>NC_141156.1:21129072-25929072 GCF_053477565.2 Lygodium microphyllum | reverse complement strand
TAAACCCCATCCTCTCTTTAACTAGCCTTTAAAAACTATATGGTAAAAAACCATGGCAAAGTTTCTAATCTTATAGATAAGTATTATGACTAAATAGGATTTGACCACATGGCTAAAACCAATGACAATGTTTCTACAATATAGCTCCTTTCAAGAGAAACTTACATGTGCACTAATTAAAATATCAACTTTGGGCCAAATGGAATCATGGGATTGCTACATAACCACATTGATATATGGGTGGATCTCATATTGGACTAAATCTCATTCTTTGATTAAATAGGATTTGACCACATGGCCAAAAATCTTAGCAAAGTTCCTAGAGTATGATCCATGCATAGGAAACTTACATGGAGAAGAAATCTAATGTTAACTTATGGACAAAATCATCCATGACATTTTCTACATAATCACAATGATTTTTCACTATATCTCATACCACACTCACACTCAACATTTCATTATCACTTGACCATTTGGTTAAGCCTATGGTCAAGTCTCACTATTAATAGAATTTGATCTTCTTACCGATTTCCATGGCAAAGTTTTTACTATATGATTCTTGAAAGAGAAAAATAATTAATGCTAACTTGGGGCTAGAATAATCCATGAGATTTGATGCATAAGCACATATATTTATGGTTAGATCTCATACCACACTTAATCTCTAATTTTAATATTTCATTTTATGGAAGACTCCCTTTGGAGTACATTTGTATTGTGTTTAGTACAATCTTGTGTTGTTGTGTTTTCAATTTTCAACCTAGAAGTCTTATGCATCTATTTGGGTTTTGTGAATTTTGACTATTTTTAAATCTAGTTGTAGAGGGAGCTCACTCTCAACCACCAAGACCCACGGACCACTTATTATTTCAAGTGTTTCAAGCGAGCCTTTTCTCTTGCACACACCGATAGCTCCACAATCCTAGATGCTAGCTCAAGCATCCTCAAGCCTCCTCCATCTCCAAGCTCCATCCCCCATAGCCACGCGCACGAGAAAAGAGAAGAGAAGAGAAGAGAAGAAGAGAAGAGGAGATGGTGAAGAGCTTCACCCTCTTGATCCCTCACTCCCACACTCTTACTCTCTCACACTCTCACACTCCCTCTCTCAAGAGCACACATAAGCAAGGAGAAGAGAAGAGAAGAAGAAGAGAACTCTTGTTAGCCACACACCAAAGAATGAGCTTCCATACACTTTTTGAACTTTATATACAAGCCCTAAAATCCCATGGGCACCCATCCCTTTTTTACATGACCGGCTATTGTGGCAAGGTCATTTTTCTATTTCCTCTTCTAGTCTTATACCTCTAGTCTACACCCATCTAATATTTTACACTTGGCATAGGAGGGAGCCTGGCGCTCTTTTACATGAGTTTTTGGATTTTTTTGAGGCACCTTTCATTTAGAATTATGTGTTTGGCCCCAGCTTAGCTTTAGAGGCCGCCTGTGTGTCTTTGCTCTTTTTCCATTCTTTTTCCACTTTTTCATTTTTCTTTTCGCCTTCTTGACTTGGGGTAAAAATTAGCCCCCTCCGAGATGGGTGCCAGTCCCATGGCACTTTTAGCTGCTGTTGGGATTTAATAAGCAGTTGGCAAAGTAGTCGTGTGAGGGTAGGGCCACATGTAAACTCGGGTGCTTGTGGAAGCTTGGTAATGATGTTTGTTGGAGAAGCCAAATGGATAGCAAGTGGATGATGGGGGCCTTCGAAGTCGGTGGTTTGTCGCCTTTATGATGCTTGAAAGGAAAATATGCGGTGCTCTACCTAAGGGGGGGTGTCTACCTTATTGTGTAGTGCATTGTGATGCTTGAAAGAAAAAGATGCAGTGCTCTACCTAAGGGGGGTGTCTACCTTATTGTGTAGTGCATTGTGATGCCTGAAAGGAAAAGATGCGGTGCTCTACCTAAGGGGGGTGTCTACCTTATTGTGTAGTGCATTGTGCTCGTGTTGGTGGAATGGGGAGTTGGATCTAACCACAGGCTAGCTTGGGTGATGTCCCACACTTGAGGACCCCATTCATGCAAAGGGAGGTGCAGTGCAAGTAGCTTAGGGTGACAGGTCAAGTGTTACCTCCCTAGGTATGTCCGGCCCTTGATGGGCCTTAGTGTGAAGTGGGGGAGCAAAAAGGGCTAGGGGGTTAGGAGTGAGCCAACGATCGAAGCCACCAGGCATGCCTAACTTGAGGACCCCTAGGTGCAGTGATCGTGCTTTATGTGGTGCTAAGTGCTTTTGCAAGTGAGTTGTTTTGTCCATTCCGTGTGTAATGTTCTTCTTGCTTTTCCTTTCATGCTTTTCTTTTTCTTTCTTTTTTGGTTTTTTTAATATAAATAATAGTATTACACTAGTAGAATGACAGCCAGTGCCTAATTCTCATCGTTTAGATAAGGGAGAGAAGGGGGTCGGATGGATTTGCTAAAAAATTGATACCTTTGCATGTAATCTTTTAGATTTATGCGAACGTGGAGGGAGGTGGTGGAGAGAAAAGGATGATTGCATCTAGTGAACTGGGTGTCGTTCATGTCTTCCAGGAGAGCCGGACAAAAAGAGGGGAGAAGGCTAGCCCTCATCATCAGATGCACCATGGCACAGCTCTCGATGGCGTTAGGGTCAAAGAAGAGGAGAGGCATGCCACGTTCTTATGGAGTTGGGTCCTGCTTAAGTAATAATTTAAGTAACCTAAGATAATTACATGTAGTTACGAAAGCTGGATTGGGGCATGAAGAGAAATCCATGAGGAAACGAGTCATCGAGTCATCCAAGCTTTCCGAGTTGAAGAGGAGGGCATGTTCGAAGGAGACAACATTAGAGTTGTAGATGATAGGAAAATCATAATGCCCATGGAGGGTGGCATCAAAATCCACACCTACCCTACGAGGGTACGCCATGAACGTGGGGTTGTTCCTCTCGTAGGGCAGGGTGTTGCAAAAAGCCATCCAGGTGAGCATTCTGATGTCGCACACCCGCCTCCTCCACAGGGGTTGGCAGTTATATCCTTGTACGGTATGTGGTACTTCAAACACTTCTTTTTGCTAAAACTCAGCTTCTTCATTTTCCCAAAGAGTGGGGGTCTTCTCCCTTTCCTCCAGTCACTTCTGTCCTAGTCGGCTACCAATCTTGATCACCTCCTCCATCACCTTGAGCGGTAAGATCCTTTGGGGGCTGTTGGGCATGAGGAAGCTAATGGTGAATGGGTATGTTTCTCTTTCCTGCCACTCCCAAACTACTAGTTCTGCATGGAATCCAGCGGGAATGTCATCAAGGCACGATGGGAGGGGTATGGACGGCTGCACAACTGGCTTGGCCCTTAGTTGCTTCCTGGTTTCTTCGACTAAATTTCTTCCTCTTTCCTTGAGCGCGGCTTGTCTCTCTACAAATGGATCAACCTATTGTTGCTCTTGGAAATGCGGTGAGGGGGGTTATGGGATCACCTCTTCTCTGAATCTCCCCATATCGAATTCAAGCTCAGCCTCCTCCCCTTGTGGGTCTCCTTGTTATGCTCCTTCTTCAAAGTCCATTGCATCAACTTCCTAGGGGGTTAGGCCAGCCAGTAGCAGGTACTTTCGTTGCTCTTTTAGGCTCAACCGTCCACAGGTTGGGGTGGCATGTGCAACCCTACGTGTAGAGCTCTGCGTGAGATACTGATTTTTTTCTGTACCACCTCTAATGACTCTTCTTCTTCTGGGCAGGTGGTGTCGATTAGTGTGTTAATGAAGGCCTTTTGGTGGGCACTGAAGGCTATCTGGGCGGCTTTTACTTTGCTCTTTGCGAGGATCTTTTCTTTCTCTACCAGAGCGAGGCACCGTGCTAGTGTCTTCACCCTTTTTTTCGTTCTGCACTGCCCATTCCTCTGCTCTCTTGTTCATCTCTTCCATTCTCTCTTCCTGCTTCTGTACCAAGGTTACAAGCTTCTACTCTTGGTCTTTCAGTTCCCTGCTCATATTCTCTTGCTCTTTCTTTCCCAAGTGTAGATGATCGGTCATAGACTCGATCTCCTTTTGCTGATGCTCCATCTCTTACTTTCTCTCTTCTTCTTTGGCATTCAATTCCTCTATCATTTGCTCGATGTTGACAAATTTTGCCTCCAATTCCCCATGTTGCATCAGGAGAAGCTTATACTCTCTCTGCATTTGCACCAATTCCTGATTTTCATCCTCCAGTCATTGCTTGTAGCTCTCCTCCATGTCCTCCTTGGCCTTCAATTCCTATTTGAGATCAGAGATCTCTCTTTGCTACATGGCTATTATGCAGGTTCTTTTCGAGCTGGAATGCAGCTATTGGCTCCTTTTCTGCCACACAAACTCAGCCACAACTATCTTCTTTTCCTCCTTAGCCTTCTCCAGTTGGGAGAGCAGCTCGATGACGTATTTGTCGTAATTGGCTGGTGGCGTCACTATTGTGTGGATTGGAGTGGTCGAGGCCTCCACTTTCTGGCGTTTTTGGTCCTGTCTCGACTCAACATTTGTGGGTGGTCTCTTTTGCCCCATGGCCGTAGTCTCTGTGCTCTTTCCTTGGGCCATTTATTTATTAATAAATTACTGCATCGATACCACAAAGTTGGAGACATATGCGCTGGTGGGGATGCTAGGGGTGAGGGTGGTTGGTTTTGTGGGAGAGGCACCATGAGGGTAGGGATAAGGTGGATAAGGACCTTGCCTTTGCCTTCAAGGACAGCGGGAGGGTGTGATTTATGGTACCTGCATGCTGGACCTAGGCCTTTCTTCCCTCAACGGGCTCAAGGCTCCCAGATCATCGGCCCTGCTCTGTTGCTCGATTGACCGGTGTGTAGCTTCGGCCAAGTCCTCCTCCTCCTTCCTTCTTAGTTCCTCTTCTTCCTCAGCAACTCTTCTTTGCCTTTCTTCTTCAGTTTTCTTGCATTCTTCCTCCAATGTCTCTTTTTCTTCATTTTCTTTCCTTTTTCTCTCCTCGGCCTCCTATTTTGACACCTTTTTAGCCTTGTTGACTTCTTCCTTTTTCTTTTCTTCTTCCTGTTTCTCCTTCTTCTCCCTCTCCTCGGCCTCCTTGAGGGATCTTTTTGCCATCTCCAAATCCTCTTTCTCCTTCTTGTGGCTTTCATCCCGCTTCTTTTTCTTTTGTGCCCTCTTCTTCTTGGGTTTCTTGGCCTGCTTTTTGCCAATTGTTCTTTTTGTTTCTACCCTTTCTCATCATTCTCGGTCCTGTCAGTGGACCTCTCTTGGTCCTAGATAGGGGGTGACCTGTCAGGCATTTCTCCTTCTCCTTCTTCTGCGCCTTGTGTCTCCTTCACTACCTCCTAGATGAGCGCAATAAAAATGCTTCCATAGCCAATGAATGAGGCCTTGGATGAGGCCTTTTTTCTTTCTGTGGCCTTGGAAGCTGGGGACTCTCCACCTCCTGGTGTAATTTCTAAAGCTAGTGCTTTAGCTGCATGGTCAATGGTTTTGCGTACATATCCATTCCACTCGACTTCATCCAAGGTGTGAGATCCTACATTCTCCAGCACAAGCACACTGATTCGATGCATTAAGGAGTTGTAGCGCTGGCTGGAGAAAAGCGCGTGCACTAGCTTCGCTTGTAGTCTAGCTTCTACATCAGGAATGTCCTAGATGCTAATGCCGTAATTAGTTAGCACATCCTCCCTTTTCATTTTCAGCATGGCATACACATCCCTCTTATGATTTTTCTCTATCTTCGGCTCCAATCCCAACACCTCTCCACCAAGGTTGGGTTTAAGTGAACCTGTACCTGTTTAGCATTTTCTCCCCTTCCCACCGTCACGGTGCTGGGTTGTATGTCCTGAGAAACTCCACACACTTCGTATGGTCAGGCTATTGCGCAAATATCTCAAGGTACTTGGTGAGGTTGCACTGCTCGATGACTCTCTTGGCCGCTTCCTCCTTGGTCACCACACCCTCTATGTTATGAATGGTTCGGAACTTGAGCTGGTTGTAGGCATGGTTTTCAAGGGTGATGCGGTATTGCATTCTTTCCTTCTCCGTGAACGGAAGTTGGTGGATGTGGTCTTGTTGCGACATCTTTTGTTCAAGTCATGATCCCAAGCTTTCATTAGTGCTTTCAAAATAATAATTTGCTGGAAAAGAAAGACTCTATATGTTTATTGAATGAAAGCATTAAAATCCAATCCAATGTAGAATATTTCCTTCAGACTTTAACTTTTTGCCCTTTATTTCAAAGTTCTTGGGCCATTTTTCCTATCCCACTCGTTGTTTACGTGTTTATGCGTTTTGCTTGATTTTCCTTGGTTTTAATTTGATTCATCTCGCCCCCCTCCCTTTCCAGCTCGAGAAGAAATCCTTCCTAAGATTGAAGGTTAGGAGGTCAAGGCCATTCTGCAAATGGGTCTAAGAGTTACCGGCATAAAAACCAAGTGTAGAAATGGGGGTTGTACTCTAATTAAGCTTCGCAGTCTAGATCAAAAGTTCGAATGCCCATGTGTGTGATGTAAGTGAGAACATCTGTTAGAAAGTCATCGAAAGCAACGCGGATAGCAATATGTAACTCTTCCTCAGTCAATAGGTGATCGAGGTAAGGGTTTCCTTTGATGTGCTCTTCCATGGGTCGGCCACGAAGAGTGGTTAACACTCTATATGAGGTTGGCGTGATGTAAGTGGGGTCCTACTCTGCTGTTTTGATTACACGGCGCTGCTCAGCATTTGTCATGACTTGGCACCCTTCAACTTCCCATTGCAACCTAAGAGTGTACCAGTGCCTCAAGAATGGGGATTCAGTATTAGCAAGTTTTGATAATTCTGCAATTTCTTGGTCAGTGATGACAGAAGTGGTTCGCTGATCATATGACATGATGAGGCATTGTTTGAGGGCTTGCTCTTTGGAGATGTCACTGTTGAGCAATTAAGCAGTGAAGTTAGCTGCTTTTGCGAAGGCAAGTTCAAACGTCTCCCAAGAACAAGGCATCGTACAAACTTCGGTTGCAAAGGGTTTGGGCAACATGCCTAAGTCCAAGCGGTTGTAGCTCAGAGCTAGCTCTCTGAAAGTGGCATCTAGTCAGCTAATGCAATCAACCACGTCATTCCCCGTATCTTCAGCTAGATCTAAGGCCAGTGTCAAAAATGATTTTTGCTCATAGGAGGGTTTAAGACGTGCTGGTGGTTGGGGTTTGATAGCACTAGAGCCTTTGACAATGAATAGTTGCAGTTGCGGGTGTTCTTGAGATTGCGGTTGGACCTCTTGGATTAGGGTTGGGGAAGTAGCAATGACATCCAATGGGCTGCTGCCTTCAGAATGGATTAGGGTAGTCGGATGGGCTCTAACGGGTGATGACTCATGTGACGATTTCTGTTGTTTGGGCCGATAGGCTTGTGCGTGGATGAGCTTGATGGATGTGGGTTTGGAAAGTGCTGCGGCTTATGGTTTTGAGGTTCTATGGGACTTGGGGTGATCAAGCTTGAGGGTGGAATATGAGTGGTGCCTTTGGTTGTGTGGGCTTTAGGGATCTATATCCAAGCATTTGCCATGCAAGAGGGCTTTAGGTACCCATCTTTGCTTGATCATGCATCGATTTCTGTGACTGCACCTTGGTTTCCTAGGTTTAGAGTTTCGGGTCTTATGATGAGGATGTGAGCATCGACTCCTAGGCGGTGGTTGCGGCTGTTTAGGCTTCCATTGAAACCTAGGCTATTGGGCCTTAGCTTTTGCTGCTATGAGCAGCGGTTCTTGAGAATTGGTGGGTGGTGGCCAACCACTACCCCCTCCTTAGATTTGGCTACTAATACTTCTACAGGTGGCCTTGCGGACTGTGATGAGGTCACGCAGCCCTTGCTGAAAAGCTGTAACAATGCGAACGTTGCCTATGGCGAGGTGGATGTGCTACAACTCATAATCAATGTTGCAATGAGTTTGCTTTTTGAAGGTTCGCCCTAGCACAACGACTTTGTGTCTACGTCTTTGGCATTTGGCAACATGTAGAAGATCATTGGTATAGTCTTAGACTCGATAGAAACAGTGGCTCTACACTTGCTGAGAAGTGCGTATGAGCGGCCCCCATATGGGCTTAATTTGGCATTAGTGGACTGTAATGGTGGTTTGCCAAGTTGGGTCCAATGATCATGAGTCAAGGCATTGAAGTCTGCTCCCTCGTCGATCAAGGGATTGAAGGCGCATGTTCGCTTGGCAGTGACTATGATGTGCAAGTATGTGGATTCTACGGCTTTCTCATCCTCATCATCGATTTCAGTGATTGTGGCTACTCGTACTTTGACAGGTGGTTCCAACATTGGTGGCTCATACAAAGGATGCGTGGGAGGGTAGTACTTCTTAACACGACTGCCATTGAAGAAGCCTATTCCCTCGTCGTCTAGAGTCTCAAGCTCGACATTGCTCGTTCGGCTAATTGCACGAACTTTGAAAGGTCCAAGACCTCTAAACTTCATTTTTTGCTTATGTCCCTTAATTGAGTATAGGAGCACTAAGCCGCCCTATTTGAAGTCGCGCTACTTAACGTGCTTGTTAAACCAGCTCTTGCATCGTGCCTTCTCACATATGAGCGCATGAATGGCTAGAAGGCGAGTCTCCGAGAGGTGTTCGAGTTCAACTAGGCATTGCATCCATGCCTCCTTTCCTTCCCATCGTTCCTAAAGTGCTATTCTCAGGCTAGACATGAAGAATTCTACAGGGAGAATTGCTTCGGTTCCGTAGGTCAATCTAAAGGGGGTTTGGCTGACATCTGTTTTATAAGCTATGCGGTAAGCCCACAAGGCTGCCATCAGCTTGTTATCCCAGTAGCTGTGCATCGCTGCGCGAGGCAGAGACTACCTTGGTCAGGACATTGACAAGAATCTTATTCCTGGATTCTTCCTGGCCATTTTCTTGAGGGTAGTATGGAGAAGATTTCTGATGGATAATTAGGAAGGTGGATAGGAGATGGGCTATCACTTCATTGATGAAGTGTGTGCCCTAGTCACACTGATTAGTTCTATGGGGCAGTTGAATCGTGAGATTACCTACTCCCACAAGAACTTGGAAGTCGTTTGAGCATCGTTCTTTTGTGTTGCTCTCACCTCTGCCCATTTCGTTAGGTAGTCTATGGCCGCAATGATGTATTTGGCCTGCGAATACTGTACAGCGGGGCTGATGGGTCCTATGAAGTCAATTTTCCATTTTTCGAAGGGTTGTCGTGCAATGATTGGGGTCAACTCCATTTGATCCTTGTGAATCGGGACCTTTTTCCACTGACACTTGTCACAATGCTTAACAAATCGTGATGCATCACGAAACAGCGTTGGCCACCATAATTGAGACTGCAGCACCTTGCGGGCCATCGTATCCTTGCTAAAGTGTCCACCAGCAATTCCACTATGTGCCTCTGAGAGCACGTTGTGCATCTCATGCTCGCATGTGCATGTGTGCAGCAATCCATATTGCCCTAGCCGATACAGCTGGCCTGCTATCAACTGGTAGGGTTGGATCTTGAGAATGAGTCGCCTAAGTCTTGCATTCTCTATCAGCTGCTCAGGTAGTCTGTGCTCCATTGCTCGGCCACCAGGTTTTGTTCTTCGTCCTCTAGCCTCTATCATAGGTGGTTTTTGTTGTCTTGGGCTTCCTTCTTTTTTGCCTCCAGCTAATCTTGTAATGCCTTGACCTCCCTTCGCCGGTTAGCCTCTTGCTTTGAAACTTCGAGCTTCAAGGCCATCGAGGTTTCCCTTTTCTTTTCCAGCTCCAGCAGGGCCACCTTATTTTCCTCCTTTGCCGCCTCCAGCTGTGCTAGGAGCTCGGCCACGTAGGCATCGTAGTCTGCACCCAGTGACAGGGGGATAGGCGCTGTGGTGGTTGATGCTTTGAGTTTTTTCTGTTTAGGTCTTTCCTGGATTCAGCATCAGCAGTGGCATGTCTTTTTGCTCTAGGTTCTGGGGCAATGTTTGCCACCTTACTGATGAGTATCTGTATCATACTCATCAGTTGGGCTGTGTCCAGAAGAAGGCGTGGGTTGTGGGGCATTTGGGGTGTTAGTTGGCACCAGCACGAAGGAGGGAGGTAGGGGGTGTAACAGCAACTTTCCCTTGCTTACGATCATCGGGGCTGCCCTCGCATTGCCACTCGCTTCGGCCTCGTGGTTAGGACCATAGGGGTTGATTTCTCCTTTTCCTTGAGTTTCTTAAACAGACCTGCGAGTGGCCTCAACCAACTCGGCTAGTTCCTTCATGCTCAGCTCGTGGGCTTCCTCTTCTGCCCTTCTTTGCCATTCCTCTTCTATCTTTTTTGACTCCTCTTTAACTCTTGCAAGTTCTTCCTCCTCCTCCTTCTGCAATCGGTCTTCCAACCTACATGACTCTTTTCGAGCCCTCTTCACCTCGGCCCGCTCCCCTTTGCTTAGTGTCTTCCCCTTCTTTTGGCTCTTTCCATCCTTCATTTGCTTTTGAGGCCCGGCCTTTTGCGTGGATGGTACTTCAGGCTCTCCTTCATTGCTAGCCGTCCTTTCGCTTGAGCCTTCCGTCTCTCGACATGGTGAGCCTTTGTGCTCAATCTGCTCTCCCTCCACGCCGGCACCCTTGATAGCTTTGTCAATGATTCCTGTAAGGATACCTCTGTACCTGATCATAGAGGCCTTGATGGCACGTTTCTTCCTCATGGATCGTGTGGTGGACGCTGGGGATTCCCCACTGGTGCGACTGGTGTTGCGGCTAGAGCTAGAAGGGCGGCTGCGCTCTTTATAGTCTTTTGGATGAAACCGTTCTAGTCCACCTCCTCTGGGACTCCTGCTACGATGCTTTCGAGCAGTGGCACGCTGATTCTATTCATGAGTGCATTGTATCTGTGGCTAGAGAAGAGAGAATGGATCATCTTAGCCTGCATCCTTGTCGCCGAGTCTGGAATGTCAGCTAGACTAATTTCATCGACTGTGTGCACATCTTCTTTTTTGACTCCCAGCATGGTGTACACATCCCTTTTTGGATATCTTTCCTTTTTGGGCACGAGTCCTAGGGCTCCTTCGACAGTGGCTGCGTTAAGGGGCACATGTACCCATCTTTCTTGATTACCTACCCTTACGGTGACCGTGCTACAGCTTCATCCTTCATCAAAATATCTTAAGAAATCTGCGCACATGCTGTAGTCTACAGCCTGCCAAACTTTCTCTATGTACTTTTGGAGGTTGCATTTGTCCACCAGCTCTCTTATGGCCGGCTCCTCCGAGATGGCCTCATCCAGGTTCATGGTATGCTTGAAAGTGAATTGGCTGAATCCCCGTGTCTCGATGCTGATTCCATATTTCATCATCTCTGCTTCCGTAAATGGAAATATACCCTGTCTTGCCATGGTAGGTGCCTGTCATTACCCAAGTCAACGTTAGAGTTACGATTTGATTCATTCCTAGCATATCCCAAGAAAAAATGTGTGTGCCAGTTTATCGGGCAGATTTAAGGGGATGAAACTTTTTAGAAATAATTAACAACCAACATCTACTTCCTCCTTGCTTTCTTTCCTATTTGAATTTAGTTGAGCACTGTTAGCCTTTACACTTCTTGCTACATCACTTGGTTAGTCCCTTGGTTGTCACTGTCTCTTCCCCCCTCTTTTCTAAGTGGTACGGGGAGGGGGGAAGGCTCCCATGGGTGTGTGGGGTGAGCTACTTGGCTATAAGGCAGGTATACAGGTTAGGGTTGTATTCAAACTGGGCATGGCAATTAAGTTCGCATAGTTGCAGGGAAGATTGAGTGATGTAGGTTAAGACGTCATGAAAGATGTCCCCCGAGTTGAGGCGACTAGCAATGTGCAACTCCTCCTCTATGAGGAACTGGTCAATGTATGGATGGGCCAATACCTAATCATCTAAGTGTAGGTTGCGTGTAATGGCCAAAACTCTGAATGAAAGAGGTGCCACGTACGTAGGGTCACGTTCAATTGTTTTGATTGCCCTCCTTTGCTCAGCATTAGTCATGATCCGATGGCCTTTGTTCTCCCATTGGAGTTGTAAGGCGTACCACAGTTACAGGAATGGAGAAGCAAAGCTGGCAAGCTGCACGAGCTCCTCCAGTTCACGTTCAAGTGTAGAGCGAGTGGGTTTGCCGTACGAGGTGACTAGTGGTCTGAGAACAGCTTGTTCCTTCGAGATTTCTCCATTAGCGATTAGCTCGGTCGCAACTTTGGGAAATTTGATGGTCATGAACTCGTAGTCTTCCCAAGTGCATGGCAACGAGCAAACATCGGAAGCGAGGGGTTCGTCAAGAAGTCCTAGGTCAAGCCTCTCGTAGCTTCTAGCGAATGTAGTGAAGGTGTCATCCAACTCCTTGATGCATGTCAGTACATCATTCCCTGAGGTCTCAGCAAGATCCTTGGCCGCTGATAGGAAGGATCGTCTTTCGTACGAAGGCTTAAGACCTACTGGTGGCACTGGAGCAGTTGGGCTAGATAGTAGTGACTCCCTTGCAGGCTTCATTAATGGGACTGTGCACTCTGGATCATTTGGAAATGTTGCGGCAGGCTCTCGTGCCATAGGAGGTGTGCTGCAATCCATTCAAGCGGGTATGGGGGTGTGCACCTCCTTTGACATGGATGGTACTGGATCATCCCGTTTGGGACACTGAAGGTGTTGGGTGGCCTTAATCATCACCATTGCTGGTTTGACGTTCTTTGCAACTTATGCTTTGCCTGTGCCGGTCTGTCCACTGGGGTTGCTCAAAGTTGATCCTTTTGGGTATCAGCCCTTAGGCACCCATATGGAGGGGTTTCCCTCATAGTATCCTCTTGCTCGCAAAACATCTTTCGATATCCATCATGGCGTGGCAGTGCGCCCATGTCGATGGCACCTAGGCTGCCTCTTAGGCTGCGATTGATAGTTTTTGCATTTAGGAGTGTGCTCTTGCGGTCTACCAAGAGGCATCGCTCGTTCTTTTGGCACCCATATGTGCGTGGGCTCCCTGGCCATGTGGATGGCTTGGGTGGATTTGCTTCTGGCGGTTGGGGTACAGGGTAAGATATCCATGCCCTTCTCCTTGGGCTTGGCCGTGGGGGTCTCTATCGGTGGCTCTGCAGTTGTAGAAGGATTGCAGTTTGTCTGCTTTTTGAATGTGCGCCCTAGTAGTGATTTATCACCAGTCCCTTTAGTGTTTGGTAACACATAAAAGACAACTGGGATACTTCCAGACTCGACAAAGACTGCCGCTTGGAATTTCCTTAAGAGAGGGTAAGTGTTGCCCAAATGGACTAAGTTTCGCATTTGTGGGTTGTAATTTAGGCTGACTAATGCATGTCCAATGGTCATGTGCCAAGACATTACGGTCGACCCCTTCATCGATCAGGGCATCAAAAGAATATGTGCATTCTGCAATGACCGTGATTCGAAGGTAGGCGGGTGCTACTGCTTTTCAACTTGATCAGTTAGTTCAGTAATTGTGGCCACGCAGACGGTGATGGGGGCTTCGTGCATCAGTGGGGCTGGTGCAACAAATGGGAAGGAGGATAGTACTTTTTCATGCGACTGCCAATTAAGAAGCCTATTCCTTCCCCTTCGAGCATCTCCAACTTGACATTGCCCGTTCTACTAATTGCATGCACCCGAAAAGGTCCCAACCCTCCAAATTTCATTTTTTGTTTGTGCCCTTTCACCGAGTAGAGTAGTACGAGGTCCCCCTGATCAAAGTTGCATTGGTTGACATGCTTGTCATACCACAACTTTCATCGGGCCTTTTCACAGATTAGAGTGTGGGTGGCTAAAAGCCAAGTCTCTGTGAGACACTCTAGCTTCTCTAAGCGGTTAGGGCAAGCCTCTTTTCCCTCCCAACGCTCCTGCGCTGCTATTCTTAAGCTAGGGACAAAGAATTCTAGAGATAGAATGGCCTCCATCCCATAGGTCAGCCTAAAGGGCATTTGCTCGATAGCGGTCTTATAAGCTGCCCGATAAGCCCACAAGGAAGCCATCAGTTTATTATCCTAGTCTCTTCGTGATGTGGATACTACCTTAGTAAGCACATTGACCAGGATTTTATATGTGGGCTCCGCTTGGCCATTTTCCTGAGGGTAGTACGGAGAGGACCTTCTATGAATGATTAGAAAGGTTGAGAGCAGGTGGGATATTACTTCATTAAGGAAGTGTGTGCCTTGATCACTTACTAGTTGGATTGGACAACCAAACCGTGAAAAGACTTGTTCCCACAGGAGCTTCGCAGTGGTCCTAGCGTCATTCCTTCTAGTGGCTCTTGCCTCCGCCCACTTCATCAGGTAGTCCATTTCCACAATGATGTAGCGTGCCTAGAAGTATTGAGCTGCTGGACTGATAGGTTTGATGAAGTCAATCCCCCGTTTTTCAAAGGGTTGTCATGCTATTATAGAGGTTAACTCCATCTTATCCTTGCACATGGGCACCTTAGTCCTTTGGCACTCGTCGCAGTGTTTGACGAACTTAGTGGCGTCGCAGAATAGGGTGGGCCACCAGGGTTGGGATTGTAATACCTTACGGGCGGTCGTGTCCCCACTAAAGTTCCCTCCAACTATCCCGCCATGTGCCTCTCTCAATACATCGTGCATCTCGTGCTCGCACACACATCTTTGTAAAAGCCCTTCCTGCCCCAACCTATAGATTTGGCCAGCAATTAGTTGGTATGGTTGAATTTTTAAGATAAGTCTCCTTAGCTTGGCTTTCTCAATAGGTCTCTTTGGCAGGCCGTTTTCTAACACTTGGACATCATCATTTGCCCAGTAAGGCGTCAAATCATCTCTAAACAAGTCCCCTTCGCTAGATAGACCAAAGAGGTGTGCGTCCGGTAAATTGTCAGGGATGCCTTGGCTAGCAGCTTCCCCTGTGGGTATGCGGGACATGTGATCCGCCATGTAGTGCTGCTTTGTTTTACGCACAAACACTGAGAAATCAAACTCCAGTAGGAGAAGTAACCACCTTGCTATGCGACCTGTGGCACATGGCTTGTTCACAAGATACGGCAAGGCTTGATGGTCCACGAAAAGGACGAAGGGTGTGGCCAATAAGTAATGCCAAAACTTCTTTAATTATTCATACGTGCGTTGGCATTCCTCAGTCCACTCGAATACAATCAGGAGCTTGTACAATGGTCTAGCAATCAGCGCATAGTTCAATACAAAGCGTCGGTAGTATCCTGTGTGCCCTAAGAAACACTCGACGCCCTTGTAGTTGGTGGGCGGTGGGAGGTCGGCAATGGCCCTGACTTTTGAGAAGTCAGTGGCAATGCCATTCCGTGACACTACATTCCCTAGGATGCATCCGTGCTTCACCCAGAACTGGCACTTCAAGGGGTTCAGTGAGAGTTTGTATAACCGACATCGTTCAAAGATGGCTCCCAGCCTCTCTAAGTGTTCGGTCCAACTGGAGTGTATGCATAAGTCATCTATGAACACCTCCAGCTCGCATCGCAGCATATCCTTGAAGATCGTGCACATTGATCATTTGAAGGTTGCAGGAGCATTCATTAGCCCAAAGGGCATAATGATGTAGGCAAAGACACCCCACTCCGTGGCGAAGGCAGTCTTGTGCCTATCGTCAGGATGCACTTGCACTTGATTATAGCCAGAGAAACCATCCAAAAAGTTGTAAGCTTCTTTGCTTGCTACTCTCTCCAGCATGTGCTTGGTATATGGCAAGGGATAGTTATCCCTCTTCGTAGTGGCATTCACCTTCTTGTAATTCACACACACTCGAATCTTGCCGTTCTTTTTCATAATGATCACTATGGGTGATACCCAATCTGTGTGCTCGATCTCATATATAAATCCCGCCTTCTCATGAGCTTATCGATCTCTTCCTTCAGCGCATGGGCGTGTTTGGGATTCATAAGGTAAGGCCACTGCTTTGTTGGCACTGCTTTTGGGACCATTAGAATATTATGGGTCACAACCCTAGGATCGACTCCTCTCAGTTCCTCTAAGGACTAGGCAAACGCATCGACATACTCTCGCAGGAGAGCAACCAGTCTAGCCTCCTCCTCCTTAGTCAAGTCGTCAGCAATGAACACGGGTCGAGGTTTCTTGCCTTCCCCTGCCAGGTCGACTTCCTTGCCCTGGCGGGTCCCTCAATTGGTTCACTGGCTTGCCCTTGTCTCTTTGCTCCTAGCAAAACCACCACTCTATCACCCTTCTTAAACTTCGTGAAGTGTTTGGGGAGGTCGTGTGGTTTCTTTTGCCTCTCTCCTTCTGAGTCTCTAGTTTGCTTTCCTGGCTCCCTCCTTGATCCGTTTGTGCCTTAAGTGGACTAGCAAGTCCCCTTTGGTGCGTCTGACCTTAGAGGGTTGGGGTATTTCGGGATCACTCTTTGTATACTGACTTCAGACTCTGAGTTAAACTCACATCCCTTGCTTGAGGAAGGGGTTTTGCCCAGGGGTCGTAGTTCAGTAGGTGAATCCATCTTCAGTATTGGGACTACCATCGATTGTGTCACCCTTGCCTGCTCATAATCCATGGCTCCCACCTCCTCCAGCCAAGTCCTATCACATTCCATCCACATGACTCCTTTTCCATTCTTGCCTGCCCTTTCCTGTTTTGGCCTACAGTCTGCCTCGATCTATTTGATTGCTCTCCCTTCAGTGTCATAATCTATCGTGTTAAACTCTTCTTCGCTCTCGTCTGTCTCAGAGCAACAGTGCTCGTACTCCTCATCACCGGAATCTTGCCCCTCTGATTGCTTGTCATCCCGTAGGTTTTCCTCTCCGATCTCCTCTTCGTCGGAGATTAAAGCCCAGTTGTACAATAGGTTAAGATGGTGCAGTTTGGTCCATTCCCATTCAGGCCAAGCCAAGAGATCACTTAGGGGTTTTAGAGTAGCCGCCTTTTTGCCTTTCAGTTTAATGGTCAGGTACTCTACAGTTCCCTGAAGCTTGAGCTTGTTAGTGGGGGTGTGGAATGAGACCAGTCTCCCTGGATCCCATGAGCTTCCCGCCATCATGTAGAGTGGCACAGTGGGCTCCTCTGTTGGCATGCCTGGTGACTTAGCAGCTTGCTTATACAACTCTTCCTTGTCTGAGAATGGCACATCAACGGTTGCTAAGACATACATCCAATCCCTCTCGTCCTCAGGGCAGGGGATGTACTTGGTCAGTGTCCTATAGGGCATGCGTGCCTGGGCATCACCTTTTAGCATGGTCGAGATAGTATCGAGGTTGGCTGGGGTAGTCTTCCATGTGTCCATCTCAACCCTTACTGACAAACCCTAAACACGTCATCACCTTTGGACTACATCCCCTCAAGAATTCCCACTCCTCGGTTGAGACCTCCGCCCCTTTGTGAGACGCTACTGTCAAAGCTCCATGCAACCATCCCGTTGACATAAACCGCAACATCTCCTCCATGCCCTCAGGATATCAAGTCGGTCGATGGCGCGTACTACGTCGAAATTCAGATCGTGCTTCCTCTCGATCTTGCCTAGCTTATTGGTACCTAATGAGCCACGTCTCCATAGAGGCATGGTGCAACATAAAAAAGCGATTCACTTTCTTCTTCATTGCAGCATCCATTCTTTTTTCTACCCCATTTCCAACCACCATATCTTCGGTTAGTCTATCAGTGTCCTTCAGCGACCATAGCATATTGTTGTTTGGATCCATCGTTGGTAGCCATTGTGAAATATACACTAGCGCCTTAGACACCAACCAACCTTCAGTCATGCTACCTTCTGGCAAAGTTCGTTGTCGCATAAAGCCTTTCAGGGTTTTCATGAAGTGCTCCAAGAAGAACATCCATCGCATATGGATAGGTCCAGCAATCTCCATTTCATCTACCAGATGCATAAGAAGGTGGATTTGTATCGTGAACATGCTGGTAATCAGGTATTTCTTAAAGAGACAGACCGTCTCACTACTCCCCGCCTCACGGATTCAATAAAGGATGTCTTAATCTCCTTCTGTGAGATCCATTGCACTAAAGTCAACAACCTATAAATTGCCCCGCGTATTTCTGGAGTAAGGCATCCTGCGATCGCGATCAGTAGTACAAACTACCACAAATGAGAAAGCATTATGAACAATGACTACACTCCAAATAGCAAAATACACAGGCCACTTACAATCCATTCGTAGTACAAACTTGACACTATCTCCTCTCCTCTCCTTCCATCTCTCTCTCTTTTTCTCTTTCTTTACTATGCTGTATGTTTATTCCCTCTCTCTTGTTCCTTCTTCCTTTTTCTCTTCTCCCCCTCTCTCATTTCCTTTAACAAAACATATATCTCTCTATTTTTCTCTTCTCCCCCTCTCTCATTTCCTTTAACAAAATATATATCTCTCTTCTACTACTACTACTACTACTACAACAATAACAACAAATAAGAAAAGAAGAAAAACTACTACAACAACAACAACAACAAACAAGAAAACCAAACAACAATAAACAAGAAAACAAAAAAAACTACTATTACTACTACTACAACAAACAAGAAAACTACTATTGCTACTACTGGTACTACTACTACAATCATGACTACGACTACCACAACAACAATAAACTAGAATAGAACAAATTAAACAACAACTACTACTATCACTACCACTATCATCACTACTACTACGACTATCACAACAACAACAAACAAGAAAATAAGAAATTAAACAACAACTACCACTACCGCTACCACAAAAACAACAACCAAGAAAATAAGAAATTAATCTCCAACTACCACTACCGCTACTGCTATCGCTACCACTACCACAACAATAACAAACAATAAATTAAAAAAAGAAAAAACAAAACAACAATAACAATAACAACAACCTCTCCCTTCTCTCTCTCCCTCCAACTCCCTCTCCCTCTCTTTCTCTCTTTGCCTATTATGTTTAATTTTTTCTCCCTCTCTCTCTCGTTTCTTCTTTCCTTTTCTCTCTTCCTCTCCCTCTCTCATTTTCTCTCCCTCTCCCTCTCCCTCTCTTTCTCTCTTTTCCTATTATGTTTAATGTTTTTTCCCTCTCTCTCTCGTTCCTTCTTTCCTTTTCTCTCTTCCTCTCCCTCTCTCATTTCCTTTTCTCTCTTTCTCTCCTTCTCTCATTTCCTCTCCCTCCCTCTCCCTCTCCCTCTCTTTCTCTCTTTCCCTATTATTTTTAATGTTTTCTCCCTCTCTCTCATTCCTTCTTTCCTTTTCTCTCTTCCTCTCCCTCTCTCATTTCCTCTCCCTCTCTCAATACACATGAATTTTAACAAAAACAAGTAAAAGAAAAAGAGAAAACACAAAAACAAAGCAAGAAGGAACAATGCACTCACCGTATAAAGGCTCGAGGATGGATTCGACAGCTCCTCTTCACCCTCCGTACACTTCCTCCTCTTCTTCGCGAACGGCGGCGGCGACGGTGAGAAGCTTTCCTTCTCCTTCTTTCTCTCTTTCTCTCCCTCTCCCTCTCAAATACAAGATGAAGTTCAATCTCCCTTTTGCTCTCTCTTTTGTGTACTCATGCAAAAAAACACACTCGAGTTTCGGCCCGCATTTTTTTTGTCTGAGTATCGTCGCTATTAGTGTTGATATTTACGTCACTATTAGCATCACTAATAGCGACACAAATAGCAATGCCGCTATACCTCCATATCCTTGTAGTGGATATCACCAGTCTAACACTTGTGCAAATCATTTCACTAGTAGTGTGTGAGGAAGAAAGAGTTGCTAGAGTGTACATACACATGTTCTATACAAAAGAAGTGTACCATTACTCTTAGTCCCCCTTAAGCATGCATATATATAAGCATATATGTTGTCCCATTTTGGAACTTACCTAAATCATTTGTGTGTGTGTGTGTGTACGTAAACATACCTACAATACAAAATTAGAGAGATTCCACATGAAAATGCAAAGAGATTCAAGTATATTTTTGAGTAACTTTGCTTGTGATGGATTTTCATTCGAGGACACTCTTAAAATTTGATGAGGTCTCCATGTAGCATGGGCATGGGGTAGATATGCAATCAATCAATCAATTAGGGTAGCCGAGAGGTGTGAAGCACAGTGGCCTAAAACCAGTACCAAGCACCACAAGAATCTAGGCATATAGTGCCTAGTCTATGTTATTCTAGTGCAACACTCAAATTAGACATAGCATTGTTATTGAGACATGAACTTGATTTTTCTTTGGCATGAATCATTGAGGGCACGTGTAGGTTGATGATGAGACAGTGTAGAACAAATGGTGTTGCCTATCAATTTATCAATATATAAGCTCCTAGAAACTAAATGAAAGGGCTATATTAAGTATTGAAATCTTTGTGCAATTGCTCCACACACCACAAAGGTTCCCTCCCTTTTCCCTTTGTCTTGGCCCCCTTCCCTCCTTAGTTTTATGTTTGCAAGGGAAAATTAATGGAGGCCTACCCCTAATGTATATACTTATGTAATTTTTGGAAAAAGCCCCCTCCCTGCATTTACTTGATTTTCTAAGTTATCCACAATGAAATCCCTAGGCCTACTCCCACAATCAATTTGATCTCATGATCTACTTTCCTCTTGGATAAAAGCTCTATTGATATTTCTATAAATATGTATGTGTAATCCTTCACATAAGAGGTGGCATAGATTTAGACATTGGTGGTACCTATCATAGTAGCACCCATAGGAGTGCTACCCACCATAGATGGTTTAGAAAATCTTGGTGTCATAGGAAAGTGCCTATATGTATAACAAATGTGGGATGTGATATGCATCCACTCAATCGACAAGAGGGGACACTACATGGGTATCTCTATAGTATGCACTAGAGGCACCCTCTCTAGAGCTGGGATGGGGGCAAAGAGAAGCAACCCACGAGGGTCAAAATATATGTATCTTTGTGGCACCCATCAGAACCACCCCTATAATGGGGAGGAGAGAAATTATGGGGCTCTTCGAAGGCATCCACCACAACCAGAACCTCCACTAGTGGAGGGAGGCCTCTTCCCTGAGTGACCTCCCTCTACAATCAACTTAGAGCATGTACTTCCTCTCCTAAAGATCAATGCATTGCAATGGATCGAGAAAAGATGCATAGAATTCCCTGACCCTAATCAAGACAACTATACATTTTCTATATCCCTGAAGTGTATCACATGATTTGGACACATATGTACAAAGTCCTCTTGCAACTCCTCATTTTGTACTATTGATTCATCCTACTCTCTACACCAGCTATAGTGACTTACACAGCTAAAAATCAATGTTAGCACATTTAATACAAGTGTGAAAGTGAAGCAAATAACAAACATTTGTGAAAAAGTACATAAGTTAAAAAATATATAATAAAGTACAAACGTAAACAAATAGTCAATGAATCTGATAATGAGCACATGCAAAAGTGACCCTTCCTGCAACTCCATATCAAGTTCTTGATGTAGCATGGCATATATGGAAAGGTTTGTGTAAAGGTTTCCATAGAAAGAAAAGTCCACCTTACTCTTGAAAAATTATTGTACTCATGTCTCGTTCCCTAGATTGCCTGTTGTCGTGACGCTATGCGTGCATCGTGTGAAAAACTTTAGAGTGTGACTTCCTTATAGATTTAGAGAGCCAATGCCCTTTTAGACATTAGTGTTAGTGTCCATGGTTAAAAAATATTAGATTTTTTGACAAGTTTTAGACAATTTTTTATATTCTAGATATTATCTCTTGTAAAAATCCATAAAACTATAGACAACTTCTAGATTAGGATGACATGTAAAAGAAAGCATATAGCTTTCAGTCAATTTGAGAGGATTCTATGTAAAAAGAGGGATTAATGAAATCGCACGATGCACGATCACTATTTTCAAGCAGTGAACAACACTCCAAAGTGGCAGATGAAGGAGTGATCTTGCAGAATTCTAGGCAAGTGTCCTGCCATTTTACCCCCCTTTTAGAGCCAATGGAGGCATCAGATTGGTGATTTGAGCAGCATAGAGGAAGGTATTATTTTATACACGTTTTTGTCTATTAGAGTTTTCTATTCTCATAATGTAGGAATAAACTGACAGGCTTAATCTCTGTTAGTATTCTTTTATATTTTCTAATTCTTTTTGGGAGTATTCTTATACGTATTCAATTTCTTCAAATCCCTTCTCTTCCGTCTACTCCTCTCTCCCTGAATCTACCTTCACCCTACTGTCTCTTACCCCCTGGTGGACTCTCGACACCAAACGCACTAACACCGTGTTAGGGGAAGTTTATGCTATCATCAGAGGTGATTTACAGAAGATATTTGGGCTAATTCGGGACTGATATCTTCAGCTATATTCAGAGAATTAGCTAGATCATTGTACTTTTAATTCATTTCTTACTCTACAAAACGCATCTTGTCAAAATATGCAAGTATTATGCGCCCCTATGGCAAGGCAATGTTTGTAGATCATTCATAGATGCTTTGAGTTGAATTAAGAGGAGCGTTTTGTCTTATTTCTTGGCTGTGGTAACTTATCCTTATCAGGAACTCAATTTGAAGCTCTCTTTTGAAGCAACTCGGTTTGCCCTACAAGACTTGTAATTGACTCATAAGCTTTTGTCCCTAGCAGCCTACATTGAATGTAATCATGCAAAGTTGATTCATGCTATGGCATCATGTGTGAATGATGGGATGAAGAGTTGTTTATGATACATGACATCATATTGTACTTGATTTTATAATTTGTGATTGCTCTTACAGTCAAGAAAACAATCTTGATTTTAGTTAACACTTATGAGATAATACTCTTGTGATCTTTCAATCATTCTCTTATCTCTACCATCTCCGGAGTCTAACCTCTTAAATCCCCATACATTCTTCTCTCTCAAACCCCTTTGATTGACCGTAAAGTACCACTTGAACCTTTAAACATTTACTATAATCTACTTATCTCTTAAAGACACATCTCTATCTATCTTGTCCAGTTTTCTTGCTAAACCCTTGTGGTGACCTTCAACCCTACACGTTGTGACATTGGTGAATCTAACATGAAGGTCAGTGTAAGAGAACTCCAAGATGGGGGATTCTTCAGGAGATACTCTACAACAATTGATGCGCATACTGCAGCAGACTCAGCAACAAGAAATCCAAATGTTACAACAACAACAACAAAGGCAAGATGAAGAGAATATTGATTCCACAACTATCAAGGCCCTAGATGAAGTTGGGTGGGAATTAAAAATATGTGTTAACCATCATGGAAATAGAGATGAACTGCGTGATTATCATGTGCCTCCTAATGCATGAGAACTCAAGGGTTTTTAGGCTGCACTATTGTAAAAGGAGGCTATGGTAGTGCATCACGTAAAAAAATTGAACCTCCTTATGCTACAATAACTCTCTCTAGGAAATATGTATATATGTATAGCCAATAGTATGGCCTGTTATAAGTCTCTTCCAGCCATGACTAAAGCTGAAAGAAAATATTTATATTATGTAAAAAGGAAGCTGAAAACTTATGACATGATGGCTGAAAATGAAGATATTTCGGGTATTTTTTTTGGACTGATTACCACTAACACATTGGTTGAAATATATGCAGCTGCTCATATAGAAAATCACACTGGAAATCATTCCATAGAAGTATGTACATTGGATTTTTATCAAACAATTCAAGAATTTGTTGAGCAGGAAGACATTGGTTTACTCAACAAGGCTGAAGCGCAAGTGGAGATAAAATCCAAGACGGTTGATAAGACAATCAAGCATGTGGCAGTCCCATTGCCTCCTGAAAGTGAAGGACTCACTGATAGGGCAACAAATTAGTCAAGTCTTTGCGATCATTTCAACATTAGTCACAAGTTCACATCTGAAAGTATAAAATAGCTCAAAATAGGTGAAAATTATTTCCTTTCACCGCTTGAAAAATATTATTTTATGTAAAAGATAATGAAACATGGAAAAGCCTTTGCATTTCATCCAAGTGAAATAGGCTGTGTGGATCCAAATATTGTGGCTCCTATGGTCATTTTTACGATCCCATATGTACCTTTGAACCTCAAGCCCATTCCTGTTCCAAGGGCACATTTGCCCAAATTATTGGAACTTCTAAATGAGAATATTAAAATGAAGATTTTAGAACCTTCTTCAGCACCTTACTCAAATGGATGGTTTATCGTGCCCAAGAAAATGGATCCTTATGATTCATTCAAGATCTACAGCTTGTTAATCATGTCACAATCCGAAATGTTGGTTCAGGTCCAATTGTTGACGAGTTTTTTGAAGCTTTTGCAAGTCGAGAAATTTATTATATGGGTGACCTATATTCAGGATATGACCAATTTTAGCTCTCATTAGAAATTGAAGACATTACCACAATGAAATTACCTCTTGGATTGGTCCACATGTGCACTCTACCACAAGGTGCAACGAACTCTGTAGCCCATATGATAAATGCCATGCACAAAGTCTTAAGGGACTTTTTTCCACAACTTACTCTTCCATTTCTTGATGATGTACCTATCAAGGTATGTGAAGTCAATGAAAAGAATGAGGAGCTTGATGAAGATGGCTGCAGGATATTTGTAGTTAACCATATTCATGATTGTGACACGATTTTGACAAGGCTAGAAGAGGTACATCTTACCCTTTCTGGAGCTAAGTCGATTTTTGGAGTAGAAGAAGTTCTAGTGGTCACGTATCTGTGTGGCCCCTACGGGCTGAAGAATCTATACTTGCTGAATTTCATTCCATGGCTATACTGAAAGTACATTTTCACTTGCTGTGCATATACAAGCCCAAAGCTGAATCTTGCATGTGAAGTTGATCTTTTTAATGGTATAGCATTAAGTATAGTAAGAACAGAAAAAGGCACTACTGTAAATCAACATACAATAACAAGCATCAAAGAATTATCTATGGAAGAAGGGTGGTCAACTAGTAGCTAGCATGCTCATTGCATTGTTCAAGTTCAAGTTCATTTCCTTGAAGAAGATTATGAAGAAGATTGGCTGAAGATTGGCCAATATTTTAGCACAATGAAAAAGGAGGAGTCTTAGTCTGATGAAGAGTTCAAGCATCTTAAGAGGAAAGCTTATGGATTTTTTCTTAAAGAAGGGAATCTATGGAAGTATGCAAAGAAGAAGAAAGGAGCACATGTCCAAGTTTTAGGTAACAAAAGATTGTAACAACAAGTAATGAAGAAATTTCATGAAAGCCTGTGGGCTAGCCATAGAGGCATATGGGGAACCTTTAGTAATGTCAAATAAAAATATTGGTGGCAAAACATGTATCCAGACATAGCACATTTTTTTGAAACCTGTTATGTGTGTCAGATGTATTCTATAGTCAAACATTGAGATGGGTTACAACCAACTTATCCTTTGTTTATACATTATAGATGGGTTATTGATATTATAACTATGCTTACAAGAACATGGAATACACGATATTTAATGCTTGCAAGAGAGGATCTAACTAATCAAGCTGAATAAAAATCCTTAACAACCAAGACCACTCAAGTTGTTTGTCATTTTTGGCTTGAAGAATTGTTTTGTAGATATGGTTGTGTGGGTAAAGTAACTACAGATAGAGGAGAGTTGGATGCTGATGAGGCACACAACTTCTTTGCTCAATTGGGTATTAAGTTGACCTTAACATCAGCCTACAACCCTGAAGGCAATGGGAAAAGTGAGAGAGGGCACCAGTCTATTCTCAAAGCTCTAGCAAAGTCTTGTAGAGGAAAGATCAAAGAATGGCCTAAAATGCTACCTTTTGCATTATGGGCTGATGGGGGACTACTCACAGTACACTGACTGGCTATATGCTAGCTGAACTTATTAATGGAAAACAACCAATTATGCCATTTGAAGAATATATTCTCACATGGAGTCTTCTACCTTGGGAGGAAGACATCAGTAGAGAAGAGTTCCTAACTTTGCGCATATGGCAGCTAGAAAGATGGCCTGAAAATGTTCAAGCAGCTATTGAGAAGCTAAAGACAGAAAGACTAAAGAACAAAAGAAGATTTGATAAGCGACATTGACTTTGGCCAAGATCAATTTAAGAAAATGACTGGGTGCTTGTCTATGAAGCAACCTAGACAATCAATACAGTGCTTTTAGGAAGATGGTAAAGTGTTCGTTTGGCCCATATGTAGTAAAGGTCGTTCATGACAATGCCACATATTCATTGGCTAAATTGGATGGAACAAGAATGAAGATACCCATAGCTAGAAAAAAAATCAAGCTCTTTAAACGAAGAGAAAGTTCAACATATGAGTTAGAAGACTTGGATATAATTCAAGAGCATAAAGACATAGAGGAAGAAGAAGAGGCAGAAGATGAAGACATTGACATGGCAGAAGATACTTCTTTTGACACTACAGATCCGTAAGACTTTGACACATGCTAGAGGATGTGTAGTTTAGGAGGGGATGGATGTCATGCCGCTACGTGCATATCGTGTAAAAAACTCTAGAGTGCGGCTTCCTTATAGATTTAGAGAGCCAATGCCATTTTAGATATTAGTGTTAGTGCCCATGATTCAAAAATATTAGATTTTTGGATAAGTTTTAGCCAATTTTTGATATTCCAGATATTATCTCTTCTAAAAATCCATAAAACTATAGATAACTTCTAGATTAGGATGACATGTAAAAGAAAACATGTAGCTTTCAACCAAGTTGAGAGGATTTTATGTAAAAAGAGAGATTAACCAAATCGCGTGACACGCAATCGCTATTTTCAAGCAGTGAACAGCACTCCAAAGTGAGAGATGAAGAAAGAGTGATCTCATAGAATTCTGACCAGCTATCATAGTATTTTACCCTACTCTCGGAACCAATGGCGGTATCAAATTGGCGATCTGAACAACATAGAGGAATGTATTATTTTATACACATTTTTATCTATTGAAGTTTTATCTTCTCATAATGCAAGAAAAAATTAACAGGCTTCGTTTGTGTTAGTATTCTTTTACATATTCTAATTCTTTTTGGGAGTATTCTTCTACTTCTTCAATTTTTTTGAACCCCTTCTCTTCTGTCTACTCCTCTCCTTGAATCTACCTTCACCCTACTTTCTCTTACCCCCCTAGTGGAATATTGACACCAAACGCACCGACACCATGTTAGGGGAAGTCCGTACTATCATCAGAGGTGAATTCGAGAAGATATTTGGGGCGATTTGGGGCTGATATCTTCAGCCATATTCAGATAATTAGCTACAACATTGTTCTTTTAATTCATTTCTTACTCTACAGAAGACATCTTGTCAAAATATGCAAGTGTTATGTACCCCTATGGCAAGGCAATGTTTGTAGATCATTCATAGATTCTTTGAGTTGAATTGAGAGAAGCTTTTTGTCTTATTTATTGGCTGTGACACTACAACAAAAAGGCCTCTTAGACGCACTTTTAGACACGATTTTTGAATTGAGAGAAAATCTTATGGGCGCATCTATAAGCCTGTCTATTTGTGCGTCTACCATTTCGCGTCTATAGTCGCATGTATGAGGAAATTCACACGCACCAATAGATGCGCATATACACGCATGAATACAAGCGCATAGAAAAACCAAAATTGTTATTTATTTAATTTCTTTTGTGTGTCTACCAGTGCGCCTACATAGAAAATTAGACGGGCATATAGACACGTTCATAGACGCGCTTTTACAAGCACTAGTAGATGCGAACGCAAAACCAAATATCTTCTTTTTTAAAAGATATTTAATTTATTTTTATTAGTTTAAATTATATAGCGCATGTACTCTGCATTTTAGACGCGAGTATAGACGCGCGTTTTCTACAATTTAGACGCGCAAATAGACGCGAAGAACAGAACTGGAAAAAAAAAACCAGAGAGCATGTCTCTGGTTTTTTTTTCCACCTCCCATACATCAAATTGTGCATTTGGAAAAAAGACAATGGATGTGAAGGCACGAGAATTGAAAACAAAAATCCATGTATTCATTATAGATAAAGCGCATTTACATGGGGAGTTTAAGTGCTTGCGACCTAAAGCGTGGCCGCAAGTAGTAGGCTCAAAGATGGATAATAGATATACAAGGAAACAAGGCCATAGAGGAGGTATGGTGCTCCTCTACGAATCTGAAGAAGAAACATCTTCGCTAGCACCACCATGGCTACTAGCGCCGCTATCCCTCTCCTGGCTATGCTCCACATCGGGGTTCGCCTACACACACAAAAGATCAAGGTTGCTTACGTACAATTGCAAAGAAAAAGTTATAATTAGCTATACTTTTAATAGGAAAGTAAGAAAAACATACCTCCTCTGGCTATCGAATCCTCATAGCCCAGTTGTGTTGCTCCTCAGTGATGAGACCCTCCTCATAGAAGTGAAGCCATGTGGCTAAACTCTGCCTCCCATGACTCTTTGCCACCTGATCCGTAATGCAACGATCCCATGGTTTACATTTGGATGCGTTGCGCCTCTACATGCTGGCGACTCTTCACTTTCTCTGATGCTTTCTTCTTGGCTTTCTTCCACTCTATGCAGTGCCATATAGGTGGTTGGCTATAGGCTCCACGCCCCTCCTCCTATCTCCACAGTGACTGCTTGGCACGTGTCATGAGGTGGGATCTTTTGTTGTCAAGCAAATCCCTCACTTTCATGCGTCCCCAATCATCCGAGAATCGCTGACCCTCAGGATTTGGGTACCTCCTATGAATTGCCCTCAACACCTCCTACCACAAGCCGCTTTTCTGATTCTTGAAGTAAACGAAATAATCTTTATACGTCGCATGCACGATGCTTCTCATGTATGCCATTATATCCCTTCCTTCATCATCATGGAAGATACCACCATTATCTGTAACTCTATAGTACTGGCATACAGGCTCCTCTACGTGATCTTCTGGTGAGGGTGATTGCTCGCCACCTCCTAGGAAACCCCCACACAAGCCTCGTTCTCCCCCTCGACTCTCCCTCCTCCCTCTTTGTCAACTACCATCTGCCTCGCTGGGTGCATGTGCTTCTGCAAATGCACGTGCGTCGGCTGACGCTTGTGCTTCAGCCGACGATCCATATACAGGCATTGCAAGTGGAGTACTTGCAATTGGAGTTTGGACATTTGGTGTTTGGAAAGCAGTGCCAAGCAAAGACGTCAGAGGCATTCTAGACATGACGCTGAGCACCTCATCTGTTGTGGGAGAGTGGCCAAGATGTCTAGTCATCTCTCCCATGAAGTCTTCCCTACTAGAAAAACCTCCAAAAAAAGCATTGACTCCTTTGCCGAACAAGCCCAATGTATCATTCATACAATCCAAAATCGGGTCATTGCTAGATGAACCAGGATGCGACATCTACAAACAAAATATAGGAATAAGAAAAATTTGCTAAACTGCAATATTGTGCAATATTCGTACAATTCTAGAAATAAAAAATTATTTTTTATCAGAGCTGGCGCATGTATAATAACGTTTGAGATACAGAATAGATGCACTCTTAGACGCTTCCCTGAGGTCAAACCCTCTGGTAAGAGTGCGTGTATATTCGCGTCTAAGATGCAGCATAGACACGATCTCAGATGCGTCTCTGAAGTCAAAGCTTATGGGCAGAGTACGTGTATTATCGTGTCTGGAATGCAGAATACACGCGCCTGGAGACGCGACTCTAAAGTCAAAGCTTCTGGGCAGAGCGCATGTATTCTCGTGTCTGAGATGCGAATACATGCGCCTGGAGAGGCGACTCTGAAGTCAAAGCTTCTGGACACAGTGCGTATATCCTCGCATCTGAGATGCAGAACGTCGGTATAAGGTCTATATCTTGTAGTGTTCATGCCTCGCCTCCTCATGACTCACCTCTTCTTTCACTTCAAAGAGACAAGAGGGGAAAGAAAAAAGCCAAGGAGAGGAAGAAAGAGAGAACAAAAGAGAGGAGAACAAGATCTAGAAGAAGCAAAGAGAGGATACAACAAGCAGCAAGCATCAAGGGAGAGTAACTTACCAAGGAGAGGAAGAAGGGGGAGGAAGCAGTGCCACCACCCATCCACACCAAAGACCCAAGGTGAGTCCTCTTTCTCTCTCTCTCTCTCTCTCACTCTCACTCTCTCTGTATTAGGATCTATGATTGAACTTCTTATATCACAAATAAATCATGGATGGCGGTTGTCGTATTAAAAGCAGCTGACTGAGCACGTTTGACAGAGCGTGTAGATTTTAGTGCAGACGTAGACATAGATGCACTGCTATGCTTGCTGTCATCTCGTTTGCCGTCGCATCTCCAAGTGCGTGAAAGCGACGAAAATACAAACAACAAAATTTTCCCCCGTCGTCGCAAAAAGCATCGTTATTGAGGATGCCATAGAAACGTCGCTATAGGCATCGCTATTGGCGTTGCTATATGCGTCGTATTTGCGACGCATATAGCGACGCCAATAGCGACGCAACCAAAAAAATTGGCGACGCACATAGTGACGCCAATAGCGACACAACCAGTAAATTTGCAATGCAAATAGCGACGGTAACAGGGAAAAAAAAATTTTGTGGCAGGGCAGCAAGCTGCCTTGCCACATATAGCACTGTGTGTTGTATGAGAGCCATACAAAATAGTTTCTGCACTACTGTATACAAAGCGCTTGCAAACAAAAAGAATGTATACTGAAATCATAAAACTGATACATGAAATAAATACATGATCGCATAAAAAGCGATTGGTACAATCATGACAGGATGTCACTAATACATAGAAAATGTCTACATAGATCAGGCGACTAAAAAATAAAGGTGTGTGAGCTCCAAGGATCCAAGGGCGAGCTACAAATCCTTGTCCCCCAAAAGCTCATCCCGTCGCAAAGGAGCATCGAACGGATTCTGCAGAAAAAGAAACAACACATCAATCCACCATACAATAATGCATTCAAATATCTCATGGTAACTACGGACAAGAAAGATGAGTGACTTATAGGGCCACCGCGTCTATACAATCGATCAATCAATGCATTGAGACCGTGCCTCTCTGCATATCGAGTCTCAAGGCCTTGCGGATCGCGATTTGTAAGGGAGTGTTGTAAAGAAAACAAAATGCTAACTGTTAGAAACATGATTGTCAGTGCAAATAATATTTCAAAAAAACAAACAAGCAAAACAAAAGAGAAACTTACAAAGTCCTCCAAATATGTCCTGTGGCCGCCACTCGGAAGATGATGGACCACTCCGTCCTCAAGTCGTGCCCTCGCTGCCTCGCGCTGCTGACTCCAACGTCCTGGAAAATCTGTAGCCTCCTCCCTCAGTCGGCGCCAGTCGTCTGCATCTAACCACTCGGGCTTTGGAGCCCCACTCTTGATTGCCTTGCGTGCGTTGGATCGTCTATATGACATGTATGCATGCATGCAATCCATCATCCAGCCCGTAGAGAATCTATCTACTGCGGCTGGCACCGGAAACTCCTCGTGCAAGGATGCTACTATGTAGTCCTTGCGCCCCTCCAGTATGTTCTTCCAATGATCCACGACGTTGTGCCGAAAAACTTGTTGGCACAACTCTCTCATGGGAGCCATCACCCTCCTCCCCTCATCATTCATGATGATGGCTCCTGACCTACTATCAACGAGATATCCATAACCCCTAGGAGTCTACCTAAGATGGGTCGTCTCCCATCTTCGTCCACGCTCTTGGGCATATCCAGGAGACCCCTCTACATCCGGTGTACCAACGGGGGTAACCTCTCTCGGAGTGGCACCCAAAGGGATGCCACCAAAAGGAGTGCCACCAAAAGGGGTGCCACCGCTGATGGCTATGCAAAAGTCGAAGTAACTGGAGTAGACATCCCCACAGGTGTCCTGGAGGTGACATAGCTCCAGCTGAACGACGAGACGGAGACACCACATCCGTGTCTCCACAGCAGCATCCCCTTGATCCCGATGTAGTCGCTCCCTCTGGCCCAAGTCGTGAGCGTCGAGATCGTCTGCTCGAAGCTGAAGCATCTGATCGCCCTGAAGCAGATCTAGCAGAGCGCCTTGATGAAGAACGAGACAGCTTCTGGTCTGCCATCTCTCTGAATCTTGCGAGCTGGTCTGGAGACATGCATGCGAAGATGTCCTGAAACTCCTCATCGCTCATCCCTCAACTCATCTTGAAAATGTCACCTGCATAGATAAAAAATGGTGTTAGAATAATCAATTTAAATTATACAAACCATAGTAATATAAATCATTTTTTAAAAATCCCTCTTCAAATTCATATCTTATGTACCTTTATAAGAGATCTAAACAACGAATTGAGTAAGTGGATGCTCCAAGAATGAAGTATCCTATGGTCCCACGTTAATCTCCTGACACAACTCTGCATACACTCGAAGGTCGATAGACATGCCACCACAAAAGAATGAGTCTATCTCATTCTCAAAAAATTCTTGGACTCCTGTATTTCCATCATTGTTAGCCAATGCGGGCTCCAAGCTTGCGGCGGCCTCCACCCCTTGTAATATCGACCCCTCTATTTGCATATTATCTTCATCTATGCCCGGAACATCGCTTTGATCATATACTCTTGCACTTCGGGGAGTTGAAGGTATAACATACCACCATCGAGGTTGTCGGGGATTTGGATAGAAGATTACCTGTTCATAAATACGTACAAAGCAAGTTCAAACCATTGTGACATAAACCATGTCGTATTACAATTAGCAAGCAAATGACTCTATGCACCTGTTCACAATGGGCCGGCAACACAAAGGTGTCACGCAAATCCATCCATTTTTTTTAAAAATCTATTTCGAGAAATCTAGATGGACCTCGTCGAACTGTTGCTCCAACTCCTCCAAGTACCACTTTGAACCACTGCACATCGAATAGTATCATGGAGAAGCTACGGTAATCCATCGTAATAATACTTTGCAAGTTCCCAAAATACTCCATCTCATCCACAACTGTGTTCGGATCCGTTGCTCGTCGCCAGCTCTCTTGCTCAAACCTTGCCATGACACCACAGTCCATTGTGGAGCGCATTTTGTCAATACGCTCTACACGAAAATGTTGTCCGCGCGACCACGCTGCTCTATATATTTTGTACTATACATTGAAACACTCAAATTAGATATCGCATATAAAATTTAGATACGACATATTCTACACCCCTCATCACCTTTGGACTACATCCCCTCGAGAATTCCCACTCCTCCATTGAGACCTCTGTCCCTTCGCTGGATGCTGCGGTCAAGGCTCCATGCAACCATCGTGTTTACATAAACCGCGGCATCTCCGTCATGCCTTCGGGATATCGAATCAGTCGATGATGCGTACTACATCGAAATTCAGCTCGCGCTTCCTCTCCATCTTGCCTTGCAATCTGGTACTTGGCGAGCCATGTCTCCATGGAGGCATGGTGCAACATACAAAAGCGATTCACCTTCTCTTCCATTGAGGCATCCATTCTTTTTTCTACCCCATTTCCAACCACCACATCTCCAGTCAGTCTATCATCGTCCTTCAGCGTCCATAGCATTTCATTGTCTGGTTCCACCGTTGGTAGCCATTGTGAGATATGCACTAATGCCTCTGACACCAACCAACCTTCGGCCATGCTACCTTCTGGCCGAGCTCGTTGTCGCACAAAGCCTTTTAGGGTTTTCATGAAGCGCTCCAGGAAGAACATCCATCGCATATGGACAGGTCTAGCAATCTCCACTTCGCCCACAAGATGCACAAGAAGGTGGACTTGTATCGTGAGCATGCTAGTGGGCAGGTATTTCTCAAAGAGACAGACCGTCTCCACTACTCCCTGCCTCATGGATTCAATAGAGGACGTCTTAATCTCTTTCTGTGAGATCCATTGCACCAAAGTTGACAACTTGTAAATGGCCCCGCGAATTTCTGGAGTAAGGCATCCTGCGATCGCGATCGGTAGGATAAACTGCCACAAATGAGAAAGCATTATGAATAATGGCCACTTTTCAAATTACAAAATATCCACGCTAATTACAATCCATTTTGTTCACAAACCTGACATATCTTATGCCAATCATGGGATTTTAGCCCTTACAATTGGTCATGTTTAGAAAATGCAGACCTAAGAGAATGCATAATACCTGTCGGAGTGCGGATAGACTTGATTACTTGCTTCACAATGCGCTCTTCTTTAGTGGACAAAATCCAAGGAGCACGAGGAAGCTGCACTCCACCATCAGCACTGGACTGCGGCCAAAGCACCTCCATCTTACCTATCTCCTTCAAAACCATTCGTGCCCCTATAGTGTCTCTCTTTCCTGTGATGTGGTCCCATAGCAAGCTGTCCACATTCTTGAAAATATGCATGGGATCCAACAAGTGGTTGACCTGTAAGTGGGTCCAATATGGCAACTCGTAGAAAACTGAGAACCGTCGCATTTCATTTGGATGTGATTCCGGGTTTACCATTTTCAGTTCATACCAGCTTGCGGCGTTCATACGTGTTGGAGGTCGTCCAAGGAAACCTTCCCTGAGTTCATGATCCTCCAGCAAGAAAGCGCGAGTCCTTGATATACCATCTTCTTCATGGTTTGTGACCTTCGGGAGTCTAACTGTGGCCCACACAATGGACATGCATGATAATCTGAGGTAACCAGACCTGTAAGGCGAGCCACGACCTAATGAATACTTGATTGAATGAGATAAAATATAGATATTACCAGCGAGAACGGAGGTCTGCTCACCTGAGTACTCTCCCAATCGCGGAAAGTCATGCATCGTCCACATGACAATGGCTCGAATGTTGGCTGACCACCGACCATCGCGCCTGCTCATATCTTGCAGAGTGACCCCCTCCTCCCACAAAATCTTAAGCTCATCGACTAATGGACGAAGATACACGTCCATATTTTTTACTTTGTAGTGGCCTGGGACGAGCAAGCTAAGGATGAGATGTCCTTTCTTCTTAGAAAGCCATGGAGGGATGTTGTAGTTGACAAGTACTATAGGCCACACACTGTAAGAAGTTGAGCGCAGACCGAATGGGTTCACACCATCCATTGCGAGACCGAGCCGAAGATTCGTTGGCTCTCGCGCAAAGCCTAGAAAGGTAGAGTCAATGTGGCTCCATGCACGCGAATCCGCTGATATTCGTTGAACTCCATCCGTGGACCTATTCTGCACATGCCACGTTGTCAAGCTTGCCATGCCGGACGTGCGAAACATGTAGTTTATGCGGGGGATAAGCGGAAAGTATCTGAGAACTTTTTGAGGGATGGTTTGCCCTTGCAAGTCCTGTCGATACCTGTGAGCACCACACTTTGGACATGTCTCCATAGTCTCATATTCATCTCGAAATAGTATGTAGTCGTTAATACATGCATGGATGTTATTGTAGTCCATGCCAAGCTTCCGTAAAACATGTCTGCATCATCACGAGACTCAGGCATAGTATTTGTAGGTGGTAATATGTGATATTTCAATAACCTGAAAAAAAACATAAAACACCTTGAAAAAGCACAAATGTTTGTAATAATAGTGTCAAAAAAAATAATCAATGAAGCCTATGTGCAAGGTACCTGAATAACTCAGTCACACTCGTATCGCTCCACCTGTATTTTGCTTGCACACTTAAGAGTGCAAGCAATGTCTTCAACCGAGATACTCGGCACCCATCATATAATGGTATGGATGCTTCCTCTCTAAGCGGATCAGATGTCTCGACATCCATGGGAATCAATGCATCGATCATTGCCTCCATCTCAGGCTCCAAGATTGTAGGTAGGTCGGGAAGGTTGTCTGTCTCCTCTAGCATTGACGGTATAGATGGGCTTTGCGAGTGGTGGATTGGCTCCTGCAATCCATCCATCGCACGTCCATGAACTCTTCTAATTGGCCGCAAAGGGTGCACTCCCCCTTGGGTCGAGACATCACCCCCATGGATAGAAAATTTGCCAACAAGACCCAATCTTATTGTGTATAGTTTTCAAGTAGCTTGAGAGTACAATCCATGATTAATATTAACTTCAAATTACCGTTTGTTGAAAATCCGCAATGGCCTGATCAATGATCTCAGATTGAAACTCGCCAAATCGTCGTACGTGTTCTATAGACAATCGGCGTTTTCGTCTAATTGCGAACTTGCATTGAGAGCAAGGACATGGGACACGCTAATTAAGATACGCCTCGCGATCTTGAACAATAAGACCTTCTTCGTTTTCCATCTTATCTACATTACAGCAAACGAGGCTCAAATGGATAGCTTTATGGAGATGTATGTCAAGTTGCAAGTTGACCATAAGCTCTTGCATTGTACATAGTAGTTGAGAGATTTATTGATGTTATATCTCGGCCCTATATCATGCTCAAGGATTTGTTTGTCCTGGTAGATAATTATTTGTTATTGTAAAAAAAAAAAGCATTGGTTCATAAGGTTCATGAGTCGAAGACTAAATTTTTGGACTTGACTAAAAGATTGGATAATGGCTTAGATGCTAAAAGGAAAAGTGATGAATATGTTACTTCATCATTGCAACAAAAAGATTGGTGACAAGGATGCTATGATTAATGAAGTTCTTCACGAGGTGAATATAGAGTTGAAGGGGATGGAACACGATTCTTCTTTGGGATTTAATGGTAATAAGTCAATTATTGAGGTGCCTTCTTGTACAACCATTATACCTTATATACCTAGCTACGGTCTCTAGGTTATGTACTTTGAGTATCTTAGAGGGGCTCTACTAGGATTACTTATACAACTGCACTAGAGGGCTTTGAGTATAAGTAATCCATTTATGAGCATCATTGAGGATCTCTTAGTCTAATAATAAATCAGTCTCAACAAAAAGCATCTTAGAAATGCTGTTTTTTTGTCTTAGGATCGTGTATTAAAATTAATGCCATCTATGAAATTTATCAACTATAGTAATAAAATTTGTTTCAATCAATTCTACTCATAGTCATAAGACCTGAGAGAAAATATCCTATGCTCAAATTAAGGGATTCTTCTTCTATAACAATACTTTTGGGTTCATTTTGATGAAGTACCGTAATGACCATTAGCTAGGGTATCATTTTCTTTTAGCCCTTCCGTTGACTAGTTGGCATGATTTCTAATTTTTTATGCCTATAAAGTTAATACAAAAACAATGAATTATGCTTATCACAATTAGATCCCCTACTTGGACATTATGAAGGACATGACCAATTTTAAGCCATCTTAAAGAGTCACCAATGTACGTGGCCCATGGCAAAGCACATTGCATACCATTATCGATAAGTCTATTATCGTGCATCTTAAATCTCCTAATTAGACTTTATAAAGTGTATGACTAATTTTTAGCCCTCTTAAGGAGTCGATGTAATAGTACCCATAAAAAAAGCAAAGTGGATACCATTACCATAATCATGGATATGCTATCATTCCAATATATGTTCTCTTTCTCTTTCTCTCCCTCTCTCTCCCTCTCCCTCCCTCTCTTTCTCTTTGTCTCGCATTTCCTCTCCCTCTCACAATATATCTTAACACTCTCCAAAAGCAAAAGAGAGAGGGAGAGAATGCACTCTCCCTCCCTCTCCCTCTCCCTCTCCCTCTCTTTCTCTTTCTCTCCCTCTCTCATTTCCTCCCTCTCCCTCTCCCTCTCTTTCTCTCTCTCTCCCTCTCTCTCTCTCTCCCTCTCCCTCTCCCTCTCTTTCTCTCCTTCTCTCTCATTTCCTCTCCTAAACAAGCAAAAAACATAGTGATTTAAACCTTTAATAAGCAAAAGGGAGAGGGAGAGAGAGAATGCACTCTCCCTCCCTCTCCCTCTCCCTCTCCCTCTCTTTCTCTCTCTCTCTCTCCCTCTCCCTCTCTTTCTCTCTTTCTCTCTTTCTCTCTCATTTCCTCTCCTAAACAAGCAAAAAAGAAAGTGATTTAAACATTAAACAAGCAAAAGGGAGAGGGAGAGAGAGAATGCACTCTCCCTCCCTCTCCCTCTCCCTCTCTTTCTCTTTCTCTCCCTCTCTCATTTCCTCCCCCTCCATCTCCCTCTCCCTCTCTTTCTCTTTATCTCCCTCTCCCTCTCTTTCTCTCTTTCTCTCACATTTTCTCTTCTAAACAAGCAAAAAAGAAAGTGATTTAAACCTTAAACAAGCAAAAGGGAGAGGGAGAGAGAGAATGCACTCTCCCTCCCTCTCCCTCTCCCTCTCCCTCTCCCTCTCCCTCTCCCTCTCTTTCTCTTTCTCTTTCTCTTTCTCTCCCTCTCTCTCCCTCTCCCTCTTCCTCTCTTTCTCTCTCATTTCCTCTCCTAAACAAGCAAAAGAGAAAGTGATTTAAACCTTAAACAAGCAAAAGAAAGAGAGAGGGAGACTCATCGATGAGATATGGCGAGTGTGGGACGGCTCCTCTTTGCAATGAAGGCTCCTCCTCTCCTTCGCAAACAACGGCGGCGGCAGCGGCGGGCGGCGGCGGCAAGTCTTCTTCCTCTCCTTCTCTCACGACGGTCGCTCTCTCCCTCGCTCTCGCTCTCAAAACACACAATGTGCAAACGCGAAATGAAACCGTGCTCGGTTTCGGCCCGCTTTTTTTCCCTGTGGAGCGTCGCTATTTGCTTCGCTATTTTGCGACGCAAATAGCGACGCCAATAGCGACACCGCTACCTGTCATCGCTAATCGGTGTCGCTACTAGCTCAAATCCTTGTAGTGGAAGAGACTAGTGGAGGTAGATTGCATGTCAGCTGAATTCGAGCTTCAAAACGCGCAAAAAACGCAAGAAAGGAAAGGTGTAGTTTGAAAAGAAATGATTCAAGTATCTTTTGAATTTTAACTTTTGCGTCTATTTTTGTGTATATATGCGCATCTACGTTTATGTAAACGTGCTTATAGACGTGAATTTAGATGGGCAGATAGACGCAGATTTAGACACGTAGTTAAATGCAAGTATAGACGCGCATTTAACTTTTATCATGAGTTTTTGTTTTTAAGATAAGTTTTGATAGTAAGTTCTTATCATAAGTTTTTATGTATTTATGATAAGTTTTGTGTATTTAAAATTGAGATCTTAGAATAATTAATACGCCTTGAAGTTTTTATGTCAACATATGAATAACAAATTTGATGTTGTCATGAATTAGGTTTAATCATGTCATCGTCATCACCTAGTGCGGTGCATGCTGATGAGTCAACGAGCACATTCTCAAGTGAGGATGAAACATTACGTCTTCATAATCGAGATGCATGGCTACGACAAAAAATTAAATGCATGTGTGATCGTTGTCGAGGGTGTATTTTTCGAGCACGTCGAGTTGCAATATCACACCTCAACATGTATGGAGAATGGGACCGAGAAAAATCACCGGTATTCATTGTTTTTAACACTAAGATTGCTAGTCTATGTTACTCAATATATATCAACGTACATGTAACTCCCTTTTCTGGTTGAGTAGGATGTAGTGCCACATCCTCAGATGCTCCCTCCCGGGCGTCGAGAGGCTGCAAAACATTGACGCCAGGAGGCAGAGTCTTCAAGAAAAGTGGAGAATGATGACCATGATAGTAGCCCTCATGAAATGCCCCATCAAGTTGTAGAGGATGAGATTTTGGACAACATAGTATATGATCTATTTTCGCAACCGGTTCGGGGAGAAGGTCACTCTACGAAGCCACATGATCCACTATACGTAGTATCATCTACTCTGTTGTTTAAAGGTTGTACATACTCCATTCTTCGTCCGTCCCTCGAGATACTTAACTTGCAAACAATTTATGGATGGAGTAATGTTAGTTTGAATGCGTTATTGAAGTAGGCACTACAACAAAAAGGCCTCATAGACGCACATTTAGATGCGATTTTTGAATATAGAGAAATTCTTACGGGCACGTCTACCCACCCATCTATTTGTGCGTCTATCATTTCGCATCTATAATCACATGTATCAATGAATTTGCACGCACAAATAGACGCGCAATAGACGCACATATACACGCGCATATAGACACGCTGGTAGACGCGCTTTTACAAGCACTAATAGACGTGAACGGAAAACAAAAAATGTTCTTTTTTTTAAAGATATTTAATTTTTTTTAAAATTTGAATTATGAAGTGTGTGTATAAGCGCGTGTAGTCTACATTATAGACGCGCGAATAAATGCGAATTATCTACGATTTAGACGCGCTGATAGACGCACAAAACAGAACTGGAAAAAAAAAACCAGAGAATATGTGGTTGCTTTTTCCCCTGCTATACATCAGATTGTGTATTTGGAAAAAAGACAATGTATCTTACGGGCACGAGAATTGAAAATAAAAGTCCATGTATTCATTATATATCAAAGCATTTACAAGGGAAGTTTAAGTACTTGCGACCTAAAGCGTGGCCGCAAGCAGTAGGCTCAAAGAGATATCATACATATACAAGAAAAGAAGGCCTCATGAGGAGGTTTAGTGCTCCTCTACGAATCTGAAGAGGAAACATCTTTGCTAGTACCACCATGGCTACTAGCGTCACTATCCCCCTCCTCGCTATGCTCCACATCCGGGTTCGCCTACACACACAAAAGATCAGGGTTTCTTACATAGACAAGGTGGAGAAAAAGTTATAATTAGTTATACTTTTAATAGGAAAGTAAGAAAAACATACATTCTCTGGTTGTCGAATCCTCATGGCCCGGTTGTATTGGTCCTCAGTGATGAGACCCTCATAAAAGTGAAGCCATGTCGCTGCGCGGTTATGGCCTCGATGGTAACCTACCTCTCTAAGAGTAGGTGTCCTACCAACGATAGTAGTCTGCAAAACATTTAGAGATATACAAATAATTATGAGTCACAATATATTAGACTAAAATATATAAAGAATTGAAAGAAATATAAATTTAAAAAAACTAGAAATCAAAATATACTCACAAAATCTGCCTCCCACGACTCTCTACCGCCCAATCCGTAATGCGACGATCCCATGGTTTCCATTTGGATCCGTCGCGCCTCTGCGTGCTGGCGACTCTTCACTTTCTCAGCTGCTTTCTTCTTGGCTTTCTTCCACTCTATGCGGTGGCACATAGGTGGTTGGTTATAGGCTCCACGCCCCTCCTCCAGCCTCCGCAGTGAGTCCCTGGCCCGTGTCATGAGGTGGGATCTTTTGTTTTGAAGCATATCCCTCACTTTTGTACGTCCCCAATCATCCGAGAATCGTTGACCCTCAGGATTTGGGTATCTCCTATGGACTGTCCTCAACACCTCCTGCCACAAGCCGCTTTTCTGATTTTTGAAGGCAATGAAACAATCTTTATACATCGCACGCACGACGCTCCTCATGTAGGCCATTACATCCCTTCCCTCATCATCATGAAAGATGCCACCAGCATCTGTAACTCTATAGTACTGGCGTACAACCTCCTCTACGTGATCTACTGGTGAGGGTGATCACTCGCCACCTCCTAGGCAACCCCCACACAAGCCTCGTCCTCCCCCTCGACTCTCCCTCCTCCCTCTCTGTCGACTACCCTCTGCCTCGCTGGACGCACGAGCTTCTGCAGATGCATGTGCTTCTGCAGATGCTTGTGCTTCAGCCGATGCACGTGGAGCACGTGGAGTATCTGCAAATGGAGTACCTCCATATGGAGTACTTGTATGTGGAGTACCTGCATGTGGAGTCTGGGAAGTAGTGCCAAGCAAAGATGCTAGAGGTATCCCAGACATGACACTGAACACCTCGTCCGCTGTGGGAGAGCGGCCAAGGTGTCTGGTCATCTCTCCCATGAAGTCTTCCCTACTAGGAAAACCTCCAAAAAATGCATTGACCCCCTGCCAAAGGAGGCCAATGTATCATTCATGCGATCCACATCTGGGTCATTACTAGATGAACTAGGATATGACATCTACAAAAAAAACACAGGAACAAGATAAATTTATTTGCATACAAAAAATCATATATTATCTACATTTTCAAAGAGCTTTCTTTAGACATTGAGCATAACACTTAAGTGCTAATGCTTCTCTTAAATAAGAAAACTGATAAACACAAACATGGGATTGGTCACATTCATCATTGCAAAAATATATTGTTTACTATAAGAACTGGGAGTCCTGGCGCGTGTATCCCCGCATCTACATTGCAGGTTTGACGTGCCCTCAGACGCGCTCCAGAGTGAACCTTATGTCCAGCGCGTCTATATGTGCATCTAAGATGCAGCACAGATGCACTATCAGACGTGCATCCCAGGTCAATGCGCGTGTATAATCGGGTGTAGACTGTAGGTCAACCTTCTGTGCAGTGCGTGTATCATCGCGTGTACACTGCAGAGCACACGCGCCAGCACACGCACTCTAAGACGCGCCCTCAAACGCTCTGAGAGAAAACATTTTTTGCGTCTATGTCTGCGTCTACACTGAGATGTAGACGGGCTATCAGACACGCTCGATCGGCCGATTTTAGGTTGATGACCGCCATTGATGATTTACAAAATGCAATACATAATGGAATCACAAATCCTAAATAAACAGACATAGCAGAGAGAGAAAGAGAGAAACAAAGAGAGAGAGAGAGATAGAGAGAGACAGAGAGACAGAGAGAGAGACTCACCTTGGGTGTTTGGTGTGGCGGGTGGTGGCGCTTCTTCCTTCTCCTTCTTCCTCTCCTTGGTAAGTTACCCTCCCTTGATGCTTGCTTGCTTGCTTGCTACTTCTTCTTGTTCTCCTCTTTCTTGTTCTCTCTTTCTTCCTCTCCTTGGCTTTCCTTTTTCTCTTCTTGTGTGTTTGAAATGAAAGAAGAGGTGAGTCATGAGGAGGTGAGGCATGAAGAGACTGCATTCGGCTAAACTCAAGCTTCAGAACCGCAAAAAATGCAGGAAAGGAAAGGCGCAGTTTGAAAAGAAATGATTTAAGTATGGTTTGAATTTTGACGTGTGCATCTATTTTCGCATGTATATGTGTGTCTATTGTTCAGATAGACGCGAGTATAGATGTGAATATAGACGCGTAGTTAAATGCAGATATAGACACGGATTTGGAATTTATCATAATTTTTTATTTTTAAGATAAGTTTTGATAGTGATTTCTTATAATAAGTTTTAATATATTTATGATGATTTTTCTGTAGTTAAAATTAAGATCTTATGTAAACATATGAATTATAAATATTTTGATGTTGTCATGAATTAGGTTTAATCATGTCAACATCATCATCACCTAGTGCGGTGCAAGCTGGTGAGTCAATGAGCACATCCTCAAGTGAGGATGAAACACTGTGTCTTCATAATTGAGATGCATGGCTACGACAAAAAATTAAATGTATGTGTGATCGTTGTCGAGGGTGTATTTTTCGAGCATGTCGAATTGCAATGTCACACCTCAGCTTGTATGGAGAATGGGACTGAGAAAAATCACCGGTATTCATTGTTTTTTTTACCACTAAGATTGCATGTCTATGTTACGGGAATTATATATCAACGTACATGAAACTCCCTTTTGTGGTTGAGCAGGATGCGGTGCCACATCCTTAGATGCTCCCTCTCGGGCGTCGAGAGGCTACAAAACGTCGACATGAGGAGGTAGAGTCTTCAAGAAGAGTAGAGACTGACGACCATGATAGTAGCCTTCATGAAATGCCCCATCAAGTCATAGAGGATGAGATTTTGGACAACATGGTACACCATCTATTTTCGCAACCGGTTCAGGGAGAAGGTTACTCTACGAAGCCAGATGATCCACTATATGTAGCATGATCTACTCTGTTGTATGAAGGTTGTACGTACTCCATTCTTCGTGCGTCCCTCGAGATACTTAACTTGAAAACAATTTATGGATGGAGTAATGTCAGTTTGGATGCGTTATTGAAGTAGGTATCAATTCAGTTTGGCTTATGAATCATAATATTAATTGTTAATTCTATTTTGAAATCAGACAGAAATATATGTTGGTGGTTTTTTAACTCACTTTTAAAAATATATGTAGGTTATTATCACAAATGCTTCCAAAAGGAAACAAATTGCCAACTTGGAGAGAGCAAGCAATACATTACTTGACATCTCTGGGAGGCCTCGATTATGTCAAGATCCATGCATGTATCAATGATTGTGTCTTATTTCATGGGATTCATGAGTTCGCACGAGAGTGTCCTGTTTGTGGCGAATCAAGATACGAGTGGAGATGAAGTCAATGGATGTGCCTCGTAAGGTTTTGCGACATTTTCCAATTGTTCCACGTATAAAACTTATGTTCAAGTGTAAGTCTATTGGAAAGCTCATATCATGGCATGCTAGTCATCGTTTAAGTGATGGAAAATTGAGGATCCCTGCAGACACACCCGCATGGCAATATATAGATAATTTGTGGCCCGTTTTCAAAGAAGAGCCAAGAAATTTGAGATTTGGTTTAGGTATGGATGGAATCAATCCATTTGGTATCAAAAGCACATCATACAGTGTATGGCCAGTGGTATTGGTGAACTATAATATTCCTCCATCCATGGCAATTAAAAAGGGACATGTGATGTTGTCCCTTCTGATTCCTGGAAAGCACAAGGTAAAAAACATGGACATTTACTTAGAGCCTTTGATTGAAGAGTTAGAAATTTTATGGGAAGGTATTGAGATGCAAGATACAAGTGCATCTGCATCCTGTAGAGATTTCACATTGAAGGCCATGTTGTTGTGGACCATGCACGACTTTCTAGGATACGGAGAGTGTTCAGGTACATGTATATAACTCTATATTTGAAATTCAAGACTTGAATCAATTGCATTTTATTAATTCACTTGTTTTTTCAGGTTTAACCATGTCAAGATATCATGTATGTCCTATTTGCGGTCCCTCTCTAGTTTCCTCTAGGCCGGCACGTTTAAAGAAGGTTATCTACGACAATCATCATCGATTTCTTCCTATTGACCATCCCAAATATGTTCTCCCTACTAATGGAATGACTCCACAATCTCTAACCATTCGAGATTGGAAGGAGAGATGGATTAATGCCGAGAGCCACCCTCCACTTGGCATGAGTCAGTAAGAAGTGCATTTCCCTCGATTGACTTTAAAGTATTTAGCATGATGAATTGTTTACATAATATATTGTTTGTTTATTAGGTTCTCTATATTTTTTCGTCTTCCATACTGGACTGAACTCAAGATCAATCACCTGTTGGACCCCATGCACATATGCAAAAATGTTGTATCTATATTATGGGATCACTTGATAGGGGCTCGTGATTCAGCTAATGTAAGGGAGGATTTATGTAACATTGGTCGCATGAGACGAGCCTGGCCACGCATTGGACCTAGAGGAAAGATTGATCTACCCCATGCACCTTGGATGTTGTCAAAGAACAAGGAATAAATAGTGAAGGAATAAATATATAGCTTTCGAATACCCACAGGATGTATGAGATGTCTCAAGGGAGCCTTCATAAAGAAAAAGAAAAGAGATGTGGAGCAACTATCTGGTTTGAAGTCCCACGATTGGCACAAAATGATTCAAGTAAGGGTATCTGTAACCATGAATATAGTAATTAGTGGAGTAACTATGTGTAAACTTTGGGGTATGATGACTTTTTCCTCAACTAATCATTTGATCTATGAATATTGTTTATATTCAATTCGTACTTTCTACTAGCATATCCCATTGTGTATCCAAAGATGTATCTGATATCATTTACAAGATGGGAGAGCTTGTGAGGCGTGTATACATTGTGTTTTTTCATTATATATCTTTGAATTTCTACACAAAAATAAACAATTCTCAAATACATCTTGACAAATACGTGAACTCGAAGGAAATTGATCCAAACACATTGCAAGATGCTCGAGTATTATCTGTTGAGGTGGTTTGTTTAGTGGAGGAAAATTTTCCTCGATCCATTTTGACTACTCAATTACATTTACTCGTACACTTGATTGATGAGATCACACTTTGTGCCAGCAGTTCATGTAAGGTGGATGTTTTTTCTTGAGCGCTTCATGAAAACCTTGAAAGATTTTGTGAGGCACAAAGCATGGCCTGAGGGAAGCATGGCTGAGGGTTGGTTAGTGCAATCATCCCTTGTTTATATCTCTGAATATCTTGCTAAATTGGATCCCTCTCAACCACAACTATGGAAAGATGATGAAGACTCGAGGACCTCTATAGTACCTCAAGGAAAAGGAATGAGTAAAGTGCTAACAAAAGAAGAACTTCGTAAGTTAAATAGTTTTTGTGTGCTCAATAGTGATGTAGTGAGCAAATGGGTGACACTATATAATGAAGCAAGGGCAAGAAGAAAAAGCAAAAGACAAGAATTTTGCACTAGATATGGACGTAATGTCTCATTTCCAGATCATCTAAATGCGCTCCCACGTCATATTGATATAGATTGGTTACATGAGAAAATGGAAAGAATGGAAAAAGAGGAGGAAATTAATATATCTCAAGAAGAGTGGGAATACGCACGAGGTTGCTTATCAAAGGTGAGACATACAATCAATTAATTTGTTTCTATAAGTTTTATTTTATATAAATAATTGACATGTTTGATCTTTTATCTTTTACTACTAGTGCACATTATTCAATGCACTTTGGTGTGAGAGTAAACATCTTCAAACTCAATGTATAGATGAAAAGAGAAATATCCAAGATTGTGGTGTCCTTGCTCACTTCGAGGATGCCAATGGTACCATGGAAGATTATTGTGGCTTGATCCAAGATATTTTGAAGCTTGACTTCAGACAATTCTTTATATATGTACTGGATGTGAAGTGGTTTAAAGAAGTGGTAATAAATGGTGAGCATTGCACAATCAGACGTCATCCAAGTGGTTTTGTAATCATTGACTCTACAAAATTTTACCAAAACAAGAATGACACATTAGTACTACCTCAACAATACAAGTAGGTATATATGCACTAGGTATCAATTCAGTTTGGCTTATGAATCATAATATTAATTGTTCTATTTTGAAATCAGACACAAATATATGTTGATAGTTTTTTAACTCACTTTTAAAAATATATGTAGGTTATTATCACAAATGCTTCCAAAAGAAAACAAATTGCCAACTAAGAGAGAGCAAGCAAGACATTACTTGACATCTCTGGGAGGCCTCGATTATGTCAAGATCCATGCATGTGTTAATGATTGTGTCTTATTTTGTGGGATTCATGAGTTCGCATGAGAGTGTCTTATTGGAGGCCAATCAAGATACGGAGTGGAGATGAAGTCAATGGATGTGCCTCGTAAGGTTTTGCAACATTTTCCGATTGTTCCACATATTCAACTTATATTCAAGTGTAAGTCTATTGGAAAGCTCATGTCATGGCATGCTAGTCATCATTCAAGTGATGGAAAATGGAGGATCCCTGCAGACACACCCGCATGGCAAGATATAGACAATTTGTGTTTTGTTTTCAAAGAAGAGCCAAGAAATTTGAGATTTGGTTTAGGTATGGATGGAATCAATCCATTTGGTATCAAAAGCACATCATACAGTGTATGGCCAGTGGTATTGGTAAATTATAATATTCCTCCATCCATGACAATTAAAAAGGGACATGTAATATTATCTCTTTTGATTCTTGGAAAGCACAAGGTAAAAAACATGGACATTTACTTAGAGCCTTTGATTGAAGAGTTAGAAATGTTATGGGAAGGTATTGAGGTTCAAGATACAAGCGCATCTGCATCCTCTAGAGATTTCACGTTGAAGGCCATGTTGTTGTGGACCATGCATAACTTTCTAGGATATGGAGAGTGTTCAGGTACATGTATATAACTCTATATTTAAAATTCGCGTCTATTTACACGCACGGTTACACGCGCTTATAGACGCTGTAATAGACGCGCCCGACTTTGCGTGTCTAACATGCGCATCTATGCCTCGTTTCTGTTGTAGTGAAAGGCTAATTTTTTTATATGTATACATGTGATACATATACACAATATAATAAGTACTTAAGTTTTTTGCTTTTGTTTTTCAAATGCAGGTTGTGTATTATCCAATGGTAAACAATAACCGATAGTGGTATGTCATCCCTATATCTAATTGTTCAAAACCAATATATGGTAATATTACCGACATGGAGATAGCAGATGACAATCCAAAAATTAATGATGATGTGCATGATGACACCATACTAGATGATATGCGTGATATAGTACAAGATGAACCTCGCGAGGATGTTCAAGAAAATGCAGAAGAAGACAATAATGTGATTGTCGATGATATTGATGAAGTTATTGAGCAATATAGCAACACATCTGATAGTGGGGTAGACTTATTTGTTTCATTACCTCTTGGTAACATAGACCTAGAAGTAGATAGTTTAGCAAGGGCTAATCTCATTGAAGATGAGATGGATCATTCACTGTAACATACTTAATTTGCTTATTGATTCAATGTGTATTCCTAAATCTATGTTTTTAATCATGCGCACACGTGCATACTCAAGAATCAATAGTCAATTTTAAAGCTAAATTGAATTTTTCATAATAAAAAGGAAGTATCTTTTATCATCTTCAAGTACGTAGAGAAATTACGAGATACATATTGCAATGCTTGCTACTAATGTTAAGGTTTCTGTTTCTTGCCACTAATTACTTATATCAGGCTTGTCAACTGGAGGAACTGCTATTCATTAGAGAGGAATGAAAAAGTAATTATTAACTCTATTTTTTTAATTCATGATTCAATGTGTATTCTTAATTCTATGGTTTTTATCATGCGCACATGTGCATGCTCAAGAATCAATTTCAGGTGGTTAAATAATTGTTAACTTTGGTTTTTTAATTATGTGAATTGCTAATTTTAGGTGGTTAAATAATTGTGCATCTGTTGGCGCGTCTATATTAGCGTCTATTTGCGCGGATATATAGACGCAAAATTCGGGTCTATTTACACGCACGTTTACACGCACTTATAGACACTCTGATAGACGCGCCTGACTTTGCGCATCTAACATATGCGTCTATGCCTCGTTTCTATTGTAGTGAGGTATCAATTTAGTTTGTCTTATGAATCGTAATATTAATTGTTCTATTTTGAAATCATACACAAATATATGTTGGTAGTTTTTTAACTCACTTTTAAAAATATATGTAGGTTATTATCACAAATGCTTCCAAAAGAAAACAAATTGCCAACTAAGAGAGAGCAAGCAAGACATTACTTGACATCTCTGGGAGGCCTCGATTATGTCAAGATCCATGCATGTGTCAATGATTGTGTCTTATTTCGTGGGATTCATGAGTTCGCACGAGAGTGTCATGTTTGTGGCGAATCAAGATACGAAGTGGAGATGAAGTCAATGGATGTGCCTCGTAAGGTTTTGCAATATTTTCTGATTGTTCCATGTATTCAACTTATGTTAAAGTGTAAGTCTATTGAAAAGCTCATGTCATGGCATGCTAGTCATCGTTCAAGTGATGGAAAAAGGAGGATCCCTGCAGACACACTGGCATGGCAACATATAGACAATTTGAGGCCCATTTTCAAAGAAGAGCCAAGAAATTTGAGATTTGGTTTAGGTATGGATGGAATCAATCCATTTGGTATCAAAAGCACATCATACAGTGTATGGTCAGTGGTATTGGTGAACTATAATATTCCTCCATCCATGGCAATTAAAAAGGGACATGTAATATTGTCTCTTCTGATTCTTGGAAAGCACAAGGTAAAAAACATGGACATTTACTTAGAGCCTTTGATTTGAAGAGTTGGAAATGTTATAGGAAGGTATTGAGGTGCAAGATACAAGCGCATCTGCATCCTCTAGAGATTTCACGTTGAAGGCCATGTTGTTGTGGACCATGCATAACTTTCTATGATACGGAGAGTGTTCAGGTACATGTATATAACTCTATATTTGAAATTCAAGACTTGAATCAATTGCATGTTATTAATTCACTTATTTGTTCAAGTTTAATCACATCAGGATATCATGCATGTCCTATTTGCGGTCCCTCTCTAGTTTCCTCTAGGTCGACACGTTTAAAGAAGGTTATCTATGACAATCATCATTGATTTCTTCCTATTGACCATCCCAAATATGTTCTCCCTACTAATGGAATGACTCCACAATCTCTAACCATTCGAGTTTGGAAGGAGAGATGGATTAATGTCGGCAGCCACCCTTTACTCGGCAGGAGTCGGTAAGAAGTATATTTCTCTCGATTGACTTTAAAGTATTTAGCATGATGAATTGTTTACATAATATATTGTTTATTTGTTAGGTTCTGTATATTTTTTCGTCTTTCATATTGGATTGAACTCAAGATCAATCACCTGTTGGATCCCATGCACATATTCAAAAATTTTGTATCTATATTATAGGATCACTTGATAGGGGCTCGTATTTCAGTCAATGTAAGGGAGAATTTACGTAACATTGGTCACATGAGACGAGCCTGGCCATGCATTGGACCCAGAGGAAAGATTGAGCTATCCCATGCACCTTGGATATTGTCAAAGAACGAGGAAAAAATAGTGAAGGAACAAATATGTAGCTTTCAAACACTCACAAGATGTATGAGATGTCTCAAGGGAGCCTTCATAAAGAAAAAGAAAAGAGGTGTGGAGTAACTATCTGGTTTGAAGTCCCACGATTGGCACAAAATGATTCAAGTAAGGGTATCTCTAACCATGAATATAGTAATTAGTGGAGTAACTATGTGTAAACTTTGGGGTATGATGACTATTTCCTCAACTAATCATTTGATCTATGAATATTATTTACATTTAGTTCGTACTTCCTACTAGCATATCCCATTGTGTATCCAAAGATGTACGTGATATCATTTACAAGATGGGAGAGCTTGTGAGGTGTGTATACATTGTATTTTTTCATTATTTATTGCATACATCATGTAGTGAACCTCTTTGAATTTCTACACAAAAATAAACAATTGTCAAATACATCCTAACAGATATGTGAGCTCGAAGGAAGTTGATCTAAATACATTGCAAGATGCTCGAGTATTATCTGTTGAGGTGGTTTGTTTCGTGGAGAAAATTTTTCCTCGGTCCATTTTGACTACTCAATTACATTTACTCGTACATTTGATTGATGAGATCGCACTTTGTGGGGCACTTCATGCAAGGTAGATGTTTTTTTGTGAGCGCTTCATGAAAACCTTGAAAATTTTTGTGAGGCAAAAAGCAAAGCCTGAGGGAAGCATGGCTGAGGGTTGGTTAGTGCAATCATCCCTTGTTTATATCTCTGAATATCTTGCTGAAGTGGACCCCTCTCAATCACGACTATGGAAAGACGATGAAGACTTGAGGATGACCTCTATAATACCTCAAGGAAAAGGAATGAGTAAAGTGCTAACAAAAGAAGAACTTCGTAAGTTAAATAGTTTTTGTATGCTCAATAGTGATGTAATGAGCAAATGGGTGACACTATATAATGAAGCAAGGGCAAGAAGAAAAAGCAAAAGACAAGCATTTCGCACCAGAGATGGACGTAATGTCTCATTTTCAGATCATCTAAATGCGCTCCCATGTCATATTGATATAGATTGGTTACATGAGAAAATGGAGAGAATGGAAAAAGAGGAGGAAATTAATATATCTCAAGAAAAGTGGAAATATGCACGAGGTTGCTTATCAAAGGTGAGACATACTATCAATTAATTTGTTTCTAGTTATATTTTATATAATAAATTGACATGTTTGATCTTAATCTTTTACTACTAGTGCACATTATTCAATGCTATTTGGTGTGAGGGTAAACATATTCGAACTCAACGTATAGATAAAAAGAGAAATACCCAAGATTGTGGTGTCCTTGCTCACTTCGAGGATGCCAATGGTACCATCGAAGGTTATTGTGGCTTGATCCAAGGTATTCTGAAGCTTGACTTCACACGATTCTTTATATATGTATTGGATGTGAAGTGGTTTAAAGAAGTGGTAATAAATGGTGAGCATTGCACAATCAAATGCCATCCAAGTGATTTTGTAATCATTGACTCTACAAAATTTCACCAAAACAAGAATGACATATTAGTACTACCTCAACAATGCGAGCAGGTATATATGTAAAAGCTAAATTTTTTATATGTACACATGTGATACATATACACAATATAATAAGTATTTAAGTTTCTTGCTTTTGTTTTTCAAATACAGGTTGTGTATCATCCAATGGTAAACAATAACTGATTATGGTATGTCATCCCTATCTCTAATCGTTCAAAACCAATATATGATAATATTACCGACATAGAGATAGCAGATGACAATCCAATAATTAATGATGATGTATATGATGACACTATAATGGATGATATGCATGATATAGTACAAGATGAACCTCGCGAGGATGTTCAAGAAAACGCAGAAGAGGATAATAATGTGGTTGATGATGATGAAGTTATTGAGCAATATAGCAACACATCTGATAGTGGGATAGACTTATTTGTTTCGTTACCTCATGGTAACATAGACCTAAAAGTAGATAGTTTAGCAAGGACTAATCTCATTGAAAATGAGATTGATCATTCACTATAACATACTTAATTCGCTTAATGATTTAATGTGTATTCTTAATTCTATGGAAAATATCATGTGCACATGTGCATACTTAAGAATCAATAGTTAAGTTTAAAGCTAAATTGAATTTTTCATAATAAAAAGGAAGCATTTTTTATCATCTTTAAGTAGAGAAATTACGAGATACATGCAATGCTTGCTACTAATTGTATAATAAGGTTTGTGTCACTTGCCGCTAATTACTTATATCAGGCTTGTCAACTGGAGGAACTGCCATTCATTAGAGAGCAATGCAAAAATAATTATTAACTCTAGTTTTTTAATTATATTAAGTCCAATTTCAGGTGGTTAAATAATTACGCGTCTATATTTGCATCTATTTGCACGGATATATAGACGCAAAATTTGCGTCTATTTACACGCTCTTTTACACACACATATAGATGCAATGATAGACGCACCCAACTTTGCGCGTCTATGCCTCGTTTCTGTTGTGGTGTGATAACTTATCCTTATTAAGAACTCAATTTGAAGCTCTTTTGAAGCAAGTCTCTTTGCCTTACAAGCTTTGTAATTGACTCATAAACTTTTGTCTCTAACAATCTACATTGAATGTAACCATGCAAAGTTGATTCATGCTATGACATCATGTATAAATGATGAGATGCAAAGTTATTTATGATATATGACTCATCACTCGTCTACAAAGTATTGCACTCGCATGCCCATGTCCAAATGGCGTCGTTGTTTTGTTGGCTGTCGGTTTTCTAGATGCAAGACGGGCTATAAATTAGCGGGCAGCGGTATCCATGCCTTAGGTGAGGCTAAGATTCAGTGAATCGAAAGAATTGAACCAGGCACCGACCGTAGATATGGCGTGGACGTCCAGGATTCAGGCGTCGTCGAGCTTCAGCGCCAAGGCGCTGCAGGTCTACTTTACGACCGCCTGTCTTGTTGTGGGGCTTGTTTATGCGCAATATGGAGGTTTCAGCTCGCAGGTAAGTAATCATACTCTTCCTTCATTCACGACCTTTGCGTTACTGGTGTTAAATGGCCTGTCCGTAATTTGTAAGCTCATCATCCGCTACAGGCCGACGCCTCACAAGCGCAGAGCAGGCAGGCGTAGTATGTTGTGAGGTGCTGACCTTTCGAAATTGTTACGGAATTTTTATGGTCTTCTTTGTTGTGCTAGTGGCCGCTAAAATCACCTTATAGTGCATGAGTGCTAAATCTTACGTCGTGTACTGGCGTTACGTTATTACGGATGATCAGCTTGTTTAATCATATACTAACGTTTGTGCGTATATTCTCTTCCATGGATATGTATTACAGCTGGACGAGAAGGATGACGACGGCCCGTGCCAAGCCTGGACGGGTTTTGCGAATTCGTGCAGCAACCTGGCGCTTGTCACGCAGGACGGCACTTTGGGAATGACAGCAACATGCCAAGTTGGATCAAGTGGGCCCGAGGTGCCGACGGCGATCCACCTGGACAGGAGGATAGCCAATGTGAAAGGCAGCCTGCAGTGCCCGGTTATTTGCAAACACAAGACTCACTTCATCCACACAACTACACGCGAGGACTGCGACTTCTCCAAGACCTGCTTCAACATCTTTGTTTTCCAGAATGGCACCCTTCAAGCCGACTGCTTTGGGGTTGACGACGGCAACCACGGCCGCAGCTCCTTGGACCTCAACCTCTGCATCGGTAACGACCAGAATAGCGGCCAGCTCCAGTGGAACGGCTGCACCCAAACCGGCCTGCTTCGACATTAACTAGTGATTGATCATGTACTGTCGCTGTGCGGCTATCGTCTCTCTCGTGCCGTTGGGAATGCTTGACGTGCACTCATGCATGTGTTTTGGTTTTGGGGTCGATTTCTTACGGCCCGCTAGCAACGCTCTGACAAAGCATTTGTTTCCAATGTGACTAGAACAAACTCTTAGGAGTTCTCCGCACATTTGTGACTAATGTCTTTTGAAACTCCACCCTTGTTTATGGAAAAGTCATGTAAAGTTCTTGACGGATATGTTAAGAAGTTTGCAGTGCAACATCGTTTTCCACGAGCAATTATTGTTGCACTGATCTCCGTTATAGCAATTAGTCGAAGCTAACTAATATCCACTAGAACATGCAACCAATTTGTATCTCTCTATAAATCTGTGTGTACTCTCTATATACATATAAATATGCTTGTGTCTGCACATCATAGTGCTTTTCTTAATTATGACGGGTTATTTATCGACAATTTACAATGTATAATATATCTTATTTTTGTTGTTATCAGGGTGATTCATAGCTCATAAGTCTCAATATAGTATCACTACCCTCTAGTATGTTATGTATGCAAGTGACGCCTAGGCAAGGAAAGGAAACTACCATATTTTTGGCTTTGACACTAAGCGAAGATCGGATGATTTATGTTTTTGAACCAAGAAATGAACATCTAGGCATGATTATCAATTAGCCATGACTAGGTATCATGTTTCAACTTATTCCCCCTTGTTAAACCATGATTGCAAAGAAAAGTTGCAAGTTTACAAATAAATGGGTTTTGTGAACTAGGAAAAAGTTGAAGGTGTGCTGTCTTCACTTGTGTTCATAGGTGCCTGAGAAGAGTCACATCTAAAGGCACATTGATTCATTGCAAGTTTCATACAATTTTCAATGCATATGCAATCTGGTATGAAATTTCAATATAGCTCAGAATGCATATCTAAACATGTTTATAGATGTAACGCCTACCAAGCAAAATACCAGTGAGCTACTAGTTGGCAAATGTGGATATAACTATAGTACTCCAATCAATAGCTCCCATGCTTTCTTTATTCCCCTTCATGCATGTATCTTGAGCATAGTTTATATGCATCAAAGCTACATTTAAAAAACTATAAAATTTTATATAGCTTGACACATTAAATGTATAATACTTTGATATATCTAGAACATGAATGACTAATTACTAGGTTGTGTGGTAATAGAAAACATGCATGAATATATAATGAGTTTTCGAAGCCAAAGATTGGCTTTAGTCTTAAGATATGAAAACTCCCAAATAATATCCTTCATTACACTAAAAACTACCACTTTTGGAAACCTTCTTGCAATTGTCAGATTGTAATATCCATTAATACATGTAGAAGATTTCATAATGAAGCATCGCATGCATGGAAAAAGTAGATCATGAATGTTAATCATGGGTTCATCATCAAAATGATGTGTAAAGAAATTAGAACTTTATTAAGTAGGACTTGAATGAAACAAAAGAGTAGAATATTATTTTAGTTTCAATTTAAAGCTTGATGGTTACAACTAAGGTTTCCTATATAAGTTCAAATATGGGGCATTTGCAAGCATAGTAAGCATATAGATTACTTGCTTCTACAACCTAGAGAAAAGCTAGAGCTTTAGGAACAAACACACTATAGTGGAGACATAATTATAGCTATGCACTAAGAGTGGGGAGTAAAGAAAGATATGCAAGGAACTTGAGGTGTACATGTGGAAAGCTATTTTAATAAGCACGAAAACATGGAGAGAAGACCCAACCAAACTAAGATTATCCATGCAAAAAGCATTAATGACTTGATTTACCACTTTCAATACTTGAGATTAAGACTCATGGATAGGGGAAAAGTTTCAGATGTACGAAATGGAAGAGATAATCTAAGGAAAGCATAGAGTACATGCCTCAACGAGTGAAATAAGGTACAAGAATCTTAAATATCCAAATCTTATAAGAAAGAGACGTCATATCTATCTCTTGATGGGGAGGGGGAGAGGAAGAGATGACATCTAGGGTCCATTACCACCTTCGCTTACTATTGTACTAACAAAAAGGTCAAGATGATAAACATGAAGAAAATAACATTTAGGTTTTCAGGGCATATCAATGGATGATTCAAAGGCTAATGTGCTAGCCAAATTAGAAGAGGACTTAGGGGCATCTTGAGTGAAAGAAACACTCATGATGTTGCTAAGAGGTCTAGGAAGCATGAAAATATCATAATATACTTAAGGCTAGTCATAAGTGGACAAAGGTCTATACTTCAGCAAGCTTGTATCTTGGGATGTGGCATTGCGTAATCTTTCCTTATCAAAGACATACAACATAAAATCTCAAACAAAACTTTTTCTAAGATGCTTTTTCTAACTTCATGATAGTGCACAATAGAAAGAGAAAAGTTAACATGGAGAGAAGAAGGAGACAAAGAGAGAATGTAGAAGAGAGAAGGAACAATGTGAGTGCAATGGCTAGTTGAACATGAAGGATCCATGATGGATAATGGATAATGAAAGTGGCAGGGCATGCTATCTATATATAGGTGAAAAAGAGAAAAAATCCTAAATGTAGTCAAACCCCTAAAAAATGGCTTAAAGTTCACAACAAAAAATACACTAATGTGCCCTCTATCTAAAGTGTCTAAAACACATAAAATGACTGACAAATACAATGCCAGAGTTCCTAATTTCCTCATTTGACTAAGAGTGAGGCTCACATGCAAGAGATGACCATACAAGGCACACACGATTGGTAATAGTAATATGCTTCTAGCATTGGCCCTTACTATCAAAGATTTTAAAATTCATTAATATTTAGGAATTTTTAGGAGAGGGAAAAATAACTTTGGCATGTGGATTTGCAAATCTCATCCAAAATCTAGGGCTTCAGACTTTTTGTTATCTCTACACAAGTATTTCCACCACAGTCATGCTTTCTCTATCAACTTAAAGTTAGTAATCATTGCTTGACTCATAATAGCAATTCTTATACAAGTAGTCCTCCATAGGCTCAATGCACACCTCTATCTCAGATTCTATATCCTTCCATTTTCAATTGAATTTCAAGGGTTTTACTTGCTTCAAGAGGAATTTCATCTCCTAGGGTTCCATTGTGTTATTTGGCAATGCTCGCTAGTCAAAATTTTATTTAGTATTAATAAGTATACAAAATAATTTATTGTACATTGTTAATAGACTATATTATGAAGCAAGAATCTACAAATTTAAAATTTTATTTTAAGTTTGAATGCTCAAAATTGACTCAAAGGAGTCGACTAGAATTACAATATTTATTCAATGATATTTGAGTTCTTTAAGAGACCCTATCCATGGAATTCCTCGACAACTATGGTTGAATCAATTGAAATTATGTGAATGCAAGAGTGACATATACCTGGCTTGAAAGACAAAATTTTTCACATAGATCGTGAAACATAAGGAGCTCATAAGTCACTTTTAAATATATATAATCAAGAAATTGGTTTTTATTTTACTTGTATCCATAAACATCATGATTCCTTTTATGTCAATTGGAAATAGTTAAATGGGGATGGAAAAAATGGCTTAGTGGCCTCCTCTTGAGGAGGAGTTTCCCTAATATGTAAAAGTGCAATAGGGTAGGTAATCCCATAGATATTGGGAATGCGAATCGGTCTTGTGCCATGTGGTTTGATTATAATCCTTTCAAGCCTTACAACCCTTGTTAAGAAGAAATATATACATTTGATTATAATTTTTTCAAGCCTTACAACCCTTGTTAAGAAGAGATATATACATTTGATTATAATCCTTTCAAGCCTTACAACCCTTGTTAAGAAGAAATATATACATTGATTTCGATTGGCCCATTTCCCATCCACATAGTCAAGGGATTCTAGACCCTCAAATTCAAAAAAGGAATAATTGTGGACTAATCAAAAGAATTCATAAATGTCCACAAACTTCAAGCTCTCCTCAAAATGATAATAAGTATATGGGAATCAATGTGAAGATCTTCTTTCAACCAAAGCCATCTCGAATATTAAGTCTCAAACAGTTCTCTCCAAGAATCGCCTTGAATGTGATTATGACAATTGAAAATCAAAACATTGACTCCCATGGTAATACCTAAGAATGTCACATTTCTTGTAAGTTGCTCGAAAGAATTTCAACAAGACCAAGCCTCATGCTTAAAACAATTCATCCTTATTGTAAACAATATCCTATTATGTGCAAATTTATTATTCTAATTTTCTAATACCATGCTAAGTCTATATCCTTAATGCCTCATACCAAGGCTTTGATACTACATGAAACGTATGCACCATGACATTCCCACCCAAAGCAATCAATGTCCTAAGTAGTCATCCTTCAGGGTACTTCTCTCATGGCACCTCCCCGAAATCACGCAATTCTTGAGGTTGAGCAAGTATGCCTCATCACTCGTCCACAAAGTATTAAAGTTACACTCTCATGCCTAGTTTACAGTTTTTGTCATTTGGTATCTCCAAAACATGCCATTTTTTTTGTTGGGGGTCGGTTTTCTAGATACAAGGTGGACTATAAAACGGGGATTAGTACCCATACGGAGGATTCAGTGAGTCAACAGGATTTAACTACCGCATTGACCGCGGATATGGCATGGACGTCCAGCACTCATGCGTCGTCGACATTTTGCCACATTAGATCAGAGTGCAAGGGTTAGTGTAATGGCATCCTTCAAACTCTCTTGGGTGAATACAAGAAATAAGTCTTACTATGGTCTCTTGCCTCTACCACCTTTAATAAATCTAAGTACAAGAGCTCATAGTTAATCCAAGCATAGGTACCTAGCAAAACTTCATAGAAACCAAAAGTATACTTTAAGGGTCACTTTTGGAATGTAGGTTTTACCTCTACCATTGGCCCTCGCTTTGACTTTACGTACATTGATTGAAGATTTTTATTGGCCACATATGGACACTAATGTATCTAACTTTGTTTCTGAATGTTTGGTTTGTCAAAGAGTTAAGAGACATCATGGTAAACAGTATGGATTACTTATGCCTTTATCTATTCCATCAAGACCATGGGAACAGATTTCTATGGATTTTATTACTGGTTTACCTAATACTAAAGCTAACCATGATATGATTTGGACTATTGTAGACAGGTTTAGTAAAAAAGCATATTTCATCCCATGCAAGAAAACTTTAACAGCATCTCAAGCAGCACATTTGTTTTTTAAAATTATTTTTACTAATCATGGATTGCCAAAAGTTATTATTTCTGACCGTGATTCTAGATTTTGTAATAACTTTTGGATTACTTTGTTTGCTAACCTAGGAACAAAGGTTGATTTCTCATCTGCATTTCATCCTGAAACTAATGGACAAACAGAAGCCACTAACAGTACTATTTTAGATCTTTTACGTGCTTACACTATTTCTAAACCACAGACATGGGATAGACATTTATATTTATTGCAGTTTGCATATAACAATACACCACACACAGCTACAAAGAAAGCACCGTTTGAAGTGATTTATGGTTATAGATTGTCTACACCTGTTGCATCTTTATCAAATAGAATTCAGAGTACTGATGATATTGCTAACATGCACGCTACTATTTTTGATGAGGTTAAAGACATGATTGCCAAAGCCCAGCAATCATATACAAAACAAGCCAATAAGAAAAGACAGGCCATGAATTTCAAAGTTGATGACTATGTTTGGTTAAGAATAGAGAAACGTAGATTACAAAGTGTAGATAAACACCCAGTTGTGAAATTAGCACCTAGATTCTATGGACCATTTAAGATCATTCACAAAATCAATGACAATGCATTCAAGTTAGAACTACCACCTCACTGGAAAATTCACAACACCTTTCACATTAGTTTATTATGACCCTTTGGAGGCCAATTACATGTACACCCTATTTATGCAAACCCACCTTTGTTAGATGAAGAGACTAAAATACTTGAGCCTGAAGCTATCATAGATACTGACTTTCTGACCACTAGAATTGGCCATAGATATTCTAGATATTTGGTCAAATTTAAAAACATCCTGTTGAAGAAGCCCAATGGATGCATGCTAGAGACTTAAATGCTTTCCCCACTCTGTTAGCTCCACATTGAGCTAATAGCAATTGAGGACAATTGCTATCCCACCCCGGGGGTATGATGCCAGGAGGTATATTTCATGGTGGATTCCGTGCCACGGTGGATTCCGTGAGGTTTTACGGTGGATTTTGTAAACTTTGTTGACCGGGGCTCATACACAAAGTGGATTCTTTGTGCGAGAAGTTGATGGGGATGCCTATCCTTTTCAGGCGTTTCATTAATTTAGTGTATACACGGGTGATTCCGCAAAATACATATTAAATTAATAAATGTTTATGGGTCGGGATTCCGTGCCATGGTGGATTCTATGAGGTTTTATGGTGGATTCCATAAACTTTGTTGACCGGGGCTCATACACAAAGTGGATTCTTTGTGCGAGAAGTTGATGGGGACGCCTATCCTTTTCGGGTGTTTCAGTAATTTAGTGTGTACATGGGTGATTCCATAGCGGGTGATTCCGCAAAATACATATTAAATTAATAAATGTTTATGAGTTTAGAGTGTGCACTCGTGATAAATTAAGGTTAGGATTGATTTCTAACCAATTGATTTATTTATGTAGTTGAAGACTGCTAGGTATTCACTTTTGTCGGTTTAATTGTATTATTTTACTAACAATTGTGAATGCTTCAGTTGATGTGTAGAGATAGCAGCAGTGGTGGAGGAAAGCATTGGAAGATAGCGTGTATTCGAGTTATCACTTATATTTTGATGGGCGCATACCTTAAGCATGGCGCCTATATTTTGTCTCGCCTATTTATTAAGGCGTTGGATATTTATTTATTTTTTGTATGTTCATGGGCGCACGATTATGATATTTGTATTTGGACATTATATTGGGTATGCCTGACTCTTTGGGCGCCTGCCCATTAGCTTTATTTCTATTTTGTGCTAAAGCAAACTCAAAAGCCAAAAGCATGCTATTTTGTAATTTGGGCTATTATTTGAGCTTGAAGATGATTAATACATAAAATACATGCTTTGTGGAGCGCTCACACAAGGCATGGGGGGAGATTGTACCCCATTGGTCTCTTGTTCATGTCGTGCATGCTTTCTACCTTGAGTTTTGTGCAAAAAGTAGAGTTCCTTTGTTCTTGGGGACCTTCCGGTGTTCACTACGCGAGCATACAGCATCCGATCTGTGCACCAAAGTTACTAGAACTTAATAATGGATATTCAAACTACTTTGATGGGCTAGTTATACTCCCTGAAAATTCTCTAAAGATCTTGTTTAAGTATCCCGTAAGTACATATCCAAAATAATATTCCTTGCTTTTTCTTCACTGAACCTATAACCTTATGACATCCACCTCCACTCACTCTAAATATGTGCTTATTCTAATTGGCCAACAATGTAGTCCACTTGGATCGAATAGCCACATACACATTTCCCAAAGTATCATGCTTTGGATCACTCTTCCATAGATTGAAAACCCTAACGAGTGGAAGCTCAATTGTCAACCCATACTCCTCTTCCTCGTTTTCACTTTCAAATAGCTTATCGTCCACTACATTCTTCTATGTATTATTCTCTTATATCTCTTATCTCGCATATCCTAACCTTCTCTCTTCCTTGGTTATCCTTAGGTTAGCCTCAATCATCTATGATAAATTATATGTCACATATAAGTGTTTATATCCTTCAGAATCAGTCTTATCCCATCTAAAAATTTGTCTTACAAAACCAACCTATAGAAAACCACTCATATCTTTTAATGTCAAACTCAGAGCACTAAGCTTTTCAAAACAAAGTTGTAGTCCAAGTCATGATATACAACTTTTCTGGGGACCCTAGAATCAAAATTTGAAGGTATCAATCTCTAAAATTTCAGGTGCATCCTACAACTCTTATTTATAGTATGGAATCTAGGCCAAACATCATATTTTCCAACTTTGTATCTCCATATACTAGAGATGACAAAGATAGAGAATATTGAAATTGCAAAGATCTTTATTGGGATTCATGAGTTTCTTGAAGAGACAAAAGCATTATTAGTAGTTGTAGATATAGATAGAGCACATGACATATAGGATGCAAAAGAACTCGATGATGTAGAGTTTTTAGATGCAAATGAAACTATGGAAGAGCATGCACATGATATAGAAATTTAGGATGAAGAAAAGCTCGAAGATGACACAGAGTTTATGGATGCAACATATACTATAGAGTTTGATGATGTAGATATGCAAACTAAAGATGTAGATGATATAGGGTTCAAAGGAATTAATGATACTAAGAAAGAGAATGCAAATAATAGGAGGCGTAAATAGATCATAGAAGATTACAAGAGAGATACTAATGCAAATTACAAAGGATACGCCATTCCAGATGCAGGGAAAGATGACTTGAATAGATTAAGTGAACTAATGACATGGATCTTTGATCTTGGAATAATCCATTTGATTTCCAAGTTATTTAATTCTGAAGGAGATTCCTTCCATGTATGTATGCCTTATTGGTTGACTATCTAGTATATGTTTTACCCACAAGGGTGATATGGCTATAGGAGATCGTAGTGGATAGGTAAGGTTGAACTAAAGATGTCTCAAAATATTTTAATTGGGAAAGGATTAATGATGATCAATGCATCTAGAATAGGCTTTGATACCTTGGGAGGTCCTACAAAGTATGGTTGATATCGAAGTTCATATGGCAAGCCCCTGGTAGATGGTACATTGCATCATTCATGCTATCTGTCAAATATGGCTCTTGTTTTGAATGGGCAATGCCCAAATCTTTCAACTAGAATAAATCATCCCTCTTCTCTTTGGACTATGTGAAAATAGTACCAAACTCTATACAATGAAATACATCAATGTCAAACTCTTTTGGCTAAAATACTATAGGCCTCTACTCTATTTGCTAAAATAAATTAGCATCCAACTCTTTTTATCGATTGGTATCATCTTGTATTCCAATTTTCAATGCATTTACAATATATGCAAGAATTTATGAGTCTGTAATGTTTGCATCATCTTGAATCACTCTTTTCTTCTATCAACTCTATTAATCTGCTCAAAGCTAAGTCTAGTAGGAGGAGAAGACTAATCATCCCCTCTAGTCGATTTCTCCAAAGTACATGTATCTTTTAGATATGATCAATGCCCCACCCTCATTAGTGCCACCAATGATCCATGGTGCTCAAAGTTGTAAGGCCCCCATTATGACAAGAAGCCAAATGTGAGCCCGGATATTGGTTGAGTTGTGACTTGTATATCAGATGAGGTCTATGTGACCAGATGGCAAAAAGATGACCGATGTGGGTCTAATCTTTGGGTTAGACAGAGTGGTTAAGCTGGTAGCAACTAGAGGCGCATTGCATCGAGTTGCGGGGTAAGGGAGTTAAAAAGAGCCCCTATTTTGGGGTTCGGGGGTCATGGAAGCGGCCCCTGGCTGGGGGGTCCCAGCGGCTCCCCACGTGGCGGTCTGGGGGTAGCGCCCCCAGCCCGATGGTAAAGGAAATATTCCCTGGCTGACTAGTGGAGGCTTATATGGTAGGTCAGTCAGGCCGACCTAACGGCCTTCACGGGGGCTATAAAAGCTAAACCCCTTCACAGCCATCTATCATTCATCTTTCACCCAGTCAGAGTTGTTGTTCCAGCTAGCCTTAAGCTCTTCACCTATCTTCTGTCTAGATCACCATCTAAGCTTCACATAGTGGAAGCACACGGGTGGACAAAGCCATCTTTGTATCAGTTGTTTGGAGCTAAAGAATTTACTGATTCTCCTCTTATCTGTTGTATACTCTCTATCTCTTTCTTAGATTTTATTCGCTGCGCCGTGTAATTTTTTACATGGTATCAGAGTCTAGGGGGCTCTAGAGATCGGAGAGTGTGTAAGAGGCAAAGGCTTCAACAGCAAAGAGAAACTATGTTGACTTTTGAAAGCAGTTCTGGCGCATTAGGAAGCAGTGCAGGAGGTGGTGCTGCTTTACCGGCTATTCAAACACTGAGGATTCATCCACCAACGTTCAGTGAAGGCAAGTTAGATGGTACAAACTACACCTTGTGGAAGTTCAAAACTACAACTATCCTTGATTCTTATGAGCTTCTGGAGACTGTACTGGGGATTGACGTAGAACCACAGCCTACGCCCGACCCATCAAATTCTAGTGTGATGATTCCTCCGAATGCAGATCTTCTACGAGCTTGGAAATGAAGGAATGCAGATGCATTGTGTGCCTTAGTTACAAGCTGTTCTGATAGTGTTCTGACTTTGATTGAGCATACAACCAAAGCGTTAGAGGCTTGGAATGTACTAAGGAGTCAGTATGAAACACGAAACCAAACAAGGATTCAAAACTTGGAGAATAAACTAGCAGCAGAGAAGTTTGTTGAAGGAGAAATGGTTGAAGCATTCATCACTCGAATTAAGAATCTGTGTGACCAGATGGCTGGCGTTGGGATACAAAAGACTAGCGAAGAGCTAGCTCGGAGGTGTCTTCGAATTTGTCCACAAAAGTTTGATGGACTAGTAACTGCCCTTAATACTCAGGTAAGACCTCAAGCTTTGACATGTGTGAGCTTGATGTGTCATTTGCACATGAAAAAAAACCATTATATGTCGAGTAACTATTAAATGTAATCAAGAGAAACTAGGAGGTTGATAAAAACAAAATGAAACTACATAATGCATGTAAGGAAAGAAATGAAGGACCCATCCATGCTCTACCAATGCATTAATAAAAAATATCACAGAGGACCTATAGTCATGGTGGGCGTTCAGTTGCATTGACACCTATGTGCGTGTAATCTTCCATTTCTAAACATCTTCAAACTTGCCATGGAGCCACAAGCTCTTCAATGCACTAAACATACATACAAACCCCATGAAGGTATAGTCATGCAAAAGAAAGTCCATTGAGACACACCATAAAAGATCCAAAAACCTAAGGGCACTACCCACCATGATTGTAGTCTCAAGAGTTTGAGCACCATTTAAAATCCCTTTCATTATAGAAACATTTGTACACTTGCTAAACTTGTAATGTTGTTTTTGATTATTGTAAATGTAAAGTATAATGACATTGAGCATTTCTACACTTGATCTGGAAACATTCAAATAGAGATTGAAGTTTCTCGATCCAACAAAGCTAGATATACCAAAGCTTTTGTTAGAATTTTAGTATTTCCACAATATCACAAGCTCAAAGACATTGTATTCATGATGATTGATTCAATGTTGTGTGTTATAATGAGAATGAGTCTCTTATATAGGGCTAAGGCAAGTGGCTTACTTACATCATCATTGATGTCAAGATCACATGGGTCAAACTACTTCTCTCAAAAGAGTCTAAATACATCTATCCCTTTTTTTCATAAACTAGAGGAGAATTTACATGAGCGTAAATACATCTCTCAAAAAGAGTTTGACGACTTCCCTCAAAAGAGTCTAACTATATCTCTCCCTTTTTCCATAAACTAGAGGAGAATTCACATGAGCATGTTTAGAGAGACCTATTTCCAACACCCTTCCTTGCTCGAATAATAGCCAAGAGATGGAAAATGTATGATAACATTGATATGAGCTCAATGGTACTCACTCTGACAAGGAAAGATAACATCTACAACTTCAAATTTTCTTCTAGTATGCATGAAGACTAGGATTACTAAGAAAGACTTCTTAAACTTAGAACAAAAGTCTAGGAATATTAGGAAAAATACTTATGGAACTTCAAAATAGAAAGTCCAGGACTAAAGACAAAATACTTCTCAAACTTGAACAATAAGTCTATGATTACAAAAGGAAATACCAAAACAAAATCTAACCTTTAGAACGAGTCTTCAAATTTTCCAAGTAGTTTGTCAATGAAGAACTTATTTGTTGGACATGTGATTGACAACTCTAATGATACACAACCTTCTTATACATTGTTGCCCTTGATGGCTGGTCCAAAGATGATTTTAGTGGCCCTCCCTTGCTGAAAATATGAAAATAAAATGATGTCCTCATAAAAGACACACAAAGCATTGAATCATGAAGTTGTTTCTTGTTGGTGTAATACTATTTAGATAGCTCCTTCTTGGTAGCCCAAAGCTCCATAGAGGTGCTTGTGGAATCTTTGGTGTGTCCTCATGCTTCTTTTCCTTTGACAAAAATGGGCTTTGAGGATTTCAATGTGGATAAGGGCTAGAGCTCTCGGTGTGAATGGGGGCATTAGAGAGTATTAAGGTTCAAAGAACCTTGATAGGCTTAAAGGCTTATTTGAATGACATGGTGCTGACTTTTATTACTGCCGAATGATCACCTTGTTAGGCGTTGTGATGCTAAGTTGGATCTGGAAGCATTGACAACTGAGGATTGTGCCTCAGTTGTCAATGCGACCTTGCTACCGATGGTATTGATATTATTGACTGGTGACGTGGATTGAGATCCAGATGATGCCGCGTCGATGACTAGTGACTAATACTGTGCTGCTATTAATTTTACACTGCTCAATGCTAAGCTGAAGCAAAAGCTGATTGCTGCGTTGTACTGCAAGGTGACACGGACAGAGATGCCTCCCACACGTGGCTAGATTACCAAGATACTGCGCGCTGATAACGTTGGAGCTCAAGCAAAAGCCAACAGACTGTTGGATTTGCTACCAGATATTCTAAAAGCTTTTTACTTTCTAAGGTCTGCGAAAACCTTAATAAAGTAAGTAATATCTCTCCCTCCCTGTCTTCCTTTTCTCTAGGAGGGCAGATTGAAGGAGAAAAGAGAGATAGGAGATAAATGCAAAATAGAAAAGAAATAGGTGAGGAAGATAAGAGGAGAGTAGTTCGGAATAGGATAGAGAGTAGATGGAGTTAAATTAGAAAATCAAGTAGAATGAGAACAAAGAAGAGAGACTAGGATATTTGAAAGCTCCGAGGTCCATTAGAATAAGAAGATAAAATGGGAACAATATTTCCTACTAACATCCTAATAGTGAACTAATGATAAACTAAGTGTATAAGATCTAGACAAAGAGACGTTGCCTGCTCTAATACCATGTTGGAATTTCGGTATTTCCATATGATCACAAGCTCAAAGAAAACACTATGGAGAATGGTACCATAGAGTGCTCATGATTGTGTATGAGAGAGAATGTGTGTGGAGGGCAAAGGGAAAGCAAGAAGACAAGCTAGATGCAAAGTAGAATTGTATTGATGATGATTGATCCAATGTTATGTGTTACAATGATAATGAGCCTCTTAATATATAGCTTAACAAGTGGCTTGCTTACATCATCAATGATGTGAGGATAATATGGATCCACCTACTTCTCTCAAAAGAGCACCAATACATTTGTCTTTTTTTCTACCAACTAGAGGAGGATTCACATGAGCATGTTTAGAGAGGCCTATTTCCAACAACTAGGGCCACACAAGGACAATAAAAAACAAGGAGCTCCCATAGTAGTAAACTCAATGAAACACATCATATTCTTCATAGAAATGAACCACAAAGAAGGAAAACTCATATACACCACTTTATGAATTGAATCAATCACATAGTATTCATATTAAAGTTTCCACAAAGAATCTATATTTTTCCTCCTCTCATTTCATGACAAAATGGAATACAATAGAATAACACACCAAAATCCTCATTTTGTCATGGAGACATCCTCCAAGAAGTATGGATGATTCGAAAGAGCATCAAAGCCACTACATTGGCTCTTCATAGCACACCAGTAAAATTATCACTCCTAGTCTTCAACTTTAGTGTTCAATTGCTACTTCTTCATTGAAACTAGCTAACTTGAGATTATATTCCCCTTATTCCAAGGCAATAAGAATTTTCCAAGCCCATCAAATAGAAGACATATGGAAGCATATAGAGACTTACAAAAGACATTAAAAGCCCATCAAAAACTATGGAAACATAAATAAAAAGAAATGAACCCTCATAAGTCAAGCCCAACCCATTCCAACATATCAAAAACCATCTCATGTATCTTCAATAACACCTCAAACCACTTATTCACAACTATAATCTCCCAAAAAAACCAAAACATAGCTCTATAGACACTCAAAAGCACATCAAAACTAGCCAGTCTTCAATAAAACCTAACTAACAAAACTTTTCAAACTAAACTTAGACTTCAATGAGCTTTTAAAAATGCTCAACTAGCTTAATACTCTCTAAAAAAAACTCTCAAAACCGATCAAACCTATCCATTCATGCATCAAATCATCCATTTAATTCATAAAAACCAACAAAAAAACTAAAAATTAAATCAATTTAGCATATAATATATCCTCACACAACCTAGGGAGCATCCTTCTAACCTCAAAAAGAATAAAATATACAACTCTAATAGCTAGTCATCATGTCTTTGTGCTTTATGCCATCAATATCTTTGGACACAACCATGACCTCAAAATATCTTCACAAATAACTGGAGTCTAAAAAGAAGAATAGAAGAAAAATAAGAAACTATATAAACCATTCCATTATTAACCAAATAAATAAGGTCAAACTAGTAAAGAATAAAAGATCATTAGGGGAGTTTTAAGGTCTCAAAGATGCCTTTTAGGATGTAGAGAGAGATTGCTCTAGGCTAATGGGAGCAAAGCCTCCATCCAAAGTTCTATTTTTGAAAAAGCAAAAACTAATTCTATAAATAGACATGGATACAATATTACCACAAATTTTTATTGAATATCTATTTCCATCATCTTATAATTGTGATTATGGCATCCTTTACGTTAATGACATAGGGTCTCGACTACTTTACATTGATAATATATCCGACATTGTATGATAATGACAATTGAACTAAAGTCAATTTACTAAAAAGCTTAATGTTCATCTTTTTTCCCTCCTTTGTTTTACTATTCTCGTCTCTTTCCTTCTTGAGTAGTTGCTTCTCTCTCTCTCTCTCTCTCTCTCTCTCTCTCTCTCTCTCTCCTTACCATGGATACAAAAAATCAACCATCAATAAGGCACCCAAGCTTTAAATCACATCCATATCTATGTTTAATTCATTCCAAAAGATAAAAGATGGATTCCTACCATTGTTAGCAAAGATAGCTAGATTACCATGCAATAAGCAAAATGCGAAAAAAGATAGAGATGTAAGAGATCATTGATCTCTACTTGAAAGGGGAGGATGAAAGATTTCAAACTTGAAGCAAATAGAAAAAGCATCAAAGAGGGAGAAAACAAGAAAATCATAAAAGAGATTTTAGTAGTACATGTATTTATGCATACACAGTTGCATTTAGAACTTGAAGTATCAATTCTTCCATTGCATAAACCCAATTATAAGTATTTTATTCTCAATTTTTTCTTTTTATTAAACTTGGTATTAAATTTTATTATGATAAGTTTTATTTTTATTTGTAGATGTTTATCCTTCTAATCTTGAGAAATGGCAACCTGTCAAGTCCATTATCAACGTTATTGATGTTATGTATGGTTTGATTGGATAAGAAATGTTCAAAGACAAGAGAAAAACACAACTCGTAGAGAATAGAATATTTTTTAATGACCATTTTTGTATTATCCATATACATAATGGCCAATGCGAAGCAATATCTTTGCTTCTTTAATAAGCCTTGAGTAGTCTTCACCAAGTCTAGCCACTAGTGAGAACTATGATAGATGTAAAAAAAATTTTAAGATATAGAAAACATTGAAATTTAATATCTCAAGTAGACTAAGAAAGATTACTTTGATTATTCCTATTAATGTGTCTATTAATTTCTTTTTGAATACTAATATACAAATATCAAAGGCCATGCTATCAGTCAAATAGGCTAGCATATAATCATGTCCTACAATTTGTTAGTGAGGGGTGGAATACCAAGATAGAAGGCAAGATAACTTGTAAGATAGATTAAGACTCTATTACTTGCAAATAAATGCTTACTACTCAATTTCATTCTTTGCACTAGGACCTTAAGAGATTCACCACTAACTAGGTTTGGTTTAATAACTTGATCTAATACCATATAGTAATAAGTTTGGATAACCTATGATGTGATGGTTCTTTTTTTTGTGTAAACCGATAGACACAAGTATGTTAAATAATTACTCACCCCATTTACATTTTTTGTATGTATATGCATGATATGTAGATGTCTTTTGTTCAAAATTTCAATCTATCTTGACAATATAGACAAGATGGATATTGGCTTTGTCCAAAATCAACTAGCTTAACACTTTGACTAGCTAAATGAACTTTCATTTCATAAAATCAATATTTATATACGAAGCTAGAAGTTTATGATTTTTCTAAGACCAAATATTTAACCTTTGACCAATGGTTTGTGTTTCCAAAGAGAGAGACATTAATTTTATTATGAATTAAGACTTATTTGTGAGCTAAGATATAAAGTACAAAATTGGACTTAAACCACTTTATAAGAAATTCCAGAGTTTGTGAGCTAAGACTTTATAAAGTACAAAATTGAACTTAAACCATGTTTTTGATATCCTAACTCATGAGCAAGTTGCATTACTTCCATATCTTTCAAAGTAGAGACTAAAGGAGTCTACTTCAACATGGATAATTGTGAGTTGTTCAATGTAAGAGACGGATGGCATGAGGCATTTGTTGAGGATGTTTGTACAATAAATGGTCTCTTGAAGCAAGAAGTAATTGAAGATTGAGCATATATACCATATTTATCAATCATGGTCTCGTGCAGTACTGATGATGAAGATAAAATACCATCATTCTCTACTCTAGTCCATTCATCAATGATAACTTTGAATTAAGCATAAAATTCATATCCATATTGAATTAGCTACTATCCATATCAATCAAACTTGATGACTTCACGTGCATCATGGTGTTTTCTTAAGCGAGTCAAGTATGGTAGAAGTTCTTTGATCAAGATAGAGTCTCCACGATCAATATCAAATGTTTTTGGATAAATGTAATTCTCAAGAGGATTTGAACATCCTTTGTAAGGACTGTCATCTATGAGATAGTCTTGGTATGCTGACAAACATCTCCATATTGATCCCATACATACTTTAGAGGCTTGAGCATTGCTTATACTCCCATCTTATCTGGCCTATATGATTTTGAGTCAATGTCTATGACATTGTTCTTGGTCCCAAATCATGAAGAAAGGATACTTCCTTTTGACATGGATCTCCAAGAACTTAATAACTGCCATGACATTCTTATGCAAAGGTGTTGAGCAAACTCCCACTTGGAATCTTGCAAATAAGGCTTCAAGAAACTCCATACATCCTAGTCGAAGAACAAGCCATTGCTTTCCCATTTGAAAGCTTTGAAATTTTTTAGACTTAGCAAAGCATCATTGTAAAAGAAGACCATTGAGATCAAGTATTACACATAATTATGTTGCATTTCTTATCAAGGACACATCAATCACATCATCGTGCTCTACTATTGTTGAATCTGTTAGATATCCAACCATAGATGTCTTAGTTGAAGTTACAAAGAAGAAAAAGAAGCACATTAGATTCATTTACTTCCTCATCATTCTACTAAATGTTTGAGCTATAAACTGGCATAGAACACTGCAGCATTTTAACTTCACATTAACAAATATATAGATAGGTACTACTCAATAAATGTATTAAGAAAAGATACATTTGACCATGTGGACAAATCTAACCAAGATTAATATCATGAGGTGAAAAAAAAATATACGATGATTTCTTTGAAGTAAAATCTATTCTAATAAAGTCATTTTTCCATACCTACTTTTTATTGCTAATTATAAGTATACTTGGGATACTAACAATAGATTCTTGTAATTAGTTGCAAAAATTATATTATCAATATGATATTAAACATACTCAGTTTTAAAAAGGCCTCCAAAATTATAAAGAAGGTGTTTACTAGTCCTAATTATTAAAAGAAAATTTAAACATGATACTTTTGACCATGTGACCAAAACTATGTCACATATAATTGACACATGACAATTTAATTGAGATAAGTTATACTCTATTCGGATAAGTTTTAATAGTTTCTTCTTAAGGACTAACCATTCTATTTTTGAACTAGTTATATCCTATAGATATTTAAAATCATGAATTGTAACAAGGATTTCACCTTAATATTCCATATACACATCTCAAAAGATACATTGGAGGTGAAATCTTTGTTGCAATATTTGCTACTAAGGTAAAGCTCCTTTGGGAGGTGAAATGGGCTCTCTTATCCTAAGGTACATGCATAGACATACACTAGTGATGTAGTAAAAGAGGTTATAAGAGATAAGAGATTTGACCATGTGGACAAATCTAACCAAAACTAACATGACAATATCATTACACAAGATATATAAGAGTTTAATTGAAATAAGATCTAAAATAGACTTCAATGAATTTTGCATAGCTAGCTCAAACTTTTCATTATGATAAGTATTCTTACACATTAGATTACAACTAAACAGTTATCCTTACAAAGGATAATAAATGTTTGGGACATTATGCATCTGACAACATATACACGCCAAGGGGAAGTAGTGGAATATTGAAGAGGATTTTGCTTTTTTCCAATTAGGAAGTTCACAATATATTTTGCTCCATTTGGTAGGGACCCTGCATCAACTCCACGTGTAAGCTTCTTTGATACCCAATCATTGCAAATGCCTAAAATATTTGTGTAGACTTCATCATTGATATCATAATCATCAACAAACTCTTCCCAAGTCTTCATCACAACGCTACTTTCTAGAACTAAGGCATTGAAAAGAGTCACTAATTCCTCCTTTAGGACCCTATCTTGCTTGATTTGCTTAGTCCTTGTTTCCATGTCAACCATATCTTCCTTATCCCATTTGTTTTCAAGAAAAAGGATATGGCCTTCATTGATCTCCTCTTGTAGTGTAAGGATGTCGCCATCCTTTAAACCCACAGGCAATGAAATGTAACAGGAGAAGGTTGCCTTCCCTTTTTTCTCAAACTCTCCTCTTGGGATATAAGCTCACCTCTAGAGTATCTCTTCATGATTTTGATCCAACTATCAAATATTTCTTGGGAGCTAACAATCATATGGAAATCTCTAGATGCACAATTTTCTCCAATGTATGCCACAAATCTCTGCAAACAAAAGATCAAAATAGTGAGCATAGAACAAAAGAAAGAGCAACACACTAATCTTCACAAAAAGAGAACGTAAGCTTATATGTGATTACTTACCATGGTACTCTTTGAGAGCTTGTCTTAGAAAGCCCTTGTTGGGGTTTTGGTGGAGAACCAAATGCTAGCCTTATTGAAGTTGCTCAACATAAGGGACATTCTTCAATAACATTATGTGATTCCATATTTGTCATTCATGAAAGCTCAATGCACATTTCTGTAGGACAATCAACTAATATTCTAGCATTTCTCATGGTGTATAAATGCTTGGTTGCTAGACAATGTGTAGTATTACTTTGAATATATATCTTTGCTGCATGAATTGAGTGAAGCCCTGATATAATCCAATAACTATAAGTGTCCAACTTATTAGCATCCACCTCATCACGATGCATGGGTCTCTTTTCATTGTTGTCTTGCAGAAAAGGCATAAGATATGCTACTATTGTTGGATTCATGGGATTCTTTATGAAAGACATGGTTAGCTTCTCTACATAATCCCAACACAATGACCTATGAGCATACAAAGGAGGTGTCTCATAGCACCTATCAATAGGAAATTGTGTTATTAGACCAAATGGAAAGAATTTTTCAAACATGTGAAATCCTGATTCTTCCTTCTTTCCCTTCTTCTTAACTATCTCAGGAAAATTGAATGTCCTTTCTTCTCCCTTGACCTCAAGAGAAATTATTGGCTTTGCATGTTGTGTTGAGGTGATTTTCGATTTGAGCTTGTGGGATTCGATGAGTTATTTTCTTCTTGAGGAGCAGATGAAGATCTACAGTCTATTTGTTTATCTTGGAGCTTCATTCTTTTGTTGGGGCAATCACCTTTTCTTAATAGGGAAAGTAGCTCACTATTTTGGACACCTTGGAATGCTAATATAATGTCTTTTGTGCCCTTTACCTCTTCAAATAAGGTCCATACCATTGTTTTCAAAGAGTATTCTTCATCCTCTTTAATACGTGCAAAGTGAAATGACAAAGGATCAAGTTTGTATACTACATTTTTCCCCTTGATCTTAACAAGATTACATGGTATTCCCTCTTTCCTAGTACATCCATCTATTATCTTCTCTATGACACCATCTTGTTGAAAAAATGCAATATCACTCTTTGAAGTAAATAAGAGAACATTGTCAGCCCTTTTTCCTTGACTATCATAAACATCCATATACCGTGCATACACAAAATCACCACTAACTCCATCAATGGTTTGGGTCTCCTTTTTGGATGTGCTATCTTTCTTTGCCATTGAATAGTTCTACAAAGAGAAAAAGTTGTCAAACAAAAGTGGTGTTAACTCCAAGTCAAGAAGGTGGAAAAATAAATGAAAAAAAGAATGAAAAAAGAGCAAAGACATGTAGGCGGCCTCTAAAGCTAAGCTGGGGCCAAAAGCATATTTTTAAATGAAAGGCGCCTCAAAAAACTCCAAAAACTCGTGTAAAAGAGCACCAGGCTCCCTCCTGTGCCAAGTGTAAAATATTAGACGGGTGTAGACTAGAGGCATAAGGCTAGAAGAGGAAATAGAGAAATGACCTTGCCACAATGACCAGGGTCATGTATAAAAGGGATGGGTACCCATGGGATTTTACGACTTATATATAAAGTTCAAAAACTGAATGGAAGCTCATTCTTTGGTGTGTGGCTAACAAAAGTTCTCTTCTTCCTCTCTTCTTCTCTTCTCCTTGCTTGTGTGTGCTCTTAAGAGAGAGTGTGTGAGAGTGCGAGAGAGTGAGTGTGTGGGAGTGAGGGATCAAGAGGGTGAAGCTCTTCACCAAATCCTCTTCTCTTCTTCTCTTCTCTTCTTTTTTCTCGCGCGCTCGACCATGGTGGATGGAGCTTGAGATGGAGGAGGCTTGAGGATGCTTGAGCTAGCATCTAGGATCGTGGAGCTACTGGTGTGTGCGAGAGAGGAGGCAACTCATATCGGCATCAAGGTAAACTCACTCCACTGGTAGGATCGATGGCGCGTCGGCTGGGTAAGAGATAGCCATTAGAGCTCGCTTCAAATGCTTGAAACAATAAGCGGTTCGTGAATCTTGGGTGGTTGAGCGTGAGCTCATTGTACATTTTTGGTTTCGTTATTTCCGGGACCAACAAATTCAAGCTTGAGCGCTTGCACACCTCATATCGAGCATCAAAGTAAGGGATTCATCCCCGAAAAATGGAGCTTGAGATAGGTAGGAAGATTGGGTGTTTTGATCTTCGAAACAAGTAAGTATTTTGGGTTAGTTTGTTTGTTTGATGATTGAAAAACATGAAGAAATCTTTTTAGTTTGTTGCTTTTGATTCTTGTTGCATTTATTGTAGGATAGGATTAGAAAATCGAATCGGGAAAGGGTAGGGTTTACCATTGCAAAAGAGAGCAAAACAGGGCATAAATTATGCAAAAAATGGAAAAAAGCTTGCTTGGGATGCTTAATGTTAGCAAGTGAGTGATTGGGAGCGTCAAAACCTTACCCAGGAAGGGGTTTAAGAGCCAAGAGGCCAAGGGAGAGCTCATTTGCAACCATTGCAATGAGAGAGAGAGAGAGAGAGAGAGCAATCTCGTCATCAGAGAGCCTACCGCTCACCTCAGGTATACCAATCACTTCCCTTGGCACCCTAATTAGGATCTCAAATTTTGTGCTTGGAATGATTTTCTAAATCATGAGATTTGATCGAAATCCTCGTCACATTGCATTCATCGCGCCGTGTTCAGCCCGCGTTCGAGCGGCTGTTTCTAGGCCGAGTCCTAGGATCGGCCCTCGGCCCTTGCCATTCAGCCGACTTGGCCCGGAAACCCTAATCGGCCCTCGGCCCAAAGTCTACTCGGACCTTCCGAGTGATGCCACTTGGCCCCATTGACCAACTCGGCCCTCAGGCCAAGACCCGATTAAGCCCTCGGTCCATCCAAGCGACCCCATCTGAACAACAAGACTCAGCCCTCAACCCGTGGAAAGTTCGGCCCTCGGACCAGTGTGATTCGGCCCTCGGCCCATGTGTCTCGGCCCGTGCGAATCACCCACTCGGCCCGGCAATTCGAACCAATTGGACTGAGTGTGAATTTGTCTCAAATTTTCAGAAATTTTACCTGACCCGGCTAGAGAGTAGCACAAATTGTCGCTAGTCCTCTTGATGCTCACAACTTGATTTTGGGGCACAGAATAGACAAAATCGTAAGGTGTAGCCACTTAGTAACTTGAGTAGGCTGTCGCGAGACCTAGAGACCTAGAGGCAACCCGCTGAGCCATAAAACCTTGATTGGACAAAAAAACGAGCAAGGCAACGTAACAAAAAAACCCTAAACCCTGTCAAGACGGCCAGAGAATTGATCGACAAAGCCTATCAGGCTCAAAACGAAGCGAGACTGCGTAAGACGCTTAGAGATTGTTTGTCGCACTCACCTTGAATTTCCGCACTTGAAGTACACTTAGAGATTGTTTGCCGCACTCAAAACGAAGCGAGACTGCGTAAGACTCTTAGAGATTGTTTGCTGCACTCACCTTGAATTTCCGCACTTGAAGTACACTTAAGGAAAACTGAAAGCCTGATTGAGCACAAGTGCACTGGAGAGAACACACACACAGAGTGGGCAGTCAACGACCTCCTTACCACACTAGTGACCACCCCTATGACATTAAGAAGCCCGGGAGACCTGCTTAAGCAGTATCCCACCCTATGGCAACACCTGAAGCAGTGGGTTGAGGGGTCACGAGAACAAGCTACTGATCTGTAGGACCATGATGCCGAAACACAAATATCGAGTCTAACGCTGCACACTGTGCCAAAATCCTTGCACCTTAATGCTTTTTGGAAAAGCAGCAAGATGCATACAGTATTACCGGTCCTAGCCCTAGGCGACACTACGAGAAAGGGGATCATAGACACGGGAGCTGGGGTTAGTGTACTGAGCCGCACAGTACTTCAGACTTGGGGGAACCCACCTGTTGAGACAACTCGGTTCAATGTCACATTAGTAAACGATATGAGAGTGAAGCCATTCGGGGTACTTAAAAACTAGCCAGTGAAATTGCAGGTGTCCAGTTCTCTGTCAACTTTATAGTCATGAAAGGAGTGGACTACGATATCTTATTAGGCCGACCTTGGATGCGCAATGCCAGAGTTATCGAAGATTGGGGTAACGGCTTGACCTTCCTAGGCAATAGAACGGAAGTTGTGAGGGTAGAGATGGGCACTTGGAAGACCTCACCAGTCATCTTAGATGCCATCTCCGCGATGCTCAAAGATAACGCTCAAGTCAAGAAGTCTTATGGGCCCTTGACCAAGTATATCCCATGCCCAGAGGATAAGCAAGATTGGATACATGTCCTTGCTACAATTGACCTTCCGTTCACGGATCATGAGGCATATGAGCAAGCTATTAAGATGATGGGCAAGTCTAACGGCAGGCCGTCCGTACCAGTTTGCATGATGGCAAGAACCCTTCGTGGGAGACCTAAACCCGTCACCTTCCAAGTGCCAAACAACAAAAGAGAACTCCAAGAGATTCTGGAATACTTAATGGAGAAGCTAGCTGACAATCCAACAGCAAACTTCAAACCAATCCAGGATCTCTTAGACAAATCCAAGTGGCAATGGACCAGGGTGCATGACTTAAACCTCATGTACAACTGGGCCCTAGTCCCTGATCAATGAGAAGAGATATACCAAGTCCTAGGAGACGACGAGCAGTCTGACGCAAAGGACTCTAATGACGAGTACGAAGACTGCCAATCCTTCAGTGTATGAAAGTGAGGGTGAGATAGATACCGTAGAATACGACATTGAGGGACATCAAATAGAACAAATACGGGAAGACTCCGAGCCACAGAAAAAGAGTGTCTTCAGGATAGAGCGAGGGGTCATGCGCATGGATTGTAATTGTGCTTGGTTAGAACACGTAGAAGCCATAGACTTTGAGTAAGTAGGCCTAGCCCAACCAGGAATGACACCAATGCTTAGGACAAAATCACCATCTGAACTGCGACCACCAAGGGAGACCACCTCTTCTAGCAAAGATGGGGAGTTTGACTCTAAGTCGGAGGTAAGTTCCGATAGCGACCCAAAAATACCTAGGCCGCCTAAGACCTGCGCCTAAGACCCGGCGCACCAAGGGGGACCTACCCATCCACCTGAGGTGCAGACGATTGAAGTAGAAAAGTGTGAAATAATCCAGGGACACACGAACAAACGAACAACAAAAACCCAAGACCTCCCTAAAAGATTTATGAAATTCAAGAAAGGAGATAGGGTAGTGATCTTGTTGGGTGCCAAATGACAAGGGAAAACGAGCGAACCAATCGAGGGACCAACCAAGGTCAAGGAGGTGAACCTAGTCTAGGAAGAGGAGATAACCCGATCAGCCTTCACTGTCGATGACTTGATTGAGGAAGAAGAAACGAGTCTTGTCGCTCTCTTGTGAGAGTATGTAGACGTATTCACTTGGTCCTTGGAAGAGCTCAAAGGAGTAGATCCGAGTGTAATGACTCATAATATACCCATGACATGAGACGCAATGCCAGTGAAGTAGCGATCGTACCCTATGAATCCAAAACATGCTCATGCTATCAAGGAAGAGATTGATAAGCTGATGAGAGCGGGATTCTTTTACAAAATTGAGCACACGGACTGGGTATCACCCATAGTCATCGTGATGAAGAAAAATAGAAAAATCAAAGTGTGCGTCAATTACAAGAAGGTGAACGCTGCTACTAAGAGGGACAATTACCCATTTCCATACACCGAGCACATGCTTGAAAGAGTGCCGGGCAAGGAGGCCTACAGTTTTCTAGATGGCTTCTCAGGATACAATTAGGTGCAAGTGCATCCTGTCGACAGGCATAAGACAGCCTTCGCCACTGAGTGGAGCGTCTTTGCTTACATAGTCATGCCTTTCGGGTTGACTAATTCCCCTACCACTTTCCAATGCCTCATGTGCACCATATTTAAAGACATACTTCAGGAAGTCTTTGTCGATGACCTTTGCGTTCACTGGACCTAGATGGAACACTTAGACAAACTCCAAACAATCTTTGAGCGGTGTCGCTATATCATCTCTGCGTTCACTCGACCTAGATGGAATTCTTAGACAAACTCCAAATAGTCTTTGAGTGGTGTTGCCTATATCTTCTCTCCTTGAACCCCTTAAAGTGCTAGTTTTGGGTGAAGCATGGATGCATCCTAGGCCACGTGGTGTCGAAGAACGGCATTGCCACTGACTTCTCAAAAGTTAAGGTTATTGTTGGCCTTCCACCCCCAATCAACTATAAGGGAGTCCAATGCTTCTTAGGCCATACGGGATACTATCAGCAGTTTGTGTTGAATTATGCATAAATGGCTAGATCTTTATACAAGCTGCTAATTGTCTTTGAATGGACTGAAGCATACCAACGAGCATATGAAGAGTTGAAGAAGGCTCTAAACACAATACCAATTCTACGAGCCCCAGATTGGACCATTACCTTCCACGTGCATATCGATGCTTCTAAATTTGATGTGGGGGCAGTGTTGTGCCAACTTGGTGAACACAACCTAGACTATCCAGTGAGCTTTGCTAGCAGACAACTCACTGAGACACAAATGAACTACTCGACGACACAAAGAGAGGGCTTAGCCATGGTGCTTGCTGTGAAGAAGTTCTGGCATTATCTATTGGCTATACCCTTTACCTTTTTCGTGGACCATCAAGCCTTGCTATATCTAGTGAATAAACCTTGTGCTACATGACTCATAGCTCGATGGCTCCTGCTTTTGGAGTTTGACTTCTTCGTGGTTGTACGGAAGGGAAAACAGCACTATATGGCTAACATATGTCATGCATCCCCACAGGAGAAGCCTCTCGAGAAGGCATTGCTGGTAAATTGCCAGACGTCCATCTCTTTAACCTTTCTAGTAAGAGAGATTTATTAAAGGCCGATCTAACGCCATATTGGGCAGATGACATAGTCGAAGTGCAGCAATATGATGACCTAGAGCAGAGAACGGCCACACTGGAGGGGTATGGACTATTGGAAACTCAAGAAAATGACCCAAGCGAGGGGCAAGGAGATGCCATGGCAAAGCTTTAGTATGAGCTTAAGAAACAAAATAGGCTAGAGAGAGAGATAGAGTTCCTAGCACGGGACCGGCCGGCAACCCTCGCAACAGAAGCGCAAGAACAACAACAGGAGGTAGAATGGCTGCAAGGTGCATTGGAAGTTGCCAAAGAAGACATAGAGGTCCTCATGGCCATGGCCTTCGTGCAACGAAGACTGCACCTTGCAAAGATCCAGAGCCATGAGCAGCTAGCACAGGAAAGATCAAAATGAATCGATGAGGTAGAACACAAATTTAGTATTGCAACTCAAGCGAAGGAAATCACCGAAGAACAGCTGGCTCGGAAGTCTAGGGAGTGGCACCAACTTTGGGCCGTAACAAACGAACAACAACAGGTGGTAACCACACTAGCAAGTGCACTGGAAGAAGAAAGAAGAAAGATGGATGAAAGCGCCAACGCTTGGGAAGCAAACAACTTTGAAAGAATCAGGCAATTAACGGAGTGCTTGGCGGTGGCAGAGTGCAAGAGAGTGCTTGTCGAATCCAGAGCTGAACTAGCCGATGTATGCACCCATGCAGAAAGGCAGGCCTTTCTCAACACCATGCTACATGTCACCCAAGCACAGGGCAATGATTCAGTGGAAAGGGTGAGAAGGAAACTAGAATTGACTACCCGAGCGCTAAGGTATGGCCTTCAGGAAACAAGAGCTCCCCACCAGCATGGGACTCGCCAAGGAGCAGCAATTCCACTATCTGCATAGTGCCGACCTCTCCACTGTTGAGCTCAAGGAACTTAGGTTCAAAGAACAGGAGCCGCCCACACCACCACCGCAAATCACCCCAGCCGTGGTCGAACAAGATACCGAGGAGGGCCCGGATTCAGACCAAGAGGCCGATAAAGAACAACAAAAAGCGCCCATTCTCTCTCTACGAGACCTCCCACCAGACGAGCCTAAAGATGCCCACATTGCGGAGCACATCGTGGCAGCCACAAGAAGGAGCCAGGAGCTCGCAGAGGACGCACAACGCAGAGCCCGCCCAGTCACTACCCCAGTCACTACCCGGACAATTCTTTGACGAGCCAATACCACTACAAAGGGACCGCGGACCCCATCGATTGGCCTCAAGAATTGGTCATCTAGCATGACCGGGAGTTCCAGATGAGGCCTTTTGAGTTGTCATTTTTCTACTGACGCTCGCTAGACCGGGCGTTGCTACTCAGTATCCTATCCAAAATCAAGGATCTAGCCAATGACCTGGCAAACAGATGGGTGAAAGAAAGGAGGCTAATTATAACCAGGTGGAGGTAGGAGCCCGTAGATTAGTGGCAAGACAAGGTGAACCGGATTTCCAAATCTGTCCAAGGCTACGAGGCGCAACCGAAGTGGTGGCAGAGGATTTGGGATGCCAATTTTGACACCTGGAGTGCCTTCTTCAGCTCACTCCTCGAGGAACAAAATGACCCCACCTACATGCCCTACCCCCGCCGGCATGGAGTGGACTATGACCACACTATTCATGGGGATTTTGATTTTCCCAAAATATATAATGTAAATACCAGAACTGCCGAGGAATGCTTAGTTTTTAGACTAGAGGATATCCTTCCATCCATCACCCGTTTCCTTGTGGACTTCTCCTCCTGCTTGGATCCTGCCTTGTTAACCACCTGCAATTATCTTAGGTTGATCAAATTCCTATTAATACAGAAGCCTACCGCTGAGGAAGCCCACCTTCCCCCCTCTTTTTTGACATCAATCTAGGAATCGATAGCAGAGCTATGACTAGATTAATGATGAGAGCAACCCTCCTTCCCTCCTTTTGCTTAGAACTCTTAGTAAACATGAATGACACCTCCTTCACAAGGTGTAACAATCCCTTTTTGTCATCCACACCTCTAAAGGCCTGAGCTACTATTAAAGAATATCTCCAAAGCCGTGCCTTTCTATCCCAATGCCTGTGTGACCACCCTACGCTTCGGCTGACAGTGATCGGCACTAGCCAAACGCCTTCTATGTATACCGTCTCAAAAAAAAAAACACACACACACTTTGCTTACCGCACCTAGGGCTGACCCCTAGCCCCTCTCCCCACTTCACACTTAGGGCACATCAAGGGCAGGACTTCCAAACCTGTCACCCTAAGCTCTGCACTACACCTCCAACAACGCACAAACTGGGTCCTCAAGTGTGAGACATTACCAAGGGCTTACCCAAGGTTAGACTCATCTTCCAGTTCCACTGCACATGCACTTACACCTCACCGAGAGACAGACACACCCCTTAGGGAGAGCACATCCTTCTCTTGCAGGCTGTTTTAACTCAGTCGGGGCCTTCCATTGGCATAGACCTTGGAACCCCATGTTTTTCCACGGTTACGGAGGCTCGGTTGTGACAGTCATCGCCACAAAGGCCGAGCACCTTCATGAAGATCAAAGCCAGCCCGAACCTCTCCAAATTTTCAGGAATCAACACCCCATCATGTCTCTTTCCCAGTAGCACCTTCTTCATCATGGTCAACTGCCCACCAATTTCACTTAGCACTACTCCCAGCATTGCTGCTGCTCCCCACTCCAGTGCCATGGGACTGGCACTTCGCTAGGAGGGGGGTAATGTTTACCACAGCACAGAGGAATAGAAAATGGAATAGAAGTGCGAAAAAAATGGAAGCATGGAAATTTGAATGATTTAAACAACGGTGTTGCCTCGAAAAAAGAAAAGAGTAAAAGCACGCCATTAGATATGAAGGTGTTTTCGAATCTTTGTAAAAAGAGCGCCGGGCTCACGCCTGTGCAAATTGTATGCATTAGTGGGAAGTGCAAATAGAGTTCTGGGAATGTGTCAATTTGCTAGAAATTATATAGATCAAGGCTCTATGAGTGAGACAAATTGTGCTGCTAGTCAAGCACAAGCGTTATCTGCAACAAGAGGTGTCACCAGAAGGAACTCAATGATAGGTGGCCTAGCTGGAGCAAATGCTGCATTGGCAGAGCAGCAGGTTACTAGTGTTGAAGAGCACCCTGCCACGGCACCATAAGAACCACGAACCGGCCAAGAGAGGCTGCAAATACATTTGCTGGCCACAAAAACCTGCAAGAAACCTTTCTTCCTCACCAAGAACCATGCTCTCCAAACACACAAGAGGAAGGCACACAAGAAATTTGACAATTCTTCCATCCTCACCCTCTTCCTCTTCCTCACTCTCCATTAGAAATGAGCATGAAGCACAAGAGAGGAAAGCAAGAACAAGAAAGATGAGAGTTGTGCCAAAATGAGAGAGGGAGAAATGAACCGTGACAAGAGAAGATAAAGGAAGAGAGAGGGTGTAACCACCTCAACCTCCCACCTCCCCAAATCCCACGGATGCAACCACCTCCTTTTCCTTTCTTGAATTATAAAAATTCAAATTTGCATACATGGACTAAGGTCTAAGGACCTTTCAATTTTTAGCATGAGACAAAAGGGTTTGACCTTTCCTTTTCCTAGGAATATTTTATAGTGTGTCTCTTTTGGACTACACATTTTACATTGCTTCATAGACAAATTTTCACAAAGGGATACAATTGCAATGAGTCATTTTACAAAAAGTTGTTTCCATGTGAGCACATTTTTGTGCCTATATTTGCACTGATTTGCCGGTCATCATTTCCTCCCACACTTAAGTGTGAAGCGTCCTCGCGAACAAATTTGAAGAAGAACCACGATCAGATCCTTGAAAAACTTCATCTTCAATCTTCAATCTTCATTTCTTTTCTTCAATCTTCTTTGAATTGTCATTGGATAGGGGGAAAAAAACACACAATAGAAAAACATAACTAGGTCGTAAAGCCTAGGTAGCAAACACCCAAAACAACAAAAACACAAAGGATAGGGTTTTCCAACAAATTGAACGCAAGTCCAACGCCACACTCAAGTTAGGAAAGAAATAATAACTATGCCATGAAGGTCTAAAAAGAGACCCGAAAAAGATAAATCAAGAAAGCACACCCTAGTAGAGGATATTGCATTGGAGTCCGCCCACCCAATTGTTTTGAAAGGAAAAGAGACATAGGTTTTATTATCAAAGGAAATAACAAATGAAAAAGAAAATTATATCTTGGTGTGTTGGAGGGTATTCTTGGTTGAAGAAGGATAGAAGATAAGCATATGAACAATCGTTGAAAAGGAATAATGCACACCATAAAAAAAAGGTTTTCTCTTTGTATTAAGATGAAAGGTTAAAAGGGTTTTTTTTTAAAATATAAATCATCTCAGGAAGAATTGACGCCCCTCCACGTGAGTAGATAAGATGTCATTTTGGGTTGTCCCTGTCTCTGGATCTCGCCGTGAGAAGAAAGGTGTCGTCATGGCTTCGAGATTGGGTGGAGAATCTGAGAGTATCGAGGAGGACATTGGTGGTGCTAACGAAGGATGCTCTCGTTCATCATGCTCATGGAGGCCTCCCAGCAGCAGTCATCCGTAGGGCGAGCCTCGCTGTTGGGTCCATCGTAGGGCTTGGCCAGCGCAGCGATTTGCCTGCCCGAATCGCTTCTCAGCAAGGCCCACTTCGCATCAGAGAATTCGTCCACCTTCGATGCCATCCTCGGCCAACTGCTTCGTCCATGAATATCCTTCATGATGCCATCATTGCCATTAATGAAACTCAAATCTCTTGTACGAGCCGTGGTCTTATCATCTCCATTTTGCTTGGACTGAAATGGACTGGATAGGGCGACATATGGAGGAGGCAAAAGTGGATAGTGCAGGGAGGAGAGAAAAGTGGCCGAGGGGTAGGGATGCATACGCAGAAACAGAGTAGTTAAACCTTCTTCCTTTCTTCTCGATTCTCACTTCAGATCTTCTTTTCCGTGCAATTCTTGGATAGTCGTCAATGTTCTTCCATGAAGATCATTAAACATGAAATTTTTATTGAAAAGAAAGCCTTTGAAACCCTTCTTTCTTGCAAGCTCCATAGCCACCTCTTTCCCGGCCAGTGCACCAAATGAAGAGCACCCTGCCACGGCACCATAAGAACCACGAACCAGCCAAGAGAGGCTGCAAATACATTTGCTGGCCACAAAAACCTGCAAGAAACCTTTCTTCCTCACCAAGAACCATTGCTCCAAAACACACAAGTGAATGGCACACAAGAAATTGAAAATTTCTTCCATCCTCACTCTCTTTCTCTTCCTCACTCTCCATGAGATCTTACAAAGGAGCACAAGAGAGGGAAGCAAGAACAAGAAAGATGAGAGTTGTGCCAAAATGAGAGAGGGAGAAATGAACCGTGAGAGGAGAAGATAAAGGAAGAGAGAGGGTGTAACCACCTCAACCTCCCACCTCCCCAAATCCCACGGATGCAACCACCTCCTTTTCCTTTCTTGAATTATAAAAATTCAAATTTGCATACATGGACTAAGGTCTAAGGACCTTTCAATTTTTAGCATGAGACAAAAGGGTTTGACCTTTCCTTTTCCTAGGAATATTTTATAGTGTGTCTCTTTTGGACTACACATTTTACATTGCTTCATAGACAAATTTTCACAAAGGGATACAATTGCAATGAGTCATTTTACAAAAAGTTGTTTCCATGTGAGCACATTTTTGTGCCTATATTTGCACTGATTTGCCGGTCATCAAGTGTTGACGGCATTATGGGTCCCCAAACAAGCCAGCAATCTCCTTAGAATGATACTCCACATGAGGATAGCAATGGAGACTTGCTGAGTGAAAACAACAACCCTAAAATATAATATGGGGCTAGGTGACCACCAAGTGATAGATGACAAAGCTGGGTGCAGTGAAAAGGCATACGACTTTCTCTCTCTTGTTGATTCAGCACAACGATGTAATCATAATGCCAATCAAAATAAAAAATAAGGAATGCTTTTTCTGTGGCACCTTAGATAAAAGAAAAAGTACGACGATGCTTTCATCGATTGCTTTTTCTAAAGCTTTTTCGAGGTGGCGGACAATTATAAAAGGCAATGAGGAGAGGCATCAATGAACACGACAGGCACGAGATGATGGCGTACGTGAGAACGAAGCTGAAGACCGATCGACCTACACAGCAGGAATGATACGATGACAGAACGTGCAGATCATGAAGTTGAAGACCGATTGATCTACACAGCAGGAACAAGACAACGACGGAATGTGAGGATGAAGTTGAAGACTGATCGACCTACACAACAGGAACGAGACGACAACGGAACGTGAGGACGAAGCTGAAGACCGATCAATCTACACGGCATCAATGAGAGGATGACGGAACGTGAGGACGAAGCTGAAGATCGATCGACTTACAGGCAAATGAAGATGAAGGTGACGATGAAGCTGCGGACGAAGACGAAATCGACGACAAAGTTGAAGACGAAGAGGAAGGTGACAATGAAGACGGAGGACTAGAAGGTGTTGATGAAGGGGGAGAATAAAATTGTGTTCCTTCATCATGGGGAGGAAATTGGTGCTGATGAAGGGGGAGAATAAAATTGTGTTCCTTCTCATGGGGAGGAAATTGGTGCTGCATAAGTTTATGGTGCACCTCGGATGGGAAGGAGGAATAGCTAAAGATCCAAGGCGGCAATGCTTGTCACCTTCGCCTTGATCTTGTGTCTGTCTTGCTTTGGATCAGTCTTGATCTTGTGAGCCTCATAATATGGGGCTTATGGCCCTAGTTGGCCCATATGCTCTTCTTTCTTGTGCTTGTGGTCTTCGGCTTGTATGGTCTCCATCTTCTTCAGCCTCTGATCCTCCTCCTAAATCAATGTTGATGATCCACTGTGTCAAAGCCAGGACCTCCTCCATAATTGCCACTACTTCTAGAGTAGCTGTTATGATGGCGGCAACCTGCTTGCCTCCAAGAAGATGTGAATAGGAGCAGCAAGAGCAATATCTTCGAAAGCTTATATCATCTTTCCTTCATACACACATGTAGAGTCGGTCTCCTTCATCAAATTTTTTATTTTTGCTTTGCTATGGAAGTTTTAAGAGCCGAAAAAGAATATGACTCTTCATTACCTTATGGATGTCATTACTACATTAGCTATATCTTGAACTTTGTTGTGTTGAGATAACTAAGAAGTACAAAGCTCCTTTGTAGTAATATTGAATGGAAGAAGAAGCTACTAAAAAAAGTAAGAGAAGAAGGGTATTCTTGATGCTGCAAACTTGATCAAATATGTGAACTTTCTTGTCCAAGATTATGATTGGAGGAATGAGTTTTTCTTCGAAAACTTGTGCCTCGAAGGAAATATAAATCTACTTGAGAATTCTTATCGCAACTAAATTTTTTTCATCTATGTGAATATTCCTTGAGTTAAGTACTCTTCATTATCTTTCTCTCATCTCAAAGTGTTCATGCGGTGAGCAACTTTTCAAGAACCCCTGCACGAATCTCATGCGACATTGGTTTAAGCTAGTACATGGACTTGAAGGAGTAGTTCCAATGGAATTCTCAATCCTAGCCTAAGAGTGGTAGCAACTCAAATTTTCTCATAAGGATTCAAAACATGGCAGTTAGAGAAGCTCATGCAGCTTGAAAAGGATCAAATTATAGCTCACTACCTATGAGTGGTGGTGCAATAATCAAGAAAATAGGTTTAGATTGCATGGTATTTTAAAAAGAAGTTTTTTAATGAAAGAGATCTTGTCATCGTATATAGTTCCAAGCTTGGAAAACGCCTAGGTAAGATGAAGTTGCAGTACAAAAGTCCATATGAAATTATGAACGGTGTTGGCCAAGGAACCTTTGTTTTGGCCACATTGCATGGTAAGATTATTAAGCCAACAATCAATGGATTTAGAATACAAAGACCATTACAACCACAATATGATGATCCATATCAAGAGACAAAAGAAAAGGAGCACTAGTAGTTAATTGGGTTCAGCCTTCTGCAGTGTTACTTGATGCAGTAGGTTATAATGTTGTATTAGAGAATTTGGGAATCTCAATATAGTTTGGGAATTTTCAATATATTTAAGATTTGGCCATTTGGAAAAATTGTAGCTCCTTATTTTGAACGTTAAATTTACTCATGGGAACATAGGGCAAGGTGAATATGTTTTTAAGGGTTTATCATACACCATCATTGCATGGGTGAAGTGCTCTTTGAAAAGTTTTTTAACTTCTAACCATAGAGTCCTAGTTCATGGAACATTGGATGAATTGACTTCAACTAAAGGGATTTTAGCACTAAAACTATATGAAATTTCGAGCATTCAGTTCTGTGAAGCCCAACAAATAAGTCAAAAGTTAAGAGTCAAAGTAATTCAAGGTACTACGTGCAGTGTGCTACTAATTATCTAAGTGGAAAAGGGGAGAAAAAGGGAGAAATGGCTAGAAGACAACCATGATGCCTGGATCAAGCCTTTACATGCATGAATGATTAGCACCATCTCTCTATTTAGTGTCTTCATCTCTCCATGAATTTGGAGCATCTCTCATAACTTGATTTGCAGCATGGTGATGTAGCTGAAGCCATGGTTTTGACTAAGGGCAAGAAGGTGCACAAGATGCCCATAAAGAGAAGATGACAATAGCATGAGGAGGTGTCTCTTGAAGAAGAGGATAGGAGTGATAATCCTCTTGAATTCACACCTACAAGAGAAAGCAATAAACTCCTCAAGTTGCATCAATTAAGTCAAATGATGAAGATGGTAAGTTATTAGCACCTTTCATCAATTGTGTGCTATATATGGATACATGCAAGCTTGACACAAATGGTTGCCTAATGCAAATTGGGTTGCTGAGCTTTGTTGAGTTGCGATGGGAGTCTTGGACCAATAGCCATCGTGCAAAAAAAAAAGCCATACTCCATGAGATCATGAAAATTGAGGGTAAATTGGACATTACACCATCTCTCTTATCTTAGATCTTTTCTTTTGAATCAAATGATCGTGTCAAGCATTTATATTTACTAAGGAAGCCATGTAGCAAATATTTTGCAATGTTATAGCAGCCACAAATCAATAAGTACTTAGTAATGTTAATCCTAAGTGAAGATGCTTTATCAAGTGCTTCATAAAATGATTTCTTCTCTTTATTAAAACTGACACTACTACAAAGGATAATTTTGGTATTGTGTGGTATGTGGAGAATATGGCTATTTCAAATTGGCCAGGGACATTGCATGATAAGAATATGCAAGAGGTTCATGTTCCTAATATCAAGAAGTAGCAACAAAAGATTTGGATAGGCATCATGCTTGGAGCTTTGTATGCACATTTTCATGCGGTATGTCCTACCATATAGTCATCTATATTGGATGCACACAAAGAGGGGAAGCCTAATGTGTTCAAGAGACTCAAGATGGTCGATGGTATTCTTATTATTGTTTTGTATGATAGGGATTCAAGTCATTCTAGTGCATTGCTTGATAGTTACATTGATCATGGATGTAAACCACTTACTCTGTTGATCATGGGCTTTGCTTTTCATGATGCACCACATGATGATGCTCTTGGTTCAATTTTTTCTTTAGATTTTGCAAATTGGATTAATGATGATGCTAAACAAGATATGTCTCATGATGATGTTGTGATTACATATATGTAGAAAAAGGTGAGATTTTCTAAAGATAAGATGGAAACCATGCATAAGAAATAGGATTTACTGCAACAAGAAAATGCTATGTATTTATAGAAGATCAACAGTTCCAGATTATGGTCCTTGTAGTTTGAAAGTGGCATGTTCCCTTATAAAAGGATTGCATAAGTTTATGTTTGATATGAATGCCAGTGGAGCAGTCGGATTGGATGTGGTTTAGACATTGCAACAACAATTGTATTGTGAAAAGGCAAACAGGGATACTATGATGGTTGAAATGAATAAGATGAAGTAGTTGCATGAAAGTAAGGTAGATACACTAAAAATGCATGAAAGTAGATTCCATAGCCATGATGCAAGATAAGTTTCAGAATGAGATTGATTTGGTTGTGCAAGAAATTTCTAGGCTCAAAGCAAAAAGGATTCTTTTGGATGTAGGGTTGGAGCCTTTGTTGAAGGTAGAAAATCGTATTTTGAATGACTTGAAAGTGGATTTGCAGGGTTCTATATTTATGTAGAAAGACAATGCTATGAAGATGCATTACTCAAGATTATGTATGATTAGTTGGTTTCCATTGTAGGGAGAATGTCTTAGGTGATATCAGGGTCATATGGAGTTTTGTAGTAGGCTTTTGTTCCAAAATTTTTTAGTGACATTGATATATGAGAAGGATGCCCTTAAAGAGAAGCTTGATGGAGTGCAAAGGGAATATGATAAATTGTTGGCCATATTCTCTAAGTTGCAGGGTATGAACCAATAGGAAAAAGCTAAAATTCAATCATTGGATCTTAATGCTTCGAAGGATAATATTAATGAAGTATTGTAGGATATCAATAATAAGCCTATTAAAAAAAGAAACAAATATTTGATAAGATTCATGATATTGATGTTCTACCTTCTTTATCACATGAGTAGCATGTAGATGAAGAGTCTATCTCTAGTTCTTATGATACTCATGAGCCTCACACCTCATGAAGCTTTTTTTGGTATTACTATCAGACTTTGTATTTTCCATCACACCTATGATATATATGCCTAGGTTTTGTGATAGTCTTCCAAGTGGATTATGCAATTGCATTAGAGGGCTATGACCTACTAGAGAGGCTCTAATCATCATTTCTTTGTGTGGATTACTTCATTGTGCAATTCTTTGAGTAAGGCATAATTTATCACATTAGGTATATCTACTTTTGGGTAGGGTATTTAACATTGTGGCATGCAAGCTTGATGCATGATGTTTACCAATAGCATGGTTCATTACCTTAGGCTTAGGATTTCTCTATGTGAGTAGTCTTTAAATGCCTCATAAAGCTAGATGCTTCATGAAATGTAGTATGTAGGCAGTTATTAAGTGTAACATGAAGATGTATTATGGGTGCCTCTCACGTTTTTACTTATTCTACAAGGACATCTAGTTCGATGGAGATTTCTAATCATTAATGAGATCTGAGAGTTCACGCCAAGAATTTCTCTGTGTTTCTATTGAGGGTTGAATTGACTTATTTTTTGAGCCGATTTTTGTTGTTTTTATGAGTTGAATGGTTGATCCTGAGGGTTTATTGATTCATTTTGAAAGTCTTGAAAGTGTTTTGAAGTGTTTGGAATGTATTGAGTAGGTTTGAGAAGCTTGTAATGGTTTTTAGTTGAGTTATGATATGTCGATTGATTTTGTAGTGTGTCTATTTAGTTATGATATGTTTGATTTGCTTCTATTTTGATCTATTTTCTTTCTATTTGAGAAGTTATGATTGTAGATGAATGGTTTGAGGAGTAATTGAGAATGTGTTGGATGGTTTTTTAATGGATTGAATTGATCTTGATTTGAGCTATATGATGTTCTTGTTTTTTGTAGACCTTTTGTGAAGTGTTCTATAGAGCTTTTGTAAATCTCCAATTTTATTCTATTTGCTCTATAGAATAAAATAGGAGATTTACAGAAGCAAATAGAATAAAACAGAGGAAATCCTGAAAAGAGATGAATGGAATCTGTTAATAACTAGAAGAAGTAGCTAATGAAGACTTGAAGTGAAGACTAAATTGAGGTGGCAGTACTAAGCTCCCGTAGGTGACTATAGTGTCTCTCATGACCCTTCTTATAAACATACATGCCTCTTGGGAGGGGTATCCATGACCAAGAGAGGATTATTAATTGTCATTCTTTATTATTCTCATTTTTTTAGCCCCAAATCTATGCCAAATGTATAAAAGGATGGAATTTTCTTATATAAAAATAGAGTAAACTGCATCAACAATGTAGAAAATACCTAATACCTCATTAGCAACTAGTAGAAAACTCAAAAATAACAATATAGAGGCATAGAACTACACCCTACAACACTCATGTAATATCTCCACACAATTAAAAGTTAGTTGGTTAGTTTGAAAGTTAGTTAGTCAATTAATAAGTTAGTAAAGTTACTAACTAAAGACTAACTAAGGTAAAAACTAACTAAAATTAATAACTAACTATTTTTATTTAATTAAAAATATTTATTTAAAAAATCAAGAGTCATAAAGTTAATATTTTTCTCAGATTAACAAGGACCATAACCACCCTTCACAAAAGTTACAACGTGAACGAGAGTTATGAACCATATTAATCACTAGTGTTAATATGTATCGTATGGATGGTCCAAAAATATTAGAGTTTGGGCAAAACTAACATATTCTAGATATTTTAGATAGTATTCTAAAAAGATATGGAGATTTCTAGAATTGGATTCCATTTAAAAGAAAAGACAAGTGATGCTTTAGTTAGCTTTGGAGATTTTATAAAAAGAAAAAAATAAAGAGAGTGATTGGCAAAATCGCGGTCGCCGCGATCACAGTTTATAGGCAGTAGACAACACTTCAAACATGGAGAGAAAGAAGGAGTCATGTGAAAGATTTCTAAACAAGTGTGTCTAGAAGGGTTTCTTGGGGTTTTATCCCCCTTTTAAAGCCAATGGAACCATCAAATTTATGATTTGAGCATCAGATCACTGATTCTTCCAAGAGCCCTCCACCAAGAACTCTTCTTCTCAGCCACATTCCCTCTTCTCTAATTCATTATAAATATGAGGCATGGGGAGGCACAAGAAAGCACAGGGAGACCCCGAGAGGCTATAAGAGAGAGGTAGAAGGATACCTCTCCAAGAGGTTGCGAGAAGGAGCTGGAGAGAGAGAGAGAGAGAGAGAGAGAGAGGAGACCCCGAGAGGCTACAAGGAAGAAAGATAGCTCAATTCTCCCTATCCCGATCTTCGCCATCTTCTCTTACGCTCTTCCATCTCAAAATCCATTCATTCATTATCTCTCAGATCTACCTGCAGACAATGGCCCCCAAGTGAAGAATGCCACATGCGGATTGTAACCCCACAACCAGCAATGAAGCTTTGGGTGAAGGCATCATTGTCAATCCAACTGCGGTACGAATCCTAAGTAATGTATTTCCAAATTGATAGATGCTTGCTTTGATTCTTGCATGAGATATGTTAGGCTTTGTACTTTGTCATGCTAGAATAGACCATTGAAAAGGATAAATTACATCTCAAACATTCAAAGATGAAGTTTGTGAAGTGCTTGTATCAAGGGGAGTTAAATTGCACCTAGTTGGTATGCGATGAATCCATGCATAGCATAAGCACCATATGGGACTCTAAAGTATTGAGCATCAATGAGTGTTTGATTAATCTTTACCTAGGACAATATTGTTTAAGGTTCGCAAATGCACATAGATGATACATACATGGGAGTGATTATGTGAACTTTACATCAATGACATGCGACTCCTTGCCTTAGGAGAAAGGAAGATAAAGCCAAGATAAAATGCTACATAGTAGAAAAAGGATAAAAGATAAATGTCACTTAGAGAAGAGGCATAAATAGTACTCTGTCTAGAATGATTAATTCACATTGGAATAATAGGACCTACACAAGGAACTTTTAATCATTCCCTTTATAGGAAATTTTATGAAATGTAGGAAATTGGATGAAATTTCCTATATATGTATTCATATATTCCCTGCATATAACTAGGGAATGAAATTACCCACATCTAATAGTAGGGAATTACACATCAAAATAGAGATTTTCCTACATTCTTTCAAAATTCCATATATAAGAGAATAGGATCATGTATTTCCCACTTCTAATAGTAGGGAATTATAGATCACTTTAGTGAATTCCTATGTTCTTTGAAAATTTCCTATATAAGAGAATGTAAGAATATCATTCCCCACTTCTGATAGTAGGAAATTATATGTACATATAGAGAATTACTTGCATTCTCTCAAAATTCTTGATAAATGTGTTAAAGTTGGGATTGAACTTATGGAGATGTACATTAGATTGTCTAAGAGCCATCTACCCCAAGAACATGCATATATACGTGTGTACATCCATGCACCATTACACATGCCCTCTCCACTCCTAATTAAATAGTCATATCTAGATCTAATTATGCATATTGTACAAATGGGTAGCCTCAACTTGGTTAGTTACTCAACCCTATGCCAAACATGACTCTAATTTGTTTATTTCATGCCCGTCTAATGCAACCATGCTTGTTGCTTTTGCTCTAATAATTTGGTATTGAGAATTTCTCATCCTTACTCCTTCAAACGTTTATTTCAATGGTGCAGCAAGCCATGTGAAGGTAGCATATGACTAACTAATAACTAATTTCTAGCAAACATTTGAGTAGCTCAATACATATAAACATTAATAGATATGATAGTTTGATCAGCAAGAGGGGGACAATTTGTTGTCTTTGATATGGAAAACATTGAATTATCCATAGACATTTAAATTGAATTATCCATGAGCTTTTAACAAGGGTTACCACTACTAAAAGCATTAAGGAAATTAAGAGTATCTTGTCTACCACTACCTAGTTTCCTCAAAAACTTAGTGAACCCCACGAGGAGATCCAATTGATCTAATAAAGGAATACAACTTGGTCAAGGACCTAGATACCTTCTGTCCTAACTTGACATTCTATCAATTGCTAATGTTGTACCCTAGTTCCCAAAAAAGGTTTAAAAGTATTCTCATCATGTAATGGCATCGTCTAAGGATTTGTCACCCTGCAATTGTTACAAACAACAGAACCCCAAATCTTATAAAAGAAGTGGATGTAGCCAACGCTTTCTTGGATCATGAGACACCAAAGAATGGAGTTTGGATAGAAGGCTACTTCACTGCAAGTACAATAATAGATGAAGGCTCTTTAGTTAACATTATGAGGGATATAACAATTAAAGGTTTAGGCTTGCAAGACATGCAACCTACCCAATGGCCTATTAGATTGGCTGAACAAAGCATAATCAAGCATTTAGGCATCCTTTCTTACATAAAGACCATAGTTGCTAGTAGAGATTATTGGATGACATACCTAGTGGTAAAGCCTAACTCTTATGGAACACCTTATCCTTTGTTACTCAGAAGACCATGGTTGTTTGAATCACAAGCAAGAATGGATTGATTCAAAGAAACCTAACTCTAGGTAGGGGACCAAATAAAGTGGCGTTGAAAGTGTATGGTGCTAAAAAGTGACATAGATCCATCTCCATAGATATTTCCTTTTACTCTTCCAATGAGGCTATAGATGGAACATGAGTAGAAGAAGATTCCGTCAAGCAAATTTTCCCAAAGAAGTCGGAAGCACAATCCTTAACTGTGAGCACTATAGGCCAACTCCTAGCAGAAAAACGTCAATGCTGCTGATGGGTGAATACCTCCTACCTAAACTAGGAATGAATTCTAAAATTATCTCAGATAGTGAGATAGAGGCATGGATGTACTAGTTCCCATGCTACATGGCCATAACAAAGCTAGAGACAGAAGCACAAGTAGAAATAGAGAGCCAATTCTTCCCTACAGAGGTAGAGATAGAGTCCAAAGAGGACCATAATGAAAGTGAAGATGCAGATTATGAAAGTGACAAGGAAAAAGTTATCCCTATAGAATAGGTTTCTAATGAGAAGGATGACGCAAAGGACACAGAAGCTAAGGATTCCATGATGTTGGAAAAAATGACTATGGTACACTTTGGATAGATAGATAAATCTCATCATACACAAAAGATTTATAAGAAGTGGATTAAACAAAATAAGATTTCTTTAGTAGTGTCTTTTATTTCCTGAAATTATCTTCTTTAGAAAAGATAATGATGATGTACCTTACTAACAAGCACTAGTCCTACAACTCAAATAGAATTTAGGTGATCCCCGTCATGTGACATTCCTAGATGAATCCTCAAAAGATGAGTTATCAATTTTATAAGTAATTAATTCTCCAAGAAATTTTGAAACATTTCAAGGAGCCAAACAAGTCCTGATGGGAAAGATCAAAGCTAGTTCTAGCAGAGCATCAGGTGAGGACATCACTTCCTTTAAGGATCCTGGTATGTATTTAGAAGCATTCTGCGATACCTTCATTTGTGAAGTGGAATGCGAAAATAAATTGAATCTTATTGATGCAAATGGCATGAAAAGACATCTCAAATTGGGCAACAACCTTCCAAAATAGGAGCTGTTGACCCTTGATAACCTATTGAAGGAGAATCTCAATGTTTTTGTTTAGATTTACAAAGATATAAATGGGATTGATCCCATTGTGTGTCAACATCACATCGACCTAGAGCCTGATGCTAAGGCTATACGACGATGACAAAGACACATGAATCCAAATTACTCTGCCCTAGTGAAAGTAGAGTTGTTGAAGATCCTTGAAGCAAAACAATGGCCCATATTGAATGGGGTTTGCCCATTTGGTCAAAGATAAGAATAATGCAAAGTTATGGATTTGTGTGGACTTCCAAAAGATGAATTCCAAAATAAATAAAGATCATTTTCCTAATCCCCTTCACTGACCAAGTGTTAGACACAGTGGTAGGTCATGAACTCTATTCCTTGCTGGATGGTCACCTCCGGGATTTATTAAACCTATGGGGATTTCTACTCCACTCACTTCGGCTTTTGCTCAGCTGTCCCTAGGGGTGCTATTTTGATAGATAATAGCCCGATCGGTACACCAGATGTACAAGGGTCTCCTCGATATGCCCAGGAGTGTGGTCACATGTGGGAGAGGACCCATCTTAGGCATACCCCAGTGGGGTATGCCTACCTTGTAGAGGATAGGTTAGGAGCCATCATCATGAATGATGAGGTGAGGAGGGTGATGGCTCACATGAGAGAGTTGTGCCAACAAGTTTTTCAGCACAACGTCTTAGATCATTGGAAAAACATACCAGAGGGGAGCAAGGACTACATAGTAGCATCCTTGCATGAGGAGTTTTCAGTACCAACCATAGCAGATAGGTTTTATATGGGCTGGATGATGGAGTGCATGCGTGCATATATGTCACAAAAAGGATCGGACACACGCAAGGCACTTAAGAGAGTGGTGCTGCAAAGCTCGAGTGGCTAGATGCAGACGACTGGCATCGACTCACGGAGGAGGCTACAGATTCTCCAGGACGTTCGAGATAGCAATGCGAGGCGGCGAGGACATGACTAGAGGCCAAAGTGGTCCATCATCTTGGGAGTGGCAGCCACAGGACATATCTGGAGGACTTTGTAAGTTTTTCTTTTGTTTTGCTTACTTATTTTTTTGCAATATCCTTTGTACTGACAATCGTGTTTCTAGCAGTTATATTTTGTTTTCTTTGCAGCACTCCATTACAGATCGCAATCCGACGGCCTTGAGACTTGATATGCAGAGAGGCATGGTCTCACTGCATTGATCGACCAATTGTATGGACACGGCGGCCTTGTAAGTCACTCGTCTTTCTTGTCGGTAGTTACCATGTTTAATTAGAATGCATTATTGTATAGTGGATTGATGTGTAGTTGTTTCCTTTTTTGCAGAGTCCGTTCGATGCTCCTTTGCGGCGGGACGAGGTTTCGGATGGCGATGATCTATAGCTCGCCCTTGGATCTCTGAAGCTCACACACCCTTATTTTTTGGTCACATGATTTGTGTAGACATTTTCTATGTAGTAGTGATATCTTGCCATGATTTTACCAGTCACTTTCATTATGCAATCATGTATTTATTTCGTGTATCAGTGTTATGATTCAAGTACACTTTATCTTTATTTACATGAGTATTGTACACAGTTATGAAACTAATTTTTATGGCCCAAATAAAGTACATAGTGCTATATGCCACAATTTTTTTTTCCTGTTACCGTCACTATTAGAGTCGCAAATTTACTACACGCGTCAGTATTAGCGTTGCAAAGCATCATTATCAACGTCGTTATTTGCGTCAATATCAACGTCACTAATACCAACACAAATAGCGACGCTAATACCGACTGCTTTATGGCGTCGCCAATAACGAGGTTTTTTGTGATGACGGGGACAAATTTCTTTATTAACATTTTCGTCGCTTTTAATGTCGGTATAAGGCCTATATCTTGTAGTGACCAACATATTATTATCTCTAAAAACAAACCCTTTGTGGCATTTCTTATATAAAATCATATGAGAGAGTAACTTGGACATCTTTCATTCAAAATATTGCACATGACATGCTTGTCTCATTATTAGGGCATATATTAGATGTATAGCTTATAAACTCTTTGATTGAAGTTTTATGAGTTCTTGAAGTCTACATTTTGTAAGGAAACGATAGGTATAATTCTTATAAGAGAATTGCCTAAGATCTAGCTAAGAGACTCTTCTCATGAGGAAAGTTTAGTTTCTAAAATATTTGTATTGTAGGGAGATTTTGATAATAACTCAAAATGGGTGAGGGCCAATGAATATAATAATAAATAGAAGTACAATCAACCCGAGAACAATGAGTATCATAGTATCATCTAGATGCTAAAAAATTGACAACAATATAGTTCTTAAGAGGGATTTCATAATCAAGTCCATTTTGTAAGTGATTTCTCATATCAAAGTCGTAATTGTTCCTTATGACTAATCACCATAAATATTATCTATATTTGTATCCTCTATATCTATTGTTGAAATGTTACGTTTAGCCTCTGTCTACATTATCTAAAGGTGCATGAGTATATATGCAATCATGAGATAGTATAATTGCATACTATAGCAACACATTTTGCAATGAGACTAAAATTTCTCAATCCTCTCTTGTAATTGTACCTCTAGTATATGTAGATTTAGTCCCATGAAATTTCTAGCTTACAACTTTCTTTCGTTCCATTCATAGCTTACACCTTTCTTTTTGACAAAATTGTACACTTCCCAAAACAAATACCAAAACCGTTAATGACAAAGCAATGAGTTTTCTTACAAATTTCTTTATTTTTATTCGTTTGTTACAATGCCTCTATTATATGTTCAAATTTAGTTCCACAACATTCATTGGTCAAATATTTATTTATTGCCAACTCTCACACTTTCCATAACTAATACCAAAACCTTTAATTATAAAAAATTGAGTTTAATAACCCCTAAATTATGTATACTATCATAGGTAGGTGAAATAATACCAATTTATAGATGAATTGAATTTGCAGCTTTTTCATACCCAAACTACCTTACTCACTTGAAGTGATCTCTATGTGCACACAGAAGCTATTTTAATGTGCTTTTGATAAACCTAAAAATTCAAAAGTGTATATAGGATGACTAGGATACTAGATCTTATTTATTTGTATGATAGCAACATTTTATTTTTGAGAATTGAAAAAGAACTCAATCTCTAGTTGACTATGAGCTTGAACCTTGTTTTGGTTTTGAATTTCCATAATGCATATAATCTTATATGACAAGATTGGTCATGTGTACAAGCCAGAAAGAAGATCTATGCAAAAGGTTGAGCAATAAGAGGATGAGGTAAAAATTTCTTAACCTGGAATTCATTCACTTCACTAGGATCAAGGAATACTTCTTAAATTACTTGCATGAGAAGAGGAAATATGCACTAATTACACCTTTTTTTATGCACTACATGGCATGAGGCCCATTAAGACTTTACTTTGTAACCCTAGCTCCATGTGCACGAGAGATTACATCTCACATTGAGCACACACTACTCAATGGAAAACATTGGAAAATCCTTAAACTCAATAAGAACTTGTAGAAGTAGAGAGTGAGGTGGTTTGGTAAGTCATTGGGGGGCTGTGAAGGACCACATCATCATTAATTAGGGTTTTGAACGCCACAATTTCATCCAAAGTGGTTAGTGGGGATGGGGGTGGAGCATAAATATATTTCTTATTTGAGAGGAGAGGTCTTGAATATATAAGGAAATGAACAAAATTAATGAACTATATTTTTATTTTGCATGTGCATTGGAAATTTTTGCATAGCCTAGGCACTTAATCTACTAATGCATACATCTTCCTTGTGTGAGAATTGCATGCTTGAAATGCACATCATGTTTTCAAGTCACACTATCATCAAAACATTGGTTGAATAGGCAACACAAATTTCGTCAATTGTATGAGCATACTTGAGAGCACAAGGGTTGGGAAGGTACATATACAATGGGCCATAGTGTGACGAATGGGCTTCTTATATATCATCATGCTTAGAGACAGTGAGAGGGCATTCAGAAGAGTGTAGGTTTATATCTTATCTATTGAGTGTGAGGAGAGAGATGTTATTTTATATTTATGGCCTCTTGTCCTTGTGTAGTAGTGGGAAATGTATACTACAATGTATTTCCAAGTCTTTATGTATACGAGTGTGGATGATTTTGTACTTATATGTGTGATTATATGTGTGATTATGCATGTGTTTTATACATTTAAGCCAAAATTAGAATATATTTTTGTAGCACATAAAGAATAGTCTTGTGAAAGTATTAGAGGGGAGGAGATGATGCTCATTTTGGGAGGATTCAATTGAAAATAGAGCATATGCTCTACCTTGACTTTCATAATCCATGGTTGTACGAGAAACTCTAGTATCTGGATTAGATACATGTCCTATCAAAGAATCATGTAACGTCCACTCCACTGATGTTGATGGAGGATATCACTATCATATCCAAGAGCATCCATTATAGATTGTAGAGGAAAATTGATATATTCAGTGGGTGGGGATACTCAAATAATAGGGGAACATTGAAAAGGTGGGTAAGATAAATCATAAAAAGATAATAATTGAAGGGAAAATTAAGATGGCAGAGGAGGAAAAGATAATAAAAATGCTTGAAGGGACTTTACTGAGAAGATAGAGAGAATAGGTGGAACAATAGGAAGAGGTTTAGAAGGGGTAGGAGAAGATGTAGGATGAATGGAACCTAGTAAAAACATGAATGTGGATGGTATTTGCATGTATGAATGATAAGAATATTTGGACTAGAATTGATAATGGAAGTTTACAAAAGGTAGGGTATACGAAATAAGGTAATAGCATAGGACATCATTAAGATCATAATAAAAAATAGCACTACAAAATTTAAAATTTTGGAAGAATTCATATGTGAACAAAGAATTATTAACTAATACTTAAGAGCATAAAGGCTAGATATTAGATTGATGAAAAATACTATGTTGATTATGTGGATCCATGACACAATCCTCCAAAGGAGGATGCCAAGCATGTCCTCTACGCCAAGATGTCTATTGACGATAATTTCTCAAGCCATTTGCCAAAGTTGTAACATGTCCACTTAGTATTATCCAGGACACGTCTTACCAGTCCATCGGAAAGGATGTCTAGAAAGCTCCGCCTGGCACTCCCATGGAATGTTATGGGATTTGCGATCTAGGTCTTCCCGCATCTGCCACGTAGCGGAAGTATCCTGGCCGTTCCCACTTAGGATCGACTGGAATTAGGGTTTTCCTGATTGGTCATTACCTAACAGCAACTAGCGTCGGAGCCAAGCAAACTACTTTACGCAGAAACGCCAGGTCCGAAGCGGATTCATGATGCACTTGGTTCAAGGAGAATGGGAAACGAGAGGGATGCGAAAATCCGCTTCGAACCTACCGTTTCTGCGTAAAGTAGTTCTCTTGGGTCCGACGCTAGTTGCTATTAGAAAATGACCAATCAGGAAAACCCTAATTCCCGTCGATCCTAACTGGGGAACGGCCAGAATACTTCCGCTACGTGGCAGATGTAGAAAACCCTAGATCACAAACCCTGTAGCATTCCATGGGAGTGCCGAGCAGAGCTTTCTAGACATCCTTTCCGATGGACTGCTAAGACGTGTCCAAGAACCTCTCTAAAAATCCCCCTTCCTATATCTTTTACCCCAAGCCCAAAGTTCTCCAAAGGTTCATAACCTCTCGTGGTGGGTTCGGTCCACGTTCCCGGCGTGGTCAACAACCCCCTTGGTTAGGGTCAGGCAAGCAGTCGGGGGTAACTGAAGCTGCCTCTCCCTTCAGGCCTTCAACCTGAAGTCTAGATATTTATTTAATTTATAAATCAAACAGTGCTCTAGATTCTCTAGCAAGCACAAACACTTTCATTAACGGATCTTGTTATTGGCAAACTGCTAAGGAATGATTCTTTCCTTTCGAGTGCATCAGAACTCGTTCCAGGGTGTCTTGCAACTTGGCAAGATCCCTTATATTCTGGGTTAGGGCGTACCCTATTAACCCAACTTGGTCAACCCTAAAGCTCATTGAATACTTTAGTTTCCGGTTTTTAACCTTCCTTACTTAGAAGGATATCAAAGAATACACCATTTTGCAAGATAACTTGCGTAAGGATCCGCCATCCTTGTTGAGGGTATTTCACTTTTCTTCTTGTGAATCAATCACAAGACCATATGACTTCGTACTTGCTATGCAAGTCCTGCATCGTACTATGCGATGAAGCAATTCGTTTCAGTTTCTTTAAGCTAATGTTTGTCAGACCTAAGGTCTCCTTTTCTTTAAGAACCTCAAGGACAAACCCTAGTTCTTTTATGATTTATTGATCGTACAATCAGGGAAGGTGGGCAAGTAATTTAAAGTATAAACGTTTCTATGGATTCTAAATTATTCCCAATGCATATTTCGCAGCATAGGTATTTCTAAGTTTACATTAAATCGGTTAACTTTTAGAAGGTAATATTGAGATCACCTAGGCACGATTTGTTATCTATGTGACGATTGATTTTTCAGTCCTAAACTTTATTGCATCGAGGTTAGATACATTCAAGTAATCTTCCTTTTCTCCTTGCGAACAAAACTCATGCCAAATAAACAATCTTTCCCTTGCTAAGATATGCAGTTAGCAATGATGACTTCCTAGAGTTTAAGCAAAGTAAGAGACCTTTCATAAATTTCACCTTCTATGATGATTCGTTGTAAAAAGAATAGGGGTTAATTGTGCAAGATGTAGTTTTTATTCCTTCAAGATTTAACCAAAATATACTACTATAGTAGGTAGATAATCTTGCTTGTAATTCGTTTCAATGAATGATGCTATTTGAAGGAAACTGTGTTTTAAATATTATCATTTTTGCATGTTCAATGAAACTAAACTGCTTCATCGTAAATAACTAGGACAAAATATATCTTATCCCTAACAATTCATATTGCATGATTAAATTAAAACCGATATAAAACCAAGAAGGAAAAACCTGGTTTTGGGGTGAGATATCCACATGGATACCGGGAGATGACCCTCCCGCAGCTACTCCTTGGACTTTCTTAGGCGGCATCGCAGTTGTAATCTTTCGAACATGAAGGCAGCTTTTACTTTCTTTTTCGGATTTCCACCGCCTCTCTTTTGAGGCAAGGAGCCGTTCAAAAGATTGACCACAAGAGGGGATAATAAGACTTTTAAAGTCTTAGCTTCTTCGGAGAGGGAAAGGTTTATAAAGCCTCAGAAGGCCCTGTAGGGTATATACACGGCAAAAAGGTTATGGGTGAGTGTGGCTTCGCAACCATATGAACCTTTAGAGAACTTTGGGCTTGGGGTAAAAGATATAGGAAGGGGGATTTTTAGAGAGGTTCTTGGACATGGGGTAGTAAAGATTTTTGGGATTTTAACCCGGTGTGATAAGGGAAAGGTGAAGGGTGAAGGCTTCTAGCACGGGGGGGGGAAGAAGAGGGGAAAGGGTGTGTAAGGAAAAGGGGACACAGGGTTAGAAAGGGGCTTAGAGAGTGTGTTAAAAGGAGTATGGGGGGTGAAAGGGAAAAAGGATTATGAGGGGGTGAAAAGGTAAAAGGAATACGAATATAGGAAGGGGGCTTGAGGGTTTTAGAAAAAAAACCGGGGTGAAAGGGTTCTAAGGTATAGGAAGGGGGCTTGAGGTGGTCCCCCTTAGAAGGGAATTCGTGGGGGTAGTCCTAAGCCACAGGAAAGGGGGCTTAGGGGACCCAATCCTTGGAAGCTTCTAAGAAGCTTCCAAGGCTTCTGAAAAGCTGTTGACGACGGCAAGAATTTGGAGATGGCGACGACGGGGGTAGTCTGCAGGCAACAGCGGCTCGGCTTTATCCTTCTCTCCACACGACGTCAGGCGGCAGCATTCGAAGGCAAGGCGGCAGCATTATCTCCTTTCGTCCTTCCTGTCTATCCTTGGCCGCTTGTATGTCTTGTCTTATTGACTTTATTTGATCATCCATGTCTTCCAACATCTATCTTGACGCTTCAACCCTTAGGTTTGGATCAGAAAAGTTTAGGGGACTTCTGCAATCATGACCATATAATGCTTGAAAAGGAGTCATCTGAATGCTCTGCTGGTAAGAAGCATTGTAGGCAAATTCAACCAATGGCAAGTATTGAATCCACCTCTTCGGCTCTCGATAGCAGTATGCCCTAAGCATATCCTCGATGACTTGATTTACACGCTCTGTTTGGCCATCAGTTTGGGGATGGTAGGCAGTGCTAAAACAGAGTTGAGTCCCAATAGCTTCAAAGATAGCTCTCCAGAAGTGTGATGTGAAGAGAGAATCTCGATCACTAATGATTCTTCTGGTCAAACCATGTAGTTTGAATATCTTTTTGATAAACAATCTTGCAATGTCGGAGGCTTTATAGTTTGTCTTTACTGGAGTAAGGTGTGCAACTTTAGTAAGCATGTCAACTACAACCATTATGGAGTTGTATCCTCCCTAGATTTGGGGTAGGCCTACAACAAAATCCATATACTGATGAATTTCCATTTCATTTGGGGGATGTCAAGCGGTTGCAGTTTCCTTGGCATCATGACATGTTCGGCTTTGATACGTTGGCAAGACAAACACTCAGTGACATATTTGAGAACGTCACCTTTGAGCCTCTCCCAATGGTAGCTCTTCCTAACTGCATTAAGAGTCTTAGCATAGCCATGATGTCCTGCGAAAGGGGAATCATGAGCTTCCCACATTATCTTCTGCTTAAGTGACTGGCTTGCTGGTATACACAGCCTTGTTCTGTAATAGACAAGTCCATTATCAATGGAAAATTCCTGATCCTTAGCTCGCAACTTTTGATTCTACTCCTTGGTAGATATTTCTTTTAGCATTGTTTGGTAAGCCAAATCATGGCATGCTTCCTCTCTAGCTAACTCAAGTATAGGGTTGTTTGGCATAGATACTTTTGTAGCCAAAGATCTGGCCGTTGATGGATTTTGCAAGATTAGGGAATTTAGGAATGCCTGGCAACTAAGTGCATCAGCAACTACATTCTCTTTCCCTGGTCGGTACTAGATTTCAAAATCATATTCCTCCAACACTTCAATCCACCGACGTTGCCTCATGTTGAGCTCATTCTGGGTAAAGATCCATTTGAGACTCTTATGGTTGGTTACTAAAGTAAACTTGTTACCCAACAGGTAGTGTCTCCAAAGCTTTAGAGCATGGATGACAGCTAGCAATTCCAGATCATGCATAGCATAATTCTTTTCATGGTTCTTAAGTTTCTTTGAAGAGTATGCTACTGGATGACCTTCCTGCATAAGTACACACCCCAAGGCAAGAATGCTAGCATCAATTACTACCTTGAACTCCTTATTGAGGTTTGGAAGTTTTAAAATAGGTGCTGATACCAAACTTTTCTTCAATCTATCGAATCTATTTTGTTCGGGAGTTGACCATGCAATAGAAATCTGCTTCTTCAATAAATATGTCAGAGGTGCTGCAATCAAAGCATAGTTTTTTATGAAGACCCTATACCATCCTGTCAATCCAAGAAAGCTACGTATTCCTTTGACGGATACTGGTATTGGCCATTCAAGCACATCTCTGACCTTGGCTGGGTCTACTAATATTCCTTCTGATGATACTATGAATCCCAAATATTCAATCTGACGCTTGAAGAATGCACACTTTTTCATTTTTGCATACAGCTTATGTGACCTCATTGTCTCAAGGACAATTCACAGTTGAGGTTCATGATCTTCTTCCTGTTTAGAATAGACTAAAGTGTCATCGAAGAAGACAAGCACGAAATCATCAAGATATGGCCTAAAGATGTCCTGCATTAATCTATTGAAGGTGGTAGGTGCATTCGTAAGCCCGAATGACATGACCAGGAACTCAAAGTGCCCATATCTTGTATTGAAGGCCGTCTTTGGGATATCTTCTTCCTTGATCCTTATCTGATAGTAACCTGACCTGAGATCAATCTTGGATAAGATCTTTGCACCCTGAAGACGATCAAGAAGCTCATCTATTCTAGGAATAGGATACTTGTTCTTGACTGTTGATTGATTCAACCCTCGGTAATCAATACATAGTCGAAGTGTCCCATCTTTCTTTTTCTAGAATATTACTGGAGCTCCCCACGGTGAATTGCTAGGCCGGATGTAGCCCTGATCTAACAATTGCTCGAGTTGTTCCTTCAACTCAATTGCTTCTGGTATGGACATTCTATAAGGTCTCTTTGCAATTGGTGTAGCTCTAGGCACTAACCTAATCTCATGATCAACTTCTCTTTGAGGTGGAAGTTCGGTCAAATCTTCAGGGAATACGTCCGCGTATTCCTTTAGCCAAGAAGGTCCTTCATGAGACTCTTACTTTTGATCTAACTTGTTGAGTTTGATCAAGTAAACGGGTAATCCTTTTCTGACTCCTTTTATGATCCGAGATACTTTGGCCAATTGAATTCTTGGCACTCCAGCCTCACCTTGAGTTGTGACAAATTCCCTTTCAGAGTTTCGAAAGGAAACTTGACCCTTTCCACAGTGAATGTGGGTGTCCTTGGGCCTAAGCCAATCCATTCCGAGTAGACACTCATGGATACCTAAATTCATGACTCTGAATTTAACCGTAGTCTTTTTTCCTCCCAGAAAGAATTCCACCTTAGTAGTTTGCTTGGTACAAGTTACCTCACGACCATTTGCCAATTCCACAAGCAGGGTAGGTGCTTCTACTGTGGCTATTCCTAATCTTTTTGCACATGCTGGTGAGATAAAGGAATGTGTACTGCCACAATCAATCAAGGTTTAGAAACCTTTACCTTGATAGCCCAACGGTGTCTAAATCACTGAGAACTGGCGATTTGGCCCCTTTCTGTGTAAAGCGGCATGGACTGTCGCTCTTTCAAATCCTGCTTCCATGGTCAGATCTTCCTCTTCTTCTTCTTCGCATCTTTGCCTATTGGCAATGCAGGCGGTTTTTCCTCTTCCTCGGGTAGCGGCTCCTTAACCACGGCCTGTTCCTTGAAATGGCACTTGGCGATGTCCTCCACCAAGCTTGGGACATTGCCTCTTGAAGTGACCAGGTTTGTTGCAGTGGAAACAACGGAGGTTTCGGCCATTACTTTGAGTAGGAACAAAGTTGTTGACATTATGCGTCCTTTCTTTCTTTCTTTGTCCCTGATTATGACCTTGAACTCTTCATTTGAGGTCTTAATGCTCCTCTATTCGAGTCATTATAAGACCAAGTTTTGTTACCCCTTGGTCTAGCTTGCACCTCCTGAATTATAGGAGCCGCTCAAATGAGTGCATTCTGAAGATCTGATGGACGCATAGATTCGAGACGGGTACTTACTGGTGGATTTAAGCCCGCACAAAGTTTGGACACCTGCTGTGTCATGTCCATCTATGGCGCATACTTTAAAAGTGAAATGAATTTAGAGTAGTATGCGTCAAGAGTGAGTCCTAGCTGTTTTAGCTCGTAGAACTCGTTTATTTTCTACGTGCGATATGCGGGTGGTAAGTATCTTCCCTGCACGGCTTTCTTCAGCTTCTCCCAGGTAACGGACCCCTCTGCGATCTCTTGATCCCTGCACCATTACTTCCACCAAATTAGTCTGGCTTCGCCGGTGAACTTTAACTTGGCGAGCATAGCCTGATTGGCGGGTGCAGTACCGGCTGCTTCAAAGTAATCCTCCATGGATTCAATCCAAATTTCAGCATCAGCCTGGATGAATCTACCTCTCCCGTCAAACTCTGGTGGCTTAATCTGCTTGAGAAGGAACTTCTTCTCCTGGATCACAACATTACTTGATGTAGGAGGCGAGTTTGGAACCTGTACCTGGGGTTGTGCCTGAATAAAGGTTTTCTTAATGTTATTATACGATAATCGACGTTAGCTTATATGACATCTTTAATTCGGCTATCTCGTAAATAATGTAGCTAATTAACTTTTTATCAACTCTATACATAGCCAGACATTGATAAAAAGAAGTCTTTATTTGTATTAACATGGGCATAGCCCTTTCGAATACAACGTTTCCTGTGATGATAAGTCAATTGTTACATTTAGTTTGGGGAGAACAACGTTGTATTGCATTTATCTATAGGAACTGTGTAATAGTAGGGTTTTGGGTCATGGATCTTCAAGAATTGATAAGTCATTGGAAGTTCAGGATATCCTTTCTGTTGAAATCTATACTTCTCATGGTAGCCCAATACTTTAATCCTGTCGGCGGGGATTACACGAGTTACTTCCCCATATACATATGAGTTCATCTCAATCCTCCTACCTTGAATATGTAAAGTCGAATTTACGTGAGCTTCCACAAAAACGAACAGCTTCACGACTTTCAAGTCTTCCAACCACTTATCCTCTTTAGGTTGGTCTATAGATAAGCAAACCGGTGGGCGGCTATATAGTAGATTCCTGAAGCACCCATCCATCTTCGTTCGATGCCGTCTAAGAAAGTCCAAGGAGTAGCTGCGGGAGGGTCATCTCCCAGTATCCATGTGGATATCTCACCCCAAAACCAGGTTTTTCCTTCTTAGTTTTATATCGGTTTTAATTTAATCATGCAAGATGAATTGTTAGGGATAAGATATATTTTGTCCTAGTTATTTACGATGAAGGAGTTTAGTTTAATTGAACATGTAAAAATGATAATATTTAAAATATAGTTTCCTTCAAATAGCATCATTCATTGAAACAAATTATGAGCAAGATTACCTACTATAGTAGTATATTTCGGTTAAATCTTGAAGGAATAAAAACTGCATCTTGCACCATTAACCCCTATTCTTTTTACAACGAATCATCATAGAAGGTGAAATTTATGAAAGGTTTCTTACTTTACTTAAACTCTAGGAAGTCATCATTGCTAACTGCATATCTTAGCAAGGGAAAGATTGTTTATTTGGCATGAGTTTTGTTCGCAAAGAGAAAAGGAAGATTACTTGAATGTATCTAACCTCGATGCAATAAAGTTTAGGACTGAAAAATCAATCATCACATAGATAACAAATCGTGCCTAGGTGATCTCGATATTACCTTCTAAAAGTTAACCGAATTAATGTAAACTTAGAAATACCTATGCTGCGAAATATGCATTGGGAATAATTTAGAATCCAGAGAAACGTTTATACTTTAAATTACTTGCCCACCTTCCCTGATTGTACGATCAATAAATCATAAAAGAACTAGGGTTTGTCCCTGAGGTTCTTAAAGGAAAGGAGACCTTAGGTCTGACAAACATTAGCTTAAAGAAATTGAAATGGATTGCTTCATCGCATAGTACGATGCAGGACTTGTGTGGCAAGTACGAAGTCATATAGTCTTGTGATTGATTCACAAGAAGAAAAGTGAAATACCCTCAACAAGGATGGCGGATCCTTACGCAAGTTATCTTGCAAAATGGTGTATTCTTTGATATCCTTCTAAATAAGGAAGGTTAAAAACCAGAAACTAAAGTATTCAATGAGCTTTAGGGTTGACCAAGTTGGGTTAATAGGGTACGCCCTAACCCAGAATATAAGGGATCTTGCCAAGTTGCAAGATACCTTGGAACGAGTGCTGATGCATTCGAAAGGAAAGAATGATTCCTTAGCAGTTTGCCAACAACAAGATCGGTTAATGAAAGTGTTTGTGCTTGCTAGAGAATTTAGAGCACTATTTGATTTATAAATTAAATAAATATCTATACTTCAAGTTGAAGGCTTGAAGGGAGAGGCAGCTTCAGCTACCCCCGACTGCCTGCCTGACCCTAACCAAGGGGGTTGTTGACCGCACCGGAAACGTGGACCGAACCCGCCGCGAGAGGTCTCTCCATTGAGCTCTACTTGGAGCAAGAGGACGCTTGGGTGCCAGGGGGCTCTGGCTATAAATCCCTTGCCTTCCAGGTCCTGCACAAGAGGCTAACGTGACTCGGGATTGGATCTCGAGGCCCACATACTAGTTTACGGGCGGAAGCTTGGAATAGTAATCCCTGTGGACTACTGGATAGCCTTCGGGCGGATTATGGACAAGCCTACGGGTGGAACTCCTTGTATTTCTAAGATAAATATGATAATATGTTAATAAGGAACTTGTTTGATATTGTTTTTCTATGTCACGTGATAAGATTGCGTGAAGGAACCAGTGCTTAACGGATTAATTAAAGAAGCTAGTTGTTACATGTCAAATTAATGTGTTAGATAATTATATGACTAAAACAAACCAAGGAAAGTGCAGAGGATGGGCCATGGGTCCGTCCTACAGTTGGGTGGTCCCAGTTAGCCGGGAACTTTTCTCAAATCTTGAAGAACAGCGGGATGATTGTCAAAGGACACGAAAAACAAAAGCGTTGACCTAGAGTTATGTCTAACCAATTTTACGCTGTTTTAGGGGAACGGAATGGGACTATGCCTTATGGCAGAGAGGTTGATCTTTGCATCCCTCTCGTTTCCCATTATCCTTGAACCATGTGCAGCGTGAATCCACTTCGGACCTGGCATTTCTCGGTAAAGTAGTTCGCTTGGGTTCGACACTAATTGATGTTAGGTAATGACCAATCAAGAAAACCCTAATTCCGGTCGATCCTAACTGGGAACGGCCAGGATACTTCCGCTACGTGGCAAATGCGGAAAGACCTAGATCGCAAATCCCGTAACATTCCATGGGAGTGTCGGGCGGAGCTTTCTAGACATCCTTTCCGATGGACTGCTAAGACGTGTCCTGGATGATACTAAGTGGACACGTTACAAAAGTCATCTCAACTAAATATACATACATGACAACCTGTAAGATCACATCACCTACATATTAAACATTCAAGTCCTCCTCATCAAGGATTTGCAAATCTCCTTTAAGATACATTAAAGAAAGTAACTTTGGCTTATAAGAAATCATCTCATCCACAAATCTATCAAACATTAATTGTAGCAAGTATGTGGACCACAAATTTTTCCACCCCTTCTCTAGGAGTTCTAAATCCAAATTACTTAGGGAAATATACAAAGCCAAGTAAGGAATGAGAGAACAAAGATGCTAAAATAGTAGGAGTAGATTCCTATACAAGAGGATCTGGAATAAGAGGACTGGAAGAATCCTTTGTGCGTAAATACGCTTTCGAGGGAACCTAGTGAAGCCCATCTTCAGAATCCAATTTTGGTTGCACTGGAGGAGGAGAGGAAATAGGAGGTGGAGGTTGCTTTAGAAGAGGGGTAGGATCAAGTATTGGCACTCCACCTAGAGAAGGTGCAAGAGTAACAGCCATTTGGAGAAAAGCTCTATATGACACATTATTTCTTAGCCATGTGGGCTACTATATGAGGTTTATCACATTTTTTACAATAAGGAAAGCCCCCTACATAAAATCCTAGGAAAATACATAGATTTTATTTGGATAGATGATTGCGATGAAGAAGCCTTTAATACCCTAAAGTAGTGTCTCATTAAAGCACCCATCTTGCAACCTCCTGATCCGACAAATAAGTTTCATGTTCATATTGATGCATTTGTAGAAGTCTTAGGTGTATTCCTTTGCTAGAAAGGCTCCTGACAGTTGAATCAACCCATCTATTATGATAGCCAAAAGTTAAATGATAGGGAGAGGAACTATATAGTGGCTAAGTTAGAGTACTTTGCAATGATGTTCACCTTGGAGAAGTTTCGATAATATCTATTGTTGATGCACTTCAAGTTTCATGTGGATCATAAAGCTCTATCATTTTTTATGAATAAGGCAGATATTAAAGGTAGAATGATGAGATGGCTCCTTCTATTCCACAAGTTTGATCTTGAAGTTGTTACCAAGCTTGGTCATTCACGTGTTTTGGCTGATCATCTATCATGCAAATCCCTTAGACTATAAAAAAGGGGCAAGATGATCCAGAACTTCCTAATACTTTCCTATTCTTAGTTAAAACTATAACCACTGGTATGCAAACATTGCCAATCTCTTGGCTGTACAACAATATCCCCCTTGCATCTCTAGTAGAGAATCAGAAGAAGCTTTTATTGGAATTAACCCCCTACACCTTGCTAGGAAGTGCTTTGTACAAGAAAGGCAAAGATGAGTGTTGCGAAGATGTGTTATAGGTGATGAGATTGAGGCCATGCTAAAAGAATGTCATGATGAGCCATGTAATGGACACTTTGTAGGAGAAGAAATTGCCATGAAAGCTCTACTCAAAGGTTATTGGTGCATAAACCTCCTCCATAACGTTGTCGTGTTGCTGCGCATCCGAGTCGTATACACCTCCATTTCTTTTGTTGTGCATTTGTGTTAATTTCTGCGTGTGATTCATTGTTTGTGTGATGCATTTCGATAATCCGCATCCAATGTATATATTCCCTTAGTGCATGCGTATGATTTTGTTTGGATGCATGATGTGTGTGTATTAGAAAAATATGAAAAACTGATGCCAAAGGACATTATCAAGCTGATAATTTTAATGATGATCTTTAAGAAATGATGCAGGACATGCATATGACGCCAAACAGGGTGACCTTTGAAATCGTCATTAATGGCTTTGCCAAAGCAAACAGAGTTAAAATGGTGCTGGAACTTTTGGATGAAATGAAGATTATGGTGGTGATGACATGTATGAAGAAAACTTTCCTTTGTCAGAGTGGAGGTTTGTGACTTATATACATGAGGGCTTTGACATACTTTCATTCACCCATGCTTTACACTCTTGGAATTCTGGAAGGCACTTGAGCAAGCAGATGTGCAGTGGAGTAGTTCTCTTGTTTTAGGAATTTTAAGATTCCTCAAAAGCACAAAAGTTTCTTGGGTTTTTTTTTACTGGTGGAAAGACACTGCAGGACTCATGCTAAAATTGGTTTTCTAATCGTTGTTTTGGGTGGGAACAGCCTAGTCTCAAGGAGGTTTTTTTTAGAATTTTCGGCTCAGGCCTTCATGGTAACGTCGTGAGAGGGGAGCCCTCCTTGCTGGGGAACGACACGTCTTGATGAGAGTTTTTGGCTCATGTGAAGAGTCCATCTCCACAGACCCACACCGAGTGTGCTGTGAAATTGGAAGAACACGCTTTTATTACCTAATGTCTGCAGATTTGTCTGGACAGAACCACCATAACTGTTACTAAAACGGTGGAGAGGGCCCTCTGTGAATCGGGAGGGGAATATGCAGGTTGAAGGTGGAGGATAGGTTATTTTCGGATGGTCCCACAACGATACGGGCCTTCTTCTCATGACTTCTATCATCACGAGGTGTGCTGGACATGGAGTTTTGGGGTCAAACCAACTCGTCATGAAGCTCTTCGACTGATGCAAACGAGATCATGACATGCTGAAAAACGAAAAAAAGCCTTCATGGAATCCAATCTAAATGGAATGGATTTGATCTCAATGGACCATCTCAACAGTGAGCAAGAAGGATTCCTGTTTTCCAAGGGCTAGCTTGAAGACAAGATTGAATCTGTTTTGAACGGGAATGATGGTTCTGCGTCTGTAGCAGAAACGGGTTTTGGGGCTCTTGGGAACGGTCCATCTCCACGGACCCACACTGGTTGTGCTGTGGGATTGGGTTACACACAATCACTCCTCCTGCTATTGCACGGAACAATGCGCTCTCATGAAACTGAGCCGATTCTTGAATTTATCATACTCCACAAAGAAGTTTTGCTACATTAAATTGCTCAGGATTGTTAGTCCTGTGCTTCTCAGGAAGCCCAAACACCTGAGATCATCTATTGGACTCAAGAAGTAATTATTCGATGGAGGCCTGTACACTGCAATGTCTTCGAATGTTATTGTGAAATTCGGTAACACAGGATTTGTGATACCAGACACGTTGTAGCAAAGCTCAACCCCCTGCAGTGGGAGCAGTAATAGGGTAAGATATGGCTGTCTTGAAGGCCTCTACTATGGCAGCATATACAGGCTGAACGAAGAAGGTGAAGATGCTGCGATCATAGAAGGAGCAGAGGCGATCGTCAGCAAAGGATGGACTTGGTGGCGCTGGTCTGCAGGTGCTGGTCTGACTTAACTTCACAGTGTCGTGCCATGGTTATCGTCCTGGCGATTTTGTTCCAATGGTCTTAACGAGCCAATTGTGAGAGAGAAAGAGAGAGATTGATTGCTCTCAATACAGTGGATGCACTTTGATTCCCTCTTGACGCAGAACAAGATTCAGATTTCCCAAATAGTTTTGACCAGTACTACTGCGAAGGCAGGGTTGAGGTGGCAGGACGCCTCGAGCCTGGGAGTCGACTCTCGTGCAGGCTCCGCAAGACCACAGCAGCTAATCAAGGCACATGCTGCAAAACAGACTTTTTCAAGTTTTGATGATCTTCTGAAGAACTCATAAGTTCCAGTACTGGTAGACTTCTATGCCACTTGGTGTGGCCCTTGTCAGTTTATGGTGCCGGTATTGAACGATGTTGGACAAGCACTGAAAGACAAGATTAAGATTGTTAAAATTGACTCTGAGAAATATCCAAATATTGCCAGCCGAAATGATGTCTAGGCTCTCCCAACTTTTATGCTTTTTCAGAACGGTCAGCCTATTGATAGATTGGAAGGAGCAATGACAGCACCTGAGTTGATCAGACGAATTGAGGCCCTAGACATGGTGCATGGAGCTATGAACTTCAAGCGACTTGCAACATTCTGAACTGCCTTGCCTTCTCCTTTTTCGTCGTCTGTTGTCTATCATTTTTCTTCCGTGTGCTCTGGACCTTCCTATCCTATAGGATCAATGGAAGCCTCTCTGGACAACAAAAAGATATCAAAAAGCCAGATTTTCCTGTAACTGAAAATGTAAGGATTTTTGTGGAGTTTGAGCATGCTGAGCAGGCTATTAAGGAATTAGTGAGCTTGAATGGGAGATATTTTGGGGGTATGCAGTGTCCAGTTTGATTGTAAAGACATAAAAATGAACAAATGTGTTACAACCACATTGGAATCAAAATTTCATGTGTTTGACCTCCGAATTCAACATCCAGAAAAAGGGATTGCTGCCCATAGAACTTCATCGTATTGGCATTGTATGGATTTCTGAGAATTGATCACAGGGATTGCTGCCTAGCAGAACTCATCAAGCCTATGTGCCAATGGAAAAATTGTTCTCGAACACCTAAATGCAAAGCTGGTTATGAGATACTACAGATTTTTCTGAACATGGACCTCTTGTAAAGTACTTGACAAGCAATATAGTGATCTTTGGCATCAAATATTGAGATCTTCTTGTTAGCCTCTTTCCTTGCTGTATCTTGAACCCCGTGTTCTGCAGCCCTTGCGTGAACTCTACGACATTTCTGGTGAACCCGACGTGAAAGTGCTGCGTCACTTTTCAGCAAGATGGGAGACTCGCAAGAAGAGATGACAGATGATAATGTCATGAAGAACCTGTTTCAGTCATTTACCATGTATATGCAGCAGCAAGCTCATGCAAAACGTGGCAGTGATGCTATGGATGCCTTGAAAGCTGTCCAACAAGAGATGAAGCAGTTTAATGGCCAGCAAGTGTCAACTTACCTGCATTTATATGAAGAAAAGATGAAGTTTTTTGGGGTTTCTCAAAATGTTTGGAGTCGCTACTTCTTGCGGATCGTGGTGCGCGCTCTTGAAGGTCGAATTGCAGAAATTCAAGAAGCATATGCAGGTTGGGCTGAATTTAAAAAGGCATTAAAAGATGAATATTTCCTGGAGGATACAGGTCTTATGAATCGCAGGAATTTTTTAGCATGGGTTTCTATGCCTAATAAGGGACTTTCTATTACCGCTCTTCTGCGAGAGTTTGAAAGCCGTTATGATCAATTGGATGGGACTGAACAGCAAGCTTTGGAGATGCAGAAAGTGGAGTTATTTTTGCAAGCTGCAGATGCTGATTTACAGGAAAAGTTGGATGATCTTTTGGAAGATCAAGCTACTGATTCAGGTGTAAAGACTGAGTGGAGACATGTCATTGATGCTGTGAATGCTCTTGTTAAGAAGCAGCGCAGGAGAGTCAGATTGCATCGTAATACAGGATCAGTTCCTGAAAAATCCTTGGAGACTTCTTCTTCTACCCCTGCTGCAACTTCTTTGCCTAAGCCTACTCCTCCTGTTGTGAATCCACCAGTTCCTGCTGCTCCAGTGCCCTTATCTGTAGATGATGTTATTAAAGGCTTGGCGGATTTGACGATTGAAGCAGTCAAAGCTGAAGTTGGTAAGTTAAAGGAGCAACTTATGTCAGTACCTGTTGTAGCACCTGCTCCAGTGACTGCTTTTCCAGCTAGTCAAAGAAAAGAGTGACGATGTATTTGGTGTGATAGTACAGAGCACCAACACTGCAGAGATTGTGATGCTTTTCAGGAAGCACGTAAGAAGAATGTAGTGTTCTGGGGACAAGATGGGAAGATATGGCTGACAGAGACTGGCGCTCCTCTTGACACGAACTTTGGTAAGGGAGGTATGAAGAAGCTTGTTGATGATATGGCTGCGCGATCAGCTTATGTGAGTGTTAGAGGAGATGCTTCAGCTTTTGGAGTTCAGCTTGAGCAGAAATCTGATGGAGACTCTGCTTTATGGTCTTCTGCCTTGGAGATAGCGAGAAGAGGGAAAGTTCAGGCATCTACTATGACTTGTGTGGGCTCTAGCATCCGAGGAGAAACAGGATGGGATTCTCCTGTTGACAGGTATTCTATTTTTGCTTATATGGCTAAAACGCAGGGTTTAGATGCCATGGTTGAGGAAAAGAGAAGAAGAGATGAGGAGGGTCCGTGCACCTCCAAAAAGACTAGAGGGGGTGACTTTGTTTCACCACCTGTTACAGCTCCACCTATGTCAAGTTCTCCAGCTCAATCAGGTCCTAATCAACCAATGGGAGACAAGCAGAAAGAAAAGAGGCAACCAAGAAAAGAGCCAAGATTCAAGCTCTTGTCAGATCTTGAAATGCAAACGGATATGAGTAAGATTTTTCATGAAAGAATTTTGAATAGTGAAGTTACTTTTATTGTTGGCGAAGCTCTTGGGATTGCTAGAAGAGAAATACAGGATCAGATGCAGGATCTTTTGCGGAGGAAACGACATGCGATGGAAGGACCTGCTTTACAGGGATTGTGGCATGGAGCTCTTGGGGAAGAGCATGATGATGCAGTGATGGTTGAGAATGCTTCTGTTAATCCGCAATTGGAGAAAATAGTGCAGCCTATGCAGTACGAAGATGATGAAACCCCTATTCTCATTCCTCACAGCCATTTTTCACGAAGTCATTGGGCTAGAGCGACCACTGAGACAGTGGTAAGGATTGGAGAGAAACAAATTCCATTGGTCGCTTTAGTTGATCATGGTTCTGAGATTAATCTTATTGCTCGAGGTGTTTATGAGAGTGGCAAGTGGCCTATGGATGCAGAGCATGGCTGGCGCATGAGAGCCGCCAATAATACTTCTGGTGATATGTATGCTGCTTGTCCGAGTATCAGAATTTCTATTGGTAATGTTGAAGAGGATTATCATTGCTTTGTTCAGGATTCATGCTCTTATCCGATTATTCTTGGACAGCCTTTCATTACAGAAGCAAGAATGGAAACAAAAGTGATGGATGACGGGTCAGCTTATGCGCGGATACGCAGTAAAGATGGTATGCGAGCTGTTCAGTTTATGACTGTTGGGGTAAGTCATCTGAGAAACAGGGACTCCTTGCGTGAGGCACCACTACCTGCGAAGGAGTTGGATTTTCATTAGGTACCGCTGTCTTGCGAGACGCCAGTGGTACGGAGCTGAGAAAAGAGGAGATCTCGCCTCCTGGCAGCCAGTCTTTCTCCAATAATTTTGTTGGTTTTTCTTCAGATAGTTCAGTGAGTTATCAGAAAATTTCAGATTTGCCTAGAGCTGCCAAGCAGTACATTGGTCGTAAGGAGAAAGAGTTGAAGAATGCAGGTATTTTGCAAGCAGAAGAGCATGTGGATGGATTGTATGAAGGAATGTCTTATGCAGATACTTTGTTTGAGATGAGAGCAATGCTGAAAACTGATGTATGTAAGGGTTCAAAGATCATACCTGTGTAAACCTTGGATATGTTTCAGGAAATTTCTGGTTTTATGCTGCAAACAGAGTTAGAGGCTGAGAAAACTCAACAAACTGAATTTATGGCTGATCTTGATTAGCTAACAGAATTGCAGAGGGCTGAATCCATTCAGCCAACAGAGTCGAATGCAAAAAAAATTCTGCATACAGAGTTTCAGACTGCACCCATGCAGTCCATAGAGCTAAAGGCTGAAATTTTTCAGCCAACAGAGTTGAAAGTTGCTGAAAATTTGCAGAAATTGCAGCAAAGAAAAGAGTGCTTGAATGATGCCAAGGTTGACACAAAATATAAAACAGTTGATAAGAAGGTTAAGCCGGTTGCAGGCCCGCTTCCTTTTGATAGTGATGAACAGATTGAAAAAGCTATGAAGCAGCCTATATTGAGGGACCCTGCAAATATTGGACATAAGTTTACAGCTGAAACTCTTGCAGAATTGAAGATTGGAAATTATGATTTTTTGCTTCCAGTGGAAAAAGAATGTTTTAGAGAGATGCTTGGACGTCATGGTAAGGCATTTGCTTTCTTTCCACATGAAATTGGCTGCATTAGTCCCGAATTGGTTGCACCTATGGTCATCTTCACTGTTCCTCATGTACCATGGAATATACGTCCTATACCTGTGCCTAAAGCACACTTGCCAAAGCTGATAGAGTTGCTGAATGAAAAGATTAAAATGGGGATTTTGGAACCCTCTTCTGCACCCTACTCTAACAGGTGGTTTACTGTACCAAAGAAGAATGGTACTTTGAGATTTATTCAGGATATGCAGCCCGTGAACAAAGTGATAATCAGGAATGTGGGAACAGGTCCAGTTGTGGATGAATTTGCTGAGGCTTTTGCAGGACGAGCCATCTATTCACTAGGTGACTTGTATTCAGGTTATGATCAGTTTCAGCTTGCCTTGGAAAGCAGGGATATTACTACTATGCGGACACCTATTGGTCTTGTGAGGATGTGTACCTTGCCTCAAGGTTCCACAAACTCAGTTGCTCATATGATGAATGCTATGCATAGAGTTCTACGAGACTATATTCCACAGTATACCATGCCTTTTCTAGATGATGTGCCTATTAAGGGTTGCGCAGAAGAAGAAAAGAATGAAAGTCTTGATTTGCGTGGATGTAGACAGTTTGTGGCTGACCACTTGATTGCTTGTGAGCAAATATTGACACGATTAGAGGAGGTAAATTTGACACTTTCAGGGCTGAAATCTATCTTTGGTGTTAATGAAGTCATCATAGTTGGGCATATGGTTGGATATTATGGCAGAAAACCTTCTCCTGCAAAGGTGGATGCCATAAACAGGATTACAGAGTATTGCTCGACTACTTCAGAGGTGCGGAGATTTGTGGGAGCTTGTGTATTTTACATGATTTGGATTCCTCATTTTGCTCATATAGCAGATGTTCTCTATCAGCTGCTTCGAAAGGGGCAAAAATTTCATTGGGATGAGAAACATTCAAAAGCCATGCGTAAGCTCAAGAAGCTGTTGCAATCAGCTCCTACTCTATGCAAGGCGGATTATCAGTGTGGACAGCCGATCATGTTGACAGTTGATACTAGCCCTATCGGCATAGGTTGGGCTGTTGGACAGGATGATGTTGATGGAAATAGGTATGCTATCCGCTTTGGAGCTAAAGTTCTTAATGAGCGACAGAGGAGATATCTGCAGATCAAAAGAGAGTTGTGGGGAGTAGTCACTGCACTGAAGTGTGACAAAGGGTATTTTATTGGAGCTTCAGTTGTTGTGGAAACAGATTGTTTGCCTTTGCTTGGCATGATTACTAGTTGCTCGACTCCAGATATAGCGATGCTTCGGTGGATTGCCTATATCAAATCATTGAATCCAGAATTTCGACACATAGCAGGGAAAGATAATCCAGTTGCTGACATGCTATCTAGAGCGAGATATGAGGATGAGGAGTCAATGCTTGCAGAAGATGATGAGACAGAGTTTGCTGCTTCTGTCCTTGTTCATGATTGTCATGTATCTACTGTTGAAGCCTTTATTGAATTACTTTATGTTGATGAGTGGCTGCAAATTGGACAGTATCTAAGTTCATTGACTCGAAGAGCTGATTGGACAGATGATGAATTTAAGAAAATCAGAAGGAAGGCTTATGGGTATTTCTTGAAAGATGGTTTTCTTTGGAAGCATCCAAGAAAGAGAGGAGGCTTGCCCTTGAGAGTAGTTTGTGATGTAGCGATGCAGATTCAGATTATGCGAGAGTTTCATGAGAGCTCATGGGCTGGACATAGAGGTGTGTGGGCTACTTATGAGAAAATCAAAGAAAGATACTGGTGGAAAGGGATGTATAAAGATGTTTCTCATTTTGTGGAGACTTGCAAGGACTGCCAACTTTACTCTTTAGTGTGACATCGTGATGAGTTGCATCCGACTTATCCACTATGTATGCATTATAAGTGGGTAGTAGACTTGGTTACTTTGCCAGTGGGACTTTGGCAGATGAGATATCTTGTCTTGGCTAGGGAGGATCTTACAAACTATGTTGAAGGCAGATCTTTGCGGATGAAGACCACCACTACAGTATGTAAATTCTTATTGGAAGAATTATTTTGCAGATATGGATGTATAGGCAAGATTACAGCTGATCGTGGAGAGCTAGATGCAGATGAAGCTAGAGAATTCTTCTCACGGCTTGGGATTAAATTGGCTCTTACTACTGCCTATAATCCATAAGGAAATGGCAAAAGTGAAAGAGGACATCCGCCAATAGTTAAAGCATTAGCAAAAGCTTGTAGAGGTCGGATTGGAGATTGACCGAGATTACTACCTTTTGCATTGTGGGCTGATCGCTCTATACATAGTGTGATTACTGGATACATGCCTGCGGAGTTGATGTATGGGCAAAAACCTATCATGCCTATTGAAATTTGTGCTCTCACTTGGAGTGTTCTTCCGTGGCATGAGAATTTATCAAGGGAAGAGCTTCTAGCCCTTCGGATTCATCAACTAGAGAGAAGGACAGAAGATGTGCAGCTAGCAGTTGATCGTTTGAAGGCAACCCGTCTTAGAAACAAGGACAGGTTTGATTTAAGGCATCGCTTGAGACCTAGAGCCATAAAAGAAGGAGATTGGGTTCTAGTCTATGACAGTAGTCTAGAAAATCAGCATAGTAGCATGAGAAAAATGGTTCAAAGATGGTTTGGACCGTATGAAGTAAGGCAGGTTTTTGACAATGGTACCTATGAGCTGGCTGAATTAGATGGAACAGTACTGAGGGTGCCTATTGCTGGAAAACGAGTCAAGATTTTTAAGAGAAGAGAAGATGAAGAATATGCACTTAAAGCATTGACAGAAGAAGAGCAGGTAGAAGGAAGACAAGCAGAAGAGAGAGAGAACATAGATGATGAAGCTGATAGAGAAACAGGTCTACTAGAAACAGAAGATGGACTCGACCTGTTTGTGGACTTGAATGATCCTGGATAGTTGGCACATCCGGAGGATGCGCAGGTTTAGAGGGGGTGGATGTCGTGTTGCTGCGCATCCGAGTCATATACACCTCCATTTCTTTTGTTGTGCATTTGTGTTAATTTCTGCGTGTGATTCATTGTTTGTGTGATGCATTTCGATAATCCGCATCCAATGTATATATTCCCTTAGTGCATGCGTATGATTTTGTTTGGATGCATGATGTGTGTGTATTAGAAAAATATGAAAAACTGATGCCAAAGGACATTATCAAGCTGATAATTTTAATGATGATCTTTAAGAAATGATGCAGGACATGCATATGACGCCAAATAGGGTGACCTTTGAAATCGTCATTAATGGCTTTGCCAAAGCAAACAGAGTTAAAATGGTGCTGGAACTTCTGGATGAAATGAAGATTATGGTGGTGATGACATGTATGAAGAAAACTTTCCTCTGTCAGAGTGGAGGTCTATGACTTATATACATGAGGGCTTTGACATACTTTCATTCACCCATGCTTTACACTCTTGGAATTCTGGAAGGCACTTGAGCAAGCAGATGTGCAGTGGAGTAGTTCTCTTGTTTTAGGAATTTTAAGATTCCTCAAAAGCACAAAAGTTTCTTGGGTTTTTTTTTACTGGTGGAAAGACACTGCAGGACTCATGCTAAAATTGGTTTTCTAATCGTTGTTTTGGGTGGGAACAGCCTGGTCTCAAGGAGGTTTTTTTTAGAATTTTCGGCTCAGGCCTTCATGGTAACGTCGTGAGAGGGGAGCCCTCCTTGCTGGGGAACGACACGTCTTGATGAGAGTTTTTGGCTCATGTGAAGAGTCCATCTCCACAGACCCACACCGAGTGTGCTGTGAAATTGGGAGAACACGCTTTTATTACCTAATGTCTGCAGATTTGTCTGGACAGAACCACCATAACTGTTACTAAAATGGTGGAGAGGGCCGTCTGTGAATCGGGAGGGGAATATCCAGGTTGAAGGTGGAGGGTAGGTTATTTTCAGATGGTCCCAGAACGATACGGGCCTTCTTCTCATGACTTCTGTCATCACGAGGTGTGCTGGACATGGAGTTTTGGGGTCAAACCAACTCGTCAAGCTCTTCGACTGATGCAAACGAGATCATGACATGCTGAAAAACGGAAAAAGCCTTCATGGAATCCAATCTAAATGGAATGGATTTGATCTCAATGGACCATCTCGACAGTGAGCAAGAAGGATTCATGTTTTCCAAGGGCTAGCTTTAAGACAAGATTGAATCTGTTCTGAACGGAAATGATGGTTCTGCGTCTGTAGCAGAAACGGGTTTTGGGGCTCTTGGGAACGGTCCATCTCCACGGACCCACACCGGTTGTGCTGTGGGATTGGGTTACACACAATCACTCCTCCTGCTATTGCACGGAACAATGCGCTCTCACGAAACTGAGCCGATTCTTGGATCTATCATACTCCACAAAGAAGTTTTGCTACATTAAATTGCTCAGGATTGTCAGTCCTGTGCTTCTCAGGAAGCCCAAACACCTGAGATCATCTATTGGACTCAAGAAGTAATTATTCGATGGAGGCCTGTACACTGCAATGTCTTCGAATGTTATTGTGAAATTCGGTAACACAGGATTTGTGATACCAGACACGTTGTAGCAAAGCTCAACCCCCTGCAGTGGGAGCAGTAATAGGGTAAGATATGGCTGTCTTGAAGGCCTCTACTATGGCAGCATATACAGGCTGAACGAAGAAGGTGAAGATGCTGCGATCATAGAAGGAGCAGAGGCGATCGTCAGCAAAGGATGGACTTGGTGGCGCTGGTCTGCTGGTGCTGGTCTGACTTAACTTCACAGTGTCGTGCCATGGTTATCGTCCTGGCGATTTTGTTCCAATGGTCTTAACGAGCCAATTGTGAGAGAGAAAGAGAGAGATTGATTGCTCTCAATACAGTGGATGCACTTCGATTCCCTCTTGACGCAGAACAAGATTCAGATTTCCCAAACAGTTTTGACCAGTACTACTGCGAAGGCAGGGTTGAGGTGGCAGGACGCCTCGAGCCTGGGAGTCGACTCTCGTGCAGGCTCCGCAAGACCGCAGCAGCTGATCAAGGCACAGGCTGCAAAATAGACTTTTTCAAGTTTTGATGATCTTCTGAAGAACTCATAAGTTCCAGTACTGGTAGACTTCTATGCCACTTGGTGTGGCCCTTGTCAGTTTATGGTGCCGGTATTGAACGATGTTGGACAAGCACTGAAAGACAAGATTAAGATTGTTAAAATTGACTCTGAGAAATATCCAAATATTGCTAGCCGAAATGATGTCCAGGCTCTCCCAACTTTTGTGCTTTTTCAGAACGGTCAGCCTATTGATAGATTGGAAGGAGCAATGACAGCACCTGAGTTGATTAGACGAATTGAGGCCCTAGACATGGTGCATGGAGCTATGAACTTCAAGCGACTTGCAACATTCTGAACTGCCTTGCCTTCTCCTTTTTCGTCGTCTGTTGCCTATCATTTTTCTTCCGTGTGCTCTGGACCTTCCTATCCTAAAGGATCAATGGAAGCCTCTCTGGACAACAAAAAGATATCAAAAAGCCAGATTTTCCTGTAACTGAAAATGTAAGGATTTTTGTGGAGTTTGAGCGTGCTGAGCAGGCTATTAAGGAATTAGTGAGCTTGAATGGGAGATATTTTGGGGGTATGCAGTGTCCAGTTTGATTGTAAAGACATAAAAATGAACAAATGTGTTACAACCACGTTGGAATCAAAATTTCATGTGTTTGACCTCCGAATTCAACATCCAGAAAAAGGGATTGCTGCCCATAGAACTTCATCGTATTGGCATTGTATGGATTTCTGAGAATTGATCACAGGGATTGCTGCCTAGCAGAACTCATCAAGCCTATGTGCCAATGGCAAAATTGTTCTCGATCACCTAAATGCAAAGCTGGTTATGAGATACTACAGATTTTTCTGAACATGGACCTCTTGTAAAGTACTTGACAAGCAATATAGTGATCTTTGGCATCAAATATTGAGATCTTCTTGTTAGCCTCTTTCCTTGCTGTATCTTGAACCCCGTGTTCTGCAGCCCTTGCGTGAACTCTATGACAACGTCATGTATGATTACTTAAACATTATGATGTCTATCAATAGATGGGAAAGCCTAGCAAAACTAGTGGCATGCCACCATAGCCCATGGACCTTCACCTAAAGGATTTTGAGAAACACAACATTGACTTTGTGGGCCCCATTGACCCTCCAACTAAAAGAAAGCAAAACAAATATATTCTCGTATATAGTGATTATGTGACAAAGTGGTGTGAAGCTAAAGCTTTCAAGAATAATGATGGTAATAACATGGCTTTATTCTTCTAGGAGATCATTATCATGCGCTTTGGTAGTTTCTTAGATCTTGTCAGTGAGAGGCACTCACAAAATCATGGAAGAGCTAATAGAGATCCATAAGATTTGCCATTGTAGGTCCACACCCTACTACCCCAAATCCAACGGCTAAGTCAAAGTCACCAATTGGATACTTTGTTTGATCTTGATCAGGATAATTGCCACACATCACTTTGATTGGAATGATCAACTTATAGAAGTCCTCTTGGCATACACAATCTCACATAAGGTCACAATAAGACATATACCTTTCCAATTGGTCTATAATACACAAGCCATCGTTCCAGTTGAGCTAGAATTTTCCTCTTTGAGAGTGGCTATTATTGAACAATTGAGAGATATAGAGTCCCTACAATGTTGTTTTCTATACTTAGAATGTCTAGATGAGACTTAGAGGATGGCCTTATAGTGCATGGAAGCCATATAGGCCCAATGCAAAGTATACTATGAGAGCTTCATCAAACATAAAGATTTCAAAGAAGGTGATCTCATCCTTTCCTATGAATCGTGACTTGGTAAGTTTCTTTGAAAGCTCCAACAACACTATATTGGGGAATATGGAAATTTCCCATAAGTTTGGGACATGTGGTCAAATCTTTGGATTTGTTATAACTTGAACATTATAACTCCAAATCAAGCACTATATAGCTTAAGACATTCAATTTTTCAAGCGCTTTCCAATGATAGGTCATATCATATGGGTTTGAGAAACTTATGGGCATGTTATCCGAGTGTCACCTTTTTAGTATTCAAAAAATGGGGATTGGGAGATTCCCAAACTCACTAATATTGTGTTCAATAGTGTTGGATGGGTTTTTACAAGATACTTGTAGTCAAACCTAAAGAATCTCTTCAGATTCAAGCCATATATGCCTCTGATGATCCCTATCGCCTAGGGTCAATTCTAATCACTATCTCTTGAAGAAGTATTTCTCTCCCTAGGGATCTGGTGCGCAGATCGGATGCTGTACGCTCGCGTAGTGAATGCCGGAAGGTCCCCAAGAACAATGGAACTCTACTTTTTTCACAAATTACAAGGTCAAAAAGCATGAACGACAAGAGCAAGAAACCAATTGGGTGCAATCTCCCCCCATGCCTTGTGTGAGTGCTCCACAAAGCATGTATTTTATGTATATTTCATCTTCAAGCTCAAATAATAGCCCAATTTACAAAATAGCAAGCTTTTAGCTTTTGAGTTTTCTTAAACACAAAAATAGGAATAAAGCTAATGGACGGTGCCCAAAGAGTCTGGCACGCCCAATACAATGTCCAAATAGAAATAACATAACCGTGCGCCCATTGGCATACAAAATAATAATAAATAATTGATGCCTCAATAAATAGGCATGACAAAATATAGGCGTGGCGCCTATCAAAATATAATCCATAAATCGAATACTTGCTATCCTCCAATGCTTTCCTCCGCCACTGCTGCTATCTCTACACATCAACTGAAGCATTCACAATCGTCAGTAAAATAATACAATTAAACTGACAAAAGTGAATACCTAGCAGTCTTCAGCTACATAAATAAATCAACTAGTTAGAAATAAATCCTAACCTTAATTTATTACGAGTGCGCACTCTAAACTCATAAACTTTTATTAATTTAATATGCATTTTGCGGAATCACCCGCTATGGAATCACCCATGTACACACTAAATTAATGAAACGCCCGAAAAGGACAGGCGTCCCCATCAACTTCTCGCACAAAGAATCCACTTTGTGTATGAGCCCCGGTCATCAAAGTTTACGAAATCCACCGTAAAACCTCACGGAATCCACCGTGAAATATGCCTCCTGGCATCATACCCCCGGGGTGGGATAGCAATTGACCTCAATTGCTATTAGCTCAATGTGGAGCTAATAGAGTGGGGAAAGCATTTAAGTCTCTAGCGTGCATCCATTGTGCTTCCTCTACAGGATGATTCTTAAATTTAACTAGATATCTAGAATATCTTCGGCCAGTTCTAGTGGTCATAAAATCAGTATCTATGATAGCTTCTGGTTCAAGTATTTCACTCTCTTCCTCTAACAAAGGTGGGTTTTCATAAACAGGGTGTACAGGTAATTGGCCTCTAAATGGTCTTAATAAACTAATGTGAAATGTGTTGTGAATTTTCCAATGAGGTAGTAATTCTAACTTGAATGCATTATCATTTATTTTATGAATGATCCTAAATGGTCCATAGAATCTAGGGGCTAATTTCACAACTGGATGTCTATCTACACTTTGTAGTCTACGTTTTTCTATTCTCAACCAAACATAGTCATCAACTTTGAAATTCATTGCTTGTCTTTTCTTGTTGGCTTGTTTGGTATATGATTGCTGGGCTTTAGCAATCATATCTTTAACCTCATTAAAAATAGTATTATGCATAATAGCAATATCATCAGCACTTTGGATTCTATTTGACAAAGATGCAAGAGGTGTAGATAATCTATAACCATAAATCACTTCAAACGGTGCTTTCTTTGTAGATGTGTGTGGTGTATTGTTATATGCAAACTGTAATAAATGCAAATGTGTGTCCCATGTCTGAGGTTTAGAAATAGTATATGCACGTAAGAGATCTAAAATAGTGCTATTAATGGCTTTTGTTTGTCCATTAGTTTCAGGATGAAATGCAGATGAGAAATCAATCTTTGTGCCTAGGTTAGCAAACAGAGTAATCCAAAAGTTGTTACAAAATCTAGAATCACAGTCTGAAATAATAACTTTTGGCAATCCATGGTTAGTAAAAACAGTTTTAAAAAACAATTGTGCTGCTTGTGATGCTGTTAAAGTTTTCTTACATGGAATGAAATATGCTTATTTACTAAATCTATCTACTACTATCCAAATCATATCATGGTTAGATTTAGTATTAGGTAAACTAGTAATGAAATCGATAGAAATTTTTTCCCAAGGTTTAGATGGAATAGACAAAGGCATAAGTAATCCATATTGTTTACCATGATGTCTCTTAACTCTTTGACAAATCAAACATTCAGAAACAAAGTTAGATACATCAGTGTCCATATGTGGCCAATAAAAATCTTCGGTTAATGTACGTAAAGTAGATATGATACCTCTATGACCTTGATATGGGGGACAATGAATTTCATTCAAAACAAAAGATCAGAATGGAATTGTAACACACAATCTCTTTTCATAAAACATAAATCCATCATTATATGACAATGAATCAATATGAATCAAATTATTTTGAACTAATTTATTCCAATCAGCATGAAAAGTAATATCGTGATGATAAGTATCTTTCATAGCAATCAAAGAATCAAAAGATATAACGAAAATATTATGAATGGCAGGTTTTCTACTTAATGCATCAGCCCCACTACATTTTCTTTTCCGGGTTGGTATTGAATGATAGGATGAAAACTTTGGATAAAAGATGCCCATTTGATATGTCGAACAGAGATTTGGGGTTGGCTAAGTAAATGTCTAATACTTTGCTGATCGGACTTAATCATAAATTCTGAACCCATTAAGTAGTGTTTCCAGTGTCTTAATGCTTGTACAACAGCTAATAGTTCTTTGTCATATGTGGAATATTTCAGTTCAGAGGGTTTCAGCTTACAACTAGAATAGGCTATGGGATGGTTGTCTTGTATAAGTACAGCTCCTATTCCTGATCCACTAGCATCGGTCACTACTAGAAAGAATGGTCTATTAAAATTAGGCAACTGTAGGACAAGCGCATGGGTTAATGCATTTTTCAATAAATCAAAGGATTTCTGTTGATTTTCGGACCAATGATAGAGAATTCATTTCTTCAAAAGTTTAGTCAGTGGTAAAGCAAATAAGGAAAAATTACGTACAAACTTCCTATAGAAACTAGCAAGACCAAGGAATGAGCATAACTCATGCACGTTTTTAGGTACAGGCCAATTCAATATTGCATCTATTTTCTTAGGATCAACTTTAATTCCATCAGATGATACAATATGACCTAAATACTCAATTTCTGTTTTAAAGAATTCACTCTTTTCAGGGTTTGCATACAATTGATTATCTTTTAATAACTGAAAAACCAATGACAAATGCTCATAATGTTCTTTCTCATTTTGACTAAACACCAAAATATCATCAAAGAAGACAATTACACAATACTGATATTTCAAAAATATACGGTTCATCATTCTACTAAACGTAGCAGGTGCATTAGTCAATCCAAATGGCATCACTAAAAATTCGTAATGACCATACTGTGTTCGAAATGCAGTTTTGAATATGTCTAACGTATCTAGTCTCACTTGATGATAACCAGACTTAAGGTCTATTTTACTAAATATAGTAGATCCTTGCAGTTTGTCCATAAGGTCATCAACTCTAGGAATGGGATACCTATTCTTTACATTGATCTTATTTAAAGCTCGATAGTCAATGCACATACGATAGGTATTATTCTTTTTCTTGACTAACAGAACAAGTGCACCAAATGGAGAACTACTAGGTCTAATCAATCCTCTATTTAGTAATTTCTCAACTTGACTCTGAATTTCTTTTTGCTCTATCTGGTTATGCCTATATGGTGCTTTGCAAGGTGGTTGTGTGCCACGGATCAAATCTATCTTATGGTCTTCTAGACGTGAAGGAGGTAAACCAGGTGGTAGGTCTTCGGCAAAACAGTCTTTAAAATGTGCAAGAAATTCTTTATGCCTAGGATGCATATGATTATCTTTTACTTGCAGTTCATTCACCCAAATGAGATAGGATTTACTACTCTTGCCTAATGCACGTGTAGCTTGAGTATGCGAAAGCAATGGAAAAATATTAGATGCATGCATACCATGTCATGTAATAGATTTTCCTTGGAAATTAATATTCATTGAATGTGTGAAATAGTCTATATCTGGGTTATGCTGATGACGCCAAGGCATACCTAAAATAATGTTACTCGACTGTAATGGAACAACTAGGGAATTTCTTCTTTCAGTGTATTGACCAATTTGAATCTCTAAGTCATGCACTTCCTGTGTACCATTATACCTAGTGCCTAAGAATGTTGCTTTGATGCGATAATGCATAGGTACAGTCTGTAACTTCAATTCCTTTACTAATTTTGCTGAAATAAAATCATGAGTGCTACCGTCATCATGTAAAATAATCTTTTCCTTTCCATGCACCAAACATTTGATAGTCAATAAAGAATGTGGAGTTGGCATATCTAGTAAAGTATCCGAAGTAGTAGTAGTGTCGTCCTCATCTTCTGTGAAATCAGGCATATCTTCATGTTCGTCTTCGTCCATTGCTCCAAGATAGTTGATATGGGCAGGTGGCTTCTTTGAATGGCAATTTGCTACTAGATGTCCAGGCTGGTGGCATTTATAGCATACTATTGGCTTGGCTTTGGTTACATTGTTTGCAATGGCGGGAAGTCTAGGGACATTAGGATTTAGCTGTGGAATAGGCTTAGGGTTTTGATTGACATTGGATGGTAATGCAGGTGGTTTTGCCCAATTTTTACGGAAAGATGATGAAGAGAAACGACCTGGATTAAATCTTCTAAAGTTGGAATTGAATTGCTTAGATCCATAGTTACCATTGGCTTGGAATTGTTGTGGACGTCTGTCTCTACCTCGTAGCTTGTCTTCAGTGTCGTGAGCTAGTGAAATTGCGTCTTCAAGAGTAGCAGGCTTGAACATGTTAACTTCAGCGTAGTAATGCCCAAGGAGTCCAGACATATACTTGCGCTTGTGTGTCACTTCAGGTACGTCTTCAAGCATGCGTAGCTGGAGTAGTGCATTCCAAAAATGCTCTGTATACTGAGGAATAGGCTCACGATCCCATTGCTGAAGAAGATTCCATTGCTTAATAGCTTTCTCATGAAATTGTGGAGGAAGGAAATTCTGCATGAACTTCTTCTTGAAATTCTCCCAAGTAGCAGGACAATCTAGACTCTTGCGTACTACAGTCCACCAAAGAGATGCTCTATCCACTAAATGATTAGTGACACACTTGATTTTATCTTTTTTTGCATAGGTTTCCTCATGGAAATAGTCGTCAAACTGACTAATGAATGCTAAAATAGTTTTTCCTTCTCGTATGCCATTGAAAGTATGGAATTTGAAACTTCTTTTACTTATCTTTGATTCCTTGCGGATGGTTTGAGCTTCAAGAGTTGCGTTGATGGTACGTCGAATAAGATCTTCAGCTTGAGGTTCTTCTTTGTCGGTAGACGCTCTTTGTAAATTTTCCAGTTGAACTTGCAATGCTTGCCTAGCCCTTCGTTTTTCATCCAATTGCATCATGATTAAGTCCAGCTTTTGCTCCATCGTAGGCTCAAGTAGGTCGCCTTCAGCCATAACATCATTCATATGTGGTTCCGTCATCCTGCAAAACTCAAAAGACCTTTCTCACTCAAAATCAAGCTAGCGGGATGAGCATAGCTCAAGTTCGGGAATACAAGGCTTATGTGTTTTTGGATATAGCTTTCACAATCTTCAGAAAATCTGCATTTTATCCTTCTTCATATGATGAAAATACTTCAGCAAACCTGCGTATGGGTAGAGTACCTTCCAATGAACAACTTTGCAGTTCGGAGTTTCTGTGCAGGAATAGCCCTTCTAGGAGTTTTAAGCACAAGTCAGTTCTGACTCCAGTTGACTTGTCTGACTTGCAGAGTTGTAGACTTATGTGACTTGCAGAGTTGCAGACTTGCAGAACTTAGTCGCTTTACCCAGAACTTGACTTGAAGAAACTTGCTGAACTTGACTGATTGGGTGTGACCGGGAGTTAGTAATGACTTGATTGATTAAGAAGCTTAAGTAATTAAGCTTGGAGCTTAATAGACAGGCAACTGCGAAATTCGTGGGTGGGGCGTTTTTTTGTCAGCGACGAAAAATTCGGACGTCTTCTGAGGGCTTGCGTTGAAATTTTCGAAGCTTTAAGCTTCTTAAAGATTAGTAAGCTTTAATGCTAAGCTTACTAATAATAAAAGCTTTGAAGTTTGTGAGCTATGGAGCTTACTATCTGTGGAAAAACAAAATGTCTTGGAAAGGGAGATGTAAAAGTGGTCCTCCGCCTCTGTAGACCGGTCCTTCGCGATTCAATGATGGAAACAAGGGTTCTTAATCACCAGAAGTCTGCCTATATCGACGGTTTGCGACGAGATTGACCGTAGAGCCCGATTGTTCCAGGAGCTCTGCCTTCGCACGAGATGGGTAGCGATTGGAAGCTCTTGATCTCAGCTTCACTCTGATACCACAAGTGCGCAGATTGGATGATGTACACTCGTGTAGTGAATGCCGGAAGGTCCCCAAGAAAAATGGAACTCTACTTTTTGCACAAATTACAAGGTCAAAAAGCATGAACGACAAGAGCAAGAAACCAATTGGGTGCAATCTCCCCCCATGCCTTGTGTGAGCGCTCCACAAAGCATGTATTTTATGTATATTTCATCTTCAAGCTCAAATAATAGCCCAATTTACAAAATAGCAAGCTTTTAGCTTTTGAGTTTGCTTAAACACAAAAATAAGAATAAAGCTAATGGATGGTGCCCAAAGAGTCTGGCACGCCCAATACAATGTCCAAATAGAAATAACATAACCGTGCACCCATGCGCATACAAAATAATAATAAATAATTGATGCCTCAATAAATAGGCATAACAAAATATAGGCGTGGCGCCTATCAAAATATAATCCATAAATCGAATACTCGCTATCCTCCAATGCTTTCCTCCGCCACTGCTGCTATCTTTACACATCAACTGAAGCATTCACAATCGTTAGTAAAATAATAAAATTAAACCGACAAAAGTGAATACCTAGCAGTCTTCAGCTACATAAATAAATCAACTGGTTAGAAATAAATCCTAACCTTAATTTATTACGAGTGCGCACTCTAAACTCATAAACGTTTATTAATTTAATATGCATTTTGCGGAATCACCCACTATGGAATTACCCATGTACACACTAAATTAATGAAACACCCGAAAAGGACAGGCGTCCCCATCAACTTCTTGCACAAAGAATCCACTTTGTGTATGAGCCCCGATCATCAAAGTTTACGGAATCCACCGTAAAACCTCACGGAATCCACCGTGGCACGGAATCCACTGTGAAATATGCCTCCTGGCATCAGGATCTTGACAATCACAAGAAATAGTTCCTTTCTCCCATTGGTGTCACTCTTTAATACTTCTCATACTACTTCTAATAGTCATTCTCATGTGTGGATTGAGTTGACAAAGCAAATGAGTTTCATTGTACCTTTTGCTCCAACTCCTGCCTTTGTTCTCTTTCCTTTTCTTCCAATCCAACATATGTGGTGGGGATGGTTTTGAACATTAGGATTTGTGTTATTGAAAAAATGAAATAAAAGAAAGAAAGAAATAAATAAAAGTTATGGGAGAAAGGAACTTTAGTCCTTGTCATACTAATCTACTCTTCGAAAAAAGTTGAAAATACCCTTGGGAGGTTTTTTTTTAAAAGGAAAAGAAAAAGAAAAAAAACTAATAAATTGTGATGGAAAAAAAAGAAGAAATCGCTATCATAATATGCATGGCTCTAAGAAAAGGTGGTAAATATCCTTCCACGGGAAGCTCACTGTGAAAAAGGTGGTATCACACCCTAGAGTCCAAATTAGTTTACTCATTAGTCAAAATCTCCAAGATACAGTCCCGAAGAAGTCGAATCCCTTGTATATTGTGGCCTGTCACTTTGCAAGCATATAACTCTTCCATAGTAGTAAGAAGTCCCTACATTTAGACCAAGTTGCTAATATATCAGCTACCTCCCTTGTATGCCTCTTCATCAGCAGTAGCAGATACTATTTGGCATCACTAATAAGACAAAGTGGATCATTGTTGAAAACCCCTTGAATGATGTGAGCTTTCATCCTAACAAGATGGGGATGCAAGTCTAGGCTATCCTTTATATTTATCAATAAAGCATGAGACAAAGGGTGCGGTGAGTGTCTAGTGTTTTTCCTTCAATTCTAATGAGAGGTGAGATGTGTGGAATGGAGTTTTGTATGCAAATCACAATCTATTCCTATCTATAGGACTATAAGGCTTCTAGATCCTGCTAGCATAGGGAAGGTTGCACAATTGCACCATCAATTAGGCATACAAACCTTTGCATAAGTAGTGGTAAGGATTACATCAATGGGTGTGAGGAACTAGGTTGCTCTTCTATATCAATCAACAAAGCGAGTGTGGTTAATTTTTCTCTCAATCAATTCAGATGTGAGAATTGAGGGACATTATGATATTGGTGATTAGGTACATTCTCATTTCCCTTTGGACACATGGGAAGGGCCTCGGTTTCACCACAACAAGATACATCACTCTATTCTATGTAGTGCACTATATAGCTTCCTAGTCTTTTTTCTTGCACCTATGCTAGATGGGTTGGAATGCACTGATACATCATCAATTGCATACGCTAGCATAGTCCCTTTGAGCCCCTCAATTCTGTCAATTTCTTAACCAAGTGTAAGATATAGGTTCCATTGAATTCCTCTTTGAGTGATGTGATCTATGAGGTGACTCAAGACTCCTCTATCATTTGCACATGAGTGGCTGTTGAGTTCCATGATGTATTCTTTGCCCTTCACAACGTAACCAATCAACTTCATCGACAATGTTATCCCTTGGATACTACTGTATGGTCCCTATCATGATCAAAGCATGTTGTGGTGAGTACGGTACCTCCTGTAGATGACTTTGACACCAAGCATGTCAACATGTTTCCACATGGACCATTTTCTAAACAAGTGTATCAATGTCTTTCCACATTTACCATATACTAAACATGCCAAGTGTTTCTAACCCTATCTCTTGACGTCTTTCCACATTTACCATATACTAAACATGCCAAGTATTTCTAACTCTATCTCTTATGTTTATATGTGTATGTCCTTTCTTAAGTATGGGGACACATTAGAGTATGTCTCTTTTGCATACACTCATGAAAGTACTACTATCTAATCATTCACTAATGTAATATCTCTTCTATATCATATTGGAGTCCCTTCCCTACCCAAGTGTTATGTTTCACCCCATACATGAGTTTTTCCCCTTTCCTCTATGGCTATCTCTCTCTTTTTCTTGTCTTTCCATGGAAACATATCCTTGCTTTGCCAGAAATGCACTTTCATGTCACTCTCCTATTTTTCCCTTCAAATGGGACATTTTTTCCTTTTACAATATCCTATTCGGACTCATGATTCGTTCATTATTAATTTTTGAGCCCTTCTCTGCAAATATATTTTCATGTGAACGTATTCTATGCTCACCAAACCTAAAATTCAGTCTTACAACCATGTTTGTCCCTTTGAACCAGAGATTTTTCCTTTACTACTCTCTGTTCCGAGCAATGTTTTGTACGTTATTAATTTTTGAAATATTTTACGTGCCTTAGATGGTTTTTCTTGCGAATGTGCTTTCTTCGCATTAGACTTACTATTTGATCTCATCATTCCAATTCTCCCCTTTCCCTAGACATTTCTTCCTTTGCCTTTTTAATATGATGCACGTATTGGCCGTTATTAAATTTTCTCATAATTTTTTATATTTTTCATTAGCATTTTTACCATTTTTTCATGTGAACACTCCCATTTCTCATGAAAACCCCGTTGTGATTTCATAGCCCTAAAATATGAGGTTGTTTCCCCAGTCTTCAACCACTCGTGCATTCCTCATCCATGGCCGGCCCAGCAGTATGTCATAATCCACACCGTTCATGACAATGAAATTTACGGAAAACTGCACTCCTATGACCTTCAGTGGCCAGTTTTTTAAGACCCCGAATGGTCTGACCTTCATTCCGTTGGCCAATGTAACATTAAACCTAGCCGCTTCCACAGGTGGGTCTCCCCAGGTCTGTAGAATTGCATGGCTCAAGACACTAACCCTGGCACTGGTGTTTATAATTCCTTTCTGTGTTGCGTCCCCAAAGGCTAAAACAGGTAGGACTGCACGCATCTCTGAGCCTTCCCAGAAAGTATTGATGTGCAGTGACATTGGAGCTGAGTGCAGCGTTAGGCTTGGAATTTGCGTGACTGCGTCCTATTCGTGCAAGTCAGTGGCAGCATGCTCCCCCTTCCCCTCCACCCAGTGCCTCAATTCTTGCCACAATGGAGGGTGTTGCCGAAGCAGGTCTCCCAAGCTCACGGTCACTGGGGTGGTTACTAAGGTGGTGAGGAGGTTGCTGGGTAGTTGGCTTCCTCCTTGGTCACCACTCTTTGGCCACATGTCGTGGCTAGCTTGTTGATAAGCTTCTCCCTAGTCTTGCCTTTGTGGCATCTCTCGTGGTGTTAGCACATTCCCCGATTGAGGTCCCGATGGCGAATCAGGTGTGCTTGCACTAGAAAGGTCCTCCACTGGTCCTCCAATATGGGTTCTACATCTTTAAGGTGTTCTTGGGCATCCTTGATCCACTCCTTTACCTTGGCGATAGCCTCGAGTTGCCTTCTGGGATGAGGGCACTACCTAGTTCCACCATCTTGGGGGATGAGGTCTCTGCCTCGGCATTTTTGACCCCCTTTCCCGCCACTAACGTTGTAGCTTTCTCAGTCTTAAGAGCGATCCTTGCGTCTGTTCTCTTTCTCCTTCTCCTCTGGCTTTTCTTTTCCAGCGAGGCTGCATCCAGGTTACCACCCCAAATAGCCCTAAGGACACAGAGGGCACGTTGGCCAAACTGGCTGATGGTTTCCGCCTAGGGCAGTCAGGAAACAGGTGTGTGATCCCACATTTGGCGCATCGAAGATCAGCCTTGCCCTAGTTTTCCTGTTCCCTTTCTGGGCAGCCTGATGAGATATGGCCTGGATGACCGAAGGTCCAACATGAGATTGGGTTCTGGCTTGGTCCTCCAAAGCCTCTGCCTCTTACTCTGCCTAGTGCCATCACTTGCACCGGTCGATAATCCATCACGACTGGATTGTCTTTCTCATCATAGGAGATGTATGGGTTTACGTAGCTCTCTTCTTCACTAGGTTCCTCCACATAGTGAATAGGAGCGTCACTCGGTGGTTGGGTTATGCAGGGCCTTGGTGGTCTGGGTATGCCTCTTGGGTTTATCTCTAGCCTAGGGATGGCTAGTCTCATGTCCTTTGGTGCTAGAAGTGCCAGCTGGGCTCCCCTGCCAAGGAAGTTAGATGGCATGTTGCCTAAGTAAGGAAGGTTGTACTACTGCGCATATGGAAACCTCCTGGGCAATCTACAGTGTATTGCGTCATGTCCGAACCTACCACAGTTCGAACACGGCCTAGATCTAGGATCTTGACACTCGGCTAGAAGGTGGTTTCCACCATAGTGTATACACTGCACGTAAGTTCGCGTAGGCTTCCTTATTTGTTCTTGCAAACGTGCAAGCTTCATCCTCACCTCAGCTAGGTCCTGGCCTTGGTCAACTCCCTTTCCCTTATCCCGTGCACTAGAGCTCTTTCTCTCACCCGATGTCGTTGACCACTCTGAAGCCCTCTGGCCTGTACCGTCCCAACTGGTATTCCTCATGCTTCGCTTCCTAAGCTAGTCGTCCACCCTTATTGCTTCATCAAAAACCATAGCTAGCACATCTCTGTGTAGGGTGGAGTTACTAGCCAAGGCCTTGTAGAGTTCCTCGCTACAGATTCCACTTATGAACACTGTAGACACAGCCTTCTCGTTAGGTTGCTCATTGGCCGGGATCCTCTTGAAGAGGCTACGTACATGTGTGACATGGTCTCTCACGTCCTCCATTTCCCTCTAACTGACATTCATCAAGCAGATAGTTTCTTTGATTTTGAGTAGGAGAAAATGAGTGGACATGGGATAAAATAAGAAAAAATGCTGAGTTTCAATTCAAATGATCACTCATCATAAAAAAACCAAAAAATACCTATTTTCTATTCTAAAAAATATAAAAAATAGAGAAAAATAAAAAAAATGAGTTTTTGCGTCCGAAAAAATGAAAAAATAAGATCTATATATGTGAATGTCTGAGGGGCTGAAGCATGAGGTTAAGTCTCAGTTTAGCCCTTTTCCTTTGTGTTAAAGTGTGTGTTTATTGCTTTTACATACAAAAAATGACATAAAAGAGCCTCTACACCTATGCACCACAGCAAAATTTAAACGATGAGGGGAAGGATGATGTTATTCAATGCTTTAAACACTGAAATATTACAAAGTCTTATTGTTCTCTTTATGCATAACATTTAGAATGCAGTTTATTTAGAAATAATGGATCTAGCAGTACGAGGTTTGCCTTGGTGCCAGGTTCCTACAATGAAGCATTGCGCATTAGTGGAAATTCATTAAAAGGGTTGTTTTTGCATGACACATAGGCTGATTTTAAACCATAATTGGTTGTGCACAATAAAGCATCCACCATTGCATGAACCATACACATGGTATCTATTCCTAGCATGCATATCACTTGGTTGAATGATAAATGACCCATGCTGGAGAGAATGAGGCACCCAAGTTGTAGGTCTAGACAGTGGGTCCAAGGGGACAAGTGAGGACTGGTACATTGTTGGAATGATATAATATTGGTACCAAGGACGGAGTCTGTTTCGTATGTGTTATATGTATTAGCGACACATCGAGGGGCTAATCCCCAAGGTGTAGGAGGGTCCCAATGGGGCCACAACAATCAGCCGAGGGGTGCCTCCTATGTTGTTCTACGTGGTGAATTACACCAAAATGTGTAGGGTCTCCCTCTGAGGTGTGTGAGAAAGTTAAGGTTTGGACTACAAAACACGATACAAATGCAAAATGTATGTATGATGGCAAGACAATATGTCCTGCAGGCATCCTGACCGTGAGGCCGTGGGGTTGTCTTGTGCATGTCAGAGGTCTAGCTACTGCTATAGCTAGTGCCGACCCATTTTAGGTCCCATCACTTTGCATGCTACCAAATCAATGACAGTTCTAACTGTTGCCATTTTTGCCACTGGACTAAAAGTATCCTCATAGTCAAGGCCATACTGCTGCGCATACCCTTTTGCATCCAACATGATATGCATAGTGCTCAAGGCTCGATTCCGTCGATCCCAGCAACGGAACCAAAATGTAAGGGATCTATGAAGCTCTACCCCGAGACCTACGGACCGCTTATTGATCAAGCATTTCAGGCCGAGTAGCCATGGCTACCTCTCACATAGCCGACGTGCAATACCTACCTTGCGGGTGTAGTGAGCTTACCTTGATGTTGGATCGAGTCTCCTCCTCTCTCTTACACTCTGATAGCTCTAGATCCTTGTGGCAAGCTCAAGCAAGCTCAAGCCCCCTTCAAGCCCCCTCCATCAAGCTCCATCCCCCATAGCCATGCGAGACAAGAGAAGAGGAGAAGGGAAGGAACAATGAAGGGAGAAGATGGGGAGCTTCTTCTCCACAATCCCTCACTCTCACACACTCACTCCCTCACTCCCTCACTCCCTCACACTCCCTCAATCCCTCACTCAAGCACAAGCATGAACGTAAGAAGCAAGAGAGAAAGAAGAAGAAGCTTTAGCCACACCCAAGAATGAGCTTCTCATTCACTTTTGAAGTTTATATACATGCCCTAACTTTTGGGCGGTCATCTACACTTTTTTACATGGCCGGCCATTAGCCTAGGCCCTCTTTCCCTATTTCCCACTGTTTCCACTTATCCCGTTCCCACTAATGCATACAATTTGCATAGGAGTGAGCACGGTGCTCTTTTTACAAATATTCGAAAGTGCCTTCATATTTAATGGCGCGCTTTTACTCTTTTCTTTTTTCGAGGCGACATTGTCATTTAAATCATTCAAATTTCCGGGCTTCCATTTTTTCCACACTTTGTTAGGATGCTATAAGATCGGACTCTTATAATTAGACCAACCCATCAAGTTAGGCCACATGTCCTCGTCCCAGACTTGAGCCACTCGACCCATTGCAGTGGTCGGACCATCCACCTCCGACTAAGACCTATGTAAGATTGGACCCGCCTAACCGATTCCTAGAATCAGACCAGCCGTCCGATTCCCAAAATCGAACCAGAGCACCAGAGCTTGAATAGAAGGTTGTTCACCTAGGCCACAGTCCTGGGTACTTTGGTCATGTCTCTAATCCCCCAAGGAACTCAGTTTAATCTTGGAAGCTGGAGACCAGACAAGGTCATTGAAGATTCACCCCGAATAGCTAGACACCAGGTGGACATAATTTGGAATTGGACGTGACATTCGGCGACCAGCCAACCAACTCACCAACCCTGAGGCAGAATAGGGAATGCAGCAGGGTCTTTCTATAAGACTTTAGATTGGCCAAGACCTGCACCTAGAGCCACATCAGGCTACAAATGTAGGCAGTAGGGTGGAGTCTGCATCAGGAATTTAGTGCATCCTCACCTCACCTTCTGATTTCATCACCTAGGGTGCACTACAAGGAAAGGAAAAGCCAACTTCCACACTGAGCACTAGAAAGCACGAAGCACAAGTTGTGGATAAGATTAACAACGGTTTCCACTAACAAGGAGCTCAATAGGAAACATAATAACATCAGGGAACCCACTACTAGGAGAGGATCCCAAGGCATAGCTGGGTACTAGAGAATCCCATCTATAGGGCCCTAAGAGGACATGAAGATCCGAAAGACGACAACATAGAGAATCGAATGCTGCCAGAGTTACTCAAGTTGATCGACGACGTGGTGAAACTGGAAGTGGAAGCAATGTCAGGATCTCAAGGTAGACGACTGGACTTCGGAGAATTCCCTGTCATGGTGCAAGAGTTAGTCAATGAGTATGACTTGCTGGCCACGACGGTAGTTCAGGGTAGGCCAGTAGAGGAAGTGGTAGCAACCCTAGAAGAGGAAAGAAAGGCAATCAGAAGGGCGCTAGAGAGCATGATCTCCTTTAACCACGAGCAAAAGGCTAGAAACTCCAATAGGACGTGGATATGTATGAGGCTCAGCTCGTGCTAGCCCTGGCTGGAGCAGCAAAAGCAGGACTAAATGCGGAGAGAGAGCGGGCAGTGGAGGAGGCTGACTTATCATTAAGTGAACTTGTAGCCAGGCGGCTCATGGACAACACGTTCTCTAAGCAGGGCGGAGCAGCCTTAGCCATAGCCTTACTCTCAGGATTAGGGGTCACACAAGGGGCAAAGGGGCAATCTAGGATCCCTATAGTGGCGAAACAACTGGACACGTACCATGAAAATTAGTGTTTTTTCGGGTTTTGAAAATTTATAATTGTTGTAAATCAATGCAGGTTCTCAATAATAGTGATTGCAGCCCTCAAACATAATGCAATGAACATTTAAATAAAATTTCAACCCATGTGCACACCATTTCGACCATGAATGATAAAAAACAAGCAAAATTCTTTCATAAAATATAGCATACCGCCTTTTCTGCGTGTTTCGGGTTTCTTGAATATTTGATTGGGATTGTGTATCAATCAACCAACCATGGATTACAGCATAGATCTTCAGTTTTCATCCTCCTCAGCCTCTTGGAACAATCTGGTGCCTCCCGGACAAGCATTCATCTCTTGATTCTCTTCTTGATTATTGCAACATGAGATGCCTCTTAAGGGGAGAGAGAGGGAGGAGAGAGAAATACTGAATTTGGATTTCCACAAACAAGTAGCCAACGGAGGAGCGGAGACTGGGGATTGGAGGAGTAGGAAGAGTGTAGATCATGTATATGCCTCCCGTCAAGAAGAAAATTAGGAGATGGATTGTGTAGATCATCCATCTCTCGATTCTCTTCTTGATTCTTGCCACATGAAGTGCTTCTTAAGGGGAGAGAGAGAGAGGAGAGAGAAATACTGAATTCTAATCTCCACAACCAGGCAGCCAATGGAGGACTGGAGAGTAGCGATTGGAAGCATACGAAGAGTATAGATCATGTATACAATCGGTCTGGGGGTTGTTTTTTGCCTCCCCATAGCCCTTCCTAAAAAACAAAAGGGCACCCTATGCAGAGACGTCACCATTTCATCACGCTCATCCAAAAACAATCCCCCCCTTCGTGAAATTTTTGGGGACCCAAGGGGCCCTCCAAGGGTCACACCCCTTTAACTGTCAAGTGGTTGGGCAATTTTTGGCACTCCTCCCACATCCGGCATCCGAATTGAAGTCCAAAAAATCCTAGGCGTCAGTCTTGAAGTCCTCCATTGCCGGGCATCTCCCATGGTCTCGTCTGACACGCCAAAAAATTATGAAAATTCACCAATGGTCATCGAGTGGGTCTTTTAAGTACTTTTGGGCATTGCTGCTTAAAATCGTACTGATTGTCACCACCACATTCCACAAAGCCTATTTTTTCCCTAAAATTCAATATTTTTGGCTATTTTTAAGCACTTCTCAGAATCAAAAATCATTTGTTATTGGCAACCACAAGATAGGGCAACTCAGCCCGTCAAATTCCACAAACAGATCTGCATATAATCACAACCACAAAGAGCATCAAGTTGATACAAAATAGATACACATCAAAACACATCACAGCTCTCACCCCACCCCCTGTCAAAACCAATGCATGAAATCCAAGAGGAGTAGGCCTAGCATAATCTGATAGAAAGTCTAAGCTAGTCATCAACCAACTCCTACAACACAGCCAAGCTAAAAAGAACTATCAAAGAGGTCATCCTACCACCTTCTTCATTAAACTCAATAGGGATGCTTGTCAAAATTTGTAAATAGTGATGGCAGAAAACTTTGATTTCCCACACAAAGGCACCGTCTTCTTGCTCAATCACTTTGTATCCCTTGCTCCACCAGATAGGCTTCTCCTGATGATATCTTTGCTCGAGATATGGGTGCTCCAAATAAAGGATTAATCGCCCAATCAACTACTTTACCCATCTAGGTTTCAACTTTCCTGGGAATAGCTCCCTACGCGCATGGTAGTATAGAACTAATTGCTCTTTCTTAAAGGTATATATCTTCGCTTTTAGATCATGCAACTGCTTCATCTGACGTTTAGCCACCTCTTGGTGCAACAAACTCTGCAATTTAAGTTCATCCAAGTGGGCTATAGTCGTAAAACGCTCAAATAGGGCATCTTCATCACCCAAAGAATGATTGATTGCAAATCTTATGGTTGGCAATTCAATTTCTAAGGGAAAGTCACACTCCTCCCCATAAACAAATTTGAATTGGGTGTGGCCAGTGGCTCGCTTAAACGTCCTATTATATGCCCATACTACCACATATAATTTTGTATCCTAGTCCCACTTCTTTTCGGGGAGACTATTTTGGATAGGATATCCACAAGCTGCTTATTGGTACTTTTAACTTGTCCATTGGCTTGCGGATTATAGGGGGTGGTCTTATTATGCTTAATTTTCCATGCTTCAATCAGGCTTTTAATTGCCTTGTTCAAAAAATGGGTTCCACGGTCCGATACTATTTGCTTTGGTGGACCAAAACAGCAGATGATCTGCTCAAGTAGGAAACTGGCAGTCTCTTTTACATTGTCCTGCCTCATCGCCCGTGCTTCTGACCACTTTGTAAAGTAATTAGTTGCTACTATAACATATCTTTTCTGAGTAGTAGACGATGGGGTAATAGGTCCCACAAAGTCAATGCCCCACTTATCAAATGGAAGGGTAGCCATAATCGGCGTAAGTGGATGCTTTCTATTCTCTCTACTGTCATGTCTTTGACATGTATCACATCTCTTAACATAGTCAAATGAATCCAGAAAGATGGATGACCACCAATATCTAGCTCTTAAGGCCTTTTGTGCCGTTAACCACCAAGGAAAGTGTCCTCCACAAGCGAAGTCATGGCACTCTTCCAGTATAAATGGAACCTCATCAGGCATCACACATCGACGATAGATATCATCGATACCAAGCCGATGTAGTGTTCCTACGATCAAGGAAAATTTCAATGCATATAGTTTAATTTTCCTAGGCCTTAATAAATAGGTGCGACAAAATATAAGCGCCATGCCTAAGTTATGCGCCCATCAAAATATAAGTGATAAATCGAATACATGCTATCCTCTAATGCTCTCCTTTGCCACTGCTACTATCTCTACACATCAACTGAAGCATTCACAATCATTAGTAAAATAATACAATTAAATTGACAAAAGTGAATACCTAGCAGTTTTCAGCTACATAAATAAATCAACTGGTTAGAAATCAATCCTAACCTTAATTTATCATGAGTGCGTACTCTAAACTCATAAACGTTTATTAATTCAATATGTATTTTGCGGAATCACCCGCTATGGAATCACCCATGTACACACTAAATTAATGAAACGCCCGAAAAGGATAGGCGTCCCCATCAACTTCTCGCACAAAGAATCCACTTTGTGTATGAGCCCCAGTCAACAAATTTTACAGAATCCACCGTAAAACCTCACGGAATCCACCTGGCACGGAATCCACCGTGAAATATACCTCCTGGCATCAACCTTAAGTAGCACAAGTGGTCCAAACCCAAAAATATATAAAAGCAATAAATTTCATGAAAAGTGGCAATTTTAAACTTTTAGAAAGATTTTTGCAATTTTGCCCACATTGCCTTGTAAATCAAGGTCGTTCTAATTGCTTTGAGTACCTGGATGACCATATTTGGATTTCATATGATAAAGTGATTTGTCACACATGTGGAGATGTCTATTCCAATCACTCCGGCTTTTGCTCAACCGTCCGCAGGTGGCACCCCTATGGGTGCTACTCCTAGAGATACTACCTCGGTAGGTACACCAGATGTATAGGGGTCTCTTGGATGCCTAAGAGTGTGGTTGCAGGTGGGAGAGGACCCATCTTAGGCATACCTCCGAGGGATATGCCTACCTTGTAGATGATAGGTCAGGAGCCATCATCATGAATGATGAGGGGAGAAGGGTGATGGCTCACATGAGAGAGGTGTGCCAACAAGTTTTTCGGCAAAACGTCTTGGATCATTGGAAGAACATACCAGAGGGGAGCAAGGACTACATAGTAGCATCCTTGCATGAGGAGTTTCTGGTACCAGTCGCATCAGATAGGATTTCTATGGGTTGAATGATGGAGTGCATACGTACATACATTTCACATAGACAATCGGACGTATTCAAGGCACTCAAGAGTGGGGCCTCAAAGCCCGAGTGGCTAGATGCGAAAAACTGGCAACGACTCAGGGAGGAGGCTACAGATTCTCCAGGACGTTGAAAACAACAGTGTGAGGCAGCGAGGGCACAACTAGAGGCCGGAGTGGTCCATCAACTTGGGAGTGGTGGCCACAAGACATATCTGGAGGACTTTGTAAGTTTTTCTTTTGTTTTTCTTGCTTATTTTTTTGCAATATCCTTTGTACTGACAATTGTGTTTCTAATAGTTGTATTTTATTTTCTTTGCAGCACTCCATTACAAATCGCGATCCCACTAGCCTTGAGACTCGATATGCAGACACGCACGATCTCACTGCATTGACCGACTGATTGTATGGACGCAGCGGCCGTGTAAGTCACTCATCTTTCTTGTTCATAGTTACTATGTTTAATTAGAATGCATTATTGTATGATTGACTGATGTGTAGTTGTTTGTTTTTTCGTAGAGTCCATTTGATGCTCCTTTGTGACGGGACGAGGTTTCGGATGGGGAGGATCTATAGCTCACCCTTGGATCCCTGGAGCTCACATACCCTTGTTTTTTGCTCAAGTGATCTGTGTAGACATTTTCTTAGTAGTTGTATCTTGCCATGATTGTACCGGTCGCTTTCATTATGTGATCATGTTTTTATTTCATGTATTAGTGTTATGATTTAAGTACACTTTGTCTTTATTTACAGGAGCATTGTACATATTACTGAAACTATTTTTTATGGCCCAAATAAAGCACATAGTGCTATATGTGCTGCCCTGCCACAAATTTTTTCCCCCTCTTACAGTCGCTATTTGCGTTGCAAATTTATTGCACGTATTGCTATTTTCGTCGTAAAGCGTCGATATTAACGTTGCTATTTGTATCGGTATGATACCAACACAAATAGCGACGCTGTGATAACGACACTGATAGTGACTGTTCTATGGCATTGCCAATAACGATGCTTTTTGTGACGACGAGGGAAAATTCCTTTATGAACATTTTTGTCGCTTTTAACGTTGGTATAAGGCCTATATCTTGTAGTGATATATGGTGTTGAGCATGGATAGACTATGTGATAAATATTGATTTTCCATATGCTTGGAGAAAAAGGAGCTTCTCACCCAAGGCAAAGTGCTCTATTTCCAACCATACAATCCTAACATGGTAGCCAACAAGATAAAGAGACCATTCAATTTGATCAATTATGATGAGTGGATGCTTGAGATGGCAATGTGTTTGTCTCCTAACAATGCATGGCCATTGACAACACTTGCAAAACAAATATATATGGGTTCTCTATCTATGTAGCTATGTTGCCCAACGAGTTGGGGGTTGGTATCCCCTTGTATGGAATATGCTCGGGGATCCACCTTATAGAGCATGTAAGGTACCACATGAGTTCAAAAGAAAGTGTATTATATTTAGCAAAATTTACAAGATTATATTTACAAAATGGGTTTTTAAATTACAATCTTAAAAAAATTGTAAGTTTAGTAAAGTAAAATGAGTCATTTTAATGCCTTATATCATGTAAAGAAAATGCATTTCTTAATATCCTTTGAATGCATGTTATATAGATGATTTCTGATAGGTAGACCCATCGGGGGTTTATGATGTATACATGTGACCTAGCTCTAATCAGGAGAGAGTGGCTCAATAAATGGCTCTCTAAAAGGTTCCCCACATGCATGGCCAACGAGTAATCCTCATTATTGACAGCTCTCTTTAAGAGCTCAAGGAGCTCTTAAATGCCATTGACAATGATCCCTCTTGTTGGGTTATAGACCACAAACTAGGAAAGCACCAGGTTGTATGTCAGGTTGCATTGTGTTTGTTCTTTGCAATGAAGGTATGAGTCAAGAATCTTTTGCTATAAGTTCTTTGTCATAGCTATAAGCCTTTTTGAGAAACCTACTTGTTAATATAAGACATAATACTTATGCAATCTTGATGTTTTCTCTCCTTATGGGATAGGTGCCAACATATTCTTCTCGTATAATCACTTCAACATATAGACCCAATACCGATGCTAATAGTGATAGAAATAGTGATGTATATAGTGATGCTAATAGTGACACAAATAAGGATGGTAATTACAGTGTAGATTTCAGACACAAATAGTGAAGGTTACAAGGGGGGGGAGGGATTAGGTGGCAGGGCATGTAGCCTTGCCACCCTTTTAGCTATATACACTAAATATTCTTTTGTAATTCATTTACCAATGTAATGTACACCTAATGTCTAAAAATTGTGCATTAGATTATTTGAAACCAAGGAATCCTCTGATTGGAATAATCAATTTGAAAAGGTATTACTCAAGGAGCTTTTTCATTACTTGCTTAGGCTCAAGAAGAAAAGCTTTTGATTGCAAAAGATAAATATAATCAATTTGAAAAAGTATTGCTCGAGGAGCTTTTTCATCACTTGCTTAGGCTTGAGAAGAATAGTTTCACTTCAATCTTTCATGGTAGTCAAGACCCTGAGGTATGAATAAGTCCAGTTGATTTTCTACTCCATCTTATACCAAACTAGTTCATGTTTTTTTGGGGGGAGCATTTGGGCATTTGTAAGAGTTATATCATGGTATTGGAATCAAAACTACATATATAGGGAATAATAGTGACTCTAAACTCTACTTCTTTCTTCTTGTTTTTACCTAAGTCCAAGTCATCTTCTATCTCTTCTTCCTTGGCCTTCATGCCTTGATCTATGTTTTCTAGCTCTTCTTGTTCTAGCTTATATTCTTCCCTTGACTTCCTAGCTCTCCATACTCCTTCTAGCATGTCTCCTCTGCCTCTTTCTACTTGCTCAACTAAATTTCTTCTTCTTGTTTTCTTCTACTTGTTTTCACATATTTTTCTCTAGTTGATGATACAACAATTGTGCCTCTATCAAAGTGCACACCAAGATTTTTTGACAAGGAGATTGAATGCATAGTGCATCAAGTCCAAGCAGGTGGTAGCATGTTAGGATACAATCTTCATATTATGATTATCTAAATTGGGTCACTGAGTGTTAACATCTCTATGACTTGCAATTGGTTATCAAGAGATACTACATACATGTAAGTGTGATCCTTCTAGTGAGAGACAATGCAAGAACCTTGCAATCATCACCTTAAGATAATGGTGAGGTATTCCTCATTTCTTTTCCCCCAAACATGGCAATGGCACTATACTCCCACATACCCTTCCCCTCATCTCCTGAAGATGAAGCATGATCTTGAAATGATTGTGTAAAAACTCTAATCTGTTGAAACGGACAAGTGAGATATATTATTTGCATCTCGTCAAAAGCAGTGATGTCCTTGGCAATTTGATCACACAGATGGAAAGTAACAAGCCTATGAAGAAGAGCATTTGTGGGAAAATGTAATCGAGACACATCTTGGGTATGGAAAGAGGTATCTCACTTGATTGCATGGGCTTGGTGCCAAGGACAGCCATACTCTGATGAGTTTAACTTGGGGTGAACAATAGAGAAGCCAAACCACTAGATCAATGCATTGATGCACAAGCATTAGAGCAGCAAACAATGTGTGTGCTTTTCCAAATATAACCATGCTTATTGCCACAACTTACTGTGCACGTACCCCTTGTGATGGACCTCATGGTGACTCTCTCATGCCACATGTATCACACCCTTTTTTAACTCAAGGGTAAGGATGCATTGCTAGGGTGAGCCATGAGAATAAAATGAACAAGGCAATGGCAATTAATGACCATGACCATTGTGATGTCATCCATCGAGTAATTCTGTTTTGCCACCATCAAGATGATGATAACTAGTGAGGCTTTGATGTGTCCCTCCCCAATGGAGATGTCACAAATGTGACATGGAATCCTTAATGCCAGACCATGATGAATGTGACATGGAATCCCCAAGGCATTACCTATGCTGAGTGTATACTTAAGATTTTGAGAACCATTTGCCATTCCTATAATAATAAAAGCTACTAAACCCAAGGGAAGAGGTTGAGGATTCAATACTAACAATAGAAGTCAAATGGCATGTCATTATTGTGGTAAGACTAGCCATATTGCTAGTGAATGTTATCACAAGAAAATAGCACAACAAATCCAGAATGACCACCATCAAGGTCAATTCATGAATGAAGAAGAAGAAGAAGATGCTTCCACTACCATTAACAACTTTGACAGATTGTTCTAAGGAAAATTATTCCCATAGTGGATTTGCCTTGTAAAAACCCTTGCCAAAGATGTAAAGTCTCAAGCTTCAACTTAACTAGGCTGCGTATGAGCTAGTCTCCCAGGCCATGTTATCTGTAGGGGGAAAAAAGCCAGCAAGTGTATGGTGACTATGACCTTGATTTTTTCAGGGTCAGTCGCAATCCCTATAGAACTCACCACATGGCCTAACGATAGACCATAAAGCACTACAAAGATGCACTTCCACGGGTTGAGAGCTATGCAAAATTGGCAAATGCTTGAAACACTTCTGCAAAAGAATTAACTACCTTTCACTTATGGTGGCTGCCCCAAGGTCATCAATGAATACTTTTAACTCCTCTAGGGAGATGTTACCAAAGGTCTTGTCAGCTATTCTTTGCCACAAACCACGTGCATTACATAACCCAAATTCCATCACATGGTACACAAAGGTACCGAAGACAGTGATAAATGTCGTTTTCAGCTTGTCTTGCTCAACAATTGCCATTTGGTTATACCCTGCAAAGCAATCCATGAACGAATATATTTCCCTACCTGCCAATTGATCCAAAATTTGGTCAATAAACGGCAACAAGTAGTAATCTTTAACAGTCTGTTTATTTAGCTCTCTAAAGTCTACACAAAGATAGATTTGGTTATTATTCTTCTTTCTAATCACAACTGGAAAACACCATTCAGTATGTTGAACTAGGAAGATGAAACCCGCCTTCCGCAACTTCTAAAGCTCTTGAGGTATTGCCATAATGAATGATCAAAGTTCTTGAATATATGTATAGGATCAAGAAGATGACATATCTTCAAATCCTTCCAATATTCCAAAGTATACCATATTGAAGGACTTTGAGCTAGAGCATGTTTTCCTCTCTCTCGCTTCTTCACATAGTCATCATCATCGCCGGTTATGATCTCCCACTCTGGATTGATAGCAGGTCCAATAGTCCAATTTAGATACCAATCCTTTGGTGTCATTGCTATTGGACATATTCTTCTTCGACCTTTCCATTAAAATGTATGGCTTACCTTCTATCTCGTAGCTAATGATCTTCAAATAAAAATCATCTATGCCGAAGATATATATTTTTGTTGAGGTTTTTGCTATAAATCAATCTCAACCAATAACCACAAATTGGACAAGCTTTATAAGCCTTGGTACATATCCTTGCATGGAAAACATAACAAAGGTGATTAGCGCAATGAACATTGTACAAAAGTATGAGACAATATATATAATTAAAACCATTTACCTAAGCAAAAACCATATTCTAGAAAGTTGTGTATAGTCCATGCTAAAATTCCATGAACAATGAACTGTCTTTAACTAATGCTTCTAGACATATCCATGACATCGATCCCTCTCCAAAAATCTTGAAGATCTTTGCTGAGAGGGGCCAAATAAAAATTTAGGTATTTAACTTATTGTTTTCTTGGAATTAAGAGTGAAAGAATTAAATGCTCTTTCTTAATGCTGAGATATGGGAGTAGATTATAGTTAATAACTACCACTAGCCATGTAGACCATTTACTTGACTTCATTGAAAATTGATTCACACCATTTACTGCTTCACCCATCTTTAAATTGTGTGGTTCTTTTGCAAAATTTGGCCATCACAAATCAATATGCTCAAATGTAGAACTATCTGACGGAATTTGCATTACTCCATCTTTGCTCTTGCGCTTTGCTCCCCATGTCATAAGCTTAGCTGATTCGAGACTTTGGAACATATGTTTTATATGTGGAGCCAGGGGAAAATGTATCGATACCTTTCTAGGGACCTTACCTTTCTACTCTTTATAATGAGGCCTTTCACATTTTGGACACATCACACTGTCCTACTGACTGCTATATAAAATACAATCGTTGGGACATGCATGTATAGAAGAATAGTCAAGTCCAAGACTACTTATCATCTTCTTCACCTCATCATGTGATGCAGGAAGGGAATTGTTTATTGGCAAGAACTTCTGAGAGAGTATCTTGCAAGTTCATTAAAAATACGATCAATAACAAGCAAACATTTTTAGAATGCAACCAAAAAATATGTTAGATTATTACATACTTCAAAAATGCTGAAATGGATAGATTATGATCTGAGAAAATCACAAAAAAATATTTGTCTAATACTTTGTTGATTTTTTGTACATTTGGAGATTTTAAATAAAGAAGAGGGTGGGAACAACCTCTTGGGAAATCCAAGAAATCACTGGATGAAAATATTAATTTTCATGGACCGGTTTACCAAGGGGGGGTGAAGAGTAAAGATCAATGGAGGAAGGTGAAGGAAAAATGTATAATGTGAAAAGAAAATATATGAAATAGATTTGGAGCCATCCAAAGGGCATGTGAGGATCATAATGTCATGACTTTGGAGCCTTATGGTAATTCAACCAAATGGGACCCTTCTTGGAAGCATTAGTGGAAGAAAAATCAGACACATGATTTTGTAAGATTTTTTAAAAATACTTTCACTCCGATCCAAAAAAACTTTTCAACATGAAACTTGTAGTGCGTGAGCTGAAGTTTTAGCTGGTATTTTTTTATATAATTTTTTAGAGCTACGAGTCGGGAGATATGGCCAAAATGGTGGATGCCAACTTTTTCTAACTACGGTGAAGACCACCTCCCAATTTTATACACATCCATAATTTCTTCCCCACACTTAACACTTCCATAAAACATCATTCATTAGACTCCCAAACATTTCCCCTCTCTTCTCCTCTCTCTCAAGCTAATAAATCATTAGAATTCCCCTCCTAAATCACCCTCAAATCATCCTTAATTGTAGTGGTAATGTATGAACTCTCACTACTCTCTCTCTATTATTGCTAGATATGATCTTATTTTATGAAGACTCTCTATATTTTTTAATAGGAGAGATCTTGGACTCAAGCTATGGGGAGGAGAATGGAGACAACTCACCTATGATGGAACTTGATTAAGTACAAATTGGTCAACAAAACATCTAGATGGAGCTTCCACATTGGTGGAACCGCCTTAATACAGCTTTGGTGGTGTTAATTCCTATTATATCTTAACCTCCTCCCTAAACACCCTCAAGGCCTATATAAAGAGGCATTCTCCTTTGTAATTTGAAAGAAGAGAGAGAGCCAAGAGGCCTTCTTCAACCCTATTGAGCATTCCCCATTCTGTCTCATGAGCTTATGCAATTCATTCCCCTACTATAGCTTATGCATGTTCTACGTTGTAATAAGCCCATGCTATTGATGTCCATATTGTGTATGTTGGTTACGTCTCGAGGGTTCTTGTGGGAGCTTTCAGTCAACCGCCAAGACCCACGGACCGCTTATTGTTTCAAGCGTTCCAAGCTGAGCACTAATGGCTACCTCTCACATAGCCGACGAGCCATTAATATCTAAGGGTGTAGTGAGCTTACCTCCGTGCCGTTTGAGTTACCTCCTCTCCTGTGCACTCCGGTAGCTCCACGATCCAAGTGCAAGCTTCAAGCAAGCTCCATCCTCCTGCTCCAAGCTCCAAGCTCCATTGCCGCGAGCAAGACAAGAGAAGAGAAGAGAAGAGAAGAAGAGAGGAGAAGATGGAGAGCTTCTCCTCCTCGGTCCCTCACCCTCACGCACTCCCTCCCTCACACTCCCTCTCACAAGCACAAGCTCAAGCAAGCAAGAACAAGAACAAGAGGAGAGCTACTTTTGGCCACACACAAGAATGTGCTTCTCATTCACTTTTCAACTTTATATACAAAACCCTAAATCCCTTTTGGGCGGTCCTCCCCTTTTCCCCTTTTTTACATGGCCGGCCGTAGCCTAGGCCCTTTTTTCCATTGTCCTTCTATCTTCCTAGCTTCCTTTCCACCGCCCGTCTACCTTTACAAATTGCACGGGTGAGAGCCCGGCGCTCCTTGAATTTATCCATGATGCACTTGCGCTCTTTTACAATAGTTTGACTTGCGCTTTTCCTCGTGCGCCTTTGTCTTCCGTTTCTCTTTGCCTTGGGCTTTGTCTTTATCTTCTATTTTAGCTTTCCGGATTTTCCACCACCTGGCACTCTTTTACAAGATTTTAGGGTGTGCCTTTATATTTTAAAATGCGCCTTTCCCCTTTTGCATTTCCCTTGGACTTTTATGGTTGCCCTTGCACTTTTGGCCTTTTCTCCTCTTCTTTCTTCAGTCGGGCTACCTTTTTTCCGCCTTTGACCTGCATCTTTTTTATTTCCTTTTGCTTTCTTCGTGTTGGGATTAACATTACCCCCTCCTAGACGAGTGCCAGTCCCATGGCACTCACCGTCGTAGGTAGCAGGCTGTAGCATGCACCAAAGACGTGGGTGATAAGGACGCATGTGGTTGCCATGATGGAGTGTTGCTAGTGGTGGGGACGAAGGTCATTGGGGGCACGTTGGTGGGTAAGCGGTAGGTGGTAGGGCAATGGGAGTTGGTGGTAGGGTTGTTCTTTGAGGGGGTTGCATTGATGGAGTACAAGTGGAGGTTTGTTTAGGGATTTTGTACATGATGATTCTTGGCAGGCTTACAGGGTGATAAGGGTAAGAATTCAGAGTTGAGTGTTGATGAAGAGCGAACAACACCTTCGTTGGAGTCTTCAATACCTGCAATTGGAAAACCTCTCATGTGGTCTCTCCTTAAGGGGTAGTGCTAGTCTTCTTATCATGCACAAGACATATTTTGATTAGTTTGGGAGACAGGTCGAACTCTAAGCAAGCCTTTGGAAGTATTGTCCTGCACTTGAGGACCCAAACTGTGTATATACTTTGGTGCAGATAGTATGTGAGTGCTCGTGCATATTTATATATTACGTAGTTAGAAGACCGCATGCTAGTTTCTCGTAACAATGCGTGGATGAAGCAAAGTTGTCCATGTTGAGAAGAAGTATACGTGAAGGTATATGAGACATCCTTTGCATTGTGACTGCACGACGTAGCATAATTGAATACAAGGACACTGCACTTTCAGTAGCTGGAAACTATTCGACTTGGTTGATGAGTACGGTGTACTTTTTATGGCCAATCGTGCGGTGCATATCACCACTGATTGCAATGGTACTAAGGCAGAGTGCAAGAGAGAGTTGTGCAAGTGGGTCAGGGTGACAAGTCTAACCATAGGCGAGACAAGCTCCCCAAGTATGTCCTGCCCTTGATGTGCCCTGAACAATTGTGGGTGATGGTAAGGGGCTAGGGGACTAGGGACGAAGCCAGTAGGTCACTAGACGTAATTAAATTGAGGACCCCTAGGTGCTGTGCTGTGATCGTGGGTGCTTTTTTTTTTTTTTTTGGACTTGTCTGAGTACAACCATTACAATATGTTGAGGCTATCAGCCTTTCAATGGGTTAGACAATGTCAAGCTTCGAAGGCGCAGAAAATGGATAGTACAATGATGATTGCACCCTAGCCTCGTTGTTAGAGAAGTAGTTGGCGAAACGGGGAGATACACTTGAGATATTGCAAACCTCCTTGCGACACATGCGATGTTGGCACAATTGAGGTAATGACCGCCATGAGCCAACTATAGAGCTTGACCCAGAAAGGGAGCATGGCCCATGCGGTGTGGGCGGTTGGCAAGGGTGATTCGTGCTTTCGGAAGCGTGACTTTGCCGCGACTCCTTGTGGGGTCGATGGTCTTGCAGTGATCGGGTATTGAACACCTTTGCGCAAAGACCTGTCTCATCCTGTATCCACTTGTCGCTTCATGAGAGTACATGCATGGTCTATGCCGCAACTGTAATAAACCAGTGTAATGCAAGGAGACATCACTTATGTGAATTCTATGGTGTTGACTTAGACATTTATCACCTGCGCTTGATTAGCTTTTTCTTTTGCTAAAGACGTGAAATATATTAAACGCAGATATGAAAAGTTCGTACAATTCGGGAACATGTCAACATTTAACCTTTTAAAGACAAAAAATTATGGCCAGGTAGCATTTGATAAGGCCTTTATACAGCATGGGGCTACTCTATTTGTACGAGGCGGGGGGAGTCTGGGTGGCCGGGTGATTGGGGCTCTACTGGTGTGGGGCTCCTGTGGTGTTGGGTAGGGAACATGTCGGCTGGGATATGAATGGTGTAGTCCCGGCCCGCTACCGTTTCCAGAATGTCTTTAAAAAATTCATTAAATTCTTCATTTTCTCGAGCTGCCCTTTCTGCCCTTGACCATCTGGGGCCCGAGCATGAGCTGGGGTTTGTGCCACTATTGTTGCCACCTGTTGCACATTTTGAGTCTCGACTTTCTTGACTCGAGGATTCTTCGGCCTTCGCCCTGGACAGTGTCGCTTAGGGCCTCGCTTCTTGGCATACCTCTTGATGGTGGGCACATAGCGCTCCGGTGGAGGGGTGCGTGCCACATGCTCCCGTTGTTCGCAAAGAGCATCTTTGCATGCTAGATCTCCATGATTCTCCATGCGTTCCGTAAAAAAAGAAAGCCTGCAAGATGCAATCCAAGGGTTAGACCTGGATATAGGATACAACTGTTTGCATGGAAGGGATTTTAGTGTGGTTTATGAAGCGCATATGACAAGAAGGGGAGGGGTGAGGCATGCGGTGTTTGTTGTAGAGAAATGCCCCCCATGCTGATGTTCGCGTTGCCTCCAGTCATTAGCGGATATTAGTTCATGCTAAGTCGCGTGGACTGGTTGTCGTGGAGTGGGACAAGGCACATCCTCGAAAGGATAGACCAAAAAGGGAAGCAGGTGTTTTGGAAGGGACTACACCCTGTCTACACCATCAGAGTTGTTGGTCGAGACTTCCTATGGCAGCAATGTGGGTTGCATACCCTTCACTTGGAGGTGGGGCTGGTCACACGGTTTTTGAATGTGTGATGAGAGGAGGACTTGAGGAGCTTGGTTTATCATTGCTTGTGTGTGTTGACATTGTTTATACACGATGACAAAAAAGGCAGTGTTTATTTATATACATATTTATGAATCCATGTCACTTCACAAGGATAAGAACCAAGTGTAGAACTCGGGGTTGTATCGGAGTGTGGCACACGCATCTAGTATTCGCGGCAGCTTACTTAATACTGATAAATATTTTGCCACATTGAGTAGCATGGAACCTTGACCAAGTCTACTGGCAATATGTAACTCCTCCTCAGTGAGAACCTTATCAATCAAAGGGCCCTCTACTAAGTCCATACCCCGAATGTCAGTCAGCACTCGAAGGGAAGTTGGTGCCACATAGGTTGGGTCTCTTTGAGACCGCCATTTGGCCAATCGCTCTTCTAAGATCTGAGCCCCTAGTTCGGCCATTACAACACGGCTTTCGCACCAACGTTGCTCAAATTGACTCTGGCCTGCTGATAGTCACTTTAGTTGCTCTATGTCTACGAGATTCGGTCGGCAGAGCATTTCATTGAACGTGATGGTTAAGCGCAGTTCGTTAGCCTCCTCGTCAGGGATGAGTCGCATGCATTCATGAGGAGCCTATCGTAGTGCCCGTTAAGATGTTCTTGTTCTTCCCATGATAGAGGAAAGGTCAAGTAATCTCCAAGATGCTCCTTGGGGATTGTGCCCATGTCCGTAAGGACGTAGACACGTGCGACCACTTTGAGCTTAGCATCCAGCTCGGTTAAGCATTCTGTGACACTTCTATATTCAACGAGGGCTTGCTTGGTTGCTATCTCATGCAAAGTTCTAAGAGTTTCCTTAGGCTTCAGCATGACTGGAGGCTCAGGCCTAGATGAGCAAGATTGATCAGCGCTAGGATTTCTTATGCTCTTGGGGTTCTCACGTTTCTCCTGAGGTTTTGTTGCTATTTTGTCATGGTTCTTCTCAGATGTGATTGGTATAGATTTTTCACCCTGTTGTGATGACGTTGTATCCACTCTTGATTGGTCAATGCGAGTTCTGTTGTCAGTGGATAGAGCGTTGCAAGCAACTGTTGATGGCAACGGTTGCTTTGGTTTTTCAGAGTACACAAGTGCGTCTAAGGGCTCACCGCTATTAGGAGAGGCATTAACGGGTTCTTTGGTGGATGGACTCGATGCTTTAATCCCCAGTTCCCCATCGCTCTTGATCTCAATGCTCTTGGGGCCCACAACCACCTATGATTGTTGTTGCCTTTTGTGTTTTCTCCTCTTTTTCTTGGTCAATGAAGGTGCATCGCTCAACGACTCAGGACCCTGAACTAGATCAACCGTTGATGTGCTTGGTTGGGCCTCAGCATTCTCTTCCTCTAGTGTGTCCTTACGGGACATGGCCGTGGCCTGTTAAATAGCCTTGCTAGGTTGTGAGAGCACAATTACCTCCCTTTTTGGAAAGTCTAGCTCTTCAGCCAACTCCCTTGAGTTTAACTCCTCCAGCCTAGGCTTTAGGCACTTTGGAAGTGCTGGAGTTTTCGAGGAAGTTGGTTGCGACCCCTCTTCCATAGGTAAACCACTAAGGACACCGTCAGCAAGGGGTCTTGTCACAGCTAAGGGCTGCGACTGCTGTGATTCCTGATTGGAAGTCAGATGAGCTAGTTTAGTGGGTTGGCTACCCTTGGTGGATTGCGGTGTCAAGTCCTTAGGGCAATTAGAAGTGGTTGTTGCTCTTAGAGAATTCCCTTGTGTAGGCCTAGTATCAGTTGAGCTAGCCACGTTAGGTTGCATAGGCATATCCTTGGGCCGAGAGCCACGGATGGTGTCGTGTCCTGCCTCTTGGACATTTGGAAGCTTTGATGTGGGTCAAGATTGGGATTGAATAGCCACACCTGACGAGTGTCGTGCTTCCTGTGTCCGTGTAGGGGAAGAGGGTGCAGGAGACTTAGGACACCTAAGTGGCTTTGACACTGGCTTGGAGATTTGCTCGTGGCTGTTAGATGATTGTGCTATTTGCTTTGTTGAGCGCTCAACCTTGCCCTGAGCAATGTTGTGCCTATGATGCTTGCTATCCTCTTGGGGAATCAAAGGCTCCTCGGGCACCAGCGGCTTCTGCGTATCCTCAACGATTGCATCTGGCATTTGCTTGTCGAGCACGGTAGGCCGAGGATCTACCCTCCGATTGGTCCCGTTTGGTTTATTGATTCCGATCATGAGGGGCTTGGTCACTCCACTGTTGTTGACTCGAGACTTGGTTTTTCGCTTAGATCTCCTCCTATGCTTCCTTGCTCTTGATGTGACTTGGCCTTCAGTCGACCACGGAGGTTTAACAAGGGGTTTTGGCACCCAAATCAATCGGTTGCCTGCATAATACCCTTGAGCCCGAAGCCACACCTTGGATATCCATCGTGGCGTTGTGCTAGCTCTCCATCGATGCTTGCATCTATAAGGCTTGGGCTTCTTTTGGGGTCTTCTACGATATTTGTAAGTCCAAAACCTATCCTTGGCATTGTCTCTTGACCTTCTTGGTTTAGGCATGGCCTCACTCACTAGCTCTTGTTGTTCGACCTGTGCTTGTATTAACTCTTCCAACAAGTCCTTGTTCTCGTTAATGGGCTTGACTGTTACGTCAGCACCTTCCTTACCTTTCCCTCGAGGTTTGCTGAGGTCACCCTTGCTAAAGGTCGTGACTATCCTCACACCCAATAGTGTCAAGTGTATCCTCTGAGCTACGTAGTCCGCCTCACACTTGGTAGCCTTTTTGAAGGGCCTTCTTAGGAGGATTTCCTTTCCACCATTCTCGCTATTGGGAGGAACATAGAACAGGAGTGGCAACCTTTCTGTTCCAATTGTTACAAGGATTCTGCACTTCCCTAGAAGTGCTTGTGGGTGTTCCCCGTAAGGATTAAGAGTTGCATCCGTCGGTGTGAGCTCTGCTTGGCCTAGTAGGGTCCATGATTCATAGGTCAAGATATTAAAATCTGCTCCTTCATCAATTAGAGCATCAATAATATGCTCTCTTTTCGCGGTGAGTTTGACCCTAAGATAAGCAGGTGGTACTATGTCTTCATCTTCCGGGTCTTGGCTTGTAAATTTAAGCCTTCTGACAGATGCCCTTGAGTTCTCGAATGCACGACCAGATGTGGATTCTCCACTGCTATCTTGTATCGTCAGTGTAGTGCTATTCAAGGTACATCCCTCGTCAAGAGTGTTGTGTCTAGTCATCCTCGCATTTGTAGCTTGCTGAAGTTGCATTCTGCTCTGACTAGACACGGGTTGAACACAATGTCTTTGTCTTCTTGTGGTGTGGCCTTTTTGCCCTTGATGGCTAGATTGGCCCATTGATGTTCTAGGGTCTCTGTTTCTCTCTGTTCGGGTATGGGCTTTTGGTTGCTCTATTGCAAGTGAGATTCCATGCTCATGTAGAGCCATTGCTACACTAGGGTTCAATTTGAAGGACCTGTCACAGCACGCGTTTTCCCTCCAACCTACCCAGGGGAGGTGCGGAGGGGGCAGAGCCCCCTCTGTGGGGGTCCGGGGGGGGGGGGGGCAGTCCTCCCGGCCCGCAGGGCCGTTATGGTAAAAGCCATGCACAATTTGGGGGACCATTTATAGCCAAATTTGAACCGCTTACTCTTAGTTTCAGCCGGGTAATGGATCTATGATATGGTTTCGGGTCTATATGATTTCTCAGTTAATCTCACTGCCTTTAGGTTAAAATTTGAGAAAATCTAAATTTGGCCTAACAGGTCCGAATTGCAGGGTTCGAGTGTGTCACTCGGACGGTCCGAGGGCAAAGTTCGAACGATTCGGACGAATTCGGACGGGATCACTCGGTTGGGCCGAGGCACTTGGACAAAGGGCTGAATGTGGGACGTGGCCGAGGGCCGAATTTGAGTCTCAAATGGGTCGACTCAGATGGCCGAGGCCAACTAGGGTTTGACCGAGTGGGAAGGGTGGTCCGAGGGCTGAGTCTGGGCCTCGAACCAGAGTCGACATGGACGCACCAAATGCCGCGTGTGTTTTTGCCGCAGCTCGCCAAATTCGATGTGTAGGGTGCCGAGGGTCTTCCCCCTTGTTGTGCAACTCCAGATTGGTCCTACTACTGTATGGCAAGGTGTAGAATTACCTGGGCTAGCTGATGATCTCCTTGATGCCAAGATCAAAGCGGATTTCCTCACCAAGCTTTCCTCTTCTCTCCTGCTCTCCGGAAACCCTGCAATGCATAATGTGGCCTTTCTTGCCACTTCTGGCCCTTATACCCTCTTCCAGGTATGGTATTGGCACCCCCAATAACTCATTCACCGACCTTAGACATCACAAGTAAGTTTTTTACCACTTTTGCACGATTCTTGCCCTGTTTCTGCCCTGTTTTGCAACAGTAACCCTAATGCTTATTTTCTTTGTTTTTCTTTGTTTTCTCCTACTCTAATGCTTCCAAATCACAAAGTAAATACCTACACTACTCCATCTTACAACATAAATCTCAAGAAAAATAACAAACCTACTTGCCAGGGAGATCGAATACCATCTTCAACCCCCTCGCTTCCTACCTATCTCAAGCACCGGTTCGGGGAAAACCTCGGGGAAAACCCAACTCCAATGCTCGATTCGAAGCGCGCAAGCGCTCAAGGCTTGAATCCGTTGGTCCCGGCAACGGAACCAAAATGTGGGAGCTTTCACTCAACCGCCAAGAGCCACGGACCGCTTATTGTTTCAAGTGTTCCAAGTTGTGAGCACTAATGGCTACCTCTCACATAGGCGAGGCGCCATCCATATCTAAGGGTGTAGTGAGCTTACCTCCGTGCCATTCGAGTTACCTCCTCTCCCGTGCACTCTAGTAGCTCCACGATCCAAGTGCAAGCTTCAAGCAAGCTCCATCCTCTCGCTCCAAGCTCCAAGCTCCATTGCCACGAGCAAGACAAGAGAAGAGAAGAGAAGAGAAGAAGAGAGGAGAAGATGGAGAGCTTCTCCTCCTCGGTCCCTCACCCTCACACACTCCCTCCCTCACACTCTCACACTCCCTCTCACAAGCACAAGCTCAAGCAAGCAAGAACAAGAAGAAGAAGAAGAAGAAGAGTAGAGCTACTTTTGGCCACACACAAGAATGAGCTTCTCATTCACTTCTCAACTTTATATACAAAACCCTAAATCCCTTTTCGGCGGTCATCCCCTTTTTTCCTTTTTTACATGGCCGGCCGTAGCCTAGGCCCTTTTTCCCATTGTCCTTCTATCTTCCTAGCTTCCTTTCCACCGCCCGTCTACCTTTACAAATTGCACGGGTGAGAGCCCGGCGCTCCTTGAATTTAACCATGATGCGCTTGCGCTCTTTTACAATAGTTTGACTTGCGATTTTCCTCGTGTGCCTTTGTCTTCCGTTTCTCTTTGCCTTGGCCTTTGTCTTTATCTTCTGTTTTAGCTTTTCAGATTTTCCACCGCCTGGCACTCTTTTACAAGATTTCAGGGTACGCCTTTATATTTTAAAATGCGCCTTTCCCCTTTTGCATTTCCCTTGAACTTTTAAGGTTGCCCTTGCACTTTTGGCCTTTTCTCCTCTTCTTTCTTCAATCGAGCTACCTTTTTTTCGCCTTTGACCTGCATCTTTTTTATTTCCTTTTGCTTTCTTCGTGTTGGGGTTAACAGTTCTCCATCTCTTAATTTTATTGATTCATCTATTTTTTTGTAGTTCTCTCTCTCTCTCGCTCTCTCTCTCTCTCTCTCACCGTCTCTCTCTTAGTTTTCCTGTCTTCTCCCTCACAAGCTCCTCTTCCTCTTGCATAGCATCCTAGTCCGCTCATCCATGACTAGGTGGTGCCCTTACCTCATTCACTTTGTGGCAGAAGGGATTTTGGCATAGTATAGAGGCTTCCATACTGAATTTCCTTCATCATAAATTGGTGCCCCCACTGAGGACATTCTCATCCATGTGGGACGATACAACAAATGGTGGTGCATCCTCTACAGCAAGTGATCCAAGTGGCTCTTCTCCAAGGCCTTCACCAACTCTTTTTGAAGCTGGTCGAAGTCCACGACTCCCACAATGGTCTCCCAAGGAAGCCCAAGAAATGAAGTATGCTTATCGAATGACGGCACGTATGCGGGTAAAAGGTGTTTACGTTAGAAATTCCATTCTCTTACAACGAAAAAAATCATATTGCTATCAATTGCTAGGTTCTCATAATTGTGGTGAGTTTTTTTTTATTTTTTGTACATTTGGAGCTTTGAAATAAAGAAGAGGGTGGGAACAACCTCTTGGAAAATCCAAGAAATCACTGGATGAAAATATTTCATGGACCGGTTTACCAAGGGGGGGTAAAGAGTAAAGATCAATGGAGGAAGGTGAAGGAAAAATGTATAATGTGAAAAGAAAAGATATGAAATGGATTTGGAGCCATCCAAAGGGCATGTGAGGCTCATAATGTCATGACTTTGAAGCCTTATGATAATTCAACCAAATGGGACCCTTCTTGGAAGCATTAGTGGAAGAAAAATCAAGCACATGATTTTGTAAGATTTTTTAAAAATACATCCACTCCAATCCAAAAAAACTTTTCAACATAAAATTTGTAGCGCATGAGCTGAAGTTTTAGCTGGTATGTTTTTATACTTTTTTGGAGCTACGACTCATGATATATGGCAAAAATGGTGGATACCAACTTTTTCCAACTGCGGTGGAGACCACCTCCCAATTTTATACACGTCTATACTTTCTTCCCCACACTTAACACTTCCATAAAACATCATTCATTAGACTCCCAACCATTTTCCCTCTTTTCTCCTCTCTCTCAAGCTAATAAACCATTAGAATTCCCCTCCTAAATCACCCTCAAATCATCCTTAATTGTAGTGGTAATGTATGAACTCTCACTACTCTCTCTATTATTGCTAGATATGATCTTATTTTATGAAGATTCTCTATATTTTTTTATAGGAGAGCTCTTGGACTCAAGCTATGGGGGGGAGAATGGAGACAACTCACCTATGATGGAACAAATTGGTCAACAAAACATCTAGATGGAGCTTCCACATTGGTGGAACCACCTTAATACAGCTTTGGTGGTGTTAATTCCTATTATATCTTAACCTCCTCCCTAAACACCCTCAAGGCCTATATAAAGAGGCCTTCTCCTTTGTAATTTGAAAGAAGAGAGAGAGCCAAGAGGCCTTCTTCAGCCCTATTGAGCCTTCCCCATTCTCTCTCATGAGCTTATGCAATTCATTCCCCTACTATAGCTTATGCATGTTCTATGGTGTAATAAGCCCATGCTATTGATGTCCATATTGTGTATGTTGGTTATGTCTCTAGGGTTCTCCATCTCTTAAGTTTATGAATTCATCTTTTTTTTTTGTAGTTCTCTCTCTCTCTCTCTCTCTCTCTCTCTCTCTCTCTCTCTCTCTCTCTCTGTTTTCCTCTCTTCTCCCTCACAAGCTCCTCTCCCTCTTGCTTAGCATCCTAGTCCGCTCTTCCATGACTAGGTGGTGCCCTTACCTCATTCACTTTGTGGCAGAAGGGAGTTTGGCATAGTATAGAGGCTGCCATATCGAATTTCCTTCATCAGATTAGTACATCCAAAATGGTTTTTAAGGTTAATAATAAGTAAGCTTGCACTTAGTTGTGTCAGTTGGCTTCTTGTGTAGATACACTTTAGAGCTTCTTCTCGAAGATACTTCTTGTTGTTAGGAATATTTCTCGCACTATCATTTTGATACCAATCCTCAATAAAATTAGACATGCCATTGTCGTTATCAAAGATATCATCACACCCATTAAAGTCATTAGAATATTATTTCTTTAGTCTTGCATATGCATTAGGATCACTCATGCATAGGATATATGTAGGTATATTAACTTGATGATGAGGATGACTTCACTATCAATGATGCACATCATCAAGTGAATATACCTGCATATATAGTATGGTTTCCTTATATATGAGCCTTTGATTTATAAAATAACCAATAATAAAAATAAGGGAGAGCAATCACATACCATAGGACAATGTTGCTCCTCAAGTGATGGTGCTTGTTCAAAAGTACCATGATTCATCTCATGTGAAAAGCACTCATGTCATGACCTTTGATATGTGCCACGACAACGAGTTCAATAGTATATAATAGACTCATCGTAGTAGAAATCATCGTAAATGGGTTCATGTGCAGTATTGGAACTCTGCGCACTCCAACCACCACCAGTAGGAGGTGGCGGTGTACCCTTTGATCGGTCCGAATCTAATTTTCAAGTACCATAAAAACATCAGACATTTATCAAATGATCAAAGTTAAAAAAACAATAAAAGGAACAAAACATTGAAATCTAACAAGTTCTGTGGTATATTCTAACACTTATTGTAATATGAAAAATAAACATACGCTATTGTATGGTGGATACAAACAAGAGGAGGGCTTATATGTGCATGGAGACATGGCAATACTTCCGAAGCAGAGATGCCTATGCATCAGTTTTCCTCAACAAAAGGTGTATGGCTTTACTAACATATTAGAATTAATATGAACTTTTCTAGATTGACTCTAACTATTCTCTAATCTATGTTATTTTTAAAATCAAATTTACATAGGAGGCAGCACGAAAAAGAATGATAACTGGTCACACATCTAGACTAGGCCGGATGGGACAAGATGGATTTGTGGCCACATTTGTGAGTATAGGCTGTTCAAATTTTAACTTTCAAAGGTAATGTTATTGAATGAGGGAATCAATAAGTCTTTGGTTTTGTCTTGATGCAGACCAAAGACTATGGTCATGCACCTATGGCGCAAAAGATGGAGTATGCCACATACTACGGCTACTGTTTTTTGCAGGGGACACTGACATGCCAGATCCACTTGTGAGTATCACTATTTTTTTTGTAGTTTATTTTAATGTTAAATGTAATATATTCTTATTTCATTTCACTAACTAATGCAAGAGCAATATGACGAGGACGACATGACAGAGCCGAGGGGCGACGCCGAGAGGTTGAGGGGAGCAACGGCCAGATCCTTGCCCATGGTGGTGACGATCGTGGAGATGAGGGCAATGGTGGTGTTGTGGGTGGAGGCAAGGGTGGTGGCATTGGTGATGGTGATCATGAGTCCGATATTAGTGACTCGTATAGTGATGACTTATATAGTGATCGTGCCTAGGGATCTATTATGTATATTTGAGGATGAGACTTGTATTATATATGTGAGGATTCATCACTATTCATTGTACAGACATATGTGAGGATGACACTTGTTTTGTATGTGTGAGGATTGATCACCACACACTCTAGACACATGTACATATATTTACTGATGATATATATTGACATACGTCTGTTGCATCATTGAACAATTAATTATTTGTTTATTGTCTCTTGGAAAGCCAGATAGAGAAAAATCAAAATTTTTATCGTAGTTCAATGTATTTCTATGTTAGGCTCTAACATTAACAAGCTTTTGATTTTCATGGTTTCTGCAGAGGTCCCTATATATCAACTCAAGCTAACTTTCAAGCTCAAAGATCCAAACTATGAAGTTTCAAAGCACTTGATTTAAAAGTATCAAGCTCACCATAAGCTATTACGGTTACAATACCTGATTTCAATTTATGTACCATGTACCATGTACCATTTACCAATTGCAAGCACGAGGTTTCATTATGAAACCTAATACCAACTCAAGTACCAAGTACCAAGTACCAAATCTAACACTAAAAAGGTTTTTTTGTTTCCATGTTTATTGGTTAAGGTACCACAAAGTTAGACCAACTAATCAAGTACCAAGCACCAAATCTATACCAAGTACCGAATTAAGTACCAAGCACCAAGTTATACCAAATCAAGTACCAAGCAATAAATCTAGTACCAAGTACCATGTACCATGTACCATGTACCAATTGCAAAAACAAAGTTTCATTTTGGAACCTAATATCAAATCAAGTACCAAGTACCAAGTATCAAATCTAACACTAAAAAGTTTTATTCATTTTCATGTTTATCGGTTAAGGTACGACAAAGTTACACCGACATGTACTGAGTCGTAGGAAATAGGGACAAATAGGTTGAACCTAGGTACAATACTTGAGGTCTTATAATTTTCAATATTTGCATTTTTCTTATTTTTCTTTTTGGCTCATAATTTAGCAAGCTAATGTATCTGATGGTAAGACTGTAATAATCTCTCTCTTTTTTTCTTTCGTTTTTATCTCTATGTATACACAAGAGTTGTCAGGGGCAACCATGACAAAATATGATGTTATGGAGAAGATCTGATGCAATTGTAGATGCTTTTGTATCCGGGAGTGCTTGAGCTTCACACCACCGAGTTAGATAATTTATCATGACAAGGATAGATTTTTTGCCTACCACAGAAGAAGGAAATGGACCTATGAGGTCCCAGACAACCATCTCAACTAGTTCATTCACCTGTAACGATGAGAGATCTGATTGGGTGATTTAAGCTCTAGGCAAGTGGGGCAAGTGTGATTTCTTAATAAAAAATGTACTTGATTGATCCTTTCATGTATTTGATTGTAAATTGGTATTCTTAAAGCGCCAAAGCCCATCGAAGAAGCCATCCTGGTGGGTGGGATTTTTGTAGAAGAGGGATGATGGGTTGATGGTCAGTTTCGATAGTGACAGTGGTTTCATGAAGATATGGATGAAATTTGGTAAAAGCCTAGACCAATGAAATGAAAGTTCTACACTCTCTTTAGTACTTACTTGCACTATAGAATGAAGTCGGGCCTTGGTTGCAAATCCCGCAAGATAGATCATGGTGAAGGCGAGGCCAAAGGAAGAACAACTTCATTTCTTGAGACATGGTGGGATCAACATGTAGTGATAGTTGATTTAGCTTAATCGCAAATTGTACTATTGCACTACAAGATATAGGCCTTATATCGACGTTTAAAGCGACGAAAATGCAAATAACAAAATTTGCCCCCGTCGTCGCAAAAAGCGTCATTATTCGCGACGCCATAGAATAGTCGGTATCACTATCGCTATCAACATCGGCGCTGATAGCGACGGTTTGCAACGTATATAACGACGCCAATAACGACGCGATCAGTAAAATTTGCGACGCTAATAGCGACGGTAATAGGGAAAAAAAATTTGTGGTAGGGCAGCAAGCTTCCCTGGCACATATAGCACTGTATGCTTTATGAGAGCCATACAAAATAGTTTCTGCACTACTGTGTACAATGCGCTTGCAAACAAAAAAAATGTATACTAAAATCATAAAACTAATACATGAAATAAATACATGATCGCATAATAAGCGATTGGTACAATCATGACAAGATATCACTAATACATAGAAAATGTCTACATAGATCAGGCGACTCAAGAATAAAGGTGTGTGAGCTCTAGGGATCCAAGGGCGAGCTACATATCCTCATCCCTCGAAAGCTCATCCCACCGCAAAGGAGCATCGAACAAACTCTACAAAAAAAGAAACAACACATCAGTCCACCATACAATAATGCATTCAAATATCTCATGGTAACTACGAACAAGAAAGATGAGTGACTTACAGGGCTGCCGCATCTATACAATTGGTCGATCAATGAAGTGCGACCATGCCTCTCTACATATCGAGTCTCAAGGCCAGTCAGATTGCTATTTGTAATGGAGTGATGCAAAGAAAACAAAATGCTAATTGTTGAAAACATGATTATTAGTACAAAGAATATTTCAAAAAAATAAACAAGCAAAACAAAATAAAAACTTACAAAGTCCTCCAAATATGTCCTGTGGAGTGACCCTTGAACTTTAAAATAGCCCCATAGAGAGCATCCAAGCAAGCCACCCTCAAAGCATTATGTTGAGTATGTTTTGAAAGCTCATTGAAGTCTTGGTTTGGTTTGAAGATTCCTGATAGATTCTAGTGATTTTTTAGTTCTAATGTGTTTTGTTAGTGTTTGTAGAGCTATATTTTGGTTCTTTTGAGAGGTCTGATTATGAAAAAGTGGTTTGTCAAGGTGTGATTGAAGATATATGGGATGATTTTTGATAGCTTAGAATGGTTTTGATATGAGCTAGGAGGTTTTGTTACTTTCTGTTTGGCTTCTAATAACTTCTCATGAGTCGTTGTATGTCTTTTGTAAAGATCTGTATGCTTCTATATGCGTTTTGTTTGATGGATTCTTGACTTGGAAATTTCTTTCTACTTTTGAAGTAGGGAAATACAAGCTCAAGCTAGCTAGTTTAAATGAAGAAGAAGCAATTGATGACTAAAGCTGAAGACTAGGAGTGGTTGTGTTACTAGTGTGCTATGAAGTATCACTATAGTGGCTCCAATGCCTTTTTTAATAAGTCATATCTATTGGAGGATGTCTCCATGACCGAATGAGAATTATTGTGTATTATTCTATTATATTCCAATGTATCATTGAACGAGGGTGTGTGAGAGATAGAAAAATTTTGATGCAAAATGTTATACATGAGAGAGATATTGTGAGATTATGAGATAAAAGACATGGATTCTTTGTGGAAGCTTCAAGACGAATAATATGTGATTGTTTCCATTCATAAAGTGGTCTATATGATTTTTTCTTCTTTATGGTTCTTTGTTATGAAGAATATGATGTGCTTCATTGAGTTTACTACCGTGGGGGATACAATCAATGATGTTGCATAAAGATCTACTTCCTTGGTGTTTATTTTCCTTGTGTGGTTTCATAGAAGATGCAAAATATGCTTATTGATGAGATAAGGTATACTTTACTTCAGTTCTTTCCCCGTGTTCTTGATGTTATCTTGGGAGCTTTATGATTTGGTGCATAACCAGGGAAAATTTTTATCAACAAGCACCCATAGAGGCTAAAAATAAAGAAAACAACACTATTAGAAAGAGAAGAAATCAATGGAGCTAGATTATAGAATTCCTTTTACCTCAAAAGAATTGAGGAAATTTATTTATAAGGTCACTTTCTATAAGAAATTGACCCCATAATGGAGAAAACAAAATGCCATCCTAATCAAGCTTTTATGACGAACTATATCCATTGTCTTTTAAACTCACAGAAACATGCACCATTGTAGCCAATTGTTTGTAGCAAAACTAAAAGAAAAAAAGCAAAGAGAATGGTTAGAAATGGGAGACTTGGCCTTTGTTGAAGACTTTCCAGACAAGATTAAGTAATACAAAAGCTTCAAGAGTCTTGGTCGATGGAAGTCCATCGCAACAAGAAGAACAAAAGTTGGAATATGGTCATGGCACACAATAATAGGATACGTGGGAGACTTGGTGGAGTGATAACCTTATGTATTTTCAATTAGCAACCCACTAAAAACTAATGGATCGTGTTTTCCTAACGATATACTATTGAAACCCTCAGTAACAAAACTATCATTGCAATGCTTGACATATAAGTTAGGATGATCTGAAGAACAAGAGATAAACCCTTGTTTTGTAAGGAAGAGATCAATCTTTTGATACCAAGCTCATGATGGATTGTTTGAGACCATAGATGAAATCTGCAAAAGCAAGATTTTTCTTATGTCTGACTACAAATCCCTCTTGTTGCTTCACGTATATCTCTTCCTTTAAATCACCATTCAGAAATAAAATTCTCACATCCATTTGGTGAACCTCCAAATCAAAATCAATAGAAAAAACTAACAAGATCCAAATACTAGTGATATGAACAATAGGTGAGAAAGTTCCTTGATAATCAACTCCTGCAATTTGTGAGAAATCTTTGGCAACTAGCCTTGCTTTGAATTTTTCAAATGTTCTATCTGCTTTTGTTTTAGTCTTATAAACCACTTGCATTTAATAGCAATACGTCCAGGTGGTAACTTAGTTAGAACCCATGTAGCTTTAAAGAGAAGAGATTCATAGTCAGCTTCCATAGCCTCCTACCATTGCTTCTTTTTGTGGGGATGACATGGCATCACTATGACAAGGTCTTCACAAATATTGAGAGCATTCTCAAGAATATCAGAATCAGAACGCGACATGTACCATGCTTGTTATCAATTGGGAGATCAACTCAACACCAAGGTCATCATCAACAACAATAATAGGTGTGAAAATCATTGAAAGGATGTTTTTCACATGTGCACAATATTGATTTCATAATTGTTTGAGCACTTGGCATCCGCAATATGCATAAATCATGGAAATTATTTAAAGGTATCAGAAATCCTGGATGCACAGCAATTGTTTTCATTAGGACCTTGACCTACGTTGAGTGAGAGACAGGACACCCTAAGCCATAGGCTAGTCGTGGGGACTAGGGAAAAGAGAAGTAAGGACAATGGTACATTCCTGTATACGATTAAATGGTACCTTGAGTGGATTTTGTGCGTCATGTTTATATGTTGAGCGACGCATCGAGGGGCCAATCCCCAAGGTGTAGGAGAGTCGCAGAGGGGTGGTGGCACTCAGCCGTTGGAGGACCCCCTATGTCTGTGCTTCGTGCCATTAGGCAATGTGTAAGGGACTCCCTCTGAGGAGTAGTGGGTGAGAGAAGAGTGGACTACAAACGACGTAATACAAACGCAAGATGTCTAGGAAGGCAATGTATGTGTCATCAACGCTCCTGGCCGCGAGGCCGTGGGGTTGTTGAGCGCGTGAGATAGAGATCCGGCTAGTTCATGAGCCAGTGCCGGCCCGTTTTAGGTTCCATCATAATGACTTTGTATCATCAATTTCCTCTAGTGACCACGTTCTCCCAGCATCCTCCTGCGACTATATACTGCCCATAAGTTGCTCATTGAAAATACCATCATGACTTATGATTATCTTCTTGGAGGATGGATCATAAAACTTGTATCCCTTAGAAAATTTTGAATATCCAATGAAAATAACTTTCAAACTAGGAGGATTAAGTTTGTTGCGAGTCTCTTTGGGTACATGAATATAAAGAATACATCCAAAGATTCAAAAATATGAAACAGAAGGAGTTTCACCTATCTAAGTAGTAATTGGTAGTTTACTTGATGCCATGAGGCATATTCCATGGTGGATTCCGTGAGGTTTTGCGGTGGATTCTATAAAATTATATTTGTTGCCGAGGCTCATACACAAGGTGGATTCCTTGTGCGAAAAGTTGATGGGGGCGCCTGTCCTTTTTGGGTGTCTTGTTAATTTAATATGCAAATGGGTGATTCCATAGCGAGTGACTCCGCAAAATACATATTTAAATTAATAGACGTTTATGAGTTTAGAGTGTGCACTCGTAATAAATTAAGGTTAGAATTGAGTTCTAACCAATTTATTTATTTCTTAGCTGAAGACTCCTAGGTATTCACTTTTGTCGGTTTAATTTTATTATTTTCTAACAATTGTGAATGCTTCAATTGATGTGTGGAGCAGGTAGCGGTGGCGTTGGGAAGCATTGGGCGATAGCATGTATTCAAGTTATTGAGAAGGAATTATCATTTTGATGAGCATGCATCTTAGGCGTGGCATCAATATTTATTTTGACGCACTTATTTATTGAAGCGCTTGACATTTATTTATTATTTTGTATGCGCATGGGCCCACAATTTAAATATTTGTTATTGGACATTGTATTTGGGCACAACCCGACTCTTTGGGCACCCAATGGCTTTAATTCTTTAGTGGGACAAAAGCAAACACAAAAGCTAAAGTGTGCTAATTGTAAATTGGGCCATTTTTTGAGCTTAGAGATGAATAATTTATCAAATACATGCTTTGTGGAGCGCTCACACAAGGCATGGGGGAGATTGTACCCAATTAGTCTTTTGCTTCATGTCATGCAAGTCTTCTCTCTTGTTTTTTGTGCAAAAAGTTCTTTTGTTTTTGGGGACCTTCCGACGCTCGCTACGTACACATACAACATCCGATGTATGCACCAGTACTAGAAGGAGAAATCATAGGAAGATGATTTTGCACAAATACTACTATCAAGATTGCTTCACTCGAGAAACATTCAGATAAGACAAAATGAATGAGCATACATTGCATGGCATTGAGGGTAGTCTTATTTTTACGTTCAGCAATACCATTCTCTTTAGCAAAGTAGGGAATAATATATTCATGATAAATATCCTGATTATTACAATAATCATCAAAATCATTTGAAATATATTCTTCACCATCATCATTACAAAGTTTCTTGATGCGACAACTAGTATAAAGTTCTACAGCTTTTTGATATTACTTAAAAGATAATAAAGTTTCTGATTTGTGTCACAAGAGAAAAACAATGGTGTATCATGAGAAGTCATCAATAAAAGTCATGAAATATCAATATTGAGGTTTCGATGGAGGAAAAGCCACAAATATTAGTGTGAATAAGATTAAGAAAATCTCTTGAGTGAGTTGTGGTGGAAATGGAAAAGGTTTTGCAAAAATGCTTTCCAAGTGAACAATATTCACAAATACCCATGTGAGGACAAGCTTTGAATTCTATACCTTGAACAAGGTCATGCTGATAAAGATCGACAAGATTAGAAAAATTAGAGTGAACAAAATGATGATACCATATCTTGTTGTTAAGATCACTAGGAGCTATAACAACATTTGCAATATCTTCATTTAAAGATAACTAAAAAAGAGTACCATTTCGAGGAGCGACAACTATGGTTTGACTGTCTTGGTATGGTCATAACCCACAAAGAGACCGAGATCCATAAGTATTGCAACTGAAAGAAGATTCCTTTGTAAATTTGGGATATGTAAAACTCCGCACAGAATTCTTGTTTGAAGAAAGAGTATCGAGATATAAATCAGCATCTATACCTTTGACTTGACAAGTTATGTTATTAGCAAGATAAACCAATTTCTTCATAGTAATAGAATGATAATTATGTAACCATTGGAACTGATATGTCATGTTTCCCATAGTATCGGAATCAATAATAAAAAGAAATCTATCACAAACATGAAGTATTCTTTAAATCAAAACACCACTTAAAACATGAATAGGTTGGATGATCGCTCTTTTTGTAGTAGTCACAAGAAGAATAATCTTTGGATAAACATGGTCGTTTATTTGAAATACCATGTTCTTCATCATTTTATTTTTCCCAACGATCATTTGTAATGTAACCATTTCTATTGCAGTAAGAATAACATCTATTAGGAAACTTGAGATGAAAGATACTACCACCACAATGAGTCCTATGTGTAAAGCATGGAAATGGATGCCTTTAAGCAAGTAAAGCTTGGTTGATTTGTTTTGACTGTGTGTTCTCTTGTGGGATTGTAGCTATTTCTTGATTTGTGTATCATCATTTATGTCATTGTGAACATTCAATTAAAGATATACAAGCTTGATCAAAATTGATACCATCTTTGTTAGATAATATGGTAACAATATTGTCATAAGCAAGATCCTTTATAGTGTCAAGAAACTGTGCTACCAATTGCTTTTGTGGAATGGCATCAACCAATAGTAGCAACTTGATTGATAATATTCTTGAATGATTTGATATACGTTGTCATAGAAGTTTTGATATTGCACTGTAACTCAGTGAGTTGACTAACGAAGATAAATTATTTCCATAATAGATTTCTTCTCAAAATTTGCTATCAAATACTCCCATATAGCTTTGAGATTGAAAGATTACATATATCAAGCATAAGAGATTCCTAAAGAGCAAAAAGAATATACCAACGAGCTGCTTTGCCATTTTTCAAGATAGATCCTTTAGTTACAATGGTATTATCATGACCCTGATCAATTGGTTGAGGCAGGCATTTATAATTACCAAGAACAGTATCATACAAGTCATTGCCTTCAATTAATTAGCAACATCTTTACTTTCCATCCAAGGAATCCTTGTCCTTGAAAGTAAGGGACAGAACGTTGTCCAGAAGGAAATCTGTTGACAATTATAGAATTTGACATATCTGACTGAGAGAATATGTACAAGATGAAATCACAAAATCTGCACACCATATACAAAACGACTATGAAAGTGTAGCAGTACAAGTCATATGCAAAAGCTATGTTGTAAAGAAAGATGTTTAGTTTCAAAAGTATATGCCAAAATAAAGCGGCCCAAAATAGATGGAACATGGGTGAGAATAAGGCCCAAAATAGACAAAACATATGCAATAATAAATTGGCCCAAAATAGATGATAAATATGAATAATGATATAAACATTATCGTTTTACATTTTAGCCAAGAATAGATGATGATCTGGCTAATTTTGGTGGAAACTCAAAAGTGAGTAATCGTAACGACACCTGTGTCATAGAAGTCTACACAAAAAGCTATTATCGTGTTTGTTTTTATATTTCAAGTTCAATTTACGTGAATTGGCATAACTCTTGAGACAAAGAATTCCAAATTGAGCACAGATTTGCTAGGAAGAAAGCTCGTGAGTCCTTAAGAGTTTTCTTGAGAAAGGTGTTTCCTTAAGAGTTTCCCAAATAGACACTTTAAGGGTGTCCAAGCAAGGCATATCTACAATTTAACATATTTGCAATCTAAACCATGATCAAGTGAACTTGTTTTATGCTTAAAATTTATAACATAAGATGCTCATAACATACACAATAAATCAAATTTAAGCATGAAAAGAACATGAATCAAGAATTGAAGAGATACTATATAGGTATACTTTCTTATTATTGTCTTCTCAAGAAATTGGTTGTGATCGATCTTGATAGCTCTGATACCATATTGAGATGTAGAGAGATAACATATATAGAGAGAGAGAGAGAAGGGACACACCATGTACACCCCCAAAGACTATTTCATATTGATCACCACTACAAGATATAGGCCTTATACCGATGTTTAAAGCGACGAAAATACAAACAACAAAATTTTCCCTCGTCATCGCAAAAAGCATCATTATTAACGATGCCATAGAAATGTCGGTATTGGCGTCGCTATTGGCATCGCTATGCACGTCGCAAACCGTCGCTATCAGCGTCGGTATTGGCATCGCTATCAGCATCACAAATGACACTGATAGCGATGATTTGCGACGTGCATAGTGACGCCAATAGCGACGCGAGCACTACAAGGAATTGGGCAATTAGCGACGCCAATTAGCGACGGCGGATATCGGCGTCGCTATTGGCGTCACTATTGGCGTCGCTATTGGCATCGCTATTTGCGTCACATTTGTGACGCAAATAGCGATGCCAATAGCGACGCCGCAGAGAAAAAACCGCGGCCGAAACTCGAGCGCCGTTTTCATTTCTTTTGCTTTGACTTTTGAGAGCGAGAGCGAGGGAGAGAGCGAAGGCTTTGTGAGAGAAGAAGAGGAAGAAGACTTGCTGCCATCGTCACCGCCGCCGCCGCCACCGCCGTTGTTTGCGAAGGAGAGGAGGAGCCCTCATTGCAAAGAGAAGCCACCCCACGCTCGCCATATCTCATTGGTGAGTCTCCCTCTCTCTTTCTTTTGCTTGCTGGAGGTTTAAATCGTTCTCTTTTGCTTGTTTAGGAGAGGAAATGAAAGAGAAGGAGAGGGAGAGGGAGAGAGAGGGAGAGAAAGAGAGGGAGAGGGAGAGGGAGAGGGAGAGGGAGAGGGAGAGGGAGAGGGAGAGAAAGAGAGGGAGAGTGCATTCTCTCTCTCTCTCTCCCTTTTGCTTGTTTAATGTTTAATTAAAATCACTTTCCTTTTTGCTTGTTTAGGAGAGGAAACGAGAGAGTAAGAGAGAAAGAGAGGGAGAGGGAGAGGGAGAGGGAGAGGGAGAGAAAGAGAAAGAGAAAGAGAAAGATAGGGAGAGGGAGAGGGAGGGGGAGGAAATGAGAGAGAGAGAGAGAAAGAGAAAGAGAGGGAGAAGGAGAGAGAGTGCATTCTCTCTCTCCCTCCCCCTTTTGCTTGTTTAATGTTTAAATCACTTTATTTTTTGCTTGTTTAGGAGATGAAATGAGAGAGAAAGAGAGCGAGAGGGAGAGGGAGGGGAAGGAAATGAGAGAGGGATAGAAAGAGAAAGAGAGGGAGAGTGCATTATATCTCTCCCTCTCCCTTTTACTTGGAGGATGTTTAAATCACTTTATTTTTTGCTTGTTTAGGAAATGAGAGAGAAAGAGAGATAGAGAGGGAGAGGGAGAAAAAGAGAAAGAGAGGGAGAGGGAGAGGGAGGGGAAGGAAATGAGAGAGGGAGAGAAGGAGAACGAGAGGGAGAGGGTGAGAGAGAGAGTGTGCATTCTCTCTCTCACGATGGGTTTGGTTGTTTGTTGTTTGAATCACTTTCTTTTTTTCTTGTTTAGGAGAGAGGGAGAGGGAGAGGGAGAGGGAGAGGGAGAGGGAGAGGGAGAGAAAGAGAAAGAGAGGGAGAAGGAGGGAGAGTGCATTCTCTCTCTCCCTCTCCCTTTTGCTTGTTTAATGTTTAAATCACTTTATTTTTTGCTTGTTTAAGAGAGAAAATGAGAGAGAAAGAGAGCAAGAGGGAGAGGGAGGTGAAGGAAATGAGAGAGGGATAGAAAGAGAAAGAGAGGGAGAGTGCATTGTATCTCTTCCTCTCCCTTTTTCTTGGAGGATGTTTAAATCACTTTATTTTTTGCTTGTTTAGAAAATGAGAGAGAAAGAGAGATAGAGAGGGAGAGGGAGAAAAAGAGAAAGAGAGGGAGAGGGAGAGGGAGGGGAAGGAAATGAGAGAGGGAGAGAAAGAGAACGAGAGGGAGAGGGAGAGGGTGAGAGAAAGAGAGAAAGAGAGGGAGAGGGAGAGAGAGGGAGAGAGAGTGAGAGAAAGAGAGGGAGAGGGAGGGGAAGGAAATTTAAGATAATAGACTTATTGATAATGGTATGCAATGTGCTTTTCCATGGGCGTGGTACATTGGTAAGTCTTTAAGATGGCTTAAAAATGGTCAATTCCTTCATAATGTCCAAGTAGGGGATCTAATTGTGATATGCATAATTCATTGTTTTTGTATTAACTTTATAGGCATGCCAAATTAGAAATCATGCCAACTAGTCAACGGAAGGACTAAAAGAAAATGATACCCTAGCTAATGGTCATTAAGGTACTTCATCAAAATGAACCCAAAAGTATTGTTATAGAAGAAAAAACCCTTAAATTGAGTATAGGATAATTTCTCTCAGGTCTTATGACTATGAGTAGAATTGATTGAAATAAATTTTATTACTATAGTTATTAAAATTCATAGATGGCGTGCATTAATTTTAAAATGGATTACTTATACTCAAAGCTGAGATATAACAAATAATTATCTACCGGGACAAACAAATCCTTGAGCATGATACAAGGCCTGTTGAGATATCGAGCTCCACTCGTGATACGCCAGGGTGACCTTTGTGTATTTATGTCACCGACTTGTCAGTTGCAGACGCGGTTGATACATCGCCCATGAATAATAGCTACATGATAGCTATCCTTATCTACTCTAGTTCGTGGCTCAGTTAGTATGCCACCTTAGTTAGTTGAGTTTGGTTTGAGACCCATATAGAGGGTTCTTCTATTTCTTTGTACTTGAGTTCTTTTGGCTTACACAACTAAGAAGAGGAAAACTGTTTTTCAGCCTCCACCCTTGTGTGTCTTCCCCCATTGTGCAAGCAAGAAAGCTTCAAGCGAGACTCCTTCCTTCTCTCCCACAATCTTGACATGGTATCAGAGCCTTGTTCGTGGTAAGGAGCTCAAGAAAGCAAGCCAAGCTCGCGGTGTTCTGGTAAGAGGAGCAGTGTTGCTTTCATTTTCTGTTTTGGGAGCAGATCTCTGCAGGTAGCACAACCGGAAAGTGCAGGAGTGCATTGTCTCAGGTTGAGACGCCCTTCGCGGTGAAGCAAGAGGGCAGTATATGCTGCGCGAGTGGCCTTTAGCCCTTAGCGACCTTGTTTTTTTGATTTGAGGCCATTTCGAGGCCTGTTTTGGAGGCGGAACTTTTCTGCATGCACTCAGGAAAAGGCCCAGTTTTATGCTGTGCAGCCACTGTTCTACAAGTCGGTGAATAGTTACTGTAAAAATTGCATTGTATGCTTGTGCGCAGAGACATTGGGAGTTACAGAATCATCCCTGTTGCCTGTTGATGCAAAATCGTCACTAGAAAGTGACTGTGTGGTCAAATACCACTTTCGCCAGTTTTGCAGATTTTCCCTTGTGAGGGTGAAGCTGTGGTTTTTGCAGTGACATAATTTTTTGCAGTCTTCTGTAATGGCATCTGATTCTCTTTCACATATTGTCACTGAAAAGCTTGACAAAAACAACTTCCAAGCATGGAAGTTTAGAATGACGAATTTCCTTATGGGAAAAGGATATTGGGAATTTGTTGCAGGAAATGAAGAAGAACCAGTTCTTCTTAATGTTCCCAATCAACAGCAAATGCAGGCATTTAAAGCATGGCATGAGAGAGCCAGGAAAGTTATGTATTGGCTGTCTATCAGCATTTCAGACTCTATGATTGTGCATATTCAGGATGCAAGTACGCCAAAGGAGGCATGGGATACTTTGTCAAAAATGTATAGCACAAATACACAAGCCAGGAAAATGCAGCTCAAGGAAGAGTTGCACAATGTGCAAAGAGAAAATATGAGCATCAACGACTACCACATGAAGGTGAAGAAGATTGCAGATGCACTTGCTTCCATTGGGTCACCAGTGGAAGATGATGATTTAGTTTCTGTGACCCTGAATGGTCTAGGAAAGAATTATGCATAGTTTCGGACATCCATTTCAGTTCGTGAAAGATTTCCTGATTTTGAGGAGTTGATTGCTCTTCTAATTTCTGAGGAGCAAAGAAATGGTGGTCCATCTTCTTCAGGAGGAACTTCAAAAGAAGCTGTCTTCTACTCAAATGCTGGAAGAGGTAGAGGCAGAGGTAGAGGAGGCCGATATGGAGGCCGTGGTAGAAATCAGAATATGCAGCAAACTCAAGAAAACCAGTCCTATGGAGGAGGACGTGGTAACTCTAGAGGTAGGGGGAGCCAAAGAGGTCGTGGTGGATGGCAAAGAGGCCAAAATGCAAACAGTAATGTTGAATGCTACTATTGTGGTAAAATGGGTCATATGGCTAAAGATTGCTATAAAAAGTAGAATGACATCATGAATGGAAAACTGCAACAAGGAAATTATGCATCCTCTAGTAGACAGGGTGATGACAGAAATGAGCATCTGTTTATGGTGCAGCACATGAACAATTCTGTGACAAGTGCAGAAGAAAGCAACGATGTATGGTATGTTGACTCAGGTGCATCAAACCACATGACAGGTCATGCAGAATGGATAGAGGATGCAAGGAAAATGGAAAAACCAGGATTTGTGGAGACTGGTGATGATACTGCACATCCTATTGTGCAGATTGGAAAAATTCCCTTGTCTATGCAGGATGGGAAAAAGAAATACATGTCCGATGTATTTCATGTCCCGAATATCACCAAGAATCTGGTTTCTGTTGGTCAAATGATTGAACAGGGCTTGCAGGTCAGATTTAATCCTCATGGATGCTTTGTTGAGGATATGAAAAATAAAGGTCGCTTGATAGCAAAAGGAAAGAAGAATGGCAGAATGTTTACATTGGATGCAAACATGTCTGAATTGAGTGCAGCAATGTTTGCACATGGGACCGGTGTAGTTGCACATATTGATATCTGGCATAAACGCATTGGTCATGTTAATGTACAGCGACTTAAATCAATGCATGCCCAAAATATTGTTGCAGGTTTGCCAAAATTCAAGGTTGCAGAAATGCATAAGGTATGTGAAGCCTGTCAATTTGGAAAACAGGCAAGGAAACCATTTCCTAGACATGTTCAAGAGAGTAAGAAGCCATTGGAATTAATCCACTCTGATGTGTGGACAACTAAAGCTGCATCTCTTGGAGGCTGTCATTATTTTGTCAGTTTTATTGATGACTATAGCAGAAAAGTTTGGGTGTATTTTATGAAAAAGAAAAGTGAAGTTTTTGGGCATTTCAAAACTCTTAAAGCGATGGTTGAAAAAGAAATAGGCCTGCAGATAAAATGCCTAAGGTCAGATGGAGGGGGAGAGTACCTCTCAAATGAGTTTGCAAGGTTCCTGCAGGAGCATGGCATAAAGCAACAATATTCATGCAGTCATACCCCACAACAAAATGGAATTGCAGAAAGGAAAAACAGGCATATTGGAGAGGTATCTCGTGCCATGCTCAATAAAAAAGACTTGCCAGATTTTTATTGGGCTGAAGCAGTTGCTACAGCAGTCTACATAATGAACAGGACTCCCACTGCAGCAATACATGGAATGACTCCAGAGGAGAGGTATACTGGTAGGAAACCAGATATTTCTCATTTGAAAATTTTTGGTTGCATTGCCTATGTACATGTGCCAGATGAGTTGAGATCCAAGTTGGATCCAAAAGCTGAGAAGTGCATCTTTATTGGTTACTCTCTGCAGCAAAAAGGGTATAGATGCTATAACCCTTCTACTCGTAAGTTTACAGTGAGCAGAGATGTTGTTTTTGATGAGATGAGTAGCTGGTATAAATCAGTAAATGTGATTGATGATGTAGATGCACAAAATGGTAATGCCGCACAGAATTCACAGCAGCAGTCACAAAATGTTAGTGGACCTGGAGCGTCCTCTAGCAGTGGTTCACATTCTTCGCCATGGACAGGCAGATTGAGATCAGGAGAATCTTCTCAAGGCAGTGCAAATAGTGGTATGCAAGACATGTCACGAAAAGGAAAAGAGAAGGTAGATCAGCCCATGTTTGATGTGAATGCAAGTCACTCTTATGTGGATGGTGAATCCAGTGGCTCAGAACAGAGCATTGATGATGAGTTGGGTATTCCTTCTATTGTTACACCTGGAGTAAGGAAGACCAGGGATGTTTTGAGAGCACCTGGGAGTGAACATACTTTGCGCAGGTCTACGAGAGCTAGGTATCCTGTGGATAGGCTGAAATATGATGGATTTACAGCCATTCACTATGCATATATGGTCAAAGTGATACAGGAACCAGAACCCACTACTGTTGAGGAAGCCATGGGAAAATAAAAATGGGAGAAAGCCATGGATGAAGAAATGGATGCCTTGGAAGCTAATGCTACATGGGAATTGGTACCTTTACCTAAAGGTAAAAATGCAATTGGCTGTAAGTGGGTTTATAAGGTGAAGCACAATGCAGATGGTTCTGTGAACAGATACAAGGCAAGATTAGTAGTCAAGGGGTATGCACAAACATATGGTATTGACTATGAAGAAACATTCAGTCCGGTTGCAAGGATGGCAACCGTAAGAGCGGTCATTGCTATGGCTGCATCAAAGGGATGGTCTTTACATCAGAAGGATGTAAAGAATGCCTTCTTGCATGGTGATTTGCAAGAAGAGGTCTATATGGAGCAGCCACCAGGTTATGTGCATGCTGTTCATCCTGAGTTTGTTTGCAGGTTGAAGAAAGCCTTGTATGGCTTGAAGCAAGCACCTAGAGCATGGTCTGACAAGATAGGACAGTATCTTGTCACTATTGGCTTTCAGATTTCCAAGGCAGATTTCTCACTTTATGTGAGAAAAACAGAGAAAGGTATTATGCTACTTGTCATTTATGTTGATGATTTGATTATGACAGGTGACAGTGATGAAGATATCCTTCATGTGAAAATGCTATTGAAGCAGAAGTTTGAGATGAAGGATTTGGGAGAGCTGCGTTATTTCTTGGGCATTGAGGTGATTAGATCACCAAGTGGGATACAGCTCTTGTAGAGGCAGTATGGATTGGACATGCTGTCCAAATATGGGATGACAGGCTAAAGATGACCAAATATCTGGGCTAAAATCCCATGATTGGCATAAGATATGTCAGGTTTGTAAACATAATAGATTTTAATTAGCGTGGACATTTTGAAATTTGAAAAGTGACCATTATTCATAATGCTTTCTCATTTGTGGCAGTTTGCCCTAGCGATCGCGATCACGGGATGCCTTACTCCAGAAATTCGCGGGGCCATTTACAAGTTGTCAACTTTGGTGTAATGGATCTCACAGAAAGAGATTAAGACATCCTCTATTGAATCCGCAAGGCGGGGAGCAGTTGAGACGGTCTGTCTCTTTGAGAAATACATGCCCACTAGCATGCTCACGATACAAGTTCACCTTCTTGTGCATCTTGTGGACGAAGTGGAGATTGCTGGACCTGTCCATACGCGATGGATTTTCTTCCTGGAGCGCTTCATGAAAACCCTGAAAGGCTTTGTGCGACAACGAGCTCATCCAGAAGGTAGCATGGCGGAAGGTTGGTTGGTGTCAGAGGCGTTAGTGCATATCTCACAATGGCTACTACCAACGATGAAACTAGACAATGAAATGCTATGGACGCTGAAGGACGATGATAGGCTGATTGGAGATGTGGTGGTTGGAAATGGGGTAGAAAAAATAATGGATGCCTCAATGGAAGAGAAGGTGAATCGCTTTTGTATGTTGCACCATGCCTCCATGGAGACGTGACTCGCCAAGTACCAGATTGCAAGGCGAGATCGAGAGGAAGCGCGAGCTGAATTCTGACGCAGTACGCGTCACCGACTGATTCGATATCCCGAAGGCATGGAGGAGATGCCACGATTTATGTCAACACGATGGTTGCATGGAGCCTTGACCATAGCATCCAGCGAAGGGACAGAGGTCTCAATGGAGGAGTGGGAGTTCTCGAGGGGATGTAGTCCAAAGGTAATGAGGGGTTTAGAATGTGTCGTATCTAAATTTGCTTGCTACATCTAATTTGAGTGTTTCAATGTGCAGTACAAAATATAAAGTGCAGCGTGGTCACGCGAACGACATTTTCGGGTGGAGCGTATTGACAAAATGCACTCCACAATGGACTGTGGTGTCATGGCAAGGTTTGAGCAAGAGAGCCGGCGACGAGCAACGGATCCAAACACGGTTGTGGATGAGATGGAGTATTTTGGGAACTTGCAAAGTATTATTACGGTGGATTACCGTTGCTTCTCCATGATACTATTCGATGTGCAGTGGTTCAAAGTGGTACTTGGAGGAGCTGGAGCAACAGTTCGACAAGGTCCATCTGGATTTCTCGAAATAGATTCCGAAAAAAAATGGACGGATTTGCACGACACCTTTGTGTTGTCGGCCCATTGTGAACAGGTGCAAATAGTCATTTGCTTGCTAATTGTAATACGACATGGTTTATGTCACAATGGTTTGAACTCGCTTTGTAAGTGTTTGTGAACATGTAATCTTCTATCCAAACCCCTGACAACCTCGATGGTGGTATGTTATACCTTCAACTCCTCGAGGTGCGAGAGTATATGATCAAAGCGATGTTCCAGGCATAGATGACAAAAATATGCAAGTAGAGGGGTCGATATTATAAGGGGTGGAGGCCACCGCAAGCTTGGAGCCCGCATCGGCTAACAATGATGGAAATACAGAAGTCGTAGAATTTTTTGAGAACGAGGTAGACTTGTTCTTTTGTGGTGACATGTCTATCAACCTTCCAATGTATGCAGAGTTGTGTCACGAGATTAACATGGGACCATAGAATACTTCATTCTTGGAGAATTGTATTACTCAATTCGTTGTTTAGATCTTCCATAAAGGTAGATAAGATATGCATTTTAAGAGGGATTTTTCAAAAATGATTTATATTAATGTGCTTTGTATAGTTTAAATTGATTATTCTAACATCATTTTTTATCTATGCAGGTATCGACATTTTCAAGATGAGTCGAGGGATGAGCGATGAGGAGTTTCAGGACATGATGGCACGCATGTCTCCAGTTCAGCTCGCGAGATTTAGAGAGATGGCAGATTAGGAGCTGTCTCGTTCTTCATCAGGGCGCTCTGCTAGATCAGCTTCAGCGTGATCAGATGCTTCAGCTGCGAGCAGACGATCTCGACGCTCGCGACTTGGGCCAGAGGGAGGGAATGCGACTGCAGGAGGATCAGGGGGGTGCTGCTGTGGAGACACGGACGTGGTGTCTCCGTCTCGTCGTTCAGTTGGAGCTGCGTCACCTCCAGGATTTGTCACACCTGTGGGGACGTCCACTCCAGTTACTCCAGCTTTCGCGCAGCCGTCGGTAGATGGCACGCCTTGTGGTGGCACTCCTTTTGGTGGCACCCCCTTTGGTGGCACCCCTTTGAGTGGCACTCCAGGAGAGGGTACCCCCGTCGGTACACCGGATGTACAGGGGTCTCCTCGATATGCCCAGGAGCATGGACGGAGATGGGAGAAGGCCCATCTTAGGCAGACTCCTAGGGGCTATGGATACCTAGTGGATAGTAGGTCAGGAGCCATCATCATGAATGATGAGGGGAGGAGGGTGATGGCTCACATGAGAGAGTTGTGCCAACAAGTTTTTTCGGCACAACGTCCTGGATCATTGGAGAAACATATCGGAGGGGAGCAAGGACTACATAGTAGCATCCTTGCACGAGGAGTTCCCGGTGCCAGCCGCAGTAGATAGATTCTCTACGGGCTGGATGATGGATTGCATGCGTGCATACATGTCACATAGACGATCCAACGCATGCAAGGCAATCAAGAGTGGGGCTCCAAAGCCCGAGTGGTTAGATGCAGACGACTGGCGCCGACTGAGGGGGGAGCCTACAAATTCGCCAGGACATTGGAGTCAGCAAGCGGGAGGCGGCGAGGGTACGAATCGAGGCCGGATCGGTACATCATCTTGGGAGTGGCGGCCACAGGACATATTTGGAGGACTTTGTAAGTTTCTCTTTTGTTTTGCTTATTTGTTTTTTTGAGATATTCTTTGTACTGACAATCATGTTTCTAACAGTTAGCATTTTGTTTTCTTTGCAGCACTCCATTACAAATCGCAATCCGCAAGGCCTTGAGACTCGATATGTAGAGAGACACGGTCTCAGGGCATTTAAAAGAATGAAATGAAGAAGTGTGGATGAGCCTAGAGCTGCAAATCAACCACCTCCCATGCATGTTATGGAAGAGGTCAGTCGGGAGCAAAAACAGGATAACAAACAAGAGGGTAAAAAGAAGGGCAAGCAGCCAAGATATAAGTTGCAATTTGACATTGAGACAGCCCCACAGATCTTAAGAAGGTTCTTGAAGAATGGATCTTAAACAGTCGGGTGGAATTTACCTTGGGAGAGGTGCTTGGCATTGCCAAGTGAGAATTTCATGATGAGATCATTGACATAATTAAAAGGAAGCGTCCGTTTCTTGGTGATACCACTAGTGCATTGCTGCAATTTGAAGAGAAAACTGGTTTGTTGGGTATTTGGGCTGAATATGAGCATGAAGTAAGTATAGGATTGTCTATGCAGTATGCTACTAATCAATGGACAGCATGTGGAAAAGAGAAGAAAGTGGCTGAAAATGCATTGTCTTGTAGCAATATGCATGGTGGAGTATGGCAAATGCAATAATATGGAGAAGAGACTCTAGGATTTATTCCTCGAAGTCACTACACAAGAAATCATTGGGCTAGAGCTACCATTGAAACGGTAGTGAAAATAGGGGAGCATGAAACTCCTTGTGTTGCTTTACTTGACCATGGATCTGAGATAAATATCATTGAGCGGGGATTGTATGAAGACACAATGGCAGCAAGAAGTGACCTAAAGGATCGGAACTCAAAGCCCAATCTATGGCCACTTTATGATGAAACTCGACATGAGACAACCAACGAGCCTACCCCATGGGTGCTCAAAATAAAAGAACAAGGACTATCAACAAGAAGATTCAGCCGATTCATATGCCTACAGGATATGGAGCATCTTGTCAAAACATGTTCACTCTAGATGACAAGAGCTTGTTTGGTTTAAAAACACATGATTGGCACAATTTTGTGGAGGTAAATGTATCTAGATCTTTGTAAGTATTTATTTTCTTGCATGTTTTGTTGATCAAATTAATTATGTATGCAACATGTTCTACCCCTTGTTATTGATGCAATTACACAAAAGAAGCGTGAATGTATAGAGCTTCTTTGTTTAATGGAAAATGAACTTTCAACCTCCTTTTTTGATATCCACGTTCATCTTCTAATCCATCTAGTGGAAAAGATAGAGCTCACTGGTGTTGTGAGCACTTGATGGATGTTTTGGGCCGAGAGGTTTATGGGAGTATTGAAAGGTTATGTATGCCAAAAAGAAAGACTAGAGGATTCTATGGTGAAGGGATGGATGCTTGAAGAATGCACGTATTAAGTTTGTGAATACCTTGAGAAAAATGATTCTGAAGCTCCACGCGTATGGACAAATGAGTCATCTTCTACCATGTTGGAGGCGGTATTTTCCGATAAGGGAGTCCCTTTTCGACTTAAGGTCCAAGATAAATTGGATATTTCTACTTTCATTGTCTATAATAGTGAATGCGTACAACAATTCGTTGATGAGTACGAGGAGGAACTTGTAAGCAAATGAGTTGGTAGACGTAAAAAGAGGAGATCCATACATCAAACCAAAGTAAATAACAATGGGAACATACCTACTTTCATCGATTGGTTATACACCCATATGCAACGAGCGCTAGTGATCATGAGCCAATCTCAACAGAACAAAGAGAGTTTATGATTGGGTGTGAAAGACAAGTAACTTGTTGAGTTTTGAAAACTCTGAAACTAAACAAGTGAATTTTATTTTTTAATTATAATTTATTTATTGGTCTAGGCTCGAATGTATACCAACATGTGGGCTTATGGACAACATCCTCGGATAGTGCATGTCCAACCTAGAGGTGCACTTGTTTGATAGTGTTGACCCTATTCGATCATGATGACACTGTAGATTATGAGAATGACAAGGATCGAGACTCTTAACACGATAGACACCAAAGAGGAAGAAATAATGGATATCGAGTCTACAGAGGAAATGAACATCAACACAAATTTAATGATGGAGGAGTTTGAAGAAGTCAACAAGGATAATGAAGATGAAATTTTATTGATGGTTAATCTCAGAGATGATGAGGAGGACTATTAGTCTTAAGTGTCAACTCATGGATCAACCTATGCTCACAACCTATGCTTGATAAGATTTAATCTCAAAATAATTCATTGTGAAGTCATGATTTTTATTCTTTTGAAAACTTACTAACAAGGGTGGGTGGTGAGGAGTCTTGTGGTAATAGCCTCATATGGCTAGTGTCGAGGTTTGATTCCCCTCAGACTCGTTTTTATTTCTCTAGCTATGTACAGGGTAATCTTATCTCCAAGTTCACTAAAAGAAAGTTTGTATCGGGGTTTGATTCCCCTCCTCTACGGAGGATTCTATCTCGCGTTTCAACCCTACTATTTGCATCTCAACCTTTAGTACCTGCAATCAAGAATTATTTCCTAGATCAACTTGGCATAGCAATAGACCATCAAAGCTAGCAGTCTTCTATCATTTCTTGGCAGCATTTTCAGCAACACCCTCAATGAGTACCTGCAATACCCCCCGCCCACCCTGCCCATTTGCTACTCTAGTCATGCTCTCTCTCTCTCTCTCTCTCTCTCTCTCTCTCTCTACGCCACTATGGTCACCCCCAGCTTTGATGTTTGGTCACCCTAGCTTTGATGTATGTGGCAACAATATGGGCCCCATGCTTGTTAGCCACCTCATGGATGCAGATTGAGAGACCACATATATGTATGATCTCATGCTTGTTCTACAGCAAACCATCAGTACCACTATTCTATCTGACATTGGTATCAGAGCTCTCTAGTCATAACTTTTTGGTCTCATAGGTTGTTTTGGCCTTTTGAAGACATAAGTATAGCATTTCTTTTTGTTTCATTTCTCTCTCTCTCTCTCTCTCTCTCTACTTACTATGCATTGTCACATCGATGACTCATGAGTTCGCACATTTGCTTGAGCAACCACTCAGACTCCATCTTGTCCCAAACTCCGTCTCCAGTGTATTGATGACATATTTCTTCTCATCCTCAAGCTGATCACTACATTGCAAAATAAGGTCAATAAATCAAACATACAATACATTATCAGAATAAGGAATTGTAACTCAAGTGAATTAGGTTCCAAGATAGATTAGGTTGGACTCATAAACACAATCTTGAGTGACTGGAACTAAAAAGGTACCATATATTTTTAAATGAGTGTCAAGTACATACCTTTATAGCTTTTTGGACAGTACCATTGTACTCATTGTGCAAATGGGATTTTGGACATCTCTTCCTAGAGCTTCTAGAGCATACATCTTTGTCATATCTCCTAGCCTCTTTAAGGCATAGATTCAGCCTCTATGGGCATACATCTAGCCTCTATGACCAAGCATAATTTGCTATTGTCAACACCCCCCTCAAATGATGAGTCTCTACCCTTATTGGCTTTTTCCCCCCTGCATGTCAACATGGACCAAGAGATTAGCACATTGGCAGCCTAGTCAAGTTAAGACTTGAAACATTACATTTTGGTAGGGTTTCTTTACATCCACTATGGGAAGTAGATCCACTAAGGGAATATGAGATCCATGATGGAAAATTTTTGCAAGAATTTTCGTTTGTAGCAGGGGAAAATATTTTCTTCTTATTTTTGTTGCTTCTTTGGCAACCTTTGATCTTTTGCTCCAATCTTTGATCTTCTTTGTCTTCTTGGACCTCATTACCTTCATGCTTCTTGGCTTTTGTTGTGCTCCTTATCCCTTTCGATGGGTGGTATGTGCTTTTTACTCTAGTCTTCTTGACACATTCTTTCTACTTAAGAACTTGAGATGGATACACATGAATACATTGTTTTGGCTTATCAGATTCTCTCTGCCATACATGGCTTGGTGATTATTACATTGGTCTTGCGATACATGCATTTTGGGATTTTATGAATAGTGCAATAGCTTGGGCATACAAGATGGATACATATTTCTTTGGATTTACATGCCCTTTCTTGTTAAGGGAATCAAACCATACCATTGTACTCATTGTGCATATGGGATTTTGGATATCTCTTCCTAGAGCTTCTAGAGCATACATCTTTGTCATATCTCCTAGCCTCTTCAAGGCATAGATTCAGCCTCTATGGGCATACATCTGGCCTCTATGACCAAGCATCATTTGCTATTCTCAACACATAATACTTACTCCCACGGTACATGAACTCACTGTAGATAAGACATGCAGAGGTCTCTATATGACGTTTGAAGGCGATGTCGGTTCCGACTTGAAGGATACCCTCACTAGGCATGATGTTGCATGTGACACCCAAAGTGCCAGTGCGCATGTGCATTGGTACTCGTGGGGGCACCAGTGGTGTCTTGCTAATCAATCAGGCTAGTGTTGTGCTACTCTGCTGCTAACGCCTACATGCAATACAAACATATGATACATTGAGATGTGAATTCTTAAAAACTACTTTATATTTAATCTGTAATTCCCTTAAAAGACATATGTACACAACTAATAGCCACTAGCCTATGAATTAAGTGTCACCTGAGTAGGAGGATGTACATCAGGAGTAAGCCGCTGACTCTCGTGATGTGATGTACCTAGGATAGGAGTCCTAAGCAAACGAAGACATCAAAATGATATATATATAAAGAATTCTATATGTAAAAAAAGGATGACATTACTACTTTATCAATCGAGAAGCTTACCGATGCGCTATAGTGTGTGCATGAGAAAAAGTCTCCACTCCGGCTGCATGAGGCTAGGAGGATGTACCCTCTCCAGGACATATGGGCATACTGAATCTCACAAGAATCTTGATGGCAATGTCTAAACCAGCATCATCCATCTCCACATAACCTATCATGGCCTGTGAAAATGTATCTCCAGAAAGTCTAGTGCCTCGTAGCAAAGTCTTGATGATCACCAACTTCACTTTACGGGTGTGGTCACTCATTGCATCTATATATTTAAAATAACTATATGTGAGACTAGAGATATATTGTTAGAGGACAGCTCAATCTATCATTGACCAAATAACTCTAGGCAAGATGCATCCACATCTCCAAGCTGCTTTCAGCAAACGTAAAGCTTTGCGCTTCGGCTGAGTTTTCCATAACAATTTCATTGCTTGCAACATGAAGGTAGAGATGGCCACTTTATTCTAGGATATCAATGGAAAATAAAACTCTATGTAGGCCATAACAGTGGATTGGACAATGGTGAATGCAATCAATCATTTGGGAGTGGAAAACAAACTACAAAGAATAAAGATTTTGTTCACATCATAGCAACAATCTATGGGTTACCCATTGCATTTTTTGGCAAAGGAAGTCTTCTTAGTGGTGGAGTAATGTCTCTTAGACTTTCTATCAATGCTATAGGAGTTCATATCATTATCACTCTCATCACATGTCTTGCCTTGAAGGACAAAAGGATTGGCATTGTTGTGATATGTAATGATGGGAAAGGCTCTTTATGCTTGAAAATATGATTTTTGAAATGAATATCAAAATCATGGAACAAGTGTATTTGATTATTTCCATGCAAGAAGAAATAGAAGATGCTTCTGGTGCTTGGGATTAGCAAGCTATGAAGTGGGTGTCTCCTATTGTGGTACAAAGTTAGAAGGAATTCTGTCCCAAGGGAGCAGGGGTGAGCATGCATGCAAGCAAATGAGGAAACTCACGCTGCTCTGAGAGCATTTCCAAAGGCAAATGAATTTTAGAAGGAAATCCCTTGATTACCCTTGATTAACCTTCCTAATTTAATATTCCTATCAATTGCACCCATTCATGGCATAAGATAGATCGATCATGAGGATGACATTCCACACCATGATAACAGCTTATACATCCTTATTTGATTTAAATTATTTGCATGCACCCCATTTGGGATGTCTTATTAGTGTGGATTTTCTTTCCTAGTTGCAGGACATTCTTGTTTCGATACAGACATGGCATGCCTTGATCCCACATAGGATGATTGTAAGAAATATTGTGCGTAGCAGGAAGGAAATTATGTTTTCCTCTACCTCAAGAACAAAAATTGCGGATGTTGCAGTTATTGAGGTTGCATATCCTGATCGCCACACATGGCGGGATATTTTAACTACTAACCATCATTCTTATTACAATCATCGCATCCAGTACAAATCATCTCTCATGATCAATCATCCTATTAGTACATTTACTATTCTTTCCATCAGAACATTGCTTCCATAATACATTTACGATTCTTTCCGCCGTAACATTTTTGACGTTGTTTTGTCTAAAAATTTGATGTTTTAAATCACACGGATCAGGTTCGTTGTAATTTCCATGATACTTTCTTGATCATCTAGTCTTGTGTGAGGTGTTCTAGAGTTAATGTGAGGATTTCCACAATACTTCGGATCGCTCATTTGGGTCAGGGAGCAGGAATCCTAGGGCAGTAACAAAATGAGAGAGAGAGAGAGAGAGAGAGAGAGAATTGTGGATGCTAACCTACTTGTTTGGATAGTTGGAAAAAGAAGGAACTCCCTTGTCAAATGATCTCCTACGACTGGGGAGAGGAATTTGTATTGTCACTTAAGTGACACAAAGTAGTGTGTAAACATCGCTCTTTGCGTCATTTTCAAAATTATCTTAAGCGATGTCGTTGCATAAGCGATGTTCATCATCGCTTATGCGATATGAAGTTTTTTTAAAAAAAATTTGTGTCGCTTATATGACGACAAAGTCACCTATGCGATGATGCCGTCATCCTATAAGCAATGCTTGAATATTTTTACCCCCTCGCATAGTCCCCCCAATGGCTAGTAGTGAAGAGTTAGTGACTCTCCTATAATGACAAGATATTTGAGGTGGACCAATGGGAGAGGGGGTGGTGTACACATTTTATCTACTTTCTTTTTTCCCTTATCCCTACCAATTATAGGCTTATCCCTTTATGTTCCCTTTTACTCCCCCCCGATTGACCACTCCGTATTAGGTGGGTCTCATTGGGCATCCAAAAAGGTGACCCAAATTTTGAAAAGTTTCCTTCCCCTCTAAAAAGTTCTTTTTCCTCCCTAAAACCTCTTCTTATGTCATGTATAGTCAAGAAAGGTATTTTTTTGTATTTTCTACAAGACATGCTTCTAATTTGGTCATTCACTTACCTACATTCAACAAATCTTCTCAACTGTCTATGCTCATGTAATTGTAGCCAAACAATCCCCAACATCTCCCAGCCACAACCACACAACATCCAACTTCTCTCTTTCTTTCGTGGTCATTCTCTTACATCCATTCCACAAATCTCCACATCTTTCTATGCTCACATAGCCATAGCCACATAGCCCTAGATTCTCTCTTAGCCATAGCTACATAGTTCCTAGCTTCTCCCAGCCATAATCACATAGGACCTAGTTTCTCTCTTTCTTCTAAGCATATCCATAGCTACATAGTCCCCAATTTCTCCCATCCATAGCCACATAGCATCCAACTTCTCTCTTTCTTCCATGGTCATTCTCTTAGCCCCATTTGACAAATCGTCTCATATTTCTATGCTCATACAACCATAGTCACATAGCCCCTCATCTTCTTCTAACCATAGCCACACTCATAGACATTCCTATCTTTCTAACTAGTATTGTTCTCAAATCCATTCTAGAGATATCTACATGCTAGCAAAGGTGACCCCATGATTTCATACATGTTATCTATGTACATAAATAATACAAAGAACGAGCATGGAAAATGGAAAGAAGCATTGTTCAAGAAGGATTAATGGGTCTACATATAGTCTTCAACAATACAACCTCATCAAGTTCATCATCATAGTGTACTACCAAATCATCATAAGTCCGCAGGCTCGAGATGGTGGTCTTGTTGCTTCAGTTCAAAATTCTTAACTTATCAAATGTTTTTGAGGTTTTTACTTATTCTCTCCTATTAGATATTTTACCTTTGAAACACATTGAGGATGAGTCTTTGAGAAGCTTGTTTGGGACATACAAAGCTCTACATGTGAATGTGGGTGAGAATATGATGATTGGAAAGTCATCCCAATATCTTTAACACCGCACAATTTTCTTCTATAAGTAATGTATATAGTGCCTACATTAGTTGATTGTGTATGATAGTCTTGAATTACTTCCTTTTATATCTCTCAAATCTTTGGAATGGCCATTCTAGATGAGTGGATGCTTTAGATATTAAATTGAAGATCATACATGGCATTCATGACTCAATTCAAGAAGAGTTTAGAGATGAAGGACATGGGATAGGCCTCACACATACTTGGCATGCATATTATGTGCAATCATTCTAAGAGACTTCTCTACTTATCCTAGAAGGAGTACATTCATAGAGTACTTGAGTGATTCCATATGCAAGATACTAAATCTATTCATTGTCCTATACCTTCTCATGTGAAGGTTAGTTAGGAAGATTGTCCCGAGTTAGATGATGAGAGGGCCAAGATGGCCAATACACTGATAAGAAAGCATCAATGTTATCAGGCACAATATGCAAATATGCCAAAGTTCCTTGTATACTTCTCTTTCTCTTCTGTAATTGTCTCATACAACATTGCACTTTTCTACTTGCAATCCTTTGGGAAGCTACCCAATTTTGATGATCATTTCTTTGTATATCTCCATCATGTAGCTTGTGTTCATCAATGAAAAATGAGTTATAGACCATTGCAACACGATTGAGTGTAATCCAAACTTTACCAATCGCAAGTTGTCGAGTAGGGCTATCAAGTGGACTAAAAAGTTTTTTTCCACAACGTACAAAGTCTTGATCATGTAAACCATACACATGCCCTTCCACAATTCTCCCTTTTAATTTCCATCCACACCAATTAATAAAGAGTTGGTCTCTATGCTCTCCAGGGTAACCTTCAAGCATAAGCTTACACTGTCTACTATCTTCATCTGAAGCATGCCCAATCATCGGACCTATTGTATCCTTTAGCTTTGCACTCCATAAATGCTCCACAAGATTCCATTGAATTCTAATAAAAACACTACCAAATCTAGTCATGGAAGACTCTCAGCAGGAAGAGGGTTTACTATCAAAAGGCTTGCATAATGTCCCACCACATAATTTTGAAAGGCATCCACTATCTTATTATAACCTTGTGATCCCTCTCCCACAATAATGATATCATTTGTAAGGCATCGGTAACATTCTCCTTTACTTCTGACAAAGGAAATTTGGTATGGCAGCCTCTATACTATGCCAAACTCCCTTCTGCCAACAAAGTGAATGAGATAAGGGCACCACCTAGTCATGGAAGAGCGGACTAGGACACTATGTAAGGGAGAGAGGAGCTTGTGAGGGAGAAGAGAGGAAAACTAAGAGAGAGAGAGAGAGAGAGAGAGAGAGAGATAGAGAGAGAGAGAACTACAAAAAATAGATGAATCAATAAAACTTAAGAGGGGACAAGAGATGGAGAACCCTCAAGACATAACCAATATACACAATATGGACACCAATAGCATAGGCTTATTACACTGTAGAGCATGCATAAGCTATAGTAAGGGAATGAACTGCATAAGCTCATGGGAGAGAATGGGGAAGGCTCAATAGGGCTGAAAAAGGCCTCTTGGCTCTCTCTTGAAAGTTACAAAGGAGGCCTCTTTATATAGGCCTTGAGGATGTTTAGGGAGGAGGTTAAGATAGAATAGGAATTAACACCACCAAAGCTGCATTAAGGCGGTTCCACCAATGTAGAAGCTCCATCTAGATGTTTTGTTGACCAATTTTGTACTTAATCAAGTTCCATCATAGGTGAGTTGTCTCTATTCTACACCCCATAGCTTGAGTCCAAGAGCTCTCCTATAAAAAAATATAGAGAATCTTCATAAAATAAGATCATATCTAGAAATAATGGAGAGAGAGTAGTGAGAATTCATACATTACTATTACAATTAAGGATGATTTGAGGGTGATTCAGGAGGGAAATTCTAATGGTTTATTAGCTTGAGAGAGAGGAGAAGAGAGGAGAAAGGGTTGGGAGTATAATGAATGATGTTTTAGGGAAGTGTTAAGTATGGGGAAGAAAGTGTGGGTGTGTATAAAATTGGGAGGTGGTCTCCACCGCAGTTGGAAAAAGTTGGCATCCACCATTTTGGCCATATCTCCTGACTCCTAGCTCCAAAAAAATATCAAAAAATACCAAACAAAACTTCAGCTCACATGCTACAACTTTTATGTTGAAAAGTTTTTTTGGATCAGAGTGAAAGTATTTTTAAAAAATCTTACAGAATCACGTGCCTGATTTTTCTTCCACTAATACTTCCAAGAAGGGTCCCATTTGTTTGAATTATCATAAGGCTCCAAAGCTGTGACATTATGAGCCTCACATGACCTTTGGATGGCTCCAAATCCATTTCATGTCTTTTCTTTTTAGATTATACATTTTCCCTTCACCTTCCTCCATTGATTTTTACTCTTCACCCCCCCTTGGTAAACCGGTCCATGAAATATTTCCATCCAATGATTTCTTGGATTTCCCAAGAGATTGTTCCCACCCTCTTCTTTATTTCAAACCTCCAGATGTACAAAAAATCAACAAAGTGTTATACAAATATTTTTTGTGATTTTCTCGGATCATATAGCCCCCCCAACCTGGCTAGAGGTATTTATGCCTTTAGACACTCTTTGGTATCTTGAGCTGACCCCACCCTGATGTGATGGGGTTTTAAGAACCATCCATTTACCCTGGTCTTGTGCACTTTTCCCTCAATGTCTTGAAGTTTGTAGGAGCCATTGTTGAATTTTTTTGTGACCCAAAACGGTCCCTCCCACCAGTAGAGAAACTTGCCATCCTTTCTTTTATCAAAGCAATTGTCATATCGAAGCACTAAAGATCCCTCCTTGATTTTTTATCTGTTAGCTTCTTGTTGAACTTTTCTCTATGCTTCTCAGCTTCCTAGGAGTAGTGGTGATGGCGTCTTCATGATCCAATTGTAGCCTCTCTAGGTCTAGTAATCTTTGATGTAACTTCTCCTTTTGAGAGCTTACTATGCCACCTAATACTTGAAGGCTAGCTAATTTCACCTCAATAGGAAAAAGAGCCTCTTGTCCATAAACTAGATGAAAAGATGTGAACCCTAAGATGGTTTTGAAGGAGGTTTTGTAAGCCCATAGAGTTCCACTAAGATGCTTGTCCCAATCCCGGGGCCTTGAATATACCTGTTTGCTGATGATTTTACAAATCATTCCATTTACCTTCTCCACCAATCCATTGCATTGAGGGTAGTAAGGGGTAGAGTATCGTCATTGAATATTTAGCTTTTGCATGAGTTCACCCACTACATTAGCTCTAAACCCTGGTCCTCTATCTGATAGTATTTCAAGAGGGGTACCAAACCTACAACAAATGTGGTCAAAGATGAATTTACTCACTTTCTTAGCAGTGATTCTTCTAGTTGGCATAGCCTCGGCCCATCTAGTCATGTGATCTACCCCCATGATAATATATTATTTTCCTGATGGAGTGCGTGGTAGAGGCCATATGGCATCAATTCCCCATTTCTCAAAGGGTCCATAGACCTTGATTGGGGTTTGGGGTTCTGCTATGAGCCGTCGTGGTCCTGATTTCTAACATTCTTCACATCTTTGACACCAATATTTGACATCTCAGTGTAGAGTGGCCAAGTAAAGCCAGCTTCTAGAACCTTTCTACTTGTGATGTCGTGTGCAAAGTGGACTCCACACACATCATCATGGCAAGATTTTAAGATTTCTTCAATTTTCCACTTTGAAGGCACTTTCCTACGCACACCATCCTTACCAAGACAATACAAACTATCATTTACCATGCGATATCTTGTAGCCTTCCGAGCTAGCCATTGTCTTTCTCCCTTAGTCAGGTGTTTGGGAGCTTCTCCTTTCTCTAAGAGGTGTAGAATATCTTCTAAGTCTTCCTTTCCTTATTGAAATGGGGGTTTAATAGCCATTGCTCCCACAATTGACTCATTCAGCTTTGATTATGGTAGATGGTTGGCATCCTTGTTCTGGTCTCTTGGCACATGATGTACTTGTGCCTCCCTAAATCTTGTCATAAGAGATTTGGCCTCTCTCATTTTACTAGAGAGGTTTGTATTCTTGCATGCCCATGTACCTTGCATCTGCCTTACCAATAGCATGGAGTCTCCAAAAGCATTCAACCTCTCGATTGAATTACTAAGACACCAACAAAGACCATGAATTAAAGCTTGATATTTTGCCTCATTGTTAGACTGGATACCTTCCAAGATGATTCCTTCACCATAGATTTTCTCCCCTAAAGGAGAGAAAACAACAATGCCTACATCTGCCTTATCCTTAGTTCTCTTGTATGAACCATCAAAGTAGAGGCTATAAGCATCTATAAGAGTCTTTATGGATGGGGGTGGTGGAAGGTCATTTCTTTTCACCCTGAGATTTTTCTCATAGCCTGTTTGTCAAAATATCAGCCAAGCATGCTTGAGTTGTTTTTTACACTTACACTATATAATCAAACTCTTGAAGTCGGACCACCCACTTTGCTATTTTGTCAGAGATTTCCATATGTTGTAGTGCATAGGGAAACGTATCCTCCACAGTGATGATCACAAACCTCTTTGGAAGCAAATATGGCCGAAATTTGGTTACTGCAAATATGAGGGCCAATACTAGTTGTTCCATGGAGGTGTAAGCCTTCTCTGAGGCTTCCATGAGTGTGGGAGCTCTTCAAGCTCTACCCCGAGACCTACGGACCACTTATTACTCAAGTGTTTCGAACTGAGCAGCCATGGCTACCTCTCACATAGCCGTCACACAATGCCTACCTTGTGGGTGTAGTAAGCTTACCTTGATGCTCGATCGAGTACCTTCCTCTCTCTTGCACCCTTGCAGCTCCACGATCCTTGAGGCAAGCTCAAGCAACCTCAATCCCTCTCCCATGAGCTTCATCCTCCATAGCCACATTCGAGACAAGAGGAGAGAAGAGAGGAGGAGAAGATGAAGAGAGAAGATGGAGAGCTTCTTCTCCAAGATCCCTTGCCCTCCCACGATCACTCCCTCACTCCCTCACATGCTCTCAGTCCCTCTCTCAAGCACAAGCAAGGAGGCAAGAAGGTAAGAAACAAGAGGAGAAGAAGAAGACATTGTCTGCCACATGCGAGGATGCTCTTCTCATTCATTGTTCAACTTTATATACATGCCCTAATTTCCATGGCCGGTCATCCCCCTTTTTTAGATGGCCGGCCCTTAGCCTAGGCCCCTTTTCTCATTGTCCGTCTATCCTCCTAGCTTCCTTTCCACCGTGATGGACCTAAAAACGGGCCAGCACTGGCTCATGCACTAGCCAGGCCTCGTCACTACGCACAAGACAACCCCTCGGCCTCGCGGCCAGGAGCGTCTATCAAAATCTCTACCTTCCTAAACATTGCATTTGTAATACGTTGTAGTCCAACTGATCCTAACCCAATATTACTCCTCAGAGGGAGTCCCTTTCACATAGCCAAAATGCTTGAATCACATACACATGGGGTTCCTCCTACGGTTGAATGCCGTCAACCCTCTGCGACTCTCCTACACCTTGGGGATTGGCCCCTCGATGCGTCGCTCAACATATAGATATATCGCACAAAAGTCGCTCAAGGTACCAAATAAGCATGTCCAGGAATGTACCATTGTCCTTACTTCTCTTTCCCCTTTAGGACCCGCGTCTACCTACAGCATGGGTACCTCACTGCCTCTCAACGTAGGTCATGTTCTAATAAACCAATTGCAATGCATGTCCAGGAGCTGGTCACTGATATTTTTTAAATTCTTTTTCATGCTCCATGCATTTGGTGGATGCCTAGTGCTCAAGCATTTAGCAAAACAATATCGTGCACAAGTGAAAAAAACATTCTTTTAATGGTTTCCAACTACCGTTCGTGCTTCGTTGCATGGGCCTAGCACCGAGGTGATCCTCGTGCTACTAAGCTCTTAATTTTAATTATTATCTGTCCTAAATGCTATGCATAGAAATCAGCAACTTTCCCATCATTTCACACGGCATTTAGACATATTTCAACTCCTCTACCCTTCCCCGTTTAAATATTGCATCGTTGTATAGGTTTATGGGCATTTTACCATCATTTTATGTGAAAAAAACGGAAAAAGACACACTAGAACAAGAAGGTGGGGTTGAATTGAGGAGAATCCTCATGCTTCAGTCCCCACAAACATTCACAAACATTGTTCTTATTTATCCTTATTTTTCGCAACCCAAAATGTATTTTTCCCCTATTTTTTAGGGTTTTTCCACCCTTTTCTTGTATTTTTCCTTATTTCCCTGTATTATTTAATTACTGAAAATTCAAAACAGGTTATGGGCTGTGGTCCTTAGTTCCTTCTTGCAGAAAAATGAAAGTTTAGTTGATGTTCCTATTTACTTTCCCATTTTTATGCCAAAAAACCATCATTTTCCCTTGATTTCCATGTTTTACGTGTTTTAGCATATTATTTTGAACCACAAGATGCATATTTTTCTGATTTTTTGATTAGGACCAGCAAGAATTCATAGAAAACAGCAACATAAACAATTTTTATCCCACATGAACAACATTTCATCAATCAAAAGCTATAGAATCTCAAATTTCCTTTGAAAATTTTAAATTATCGCTTATTTGCGTGTTTCGGGTTTTATGTCCATGGCTGCAAATTTGGAAATCAGCAGCACTTCATGTCCAGTACAATCACCAATCACCATTTCCAGCCCGTGGAGCAATCCGATCCATGCCGGACAAGCCTCCATCATTCTTTCTTCTTCCTTCTTCTCCCCACATGAACTTGCCTTTCGAAGAGAGAGAGGGAGGAGAGAGAAATACTGAAATCAGAGATCTTCAAAGAGGGCATCATTGCGCGAGCGAAGGGCGGCGATAGAGTCAGGGTTCAGAGGGAAATGAAGCCCCATAATCATTGTGGGGGGTTGTTTGCAGACTGCCATCTCCATTGATCAACAATGGGGCGCAATTTTCGGCGCCATGTTGATCACGACTTCTCCATCTCTCTCTCTCCACCATTTGCATCTAACATTTCATGTGACTTTTAATGTTGGGCTCCCAAGAGTCACTTACTCATTTGGGCCAAATTTTGTCCACCCCTTCGCATCTTGACCGGTTTCTTGGCCATTTCCCCGTGTCCGGACTCGGAATCGAGCTCTGAAAAATCCTGGGCATCCGGCTTAGCATCCCGCATTGGCCACTAGCTCTTGTCAACCCGCACGACTGTCTGAAAAATTATGAAAAATGAACAAGTGTCGCTCGGGCGCCTTTAAAGCACTTTGACGCTTAAAATCGTCCTAGATCGAGCCGCCGCCTTTGACATTGAATATTTTTCCCTTGATATTCATAATTTTTAGCTATTTTTAAGCACTTCCCATCACCTAAATTCCGCTCTCATTGGCAACCACGGGATAGGGCGACTCAGCCCGTCGAATCCACGAACATATCTGCACATAAACAACCAAAGAAGCATCAAACTGATACAAAACAATTATATAATAAAACTCAGCACAATGCTCCCCCTCCCCCTGGACAGAACCAAGGCATGACATCCACAAGGAATAGGCCTAGCATCATCTAATAGAAGATCCGAAGTGAATCACTAACCAGCTGCTCCAACACAGCCAAACCAAAAAAACCTATCAAATAGGTTGCCCTAAATGATAGTCTGAACTACTTACCAACTAAAGACAACACAACTAGGAGCTCCTGCAAGGCGAGGACTCCTATAGCCTGATCAAAGAGTTTTTTCTTTTAGTACATTTCTTCTTTTAGGGTTGTTATTGGATGAACATACTTGGGCATGTAAAAAGGAGGGAGCTGAGCGTAGTGACCCAAGGAGAACAGGGCATCGGCCTCAGGACCTGTCTCGGCACCCAAGAACCTACCAAGCCCTCGCAAGGTGACACTTAATCCTTTTTTAATGCTCACTTTTATTTTCGCTCCAACCTTCCTTGTTTTGTCATTTTTTTTTCTTCAGCAAGAAGCCACCCCTAGAAAGACAAGGTATCGGCCCCGGGTCGGATTCGTCCCCAAGAACCTACCAGGCCTTCGCAAGGCAATGATCAATTGCTTATATATTTTCATTTTTTTTCTTTTTTTTGGGATAGGGGTTAGAACCCCTTTTTACACACCTTCGTATTTATATTCATCTTGTAGGATGTACAGAGTTTATTGGCATCATTATGATTATCTTCTGGCAGGCTTCTCTAACTGCCTCACTACTAACAAGAACTCCTAGCACGACTGCCTAGCAGGTTAGCAGAACAGGGCCACTAGGACGTCCTTCTAAAACAGGTCTTTTGATGCCTGACAATTTCTTTACAGGAGGCAATGACTACTCCGACCTCCTCAAACATACTTAGCCTAAACCTGGGACTTCATGCCTTGGTTGCCGGCTCCCAACAAAAATGTGTCCCCTCGACAAGTACAAATACACATATAGTAGGAAAGAAAGGTACTCGTAAAGGAGAGATATCACCTGGATTGGCCGCAAGAAGCTTCCATCGCAGCAAAGGCTCCTCCAGGCTCCACCAAAGTCCATGAACCATGAAATCTGTCCAGCACAACACTTAAAACAAAAACCCGATTAAACGCACCCGCACTAGACAGGGAAATGGCCCTCTTGGCCTAATGAAATCAGACATTTCACTAAAAAACTGAATCGGCCCTCTTGGCCTAATGAAATAAAACAATACTACATAATATCCTCCTGGAAACAACCATAATAGACATCAAAGCATACCATTCCCAGGGGAACAAAGGCTCGTAGCCCTAAACTAGGTGCATTAAATTATGACCTATCCCTCCTGCGTATATCGCAAGAGGTGTTCGCATCACATGTCGTCTAACCAGTCTATGGGTCCCAGATAATAAAGGGAGATGAGTCTCACTTACCCTCTGCATCACCCAAATCAACCATCGTCTGCCAAAGAGGGCATGTTCAGAAAGCATACCCCACAAACGACCAGGTCTTGTCTCACCATCAATAGATATATCGGGACAAGGGCCACAATTAAAGAAGAGGTTTTCTTCATACGCAAAATTAGCCAAAGAATCGGCAAACTGATTCCAATTCCGTGGAATCAGCTGAAAAGACACTCTATCGAATTCATCTAGCAGGGCTATGGCAGTATGATGGTACATACAAAGGATGGGGTTCCGTACCATGTATGTCCCATTGAGTTGATTTAAAACCAACTGAGAGTCCCCTTTCACCAACAACTGGCGGATACCACCCTTCTTCGCAATATTCAAACCCATAATCAGGGCTTTGTATTCTGCCATATTATTGGTAAAATTCACCCCGAGATAAGCAGCTAACTTCATGACAATGCGTCGTCGGGGGTCTTGGATGACAACTCCTACACTTCCTTTTTTGCATGCACCCCTGGACGCCCCATCAAAGTACAAGGTGTATGTCCATAAAGGGTTTACATATCCCGCCATCCGGAACTCTACTCGTAATTATGGTAATCGAAATTCAGCATATTCAATGGGTGGACTGTAGGCTCCATCCCTCCATCGTCATTGAATTCAACGGGGATGCTCATCAAAATTTGTAGGCAGTGGTGGCAGAAGACCTTGATCTCCCAAATAAACATCCTGCCTTCTTGCTCAATCACCTTGTATCCTTTGCTCCACCAAATGAGCTTTCCCTGATGATACCTTTGTTCTAAATATGGGTGTTCTAAATAAGGGATTAGACGACCCATCAACCTCTATCACGATTTCCTTGCAGATGTTTGATCGATCTCGCCTAGACCTGCAAGGCAGTCATAGCATTAGTGCAATCAGAAATAATAAGGTTTAATCTTATTAAGATTAACCTTATTTTTAAATTCTATCCCCTCAAGGTCAGCTAACAAGACTGTGGATTTATTCTTTCCTATCCTAACGATCCTATAGGGCCCATCCCATTTAGGCTCTAGCTTGCCTGGAAATAATTCACGTCGTGCATCATAATACAGAACAAGCTGTCCTTTCTTGAAGGTGTATTTCTTGGCTTTGAGGTCGTGTAGCTACTTCATTCGGCGCTTCGCCACTTCCTGGTGCAATAAGCTCTGCAACTTAAGCTCATCTAAATGTGCCAGTGTCGTCAAATGCTCAAAAAGTGCGTCTTCATCACTCAAAGAATGATTGATGGCAAACCGAATAATCGGCAGCTCAATCTCTAAAGGCAAGACACACTCCTCCCCATATACTAACTTGAACGGGGTATGGCCAGTGGCTCGTTTGAAGGTCGTATTATAGGCCCACACTGCCACGTATAACTTTTTATCCCAATCCCGTTTCTTTTCCGACACAATTTTGGACAGGATGCCCACAAGCTGCTTGTTGGTACTTTCAACTTGCCCATTGGCTTGCGGATTATATGGAGTTGTCTTGTTATGCTTGATTTGCCACAACTCTGTCAAACCTTTAATCACCTTATTCAGGAATTGAGTTCCGCGGTCCGACACTAATTCTTTTGACGGACCAAACCGGCATATTATCTGCTCTAAAAGGAAACTAGCAGTTTCTTTAGCATCATCTTTCCTTGTTGCACGTGCTTCTGACCACTTTGTGAAGTAGTCAGTTGCGACAATGATGTACCTCTTTTGCGTAGTCGACGTCGGAGTAATAGGACCCACAAAGTCTATTCCCCACTTCTCAAATGGAAGTATCGCCATAATAGGGGTGAGTGGTCATTTCCTATTCTCTCGACTATCATGTCGTTGGCAAATATCGCATCTCTTAACATATGCAAACGCATCCTGAAAGATGGCGGGCCACCAATAACCTGCTCTTAAAGCTTTTTGTGCTGTGAGCCGTCCAACAAAATGGCCACCGCAAGCAGAATCATGGCACTCTTCCAAAATGAATGGCACCTCATCAGGCATCACACATCGGCGATAGATGTCATCAACCCCTTGCCGATATAATGTACCTGCGATCAAAGCAAACTTTAACGCTTGCTGCTTAATTTTCCTTTTCTCAGCCTTAGATAATTTGGATCCCACCTCTCCTGTCGATAAATAATGCGTTATTGCAGCATACCAGGAGGGAATAGATGCTGTATCTATTTTGAATAACAACTCCATGTCACTACCTTCAACCACAGATTCTTTCGGCTCCCCAAAGTCCACAAGACATTCCACGATGCCTTGCAACCTTGGTGGCTTACTCTTGATTTCATAATCAAATTCCTGCAAAGTGATCAACCACTTTGCTAGACGATCAGGCGGCTGTAACTTATTCATCAATAGTCGCAGTCCCTCCGCCTTCGTATAAAGCACGACTTTCTCATAGAGAATATAATGCCTGAATTTCTTGGTCCCAAAGACCATCGCTAGACACAATTTCTCCATGTAAGTATAATTGATTTTGGATACCCCTAGCTTCTGACTAGCAAAAGCAATCGGGTGGTACCACTTCTCTTCCCAAATTTGGGCTAAACAGCAGCTGATACTATACATGGTGGCTGCCGAAAATATATAGAACACCTCACCTCTTTTAGGTGCTTTTAAAATGGGAGCTCTTGCTAGCTCTTGTTTCACATCCTCGAATGCTACCTTACAAGGGTCACCCCATACAAACGAATAGCTAAAGGACAATAAATTTGTAAGCGGCAACGTTCTTTCTGCCAAGGCGTTTATGAATCTACGGTAATAACCAACTGAAGACAGAAAGCTATGAACTTCCTTCGGAGTGCGTGGTGGACCCATGGCAACTATAACTTTAACCTTCTCGAGGTCTGTCGCAATTCCTACCGAACTAACCACATGACCCAGCAATAGCCCATAAGGTACTCCAAAAACACACTTCCGTGGGTTTAGGGTGATGCAAAATTGTCTACAGCGCTCAAAGCATTTTCTTAGAATGATTAACTGCCTTTCTCTCATGGTGGCAGCCCCTAAGTCATCAATAAACACCTTCAACTCTTCAGGGGATATGTCACCGAATGCCTTATCTGCTGTTCGTTGCCACGAACCAGGCGCATTGCATAAACCAAAGGCCATCACATGGTACACAAAAGTACCAAATACAGTGATGAAAGTTGTTTTCAACTTGTCCTCTTCTGCAATTGCCATTTGGTTGTATCCTGCAAAGCAATCCATAAAGGAATATATCTCCCTACCCGCTAATTGATCCAAAATCTGGTCAATAAATGGCAACGGGTAGTAGTCCTTAACTGTCTACTTATTCAGCTCCCTAAAGTCTACACAGAATCGGATTTGATTATTCTTCTTCTTTCTAATCACAACTGGCGAACACCATTCCGTGTGTTGCACAGGAAAAATCAAACCCGCTTTTCGAAGCTTCTGTAGCTCTTCAAACAACCCGTCCCTCAGTTCGAAAGGCATACGCCTTACTTTCTGCCGTACAGGACGACTGCCCTCTTTCAACGGAATTGTATGCACAGCAAGACTAGGAGGGATGCCTCTCAACTCATCATAACTCTAGGCAAAGATATCACAGAATTCCTGGATCAAGGCCACATAGTCCTCCCTTTCTGCTGAGCTGAGCATAGAACCTAATTTGATTGGCCGCGAATCATCAGGCGTACCAAGGTCTAGCTCGATAACATATGCATCTCTTATACAATCTTGGGCCTCTATCAGCTCGTTCAAAGTGATCTGATAAATGTCTTCCGTGGTGGATCCCTCTTTAGACTCATCACTTGATGATGTCTCACTGACAGATAAATCTTCTAATGTCTCCAATTCTGTAGAAGATAGAGGAGCTCTCTCACTCTGCGGGGACTCAGGATAAGCATCAACCACCACACACTGGGCACCTCTGCCGAATATTAGTCGACCGTTAGGTATATCTACTTGGCAATCCGCTTGCAAGATCCAAGGTCGTCCGAGTAAAACTTGGTAACTTGGCCGGCCTGCAAAACGTATCACCCTAAAGTCCAACAGGCATTCTACATTTGCAACAGTGACATGGACCTTAGTAATGCAGCCTTCCGACTGTCTCAAACTATCATCTGCCATTCTGAGAATTGTGGAGGTATCTTTCTGGATCGCAAGACCCAACCTTTCCATCAGTTGAGAACTCATAATGTTAACAGATGATCCCGTGTCGACAATGGCATAATCTACTAATATCCCATCGACATAGGCTGCAACCCTTGGGCAATGCTTCTCAGCATGCTCAAACCAGTCATCACCAACTCGCGCAATACCCAAAGGTTCTACGATATACCCAGTACGTAGGATCTTTCTAAATTCCTTGCGTACTCCTGGGGAAAGCTTAATAAGCTGTAAAAGATTCACATCCGGCTTGACTTCGCAAAGAGAGCTCGCCAAATCGAATTCATGATAGTTCGATAGAGCTCCCTTTTCACGCCAAACCATCCGCTCTCTAGGTCGCTGAACCGGCTTTATTGCCTCTTTTTTAACTTTCACCTTCTTCTTTGGTGGTTCCTTATCGGCTTTACTTTCTACGGGCTTCAAAGGTCCCCCTTCCATGGCAGGATCCAAAACTTGTGTTCCTTTGTCGCCTTGTTTAGGGTTTCCGTCGACAGGCTTATCCTTGTCGGCTCCTCTACCCTTTTGACCTCTTGTAAGGACAGCTCGTAGATTAGAGGTTTCAGCATCGTTAATGCGTACAGCCTCAATCAAACTAACCCCACTACCACTTGGTAGCTCCTGCACTGAAGTCTTTGGTCGTTGAAGTATTTGTTTAGGCCCGTCCTCTCGCTGGGAATCATTTCCTTGGGCACGATGATTAACAGGCCCTAGTTGCCGACTACCTCGCTGGAGGGAACTGATCTTACTCCAGCAAGTAGCTGCTAAATGGCCGGATTTTCCACAGATGTCGCACTTAACATTTGGGCAATTCCTTGGATAGTGCTGCCCACCACACCATTTGCAACTAAACCTCGAAGGTGCACCCTCCTTTGGGTATCTACTTCCTATCAAATTTTGTTGTTTTTTAAGGAAGTTGACATCAACGGCTATTTGCCGATACTGCTCCGTAATCATGTCGATATAATGCTTCATCATGTCCTTAACCTCGCCAAGAACATTGGAAGCACTTGACTCATAGCCCTGGTCATTACCCTGTCGTTCCATCGGCCTAACAATTTGATTAGGCACTAGCTGTTGAGCCACAGGCATGGTGTTAGAATTGACCGCCTGGCCTCCACTACTTGGAGCCATTTGACTGCCCGTAGGCATCGACATGCTAGGGGGAGCTGGTAATAAAGGAACATTCTGCATCATGTTCCCTCTCCCATTAGGATTAGCCATCGCTATCCCTTGGCCACTACTGCCATTGGCTATTGCCATATTATTTCCCAATACTAAACCCATATTCGAATTGCCTCGAGAAGCATAGGCTGCTTGTAGTCGGGATTCCACCTCTTGTGCTCGTGTAATGGCAGTATCTATATCCCCCAAGGGGACACTACTCAACTGCAATTGGATATTAAAGTCCAAACCATGCAGGAAATATTGCAATTGGGCAGCTGCGGGGATAGGAATAGAGGTGTCCAACTTACGGAAAACCTCTTTTATCTTCTTTGCATAAGCACGAATATCCTCGTGTGGTTCTTGACGGGTCACGTTGAGTACACGCAACCAATATTGCCCACCCCTTTCAGAGGCAAACTCCCTTCGAAAAGCTCCATAAAATGCATCAATGTTCAATATGGTTCCGGCTTCTAAACCATGATACCATATAGCGGCTCTTCCTTTGAGAGTCATATTGAAGAACATCATCAAATGTCCTTCTTCTTGAATCCGACAGTTAAACATCAGCTTTTGAAACTCCCTAATGTGAAGTTCCGCATCTTCCTCAACTAGCCCATTAAAAATGGGTAGCGGGTAACCTAGAGCCGGCAAATCCGTCATTCCTGCTGGAATTGCAATAGGCTGCGCCATGACAAGGATTGGATTTGCACTAGGAATAGGGGACGGTGGGGTTACACCTCTCGTACTTGACGTGGACTAGCTTATAGAAGAAAGGGGAGCACTAGAGCTTCCGCCTTCTCCTAACTTACTGCTTGTGGTACTAAGACCACTAGATCCACTCCCTCGTAAGGGTTCAGCGCCGCTACGCTTAGGAGAATATCTCCTAAAAATTTCAGCACATCGCCTAGCTCTTTCGTCTCTTTCTTGCTTTTGGATTTCTGCTAGACGATGCTTATCGATAAATAACGGATCAATCTCAGTATCCTTTGGCATAAACTGCTAGTTGGTCCCTAAACAACCAGGATTCGAGAACCGCCACTTTTAAGCGGCTCCCGACAGACGCACCACTGATGGATCTAAAAACGGGCCGGCACTAGCTCATGCACTAGCCGGGCCTCGTCACTACGCACAAGACAACCCCTCGGCCTCGCGGCCAGGAGCGTCTATCAAAATCTCTGTCTTCCTAAACATTGTGTTTGTAATACGTTGTAGTCCAACTGATCCTAACCCAATATTACTCCTCAGAGGGAGTCCCTTTCACATAGCCAAAATGCTCGAATCACATACACATGGGGTTCCTCCTACGGTTGAATGCCGTCAACCCTCTGCGACTCTCCTACACCTTGGGGATTGGCCCCTCGATGCCTCGCTCAACATATAGATATATCGCACAAAAGTCGCTCAAGGTACCAAATAAGCGTGTCCAGGAATGTACCATTGTCCTTACTTCTCTTTCCCCTTTAGGACCCGCGTCTACCTACAGCATGGGTACCTCATTGCCTCTCAACGTAGGTCATGTTCTAATAAACCAAATGCAATGCATGTCCAAGAGCTGGTCACTAATATTTTTTAAATTCTTTTTCATGCTCTATGCATTTGGTGGATGCCTAGTGCTCAAGCATTTAGCAAAACAGTATCGTGCACAAGTGAAAAAAACATTCTTTTAATGGTTTCCAACTACCTTCGTGCTTTGTTGCATGGGCCTAACAACTGAGCTGATCCTCGTGCTACTAAGCTCTTAATTTTAATTATTATCCGTCCTAAATGCTATGCATAGAAATCAGCAACTTTCCCATCATTTCACATGGCATTTAGACATATTTCAACTCCTCTACCCTTCCCCGTTTAAATATTGCGTCGTTGCATAGGTTTATGGGCATTTTACCATCATTTTATGTGAAAAAAACGGAAAAAGACACACTAGAACAAGAAGGTGGGGTTGAACTGAGGAAAATCCTCATGCTTCAGTCCCCACAAACATTCACAAACATTGTTCTTATTTATCCTTATTTTTCGCAATCCAAAATGTATTTTTCCCCTATTTTTAAGGGTTTTTCCACCCTTTTCTTGTATTTTTCCTTATTTTCCTGCATTATTTAATTACTAAAAATTCAAAACAGGTTATGGGTTGTGGCCCTTAGTTCCTTCTTGCAGAAAAATGAAAGTTTAGTTGATGTTCCTATTTACTTTCCCATTTTTATGCCAAAAAACCATCATTTTCCCTTGATTTCCATGTTTTACGTGTTTTAGCATATTATTTTGAACCACAAGATGCATATTTTTCTGATTTTTTGATTAGGACCAGCAAGAACTCATAGAAAACAGCAACATAAACAATTTTTATCCCACATAAACAACATTTAATCAATCAAAAGCTATAGAATCTCAAATTTCCTTTGAAAATTTTAAATTACCGCTTATTTGCGTGTTTCGGGTTTTATGTCCATGGCTGCAAATTTGGAAATCAGCAGCACTTCATGTCCAACACAATCACCAATCACCATTTCCAGCCCGTGGAGCAATCCGATCCATGCCGGACAAGCCTCCATCATTCTTTCTTCTTCCTTCTTCTCCCCACATGAACTTGCCTTTAGAAGAGAGAGAGGGAGGAGAGAGAAAGACTAAAATCAAAGATCTTCAAAGAGGGCATCATTGCGCGAGCGAAGGGCGGCGATAGAGTCAGGGTTCAGAGGGAAATGAAGCCCCATAATTATTGTGGGGGGTTGTTTGCAGACTGCCATCTCCATTGATCAACAACGGGGCGCAATTTTCGACGCCATGTTGATCACGACTTCTCCATCTCTCTCTCTCCACGATTTGCATCTAATATTTCATGTGACTTTTAATGTTGGGCTCCCAAGAGTCACTTACTCATTTGGGCCAAATTTTGTCCACCCCTTCGCATCTTGACCGGTTTCTTGGCCATTTCCCCGTCCGGACTTGGAATCGAGCTCTGAAAAATCCTGGGCATCCAGCTTAGCATCCCGCATTGGCCACTAGCTCTTGTCAACCCGCACGACTGTCTGAAAAATTATGAAAAATGAGCAAGTGTCGCTCGGGAGCCTTTAAAGCACTTTGACGCTTAAAATCGTCCTAGATCGAGCCGCCGCCTTTGACATTGAATATTTTTCCCTTGATATTCATAATTTTTAGCTATTTTTAAGCACTTTCCGTCACCTAAATTCCGCTCTCACACCGCCTGTCTGCATTTACAAATTGCACGAGTGAGAGCCCAACGCTCTTTTACAATATTTCAGGGTGCGCCTTTTCCATTTTAAAATGTGCCTTTCCCCTTCGGCATTTGCCTTGGACTTTTGTCTTTTCCGCTTTCTTTTTCTTTCTTCGTGTTTAGCTTTCTTCGTGTTGGGGTTAACATTACCCCCCTCCTAGAGGAGTGCCAGTCCCATGGCACGGTGGTGGGAAGTAGTGGGATAGATGATGCTATTGCTAGGTGTAAGAGGTGGGTAGAGGACATTGAGGCTTGTGAATGAGAGGTGATGGGGTGTGATGACGATGACCAAGAGAGATTCCAGTGTGTTTTAGTTTTCCTGACGAGTCTTGACATCTTTCTCACTATTCTGGCGCCCTTATGGAGCCGGTCCTCGTTTGAGTATCCGGAACGCTTGAAACAATAAGCAGTCCCTTAGGAGGATGGTATTGGAGGGATTTATTCTAGAGAAACCCCCCGAACGCTCTTTGCCTTGAAAAGCCGTGGCCTAGGTTGAAAACTTTTGTCTGGGCATAGAGGATGTTAGTTCTGAGTTGAAAGTCTTCAGGCTTGTGGTGCTAATAAGCGATCCATAGATCTTGAGGTAGTGGGCACAGATCATGGGACGGTGAGGTTCCAAGATCTATGCCAATGGCAGCCCATCAGTAGGCGGATGGTTGTGGACATGAAATCTGTGGAGCCTCTGAAACCTTCGCAGCGAAACTCCTGAAGTCGTAGTAATGGGGTCATGTTTGACTTCTGGAAAAGTTCCTTGTCATTGGAGGGTGTAGTAGATGATCGCCTGCAGCCAAGCAACCCGTTCTTGAAACACGAACATAACCTGCAATAAAAATGGTGCACTTCCTAGGAGGTGTGTCTCTCGCACTGTGTAGTGCATGGTGCCCGTGCCAGTGGAACTGGGAGATGGGTCTAACCTTGGGCAAGCCCTTGGTAATGTCCCACACTTAAGGACCTAGTTTGTGCGGCTTTTGAGGTGCGGTGCGGAACTCAGGGTGACAGGTCCAAAAGTCTTTCCCTTGATGTGCCTTGAGTGTGAAGTGGGGGAGGGGCTAGAGAGGACTCTAGATGCAGTGATCATGGTGCACCACAATAGTGAATGAGGACAGCAAGCACTCTCTCTCTTTTCTTTTTCTTTTTTTTCTGGAGAGAGAGTACATTGGGCAATGTATGGGGCATCTATTTAGTCACAGGGGAGTCGTAAGCCTCGTGATAAAAATGTGCGACTTTGTAAGTATTCCTTAATAACGGCCCTAGCTCTTAGAGGAGTGGTAGACAAAAAGAGGTGATTACACTTTGCAAAACAGGTGTCACTCATATTTTCTAATAGCTCTAAGCAGAAAGCTGGGAGGAGAGTAGCGCGCATCATCAACCTCGTCATGGCTCTACTATCTATTCCTAGGTTAAGATAAAAAAAGAGTGGAGGGAGATGGGCTTCCTCTGCTGCAGGTTTCTAGAGCAGCAGAAATTTGAGAAGTCGGAGGTAATTACAAGTAGTTAAGAATGCGGGATCGGGGCAGGAAGAGAAATCTACAAGGAAACGATTTATGGAGGGAAGTAGATCTTCTACCCTAAATACTAAGCACTTCTCCGGGCTTCTAGTATTTACATTATAGATTCTCGGGAAGTCAAAATCCCCATGTAGATCTCTGTTGTAATCCACTCCATGCCTACGGGGGTAGGGCATGTAGATGGGATCATTGCGCTCTTCGGGGAGGGAGCTACAAAATGCAGTCTAGGCGTCAAAATTGGTGTCCCAAATCCTCCTCCGCCATTTCGGTTGTGCCTCGTAGCCTTGGACGGATTTGGGAACCAGACCGACCTTGTCTTCCCAGTATTCTCGTGGCTCTTGTCTCCACCTGGTTATTATCATGCTTCTCTCTTCCATCCATCTGTTTGCGAGTTCGTTAGCCAGATCTTTGATCTTGGCTATGACTCCTAGAGGTAGGGCCCAGTCTAGGGAGCATGGAAAAGAGAATAAAAGCTCGAACAGCCTTCTATGTAGCTCTCTCTGGCGCCATATCATCAACTCCTGGGGCCAATCTACAGGGTGCGTATCATTTTGCACTGGCATGGGTTCCTCAGGAAGTTGTCGTGGAAGTATGTGCGCTCGGTGTTGGGCCTCCTCTGCTAGCTCTTGCCTCCTTCTCCTTGCTGTAATTATGCATTTAGGTAGCTCGGCATCGGCAAGTTCCTCCTGTGGGATCTCTGGTTGAGGCGGACTCGGCATCCTTGGTGGCTCTTCGTCCTCATCTTGCTCGAAGTCCGGGCCGTCTTCGACATTTTGCTCTACCACAAGAGGAACGACTGGTGGTGGTGGCGGTGTCGTGCTGCTGCGCATCCGAGCCGTAAACACCTCCACTTTTTTTGTGCATCTGTGTTATCTTTTCACGTGTGTTTCATTGTGTTTGATTGCTGCATTATCTTTTCGTCCTTTTCAGTACCTACATCCAATGTACATACTTCACTTGTGTGTTTGTGTTTGCGTGTGTTTCTGTTTGTGTGCATGTTGTGTGTGTTTTAGAAAAATATGAAAAACTGATGCCAAAGAATATTATCATGCCGTCAATTTCAATGATGAATTCCAAGAAAAGTGCAGGAAACCGTGGAATCAAAGGAAGCTTTGTAGAAGCCCACATTTAAGCTATGAAGATAAAGGTTGCACGTGAACAAGGCCAACGTAACATGCGGGACAAAGCATTTTTGAAGAAGATACATTGGCACTACATGCAATGGAGATTATGATGGAGAGGGGTCCTTGAAGAAAAGAGACCTACTTGAGGGTCAAAGACAATACAACTCTTTAGTTCACTCCATTGAGGAAAAGGTTACCAAGCAGCCTGTTATGCTAACAGGCGGAGAGTTGCGACCATATTAGCTAGAAGGTTTGCAGTGGATGTTGTCTCTGTACAATAACAACTTGAATGGCATATTGGCTGATGAAATGGGGCTTGGAAAAACCATTCAAACAATAGCTCTATTGGCATATTTGATGGAAAACAAAGGATTAACTGGCCCACATCTCATCATCACACCGAAGACACTTCTTCCTAATTCGGCTTATGAATTTGCCCCTTGGGCACCAAGTATTGCTATAGTTCTGTACGATGGACGCCGTATTGACCGCAAAGACTTGAGGGATTTATACAAAGAAGAGGGAAGATTTAATGTTTTAATCACTCATTACGATTTAATCATGCATGACAAGAGCCCTTTTCGGCCATGCCTATTCTTGTCACAAAGGACTAAAGCTAAAGAAAAACGAGGTAAAGCCTTAGTGGCTTTTTCTCTCTCCCAGGCAGTCAATCAATGAAATCGAAGGAATCAGCCTCAATGATCTTCACCGGTGTGCCGCCATCACTTTGGGCCACAGTTTCTTATTTGAGGACACGGTGCAGGGATAAGATTCTATGGTTTTGATCGTCGGATGCAGATGTATCTCTACACATGAATTGGTGGGTGACTGGGGAGGAAGAAGACGTATATGAGTAAAGCGCAAAGTGCCAAAGGACTGTCCAAAAGCACACTCTGACGGGACGATGATGGTGTCTAGTGCTCACGCATAATGGGAAGCTACAAACACCGGACTATTTCTGAGCTTTTGAAAAGAACTTCCAAGTTGCATAAGCCAAGGATAATTGCTATATTGGAGGGAAAAGCTTGAATGCAAGGGCCTCTGGATGAAACTGACAGTGAAGTCGATTATAAAGCACTAGAGGCTTGTGTCAACTGCAAAAATCCCCGCCTGCAGAGATGAAGCATAACAATGTTGTTCTGAACGGCCATTTCAAGAAGGACTGGCAGAATTATGTCTGAACATGGTTCAATCAGCCTGCTCGCAAGAAGCGCAGACGTTTAACGAAGTAAAAGAAGGCCGTGAGAATATTCCCATGACCTACTAGTGAGCTTCTCTGGCCTGTAGTACACTCTCAGACTCTGAAGTACAACACGAAGATCAGAGCTGGCCGTGGATTTACTTTGGAGGAACTAAAGTTTGCAGGTATTTCAAAGAAACTTGCTCCAACTATTGGGATTGCTATGGACCATCGATGGAAAGAACCAGCTTCAACTTTTAAACTTCCAGAGTATCTTGCATTCTGATGAACCATACCTAGATTCTGCCAAGCTGATTGATATGTATAACAGGATCCTGGCTCTGCTGGAAGCTTGTACAGGCATTGAGAAATAAAGAAGAAGGGCAAACCCTTCATACTGAGATTGCTCAGAAAGGATTTAACAAGGATCTTCCAATTGGCAATTCTTTGGTTACAATGTACTCAAGGTGTGGCTCACTTGTTGAAGCACAAGAAATCATTAACAAGATACCAGTGCAGGATGTTGTATCATGAACAGTTTTGTTGACAGCATATAATGAACATGGGCTTGCACAGGAAACTCTGACACTTTATGAACTGATGAAGCTGCAAAATCTTTGCCCCATTGCTTTTACCTTTGTTAGTGGCTTGAAAGCTTGAGCTTGCTTAGGAGCCTTGGAGTAAGGCCAAAAGTTACATGCTGAGATAAAAAGGACTTGAACAAAATTTGTTTGTTGACAGTTTCTTTGTTGTAATTCACTTGACAAGCAATATAGTGATCTTGGGCATAAAAAATTGAGATCTTTCTTGTTAGCCTCTTTCCTTGCAGCATTTTGAACCCCGTGTTCAGCAGCTCTTGCACAAACTCTACGACAGGGGGCGGCTGCTCCTGCTCTTGAAAACCCAACTTCTTGAGCTCGACAGTGGAAAGGCCCGTACAACGCAAGTAGTAGAATTGTTGCTCTTTAGTTATTCCTGTACTTGTTGGAAGCTCCCACTCTTGAAGGCCGTATCGTAGCGCCCGGGTGCTTAGGTCCAACTTTCTTTTTACCTGTTCCACTGTAGCATCGCCCTCGGCTTGCGTCACGCGGAGCACCATGTTGAGAAAGGCCTATCGCTCGGTCTTAGTGGTTATCTCTGCAGCCTCAGCCCTAGCCTCGGCCAACATTCTCTCACAGTCTGCCACTGCAAGCTGTTCTGTTAAATCCCTCACCCTGTCAAAGTTCTTTTTTTTACACTCCATGGCTCTCTCCTCCATCTTTTGCCTTTGTTCCTCTTGCTGGACCACCAAGGTGGTTACCACCTATTGCTGCTCATTTGATAAGAACCATAACTGGTTTCTTTCTTTTAGTTTATGAGCTAGGGTTCTTCAGTGATCCCTCTTGCTTGATCAACAATGCTGAGCCTGTGGTGCGCTTTGATCAGGATTTTTGATTTCTCTTGGACCAACTGTTCTAGACTCTGGATCTCAGTGCGGAGCAGCCTCTTTTGATTAAAGGTCATGGCCATAAGGGCTTCCACATCTTTCTGGGAGGTCTCTAGTGCATCTTGCAATCTCTGTACTTCATCCTGTAGTCATTTTGCTTCTGTTTGCTAAGACCCCCGACCCTTCATTTTTCAGGAATTCGATTTTCCTAATTAGCCTGTCCTGTTCTTCCTGCTCGTGCCATGACTGGGGCTCCACTGCATGCTCTTGTGGAACAGTGGCCTCGCCTTCCTGAGCCTCCTGGTAGAGATTTTCCACTTGGGCCACCCTTTGCTGGAGATCAGTGTATTGCTGCATCAAAAGTTTTATGTTCCTTTGTTTCGCCACTAGGCTCTACTCCTCATCCTCTAGCCTTTGCCTAAGGCGGCTTTCATTGGTTTGGGCTTGCTTCGTTTTCTCTTCTAGCTGGTCTTGCAGGGCCTTTATCTCTCTCCGTCTCTGTCAGCTTCCTGTCTTGAGACCTCTAGCCTGAGGGCCGCTGATGTCTCCTTTTCTTTCTCTAAGTCCAGTAGGTCCACCTTCTTTTCTTCTTTTGCCTTGTCCAGTTGAGTGAGTAACTCGGCCACATATGTGTCATAGTCTGCGGCAGGTATGGGAGTATTGGGCGTGAGTGGTCGATGCCTCCAGCCTCAGTCGTTTGGGGTCTTGCCGAGACTCTGCATCTATGGCAGCGGGCCTTTTCAATCGAGTTTCAGGGACAATGTCGGCCATCCTGATCACGAGAATCTGCATCATGGTCATGAGCTGTGCCACATCGAGAGGAGACACAGGGTGTGCAGCGGCGACGGTCGTGATTTCAGCTGTTGTTGGCACAAAGGAGGGAGGGAGTGGATGTAGGAGGGACTTGCCCTTACCTACCATCATCGGTGATGCTTCCACGCTCGTGCTAGCTTCGGCTTTATGGCCAGGGCTTGCGGGTTCGAGTCCTCCGTCCCCTTGGGTCTCTTCCGCTGACCTTCGGGTGGCTTCCGCTAGTTCGGCCAGTTCCTTGAGTCGCTGCTCCTCAGCTTCTTCCTCTACCCTCGTTTTCCTATCCTCTTCCGCCTTCTTTGACTCCTCTCTTATTTAGGTGAGCTCCTCCTCCTCTTTCCTCCTCCTTTCTTCCTCGGCCCTTCGAGACTCTTTCTTAGCTTTTTTGATGTCAACCCGTTCTTCCTTACTTAATTTCTTTTTTTTCTCATTCTGTCTCCTCTCACTTTTGCTTTGCTCTGCGGGTTTGGTCGCTCGTGGAGGGAGCACTTCCTACTGTCCCTTGTCGCTTACTGTTCCTTCGCTCGATTTCCCTTTGCCGTGGTGAGCTGAGCTTTCATGTGCCTCTTTCTCCTCCACGATGCCCTCATTCTTTATTGCTTCGTCTATGATAGTTGTCACGATGCCCCCGTATCTGATTGTAGCCACTTTCGACGCAGGTTTCTTCCTTGCGGAGCGCGCTGTTGAGGCAGGGGACTCCCCTTCGGTGATTCCGCCGAGGTGAGGAGGGTAGCTGAACTTTGAATGGTTTTCTGTACGAATCCATTCCAGTCTATTTCTTCAGGGGTTCCTGCTGCTATGCTTTCTAACAGTGGGACCCGGATCCTGTTCATCAGTGCATTGTAACGCTGGCCCGAGAAGAGGGTATGGATCATTTTTGCTTGTAGTTTCACCACTGGGTCGAGGATGTCGGCCAAGCTGATTCCATCCATAGTATGCACCGCTTCTTTCTTGACCACCAGCGTGGTGTAAACGTCTCGCCTCGGCCTTCTCTCTTTCTTTGGCACAAGCCCCAGGGCCTTTTCTATGATCGTTGCATTGAGGGGCACTTCGATTCTTCTTTCTTGCTCCCCTGTCCTTATTGTGACGGTGCCACAGTTCTTGCTTTTGTCGAAATTCCTCAGGAAGTCCGCGCACATACTGTAATCCACCGCCTGCCCCACCTTTTCCACGTACTTGTGGAGATGACATCTATCCACTAAGTCTTTGATCGTGGGTTCCTCCATGATGGCTTCGTCCAGATTCAGTGTGTGCTTGAAGGTGGAGTGACTGAATCCGAACGTCTCGACGGCGATGCCGAATTTGGTCATTTCCTCTTCTGAGAATGGTAGTTTGCCTCCTTTGTCCTGTCCTGCCATGACAGTGACCTGTCAACACACCATGCCAACAATTAATGCCCGACAATCGGCGCATTTCTAATTAGAACTAAGTTTGAGAGAAAATAGATGGGCTTAAAGTGGGCACACTTGCTTAGAGGCTTGACCATTGCTATTGTTTTATTCTGCAATATTTTTCCATAGAAACTTTCTTAATTATAACAATCTGCTAGCTAGATAACATAAATTTTCATCTTTGCTCTGCTCTTGGTCACCTTGCTCCCCCCTCTGTCAGGAATCTTTCAAAGAATCCTTCCTAGGATTAGCACAGGAAGGGCGAGGTAAAAGCACCTGTTCACGTGGATTGACTTACCTAGCCAATAGCCAATTATAGAAGTTTGGATTGCATTCGAGTTGGGCATGACAATCGAGAGTGGATGGTTGGATGGAGACTTGGGAAATATAGGTCAAAACATCATGGAAGAGATCTCCGGTACTAAGGCAACTGGCAACATGTAATTCCTCTTGGGTGAGGAATTGGTCAATGTAGGGGTGGGCGAGCACATGGTCATCCAAATGCTGATCACGGGTGATGGCCAAGACCCTAAACGAGATAGGTGCCACGTACGTGGGGTCATATTTGATAGTTTTGATTGCCATGCGTTGCTCAGGATTGGTCATTATGCGACAACCTTTTTTCTCCCATTGGATCCTTAGCATAAACCACTGCTGCAAGAATGTGGAAGGTGAGCTTGCCATCTGCGTGAGCTCTTGCAGCTCCTGTGCAGGAGTAGAATGCGGAGGCTTATGGTAAGAAGTGATAAGTCTTCTGAGTGCAGCCTGATCCTTCGAGATTTCACCGTTTGCTATCAGTTCGGTAGCAATTTTGGGAACTTTAGTGGTCATAAGTTTGTATTCCTCCCAAGTGCATGGTAATGCACGGACATCCGAAGCAAGTGTTTCGTCAAGAAAACCTAGGTCTAGCCTCTCGTAGCTTCTAGCAAATGTAGTGAAAGTTTCATCTAACATTTTAATGCAGGTTATTAAATTATCCCCAGAAGTTGCAGCAAGGTCCTAAGCCAAAGAGAGGAAAGGTCGTATTGCGTAGAAGGGTTTACGACCCTCTGGCAGTGCTGGTGCAACTGGACTAGATAGTTCTGACTTCCTCATCGGTGTCATGGTTCGGGCCTCGCAATGGGAGACACTTTGAGGCGCTGTAGGGAGCTTCAGAGACATGGGGGTTGTACTTGGTTCTGAGCGGGCAGTCATCGTGGTTTGTAAGTTCTTAGGATTAGGTAGGTTAAAGGCTTGGGGCATTTGCTTTGGTCGATAGACGAGCTAAGGCTTGCTAGCCGTCGCTGGCCCCTGGCCCATTAACTATGTTCTGGGCACCACGTGTGCAAACCCTCTTGTAGGGTAAGGTTGTTCGTAGATGAGGTTCTTAGCTGGCCCTTTTTAGGCACCCAAATCCAGGGATTGCCCTCGTGGTATCCTTGTGCCCACAAGAGGTCTTTGGGAATCAGCGCGGCGTGGTTGTGCATCTACAGCAATAGCGCCTAGAGTGCCTCTTGGGTCGGGACGGTTGATGATTTGGATGTTTAGGATCACACTTGGGTGGTTTACTCGGATGTGGTTTTTGCCGTTTTGGCACCCATAGAAACTTGGACTCTTTGGCCTTGGGAGCGCTCTTGGTGGGCGTGAGTCTGGGGTTGAGAATTTGGCACGTGGCCGTAGTTTCCGTCTGTTTAGACTTGAGCTGAAATGCAATCATAGGGGTTTCTATCAGCGGCTTCGTAAAAGTGGGGGAGTTAGGGAAGCTCTTGCTGAAAGTCGTCACTATGCGCACATTGCCGATGGCAAGATATATGTGATTTAGGTTGTAATCCACATTACAGTTGGTTTGTTTTTTGAAAGTGCAACCTAATAGTGATACATTACCAGCGTCCTTAGTGTCAGGAAACACATGGAAGAAGGCCGATAAACTTTCAGACTCGATGGAAATGACCACCTTGCATTTCCCTAGGAGTGGGTAAGCGGTACCCCCAAACGGGGTGAGTTAAGTGTTAGTGGGCTGTAGTTGCGGTTGACCAATGCATGTCCAATGGTCATGTGTTAGGATGTTGCAGTCAGCACCTTCATCAATCAAGGCATCAAAAAAATACACCGCTCCTGCTGCAACTGTGATCTGCAGGTATGCCAGTGCCACTACTTCTTCGTCCTGATCTGTCAGGTCAGTTACAGTAGCCATGCGGACATTCAGTGGGGGTTCTAACATGGGTGGCTCGTGCAATGGATGTGAAGGAGGATAGTACTTCTTAATGCGGCTGCCATTAAAAAAGCCTATTCCCTCACCGTGAAGTGTCTCCAACTCGACATTTCCGGTCCTACCGATTACGTGTACCCTGAAAGGCCCTAGCCCCCAAAACTTCATCTTTTGTTTATGCCCTTTTACTGAGTACAACAGAACAAGGTCCCCTTGTTTGAAGTCTCATTGGATGACATGCTTGTCAAACCACATCTTTCGTCGGGCCTTTTCACAAATCAGAGAATGAGTGGTGAGGAGTCGGGTCTCCCTTAATAAGCGCTCAAGTTCTACTAAGCGGTTAGTCCAAGCCTCTCTTTCCTCCCAACATTCCTGGACTGCCAGCCTCAAACTAGGGATGAAGAATTCTACGGGCAGAATGGCTTCAGTTCCGTAAGTCAGCCTAAAGGGCGTTTGTCCTATAGCCGTTTTATAAGCTGTGCGGTAGGCCCACAAGGCCACCATTAGCTTGTTATCCCAGTCACTTCTCGAAGTAGACACAACTTTTGTAAGCACATTGACTAGAATTTCATTTGTGGATTTGGCTTGGCCATTAGCCTGAGGGTAATAAGGAGAGGACTTCCGATGAATTATTAGGAAGGTTGAGAGCAAGTGGGCAATCACTTCATTAATGAAGTGTGTGCCTTCGTCACTTACAAACTCGATTGGACATTCGAACCATGAAATGACCTGTTCCCACAAGAATTTTGCAGTGGTCCTAGCATCGTTCTTCCTCATGACTCGTGCCTCTGCCCATTTTTTTAAATAGTCGGTTGCCACTATGATGTATCGAGCTTGGGAATGTTGTGCTACAGGACTGACAGGCCCAACAAAATCGATGCCCCATTTTTCAAAGGGTTTTCAGGCTATGACAGGGGTCATCTCCATCTTGTCCTTTCGCGTGGGCACCTTGGTCCTCTGGCACTCATCACAGTGCTTTACAAATTTAGCTGCATCACGGAATAGGGTGGGCCACCATAGCTGGGATTGTAGCACCTTTTGGGCTGTCGTGTCTCCACTAAAATGCCCGCCAGTGATCCCTCCATGCGCTTCGTTTAATGCGTCGTGCATCTCGTGCTCACACACACATTAGCGCAATAAACCATCTTGTCCTATCCTGTAGAGTTGGCCAGCTATCAATTGGTAGGGCTGAATTTTCAGGAAAAGTCTCTTCAGCCTGGCCTTCTCAATGGATTGCTCTGGTAGTCCATTTTCTAGCACTTGCACTATGTCGTCGCCCCAATATGGCATCAGATCCGCTCTAAACAATTATTGTTCACTAGACAAGTTAAAAAGATGGGCATCCGGTAAATCATCAGGCACGCCTTGTCCAACGGCTTCTCCTGTGGGTATGCGGGACATGTGGTGAGCCATGTAGTGCTGCTTTCCTTTGCGTACCACCACAGAGAAGTCAAACTCCAGTAAAAGGAGTAACCATCTAGCTATGCGCCCTATAGCGCAAGGCTTGTTCACAAGATACAGTAGGGCTTGATGGTCAATGAAGAAGACAAAGGGAGTGGCCAACAGGTAATGCCTAAATTTCTTTACTGCAAATACCATGGCCAACCCCTCCCTTTCTGTTGTGGAATAGTTCATCTTGGTTTCTGTGAACTGCCTGCTAGCAAAAATCACCGGGTAATCCAAGTTATGCTCACCAGGCTCGCATAGCACGGCTCCAATAGCGAACTTAGAGGCATCTATGTGTACGTGGAACGTTACATTCTAGTCTGGGGCTCACAGGATTGGTGCAGTCGTAAGAGCCTTTTTCAATTCTTCATATACGTGCTGGCATTCCTCCGTCCACTCAAACACTATCAATAGCTTGTACAAAGGTCTAGCTATTAATGCATAATTTAGCACGAATCGTCGATAGTATCCAGTGTGTCCCAAGAAGCACTGAACTCCCTTGTAGTTGTCAAGTGGCGGTAGGTCAACAATGACTCTGACTTTGGAGAAGTCAGTGGCAATGCCGTTCCTTGACACTACGTGCCCCAAGATGCATCCGTGTTTTACCCAGAACTGGCACTTTAAGGGGTTTAGCGAGAGGTGGTATAGCCTACACCTTTTAAAGACAGCTCGCAATTTCTTCAAGTGTTCGTTCCAACTAGAGTGTAAACATAGGTCATCTACGAACACTTCCAGTTCGTGCCTAAGCATGTCTTTAAAGATGGTGCACATTAGGCGTTGGAAAGTTGCAGGTGCATTCATTAGTCCAAAAGGCATGACAATGTAGGCGAATATGCCCCATTTCGTGGCAAAGGCAGTCTTGTGCCTGTCGTCGGGGTGCACCTGCACCTGATTGTAACCCGAGAAGCCATCCAGAAAACTATAGGCTTCCTTCCCTGCTACCCTCTCCAGCATGTGCTCGGTATAAGGTAAAGGATAATTATCCCTCTTCGTAGTGGCATTCACTTTTTTGTAGTTTACGCACACTCGGATATTTCCATTTTTCTTCATGACAATCACGATAAGTGACAACCAGTCCGTGTGCTCGATCTCATATATGAAACCTGCCCTCATGAGTTTGTCAATCTCCTCCTTCACTACATGAGTGTGTTTAGGATTCATGGGGTAAGGTCGTTGTTTTGTTGGCACTGCATCTCGAATCATTGGGATGTTATGAGTCACGACCCTAGGGTCAACTCTCTTAAGTTCTAGGCAAACACGTCGATGTACTCTTGTAGGAGCGCAATAAGTTTGGTCTCTTCCTCTTCCGCCAAGTCATCTGCGACAAATACCGGTCTTGGTTTTTTGCCTTTCCCAGCCAAGTTAACCTCTTTGACTTTGGTGGGTCCCTCTATCGGTTCACTAGTCTGACCTTGTCTTTTTGCACCTAGCAGGACCACCACTCTGTCACCCTTTTTAAATTTTGTAAACCGTTTGGGTAGATCCTGTGGTTTCCTCTGCCTTTCCGCTTCCGAGCCCCTTGCTTTCTTCCTGGCCTCCTCTTTTAGCCTCCTGCGCCTCAGGTCGACTGGAAAGTCTCCCTTGGTGTGTTTGACCTTAGAGGGTTGCGGTATCTCGGGATCACTCTCAGTACTAACTTTCGACTCTGAGTTGAACTCGCATCCTTCACTTGAGGAAGGTGTTTCCCCAGGGGGTCTTAGTTCCGTAGGTGAATCCATCTTGAGCACTGGGATTACCCACCGTTGTGCCACTCCAGCTTGCTCGTAATCTATGGCTTCTATTTGTTCCAGCCATGATCTATCACACTCCATCAATATGACTTCTTTTTCGTTTCGAGTGAGCTCTTCCTTCCGAGGCCTTAAGTCTGCCCTGATTTTCTCTATCGCTTTTCCCTCCGTGTCATACTCTATTGTGTCTACCTCTTCTTCACCCTCTTCTCCCGGAGAGCGACGGTCCTCATACTCCTCCTCGTCCAGGTCTTGTTCTTCTGACTGCTCATCATCCCCTAAGCTTCCCTGTTCACTCTCCTTGTCGTCAGTAACTAAAGCCCAGTTATATAACAAGTTCAGGTCATGGACTTTGTTCCATTTCCATCCTGGTCTAGCTAAAAGGTCACGTAGAGGCTTTAAGTTAGCGGCCAAATTGCCGTTCAATTTATCGGTCAGATACTCTACGATCTCCTGAAGCTCTAGTTTGTTGTTGGGGATGCGAGACGAGGCCGGTTTGCCTGGGTTAAGCAAGCTTCCTACCATCATGCAAAGCGGTACAGCTGGCTCCTCAATTGGCACGGTGGCGGTTTTAGCAGCCTACTGATGTGGTCCCTCCTCATTCGAGAATGGTAGGTCAATGGTTGCCAGCACGTGCATCCAATCCCTCTCATCCTCAGGGCAAGGAATATATCTAGCTAGCGATCCATAGGGCTTGGTCGGTTGCGTGTTGCCTTTTAGCATGGCTGAGATGGCTGCCAGGTCAACAGAAGTCGTCGTCCAAGTGTCCATCTCTACCCTCACTAAACTAGTTCTGTTCCCTAGGAAAATCAATCCATTGCCCCAATCCTCGATGACTCGTGCATTCCTCATCCAAGGTCGGCCCAATAATATGTCATAATCCACTCTCTTCATGACAATGAAGTTCACCGAGAATCGCACATCGGCAATCTTTACCGGCCAATTCTTTAAGACCCCAAATGGTCTTACCTTCATTCCATTTGCTAGCGTGACATTGAATCTAGTGGTCTCTACGGGAGGGTTTCGCAATGCCTCTAGGACCACATGGTTTAGCACACTAATGCCGGTGCCTGTGTCTACAATTCCCTTCCGAGTCATATCTCATAAGGCTAGGACGGGCAAAACTGCGTGCATTTCAGTGCCCTCCCAAAAAGCATTAATGTGCAAAGACTTAGGATCTGCGTGTAGAGCTAGACTTGGGATTCGTGTAACTGTGTCATGATCTTGCGGATCAGTGCCCACAAGTTCTGCGTGTCCCTCGATGGAGTCTTTTAACTCCTGCCACAAGGAGTGATTCTGCCTAAGCAGATTCTCCAGGCTCAGAGTTACTGGGGTGGACAACAAAGTTGCGAGGAGGCCATTGGACCCTTGCCTTCCTTTGAGGTTGGCAGTTTTAGGCCATACATCTTGTCTGCCCTGGTAAGCTTCCCCCCTGCCTTGTTGTTGAGCCGCTTTTAGTGGTGTAGGCATGTTCCCAACCTGTGGTTTTGAGGGTGAGACTAGTGTGCTAACACTGGAGAAGTCGTCCATGGGGTCTTCCAATATGGGTTCAACATCTTCAAGGTGCTTTTGGGCGTCCTTGACCCACTCCTCGATCTTGGCTATAGCTTCGAGTTGCCGTTTGGGATGGGCATATTCCCCTACCTTGGCACTCCCTAGCTCTGCTGTCTTAGGAGCCGAGGTCTCTGCCTCTGCGTCTGTGACCCTCTTTCCCGTTACCAGTGTAGTCGTTTCCTCGGTTTTAAGGGTTATCTTCGCATCAGTTCTCTTTTTCCGTCTCCTCCGGCTTTTCTTCCCTATTGAGGTTGCATCAAGGTTACTTGGCCCTGGTAAGGAGATGCCTGCTTGTTTCCTTTGAGCTCATGTCATAGCATGTAGTGGGATGGGCATATCCTTACTATCGAAAGTCTCAACTCCAAAGAGCCCCAAAGGCATTGATGGCATGTTGGTAGCGCTCGTTGATGGCTTGCGCCTAGGACAATCAGGAAACAGATGTGTGATTCCACACTCTGTGCATCGGAGATTCGCTTTGTCCTTGTTAGCTTGTTCTCACTCTGGGCAGCGTGATGAAATGTGGCCTAGGTGGCCGCCGCAAGTCCAGCATGTGACCGGATCCTGGCTTGGCCCTTCAAAGCCTTTGCTTCATCGTCCTCTCCCTAAGGCCATCACCGGCACTGGCCGATAGTCCATCAGGACTGGGTTGCCCTCCTCGTCGTAGGATACATAAGGATTGACATATGCCTCTTCCTCATTGGGCTCCTCCACAATGTGAACAGGAGCATCGCTAGGTGGGTGAGTCAAAAAAGGCCTTGGTGGCCTAGGTATGCTAGTTGGGTTCATCTCCAGCCTAGGCACGATAGGTCTTGGGTCAGTTGGTGCCAAAAATTTATCCCTCTCTCCCCTAGCCGACTGTCATGCTGGAGGAGAGGGGAATAGCAAGGGTGATTGAGCATCTTTGCTGGATGCCAGAGGGGGGTGAATCCCATGCAATGAGCCGCGTGGGGGAGGGAGGATCTCCTCCCCTCACCTTTATAAGCCTTGTGGGGAGGAAGTGATGGACGGAGGCAGAAGCCGTCACACTGTCATTGAGGAGGGGAGAGGGTCGTGAGGATTTTGTACTGTTGCTACTGTTGAAGGGGAGAAGAGAGCTGCCAGCTGCCGCAACAATGTTGCCGCCACAGGGGAACACGCCATCAGCCGCTGTTGAACTGCCACCTGGGGATCGCCATCTGCCGCCTTTCCCTTCCTCCACGTGGGGCTTCCATGATTTCCAGAAGCTTTAGAAGCTTCTTAGGAAACTTCTAAAGCCTCCTTTGAATCCCCCCTTCTTGTGGGCTTCCTCATAACCCATTTTCATGTGGGTTTAATAACCCCACCCCCCAGGATCCAAAAAATCCCCTTACCCGTGGATCCTCTCCAAGTTTTTAAAAAGCCCATTAAGCCTTTCTTTTTCCCCCCCCCTCATGTTCTTACTCAAAGGTTCATTTTAAATCTAGGGGTACCTTAGAACCCCCTTTCTCTTGGCCTTCACAAGACACCCTCTTTCCCCCATTTTCCATTTCACCCAAGGCCCTTTAAAAGCTCATTTAACCCGGGAGTTGAGGCCTTCTTCCCCCCTTTTTGGGTTCCCCACAAGCATCCGCTAGCCCGAGTTCTAAAACCCTTCCCATGGGACTTTGTTATTGCCTCTCTAGTGGGTTTAAAAGCCCATTTATTCCAAGAAATAACCCCTTTTCCCCCTCAGGTTCCCCACAAGTTCCCATTAGCCGAGTTTAAGGAGGAAACCTCTGAAAGACGGTGCAACTGGTCACAAAGGGAGTTTTGAATTTGAAAAAGATTGGCCAAGATCATAAATTTGCGTCCAAGACAAAAAGACCGAATTTGAGATGGCTCGTAAGAAGGCACAATGCGCAAACGCAGGAGGATCATCTCCTAGCATCCATGTGGACATTTCACCACAAGTCCAGGTTTTTCTTCCTAAATTGATTAATGTCGTAATATTTCAATTATGCATGGATCATTTGAGGAATGAGGATGCATGTTTTTTCGATTGAAAATACTTTGGCTAAATTGAGGGATTCATTCATTAGTATTTTTCAATAAAACAAACAAAATAAAGTGAGCATAAGATTTCTATGCACTTCTAGTAAGTGGTTTTTATGCATTGCAAAGTAATGAGATTAGATTAATTAATGCCCATCTGTACAAAACGAAATTATGATAGTACACTTTGATTAAGCATGGAAGGAATAAACCACATATCGCATTATTGAACATCTTTTCTTTGAAATCATTCTTAAAGAAAGTTGCTAGCAACCATAGGAAATTGCTAGGGCTGCATGAAGAAGATTTAACTCTAGGCAAGTGGCCTAAAAACTCAAATCAAAGAAAGGGTGTGAAATTTCAGCATATGACAAATTCATTTGGAAAAGAAAGTAGAAAAAGGCTGCATGTTTAAACATAAGATCTTAAAGCTTAGTAGCATGAATCTTGTTTGCATGTTATAGGATGATCAATTGGAATTATGCTACAACTTAACCTATTCTTTGATCTTAACTCGAAAAGTTAGGATTTGTAAATCAACTTATACATAGACAATGAATCATGTGGTTACAGAAATGGTAGCGTAATTATCTTTAAGAATAGACAAGTTAAATTGGTTTAAACCTAAACACCTAAAACCGTGAGGTACTCATTTAGGAAGGGTAAATTCAATGCAACATATCCTAAGGAGCTAACTAGGGTTAGCACGTTGAGGACATTACCTAATTGCTCTTATTGTTAAAGCTGAAACTCTTAAACCTAAAGACTTGGCCACATTCACGGAATGTAGGGATAAGAGAACGTACTTGCGAGAGATGATCTAGGGCTTCTACCCCAAGGATCTCTCGCTAAAAAGATAAAAATCGGTTTGAACTTGGAACCCTAGGACCGACAATGTCGGCCTAATGCAATCAGGAATGGATTGTTATATCTAATCATGATTTCGTGATTATAAGACTCCATTCGATGGGTAAATAGTCCCATAATTGGATGCGACACTTGTGCAACAAGCTACAGAGTCGCAGGATCTTGTGATTTGACCACAAGGAAATGGTCAATTCCTCGGAATGAGATTGGCAGATTCCTACACAAGTTATCTTGCAAGAGGAGAAATAATCGTCCTGATATAGTACCTTTCTTGGGTAAAGTGACCAAGATACGGGGATTAGATATTTGCTTGGAGGCAAAAGACCAATCAGTAAATTGGAATAATATATTTACTGCTAATAGAACTTAAAGTTTTGGTTAAGTTGGGTTAATAGGGTACCGCCCTAACCCAAGGATATAAGGGTTAACAGACAAACCCTTGGGCATCTTGCCAAGTCACAATTGATCCCGGATCGAGTGCTAGATGCATTCAGAAAGAAGGATTCACTCCTTAGCAGTTGGCCAAAAATAACAACCAATGGAAATGATTGTGCTTGTAACAGTTTGAAGAGCACTATTTTTCTTTGTTTGCTCGAGGAATTAAAGGATGAAAAGATATCTAATGCTTCAGGTTGAAGGCTTGAAGCGAGAGGGAGCTTCAGTTACCCCCGATTGCTTGCCTCACCCTAACCAAGGGGGTTGTTAACCACGCCGGGAAGGTGGACCGAACCCATCGCGAGAGGTCTCTCCGTTGGGCGCTGCTTGGAGCAGGAGGACACTTGGGTGCCAGAGGGGGCTCTGACCATAAATCCCTCGCCTTTCGAGCCCTGCACAAGAGGCCAACGTGACTCAGGATTGGATCTCGAGGTCCGCATACTAGTTTACGGGCGGAATCTTGGATCAGCAATCCCTGTGGATTGATGGATAGCCTTCAAGCGCATTATGGATAAGCCTACGGACTGGATGTTATAAATATATTTCAAAGATAAATATGATAAGCTATTGAAAAGAAACTTCTTTGACATTGCTTTTCTATGTCAAGTGCTATGATTACGTAAAGGAATCAGTGCCTAATGGGCTAATTAAGGAAGCTAATTAATGCGTGTCCAACTAAATGTGGTAGGTAGTTAGATAACTAAAACAACCTTAGGAAAGTGCAGTGGATGTGGGCATGGGTCCGTTCTACAGATGGGTGGTCCCGGTTGGGTGGTAACTTTTCTCAATCATGATGGACAGCAAGAAGATCGTTCAATGGACACGAACAATAAGGGCACTGACCTAGAGTCTAAGTTATAATAATCCCGATCTACACTGTTTTAGGGGAATGAAATGGGACTATACCTTATGGCAGAGAGGTCAAGCCTTGCATCCCTCTCATTTTCCATTCTCCTTGAACCAAGTTCAGCGTGAATCCGCTTCGGACCGGGCGTTTGTGCGTAAAAATTTTGCGTGGTTTTCTTTATAGAAATTATGGCAGTTCGCTCAGGTTCGACGCTAGTTGTCTTTTAGGAAATGACCATTAGGAAAAATCCTAATTCAAGTCGGTCCTAAGTGGGAACGACCAGAATACTTCTGCTATGTGGAAGATGCGAAAAGTCCTAGATCCCAAACCCCATAACATTCCATGGGAGTTGTCTCCATCCTTTTCGATGGACTGCTAAGATGTGTCCTGAAGACAACAGGTGGACACGTTACATCCTCTCCTTATCATTCATGATGATGGCTTATGTCGTATCATCTACAAGATATCTATACCCCTCTGGGGTATGTCTAAGATATGTCCTCTCCCACTTGTGACCATGTTCCTAGGCATATCCAAGAGACCCTTATATATTTGGTGTACCCATGGGGGTGGTATCCCTCGGAGTAGCACCCATAGGAGTGCCACCTGTGGACAACTGATGGAGTGACTGGAGTAGATGTCTCCACACGTGTGACAAATCCTACAGGTGATGCAACTCTAAAAAAATGACGAGACAGAAACATTGTGTTGATACCACCAAGAAAGGTCACCACAAAAGGATGAGTTCACCTTGTTCTCAAAGAATTCTTGGCATCCTGTCTTTCCATCATATACTCTTACACTTCATCATATACTCTATGTACATACTGTTCAGGGAATGAGTGGACTCATCCTTTTGTGGTATATGATGAGCATTGGGAACATTGCTTTCATTATATACTCTCGCACTTCGGGGAGCTAAAGGCACAACATACCACCATCAAGGTTGTCAAGGGTTTGGATAGAAAATTACTTGTTCAAAATCACATACAATAGAAATTTAACATTGGTGACATATACCATGTTGTAATAAAATTTAAAAAAACATGAGTTCATGCACCTGTTCACAATTGGCCGGCAAGACAAACGTGTTGTCCAAATCTGTCCATCTTTTTTTCGAATCTATTTTGAGAAATCCAAATTGATCTCGTTGAAATGTTGCTCCGGCTCCTTCCAGTACCACTTTAAACCATGTACATCAAATAGGATCATGGAGAAGCTATGGTAATCCACCGTGATAATACTTTGCAAGTTTCCAAAATACTCCATCTCATCTATAACAGTGTTTGGATCTGTGGCTCGCCATCAGCTCTCTTGCTAAAAATTTGCCATGACACCAAAATCGTTGTGGAGCGCATTTTATCGATATGCTCCATGGATAAATGTCATTCCCATGATCACATTGCACTGTATATTTTGTATTGTACATTGAAATGGTTAATTAGTTGTCATATATAAAATCTGGACATCTTATAAAACAAGTGGTCATCTTTGGACTACATCCCCTCGAGAATTCCCACTTCTTAGTAAAGACCTCCACCCCTTTGCGAGAGGCTGCGATCAAAACTCCATGTAGCCATCGCATAGACATAAACTATGGCATCTCATCCATGCCCTCGAGATATCAAATTAGTCGATTGCACATACTACATCAAAATTCAGATCGCACTTCTTTCCGATCTTTCCTAGCAGCTTGCTCGTATCCAGTGAGCCACATCTCCATGGAGGCGTGGTACAACATACAAAAAATTTCACTTTCTCCTCCATTGCAACATCCATCCTTTTCTCTACCCCATTTCCAACCACCACATCTCCAATCAGTCTATCATCATCCATCAGTGACCACAATATATTATTGTTTGAATCCACCCCTGGTAGCCATTGTGAAACATGCACTAATGCCTGAGAGACACCAACCAACCTTCAGCCATGCTACCTTCTGGTAGAGCTCATTGTCCCACAAAACCTTTCAAGGTTTTCATTAAGCGCTCCAAGAAGAACATCTATCGCATATAGATAGGTCTAGAAATCTCCACTTTGCCTATAAGATGATGCACCAGGAGGTGGGCTTGTATCGTGAGTATGCTGGTGGGCAGGTACTTCTCAAAGAGACAAACCATCTCCACTACTCCCCACCTTGCAGATTAAATAGAGGATGTCTTGATCTCCTTCTATGAGATCCATTGTACGAAATTTGACAACCGTTAAATCCCCCTACATATTTCTCAAGTAAGGCATCCTATGATCGCGATCGATAGTACAAAATGCTAGAAATGAGGAAACATTTTGAACAATGGCTACACTTCAAATAGAAAAATATGTATGCTACTTACAATCCATTTATAGTACAAACCTGACATATCTCATGCCAATCATGCAATTTTAGCCCTAATAGTTGGCCGTTTTTAGAAAACATGGATCTGAGAGAACGCATCATACGCATGGGAGTGTGGATACACTACAAAAGAAAGGCCCTATAGACGCGCACTGTACACGCAAAATAGCGGGCATGTTTATCAGCGCGTCTATTCGTGCTAGTATATAGAACGCCTCTATATACCCGTGTTTTTTAACGCGCCTATAGATGCAAAAATAAACAGACCTATTTTTCATTTCTCATAAAGTCCCTAAATATGACCAACCATCTTAACAGCTAGTATTTTATTGAATACATTACCAACTTTACTTCTTTTCTGAGTATTACAAATATACATCCAATCATTCAAAGCTAATTATATATGCTACAATGAATGATCAATCTCATCTTCAATGAGATCGGCCCTTGCTAGACTATCTACCTCTAGGTCTATGTTACCAATAAGGCAATGAAAAAAATAAGTCTATCCCACTGTTAGATGTATTGCTATGCTCAATTTCTTCATCATCATCTGCAACCATATTGTTATCCTCTTCTACGCTTCCTTGAACATCCTCGTGGGGATCATCTTGCACTGCATCATGTATATCATCGATCATGGCATCATCATGTGCATCATCATTGATTGTTGGATTTTCATCAACTATCTCTATCTTGGTAGCATTGCCATATATTGATTTTGAATGATTAGATATGGGGATGACGTACCACCATCTGTTATTGTTTACCATTGGGTGATACACAAACTGTATTTTTTTTAAAAAAGTAAGCAACTTAGATATTTATTGTATTTTGAGAATGTATCAAGAAGTAATATATATAAAAATAAATAGCTTCTAATATACCTGTTCGCATTGTTGAGGTAGTATGAATGTGTCATTCTTGCCTTGGTGAAATTTTGTAGAGTCAATCACTACAAAACCACTTGGATGACGTCTAATTGTGCAATGCTCACCCATTGTTACTACTTCTTTAAACCACTTCACATCTAGTACATATATAAAAAATCGCCTAAATTCAAGCTTCAAAATATCTTGGATCAAGCCACAATAACCTTCCATGGTGCCATTGGTATCCTGGAAGTTTGCAAGGATACCACAATCCTGGGTATTTCTCTTATCATCTATAGGTTGAGTTCGAAAATGTTTGCCTTCACACCAAATAGCATTGAACAATGTGCACTAGTAGTACATTGTTGAGATCATATTAATGACTTAGTTAAAGATGAAACATGTGAAATTATTATATCATATATAACTAAAGATAATTTACTTATAAGTATGTCTCACCTTTGATAAGCAACCTCGTGCGTATTCCCACTCCTCTTGCGATATATCCATCGCCTCCTCTTTTTCCATCTTCTCCATTTCTTCATGTAGCCAATCTATATCAATATGACGTGGAAGCGCACTTAAATCTTCTCGATATGGGACATTACGTCCATGTCTAGCACGAAATGCTTGCCTTTCGCTTACTGTTCTTGCCCTTGCTTCTTTATATAGTGTCACCCATTTTCTCATTACTTCGCTGTTAAGCATACAAAGTACATTTAACTTACGAAGTTCCTCTTTCATTAGCACTTTTCTCTTTCCTTTTCCTTGAGGTATTATAGAGGCCATCCTCAAATCTTCATCATCTTTCCATAGTCGTGGTAAAGAGGAGTCCACTTTAGTAAGATATTCAAAGATTTGTACAAGGGATGATTACACTAACCAACCCTCAGCCATGCTTCCCTCAGGCCGTGCATTTTGCCTTACAAAATCTTTTAGGGTTTTCATAAAGTGCTCTAGAAAAAACATCCACCTTGCATGAACTACCCCACAAATTGCGATCTCATCAATTAGATGTACGAGTAAGTGTATTTGAGTAGTCAAAATGGAGCGAGGAAAAGTCTCCTCCACCAAACAAACCATCTCAATGGACAATACTCGAGCCTCTTGCAACGTATTTGAATCGATTTCCTTCAAACTCACAAATCTACCAACATGAAATTGAGAACGATGATTAGTTTTGTCCATAAATTCAAGCGGGTTTACTATGTGATGTACGTAATATGTAAACTAAAAAATAAGTATAAATTATACATACATCGCGAGCTCACCCATCTTGTAAATGATATCACGCACATCTTTTGAAACAACACAATGGGATATGCTAGTAGAAAGGATGAACTGTATGTAGATATTCATACATTGTTAATTAGTCTACATAGTTACTCCACTAATTAATATATTTATGGCTATGAAAATCCTTATCTAAATCATTTTGTGCCAATCATGAGACTTTAAACCGGATAGTTGCTCCGCACCTCTTTTCTTTTTCTTTATGAAGGCTCCCTTGGGGCATCTCATATATCATGTGGGAGTTTAAAAGCTACATATCTGTTGCTTCACCATCTTTTCTTCGGTCTTCAATAACATCCAAGGTGCACGCGGTAACTCGATCTTTCCTCTGGGTCCGATGCGTGGCTAAGCTCGTCTCATACGTCCAATGCTATGTAAATCCTCCCTTACATTGAGAGAATTATGAGCCTCGATTAAGTGATCCCATAATGTAGAGGAAACATTCTTGAATATATGCATGGGGTCCAACAAGTGATTGATCTTGAGTTTAGTCCAATATGGGAGACAAAAAAATATAGAGAATCTAAGGCACAAACAATATATTATTTCTTGTTCTCATAATGGAGTGTACTTTAAAGACAAACAAAAGAAGTAAACTAGTTACCGACTCATGTCGAGTGGAGGATGATCATTGGCGTGTGTGCACGTGTCCTTCCAATCTTGAATGGTTAGAGATTGTGGAGTTCTTCCATTAGTGGGGGGTGCATATTTGGGGTGGTCAATAGGAAGAAAACGATGATGATTGTCATAGATAACCTTCTTCAAGCGTGTTGGTCTAGAAGAAACCAGAGAGGAACCGCAAATTGGACATGCATGATATCCTGATGTATTTTAACCTCTAAAAACAAGTGGATTAATGATGACATATATTTGATTAAGGGTAAGAATGAATAAAATAGAGTATGCAACTATCTGAACACTCTCCATAGCCTGAAAAGTCATGCAACTATCTGAACACTCTCCATAGCCTGAAAAGTCATGCATGGTCCACAACAACATGCCCTTTAAAGTGAAATCTCTAGAGAACAATGATGCACTCACATCTTGCACCTCAATACCTCTCCATAGCATTTTTAGCTCCTCGATCAAAGGCTATAAGTAAACGTCCATGTTTTTTACTTGGTATTTTTCAGGAATCACAAGAGACAACATTACATGTCATTTTTTTATTGCCATGGACAGAGGGATATTATAGTTCACCAATACCACTGGCCATACACTATATGAGGTGCTTTTGATGCCAAATGGATTTATTCCATCTAATCCTAGACCAAATCTAAAATTTCTAGGCTCTTCTTTGAAAGTAGGCCACAAATTGTCTACGTGTTGCCAAGCTGGTGTGTTTGAAGGAATTCTCCACTTTCCATCACTTGAATGGTGACTAGAATGCTATGTCTCACAATAGATTCATACTTAAACATAAGTTGAATATGTGGAATAATAGAAAAATGTCGCAAAACCTTATGAGGAACATCCATTGATTTCATCTCCTGGTTGTATCTTGGTTCACCACAAATAGGACAGTGTCGTGCAGATGCATGATCCCAACAAAACAAGATGCAATCATTAACACATGCATGGATTTTAACATAATCAAGACCTCCAAGAGATGTCATGAAACTCCTTGCTTGCTTCCTTCTAGTTGGTAATTTATTTTCATTTGGAAGCATTTGTGCCAATAACCTGCATATATTGTGCAAATAGAGTTAACAAACCGTGAATATTGTCTAGAAGCATTTATGAATTAATATCAAATGATACATACTTCAATAATGCATTCAAGCTAGCATTACTCCATCCATAAATGGTTTGTAAGTTCAGTATCTCGAGAGATGCAAGTAGAACGGAGTAGGTGCAACCTTCGTACAATGGAGTTTTCAATGCTATGTGTAGAGGGTCATCTGTCTCTCTAGTGGCGCCCTCCCCTCGAACCTCATGGCACTACAACAGAAACGAGGTATAGACGCGCATGTTAGATGCACAAAGTCGGGCGCGTCTATCAGAGCGTCTATAAGTGCGTGTAAACATGCATGTAAATAGACGCGAATTTTGCGTCTATATATCCGCGCAAATAGACACTAATATAGATGCACCAATAGACGCACAATTATTTAACCACCTAAAATTAACAATTCACATAATTAAAAACCAAAGTTAATATTTATTTAACCACCTGAAATTGATTCTTGAGCATGCACATGTGCGCATGATAAAAACCATAGAATTAAGAATACACATTGAATCATTGAATTAAAAAAATAGAGTTAATAATTACTTTTTCATTGCTCTCTAATGAATGGCAGTTCCTCCAGTTGACAAGCCTGATATAAGTAATTAGCGGCAAGCGAGAGAAACCTTACAATTAGTAGCAATCATTGCAATATGTATCTCGTAATTTCTCTACGTACTTAAAGATGATAAAAGATACTTCCTTTTTATTATGGAAAATTCAATTTAGCTTTAAAACTGACTATTGATTCTTGAGTATGCACGTGTGCGCATGATAAAAAGCATAGAATTAGGAATACACATTGAATCAATAAGCAAATTAAGTATGTTACAGTGAATGATCCATCTCATCTTCAATGAGATCAGCCCTTGCTAAACTATCTACTTCTAGGTCTATGTTACCAAGAGGTAACAAAACAAATAAGTCTATCCCACTATCAGATGTGTTGCTATATTGCTCAATAACTTCATCAATATCATCGACAATCACATTATTGTCTTCTTTTGTGTTTCCTTGAACATCCTCGCGAGGTTCATATTGTACTATATCACGCATATCATCCATTATGGTGTCATCATGCATATCATCATTAATTGTTGGATTGTCATTTGCTATCTCCATGTCGGTAATATTACCATATATTGGTTTTGAACGATTAGATATAGGGATGACATACCACCATCGGTTATTGTTTACCATTGGATGATACACAACCTGTATTTGAAAAACAAAAGCAAAAAACTTAAGTACTTATTATATTGTGTATATGTATCACATGTATACATATAAAAAAATTAGCCTTTGCATATATATCTGCTCACATTGTTGAGGTAGTACTAATGTGTCATTCTTGTTTTGGTGAAATTTTGTAGAGTCAATGATTACAAAACCACTTGGATGACGTCTAATTGTGCAATGCTCACCATTTGTTACCACTTCTTTAAACCACTTCACATCTAGTACATATATAAAGAATCGTCTGAAGTCAAGCTTCAAAATATCTTGGATCAAGCCATAATAACCTTCCATGGTACCATTGGCAGCCTCGAAGTGAGCAAGGACACCACAATCTTGAGTATTTCTCTTTTTATCTATACGTTGAGTTCAAAGATTTTTACCCTCACACCAAAGTGCATTGAATAATGTGCACTAGTAGTAAAAGATAAAAGATCAAACATGTCAATTATTTATATAAAATAAAACTTATAGAAATAAATTAATTGATAGTATGTCTCACCTTTGATAAGCAACCTCGTGCGTATTCCCACTCTTCTTGAGATATATTAAATTCCTCCTCTTTTTCCATTCTCTCCATTTCCTCATGGGAGCCCATTTAGATGATCTGGAAATGAGACATTACATCCATATCTAGTGCGAAATTCTTGTCTTTCGCTTTTTCTTCTTGCCCTTGCTTCATTATATAGTGTCACCCATTTGCTCATTACATCACTATTGAGCACACAAAAACTATTTAACTTACGAAGTTCTTCTTTTGTTAGAACTTTACTCATTCCTTTTCCTTGAAGTACTATAGAGGTCATCCTCAAGTCGTCATCATCTTTCCATAGTCGTGGTTGAGAGGGATCCACTTCAGCAAGATATTCAGAGATATAAACAAGGGATGATTGCAGTAACCAACCCTCAGCCATGCTTCCCTTAGGCAGTTCTTTTTGTCTCACAAAATCTTTCAAGGTTTTCATGAAGCGCTCAAGAAAAAACATCCACCTTACATGAACTGCCCCACAAAGTGCGATCTCATCAATCAAATGTACGAGTAAATGTAATTGAGTAGTCAAAATGGATCAAGGAAAAATTTCTTCCACCAAACAAACCACCTCAACAGATAATACTCAAGCATCTTGCAATGTGTTTGGATCAATTTCCTTCGAGCTCACGTATCTATCAAGATGTATTTGAGAATTGTTTATTTTTGTGTAGAAATTCAAAGATATATAATGAAAAAATACAAGGTATACACACCTCACAAGCTCTCCCATCTTGTAAATGATATCACGTACATCTTTGGAGGCACAATGGGATATGCTAGTAGGAAGTACGAACTGAATGTAAACAATATTCATAGATCAAATGATTAGTTGAGGAAAAAGTCATCATACCCCAAAGTTTACACATAGTTACTCCACTGATTACTATATTCATGGTTAGAGATACCCTTACTTGAATCATTTTGTGCCAATCGTGGGACTTCAAACCAGATAGTTGCTCCACACCTCTTTTCTTTTTCTTTATGAAGGCTCCCTTGAGACATCTCATACATCCTGTGGGTGTTCGAACGCTATATATTTGTTTCTTCACTATTTTTTCCTCGTTCTTTGACAACATTTAAGGTGCATGGGGTAGCTCAATCTTTCCTCTCGGTCCAATGCATGGCCAGGCTCATCTCATGCAACCAATGTTACGTAAATCCTGAACACTCTCCGTATCCTTGAAAGTCATGCATGGTCCACAACAACATGGCCTTCAATGTGAAATCTCTAGAGGATGCAGATGCACTTGTATCTTGCACCTCAATACATTCCCATAACATTTCTAACTCTTCAATCAAAGGCCCTAAGTAAATGTCCATGTTTTTTACCTTGTGCTTTCCAAGAATCAGAAGGGACAACATCACATGTCCCTTTTTAATTGCCATAGATGGAGGAATATTATAGTTCACCAATACCACTGGCCATACACTGTATGATGTGCTTTTGATGCCACATGGATTGATTCCATCCATACCTAAACCAAATCTCAAATTTCTTGGCTCTTCTTTGAAAACGGGCCACAAATTATCTATATGTTGCCATGCGGGTGTGTCTGCAGGGATCCTCCATTTTCCATCACTTGAACGATGACTAGCATGCCATGACATGAGCTTTCCAATAGACTTACACTTGAACATAAGTTTTATACGTGGAACAATTAGAAAATGTCGCAAAACCTTACGAGGCACATCCATTGAATTCATCTCCACTTCGTATCTTGATTCGCCACAAATAGGAAACTCTCGTGCGAACTCATGAATCCCACGAAATAAGACACAATCATTGACACATGCATGGATCTTGACATAATCGAGACCTCCCAGAGATGTGAAGTAATGTCTTGCTTGCTCTCTCTTAGTTGGCGATTTGTTTCCTTTTGGAAGCATTTGTGATAATAACCTACATATATTTTTAAAAGTGAGTTAAAAAACCACCAACATATATTTCTTTCTGATTTCAAAATAGAATTAATAATTAATATTATGATTTATATATAAGTCAAACTGAATTGATACCTACTTCAATAACGCATCCAAACTGACATTGCTCCATCCATAAATTGTTTGCAAGTTAAGTATCTCGAGGGATGCACGAAGAACGGAGTACGTACAACCTTCATACAATAGAGTAAATGATGCTACATATAGTGGATCATCTCGCTTCGTAGAGTGACCTTCTCCCTAAACGGTTGCGAAAATAGATGGCGTACCATGTTGTCCAAAATCTCATCCTCTACAACTTGATGGGGCATTTCATGAGGGCTACTATCATGGTCGTCAGTATCTACTCTTCTTGAAGACTCTGCCTTCTCGCGTCGACGTTTTGCAGCCTCTCGACGCCCGAGAGGGAGCATTTGAGGATGTGGCACCGCATCCTGCTCAACCACAAAGGGGAGTTTCATGTACATTGATATATAATTACTGTAACATAGACATGCAATCTTAGTGGTAAAAAAAGACAATGAATACCGGTGATTTTTCTCGGTCCCATTCTCCATATAAGCTGAGGTGTGATATTGCAATTTGACATGCTCAAAAAATACACCCTCGACAACGATCACACATGCGTTTAATTTTTCATTGTAGCCATGCATCTCGATTATGAAGACGCAATGTTTCATCTTCACTTGAGGATGTGCTCATTGACTCACCAGCTTGCACCGCACTAGGTGATGACGACGTCGACATGATTAAACCTAATTCATGACAACATCAAAATATTTGTCATTCATATGTTTACATAAGATCTTAATTTTAAATACACAAAAATCATCATCTTAAAACTTATCTTAACTTATCAAAACTTAACAAGAATTCACTATCAAAACTTATCTTAAAAACAAAAAATTATGATAAATCCCAAATGTGCGTCTATATCTGCGTTTAACTATGCATATATACTCGCGTCTATCTGAACAATAGATGCACATATACACGCGAAAATAGATGCACACGTCAAAATTCAAACCATACTTAAATCATTTCTTTTTAAACCGCGTCTTTCCTTTCTTGCGTTTTTTGCGGTTCTGAAGCTTGAGTTTAGCCGCATGCAGTCTCTTCATGCCTCACCTCCTCATGACTCACCTCTTCTTTCATTTCAAACACACAAGAAGGAAAAAAGGAAAGCCAAGGAGAGGAAGAAAGAGAGAACAAGAAGGAGGAGAACAAGAAGAAGCATCAAGTAAGCAAGCAAGCATCAAGGGAGGGTAACTTACCAAGGAGAGGAAGAAGCGCCACCACCCGCCACACCAAACACCCAAGGTGAGTCTCTCTCTCTCTTTCTCTCTCTCTCTCTTCTTTGTTTCTCTCTTCCTCTCTCTGCTCTGTCTGTTTATTTAGGATTTGTGATTCCATTATGTATTGCATTTTGTAAATCATCAATGGCAGTCTCGTCGGTCTAAAATCGGCCGACCGGGCGCGTCTTATAGCGCGTCTACATCTCAATGTAGACGCAGACAGACGCGACAAATGTTTCCTCTCATAGCGTCTGAGGGCGCGTCTTAGAGCGCGTGTGCTCTGCAGTGTACACGCGATGATACAAGCACTGCACAGAAGGTTGACCTGCAGCCTACACGCAATTATACACGCGCATTGACCTGAGATGTGCGTTTGACAGTGCCTCTGTGCTGCATGTTAGATGCGCAGATAGACACGCTGGACAGAAGGTTCACTCTAGAGCGCGTCTGAGAGTGCATCTAACCTGCAATGTAGATGCGGGGATACACGCGCCAGGTCTCCCAGTTCCGATAAACAATATATTTTTGTAATGATGAATGTGACCAATCCCATGTTTGTGTTTATCAGTTTTCTTGTTTAAGAGAAGCATTAGCACTTAAGTGTTATGCTCAATGTCTAAAGAAAACTGTTTGAAAATGTAGGTAATATATGATTTTTTGTATGCAAATAAATTTGTCTTTTTCCTGTGTTTTTTTTACAGATGTTGTATCCTGGTTCATCTAGCAATGACCCAAATGTGGATCGCATGAATGATACATTGGCCTCCTTTGGCAGGGGGGTCAATGCATTTTTTTGGAGGTTTTCCTAGTAGGGAAGACTTCATGGGAGAGATGACCAGACACCTTGGCCGCTCTCCCACAGCGGACAAGGTGTTCAGTGTCATGTCTGGGACGCCTCTGGCGTCTTTGCCTGGCACTACTTCCCAGACTCCACATGCACGTACTCCACATACAGGTACTCCATATGCAGGTACTCCATTTGCAGGTACTCCACGTGCTCCACGTGCATTGGTTGAAGCACAAGCATTTACAGAAGCACGTGCATCTGCAGAAGCTCGTGCATCCAGCGAGGCAAAGGGTAGTCGACAGAGAGAGAGGAGGGAGAGTCGAGGGGGAGGACGAGGCTTGTGTGGGGGTTGCCTAGGAGATGGCCAGCGATCACCCTCACCAGTAGATCACGTAGAGTAGGTTGTACGCCAGTACTATAGAGGTATAGATGCTGGTGGCATCTTTCATGATGATGAGGGAAGGGATGTAATGGCATACATGAGGAGCGTCGTGCATGCGACGTATAAAGATTGTTTTATTTCCTTTAAAAATTAGAAAAGCCGTTTGTGGCAGGAGGTGTTGAGGGCAGTCCATAGGAGGTACCCAAATCCTGAGGGTCAGCGATTCTCCGATGATTGGGTACGTACAAAAGTGAGAGATATGCTTCACAACAAAAGATCCCACCTCATGACACGGGCCAGGGACTCACTATGGAGGCTGGAGGAGGGGCGTGGAGCCTATAGCCAACCACCTATGTGCCACCGCATAGAGTGGAAGAAATCCAAGAAGAAAGCAGCTGAGAAAGTGAAGAGTCACCATCACGCAGAGGCGCGACGGATCCAAATGGAAACAATGGGATCGTCACATTACGGATCGGGCGGCAGAGAGTCCTGGGAGGCAGAGTTTGTAAGTATATTTTGATTTCTAGTTTTTTTAAATTTATATTTCTTTTAATTCTTTATATATTTTAGTCTAATATATTGTGACTCATAATTGTTTGTATATCTCTAAATGTTTTGTAGACTACCATCGTTGGTAGGACACCTACTCCTAGAGAGGTAGGTTACCATCGAGGCCATAACCGCGCAGCGACATGGCTTCACTTTTATGAGAAGGGTCTCATCACTGAGGACTAGTACAACCGGGCCATGAGGATTCGACAGCCAGAGGAGGTATGTTTTTCTTACTTTCCTATTAAAAGTATAACTAATTATAACTTTTTCTCCACCTTGTCTATGTAAGCAACCCTGATCTTTTGTGTGTGTAGGCGAACCCAGATGTGGAGCATAGTGAGGAGGGGGATAGCGACGCTAGTAGCCATGGTGGTACTAGCAAGGATGTTTCCTCTTCAGATTTGTAGAGGAGCACCATACCTCCTCATGAGGCCTTCTTTTCTTGTATATGTATGATATCTCTTTGAGCCCACTGCTTTCGGCCACGCTTTAGGTCGCAAGCACTTAAACTTCCCTTGTAAATGCTTTGATATATAATGAATACATGGACTTTTATTTTCAATTCTCGTGCCTGTAAGATACATTGTCTTTTTCCCAAATACACAATCTGATGTATGGGAGGGGAAAAAAAACCAGCTCTCTGGTTTTTTTTTTCCAGTTCTGTTTTGCACGTCTATCAACGCGTCTAAATTGCAGATAATTCGCATTTATACGCACGTCTATAATGCAGACTACACGCGCTTCATAATTCAAATAAAAAAAATAAATTAAATATCTTTAAAAAAATGACACTTTTTGTTTTCCGTTCGCGTCTATCAGTGCTTATAAAAGCGCGTCTACCAACGTGTCTATATGCGCGTGTATATGTGCGTCTATAGCGCGTCTATTTGTGCGTGTAAATTCCTTGATACATGCAATTATAGATGCGAAATTGTAGATGCGCAAATAGACGGGCGGATAGACGCGCCCATAAGAATTTCTCTATATTCAAAAATCGCGTCTAAATGTGTGTCTATGAGGCCTTTTTGTTGTAGTGTGGAAAAATAAATCGTGCACCATGTTGTCCAAAATCTCTTCCTCCAAAACTTGATGGGGCATTTGAAGAGGGCTGCTATCATCGTCATCAGTCTCTACTCTTCTTGAGGACTCTGCCTCCTTGAGTCGAAGCTTCGCAGCCTCTCGATGCCCTGGAGGGACCATTTGAGGATGTGGTACCACATCCTACTCAATAAAAAAAGGAGGTTTTGTTTAATGGTGAAGACGCAACATAGACCAATAATATTTGTGCAAATAAAGCAATAAAAATTATTGGGTCTTTTTCTTGGTCCCACTCTTTGTACATGCTGAGATGTGACATTGTGATCCGATGTGCTAAAAAAAAACATCCTCGACAACGATCACACATACATTTGATTTTCCATCGTAGCCAAGAGTCTCGATTGTAAAGACACAATGTCTCATCCTCACTGGAGGATGTACTGTTTGTTGACTCAGCATGTCCTATGCTAGTAGAAGATGAGGACATAATTACACATGAATCATAAGGATATATATGATTTCATTTGGTATATATGTCATATTTCCTAAATGCATTGATACTTACAACATGGAGGCAAACATTTTGATATTGAAAGACTAGGAAAGTCATGTCATGTTGATCCAAAAATAACCAAAAGCTAGCATCTAATTAGTTTAATTGTAACTGCGCGTCAATCATCGTGTGTAATATATCTTATATGCACATATACACACGAAATTACACGCGCTTACAGATGCGTCACGCAAATTTTTTTAAAAATTTTAAAAAGTTATGGATTTCTTTTCAAACTAGTGCTTTCCTGTGTTTTTTGCGTGTATTCTGCAATTCGAGCTCGACATCACTAATCATGTCTATCTACCACTTGATCAAGACAATGAGGGAAGGAAATAAGAGTAAAAAGAGGACAGGAGGAAGGAAGAGCCAAAGAGTAAAAAACAAGAGCCAAATAGCAAGGAAGAGAAGAAGATTCAAGCAACTTACCAAGGGAAGGGAGAAGGAGAATAAGGAGCTTGCAATCTAGCCAACACCCGTCTCAGAACAAGCAAAGAAGGTGAATTCTTCTTCTCTCTCTCAATCTTGTTTGCTTTCTCTATCTATTTGTCTCTCTCTCTCTCTCTCTCTTTACATGCTATAGACTGTCATCTATGGAGATTTTTTTGCATGTTTTTTATAACAGTTTACAAAATATGGTCCGACTGTGCACGTCTGTCAGTGCATCTAGATGACAGTGTAGACGCAGGTATAGACGCGGAAATAGACTCATTGACAGATGCACACAGAGATGCAGATATAGATGTAGGATGTAATATGTTTTATCTGCACATGGTAATAATGGATTTTTTCTTGTATAGATGTGGAATCCTGGATCTTCCAGCACTGATCCTGAGTTGGAACGCATGAACAACACCTTACCGGAGTTTTTTAGAGGTGTTAGTAGCTTTTTTGAAGGTTTTCCAAACAAGGACCAATTCATAGGGGAGATGACCAATTATCTTGGTTGCCCTCCCACTGCAGAGGAGGTTTTCAGTGTCATGTCTGGGACACCTATCACATCTTTGCCTAGCACTGCCACACAAACACCAAACCTTGGCACACCAAACCTTGGTACACTTCTACTAAGAAGTACTCCACGTACTATGCATACACACAGATCAACTAATGCACATGGATCAGCTGAAGTACATGGATCCGTCGAAGCACGTGCATCTGCAGAAGCACGTGCATTGATTGAGGTAGAGGGTAGTACTCGTCGAGGGAGGAGGGAGAGTTGTGCTGGAGGATGAGGAGGTTGAGGGATCTGTGGGGGTTGCCTATGAGGTGGCTCTCGATCACCCTCACCGGGAAATGAGAGAGGTGAGCCTCCACAAACGTACTATTCTGTCACTCACTGATGTTGGTGGTATCTTGCATAACATTGAGAGAAGGGAAGTGATAGCCTACTTGAGGAGTGTCGTGCATGCCACATACAAAGATTGCATGATTCCCTTCAAGCACCAAAAAAATGGTTTGTGGCAAGAGAGGTGCTGCGGGCAGTATATAGAAGGTACCCTAATCCCGAGAATTCACGATTCTTAGATGATTGTGGACGGTCAAAGGTGAGAGACGCGCTTCATAATAAGAGGTCTCACCTTATGACGCGCGTCAAGGAGTCACTGCGGAGACAAGAGAAGGGGTGCCCTAGATATGGCCAACCACCCAATGGCCACCGCATGGAGTGGAAAGAGGCCAAGAAGAGAGCAGCAAAGAAAAGGACAAGTTGCCAGCATGTAGAGGCACAACGTATCCAGATGGCAACCATGGGATCATCACATTATGGATCGGGTGGCAGGGAGTCATGGGAGGTTGAGTTTGTAAGTATTATTTGATTTTTTTAAATTAAATTTTGTAATTTGTTTCAATTCATTATGTAGTGTGTTCTAATATGTTGTATGTTCAAATTGTTTTGTAGTATCATATCATTGGTAGGATGCCTACTCCTAGAGAGGTAGGCTACCATCGAGGTCATAACCGGGCGTCCGCTTGGCAGTATTTCTACGAGGAGGGACTCATCACGGAGGAGCAATATAATCGTTCCATGAGGATTCCACAACTAGAAGAGGTATGTTTTATTTTTTACATGAAAAATATAGGTAACTCTAATTTATTGTTTGTAAAGGTATTTATATACCTTAATTCTTTGTGTAGGTGAACCCTGATGCAGTTGAGGATAGCGAAGGGGGGACTAGCAGTAGCACTGGCGGCAGCGGCAGCGGCACAGGATGCCTCCTTTGAGGAGATATAGAGGAGCCCCATGCATGCATGCCTCCCCTTGGCTTGTAGTTTTCATTTTTGATATGTATTACTTTTAGCGAGTGCTTGCGACCATGACCATGCTTGAGGTCACAAGCACTAGAACTCATAATGTAAAAACATTTCATCTATATATATGAAATTTTGTGTTCTACATACATTGTTTTGTTTTCATTACAAAAATCTTCAAAATAATCTTTCTATGTTTTCCCTAACCATACAATTTGATGTTGATGGGGGAAAAAAAAACCAGAGACATGTCTATCAACGCATCTAAATTGCAGGAAAAATGTGTGTTTATTATCGTCAAAAATTTACAGAGTACACACTTTTTTAGACGCACGATTACATGCATGTATAGACGCAGAATATGAATATATCTACTTTTTTATAAATATAATTATATATTTACGAAGGGCGTCAATAGACGCGTCTATATGCGCATGTAGGTTTCACTATAAGCGCGCTTTTAGACGTGAAATTTTAGACGTGGTAGTAGACGCGGAAATAAATGCACCCGATATTTTTTAACACAATTCAAATATTGCGTCTACATGCGCGTCTATGGAGCCTTTTTTTTGTAGTGATAGACTTGATAATTTGCTTCACAATGCGCTCTTCTTTAGTGGATAAAACCCAAGGAACGTGAGGTAGTTGCAAGTGACCATCAACACTCGACTGTGGCCAAAGCGCTTCCATCTTGCCTCCCTCCTTCAAATCTACTCGTACCCCTATAGTGTCTCTCTTTCCTATGATGTGGTCTCATAGTAAGCTGCCCATATTCTTGAAAATATGCATTGGATCCAACAAGTGGTTGATCTGTAAGTGGGTCCAATACGGCAACTCGTAGAAAATTGAGAACCATCACATTTCGTTTGGACGCAACTCTATGTGGACCATTTTCAACTCGTACTAGCTTTGGATGTACATTCGTACTAGAGGTCATCCAAGAAAACCTTTCCTTAGTTCATGACCCTTCAACAAGAAAGTGGTGTGCTCTTGATATACCATCTTCTTCATGGTTCCTGACCTTTGGGAGTCTAAGTTTGGCCCAAAGAATGGACATGCATTATAACCTAAGGTAACGAGACGTGTCCCAATACCTCTATCCAGTGAATACAAACTTGAACAAACTATGATAGATATGACCAACAAGAATAGAAACCTACTTACCCGAGCACTCCCCGAATCCCAAAAAGTCATGCATGGTCCACATGAGAATGGCTTGTATATTGGTGGACTATCGACCATCGTGCTTGCTTATATCTTCCACGATGATCCCCTCCTCCAACAAAATCTTAAGCTCATCAAATAATGGATGGAGATAGACATCCATATTGTTGACTTTGTAGTAGCCAAAAATGAGCAAGATAAGGATCATGTGTCCTTTCTTCATAGAAAACCATGGTGGGATGTTGTAGCTAACAAGGACTACAGGCCACACACTATAAGAAGTTGAGCAGATACTGAATGGGTTCACGCCATCCATAGCAAGACTGAGCGGAAGATTCCTTGGCTCTCATGCAAAGCCTAGAAAGGTAGAGATAATGTCGCTCCATGCACATGAATCCACTGATATTTGTTGGACTCCATCTGTGGATCTATTGTGCACATGCCACATTGTCAAGCTTGCCATGCTCGACATACAAAACATGTGATATATATGGGGGATAAGTGTAAAGTGTCTAAGAACTTTATAAGGGATGGCTTTTCCTTGCAAGTCCTATCGATACCTATGAGCACCACACTTTGGACATGTCTCTATAGTCTTGTAATCTCCTCAAAATAGCATGCAATCGTTGACACATGCATGGATGCTATTGTAGTCCATACCAAGCTTTCGTTAAATATGTCGCACATCATCACGAGACTTACGCATAGTATCTTCAAGTGGTAATATATGGTGCTTTAGAAATCTGAAAACAATTCATAAAACACCTTGAAAAGTTTTATAAAAAATAATAATGGTGTCAAAAAGAAATCAATGAAGTGTATGTAAAAGGTACCTGAACAACTCAGCCACACTCACATTGCTCCACCCGTATTTTTCTTGCACACTTAGGATTGCAAGAAACATCTTCAAGTGACCCATCATATAATGATATGGATGCTTCCTCTCTAAGAACATCAGATATCTCAAGATCCATGGGTATCAATGCATCGATCATTGCCTTCATCTCAAGCTCCAAGATTATAGGAAAGTCTGAAAGGCTGTCTATCTCCTCTGGTATTGATGGTATAGAGTGGGTAGTGCCTTCGAAGTGGTGGATTGTATCCCTAGTTGTAGGTTATCATATTTATTCTCAAGGAAAAGATCATACGAGATGATAAAAAGTCTCTTGGAATGACAAATATCAAGAGAGGAGTATATTGTGATGTTTTATATGTCTCAAATAGCACATCTTGGGGCCAATCCTTGGGATGTAGGAGAGCAACAAGGGCCAAAAAAGTTGGTTAGCGGGTGCCCTTTACATATGTGTTTCGAGGTGAGATAGTCCCCTACGTGTGGGAAACTCCTAGTTGCAAGGCCATGTGGGTTATTTGGCGTGTTTAGGAGCTCAGATGATAGAGTCATCAGAGCCAGTGTTAGGCCTATTTTAGGCTATGATAGGTAATGCCTTTGTCAAAAGTCTTTAAGATTCAGGCAATGACCTAAGACTTAGTTCTTAAGTATAGAACTCTTCCCTTAGAAGTGAAGAAAGAGCTATTAAGGTAAGAATATGAGCGTACACTAGAAATCTCTTGAATTCAATGAGAGAAACATGAAGAAAAGTTAAGGAAATACATAGAAATTTTTCACAAATACTCCTTGGATCGTACTAGTCTAGTATCCGTTAAAGTTGGAGACCCTACAACCGCTCGGAGTACGAGCATTTATGGTATATACAAAAGTAGTAGTCTATATTTATCACCTAAAGCTCCATGTTAAACTCCTCTAGGACTAGCGAAAATGGTGGATCAACACCACCATCTAGTGGTACCATTATTAGCACCATAGTTGTTTCTCCTAAGCCTATTTTCTATATTCATAGGGATGGTACAACCACCCTTAATACCCCCTCAAGCAATAAAAATCCTAGCTCACCAGAATGGCTCTATCCACTTCAGGATATCTGTTTCCTATTTTTAGTAGAAGTCCAAATAAATATAAATAATTTCATGTCAAAGACTTCCAAAAACTTATGTTTAATTGTCAAGTTGATGAGGAAGTACATAATTTTGACTTTAAAGGAAAATGCATCTTAGCAGTACTATCAACTTGTGGTACACTCGATTGCCACTATACAATCATTCTCCACTGTGTTTCATAGAGACTTCTCTCCTAAAAAGGGGAGCCAAGATTGTCTACGTGTCAAAAATGAGACTTGATAGGATTTCAATGAGAGTCTAAAAGCATATGCTTAAAAGCTACGTGAAGTCTTTCACTGTTTTGACAATACTATCCAATTATCCCCTACCACTCTAAGTTGTAATTTTTCTCAAGAGAGTTGAATTTCACGATTCAACTACACTTAGTAGTGCACTAAACAATCTAGATATGACTATAGTAGTAGCAAAGGGAGTCAAGACAAAAATTTAGGTTGCCCATGTAGTAAGAGAACAAGCCCTCTCAAGGACTAGGATGTTTCCACATGTAGTACTGATAGGGTGTAGCTCGATACCACCACCCAATAATATCATGGGTCAAGGTCAAGGTCAAGGTCAAGGTCAAGGTCAAGGTCAAGGGACTTCAAGTCAATGATTATCTCAATTACCTATACCTAAAAGGCCAAATGTTTCCTGACCAAGACCCATGATGTGTATGAGAGCAGCAGGCAAGGTCCCATTATGTAACGTGTCCACTAGTATCATCCCGGACACGTCTTAGCAGTCCATCGGAAAGGATGTCTAGAAAACTCCGCCCGGCACTCCCATGGAATGTTACGGGTTTTGCGATCTAGGTCTTCCCCGTCTGCCACCTAGTGGAAGAATCCTGGCCGTTCCCACTTAGGATCGACCGGAATTAGGGTTTTCCTGATTGGTCATTAGCTAACAGCAACTAGCGTCAGATCCCAGCGAACTACTTTACGCGGAAACGCCAGGTCTGAAGCGGATTCACGCTGCACTTGGTTCAAGGAGAATGGGAAACGAGAGGGATGCAAAGCTCAACCTCTCTGCCATAAGGCATAGTCCCATTCCGTTCCCCTAAAACAGCATAAATCGGGTAAGACGTAACTCTAGGTCATCGTTCTCGTTATTCGTTTTGATGATGATGATCATCCCGCTGTTCTTCGAGATTTTTGAGAAAAGTTCCCGGTTAACCGAGACCACCCAACCCATGGTCCATCCTCCCCACTTTCCTCGGTTTGTTTTAGTTATGTAATTATCTAACACATTAATTTGACATATAACAATTAGCTTCTTTAATTAATCCCGTTAAGCACTGGTTCCTTCACGTAATCTTATCACATGACATAGAAAAACAATATCAAGCAAGTTCTTTTTTATATTTCATCATTTTATCTTTGAATTACAAGGAGTTCCGCCCGTAGGATTGTCCATAATCCGCCCGAAGGCTATCCAGTAATCCCCAGGGATCACTATTCCAAGCTTCCGCCCGTAAACTAGTATGCGGGCCTCGAGATCCAATCCCGAGTCACGTTAGCCCCTTGTGCAGGACCCGGAAGGTGAGGGATTTACGGCCAGAGCCCCCCTGGCACCCAAGCGTCCTCCTACTCCAAGTAGAGCTCAACGGAGAGACCTCTCGCGGCGGGTTCGGTCCACGTTCCCGGCGCGGTGAACAACCCCCTTGGTTAGGGTTAGGCAGGTAGTCGGGGGTAACTGAAACTGCCTCTTCCTTCAGGCCTTTAACCTGAAGTATAGGTACTCATTTAATTTGTAATTCATAATTCAAACAGAGCCCTAAAATCTCTAGCAAGCACAAACATTTCCATTAATCAACCCAGTTGTTTGGCAAACTACTAAGGAAGTGTTCTTTCCTTTTTGAGTGTATCAGCACTCATTCCCAAGGTGTCTTGTAAACTGGCAAGATCTTTTACATTCCGGTGTAGAGCATACCCAACTTGGTTAACCCTAAAGTTCCTTAGATATGCTAGTTTCCGGTTTACAACTTTCCTTATTTAGAAGGATATCCAAAAATACGTCTTTTTGCAAGATAACTTGCGTAGGGATCTGCCATCGTTGATGAGGGTTTTTACCCTTTCTCCTTGTGAATCAATCACAAGGCTAAATGATTTCGTACTTGTTGCGCAAGTCCTGCGATGGAGTAATCTGTTTAGATCCTTTAAGCTGACGTATGTCAGGCCTAGGGTTTCTTTTTTTAAGAACCTTAGGGACAAACCCTAGATCCTTATCTTTACGAATTTATTGTCCCTACAGTAAGGAAAGTAGTCAAGTACTTAGGGTATGAATGTTTCTATGTTTAGATTGGTTTAGTTATCTTTTGGAAGGTAATATTAATCATCTTGTCACGGTTTTGCTATCCTTGTGACAATTTACTTTCCAGTCAATACAATTTAATTTTAACTTCCGTTTTCCTTACAGATGAACTCATGCCAAATAACAACATTTGCCTTGCTAAGATGTGCAATTAGCAAAGATAACTTCCTAGTAATTTGAGCATCGAAAGAAACCTTTCATGAATTTAACCATTTACAATTATTCGTTTTGCGAAAGGAATAAGACTAATGGTGCAAGATATAATTTCTACACCTTAGGATTTAACTAAAATATACTACTATAGTAAATGGATAATCTTGCTCATAATTTATAATGCCTGATGCAATTTGAAGAAAACTAATTTCTATACATTATCATTCATAAGCTAGACTCCTTCGTTACAAATAACTCGAACAAATATATCCTATCCTTAACAATTTCTCTTTGCATGATCGACTTAAAACCGAATTAAAGCCAAGAAGAAAAACCTGGTTTTGGGGTGAGATATCCACATGGATACCGGGAGATGACCCTCCCGCAGCTACACCTTGGACTTTCTTAGGCGGCATCGTAGTTCGAATGTGAGATAGCCTTTTTCACTTTCTTCTAGAATTCCACCATCTCTTTGGAAAAAAAGTTTATGGGTGAGTGTGGTTTTGCAACCACAAGAACCCTTGGAGGACTTTGACTTGGGGTAGAAGGAATAGAAAGCACTTATTCTCCTTCCTTCCCTTTCTTTTATCTTTTTCCCACTCTTCCTCCTTCACTCCTTCTTTTCACTCCCTCTACTTTCCCTCCCTATCTTTTATCTTTTCCCACTCTTCCTCCTTCACTCCCTATCTTTTATCTCATGGCTACTTTTCCCTTACGGGATATCATCCGAGGCCATGACGATGATTTGGATTTTTGAAGTTCACGAGGGAAAGAATAATAATGGGGATATGGGGGATTAAGAAGAAAGCTTAGGGGGTTGTGGAAAAAAAAAGAGTTATGAGGGGGGTGAAAAGGGTTAAAAGAGTTATAAGGGGGTGAAAAAAAAGGGGGGCTTAGGGGAATAAAACACCGGGGGGGAGGGGTTTGGTTCCCAAAGCCTACGAAGGGCTTAAGGGGGAAAGGGGGCTTAAGAGGCCCCTTAGAAGCTTCCCCTAGGAAGCTTCTAAGGCTTCTACGCCAGGTGGGGGAGGGGGGGGAAGGGGGTTTTAGGGCCGTTTGTTGATGGCGATGTCCAGGTGGCAAGAAATCGTGGCGGCTCCTCACCAGCTCGCGCGGCTATGTCCCTTGGCTTCTCCCTCCCTCAGGCCCTCTCTCTCTCTCTCACGTTGACAGCACAACGTTATGGCGGAACTCCCTCCCTCCTTTCGTCATGGCAGCAACACAAGGTATTTGGTAGCCCTCCTTTACTTTCCTCGGCCGTTTCCTGGCTCTCCCCTCTTCACGACCACCCCTCACGCATTCACGGCAGCTTCGTCCTCTTGATCTTCCGGGGCCCCTTCAGAGAGTGTCGACCTTGATTTAAATAGGGGAGGGGAGGGGGATCTTCCCTCCCGTGCGTGTCATCACGCATGCTTCCCCCCTCACTCCAAGCTCCACCAAGGAACCTAATTGCTCCTTCTATTCCCCTCCCCCTCCAGCTTGTCAATCGGCTGGGGGGATAAGGGGGAATTTAAAAAAAAATTCATTTATCCAATTTTCATTTTCATTTGAGGCAATTCACACGTGTGTTTCTTTTAGCAAATCGGAATATTACACATCATAAACTAAGGGCTTGTGCAACTACCAACCCCTTTACAGATTGTAAAAGCTAGTGTGGCGGTAGCTCTTGATGCCATTGGTTACAAATCCTTTGCATCGAATATTGCTGAGGAATTTAAGGGCATTATGAAACATTATATTGACATTATTACTAAAAACTATTGGCAAATTGGTGTGGATGTCAATTTCCTAAAGTGTCAACAAAATATGATGGACACATAAAGAGTGTGTGAGGGTGCATGAATGGGTGTAGGTCTAGTGTGGTAGTAATGAATGGGTAGTGTTGAAGTGATCTAGTGTGAGGGCTAGTGTGGTAGGGATCTAGCGTGTAAGTGAGATGTGAGATAGGTGTGTGTGGAGGTGGGTGTGCTTAGAGTGTGTGTGCATAAGAGAGACTGTGTGTGCAATGGCTATGTAGGTGCATGGATGGAGTAGTTAGTTCATGCAAGGATGTGTTTAGAATAGTGTGTAAGCATGTTAATTTGTGTGGATGCTATGTTTTGGTGAACAAAAAATAACTAGGTGTGTATAAATTGTTACGAGTGTGTGTGTGTGTTTGATGTCAGGAGCATGTGCAGTGTAGGGAGTTTGTGGGAATTGTTGGAGGGGGGATATGTTTTAGTATGTTAGGGTGTGAGTTTTAATGTGTGTGTGTGTTTGTGTGAGGACATGGAGAAAAATGTGTGTGTGTGTGCATGTGAATAGGTTGGTCTCTTCATGCTCTAGAACTAAGAAAAATATAATTTCTCCTACCAAGCTAGAGCTCTAATGGGATTGTGCCACGGGGCTCCCTCTGTGGAATTCTTGAGGTCACGATTTAGAAACAATTGGGGACCTCCAGGGTGTAAACCATTGATTATGCATTACCTACCCAAAAATTATTTCTTCTTCCTATTTGAAAATGAGCAAGATGTATTGAATATTCTAAGCTATGGACAATGGATGTTGAGAAGCTCCCCTTTAATGTTTTTCAAATGGACTGCGAACTTCCATCCTTCAACTTGTCTCAAACTAACTTGTGTTCCTATTTGGGTTGAGCTTCCCAATTTTCCACTAAATTTGTGCCCATTCTTGAAACTGATTGCTGACCCCATAGGTAAGTTGTTAGGATAGAGACCCTATATGGACATTAATCCTAGATGGCACCCTTAATTACTCATTGAGGTAGACCTAAATAAGAAGCTAATAGACTCTCTTCTCATCTTAGATTAAGAATGTAATTTTATTAAGGAGTGATGGATAGTTTACAAAAACCTACCTATTGCATGCTTTGAATGTCTTAAAAATGGGCATTTCATAAGTATTTGCCTTGAATGGAGAACCCAAGAACATAGTGAAGTGAAATAGGACACTACCCCACCAAAATTCGAGAAAGCCCAATATTATGGGTTTCAACTAGTTAATAACAATGGGAATAGTAAAAATAAGGGTCATACTTATCCAAAACAAAGTAATAGCTCTAGGAATACAAGTGAAAATAGGTATTCAACACTTTTTATGAACCTGGACAGTGATTCTAGAGGAAACACTGGGATGGGGCAAATGAGTGGAATTGCATACATTGAAATAAATAAGAAATTGAAGGTTTGTGTTATCCAAGTTACAGTAGATAAGAATAATAATTGGATAGCTACTCATATTAAAAAAATGGATAAGCTTGTAGTTATATCATTGTATGCCCCTAACAACTCAATGAAAAGAGGGAAAGCTTGGGATTTCTTGTAGGTAATTCAATGTTCCATCATATTGGCTAGGGACTTTAACATGGTTGAAACCATTAAAGATAGATCTATGGAGAAAGGTCAATGCATTGCATGTATAGAGAAGACAAATGTTTGGTAGTTAAAGCTTTTCATGGCCTTTTAGATCTAAGTTTAGTGAGCATGGTTTCTATTTGTCAAACAATCAAACTAAACCCAACCTTAGGAAAGCTAGATTGAATAGATTTTATATGTCAGCAAGTTTGCTTGCTTCTTCCTTTAATGTCAAGTGTAAAATGTTTAACATAATTTTAATGCCTGGTAATCTTCATATTAAGTTAAGTCTCTCTACCGATGACCATGTTGTCAAAGTAAGCTAGTTTCATGTAACAGATCCTAGAAAATTTAAACTCTGGGAGTTTCAGGATTCTATCGAGTATATCTAGGCTAATTCCTTTCAAACAATGAGCTCCCCAACAATTTCCTAGATTAGAGGCATTAGAGAAACTCGGGATGTTCTCAGAAAGGTAAGGTGCCTACGAGTTCGAAAATATAGAAAATCCAAAGCAAGTAAATATTTACTTAGCAAGACTTTTAAAGAAACTAGAATTGACGCAAGGCAAGTTCACTTACATGAAGATCTAAGTAAAATTAAGCAAGAACTGATGGAACTTGAAAATAAGGAAGCCTGCGACATAATACTCTTACAAGGCAATGGTGGGCTAGCAAAGCTAACATGCCAACACTAGATATGTTTAGCATCCTTTAAAAATAAGAAAGGAAAATGCTTAATTCTCCTTCTTATCAAAGAACATGGAACCAAAGCCAAAGACAATGCTAAAAATCTTATAATAGCCAAGGATCTCTTCACTAAGATCTTTAGCATCCCAAGAACCATTAACTTTGAGGTAAATAATGCAATAGCTACTATAGCTAGAGTCAAGTAGAAGGTAGTTCCACCTATCAGAGTTGTCAAACTAATACATGAAAGGGATGACAAAGATGTGTTAGCCAATTGGGGGCCCAAAACTTTTCTGAAATTTGTATAGGAAGTCTTTGCAAAAACCATGGCTAGGAGGTTGGCTACACATCTGGATTATTAGGTAAGAAAGGAGCAAAAAGGCTTCATCAAAGGTAGATATATTTTAGACTCTGTGGCATCTCAAAGGCATGGTTTAAGTATAAGAAGCTCCTTGTCCATGCTCCACACCTTGATCTTACCTTACCATGGGCCTCAAGTGATTGTGTCTGGTTTAGCTTCTTCCACAAGTCTTCCTTGGGGGGAGTTATGAATTAAGCCTACAAGCTATTCAAAAAAGGTATTCAAGTATAGGGGGATCTTTGGGATACAAAAATTAAGGCATGGCTCTTAAAAGAGCAACTTAAGAGTAAGTTTTAATTAAAGCATGCTAAGCTGTGCGTAATCAAAAGTAAGACCAATCTGTCGGGTCCCCACCTAAGAAGGGCTTAAGGGGGAAAGGGGGCTTAAGAGGCCCCTTAGAAGCTTCCCCTAGGAAGCTTCTAAGGCTTCTACGCCACGTGGGGGAGGGGGGCGGGGGAAAGGGGGTTTTAGGGCTGTCTGTCGATGGCGATGTCCAGGTGGCAAGAAATTGTGGCGGCTCCTCACCAGCTCGCGCGGCTATGTCCCTCGGCTTCTCCCTCCCTCAGGCCCTCTCTCTCTCTCACGTTGACAGCACGACGTTATGGCGGCACTCCCTCCCTCCTTTCGTCATGGCAGCAACACAAGGTATTTAGCGGCCCTCCTTTACTTTCCTCGGCCGTTTCCTGGCTCTCCCCTCTTCACGACCACCCCTCACGCATTCACGGCAGCTTCGTCCTCTTGATCTTCCGGGGCCCATTCACAGCGTGTCGACCTTCATTTAAATAGGGGAGGGGAGGGGGATCTTCATCCCCTGCGTGTCATCACGCATGCTTTCCCCCTCACTCCAAGCTCCACCAAGGAGCCTAATTGCTCCTTCTATTCCCCTCCCCCTCCAGCTCGTCAGTCGGCTGGGGGGATAAGGGGGAATTAAAAAAATTTTCATTTATCCAATTTTCATTTTCATTTGAGGCAGTTCACGCGTGTGTTTCTTTTAGCAAATCGGAATATTACACATCATAAACTAAGGGCTTGTGCAACTACCAACCCCTTTACAGATTGTAAAAGCTAGTGTGGCGGTAGCTCTTGATGCCATTGGTTACAAATCCTTTGCACCGAATATTGCTGAGGAATTTAAGGGCATTATGAAACATTATATTGACATTATTACTAAAAACTATTGGCAAATTGGTGTGGATGTCAATTTCCTAAAGCGTCAACAAAATATGATGGACACATAAAGAGTGTGTGAGGGTGCATGAATGGGTGTAGGTCTAGTGTGGTAGTAATGAATGGGTAGTGTTGGAGTGATCTAGTGTGAGGGCTAGTGTGGTAGGGATCTAGCGTGTAAGTGAGATGTGAGATAGGTGTGTGTGGAGGTGGGTGTGCTTAGAGTGTGTGTGCATAAGAGAGACTGTGTGTGCAATGGCTATGTAGGTGCATGGATGGAGTAGTTAGTTCATGCAAGGATGTGTTTAGAATAGTGTGTAAGCATGTTAATTTGTGTGGATGCTATGTTTTGGTGAACAAAAAATAACTAGGTGTGTATAAATGGTTACGAGTGTGTGTGTGTGTTTGATGTCAGGAGCATGTGCAGTGTAGGGAGTTTGTGGGAATTGTTGGAGGGGGGATATGTTTTAGTATGTTAGGGTGTGAGTTTTAATGTGTGTGTGTGTTTGTGTGAGGACATGGAGAAAAATGTGTGTGTGTGTGCATGTGAATAGGTTGGTCTCTTCATGCTCTAGAACTAAGAAAAATATAATTTCTCCTACCAAGCTAGAGCTCTAATGGGATTGTGCCACGGGGCTCCCTCTGTGGAATTCTTGAGGTCACGATTTAGAAACAATTGGGGACCTCCAGGGTGTAAACCATTGATTATGCATTACCTACCCAAAAATTATTTCTTCTTCCTATTTGAAAATGAGCAAGATGTATTGAATATTCTAAGCTATGGACAATGGATGTTGAGAAGCTCCCCTTTAATGTTTTTCAAATGGACTGCGAACTTCCATCCTTCAACTTGTCTCAAACTGACTTGTGTTCCTATTTGGGTTGAGCTTCCCAATTTTCCACTAAATTTGTGCCCATTCTTGAAACTGATTGCTGACCCCATAGGTAAGTTGTTAGGATAGAGACCCTATATGGACATTAATCCTAGATGGCACCCTTAATTACTCATTGAGGTAGACCTAAATAAGAAGCTAATAGACTCTCTTCTCATCTTAGATTAAGAATGTTTTTTTATTAAGGAGTGATGGATAGTTTACAAAAACCTACCTATTGCATGCTTTGAATGTCTTAAAAATGGGCATTTCATAAGTATTTGCCTTGAATGGAGAACCCAAGAACATAGTGAAGTGAAATAGGACACTACCCCACCAAAATTCGAGCAAGCCCGATATTATGGGTTTCAACTAGTTAATAACAATGGGAATAGTAAAAATAAGGGTCATACTTATCCAAAACAAAGTAATAGCTCTAGGAATACAAGTGAAAATAGGTATTCAACACTTTTTATGAACCTGGACAGTGATTCTAGAGGAAACACTGGGATGGGGCAAATGAGTGGAATTGCATACATTGAAATAAATAAGAAATTGAAGGTTTGTGTTATCCAAGTTATAGTAGATAAGAATAATAATTGGATAGCTACTCATATTAAAACAATGGATAAACTTGTAGTTATATCATTGTATGCCCCTAACAACTCAATGAAAAGAGGGAAAGCTTGGGATTTCTTGTAGGTAATTCAATGTTCCATCATATTGGCTAGGGACTTTAACATGGTTGAAACCATTAAAGATAGATCTATGGAGAAAGGTCAATGCATTGCATGTATAGAGAAGACAAATGTTTGGTAGTTAAAGCTTTTCATGGCCTTTTAGATCTAAGTTTAGTGAGCATGGTTTCTGTTTGTCAAACAATCAAACTAAACCCAACCTTAGGAAAGCTAGATTGAATAGATTTTATATGTCAGCAAGTTTGCTTGCTTCTTCCTTTAATGTCAAGTGTAAAATGTTTAACATAATTTTAATGCCTGGTAATCTTCATATTAAGTTAAGTCTCTCTACCGATGACCATGTTGTCAAAGTAAGCTAGTTTCATGTAACAGATCCTAGAAAATTTAAACTCTGGGAGTTTCAGGATTCTATCGAGTATATCTAGGCTAATTCCTTTCAAACAATGAGCTCCCCAACAATTTCCTAGATTAGAGGCATTAGAGAAACTCGGGATGTTCTCAGAAAGGTAAGGTGCCTACGAGTTCAAAAATATAGAAAATCCAAAGCAAGTAAATATTTACTTAGCAAGACTTTAAACACAATATTAGTGAGTTTGGGAATCTCCCAATTCCCATTTTTTAAATACTAAAAAGGTGGCACTCGGATAACATGCCTATAAGTTTCTCAAAACCATATGATGTGACCTATCATTGGAAATCACTTAAAAAATGGAATCTATTGAGCTATAGAGCGCTCGATTTGGAGTTATAATGTTTAAGTTATGACAAATCCAAAGATTTGATCACATGTCCCAAACTTATGGGAAATTCCCATATTCCCTAGTATGGTGTTTTTAGAAACTAGAATTGACGCAAGGCAAGTTCACTTACATGAAGATCTAAGTAAAATTAAGCACGAACTGATGGAACTTGAAAATAAGGAAGCCTCCGACATAATACTCTTACAAGGCAATGGTGGGCTGGCAAAGCTAACATGCCAACACTAGATATGTTTAGCATCGTTTAAAAATAAGAAAGGAAAATGCTTAATTCTCCTTCTTATCAAAGAACATGGAACCAAAGCCAAAGACAATGCTAAAAATCTTATAATAGCCAAGGATCTCTTCACTAAGATCTTTAGCATCCCAAGAACCATTAACTTTGAGGTAAATAATGCAATAGCTACTATAGCTAGAGTCAAGTAGAAGGTAGTTCCACCTATCAGAGTTGTCAAACTAATACATGAAAGGGATGACAAAGATGTGTTAGCCAATTGGGGGCCCAAAACTTTTCTGAAATTTGTATAGGAAGTCTTTGCAAAAACCATGGCTAGGAGGTTGGCTACACATCTGGATTATTAGGTAAGAAAGGAGCAAAAAGGCTTCATCAAAGGTAGATATATTTTAGACTCTGTGGCATCTCAAAGGCATGGTTTAAGTATAAGAAGCTCCTTGTCCGTGCTTCACACCTTGATCTTACCTTACCATGGGCCTCAAGTGATTGTGTCTGGTTTAGCTTCTTCCACAAGTCTTCCTTGGGGTGAGTTATGATAAGCCTACAAGCTATTCAAAAAAGGTATCCAAGTATAGGGGGATCTTTGGGATACAAAAATTAAGGCATGGCTCTTAAAAGAGCAACTTAAGAGTAAGTTTTAATTAAAGCATGCTAAGCTGTGCGTAATCAAAAGTAAGACCAATCTGTCGGGTCCCCACCTAGGAAGGGCTTAAGGGGGAAAGGGGGCTTAAGAGGCCCCTTAGAAGCTTCCCCTAGGAAGCTTCTAAGGCTTCTATGCCACGTGGGGGAGGGGGGCGGGGGAAAGGGGGTTTTAGGGCTGTCTGTCGACGGCGATGTCCAGGTGGCAAGAAATTGTGGCGGCTCCTCACCAGCTCGCGCGGCTATGTCCCTCGGCTTCTCCCTCCCTCAGGCCCTCTCTCTCTCTCACGTTGACAGCACGACGTTATGGCGGCACTCCCTCCCTCCTTTCGTCATGGCAGCAACACAAGGTATTTGGCGGCCCTCCTTTACTTTCCTCGGTCGTTTCCTGGCTCTCCCCTCTTCACGACCACCCCTCACGCATTCACGGCAGCTTCGTCCTCTTGATCTTCCGGGGCCCATTCATAGCGTGTCGACCTTCTTTTAAATAGGGGAGGGGAGGGGGATCTTCATCCCCTGCGTGTCATCACGCATGCTTTCCCCCTCACTCCAAGCTCCACCAAGGAGCCTAATTGCTCCTTCTATTCCCCTCCCCCTCCAGCTCGTCAGTCGGCTGGGGGGATAAGGGGGAATTAAAAAAATTTTCATTTATCCAATTTTCATTTTCATTTGAGGCAGTTCACGCGTGTGTTTCTTTTAGCAAATCGGAATATTACACATCATAAACTAAGGGCTTGTGCAACTACCAACCCCTTTACAGATTGTAAAAGCTAGTGTGGCGGTAGCTCTTGATGCCATTGGTTACAAATCCTTTGCACCGAATATTGCTGAGGAATTTAAGGGCATTATGAAACATTATATTGACATTATTACTAAAAACTATTGGCAAATTGGTGTGGATGTCAATTTCCTAAAGCGTCAACAAAATATGATGGACACATAAAGAGTGTGTGAGGGTGCATGAATGGGTGTAGGTCTAGTGTGGTAGTAATGAATGGGTAGTGTTGGAGTGATCTAGTGTGAGGGCTAGTGTGGTAGGGATCTAGCGTGTAAGTGAGATGTGAGATAGGTGTGTGTGGAGGTGGGTGTGCTTAGAGTGTGTGTGCATAAGAGAGACTGTGTGTGCAATGGCTATGTAGGTGCATGGATGGAGTAGTTAGTTCATGCAAGGATGTGTTTAGAATAGTGTGTAAGCATGTTAATTTGTGTGGATGCTATGTTTTGGTGAACAAAAAATAACTAGGTGTGTATAAATGGTTACGAGTGTGTGTGTGTGTTTGATGTCAGGAGCATGTGCAGTGTGTTGAGATATCGAGCTCCACTCGTGATACGCCAGGGTGACCGTTGTGTATTTATGTCACCGACTTGTCAGTTGCAGATGCGGTTGGTACACCGCTCCTGAATAATAGCTACATGATAGCTATCCTTATCTACTCTAGTTCGTGGCTCAGTTAGTATGCCACCTTAGTTAGTTGAGTTTGGTTTTGAGACCCATATCTAGGGTTCTTCTATTTCTTTGTACTTGAGTTCTTTTGGCTTCCACAACTAAGAAGAGGAAAACTGTTTTCAGCCTCCACCCTTGTGTGTATTCCCCCATTGTGCAAGCAAGAAAGCTACAAGTGAGACTCCTTCCTTCTCTCCCACAATCTTGACATGGTATCAGAGCCTTGTTCGTGGTAAGGAGCTCAAGAAATCAAGCCAAGCTCGCGGTGTTCTGGTAAGAGGAGCAGTGTTGCTTTCATTTTCTGTTTTGGGAGCAGATCTCTGCAGGTAGCACAGCCGAAAAGTGCAGGACTGCATTGTCTCAGGTTGAGACGCCCTTCGCGGTGAAGCAAAAGGGCAGTATATGCTGCGGGAAAGGGCTTTAGCCCTTGGCGACCTTGTTTTTTTTATTTGAGGCCATTTCGGGGCCTGTTTTGGAGGAAGAAGTTTTCTGCACGCACTCAGAAAAAAGCCCAGTTTTATGCTGTGCAGCCACTGTTCTACAGGTCGGTGAATAGTTACTGTAAAAATTGCATTGTATGCTTGTGCGCAGAGACATTGGGAGTTACAGAATCATCCCTGTTGCCTATTGATGCAAAATCGTCACTAGGAAGTGACTGTGTGGTCAAATACCACTTTCGCCAGTTTTGCAGATTTTCCCTTGTGAGGGTGAAGCTGTGGTTTTTGCAGTGACAGAATTTTGTGCAGTCTTCTGTAATGGCATCTGATTCTCTTTCACAGATTGTCACTGAAAAGCTTGACAAGAACAACTTCCAAGCATGGAAGTTTAGAATGACGAATTTCCTTATGCGAAAAGGATATTGGGAATTTGTTGCAGGAAATGAAGAAGAACCAGTTCTTCCTGATGTTCCCAATCAACAGCAAATGCAGACATGTCTGAATTGAGTGCAGCAATGTTTGCACATGGGACCGATGTAGTTGCAGATATTGATATCTGGCATAAACGCATTGGTCATGTTAATGTACAGCGACTTAAATCAATGCAGGCCCAAAATATTGTTGCAGGATTGCCAAAATTCAAGGTTGCAGAAACGCATAAGGTATGTGAAGCCTGTCAGTTTGGAAAACAGGCAAGGAAACCATTTCCTAGACATGTTCAAGAGAGTGAGAAGCCATTGGAATTAATCCACTCTGATGTGTGGACTACTAAAGCTGCATCTCTTGGAGGCTGTCATTATTTTGTCACTTTTATTGATGACTATAGCAGAAAAGTTTGGGTGTATTTTATGAAAAAGAAAAGTGAAGTTTTTGGGCATTTCAAAACCCTTAAAGCTATGGCTGAAAAAGAAACAGGTCTGCAAATAAAATGCCTGAGGTCAGATGGAGGGGGAGAGTACCTCTCAAATGAGTTTGCAAAGTTCTTGCAGGAGCATGGCATAAAGCAGCAATATTCATGCAGTTATACCCCACAACAAAATGGAATTGCAGAAAGGAAAAACAGGCATATTGGAGAGGTATCTCGTGCCATGCTCAATGAAAAAAGACTTGCCAGATTTTTATTGGGCTGAAGCAGTTGCTACAGCAGTCTACATAATGAACAGGACTCCCACTGCAGCAATACATGGAATGACTCCAGAGGAGAGGTATACTGGTAGGAAACCAGATATTTCTCATTTGAAAATTTTTGGTTGCATTGCCTATGTACATGTGCCAGATGAGCTGAGATCCAAGTTGGATCCAAAAGTTGAGAAGTGCATCTTTATTGGTTACTCTCTGCAGCAAAAAGGGTATAGATGCTATAACCCTTCTACTCGTAAGTTTACAGTGAGCAGAGATGTTGTTTTTGATGAGATGAGTAGCTGGTATAAACCAGTAAATGTGATTGATGATGTAGATGCACAAAATGGTAATGCTGCACAGAATTCACAGCAGCAGTCACAAAATATTAGTGGACCTGGAGCGTCCTCTAGCAATGGTTCACATTCTTCACCATGGACAGGCAGATTGAGATCAGGAGAATCTTCTCAAAGTAATGCAGATAGTGGTATGCAGGTATCACGAAAAGGAAAAGAGAAGGTTGATCAGCCCATGTTTGATGTGAATGCAGGTCACTCTTATGTGGATGGTGAATCCAGTGGCTCAGAACAGAGCATTGATGATGAGTTGGGTATTCCTTCTATTGTTACACCTGGAGTAAGGAAGACCAGGGATGTTTTGAGAGCACCTAGGAGTGAACCTACTTTGCGCAGGTCTACGAGAGTTAGGTATCCTGTGGATAGGCTGAAATATGATGGATTTACAGCCATTCACTATGCATATATGGTCAAGGTGATACAGGAACCAGAACCCACTTCTTTTGAGCAAGCCATGGGAAAAGAAAAATGGGAGAAAGCCATGGATGAAGAAATGGATGCCTTGGAAGCAAACGCTACATGGGAATTGGTACCTTTGCCTAAAGATAAGAATGCAATTGGCTGTAAGTGGGTTTATAAGGTGAAGCACAATGCTGATGGTTCTGTGAACAGATACAAGGCAAGATTAGTAGTCAAGGGGTATGCACAAACATATGGCATTGACTATGAAGAAACATTCAGTCCGGTTGCAAGGATGGCAACCGTAAGAGCAGTCATTGCTATGGCTGCATCAAAGGGATGGTCTTTACATCAGATGGATGTAAAGAATGCCTTCTTGCATGGTGATTTGCAAGAAGTATATATGGAGCAGCCACCAGGTTATGTGCATGCTGTTCATCCTGAGTTTGTTTGCAGGTTGAAGAAAGCCTTGTATGGCTTGAAGCAAGTACCTAGAGCATGGTCTGACAAGATAGGACAGTATCTTGTCACTATTGGCTTTCAGATTTCCAAGGCAGATTTCTCACTTTATGTGAGAAAAACAGAGAAAGGTATTATGCTACTTGTCATTTATGTTGATGATTTGATTATGACAGGTGACAGTGATGAAGATATCCTTCATGTGAAGATGCTATTGAAGCAGAAGTTTGAGATGAAGGATTTGGGAGAGCTGCGTTATTTCTTGGGCATTGAGGTGATTAGATCACCAAGTGGGATACAGCTCTTGCAGAGGCAGTATGGATTGGACATGCTGTCCAAATATGGGATGACAGGCTGTAAGCCTATTTCAGTTCCTTTGGAGTAGAATGTGAAGCTGAGCGCAGATGCAGGTGAGCTTCTGGAAGACCCTACTATGTACAGACGCATAGTAGGAAGTTTGATTTATATGACTATTACCAGGCCAGATTTGAGCTATGCTGTTGGATTGGTAAGTCAGTTTATGCAGGCTCCAAGGAAATCGCATTTGGATGCGGCTAGACGCATACTCAGGTATGTGAAGTCCACATTGCAGTATGGACTATTTTATGAGACTGGGGTTCAGATACAGCTGCATGGATACACTGATGCTGATTGGGCTGGTAGTATTTCTGATAGACGATCTACCAGTGGATATGTGTTCTCTTTTGGGAGTGCTGCAGTCACTTGGAGCAGCAAGAAACAGCCTACAGTTGCCTTGTCGAGCACAGAGGCCGAGTACAGGGGTGCAGCAATGGCTGCATGTGAGGTAGCTTGGTTGCATAAGCTACTTTATGATATGCATCAGTCTACAGATGGGCCAGTTGTCATTTATTGTGACAACATGAGTAGTATACACTTGGCAAATAACCCAGTCTATCATGCTAGAACAAAGCACATTGAGGTGCATTATCACTATGTGCGGGAGAGGGTTTTACTAGGTCTTATTGATCTAGTTTATGTCAGCACAGAGGATAGGTAGCTGACATATTCACGAAGGCATTGGGCGCAGAGAAGCTGCGCAAGTTCAGAGACCTGCTTGGTGTGCAGGAATTGGGATTGAGCTCGAGGGGGAGTGTTGAGATATCGAGCTCCACTCGTGATACGCCAGGGTGACCGTTGTGTATTTATGTCACCGACTTGTCAGTTGCAGATGCGGTTGGTACACCGCTCCTGAATAATAGCTACATGATAGCTATCCTTATCTACTCTAGTTCGTGGCTCAGTCAGTATGCCACCTTAGTTAGTTGAGTTTGGTTTTGAGACCCATATCTAGGGTTCTTCTATTTCTTTGTACTTGAGTTCTTTTGGCTTCCACAACTAAGAAGAGGAAAACTGTTTTCAGCCTCCACCCTTGTGTGTATTCCCCCATTGTGCAAGCAAGAAAGCTACAAGTGAGACTCCTTCCTTCTCTCCCACAATCTTGACACAGTGTAGGGAGTTTGTGGGAATTGTTGGAGGGGGGATATGTTTTAGTATGTTAGGGTGTGAGTTTTAATGTGTGTGTGTGTTTGTGTGAGGACATGGAGAAAAATGTGTGTGTGTGTGCATGTGAATAGGTTGGTCTCTTCATGCTCTAGAACTAAGAAAAATATAATTTCTCCTACCAAGCTAGAGCTCTAATGGGATTGTGCCACGGGGCTCCCTCTGTGGAATTCTTGAGGTCACGATTTAGAAACAATTGGGGACCTCCAGGGTGTAAACCATTGATTATGCATTACCTACCCAAAAATTATTTCTTCTTCCTATTTGAAAATGAGCAAGATGTATTGAATATTCTAAGCTATGGACAATGGATGTTGAGAAGCTCCCCTTTAATGTTTTTCAAATGGACTGCGAACTTCCATCCTTCAACTTGTCTCAAACTGACTTGTGTTCCTATTTGGGTTGAGCTTCCCAATTTTCCACTAAATTTGTGCCCATTCTTGAAACTGATTGCTGACCCCATAGGTAAGTTGTTAGGATAGAGACCCTATATGGACATTAATCCTAGATGGCACCCTTAATTACTCATTGAGGTAGACCTAAATAAGAAGCTAATAGACTCTCTTCTCATCTTAGATTAAGAATGTAATTTTATTAAGGAGTGATGGATAGTTTACAAAAACCTACCTATTGCATGCTTTGAATGTCTTAAAAATGGGCATTTCATAAGTATTTGCCTTGAATGGAGAACCCAAGAACATAGTGAAGTGAAATAGGACACTACCCCACCAAAATTCGAGCAAGCCCGATATTATGGGTTTCAACTAGTTAATAACAATGGGAATAGTAAAAATAAGGGTCATACTTATCCAAAACAAAGTAATAGCTCTAGGAATACAAGTGAAAATAGGTATTCAACACTTTTTATGAACCTGGACAGTGATTCTAGAGGAAACACTGGGATGGGGCAAATGAGTGGAATTGCATACATTGAAATAAATAAGAAATTGAAGGTTTGTGTTATCCAAGTTATAGTAGATAAGAATAATAATTGGATAGCTACTCATATTAAAACAATGGATAAACTTGTAGTTATATCATTGTATGCCCCTAACAACTCAGTGAAAAGAGGGAAAGCTTGGGATTTCTTGTAGGTAATTCAATGTTCCATCATATTGGCTAGGGACTTTAACATGGTTGAAACCATTAAAGATAGATCTATGGAGAAAGGTCAATGCATTGCATGTATAGAGAAGACAAATGTTTGGTAGTTAAAGCTTTTCATGGCCTTTTAGATCTAAGTTTAGTGAGCATGGTTTCTGTTTGTCAAACAATCAAACTAAACCCAACCTTAGGAAAGCTAGATTGAATAGATTTTATATGTCAGCAAGTTTGCTTGCTTCTTCCTTTAATGTCAAGTGTAAAATGTTTAACATAATTTTAATGCCTGGTAATCTTCATATTAAGTTAAGTCTCTCTACCGATGACCATGTTGTCAAAGTAAGCTAGTTTCATATAACAGATCCTAGAAAATTTAAACTCTGGGAGTTTCAGGATTCTATCGAGTATATCTAGGCTAATTCCTTTCAAACAATGAGCTCCCCAACAATTTCCTAGATTAGAGGCATTAGAGAAACTCGGGATGTTCTCAGAAAGGTAAGGTGCCTACGAGTTCGAAAATATAGAAAATCCAAAGCAAGTAAATATTTACTTAGCAAGACTTTAAACATTATATTAGTGAGTTTGGGAATCTCCCAATTCCCATTTTTTAAATACTAAAAAGGTGGCACCCGGATAACATGCCTATAAGTTTCTCAAAACCATATGATGTGACCTATCATTGGAAATCACTTAAAAAATGGAATCTATTGAGCTATAGAGCGCTCGATTTGGAGTTATAATGTTTAAGTTATGACAAATCCAAAGATTTGATCACATGTCCCAAACTTATGGGAAATTCCCATATTCCCTAGTATGGTGTTTTTAGAAACTAGAATTGACGCAAGGCAAGTTCACTTACATGAAGATCTAAGTAAAATTAAGCAAGAACTGATGGAACTTGAAAATAAGGAAGCCTCCGACATAATACTCTTACAAGGCAATGGTGGGCTGGCAAAGCTAACATGCCAACACTAGATATGTTTAGCATCGTTTAAAAATAAGAAAGGAAAATGCTTAATTCTCCTTCTTATCAAAGAATATGGAACCAAAGCCAAAGACAATGCTAAAAATCTTATAATAGCCAAGGATCTCTTCACTAAGATCTTTAGCATCCCAAGAACCATTAACTTTGAGGTAAATAATGCAATAGCTACTATAGCTAGAGTCAAGTAGAAGGTAGTTCCACCTATCAGAGTTGTCAAACTAATACATGAAAGGGATGACAAAGATGTGTTAGCCAATTGGGGGCCCAAAACTTTTCTGAAATTTGTATAGGAAGTCTTTGCAAAAACCATGGCTAGGAGGTTGGCTACACATCTGGATTATTAGGTAAGAAAGGAGCAAAAAGGCTTCATCAAAGGTAGATATATTTTAGACTCTGTGGCATCTCAAAGGCATGGTTTAAGTATAAGAAGCTCCTTGTCCGTGCTTCACACCTTGATCTTACCTTACCATGGGCCTCAAGTGATTGTGTCTGGTTTAGCTTCTTCCACAAGTCTTCCTTGGGGGGAGTTATGATAAGCCTACAAGCTATTCAAAAAAGGTATCCAAGTATAGGGGGATCTTTGGGATACAAAAATTAAGGCATGGCTCTTAAAAGAGCAACTTAAGAGTAAGTTTTAATTAAAGCATGCTAAGCTGTGCGTAATCAAAAGTAAGACCAATCTGTCGGGTCCCCACCTAGGAAGGGCTTAAGGGGGAAAGGGGGTGATGGACCAAAAAACGGGCCGGCACTGGCTCATGCACTAGCCGGACCTCGTCAGTACGCACAAGACAACCCCTCGGCCTCGCAGCCAGGAGCGTCTATCAAAATCTCTGCCTTCCTAAACATTGCGTTTGTAATATGTTGTAGTCCAACTGATCCTAGCCCACTACTCCTCAGAGGGAGTCCCTTTCACATAGCCAAAAGGCTCGAATCACATACACATGGGGTTCCTCCTACGGCTGAATGCCGTCAACCCTCTGTGACTCTCCTACACCTTGGGGATTGGCCCCTCAGTGCGTCGCTCCACATATAGACATTTCGCACAAACATCGCTCAAGGTACCAAATAAGCGTGTCCAGGAATGTACCATTGTCCTTACTTCTCTTTCCCCTAGACCCCACGACTAGCCTACAGCATGGGTACCTCACTGCCTCTCAACGTAGGTCATGTCATAATAAACCAATTGCAATGCATATCCAGGAGCTGGTTTCTGATACTTTTAAATTCTTTTCATGCTCTATGCATTTCGTGGATGTCTAGTGCTCAAACATTTAGCAAACAATATCGTGCACAAGTGCGAAAACATCCTTTTAATGGTTTCCAACTGCCGTTCGTGCTTTGTTGCATGGCATTTTACGGCTTTTTCCCTTATTTTTCATATCAAAAGCGGACAAAACCGAACTAAAACACGGAAGCAAGGCTGATCTGAAGAAAATCTTCATGCCTCAGCCTCACTATACATTCATGGACATTACTCATAATTTTCCCCATTTTCCGAAGCCCAAAATATAAATTTTCCCCTATTTTTAGGGTTTTTCCACCATTTTCTTGCAATTTTTCCCATTTTCTCCCATTTTTTAATTGCAGAAAATAAAGTTCAGCTTATGGGCTGTGGCCTTTAGTTCATTTCAGCAGAAAAAGAATTTTAGTAGGTGTGGATTAATTTATTGCATCATTTTTAGCCCAAAAAACCCTATTTTCCTTCATTTTTATGGTTTTTCGTGTCTCGGTTTTCTATTTTCTGCTATCCCGCACATGTTTTTTTGATTTTTAAATGATGAACAGCCAGAAAACAACTCAAAGCATGACATACTCAAAACTCAATCCATATGAATACATTTTTATCAACCAAATTTGCATCAAAAGGCCATTTTCTTTGTAAAAATAATTATTACCGTGTCTTGCGGGTTTTCCCATTAAATTTGGCACATCCCACGATTGATTTCCAGCCATGAATTCTGCTTGGAATCAGCAATCTACAATGATTTGGCATTGCCCTTCAATCTCGTCAAGAATCGGCATCCATCCGGCCATCCATTTCCATTCTACTCTTCCACGCATGAACGGGGGTTAAGAGGAGAGAGAGGGAGGAGAGAGAAAGACTGATTTTCTCTCTCTCCAACCAGTCCACCATTGCGGGAGCGGAGACCGGCGATGCGGAGCGTAGCCTTGATGCAGGAGCCCGGCCTGATCATCTTCATGGCTTATATTTGAATCTTCATCATGATTGGGGGGGGGGGGGGGCGCGATTTTTTCGGCGGCTGAAAAAACAGCCGCCGCCCCCCCCATAATCACGATTTTTGGAGGGGGGGTGACAAAGGTCACCCCCCCTCCCTTCCACCTCTTGGGATTTCCCAAATTGGGCCCCCTTTGGGCACCCCGGTCGGTTTCGGGCCATCTTGCGCGTACGGAACCCGATCGTCCCTCTGAAAATTTCTATCAACTCGTCTCGACATCCCGCACTGACCGGCAGCTCCACTGACTGGCACAGGCGCACGGAAAAATTATGAAAATTCTCGGAGTGTCGTACGGGCGCCCGTCAAGCACTTGACGCTTAAAATCGTCCTAGGTTGAGCTGCCGCCTTCGTGGTTGAGCATTTTCCCCCGCATTTCCACATTTTTCTCCTATTTTTAGGCACGTTCCAGGGCCTAAAATCCATCCTTCATTGGCGACCACGGGATAGGACGACTCAGTCTGTCGAACCCACAACATATCTGCACATAAACAACCAAAGAAGCATCAAACTGATACAAAACAAATATATAATAAAACTCAGCACAATGTCCCCCTACCCCTGGACAGAACCAAGGCATGACAGCCACAAGGAATAGGCCTAGCATCATTTAATAGAATATCTGAAGTGAGTCACTAACCAACTGCTCCAACGCAGCCAAACTAAAAAACCTATCAAAGAGGTTGCCCTAAGTGGTGGGCTGAACTACTTACCAACTAAAGACAACACAACTAGGAGCTCCTACAAGGTGAGGACTCCTATAGCCTAATCAAAGAATATGTTCTTTCAGTACATCTCTTCTTTTAGGGCTTTTATATTGGATGAACATACTTGGGCATGTAAAAAGGAGGGAGCTGAGCGTAGTGACCCAAGGAGAATAGGGCATCGGCCTCAGGACCTGTCTCGGCACCCAAGAACCTACCAAGCCCTCGCAAGGCGACACTTAATCCTTTTCTAACACTCACTTTTATTTTCGCTCCAACCTTCCTTGTTTTGTCAATTTGTTTTTTCCAGCAAGAAGCCACCCCTAGGAAGACAAGGTATCGGCCCCGCGTCTGATTCGTCCTGTAAACGCCCCGAACAACGTAGTATGCTTAACAATTATGATATTCGCTTGTTTTCGAGATTTAATATAAAAGAGAATGAACACTTAAAGCTGAAAATGAAAATTACTCACAAAATTACAGCCATGAAAATGTAAAAGTAATGGAGACCAGATTGAGGGTTGAAGATGGGCAAATCCCTCCCCGAAGGAATGAATTTCTGCTCAACCCAAGTCCCTTAGGGAAGAGCTCAGTTACAATCAACCTGAGAGCGAGAAGATCTAATTCTCACTCTCACAAGATCATGCAAAGATGTACAAACACACATGCATTATCTATTATGCAATGATAAGAACTGATTTCTTTACAGTATGAGAGAATAAAAAGGGAAAATCAACCTTTCTCCATCGTTGATCAGCAGTACATGGATAGGGCTTGCTTCTTGTTGCTAAAATGGAAGAAAGAGCTCGAGAAGGAGGTGCTGTAATGAATTTACAGGCTTGATGTCTTGTAAAACAACAGTGATAGAAGAGGGAATATGGAGGAATTTGATAATGGAGAAGTGGGGAATGATGATGGGGATGGATAGGGCCAGTTTCTAGCTATTTGTGGGTGTTGTACATGAGTTTACAGCAAAGAAAAATGATGCTGAATGAAGAAAAACGAGCTCTTATTTATAGGAGAGGGAAGAGCTAGTACAAAAGGGGAAAGTGGAGTAGCACAAGACAAGTGTCCAGCCACATGTCATGAGATGTGACAAGTGGTGGGACACTTGGAAACTTGTGTGACAAGTGTCTTGACACTTGTCTCTTCTCTATGGCCTTCCTTTTTGGGTTGAATATTGTCAAGAATAGAAACAACCAAATTTAGTAAGCACAGTCAGAGTACAAAACTTACTATTTTTAGAACGACATCCCTATTTTTTAGGACTAGCATTTTTAGGCTAATTCGAGGCTCCTAAAATTTAGGGACCTCCTAAAATTTAGGGATCTCCTAAAATTTAGGGACCCCTCCAATATGGGTATCATATGAAAGCTTTTTCTGTGTACATCGCAAAAATGGTATCCGAATCTTCATGTGACTTTCCTATGCAAAGAAATGTGCATTTCAAGCTTTCAGTCCACACATGCACATTATATAAGCATTTCATGATCATGCCATCTTGTTGATTGTAATTGTCTGTTCTGGTGGATCTAGTCCACACTTCAAGGCATCAATCCTTTCTGTGTGCGAGTCTAACCCTGATATGTGTGAGTTCTAGTCACAGGCGCCCAATCGGGTCATATAGGTGGAAGTGTGAACTATCTTTTCTCTAACCCACCGTGTGGGTCCACCATAACCTGTGACCACTCATCAGTGGCCAGCTCCAATGCACTTTTCTTTATATCTAATTAGTGCAAAGGAAATAAATTTAATAAATCATTATATAGACAAATTAATGAGAAAGGATACAAATTCTGTTTCTATAGAGTTGTGACAGCCCTCTGGCTTTTATTCAGCTGTCCTCAGCTGAAAAGCTTCTTGATATTACTGTAGAATATCTGGGTAATCCTTCATGAATTTTTCATCTACCCACTGTGCATCTGTTGTGGGTAGATTCTTGAATTTTAGCAAGAATTTTCGTGTCACAAGGCCACTTCTCGTGGTTCGATCCTTGAGAAACAAAATCTTTTCAGGTTCCAAGAGTTGCTCTGTTTCTTCAACTTCTGGGGGATCTTCAGTAATGGGTTCCTTTGGTTCTAGTCCTATGTAAGGTTTTAGCAAACTTACATGAAAAGCGTTGTGTATTTTCCAATGAGCAGGAAGCTCAAGTCGATAAGAAACTTCATTTATTTTCTCAATCACTTTGAAGGGTCCAAAGTATCTACTGGAGAGCTTTGGAAAATATGAATTTTGACCAGAACCTTGTTTGAGCCTGCTTTTATCAAACTTTAGCAAGACATATTGACCTTTTTCAAAAGCCAAAGGTCTTCTTCGTTTATCTGCTTGCTTCTTTTGTCGCTCTTGGGAAATTTTGATAGTGGCTCGAACTTGATCCATTGCGGTTTTTAAATCTGAAGCAAACTCATCAGCAGCAAAAATCTTATCTTTAGTGAGAATAATTGGAGGAGGAATCACTTTACCCTGTACTATTTCATTTGGAGCTTTCCCTGTGGATGAGTGCACTGTATTGTTGTAAGGAAACTCCAATAATGGAAGATATTTCTCCCATTGTGACTTATGTTCACTAACATAAGCTTTCAACATATCCAAAAGAGTGAGATTCATCACCTCTGTTTGGCCGTCAGTTTGAGGATGAAAAGCTGAGGAGAACTTTAAAGTGGTTCCCAAATTCTCAAATAAAGCACGCCAAAAGTTACTTGTGAATTTGGAGTCTCTATCTGAAATGATCTCAAAAGGCATACCATGTAATCTGAAGATATGTTGAATGAAAAGTCTTGCAGCTTATGCGGATTTCAATGTTTTATGACATGGAATAAAATGTGATTGTTTGCTGAATCTATCAATTATGACCCAAATCATATCATGACCTTGAGGTGTTCTTGGAATACCTGAGATGAAATCCATTGTGATAGATTCCCATAGATCTTTGGGCACTAGAAGAGGTTGTAACAATCCTGGAATCTTCTTCCTATCATATTTGGATTTTTGGCATACCAGACAAGCCTCAATGAAGTTATGTGTATCTTTTCGTAATGTTGGCCAATAAAAGTAGCGCTCAATTGCACTTAGAGTGGCTGCCCTCCCTCTATGCCCTGCATAAGGGGGTTCATGACTTTCTTTAAGCACCTTTTGTCGAACAGGAAGAGTGACACAAAGGCGATTGTTCATGAGAAGGTAACCTTCTTTGATGGAATAATCTGGATGAGAACCTCCTTGTTGTAAATTTGACCAAATTGCTGCAAAATCAGTATCTTCATCATAAGTATTCTTCATCATTTGAAAATCTTCATGATGAGCCACTGTAATAGTTGCAATGCGAGGCACTCTAGAAAGTGCATCAGCAACTACATTTTGTTTCCCTGGAGTGTACATAATTTGAAAATGAAACATAGACGAGAAATTTTCCCATCTTGCATGTTTCTCCTGCAAATGCTTTTGAGTCTTGAAATACTTCAAGCTTTGATGATCGGTTTTAATAAGGAATTCATTGCCTAAAAGATAATGTTTCCATATCTTTAAAGCATGAACCACTGCTAAGAGCTCCTTTTCATAAATGTCATACCTTTTCTCCACATCATTTAGACGGCGGCTTTCAAAGGCTACGGCATGGCCTTCTTGATTTAGCACTGCACCAATACAATCATCGCAAGCATTTGCTTCCACCACAAATGGTTTTACCAGATCTGGAATGATAAGAACAGGTCCAGAAGTAAGAGCTGTTTTCAGCCTTGTGAAGGCTGCCTTCTCTTTTTCCTTCCATTGGAAAGAGATATTCTTCTTTGTAAGGTCATGAAGTGGAGAAGCCATATGTGCAAAATGCTTGATGAAGCGGTGGTAATAAGAGCATAAGCCAAGAAACGATCACACCTCATGTACATCATGAAGATGAGGCCATTCTTGGATTATCCTGATCTTTTCAGGATCCATCTAAATCCCTTCAGAAGAGATGACATGCCCAAGGTAATTTATTTTATGCATGAAAAATTCACTCTTTTTACCATTTACCAAGAGTTGATTTTGTTGAAGTAATTGTAGAACAATTTCCAAGCGTTGATGATGCTCCTCTTCATTCTTGCTAAAGACAAGAATATCATCAAAGAAAGTACTGACATATTGTCGATGCTCTCTAAAGATGCGCTCCATCATTCGATTAAAGGTGGCTGGTGCATTGGTTAATCCGAAAGGAACCACCAAGAATTCATAAAGATCGTATGAAGTGCGGAAAGCAGTTTTGTGTACATCTTGTGGTATTACCCTAATTTGATGATAACAACTCTTTAGATCAATGCGGCTAAAAACCTTTGAGCCTCCTAGACGATCCAAAATGTCGTCAATTCTGGGAATAGGAAACCGATTCTTCACAGTGATTTTGTTGAGGGCTCGATAATCAATGCACATCCTGAATGTGCCATCTTTCTTTTGAACAAGAAGAACCGGTGAACAAAATGGTGAGCTACTTGGCCTAATTAGCCCACGGTTGAGTAGGTCTTCGACTTGCTTTCTGATTTCTTCTTGTTGAGGACGGCTCACACGGTATGGTGCTATATTAGGAGGAGAACTGCCCGGAATAATATCAATATGATGGTCTTCTGGCCTTTCTGGGGGAAGCTGATAAGGAAGATCTTCCGAAAAACAATCTTTATACTTTTCCAAGAGCTGAAGTTGCTCTTGGTTTTTAGCATTCATATTATCTTTTACATCGGTGACATAAAGCAGACAACATTGAACACAATCCTTAATTTCTCTAGAGACTTGCATATGGCTTACCATAGGTATGGTGTCTCCAGAAACTCCAGCTTGGATCTCGTACTTCTTGCCTTTGTTGGTGAGTTCTACCTTCTTTTTCTGAGAGAAGATGGTTGAATCTACTCTATGATTCCAGGGCATGCCAAGAATCACATCGCAACCATCAAGGTCTCCGATACAGAAGGTATCTTCGTCACTGTAGCCTTGAATTTGAAACTTGAGCTTGCCAATGTAGGGTATCACAGTCTTCACTGTGTCACCTTCATCAGCATTTAAAGCTTGGCGAACTTCTGCCGGAGTGTCCATCTCTTCATTCTTTAATCCAAGCTCTTTAGCTAGTTGCAAGGAAATGATATTTTCATTCGTCCCAAGATCTATCAAGAATAGTGCTTGCTTACCTTGCAACTGTCCCCAAGCTTTTAATAATTTGCGCGTCTCTGGAGTGTGAGTTGTGTTTGCAACTACATCACTGATAGCATTGATTTTCACTAGCGACTTAGGCTTGTTGTCAGAAACCTTGCTTTGTCCCTTGTTTGGACATTGCTTCGCTATGTGGCCTGTTTGTCCACATTTAAAGCACTTCCCTTCTTTCATGAAGCATTGCTTTTCTTCTTCGGAAAGTTGCTTTGCTTGTGGGTATAGATTGGAGCGAAATTGAGGAGCATTAGGAGGTGCATAGGGCTTCATCTTCTTTTGATTTGATGGCTGCTTTTGCCGCTATTTTTGTCCTTCATTTGGGGCTGAATACTCCTCATCATCAGCTACTCTCTTCTTATCATTCTTTTGGAATGATTTGTTGCCATTGTGCTCCATTTCCCATGTCTCAACATGGTCAATGAGTTCCCTGAGACTAGAACAATGATAATGATTAAGAGCAGTACGAAGTTTAAAATGCAAACCTCCTTGAAACTTCCTAAGCTTTTCCGAACTGCTGATCTTCTTGAAATGTTGGACCTTCAAAAGTAGCTCCCAAAATCTCTTGGTATAGTCACCAAGTGACTCATTTTTCTTTTGCCAAAGCCGATCCCATTCCATTTTTACATCTCTTTTGAAATGAACAGGAAGAAATTGGCTTTGTATCATGAGAACAAAGGACCGCCATGATTTTGGGGCAGCATGATCATATTCCAACCTCGTCCACCAAGTATGGGCTAAGTCGGTTAAATGTAAAGCTGCAAACTTAATCTTTTCTTTTTCTTTATACTTGTCACGACCATAAAAAATTTGAAATTGACGAATAAACTTCAGAAGAAGATCTGGATTACGGGAACCATCATACATACTGAACTACATCTTCTTTTCATGTTGAGATAGTGACTTAGTCTTCTTCTTCCTCTTATGCCTTCGCGTCCATGCCCGGATCTTGAGGTTGAAGATGATGAAGTGCTTGATGGGGATGAAGATGGAGACGAGGGTGAAGAATGTCGACGCCTTTGACGATGATGAGGTCTTCCACGAGAAGGGTGTGACTCTTCGTTACTAGAAGAGGGTCCATCAGAGTAGGCGCCATATGACTTTGAAGAAGAGGATGAGATCTCTTTCTTTGTCTTGAAGTAGAATGGGACTGCCTCTTAGAAGTAGTTGGACTTCTTGATCGACTCCTTTCATTGGTATGGCTTTGTCTCCTTGAAGCAGATGGGCTTCTTTCCTTGAATTCTTTGGGATTCTCAACTTTTTCTAGTTTGAGAAGTTGGTCACGAATTTGCTGATTCTCCTCTCTAAGACTTTGAATGGCTTGAAGGATAGCACTCGACTAATCCATTGAGACTCTTAAGAAAAAAAAATATGCTCAAGCACTCAATGCAGGGGCTAAAAACAAACAAACTTATAATTGTAAGCACTACCAGTGTTGGGGTGAGGACCGAGCCAAAGCTCTGATACCACTGTAAATGCCCCGAACAACGTAGTATACTTAACAATTATGATATTCGCTTGTTTTCGAGATTTAATATAAAAGAGAATGAACACTTAAAGCTGAAAATGAAAATTACTCACAAAATTACAGCCATGAAAATGTAAAAGTAATGGAGACAAGATTGAGGGTTGAAGATGGGTAAATCCCCCCCCGAAGGAATGAATTTTTGCTCAACCCAAGTCCCTTAGGGAAGAGCTCAGTTACAATCAACCTGAGAGCGAGAAGATCTAATTCTCACTCTCACAAGATCATGCAAAGATGTACAAACACACATGCATTATCTATTATGCAATGATAAGAACTGATTTCTTTACAGTATGAGAGAATAAAAAGGGAAAATCAACCTTTCTCCATCGTTGATCAGCAGTACATGGATAGGGCTTGCTTCTTGTTGCTAAAATGGAAGAAAGAGCTCGAGAAGGAGGTGCTGTAATGAATTTACAGGCTTGATGTCTTGTAAAACAACAATGATAGAAGAGGGAATATGGAGGAATTTGATAATGGAGAAGTGGGGAATGATGATGGGGATGGATAGGGCCAGTTTCTGGCTATTTGTGGGTGCTGTACATGAGTTTACAGCAAAGAAAAATGATGCTGAATGAAGAAAAACGAGCTCTTATTTATAGGAGAGGGAAGAGCTAGTACAAAAGGGGAAAGTGGAGTAGCACAAGACAAGTGTCCAGCCACATGTCATGAGATGTGACAAGTGGTGGGACACTTGGAAACTTGTGTGACAAGTGTCTTGACACTTGTCTCTTCTCTATGGCCTTCCTTTTTGGGTTGAATATTGTCAAGAATAGAAACAACCAAATTTAGTAAGCACAGTCAGAGTACAAAACTTACTATTTTTAGAACGACATCCCTATTTTTTAGGACTAGCATTTTTAGGCTAATTCGAGGCTCCTAAAATTTAGGGACCTCCTAAAATTTAGGGATCTCCTAAAATTTAGGGACCCCCCCAATATGGGTATCATATGAAAGCTTTTTCCGTGTACATCGCAAAAATGGTATCCGAATCTTCATGTGACTTTCCTATGCAAAGAAATGTGCATTTCAAGCTTTCAGCCCACACATGCACATTATACAAGCATTTCATGATCATGCCATCTTGTTGATTGTAATTGTCTGTTCTGGTGGATCTAGCCCACACTTCAAGGCATCAATCCTTTCTGTGTGCGAGTCTAACCCTGATATGCGTGAGTTCTAGTCACAGGCGCCCAATCGGGTCATATAGGTGGAAGTGTGAACTATCTTTTCTCTAACCCACCGTGTGGGTCCACCATAACCTGTGACCACTCATCAGTGGCCAGATCCAATGCACTTTTCTTTATATCTAATTAGTGCAAAGGAAATAAATTTAATAAATCATTATATAGACAAATTCATGAGAAAGGATACAAATTCTGTTTCTATAGAGTTGTGACACGTCCCCAGGAACCTACCAGGCCTTCGTAAGGCAATGATCAACTGCTTATATATTTTCATTTCTTTTCTTTGCTTTGATAGGGGTTAGAACCCCTTTTTACACACCTTCGTATTTATATTCATCTTTTAGGATATACAAAGTTTCTGGGCATCATCATTATTATCTTCTGGCAGGCTTCTCTAACTGCCTCACTACTAACAAGAACTCCTAGAACGGCTGCCTAGCAGGCTAGCAGGACAAGGCCACTAGGACTTCCTTCTAAAACAAGTCTTTCAATGTCTAACAATGTCGTTGCAGGAGGCAATGACTACTCCGACATCCCTCAAACATACTTAGCCTAAACTTGGGACTTCATGCCTTGGGTGCCGATCCCCACCAAAAATAGATCCCCTCGACAAGTACAGATACACATATAACAGGAAAGAAAGGTACTCGTAAAGGAGAAATATCACCTGGATTGGCCACAAGAAGCTTCCATCGCAGCAAAGGCTCCGCCAGGCTCCACCAAAGTCCATGAACCACGAAATCTGTTCAGCACAACACTAAAACAAAAACCCAATTAAACGCACCCGCACTAGACAGGGAAATGGCCCTCTTGGCCTAATGAAATCAAGCACTTCACTACAAAACTGCATCGGCCCTCTTGGCCTAATGAAATAAAACAATACTATGCATAACATCCTCCTGGAAACAACTATGATAGACAACAAAGCATACCATTCCCAGGGGAACAAAGGCTCGTAGCCCTAAACTAGGTGCATTAGATTATGACCTATCCCTCTAGCGTATACCGCAAGAGGTGTTCGCATCACATGTCGTCTAACCAGTCTGTGGGTCCAAGATAATAAAGGCAGATGAGTCTCGCTTACCCTCTGCATCACCCAAATCAACCATCGTCTGCCAAAGAGGGCGTGTTCAGAAAGCATACCCCACAACCGACCGGGTCCTGTCTCACCATCAATAGATATATCGGGACAAGGACCACAATTAAAGAAGAGGTCTTCTTCATACGCAAAATTAGCCAAAGAATCCGCAATCTGATTCCAATTCCGTGGAATCAGCTGAAAAGACACTCTATCGAATTCGTCTAGCAGAGCTATGGCAGTATGATGGTACATGCAAAGGATGGGGTTTCGTACCATGTACGTCCCATTGAGTTGATTTAAAACCAACTGAGAGTCCCCTTTCACCAACAACTGGCGGATACCACCCTTCTTTGCAATATTCAAACCCATAATCAGGGCTTTGTATTCTGCCATATTATTGGTAAAATTTGCCCCGAGATAAGCAGCTAACTTCATGACAAAGCGTCGTCGAGGGTCTCGGATGACAACTCCTATACTTCCTTTTTTGCATGGACCCCTGGACGCCCCATCAAAGTACAAAGTGTATGTCCATAAAGGGTTTACATATCCTGCCATCCCGAATTCTACTCGTAATTATGGTAATCGAAATTCAGCATATTCAACGGGTGGACTGTAGGTTCCATCCCTCCATCGTCATTGAATTCAACAGGGATACTCGTCAAAATTTGTAGGCAGTGATGGCAGAAGACCTTGATCTCCCAAATAAATGTCCCGCCTTCTTGCTCAATCACCTTGTATCCTTTGCTCCACCAAATGAGCTTTTCCTGATGATACCTCTATTCCAAATATGGGTGTTCTAAATAAGGGATCAGACGACCCATCAACCTCTATCACGATTTCCTTGCAGATGTTTGATCGATCTTTCCTAGACCTGCAAGGCAGTCATAGCATTAGTGCAGTCAAAAATAATAAGGTTTAATCTTATTAATATTAACCTTATTTTTAAATTCTATCCCCTCAAGCTCAGCTAACAACACTGTAGATTTAGTCTTTCCTATTCTAACGATCCTATAGGGCCCATCCCATTTGGGTTCTAGCTTGCCTGGAAATAATTCTCGTCGTGCATCATAATACAGAACAAGCTGTCCTTTCTTGAAGGTGTATTTCTTGGCTTTGAGGTCGTGTAGCTGCTTCATTCGGCGCTTCGCCACTTCTTGGTGCAATAAGCTCTGCAACTTAAGCTCATCTAAATGTGCCAGTGTCGTCAAGCGCTCAAAAAGTGCATCTTTATCGCTCAAAGAATGATTGATGGCAAACCAAATAGTTGGCAGCTCAATCTCTAAAGGCAAGACACACTCCTCCCCATATACTAACTTGAACGGGGTATGGCCAGTGGCTCGTTTGAAAGTCGTATTATAGGCCCACACTGCCACGGATAACTTTTTATCCCAATCTCGTTTCTTTTCCGACACGATTTTGGACAGGATGCCCACAAGCTGCTTGTTGGTACTTTCAACCTGACCATTGGCTTGCGGATTATATGGGGTTGTCTTATTATGCTTGATTTGCCACATCTCTCTCAAACCTTTGATCACCTTATTCAGGAAATGGGTTCCGCGGTCCGACACTAATTCTTTCGGCGGACCAAACCGGCATATTATCTGCTCTAAAAGGAAACTAGCAGTTTCTTTAGCATCATCTTTCGTTGTTGCACGTGCTTCTGACCACTTTGTGAAGTAGTCAGTTGCGACAATGATGTACCTCTTTTGCGTAGTCGACGACGGAGTAATAGGACCCACAAAGTCTATTCCCCACTTCTCAAATGGAAGTATCGCCATAATAGGGGTGAGTGGTCATTTCCTATTCTCTCGACTATCATGCTGTTGGCAAATATCGCATCGCTTAACATACGCAAATGCATCCTGGAAGATGGCAGGCCACCAATAACCTGCTCTTAAAGCCTTTTGTGCTGTAAGCCGTCCAGCAAAATGGCCACCGCAAGCAGAATCATGGCATTCTTCCAAAATGAATGGCACCTCGTCAGGCATCACGCATCGGCGATAGATGTCATCAACCCCTTGTCGATATAATGTACCTGCGATCAAAGCAAACTTTAACGCTTGCTGCTTAATTTTCCTTTTCTCAGCCTTAGATAATTCGGATCCCGCCTCTCCCGTTGATAAATAATGCGTTATTGCAGCGTACCAGGAGGGAATAGATGCCGTATCTATTTTAAATAACAACTCCATGTCACTACCTTCAGCCACAGATTCTTTCGGCTCCCCAAAGTCCACAAGACATTCCACGATGCCTTGCAACCTTGGTGGCTTACTCTTAATTTCATAATCAAATTCCTGCAAAGTGATTAACCACTTCACTAAACGATCAGGCGGCTGTAACTTATTCATCAATAGTCGAAGTCCCTCCGCCTTCGTATAAAGCACGACTTTCTCATAGAGAATGTAATGCCTGAACTTCTTGGTCCCAAAGACCATCGCTAGACACAGCTTCTCCATGTAGGTGTAACTGATTCCAGATACCCCCAGCTTCCGACTAGCAAAAGCAATCGGGTGGTACCACTTCTCCTCCCAAATTTGGGCTAAACAGCAGCTGAGACTATACATCGTGGCTGCTGAAAATATATAAAACACCTCACCTCTTTTAGGTGCTTTTAAAACGGGCGCTCTTGCTAGCTCTTGTTTCACATCCTCGAATGCTATCTTACAAGGGTCACCCCATACAAACGAACAGCTAAAGGACAATAAATTTGTAAGCGGCAACGTTCTTTCTGCTAAGGCGTTGATGAATCTACGGTAGTAACCAACCGAAGACAGAAAGCTATGAACTTCTTTCGGAGTGCGTGGTGCACCCATGGCAACTATAACTTTGACCTTCTCGGGGTCTGTTGCAATTCCTACCGAACTGACCACATGACCCAGCAATAGCCCATAAGGTACTCCAAAAACACACTTCGGTGGGTTTAGGGCGATGCAAAATTGTCTACAGTGCTCAAAGCATCTTCTTAAAATGATCAATTGCCTTTCTCTCACGGTGGCAGCCCCTAAGTCATCAATAAACACCTTCAACTCTTCAGGGGATATGTCACCGAATGTCTTATCTGCTGTTCGTTGCCACGAACCAGGCGCATTGCATAAACCAAAGGCCATCACATGGTACGCAAAAGTACCAAATACAGTAATGAAAGTTGTTTTCAACTTGTCCTCTTCTGCAATTGCCATTTGGTTATATCCTGCAAAGCAATCCATAAACGAATATATCTCCCTACCCGCTAATTGATCCAAAATCTGGTCAATAAATGGCAGCGGGTAGTAGTCCTTAACTGTCTGCTTATTCAGCTCCCTAAAGTCTACACATAATCGGATTTGATTATTCTTCTTCTTTCTTATCACAACCGGCGAACACCATTCTGTGTGTTGCACAGGAAAAATCAAACCCGCTTCTCGAAGCTTCTGTAACTCTTCAAACAGCCCGTCCCTTAGTTCAAAAGGCATACGCCTTACTTTCTACCGTACAAGACGACTGCCCTCTTTCAACGGAATTGTATGCACAGCAAGACTAGGAGGGATGCCTCTCAACTCATCATAACTCCAGGCAAAGATATCACGGAATTCCTGAATCAGGGCCACATAGTCCTCCCTTTCTGTTGAGCTGGGCATAGAACCTAATTTGATTGGCCGCGAATCATCAGGCGTACCAAGGTCTAGCTCGATAACATCTGTATCTCTTATACGATCTTGGCCCTCTATCAGCTCATTCAAAGTGATCTGATAGATGTCCTCCGTGGTGGATCCCTCTTTGGACTCATCACTCGATGATGTCTCACTGCCAGATAAATCTTCTAATGTCTCCAATTATGTAGAAGATAGAGGAGCTCTCTCACTCTGCGGGGATTCAGGATAAGCATCAACCACCACACGCTGGGCACCTCTGCCGAATATCAGCCGACCGACAGGTATATCTACTTGGCGATCCGCTTGCAAGATCCAAGGTCGTTCGAGTAATACTTGGTAACTTAGACGGCCTGCAAAACGAATCACCCTAAAGTCCAACAGGCATTCTACATTTGCAACAGTGACATGGACCTTAGTAATGCAGCCTTCTGGCTGTCTCAAACTATCATCTGCCATTCTGAGAATTGTGGAGGTATCTTTCTGGATCGCAAGACCCAACCTTTCCATCAGTTCAGAACTCATAATGTTAACAGATGATCCCGTGTCGACAATGGCATAATCTACTAATATCCCATCGACATAGGCTGCAACCCTTGGGCAATGCTTCTCAGCATGCTCAAACCAGTCATCACCAACTCGCGCAATACCCAAAGGTTCTACAATATACCCGGTACATAGGATCTTTCTAAATTCCTTGCGTACTCCTGGGGAAAGCTTAATAAGCTGTAAGAGGTTCACATCCGGCTTGACTTCGCAAAGAGAGCTCGCCAAATCGAATTCATGATAGTTCGATAGAGCTCGCTTTTCACGCCAAACCATCCGCTCTTTAGGTCGCTGACCCGGCTTTATTGCCTCTTTCTTAACTTTCACCTTCTTCTTTGGTGGTTCCTTATCGGCTTTACTTTCTACGCGCTTCAAAGGTCCCCCTTCCATGGCAGGATCCAAAACTTGCGTACCTTTGTCGCCTTGTTTAGGGTTTCCGTCGACAGGCTTATCCTTGTCGGCTTCTCTACCCTTTTGACCTCTTGTAAGAACAGCTCGTAAATTAGAGGTTTCAGCATCGTTAACACGTACAGCCTCAATCAAACTAACCCCATTACCACTTGGTAGCTCCTCCACCGTAGTCTTTGGTCGTTGAAGTATTTGTTTAGGCCCGTCCTCTCACTGGGAATCATTTCCTGGGGCACGATGATTAACAGGCCCTGGTTGCCGACTTCCTCGCTGGAGGGAACTGATCTTACTCCAGCAAATAGTTGCTAAATGGCCAGATTTTCCACAAATGTCGCACTTAACATTTGGGCAATTTCTTGGATAGTGCTGCCCACCACACCATTTGCAACTAAACCTCGAAGGTGCACCCTCCTCTGGGTATCTACTTCCTATCAAATTTTGTTGTTTTTTAAGGAAGTTGACATCAACGGCTATTTGTCGATACTGCTCCGTAATCATGTCGGTATAATGCTTCATCATGTCCTTAACCTCGCCAAGAACATTGGAAGAACTGGACTCATAGCCTTGGTCATTACCATGTTGTTCCATCGACCTAACAATTCGATTAGGCACTGGTTGTTGAGCCACAAGCATGGTATTAGAATTGACCGCCTGGCCTCCACCACTTGGAGCCATTTGACTGCCCGTAGGCATCGATATGCTAGGGGGAGCTGGTAATAAAGGGACATTCTGCATCATGTTTCCTCTCCCATTAGGGTTAGCCATCGCCATCCCTTGACCACCACTGCCATTGGCCATTGCCACATTGTTTCCCAATACTAAACCCATATTCGAATTGCCTCGAGAGCATAGGCCGCTTGTAGTCGGGATTCCACCTCTTGTGCTCGTGTAAGTATCTATATCCCCCAAGGGGACACTACTCAACTGCAATTGGGTATTAAAGTCCAAACCATGTAGGAAATATTGCAATTGGGCAGCTGCGGGGATAGGAATAGAGGTGTCCAACTTACGGAAAACCTCTTTTATCTTCTTCGCATAAGCACAAATATCCTCGTGTGGATCTTGGCGGGTCACGTTGAGTACACGCAACCAATATTGCCCACCCCTTTCAGGGGAAAACTCCCTTCGAAAAGCTCCATAAAATGCATCAATGTTCAATATGGTTCCGGCTTCTAAACCATGATACCATATAGCGGCTCTTCCTTTGAGAGTCATGTTGAAGAACATCATTAAATGTCCTTCTTCTTGGATGCGGCAATTAAACATCAGCTTTTGAAACTCCCTAATGTGGAGTTCCGCATCTTCCTCAACTAACCCATTAAAAATGGGTAGCGGGTAACCTAGAGCCGGCAAATCTGTCGTTCCTGTTGGAATTGCAATAGGCTGCGCCGTGACGCGGATTGGATTTGTACTAAGAATGGGGGACGGGGGGGTTACACCTCCCGTACTTGACGTGGACTGGCTTATCGAAGGAAGGGGAGCACTAGAGCTTCCACCTTCTCCTAACTTACTGCTTGTGGTACTAAGACCACTAGATCCACTCCCTCGTAAGGGTTCAGCACCGCTACGCTTAGGGGAGTATCTCCTAAAAATTTCAGCACGTCGCCTAGCTCTTTCGTCTCTTTCTTGCTTTTGGATTTCTGCTAGACGATGCTTATCAATAAATAACGGATCAATCTCAGTATCCTTTGGCATAAACTGCTAATTGGTCCCTAAACAACCAGGATTTGAGAACCGCCACTTTTAAGCGGCTCCCAGCAGACGCACCATTGATGGACCAAAAAATGGGCCGGCACTGGCTCATGCACTAGCCGGACCTCGTCACTACGCACAAGACAACCCCTCGGCCTCGCGGCCAGGAGCGTCTATCAAAATCTCTGCCTTCCTAAACATTGCGTTTGTAATACGTTGTAGTCCAACTGATCCTAGCCCACTACTCCTCATAGAGAGTCCCTTTCACATAGCCAAAAGGCTCGAATCACATACACATGGGGTTCCTCCTACGGCTGAATGCCGTCAACCCTTTGCGACTCTCTTACACCTTGGGGATTGGCCCCTCAGTGCGTCGCTCCACATATAGACATTTCACACAAACATCGCTCAAGGTACCAAATAAGCGTGTCCAGGAATATACCATTGTCCTTACTTCTCTTTCCCCTAGACCCCACGACTAGCCTACAGCATGGGTACCTCACTGCCTCTCAACGTAGGTCATGTCATAATAAACCAATTGCAATGCATATCCAGGAGCTGGTTTCTGATACTTTTAAATTCTTTTCATGCTCTATGCATTTCGTGGATGTCTAGTGCTCAAACATTTAGCAAACAATATCGTGCACAAGTGCGAAAACATCCTTTTAATGGTTTCCAACTGTCGTTCGTGCTTCGTTGCATGGCATTTTACGGCTTTTTCCCTTATTTTTCATATCAAAAGCGGACAAAACCGAACTAAAACACGGAAGCAAGGATGATCTGAAGCAAATCTTCATGCCTCAGCCTCACTATACATTCACGGACATTACTCATAATTTTCCCCATTTTTCGAAGCCCAAAATATAAATTTTCCCCTATTTTTAGGGTTTTTCCACCATTTTCTTGTAATTTTTCCCATTTTCTCCCATTTTTTAATTGCGGAAAATAAAGTTCAGCTTATGGGCTGTGGCCCTTAGTTCATTTCTGCAAAAAAAGAATTTTAGTAGGTGTGGATTAATTTATTGCATCATTTTTAGCCCAAAAAACCCTATTTTCCTTCATTTTTATGGTTTTTCGTGTCTCGGTTTTCTATTTTCTGCTATCCCGCACATGTTTTTCTGATTTTTAAATGATGAACAGCCAGAAAACAACTCAAAGCACGACATACTCAAAACTCAATCCATATGAACACATTTTTATCAACCAAATTTGCATCAAAAGGCCATTTTCTTTGTAAAAATAATTATTACCGTGTCTTGCGGGTTTTCCCATTAAATTTGGCACGTCCCATGATTGATTTCCAGCCATGAATTCTGCTTGGAATCAGCAATCTACAATGATTTGGCATTGCCCTTCAATCTCGTCAAGAATCGGCATCCATCCGGCCATCCATTTCCATTCTACTCTTCCACGCACGAACGGGGGTTAAGAGGAGAGAGAGGGAGGAGAGAGAAAGACTGATTTTCTCTCTCTCCAACCAGTCCACCATTGCGGGAGCGGAGACCGGCGATGCGGAGCGTAGCCTTGATGCAGGAGCCCGGCCTGATCATCTTCATGGCTTATATTTGAATCTTTATCATGATTGGGGGGGCGGGGTGCGATTTTTTTGGCGACTGAAAAAACAGCCGCCGCCCCCCCCATAATCACGATTTTTGGAGGGGGGGTGCCAAAGGTCACCCCCCCTCCCTTCCACCTCTTGGGATTTCCCAAATTGGGCCCCCCTTTGGGCACCCCGGCCGATTTCGGGCCATATTGCGCGTACGGAACCCGATCGTCCCTCTGAAAATTTCTATGAACTTGTCTCGACATCCCACACTGACCGGCAGCTCCAGTGATTGGCAGAGGCGCGCGGAAAAATTATGAAAATTCTCGGAGTGTCGTACGGGCGCCCGTCAAGCACTTGACGCTTAAAATTGTCCTAGGTCGAGCTGCCGCCTTCGTGGTAGAGCATTTTCCCCCGCATTTCCACATTTTTCTCCTATTTTTAGGCACGTTCCGGGGCCTAAAATCCATCCTTTAGGGGGCTTAAGAGGCCCCTTAGAAGCTTCCCCCAGGAAGCTTCTAAGGCTTCTATGCCACGTGGGGGAGGGGGGGGAAAGGGGGTTTTAGGGCCGTCTGTCAACGGCGATGTCCAGGTGGCAAGAAATCCTGGTGGCTCCTCACCAGCTCGCGCGGCTATGTCCCTCGGCTTCTCCCTCCCTCAGGCCCTCTCTCTCTCTCACGTTGACAGCACGACGTTATGGCGGCACTCCCTCCCTCCTTTCGTCATGGCAGCAACACAAGGTATTTGGCAGCCCTCCTTTACTTTCCTCGGCCGTTTCTTGGCTCTCCCCTCTTCACGACCACCCCTCACGCATTCACGGCAGCTTCGTCCTCTTGATCTTCCGGGGCCCCTTCACAGCGTGTCGACCTTTATTTAAATAGGGGAGGGGAGGGGGATCTTCCCTCCCCTGCGTGTCATCACGCATGCTTTCCCCCTCACTCCAAGCTCCACCAAGGAGCCTAATTGCTTCTTCTATTCCCCTCCCCCTCCAGCCCGTTAGTCGGCTGGGGGGATAAGGGGGAATTTAAAAAAATTTCATTTATCCAATTTTCATTTTCATTTGAGGCAGTTCACGCGTGTGTTTCTTTTAGCAAATCGGAATATTACACATCATAAACTAAGGGCTTGTGCAACTACCAACCCCTTTATAGATTGTAAAAGCTAGTGTGGCGGTAGCTCTTGATGCCATTGGTTACAAATCCTTTGCATCGAATATTGCTAAGGAATTTAAGGGCATTATGAAACATTATATTGACATTATTACTAAAAACTATTGGCAAATTGGTGTGGATGTCAATTTCCTAAAGCGTCAACAAAATATGATGGACACATAAAGAGTGTGTGAGGGTGCATGAATGGGTGTAGGTCTAGTGTGGTAGTAATGAATGGGTAGTGTTGGAGTGATCTAGTGTGAGGGCTAGTGTGGTAGGGATCTAGCGTGTAAGTGAGATGTGAGATAGGTGTGTGTGGAGGTGGGTGTGCTTAGAGTGTGTGTGCATAAGAGAGACTGTGTGTGCAATGGCTATGTAGGTGCATGGATGGAGTAGTTAGTTCATGCAAGGATGTGTTTAGAATAGTGTGTAAGCATGTTAATTTGTGTGGATGCTATGTTTTGGTGAACAAAAAATAACTAGGTGTGTATAAATGGTTACGAGTGTTTGTGTGTGTTTGATGTCAGGAGCATGTGCAATGTAGGGAGTTTGTGGGAATTGTTGGAGGGGGGGTATGTTTTAGTATGTTAGGGTGTGAGTTTTAATGTGTGTGTGTGTTTGTGTGAGGACATGGAGAAAAATGTGTGTGTGTGTGCATGTGAATAGGTTGGTCTCTTCATGCTCTAGAACTAAGAAAAATATAATTTCTCCTACCAAGCTAGAGCTCTAATGGGATTGTGCCATGGGGCTCCCTCTGTGGAATTCTTGAGGTCACGATTTAGAAACAATTGGGGACCTCCAGGATGTAAACCATTGATTATGCATTACCTACCCAAAAATTATTTCTTCTTCCTATTTGAAAATGAGCAAGATGTATTGAATATTCTAAGCTATGGACAATGGATGTTGAGAAGCTCCCCTTTAATGTTTTTCAAATGGACTGCGAACTTCCATCCTTCAACTTGTCTCAAACTGACTTGTGTTCCTATTTGGGTTGAGCTTCCCAATTTTCCACTAAATTTGTGCCCATTCTTGAAACTGATTGCTGACCCCATAGGTAAGTTGTTAGGATAGAGACCCTATATGGACATTAATCCTAGATGGCACCCTTAATTACTCATTGAGGTAGACCTAAATAAGAAGCTAATAGACTCTCTTCTCATCTTAGATTAAGAATGTAATTTTATTAAGGAGTGATGGATAGTTTACAAAAACCTACCTATTGCATGCTTTGAATGTCTTAAAAATGGGCATTTCATAAGTATTTGCCTTGAATGGAGAACCCAAGAACATAGTGAAGTGAAATAGGACACTACCCCACCAAAATTCGAGAAAGCCCAATATTATGGGTTTCAACTAGTTAATAACAATGGGAATAGTAAAAATAAGGGTCATACTTATCCAAAACAAAGTAATAGCTCTAGGAATACAAGTGAAAATAGGTATTCAACACTTTTTATGAACCTAGACAGTGATTCTAGAGGAAACACTGGGATGGGGCAAATGAGTGGAATTGCATACATTGAAATAAATAAGAAATTGAAGGTTTGTGTTATCCAAGTTATAGTAGATAAGAATAATAATTGGATAGCTACTTATATTAAAACAATGGATAAACTTGTAGTTATATCATTGTATGCCCCTAACAACTCAGTGAAAAGAGGGAAAGCTTGGGATCTCTTGTAGGTAATTCAATGTTCCATCATATTGGCTAGGGACTTTAACATGGTTGAAACCATTAAAGATAGATCTATGGAGAAAGGTCAATGCATTGCATGTATAGAAAAGACAAATGTTTGTAGTTAAAGCTCTTTATGGCCTTTTAGATCTAAGTTTAGTGAGCATGGTTTCTGTTTGTCAAACAATCAAACTAAACCCAACCTTAGGAAAGCTAGATTGAATAGATTTTATATGTCAGCAAGTTTACTTGCTTCTTCCTTTAATGTCAAGTGTAAAATGTTTAACATAATTTTAATGCCTGGTAATCTTCATATTAAGTTAAGTCTCTCTACCAATGACCATGTTGTCAAAGTAAGCTAGTTTCATGTAACAGATCCTAGAAAATTTAAACTCTGGGAGTTTCAGGATTCTATCGAGTATATCTAGGCTAATTCCTTTCAAACAATGAGCTCCCCAACAATTTCCTAGATTAGAGGCATTAGAGAAACTCGGGATGTTCTCAGAAAGGTAATGTGCCTACGAGTTCGAAAATATAGAAAATCCAAAGCAAGTTAATATTTACTTAGCAAGACTTTAAACACAATATTAGTGAGTTTGGGAATCTCCCAATTCCCAATTTTTAAATATTAAAAAGGTGGCACCCGGATAACATGCCTATAAGTTTCTCAAAACCATATGATGTGACCTATAATTGGAAAGCACTTAAAAAATGGAATCTATTGAGCTATAGAGCACTCGATTTGGAGTTAGAATGTTTAAGTTATGACAAATCCAAAGATTTGATCACATGTCCCAAACTTATGGGAAATTCCCATATTCCCTAGTATGGTGTTTTTAGAAACTAGAATTGACGCAAGGCAAGTTCACTTACATGAAGATCTAAGTAAAATTAAGCAAGAACTGATGGAACTTGAAAATAAGGAAGCCTCCGACATAATACTCTTACAAGGCAATGGTGGGCTGGCAAAGCTAACATGCCAACACTAGATATGTTTAGCATCGTTTAAAAATAAGAAAGGAAAATGCTTAATTCTCCTTCTTATCAAAGAAGATGGAACCAAAGCCAAAGACAATGCTAAAAATCTTATAATAGCCAAGGATCTCTTCACTAAGATCTTTAGCATCCCAAGAACCATTAACTTTGAGGTAAATAATGCAATAGCTACTATAGCTAGAGTCAAGTAGAAGGTAGTTCCACCTATCAGAGTTGTCAAACTAATACATGAAAGGGATGACAAAGATGTGTTAGCCAATTGGGGGCCCAAAACTTTTCTGAAATTTGTATAGGAAGTCTTTGCAAAAACCATGGCTAGGAGGTTGGCTATACATCTGGATTATTAGGTAAGAAAGGAGGAAAAAGGCTTCATCAAAGGTAGATATATTTTAGACTCTGTGGCATCTCAAAGGCATGGTTTAAGTATAAGAAGCTCCTTGTCCGTGCTCCACACCTTGATCTTACCTTACCATGGGCCTCAAGTGATTGTGTCTGGTTTAGCTTCTTCCACAAGTCTTCCTTGGGGGGAGTTATGAATTAAGCCTACAAGCTATTCAAAAAGGTATCCAAGTATAGGGGGATCTTTGGGATACAAAAATTAAGGCATGGCTCTTAAAAGAGCAACTTAAGAGTAAGTTTTAATTAAAGCATGCTAAGCTGTGCGTAATCAAAAGTAAGACCAATCTGTCGGGTCCCCACCTATCGGTTGTCATCAACATGAACCTCGCTTTCAATGTTAGAGGGGTGTGCTTAGTAGGTGATAAACCTCTCTTTCCTCTTCCTAACTTGCACTAAGATCCTAATGTACTATATTATAAGTTAAATGATAGATGGCATATTGACTAGAGCCCATGATAGTGGATAAAGAGATTTAGTAAACTTTGAGAGGGCTCATAAAATAGTAATAAGTAATGAAATGTGCCCCAAATGCAACCAATAGGTAGAATCTATAACCCATATGTTTTACAATTATCCCCATAATAGTAATATTCTTTGCTTCTTGCAGATCTTGATCTTGCCATACCACCCATTTAAGATATCATGGAAGAAGACTATCTTAGGGGAAATTTATGGCATTCCCCTAATAATATGGAATTGGGTAAGGGATTTTTAACCTCTTGAATATATGGACTCGTAGAAATAAAAACATTTTGAAAACATGTCTATGGAACCATTAAATGGGTTTAAATTTGATTTTTTGATGCAATATGAGAATGATATGGGCAAGATACAGAAACTTCATGAAGATCTTCATCCTAGCTCCAATATTGAAGAAACTACATATATTCTAATGGAAATGAAAAATAAGCTTAGATAGGAGGACAGTAGCAGAAAAAGAAACATCTTTTTTTTAGTAGATGATATTGTAAATGCTCACAATTTCTCGGGACCCTTCCTTGTAGTGGAGCAAAGACAAATCAATATAATAGATGCATATTTATTTTTATTTCCTCTCTAATACATTTCAAGCTTCCTTTTAAAAAAAGTGGCACCCAAGAATCTAAGGTCAAATCAAGATAACATGAGCAATATTCGAGGTAAGTGGTCTACTACTTGAGTCAACACACACAATTTGGGCCACTTCTCTAACTAGATAATTGATCAGAGTGCATGGAGACTCAAGTGATGTTGTGAATATCTGGGAAGGTTAAGAGCCGCTCAACACAAAGATAGTGCCAATTGAACACCCATTGTGCATTTATAGTGATAGCTTACAAGCACCACCCAATAATGCACATGCAAGAAAAAGGTATTGCACATAGAACAAAATTGATCCGGTGCTACTTGTGAAGAACATGAAAATGCAAAATCAATAATACAATGTTGAAATGTAGAGAGAGAAGATATGCAGAGATGTGATAAAGAGAGAAGAGACACACCATATACACTCCCAAAGACTACAACATATTGATCACAATCTACATATATATAAGTGAGATCTAGTCTAGATAGGGTGAGCTATATATAGCTCCATCACCCCCACTCAAACAAAGGTCTCCAGGTGCAAATGAAGAAAACCTTGGGGGAGCAGAAGGGAAAAACCCAAGTTCCTTTATACAAATAAAAAAACATGATCAACAAGGATTATTGTGAGTATGTAAAGTGAATTTGTGCATGTGAAGTGAAACTGAATATGTTTGTACAAAGATGACCGAGAGGTCTCATAGATGTATGTGCCTGTGTGAAGTGTATGGTGCCTACAAGGAGTATGTACAATGGCACTAGAATGTTGTAGTAGGTAAACTCTCAAATATTGAAGTTGAGACAACTCTAAGTTTTGATCACAACAACAAAGTGAAGCATGCTTCATTGAGTTCTTTGGTGAATATATTTGTAGTCATCTAATCACTTAGACAATGCTCAATCATGATCATGCCTTTCTTTACTTCATATTGAACATAATGATAATGTATTGCAATATGTTTAGACCTGTTATGTTGAACATAGTCTTCAACAAGACTAATAGAACTTTGATTATCACATCAAAGTGGTGTGCTTGAGAGAGAAGTATGGCCAATATGTGATAGAACTTGTCAAAGCCATACTAACTCTTGAGTTGCTAAAGATGCATCTACATATTCAACCTCTATAGTAGAGATATCAACACAATGTTGTTTCTTGCTAGTCCAAGAAACAAGACATGATAAAGAAATAATTTCCACTTGTAGAATGTATAAATCAGTGAGAGATTGCCAAATTTACATTTGTATAATCCAAAAGTTGAAGTGAATGTAGAGAATTAGAGTTTTGTTGACACCAATAAACCAACCCAAAATCTTTAGTGCTTTTCAAATACTTCTGAACTTATTTAGTTGTAGTCCAATGTTTAAGGCATGAAGAACTTAGATATTGTCCAAGAAAATTTGCAGCAAAAAGAATTTTAGGGCAAGAACTTAAGCCAATAAATTGAAAACATCCAACAAGATTAGCATAAGGTTTAGGTAATGCTAATTGTCCATCATTTTTGTAGAAATTGAGAGTTTTTGTTAGAACTCACAAGACAAGGAGTACTAGTAGGACGTGCGGAATCCAAATCAAACTTCTAAATAATATCTTCATTGAACTTTTTTGATGCAGTAATAAAATACTCTTTTCTTAATAGCGTTGAATTTGAATACCAAGACATGATTGTATGTCTCCAAGTTTAACCATATCAAATGTAGAAGATAAAACATTCTTTACTTATTGAAGAAAGTTAAAATTTTTAGAAACAAGTATGGTATCATCCAAATATAAAGGAAGAATAAAAAAACTATAATTCCAGTGCTTGACATATAAGTTAGGATCTAAAGAATAAGAGATAAGACCTTGTTTTGTAAGGAAGAGATCAACATTTTGATACTGTCAAGAATCGCGTGGTGGAGGGGGTTGCTCAAGATGCTACGCCGAACACACACAGAATGCACAAAGAGAAGCTCACTCAAGAGACAAGAAGAGAGATGGAGGCCAAAACGTTTTCTTGCTGATTTCTTCTTCTTCTTCCACACTCTTTACAATGTACACAAAGTATAGATAAGATGCAACATAAAAGGAAAGTGGCCTACTAAGTCAAACAATGCATAACCGACTACACTAGTCGACTGGCGCTATAACTACGCCAGCTGTAAATAGGTGTAACAACCTGAATATAATAAGTAATGAGTCAGTGGCCATGTGAGAGTCATAATGACCACCGACGTGCTAAGTGTAGACGTGTGGACCCATCTAACCAGGCGATCCATCATCAATGTCTGCATGTGTTGAGCTTGTCATCTCAACAGATACCAAGCTCATGAAGATTGTTTGAGACCATAGAATGCCCAATGAGGTCTACAAGCAATATTTTCCTTACAAATCCCTCTGGTTGCTCCATGTATATCTCTTCCTTTAAATCACCATTAAGAAAAATAGTTCTCATATCCATTTGGTGGACCTTCAAATCAAACTGAATAGTAGAAACTAAGAAGACCCGAATAGTGATAATATGAACAACATGTGAGAAAGTTTCTTGATAATCAACTCGTGCAATTTTTGAGAAACCTTTGGCAACTAGTCTTCCTTTGAATTTTTTAAATGTTCCATCTGATTTTGTTTTAGTCTTACAAACCCACTTGCATTTGATAGCAATACGTCAAGGTGGTAACTTAGTTAGAACCCATGTACCTTTAGAGAGAAGAGATTCATACTCAGCTTTCATGGCCTCCTACCATTGTTCCTTTTGTGGAGATGACATTGCATTACTATAAGAGACAATGTCTTCACAAATATTGAGACCATTCTCAAGAATATTAGCATCATAAACATGACAAATACCATGCTCATTATCAATTGGAAGATCAACGCCAAGGTCATCATGATGTTCATAGTGATGCAAATAGCAATGCTTTCCAATGCACATACGGACTCAGATAGCGACAAGTGCAAGTAAAATAGCGATAAGAATAGTGATGGTTTTTGCATAGGAATTTTTTTGTTGGTGACAAGGCTACCCTACCACCCGTAGCACCCTGTGCTAAATATTATTTTATAAAGCAATTATATATTGAATACAAAATTATCATAAAGACTAGTGCATCATAAGATACTAGAAAAAAAGGGTTATTAATTCAATATTTCAATAAGTACAACAATGATGATGTTAACTCATAAAAGTACATGGAACCATGGAGAGGAGAGTCCAAAAGGAAACATGGAAATATATCTATAAAAATTAGAGAATACAATTTTATAAATAGGATGAGAAATATATCAAAGGAATGCTAATTGGAAGAAGCATGCATGGATCACATGGCCAAAAAAGGAAATGATATGTGCTCTATGAATCTAAGCGCATGATGTGACAGCTCCTCATCATCACAAAGCTTATGCCGATGCAATGGAGCATCAAACAAACTTTGCAATATAAACAACTAGACATTAATCCACAATACATAATGCATCACAAAAAAACTAATGGATGCAAACAAAAAAGAGGATTGACTTATCGGGTTTCCATGCATATATTATTTATCAAGGAGTGTAGTGTGACCATGTCTCTCTCTACATATTGAGTCTCAAAACCTATGGGATTGCAGTTTATGAGATGGAGTGTTGTAAAGAATAGAGTAGCATTGTTAGAAATAAGGTTGTTAGTATAAGTAATATTCCAAATAAGAAATTGAGAAGAATCAAAAGAAAATTTATAAAGTGCTTGAAATAAGTCCTATAGACGTCACTCCCCAAATGATGTATAACCCCTCTCTCCAATCATGCCCTCATTGCCTCCCATTACTACTGCCATTATCCTGGAGAGTTGGTGGTCTTGTCCATGAGTCTCCACCAAACCTCTACATCCAACCACTTGGGCATTTAGATACTTGTTAGTCTAAAAGGTTGTGCCCAGATACTTGTTGGTACAACTCTCTCATGTGAGCTATCACTATCCTCTCCTCATCATTCATGATCACAATACTTATTTTCTCATCTACGAGGTATTCATATCCTACTAGGGTATGTCTAAGATGCGGTCTCTCCTACCTGTGAGACCATACTATTGGGCATATCAAAGAGACTTCTATACATCTAGTATACCTACAAGGGGATATCTCTCCAAGTAGTATCTATAGTGATACCATCTATGGAAGATTGAGCAAAACCTGGAGTCACAGGACTAGACATCCCTACAGGTGTGATAAAACTTAGAGGTGATAAGTGTCCACTAGATTGATGAGATGGGGATACTGCATTATGTCTCCACTACATGTATCTAAGAGAAATCAAGGCAAAGCTTTACATTGTATTCGAGACAACTTGTTGTCTTATTTCTTGGGGATGGAGATTACTCGATCCGAGGGAAGTATCTTTCTATCACAACAAAAGTATGCTCTACAACTGATGGAACAGTATTGCACAGATCAAACACGGCCATTGGCTATGCCTCTTGATCCCAGCGTCCATCTATATAAGGATACCTTGGGTTAGCCTTTTGATCCTCACACCTATTGCTCTATTGTAGGGAAACTACTTTGGTTGATACATACTAGTTAGCAAACTGCTAAGGAATGAATTCTTCCTTTCGAATGCATCCAGCACTCAATCTGAGATGACTTGCAACTTGGCAAGATCCCCTATATCCTGGGTTAGGGCGTACCCTGCTAACCCGACTTGGTCAAATCTTAAGTTCATTGGTTACTTCAGTTTATCGGCTAGTCTTTAGTTTCCAATCAATCTTTTTTACTCAAGAAAGATACTAAATTAGGATGATTATTCATCCTCTTGCAAGATAACTTGCGTAAGGACTTGCCAACCTCGTTGCGAGAATTTGACCATTCCCTTGTGATCCAATCACAAGATCATATGACTCCACACCTGCTGTGCAACTGTCGCATCGAACTATGAGACTTATTCTACTCATTGAACGGAGTCACGAAACAATGTGTTCCTAATTATGTTAGGCTGACGTCGTCAGTCCTAGAGTTCCAAGTTCCATCTTGTAAGATTCTTATAGACAATGAGTCATGTGGTTATGGAAACGATAGTGTAATTATCGCAAAAAATAGATAGATTAAATTGGCATGAACCTAAACACCTAAGCCCGCAGAGTACTCGTTTTAAAAAGAGTTAATTCAATTCCAAAGAGCTCACTAGGATTTAATACGTGACCTAGTCACACGTATTACTAAAATTGAAACTCCTATACCCTAAATACTTGCCCACATTCACTGAATGTAGGGACAACGGAACATACTTGAGAAGTGATCTAGGGTTTGTCCCTAAGAATCTTTTGCTAAAAAGAAGGAACTTGGAACCCTAGGACTGACAACATCAGCCTAATGTAATCAGGAACAGATTGTTTCGTGACTCCATTTGATGGGTAGAATAGTCCCATAGTTCGATGCGACACTTGTGCAATAAGTACAGAGTCGTATGATCTTGTGATTGGATCACCAGGAAATGACCAATTCTCGGAATGAGGTTGGCATATGCTTACGCAAGTTATCTTGCAAGAGGATGAATAATCGTCCTAATCTAGTATCTTTCTAGGGTAAAGATAATTGCTTGGAGCAAAGGACAAACCAATAAATTGGAATAACATATGAACTTAAGGTATTGACCAAGTCGGTCTAATAGGGTACAGCCCTAACCCAGGATGTAGGGGATCTTGCCAAGTCGGAAGTTCCCGGATCAAATGCTACATGCATTCGGAAAGAAGGATTCACTCCTTAGCAGTTGGCCAACAATAACGACCAATGAAAATGATTGTGCTTGTTACAGATTTAAGAGCACTGTTTTGCTTTATTTGATTAATGAATTAAAGGATAAATGGATATCTAATGCTTTAGGTTGAAGGCTTGCAGGGAGAGGTAGCTTCAGTTACCCCCGACTGCCTACTTGACCCTAACCAAGGGAGTTGTTAACCGCGCTAGGAAGGCGGACCGAACCCGCCACAAGAGGTCTCTCCGTTAGCGCTACTTGGAGCAGGAGGAGGCTTGGGTGCCAGGGGGGCTCTGGCCATAAATCCCTTGCCTTCGAAGCCCTGCACAAGAGGCTAACGTGACTCAGGATTGGATCTCGTAGCCTGCATACTAGTCTATGAGCGGAATCTTTGATTAGTGATCCCTGTGCATTGCTAGATAGCCTTCGGGCGGATTGTGGATAAGCCTATGGGCTGGACTTTATGTATTTCAAAGATAAATATGATAACCTGTTGAAAAGGAACTTATTTGACATTGCTTTTCTATGTCAAGTGATATGATTACGTGAAGGAACCAGTGCCTAATGGGCTAATTAAGGAAGCTGATTGATACATGTCCAACTAAATGTGTTAGGTAATTAAATAACTAAAACAACCTGAGGAAAGTGCGATGGATGTGGCCATAGGTCCGTCCTATGGATGGGTGGTTCCGGTGGTTGGGAACTTTTCTCAAATCACGATGGACAACCAGAAGATGGTTAACGAACGCGAACAACAAGAGCGTTGACCTAGAATTATAACTGATCCCGATTTACGCTGTTTTAGGGGAAAGGAATGGGACTATGCCTTATGGCAGAGAGTTTGAGCTTTGCATCCCTCTCGTTTCCCATTCTCCTTGAACCAAGTGCAGCGTGAATCCACTTCGAACCTAGCGTTTCTGCGTAAAGTAGTTTGCTCGGGTTTGACGCTAGTTGCCATTAGGAAATGACCAATAGGGAAAACCCAAATCAGGTCGGCCCTAAGTGGGAACGGCTAGAATACTTCCGCTACGTGGCAGACGTGGAAAGTTCTAGATCGCAAACCTCGTAACATTCCATGGGAGTGCTGGGCGGAGCTTTCTAGACATCCTTTCCGATGGACTACTAAGATGTGTCCTGAAGATAACAAGTGGATGCGTTACAGTCGGTATTAGAGTGAACCAACGAAGGAATTTTTGTAATGAAATCTTAATAAGATAAAGTAAAGCAAATGTTGTTGTCCAAACATTTCCTTACTTTCAATGCTGTCTTACAAAATTACGAAGCATGGAACAAGTTCTTAGTGTTCCGAGTCATGTTTATGACTGCGATGCATTCCCCGGATTATCGACAAAGGGTTGAGATTATGAACATCCTAGAGCGTATCTATAATCCATCACCTTTGTACATGGAACAAAAATGGACGGCTGCCTCAAGAATCTACTATATAGCTGCCCACTGGTTTGCATACCTTCGAACCAACCTAAAGAGGATCAAATGGTTGAAAGACCTAAAAGTCGTGAAGATGTTTATTTTTGTGGAAGCTCACGTAAACTCAACTTTACATATTCGAGGTCGGAGGGTTGAACTGAACTCGTGTAATCCCTGCCGAGAGAGGATTAAAGTGACTCGTTGTCGAAGGGTTTGTGAAAGCAAAGTCGCGTCTTCTGAAGACCTTGATAAATTTCTGGATAGAAGATCAGCAAAGATGCGAAGGTGAAAGAATCTTTATACAAAGCTGTTGTCACTATTTTAACAGTGACCAGTTGAGCTAGCAGCCTTTTTCCAGTATAATAGGACTACAATCGTCATGTTCATATCATCCAATGCAGCTCTGAATGCTTTGTAACCTCTCCATGCACCTGTACTTCAACCATTGTATAACACAGCCACTGCAAGAAGCAGTTATATCACTGAAAGATTGTCAAAAATTGTTTGGCCAGATGTTGCAACTGTATTGTATATTTTTGGACACCTCATGAAGAACCTGTTGCCTAATATCTATACTTCTTGAAATTAAAGTTTATGTTGGAGTGGGCTTGTTGACATGCTAACCAATTATCAGTGACCACGAGCTCAGAATTAGGCCTCTAGTTCAAACAGGTATAACATCAGCCTTTGCATTATCCTTGCATCTCAAAATATTCCCATCCATCATTGCTAGTAGAAGACATCTTTCCCACTGACAACCAGTAGAGACAGGCTCCGTAGGAGGTATAATCATGACAATATTCTCATTCTCCTGAACCATGCCCATAACAGTAACTGTATTCCCTTCTCGGATGTACCCTTCCTTCAGTCTCAACTAGACAAATTATGGGTTGATAACCAGCGCAGAAAATTAGAAGGGAGCTGTCCATTTTTTTTTCTGGTGACTTCCGATATAAAGCAATCTAAGTGCGCCCTCTTCTCCTTTACTATGAATGCAGAGAAGTAAATCTCAATGTCTGGTTTTCTTCCGCTAGTAATCTCTTGACTTTTAGAAGTTATTAAATTTAAATCTAGAGAGCTTAATTGTATAATCATTATACACGAAGGCTGTTTCACATGTGTAGAGGAGCTTGTCATCATGTAGGACAGAGGAAAGATAAAAACTGTCTTCATCCCGATGGTGAGAAAACATGTTGCCCATGGCAGGTTTGATATTCTCGCAGGCTTGGAAACACAGAAACAATATCTGAAATGTTCCCTCTTCTGATGCTGCTGCTTCTTCTTCCACTAGTCCGGCTATGCAAGAGAAGCAATATGGATGTCTCATTTTCCTCTACAGTGACTTCCAAATCAATTTCCTCCTCTACATATACGTAACAATTGCACCATAACCCGCTTTTGCTAAGACCTATCAGCCTGACTGGAAATCCGATATGTAAAATCAATTGCATGACATTCTGAATAGCACAATTCTCCAGTGAAAAAGCGATGCTTTGGCCCTGCTATATGTCGATGAAGGCAAGGATCCATTAAACTGTCTCACAAGGATTCGGGACAAACACCCCCTTCGTCGACTGAGAAAAACATTCCCCTTCTTTCCGTTGAATTCGCGTCGTTTTTCTCCTCCACAGTCGATTTCCCCCTTTCCTCAGCGCTTTTCCCTCTTTCAAAAATAGTGTTCTTTTTTTCTTTTCCCCCCAAAAGGCTCTTTCAAAAATAGTTCTCTTTCACTTTTTCTTTTTCACACCCCCTTTTTCCTCTTCCCCAGCACAGATATAGACATAATGGTAGGCATTGCCAGCCGATGGACATCATTTGGTCAGTTCTGCATAACAAAAAGCTGAGAATGCTGCTGCTAAACCAACAATTAAGAAAGACAGAGTTAAAGCTGGTCTTTCTCTGACTACAGTACCATCAAGTACATACACTTCAACTCCAATCCTTGATCCCACACCCATCTGCTAGCTTGTAGCCAACCCGCGAAATGCATTTCCATCATTCAACTTGGGATGGTGTCCATAAAGGTAAGCCAAAGAGATAGCCATTGCACTCCATGATACGACATTTTGAAACGGTAAGCCAATAAACATACTCTCTGCTTCTTGTATGGTCCCATGTGCTCCATACATACTCACAAGGCCATTACCAACAAAGACATCTGAGGTATAACCCCTCATACAAGCATCATGATGCAATGTCTGACCAATTTCCAGAAACTCAAGTAGAGACAATTGTTCCTTCCAAACAATAGCTTCTGCATCTGTAAGTGCACCACAAGCTTGAAGGGCAGTCATGTATGTCAACTCATCATGAATTATTTCTTCCTCTTGCTTCAAACCCCTCTTCACTATATTACCCACATAAAATAAAAGAGCAAACATAATGACTAAGTATGTACAAAGTATCAAATCACACACACAACTTTTGGGTGGTTTTCACACCTCGAATGCGCAGCAATACGACATCCACCCCCTCTAATCCTGCGCATCCTCCAGATGGGCCAACTACCCATGATCATTATCATCAAGTTCCACAAACAAATCAATCTCTTCATTATGCATTTCCGGTATATCAACAGGATTATCTTTCATATCATCTGTCTCTTCTATCAAAGTTTCTTCTCGTTGTTCTCTTGCAAATTCTTCCAATGCATAATCTTCATCATCTCTTTTCTTGAAAATCTTGATTCTTTTTCCAGCAATAGGCACTCTAAGCACTGTCCCATCCAATTCTATCAGCTCATATGTTGCATTATCAAAGACATGTCTGATTATGTACGGCCCAAACCATCTTTTCACCATCTTCCGAAGTGCAGTATGCTGATTTTCAAGGCTGCTATCAAAGACCAATACCCAATCTCCCTCTTCTATTGCTCTAGGTTGCAAACGATGCCTGCTGTCAAACCTGTCCTTATTCCTTAGTCTAGCAACCTTCAACCTATCAATAGCTAGCTGAATATCCTCTGGTCTCCTCTCCAACTGTCGAATCCGAAGAGCTAAGAGCTCCTCTCTCATCAAATCCTCCTGCCAAGGTAAAACTGACCAAGTCAAAGCACAAGTCTCAGTCGACATAACAGGTTTCTAACCATACATCAACTCTGCGGGCATATATCCTGTGGTAACACTGTGAGTCGTACGATCAGCCCACAAAGCAAATGGTAGAAGTCTCGGCCATTCTCCAATCCGTCCTCTGCATACTTTGGCTAATGCTTTCACTATCGGCGGATGCCCTCTTTCACTCTTCCCATTTCCCTCTGGATTATATGCTGTAGTTAGAGCCAACTTGATTCCTAGCTGAGAGAAAAACTCCCTAGCTTCATCTGCATCCAATTCACCACGATCCGCAATGATCTTAACCACACAACTATACCTGCAGAAAATTTCCTCCAATAAGAACTTACACTGCACTAGTGGTCTTCGTTCTCAAAGATCTGCCCTCAACATGATTGGTAAGATCCTCTCTAGCCAAAACAATATACCTCATCTGCCATAGACCCATAGGCATAGTAACCAAATCAACTACCCACTTATAATGAATGCATAGCAGATAGGTCGGATGAAGCTCATCTCGATGACGCACTACCAAATACATCTGGCAGTCTCTGCAAGTCTCAACAAAGTGAGAAACATCTCTGTACATGCCTTTCCACCAATATTTCTCCTTGATTTTCTCATAAGTAGCCCACACTCCTCTATGACCAGTCCACGGACTCTCATGAAACTCCCTCATCACCTGTAACTGTGTCTCTCTCTTACAGACAACCCGCAAAGGTAATCCGCCTCTTTTCTTCGGATGCTTCCAAAGAAATCCGTCCTTGAGACAATAACCATAGGCTTTCCTTCTAATCTTCTTGAACTCTTCATCTGTCCATTCATCTCTTTTGCTTAGTGTACTAAGGTACCTGCCAATCTGCAACCAATCTCCAATATAAAGTTCTTCTATGAAAGCCACAATATCATAGACATGACAAACATGATCAACCATAGTGGCTGAAATTTATGCATCATCCTCTTCTGCAAGTAGAGTCTCCTCATCATCATATCTGGCTCTAGACAACATATTTGCCACCCACTGGATTATCCTTCCCTGCTATGTGTTTAAATTCCGGATTTAATGACTTGATGTATGCAATCCATCTCAACATAGCTATATCTGGAGTAGAGCAACTCATGATCATACCAATCAATGGCAAGCAATCTGTCTCTACCACAACTGAAGCTCCAATAAAGTACTCCTTGTCACATTTGAGAGCCATGACAATCCCCAATAGCTCCCTCTTGATTTGCGGATATCTCCTCTGTCTCTCATTTAGGACTTTTGCCCCAAACCGAATAGCATACCTATTCCCATCTGCATCATCTTGACCCACAGCCCAACCTATGCCAATTGGACTAGTGTCAACTGTCAATACAATAGGCTTTCCACAATTATAATCAGCTTTCCTGAGAGTAGGAGCATTCTGCAATAACTTCTTCAATTTCCGCATAGCTCTAGTGTGGCTCTCATCCCAATAGAATTTCTGCCCCTTTCGAAGCAGCTGATATAAACAATCTGCTATGTGTGCAAAATGAGGTATCCAAATCATATAAAACACACAAGCTCCAATGAATCTCCGTACCTCTGAAGTGGTAGAACAATACTCCGCAATCTTGCCTATAGCATTCACCTTATAAGGTGAGGGTTTCCTGCCATAATATCCACACATATGTCCAACAATGACAACCTCATTCACTCCAAAAACAGATTTTTGTCCTGAAAGTGTCAAGTTCACTTCTTCTAACCTGGCCAAAATCTTCTCACATGCTGAAATATGATCAGCCACAAAGGATCTGCATCCCTGCTCATTTAGACTCTCATTTTTCTCTTCTTCTGCACACCCCTTAATGGGCACATCATCCAAGAAAGGCATAGTAAGCTGAGGTATATAATCATGAAGGACCTTATGCATGGCATTCATCATATGTGCAACAGAATTAGTGGCACCTTGAGGCAAGGTACACATCTTGACAAGCCCAATAGGAGTTCTCATGGTGGTTATGTCCCTGCTTTCCAAAGCCAGCTGAAACTGATCATATCCTGAATACAAATCACCTAAAGAATAGATGGCATGTCCAACAAATGCCTCTGCAAACTCATCCACAGCTGGACCTATATCAACATTCCTGATAGTAACTCTGTTCACTGGCTGCATGTCCTGAATAAATCGGAGAGTACCATTCTTCTTTGGAACTGTAAACCACCTGTTTGAGTATGGTGCAGATGAAGGCTCAAGGATTCCCATCCTGATTTTCTCATTCAATAAATCAATCAGCTTTGGCAGGTGTGCCTTAGGCACTGGAATAGGTCGGAGATTCCATGGAATATGAGGAATAGTAAAAATGACCATAGGAGCAACAATATCAGGATTCACACATCCAATCTCATGCAGGAAAAAAGCAAATCCATTTCCATGTCGCTCAAGCATCTCTTGAAAACATTGCTTCTCTATGGGTAACAAAAAATCACCATTTCCAATTTTCAATTCAGCAAGAGTCTTTGTTGAAAATTTATGACCAATATGCTCCGGATTCCTCAAAATTTGCTGTTTAGCAGCTCTCTCTATTTGCTGATCACTGTCAGGTGGAAGCGGTACAGCTACCGGCTTCACCTTCTTATCCATAGTTTTGTATTTCGTGTCAACCCTGGCTTCATTATGCTCTTTTGCATTACTCAAATCTTGCTGTAAATCAGCAATTTCGCACTCCAGTGGCTAAATATTCTCAGCCCTCTGCTCTATGGACTGCATAGAAACAGCCCTAAACTCTGGATGCTGAAATATTTCAGCAGTAAACTCTGTTGGCTGAAAGTTTTCAGCCCTCTGTGTCTCTGAAAGCTGATCATAACCAGCTGGAAACTTTGTTTGCTGAATTTCTTCAGCACTCAACACTCTTTGCTGAGTTACCTCAGCCTCTGACTCAATCTGTGACACAAAATCTGCAATTTCATGAAACATGTCCAGGGACTGCACTAATACATTACTGTGATAACTCTGCATATCAGTTTTCAGCATATCTTTCATCTCTTCCATTGTATCTGCACAAATCATATTGTCATACATCCCATCTATGTGCTCATCATACTCCAAAATTCTTGCATTTTTCAAAATTTTCTCCTTCCTGCATATATACTGCCTGGCAGCTCTAGGCAACCTAGAAAACTTCTGATAGCTCATCGAATTGTTTGTTGAAATCCCAACAAAATCGGAGGAGAAAACACTGCTGCCAGGAGGCAAGAACTCCAATCTCCTCTGCTTTGTACCATCGTCGTCTCGCGAAACGGCGGTACCTAATGAAAACCCGAATCCCTCACAGTGGGCAAAGATGCATCTCTGAGAGTATCCCTGTTTCTAACATGGTTCACACATACAGTCATAAACTGAACTGCTCTCATGCCATCTTTACTGCGAATCTGTGCATAAGCAGAACCATCATCCATTACCTTTGTTTCCATGCGCATCTCTGTGATGAATGGCTGTCCAAGAATTATAGGATAAGAGCATGAATCCTGCACAAAGAAATGAAAATCCTCCTCTACATCACTAATAGAAACCCTGACACTAGGAGAGGCAGCATACAAATCACCAACAGTGTTATTGGCGGCTCTCATATGCCACCCATGCTCTACATCCATAGGCCATCTATTACTCTCATAAACTCCACGAACTATGAGATTAATCTCTGAACCATGATCCACCAATGCAACATAAGGCACCTGTTTCTCTCCAATCTTTACTATCGTCTCTGTAGTTGCCCTAGCCCAATGGCTCCGCGAAAAGTGACTACGTGGTATCAAGACAGGCTCATCAATTTCAGCATAATGCATAGGCTGAACCCTCTTTTCTACCTACGGAAAAACAGAAGCATTCTCAACCATAACCTCATCCTCATCATCATCCAACTCCCCAATCAAAACTCCCTGTGTATCAGTTGTAGACAATGCATGTCTTTTCCTCTTCAGGACCTCCTGAAATTGATCCTGAAACTCTCTTTTCGAGATGCCCAAAACCTCAGAAATAGTGAAAGTCACCTCACTACCAAGTATCTTGTCATTAAAGATTTTCTTCATGTCTGTAGATGTCTCTATATCGGACATCAATCTAAACCTTGGTTGCTTTTTCTCTCTAGGCTCTTGCCTATTTTCTCTCTTTTGAGCATCTTCCATCTGTTGATCTGGCCCTGGTCTTGAAGACGGTCCTGCAGTAGGTGGAGTAACAAACTCACCCCCTCTAGTCTTCTTAGCTGCACTTGGATTTTCTTCATCCCTCTTACGCTTCTCCTCAACAAGTACATCTGCACCCTGAGACTTAGCCAAATAAGCATAAATAGAGTACCTTGTCAACAAGCGAGTCCCAACCTGTCTTTGATCTGATGCTAGAGCCTGCACTAGTCAAAACAGTTTGCTGAATTTTCCCCTTGTTTGCAGTCTCCATAGCATAAGTCCATAGTGCTGACTGAGTCTCTGATCCCTTCTCAATCTGGACTCCATATGCAGAAGCATCACCTCTAGCTATTACATAAGAAGTACGCGCAGCCATGTCATCCATTAACTTCTTCATTCCACCTTTACCAAAGTTGGTAGCAAGTGGAGCTCCTGTCTCAGTCAACCAAATCTTACCATCTTGCCCCCAATATACCAAATTCTTCCTCCTTGCATCCTGAAAAGATTCACAATCCCTGCAATGCTGATGGTCTGTACTATCGCACCAAATACATCTCCGATCTCTCCTAGGTGCACTAGGAGCACTCCTAGGTGCAGTAGGAGCACTAGAAGAAGTAGTAGGCGCACTCGAAGCAAACTGCTCTTTCAACTTTTCCACCAACTCCCCTTTGACTGACTCCAGTGTCAAATCTGTTATGCCTTTGATTATGTCATCAAGAGAGGTAGGCACCGATGGAGCGGATGGTTTTGGAGCAAAAGGTGTAGGCATCGGTCGTGGAACAAGAGGAATAGGTGGAGTGGAAACAGTAGGCACTGGCATAGGCCAAGAAACTGGCTGAGGAGGAGAAGCAATAACAGGAATAGAAGCAGGCATAGGAGTAGATGATGGTGTAGGTGTCATGGAACCATTCTGTAGGCGAGTCTTCCATATCCTCCTCTTGGTCAAAGTCGAGACTGCATCCTGAGCATCCTGCCAATCCGTTTTAAGACCCATAGGCTTCGTGCGATCCTCAAGAAGCTCACCCAATTCTTCCTGAAGAGTAGGATCTGCAGCTTGCAAGAAAAGCTCAACTTTTTCAACATCCAATGCTCTTTGTTCAATGGCATCAAGCTGACTATACCTCTCTTCGAATTCTCGAATCAACTCCAAAGCAGCTAGACCTTTGTTTGGCATGTAGACCCACTCTCGGAATGACCGTTGAGTAGCCATACCAAAGTCCTCAAGGAAATATTCTTCTTTCAAGGCCTTCTTAAAATCTTGCCAATGTGTATTTTGAATAAAAAGATCAGTCACTTTCGCCCTCAAGGCGGGTGTGACAAGACGAAGGAAATACTTACTCATAAGTCCAGCTGGAACTCCAAAAAACCCCATCTTGATCTCATATGTCTTCAAATATGCTGAAATATTACGGCCATCAAATAGCTTCTTCTCATTCTCAACTGCTTCAATAGCCTTAATCGCGCTGTTTGCATTCTCCTGCTCCGAATAGAGTTGCCTTTCCTGAGACAACTGCTGTTGATGCAATTGTTGCTGCTGCTGCATATACAATTGTGTCTGCTGATTTTGGAGCTGCATATACATGGATATATTCTGCAAAATCTGCTTTAGATCCTCTATTGAAGTACTTGACACAACAGTCATTGATGGAGCTGAAGTAGACGCAGCTAGAATTGTAGAAGAGGCTCAAATAGAGGCTGAAGTATCTCCCATCCTGAAATTTCTGTGACGGTTTCACGTCGGGTTGACCAAAGATGTCGAAGGGTTTGTGAAAGCAAAGTCGCGTCTTCTGAAGACCTTGATAAATTTCTGGATAGAAGATCAGCAAAGATGCGAAGATGAAAGAATCTTTATACAAAGCTGTTGTCACTATTTTAACAATGACCAGTTGAGCTAGCAGCCTTTTTCCAATATAATAGGACTACAATCGTCACATTCATATCATCCAATTCAGCTCTGAATGCTTTGTAACCTCTCCATGCACCTGTACTTCAACCATTGTATAGCACAGCCACTCCAAGAAGCAGTTATATCACTGAAAGATTGTCAAAATTTGTTTGGCCAGATGTTGCAATTGTATTGTATACTTTTGGACACCTCATGAAGAACCTGTTGCTTAATATCTTTACTTCTTGAAATTAAAGTTTATGTTGGAGAGGGCTTGTTGACATGCTAACCAATTATCAGTGACCACGAGCTCAGAATTAGGCCTCCAGTTCAAACAGGTATAACATCAGCCTTTGCATTATCCTCGCATCTCAAAATATTCCCATCCATCATCGTTGGTAGAAGACATCTTTCCCACTGACAAGCAGTAGAGACAGGCTCCGTAGGAGGTATAATCATGACAATATTCTCATTCTTCTGAACCATGCCCATAACAGTAACTGTATTCCCTTCTCTGATGTACCCTTCCTTCAGTCTCAATTAGACAAATTAGGGGTTGATAACCAGCGCAGAAAATTAGAAGGGAGCTGTCCATTTTTTTTCTGGTGACTTCCGATATAAAGCAATCTAAGTGTGCCCTCTTCTCCTTTACTGTGAATGCGAAGAAGTAAATCTCAATGTCTGGCTTTCTTCTGCTAGTAATCTCTTGACTTTTAGAAGTTATTAAATTTAAATCTAGAGAGCTTAATTGTATAATCATTATATAGGAAGGCTGTTTCACATGTGTAGAGGAGCTTGTCATCATGCACGACAGAGGAAAGATAAAAACCGTCTTCATCCCGATGGTGAGAAAACATGTTGCCCATGGCAGGTTGGATATTCTCGCAGGCTTGGAAACACAGAAACAATATCTGAAATGTTCCCTCTTCTGATGCTGCTGCTTCTTCTTCCACTAGTCCGGCTATGCAGGAGAAGCAATCTGGATGTCTCATTTTCCTCTACAATGACTTCCAAATCAATTTCCTCCTCTACATATACGTAACAATTGCACCATAACCCGCTTTTGCTAAGACCTCTCAGCCTGACTGGAAATCCGATATGTAAAATCAACTGCATGACGTTCTGAATAGCGCAATTCTCCAGTGAAAAAGCGATGCTTTGGCCCTGCTATATGTCGATGAAGGCAAGGATCCATTAAACTGTCTCACAAGGATTCAGGACAAACACCCCCTTCGTCGACTGAGAAAAACATTCCCCTTCTTTCCGTTGAATTCCCGCCGTTTTTCTCCTCCACAATCGATTTCCCCCTTTCCTCAGCGCTTTTCCCTCTTTCAAAAATAGTGTTCTTTTTTTCTTTCCCCCCCAAAAGGCTCTTTCAAAAATAGTTCTCTTTCACTTTTGCTTTTTCACGCCCCCTTTGTCCTCTTCCCCAGCACAGATATAGGCATAATGGTAGGCACTGCCAGCCGATGGACATCAACTGGTCAGTTCTGCATAACAAAAAGCTGAGAATGCTGCTGCTAAACCAAAAATTAAGAAAGACAGAGTTAAAGCTGGTCTTTCTCTTACTACAGTACCATCAAGTACATACACTTCAACTCCAATCGTTGATCCCACATCCATCTGCTAGCTTGTAGCCAACCCGCGAAATGCATTTCCATCATTCAACTTGGGATGGTGTCCATAAAGGTAAGCCAAAGAGATAGCCATTGCACTCCATGATACGACATTTCAAAACGGTAAGCCAATAAACATACTCTCTGCTTCTTGTATGGTCCCATGTGCTCCATACATACTCACAAGGCCATTACCAACAAAGACATCTGAGGTATAACCCCTCATACAAGCATCATGATGCAATGTCTGACCAATTTCCAGAAACTCAAGTAGAGACAATTGTTCCTTCCAAACAATAGCTTCTGCATCTGTAAGTGCACCACAAGCTTGAAGGGCAGTCATGTATGTCAACTCATCACGAATTATTTCTTCCTCTTGCTTCAAACCCCTCTTCACTATATTACCCACATAAAATAAAAGAGCAAACATAACGACTAAGTATGTACAAAGTATCAAATCACACACACAACTTTTGGGTGGTTTTCACACCTCGAATGCGCAGCAATACGACATCGTGCAATCCCCGCCGAGAGAGGATTAAAGTGTTGGGGCGCCATGAGAAGAATGGGTTCCAAAGGAAAGGACACCCTGAACTTCCAATGACTTATTGATTCCTGAAAATCCATGAACCGAAACCATACTATTATCCAGTTCCTGTAGATAAATGTAATACAACATTATTCTCCCGAAACTGAATTTAAACAGTTGGCTTATCATCCCAAGACATGTTGTATTCCGAAAGGGCTATGCCCATATAAATTCAAATAAGACTTCTTTTTATCAATTTTTGATTGTGCATGAGAATTGATAAAAAGTTAAGTGGTCAGATTGCTTGGTTGATAGCGGAATTGGAGATGTAATATAAATCCATAACGATTATCGTGTAATAACGTTAAGAAACCTTTATCCAGACACAACCCCAGGTACAGGTTCCCAGTTCGCCTCCTACATCAAGTACTGTTGTAATCCAGGAGAAGAAGTTTCTTCTCAAGCAAATTAAGCCGCCCGAATTTAACGGGAGAGGCAAGCCATCCAAGTAGATGCTGAAATTTGGATTGAATCCATGGAGGATTACTTTGATGCAGCCGGTACTGCAGCCGCCAGTCAGGCTATGCTCGCCAAGCTGAAGCTCACCGGCAAAGCCAGGATTTGGTGGAAGCAGTGGTGCAGGGGTCAAGGGATCACGGAAGGATCTGTTACTTGGGAGAAGATGAAGAAAGGCGTGCAGGGAAGATACTTACCACCTGCATATCGCACGTAGAAAATGAATGAGTTCTATGAGCTAAAATAGCTGGGACTCACCCTTGACGCATACTGTTCTAAATTTGTCTCGCTTCTTAAGTATGCACCACAGATGGACATGACACAGCAAGTGTCAAAATTTTGTGTTGTTTTAAATCCACCAGTGAATACCCGTCTCGAATCTATGCACCCATCGGATCTACACGATGCACTCATTTGAGCTGCCCCTATAATTCAGGAGGTGCAGACTAGACCAAGGGGTAACAAAACTTGGTCTTAAAATGACCCGAACAAAGGAGCATTCAGGCCTCAAATGAAGAGAGTTCAAGGTCAGAATTAGGAACAAAGAAAGAAAGCTAGAACTAACAATGTCAACAACTTTGTTCCTACTCAAAGAAATGGCCGAAACCTCTGTTGTTTCCACTGCAACGAGCCCGGTCATTTCAAGAGGCAATGTCCCAAGCTTGGAGGAGGACATCGCCAAGCACCTTTCCAAGGAACAAGGCGTGGTTAGGGAGCCACTACCCGAGGCAGAGGAAGAACCACCTACGTTGCCAATAGGAAAATGTACGAAGAAGAAGAAGATCCGACTATGGAAGCAGAATTTAAAAAGGTGACAGTCCACGCCGCTCTTCACAAAAAATGCCCGAATCGCCAGTTCTTGGTGATTCAGACACTGTCGGACTATCAAGGTAAAATTTTCAAAACCTCGATTGATTGTGGTAGTACACATTCCTTTATCTCACCAAATTGTGCAAAAAGATTAGGAATAGCCACAATAGAAGCACCTGCCTTGCTTGTGGAATTGGCAAATGGTCGTGAGGTTACTTGTACCAAGCAAATTGCTAAGGTGGAATTTTTTTCTGGGAGGAAAAACGACTTCGGTCAAATTCAAAGTCATGAATTTAGGTATCCATGAGTGTCTACTCGGAATGGATTGGCTTAAGCCTAACAACGCCCACATTCATTATGGGAAGGGCCAAGTTTCCTTTCGAAACTCTGAAAGGGAATTAGTCACAACTCAAGGTGAGGCTGGAAATCCAAAAATCCAATTGGCCAAAGCATCTTGAATTATAAAGGGAGTTAGAAAGGGACTATCTTTCTACTTAATTAAGCTCAACAAGTTAGATCTGAAGCAGGAGTCTAGTGAAGGACCTTCATGGTTAAAGGAATATGTGGATGTATTTCCTAAAGAGTTGACAGAACGTAGGCCAAATCATGGCATGTTTCCTCTCTAGCTAACTCAAGTATAGGGTTGTTTGGCGTAGATACCTTTGTGAGAAATGCGGGATCTAGAGCATGGCAGTGAGTTACGGTGGATGGAAGGAGAAGTGTGGACTCATGATGGAGAGGACAAAGACACTGTTTTTTACACAAGTGAATTAGGTTCCAAGATTGAGACTTGGACTCATAAACACAATCTTGTGTATGTGGACAAGGACATTGACACTTCACTGAAAAGAAAAGAGTACTATCATTGCATTAAGAAAAGGAAGCAAGTACAATGCTTTATAGCAAAGTAGGAAACTGCAGTAGGCACCATTGTGCATATGGAATAGGTTAGCCTGCATATCCTTGACCCTGAAGCTCCATACAAAGAGGTTGTTTAGTGAGTGTGATTGTTGATTCTCAACAACCTTTGTAGCTAGAGATCTGGCCGTTGATGGATTCTCCAAGATTAGGGAATTTAGGAATGCCTTGCGACTAAGTGCATCGGCAACTACATTCTCTTTCCCTGGTCAGTACTTGATTTCAAAGTTATATTCCTCCAACACTTCAATCCATCGACGTTGCCTCATGTTGAGCTCGTTCTAGGTAAAGATCCATTTGAGACTCTTATGGTCGGTTACTAGAGTAAACTTGTTACCCAACAGGTAGTGTCTCCAAAGCTTTAGAGCATGGATGACAGCTAATAATTCCAGATCATGCGTAGCATAATTCTTTTCATGGTTCTTCAGTTTCCTTGAAGAGTATGCTACTGGATGACCTTCCTGCATAAGTACACACCCCAAGGCAAGAATGCTAGCATCAGTTACTACCTCAAACTCCTTATTGAGGTCTGGAAGTTTTAAAATGGGCGTTGATACCAAACTTTGCTTCAATCTGTCGAATCTATTTTGTTCGGGAGTTGACCATGCAATAGAAGTTTGCTTCTTCAATAAATCCGTCAGAGGTGCTGCAATCAAACCATAGTTTTTGATGAAGACCCTATACCATCCTATCAATCCAAGAAAGCTACGTATCTCTTTGACGGATACTGGTATTGGCCACTCAAGCACATCTTTGACCTTGGCTGGGTCTATTGATATTCCTTCTGATGATATTATGAATCCCAGATATTCAATCTGACACTTGAAGAATGCACACTTCTTCATTTTTGCATACAGCTTGTGTGACCTGATTGTCTCAAGGACAATCCGCAGTTGAGGTTCATGATCTTTTCCCTGTTTAGAATAGACTAAAGTTTCATCGAAGAATACAAGTATGAAATCATCAAGATATGTCCTAAAGATGTCCTGCATTAACCTATTGAAGGTGGCAGGTGCATTCGTGAGCCCAATGACATAACCAGGAACTCAAAGTGCCCATATCTTGTATTGAAGGCCGTCTTTGGGATATCTTCTTCCTTGATCCTTATCTGATAGTAACCTAACCTGAGATCAATCTTGGAGAAGATCTTCGCACCCTAAAGACGATCAAGAAGCTCATCTATTCTAGGAATAGGATACTTGTTCTTGACTGTTGATTGATTCAACCCTCGGTAATCAATACATAGTCGAAGTGTCCCATCTTTCTTTTTTTGGAATAGTACGGGGGCTCCCCACGGTGAATTGCTAGGCCGGATGTAGCACTGATCTAACAGTTGCTTGAGTTGTTCCTTCAGCTCAATTGCTTCAGGTATGGACATTCTATAAGGTCTCTTGGCAATTGGTGTAGCTCCAGGCACTAACCTAATCTCATGATCCACTTCTCTTTGAGGCGGAAGCTCAGTCAACTCTTCAGGGAATACGTCCACGTATTGCTTTAGCCAAGAAGGTCCTTCATGAGACTCTTGCTTTTGATCTAACTTGTTGAGTTTGATCAAGTAAACAAGTAATCCTTTTCTGACTCCTTTTATGATTCGAGATACTTTGGCCAATTGGATTCTTGGCACTCCTGCCTCACCTTAAGTTGTGACTAATTCTCTTTCAGAGTTTCGGAAGGAAACTTGACCCTTTCCACAGTGAATGTGGGCATCGTTGGGCTTAAGCCAATCCATTCCGAGTAGATACTCATGGATACCTAAATTCATGATTCTGAATTTAATCGAAGTCTTCTTTCCTCCCAGAAAGAATTCCACCTTAGCAGTTTGCCTAGTACAAGTTACCTCACGACCATTTGCCAATTCCACAAGCAGGATAGGTGCTTCTACTGTGGCTATTCCTAATCTTTTTGCACATGCTGGTGAGATAAAGGAATGTGTACTGCCACAATCAATCAAGGTTTTGAACCCTTTACCTTGATAGTCCAATGGTGTCTGAATCACCGAGAACTAGTGATTTGGCCCTTTCTTGTGTAAAGTGGCATGGACTGTCGCTCTTTCGAATTCTGCTTCCATGGTCAGATCTTCCTCTTCTTTTTCTTCACCTCTTTGCCTATTGGAAATGCAGGCGGTTCTTCCTCTTCCTCGGGTAGCGACTCCTTGACCACGGCCTATTCCTTGGAAAGGCGCTTGGTGATGTCCTCTGCTGAGCTTGGGACATTGCCTCTTGAAGTGACCGGGTTCGTTGAAGTGGAAACAAAGGAGGTTTCGACCATTACTTTGAGTAGGAACAAAGTTGTTGAAGTTATTCGTCCTTTCTTTCTTTCTTTGTCCCTGATTATGACCTTGAACTCTCTTCATTTGAGGTCTAAATGCTCCTCTATTCGGGTCATTATAAGACCAAGTTTTGTTACCCCTTGGTCTAGCTTGCACCTCCTGAATTATAGGCGCCACTCGAATGAGTGCATCCTGAAGATCTGATGGACGCATAGATTCGAGATGGGTATTTACTGGTGGATTTTAGCCCGCAAAAAACTTGGACACTTGCTGTGTCGTGTCCATCTGTGGCGCATACTTTAAAAGTGAGACGAATTTAGAGTAGTATGCGTCAAGAGTGAGTCCTAGCTGTTTTAGCTCGTAGAACTCATTCATTTTCTGCGTACAATATGCAGGTGGTAAGTATCTACCCTGCATGGCTTTCTTCAGTTTCTCCCAGGTAAGGGATCCCTCTGTGATCCCTTGATCCTTGTACCATTGCTTCCACCAAAGTCTGGCTTCGCGAGTGAGTTTTAACTTGGCGAGCATTGCTTGATTGGCGGGTGCAGTACCGGCTGCTTCGAAGTAATCCTCCATGGATTCAATCTAAATTTCAGCATCAGCCTGGATGAATCTGCCTCTCCCATCAAACTTGAGTGGCTTAATCTGCTTGAGAAGGAACTTCTTCTCCTGGATCACAGCAGTACTTGATGTAGGAGGTGAATTAGGAACCTGTACCTGGGGTTGCGCCTGAACAAAGGTTTTCTTAACGTTATTATACAATAATTGACATTAGCATATCTTTAATTCAACTATCTCGTAAACAATGTAGCTACTTAACTTTTTATCAACTCTTATGCACAGCCAGACATTGATAAAAAGAATTCTTTATTTGTATTTACATGGGCATAGCCCTTTTGAATACAACGTTTCATGTGACGATAAGCCAATTGTTACATTTAGTTTGGGGAGAACAACGTTGTATTGTATTTATCTACATGAACTGTGTAATAGTAAGGTTTTGGGTCATGGATCTGCAAGAATCGGTAAGTCATTGGAAGTTCAGGATATCCTTTCCGTTGGAATCCATACTTCTCATGGCGGCCCAATACTTTAATCCTGTTGCGGGGATTACACAAGTTACTTCCTCATATACATATGAGTTCATCTCAACCCTCTGACCTCGAACATGTAGAGTCGAATTTACGTCAGCTTCCACAAAAACGAAAAACTTCACGACTTTCAGGTCTTTCAACCACTTGATCCTCTTTAGGTTGGTCTGTAGGTAAGCAAACTGGTGGGCGGCTATATAGTAGATTCCTGAAGAACCCGTCCATCTTCGTTCCATGTACAAAGGTGATGGATTATAGATCTGCTCCGGGATGTTCATCATCCAAATTCTTTGTCTATAAAGCATAGAATGCATTGCAGTCATAAACATGACTCGAAATACCAAGAACTTGTTCCACGCTTCGTAATTCTGCAAGACATCATTGAAGGTAAGGAAATGTTTGGACAATAACAATTTCTTTACTTCATTTCATTGAGATTTCAACAAAAACAATTCCGTTGTTGGTCGGCTTGATACCAATTGTAAGGTGTCCACTAGTATCATCCAGGACACGTCTTAGCAGTCCATCGGAAAGGATGTCTAGAAAGCTCCGCCCGGCACTCCCATGGAATGTTACGGGCTTTGCGATCTAGGGATTCCCACGTCTGCCACATAGCGGAAGTATTCTGGCCGTTCCCACTTAGGATCGATTGGAATTAGGGTTTTCCTGATTGGTCATTACCTAACAGCAAGTAGTGTCGAACCCAAGCGAACTACTTTACGCAAAAACGCCAGGTCCGAATCGGATTCACGCTGCACTTGGTTCAAAGAGAATGGGAAATGAGAGGGATGCAAAGCTCAACCTCTCTGCCATAAGGCATAGTCCCATTCTGTTTCCCTAAAACAGCATGAATCGGGTAAGACATAACTCTAGGTCATCGCTTTCATTGTTCGTGTCCTTTGACGATCATCCCGTTGTTCTTCAAGATTTGAGAAAAGTTCCCGGCCAACCAGGACCACCCAACCATAGGACGGACCCATGGCCCATCCTCCGCACTTTCCTCGATTTGTTTTAGTTAGGTAATTATCTAGCACATTAGTTGGACATGTAACAATCAGCTTCTTTAATTAAACCGTTAAGCACTGGTTCCTTCACGTAACCTTATCACGTGACATAGAAAAACAATATCAAACAAGTTCTTTATTAATATATCATCATATTTATCTTTGAAATACAAGGAGTTCCACCCGTAGGCTTGTCCATAATCCGCCCGAAGGCTATCCAGTAATCCACAGGGATCAATATTCCAAGCTTCCGCCCGTAGACTAGTATGTAGGCCTCAAGATCCAATCCCGAGTCACATTAGCCTCTTGTGCAGCAGGACCCGAAAGGTGAGGGATTTACGGCCAAATCCCCCCTGGCACCCAAGTGTCCTCCTACTCCAAGTAGAGCTCAACGGAGAGACCTCTCTCGGCAGGTTCGGTCCATGTTCCCGGCGTGGTCAACAACCCCCTTGGTTAGGGTCAGGCAGGCAGTCGGGGGTAACTGAAACTGCCTCTCCCTTCAAGTCTTCAACCTGAAGTATAGATATTCATTTAATTTGTAATTCATAAATCAAACAGTGCTCTAAAATCTCTAGCAAGCACAAACATTTTCATTAATCAATCTTGTTGTTGGCAAACTGCTAAGGAATGATTCTTTCCTTTCGAATGCATCAGCACTCGTTCCAGGGTGTCTTGCAACTTGGCAAGATCCCCTTATATTCTGGGTTAGGGCGTACTCTATTAACCCAACTTGGTCAACCCTAAAGCTCATTGGATACTTTAGTTTCCAGTTTTTAACCTTCCTTACTTAGAAGGATATCAAAGAATACGTCCTTTTGCAAGATAACTTTCGTAAGGATCCGCCATCCTTGTTGAGGGTATGTAACCTTTCTTCTTATGAATAAATCACAAGACCATATGACTTCGTACTTGCTGCACAAGTCCTGCATCGTAATATGCGATGAAACAATCCGTTTCAGTTTCTTTAAGCTGACGTTTGTCAGACCTAGGGTCTCGTTTTATTATTTTCTTTAAGAACCTCAGGGACAAACCCTAGTTCTTTTATGCTACGATTTATTGACCCTACAATCAGGGAAGGTGGGCAAGTATTTAAGGTATAAACGTTTCTTGGATTTAAATCATTCCCAATGCATATTTCGCAGCATACGTATTTCTAAGTTTATATTAATTCGGTTAACTTTTAGAAGGTAATGTCGAGATCACCTCGGCATGATTTGTTATCTATGTGACGATTCATTTTTCAGTCCTAAACTTTATTGCTTCGAGGTTAGATAAATTCAAGTAATCTTCCTTTTTTCCTTGCGAACAAAACTCATGCCAAATAAACAATCTTTCCCTTGCTAAGAAATGATAACTTCCTAGAGTTCAAGCAACGTAAGAAACCTTTCATGAATTTCATCTTCTATGATGATTCGTTGTAAAAAAAAATAGGGGTTAATGGTGCAAGATGCAGTTTTTATACCTTAAAGATTTAGCCGAAATATACTACTATAGTGGGTAAATAATCTTGCTCATAATTCGTTTCAATGCATAATGCTATTTGAAGGAAAACTATATTTTATACATTATCCATTATGCATGTTCAGTTAAACTAAATTCCTTCATCGTAAATAACTAGGACAAAATATATCTTATCCTAACAATTCATCTTGCATGATTGAATTAAAACCGATATAAAACCAAGAAGGAAAAACCTGGTTTTGTGGTGAGATATCCACATGGATACCGGGAGATGACACTCCCGCATCTACTCCTTGGACTTTCTTAGGCAGCATCCAAGTTGTAATCCTTCGAACGTGAAGGCAGCTTTACACTCTTTTTCGGAATTCCACCACCGCTTCAATACTCTTCTTCTTTCTTCGAGGCAAGGAGCCGTGAATTGACCACGATAAGGGGGTAATAAGACCTTTAAGGTCTTAGCTTCTTCGAGAGGAAAAGGTTTACAAAGCCTAAAAAGGCCCTATAGGGTATATACATGGCAAAAAAGGTTGTGTGCGAGTGTGGCTCCGCAAACAGATGAACCTTGGGAGATCTTTGGGCATGAGAGTGAAAGGACTTAGGGGTTTTTAAACCCCAGGGGGGAAATTTGAAGGGTAACACAAGGGTTTATAGCACGGGGGAAAAAGGTGTGTAAGGAAAAAGGGGACGCGGGGGTTAAAAAGGGCTTAGGGGGGTATGTTTAAAAAAAAGAATACGAGGGGGGATGCAACACGGAGGAGAAAGGGTAATAAGGTTTTTCAAGCCTTAGTTCATTTTGGGGATTCCATCCATGGGAAGGGTTTTTATGGGGGCTCCACGGGGAGGCTTAAGGGTTCCTCGGAAAGGGTTAAGGCCTCCACGGGAAGGTGCTTTAAGGGAGAAAAGGGCTTAAGGGTTTAAAAACCCGGGGGGGGGGAGGGGGGGAGTGAAAGGATAAAAGGGATCTGAGGGGGTGAAAGGGGGCTTAGTTAGACCCCCTTAAGAAGCTTCAAGAAGCTTTTGTGGGATCACAGGCCCACGTGGGGAGAGGGTGTGGAGTCGCTTCACGACGGCGGACGTTTGATAGCGGCAGCGGCTGCAGCTGGCGGCAGGGCGGCTCCTCCTCACGACCTCCACACGGCAATGACGCTCTCCCCTCTATGTCTCTTGACATGGCCTGCAGTATTATGGCCTTATAGGCTTCTGAGAATCCTCTCTACCTCCTCTACCTCAGTCCGGCAGTATGGAAACTTTGACGGTCATTCTCACCTCTCCCCTGTAGCTTGCGGCCCTCCCTAATTATATAAGGGAGGGGAGGGAATCCTCCCCTCTCAACGTGTCCATTTGCATGCCCGTGGAGCCGAGCAAGCTCCAGCGAGGAGCTTGCTGGCTCCTCTATCCCCTTCCACACTTCCAGCACGACGCGCTGGCGCACGAGAGGGAGAAAAAATCAAAATAAATATTTGATATATATTTGATATATTACACAAAGAGACCTTATAGAATGTCCATACCAAAAGCAATTGAGCTGAAGGAACAACCCAAGCAACTGTAAGATCAGGGCTACATCCGTCCTAGCAGTTCACCATGGGGAGCTCCTGTACTGTTCCACAAAAAGAAAGATAGAACACTTCGATTATGTATTGATTACAGAGGGTTGAATCAATCAACTGTCAAGAACAAGTACCCTATTCCTAGAATAGATAAGCTTTTTGATCGTCTTCAGGGTGCAAAGATCTTCTCCAAGATTGATCTCAGGTCAGGTTACTATCAGATAAGGATCAAGGAAGAAGATATCCCCTAGACAGCCTTCAGCACAAAATATGGGTACTTTGAGTTCCTAGTTATGTCATTCGGGCTTATGAATGCACCTGCCACCTTCAACAGGTTAATGCAAGATATTTTTAGGCCATATCTTGATGACTTTGTGCTTGTCTTCTTCGACGACACTTTAGTCTGTTCTAAACAGGAAGAAGATCATGAACCGCAACTTCGAATTGTCCTTGAGACAATGAGGTCTTATAAGCTGTATGCTAAAATGAAGAAGTGTGCATTCTTCAAGTGTCAGATTAAATATCTGGGATTCATCGTATCAGCAGAAGAAATCTCAGTGGACCTAGCCAAGGTCAGTGACGTGCTCGAATGGCCAATACCAACAACTGTCAAAGAAATATGCAGCTTTCTTGGATTTACAGGATGGTATAGGGTCTTCATAAAAAACTATGCTTTGATTGCAGCACCTCTGATGGATTTACTGAAGAAGCAAATACCCATTGTATGGTTAGCTCCCGAACAAACCAACTTTGATAGATTGAAGCAAAGTTTGGTATCAGCACCTATCTTGAAACTTCTAGACCTCAGTAAGGAGTTCAGGTAGTAACTGATGCTAGCGCACTTGCCTTAGGATGTGTGCTCATGTAGGAAGGTCATCCTACAGCTTACTCTTCAAGGAAATTGAAGAGTCATGAGAAGAATTATGCTATGCATGATCTAGAATTGCTAGCTATCATCCATGCTCTAAAGCTTTGGCGACACTACCTGTTGGGTAACAAGTTTACTCTAGTGACGGATCACAAGAGTCTCAAGTGGATCTTTACCTAGAACGAGCTCAATATGAGGCAACATCGGTGGATTGAAGTGTTGGAGGAGTATGACTTTGAGATCAAGTACCGACCAGGAAAAGAGAATGTAGTTGGCGATGCACTCAGTCGCAAGGCATTCCTTAAGTCTCTAATTTTGCAGAACCCATCAACGGCTAGATCTCTAGCTACAAAAGTATCTATGCCAAACAATCCAATACTTGAGTTAGCTAGAGAGGAAGCATGCCATGATCAAGCCTACCAAACGATGCTAAGGGAAATTTATATCAAGGATCAAGATCAAAAGCTGCAGGCTAAGTATCATGAATTCTCTATCAACAATGGACTTGTCTACTATAGAACGAGGCTATGTATACCGGCAAGCCAGACACTTAAGCAGAAGATATTGTGGGAAGCTCATGATTCCCCTTTCTCAGGACATCCTGGCTATGCCAAGACCCTCAATGCAATTAGGAAGAGCTACCATTGGGAGAGGCTTAAAGGTGACGTTCTCAAATATGTCACCGAGTGTTTATCTTGTCAACGTATCAAAGTCGAACATGTCAAGATGCCAAGGAAGTTACAACCACTTGACATTCCCCAAATGAAATGGGAACTCATCAGTATGGACTTTGTTATTGGCCTACCCCAAGTTCAGGGAGGATACAACTCCATCATGGTTGTGATTGATATGCTAAATAAGATTGCACACCTTATTCTAGTAAAGACAAACTTTAAAGCCTCAGATATTGCAAGATTGCTTATCAAAGAAATATTCAAGCTACATGTGCTACCAAGAAAAATCGTTAGTGATCATGATTCTCTCTTCACATCGCACTTTTGGAGAGTTATCTTTGAAGCCATTGTGACTCAACTCTGCTTTAGCACAGCCTACCATCCCAAAACAGATGGCCAAACAGAGTGAGTCAATCAAATCATTGAGGATATTCTTAGGGCATACTGCTGTCGTGAGCCGAAAAGGTGGATTCAACACTTGCCTTTGATTGAATTTGCCTATAATGCTTCTTACCAACAAAGCATTCAGATGACCCCTTTCCAAGCATTGTATGGTCATAACTGTTGAAGTCCCCTAAAATTCCCAAATCCAACCTTAAGGTTTGAAGCTTCAAGGCAGATGTTGGAAGAGATGGACGACCAAATAAAGTCAATAAGACAGGACATCCAAACTGCCAAGGATAGACAGAAGGCATACGCGGATTTGAAGCGTCAAGATAGAATCTTCGAAGAAGGAGACATGGTCTTCATTCGCGTATGCCCTAAGAAGAGTTCCCTATCCTTAGGAGATTGCAAGAAGATAAGTCCAACGTATTGCGGACCGTACAAGATCCTCAAGTGCCTAGGACCTAATGCTTATAGATTGCAAATCCCTGAGAATCTAAAAGTTCATAATGTATTCCATATCAGCCTATTGAAGAAGTATGTACCTAATCCTAACCATGTACTTGATGACCAACAAGTTGTAATGCCTAGTCAAGGAGTCCTTGAACTAAGGCCTGACAAGATCTTAGATGTTAGGGAGAGACAACTGAGATCCACAACCTTGAGACTATGCCTCGTCCAATGGAAAGATTATCCCGAAGAGGATGCCACTTGGATAGATGAAGGCACTCTCAACCATCAATATCCCCAGCTTATCTCGAGATGAGGACATCTCGATTCCTCCAAGGGGGAGAGAATGTAACAACTCCGAAATAAAAATACACATTTTGTATATGAATGACCCCTTAGGTTAGGATAATTATTAGGGACAATATCTTTTAAATTAGGCAATTTTTTTTTAATTCTCTCCTTTCCCCAGCCGACTATCGTGGTGGGAGAGAGGGAGGGAAGGGTGGATGACTAAGCATCCTTGTTGGATGCTTTGGAGGGAGGAGTCTCATGCGTGATGCCACACAGGGGAGGGAGGATCGCCCCTCCCCTCACCTATATAAATCGAGGGGGCGTAGGCTGAGAGAGGCTGGCCGTCAAGAGGGAATGAGAGGGGTGGTGGTCATTGCCATAGTGGTAAGAGGAAGGAAGAGTCCAACCGTTGACGTGCCGTGAAGGAAGGCTATCGTGGAGCAAGAGAAGGCGCTCCCGCTGCCATGAGAGGGAGAGGAGGAGTGGAGATGCTAGGCAGTCGTGAAGAACAGAGATACTGCTGATGCCACCATGGGAATCGTGCCACTACCACCCAGCGATCAGCTTCTTTTTCTCTCCTCCATGTAAGCTCTCCACGTGCAGAAGCTCTCTGAGCTTCTGGAAGCTTCCAAGGGGGCTTCTTAAGCTCCCTTTCATACCCCTTTCCTTTTCCCCCCTAGCCATGGTTCGTGTGGGATTGTTAAAACACCCGCTGCCCACCTCCCCGCCCCCCCCGAAAATTCCAAAGCCTTCATATTCTCTTTCATATAACTCCCCCTTTTATTTCCCCCCTCCCCCCCCCCACACTAATGTCCTCCCAAGGGCTAATAGGCCCTTTTTCTCCTTCTACCTTAAATCCTCCTAAGGGCTCCCTTAGGCCCCTTTCCCCCCCCCTGATTTTCCATTGAAGGACCTTTAAGTGGTCCTTAAGCCCTTTCCCCCCATGAAAAAATTCCTTCTTAGCCCTTTTATACCTTTGTTTCCCCCCCTTTTTCCTTTCAGCCAAGAGTTATTTTCCTTTCCCCCCCCTAGGATTCAAGCCCCTTCTCGTGCCCATTCGTAATACCTTTCAACTGGGTTGAAAACCCAGTTACTCCGTAATTCAACCCCTCACTAGCGGGTTATACATTCTCCTTCCTTCCTTTTTTGATCCACTAAGACCGTTTAAAACCCTCCCAAGGTTTAAGCACCCCCTTTTTTGTGAAATCCCTACTTTAAGGAGGAAGCCTTCTAAAAACTGTTTCCGATGGACGTTGCAAGTTATCATAAATGGAGCTACGGTGGAATTTCAAAAAGGAGTTCACGAAGCCGCATCCAAGATAGAAAGGCTACATTCGCAATGGCTCCTAAGAAAGCCCAAGGCGTAGCCGCAGCAGGATCATCTCCTAACATCCACGTGGACATCTCACCATAAGTCCAGGTTTTCCTTCCTAATTTTTATTTTTACATTGTTTTAATTTTACATGCATGGATGATTTTTGGAGATAGGATGCATTTTTTGTCTTCAATATTTTGGTTAATTTAAAAGAATTAGCTTACGACGGACAATTTTGGTCATTAGTATTTTCAATAAAACGAACAAAATAAAGTGAGCAGAAAAATTGATATGCATTTCTAGCAAGTAGTTTTTATGCATTTCAATGAACGGAACTTAGATTAATATCCATATTTACGAGACGGAATTAAGTTAGTGCACCCGGTTTAGGCATGGAAGTATAAATTACATGTCGCATTACTAGGACATATCTTCTTTACAAGAGTCATTATGGAAAGTGCTAATAACCCATAGGAAAGTGCAAGGCATGAAATGATTCCTAAGTTGCATAAATTGATATAAATATCATTTTTTTCAACTGCATAATTATTAGAAAAGGCTGCATGTTTTAGCATGAACCTTTTTTGCAAGTTATAGGATGATTAATCAGAATTAGGCTATAACCTAACCTATGCTTGGACCTTAAACCAAAAAGTTAGGGTTTGAAAATCAACTTACACATAGACAATGAGTCATGTGGTTATGGAAACGATAGCATAATTATCGCCAAAAATAGATAGATTAAATTGGCATGAACCTAAACACTTAAACCCACTGAGTACTCGTTTTAGAAAGAGTTAATTCAATTCCAAAGAACTCACTAGGATTTAATACGTGACCTAGTCGCACGTATTGCTAAAACTGAAACTCCTATACCCTAAATACTTGCCCACATTCACCGAATGTAGGGACAGCGGAACATACTTGAGAAGTGATCTAGGGTTTTAGGTGTTTTGGGTAAACCCATTTACTTGTCTTACGACAAGGACGAGCCATTCCTAAAGATATTGTCTTGATCTAAGAGGGGAAAAACTAGTTGCATTACGTCATAACTCACGTAAGCACGCGATTCATTTCCTCTAGATTCTCAATCCCTAGCTACTCTTGTTAAGACCAAGCACCTGCTAAAATTCACATAACTTCCATTGATTCTACTAGGACCTGGATTCACGATTCATGCTACTAAGCTTTTAGGGTTTTATGTTAAAATGAACCGTGCAGCCTTTCCCTAACTACATTTCTGAAAGAAATATTCGTACACTGAATGAATGAAATTCTTACGTGCGATGAGTGTGCAACATGCAATCCTTTCCTAGCTACACGTAGTTAAATGAGATTTATGCCAATTGAAGCTAGAGTTAACCTATTTAATGCATCCCTTAGAATTATTCCCATGCTTTGCTATTTCCTATGGCTGATAAGGACTTCCTTAATGAATCATTACCAAGAAGATTTATCTAAAAATGTGACATGCCATTAATCTTTCCATGCCTAGTAAAAAGGTGTACCTCAATAATTTCAACCTTGTAATGAGGCAACAGTTGTCCTAGGCTCGTCACTTTTGAATGCACAAAAGGAAACTTACTGATAAGGTCCTAAAAATGCATAGACACCTTATGTTCTTTTCATTCATTCCATTGAGCGTACCAATGACCAATTTTCATATCTTGAGCTAATTCTAGTAAATGTTCAAATAGCCAATTCATTTTCCAATTGCATTTAACTTGACTAGGTGAATTTGAACATGCATGGGTGCTTCCTAATCCATGAAGTTATCATGACTAATTCAATACTTTTGTGTGGAATCTAAATAGATAAAACCTGGACTTGTGGACTCCGCGAAATATCCACGTAAATACTAGGAGAAGATCCTTCCGCAGGCGCGCCTTGTGACTTTTTTTTAGGGCCCATCGTGAATTCGATCTTCGATTAGCCTTCATGGATTTCGAACTTCTTGCCTTGGCTTGTAGTCTTATGATCTTGGCCCGTCTCCCTCTTACGCGAAAATCCCCTTTGAAGTACAGATCCTTGAAGAAGTACCGGCTTGCAAGATTTGGCTTACAGAAGGCCTTGCGGGGTTGGAACTTGGTTTGTGGAAATGGAGCTCCTACAAAGTTCTTGGAAATGGGGATTTTATGAATGGAGTTTCAAAAATTGAGGCCTTACGAGGATGTTTGCGGAAAGGGCTCTTGCGAATGGGCCTTGCAAGAATGGAGGCTTTAGAGTTCTTCTTCTCCTTCCCTAAAATCCTAGGGCCGGCCTTGTAGGTGATTGGTGGGAAGGGCTTATAGGCTTCCCCTTCTTCTCTTCAAAGCCGGGATAGGGGGCTTGTGGGCGTACAATCGGAAAGGTTTTAAATCCCGGGGAGTAGAGGTTTTAAAAATTCACTTGGTGGAAATAAAAGGGGAAAAAAAAAAGATGTAAGAATCGTCGGTGAAGGGATTAAATCTTGGGGAGTGGGAAAGAGGTTATGAAGAACTTCAAGAGGAAGGCCTAATAGAGTTATGGGAAGTGGAGGATTCGGATCCGGGAGAGGGGGGGGAGAGGGGAAGGATTTGATGAGGCAACAACAAGGGGGTGAAAGGGGCTTAAGGGAATTAAAACTGGGAGGGGGATAATAAGGTATAGGAAGGCACAAGAAGGGGGATGAAGGGGGGCTTACTAAGTCCTTTGGCAGCTTCCCCCCCCAAGAAGCTTCTAAAGCTTCCCCACGTGGGGGGGAAAGCTTAACGGTGACTGACGGCGTGATGGGCAGGTGGCAGGGCCTGCGACTGCAAGCGGCGTGCTGGGAGGACAGGCAGCGAACGGTAAAGTCAGGCAGCAGCGGCTCCTCCCTCCTTCGATGGCATCGTTTTCCTCTGCCCAAGCGGCTAGCACAGCGAGTGTGTCCCCCTCTCCGACCTTCAAACGGCGCAGGAAAAATTCCTCCTACTCATGGCGGCCGCCTGACACGGCGGAGCTGGGACGATAGCCGGCAGCCTACGGTGAGCACATCGTGGCCTCCTCCTCTTGTGGCGACATCACCAGTTTCCCTCCTGAGTTTTTCGCAGCCTCTCCCTCTGCTTCCTCCTCTCTCATGGCATCGACAGCGTCAACAATAACTTTCCTGTTTCTCTCCACGACCTCAGTCGGTAGCTCTCTGCTCTTCCTCTTTTTTCCTCCACGCAGCTTCTGGCCTTCTCCCTTCTTACCCAAAGGGGTTTATATATTCTGGGGGGAGTGAGGACCTCTCTCCCTACGTGGCGAGGTGCATGAGCCATAGCTTAGGCAAGCTCCAGCAAGGAGCTTGCCTACCATACTATTCCCCTCTTCCTCCAGCTCGACAGTTGGATGGAGGAGAGAGGAAATAATTTAAAAAAATTACTTATATCTAAAGAATTTATCCAATACCATTATCCTCTATTGAGGCAGTTCACGCGTGCCTTTGGGATATTACATTCTCTCCCCCTTGGAGGAATCGAGATTTCCTCATCTCGAGATAAACTGGGGATATTGATGGTTGAGAGTGCTTTCATCTATCCAAGTGGCATCCTCTTCAAGATAATCTTTCCACTGGACGAGGCATTCTCTCAAGGGTCTGGATCTCAATTTCCTCTCCCTAACATCTAAGATCCTGTCAGGCGGTAGCTCAAGGACTCCTTGGCTAGGCATTACAATTTGTTGGTCATCAAGTACATGGTTAGGATTTGGTGCATACTTCTTCAATAGGCTAATATGGAATACATTATGAACCTTTAGGTTCTCACGGAGTTGCAGTCTATAAGCATTAGGTCCTAGGCACTTGAGGATCTTGTATGGTCCACAATACCTTGGACTTAGCTTCTTGCAATCTTCTAAGGATAGGGAACTCTTCTTTGGGCATACGCGAATGAAGACCATGTCTCCTTTCTCGAAGATTCTATCTTGAAGCTTCAAATCTACGTATGCCTTTTGTCTATCCTTGGCGGCTTGGATGTCCTATCTTATTGACTTTACTTGGTCATCCATCTCTTCCAACATCTGCCTTGAAGCTTAAACCCTCAAGGTTGGATCTGAGAAGTTTAGGGGACTTTAACAGTCATGACCATACAATGCTTGGAAAAGGGTCATTTGAATGCTTTGTTGGTAAAAAGCATTGTAGGCAAATTCAACTAAAGGCAAGTATTAAATCCACCTTTTTGGATCACGACAGCAGTGTGCCCTTAGCATGTCTTCAATGACCTGATTGAATTGCTCTGTCTGGCCATTAGTTTGGGGATAGTAAACTGTGCTAAAACTGAGTTGAGTCCCAATGGCTTCGAAGATAGCTTTCCAGAAGTGTGATGTGAAGAGAGAGTCACGACCACTAATGATTCTCCCAGAGAAAGGGGGGTAAAACCTTAGGACACCTCCTCACGAATCTCCCAGATCACTCCTTCTTCTTCCTTCAGTTCAATCTACAGTTTTCAGCCTGTTTAGAGCGATCGCGACATGCACAATTTTCTCAATCTCTCTTTTTTATGATAAATCTCCTAATTAGCTAAAAAAGCAACTAGTTTTTTGCATGCCATCCTAATCTAGAAGCTTTTTCTAAATTTTTTGGATTTTTACAATAAATAATATAAAAAATAGACTAAAATTATCCGAAAATCTAGTATTTTTGGATAATCCATGTAACTCACACTAGTACTAATGGCTCAAATCACATGGACTCTCTAGATCAATAGAGAAGTCGAATGATGATGCATTGCATACTTTTTCACATAGTGTCCTCATAACATCACGATATCCATCCTCTCTGAACTTGCACATCCTCCGATATGTGCCAAAATCCTAGTTGTCACCAGATTTTGAGTCCTCCTCATCCTCTGCAACCATATCCTTTACTCCTTCATCTTCCATATCTTCCTGGCTAGCCCCTATATCATGGCCACTATTTTCTTCCAATTTTGCCAATGCCTTCACAATAGGTGGATGACCTCTTTCACTTTTTCCATTTCCTTTAGGGTTATAGGCTGAAGTTAAAGCAAGCTTTATCCCCAATCGTGCAAACAAATCATGAGCTTCATCTACATCTAACTCACCCCTATTTGCTGTAATTTTTTCCACACAGCCATATCGACAAAAGATCTCTTCTAAGAGAAAAGTACATACGGCATTTGTCATCTTAGTATGTAGAGCTCTCCCTTCCACTTGATTAGTCGAGTCTTCACGAGGAAGCACAAGATACCTCATTTGCCAAAGACCTGTAGGCATTGTGACCAAATCCACCATCCACTTAAAATGAAGAGACAATGGATATGTGGATTGCAATCCATCTTGATGTCTCACAGTTGAATACATTTGACATGTCTTACATGTTTCCACAAAGTGAGCAATATCCTTATACATACCCTGCCACCAATATCTTTCTTTGATTTTTGTAAAAGTACCCCAAACACCTCTATGACCAGCCCACAAGCTTTCATGAAATTCTTGCATTACTTTTACTTGTGAAGCTTTGCAATCCAAAACTCGCAATGGCATACCCTGTTTCTTTTTAGCATGTTTCCATAAGTATCCATCTTTTAAGAAAAATCCATAGGCTTTCCTCTTGATCTTCTTAAACTCCTCATCTGACCGTTCATCTCTCTTTGTTAATGTACTGAGATATTGACCAATTCTTAGCCACTCTCCTACATATTTGTCTTTCAGAAACACTTCTACACAAGATGTGAAACATCTAAAGTGTCTTATCTTTGTTGTCTAAGCTTCTGTAATGCTATAGCAACACCTTGCATTGCTAAATTCACTCTTGTAACATCATTTTCAGCCATAAGAAAGTCATCTTCTTCCTCCTCATCCATCATCCCATCTTCATTCTCATAGCGTGCTCGCGATAACATGTCTACCACTGGGTTATATCTTCCTGCAATATGCTGAAATTCAGGGTTCAAAGATTTAATGTATGTAATCCACCAGAGCATAGCAATATCCGGAGTAGCACAACTAGTAATCATACCCAATACTAGCAAACAATCTGTTTCAATGACTACATGAGCACCCATAAAATACTCCTTATTACATTTAAGGGTTGTCATAATTCCCCATAATTCTCTTTTTACTTGTGGATATCTTCTCTGTCGTTCAGTCAATACTTTTGCACCAAAGCGTATTGCATACCTTTCCCCTTCCTCATCATCTTGCCAAATTGCCCATCCAATCCCGATTGGGCTTGTATCAACAATAATAATGATAGACTTTCCATGTGAATAGTCGGCCTTTCTGATGGCAGGAGGCATATTTCACGGTGGATTCCATGCCACGGTGGATTCCGTGAGGTTTTACGGTGGATTCTGTAAACTTTGATGACCAGGGCTCATACACAAAGTGGATTCTTTGTGCGAGAAGTTGATGGGGACGCCTGTCCTTTTCGGGCATTTCATTAATTTAGTGTGTACATGGGTGATTCCATAGCGGGTGATTCCGCAAAATGCATATTAAATTAATAAACGTTTATGAGTTTAGAGTGCGCACTCGTAATAAATTAAGGTTAGGATTTATTTCTAACCAGTTGATTTATTTATGTAGCTGAAGACTGCTAGGTATTCACTTTTATCGGTTTAATTGTATTATTTTACTAATGATTGTGAATGCTTCAGTTGATGTGTAGAGATACCAGCAGTGGCGGAGGAAAGCATTGGAGTTTAGCGAGTATTCGACCTATGGATTATATTTTGATAGGCGCCATGCTTATATTTTGTTATGTCTATTGAGGCATCAATTATTTATCATTATTTTATATGCACCTATGCGCACGGATATGTTATTTCTATTTGGACATTGTGTTGGGCGTGCTAGACTCTTTGGGCACCGTCCATTAGCTTTATCCCTATTTTTGTAAAAGCAAACTCAAAAGCTAAAAGCTTGATATATTTTTGTGAATTGGGCTATTATTGAGCATAAAGAAGAAATATACATAAAAATACATGCTTTGTGAAGCGCTCACACAAGGCATGGGGGGAGATTGAACCCAATTGGTCTCTTGCTTTTGTCATTCATGCTTTTTACATTGTAATTTGTGCAAAAAAGTAGAGTTCATTGTTCTTGGGGACCTTCTGGGATTCACTACGTGAGCATACAGCAACCGATCTGCGCACCAATGGTATCAAAGCGGAGCTGAGATCAAGAGCTTCCAATCGCTACCCATCTCGTGTGAAGGCGGAGCTCCTAGAACGATCGGGATCTACGATCAATCTCGTTGCGAACCGTCGATACAGGCAGACTTCTGGCAATCAAGAACCCCTGTTTCTGTTATCAGATCGCGAAGGACCGGGCTGTACAGACGGAGGACCACTCATTTATCTCCATCATCAAGTCGTCAAACAGAGAGAGAGATAAGCTCATAACTTCCATATCTAATTTTCTTCAAAAGCTTAGTATTAAAGCTTAAAAGCTTAAGGAAGCTTGAGAAGCTTCAAAAATCAACATCGAGGTGTAGGAGTATCTCTGATTTTTCCACGTGGCGGAAAAAGCGGCCCCCCCTGACGAATCTGCGCCGTTTTCTTCATTAAGGCCCCCCACTAAGCTTAATCCATTAAGCTTACTCAAATCAAGTCAGACAAGTTATCTCCTAACTCTGGAAGTCAACAACTCCAGGTCCCGCACCTTAGAGATCAAGTTCTGCAAGTCATCTGTGATCAAGTTCTGCAAGTTCACTAAGTCGGCTAAGTTCTGCAAGTCTGTAACTCTGCAAGTCACATAAGTCTGCAACTCTGCAAGTCAGACTAGTCAACTGGAGTCAGAACTGACTTGTGCTCAAAACTCCTAGAAGGGCTATTCTTGCGCAGAAACTCTGAACTGCAAAGTTGTTCGTTGGAAGGTATTTTACCCATACGCAGGTTTGCTGAAGCATTTTCAGCATACGAAGAAGGGAAAATCACACATTTTCTGAAGATTGAGAAAGAAATACCCAAAAACACATAAGCCTTGTAACCCCGAATTTGAGCTACGCTCATCCCGCTAACTTGATTTTGAGTGAGAAAGGTCTTTTGAGTTTTATAAGATGACGGAACCACATATGGATGATCTTATGGTGGCTGAAGACGACCTACCTGAGCCTACGATGGAGCAAAAGCTGGACTTAATCATGATGCAATTGGAAGAAGAACGAAAGGCTAGGCAAGCATTGCAAGCGCAATTGGCAAAATTACAAAGAGCGTCTACCGACAAAGAAGAACCTTAAGCTGAAGATTTGATTTGAGTACCATCGACGCCACCCTTGAAGCTCAAACCATTCGCAAGGAATCAAAGATAAGTAAACGAAGTTTCAAATTTTGTACTTTCAATGGCATACGAGAAGGAAAGACTGTTCTAGCATTCATTAGTCAGTTTGATGACTATTTCCATGAGGAAACCTATGCAGAAAAAGATAAAATCAAGTGTGTTACTAATCATTTAGTAGACAGAGCATCACTTTGGTGGACTGTAGTATGCAAGAGCATAGAATGTCCTGCTACTTGGGAAGATTTCAAGAAGAAGTTCATGCAGAATTTCCTTCCACCGCAATTTCATGAGAAAGCTATCAAGCAATGGGATCTACTCTAGCAACGAGATCATGAGCCTATACCTCAGTATACAGAGCGTTTTTGGAATGCACTCCTCCAGCTACGCATGGTTGAAGACGTACCAAAGATGACACATAAGCGGAAGTATATGTCTGGACTTCTTGGACATTACTACGCTAAAGTTAACATGTTCAAGCTTGCTACCCTTGAAGACACCATTTCACTAGCTCATGACACTGAAGATAAGCTACGCGGTAGAGACAGATGACCACAGCAATTCCAAGCCAATGGTAATTATGGATCTAAACAATTCAATTCCAATTTTAGAAGATTTAATCCAGGTCATTTTTCTTCATCATCTTTCCGCAAGAATTGGGCTAAACCACCTGCATTACCATCCAATGTCAATCCAAATCCTAAGCCTATTCCACAGCCAAATCCAAATGTACCTAGACTTCCCGCCATTGCAAACAATGTAACCAAAGCCAAGCCAATAGTATGCTATAAGTGCCACCAGCCTGGACATCTCGCAGCAAATTTTCATTCAAAGAAGCCACCAGCTCATATCAACTATCTTGGAGCCATGGACGAAGACGAACATGAGGATATGCCTGATTTCACTGAAGATGAGGACGACACTACTACTACTTCGGATACTTTACCAGGTATCCCTACTCCACATTCTTTATTGACTATGAAATGTTTGGTGCATGGAAAGGAAAATACTATTTTGCATGATGATGGTAGTACTCATGATTTTATTTCAGCAAAATTGGTAAAGGAATTGAAATTATAGACTGTACCTACGCATTATCACATAAAAGCTGCATTTTTAGGCACTAGGTATAATGGTACACAAGAAGTGCAAGATTTAGAGATTCAAATTGGTTCATACACTGAAAGAAGAAATTTCTTAGTTGTTCCATTACAGTCGAGTGACATTATTCTAGGTATGCCTTGGCGACACCAGCATAACCCAGATATAGATTATTCCACACACACAATGAATATTAATTTTCAAGGAAAATCTATTACATTATATGGTATGCATGCATCTAATGTTTTTCCACTGCTTTCACATACTCAAGCTAAATGTGCATTATGCAAGAGTAGTAAATCCTATCTCATTTGGGTGAATGAATTGCAAGTAAAGGAAAGTCATATGCACCCTAGGCATAAGGAATTTCTTGCATATTTTAAGGACTATTTTGCAGAAGACCTACCACCAGGTTTACCTCCTTCACGTCCAGAAGACCATAAGATAGATTTGATCCCTGGCACACAACCACCTTGCAAAGCACCATGTAGGCACAACCAGATAGAGCAAAAAGAAATCCAGAGTCAAGTTGAGGAATTACTAAATAGAGGTTTGATTAGACCTAGTAGTTCTCCATTCGGTGCACCTGTATTGTTAGTCAAGAAAAAGAATAATACCTATCGTATGTGTATTGACTACTGAGCTTTAAATAAGATCACTGTAAAGAATAGGTATCCCATTCCTAGAGTTGATGACCTTATGGACAAACTGCAAGGATCTTCTATATTTAGTAAAATTGACCTTAAGTTTGGTTATCATCAGGTGAGGCTAGATAAGTCTGACATATTCAAGACTGCATTCAGAACACAGTTTGGTCATTACGAATATTTAGTCATGCCATTTGGATTGACTAATGCACCTGCTACCTTTAGTAGAATGATGAATCGTATCTTTTTGAAATATTAGTATTGTGTAATTGTTTTCTTTGATGATATTTTGGTGTTTAGTCAAAATGAGAAAGAACATTATGAGCATTTGTCATTGGTTTTTCAGTTATTGAAAGACAATCAACTGTATGCAAATCTTGAAAAGAGTGAATTCTTTAAGACGGAAATTGAGTATTTAGGTCATATTGTATCATTTGAAGGAATTAAAGTTGATCCTAAGAAAATTGATGCAATATTGAATTGGCCTGTTCCTAAAAACGTGCATGAGTTACGCTCATTCCTTGGTCTTGCTAGTTTCTATAGGAAGTTTGTACGTAATTTTTCATTACTTGCTTTACCATTAACCAAACTTCTGAAGAAAGGAATTATTTATCAATGGACTGAAAATCAACAGAAATACTTTGACTTACTGAAACATGCATTAACCAATGCCCCTGTTCTACTTCTACAGTTGCCTGACTTTAATAGACCATTCTTTCTAGTAGTGACCGATGCTAGTGGATCAGGAATAGGAGCCGTACTTATGCAAGACAATCATCCTATAGCATATTCTAGTTGTAAGATGAAACCCTCTGAGCTGAAATATTCCACATATGACAAAGAACTATTAGCAGTTGTACAAGCATTAAGACAGTGGAAACACTACTTAATGGGTTCAGAATTTATGATAAAGACCGATCAGCAAAGTATTAGACATTTACTTAGCCAACCCCAAATTTCTGACCGTCATATCAAATGGGCTTCCTTTATTCAAAGTTTTCATCCTATCATTCAATACCAACCTGGAAAAGAAAATGTAGTGGCTAATGCATTGAGTAGAAGACCTGCCATTCATAATATTTCTGTCATATCTTTTGATTCTTTGATTACTATGAAAGATACATATCACCAGGATATTACTTTTCATTCTAATTGGAATAAATTAGTACAAAATAATTTCATTCCTATTGATTCATTGTCATATAATGATGGATTTATGTTTTATGAAAAGAGATTGTGTGTTACAATTCCATTTCGATCTTTTGTTTTGAATGAAATTCATTGTCCCCCATATCAAGGTCATAGAGGTATCATATCTACATTACATATGTTAACTGAAGATTTTTATTGGCCGCATATGGATGCAGATGTATCTAACTTTGTTTCTGAATGTTTGATTTGTCAAAGAGTTAAGAGACATCATGGTAAACAGTATGGATTACTTATGCCTTTGTCTATTCCATCTAAACCTTGGGAACAAATCTCTATGGATTTTATTACTGGTTTACCAAATACTAAATCTAACCATGATATGATTTGGACAATTGTAGATAGATTTAGTAAACAAGCATATTTCATTCCATGTAAGAAAACTTTAATAGCATCACAAGCAGCACAGTTATTTTTGAAAACTGTTTTTACTAACCATGGATTGCCAAAAGTTATCATTTCAGATCGTGATTCTAGATTTTGTAACAACTTTTGGATTACTCTGTTTGCTAACCTTGGCACAAAGATTGATTTCTCATCTGCATTTCATCCAGAAACTAAAGGACAAACAGAAGCCACAAACAACACCATTCTAGATCTTTTACGTGCATATACTATCTCTAAACCTCAGACATGGGACACTCATTTGCATTTATTACAGTTTGCATATAACAATACACCGCACACATCTACAAAGAAAGCACCGTTTGAAGTCATTTATGGGTATAGATTATCTACACCTGTTGCATCTTTGTCTAATAGAATTCAGAGTGCTGATGATATTGCTAGTATGCATAATAGTATGTTTGATGAGGTTAAAGATATGATTGCTAAAGCCCAGCAATCATATACCAAACAAGCTAACAAGAAAAGACAAGCCATGAATTTCAAAGTTGAAGATTATGTTTGGCTGAGAATAGAAAAACGTAGACTGCAAAGTGTAGATAGACATCCAGTTATCAAACTAGCTCCTAGATTCTATGGACCATTTAGAATCATTCATAAAATTAATGACAATGCATTCAAGTTAGAATTACCATCTCATTGGAAAATTCACAATACATTTCACATTAGTTTATTGAGACCATTTAGAGGCCAATTACCTGTCCACCCTGTTTATGAAAACCCACCTTTATTAAAGGAAGAGACTGAAATACTTGAACCAGAAGCTATTATAGACCCTGACTTTATGACCACTAGAACTGGCTGAAGGTATTCTAGATATCTAGTAAAATTTAAGAACCATCCTGTAGAGGAAGCACAATGGATGCACGCTAGAGACTTAAATGCTTTCCCCACTCTCTTAGCTCCACATTGAGCTAATAACAATTGAGGTCAATTGCTATCCCACCCCGGGGGTATGATGCCAGGAGGCATATTTCACGGTGGATTCCGTGCCACGGTGGATTCCGTGAGGTTTTACGGTGGATTCTGTAAACTTTGATGACCGGGGCTCATACACAAAGTGGATTCTTTGTGCGAGATGTTGATGGGGACGCCTGTCCTTTTCGGGCATTTCATTAATTTAGTCTGTACATGGGTGATTCCATAGCGGGTGATTCCGCAAAATGCATATTAAATTAATAAACGTTTATGAGTTTAGAGTGCGCACTCGTAATAAATTAAGGTTAGGATTTATTTCTAACCAGTTGATTTATTTATGTAGCTAAAGACTGCTAGGTATTCACTTTTGTCGGTTTAATTGTATTATTTTACTAACGATTGTGAATGCTTCAGTTGATGTATAGAGATAGCAGCAGTGGCGGAGGAAAGCATTAGAGTTTAGCGAGTATTCGACCTATGGATTATATTTTGATAGGCGCCACGCTTATATTTTGTTATGTCTATTGAGGCATCAATTATTTATCATTATTTTGTATGCGCCTGTGCGCACGGATATGTTATTTCTATTTGGACATTGTCTTGGGCGTGCCAGACTCTTTGGGCACCGTCCATTAGCTTTATCCCTATTTTTGTAAAAGCAAACTCAAAAGCTAAAAGCTTGATATATTTTTGTAAATTGGGCTATTATTGAGCATGAAGAAGAAATATACATAAAAATACATGCTTTGTGAAGCGCTCACACAAGGCATGGGGGGAGATTAAACCCAATTGGTCTCTTGCTCTTGTCGTTCATGCTTTTTACATTGTAATTTGTGCAAAAAGGTAGAGTTCATTGTTCTTGGGGACCTTCTGGGATTCACTACGTGAGCATATAACGACCGATCTGTGCACCACTTTCTCAACGTTGGAGCAAATCTTAAGAGTTGCTTCAATTTCTTCATTGCTTTCCTTAGAAGCTGATAAAGAGCATCGGCTACATCTGCAAAGTGAGGAATCCATATCAATAGAACACACATGCACCCAAGAATCTACACACCTCTGATACATTCGTGCATACATCTTACATTATATCAATCCCACCTATTTTTCCTGGTGATGTTCATCGCCCATAAGGCCCACACATATGCCCAACAATCAAAACCTCCTCAACTCTAAAGATAGACTTTTGTCCAGAAAGAGTTAAATGCACATCTTCTAGATGTGTCAAAATCCTCTCACAATCCACAATATGATCTGTAACAAATTGTTTGAATCCATGAGCATCCATCTCTTCATTATTTTCATCCATTGCATACCATTTGATTGGAACATCATCCAAGAAGGGCATAGTCAATTGTGGTATAAAATCCATGAGTACCCTATTCATAGCATTTGTCATGTGTGCCACTGAGTTTGTTGCACCCTGTGGGAGAGTACACATCCGTACTAACCCCAAAGGAGACTTCATGGTTGTGTTATCCCCGCTTTCAATTGCAAGCTGAAGTTGATCATAACCCGAGTAAAGATCACCCAAAGAATAGATCTCTCTGCGTGCAAAAGCCTCTGCAAATTCATCAACCACAGGACCTGCACCCACATTTCTTACGATCACTTTATTGACCGGTTTCATGTCTTGAATAAATCTCAAAGCCCCATTCTTTTTGGGCACAGTAAACCCGCGATTTGAGTATGGGGTTGAAGAAGGCTCCAACATCTTCATGCAAATCTTTTCATTTAGCAAATCCATCAGCTTTGGTAAGTAAGCTTTAGGCAGTGGAATAGGCCTCAAGCTCCATGGTACATGTGGCACAGTAAATATGACCATAGGAGAGACAACATTTGGATCCACACAATCTATTTCACTTGGTTGAAATGCAAGTGCCTTCCCATGTCTAGCCTCATTTTTTGCATGTATAGTTGCTGAAATTTCAGCCATAGTGTCAGTATTATTTAGCCCATAAAAGACGCCTGAAATGCCATCATTTTCAGCTACTAACAACCCCAATGATCTCAGTTTCTTAATAGCCTATTTCATAGATATGCGTTCATCTCTACACATAGCTTCCATAGGCTTAAACCAACATGAATTGTTGGCTGTAAACTGAGAATTATCAATAGTAAATACATGCTTCATTTCATCAAGAGGCAAGTACACCCTTTGAACAGCACTACTCTAGTCCTGCATTACAACAGTGCTTAATGAAAATCCAAGTCTTTGAATTCCCTTGCATTTGGAACCAAAAGAGACTCTCGAAGTGTATCATGATTTCTAGGATGATTAACACAAACAGTAAGAAATTGGATTGCTTTCCTCCCATCTTTGCTTCTGAATTTTACATAAGCAGAACCATCATCAAGTACCTTTATTTCATACGCACTCCTGTAATATAGGGCTATCCCAAAATCACTGCATATGAGGAATTATCTTGCACAAAGAAGTGTTTCTCTTCCTGTACATCACGAATTGTCACTTTTACATTAGGACATGCAGCATAGAGCTCCCCTAAAGAATTATTTGCAGCCCTCATATGCTAACCATGATCAGTGTCCACAGGCCATGCACCATTTTCATATAATCCCCGCTCAATGATATTTATCTCAGATCCATGGTCAAGTAAAGCAACACAAAGAGTTTCACGCTCCCCTATTTTCACTACCGTTTCAATGGTAGCTCTAGCCCAATGATTTCTTGTGTAGTGACTTCAAGGAATAAATCCTAGAGTCTCTTCTCCATATTGTTGCATTTGCCTTACTCCACCATGCATATTGCTACAAGACAATGCATTTTCAGCCACTTTCTTCTCTTTTCCACATGCTGTCCATTGATTAGTAGCATCCTGCATAGACAATCCTATACTTACTTCATGCTCATATTCAGCCCAAATACCCAACAAACAAGTTTTCTCTTCAAATTGCAGCAATGCACTAGTGGTATCACCAAGAAACGGACGCTTCCTTTTAATTATGTCAATGATCTCATCATGAAATTCTCACTTGGCAATGCCAAGCACCTCTCCCAAGGTAAATTCCACCCGACTATTTAAGATCCGTTCTTCAAGAACCTTCTTAAGATCTGTGGCTGTCTCAATGTCAAATTGCAACTTATATCTTGGCTGCTTGCCCTTCTTTTTACCCTCTTGTTTATTATCCTGTTTTTGCTCCTGACTGACCTCTTCCATAACATGCATGGGAGGTGGTTGATTTGCAGCTCTAGGCTGATCCACACTTCTTCTTGTCATTATTTTAAATGTCCTTGCAATATCTTCATCTCTTTTTCATTTTTCCTCCACAAGTACATCTGTGTTTTGTACCTTTGCTAAATATGCATACATTGAATATGCATCTACCAGTGATTCCCAACCAGTTATGCCACGAATGTCTTGCCCTGCATGAGACATTTCACTATCAGTGATCTTTCTCTTTTGAGCTGCATGTAAAGTATGTGTCCATATTTCAGCCTTTGGATTGGCCATGCATTCTATTCAACTGTAGACCAAAATTAGAAGCATGTACTGTCACATAAGCATTTCGGACAGCCAAGTCTTCCAACAACTTCTGCATACCTCCCTTTCCAAAATTCAAAGCAAGAGGCAATCCCGTTTCTTGTGCATGGATCTTGCCATCTTTCCAAAAGATAAGCTGTCATGCCAAGGCCTCTGATAGGCAGCACAATCCTTTCTCTCGTGCTGCAAACTATCACACCACATACATCTTTTTCCAGGCTTAGGGGCTGCTGCCCGTCCCTTTCCTCTTGTCCTTTTTCATCCAATTTTGCAACCTTCAATTGAAGATCCCACATCCCTTTGACCAAATCATCTAAGACATCTTCCCTAATAGAGGAAACAATAGCAGGTATAGCCATTGGGTTAGCCACAAAAGCGGGTGGCTTATAGGATACTTCAATTGTCTTATCCATAACAGTGGGCAAGCTAGAGACATGCAATCTTTCTCTTCTTCTATGCTTCTTCACAAGCACAATAACAGCTTCCTTGACATGTCTCCACTCTGTTTTCAAACCTGTCTCTGTAGTCTGACCCTCCAGCAAATCATCAAGCTTCTCTTGAAGCTCAGGATCAACTACATGTAGAAACAATTAAATTTTCTGACTTGCAAGAGCTTGCTATTCTGCAAGATCCAACTGCTCAAATCTACTTTCAAATTCTCTTAACAATTCTATAGCCACAAGACCCTTATTGGGTTGTATAACCCACTGCTGAAAAGTCTTGCGCGTAATCAAACTAGTATCCTCAATGTAAAATTCTTCCCTGAGTGTATTTTCGAAGGCTACCCAGTCAACATCCTGCAAGTATAATTCAGTAATCCATGCTTTCAGTTCATGAACACTAACACGTACAAAATACCCACTCCATGCAGATTGAGCCACTCAAAAGAATTCCATCTTTTGAGCATAGCTATGTACATATGCAGATACATTGCTGCCATTGAATAACTTCAACTCATGCTCAACTGCTTGCGAAGCATTCATCACAACACTTTCTGTTTGAGTTGAAGCTTGCATCACCTGTTGTTGTTGTTGTACCTACATAAGCATATTCATATTTTGCACCAACTATTGCAAAACATACTTGGAGATTGTATTTGAAGGTTCTCCCATATTATATTTCCTTCTTCTCTGTCGACATTTCACGTCAGGTTCACCAATGTCGGAGGGGTTTTTGTCGAAAGGTCAAATCCACCGGGGATTACAAGTAGAAGGAAGTAGAGATAGAAGATGGAAGAGAAGATAGAGAATACCCAAGTGGTAAACATGACAAAAACAAATCACAATAAATTGAATCAATATCTATTGAAAGAACCTGAAATCTTCGCACTACTCAAAAGCAATCTCCAGGCATTAGTTCTCCTGGAGCTCCTTCGTAGATCCAAAAACGTGGATCAAAAAATCAGCTCTTTCTCTGCACTTCAGAACCCAAATCTGATGGGTCCATTGACTCCGAAAGGGGGGTAAAACGGTAGGACACCTGGTCACGGATCTCCTAGATCACTCCTTCTTCTTCCTTTAGTTCAATCTATAGTTTTCAGCCTGTTTACAGCGATCCCAACGTGCGCGATTTCCTCAATCTATCTTTTTTATGATCAATCTCCTAATTAGCTGAAAAAGCAACTAGCTTTTTGCATGCCATCCTAATCTAGAAGCTTTTTCTAACTTTTTCAGATTTTTATAATAAATAATATAAAAAATAGACTAAAATTATCCAAAAATCTAGAATTTTCGGATAATTCATGCAACTCTCACTAGTACTAATGGCTCAAATCACATTGACTCTCTAGATCAATAGAGAAGTCGGATGATGAGGCATTGCATACTTTTTCATACATTGTCCTCATAACATCACGACATCGTGCTGCTAGATCCATTATTTCTAAATAAACCACATTCTAAATGTTATGCATAAAGAGAACAATCAGATTTTGTATTATTGCAACGTTTAAACTATTGTATAACATCATCCTCCCCCTCATCGTTTAAATTTTACAGTGATGCATAGGTGTAGAGCTTCTTTTATACCATTTTTTCTATGTAAAAGCAATAAACACTCACTTTGACATAAAGAAAAAGGGCTAAATTGATGCTTAACCTCATGCTTCAGCCCCATCAAACATTCACATATATAGATTTTCTTTTTCTTTTTTTTTCGGACGCAAAAACCCTATTTTTTCTATTTTTATATTTTTTAAAATATAAAATAATTATTTTTTGGTTTTTTTTTATGATTCATCTTTTGAACTGAAACTCAACATTTTTCCTTATTTTATCCCATGTCCACTCATTTTTCCATACTCAAAATCAAAGAAACTATAAATTTCCATGAAAATTAGTGTTTTTTCGGGTTTTGAAAATTTATAATTGCTCTAAATCAATACCGCTTTTGCATAACAATGATTGCAGCCCTCAAACATAATGCAATGAACATTCAAATAAAATTTTAGCCCATGTGTAGACCATTTCAACCATGAATTACAAAAAACAAGCTAAATTCTTTCATAAAATAGAGCATACCGCCTTTTTTGTGTGTTTTTAATTTTTTAAATATTTAATTGGGACTGTGTATCAACCAACCAACCATGGATTTTAGCATAGATCTTTAGTTTTCAGCCTCCTCAACCTCTTGGAATAATCTGGTGCCTCCCAGACAAGCATCTATCTCCCGATTCTCTTCTTGATTCTTGCCACATGAGGTCCCTCTTAAGGGGACAGAGAGGGAGGAGAGAGAAATATTGAATTCTGATCTCCAGAATCAGGCAACCAATGGAGGAGCGGAGACCGGGGATTGGAGGCGTAGGAAGAGTGTAGATCATATATACGCCTCTAATCAAGAAGAGAATCAGGAGATGAATTGTGTAGATCATCCATCTCCCGATTCTCTTCTTGATTCTTGCCACATGAAGTGCCTCTTAAGGGGAGAGAGAGAGAGGAGAGAGAAATATTGAATTCTAATCTCCACAACCGGGCAGCCAATGGAGGAGTGGAGACTAGCAATTGGAAGCGTACGAAGAGTGTAGATCATGTATACAATCGATATGGGGAGTTGTTCTTTGCCTCCCCATAGCCCTTCCTTTAAAAAAAAATGGTACCCTGTGCAGAGACATCGCCATTTCATCATGCCTCATCCAAAAACAACCCCCCCCCTTCGTGAAATTTTTGGGGACCCAAGGGGCCCCCCAGGGGTCACACCCCTTTAACTTTCAAGTGGTTGGCCAATTTTTGGCACTCCTCGCGCGTTCGGCGTCTGAATTGAAGTCTGAAAAATCCTAGGTGTCAGTCTTGAAGTCCTCCATTTTTGGGCATCTCCCACGGTCTTGTCTAACACAGCAAAAAAATATGAAAATTCACCAACTGTCATCGAGTGGGTCTTTTAAGTACTTTCGGGCATTGTCGCTTAAAATCATACTGATTGTCACCACCGCCTTTGACAAAGTCTATTTTTCCCCTAAAATTAAAAAATTTTCGCTATTTTTAAGCACTTCTTAGCATCAAAAATCATCTGTCATTGGCGACCACAGGATAGGGCGACTCAACCCATCGAATCCCATGAACATATCTGCACATAATTACAACCACAAAGAGCATCAAGATGATACAAAATAGATACACATCAAAACACATCACAACTCTCACCCTACCCCCTGTCAAAACTAAGGCATGAAATCCAGGAGGAGTAGGCCTAGCATAATCTGATAGAAAGTCTAAGCTAGTCACCAACCAACTCCTGCAACATAGCAAAGCTAAAAAGAACTATCAAAGAGGTCATCCTAAATGGTCACAGTGATGAAGCTCGAAAATGCTTTTATAAAATTGTGGGCATACCTCTATATATCTAAAATAGTATGTGTTTTGTGGCAGTTATTATAGAGCAATGAAAATAGTTCAATATGAGTGTTGTTATGCATTGTGTGTTTGAATAAATTCCTACAAAGCAAAGTGGTGTGTCATGGAGCATAATCCTATGATGGTGACTTCAACATACTAGATTGTGTGGCAAATCCTCCTTGCATGTAAACCCCATAATTGTAGAAGAAAAGTGCTTTCTCATGCTTAACTATCATGCATTTTGCTAAAAATACATTATAAACCAAAAATAAATAAATTGAAAGGAAACCTTAATACCCATGCTTGCTATTTATAGCTTGCACTTAATGCTTGATAAGATGAAAAAAATTCACCATGCTCGCAATCATGTACATTCACCTTGCTTGCAATCCATGCAACATTGATTTTTAGAAACTATAAAAAGATGAAATTGCTAGATATTTAAAATTTTTTAAGAGTTCATATTGCCAACTATTAAACTCAAAGCTATTTTTATCAAGATTACTTATTCCTATCCCTTACCAACTTATCCCTATTCATGAACTACAAAAGCATGCAACTTATCCCCATTCATGGACTATCAAAGCATGCCTACCTTTTAGATATGGAAGGGGAAAATCATAATTAGAAACATGCAAGGGTGGGACCCACTATCTTTGTCCATAGCTAAATGAATTGACTTTAGTTACCTTTTAAATATGGAAGGGGAAGGTCATAGTTAGAAACATGCAAGGATGGGATCCACTATCTTTCTCCATAGATAAATGAATTGATTTTAGTTAGTCACAGTGTAATACCCACCAAAGAGAGGCTCCACTTATTCTAATCAAAATTAAAATATTCCACCAAATAATCAAGGTGTGCAAAAGCTCATAACATGTTTACATTTCAAAGCTCATTTTGAGACTATTGGTATGCCTTCTATTTAGCTTATGAAATGAGAAAATTATTCAATGGAGGAGTGTCATGGAGGGGTTTTGGGGGAAAAGGCCTTTAGATATGCTTCATGGTGGCAACACTATTGGCATTGTAGTTTGGTGGTTACTTCTACTCTTTGACTATGATGTTAGTAGAGGTGAAGAGTCAAATGGAACACAAAAAGTCAAATGAGTAGTAGCTTGTTCACCCAATGATATCGTTTAAGCTTGCAAAAATATCTAATCATACAAGCCTGATTTTTTTAGCAAGGCTTTCTTTTGATTATATCTCCATTACAAAACAATTGCAATTACTAACCAAAAGTAGAACACTATGTCATGAATTATTGGAAATGTGGAGAAATTTAACAAAAATATTGATAAAGGATAATACAATTGGTACTTCATAGGTAAATGAGTTCTAGGATGGCACGAAGTGCAAGAGTGTAAAAGATTTCTGGGATCTAGAATCATACATTGAGCTTCCAGTTATATGTATACATTGCAAGTAAGCAAGCATGTAAACATTGTCATCAATCCAGGTAACATGTTTGTGGCATCCAAAAATCCTTTCCCTAGATCAAATTGGCAAGTAATAGAAAGGATGTGCAAAGACTTTCGATGGCAATATGCTAATGGCAACAAATGGCACTCCTTAGCATGGAGCATACTTTGTGAACTCGAAGTGAATGGTTGAATGGGTGGTGAGGCAATAGACACCCATTGTACTTTGTGATTTCAAAGTGAATGGTTGAATGGGTGGTTATAATGGACAACATGGACACCTAATCTTCATTTTAACCATGTTGTCCATTATAACCATGGTCCATTATAACCATTTTGTCCTTTTTGGACCATGATTGCCCATTATAATGGACAGCATGGTTATAATGGACAACATGGACACCTAATCTTCATTGTCAAAGGGCTCTGAGTAGTACTCTTCAACCCTCCCTTAGCCCATCCATCACTCCCCTCTATTTCTCCTTATTTTTGAGGTCAAAAACCTTTTTGGGATGGATTGTAACAAGCGGGACACACATTGACTAGGGTTTAGACACCTCATCACATTGATGGATGTATTTAAGGTGTAAGAGCCCCAGATGAAGGCAACCAGTTATTATCAGGATCATACTCTTCACCTTCATCTCCAGCTTCCATGGCTTCCTCCTCCCTTCTCTCCTCCCTTCTCTCTTTCTCTCTCTTCTTCTAGTCTTCTTCCCTCTTCTTCTTGTTTTCATTCTCTCTCCTCAACTCTCCTTCTCTCTCCTCTCAGCTTCTTTCATTACAAGTGGTATCAGAGCTTCAGTCTTTGGTCCTTTTTCGCTTTCCCCTTTCTCCCTTTTCAAATCTCAAAAACCCTAGTTACTTAGCTTATAGGTACATGTACACCAAGAAGGACTGGAGTTAACTTCAGCTTCTTGGAGCAAGCAAGCCTATGTTGTCCATTATAACCATGTTGTCCATGATTGTCACGCTCGCCATTTGTACCATATGGTCCTTGATGGGGCTGATTCATATGGGGTGCATGGGGGCTCCTAGGTAGAGCAAGTGAAATTCGACCCAAGGTGGGAGAAGGCCTCAAGTGGATGTTGCCGACATGGTGGATGGGGGAACTCAATAGGGGCTCATCATACGTATGAGAAGGTTCCCCAATCTCATAGGTAAAAGGGGAAATTTCCTTAGCGCCAAGTATACCCTGTGGGCCAGGCGACGGTTCCTAATGTGGGGGAGGTCTAAACTCATGTCTAGAGTCATTGGTTTTCTGTTGGGATGAAGCGGTCGCTAATTGAGCAACAAGAACAGTGATCTGCTCTAACGTCTGTTGTGTCTTTGAGTTTGAGATAGCCATGTGCTCGATTGCTTGATCAAAGTCGGACATCATTTGGCAGTGGTTGGTGACCATATCATTGTGGCATTCCATATGACGGAGCTCATGTTGGCAGAGGGTGTGATTGAGAAGGGTATACGGGTCCGTTTCAAGCATTTCCTCCTGTATGTCACCATGGTAATCTTGTGCTTACCTTGGTTCCTCATTCATGGAGGTCCGGGAGTTTCTCTTAGGCATTGCTTTTGCCTTTCTAGCTAGTCATCTGGATGAAGTCCACAGGATCTGCTATTAGTAAAAGGGGCATAAATCTTTGTAGGAGACTCTGATTGATGAGATTTTGGGCTCAAGTCGGAGGGGACAATGGCCTCTTCAAGATGAGCTATTAATCTTCATGATAGAAAATGACCAGAATTTTCTATAAGGGGTTTACAGTGCTTGTCCTAGAGCAGTCTACATCCGGTCCACAGTGACCCTAGTGCACAAAAATGGGCATAACTTTCACACCTTAGCTCCGATCGGGGAGGTTTTTGATTCAAACCAGAGGGGAAAAATTACCTCTTTGAGGTAAGTTGTAGGATTCACCCCTAGATTTAGGACATAATTTTTTGCAATGGGATCTTTGTGACAGTCCTGCAAGACTGTGACCAAAAATATTGCTTGTCCCTTAGTACCAAGGTCTTACATGGATAGAGCATAGTTTAAGGGCCTGATATGCCACATCAATAGCATCTTGAGCATACTAAACATAATCTCGAGAATCATTGCATACCCATCGACTCTGCCATTAATGCATAAGTATATTCACTGTCATGCATCTCCTTTGATTGCATGTACTTCAAGTGTCATACATGGGTGCCATTAGCATTGTGGGGTATCCAAGGAGGATCATTGGGGCACGGGAGTGGAGCTCATGGAAGTACATGCATGTGCATACAAGTATTGGGCTCCGGATTACCGGGAGGTGGGCAAAGTTCCCCCCGGGCCGAGTTGTGCATCCCTTTAGGGCCTTAAGTGGTAAGGGAGGGTCACCCCTCTTTTGTCTTACCATCTCGCCTGGCATCGACCTTTTTCCTCAGCCGGAGTATACATGGCAGCCATTTTTAATAAGCAATCAGCATGAGATACAAGGAATGATAAAGGCTGGGGTAGGGGTTACCTTGGCAGTCCAGTGACTCACTGGCTGCTACTCACCCAATTTACAATGGCTATTATGCATTCAAGATCACAAGACAAGATAGGGGGTTAATGTCAGCCATTACAATGAATTTCAGGAAGAAGTATGATGCTTGCACATGAATAGGATTGAACTATTAAACCTATGCAATCTTGAATCTCTCCAACAATGGATTAAGCTTAGCAAGTGGCTAAATTGGGAGATTAAGATCAGAATGGCATACCTCTTTAATGCTTGGGAAGAACATTGAAACATGAATCATCACGATGCCACTTGCTCATTGATCAAGTCTGGTTGTTGGTTGGGGCATCCAAAAAGAAGATTTCAGCATTCAAATGCTCCTACTGATGAGAAAGGCTCCCATGCTTGTCCCTGAGCTTGAGCTTCAAGAATGGGAAGATTCAAGTGAAGCTTTCATGGCTGCCCGCAAGCTCCCATGCATGTTGAACTCAACATATTCATCGAGGCAAGAGAAATCATTCATAGGTTGAAGGGCTTGTGTGGGTTGAGCTCTCTGGGTCAGAGAAGGCTTCAATTTGGAGAATCCATGGCTGCCCCAAACTATTTCAAAGAGTCCAACTGTTGTCCATCTTGGGGCTGAATTCCAGGAGCAAGAGTGCCAAAGGGGTAGACCAATGTGCTGAGTTAGTGCCTTGGAGTGGCAGGGATGGGAGGGCAGCAAGAGGAGAAGGTCAGGGGGGCTGGGGAAGCGCAGGTAGAGCAGGGAACAACAGTGCAAAATGCACCGTAATTTTCGGGCCATTCCCTTGGGTTCTCTACCTGGATGTGCCCCTCCACAAGGGTGTTGCCCTTGGTCCGAGGGGCAAGTGGAAAAGGCTTCTAGACCCTAAGATGGGGACTCCCATGGTTGCTCTAGGGGAAAAGAAGAGTTCTTCACTGCTCTGTGGCTATGGCAGCTTGCCTGGAAGGAGAGAGAAAGGGGATGGAGCAAAAAGTAACTCTGATTTTGCTCTCTTCCAACTCCTAGGACCCTAAACTTGGCTTGGAAACCCTTAAAATTTTCATGAAAAGAAGTGACAACCTGCTATTTTAACCGTTTTACCCCCAAATATGTCTGAGTCTCTAGCCATAGATTCTACTTGCTCCAAAAAGCTGAAGTTAACTACAGCCTTTCTTGCTGTACCTGTACCTGTAAGTTGAGTAACTAGGGTTTTTGGGATTTGAAAAGGGAGAAAGGGAAAAGAGGAAAAGGACCAAAGACTGAAGCTCCGATACCACTTGTAATGAAAGAAGCTGAGAGGAGAGAGAATGAGAGAGAAAGAGAACAAGAAGAAGAGGAAAGAAGACTAGAAGAAGAGAGAGAAAGAGAGAAGGGAAAATAGAAGGGAGGAGGAAGCCATGGAAGCTGGAGATGAAGGTGAAGAGTATGATCTTTATAATAACTGGCTGCCCTAATCTGGGGCTCTTACACCTTAAATACCCCGGTCAGTGTATGTTGAGTGTTGAAATGACTTGTTTTTTGGCTGATTTTTGTTGTTTTTGAGAGCTGAATGGTTGATTATATGAGATGATTGATTGGTTTGAAAGTGGTTTGAGAGTGTTTTGGATGATATTGATTATGTTTTGGAAGTTCATGATGTTTATTATTAGAGATATGAGGTTCTGATATGTTCTGATAGGTTATGATTGGTTATGTATACCTTCTGTATAGCTTTTGTTTTGTTCTGTTTTCTTTCTGTATGAGGGATGGATTGATGATTGATGAAGATTGAGATCTTGTGAAATATTATTGAATAGTTTCTGAGAGTTTGGAATGGTTTGAGTATGAGTTAAGTGGTTTTGATGACCTTCTGTAACCTTCTGTAGGTCTTTTGTAGAGCTTCTGTCTCTGTAATGTAACTGTACTGTAGTTGTTCTGGTACTGTACTGTGACTGTTCAATATGCTTCTGTATGTGTTCTGATGGATGAGGGTGTAGCTTGGGAAAGTTTTCTAGCCTTGGAAAGAGGTGAATACAAGTGCAAAAGAGCTAAAAGAAGTGAAAGAAGTAGCTGCTAAAGACTCAAGTAAAGACTGAAGTGAAGTGACAACGGTGAGCTATGAAAGGACACTGTAGTGGCTCTGGTGACTCTTCATATCAGACATACCTCTTAGGAGGGGTATCCACGACCTAAGAAGGATTATTGAGAGTGATTATGAGAGATTGTAGTGAGGATATGATGTATTATTGATGGAGAGAGAGAGAGAGAGTCAGAGATAGTCAAATCTACTAAAACAGAGTGATTGTATATGAGAGATTGAGAGAGAAGACTATGAAGATATTGAAGATGAATACTATGTGATATATTTCCATTCAAAGATGGTGTATTCCTTTGCTTTCCTTGTTCTATTGATGGATTTTGTGAAGATATTGAAGAATATGGTTGATTCTATTAAATCCGTTGGAGATCTACATGATCCTGCATGAAGATTTGTTGTGCCTTGTGCTCTTTTCTTTATTGTGATCATATGAAACCTAATAAACAAGCTTGTTGATGTTACAAGATAGATTTTCTTGCAAGAGAATTCCCTTTTCCTTGGTATTCCTCTTGGGGCTCCATGTTTTTGGTGCACAACTGGGGAAACTTGCCATCAACAAGCACCAGAACAAGCTGAAAATGAAGGAATTGGCATTACCAAGAAGAGAAGAATTCAATGGATGCTTGTAAAGTTCCTTCTTCCACTGAAGAGTTGGAATTTCTCATAATCAAAGCCACTTTCCATAAGAAGTTCATCCCACAATGGCGGAAACACATCATCATCATGATGCATGCTCTATGTAGTGGACAGTTTTCTCTTTCTGTTGAAGCAGTAGAAACTTGCATCTTGGTGGCAAACTGTTTGGCAACAAACTAAAGAGCAGAAACAGAGAGAATGACCATACATGGAAGATTTGGCATTCATTGAGAAGTTTCCAGACATCATCAAGTGGGAGATTGTGAAGAAGCTTCAGGAGTCTTGGTCTATGGAGGTTCACAATGACAAGAAGGAAAAGAGTTGGAATTTGTTCGTGGATGCTCAACAACAAGATACATGGGATGCTTGGTGCACTGACAATCTTCTGTTTGTTCAATTGGAAACCCACTGGAAGTTGGAAGACAGAGTGTTCTTTACAACATACACTATTGAAGCCATCAGAAGCTGGCATTACTATGATGATGGCACCACCACAATGCTTAGACGTATGCATTTTGACACCTTGAGAACCGAATACCTTCCTCTGTGCAGTGGCATGAAAGCAGAATTCAGAGACGTTGAAAAGAAAGAAGTAGAAGAAATGTTGGCAAGACAGTCCTCCAGAGACTGAAGCCTTCTGTTATCCCTCTGTGGAGCACTAACGACATAGTGGAGCCAACCCCCTGATGAATGATGCAATAAAGAGGCAAGCGTTAGAACGAGTCCAGAGGTACGTGAGAAGAGAGAAAGCAAAAATCAAAGCTGAGAACAAGCTCGTAGCAGAAGCTGCCTTTGACGCCCTTGCATAACTCTTTACAGAAGTCCCAATGGCACATCAAGCCCTTCCTCCTCCTGCTGGAGGTCCACTTCCAAGCCAGATCCGTCCTGGAAATATTGAAGACAGGCCAGCGAATGTAGTCCCATTGCCAATTTTTAAGAGAGAGTACAATGAAAACCCCGATCTTCATGTAGCAGAGTTTATGGTAGCATGTGTGGCTGACAATGCCAGAACCCCTGAGCATTGGTTAGCAATATTCCCTGCCACTTTCAAGGGTGCGACATTTCAGTGGTATGAGAGACAAGCAGCAGGAACTTTTGGCACATGGGACAACCTGAAGTTGGCCTTCCTCACTAAATTCAGGCGTGAAGGTTTTGAAGAGCGGATGCGAGAGAAATTTATGAACCTAAGTCAGTCCTTTGGAGAAAGAGTAGAAGCTTATGTCTCACGAATGGAATCCATCCTTAAGAGATGGACTAACCATAATCTAGATGATGGCATTCAGAAGGGGGTGTTTCTCAGAGGATTACAACCAGAAGTCCATAAGTTTGTGGAGTTGCAAAGACCAGCCACACTACAAGCTGCAACAGAAGGTGCAAGACTGTACGATGAAGTGGAAGCTCGATTGGCGATGAATCCAGGAAGAGGAGTCCTACCTCCTCTGATGCCATGAATGATGTACCCACCAAATGTAGTCCCAGGGACTGTCCCCTACCCCTACCAAGAGATGCCCCCAGTATCACAGTATAGTGCACCAAATCCATAGTGGCCACAATCAATGCCTCAAATGATGGTTCAACCACAACACCAATGGTCCCAACCAATTTCCCCAATGCCAAATCAGCAGCAACAATGGAACCCTACCAACTGGAGCCAATAGCCAACAGTTCAAACAGGAGCTCTGAATCAGAACCAGAAGAGAGACCCCTCTACACCAGCCCAACCTGTTTATGCAGTGATTACAGAGACTCCTCAAAACCCTACTGCCAGTACCTCAGCAGGAGAAAGCTTGAAGGATTATTTATCTAATTCAGTTGCAAATATCAAAAAGGAGTTGATGGATGTGATTACAGAGCAGCTACAGACGCTGAAAGTGAATACCGCCAGCATATCCAATGTGGCAGGAGCAGGAAGAGATGTGATGCGGTCAAATACTTGGTGTGGTAAGTGTCATCAAGTAGGCCATTTAGCCACTGAATGTACACGAAAACCAACCATCCCTGGAGCTTTCTGTTCCTACTGTTTGCGAAAGAACCATACAGAGGATATTTGCTCTCTGAAGGAGATGCATGATAGGCAAAGGAAGGAAGAAGACGCAAGATTCAACTTGCTGGAATCCAAAATGACAACACAGGATATTGGACCCAAGCCTATAGAGTTTGGTCCTAATTTCGAACCCAGAAGATTTCCCTCCCAAAGTTACAGAGAAAGACAGTCTGGCGGTGGTCAGAGATCAGAAGTAGAGTGTTACAGATGCGGAGAAAAGGGACAAATTTCACCAAATTGTCTAAATCCCAGAAGTTCAGTGGATTATAAGCCCTTATGCAGTCGCGATGCAAAGGAGAAGGGCACACTACAAAAGACTGTCCAAGCCCAGCCCCAGTGAAAAACAATGCTACTGATAGTCTGGCCAAGGCCCAAGAGCATACCTCCAATTTATTGGAATTGGAAGTTGCTGCCATCACGCGTGCAAAGAAGAAGGAACCACCTGTCCAGAAAGAAAATAATCCTCCTGCCAGAACAGTGAAGTTCAATCTTCCACCAGAAGAACAGAACAGAACAGAGCCTGACAGTGCTGTACAGAGCACTATAGCGCCACAGAGAGTCACAGAGACAGTTCCAGAGACAGGACCAGAGGTCCAGGAGATAGAAGAGGAGGAAGTGCCACAAGTGGCAGAAGAAGTTCCTATGATGCCCCTGTTGGAAGAAACAAGGAAAATGAAAATGGCTGTTGCCCCATTTCCTAACCGGTTAGAGAAGCCAGTGGATCCTATTAAGGAATATGATCTGGTCAGAGATCTAGATACCTTTAAACCAAACCTCACATTCCAACAATTGTTGATGTTGTCTCCCAGTTGCCGAAAAAGGTTCAAAATTATACTGACAAGAAGACGTGGATTAAGGATTGCTCCCTCAACAACAACAACAAAGTCCAACAAAGCTCCGGAGTCTGTAAAAAGGAGTGGACGTGGCTAACGCCTTCCTAGATCCAGGTACCCCAGTTGACATGTGGATAGAAGGCTGCTTCATTGCAAATGCACTGATTGATGGTGGGTCATCAATGAACATTATGATGGCTGTGACAATGAAGGATCTAGGCCTACAAGGTGTGCAACCAACCCAATGGCTCATCAGACTGGCGGATTAGAGCAGAATTAAGCCTTTGGGCATTCTCCCATATGTGAAGACTACAGTGGCTGGAAGAGATTATTGGCTAACCTATCTGGTGGTGAAGCCAAACTCTTATGGTACATCCTACCCTCTATTATTGGACCGACCATGGCTTTTTGAAGCTAGAGCAAGGACGGATTGGTTCAAAGGAACCTCGACCTTGGGAAGAGGATCCAATAAAGTGGTGCTGAAGCTATATGGTGCTCAAAAAGGACATGGATCCACCTCCTTGGAATTATCTTCTGACTCCCCCAATGAGGCTACAAATGGAACATCAACAGACGAAGATGCTGTCAAACAGATCCTTCCCAAGAAAACAGTGGCACATTCCTTAACAGTGGATATTGTAAGCCAATTCCCAAAAGATGCAAAGCCATTGTCAATGGGTGAATACTTCCTGCCTGAACCAGGAATAATTTCCGAAATCACTTCTGACAGTGAAATAGAAGCATGGATGTACTGCTCTCCCTGTTACATGGCCATAGCAGAGCCAGAGAAAAGGGCAGAAGATGAAACAGAGAACCTGTTCTTCTCTTATAGAGCTCCTACAGAGCCAGAGCCAGAGATAGAGCCAGAGACAGAGACAGAGATAGAGACAGAGACAGAGACAGAGACAGAGACAGAGACAGAGACAGAGACAGAGCCAGAGCCAGAGCCAGAGACAGAGCCAGAGCCAGAGACAGAGAGAGAAGAGAATGGAGATGATATGGAAGAAGAAGGTTATGAAAGCGATATGGAAGAGTCTATCCCACCTGAAGAGGATACATATGAAGAAGAAGTTCTAGAAGCATCAGAAGCAGACGAGCTCATGCTGTGGGACAGAATGGCAATGGTACCATTTGGTATGATAAATGGATCTTCTCATCTGAAAAATCTTTATAAGAAATGGTTAAAGAAGAACAAGCCGTCTTTCAGCAGTGGCTCTTGCTGTCCTAACCCATCCTTAAGAAAGATGATGATGATGCACCGTGCCAACAAGCACCAGTCTCACAAACCCAATAGGCACCAGAGGGTCCCTGTTATGTGACGTTCCTAGACGCGTCATCAGAAGATGAGTCTTCAAGCCAAGAGGTAACTGATCGTGAAACCAAACCCAAAACGGCTCTAATCCCATTCCAACATCTCAAGGAGCAACCTAAGTCTCCACCAAAAGAAGAAGTTGTGTCTCGTGGGACATCAGAAGAGGACACCACTCCCTTGAAGGAGTCGGATCTGTATCCAGAAGAAGTCCGTGGGACCTTCATCTGTGAAGTAGAAGGTGAAAGGCAATTAACTTTTGTGGATGCAGATGGTACTAAACGCCACTGAAGGTGGGTAGCAGCCTACCAAAAGAGGAGTTGTCAACTTTGTACAACTTGTTAAAAGAGAATTTGAAAGTGTTTGCATGGTCCTACAAAGACCTAAAGGGGATTGATCCCATAATATGTCAATATCATATTGACTTGGAGCCTGATGCCAAGCCAGTACGGCAACGACAGAGGCGAATGAATCCAAATTATTCCACATTGGTGAAAGCAAAGCTGCTGAGGCTTCCAGAAGCCGAGTTCATCTATCCACTGGCAAATAGTGAATGGGTCTCACCCATCGTGGTTGTACCCAAGAAGAATGGCAAGCTTCGTATATGTGTGGATTTCCGCAAGTTGAATTCTAAGACGAAGAAGGATCACTTTTCGATTCCTTTCACAAACCAACTGTTGGACATAGTGGCAGGACATGAGCTTTATTTCCTTCTAGATGGATTCAGCGGATATAACCAAGTCCAAATCGCAGAAGAAAACCAATCCAAAACAACCTTCACCACAGAATAGGGGACCTACGCTTACCGAGTGATGCCATTTGGACTCTACAATGCCGCTGCTACCTTCCAGCGAGTCATGATGGCCGCATTCCAAAATCATCTACACGACTTTATTGAGGTATATTTGGATGATTTCTGTGTCTATAGTTTGATCCGTGAACACTGGGGACACTTGGAACAATGCTTTGACCGATGCTAGGAGTATGGGATTTCCCTCAACCCTGACAAATGCATCTTTGGGGTCTCTTCTAGAGTTCTATTGGGCCACATTGTCTTTGCATAAGGGATATCAACAGACCCTGCAAAGATCGAAAAGATTGTAGCTTTGACAGCACCCACCAACCTCAAACAGTTGAGGGGATTCCTAGGCCACGTGGGTTACTACAAAAGGTTCATAGCCCATTTTGCAACAAAGGCAACCTCCTTGCATAAGCTTCTGAGGAAAGATGTAGAGTTTGTTTGGACAGAAAAATATGACACGGCCTTCAACACTCTGAAGCAATGTTTGATTGAGGCACCCATTCTGCAGCCTCCTGATTGGACAAAGGATTTCCATGTACACACTGATGCATCAATTGAAGTCTTAGGCGCAGTTCTCTACCGGAAGGGCTCCTCAAAGCTAGATCAACCCATCTATTACGCAAGCCGAAAAGTTACTGATAGGGAATGGAACTATACAGTGATAGAGCTGGAGTGCTTGGCAATGGTGTTTGCCCTAGAAAAGTTTCGCCACTACCTCCTATCCACTCACTTTAAATTTTATGTGGATCACGAGACCCTATCCTTCTTGATGAACAAAGCAGATGTGAAAGGATGAATGATGAGATGGCTCCTTCTATTCCAGGAGTTCGACTTTGAGGTAATTACCAAACCTGGTCGTTCCCATGTGTTGGCTGATCATCTGTCGTGTATCCCACAGACTGCAGACGAGGAGCAGGATGATCCAGACCTCCCTGATGCTTCCCTATTCCTAGTCAAAACTGTAACTCCCTGGTATGCAGACATTGCCAATCTGTTGGAAATCCAACAATACCCTCCTGGCATTTCTAGTCGGGAAAGGAAGAAGCTTATGTTAGAATCAGCCCCCTACACCCTGTTAGGCGGTGCACTGTACAAGAAATGCAAAGATGAAGTGCTCAGAAGATATGTTGCAAGAGATGAGATTGGGATTGTTCTGAAGACTTGCCATGACGAGCCATGTGGAGGCCACTTTGCAGGAGAAGCCACAGCCAGGAAGGCTCTGCTAGCAGGATACTGGTGGCCTACCATTCATAAGGATACCTATGATTACTGTAAAAGATGTGATGCTTGTTAGAGAATGGGAAAACCTACCAAGACAAGTGCCATGCCACTACAACCTATTCTTCCTTTGAAGCCGTTTGAGAAGTGGGGCATTGACTTCGTAGGCCCGATCGATCCTCCAACTAGAAGGAAACAGAACCGATACATCCTTGTATGTATGGATTATGTCACAAAGTGGTGTGAAGCTAAAGCCCTAAAGAGGGACGATGGTAACAGCGTGGCCCTGTTCATGTACGAGAATATCATCACCTATTTTGGCAGTCCCCTAGATCTGGTAAGTGACAGAGGCACTCATTTCATTAATAAAGTCATGGAAGAGTTGACAGAGCTGTATAAGATCCGCCATCGCAAGTCCACTCCTTACTACCCCAGAGCCATCAGCCAAGTCGAAGTCACCAATCGCATCCTCTGCTCAATTCTAATAAGGACGATTGCCGCACATCGTCATGATTGGGATGATCGACTTACAGAGGCCCTCTGGGTGTACAAAACCTCCCATAAAGGAGCAAGAGGACAGACACCCTTCCAGCTGGTGTATGGTACAGAAGCTGTTTTTCCTGTTGAACTGGAATTGCCCTCTTTGAGAGTGGCTATCCAAGAGCGTTTGGGGGACGATGATTCACTGCAACGCCATCTCCTGCACCTGGAATGTTTGGACGAAACTCGCAGGATGGCTCTACAGTGCATGGAAGCCATGCAAGCTCGACGTAAGGCTTACCATGATAGCTTCATCAGGCACAAGGAGTTCAAGGAAGGTGATTTGGTTCTAGCCTATGATTCACGATTTGGCAAGTTTTCTGGCAAGCTTCAACAGTGGTGGATGGGTCCATATAAGGTACTTGCCGTCAACCCTAATGGCTCTATCCAAGTGCAGACCGTTGATGCCTCTGATGATCCCTTCCTGATCAATGGATATCGCCTGAAGAAGTACTTCCCTCCTTGGGGATCTTGACAATCATGGTCACCTGATCATTTCCCCCGTTGGCGTGGCACTCTCACTCTTATGATGCTACTTCTGATAGCCGTTCTTTAGCCACTTCTGATGAAGTGGACACAACCCTCTGTCCCCTCAGCCCCACCTTCCAGCCTTGATCTCTTATCCTCTATTTTCCACCAGCGAGAGGGTGGCGAGGTTGGTTCTGACAAATGGTATTTCTACCATTCCCTTGCTTAATTCGAAGAAAAAAACACAAAAAAAAGAAAAAAATATACATATCGATCATGGGAGAAAAGGACTTAGGTCCTTGTCATGCCGACCTATTCTTCGAGAAAAGGTGGAAACACCCTCAGGAGTAGGAGAAAAAGAAAAGAAAAGAAAAAGTAAGAAAAAAAAACAAGAAAAACAAAACTGTTATGGGAGAAAAGGAAGCAATTCCCTGTCATAGCAGGCCTCGTTCCAAGAAAGGTGTTTAACACCCTTGGGCGGGAAGCTGGCTGTGGAAAAGGTGGCAACACCCAGCAGTCCAGAAAGTGGATTCATCAATTGATATCCCCAGGATCCAATTCCGAAGCTGTCTCCCTTGGTACGCTATGTCTTGGGTCTCTCTACAGAGTGTCTAACTGTCCTCTAGCAGACGGCATATCCTATCCAACACAACATTCGATTTGATGGCTACCTCCCTGGGTACGCCTCTTCAACAACTAACGACGCGATCTTCATCAACAAACAATAGAGTGATGTGAGCTTTCATCCTAACCGGATGGGGAAGTGAGTATGGTTGCCCTCTGTAACTATCATCAGAGCGTGAGACAGAGGGTGGGGCGAGTGACTAGTCTTTTCCCTTCAAATCAAATGAGAGGTGAGCAGTGTGAATGAAGTGTTGCACGCACGGGATGGGCCTCTCAATGCACAAAGCACAATTTGTTTTTGTACACTGCACCATAAGGCTCCTTGGCCTTTCTTCTCGCACTATATGCCGGCACAGGGCGGGATGCACAGTTGCACCATCAAATGCGCACAAGGCATACAACCTTTGCACAAGTGACCGTGAGGATTACATCAATGGATTTCAGGAAAGGGCTGCCCTCCTGTATCTATCAACAGAGCGTGAGACAGAGGGTGGGCTGAGTGTGACTGGAGTTTCTTCAATCAATTACCGAGAGGTGAGATTTGAGGGACGTTACAATACTTGGAGTCAGGTATGTTCCTGTTTCCCTATGCACCCACGGGATGGGTCTCTGCCGTCATCACAGGACATGTCACCCTGTTCTGTACACTGCACTATCAGGCTCCCTTGCCTTCCTCCTTGCACTTATGCTAGATGGGTTGGACGCACTAATGCACCATCAACTGTGCACCCTGGCATACTCCCTCTGCACCATTCCCCCTGTCGGTTTCTCAACCGGGTATGAGATATGGGTTTCAATCATTATTCCCTGAGTGATATTAGTCATGGGGCGAGCGATAGTTCTTTCATTCCATTTGAGTGACTTTGAGTTGAGTGCAATATCCCTCGCCATCGACGGATTTCCTGCGATTCCTTCAACCAGCTACCTCCCTGGGTGCTGCCGCGTGGTCCCTGCCACGAAGGACGTGTGATGTAAAGATGCCTTGGTACCTGCTGCAGCCGACAACAACACAAGAAGTGCCATCGACAATCAACCTTGATTCTCTACAATATGGGCCAAGTTTTTCTAACCCTACACCTTCTGTTTCTCAGTGACGTTCATGTTTTAAGTGTGGGGATGTTAGCGGATGGTATGTGGCGTGTTCCTAGGTCCCTGTTGCTCGGTTAACCCTGTTCGTTAAGGTTTTAAGTGTGGGGACGCGTCCCTGCACGTCTACATTGCATATCCTTTTGCATATACCTCAACCTGCTAATGCCTCTATGCCATGACTTGATTTTACCCTAATGAGATCCCTTCCCAACCACCCGTTCATTTTCCACCCACCCTCGGGGCTGTTCCCTTGCAGTTTTCCTTTATTCCCTGATTTTGTTGTCCTGCCAAGTGCACGTATCCTATGTTCACCGAAATCCACATCCAACCTTATAGCCCTGTTCCTCCCTTTGAACTGACCATTTTTCCTTTTTACCTACCCCTTTTCCGGTGCACCATTTTCGAGTTATTAATTTTTGAAGCATTTTGTGTATATTAGCTGGTTTCCCATGTGAACGCGCTTTGCTTGCTTCGGAACCGTGATCTGACATCATAGCCGTGACATCCACTTTCTCCCTGACATTTTTCCTTTTTACTTCGTGTCCTTCCGATGCACTGTTTGTCCAATATTAATTTTTGCATCGGAATTCCAGTTTGATTTGACACTCGTGTCCCTCGTGCCTTCCCCCACATTTTTCCTTTTTCCTCTACCCTCTTTCGACTTCTCGATTTTTAATTATTAAATTTTCAATGTGTTTTTGGGTGTATTTTTGGTGTTTTTCGCATATGAACCCCTCCTACTTCAACCGGAACTGCGTTTTGACATGACATCCCTGTACCCCCCTTTCCTGAGGACATTTTTTCTTTATACTACCTGTCATTCCGACGAACAGTTCGTCCAATATTAATTTCCGATCCCATTTTTGGGTCTGTTTTTTGGGTTTTTCCCACGTTAATGCATCTTATCTTAGTCGGAACTATATTTTGATGTGATAGGATTGTCGGGCACGTATTTCTGCACATTTTTCATTTTTCCTGAACCTCGTTGCAATGCATAGATCTTCCGATATTAAATTTTAATTGCGTTTTTGGACCCGTTTTTCGTGTTTTTTGCACACGAATGCCCTTTACCCCCCCGGAACCCCCACTGCATGTTTCCCCTGTCTTCCCCCTGCCGTTGTGCCCAATTTTTGTTTTTACGACATTTCGTTTTGACGTTCGGATTGGGATATATTAATTTTTCTTTATTTTTATGTGTTTTCGCGCGACTCGTCCCGTGCGTGAACGCGCTCGTTTTCGATTTTACACGGCTCCACGTGCCTCAGTCGCGCCCACGTGACCTGTCCCGCCATCCCGGTGCTATTTCAATCCCGTCACGGAAAATTTCTTTTACCCCGCCCCACGCATGCACGCGGGACGGGGGTACGCCTCTCTTGCATGGGCCCCCCGCCCATTTTCTCCCTTGGGCACCTTTTTGGGCCCCTACCCACCCCATGACCCCTACCCCTATCCTTTCCCTTGGGCGCCCTTTCCATCCTATGCCCACCCTACCCTTTCCACCCCCCCCCCCCCCCCCCCCCACACCCTTCCCTATCCTCCCCTTTGCCCCCCAACTGTTTCTCTCTTCCCTCTCCCTCTGCGTGTCCCTCCCCTCCCTCCATCTCCACCTCCTCTCCTTCACCTGCATTTCCCTCTTCCTCCTCTGCTCCTTCCTCCCCTCCTTCTCCCTCTCATCCTCCTCTCCTTCCCCTCCTTCCCATCCCTCTTCCCCTCGTTGTCGCCATGGCCTGTGCCGCCCTCCTGCGACGCCTGTGCCCCCTTCCTCGTTCGCTGCCTCTGCCGCCTGTAGCCGCCCTGGTCCCCGCCTTCGACAACGTGTGCCCTGGTCCCCGCCTTCGACAACGTGTGCCCTGGTCCCCGCCTTTGATGCCGTGAAGCCCACTCCCGCCGACTGTGCCCGTGCGCCGCCCTTGGACGCCCTGTATCCGCTGCCTCTGGCGACGCCATCTGCTCCTCCCCCCCTTCGTTGCTGATGTGGCCGCTTGCCCCGACTTGCGCCCTGCCGCCTCACGCCCTCTGACGACGCCACGCCGTCGCGCCACCCTCTAGCTGTGGCCCTGCCGTCCCCGCCGACATCGCCTGTGCCCGCGCCCGTTGCCTTCGCTTGATATGGCCAACGCCCTCTACAAACGCCATCCACCGTTCGTGGCCCGCCCTGGTCGCCTGCGCCCCGCTGTCGCCACCGACTACCCGGCGTAACGCCCACCACTGTCTCCTGCCCTGCGCCCGTTGACCCCGCCTTCGCCCTCCTCCACGTGCCCCCCATCACACACATCCACCTACACCCCCTTTCTAAGCCCCCCTTCCCCCCCAGCAAACAACCACACCCCACCTACCCCCATCTAAGCCCCTCTTCCCCCACCACAAACACAAACCCACTGTCACACAAATCCCCTTACCCTATCTAAGCCCCCTTCCCCCCCCAAGTCACACCTATTCCCTACCCCCACCCAAGCACACCAAAACCCTACCCTAACCCCACACAAACCCCTGTTCCCCTGTAGACCCGCAAAAGGAACCCACCCTTCTTAACCACTGTTCACCCGCTGAACCGCCGATCCCCACCCAAACCCTTGTTCTCCCTCGAGACGCAAACATACGCACGTGGCTGTTCGTGCGAGTGTGCTTGTGCGTGTTCATGAGCGGGTGCGGGAGATCGTTAGCTGGCTGTTCACACGCAGCTGACACGCATCCTATTTCTGGGTATTTTCCCAGACTTTTAATTCAAAAACCCGCAAACCCTTTTAAATTTTTTTTGAAAAGTTAAAAAAAATCATTAAAAAATACTTAAAAATTCACAAAAAAATCTAGAAAAATTTCCACTATATATGCAACAATTTGCCATATTTTTCTAAACTAAAATTTTAAAAAAAGAAAAAAATTCAGACCATTTTAAAATTCAAAATTCTTTTAAAAATACCCAAAAATGAAAAAACTCATTAAAAATGGTTAAAAGTTCCAAATTAATTTCCAAAAAATTCCTAAAAATTCTATTAACATTTTTACTTATTGTGGACTATTTTATAAGCTGTAAAACTACTTCATTAAACACCTAAATTTATTAAAAAACAAAAAATCATTTTTCATCCAAACACCAACTAAACTTCTAGCAAAAAAATCCAGATATTTTTGGATTGAGGAGAGTGCATTCTTTGCATTTACATACACCCACTACCAGGTATTTTTCCTTTTATATTATTATTTTTTTCAGCTACCCCAAAACTCACGATTAATTTTTTAAAAAAATGAACCCTAAACACCACCATGGCACGCGCGCTCGCGTTACACACCATTTTTTTAGTAAAAAATAAACCCACCGTTCACTTAGTACGTGCTAAGTACGCTTAAGAAGCACTTTAATAATTTTAATTAAAATAAACCAACCGTCACAAGAGCACGCGCTCCAAAAAAGCGCTCCACATCACCTTAATTTTTAATACATGAATTTGCATTTAGAGACCCAGTCTGGGTATCGAAGTCCGGGATTTGGATTAACGCACCGCTTTAACCTAATAATTGGTAATTAAAATTTTAAGAAGGAATCGCCATTTTCTTGATAAGGTTATCACTTAATAAAAAATTCACCCATTTCTTACTAATTTATTAAAATGAACCTTTCATTAAATTAATTCCCCCTCACTACACTTAATTCCCCTTTTTAATGAACTCGTTTCGTGGGATGGGTACGCGAAGTCTTTGGAGTTGTCTCCATGGTCAAAACTTGATTATCAAAGTTGTGGTCTTGATATGTGTGGGTTGTTGTTATGTTTTGGTTCAGTTTCTTTGTTACGCTTAAGGGTACGGTGTGTAGTTTTTTTTAAATTGCCTGATACGGGGATTTGGGTGTTTGCATGTTGCATAGCATGAAGCTTTCGGTCGCATATGTTTAGAGGTCATGTCAAATTTTTTCTAGGCTGTGGTTTGCTTGGGGATAGTTGGTCGAGTCACGTTTTATCGTTTTGGTTGATATCTTATCCTTGGTTTTTGTCTGTTGATTTGCAGGCATTCTCCTTGATTGTCTGTGTTTGTGATGTGTGTGTAACCATCTGAATGGCGCCTTCTCATGCTCCTCCCCCTATACAGTATGTCCCACTAGTCAGTAGGGATTACTATTCCCTACTCACTTTTGAGTCTCTCACAAAGGCAGGACTCGCAACTTTTGTGGCTGCCTCCTTTCCATTGCTCCCAGAGGATCCATCGATATGTGACGAGTTTCTGGCCTCCTACAGCAAGAAGTCGAGACTGGTCCAGGGTATTTCTATGACTTTGACACCTCGAGGCCTAGGGAAGGCTCTGTCTCTTCCCTCCAAAGGTGAACTCTTTGTTACAACTGGCCAGCTTTTCTCTAATGAAGAGATTTTGAAGCTATTACAAAAGCAGACAAGGGAAATTCTGGATGTTAAGAAGGTGATCAACTCTTCGGGAGTTTCCTTTTCCATGATCACTAATCCTGTGTGGAAGTTGGTGGTCTGTCAGTTTCTCCAAGACAGGTTTATGCCTGTAAAAACGCCATCCCATTACTTCTCCAAAGAGCTTTTTACAGCTTCAAGGATGGTGTTAAAAGGAGTAGCTATTGATTGGAGCACTTACCTACTCACTAAGATGGATCAACATTTCGTCAAAGTCACCAGGGGCAATGTTACCAATGTCACCTATGGATCGTACTTGTATGCCTTCTTAACCTACTCAGGTTTACAGGAGAGTGTGCCTCCACCTCCTCCCTCTGATCCAGTACCTCCTCCTCCACCTTCAGATGAGTCAGAACCAATTGATATAGAGGATTTGGATTCTCCGCCTCCCCTGGTCATACAGCGCAAACGCTTGAAGCGGGTAGCGGATAAAGCTCCTTCAGTTCTTCCTTCAGTGCCCATTCCTGCTACCTCTGGCAGTGATCTCCCTGGTTATCTCACATGCAATAACCTCTTCAAAGCACATCGAGAAGGTTCGTTGGATATATCAGTCCCCTCACTAAACAGTCTAGTATCGGGAGATGCCATTCCTTTCCTATGTAAAGACATTCAGAGTTCCATTGAATTGTCAGTGACAGCCTGTGTTCAATAGCTGTACGCTTCCTTTTATGAAGAACTGATGCAGTCTAAGGACCAGTTGCATAAGGCAACATCCGAGTTAGCCTCTGCTAATGATACCCTAGCAGATTTGTTTAAGCAGATGGAGCAACAAACCCACCTGGTTGCAACCCAAAGAGATGAGATATCTTCTTTGAAGATTCAGTTTTAATAGAGACTCAATCAGAGGTTACTAGCCTCTCAGAGGAGAAGGAGAGGATGTCCAAAGAAGCACAGGAGTTCCAAACTCTTTTAGATGTCAAACTTTCAGCCTTACAGACTACTAATGACACAGTGGAATCACAAGCTTCCCAAATCAAGCAGTTGCAAGATCAACTGGCAAAGTCACAGTCTGTTCCTCCAAGCCCTAATGTTTCCTTGATCCCTTCTCTCTCAGAGTAGGACTTGGCAGCTCTTCAGAGACAGGCTACCTTGTGTCCTCTCTTCCAAGATAAAGTGGAAAGATTGCAATCGAGGATGGACTTGTTATGGTCTACATTTGAGCAGTACCAGGAATATGTTCCTTCGGACCATTCTTTCTTTGTTTACTACCAATTATAGAAGTTGGCCTTCTACATGAAGCTTTCCATGATGGATCTTCCTCTTCCAGAGGATGGTTAGAGTGGGACTTGGTCTGCTGAGTTGCTCACGGAGGTGGTCCGTATGGTGTTTGAAGAATCTGTCACGACCGATACCATGTTGATGTCATATATGTATCTACGAGGAGACTTGTTGATTCCAGATGAAGTGGATATGGCTTGGTATGTGGGAGAGGTGGTTTTACAAGCTGTTTTGTATGTCAACCATTTGGAGTTGCGCATAGATGACATGTTTCAGAGTTAGTCCTCCAAAGTGGCTACTTGCCCTGATAATTCCTGGCATACCATGATTGATTCGGTGGTCTTGAATCAAAGACAGAACATAGCCCCTACCTATGTCCAGAGCACTAATCAACTGAGGGTGGATCTCTTAGCTTATCTTTCCAAACATAATCCGTTTGATTCTACTTTTTTTTAATGCCTATCAGAGAAGATCTACCTTAGGACCTTCTGTTCCTACCCTACTGTATTACCAACAAATGGCTCACTGATATGATATATATATTTCCCTCTCCCAATCCAATTCCACAACCATCTCACCCCTTCTTTTCCAACCTCAATCTTTTTCTCAAATTCCCATATTTACATACTATTCTTTTATTGAGGATAGAGTATTTTCCTTTTCTCCACCATGTCCTTCTCCATCCATTCATGTACCTTCTACCTTTCCTATTTATCAGTTAACACCCTTCTTAAGTGATTCCCTAAAATTTTCAGCCACTCCTTTAAATTATTCTTCCTTTTATGATTTTGCCTACCCATCTCTTCATCCACTTTTCCTTATTCCACTTCCATCTCCTGCCACTTCTATATCTCAACCACCTCAGTTGGCTAGTGACTATGATGGGTTTGATCATCAGATTTCCAGAAGAAGGGGATGGAGCTCGAATGATTCCCTTATAGGACCTCAGATAAACTGGGCCATAATTCCAAGAGAATGGACAGCTGTGCCAGTCAAGCATAGCAGAACTATATTCATTTTGCTCAGCAGTATTCACAGTCTCTAGATCCTTCAGTGAGATTAACTACTCATTTTGCTTGGTACCTGGCATATATGCATAAGCATTCTCATAATGATTCAAAGCCTATTCCAAAGTTGTGCATGAATGTCAATGTGAGCATTGATTCCCAGCAGCTGGATATATTGTATTTTCATGCCCTTTGTTTGCCTAGCAGATACCTTGTCCTGTTGGAAAGGATGTGCTGCCTTCAGTTTTTTCAGAATCCTCCCAAGACATTTGTGGATGATTCCTTGTCTATGGATCGTTTCCGAAATCACCAATCTTTCAAGAGGGATCATCTTCATTGATACCTTTCCCAATGTATGGTGGATGATTTTTAATGATAAAATCTCTCTTTTTGGAGGAGTCATTCAGATGGTTGTGTTGTGTGTAGTGTTTGTGTTGTGAGTTAATTTATGTAATAAGATCGTGGTGGTTGCCTATTGGATTTGCTTTCGTGCGAGCTACATTTTTGAAGAATTGTGGTGATGGGGTCATGGTTGGAGAGTTGAAGAAGCTGATGCAGAAGAAGAAGAAGAAACCTCTTATATCCTTTACAAGTTTGTTGTGATTTTTAGTTTGATAAGAAGTATTAATGTATAAAGGGTTTTCCTTCATCGTATTTTTTATATCAGATACAGGTGATAAGTTGGGGTCGTGGTTGGATGGACTGTTTTTGAAGAGATATTGAAAATCAAAGTTGAGCTTTTGAATGAACTTGTATTCCCTTTTTCCTGGGTCGCGAGGACGCTTCCTTATTAAGTGTGGGGATATGTTGAGTGTTGAAATGACTTGTTTTTTGGCTGATGTTTGTTGTTTTTGAGAGCTGAATGGTTGATTTTATGAGATGATTGATTGGTTTGAAAGTGGTTTGAGAGTGTTTTGGATGATATTGATTATGTTTTGGAAGTTCATGATGTTTATTAGTAGAGATATGAGGTTCTGATATGTTCTGATAGGTTATGATTGGTTCTGTATAGCTTCTATTTTGTTCTGTTTTCTTTCTATATGAGGGATGGATTGATGATTGATGAAGGTTGAGATCTTGTGAAAGCTTATTGAATAGTTTTTGAGAGTTTGGAATGGTTTGAGTATGAGTTAAGTGGTTTTGATGACCTTTTGTAACCTTCTGTAGGTCTTCTGTAGAGCTTCATTCTCTGTATTGTAACTGTACTGTAGCTGTTCTGGTACTGTACTGTGACTGTTCTGTATGCTTCTGTATGTGTTCTGATGGATGAGAGTGTAGCTTGGGAAAGTTTTCTAGCCGTGGAAAGAGGTGAATACAAGTGCAAAAGAGCTAAAAAAAGTGAAAGAAGTAGCTACTGAAGACTCAAGTAAAGACTAAAGTGAAGTGATAGTGGTGAGCTATGAAAGGACACTGTAGTGGCTCTGGTGACTCTTCATATCAGACATACTTCTTGGGAGGGGTATCCACGACCTAAGAAGGATTATTGAGAGTGATTATGAGAGATTGTAGTGAGGATATGATGTATTATTGATGGAGAGAGAGAGAGAGAGAGAGAGTCAGAGATAGTCAAATCTACTAAAACAGAGTGATTGTATATGAGAGATTGAGAGAGAAGACTATGAAGATATTGAAGATGAATATTATGTGATGTATTTCCATTAAAAGATGGTGTATTCCTTTGCTTTATTTGTTCTATTGATGGATTTTGTGAAGATATTGAAGAATATGGTTGATTCTATTAAATCTGTGGGAGATCTACATGATGCTGCATGAAGATTTCTTGTGCATGGTGTTCTTTTCTTCATTGTGATCATATGAAACCTAATAAACAAGCGTGTTGATGTTACAAGATAGATTTTCTTGCAAGAGAATTCCCTTTTCCTTGGTGTTCCTCTTGGGGATCCAGTGTGACGGGGTGTCTAAACCCTAGTCGGTGTGTATCCTACTTGTTACACATTGCCCTATGACACAAGCTCGCTGAAAGAAGGTGATGGGGTGGATTGCAATTGTAGGCCTTAATGAATAGGTTAAGATGAAGTTGGCATTGTTTGAGGACAAAGACATATTAGATGAAGAGATACTAAAACTATGGAATTATCATCAAGGAATTACCATTAGGGCCATTTCGATGGCCAATAGGAATGCTAAAATATGGTCTAGTGTTTCGGCGGATTGTAAGAGAAGTGCTTGTGATGCGTAGAAAGATGAGGAGAAGAGAGCATGTCTTCAAAGTGGGGTTACAAGCTCCTTAGGAAGATGATTGTTTGAAGCCTATGGGAACCTTTTTGAAGCCTAATAGTACCTTTGTGGATAAACCTCAAAATACTTTGTGATAGAAATATCAAACTAAACCTTCGCATTAAAAAAAAGAGAGAGAAAGAGAGTTATGTTTCAATTTTGGTAGGGCACGGCTGCGCATGCAAATATTCATACTATGTTTAATCGAGGGTTAACAATGGGGTAGGAGCAAGAGTGCTACTACACCACACAACACACATGAACCAGATGAAGTCCATTATTGCATCCATCGACCTTGCGATAGGTCTAGTGTGGGATGTTGCTTAAACACCATGGGGGAATTTCTTGACCATAAAGAGGGCTCGAAAGCGTAGAGTGTGGCAGACGCATGAGGAGATTGAGAGCCAATGGATATACAGGTACATCTCACTATTCATCACAATATTCCAAGCAATGTATTAAAGGTAGCTTTTGAGCATGTATAGTGGCTTTTGATAGTCTCTATATTGCGTAGCTCTTGAGCCTATACACGATTGTTATCTATGGATGAGAATAGGGAAAGTAGGGCTACAATTTTTAGCAATGACATAGCTATTGAAAGCCTTGTAATAGAGTCTAAATAGAATTTTTTTGTTCAGCAAGTCCATGGGTCAGATGCTATAATTGAAGAAGAGAACTGTATTTTCTTTTTGTCCCATTCTCCATGAGGAGAGGTTAGAAATATACTAGTCTTTCTTTTCATGAAAGAAATAGGCTAGTATAGAGCTTGTGCTAGCCACTATGAGCCACTAGTTGCATATCTTGCTCCAACGAAAGGCAGAGGTTGCATTATAACTAGAGAAATTTTCATTTTGCAGTTGCAGTCTTTACCAGCTACTATGACAGGAACATCATATTTTGTAACTTGTACAATAGGACTCGATCCTTCACTTATATGTGTAACAGCTTGTCTACATTGGATCCATGATGTAGCATTGCAAGAAGCATTCAATTTTACGCACAATATGCATCATTGTGCTCCTACCAGTGGTTGAGGTCAGTAATGTCCAGTACTTGTTAGATGTGCTTCTAAGCACATTATCTCTCACAATGTATTGTTTATCACTACACGTGATGGAAGGATAAACATTGGTGTGGACAGTCCTAGACAAAATAAAAGCTACTCGAGTATGAAAACATGGCAGGTGGCTCTTGGAGATGTGAGCAAGTAAATTGGAGCCATCAGGATTGCCCAAAAAATAGGGATGGCTTGAGTTTTAACACTTAACTCAGCAATCGATACCCAAGGACTAAGATGGTTACAAAAAAATAGTTATAACAAGTTTGCAGTAGTAATGGCCAGTACCTCAAATACCTTCTTAATTCCCTGAACCAACAAATAATAATCTGAAATTAAAACATCATCTCTAGTAGCAGATTGTAGCAGTAGTAGCAACATTGGATCAAGGAGAACCTATTACAAGGAAGTCAATTGATAGGAGTCATCAATTGTGAATACAAGCAAATATTATTACCAGGTTGGGATTTCCAGGTACTTTACTGCTTAGGGATGGTCTGTTGAATTTATGTAGTGACTATATTTGCTAAATATGCTTCACTTAAGAATATATGTCCTAAATATGCTTCACTTGCAAATGCAAAAGAGATTTGGAGTATGTCATCATGAAATGCTTGAATTACAGGATATATACAATATGGGTATGGAGAGTAGGCCTTCACATATTATGAGTAGATACAACTTGAGGGTCTCTTTGCCTTTGCTTGTTCCTTGAAGGCTTGTGCTACTAGGAAAAGGATATTATTGATGGCACTACATTGTGGTTTCCTTTTGACATCTGGTGGTAGAGACCGTCTTGTACATATACATGATGTTTGCAGATATTGTGACTTGTACATTCATAGTCTGTCATTCCTTTGTCAACATGGTGGTCATTTAATATTCATGTTTTGGAGTTAGGTTTATTTTGTCTTGGCTCAATTGTAAAACCACTTGCATGCAGATTAGTGGTGTTTCGCAACATAGAGGCAACGGCAACGGGCATCAACTGTACATGTTATCATGAAGCAATGGCTTCTCATGGCGCAATTTATGATATGGACATTGATCCATACAACAAGCTAGCAGTAACTGTTGGATAGGTTGGAAGTTATTTTAATGGAAGGTTACCACAAGTCTTATATTGAAACATGATTGGCTAGTATGTTAAGTTATTTGTCTTCTATGGTTTCAGGATAGAATGTAAGAAGTAATGAAGAAATTTCATGAAAGCCTATGGGCTAGCCATAGAGGCATATGGGGAACCTTTAGTAATGTCAAAGAAAAATATTAGTGGCAAAACATGTATCCAGACATAGCACATTTTGTTGAAACCTATTATGTGTGTCAGATGTATTCTATAGTCAAGCATTGAGATGGGTTACAACCAACTTATCCTTTGTTTATACATTATAGATGGGTTATTGATCTTATAAATATGCTTACAAGAACATGGAATACATGATATTTAATGCTTGCAAGAGAGGATCTAACTAATCAAGCTGAATAAAAATCCTTAACAACCAAGATCAATCAAGTTGCTTATCATTTTTGGCTTGAAGAAGTGTTTTGTAGATATGGTTGTGTGGGTAAAGTAACTACAGATAGAGGAGAGTTGGATGCTGATGAGGCACACAACTTCTTTTCTCAATTGGGTATTAAGTTGACTTTAACATCAGCCTACAACCCTAAAGGCAATGGAAAAAGTGAGAGAGGGCACCAGCTACCTTTTGCATTATGGGCTAATCGGGGACTACTCACAGTACACTGACTGGCTATATGCCAGTTGAACTTATTAATGGAAAACAACCAATTATGCCAATTGAAGAATCTATTCTCACATGGAGTCTTCTACCTTGGGAGGAAGACATTAGTAGAGAAGAGTTGCTAACTTTGCGCATATGGCAGCTAGAAAGAAGGCCTGAAGATGTTCAAGTAGCTATTGAGAAGCTAAAGACAGCAAGACTAAAGAACAAAAGAAGATTTGATAAGCGACATTGACTTCGGCCAAGATCAATTTAAGAAAATGACTAGGTGCTTGTCTATGAAGCAACCTAGACAATGCCACATATGTAGTAAAGGTTGTTCATGACAATGCCACATATTCATTGGCTGAATTGGATGGAACAAGCATGAAGATACCCATAGCTAGAAAAAAAATCAAGCTCTTTAAACAAAGAGAAAGTCAACATATGAGTTAGAAGACTTGGATATAATTCAAGAGCATAAAGACATAGAGGAAGAAGAAGAGGCAGAAGATGAAGACATTGACATGGTAGAAGATACTTCTTTTGACACTGTAGATCTGTAAGACTTTGACACATGCTAGAGGATGTGTAGGTTAGGAGGGGATGGATGTTGTGCCGCTACACGCATATTGTGTAAAAAACTCTAGAGTGCGGCTTCCTTATAGATTTAGAGAGCCAATGCCATTTTAGATATTAGTGTTAGTACCCATGATTAAAAAATATTAGATTTTTGGATAAGTTTTAGCCAATTTTTGATATTCTAGATATTATCTCTTCTAAAAATCCATAAAACTATAGATAACTTCTAGATTAGGATGGCATGTAAAAGAAAGCATGTAGCTTTCAACCAAGTTGAGAGGATTTTATGTAAAAAGAGAGATTAACCAAATCGCACGACACGTAATCTCTATTTTCAAGCAGTGAACAGCACTTCAAAGTGAGAGATGAAGAAAGAGTGATCTGGTAGAATTCTGACCACCTATCATAGTATTTTACCCTCCTCTCAGAACCAATGGAGGTATCAAATTGGCGATCTGAGCAACATAGAGGAATGTTTTATTTTATACACATTTTTGTCTATTGAAGTTTTATCTTCTCATAATGAAAGAAAAAATTAACAGGCTTCAACTGTATTAGTATTCTTCTACATTTTCTAATTCTTTTTGGGAGTATTCTTCTATGTCTTTAATTTTTTTGAACCCCTTCTCTTCTGTCTACTCCTCTCCTTGAATCTACCTTCACCCTCCTTTCTCTTACCCCCCTGGTGGACTCTCGACACCAAATGCACCGACACCATGTTAGGGGAAGTTTATACTATCATCAGAGGTGAATTCCAGAAGATATTTGGGGCGATTTGGGGCTGATATCTTTAGCCATATTCAGATAATTAGCTATAACATTGTTCTTTTAATTCATTTCTTACTCTACAGAAGACATCTTGTCAAAATATGCAAGTGTTATGCACCCCTATGGCAAGGCAATGTTTGTAGATCATTCATAGATGCTTTGAGTTGAATTGAGAGAAGCTATTTCTCTTATTTCTTGGCTGTGACACTACAACAAAAAGGCCTCTTAGACGCACTTTTAGACGTGATTTTTGAATTGAGAGAAAATCTTACGGCCGCATCTACAAGCCCGTCTATTTGTGCGTCTACCATTTCGTGTCTATAGTCGCATGTATGAGGAAATTCACACGGACCAATAGACGGGCATATACACGCATGAATACAAGCACATAGAAAAACTAACATTATTATTTATTTAATTTTTTTGTGTGTCTACATAAAAAATTAGACGGGCATATAGACACGTTCATAGATGTGCTTTTACAAGCGCTAGTAGACGCGAACGCAAAACTAAAAATCTCATTTTTTAAAAGATATTTAATTTATTTTTATTAATTTGAATTATATAGCGCGTGTACTCTGCATTTTAGATGCGAGTATAGACGCGCGTTTTCTACAATTTAGATGCACAAATAGATGCAAAGAACATAACTAGAAAAAAAAAGCCAGAGAGCATGTCTCTGGTTTTTTTTTTCCCCCTCCCATACATCAAATTGTGCATTTGGGAAAAAGACAATGGATCTGAAGGCACGAGAATTGAAAACAAAAATCCATGTATAAAACGCATTTATATTGGGAGTTTCAGTGCTTACGACCTAAAGCGTGGCCACAAGCAGTAGGCTCAAAGATGGATAATAGATATACAAGGAAACAAGGCCATAGAGGAGGTATGGTGCTCCTCTACAAATTTGAAGAAGAAACATCTTCGCTAGCACCACCATGGCTACTAGCATCGCTATCCCTCTCCTCGCTATGCTCCACATCGGGGTTCGCCTACACACACAAAAGATCAAGGTTGCTTACGTACAATAGCAAAGAAAAAGTTATAATTAGCTATACTTTTAATAGGAAAGTAAGAAAAACATACCTCCTCTGGCTGTTGAATCCTCATAGCCCGGTTGTGTTGCTCCTCAGTGATAAGACCATCCTCATAGAAGTGAAGCCATGTGGCTGCACGGTTATGGCCTCAATGGTAACCTATCTCTCTAGGAGTAGGTATCCTACCAACGATAGTAGTCTGCAAAACAATTATGATATATACAAATAATTATGAGACACAATGTATTAGAACAAATTATATAAAGAATTGAAAGAAATATAAATTTTAAAAAATTAGAAATCAAAATATACTTACAAACTCTGCCTCCCATGACTCTCTGCCGCTCGATCCGTAATGTGACGATCCCATGGTTTCCATTTGGATGCATTGCGCCTCTGCGTGTTGGTGACTCTTCACTTTCTCTGATGCTTTCTTCTTGGCTTTCTTCCACTCTATGCGGTGGCATATAGGTGGTTGGCTATAGGCTCCACGCCCCTCCTCCTGTCTCCGCAGTGACTCCCTGGTGCATGTCATAAGGTGGGATCTTTTGTTGTGAAGCAAATCCCTCACTTTCGTGCGTCGGCAATCATCCGAGAATCGCTGACTCTCAGGATTTTGGTACCTCTTATGGACTGCCCTCAATGCCTCCTACCACAAGCCGCTTTTCTGATTCTTGAAGTAAAGGAAACAATCTTTATACGTCGCATGCACGACGCTCCTCATGTACACCATTATATCCCTTCCTTCATCATCATGGAAGATGCCACCAGTATCTATAACTCTATAGTACTGGTGTACAAGCTCCTCTACGTGATCTTCTGGTGAGGGTGATCGCTCCCCACCTCCTAGGCAACCCCCACATAAGCCTCGTCCTCCCCCTCGACTCTCCCTCCTCCCTCTCTGTCAACTACTATCTGCCTCGCTGGATGCATGTGCTTCTACAAATGCACGTGCGTCGACTGACGCTTGTGCTTCAGCCGATCCATATACAGGTACTGCACGTGGAGTACTTGCAATTGGAGTTTGGACATTTGGTGTTTGGGAAGTAGTGCCAAGCAAAGACGTCAAGGCGTTCCACACATGACGTTGAACACCTCATCTGTTGTGGGAGAGTGGCCAAGATGTCTAGTCATCTCTCCCATGAAGTCTTCCCTACTAGGAAAACCTCCAAAAAAAGCATTGATGCCTCTGCCAAACAAGCCCAATGTATCATTCATGCAATCCAAATCTGGGTCATTGCTAGATGAACCAGGATGCGACATCTACAAACAAAACACAGGAATAAGATAAATTTACTAAACTGCAATATTGTGCAATATTCGTACAATTTCAAAAAAAAAAAAATATCAGAGCTGGCGCATGTATAATCGCGTCTGAGATGCAGAATAGACACACTCTCAGACGCTTCCCTGAGGTCAAACCCTCTGGTCAGAGCGCATGTATATTCGCATCTGAGATGCAGCATAGACGCGATCTCAGATGTGTCTCTGAAGTCAAAGCTTCTAGGCAAAGCGCGTGTATTCTCGCGTTTGGAATGCAGAATACATGCGCCTGGAGATGTGACTCTGAAGTCAAAGCTTCTGGGCATAGCACATGTATTCTCGTGTCTGAGATGCGAATACACGCGCTTGGAGACGCGACTCTGAAGTCAAAGCTTCTGGGCAGAGCGCGTGTATTCTCGCGTCTGAGATGCAAAATACACGCACTTGGAGATGCGACTGCAGATGCGATGACAAAAAACATAGATGTGTGTCTATGTCTGCGTCTGCACTGAAATCTACACGCGCTGTCAAACGCGCTCAGTCGGCTGCTTTCAATACGACAACCGCCATCCATGATTTATTTGTGATATAAGAAGTTCAATCATAGATCCTAATACAGAGAGAGAGAGAGAGAGAGAGAAAGATAGGACTCACCTTGGGTCTTTGGTGTGGACGGGTGGTGGCGCTGCTTCCTTCCCCTTCTTCCTCTCCTTGGTGAGTTACTCTCCCTTGATGCTTGCTACTTGTTGTCTCCTCTCTTTGCTTCTTCTAGATCTTGTTCTCCTCTCTTTTGTTCTCTCTTTCTTCTTCTCCTTGGCTTTCTTCTTTCCCCTCTTGTCTCTTTGAAGTGAAAGAAGAGGTGAGGCATGAAGAGACTAGTGAAGGTAGATTGCATGTCAGCTGAACTCGAGCTTCAGAATGCGCAAAAAACACAGGAAATGAAAGGTCCAGTTTGAAAAGAAATGATTCAAGCATCTTTTGAATTTTGACTTTTGCGTCTATTTTTGTGTGTATATGCGCGTCTACGTCTACGTAAACGCGCTTATAGACGTGAATTTAGATGCGTAGATGGACGCAGATTTAGACGTGTAGTTAAACGCAGGTATAGACGCTCGTTTAGCTTTTATCATGAGTTTTTGTTTTTAAGATAAGTTTTGATAATAAGTTCTTATCATAAATTTTTATGTATTTATGATAAGTTTTGTCTTTTTAAAATTGAGATCTTAGAATAATTAATACTCCTTGAAGTTTTTATGTAAACATATGAATAACAAATTTGATGTTGTCATGAATTAGGTTTAATCATGTCATCGTCATCACCTAGTGTAGTGCATGCTGATGAGTCAATGAGCATATCCTCAAGTGAGGATGAAACATTACGTCTTCATAATCGAGATGCATGGCTACGATAAAAAATTAAATGCATGTGTGATCGTTGTCCAGGGTGTATTTTTTGAGCACGTCGAGTTACAATGTCACAGTACCTTAGTATGTATAGAGAATGGGACCGAGAAAAATCACCGGTATTCGTTGTTTTTAACACTAAGATTGCTAGTCTATGTTACTCAATATATATCAACGTACATGTAACTCCCTTTTCTGGTTGATTAGGATGCGGTGCCACATCCTCAGGGCGTCAAGAGGTTGCAAAATGTCGACACCAGGAGACAGAGTCTTCAAGAAAAGTGGAGCATGACGATCATGATAGTAGCCCTCATGAAATGCCCCATCAAGTTGTAGAGGATGAGATTTTGGACAACATGGTACACGATCTATTTTCACAACCGGTTCGGGGAGAAGGTCACTCTACGAAGCCAGATAACCCACTATACGTAGAGTCATCTACTCTGTTGTATGAAGGTTGTACGTACTGCGTTCTTCGTGCGTCCCTCGAGATACTTAACTTGCAAATAATTTATGGATGGAGTAATGTTAGTTTGAATGCGTTATTGAAGTAGGTATCAATTTAGTTTGGCTTATGAATCATAATATTAATTGTTCTATAATTTTGAAATCAGACATAAATATATGTTGGTAGTTTTTTAACTCACTTTTGAAAATATATGTAGGTTATTATCACAAATGCTTTCAAAAGAAAACAAATTGCCAAATAAGAGAGAGCAAGAAGACATTACTTAACATCTCTGGGAGGCCTCGATTATGTCAAGATCCATGCATGTGTCAATGATTGTGTCTTATTTCGTGGGATTCATGAGTTCGCACGAGAGTGCCCTGTTTGTGGCGAATCAAGATACGAAGTGGAGATGAAGTCAATGGATGTGCCTCATAAGGTTTTGCAACATTTTCCGATTGTTCCACGTATTCAACTTATGTTCAAGTGTAAGTCTATTGGAAAGCTCATGTCATGGTATTCTAGTCATCGTTCAAGTGATGGAAAATGGAGGATCCCTACAGACACACCGGCATGGCAACATATAGATAATTTGTGGCCCGTTTTCAAAGAAGAGCCAAGAAATTTTAGATTTTGTTTAGGTATGGATGGAATCAATCTATTTGGCATCAAAAGCACATCATAGAGTGTATGGCCAGTGGTATTGGTGAACTATAATATTCCTCCATTCATGCAATTAAAAAGGGACATGTAATGTTGTCCCTTCTGATTCTTGGAAAGCACAAGGTAAAAAACATGGACATTTACTTAGAGCCTTTGATTGAAGAGTTAGAAATGTTATGGGAAGGTATTGAGGTGCAAGATACAAGCGCATCTGCATCCTCTAGAGATTTCACGTTGAAGGCTATGTTGTTGTAGACCATGCATAACTTTCTAGGATATGGAGAGTGTTCAGGTATATGTATATAACTCTATATTTGAAATTCAAGACTTGAATCAATTGCATGTTATTAATTCACTTGTTTGTTCAGGTTTAACCACATCAGGATATCATGCATGTCCTATTTGCGGTCCCTCTCTAGTTTTCTCTAGGCCGACACGTTTAAAGAAGGTTATCTATGACAATCATCATTGATTTCTTCCTATTGACCATTCCAAATATGTTCTCCCTACTAATGGAATGACTCCACAATCTCTAACCATTCGAGATTGAAAGGAGAGATGGATTAATGTCAATAGTCACCCTTCACTCGGCAGGAGTCGGTAAGAAGTATATTTCTCTCGATTGACTTTAAAGTATTTAGCATGATGAATTGTTTACATAATATATTGTTTAGTTGTTAGGTTCCCTATATTTTTTCATCTTTCATGTTGGATTGAACTCAAGATCAATCACCTGTTGGACCCCATGCACATATTCAAAAATGTTGTATCTGTCAAGATTGTGGGAGAGAAGGAAGGAGTCTCACTTGTAGCTTTCTTGCTTGCACAATGGGGGAAGACACACAAGGGTGGAGGCTGAAAACTATTTTTCTCTTCTTAGTTGTGGAAGCCAAAAGAACTCTCATACAAAGAAATAGAAGAACCCTATATATGGGTCTTAAACCAAACTCAAATAACTAAGGTGGCATACTAACTGAGCCACAAACTAGAGTAGATAAGGATAGCTATCATGTAGCTATTATTCATGGGCGGTGTACCAACCGCATCTGCAACTAACACGTCGGTGACATAAATGCACAACGGTCACCCTGGCATATCACGAGTGGAGCTCGATATCTCAACACTCCCCCTCGAGCTCAATCCCAATTCTTGCACACCAAGGAGGTCTCTGAACTTGCGCAGCTTCTCTGCGCCCAATGCCTTCGTGAATATGTCAGCTACCTGATCCTCTGTACTGACAAAAACTAGATCAATAAGACCTAGTAAAACCCTCTCTCGCACATAGTGATAATGCACCTCAATGTGCTTTGTTCTAGCATGATAGACTGGGTTATTTGCCAAGTGTATACTGCTCATGTTGTCACAATAAATGACAACTGGCCCATCTGTAGGCTGATGCATATCATAAAGTAGCTTATGCAACCAAGCTACCTCACATGCAGCCATTGCTGCACACCTGTGCTCAGCCTTTGTGCTCGACAAGGCAACTGTAGGCTGTTTCTTGCTGCTCCAAGTGACTGCAGCACTCCCAAAAGAGAACACATATCCACTGGTAGATCGTTTATCAGAAATGCTACCAGCCCAATCAGTATCAGTGTATCCATGCAACTGTATCGGAACCCCAGTCTCATAAAATAGTCCATACTGCAATGTGGACTTCACATACCTGAGTATGCGTCTAGCCGCATCCAAATGCGGTTTCCTTGGAGCCTGCATAAATTGACTTACCAATCCAACAACATAGCTCAAATCTGGCCTGGTAATAGTCATATAAATCAAACTTCCTACTATGCGTCTGTACATAGTAGGGTCTTCCAGAAGCTCACCTGCATCTGTGCTCAGCTTCACATTCTGCTCCAAAGGAACTGAAATAGGCTTACAGCCTGTCATCCCATATTTGGATAGCATGTCCAATCCATACTGCCTCTGCAAGAGCTGTATCCCACTTGGTGATCTAATCACCTCAATGCCCAAGAAATAACGCAGCTCTCCCAAATCCTTCATCTCAAACTTCTGCTTCAATAGCATTTTCACATGAAGGATATCTTCATCACTGTCACCTGTCATAATCAAATCATCAACATAAATGACAAGTAGCATAATACCTTTCTCTGTTTTTCTCACATAAAGTGAGAAATCTGCCTTGGAAATCTGAAAGCCAATAGTGACAAGATACTGTCCTATCTTGTCAGACCATGCTCTAGGTGCTTGCTTCAAGCCATACAAGGCTTTCTTCAACCTGCAAACAAACTCAGGATGAACAGCATGCACATAACCTGGTGGCTGCTCCATATAGACATCTTCTTGTAAATCACCATGCAAGAAGGCATTCTTTACATCCATCTGATGTAAAGACCATCCCTTTGATGCAGCCATAGCAATGACTGCTCTTACGGTTGCCATCCTTGCAACTGGACTGAATGTTTCTTCATAGTCAATGCCATATGTTTGTGTATACCCCTTGACTACTAATCTTGCCTTGTATCTGTTCATAGAACCATCTGCATTGTGCTTCACCTTATAAACCCACTTACAGCCAATTGCATTCTTACCTTTAGGCAAAGGTACCAATTCCCATGTAGCATTTGCTTCCAAGGCATCCATTTCTTCATCCATGGCTTTCTCCCATTTTTCTTTTTCCATGGCTTGCTCAAAAGAAGTGGGTTCTGGTTCCTGTATCACTTTGACCATATATGCATAGTGAATGGCTGTAAATCCATCATATTTCAGCCTATCCACAGGATACCTAGCTCTCGTAGACCTACGCAAAGTAGGTTCACTCCCAGGTGCTCTCAAAACATCCCTAGTCTTCCTTACTCCAGGTGTAACAATAGAAGGTATACCCAACTCATCATCAATGCTCTGTTCTGAGCCACTGGATTCACCATCCACATAAGAGTGACCTGCATTCACATTAAACATGGGCTGATCAACCTTCTCTTTTCCTTTTCGTGATACCTGCATACCACTATCTGCATTGCTTTGAGAAGATTCTCCTGATCTCAATCTGCCTGTCCATGGCGAAGAATGTGAACCACTGCTAGAGGACACTCCAGGTCCACTAATATTTTGTGACTGCTGCTGTGAATTCTGTGCAGCATTACCATTTTTTGCATCTACATCATCAATCACATTTACTAGTTTATATCAGCTACTCATCTCATAAAAAACAACATCTCTGCTCACTGTAAACTTACGAGTAGAAGGGTTATAGCATCTATACCCTTTTTGCTACAGAGAGTAACCAATAAAGATGCACTTCTCAGCTTTTGGATCCAACTTGGATCTCAACTCATCTGGCACATATACATAGGCAATGCAACAAAAAATTTTCAAATGAGAAATATCTGGTTTCCTACTTGTATACCTCTCCTCTGGAGTCATTCCATGTATTGCTGCAGTGGGAGTCCTGTTCATTATGTAGACTGCTGTAGCAACTGCTTCAGCCCAATAAAAATCTGGCAAGTCTTTTTCATTGAGCATGGCACGAGATACCTCTCCAATATACCTATTTTTCCTTTCTGCAATTCCATTTTGTTGTGGGGTATAACTGCATGAATATTGCTACTTTATGCCATGCTCCTGCAAGAACTTTGCAAACTCATTTGAGAGGTACTCTCCCCCTCCATCTGACCTTAGGCATTTTATTTGCAGACCTGTTTCTTTTTCAGCCATAGCTTTAAGGGTTTTGAAATGCCCAAAAACTTCACTTTTCTTTTTCATAAAATACACCCAAACTTTTCTGCTATAGTCATCAATAAAAGTGACAAAATAATGACAGCCTCCAAGAGATGTAGCTTTAGTAGTCCACACATCAGAGTGGATTAATTCCAATGGCTTCTCACTCTCTTGAACATGTCTAGGAAATGGTTTCCTTGCCTGTTTTCCAAACTGACAGGCTTCACATACCTTATGCATTTCTGCAACCTTGAATTTTGGCAATCCTGCAACAATATTTTGGGCCTGCATTGATTTAAGTCGTTGTACATTAACATGACCAATGCGTTTATGCCAGATATCAATATCTGCAACTACACCGGTCCCATGTGCAAACATTGCTGCACTCAATTCAAACATGTCTGCATCCAACGTAAACATTCTGCCCTTCTTATTTCCTTTTGCTATCAAGCGACCTTTATTTTTCATATCCTCAACAAAGCATCCATGAGGATTAAATCTGACCTGCAAGCCATGCTCAACCATTTGACCGACAGAAACCAGATTCTTGGTGATATTCGGGACATGAAATACATCGGACAGGTATTTCTTTTTTCCATCCTGCATAGACAATAGAATTTTTCCAATCATCACAATAGGATGTGCAGTATCATCACCAGTCTCCACAAATCCTGGTTTTTCCATTTTCCTTGCATCCTCCATCCATTCTGCATGACCTGTCATGTGGTTTGATGCACCTGAGTCAACATACCATACATCATTGCTTTCTTCTGCACTTGTCACAGAATTGTTCATGTGCTGCACCATGAACAAATGCTCATTTCTGTCATCACCCTATCTGCTAGAAGATGCATAATTCCCTTGTTGCAGTTTTTCATTCATGATGTCATTCTGCTTTTTATAGCAGTCTTTAGCCATATGACCCATTTTACCACAGTAATAGCATTCAACATTACTGTTTGCATTTTGGCCTCTTTGCCATCCACCACGACCTCTTTGGCTCCCCCTGCCTCTAGAGTTACCACGTCCTCCTCCATAGGACTGGTTTTCTTGAGTTTGCTGCATATTCTGATTTCTACCACGGCCTCCAAATCGGCCTCCTCTACCTCTGCCTCTACCTCTTCCAGCATTTGAGTAGAAGACAGTTTCTTTTGAAGTTCCTCCTGAAGAAGATGCACCACCATTTCTCTGCTCCTCAGAAATTAGAAGAGCAATCAACTCCTCAAAATCAGGAAATCTTTCACGAACTGAAATGGATGTCCGAAACTGTGCATAATCCTTTCCTAGACCATTCAAGGTCACAGAAACTAAATCATCATCTTCCACCGGCGACCCAATGGAAGCAAGTGCATCTGCAATCTTCTTCACCTTCATGTGGTAGTCATTGATGCTCATATTTTCTCTTTGCACATTGTGCAACTCTTGCTTGAGCTGCATTTTCTTGGCTTGCGTATTTGTGCTATACATCTTTGACAGAGTATCCCATGCCTCCTTTGGCGTACTTGCATCTTGAATATGCACAATCATAGAGTCTGAAATGTTGATAGAGCCAGTACATAACTTTCCTGGCTCTCTCATGCCATGCTTTGAATGCCTGCATTTGCTGTTGATTGGGAACATCAGGAAGAACTGGTTCTTCTTCATTTCCTGCAACAAATTCCCAATATCCTTTTCCCATAAGGAAATTCGTCATTCTAAACTTCCATGCTTGGAAGTTGTTCTTGTCAAGCTTTTCAGTGACAATCTGTGAGAGAGAATCAGACGCCATTACAGAACACTGCAAAAAATTCTGTCACTGCAAAAACTCAGCTTCACCCTCACAAGGGCAAATCTGCAAAACTGGCGAAAGTGGTATTTGACCACACAGTCACTTCCTAGTGACGATTTTGCATCAACAGGCAACAGGGATGATTCTGTAACTCCCAATGTCTCTGCGCACAAGCATACGATGCGATTTCTACAGTAACTTTTCACTGACCTGTAGAACAGTGGTTGCACAGCATAAAACAGGGCTTTTTTCTGAGTGCGTGCAGAAAACTTCCGCCTCCAAAACAGGCCCCGAAATGGCCTCAAATACAAAAAACAGGGTCGCCAAGAGCTAAAGCTCTTTCCCACAGCATATACTGCCCTCTTGCTTCACCGCGAAGGGCGTCTCAACTTGAGACAATGCACTCTTGCAATTTTTGGCTGTGCTACCTGCAGAGATCTGCTCCCAAAACAGAAAATGAAAGCAACACTGCTCCTCTTACCAGAACACCACGAGCTTGGCTTGCTTTCTTGAGCTCCTTACCACGAACAAGGCTCTGATACCATGTCAAGATTGTGGGAGAGAAGGAAGGAGTCTCACTTGTAGCTTTCTTGCTTGCACAATGGGGGAAGACACACAAGGGTGGAGGCTGAAAACTGTTTTTCTCTTCTTAGTTGTGGAAGGCAAAAGAACTCTCATACAAAGAAATAGAAGAACCCTATATATGGGTCTTAAACCAAACTCAAATAACTAAGGTGGCATACTAACTGAGCCACGAACTAGAGTAGATAAGGATAGCTATCATGTAGCTATTATTCATGGGCGGTGTACCAACCACATCTGTAACTAACACGTCGGTGACATAAATGCACAACGGTCACCCTGGCATATCACGGGTGGAGCTCGATATCTCAACAGTATCTATATTATAGGATCACTTGATAGGGGCTCATGATTCAGTCAATGTAAGGGAGAATTTACGTAACATTGGTCGCATGAGATGAGCCTGGCCATGCATTGGACCCAGAGGAAAGATTGAGCTATCCCATGCACCTTGGATGTTGTCAAAGAACGAGGAAAAAATAGTGAAGGAACAAATATGTAGCTTTCGAACACCCACAGGATGTATGAGATGTCTCAAGGGAGCCTTCATAAAGAAAAAGAAAAGAGGTGTGGAGCAACTATCTGGTTTGAAGTCCCACGATTGGCACAAAATGATAACTTATCCTTATTAAGAACTCAATTTGCTTCATTTCTATGCCTTATTAATAACTTTGCGCTCTATGCCTTGTTTCTGTTGTGGTGTGATAACTTATCCTTATTAAGAACTCAATTTGAAGCTCTTTTGAAGCAAGTCTCTTTACCTTACAAGTCTTGTAATTGACTCATAAACTTTTGTCCCTAACAATCTACATTGAATGTAACCATGCAAAGTTGATTCATGCTATGACATCATGTATAAATGATGAGATGCAAAGTTATTTATGATACATGACTCATCACTCGTCTACAAAGTATTGCACTCGCATGCCATGTCCAAATGGCGTCGTTGTTTTGTTGGCTGTCGGTTTTCTAGATGCAAGACGGGCTATAAATTAGCGGGCAGCGGTATCCATGCCTTAGGTGAGGCTAAGATTCAGTGAATCGAAAGAATTGAACCAGGCACCGACCGTAGATATGGCGTGGACGTCCAGGATTCAGGCGTCGTCGAGCTTCAGCGCCAAGGCGCTGCAGGTCTACTTTACGACCGCCTGTCTTGTTGTGGGGCTTGTTTATGCGCAACATGGAGGTTTCAGCTCGCAGGTAAGTAATCATACTCTTCCTTCATTCACGACCTTTGCGTTACTGGTGTTAAATGGCCTGTCCGTAATTTGTAAGCTCATCATCCGCTACAGGCCGACGCCTCACAAGCGCAGAGCAGGCAGGCGTAGTATGTTGTGAGGTGCTGACCTTTAGAAATTGTTACGGAATTTTTATGGTCTTCTTTGTTGTGGTAGTGGCCGCTAAAATCACCTTATAGTGCATGAGTCTGCTAAATCTTACGTCGTGTACTGGCGTTACGTTATTACGGATGATCAGCTTGTTTAATCATATACTAACGTTTGTGCGTATATTCTCTTCCATGGATATGTATTACAGCTGGACGAGAACGATGACGACGGCCCGTGCCAAGCCTGGACGGGTTTTGCGAATTCGTGCAGCAACCTGGCGCTTGTCACGCAGGACGGCACTTTGGGAATGACAGCAACATGCCAAGTTGGATCAAGTGGGCCCGAGGTGCCGACGGCGATCCACCTGGACAGGAGGATAGCCAATGTGAAAGGCAGCCTGCAGTGCCCAGTTATTTGCAAACACAAGACTCACTTCATCCACACAACTACACGCGAGGACTGCGACTTCTCCAAGACCTGCTTCAACATCTTTGTTTTCCAGAATGGCACCCTTCAAGCCGACTGCTTTGGGGTTGACGACGGCAACCACGGCCGCAGCTCCTTGGACCTCAACCTCTGCATCGGTAACGACCAGAATAGCGGCCAGCTCCAGTGGAACGGCTGCACCCAAACCGGCCTGCTTCGACATTAACTAGTGATTGATCATGTACTGTCGCTGTGCGGCTATCGTCTCTCTCGTGCCGTTGGGAATGCTTGACGTGCACTCATGCATGTGTTTTGGTTTTGGGGTCGATTTCTTACGGCCCGCTAGCAACGCTCTGACAAAGCATTTGTTTCCAATGTGACTAGAACAAACTCTTAGGAGTTCTCCGCACATTTGTGACTAATGTCTTTTGAAACTCCACCCTTGTTTATGGAAAAGTCATGTAAAGTTCTTGACGGGTATGTTAAGAAGTTTGCAGTGCAACATCGTTTTCCACGAGCAATTATTGTTGCAATGATCTCCGTTATAGCAATTAGTTGAAGCTAACTAATATCCACTAAAACATGCAACCAATTTGTATCTCTCTATAAATCTGTGTGTACTCTCTATATACATGTAAATATGCTTGTGTCTGCACATCATAGTGCTTTTCTTAATTATGACGGGTTATCTATCGACAATTTACAATGTATAATATATCTTCTTTTTGTTGTTATCAGGGTGATTCATAGCTCATAAGTCTCAATATAGTATCACTACCCTCTAGTATGTTATGTATGCAAGTGACGCCTAGGCAAGGAAAGGAAACTACCATATTTTTGGCTTTGACACTAAGCGAAGATCGGATGATTTATGTTTTTGAACCAAGAAATGAACATATAGGCATGATTATCAATTAGCCATGACTAGGTATCATGTTTCAACTTATTCCCCCTTGTTAAACCATGACTGCAAAGAAAAGTTGCAAGTATACAAATAAATGGGTTTTGTGAACTAGGAAAAAGTTGAAGGTGTGATGTCTTCACTTGTGTTCATAGGTGCCTGAGAAGACTCACATCTAAAGGCACATTGATTCATTGCAAGTTTCATACAATTTTCAATGCACATTTAAATGTCAATGCATATGCAATCTGGTATGAAATTTCAATATAGCTCAGAATGCATATATAAACATGTTTATAGATGTAACGCCTACCAAGCAAAATACCAGTGAGCTACTAGTTGGCAAATGTGGATATAACTATAGTACTCCAATCAATAGCTCCCATGCTTTCTTTATTCCCCTTCATGCATGTATCTTGAGCATAGTTTATATGCATCAAAGCTACATTTAAAAAACTATAAAATTTTATATAGCTTGACACATTAAATGTATAATACTTTGATATATCTAGAACACGAATGACTAAATACTAGGTTGTGTGGTAATAGAAAACATGCATGAATATATAATGAGTTTTCGAAGCCAAAGATTGGCTTCGGTCTTAAGATATGAAAACTCCCAAATAATATCCTTCATTACACTAAAAACTACCACTATTGGAAATCTTCTTGCAATTGTCAGATTGTAATATCCATTAATACATGTAGAAGATTTCATAATGAAGCATTGCATGCATGGAAAAAGTAGATCATGAATGTTAATCCATGGGTTCATCATCAAAATGATGTGTAAAGAAATTAGAACTTATTAAGTAGGACTTGAATGAAACAAAAGAGTAGAATATTATTTTAGTTTCAATTTAAAGCTTGATGGTTACAACTAAGGTTTCCTATATAAGTTCAAATATGGGGCATTTGCAAGCATAGTAAGCATATAGATTACTTGCTTCTACAACCTAGAGAAAAGCTAGAGCTTTAGGAACAAAAACACTATAGTGGAGTCATAATTATAGCTATGCACTAAGAGTGGGCAGTAAAGAAAGATATGCAAGGAACTTGAGGTGTACATGTGGAAAGCTATTTTAATAAGCACGAAAACATGAAGAGAGAAGACCCAACCAAACTAAGATTATCCATGCCAAAAGCATTAATGACTTGATTTACCACTTTCAATACTTGAGATTAAGACTCATGGATAGGGGAAAAGTTTCAGATGTATGAAATGGAAGAGATAATCTAAGGAAAGCATAGAGTACATGCCTCAATGAGTGAAATAAGGTACAAGAATCTTAAATATCCAAATCTTATAAGAAAGAGACGTCATATCTATCTCTTGATGGGGAGAGGGAGAGGAAGAGATGACATCTAGGGTCCATTACCACCCTCGCTTACCATTGTACTAACAAAAAGGTCAAGATGATAAACATGAAGAAAATAACATTTAGGTTTTCATGGCATATCAATGGATGATTCAAAAGCTAATGTGCTAGCCAAATTAGAAGAGGACTTAGGGGCGTCTTGAGTGAAAGAAAAACTCATGATGTTGCTAAGAGGTCTAGGAAGCATGAAAATATCATAATATACTTAAGGCTAGTCATAAGTGGACAAAGGTCTATAATTCAGCAAGCTTGTATCTTGGGATGTGGCATTGCGTAATCTTTCCTTATCAAAGACATACAACATAAAATCTCAAACAAAACGTTTTGTAAGATGCTTTTGCTAACTTCATGATAGTGCACAATAGAAAGAGAAAAGTTAACATGGAGAGAAGAAGGAGACAAAGAGAGAATGTAGAAGAGAGAAGGAACATTGTGAGTGCAATGGCTAGTTGATCATGAAGGATCCATGATGGATAATGGATAATGAAAGTGGCAGGGCATGCTATCTATATATAGGTGAAAAAGAGAAAAAATCCTAAATGTAGTCAAACCCCTAAAAAATGGCCAGAAGTTCACAACAAAAAATACACTAATGTGCTCTCTATCTAAAGTGTCTAAAACACATAAAACGACCGACAAATACAATGCCAGAGTTCCTAATTTCCTCACTTGACTAAGAGTGAGGCTCACATGCAAGAGATGACCATACAAGGCACACATGATTGGTAATAGTAATATGCTTCTAGCATTGGCCCTTACTATCAAAGATTTTAAAATTCATTAATATTTAGGAATTTGTAGGAGAGGGAAAAATATCTTTGGCATGTGGATTTGCAAATCTCATCCAAAATCACTAGGGCTTCAGACTTTTTGTTATCTCTACACAAGTATTTCCACCACAGTCATGCTTTCTCTATCAACTTAAAGTTAGTAATCATGGCTTGACTCATAATAGCAATTCTTATACAAGTAGTCCTCCATAGGCTCAATGCACACCTCTATCTCAAATTCTATATCCTTCCAAATTTTCAATTGAATTTCAAGGGTTTTACTTGCTTCAAGAGGAATTTCATCTCCTAGAGTTCCATTGTGTTATCTGGCAATGCTCGCTAGTCAAAATTTTATTTAGTATTAATAAGTATACAAAATAATTTATTGTACATTGTTAATAGACTATATTTGCTCAAAATTGACTCAAAGGAGTCGACTAGAATTACAATATTTATTCAATGATATTTGAGTTCTTTAAGAGACCCTATCCATGGAATTCCTCGACAACTATGGTTGAATCAATTGAAATTATGTGAATGCAAGAGTGACATATACCTGGCTTGAAAGACAAAAATTTTCACATAGATCGTGAAACATAAGGAGCTCATAAGTCACTTTTAAATCTATATAATCAAGAAATTGGTTTTTATTTTACTTGTATCCATAAACATCATGATTCCTTTTATGTCAATTGGAAATAGTTAAATGGGGATGGAAAAAATGGCTTAGTGGCCTCCTCTTGAGGAGGAGTTTCCCTAATATGTAAAAGTGTAATAGGGTAGGTAATCCCATAGATATTGGGAATGTGAATCGGTCTTGTGCCATGTGGTTTGATTATAATCCTTTCAAGCCTTACAACCCTTGTTAAGAAGAAATATATACATTTGATTATAATCCTTTCAAGCCTTACAACCCTTGTTAAGAAGAAATATATACATTGATTTCGATTGGGCCATTTCCCATCCACATAGTCAAGGGATTCTAGACACTCAAACTCAAAAAAGGAATAATTGTGGACTAATCAAAAGAATTCATAAATGTCCACAAACTTCAAGCTCTCCTCAAAATGATAATAAGTATATGGGAATCAATGTGAAGATCTTCTTTCAACCAAAGCCATCTCGAATATTAAGTCTCAAACAGTTCTCTCCAAGAATCGCCTTGAATGTGATTATGAAAATTGAAAATCAAAACGGGAAAGTGCTTGACTCCCATGGTAATACCTAAGAATGTCACATTTCTTGTAAGTTGCTCGAAAGAATCCCACCCAAAGCAATCAATGTCTTAAGTAGTCATCCTCCCGAAATCACACAATTCTTGAGGTTGAGCAAGTATGCCTCATCACTCGTCCACAAAGTATTAAAGTTACACTCTCATGCCTAGTTTACAGTTTTTGTCATTTGGTATCTCCAAAACGTGCCTTTTTTTTTGGGGGGATCGGTTTTCTAGATACAAGGTGGACTATAAAATGAGGATTAGTACCCATACCGAGGATTCGGTGAGTCAACAGGATTTAACTACTGCATCGACCACGGATATGGCATGGACGTCTAGCACTCATGCGTCGTTGACATTTTGCCACATTAGATCAGAGTGCAAGGGTTAGTGTAATGGCATCCTTCAAACTCTCTTGGGTGAATACAAGAAATAAGTCTTACTATGGTCTCTTGCCTCTACCACCTTTAATAAATCTAAGTACAAGAGCTCATAGTTAATCCAAGCATAGGTACCTAGCAAAACTTCATAGAAACCAAAGGTATACTTTAAGGGTCACTTTTGGAATGTAGGTTTTACCTCTACCATTGGCCCTCGATTTGATGATAGATTTATCGTGTTGAGAAATCTCAATTAATTTTTGAATGTTTCTAAACTAAGTATATAAATGCTCAACATAACTAGACAAAGGTTTTTATTATTATAGGAATGGCAAATGGTTCTCAAAATCTTGAGTATACACTCAGCATAGGTAATGCCTTGGGGATTCCATGTCACATTCATCGTGGTATGGCATTAAGGATTCCATGTCACATTTTTGACATCATTGGGGAGGGACACATCAAAGCCTCGCTAGTTATCATCATCTTGATGGTGGCAAAATAGAATTACTCGATGGATGACATCACAATGGTCATGGTCGTTAATTGCCATTGCCTTGTTCATTTTATTCTCATGGCTCACCCTAGCAATGCATCCATCCTTACCCTTGAGTTAAAAAAGGGTGTGATACATGTGGCATGAGAGAGTCACCATGAGGTCCATCAAAAGGGGTACATGTACAATAATTTGTGGCAATAAGCATGGTTATATTTGGAAAAGCACACACATTGTTTGCTGCTCTAATGCTTGTGCATCAATGCATTGATCTAGTGGTTTGGCTTCTCTATTGTTCACCCCAAGTTAAGCTCATCAGAGTATGGTTGTCCTTGGCACCAAGCCCATGCAATCAAGTGAGATACCTCTTTCCATACCCAAGATGTGTCTCGATTACATTTTCCCACAAATGCTCTTCTTCATAGGCTTGTTACTTTCCATCTGTGCGATCAAATTACCAAGGACATCACTGCTTTTGATGAGATGCAAATAATATATCTCACTTGTCCATTTCAATGGATTAGAGCTTTTATACAACCATTTCAAGATCATGCTTCATCTTCAGGAGATGAGGGGAAGGGTATGTGCGAGTATAGTGCCATTGCCATGCTTTGGGAAAAGAAATGAGGAATACCTCACCATTATCTTAAGATGATGATTGCAAGGCTCTTGCATTGTCTCTCACTAGAAGGATCACACTTACATGTATGTAGTATCTCTTGATAATCAATTGCAAGCCATAGAGATGTTAACACACAGTGACCCAATTTAGATAATCATAATATGAAGATTGTATCCTAACATGCTACCACCTGCTTGGACTTGATGCACTATGCATTCAATTTCCTTGTCACAAAATCTTGGTGTGCACTTTGATAGAGGCACAATTGTTGTATCATCAACTAGAGAAAAATATGTGAAAACAAGTAGAAGAAAACAAGAAGAAGAAATTTAGTTGAGCAATTAGAAAGAGGCAGAGGAGACAGGCTAGAATAAGGAGTATGGAGAGCTAGGAAGTCAAGGGAAGAATACAAGCTAGAACAAGAAGAGCTAGAAAACATAGATCAAGGCATGAAGGCCAAGGAAGAAGAGATAGAAGATGACTTAGACTTAGGTAAAAACAAGAAGAAATAAGTAGAGCTCAAAGTCACTATTATTCCCTATATACGTGTTTTTGATTCCAATACCATAATATAACTCTTACAAATGCCCAAATGCTCCCCCCAAAAAAACATGAACTAGTTTGGTATAAGATGGAGTAGATGATCAACCGGACTTATTCATACCTCAGGGTCTTGACTACCATGAAAGATTGAAGTGAAAATATTATTATCAAGCCTAAGCAAGTGATGAAAAAGCTCCTCGAGCAATACTTTTTCAAATTTATTATATTTATCTTTTGCAATCAAAAGCTTTTCTTCTTGAGCCTAAGCAAGTGATGAAAAAGCTCCTTGAGTAATACCTTTTCAAATTGATTATTGCAATCAGAGGATTCCTTGGTTTCAAATAATCTAATGCACAATTTTTAGACATTAGGTGTACATTACATTGGTAAATGAATTATAAAAGAATATTTAGTGTATATAGCTAAAAGGGTGGCAAGGCTACATGCCCTGCCACCTAATCCCTCCCCCCTTGTAACCTTCACTATTTGTGTCGAAAATCTACACTGTAATTACCATCATTATTTGTGTCACTATTAGCATCACTATATATATCACTATTTATATCGCTATTAGCATCGGTATTGGGTCTATATGTTGTAGTGATTATACAAGAAGAATATGTTGGCACATATCCCATAAGGAGAGAAAACATCAAGATTGCATAAGTATTATGTCTTATATTAACAAGTAGGTTTCTCAAAAAGGCTTATAGCTGTGACAAAGAACTTGTAGCAAAAGATTCTTGACTCATACCTTCATTACAAAGAACCAAGACAATGCAACCTGACATACAACTTGATGCTTTCCTAGTTTGTGGTCTATAACCCAACAAGAGGGATCATTGTCAATGGCATTTGAGAGCTCCTTGAGCTCTTAAAGAGAGCTGTCAATAATGAGGATTACTCGTTGGCCATGCATGTGGGGAACCTTTTAGAGAGCCATTTATTGAGCCACCCTCTCCTGATTAGAGCTAGGTCACATGTATATATCATAAACCCTCGGTGGGTCCACCTATCAGAAATCATCTATATAACATGCATTCAAAGGATATTAAGAAATGCATTTTCTTTACATGATATAATGCATTAAAATGACTCCTTTTACTTTACTAAACTTATAATTTTTTTAAAATTGTAATTTAAAAACCCATTTTGTAAATATAATCTTGTAAATTTTGTTAAATATAATACATTTTCTTTTGAACTCATGTGGTACCTTACATGCTCTATAAGTTGGATCCCCCGGGCATATTCCATACAAGGGGATACCAAACCCCAACTCGTTGGGCAACATAGCTACATAGAGAGAAAACCCATACATATTTGTTTTGCAAGTGCTGTCAATGGCCATGCATTGTCAGGAGATAAACACATTGCCATCTCAAGCATCCACTCATCATAATTGATCAAATTGAATGGTCTCTTTATCTTGTTGGCTACCATGTTAGGATTGTATGGTTGGAAATACAGCACTTTGCCTTGGGTGAGAAGCTCCTTTTCCTCCAAGCACATGGAAAATTAATCTTTATCACACAGTCTATCCATGCTCAACACCATATATCACTACAAGATATAGGCCTTATACCAACGTTAAAAGCGACAAAAATATTCATAAAGAAATTTTCCCCCGTCGTCGCAAAAAGCGTCGTTATTGGCATTGCCATAGAACAGTCACTATCAGCGTCGTTATCACAACGTCACTATTTGTATTGGTATCAATGTCGCATAGCAACGTTGATAACGACGCTTTGCGACGATAATAGCGATACGTGTAGTAAATTTGCAATGCTAATAGCGACGGTAAGAGGGGAAAAACATTTGTGGTAGGGCAGCACATATAGCACTATGTGCTTTATTTGGGCCATAAAAAATAGTTTCAGTAATGTGTACAATGCTCCTGTAAATAAAGACAAAGTGTACTTAAATCATAACACTGATACATGAAATGAAAACATGATCACATAATGAAAGCGACCGATACAATTATGGCAAGATACAACTACTACATAGAAAATGTCTACACAGATCACTTGAGCAAAAAAGAAGGGTATGTGAGCTCCAGGGATCCAAGGGCGAGCTATAGATCCTTCCCATTTGAAACCTCGTCTCGCTGCAAAGGAGCATCAAATGGACTATGCAAAAAAACAAACAACTACACATCAGTCCACCATACAATAATGCATTCTAATCAAACATAGTAACTATAGACAAGAAAGATGAGTGACTTACAGGGCCGCTGCGTCCATACAATCGGTCGATCAATGCAGTGAGACCGTGCGTGTCTGCATATGGAGTCTCAAGGCTAGTGGGATCGTGATTTGTAATGGAGTGCTGCAAAGAAAACAAAATAAATTGTTAGAAACACAATTGTCAGTACAAAGGATATTGCAAAAAAATGAGCAAGCAAAACAAAAGAAAAACTTATAAAGTCCTCCAAATATGTCCTGTGGCCACCACTCCCAAGTTGATGGACCACTCCGGCCTCTAGTTGTGCCCTCACCACCTCACGCTGCTGTCTCCAACGTCCTGGAGAATCTATAGCCTCCTCCCTGAGTCGGTGCCAATTGTCCACGTCTAGCTACTCGGGCTTTGAGGCCCCACTCTTGAGTGCCTTGCGTAGGTCCGATTGTCTATGTGAAATGTATGTACGTATGCACTCCATCATTCAACCCGTAGAAAGCCTATCTGCTGCGACTGGTACCTGAAACTCCTCATGCAAGGATGCTACTATGTAGTCCTTGCTCCCCTCTGGTATGTTCTTCTAATGATCCAAGACGTTGTGCCAAAAAACTTGTTGGCACAACTCTCTCATGCGAGCCATCACCCTCCTCCCCTCATCATTCATGATGATGGCTCCTGACCTATCATCTACAAGGTAGGCATACCCCTCCGCGATATGCCTAAGATGGGTCTTCTCCCACCTGCGAACCACGCTCCTAGGCATATCCAGGAGACCCCTAAACATCTGGTGTACCTACCGAGGTAGTATATCTAGGAGTAGCACCCATAGGGGTGCCACTTGTGCGGACGGTTGATGCAAAAGCCGGAGTGATTGGAGTAGACGTCTCCACATGTGTGGCAAATCACTTTTTCATATGAAATCCAAATATGGTCATCCAGGTACTCAAAGCAATTAGAACGACCTTGATTTACAAGGCAATAGGGGCAAAATTGCAAAAAGCTTTCTAAAAGTTTAAAATTGCCAATGAAATTTATTGCTTTTATATATTTTTGGGTTTGGACCACTTGTGCTACTTCAGTTTGATTCCAGGAGGCATATTTCACAATGGATTCCGTGCCACGGGGATTCCGTGAGGTTTTACAGTGGATTCCGTAAACTTTGTTGACCGCGGCTCATACACAAAGTGGATTCTTTGTGCGAGAAGTTGATTGGGACGCCTATCCTTTTCGGGTGTTTCATTAATTTAGTGTGTACATGGGTAATTCCATAGCGGGTGATTCCGCAAAATACATATTAAATTAATAAACGTTTATGAGTTTAGAGTGCGCACTCGTGATAAATAAAGGTTAGGATTGATTTCTACCCAGTTGATTTATTTATGTAGCTGAAGACTGCTAAGTATTCACTTTGGTCAGTTTAATTGTATTATTTTACTAATGATTGTGAATGCTTCAGTTGATGTGTAGAGATAGCAGCAGGCGGAGGAAAGCATTGGAGGATAACGTGTATTCGAGTTATCACTTATATTTTGATGGGCGCATACCTTAGGCATGGCGCCTATATTTTGTCGGGCCTATTTATTAAGGCGTTGGATATTTATTTATTATTTTGTATGCGCATGGGCGCACAATTATGATATTTGTATTTGGACAGTGTATTGGGTATGCCTGACTCTTTGGGCGCCTGCCCATTAGCTTTATTTCTATTTTGTGCTAAAGCAAACTCAAAAGCCAAAAGCGTACTATTTTGTAATTTGGGCTATTATTTGAGCTTGAAGATGATTAATACATAAAATAAATGTTTTGTGGAGCACTCACACAAGGCATGGGGGGAGATTTTACCCAATTGGTCTCTTGTTCATGTTGTGCATGCTTTCTACCTTGAGTTTTGTGCAAAAAGTAGAGTTCTTTTGTTCTTGGGGACCTTCCGGCGTTCACTACGCGAGCATACAACATCCGATCTGTGCACCAGTAGTATCAGAGCGAAGTTGAGATCAAGAGCTTCCAATCGCTACCCATCTTGTGCGAAGGTGGAGCTCCTGGAATGATCGAGCTCTACAGTTAGTCTCATCGCGAACAGTCGATATGGGTGGATTCCTGGCGAGCAAGAACCTCTGTTTACAGCCTCTGATCGCGAAGGACCGGCTTCAAACGGTGGAGGACCATGTCAACATCTCCCTACTCAAGTCATTTCTTCTCATACAAAACAGAGATAAGCTTCATCTATAATCTTCAAAGTTTAAAGATAAAGCTTAAAACTAAGCTTTTTAAAAAGCTTAGTATCATAATTTTTCAAATCGGTGGCAGGGCGGCAGCTAATTGGATTTTGAGAGTGTGTGGTCTATTGAATTTTTACAGGTTGACGGAACAAAATATGGATGATTTAATGGCTGAAGGCGATCTTCCTGAACCTACAATGGAACAAAAGTTGGATTTAATTATGATGCAGTTGGATGAAGAACGAAGAGCCCGGCAAGCATTGCAAGTTCAATTGGCCAATTTACAAAGATCGACTACCGACAAAGATGGTCCACAACCTGAAGATCTTATTCAACAAACCATTGATGCGACTCTCAAAGCTCAATCCATCCGCAAAGAAACAGAGATAAGTAAAAGAAATTTCAAATTTTGTACTTTCAATGGCACTCGAGATAAAAAGACTGTTCTTGCATTCATCAGTCAGTTTGATGATTACTTTCATGAAGAGACATACGCTGAAAAAGATAAAATCAAGTATGTCACTAATCATTTAGTGGATAGAGCATCTCTTTGGTGGACTGTGGTTCGTAAGAGCATAGATTGTTCCACTACTTGGGAGAGTTTCAAGAAGAAGTTTATACAGAATTTCCTTCCTCCACAATTCCATGACAAAGCCATAAAGCAATGGGAGCTTCTTCAGCAAAGAGATCGTGAGCCTATTTCTTAGTACACCGAACGCTTTTGGAATGCCTTACTCCAACTACGCATGCTTGAAGACGTACCTGAAGCGACTCACAAGCACAAGTATATGTCTAGATTACTTGGGCATTACTACGCTGAAGTCAATATGTTCAAGCTTACAACTCTTGAAGATGCAATTTCTTTAGCTCATGACACTGAAGACAAGATTCGAGGAAGAGACAAGCGTCCACAACAATTTCAAGCAAATGGTAACTATGGTTCTAAGCAATTCAATTCAAATTTTAGAAGATTCAATCAAAGTCAATTTCCTTCATCATCTTTTCGTAAGTCTTGGACAAAACCACCTGCTTTGCCATCAAATACCAATCAAAACCCTAAGCCATCTTCACAGCCAAATCCTAATATTCCTAGACTTCCTGCCATTGCAAACAATGTATCTAAAGCCAGACCTATAGTGTGTTACAAATGCCATCAACCTGGACATGTAGCAGCCAATTGCCAATCGAAGAAGACACCTGTCCATATCAACTATCTTGGAGCAATGGAAGATGAAGAACATGAGGAAACGCCTGACTTTACAGAAGATGAGGACGACATTACTCCTCCTTCGGATACTTTACCAGGTATGCCAACTCCATATTCTTTATTGACAAAGAAATGTTTAGTGCATGGAAAAGAAAAGATTATTTTGCATGATGATGGTAGTACACATGATTTTATTTCTGCAAAGTTAGTGAAAGAATTGAAATTACAAACTGTTCCTATGCATTATCGCATTAAAGCAGCATTCTTAGGCACAAGGTATAATGGAACACAAGAGGTGCATGATTTAGAAATTCAAATTGGTGAATATACTGAAAGAATGAATTTTCTAGTTGTACCATTACAGTCCAGTGATATTATCCTAGGTATTCCTTGGCGTCATCAGCATAATCCTGACATAGATTATTCTACACATTCAATTAACATTCATTTTCAAGGAAAACACATTACATTGTATGCTATGCATGCATCTAATGCTTTCCCACTGCTTACTCATACTCAAGCTAAACGTGCATTACGCAAAAGTAGTAAATCTTATCGAATTTGGGTTAATGAACTTCAAGCTAAAGAAAAACATATGTACCTTAGGCATAAAGAATTCCTTGCACAATTTAAAGATTGTTTTGCAGAAGATCTACCACCTGGACTACCTTCTTCATGTCCTGAAGACCACAAAATAGATTTAATTCCTGGTACACAACCACCTTGTAAAGCACCATATAGGCATAACCAAATAGAGCAGAAATAAATTCAAAATCAAGTTGAGAAATTATTAAACAGAGGATTAATTAGACCTGGTATTTCTCCATTTGGTGCACTTGTTTTGTTGGTAAAGAAGAAGAATAATACTTATCGTATGTGCATTGATTATTGTACCCTAAATAAGATTACTGTAAAGAATAGATATCCAATTCCTAGGGTCGATGATCTTATGGATAAACTACAAGGTTTTGTCATATTTAGTAAAATAGATCTTAAATCTGGTTATCATCAGGTGAGATTAGATAAATCTGATATATTCAAGACTGCATTTAGAACACAATTTGGTCATTATGAATTTCTAGTGATGCCTTTTGGATTGACTAACGCACCTGCTACATTTAGTAGAATGATGAATCGCATATTTTTGAAATATCAGCATTGTGTTATAGTATTCTTTGATGATATCTTGGTATTCAGTAAAAATGAGAAAAAGCATTATGAACATCTGTCTTTGGTTTTCAAGTTGTTGAAAGATAATCAATTGTATGCTTATCTGAAAAAGAGTGAGTTCTTTCAAACAGAAATTGAATATCTAGGTCATATTGTGTCATCAGAAGGTATTAAGGTTGACCCTAAGAAGATATAAGCAATATTGAACTGGCCTATACCCAAAAATGTCCATGAGTTACATTCTTTTCTAGGTCTTGCTAGTTTTTACAGGAAGTTTGTGCGAAATTTTTCATTACATGCTTTGCCTTTGACTAAACTTTTAAAGAAAGGTATTGTTTATCATTGGTCTGATAATCAACAGAAATCTTTTGATTTATTGAAACATGCATTAACCCATGCTCCTGTATTACAACTACCTGATTTTAATAGACCATTCTTTTTAGTAGTTACTGATGCTAGTGGATCTGGAATAGGAGCCGTACTTATGCAAGATAATCATCATGTAGCCTATTCTAGTTGTAAGCTGAAACCCTCCGAACTTAAATATTCCACATATGATAAAGAATTGTTAGTTGTTGTACAAGCTTTAAGACAATGGAAACATTATTTAATGGGTTCTGAGTTTATTATTAAGACTGACCAACAAAGTATTATACATCTCCTTAGTCAACCTCAAATATCTGACTGACATATCAAATGGGCAGCTTTTATTCAGAGTTTTCATCCCCTTATTCAATATCAACCAAGTAAAGAAAATGTAGTAGTTGATGCTTTAAATAGAAGACCTACCATTCATAATATCTCTATCATATCATTTGATTCTCTAACCCCTATGAAAGATACTTATCATCAAGACATTACTTTTCATACTGATTGGAATAAATTAGTTGGAAATAACTGGATTCCTATTGACTCACTGTCTTACAATGATGGATTCATGTTTTATGAAAAGAGATTATGTGTTACAGTTCCATTTAGATCTTTTGTTTTGAATGAGATTCATTGTCCTCCATATCAAGGTCATAGAGGTATCATATCTACTTTACGTACGTTGACTGAAGATTTTTATTGGCCATATATGGGCATTGATATATCTAACTTTGTTTCTGAATGTTTGGTTTGTCAAAGAGTTAAGAGAAATCATGGTAAACAGTATGGATTACTTATGCCTTTATCTATTCCATCAAGACCATGGGAATAGATTTCTATGGATTTTATTACTGGTTTACCTAATACTAAAGCTAACCATGGTATGATTTGGACTATTGTAGACAGGTTTAGTAAACAAGTATATTCCATCCCATGTAAGAAAACTTTAATAGCATCTCAAGTAGCACAATTGTTTTTGAAAACTGTTTTTACTAATCATGGATTACCAAAAGTTATTATTTCTGACCGTGATTCTAGATTTTGTAATAACTTTTGGATTACTTTGTTTGCTAACCTAGGAACAAAGATTGATTTCTCATATGCATTTCATCCTGAAACTAATGGACAAACAGAAGCCACTAACAGTACTATTTTAGATCTTTTACGTGCTTACACTATTTCTAAACCACATACATGGGACACACATTTACATTTACTGCAGTTTGCATATAACAATACACCACACACAACTACAAAGAAAGCACCGTTTGAACTGATTTATGGTTATAGATTGTCTACACCTGTTGCATCTTTATCAAATAGAATTGAGAGTGCTGATGATATTACTAACATGCACACTACTGTTCTTGATGAGGTTAAAGACATGATTGCCAAAGGCCAGCAATCATATACAAAACAAGCCAATAAGAAAAGACAAGCCATGAATTTTAAATTTGATAACTATGTTTGGTTAAGAATAGAGAAACGTAGATTACAAAGTGTAGATAAACACCTAGTTGTGAAATTAGCACCTAGATTCTATGGACCATTTAAGATCATTCACAAAATCAATGACAATGCAATCAAAGTTAGAACTACCACCTCACTGGAAAATTCACAACATCTTTCACTCTAGTTTATTACGACCCTTTAGAGGCCAATTACCTGTACACCCTGTTTACGAAAACCCACCTTTGTTAGATGAAGATACTAAAATACTTGAGCCTGAAGCTATCATAGATACTCTCTTTATGACCACTAGAACTGGCCATAGATATTCTAGATATTTGGTCAAATTTAAAAAACATCCTGTTGAAGAAGCCTAATGGATGCACACTAGAGACTTAAATATTTTTCCCACTCTGTTAGCTCCACATTGAGCTAAGAGCAATTGAGGACAATTGCTATCCCACCTCGGGGGTATGATGCCAGGAGGCATATTTCATGGTGGATTCCGTGCCACGGTGGATTCCGTGAAGTTTTACGGTGGATTCCGTAAACTTTGTTGATCGGGGCTCATACATAAAGTGGATTCTTTGTGCGAGAAGTTGATGGGGACACCTATCCTTTTCGCGTGTTTCATTAATTTAGTGTGTACATGGGTGATTCCATAGGGGGTGATTCCGCAAAATACATATTAAATTAATAAACGTTTATGGGTCGGGATTCCGTGCCACGGTGGATTCCGTAAACTTTGTTGATCGGGGCTCATACACAAAGTGGATTCTTTGTGCGAGAAGTTGATGGGGATGCCTATCCTTTTCGGGCGTTTCATTAATTTAGTGTGTACATGGGTGATTCCATAGCGGGTGATTCCGCAAAATACATATTAAATTAATAAACGTTTATGAGTTTAGAGTACGCACTCATGATAAATTAAGGTTAGGATTGATTTCTAACCAGTTGATTTATTTATGTAGCTGAAGACCTGTAGGTATTAACTTTTGTCGATTTAATTGTATTATTTTACTAATGATTGTGAATGCTTCAGTTGATGTGTAGAGATAGCAGCAGTGGCAGAGGAAAGCATTGGAGGATAGCGTGTATTCGAGTTATCACTTATATTTTGATGGGTGCATACCTTAGGCATGGCGCCTATATTTTGTCGCACCTATTTATTAAGGTGTTAGATATTTATTTATTATTTTGTATACGCATGGGCACACGATTATGATATTTGTATTTGGACATTGTATTGGGTATGCTTGACTCTTTGGGCACCTCCCCATTAGCCTTATTTCTATTTTGTGCTAAAGCAAACTCAAAAGCCAAAAGCGTGCTGATTTGTAATTTGGGCTATTATTTGAGCTTGAAGATTATTAATACATAAATACATACTTTGTGGAGCGCTCAGACAAGGCATGGGGGATTGTACCCAATTGTCTCTTGTTCATGTCATGCATGCTTTCTACCTTGAGTTTTGTGCAAAAGGTAGAGTTCTTTTGTTCTTGGGGACCTTCCGAGGACCAAAGTTACTAGAACTTAATAATGGATATTCAAACTACTTTGATGGGCTAGTTATACTCCCTGAAAATTCTCTAAAGATCTTGTTTAAGTATCCCGTAAGTACATATCCAAAATAATATTCCTTGTTTTTTCTTCACTGAACCTATAACCTTATAACATCCACCTCCACTCACTCTGAATATGTGCATATTCTAATTGGCCAACAATGTAGTCCACTTGGATCAAATAACCACATACACATTTCCCAAAGTATCATGCTTTGGACCACTCTTCCATAGACTGAAAACCTTAACAAGTGGAAGCTCAATTGTCAACCCATACTCCTCTTCCTCCTTTTCACTTTCAAATAGCTTATCGTCCACTACATTCTTCTATGTATTATTTTCTTATATCTCTTATCTTGCATATCCTAACCTTCTCTCTTCCTTGGGTATCCTTAGGTTAGCCTCAATCATCTATGATAAATTATATGTCACATATAAGTGTTTATATCCTTCAGAATCAGTCTTGTCCCATCTAAAATTTTGTCTTACAAAACCAACCTATAGAAAACCACTCATATCTTTTAATGTCAAACTCAGAGCACCAAGCTTTTCAAAACAAAGTTGTAGTCCAACTCATGATATACAACTCTTCTGGGGGCCCTAGAACCAAAATTTGAAGGTATCAATCTCTAAAATTTCATGTGCATCCTACAACTCTTATTTATAGTATGGAATCTAGGCCAAACATCATATTTTCCAACTTTGTATCTCCATATACTCGAGATGAGAGAGATAGAGAATATTGAAATTGCAAAGATCTTTATTGGGATCCATGAGTTTCTTGAAGAGACAAAAGCATTATTAGTAGTTGTAGATATAGATAGAGCACAGGACATATAGGATGCAAAAGAACTCGATGATGTAGAGTTTTTAGATGCAAATGAAACTATGGAAGAGCATGCACATGGTATAGAAATTAAGGATGAAGAAAAGCTTGAAGATGACACGGAATTTATGGATGCAACATATACTATAGAGTTTGATGATGTAGATATGCAAACTAAAGATGTAGATGCTATAGGGTTCAAAGGAATTAATGATACTAAGAAAGAGAATGCAAATAATAGGAGGCGTAAATAGATCATAGAAGATTACAAGAGAGATACTAATGCAAATTACAAAGGATATGCCATTCCAGATGCAGGGAAAGATGACTTGAATAGATTAAGTGAACTAATGACATGGATCTTTGATCTTGGAATAATCCATTTGATTTCCAAGTTATTTAATTCTGAAGGAGATGCATTCCATGTATGTATGCCTCATCATTCATGCTATCTGTCAAATATGCCTCTTGTTTTGAATGGGCAGCGCCCAACTCTTTCAACTAGAATAAATCATCCCTCTTCTCTTTGGACTGTGTGAAAATAGTCCCAAACTCTATACAATGAAATACATCAATGTCAAACTCTTTTGGCTAAAATACTATAGGCCTCTACTCTATTTGCTAAAATAAATTAGCATCCAACTCTTTTAATCAATTGGTATCATCTTGTATCCCAATTTTCAATGCATTTACAATATATGCAAGAATTTATGAGTCTGTAATGTTTGCATCATCTTGAATCACTCTTTTCTTCTAGCATCTCTATTAATCTGCTCAAAGCTAAGTCTAGTAGGAGGAGAAGACTAATCATCCCCTTTAGTTGATTTCTCAAAAGTACATGTATCTGTTAGATATGATCAATGCCCCACCCTCATTAGGTGCCACCAATGATCCATGGTGCTCAAAGTTGTAAGGTCCCCCATTATGACGAGAAGCCAAATGTGAGCCCGGATATTGATTGAGTCCTGACTTGTATATCAGATGAGGTCTATGTGACCGGATGGCAAAAAGGTGACCGATGTGGGTCTAATCTTTGGGTTAGACAGAGTGGTTAAGCTGGTAGCAACTCGAGGCGCATTGCATTGAGTTACAGGTAAGGGAGTTAAAAGGAACCCCTATTTTGGGGTTCAAGGGCCGCGGAAGCGGCCCCTCGCTAGGGGGTCCCAGCGGCCCCCTTGGCGGTAGTCCGGGGGCAGCGCCCCCGGCTCGATGGTAAAGGAAATATTCCCTGGCCAACTAGTGGAGGCTTATATGGTAGGTTGGTCAAGCTGACCTAATGGCCTTCGCGGGCTATAAAAGCTAAACCCCTTCACAGCCATCTATCATTCATCTTTCACCCAGTCAGAGTTGTTCCAGCTAGCCTTAAGCTCTTCACCTATCTTCTGTCTAGATCACCATATAAGCTTCACACATTGGAAGCGCACGGGTGGACAGAGCCATCTTTGTATCAGTTGTTTGGAGCTAAAGAATTTACTAATTCTCCTCTTATCTGTTGTGTACTCTCTATCTCTTTCTTAGATTTTGTTTGTTGCACCGTGTAGTTTTTTACATGGTATCAGAGTCTAGGGGGATCTAGATATCGGAGAGTGTGCAAGAGGCAAAGGCTTCAACAGCAAAGAGAAACTATGTCGACTTCTGGAAGTAGTTCTGGTGCATAAGGAAGCGGTGCAGGAGGTGGTGCTACTGTACCGGCTATTCAAACAGTGAGGATTCGCCCACCAACCTTCAGGGAAGGCAAGTTAGATGGTAGAAACTACACCTTGTGGAAATTCAAAACTACAACTATCCTTGATTATTATGAGCTTCTGGAGACTGTGCTGGGGACTAACGCAGAACCACAGCCTACCTCCGACCCATCAAATTCTAGTGTGATGATTCCTCCGAATGCAGATCTTCTACGAGCTTGGAAACGAAGGAATGCAGATGCATTGTGTGCCTTAGTTACAAGCTGTTCTGATAGTGTTCTGATTTTGATTCAGCATACAACCAAAGCGTCAGAGGCTTGGAATGTACTAAGGAGTTAGTATGAAACACGAAACCAAACAAGGATTCAAAACTTGGTGAATCAACTAGCAGCGGAGAAGTTTGCTGAAGGAGAAACGGTTGAAGCATTCATCACTCGGATTAAGAATCTGCGTGACCAGATGGCTGGCGTTGGGATACAAAAGACTAGCGAAGAGCTAGCTCGGAGGTGTCTTCGAATTTGTCCACAAAAGTTTGATGGACTAGTAACTGCCCTTAATACTCAGGTAATACCTCAAGCTTTGACTTTTGAGGAGTTTTGTGCATTATTGATGGAGGAGGAGTTGAGGCTGAAAGCCCAAGAAGGAAGCAACAATGGAGATGCTGCATTATCTGCCAATGCAAAAGGCAAAGGTGGTTCCTCCACCAAAAATGATGGTGACAAAAAGAAGAAGGGCAGCAAGAAGAAGTTTCAAGGAGAGTGCTTCTACTGCAAGAAGAAAGGACATGCAATTGCAGATTGTCGTGTCAAGAAGGCAGATGAAAAGAATGGTACCCTTAAAAGTAAAGGGAAAGAGATAGCCAATACAGTTAAAGCAGAGTTGGAATTATTCATGGCAACCATTGAGGAAGTGTGCTCCTCCACGCAAGAAGAATCTACCACTGACTCATGGGTGTTGGATAGTGGGGCCTCTCGTCACATGACCAACAAGAAAGTTCTATACAGTTCTGTGCAGCCTTTACAAGAATCCATCACTATGATGGTTGGAAATGATGCTAAATGCCCTACTGCAGGCACATGTACTATTTCTTTTGTTGCTACAAATGGTGAAGTCAAAAAGCTTTCAAATGTGTTGTATGTTCCCGAAATCAGGAGAAATCTGTTATCAATTTGCTGCCATAACTGATCTTGGTCATGAAGTGAGGTTCAAGAAGACAGGTGCAGAAATTCTTGATAGTGCTAGCACAATTGTTGGCAAAGGAGAAAGAAGGAACAACCTGTATGAGCTAAGTGCTCTTACAGCCACCGCTGGAGTGGGCACAAGTAAGCTTTGGCATGAAAGGTTTGGACACATCAGATTTGCAGTGTTGAAGGAGATGCAAAAGCAAGGTATGGTTGCTCACCTACCTACAATAAGTGAATTGAAGGAACCATGTGAAGCTTGTATGATGGGCAAGCAACAGAGAAAGGAATTTCTACAAGAAAGCAAGAATAGAGCACAGACTCCTTTAGAGTTGGTGCATGCTGACTAGATGCCTACACAGGCCTTGGGGGGATCCTCTTATTTTATGTTGATTGTCGACGACTACAGTAGGAAGATGTGGGTGTACTTCCTTCATGATAAGGCTCAAGCTTTTGGTAAGTTTAAAGAATGGCTAAAACTTATTGGGAATGAAACAGGGAAAAGTGTGAAGAAATTTAGAACAGATGGTGGTGGTGAGTTCAACTCAGAGGAGTTTGAAGACTTTTGCAGGAGAAAAGGGATCAAGCGTCAATTGACAACGCCTCACACACCTCAATAGAACGGTGTTGTGGAACACAGGAATCACACCATTGTGGAGATGGCAAGATGCATGCTAAAGGGCAAGGGATTGCCTAACCATTTTTGGGCTGAAGATATTAATACTGCAGTCTACATTCTAAATGGGAGCTACACAAAGGCTCTCAAGGGAAAAACACCTCACGAGGCTTACACTGGTAAGAAACCATCTGTCTCACATTTCAAAAGTTTTGGATGTGAATGTTATGCACATGTTCCATATGAGAAGAGAAACAAGTTAAAACCAAAAAGCAGAAAATGCATCTTCTTGGGTTATAGTGATGAGCACAAGGCTTACAAATTATATGACCAAGAGGCAAAGAAGATCATCACGAGCCGTGATGTGGTGTTCAAGGAGGAGCCGCATACAGTGGAGGAGGAGAAGGCAAGTTCTTCCACTTTATCATCAAGCGAAGAAGTAGTCTACTATGAACCTATCCTAAGAGCTGTCCCTATCCTTAAGGAGGAGGAAGCATCATTTTCAGATGATGAGGAAAAAGTTCACCAACCTGACATCACCCCACCGAAAAATCCATTTCCGTGCTGGGTGAAGCAGCTCTATGACCACAATAATCTTACGCCTACATCTATTGAGGAGAAGGCAGACGGACCAAGGAGGTCTCAGAGAGAATATAGGAGCAAATGAGGGCTTCTACTCACATAGTCAATATGGCCTTGATGGTTGAGATTATGAGAGAAGTAAAGGAGCCAACTAACTTAGAAGAAGCACTTGCAGATCCATCATGAAAGGCTGCTATGCAAGCGGAGTATGACAGCATAATGAAGAATGACACTTGGGAGCTAGTGGATCGACCAGCAAAGTGGAAGGTTATTGGCACCAAGTGGATCTGGAAGGTAAAGTACAAGGCTCATGGTACCTTAGAAAAGTACAAAGCTAGACTGGTTGCCCAAGGATTTTCACAAGTTGAAGGGTTTGATTTTCAAGAGTCATTTTCCCCAACTGCCAGAATGACCACTATTTGCACGGTACTTACAGTGGCTACCCACAAGAAGTGACCAGTGTACCAAATGCATGTTAAGTCAGCGTTCTTAAATGGTGACCTCAAGGAGGAGGTGTACGTGGCTCAACCACCAGGGTTTGAGGCCTCCCATTCTGAGAACAAAGTGTGTAAGCTAAAGAAGGCATTGTATGGGCTGAAACAAGCTCCCAGAGCATGGTATCAGTGGATAGATAAGTTATTTTTAAACCTAAAATTCAAAAGATGTGCCTCATATGCTAACTTGTATGTTTACAAGGATGATAAAAATTCTGTAGTAATTGTCCTATATGTGGACAACCTTCTTATTACAGGTGACTATGAATATATGATCAGCCAAACTCGAAAGGCTTTGAGTTCTGAGTTTGAAATGACCGACTTGGGCTTGTTGCACTATTGTTTGGGGATTGAAGTCTAGCAAGAGTCAAGAAATATCTTCATCTCTCAGAAGAAGTATGCATGGGAGATCTTGAAGGCATTTGGCATGACCGAGTGCAAGGAGATAGCTACACCTATGGAGGTGAATGCAAAGTTATCCGTCGAGGATACATCAGCACTAGCAGACATTGGGAGGTATAGGAGGTTGGTCGGCACTCTGATCTACTTGTGTAACACCAGACTAGATATCAGTTTTGCTGTTCGTATTTTAAGCAGGTTCTCAAACAAACCTCATGAGAGTCATTAGAAGGCTGGGATGCAGGTGCTCAAATACTTGAAGGAAACTCTTGACTATGGTATCACATATAGTTTCGGAACTTCTCTTATGGGGAACTGTGACTCAGATTGGGTAGGAGACAGTGATTCTAGGAAGTCATCTTCTGGTTATTGTTTCTCTTTGGGTTCAGGAATTTTCTCTTGGATTAGTAAGAAGCAGCCAACAGTGGCATTGTCTTCTACCGAAGCAGAGTACAAGGCAGCTTGTTTTGCTGTATGTGAAGCAGTATGGTTGAGAAAGATTCTATGGCATATGGGAGTGCAGGATGAAGAACCAACTGTGCTGAGATGTGACAATCAGAGTTGCATCGCCATTGCCAAAAATCCAGTGTTTCATGTACGCACCAAACATATAGAAATCCAATATCACTATGTGTGTGATTTGATGGAGGATGGGATAGTGGAACTAGTCTACTGTCCAATAGAGGAGAATGGAGCAGATATCTTCACCAAAGCACTTACGAAGGATCTGCTTCAAGTTCATCTTCAGAGACTCGACATTGGGTCAAGGAGATAGTTCACCTATGGGTGGACATTAAGGGGGGGTGTTAGATATGATCAATGCCCCACCCTCATTAGGTGCCACCAATGATCCATGGTGCTCAAAGTTGTAAGGCCCCCATTATGAGGAGAAGCCAAATGTGAGCTCGGACATTGGTTGAGTCCTGACTTGTATATTAGATGAGGTCTATGTGACCGGATGGCAAAAAGGTGACCCATCTAATCTTTGGGTTAGATGGAGTGGTTAAGCTAGTAGCAACTCGAGGCACATTGCATCGATACCTCTAGCTGGGGGGTCCCAAGTGGGGCTAGCGGCGCCCCCCTAGCGGGGGTCTGAGGGCAGCACCCTCGGCCCGATGGTAAAGGGAATACTCCTTGGAATATTCCATGGCCGACTAGTGGAGGCTTATATGGTAGGTCGGTCAGGCTGACCTAACGGCCTTCGTGGGCTATAAAAGCTAAACCCCTTCACAGCCATCTATCATTCATCTTTCACCCAGTCAGAGTTGTTGTTCCAGCTAGCCTTAAGCTCTTCACCTATCTTCTATCTAGATCGCCATCTAAGCTTCACACAGTGGAGGCGCACGAGTGGACAGAGCCATCTTTGTATCAGTTGTTTGGAGCTAAAGAATTTACTGATTCTCCTCTTATCTGTTGTGTACTCTCTATCTCTTTCTCAGATTCTGTTCGTTGCGCCGTGTAATTTTTTATAGTATCTTCTTTATCTCTCTTTTTTTCCTCTAAAATATTCTTTTTTTTTTTTAACTTTTTCTCAATCCATAACCCATATGTCAAAGCATCCCTAACTATAAAAGCTAATGGTGCAGGCATAACTTCAAGCATCTTCTTCATTCCATCTTTACCAAATTTTGGAGCTATAGGCATACATGTCTTGATCACATTGATCTTTCTATATTGATCCCAAAAAACCAAATTTCTTCTCTTAGTATCTCTAAATGAGCACAATCTCTACGCTTGTGCTTAGGACTATCAAACCAAATGCATGTTCTCACATAATCTCTTCTAAGCAGAGCTTATGAAGGATCAACATGTCCATGATCATAAATATTAGTCACTTTAATGTGCAATTCTCTCATGTTCTCCACCACCTTATCCATGGAATCCTCCTTTCCTAATACTAGAGTAGAATCTAAAGGCTACATCCTAGGCAAGGGCTCAAGTCATCCTGATGGAGTTGTGGTAGTGTATGATTCCATCATTTTCTCATGTCATCTCTATCTCTTTAGTTTCATGACCCATTCTGGGAAATAATGTTTGTTTACTTAGTTTGCATCCTCAAGAAAAAAACTCATCTCTTAAGTCCTTGAAATGAACCCACGTCAAGCCATGTTTCCTGTATATAGTCTCGATACACATTCGTAGCTCATAAGACACTACTTTATTGAAATATCTAGACATCTTCTTCACTAGGACATTTGCAAACTCCAATTTCTCTTTATACTCTCGCAAAAACCTTGAGATATTCCTGCCATCAAACATCTTCATCTTGAAAACAATATCCTATAAGGCCCTACACACAACCTCATCACGCTGTATCAACTCATATGTCAGCATGAAAGTCATGGATCTCATGATTTCTTCAAATCCCTACACTATAAAATCTCTTGAAGACATTCATCTAGTCTTCCTCTCTATGTAAAATATTCTATGCTTCATGGTCATTGTGGTTTCCCTTCTGGAAATCTAGCTATGGTGTTTCATTTCAAGTTTACCAAACATCAAGGGGGTTTGTGAATAGCCATTAACCATATGGGTTCTTGAAGAAAGAAGATGGAAGATGGGAGACATGAAGATTAGACACCAAACATTATGTGTTACTGAATACAAGTACTGTACAATGATGAGAAACTCAAGAAAACTTTGACAATATAAGAATGATTACTCTTTGTGAGACCTTCATCCTTTAGGCCAAAGTCATGTAGAATCTCTACTCAATCTCCTAATCTAGATAGCCTTCTAGGCTAAGGCATCTGTTTAGAACTCAAGCATGCTTCCTTTTTGCCAAGACACAAGTTATCTTTAGAGCTTTTATTACCCTCACCTTCTCATTCATCCATGCTTCTATTTATACAAATCTATCCCTTGTTTACAAACTCAAACTCTTGCTTTTCAAACATAAGAGCTTTCTTTTCCCTTTCTTGGCTTTGATTTATGATTTTCTTGTTTTCATTTTTCTGTAGGCCATGAATCTAGTTAAGACTTGTTAAAAATCTTCTCAAAATTGCTAAACTTTTTGCTTCTTGTAAAATTTATCACTTTTATACATTTTTGGGTTTAGACGACTTATATCACTTAAGATAAGTCCTTGCATGTATTTTAATTCACCCAAACATCCCATTAAGCTACTAGAGATTAATAATGGATATTGAGTCTATTTTGATGGACCCATTCTACTCCTTGAAAATTCTGTAAAAATCATGTTTAAGTATCCCATAAGTAGATATCCAAATTACTTGTATGGATGTGTTTTCCTTCATTGAGCCCATAGCCTTATGACATCAACACACAATAGAGGGAGCACATATAGACACTCATAACAAACTACACATGAGAAGCAAATGTAGATCACCTCACTACAAACTCTAACTTTGCACATTGCACAAGCCAACCAAACCTATACACCTACACATTGCACATCGCTTGGACAAATCGACTCGGCCCACCAAATATGATTGCAAAAATAATTTCACTTCAACATGCGCCAAATGAATGGGAAACTCAATTTTCACCTGAATGTGTCTCCAATAATATTTAAAACCAAACACAATGTGTCAATTGTAGTTTGCACCATTTGCAGTGCATTGATTAATTTGTACCAAAAGAGTAGTCCATAAGTACATAGATTACATTACCAAATTATAATTTGTACCAAAAGCATAGTCAAAAAGTACATAGATTACATTATCATGGTCCATAAAGTATACTCTCAAACACAAAAAATCCAAAATGACAATTATTAGATAGATTCAGCATACCAAAAGAACTTTGTAGCTTATATTACCAAGTGGAGAGCATTTACATACTTTTGTTAAAAAGTATGAAATTTATAAAAGAGACTATAAGTGCATTAATATAATTTTCCCAAAAAGTATGCAACTTTTAATTTATGTGTCTCGTAGAAAGTTCGCTTGCATATCTAAGTTCACATACATACATGTCCATATAGCATGACTATATAACATGTATGTCTACTAGGAGACCAAAAAAAGATGCTACTTCACATACATACATGTCCATATAGCATGACTATATAACATGTATGTCTACTAGGAGATGAAAAAAATATGCTACCATGAACAAGTACTAGAATAGCAATATACCACAAGGATACCATGTGACCATCGACAAGAGACCATGATGAGAGAAAAAACTAAGCAATAAACCAAGCCATCATGAGACCACCATTGAGAGCTCTCTAATCCTATCATGTCAATAGTAGCCTATTTCACTATGTGTGTAGTTGTTCCTTGAGCTTACATGTGTGAGCTATGATGTGTCATTTGCACATGAAAAAAAACCATTATATGTCAACTAACTATTAAATGTAATCAAGAGAATCTAGGAGGTTGATAAAAACAAAATGAAACTACATAATGCATGTAAGGAAACAAATGAAGGACCCATCTATGCTCTACCAATGCATTAATAAAAAATATCACAGAGGACCTATAGTCATGGTGGGCGTTCAGTTGCACTAACACCTATGTGCGTGCAATCTTCCATTTCTAAACATCTCCAAACTTGCCATGGAGCCACAAGCTCTTCAATGCACTGAACATACATACAAACCCCATGAAGGTATAGTCATGCAAAATAAAGTCCATTGAGACACACCATAAAAGATCCTAAAACCTAAGGGCACTACCCACCATGATTGTAGTCTCAAGAGTTTGAGCACCATTTAAAATCCCTTTCATAATAGAAACATTTGTATACTTACTAAACTTGTAATGTTGTTTTTGATTATTGTAAATGTAAAGTACAATGATATTGAGCATTTCTACACTTGATCTGGAAACATTTAAATAGAGATTGAAGTTTCTCGATCCAACAAAGCTAGATATACCAAAGCTTTTGTTAGAATTTTAGTATTTCCACAATATCACAAGCTCAAAGACATTGTATTCATGATGATTGATTCAATGTTGTGTGTTATAATGATAATGAGCCTCTTATATAGGGCTAAGGCAAGTGGCTTACTTACATCATCATTGATGTCAAGATCACATGGGTCAAACTACTTCTCTCAAAAGAGTCTAAATACATCTATCCCTTTTTTTCATAAACTAGAGGAGAATTCACATGAGTGTAAATACATCTCTCAAAAAGAGTTTGACTACTTCCCTAAAAAGAGTCTAAATATATCTCTCCCTTTTTCCATAAACTAGAGGAGAATTCACATGAGCATGTTTAGAGAGACCTATTTCCAACACCCTTCCTTGCTCGAATAATAGCCAAGAGATGGAAAATGTATGATAACATCGATATGAGCTAGATGGTACTCACTCTGACAAGGAAAGATAACATCTACAACTTCAAATTTTCTTCTAGTATGCATGAAGACTAGGATTACTAAGAAAGACTTCTTAAACTTGGAACAAAAGTCTAGGAATATTAGGAAAAATACTTATGGAACTTCAAAATAGAAAGTCCAGGACTAAAGACAAAATACTTCTCAAACTTGAACAATAAGTCCATGATTACAAAAGGAAATACCAAAACAAAACCTAACCTTTAGAACGAGTCTTCAAATTTTCCAAGTAGTTTGTCAATGAAGAACTTATCAATACCATCGGCATTAGAGAGTATTAAGGTTCAAAGAACCTTGATAGGCTTAAAGATGGTGCTGACTTTTATTACGGCCGAATGATCACCTTGTTAGGCGTTGTGATGCTAAGTTGGATCTGGAAGCATTGACAACTGAGGATTGTGCCTCAGTTGTCAATGCCACCTTGCTACGTACCGATGGTATTAATATTATTGACTGGTGACGTGGATTGAGATCCAGATGATGCCGCGTCGATGACTAGTGACTAATACTGTGCTGCTATTAAATTTACACTGCTCAATGCTAAGCTGAAGCAAAAGCTGATTGCTGCGTTGTACTGCAAGATGACACGGACAGAGATGCCTCTCACACGTGGCTTGATTACCAAGATACTGCGCGTTGATAACGTTGGAGCTCAAGCAAAAGCCAGCAGACCGTTGGATTTGCTACCAGATATTCTAAAAGCTTTAAGGTCTGCGAAAACCTTAATAAAGTAAATAATATCTCTCCCTCCCTGTCTTCCTTCTCTCTAGGAAGGCAGATTGAAGGAGAAAAGAGAGGTAGGAGATAAATGCAAAATAGAAAAGAAATAGGTGAGGAAGATAAGAGGAGAGTAGTTCGGAATAGGATAACGAGTAGATGGAGTTAAATTAGAAAATCAAGTAGAATGAGAACAAAGAAGAGAGACTAGGATATTTGAAAGCTCCGAGGTCCATTAGAATAAGAAGATAAAATGGGAACAATATTTCCTACTAACATCCTAATAGTGAACTAATGATAAACTAAGTGTATAAGATCTATACAAAGAGACGTTGCCTGCTCTAATACCATGTTGGAATTTCGGTATTTCCATATGATCACAAGCTCAAAGAAAACACTATGGAGAATGGTACCATAGAGTGCTCATGATTGTGTATGAGAGAGAATGTGTGTGTGGAGGGCAAAGGGAAAGCAAGAAGACAAGCTAGATGCAAAGTAGAATTGTATTGATGATGATTGATCCAATGTTATGTGGTACAATGATAATGAACCTCTTAATATATAGCTTAACAAGTGGCTTGCTTACATCATCAATGATGTGAGGATAATATGGATCAACCTACTTCTCTCAAAAGAGCATCAATACATTTGTCTTTTTTTCTACCAACTAGAGGAGGATTCACATGAGCATGTTTAGAGAGGCCTATTTCCAACAACTAGGGCCACACAAGGACAATAAAAAACAAGGAGCTCCCATAGTAGTAAACTCAATGAAACACATCATATTCTTCATAGAAATGAACCACAAAGAAGAAAAACTCATATACACCACTTTATGAATTGAATCAATCACATAGTATTCATATTAAAGTTTCCACAAAGAATCTATATTTTTCCTCCTCTCATTTCATGACAAAATGGAATACAATAGAATAACACACCAAAATCCTCATTTTGTCATGGAGACATCTTCCAAGAAGTATGGATGATTCGAAAGAGCATCAAAGCCACTACATTGGCTCTTCATAGCACACCAGTAAAATTATCACTCCTAGTCTTCAAATTTAGTGTTCAATTGCTACTTCTTCATTGAAACTAGCTAACTTGAGATTATATTCCCCTTATTCCAAGGCAATAAGAATTTTCCAAGCCCATCAAATAGAAGACATATGGAAGCATATAGAGACTTACAAAAGACATTAAAAGCCCATCAAAAGCTATGGAAACATAAATAAAAAGAAATGAACCCTCATAAGTCAAGCCCAACCCATTCCAACATATCAAAAACCATCTCATGCATCTTCAATAACACCTCAAACCACTTATTCACAACTATAATCTCCCAAAAAAACCAAAACATAGCTCTATAGACACTCAAAAGCACATCAAAACTAGCCAGCCTTCAATAAAACCTAACTAACAAAACTGTTCAAACTAAACTAAGACTTCAATGAGCTTTTAAAAATGCTCAACTAGCTTAATACTCTCTAAAAAAACTCTCAAAACCGATCAAATCTATCCATTCATACATGAAATCATCCATTTAATTCTTAAAAACCAACAAAAAAAACAAAAAATCAAATCAATTTAGCATATAATATATCCTCACACAACCTAGGGAGCATCCTTCTAACCTCAAATAGAACAAAATATACAACTCTAATAGCTAGTCATCATGCCTTTGTGCTTTATGCCATCAATATCTTTGGACACAACCATGACCTCAAAATATCTCCACAAATAACTGGAGTCTAAAAAGAAGAATAGAAGAAAAATAAGAAACTATATAAACCATTCCATTATTAACCAAATAAATAAGGCCAAACTAGTAAAGAATAAAAGATCATTAGGGGAGTTTTAAGGTCTCAAAGATGCCTTTTAGGATGTAGAGAGAGATTGCTCTAGGCTAATGGGAGCAAAGCCTCCATCCAAAGTTCTATTTTTGAAAAAGAAAAAACTGATTCTATAAATAGACATGGATACAATATTACCACAAATTTTTATTGAATATCTATTTTCATCATCTTATAATTCTGATTATGGCATCCTTTACGTTAATGACATAGGGTCTCGACTACTTTACATTGATAATATATCCGACATTGTATGATAATGACAATTGAAACTAAAGTCAAATTACTAAAAAGCTTAATGTTCATCTTTTTTCCCTCCTTTGTTTTACTATTCTCGTCTCTTTCCTTCTAGAGTAGTTGCTTGTTTCTCTCTCTCTGTCTCTGTCTCTCTCTCTCTCTCTCTCTCTCTCTCTCTCCTTACCATGGATACAAAAAATCAACCATTAATAAGGCACCCAAGCTTTAAATCACATCCATATCTATGTTTAATTCATTCCAAAAGATAAAAGATCGATTCCTACCATTGTTAGCAAAGACAGCTAGATTACCATGCAATAAGCAAAATCTGAAAAAAGATAGAGATGTAAGAGATCATTTATCTCTACTTGAAAGGGGAGGATGAAAGATTTCAAACTTGAAGCAAATAGAAAAAGCATCAAAGAGGGAGAAAACAAGAAAATCATAAAAGAGATTTTAGTACAACATGTATTTATGCATACACAGTTGCATTTAGAACTTGGAGTATCAAGTCTTCCATTGCATAAACCCAATTATAAGTATTTTATTCTCAATTTTTTTCTTTTATTAAACTTGGTATTACATTTTATTATGATAAGTTTTATTTTTATTTGTAGATGTTTATCCTTCTAATCTTGAGAAATAGCAACCCGTCGAGTCTATTATCAACGTTATTGATGTTATGTATGGTTTGATTGGATAAGAAATGTTCAAAGACAAGAGAAAAACACAACTTGTAGAGAATAGAATATTTTTTAATGACCATTTTTGTATTATCCATATACATAATGGCCAATGCGAAGCAATATCTTTGCTTTCTTTGCTTGATTTAATAAGCCTTGAGTAGTCTTCACCAAGCCTAGCCACTAGTAAGAACTATGATAGATGTAAAATCTTTTTTAAGATATAGAAAACATTGAAATTTAATATCTCAAGTAGACAAAGAAATATTACTTTGATTATTCCTATTAATGTGTCTATTAATTTCTTTTCAAATACTAATATACAAATATCAAAGGCCATGCTATCAGTCAAATAGGCTAGCATATAATCATGTCCTACAATTTGTTAATGAGGGGTGGAATACCAAGATAGAAGGCAGCATAACTTGTAAGATAGATTAAGACTCTATTACTTGCAAATACATGCTTACTACTCAATTTCATTCTTTGCACTAGGACCTTAAGAGATTCACCACTAACTAGGTTTGGTTTAATAACTTGATCTAATACCATATAGTAATAAGTTTGGATAATCTATGATGTGATGGTTCTTTTTTTTGTGTAAACCGATAGACACAAGTATGTTAAATAATTACTCATCCCATTTACATTTTTTGTATGTATATGCATGATATGTAGATGTCTTTTGTTCAAAATTTCAATCTATCTTGACAATATAGACAAGATGGATATTGGCTTTGTCCAAAATCAACTAGCTTAACACTTTGACTAGCTAAATGAACTTTCATTTCATAAAATCAATATTTATGTACGAAGCTAGAAGTTTATGATTTTTCTAAGACCAAATATTTAACCTTTGACCAATGGTTTGTGTTTCCAAAGAGAGAGACATTAATTTTATTATTAATTAAGACTTATTTGTGAGCTAAGACATAAAGTACAAAATTGGGCTTAAACCACTTTATAAGAAATTTCAGAGTTTGTGAGCTAAGACTTTATAAAGTACAAAATTGGACTTAAACCATGTTTTTGATATCCTAACTCATGAGCAAGTTGCATTACTTCCATATCTTTCAAAGTAGAGACTAAAGGAGTCTACTTCAGCATGGATAATTGTGAGTTGTTCAATGTAAGAGGCGGATGGCATGAGGCATTTGTTGAGGATGTTTGTATAATAAATGGTCTCTTGAAGCAAGAAGTAATTGAAGATTGAGCATATATACCATCTTTATCAATCATGGTCTCGTGCAGTACTGATGATGAAGATAAAATACCATCATTCTCTACTCTAGTCCATTCATCAATGATAACTTTGAGTTAAGCATACAATTCATATCCATATTGAATTAGCTACTGTCCATATCAATCAAACTTGATGACTTCGCGTGCATCATGGTGTTTGCTTAAGCGAGTCAAGCATGGTAGAAGTTCTTTGATCAAGATAGAGTCTCAACGATCAATATCAAATGTTTTTGGATAAATGTAATTCTCAAGAGGATTTGAACATCCTTTGTAAGGACTGTCATCTATGAGAATAGTCTTGGTATGCTGACAAACATCTTCATATTGATCCCATACATACTTTAGAGGCTTGATCATTGCTTATACTCCCATCTTATCTGGCCTATATGATTTTGAGTCAATGTCTATGACATTGTTCTTGGCCCCAAATCATGAAGAAAGGATAGTTCCTTTTTACATGGATCTCCAAGAACTTAATAACTGCCATGACATTCTTATGTAAAGGTGTTGAGCAAACTCCCACTTGGAATCTTGCAAATAAGGCTTCAAGAAACTCCATACATCTTAGTCGAAGAACAAGCCATTGCTTTCCCAATTGAAAGCTTTGAAATTTTTTAGACTTAGCAAAGCATTGTTGTAAAAGAAGACCATTGAGATCAAGTATTACACATAATTATGTTGCATTTCTTATCAAGGACACATGAATCACATCATCGTGCTCTACTATTGTTGAATCTGTTAGATATCCAACCATAGATGTCTTAGTTGAAGTTACAAAGAAGAAAAAGAAGCACATTAGATTCATTTACTTCCTCATCATTCTACTAAATGTTTGAGCTCTAAACTGGCATAGAACACTGCAGCATTTTAACTTCACATTGACAAATACATAGATAGGTACTACTCAATAAATGTATTAAGAAAAGATACATTTGACCATGTGGACAAATCTAACCAAGATTAATATCATGAGGTGAAAAAAATATATATGATGATTTCTTTGAAGTAAAATCTATTCTAATTAAGTCATTTTTCCATACCTACTTTTTATTGCTAATTATAAGTATACTTCGGATACTAACAATAGATTCTTGTAATTAGTTGCAAAAATTATATTATCAATATAATATTAAACATACTCAGTTTCTAAAAAGTCCTCCAAAATGGCATGTACAAAGAAGGTGTTTATTAGTCCTAATTATTAAAAGAAAATTTAAACATGATACTTTTGACCATGTGACAAAAACTATGTCACATATAATTGACACATGACAATTTAATTGAGATAAGTCATACTCTATTCGGATAAGTTTTAATAGTTTCTTCTTAAGGACTAACCATTCTATTTTTGAACTAGTTATATCCTATAGATATTTAAAATCATGAATTGTAACAAGGATTTTACCTTAATATTCCATATACACATCTCAAAAGATACATTGGAGGTGAAATCTTTGTTGCAATATTTGCTACTAAGGTAAAACTCATTTGGGAGGTGAAATGGGCTCTTTTATCCTAAGGTACATGCATAGACATACACTAGTGATGTAGTAAAAGAGGTTATAAGAGATAAGAGATTTGACCATGTCGACAAATCTAACCAAAACTAACATGACAAGATCATTACACAAGATATATAAGAGTTTAATTGAAATAAGATCTAAAATAGACTTCAATGAATTTTGCATAGCTAGCTCAAACTTTTCATTATGATAAGTATTCTTACACATTAGATTACAACTAAACAGTTATCCTTACAAAGGATAATAAATGTTTGGGACATTATGCATCTGACAACATATACACGCCAAGGGGAAGTAGTGGAATATTGAAGAGGATTTTGTTTTTTTCCAATTAGGAAGTTCACAATATCTTTTGCTCCATTTGGTAGGGACCTTGCATCAACTCCACATGTAAGCTTCTTTGATACCCAATCATTGCAAATGCCTAAAATATTTGTGTAGACTTCATCATTGATATCATAATCATCAACAAGCTCTTCCCAAGTCTTCATCACAATGCTACTTTCTGGAACTGAGGCATTGAAAAGAGTCACTAATTCCTCCTTTAGGACCCTATCTTGCTTGATTTGCTTAGTCCTTGTTTCCATGTCAACCATATCTTCCTTATCCCATTTGTTTTCAAGAAAAAGGATATGGCCTTCATTGATCTCCTCTTGTAGTGTAAGGATGTCACCATCCTTTAAACCCACAAGGCAATTAAATTCAACAGGAGAAGGTTGCCTTCCCTGTTTTCTCAAACTCTCCTCTTGGGATATAAGCTCACCTCTAGAGTATCTCTTCATGATTTTGATCCAACTATCAAATATTTCTTGGGAGCTAACAATCATGTGGAAATCTCTAGATGCACAATTTTCTCCAATGTATGCCACAAATCTCTGCAAATAAAAGATCAAAATAGTGAGCATAGAACAAAAGAAAGAGCAACACACTAATCTTCACAAAAAGAGAACGTAAGCTTATATGTTATTACCTACCATGGTACTCTTTGAGAGCTTGTCTTAGAAAGCCCTTGTTGGGGTTTTGGTGGAGAACCAAATGCTAGCCTTATTGAAGTTGCTCAACATAAGGGGCATTCTTCAATAACATTATGTGATTCCATATTTGTCATTCATGAAAGCTCAATGCACATTTCTGTAGGACAATCAACTAATATTCTAGCATTTCTCATGGTGTATAAATGCTTGGTTGCTAGACAATGTGTAGTATTACTTTGAATATATATCTTTGCTGCATGAATTGAGTGAAGCCCTGATATAATCCAATAACTATAAGTGTCCAACTTATTAGCATCCACCTTATCATAATGCATGGGTCTCTTTTCATTGTTGTCTTGTAGAAAAGACATAAGATATGCTACTATTGCTGGATTCATGGGATTCTTTATGAAAGACATGGTTAGCTTCTCTACATAATCCCAACACAGTGACCTATGAGCATACAAAGGAGGTGCCTCATAGCACCTATCAATAGGAAATTGTATTGTTGGACCAAATGGAAAGAATTTTTCAAACATGTGAAATCCTGATTCTTCATTCTTTCCCTTCTTCTTAACTATCTCAGGAAAATTGAATGTCCTTTCTACTCCCTTGACCTCAAGAGAAATTATTGGCTTTGCATGTTGTGTTGAGGTGATTTTCGATTTGAGCTTGTGGGATTCGACGAGTTATTTTCTTCTTGAGGAGCAGATGAAGATCTCCAGTCTATTTGTTTATCTTGGAGCTTCATTCTTTTGTTGGGGCAATCACCTTTTCTTAATAGGGAAAGTAGCTCACTATTTTGGACACCTTGGAATGCTAATATAATGTCTTTTGTGCCCTTTACCTCCTCAAATAAGGTCCATACCATCGTTTTCAAAGAGTATTATTCATCCTCTTTAATACGTGCAAAGTGAAATGACAAAGGATCAAGTTTGTATACTACATTTTTCCCCTTGATCTTAACAAGATTACATGGTATTCCCTCTTTCCTAGTACATCCATCTATTATCTTCTCTATGACATCATCTTGTTGAAAAAATGCAATATCACTCTTTGAAGTAAATAAGAGAACATTGTCAGCCCTTTTTCCTTGACTATCATAAACATCCATATACCGTGGATACACAAAATCACCACTAACTCCATCAATGGTTTGGGTCTCCTTTTTGGATGTGCTATCTTTCTTTGCCATTGAATAGTTCTACAAAGAGAAAAAGTTGTCAAACAAAAGTGGTGTTAACCCCAAGTCAAGAAGGTGGAAAAATAAATGAAAAAGTGGAAAAAGAATGGAAAAAGAGCAAAGACATGCAGGCAGCCTCTAAAGCTAAGCTGGAGCCAAAAGCATATTTTTAAATGAAAGGCGCCTCAGAAAACTCCAAAAACTCGTGTAAAAGAGCACCAGGCTCCCTCATGTGCCAAGTGTAAAATATTAGACATGTGTAGACTAGAAGAATAAGGCTAGAAGAGGAAATAGAGAAATGACCTTGCCACAACGGCCAGGGTCATGTATAAAAGGGATGGGTACCCATGGGATTCTACGGCTTGTATATAAAGTTCAAAAAGTGAATGGAAGCTCATTCTTTGGTGTGTGGCTAACAAAAGTTCTCTTCTTCCTCTCTTCTTCTCTTCTCCTTGCTTGTGTGTGCTCTTAAGAGAGAGTGTGTGAGAGTGTGAGAGAGTGAGTGTGTGGGAGTGAGGGATCAAGAGGGTGAAGCTCTTCACCATATCCTCTTCTCTTCTTCTCTTCTCTTCTCTTTTCTCGCGCGCTCGACTATGGTGGATGGAGCTTGGAGATGGAGGAGGCTTGAGGATGCTTGAGCTAGCATCTAGGATTGTGGAGCTACTGGTGTGTGCGAGAGAGGAGGCAACTCATATCGGCATCAAGGTAAGCTCACTACACTCGTAGGATCGATGGCGTGTCGGCTAGGTAAGAGATAACCATTAGAGCTCGCTTGAAACGCTTAAAACAATAAGCAGTTTGTGGATCTTGGGTGGTTGAGTGTGAGCTCCCTCTACATTTTTAGTTTCGTTGTTGCTGGGACCAACAGATTCAAGCTTGAGCGCTTGCACACCTCATATCGAGCATCAAAGTAAGGGATTCATCCCCGAAAAACGGAGCTTGAGATAGGTAGGAAGTTTGGGTGTTTTGATCTTCGAAACAAGTAAGTATTTTGGGTTAGTTAGTTTGTTTGATGATTGAAAAACATGAAGAAATCTTTTTAGTTTGTTGCTTTTGATTCTTGTTGCATTTATTGTGGGATAGGATTAGAAAATGGAATCGGGAAAGGGTAGGTTTTAGCATTGCAAAAGAGAGAAAAACAGGGCATAAATTATGCAAAAAATGGAAAAAAGCTTGCTTGGGATGCTTAATGTTAGCAAGTGAGTGATTGGGAGCATCAAAACCTTACCCAGGAAGGGGTTTAAGAGCCAAGAGGCCAAGGGAGAGCTCATTTGCAACCATTGCAGTGAAAGAGAGAGAGAGAGAGCGAGCCCGTAAAGATTCGATTCAATCTCGTCATCAGAGAGCCTACCGCTCACCTCAGGTATACCAATCACTTCCCTTGGCACCCTAGTTAGGATCTCCAATTTTGTGCTTGGAATGATTTTCTAAATCATGAGATTTGATCGAAATCATCGTCACATTGCATTCATCGCGCCGTGTTCAGCCTGTCCGAGTGGCTGTCTCTAGGCCGAGTCCCAAAATCGGCCCTGGGCCCTTGCCATTCAGCCGACTTGGCCCGGAAACCCTAATCAGCCCTCGGCCCAAAGTCTACTCGGCCCGTCTGAGTGACGCCACTTGGCCCCATTGACCAACTCGGCCCTTAGGCCAAGACCCGATTCGGCCCTCGGTCCATCCAAGCGACCCCGTCTGAACGACAAGACTCAGCCCTCGGCCCGTGAAAAGTTCAGCCCTCGAACCAGAGTGATTCGGCCCTCGGCCCATGTGTCTCGGCCCGTGCGAATCACCCACTCGGCCCGGCAATTCGAACCAATTGGACCGAGTGTGAATTTGTCTCAAATTTTCAAAAATTTTACCTGACCCGGCTAGAGAGCAACACAAATTGTCGCAAGTCCTCCTAATGCTCACAACTTGATTTTGGTGCACAGAATAGACAAAATCGTAAGGTGCAACCGCTTAGTAACTTGAGTAGGCTGTCGCGAGACCTAGAGACCTAGAGGCAACCCGCTAAGCCATAAAACCGTGATTGGACAAAAAAACGAGCAAGGCAACGTAACAGAAAAACCCTAAACCCTGTCAAGACGGCCAGAGCCTATCAGGCTCAAAACGAAGCGAGACTGCGTAAGACGCTTAGAGATTGTTTGCCGCACTCACCTTGAATTTTCGCACTTGAAGTACACTTAAGGAAAACTGAAAGCCTGATTGAGCACAAGTGCACTGAAGAGAACACACACACTGAGTGGAGATAAATTAAGTATTGTATTTAATAAGTCAAGAAACTCACTCAGATAGACCACTCAAGGAACCCACCAATAGGAGAGGACCCAAAGATGTAGACAAACCATCAATACACGAAGTAGGACCAAGCAAGTGGCGCCAATGAAGTGGATTTGACAAACCTACTCAACAAAACTTCAGCTTAGGTGCTACAACTTTTATGTTGAAAAGATTTTTTGGATCAGAGTGAAAGTATTTTTAAAAAATCTTACAGAATCACGTGCCTGATTTTTTTTCCACTAATGCTTCCAAGAAGGGTCCCATTTGTTTGAATTATCATAAGGCTCCAAAGCCGTGACATTATGAGCCTCACATGCCCTTTGGATGGCTCCAAATCCATTTCATGTATTTTCTTTTCAGATTACACATTTTTCCTTCACCTTCCTCCATTGATTTTTACTTTTCACCCCCCCCTTGGTAAACCGATCCATGAAATATTTCCATCCAGTGATTTCTTGGATTTCCCAAGAGATTGTTTCAACCCTCTTCTTTATTTCAAACCTCCAGATGTACAAAAAATCAACAAAGTGTTAGACAAATATTTTTTGTGATTTTCTCGGATCATATAGCCCCCCCCAACCTGGCTAGAGGTATTTATGCCTCTAGACAATCTTTGGTATCTTGAGCTGACCCCACCCTGATGTGATGGGGTTTTAAGAACCATCCATTTACCCTGGTCTTGTGCACTTTTCCCTCAATGTCTTGAAGTTTGTAGGAGCCATTGTTGAATTTTTTTGTGACCCAAAACGGTCCCTCCCACCAGTAGAGAAACTTGCCGTCCTTTCTTTTATCAAAGCAATTGTCATATCGAAGCACTAAAGATCCCTCCTTGATTTTTTATCTGTTAGCTTCTTGTTGAACTTTTCTCTATGCTTCTCGGCTTCCTAGGAGTAGTGGTGATGGCGTCTTCATGATCCAATTGTAGCCTCTCTAGGTCTAGTAATCTTTGATGTAACTTCTCCTTTTGAGAGCTTACTATGCCACCTAATACTTGAAGGCTAGCTAATTTCACCTCAATAGGAAAAAGAGCCTCTTGTCCATAAACTAGATGAAAAGATGTGAACCCTAAGATGGTTTTGAAGGAGGTTTTGTAAGCCCATAGAGTTCCACTAAGGTGCTTGTCCCAATCCCGGGGCCTTGAATATACCTGTTTGCTGATGATTTTACAAATCATTCCATTTACCTTCTCCACCAATCCATTGCATTGAGGGTAGTAAGGGGTAGAGTATCGTCATTGAATATTTAGCTTTTGCATGAGTTCACCCACCACATTAGCTCTAAACCCTGGTCCTCTATCTGATAGTATTTCAAGAGGGGTACCAAACCTACAACAAATGTGGTCAAAGATGAATTTACTCACTTTCTTAGCAGTGATTCTTCTAGTTGGCATAGCCTCGGCCCATCTAGTCATGTGATCTACCCCCATGATAATATATTATTTTCCTGATGGAGTGCGTGGTAGAGGCCCTATGGCATCAATTCCCCACTTCTCAAAGGGTCCATAGACCTTGATTGGGGTTTGGGGTTCTGCTATGAGCCGTCATGGTCCTGATTTCTAACATTCTTCACATCTTTGACACCAATATTTGACATCTCGGTGTAGAGTGGCCAAGTAAAGCCAGCTTGTAGAACTTTTCTACTTGTGATGTCGTGTGCAAAGTGGACTCCACACACATCATCATGGCAAGATTTTAAGATTTCTTCAATTTTCCACTTTGAAGGCACTTTCCTACGCACACCATCCTTACCAAGACAATACAAACTATCATTTACCATGCGATATCTTGTAGCCTTCCGAGCTAGCCATTGTCTTTCTCCCTTAGTCAGGTGTTTGGGAGCTTCTCCTTTCTCTAAGAGGTGTAGAATATCTTCTAAGTTTTCCTTTCCTTATTGAAATGGGGGTTTAATAGCCATTGCTCCCACAATTGACTCATTCAGCTTTGATTATGGTAGATGGTTGGCATCCTTGTTCTGGTCTCTTGGCACATGATGTACTTGTGCCTCCCTAAATCTTGTCATAAGAGATTTGGCCTCTCTCATTTTACTAGAGAGGTTTGTATTGTTGCATGCCCATGTACCTTGCATCTGCCTTACCAATAGCATGGAGTCTCCAAAAGCATTCAACCTCTCGATTGAATTACTAAGACACCAACAAAGACCATGAATTAAAGCTTGATATTTTGCCTCATTGTTAGAGTGGATACCTTCCAAGATGATTCCTTCACCATAGATTTTCTCCCCTAAAGGAGAGAAAACAACAATGCCTACATCTGCCTTATCCTTAGTTCTCTTGTATGAACCATCAAAGTAGAGGCTATAAGCATCTATAAGAGTCTTTACAGATGGGGGTGGTGGAAGGTCATTTCTTTTCACCCTGAGATTTTTCTCATAGCCTGTTTGTCAAAATATCAGCCAAGCATGCTTGAGTTGTTTTTTACACTTACACTATATAATCAAACTCTTGAAGTCGGACCACCCACTTTGCTATTTTGTCAGAGATTTCCATATGTTGTAGTGCATAGGGAAACGTATCCTCCACAGTGATGATCACAAACCTCTTTGGAAGCAAATATGGCCGAAATTTGGTTACTGCAAACATGAGGGCCAATACTAGTTGTTCCATGGAGGTGTAAGCCTTCTCTGAGGCTTCCATGAGTGTGGGAGCTCTTCAAGCTCTACCCCGAGACCTATGGACCACTTATTACTCAAGTGTTTCGAACTGAGCAGCCATGGCTACCTCTCACATAGCCGTCGCGCAATGCCTACCTTGTGGGTGTAGTAAGCTTACCTTGATGCTCGATCGAGTACCTTCCTCTCTCTTGCACCCTTGCAGCTCCACGATCCTTGAGGCAAGCTCAAGCAACCTCAATCCCTCTCCCATGAGCTTCATCCTCCATAGCCACATTCGAGACAAGAGGAGAGAAGAGAGGAGGAGAAGATGAAGAGAGAAGATGGAGAGCTTCTTCTCCAAGATCCCTTGCCCTCCCACGATCACTCCCTCACTCCCTCACACACTTTTAGTCCCTCTCTCAAGCACAAGCAAGGAGGCAAGAAGGTAAGAAACAAGAGGAGAAGAAGAAGACACTGTCTGCCACACGCGAGGATGCTCTTCTCATTCATTGTTCAACTTTATATACATGCCCTAATTTCCATGGCCGGTCATCCCCCTTTTTTATATGGCCTAGGCCCCTTTTCTCATTATCCGTCTATCCTCCTAGCTTCCTTTCCACCACCTGTGTGCATTTACAAATTGCATGGGTGAGAGCCCGACGCTCTTTTACAATATTTCAGGGTGCGCCTTTTCCATTTTAAAATGTGCCTTTCCCCTTCGGCATTTTCCTTGGACTTTTGTCTTTTCCGCTTTCTTTTGCTTTCTTCGTGTTGAGCTTTCTTCGTGTTGGGGTTAACATTACCCCCCTCCTAGACGAGTGCCAGTCCCATGGCACGCTGGTGGGAAGTAGTGGGATAGATGATGCTATTGCTAGGTGTAAGAGGTGGGTAGAGGACACTGAGGCTTGTGAATGAGAGGTGATGGGGTGTGACGACGATGACCAAGAGAGATTCCAGTGTGTTTTAGGTTTCCTGACGAGTCTCGGCATCTTTCTCACTGTTCTGGCGCCCTTATGGAGCCGGTCCTCGTTTGAGTATCCGGAATGCTTGAAACAATAAGTAGTCCCTTAGGAGGATGGTATTGGAGGGATTTATTCTAGAGAAACCCCCCGAACGCTGTTTTCCTTGAAAATTCGTGGCCTAGGTTGAAAACTTTTGTCTGGGCATAGAGGATGTTAGTTTTGAGTTGAAAGTCTTCAGGCTTGTGGTGCTAATAAGCGATCCATAGATCTTGAGGTAGTGGGCACAGATCATCGGACGGTGAGGTTCCAAGATCTATGCCAATGGCAGCCCATCAGTAGGCGGATGGTTGTGGACATGAAATCTGTGGAGCCTCTGAAACCTTTGTAGCGAAGCTCCTGAAGTCGTAGTAATGGGGTCATGTTCGACTTCTAGAAAAGTTCCTTGTCATTGGAGGGTGTAGTAGACGATCGCCTGCAGCCAAGCAGCCCGTTCTTGAAACACAAAACATAACCTGCAATAAAAATGGTGCACTTCCTAGGGGGTGTGTCTCTCGCACTGTGAAGTGCATGGTGCCCGTGCCAGTGGAACTGGGAGATGGGTCTAACCTTGGGCAAGCCCTTGGTAATGTCCCACACTTAAGGACCCAGTTTGTGCGGCTTTTGAGGTGCGGTGCGGAACTCAGGGTGACAGGTCCAAAAGTCTTGCCCTTGATGTGCCTTGAGTGTGAAGTGGGGGAGGGGCTAGAGAGGACTCTAGATGCAGTGATCATGGTGCACCACAATAGTGAATGAGGACATCAAGCACTCTCTCTCTTTTCTTTTTCTTTTTTTTCTGGAGAGAGAGTACATTGGGCAATGTATGGGGCATCTATTTAGTCACGGGGCGGTCATAGGCCTCGTGATAAAAATGTGCGACTTTGTAAGTATTCCTTAATACCGGCCCTAGCTCTTAGAGGAGTGGTGGAAAAAAAGAGGTGATTACACTTTGCAAAACAGGTGTCACTCATATTTTCTAATAGCTCTAAGCAGAAAGCTGGGAGGAGAGTAGCGCGCATCATCAACCTCGTCATGGCTCTACTATCTATTCCTAGGTTAAGATAAAAAAAGAGTGGAGGGAGATGGGCTTCCTCTGCTGCAGGTTTCTGGAGCAGCAGAAATTTGAGAAGTCGGAGGTAATTACAAGTAGTTAAGAATGCGGGATCAGGGCAGGAAGAGAAATCTACAAGGAAACGATTTATGGAGGGAAGCAGATCTTCTACCCTAAATACTAAGCACTTCTCCGGGCTTCTAGCATTTACATTATAGATTCTCGAGAAGTCAAAATCCCCATGAGATCTCTGTTGTAATCCACTCCATGTCTACGGGGGTAGGGCATGTAGATGGGCTCATTGCGCTCTTCGGGGAGGGAGCTACAAAATGCAGTCCAGGCATCAAAATTGGTGTCCCAAATCCTCCTCCGCCATTTCGGTTGTGCCTCGTAGCCTTGACAGATGTGGGAACCAGACCGACCTTGTCTTCCCAGTATTCTCGTGGCTCTTGTCTCCACTTGGTTATTATCATGCTTCTCTCTTCCATCCATCTGTTTGCGAGTTTGTTAGCCAGATCTTTGATCTTGGCTATGACTCCTAGAGGTAGGGCCCAGTCTAGGGAGCATGGAAAAGAGAATAAAAGCTTGAACGACCTTCTATGTAGCTCTCTCTGGCGCCATATGATCAACTCCTGGGGCCAATCTATAGGGTGCGTATCATTTTGCAATGGCATGGGTTCCTCAGGAAGTTGTCGTGGAAGTATGTGCGCTCGGTGTTGGGCCTCCTCTGCTAGCTCTTGCCTCCTTCTCCTTGCTGCAATTATGCATTTAGGTAGCTCGGCATCGGCAGGTTCCTCCTGTGGGATCTCTGGTTGAGGCGGACTCGGCATCCTTGGTGGCTCTTCGTCCTCATCTTGCTCGAAGTCCGGGCCCTCTTCGACATTTTTCTCTACCACAGGAGGAACGAGTGGTGGTGGTGGCAGTGTCGTGCTGCTGCGCATCCGAGTCGTAAACACCTCCATTTTTTTTATGCATCTGTGTTATCTTTTCACGTGTGTTTCATTGTGTTTGATTGCTGCATTATCTTTCCGTCCTTTTCAGTACCTGCATCCAATGTACATACTTCACTTGTGTGTTTGTGTTTGCGTGTGTTTCTGTTTGTGTGCATGTTGTGTGTGTTTTAGAAAAATATGAAAAACTGATGCCAAAGAATATTATCATGCCGTCAATTTCAATGATGAATTCCAAGAAAAGTGCAGGAAACCGTGGAATCAAAGGAAGCTTTGTAGAAGCCCACATTTAAGCTATGAAGATAAAGGTTGCACGTGAACAAGGCCAACGTAACATGCGGGACAAAGCATTTTTGAAGAAGATACATTGGCACTACATGCAATGGAGATTATGATGGAGAGGGGTCCTTGAAGAAAAGAGACCTACTTGAGGGTCAAAGATAATACAACTCTTTAGTTCACTCCATTGAGGAAAAGGTTACCAAGCAGCCTGTTATGCTAACAGGCGGAGAGTTGCGACCATATCAGCTAGAAGGTTTGCAGTGGATGTTGTCTCTGTACAATAACAACTTGAATGGCATATTGGCTGATGAAATGGGGCTTGGAAAAACCATTCAAACAATAGCTCTATTGGAATATTTGATGGAAAACAAAGGATTAACTGGCCCACATCTCATCATCGCACCGAAGGCACTTCTTCCCAATTGGGCTTATGAATTTTCCCCTTGGGCACCAAGTATTGCTATAGTTCTGTACGATGGACGCCGTATTGACCGCAAAGACTTGAGGGATTTATACAAAGAAGAGGGAAGATTTAATGTTTTAATCACTCATTACGATTTAATCATGCATGACAAGAGCCTTTTTCGGCCGTGCCTATTCTTGTCACAAAGGACTAAAGCTAAAGAAAAACGAGGTAAAACCTTAGTGGATTTTTCTCTCTCCCAGGAAGTCAATCAATGAAATCGAAGGAATCAGCCTCAATGATCTTCACCGGTGCGCCGCCATCGCTTTGGGCCACAGTTTCTTATTTGAGGACATGGTGCAAGGATAAGATTCTATGGTTCTGATCGTCGGATGCAGATGTATCTCTGCACATGAATTGGTGGTGGGTGACTGGGGAGGAAGAAGACGTATATGAGTAAAGCGCAAAGTGCCAGAGGACCGTCCAAAAGCACACTCTGACGAGACGATGATGGTGTCTAGTGCTCAGCATAATGGGAAGCTACAAACAACGCACTATTTCTGAGCTTTTGAAAAGAACTTCCAAGTTGCATAAGCCAAGGATAACTGCTGTATTGGAGGGAAAAGCTTGAATGCAAGGGCCTCTGGATGAAACTGACAGTGAAGTCGATTATAAAGCACTAGAGGCTTGTGTCAACTGCAGAAATCCCCGCCTACAGAGATGAAGCATAACAATGTTGTTCCAAACGGCCATTTCAAGAAGGACTGGCAGAATTATGTCTAAACATGGTTCAATCAGCCTGCTCGCAAGAAGCGCAGACGTTTAACGAAGTAAAAGAAGGCCGTGAGAATATTCCCACGACCTACTAATGAGCCTCTCCGGCCTGTAGTACACTCTCAGACTCTGAAGTACAACGCGAAGATCAGAGCTGGCCGTGGATTTACTTTGGAGGAACTAAAGTTTGCAGGTATTTAAAAGAAACTTGCTCCAACTATTGGGATTGCTGTGGACCATCGATGGAAAGAACCAGCTTCACCTTTTAAACTTCCAGAGTATCTTGCATTCAGATGAACCATACCTAGATTCTACCAAGCTGATTGATATGTATAACACGATCCTGGCTCTGCTGGAAGCTTGTACAGGCATTGAGAAATAAAGAAGAAGGGCAAACCCTTCATACTGAGATTGCTCAGAAAGGATTTAACAAGGATCTTCCAATTGGCAATTCTTTGGTTACAATGTACTCAAGGTGTGGCTCACTTGTTGAAGCACAAGAAATCATTAACAAGATACCAGTGCAGGATGTTGTATCATGAACAATTTTGTTGACAGCATATAATGAACATGGGCTTGCACAGGAAACTCTGACACTTTATGAACTGATGAAGCTGCAAAATCTTTGCCCCATTGCTTTTACCTTTGTTAGTGGCTTGAAAGCTTGAGCTTGCTTAAGAGCCTTGGAGTAAGGCCAAAAGTTACATGCTGAGATAAAAAGGACTTGAACAAAATTTGTTTGTTGACAGTTTCTTTGTTGTAATTCACTTGACAAGCAATATAGTGATCTTTGGCATAAAAATTTGAGATCTTCTTGTTAGCCTCTTTCCTTGCAGCATTTTGAACCCCGTGTTCAGCAGCTCTTGCACGAACTCTACGACAGCGGCGGCTGCTCCTGCTCCTGAAAACCCAACTCCTTGAGCTCAGCAGTGGAAAGGTCCATACAACGCAGGTAGTAGAATTGTTGCTCTTTAGTTATTCCTGTACTTGTTGGAAGCTCCCACTCTTGAAGGCCGTATCGTAGCGCCCGGGTGCTTAGCTCCAACTTTCTTTTTACCTATTCCACTGTAGCATCGCCCTCGGCTTGCGTCACGCGGAGCACCGTTTTGAGAAAGGCCTGACGCTCAGTCTTAGTGGTTATCTCTGCAGCCTCGGCCAGCATTCTCTCACAGTCTGCCACCGCAAGCCATTCTGTTAAATCCCTCACCCTGTCAAAGTTCTTTTTTTTTCACTTCATGGCTCTCTCCTCCATCTTTTGCCTTTGTTCCTCTTGCTGGACCACCAGGGTGGTTACCACCTGTTGCTACTCATTTGATAAGAACCATAACTGGTTTCTTTCTTTTAGTTTCTGAGCTAGGTGTTCTTCAGTGATCCCTCTTGCTTGATCAACAATGTTGAGCCTGTGGTGCGCTTCGGTCAGGATTTTTGATTTCTCTTGGACCAACTGTTCTAGACTCTGGATCTCAATGCGGAGCAGCCTCTTTTGATTAAAGGTCATGGCCATGAGGGCTTCCACATCTTTCTGGGAGGTCTCTAGCGCATCTTGCAATCTCTGTACTTCATCCTGTAGTCATTTTGCTTCTACGGCTGAGACCTCCGACCCTTCATTTTTCAGGAATTCGATTTTCCTGATTAGCCTGTCCTGTTCTTCCTGCTCGTGCCATGATTGGGGCTCCACTGCATGCTCTTGTGGAACAGTGGCCTCGCCTTCCTGAGCCTCCTGGTAGAGCTTTTCCACTTGGGCCACCCTTTGTTGGAGATCACTGTACTGCTGCATCAAAAGTTTTATGTTCCTTTGTTCCGCCACTAGGCTCTGCTCCTCATCCTCTAGCCTTTGCCTAAGGCAGCTTTCATTGGTTTGGGCTTGCTTCGTTTTCTCTTCTAGCTGGTCTTGCAGGGCCTTTATCTCTCTCCGTCTGTCAGCTTCCTGTCTTGAGACCTCTAGCCTAAGGGCCGCTGATGTCTCCTTTTCTTTCTCTAAGTCCAGTAGGGCTAGCTTCTTTTCTTCTTTTGCCTTGTCCAGTTGAGTGAGTAACTCGGCCACATATGTGTCATAGTCTGCGGCAGGTATGGGAGTATTGGGCGTGGTTGTCGATGCCTCCAGCCTCAGTCGTTTGGGGTCTTGCTGAGACTCTGCATCTGTGGCGGCAGGCCTTTTCAATCGAGTTTGAGGGACAATGTCGGCCATCCTGCTCACGAGAATCTGCATCATGGTCATGAGCTGTGCCACATCGAGAGGAAGCGTAGGGTGTGCAGCAGCGACGATCGTGATTTCAGCTGTTGTTGGCACAAAGGAGGGAGGGAGTGGATGTAGGAGGGACTTGCCTTTGCCTACCATCACCCATGCTGCTTCCACGCTCGTGCTGGCTTCGGCTTTATGGCCAGGGCTTGCGGGTTCGAGTCCTCCGTCCCCTTGGGTCTCTTCCACTGACCTTCGGGTGGCTTCCGCTAGTTCGGCCAGTTCCTTGAGTCGCTGCTCCTCAGCTTCTTCCTCTACCCTCCTTTTCCTATCCTCTTCCGCCTTCTTTGACTCCTCTCTTATTTAGGTGAGCTCCTCCTCCTCTTTTCTCCTCCTTTCTTCCTCGGCCCTTCGAGACTCTTTCTTAGCTTTTTTGATGTCAACACGTTCTTCCTTACTTAATTTCTTTTTTTTCTCATTCTGTCTCCTCTCACTTTTGCTTTGCTCTGCGGGTTTGGTCGCTCGTGGAGGGAGCACTTCCTACTGTCCCTTGTCGCTTACTGTTCCTTCGCTCGATTTCGCTCTGCCATGGTGAGCTGAGCTTTCATGCGCCTCTTTCTCCTCCACGATGCCCTCATTCTTTATTGCTTCGTCTATGATAGTTGTCAGGATGCCCCCGTATCTCATTGTAGCCACTTTCGACGCAGGTTTCTTCCTTGTAGAGCGCGCTGTTGAGGCAGGGGACTCTCCTTCGGTGATTCCGCCGAGGTGAGGAGGGCAGCTGAACTTTGAATGGTTTTCTGTACGAATCCATTCCAGTCTATTTCTTCAGGGATTCCTGCTGCTATGCTTTCTAACAGTGGGACCCGGATCCTGTTTATTAGCGCATTGTAACGCTGGCCCGAGAAGAGGGTATGGATCATTTTTGCTTGTAGTTTCACCACTAGGTCCGGGATGTCGGCCAAGCTGATTCCATCCACAGTATGCACCGCTTCTTTCTTGACCCCCAGCGTGGTGTAAACGTCTCGCGTCGGCCTTCTCTCTTTCTTTGGCACAAGCCCCAGGGCCTTTTCTATGATCGTTGCATTGAGGGGCACTTCGATTCTTCTTTCTTGCTCCCCTGTCCTTATTGTGACGGTGCCACAGTTCTTGCTTTTGTCGAAATTCCTCAGGAAGTCCGTGCACATACTGTAATCCACCGCCTGCCCCACCTTTTCCACGTACTTGTGGAGATGACATCTATCCACTAAGTCTTTGATCGTGGGTTCCTCCATGATGGCTTCGTCCAGATTCAGTGTGTGCTTGAAGGTGAAGTTACTGATTCCGAACGTCTCGACGGCGATGCCGAATTTGGTCATTTCCTCTTCTGAGAATGGTAGTTTGCCTCCTTTGTCCTGTCCTGCCATGACGGTGACCTGTCAACACACCATGCCAACAATTAATGCCCAACAATCGGCGCATTTCTAATTAGAACTAAGTTTGAGAGAAAAATAGATGGGCTTAAAGTGGGCACACTTGCTTAGAGGCTTGACCATTGCTATTGTTTTATTCTGCAATATTTTTCCATAGAAACTTTCTTAATTATAACAATATGCTAGCTAGATAACATAACTTTTCATCTTTGCTCTGCTCTTGGCCACCTTGCTCCCCCCTCCGTCAGGAATCTTTCAAAGAATCATTCCTAGGATTAGCACAGGAAGGGCGAGGTAAAAGCACTTGTTCACGTGGATTGACTTACCTAGCCAATAGCCAATTATAGAAGTTTGGATTGTATTCGAGTTGGGCATGACAATCGAGAGTGGATGGTTGGATGGAGACTTGGGAAATATAGGTCAAAACATCATGGAAGAGATCTCCGGTTCTAAGGCAACTGGCAACATGTAATTCCTCTTGGGTGAGGAATTGGTCAATGTAGGGGTGGGCGAGCACATGGTCGTCCAAATGCTGATCACGGGTGATGGCCAAGACCCTAAACAAGATAGGTGCCACGTACGTGGGGTCATATTTGATAGTTTTGATTGCCATGCGTTGCTCAGCATTGGTCATTATGCGACAACCTTTTTTCTCCCATTGGATCCTTAGCATAAACCACTGCTGCAAGAATGTGGAAGGTGAGCTTGCCATCTGCGTGAGCTCTTGCAGCTCCTGTGCAGGAGTAGAATGCGGAGGCTTATGGTAAGAAGTGATAAGTCTTCTGAGTGCAGCCTGATCCTTCGAGATTTCACCGTTTGCTATCGGTTTGGTAGCAATTTTGGGAACTTTAGTGGTCATAAGTTTGTATTCCTCCCAAGTGCATGGTAATGCACGGACATCCGAAGCAAGTGTTTCATCAAGAAGACCTAGGTCTAGCCTCTCGTAGGTTCTAGCAAATGTAGTGAAAGTTTCATCTAACATTTTAATGCAGATTATTAAATTATCCCCAGAAGTTGCAGCAAGATCCTTAGCCAAAGAGAGGAAAGGTCGTATTGCGTAGGAGGGTTTACGACCCTCTGGCAGTGTTGGTGCAACTGGACTAGATAGTTGTGACTTCCTCATCGGTGTCATGGTTCGGGCCTCGCAATGGGAGACACTTTGAGGCGCTGTAGGGAGCTTCAGAGACATGGGGGTTGTACTTGGTTCTGAGCGGGCAATCATCGTGGTTTGTAAGTTCTTAGGATTAGGTAGGTTAAAGGCCTGGGGCATTTGCTTTGGTCGATAGACGAGCCAAGGCTTGCTAGCCGTCGTGCCCTGGCCCATTAACTGTGTTTTGGGAACCACGTGTGCAAACCCTCTTGTTAGGGTGAGGTTGTTCATAGATGAGGTTCTTAGCTGGTCCTTTTTAGACACCCAAATCCAGGGATTGCCCTCGTGGTATCCTTGTGCCCACAAGAGGTCTTTGGGAATCCAATGCGGCGTGGTTGTGCATCTACAACGATAGCGCCTAGACTGCCTCTTGGGTGAGGACAGTTGATGATTTGGATGTTTAGGATCACACTTGGGTGGTTTACTTGGATGTGGTTTTTGCCGTTTCGGCACCCATAGAAACTTGGACTCTTTGGCCTTGGGAGCGCTCTTGGTGGGCGTGAGTCTGGGGTTGAGAATTTGGCACGTGGCCATAGTTTCCGTCTATTTAGACTCGAGTTGAAACGCGATAGTAGGGGTTTCTATCGGCGGCTTCATAAAAGTGGGGGAGTTAGGGAAGCCCTTGCTGAAATTCGTCACTATGCGCACATTGCCGATGGCAAGATATATGTGATTTAGGTTGTAATCCACATTACAGTTGGTTTGTTTTTTGAAAGTGCGACCTAATAGTGATACATTACCAACGTCCTTAGTGTCAGACAACACATGGAAGAAGGCCGATAAACTTTCAGACTCGATGGAAATGACCACCTTGCATTTCCCTAGGAGTGGGTAAGCGGTACCCCCAAACGGGGTGAGTTAAGCGTTAGTGGGCTGTAGTTGCGGTTGACCAATGCATGTCCAATGGTCATGTGTTAGGATGTTGCAGTCAGCACTTTCATCAATCAAGGCATCGAAAAAATACACCGCTCCTGCTGCAACTGTGATCCGCAGGTATGCCAATGCCACTACTTCTTCATCCTGATCTGTCAGGTCAGTTACAGTAGCCATGCGGACATTCAGTGGGGGTTCTAACATGGGTGGCTCGTGCAATGGATGTGAAGGAGGATAGTACTTCTTAATGCGGCTGCCATTAAAAAAGCCTATTCCCTCACCGTGAAGTGTTTCCAATTCGACATTTCCGGTCCTACCGATTACGCGTACCCTGAAAGGCCCTAGCCCCCAAAACTTCATCTTCTGTTTATGCCCTTTTACTGAGTACAGCAGAACAAGGTCCCCTTGTTCGAAGTCTCATTGCGTGACATGCTTGTCAAACCACATCTTTCGTCGGGCCTTTTCACAAATCAGAGAATGAGTGGTGAGGAGTCGGGTCTCCGTTAAGCGCTCAAGTTCTACTAAGCGGTTAGTCCAAGCCTCTCTTTCCTCCAAACGTTCCTGGACTGCCAGCCTCAAACTAGGGATGAAGAATTCTACGGGCAGAATGGCTTCAGTTCCGTAAGTCAGCCTAAAGGGTGTTTGTCCTATAGCCGTTTTATAAGCTGTGCGGTAGGCCCACAAGGCCACCATTAGCTTGTTATCCCAGTCACTTCTCGAAGTAGATACAACTTTTGTAAGCACATTGACTAGAATTTTGTTTGTGGATTCGGCTTGGCCATTAGCCTGAGGGTAATAAGGAGAGGACTTCCGATGAATTATTAGAAAGGTAGAGAGCAAGTGGGCAATCACTTCATTAATGAAGTATGTGCCTTGGTCACTTACAAGCTCGATTGGACAACCGAACCGTGAAATGACCTATTCCCACAAGAATTTTGCAGTGGTCCTAGCATCGTTCTTCCTCATGGCTCGTGCCTCTGCCCATTTTTTAAATAGTCGGTTGCCACTATGATGTATCAAGCTTGGGAATATTGTGCTATAGGACTGACAGGCCCAACAAAATCGATGCCCCATTTTTCAAAGGGTTGTCGGGCTATGACAGGGGTCATCTCCATCTTGTCCTTTCGCGTGGGCACCTTGGTCCTTTGGCACTCATCATAGTGCTTTACAAATTTAGGTGCATCACGGAATAGGGTGGGCCACCATAGCTGGGATTGTAGCACCTTTTGGACATCCTTTCCGATGGACTGCTAAGATGTGTCCTGAAGACAACAGGTGGACAGGTTACATCCTCTCCTTATCATTCATGATGATGGCTTATGTCCTATCATCTACAAGATATCTATACCTCTCTGGGGTATGTCTAAGATATGTCCTCTCCCACTTGTGACCATGCTCCTAGGCATATCCAAGAGACCCTTATATATTTGGTGTACCCATGGGGGTGGTATCCCTCGGAGTAGCACCCATAGGAGTGCCACCTGTGGACAACTAATGGAGTGACTGGAGTAGATGTCTCCACATGTGTGACAAATCCTACAGGTGATGCAACTCCAAAAAAATGACGAGACAGAAACATTGTGTTGATACCACCAAGAAAGGTCACCACAAAAGGATGAGTCCACCTTGTTCTCAAAGAATTATTGGCATCCTGTCTTTCCATCATATACTCTTGCACTTCATCATATACTCTATGTGCATACTGTTCAGGGAATGAGGTGGACTCATCCTTTTGTGGTATATGATGAGCACTAGGAACATTGCTTTCATTATATACTCTCGCACTTCGGGGAGCTAAAGGCACAACATACCACCATCAAGGTTGTCAAGGGTTTGGATAGAAAATTACTTGTTCAAAATCACATACAATAGAAATTTAACATTGGTGACATATACCATGTTGTAATAAAATTTAAAAAAACATGAGTTCATGCACCTGTTCACAATTGGCCGGCAAGACAAACGTGTTGTCCAAATCCGTCCATCTTTTTTTCGAATCTATTTTGAGAAATCCAAATTGATCTCGTTGAAATGTTGCTCCGGCTCCTTCCAGTACCACTTTAAACCATTGTACATCAAATAGGATCATGGAGAAGCTACGGTAATCCACCGTGATAATACTTTGCAAGTTTCCAAAATACTCCATCTCATCTATAACGGTGTTTGGATCTGTGGCTCGCCATCAACTCTCTTGCTAAAAATTTGCCATGACACCAAAATCGTTGTGGAGCGCATTTTATCGATATGCTCCATGGATAAATGTCATTCGCGTGATCACATTGCACTGTATATTTTGTATTGTACATTGAAATGGTTAATTAGTTGTCATATATAAAATCTGGACATCTTATAAAATAAGTGGTCATCTTTGGACTACATCCCCTCGAGAATTCCCACTTCTTAGTAAAGACCTCCACCCCTTTGCGAGAGGCTACGATCAAAACTCCATGTAGCCATCGCATAGACATAAACTATGGCATCTCATCCATGCCCTCGAGATATCAAATTAGTCGATTGCACATACTACATCAAAATTCAGATCGCACTTCTTTCCGATCTTTCCTAGCAGCTTGCTCGTACCTAGTGAGCCACATCTCCATGGAGACATGGTACAACATACAAAAAATTTCACTTTCTCCTCCATTGCAACATCCATCCTTTTCTCTACCCCATTTCCAACCACCACATCTCCAATCAGTCTATCATCATCCATTAGTGACCACAATATATTATTGTTTGAATCCACCACTGGTAGCCATTGTGAAACATGCACTAATGCCTGAGAGACACCAACCAACCTTCAGCCATGCTACCTTCCGGTAGAGCTCATTGTCCCACAAAACCTTTCAAGGTTTTCATTAAGTGCTCCAAGAAGAACATCTATCACATATAGATAGGTCTAGCAATCTCCACTTTGCCTATAAGATGATGCACCAGGAGGTGGGCTTGTATCTGAGTATGCTGGTGGGCAGGTACTTCTCAAAGAGACAAACCATCTCCACTACTCCCCACTTTGCAGATTAAATAGAGGATGTCTTGATCTCCTTCTACGAGATCCATTGTACGAAATTTGACAACCTGTAAATTCCCCTACATATTTCTCAAGTAAGGCATCCTATGATTGCGATCGGTAGTACAAAATGCTAGAAATGAGGAAACATTTTGAACAACGGCTACATTTCAAATAGAAAAATATGCATGCTACTTACAATCCATTTATAGTACAAACCTGACATATCTCATGCCAATCATGCAATTTGAGCCCTAATAGTTGGCCATTTTTAGAAAACATGGATCTGAGAGAACGCATCATACGTATGGGAGTGTGGATACACTACAAAAGAAAGGCCCTATAGACACGCACTATACACGCAAAATAGCGGGCATGTTTATCAACGCATCTATTCGTGCTAGTATATAGAATGCCTCTATATACCCGTGTTTTTTAACGCGCCTATAGATGCGAAAATAAACAGACATATTTTTCATTTCTCATAAAGTCCCTAAATATGACCAACCATCTTAACAGCTAGTATTTTGTTGAATACATTACCAACTTTACTTCTTTTCTGAGTATTACAAATATACATCCAATCATTCAAAGCTAATTATATATGCTACAATGAATGATCAATCTCATCTTCAATGAGATCCTTGCTAGACTATCTACCTCTAGGTCTATGTTACCAATAAGGCAATGAAAAAAATAAGTCTATCCCACTGTTAGATGTATTGCTATGCTCAATTTCTTCATCATCATCTGCAACCATATTGTTATCATCTTCTACGCTTCCTTGAACATCCTCGTGGGGATCATCTTGCACTGCATCATGTATATCATCGATCATGGCATCATCATGTGCATCATCATTGATTGTTGGATTGTCATCAACTATCTATATCTTGGTAGCATTGCCATATATTGATTTTGAACGATTAGATATGGGGATGACGTGCCACCATCTGTTATTGTTTACCATTGGGTGATACACAAACTGTATTTTTTTTTTAAAAGTAAGCAACTTAGATATTTATTGTATTTTAAGAATGTATCAAGAAGTAATATATATATAAATAAATAGCTTCTAATATACATGTTTGCATTGTTGAGGTAGTATGAATGTGTCATTCTTGCCTTGGTGAAATTTTGTAGAGTCAATCACTACAAAACCACTTGGATGACGTCTAATTGTGCAACGCTCACCCATTGTTACTACTTCTTTAAACCACTTCACATCTAGTACATATATAAAAAACCGCCTAAATTCAAGCTTCAAAATATCTTGGATCAAGCCACAATAACCTTCCATGGTGCCATTGGTATCCCGGAAGTTTGCAAGGATACCACAATCCTGGGTATTTCTCTTATCATCTATACATTGAGTTCGAAAATGTTTGCCTTCACACCAAATAGCATTGAACAATGTGCACTAGTAGTACATTGTTGAGATCATATTAATGACTTAGTTAAAGATGAAACATGTGAAATTATTATATCATATATAACTAAAGATAATTTACTTATAAGTATGTCTCACCTTTGATAAGCAACCTCGTGCGTATTTCCACTCCTCTTGTGATATATCCATCGCCTCCTCTTTTTCCATCTTCTCCATTTCTTCATGTAGCCAATCTATATCAATATGACGTGGAAGCGCACTTAAATCTTCTGGATATGGGACATTACGTCCATGTCTAGCACGAAATGCTTACCTTTCGCTTACTGTTCTTGCCCTTGCTTCTTTATATAGTGTCACCCATTTTCTCATTACTTCGCTGTTAAGCACACAAAGTACATTTAACTTACGAAGTTCCTCTTTCATTAGCACTTTTCTCCTTCCTTTTCCTTGAGGTATTATAGAGGCCATCCTCAAATCTTCATCATCTTTCCATAGTCATGGTAAAGAGGGGTCCACTTTAGTAAGATATTCAAAGATTTGTACAAGGGATGATTACACTAACCAACCCTCAGCCATGCTTCCCTCAGGCCGTGCATTTTGCCTTACAAAATCTTTTAGGGTTTTCATAAAGTGCTCTAGAAAAAACATCCACCTTGCATGAACTACTCCACAAATTGCGATCTCATCAATCAGATGTACGAGTAAGTGTATTTGAGTAGTCAAAATGGAGCGAGGAAAAGTCTCCTCCACCAAACAAACCATCTCAATGGACAATACTCGAGCCTCTTGCAACGTATTTGGATCAATTTCCTTCAAACTCACAAATCTACCAACATGAAATTGAGAACGATGATTAGTTTTGTCCATAAATTCAAGCAGGTTTACTATGTGATGTATGTAATATGTAAACTAAAAAATAAGTATAAATTATACATACCTCGCGAGCTCACCCATCTTGTAAATGATATCATGCACATCTTTCGAAACAACACAATGGGATATGCTAGTAGAAAGAATGAACTGTATGTAGATATTCATACATTGTTAATTAGTCTACATAGTTACTCCACTAATTAATATATTTATGGCTATGAAAATCCTTATCTGAATCATTTTGTGCCAATCGTGAGACTTTAAACCGGATAGTTGCTCCACACCTCTTTTCTTTTTCTTTATGAAGCCTCCCTTGGGGCATCTCATATATCATGTGGGAGTTCAAAAGCTACATATCTGTTGCTTCACCATCTTTTCTTCGGTCTTCAATAACATCCAAGGTGCATGCGGTAACTCGATCTTTCCTCTGGGTCCGATGCGTGGCGAAGCTCGTCTCATACGTCCAATGCTATGTAAATCCTCCCTTATATTGAGAGAATCACGAGCCCCGATTAAGTGATCCCATAATGTAGAGGAAACATTCTTGAATATATGCATGGGGTCCAACAGGTGATTGATCTTGATTTTAGTCCAATATGGGAGACAAAAAAATATAGAGAATCTAAGGCACAAACAATATATTATTCTTGTTCTCATAATGGAGTGTACTTTAAAGACAAACAAAAGAAGTAAACTAGTTACTGACTCATGCCGAGTGGAGGATGATCATTGGCGTGTGTGCACGTGTCCTTCCAATCTTGAATGGTTAGAGATTGTGGAGTTCTTCCATTAGTGGGGGGTGCATATTTGGGGTGGTCAATAGGAAGAAAACGATGATGATTGTCATAGATAACCTTCTTCAAGTGTGTTGGTCTAGAAGAAACCAGAGAGGAACCGCAAATTGGACATGCATGATATCCTGATGTAGTTTAACCTGTAAAAACAAGTGGATTAATGATGACATATATTTGATTAAGGGTAAGAATGAATAAAATAGAGTATGCAACTATTTGAACACTCTCCATAGCCTGAAAAGTCGTGCATGGTCCACAATAACATGCCCTTTAAAGTGAAATCTCTAGAGGACAATGATGCACTCACATCTTGCACCTCAATACCTCTCCATAGCATTTTTAGCTCCTCGATCAAAGGCTCTAAGTAAACGTCCATGTTTTTTACTTGGTGTTTTTGAGGAATCACAAGAGACAACATTACATGTGCTTTTTTTATTGCCATGGATGGAGGGATATTATAGTTCACCAATACCACTGGCCATACAATATATGAGGTGATTTTGATGCCAAATGGATTTATTCCATCTAATCCTAGACCAAATCTAAAATTTCTAGGCTCTTCTTTGAAAGTAGGCCACAAATTGTCTACGTGTTGCCAAGCTGGTGTGTCTGAAGGAATTCTTCACTTTCCATCACTTGAATGGTGACTAGCATGCTATGTCTCACAATAGATTCATACTTAAACATAAGTTGAATATGTGGAATAATAGAAAAATGTCGCAAAACCTTATGAGGAACATCCATTGATTTCATCTCCTGGTTGTATCTTGGTTCACCACAAATAGGACAGTGTCGTGCAGATGCATGATCCCAACAAAAAAAGATGCAATCATTAACACATGCATGGATTTTAACGTAATCAAGACCTCCAAGAGATGTCATGAAACTCCTTGCTTGCTTGCTTCTAGTTGGTAATTTATTTCCATTTGGAAGCATTTGTGACAATAACCTGCATATATTGTGCAAATAGAGTTAACAAACCGTGAATATTGTCTAGAAGCATTTATGAATTAATATCAAATGATACATACTTCAATAATACATTCAAGCTAGCATTACTCCATCCATAAATGGTTTGTAAGTTCAGTATCTCGAGAGATGCACGTAGAACGAAGTAGGTGCAACCTTCGTACAATGGAGTTTTCGATGCTATGTGTAGGGGGTCATCTGTCTCTCTAGTGGCGCCCTCCCCTCGAACCTCATGGCACTACAACAGAAACCAGGCATAGATGCGCATATTAGATGCGCAGAGTCGGGCGCGTCTATCAGAGCGTCTATAAGTGCGTGTAAACATGCGTGTAAATAGACGCGAATTTTGCGTCTATATATTTGCGCAAATAGACACTAATATAGACGGGCCAACAGATGCACAATTATTTAACCACCTAAAATTAACAATTCACATAATTAAAAAACCAAAGTTAATATTTATTTAACCACCTGAAATTGATTCTTGAGCATGCACATGTGCGCATGATAAAAACCATAGAATTAAGAATACACTTTGAAGAGTTAATAATTACTTTTTCATTGCTCTCTAATGAATGGCAGTTCCTCCAGTTGACAAGCCTGATATAAGTAATTAGCGGCAAGCAAGAGAAACCTTACAATTAGTAGCAGTCATTGCAATATGTATCTCGTAATTTCTCTACATACTTGAAGATGATAAAAGATACTTTCTTTTTATTATGGAAAATTCAATTTAGCTTTAAAACTGACTATTGATTCTTGAGTATGCACGTGTGCGCATGATAAAAAGCATAGCATTAGGAATACACATTGAATCAATAAGCAAATTAAGTATGTTACAGTGAATGATCCATCTCATCTTCAATGAGATCAGCCCTTGCTAAACTATCTACTTCTAGGTCTATGTTACCAAGAGGTAACAAAAGAAATAAGTCTATCCCACTATGAGATGTGTTGCTATATTGCTCAATAACTTCATCAATATCATCGACAATCACATTATTGTCTTCTTTTGCGTTTCCTTGAACATCCTCGCAAGGTTCATATTGTACTATATCAGGCATATCATCCATTATGGTGTCATCATGCACATCATCATTAATTGTTGGATTGTCATTTGCTATCTCCATGTCAGTAATATTACCATATATTGGTTTTGAACGATTAGATATAGGGATGACATACCACCATCGGTTATTGTTTACCATTGGATGATACACAACCTGTATTTGAAAAACAAAAGCAAAAAACTTAAGTACTTATTATATTGTGTATATGTATCACATGTATACATATAAAAAAATTAGCCTTTGCATATATATCTGCTTGCATTGTTGAGGTAGTACTAATGTGTCATTCTTGTTTTGGTGAAATTTCGTAGAGTCAATGATTACAAAACCACTTGGATGACGTCTAATTGTGCAATGCTCACCATTTGTTACCACTTCTTTAAACCACTTCACATCCAGTACATATATAAAGAATTGTCTGAAGTCAAGCTTCAAAATATCTTGGATCAAGCCACAATAACCTTCCATGGTACCATTGGCACAAGCAAGGACACCACAATCTTGGGTATTTCTCTTTTCATCTATATGTTGAGTTCGAAGATGTTTACCCTCACACCAGAGTGCATTGAATAATGTGCACTAGTAGTAAAAGATAAAAGATCAAACATGTCAATTATTTATATAAAATAAAACTTATAGAAAAAAATTAATTGATAGTATGTCTCACCTTTGATAAGCAACCTCGTGCGTATTCCCACTCTTCTTGAGATATATTAGAGTTTTGTTGACACCAATAAACCAACCCAAAATCTTTAGTGCTTTTCAAATACTTCTGAACTTATTTAGTTGTAGTCCAATGTTTAAGGCATGAAGAACTTAGATATTGTCCAATAAAATTTGCAACAAAAAGAATTTTAGGGCAAGAACTTAAGCCAACAAATTGAAAACATCCAACAAGATTAGCATAAGGTTTAGGTAATGCTAATTGTCCATCATTTTTGTAGAAACAGAGAGTTTTTGTTAGAACTCAAAGACAAGGAGTACTAGTAGGACGTGCGGAATCCAAATCAAACTTCTAAATAATATCTTCATTGAACTTTTTTTGATGCAGTAATAAAATACTCTTTTCTTAATAGCGTTGAATTTGAATACCAAGACATGATTGTATGTCTCCAAGTTTAACCATATCAAATGTAGAAGATAAAACATTCTTTACTTATTGAAGGAAGTTCAGATTTTTAGAAACAAGTATGGTATCATCCACATATAAAGGAAGAATATATAAACTATAATTCCAGCACTTGACATATAAGTTAGGATCTAAAGAATAAGAGATAAGACCTTGTTTTGTAAGGAAGAGATCAATATTTTGATACCAAGCTCATGAAGATTGTTTGAGACCATAGAATGCCCAATGAGGTCTGCAAGCAATATTTTCCTTACAAATCCCTTTGGTTGCTCCATGTATATCTCTTCCTTTAAATCACCATTAAGAAAAATAGTTCTCATATCCATTTGGTGGACCTTCAAATCAAACTGAATAGTACAAACTAAGAAGACCCGAATAGTGATAATATGAACAACATGTGAGAAAGTTTCTTGATAATCAACTCATGCAATTTTTGAGAAACCTTTGGCAACTAGTCTTCCTTTGAAATTTTTAAATGTTCCATCTGATTTTGTTTCAGTCTTATAAACCCACTTGCATTTGATAGCAGTACGTCAATGTGGTAACTTAGTTAGAACCCATGTACCTTTAGAGAGAAGAGATTCATACTCAGCTTTCATGGCCTCCTACCATTGTTCCTTTTGTGGAGATGACATTGCATTACTATAAGAGACAATGTCTTCACAAATATTGAGACCATTCTCAAGAATATTAGCATCATAAACATGACAAGTACCATGCTCATTATCAATTGGAAGATCAACGCCAAGGTCATCATGATGTTCATAGTGATGCAAATAGCAATGCTTTCCAATGCACATACGGACTCAGATAGCGACAAGTGCAAGTAAAATAGCGATAAGAATAGTGATGGTTTTTGCATAGGAATTTTTTTGTTGGTGACAAGGCTACCCTACCACCCGTAGCACCCTGTGCTAAATATTATTTTATAAAGCAATTACATATTGAATACAAAATTATCATAAAGACTAGTGCATCATAAGATACTAGAAAAAAAGGGTTATTGATTCAATATTTCAATAAGTACATGAATGATGATGTTAACTCATAAAAGTACATGGAACCATGGAGAGGAGAGTCCAAAAGGAAACATGGAAATATATCTATAAAAAATTAGAGAATACGATTTTATAAATAGGATGAGAAATATATCAAAGGAATGCTAATTGGAAGAAGCATGTATGGATCACATGGCCAAAAAAGGAAATGATATGTGCTCTATGAATCTAAGCGCATGATGTGACAGCTCCTCATCATCACAAAGCTTATGCCTATGCAATGGAGCATCAAACAAACTTTGCAATATAAACAACTAGACATTAATCCACAATACATAATGCATCACAAAAAAACTAATGGATGCAAACAAAAAAGAGGATTGACTTATCGGGTTTCCATGCGTATATTATTTATCAAGGAGTCTAGTGTGACCATGTCTCTCTCTACATATTGAGTCTCAAAACCTATGGGATTGCAGTTTATGAGATGGAGTATTGTAAAGAATAGAGTAGCATTGTTAGAAATAAGGTTGTTAGTATAAGTAATATTCCAAATAAGAAATTGAGAAGAATCAAAAGAAAATTTATAAAGTGCTTGAAATAAGTCCTATAGACGTCACTCCCCAAATGATGTATAACCCCTCTCTCCAATCATGCCCTCATTGCCTCCCATTACTACTGCCATTATCCTGGAGAGTCGGTGGTCTTGTCCATGAGTCTCCATCAAACCTCTACATCCAACCACTTGGGCATTTAGATACTTGTTAGTCTAAAAGGTTGTGCCCAGATGCTTGTTGGTACAACTCTCTCATGTGAGCTATCACTATCCTCTCCTCATCATTCATGATCACAATACTTATTTTCTCATCTATGAGGTATTCATATCCTACTAGGGTATGTCTAAGATGCGGTCTCTCCTACCTGTGAGACCATACTATTGGGCATATCAAAGAGACTTCTATACATCTAGTATACCTACAAGGGGATATCTCTCCAAGTAGTATCTATAGTGATACCATCTATGGAAGATTGAGCAAAACCTGGAGTCACAGGACTAGACATCCCTACAGGTGTGATAAATCTTAGAGGTGATAAGTGTCCACTAGATTGATGAGATGGGGATACTGCATTATGTCTCCACTACATGTATCTAAGAGAAATCAAGGCAAAGCTTTACATTGTATTCGAGACAACTTGTTGTCTTATTTCTTGGGGATGGAGATTATTCAATCCGAGGGAAGTATCTTTCTATCACAACAAAAGTATGCTCTACAACTGATGGAACGGTATTGCACAGATCAAACACGGCCATTGGCTATGCCTCTTGATCCCAGCGTCCATCTATATAAGGATACCTCGGGTTAGCCTTTTGATCCTCACACCTATTGCTCTATTGTAGGGAAACTACTTTGGTTGATACATACTAGTTAGCAAACTGCTAAGGAATGAATTCTTCCTTTCGAATGCATCCAGCACTCAATCTGAGATGACTTGCAACTTGGCAAGATTCCCTATATCCTGGGTTAGGGCATACCCTGCTAACCCGACTTGGTCAAACCTTAAGTTCATTAGTTACTTCAGTTTATCGGCTGGTCTTTAGTTTCCAATCAATCTTCTTTACTCAAGAAAGATACTAAATTAGGATGATTATTCATCCTCTTGCAAGATAACTTGCATAAGGACTTGCCAATCTCGTTGCGAGAATTTGACCATTCCCTTGTGATCCAATCACAAGATCATATGACTCCACACCTGCTATGCAACTGTCGCATCGAACTATGAGACTTATTCTACTCATTGAACGGAGTCACGAAACAATGTGTTCCTGATTATGTTAGGCTGACGTCGTTAGTCCTAGAGTTCCAAGTTCCATCTTGTAAGATTCTTATAGACAATGAGTCATGTGGTTATGGAAACGATAGTGTAATTATCGCAAAAAATAGATAGATTAAATTGGCATGAACCTAAACACCTAAGCCCGCGGAGTACTCATTTTAAAAAGACTTAATTCAATTCCAAAGAACTCACTAGGATTTAATACGTGACCTAGTCGCATGTATTACTAAAATTGAAACTCCTATACCCTAAATACTTGCCCACATTCACTGAATGTAGGGACAGCGGAACATACTTGAGAAGTGATCTAGGGTTTGTTCCTAAGAATCTTTTGCTAAAAAGAAGGAGCTTGGAACCCTAGGACTGACAACATCAGCCTAATGTAATCAGGAACAGATTGTTTCGTGACTCCATTTGATGGGTAGAATAGTCCCATAGTTCGATGCGACACTTGTGCAATAAGTGCAGAGTCATATGATCTTGTGATTGGATCACCAGGAAATGGCCATTTCTCGGAATGAGGTTTGTATATGCTTATGCAAGTTATCTTGCAAGAGGATGAATAATCGTCCTAATCTAGTATCTTTCTAGGGTAAAGATAATTGCTTGGAGCAAAGGACAAACCAATAAATTGGAATAACATATGAACTTAAAGTAATGACCAAGTCGGGCTAATAGGGTACAGCCCTAACCCTGGATGTAGGGGATCTTGCCAAGTCGGAAGTTCTCGGATCAAATGCTACATGCATTCGGAAAAAAGGATTCACTCCTTAGCAGTTGGCCAACAATAACGACCAATGAAAATGATAGTGCTTGTTACAGATTTAAGAGCACTGTTTTGCTTTATTTGATTAATGAATTAAAGGATAAATGGATATCTAATGCTTTAGGTTGAAGGCTTGAAGGGAGAGGTAGCTTTAGTTACCCCCGACTGCCTACTTGACCCTAACCAAGGGAGTTGTTAACCGCGCTAGGAAGGTGGACCGAACCCGCCGCAAGAGGTCTCTCCGTTAGCGCTACTTGGAGCAGGAGGACGCTTGGGTGCCAGGGGGGGCTCTGGCCATAAATCCCTTGCCTTCCAAGCCCTGCACAAGAGGCTAATGTGACTCGGGATTGGATCTCGCAGCCCGCATACTAGTCTATGAGCGGAGTCTTTGATTAGTGATCCCTGTGCATTGCTGGATAGCCTTCGGGCAGATTGTGGATAAGCCTATGGGCTGGACTTTATGTATTTCAAAGATAAATATGATAACCTGTTAAAAAGGAACTTATTTGACATTGCTTTTCTATGTCAAGTGATATGATTACGTGAAGGAACCAGTGCCTAATAGGCTAATAAAGGAAGCTGATTGATACATGTCCAACTAAATGTGTTAGGTAATTAAATAACTAAAACAACCTGAGGAAAGTGCGATGGATGTGGCCATAGGTCCGTCCTATGGATGGGTGGTTCCGTGGCTGGGAACTTTTCTCAAATCGCGATGGACAGCCAGAAGATGGTTAACGAACACAAACAACAAGAGCGTTGACCTAGAATTATAACTCATCCCGATTTACGCTGTTTTAGGGGAACAGAATGAGACTATGCCTTATGGCAGAGAGTTTGAGCTTTGCATCCCTCTCGTTTCCCATGCTCCTTGAACCAAGTGCAGTGTGAATCCACTTCGAACCTGGCGTTTCTGCGTAAAGTAGTTCGCTCGGGTTTGACGCTAGTTGCCATTAGGAAATGACCAATAGGGAAAACCCAAATCAGGTCGGCCCTAAGTGGGAATGGCCAGAATACTTCTGCTACGTGGCAGACGTGGAAATTCCTAGATCGCAAACCCTGTAACATTCCATGAGAGTGCCGGGCGGAGCTTTCTAGACATCCTTTCCGATGGACTACTAAGATGTGTCCTGAAGATAACAAGTGGACGCGTTACACTTGGTATCAGAGTGAACCAACGAAGGAATTTTTGTAATGAAATCTTAATAAGATAAAGTAAAGCAAATGTTGTTGTCCAAACATTTCCTTACTTTCAATGCTGTCTTACAGAATTACGAAGCATGGAACAAGTTCTTAGTGTTCCGAGTCATGTTTATGACTGCGATGCATTCCTCGGATTATCGACAAAGGGTTGAGATTATGAACATCCTAGAGCGTATCTATAATCCATCACCTTTGTACATGGAACAAAAATGGACGGGTGCCTCAAGAATCTACTATATAGCTGCCCATCGGTTTGCATACCTTCAAACCAACCTAAAGAGGATCAAGTGGTTGGAAGACCTAAAAGTCATGAAGATATTCATTTTTGTGGAAGCTCACGTAAACTCAACTTTACATATTCGAGGTCGGAGGGTTGAACTGAACTCGTGTAATCCCCGCCGAGAGAGGATTAAAGTGACTCGTTGTCGAAGGGTTTGTGAAAGCAAAGTCGCGTCTTCTGAAGACCTTGATAAATTTCTGGATAGAAGATCAGCAAAGATGCGAAGATGAAAGAATCTTTATACAAAGCTGTTGTCACTATTTTAACAGTGACTAGTTGAGCTAGCAGCCTTTTTCCAGTATAATAGGACTACAATCATCACGTTCATATCATCCAATGCAGCTCTAAATGCTTTGTAACCTCTCCATGCACCTGTACTTCAACCATTGTATAACACAGCCACTGCAAGAAGCAGTTATATCACTGAAAGATTGTCAAAAATTGTTTGGCCAGATGTTGCAACTGTATTGTATACTTTTGGACACCTCATGAAGAGCCTGTTGCCTAATATCTATAATTCTTGAAATTAAAGTTTATGTTGGAGTGGGCTTGTTGACATGCTAACCAATTATCAGTGACTAGAGACCAAAGCCGAGCTCAGAATTACGCCTCCAGTTCAAACAGGTATAACATCAGCCTTTGCATTATCCTCGCATCTCAAAATATTCCCATCCATCATTGCTGGTAGAAGACATCTTTCCCACTGACAACCAGTAGAGACAGGCTCCATAGGAGGTATAATCATGACAATATTCTCATTCTTCTGAACCATGCCCATAACAGTAACTGTATTCCCTTCTCTAATGTACCCTTCCTTCACTCTCAACTAGACAAATTACGGGTTGATAACCAACGCAGAAAATTAGAAGGGAGCTGTCCATTTTTTTTTTTGGTGACTTCCGATATAAAGCAATCTAAGTGCGCCCTCTTCTCCTTTACTGTGAATGCGGAGAAGTAAATCTCAATGTCTGGTTTTCTTCCGCTAGTAATCTCTTGACTTTTAGAAGTTATTAAATTTAAATCTAGAGAGCTTAATTGTATAATCATTATACAGGAAGGCTGTTTCACATGTGTAGAGGAGCTTGTCATCATGCAGGACAGAGGAAAGATAAAAACTGTCTTCATCCCGATGGTGAGAAAACATGTTTCCCATGGAAGGGTTGGATATTCTCGCAGGCTTGGAAACACAGAAACAATATCTGAAATGTTCCCTCTTCTGATGCTGCTGCTTCTTCTTCCACTAGTCCGGCTATGCAGGAGAAGCAATCTTGATGTCTCCTTTTCCTCTACAGTGACTTCCAAATCAATTTCCTCCTCTACATATACATAACAATTGCACCATAACCCGCTTTTGCTAAGACCTCTCAGCCTAACTGGAAATCCGATATGTAAAATCAACTGCATGACGTTCTGAATAGCGCAATTCTCCAGTGAAAAATCGATGCTTTGGCCCTGCTATATGTCGATGAAGGCAAGGATCCATTAAACTTTCTCACAAGGATTCGGGACAAACACCCCCTTCGTCGACTGAGAAAAACATTCCCCTTCTTTCCGTTGAATTCGCGTCGTTTTTCTCCTCCACAGTCGATTTCCCCCTTTCCTCAACGCTTTTCCCTTTTTCAAAAATAGTGTTCTTTTTTTCTTTCCCCCCCAAAAGGCTCTTTCAAAAATAGTTCTCTTTCACTTTTTCTTTTTCATGCCCCCTTTGTCCTCTTCCCCAGCACAGATATAGGCATAATGGTAGGCACTGCCAGCGAATGGACATCAACTGGTTAGCTCTGCATAACAAAAAGTTGAGAATGCTGCTGCTAAACCAGCAATTAAGAAAGACAGAGTTAAAGTTGGTCTTTCTCTGACTACAGTACCATCAAGTACATACACTTCAACTCCAATCGTTGATCCCACACCCATCTGCTAGCTTGTAGCCAACCCGCGAAATGCATTTCCATCATTCAACTTGGGATGGTGTCCATAAAGGTAAGCCAAAGAGATAGCCATTGCACTCCATGATACGACATTTCGAAACGGTAAGCCAATAAACATACTCTCTGCTTCTTGTATGGTCCCATGTGCTCCATACATACTCACAAGGCCATTACCAACAAAGATATCTGAGGTATAACCCCTCATACAAGCATCATGATGCAATGTCTGACCAATTTCCAGAAACTCAAGTAGACACAATTGTTCCTTCCAAACAATAGCTTATGCATCTGTAAGTGCACCACAAGCTTGAAGGGCAGTCATGTATGTCAACTCATCACGAATTATTTCTTCCTCTTGCTTCAAACCCCTCTTCACTATATTATACACATAAAATAAAAGAGCAAACATAACGACTAAGTATGTACAAAGTATCAAATCACACAAACAACTTTTGGGTGGTTTTCACACCTCGAATGCGCAGCAATACGACATCCACCCCCTCTAATCCTGCGCATCCTCCAGATGAGCCAACTACCCATGATCATTATCATCAAGTTCCACAAACAGATCAATCTCTTCATTATGCATTTCTAGTATATCAACAAGCTTATTTGTCATATCATCTGTCTCTTCTATCGGAGTTTCTTCTCATTGTTCTCTTGCAAATTCTTCCAATGCATAATCTTCATCATCTCTTTTCTTGAAAATCTTGTTTCTTTTTCCAGCAATAGGCACTCTAAGCACTGTCCCATCCAATTCTATCAGCTCATATGTTGCATTATCAAAGACATGTCCGGCCCAAACCATCTTTTCACCATCTTCCGAAGTGCAGTATGCTGATTTTCAAGGTTGCTATCAAAGACCAATACCCAAAATTCCCTCTTCTATTGCTCTAGGCCGCAAACGATGCCTGCTGTCAAACCTGTCCTTATTCCTTAGTCTAGCAACCTTCAACCTGTCAATAGCTAGCTGAATATCCTCTAGTCTCCTCTCCAACTGTCAAATCCGAAGAGTTAAGAGCTCCTCTCTCGTCAAATCCTCCTGCTAAGGTAAAACTGACCAAGTCAAAGCACAAGTCTCAGTCGGCATAACAGGTGTCTGACCATACATTAACTCTGCGGGCATATATCTTGTGGTAACACTGTGAGTCGTACGGTCAGCCCACAAAGCAAATGGTAGAAGTCTCGGCCATTCTCCAATCCATCCTCTCCATGCTTTGGCTAATGCTTTCACTATCGGCGGATGCCCTCTTTCACTCTTCCCATTTCCCTCTGGATTATATGCTGTAGTTAGAGCCAACTTGATTCCTAGCTGAGAGAAAAACTCCCTAGCTTCATCTACATCCAATTCAGCACGATCCGCAGTGATCTTACGCACACAACCATACCTGCAGAAAATTTCCTCCAATAAGAACTTACACACTGCACTAGTGGTCTTCGTTCTCAAAGATCTGCCCTCAACATGATTGGTAAGATCCTCTCTAGCCAAAACAATATACCTCATCTGCCATAGACCCATAGGCATAGTAACCAAATCAACTACCCACTTATAATGAATGCATAGCAGATAGGTTGGATGAAGCTCATCTCGATGACGCACTACCAAATACATCTGGCAGTCTTTGCAAGTCTCAACAAAGTGAGAAACATCTCTGTACATGCCTTTCCACCAATATTTCTCCTTGATTTTCTCATAAGTAGCCCACACTCCTCTATGACCAGCCCAAGGACTCTCATGAAACTCCCTCATCACCTGTAACTGTGTCTCTCTATTACAGACAACCCACAAAGGTAATCCGCCTCTTTTCTTCGGATGCTTCCAAAGAAATCCGTCCTTGAGAAAATAACCATAGGCTTTCCTTCTGATCTTCTTGAACTCTTCATCTGTCCATTCATCTCTTTTGCTTAGTGTACTAAGGTACCTGCCAATCTGCAACTAATCTCCAATATAGAGTTCTTCTATGAAAGCCACAATATCATAGACATGACAAACATGATCAACCATAGTGGCTAAAATTTTTGCATCATCCTCTTCTGCAAGTAGAGTCTCCTCATCATCATATCTGGCTCTAGACAACATATCTGCCCACTATATTATCCTTCCCTGCTATGTGTTTAAATTCCGGATTTAATGACTTGATGTATGCAATCCATCTCAGCATAGCTATATCTGGAGTAGAGCAACTCGTGATCATACCAATCAATGGCAAGCAATCTGTCTCTACCACAACTGAAGCTCCAATAAAGTACTCCTTGTCACATTTGAGAGCCGTGACAATCCCCAATAGCTCCCTCTTGATTTGCGGATATCTCCTCTGTCTCTCATTTAGGACTTTCGCCCCAAACCGAATAGCATACCTATTTCCATCTGCATCATCTTGACCCACAGCCCAACCTATGCCAATTGGACTAGTGTCAACTGTCAATACAATAGGCTTTCCACAATTATAATCAGCTTTCCTGAGAGTAGGAGCATTCTGCAATAACTTCTTCAATTTCCGCATAGCTCTAGTGTGGCTCTCATCCCAATAGAATTTCTGCCCCTTTCGAAGCAGCTGATATAAACAATCTGCTATGTGTGCAAAATGAGGTATCCAAATCATATAAAACACACAAGCTCCAATGAGTCTCTGTACCTCTGAAGTGGTAGAACAATACTCCACAATCTTGCCTATAGCATTCACCTTATCAGGTGAGGGTTTCCTGCCATAATATCCACACATATGTCCAACAATGACAACCTCATTCACTCCAAAAATAGATTTTTGTCCTGAAAGTGTCAAGTTCACTTCTTCTAACCTAGCCAAAATCTTCTCACATGCTGAAATATGATCAGCCACAAAGGATGTGCATCCCTGCTCATTTAGACTCTCATTTTTCTCTTCTTCTGCACACCCCTTAATGGGCACATCATCCAAGAAAGGCATAGTAAGCTGAGGTATATAATCACGAAGGACCTTATGCATGGCATTCATCATATGCGCAACAGAATTAGTGGCACCTTGAGGCAAGGTACACATCCTGACAAGCCCAATAGGAGTTCTCATGGTGGTTATGTCCCTACTTTCCAAAGCCAGCTGAAACTGATCATATCCTGAATACAAATCACCTAAAGAATAGATGGCACGTCCAGCAAATGCCTCTGCAAACTCATCCACAACTGGACCTATACCAACATTCCTGATAGTAACTCTGTTCACTGGCTGCATGTCCTGAATAAATCGGAGAGTACCATTCTTCTTTGGAACTGTAAACCACCTGTTTGAGTATGGTGCAAATGAAGGCTCAAGGATTCCCATCCTGATTTTCTCATTCAATAAATCAATCAGCTTTGGTAGGTGTGCCTTAGGCACTGGAATAGGTCGGAGATTCCATGGAATATGAGGAATAGTAAAAATGACCATAGGAGCAACAATATCAGGATTCACACATCCAATCTCATGCGGGAAAAAAGCAAATCCCTTTCCATGTCACTCAAGCATCTCCTGAAAACATTGCTTGTCTATGGGTAACAAAAAATCACCATTTCCAATTTTCAATTCAGTACGAGTCTCTGCTGAAAATTTATGACCAATATGCTCCGGATTACTCAAAATTTGATGTTTAGCAGCCCTCTCTATTTGCTGATCACTGTCAGGTGGAAGCAGTACAGCTACCGGCTTCACCTTCTTATCCACAGTTTTGTATTTCGTGTCAACCCTGGCTTCATTATGCTCTTTTGCATTACTCAAATCTTGCTGTAAATCAGCAATTCCGCACTCCAATGGCTGAATATTCTCAGCCCTCTGCTCTATGGACTACATAGAAACAGCCCTAAACTCTGGATGCTGAAATATTTCAGCAGTAAACTCTATTGGCTGAAAGTTTTCAGCCCTCTGTGTCTCTGAAAGCTGATCATAATCAGCTGGAAACTCTGTTTGCTGAATTTCTTCAGCACTCAACACTCTTTGCTGAGTTACCTCAGCCTCTAACTCAATCTGTGACACAAAATCTGCAATTTCATGAAACATATCTAGGGACTGCACCAATACATTACTGTGATAACTCTGCATATCAGTTTTCAACATATCTTTCATCTCTTCCATTGTATCTGCACAAATCATACTGTCATACATCCCATCTATGTGCTCATCATACTCCAAAATTCCTGCATTTTTCAAATTTTTCTCCTTCCTGCATATATACTGCCTGGCAGCTCTAGGCAACATAGAAATCTTCTGATAGCTCATCGAACTGTTTGCTGAAATCCCAACAAAACCGGAGGAGAAAACACTGCTGCCAGGAGGCAAGAACTCCAATCTCCTCTGCTCTGTACCACCGTCGTCTCGCAAAACGGCGGTACCTAATGAAAACCTGAATCCCTCACAGTGGGCAAAGGTGCATCTCTGAGAGTATCCCTGTTTCTAACATGGTTCACACATACAGTCATAAACTGAACTGCTCTCATGCAATCTTTACTGCGAATCTGTGCATAAGCAGAACCATCATCCATTACCTTTGTTTCCATGCGCATCTCTGTGATGAATGGCTGTCCAATAATTATAGGATAAGAGCATGAATCTTGGTCTACATCACCAATAGAAACCCTGACACTAGGAGAGGCAACATACAAATCACCAACAGTGTTATTGTCGGCTCTCATATGCCACCCATGCTCTATATCCTTAGGCCATTTGTTACTCTCATAAACTCCACGAACTATGAGATTAATCTCTGAACCATGATCCACCAATGCAACATAAGGCACCTGTTTCTCTCCAATCTTTACCATCGTCTCTGTAGTTGCCCTAGCCCAATGGCTCCGTGAAAAGTGACTACGTGGTATCAAGACAGGCTCATCAATTTCAGCATAATGCATAGGCTGAACCCTCTTTTCTACCTGCGGAAAAATAGAAGCATTCTCAACCATAACCTCATCCTCATCCTCATCCAACTCCCCAATCAAAACTCCCTATGTATCAGTGGTAGACAATGCATGTCTTTTCCTCTTCAGGACATCCTGAAACTGATCCTGAAACTCTCTTTTCGAGATGCCCAAAACCTCAGAAATAGTGAATGTCACCTCACTACCAAGTATCTTGTCATTAAAGATTTTCTTCATGTCTGTAGATGTCTCTATATCAAACATCAATCTAAACCTTGGTTGCTTTCTCTCTCTAGGCTCTTGCCTCTTTTCTCTCTTTTGAGCATCTTCCATCTGTTGATCTGGCCCTGGTCTTGAAGACGGTCCTGCAGTAGGTAGAGTAACAAACTCACCTCCTCTAGTCTTCTTAGCTGCACTTGGATTTTCTTCATCCCTCTTACGCTTCTCCTCAACAAGTACATCTTCACCCTGAGACTTAGCCAAATAAGCATAAATAGAGTACCTGTCAACAGGCGAGTCCCAACCTGTCTTTGATCTGATGCTAGAGCTTGCACTAGTCAAAACAGTTTGCTGAATTTTCCCCTTGTTTGCAGTCTCCATAGCATAAGTCCATAGTGCTGACTCAGTCTCTAATCCCTTCTCAATCTGGACTCCATATGCAGAAGCATCACCTCTAGCTGTCACATAAGAAGTACGCGCAGCCATGTCATCCACTAACTTCTTCATTCCACCTTTACCAAAGTTGGTAGCAAGTGGAGCTCCTGTCTCAGTCAACCAAATCTTACCGTCTTGCCCCCAATATACCAAATTCTTCCTCCTTGCATCTTGAAAAGATTCACAATCCCTGCAATGTTGATGGTCCGTACTATCGCACCAAATACATCTCCGATCTCTCCTAGGTGCACTAGGAGCACTAGAAGAAGTAGTAGGCGCACTCGAAGCAAACTGCTCTTTCAACTTTCCCACCAACTCCGCTTTGACTAACTCCAGTGTCAAATCTGTTATGCCTTTGATTATGTCATCAAGAGAGGTAGGCACCGATAGAGCGGATGGTTTTGGAGCAGAAGGTGTAGGCATCGGTCGTGGAACAGGAGGAATAGGTGGAGTGGAAACAGTAGGCACTGGCATAGGCCAAGAAACTGGCTGAGGAGGAGAAGCAATAACAGGAATAGAAGCAGGCATAGGAGTAGATGATGGTGTAGGTGTCATGGAACCATTCTGTAGGCGAGTCTTCCATATCCTCCTCTTGGTCAAAGTCGAGACTGCATCCTGAGCATCCTGCCAATCTGTTTTAAGACCCATAGGCTTCGTGCGATCCTCAAGAAGCTCACCCAATTCTTTCTGAAGAGTAGGATCTGCAGCTTGCAAGAAAAGCTCAACTTTTTCAACATCCAATGCTCTTTGTTCAATGGCATCAAGCTGACTATACCTCTCTTTGAATTCTCGAATCAACTCCGAAGCAGCTAGACCTTTGTTTTGGCATGTAGACCCACTCTCGGAATGACCGCCGAGTAGCCATACCAAAGTCCTCAAGGAAATATTCTTCTTTCAAGGCCTTCTTAAAATCTTGCCAATGTGTATTCTGAATAAAAAGATCAGTCAGTTTCGCCCTCAAGGTGGGTGTGACAAGACGAAGGAAATACTTACTCATAGGTCCAGCTGGAACTCCAAAAAACCCCATCTTGATCTCATATGTCTTCAAATATGCTGAAACATTATAGCCATCAAATAGCTTCTTCTCATTCTCAACTGCTTCAATAGCCTTAGTCGCGCTGTTTGCATTCTCCTGCTCCGAATAGAGTTGCCTTTGTTGAGACAACTGTTGTTGATGCAATTGTTGATGCTGCTGCATATACAATTGTGTCTGCTGATTTTGGAGTTGCATATACATGGACATATTCTGCAAAATCTGCTTTAGATATTCTATTGAAGTACTTGACGCAGCAGTCATTGATGGAGCTGAAGTAGACGCAGCTGGAATTGTAGAAGAGGCTTAAATAGAGGCTGAAGTATCTCCCATCCTGAAATTTCTGCGACTGTTTCACGTCGGGTTCACCAAAGATGTCGAAGGGTTTGTGAAAGCAAAGTCGCGTCCTCTGAAGACCTTGATAAATTTCTGGATAGAAGATCAGCAAACATGCCAAGATGAAAGAATCTTTATACAAAGCTGTTGTCACTATTTTAATAATGACCAGTTGAGCTAGCAGCCTTTTTCCAGTATAATAGGACTACAATCGTCACGTTTATATCATCCAATTCAGCTCTGAATGCTTTGTAACCTCTCCATGCACCTGTACTTCAACCATTGTATAACATAGCCACTACAAGAAGCAGTTATATCACTGAAAGATTGTCAAAAATTGTTTGGCCAGATGTTGCAACTATATTGTATACTTTTGGACACCTCATGAAGAACCTGTTGCCTAATATCTATACTTCTTGAAATTAAAGTTTATGTTGGAGTGGGCTTGTTGACATGCTAACCAATTATCAGTGACCAGCTCAGAATTAGGCCTCCAGTTCAAACAGGTATAACATCAGCCTTTGCATTATCCTCACATCTCAAAATATTCCCATCCATCATCGCTGGTAGAAGACATCTTTCCCACTGACAACCAGTAGAGACAGGCTCCGTAGGAGGTATAATCATGACAATATTCTCATTCTTCTGAACCATGCCCATAACAGTAACTGTATTCCCATCTCTGATGTACCCTTCCTTCAGTCTCAACTAGACAAATTACGGGTTGATAACCAGCGCAGAAAATTAGAAGGGAGCTGTCCATTTTTTTTTCTGGTGACTTCCGATATAAAGCAATCTAAGTGCGCCCTCTTCTCCTTTACTGTGAATGCGGAGAAGTAAATCTCAATGTCTGGTTTTCTTCTGCTAGTAATCTCTTGACTTTTAGAAGTTATTAAACTTAAATCTAGAGAGCTTAATTGTATAATCATTATACAGGAAGGCTGTTTCACATGTGTAGAGGAGCTTGTCATCATGCAGGACAGAGGAAAGATAAAAACCGTCTTCATCCCGATGGTGAGAAAACATGTTGCCCATGGCAGGTTGGATATTCTCGCAGGCTTGGAAACACAGAAACAATATCTGAAATGTTCCCTCTTCTGATGCTGCTGCTTCTTCTTCCACTAGTCCGGCTATGCGGGAGAGGCAATCTGGATGTCTCCTTTTCCTCTACATTGACTTCCAAATCAATTTCCTCCTCTACATATACGTAACAATTGCACCATAACCCGCTTTTGCTAAAACCTGTCAGCCTGACTGGAAATCCGATATGTAAAATCAACTGCATGACGTTCTAAATAGTGCTATTCTCCAGTGAAAAAGCGATGCTTTGGCCCTGCTATATGTCGATGAAGGCAAGGATCCATTAAACTGTCTCACAAGGATTCGGGACAAACACCCCCTTCGTCGACTGAGAAAAACATTCCCCTTCTTTCCGTTGAATTCGCGCCGTTTTTCTCCTCCACAATCGATTTCCCCCTTTCCTCAGTGCTTTTCCCTCTTTCAAAAATAGTGTTCTTTTTTTCTTTCCCCCCCAAAAGGCTCTTTCAAAAATAGTTCTCTTTCACTTTTGCTTTTTCACGCCCCCTTTGTCCTCTTCCCCAGCACAGATATAGGCATAATGGCAGGCACTGCCAGCCGATGGACATCAACTGGTCAGTTCTGCATAACAAAAAACTGAGAATGCTGCTGCTAAACCAGTAATTAAGAAAGACAGAGTTAAAGCTGGTCTTTCTCTGACTACAGTACCATCAAGTACATACACTTCAACTCCAATCGTTGATCCCACACCCATCTACTAGCTTGTAGCCAAATCGCAAAATGCATTTCCATCATTCAACTTGGAATGGTGTCCATAAAGGTAAGCCAAAGAGATAGCTATTGCACTCCATGATACGACATTTCGAAACGGTAAGCCAATAAACATACTCTCTGCTTCTTGTATGGTCCCATGTGCTCCATACATACTCACAAGGCCATTACCAACAAAGATATCTGAGGTATAACCCCTCATACAAGCATCATGATGCAATGTCTGACCAATTTCCAGAAACTCAAGTAGAGACAATTGTTCCTTCCAAACAATAGCTTCTGCATCTGTAAGTGCACCACAAGCTTGAAGGGCAGTCATGTATGTCAACTCATCACGAATTATTTCTTCCTCTTGCTTCAAACCCCTCTTCACTATATTACCCGCATAAAATAAAAGAGCAAACATAACGACTAAGTATGTACAAAGTATCAAATCACACACACAACTTTTGGGTGGTTTTCACACCTCGAATGCGCAACAATAGGACATCGTGTAATCCCCGCCGAGAGAGGATTAAAGTGTTGGGGCGCCATGAGAAGAATGGGTTCCAAAGGAAAGGATACCCTGAAGTTCCAATGACTTATCGATTCCTGAAAATCCATGAACCGAAACCATACTATTATCCAGTTCCTGTAGATAAATGTGATACAACATTATTCTCCCGAAACTGAATGTAAACAGTTGGCTTATCATCCCAAGACATGTTGTATTCCGAAAGGGCTATGCCCATATAAATACAAATAAGACTTCTTTTTATCAATTTTTGATTGTGCATGAGAATTGATAAAAAGTTAAGTGGTCAGATTGCTTGGTTGATAGCGGAATTGGAGATGTAATATAAATCCATAACGATTATCGTGTAATAACGTTAAGAAACCTTTATCCAGACACAACCCCAGGTATAGGTTCCCAGTTCGCCTCCTACGTCAAGTACTGTTGTAATCCAGGAGAAGAAGTTTCTTCTCAAGCAAATTAAGCCGCCCGAATTTGACGGGAGAGGCAAGCCGTCCAAGTAGATGCTGAAATTTGGATTGAATCCATGGAGGATTACTTGATGCAGCCAATACTGCAACCGCCAGTCAGGCTATGCTCGCCAAGCTGAAGCTCACCGGCAAAGCCAGGCTTTGGTGGAAGCAGTGGTGCAGGGGTCAAGGGATCACGGAAGGATCTGTTACTTGGGAGAAGCTGAAGAAAGCTGTGCAGGGAAGATACTTACCACCTGCATATCGCACGTAGAAAATGAATGAGTTCTATGAGCTAAAATAGCTGGGACTCACCCTTGACGCATAATATTCTAAATTTGTCTCGCTTCTTAAGTATGCACCACAGATGGACATGACAGGGCAGGTGTCAAAATTTTGTGTTGGTTTAAATCCACCAGTGAATACCCGTCTCGAATCTATGCACCCATCGGATCTACACGACGCACTCATTTGAGCTGCCCCTATAATTCAGGAGGTGCAGACTAGACCAAGGTGTCACAACTCTATAGAAACAGAATTTGTATCCTTTTTCATTAATTTGTCTATATAATGATTTACTAAATTTATTTCCTTTGCACTAATTAGATATAAAGAAAAGTGCATTGGAGCTTGCCACTGATGAGTGGTCACAGGTTATGGTGGACCCACGCGGTGGGTTAGAGAAAAGATAGTTCACACTTCCACCTATATGACCCGATTGGGCGCCTGTGACTAGAACTCACGCATATCAGGGTTAGACTCGCACACAGAAAGGATTGATGCCTTGAAGTGTGGGCTAGATCCACCAGAACAGACAGTTACAATCAACAAGATGGCATGATCATGAAATGCTTGTATAATGTGCATGTGTGGGCTGAAAGCTTGAAATGCACATTTCTTTGCATAGGAAAGCCACATGAAGATTCGGATACCATTTTTGCGATGTACACGGAAAAAGCTTTCATATGACACCCATATTGGGGGGGTCCCTAAATTTTAGGAGATCCCTAAATTTTAGGAGGTCCCTAAAATTTAGGAGCCTCGAATTAGCCTAAAAATGCTAGTCCTAAAAAATAGGGATGTCATTCAAAAAATAGTAAGTTCTGTACTTTGACTCTGCTTACTAAATTTGATTGTTTCTATTCTTGACAGTATTCAACCCAAAAAGGAAGGCCATAGAGAAGAGACAAGTGTCAAGACACTTGTCACACAAGTTTCCAAGTGTCTCACCACTTGTCACATCTCATGACATGTGGCTGGACACTTGTCTTGTGCTACTCCACTTTCCCCTTTTGTACTAGCTCTCCCCTCTCCTATAAATAAGAGCTCGTTTTTCTTCATTCATCATCATTTTTCTTTGCTGTAAACTCATGAACAGCACCCACAGATAGCCAGAAACTGGCCCCATCCATCCCATCATCATCCCCCACTTCTCCATTATCAAATTCCTCCATATTCCCTCTTCTATCACTGTTTTTTTTACAAGACAGCAAGCCTGTAAATTCATTACAGCACCTCCTTCTCGAGCTCTTTCTTCCATTTTAGCTACAAGAAGTAAGCCCTATCCATGTACTGCTGATCAACGATGGAGAAAGGCTGAATTTCCCTTTTTCTTCTCTCATATTGTAAAGAAATCAGTTCTTATCATTGCATAATAGATAATGCATGTGTGTTTGTACATCTTTGCATGATCTTGTGAGAGTGAGAATTACTTCTTCTCACTCTCAGGTTGATTGTAACTGAGCTCTTCCCTAAGGGACTTGGGTTGAGCAGAAATACATTCCTTCGGGGGGGGTTGCCCATCTTCAACCCTCAATTTTGTCTCCATTACTTTTACATTTTCATGGCTGTAATTTTGTGAGCAATTTTCATTTTCAGCTTTAAGTGTTCATTCTCTTTTATATTAAATCTCGAAAACAAGCGAATATCATAATTGTTAAGCATACTACGTTGTTCGGGGCGTTTACAGTGGTATCAGAGCTTTGGCTCGGTCCTCACCCCCAACACTGGTAGTGCTTACAACTATAAGTTTGTTTGTTTTCAGCCCTTGCATTGAGTGCTTGAGCATATATTTTTTTTCTTTAGTCTCAATGGATCAATCGAGTGCTATCCTTCAAGCCATTCAAAGTCTTAGAGAGGAGAATCAGCAAATTCGTGAGCAACTTCTCAAACTAGAAAAAGTTGAGAATCCCAAAGAATTCAAGGAAAGAAGCCCCTGTACTTCAAGGAGACAAAGCCATACCAATGAAAGGAGCCGATCAAGAAGTCCAACTACTTCTAAGAGGCAGTCCCATTCTACTTCAAGACAAAGAAAGAGATCGTGTCAAAGCTCATCCTCTTCTTCAAAGTCATCTGGCGCCTATTCTGATGGATCCTCTTCTAGTAATGAAGAGTCACACCCTTCTCGTGGAAGACCTCATCATCGTCAAAGGCGTCGACATTCTTCACCCTCGTCTCCATCTCCATCCCCATCAAGCACTTCATCATCTTGAACCTCAAGATCCGAGCATGGACGAAGGCATAAGAAGAAGAAGAAGACTAAGTCACTATCTCAACTTGAAAAGAAGATCAAGTTCAGTATGTATGATGGTTCCCGAAATCCTGATCTTCTTCTGAAGTTTATTCGTCAATTTCAAATTTTGTATGGTCCTGACAAGTATAAAGAAAAAGAAAAGATTAATTTTGCAGCTTTACATTTAACCGACTTAGCCCATACTTGGTGGACGGGGTTGGAATATGATCATGCTGCCCCAAAATCATGGCGGTCCTTTGTTCGCCTGATACAAAGCCAATTTCTTCCTGTTCATTTCAAAAGAGATGTAAAAATGGAATGCGATCGGCTTTGGCAAAGGAAAAATGAGTCACTTGGTGACTATACCAAGAGATTTTGGGAGCTACTTTTGAAGGTCCAACATTTCAAGAAGATTAGCAGTTCGGAAAAGCTTAGGAAGTTTCAAGGAGGTTTGCATTTTAAACTTCGTACTGCTCTTAATCATTATCATTGTTCTAGTCTCAGGGAACTCATTGACCATGCTGAGACATGGGAAATGGAGCACAATGGCAACAAATCATTCCAAAAGAATGATAAGAAGAGAGTAGCTGATGATGAGGAGTATTCAGCCTCAAATGAAGGACAAAAACAGTCGCAAAAGCAGCCATCAAATCAAAAGAAGATGAAGCCCTATGCACCTCCTAATGCTCCTCAATTTCGCTCCAATCTATACCCACAAGCAAAGCAACTTTCCGAAGAAGAAAAGCAACGCTTCATGAAAGAAGGAAAGTGCTTTAAATGTGGACAAACAGGCCACATAGCGAAGCAATGTCCAAACAAGGGACAAAGCAAGGTTTCTCACAACAAGCCTAAGTTGCCAGTGAAAATCAATGCTATCAGTGATGTAGTTGCAAACACAACTCACACTCCAGAGACGCGCAAATTATTAAAAGCTTGGGGACAATTACAAGGTAAGCAAGCACTATTCTTGATAGATCTTGGGGCGAATGAAAATATCATTTCCTTGCAATTAGCTAAAGAGCTTGGATTAAAGAATGAAGAGATGGACACTCCGGCAGAAGTTCGCCAAGCTTTAAATGCTGATGAAGGTGACACAGTGAAGACTGTGATACCCTACATTGGCAAGCTCAAGTTTCAAATTCAAGGCTACAGTGATGAAGATACCTTCTGTATCGGAGACCTTGATGGTTGCGATGTGATTCTTGGCATGCCCTGGAATCATAGAGTAGATTCAACCATCTTCTCTCAGAAAAAGAAGGTAGAACTCACCAACAAAGGCAAGAAGTACGAGATCCAAGCTGGAGTTTCTGGAGACACCATACCTATGGTAAGCCATATGCAAGTCTCTAGAGCAATTAAGGATTGTGTTCAATGTTGTCTGCTTTATGTCACTGATGTAAAAGATAATATGAATGCTGAAAACCAAGAGCAACTTCAGCTCTTGGAAAAGTATAAAGATTGTTTTTCGGAAGATTTTCCTTATCAGCTTCCCCCAAAAAGGCCAGAAGACCATCATATTGATATTATCCCGGGCAGTTCTCCTCCTAATATAGCACCATACCGTGTGAGCCGTCCTCAACAAGAAGAAATCAGAAAGCAAGTCGAAGACCTACTCAACCGTGGGCTAATTAGGCCAAGTAGCTCACCATTTTGTTCACCGGTTCTTCTTGTTCAAAAGAAAGATGGCACATTCAGGATGTGCATTGATTATCGAGCCCTCAACAAAATCACTGTGAAGAATCGGTTTCCTATTCCCAGAATTGATGACATTTTGGATCATCTAGGAGGCTCAAAGGTTTTCAGCCGCATTGATCTAAAGAGTGGTTATCATCAAATTAGGGTAATACCACAAGATGTACACAAAACTGCTTTCCGCACTTCATACGGTCTTTATGAATTCTTGGTGGTTCCTTTCGGATTAACCAATGCACCAGCCACCTTTAATCGAATGATGGAGCGCATCTTTAGAGAGCATCGACAATATGTCGGTACTTTCTTTGATGATATTCTTGTCTTTAGTAAGAATGAAGAGGAGCATCATCAACACTTGGAAATTGTTCTACAATTACTACAACAAAATCAACTCTTGGTAAATGGTAAAAAGAGTGAGTTTTTTATGCATAAAATAAATTACCTTGGGCATGTCATCTCTTCTACAGGGATTCAGATGGATCCTGAAAAGATCAGGATAATCCAAGAATGGCCTCATCTTCGTGTTGTTCATGAGGTGCGATCGTTTCTTGGCTTATGTTCTTATTACCGCCGCTTCATCAAGCATTTTGCACATATGGCTTCTCCACTTCATGACCTTACAAAGAAGAAGATCTCTTTCCAATGGAAGGAAAAAGAGAAGGCAGCCTTCACAAGGCTGAAAGCAGCTCTTACTTCTGGACCTGTTCTTATCATTCCAGATCTGGTAAAACCATTTGTGGTGGAAGCAGATGCTTGCGGTGATTGTATTGGTGCAGTGCTAAATCAAGAAGGCCATGCCGTAGCCTTTGAAAGCCGCCATTTAAATGATGTGGAGAAAAGGTATGACATTTATGAAAAGGAGCTCTTAGCAGTGGTTCATGCTTTAAAGATATGGAAACATTATATTTTAGGCAATGAATTCCTTATTAAAACCGATCATCAAAGCTTGAAGTATTTCAAGACTCAAAAGCATTTGCAGGAGAAACATGCAAGATGGGAAAATTTCTTGTCTATGTTTCATTTTCAAATTATGTACACTCCAGGGAAACAAAATGTAGTTGCTGATGCACTTTCTAGAGTGCCTCGCATTGCAACTATTACAGTGGCTCATCATGAAGATTTTCAAACGATGAAGAATACTTATGATGAAGATACTGATTTTGTAGCAATTTGGTCAAATTTACAGCAAGGAGGTTCTCATCCAGATTATTCCATCAAAGACGGTTACCTTCTCATGAACAATCGCCTTTGTGTCACTCTTCCTGTTCGACAAAAGGTGCTTAAAGAAAGTCACGAACCCCCTTATGCAGGGCATAGAGGGAGGGCAGCCACTCTAAGTGCAATTGAGCGCTACTTTTATTGGCCAACATTACGAAAAGATACACATAACTTCATTGAGGCTTGTCTGGTATGCCAAAAATCCAAATATGATAGGCAGAAGATTCCAGGATTGTTACAACCTCTTCCAGTGCCCAAAGATCTATGGGAATCTATCACAATGGATTTCATCTCAGGTATTCCAAGAACACCTCAAGGTCATGATATGATTTGGGTCATAATTGATAGATTCAGCAAACAATCACATTTTATTCCATGTCATAAAACATTGAAATCCGCACAAGCTGCAAGACTTTTCATTCAACATATCTTCAGATTACATGGTATGCCTTCTGAGATCATTTCAGATAGAGACTCCAAATTCACAAGTAACTTTTGGCGTGCTTTATTTGAGAATTTGGGAACCACTTTAAAGTTCTCCTCAGCTTTTCATCCTCAAACTGACGGCCAAACAGAGGTGATGAATCTCACTCTTTTGGATATGTTGAAAGCTTATGTTAGTGAACATAAGTCACAATGGGAGAAATATCTTCCATTATTGGAGTTTGCTTACAACAATACAGTGCACCCATCCACAGGGAAAGCTCCAAATGAAATAGTACAGGGTAAAGTGATTCCTCCTCCAATTATTCGCACTAAAGATAAGATTTTTGCTGCCGATGAGTTTGCTTCAGATTTAAAAACCGCAATGGATCAAGTTCGAGCCACTATCAAAGTTGCCCAAGAGCGACAAAAGAAGCAAGCAGATAAACGAAGAAGACCTTTGGCTTTTGAAAAAGGTCAATATGTCTTGCTAAAGTTTGATAAAAGCAGGCTCAAACAAGGTTCTGGTCAAAATTCATCTTTTCCAAAGCTCTCCAGTAGATACTTTGGACCCTTCAAAGTGATTGAGAAAATAAATGAAGTTTCTTATCGACTTGAGCTTCCTGCTCATTGGAAAATACACAATGCTTTTCATGTAAGTTTGCTAAAACCTTACATAGGACCAGAACCAAAGGAACCCATTACTGAAGATCCCCCAGAAGTTGAAGAAACAGAGCAACTCTTGGAACCTGAAAAGATTTTGTTTCTCAAGGATCGAACCACGAGAAGTGGCCTTGTGACACGAAAATTCTTACTAAAATTCAAGAATCTACCCACAACAGATGCACAGTGGGTAGATGAAAAATTCATGAAGGATTACCCAAATATTCTACAGCAATATCAAGAAGCTTTTCAGCTGAGGACAGCTGAATAAAAGCCAGAGGGCTGTCACAACTCTATAGAAACAGAATTTGTATCCTTTTTCATTAATTTGTCTATATAATGATTTATTAAATTTATTTCCTTTGCACTAATTAGATATAAAGAAAAGTGCATTGGAGCTTGCCACTAATGAGTGGTCATAGGTTATGGTGGACCCACGCGGTGGGTTAGAGAAAAGATAGTTCACACTTCCACCTATATGACCCGATTGGGCGCCTGTGACTAGAACTCACGCATATCAGGGTTAGACTCGCACACAGAAAGGATTGATGCCTTGAAGTGTGGGCTAGATCCACCAGAAGAGACAGTTACAATCAACAAGATGGCATGATCATGAAATGCTTGTATAATGTGCATGTGTGGGCTGAAAGCTTGAAATGCACATTTCTTTGCATAGGAAAGTCACATGAAGATTCGGATACCATTTTTGCGATGTACACGGAAAAAGCTTTCATATGACACCCATATTGGGGGGGTCCCTAAATTTTAGGAGATCCCTAAATTTTAGGAGGTCCCTAAAATTTAGGAGCCTCGAATTAGCCTAAAAATGCTAGTCCTAAAAAATAGGGATGTCATTCTAAAAATAGTAAGTTCTGTACTCTGACTGTGCTTACTAAATTTGGTTGTTTCTATTCTTGACAGTATTCAACCCAAAAAGGAAGGCCATAGAGAAGAGACAAGTGTCAAGACACTTGTCACACAAGTTTCCAAGTGTCTCACCACTTGTCACATCTCATGACATGTGGCTGGACACTTGTCTTGTGCTACTCCACTTTCCCCTTTTGTACTAGCTCTCCCCTCTCCTATAAATAAGAGCTCGTTTTTCTTCATTCATCATCATTTTTCTTTGCTGTAAACTCATGAACAGCACCCACAGATAGCCAGAAACTGGCCCCATCCATCCCATCATCATCCCCCACTTCTCCATTATCAAATTCCTCCATATTCCCTCTTCTATCACTGTTTTTTTTACAAGACAGCAAGCCTGTAAATTCATTACAGCACCTCCTTCTCGAGCTCTTTCTTCCATTTTAGCTACAAGAAGTAAGCCCTATCCATGTACTGCTGATCAACGATGGAGAAAGGCTGAATTTCCCTTTTTCTTCTCTCATATTGTAAAGAAATCAGTTCTTATCATTGCATAATAGATAATGCATGTGTGTTTGTACATCTTTGCATGATCTTGTGAGAGTGAGAATTACTTCTTCTCACTCTCAGGTTGATTGTAACTGAGCTCTTCCCTAAGGGACTTGGGTTGAGCAGAAATATATTCCTTCGAGGGGGGTTGCCCATCTTCAACCCTCAATTTTGTCTCCATTACTTTTACATTTTCATGGCTGTAATTTTGTGAGCAATTTTCATTTTCAGCTTTAAGTGTTCATTCTCTTTTATATTAAATCTCGAAAACAAGCGAATATCATAATTGTTAAGCATACTACGTTGTTCGGGGCATTTACACAAGGGGTAACAAAACTTGTTCTTAAAATGACCCGAACAAAGGAGCATTCAGGCCTCAAATGAAGAGAGTTCAAGGTCAGAATTAGGGACAAAGAAAGAAAGCTAGAACTAACAATGTCAACAACTTTGTTCCTACTCAAAGCAATGGCCGAAACCTCCGTTGTTTCCACTGCAACGAGCCCGGTCATTTCAAGAGGCAATGTCCCAAGCTTGGAGGAGAACATCGCCAAGCACCTTTCCAAGGAACAGGGCGTGGTCAGGGAGCCACTACCCGAGGCAGAGGAAGAACCACCTACGTTGCCAATAGGAAAATGTACGAAGAAGAAGAAGATCCGACTATGGAAGCAGAATTTAAAAAGGTGACAGTCCATGCCGCTCTTCACAAAAAAGGCCCGAATCGCCAGTTCTTGGTGATTCATTGGACTATCAAGGTAAAATTTTCAAGACCTCGATTGATTGTGGCAGTACACATTCCTTTATCTTACCAAATTGTGCAAAAAGATTAGGAATAGCCACAATAGAAGCACCTACCTTGCTTGTGGAATTGGCAAATGGTCGTGAGGTTACTTGTACCAAGCAAACTGCTAAGGTGGAATTTTTTTCTGGGAGGAAAAACGACTTCGGTCAAATTCAAAGTCATGAATTTAGGTATCCATGAGTGTCTACTCGGAATGGATTGGCTTAAGCCTGGCTTAAGCCTAACAACGCCCACATTCATTATGGGAAGGGCCAAGTTTCCTTTCAAAACTCTGAGAGGGAATTAGTCACAACTCAAGGTGAGGCTGGAAATCCAAAAATCCAATTGGCCAAAGCATCTTGAATTATAAAGGGAGTTAGAAAGGGACTATCTTTCTACTTAATTAAGCTCAACAAGTTAGATCTGAAGCAGGAGTCTAGTGAAGGACCTTTATGGTTAAAGGAATATGTGGATGTATTTCCTAAAGAGTTGACAGAACGTAGGCCAAATCATGGCATGTTTCCTCTCTAGCTAACTCAAGTATAGGGTTGTTTGGCATAGATACATTTGTGAGAAATGCGGGATCTAGAGCATGGCAGTGAGTTATGGTGGATGGAAGGAGAAGTGTGGACTCATGATGGAGAGGACAAAGACACTGTTTGTTACACAAGTGAATTAGGTTCCAAGATTGAGACTTGGACTCATAAACACAATCTTGTGTATGTGGACAATGACGTTGACACTTCACTGAAAAGAAAAGAGTACTATCATTGCATTAAGAAAAGGAAGCAAGTACAATGCTTTATAGGAAAGTAGGAAACTGCAGTAGGCACCATTGTGCATATGGGATAGGTTAGCCTGCATATCCTTGACCCTGAAGCTCCATACAAAGAGGTTGCTTAGTGAGTGTGATTGTTGATTCTCAACAACCTTTGTAGCTAGAAATATGGCCGTTGATGGATTCTGCAAGATTAGGGAATTTAGGAATGCCTTGCGACTAAGTGCATCGGCAACTACATTCTCTTTCCCTGGTCAGTACTTGATTTCAAAGTTATATTCCTCCAACACTTCAATCCATCGACGTTGCCTCATGTTGAGCTCATTCTAGGTAAAGATCCATTTGAGACTCTTATGGTCGGTTACTAGAGTAAACTTGTTACCCAACAGGTAGTGTCTCCAAAGCTTTAGAGCATGGATGACAGCTAGTAATTCCAGATCATGCGTAGCATAATTCTTTTCATGGTTCTTCAGTTTCCTTGAAGAGTATGCTACTGGATGACCTTCCTGCATAAGTACACACCCCAAGGCAAGAATGCTAGCATCAGTTACTACCTCAAACTCCTTATTGAGGTCTGGAAGTTTTAAAATGGGTGCTAATACCAAACTTTGCTTCAATCTGTCGAATCTATTTTGTTCGGGAGTTGACCATGCAATAGAAGTTTGCTTCTTTAGTAAATCCGTCAGAGGTGCTACAATCAAAGCATAGTTTTTGATGAAGACCCTATACCATCCTATCAATCCAAGAAAGCTACGTATCTCTTTGACGGATACTGTTATTGACCACTCAAGCACATCTTTGACCTTGGCTAGGTCTATTGATATTCCTTCTGATGATACTATGAATCCCAGATATTCAATCTGACGCTTGAAGAATGCACACTTCTTCATTTTTGCATACAGCTTGTGTGACCTGATTGTCTCAAGGACAATCCGCAGTTGAGGTTCATGATATTTTTCCTGTTTAGAATAGACTAAAGTTTCATCGAAGAATACAAGTACGAAATCATCAAGATATGTCCTAAAGATGTCCTGCATTAACCTATTGAAGGTGGCAGATGCATTCGTGAGCCTGAATGACATAACCAGGAACTCAAAGTGCCCATATCTTGTATTGAAGGCCGTCTTTGGGATATCTTCTTCCTTGATCCTTATCTGATAGTAACCTGACCTACGATCAATCTTGAAGAAGATCTTCGCACCCTAAAGACGATCAAGAAGCTCATCTATTCTAGGAATAGGATACTTGTTCTTGACTGTTGATTGATTCAACCCTCAGTAATCAATACATAGTCGAAGTGTCCCATCTTTCTTTTTTTGGAATAGTACGGGGGCTCCCCACGGTGAATTGCTAGGCCGGATGTAGCACTGATCTAACAGTTGCTTGAGTTGTTCCTTCAGCTTAATTGCTTCAGGTATGGACATTCTATAAGGTCTCTTGGCAATTGGTGCAGCTCCAGGCACTAACCTAATCTCATGATCCACTTCTCTTTGAGGCAGAAGCTCAGTCAACTCTTCAGGGAATACGTCCGCGTATTGCTTTAGCCAAGAAGGTCCTTCATGAGACTCTTGCTTTTGATCTAACTTGTTGAGTTTGATCAAGTAAACAGGTAATCCTTTTCTGACTCCTTTTATGATTCCAGATACTTTGGCCAATTGTATTCTTGGCACTCCTGCCTTCAAAGTTTCGGAAGGAAACTTGACCCTTTCCACAGTGAATGTGGGCGTTGTTGGGCTTAAGCCACAATCCATTCCGAGTAGACACTCATGGATACCTAAATTCATGATTTTGAATTTAATCGAAGTCTTCTTTCCTCCCAGAAAGGATTCCACCTTAGCAGTTTTCCTAGTACAAGTTACCTCACGACCATTTGCCAATTCCACAAGCAGGATAGGTACTTCTACTATGGCTATTCCTAATCTTTTTGCACATGCTGGTGAGATAAAGGAATGTGTACTGCCACAATCAATCAAGGTTTTGAACCCTTTACCTTGATAGTCCAACGTTGTCTGAATCATCGAGAACTGGCGATTTGGCCCTTTCTTGTGTAAAGCGGCATGGACTGTCGCTCTTTTGAATTCTACTTCCATGGTCTGATCTTCCTCTTCTTTTTCTTCACCTCTTTGCCTATTGCCAATGCAGGCGGTTCTTCCTCTTCCTCGGGTAGCGACTCCTTGACCATGGCCTATTCCTTGGAAAGGCGCTTGGTGATGTCCTCCGTCGAGCTTGGGACATTGCCTCTTGAAGTGACCGGGTTCGTTGCAGTGGAAACAACAGAGGTTTCGACCATTACTTTGAGTAGGAACAAAGTTGTTGACGTTATTCGTCCTTTCTTTCTTTCTTTGTCCCTGATTATGACCTTGAAATCTCTTCATTTGAGGTCTAAATGCTCCTCTGTTCGGGTCATTATAAGACCAAGTTTTGTTACCCCTTGGTCTAGCTTGCACCTCCTAAATTATAGGCACCGCTCGAATGAGTGCATCCTGAAGATCTGATGGACGCATAGATTCGAGATGGGTATTTACTGGTGGATTTTAGCCCGCACAAAACTTGGACACCTGCTGTGTCATATCCATCTGTGGCGCATACTTTAAAAGTGAGACGAATTTAGAGTAGTATGCATCAAGAGTGAGTCCTAGCTATTTTAGCTCGTAGTACTCATTCATTTTCTACGTATGATATGCAGGTGGTAAGTATCTACCCTGCATGGCTTTCTTCAGTTTCTCCCATGTAAGGGATCCCTCTGTGATCCCTTGATCCTTGTACCATTGCTTCCACCAAAGTCTGGCTTCGCTAGTGAGTTTTAACTTGGCGAGCATTGCTTGATTGGCGGGTGCAGTACCGGCTGCTTTGAAGTAATCCTCCATGGATTCAATCTAAATTTCAGCATCAACGTGGACGAATCTGCCTCTCCCATCAAACTTGAGTGGCTTAATCTGCTTGAGAAGGAACTTCTTCTCCTGGATCACAGCAATACTTGATGTAGGAGGCAAATTAGGAACCTGTACCTGGGGTTGCGCCTGAATAAAGGTTTTCTTAACGTTATTATACGATAATAGACGTTAGCATATCTTTAATTCAGCTATCTCGTAAACAAAGTAGCTACTTAACTTTTTATCAACTCTTATGCACAGCCAGACATTGATAAAAAGAAGTCTTTATTTGTATTTACATGGGCATAGCCCTTTTGAATACAACGTTTCATGTGACGATAAGCCAATTGTTACATTTAGTTTGGGGAGAACAATGTTGTATTGTATTTATCTACAAGAACTGTGTAATAGTAAGGTTTTGGGTCATGGATCTGCAAGAATCGGTAAGTCATTGGAAGTTCAAGATATCCTTTCCGTTGGAATCCATACTTCTCATGGCGGCCCAATACTTTAATCCTGTCGCAGGGATTACACAAGTTACTTCCTCATATACATATGAGTTCATCTCAACCCTCCGGCCTCGAACATGTAGAGTCGAATTTACGTCAGCTTCCACAAAAACGAACAGCTTCACGACTTTCAGGTCTTCCAACCACTTGATCCTCTTTAGGTTGGTCTGTAGGTAAGCAAACTGGTGGGCGGCTATATAGTAGATTCTTGAAGAACCCATCCATCTTCGTTCCATGTACAAAGGTGATGAATTATAGATCTGCTCCAGGATGTTCATCATCCCAATCCTTTGTCTATAAAACATAGAATGCATTGCAGTCATAAACATGACTCGAAATACCAAGAACTTGTTCCACGCTTCGTAATTCTGCAAGACATCATTGAAGGTAAGGAAATGTTTGGACAACAACAATTTCTTTACTTCATTTCATTGAGATTTCAACAAAAACAATTCCATTGTTGGTCGGCTTGATACCAACTGTAAGGTGTCCACTAGTATCATCCAGGACACGTCTTAGCAGTCCATCGGAAAGGATGTCTAGAAAGCTCCGCCCCGCACTCCCATGGAATGTTACGGGCTTTGTGATCTAGGGCTTCCCACGTCTGCAACGTAGCGGAAGTATTCTGGCCGTTCCCACTTAGGATCAATGAGAATTAGGGTTTTCCTGATTGGTCATTACCTAACAGCAACTAGCGTCGAACCCAAGCGAACTACTTTACGCAAAAACGCCAGGTCCGAATCGGATTCATGCTGCACTTGGTTCAAAGAGAATGGGAAACGAGAGGGATGCAAAGCTCAACCTCTCTGCCATAAGGCATAGTCCCATTCTGTTTCCCTAAAACAGCGTGAATCGGGTAAGACATAACTCTAGGTCATCGCTTTCATTGTTCATGTCCTTTGACAATCATCCTGTTGTTCTTCAAGATTTGAGAAAAGTTCCCGGCCAACCGGGATTACCCAACCATAGGGGACCCATGGACCATCCTCCGCACTTTCCTCGGTTTGTTTTAGTTAGGTAATTATCTAACACATTAGTTGGACATGTAACAATCAGCTTCTTTAATTAAACCGTTAAGCACTGGTTCCTTCACGTAATCTTATCATGTGACATAGAAAAACAATATCAAACAAGTTCTTTATTAATATATCATCATATTTATCTTTGAAATACAAGGAGTTCCGCCTGTAGGCTTGTCCATAATCCGCCCGAAGGCTATCCAGTAATCCACAGGGATCAATATTCCAAGCTTCCGCCCATAAACTAGTATGTAGGCCTTGAGATCCAATCCCGAGTCACATTAGCCTCTTGTGCAGGACCCAAAAGGTGAGGGATTTACGGCCAAAGCCCCCCCAGGCACCCAAGTGTCCTCCTACTCCAAGTAGAGCTCAACGGAGAGACCTCTCGCGGTGGGTTCGATCCATGTTCCCGGCGTGGTCAACAACCCCCTTGGTTAGGGTTAGGCAGGCAGTCGGGGGTAACTGAAACTGCCTCTCCCTTCAAGTCTTCAACTTGAAGTATAGATATTCATTTAATTTGTAATTCATAAATCAAACAAGGCTCTAAAATCTCTAGCAAGCACAAACATTTTCATTAATCAATCTTGTTGTTGGCAAACTACTAAGGAATGATTCTTTCCTTTCGAATGCATCAGCACTCATTCCAGGGTGTCTTGCAACTTGGCAAGATCCCCTTATATTCTGGGTTGGGGCGTACCCTATTAGCCCAACTTGGTCAACCCTAAAGTTCATTGGATACTTTAGTTTCCAGTTTTTAACCTTCCTTACTTAGAAGGATATCAAAGAATACGTCCTTTTGTAAGATAACTTGCGTAAGGATCCGCCATCCTTGTTGAGGGTATGTAACCTTTCTTCTTGTGAATCAATCACAAGACCATATGACTTCGTACTTGCTGCACAAGTCATGCATCGTAATATGCGATGAAACAATCCGTTTCAGTTTCTTTAAGCTGACGTTTGTCAGACCTAGGGTCTCCTTTTATTATTTTCTTTAAGAACCTCAGGGACAAACCCTAGTTCTTTTATGCTACAATTTATTAACCCTACAACCAGGGAAGGTGGGCAAGTATTTAAGGTATAAACATTTCTTGGATTTAAATCATTCCCAATGCATATTTCACAGCATACGTATTTCTAAGTTTATATTAATTCGGTTAACTTTTAGAAGGTAATGTCGAGATCACCTCGGCACGATTTGTTATCTATGTGACGATTCATTTTTCAGTCCTAAACTTTATTGCTTCGAGGTTAGATAAATTCAAGTAATCTTCATTTTTTCCTTGCGAACAAAACTCATGCCAAATAAACAATCTTTCCCTTGCTAAGAAATGATAACTTCCTAGAGTTCAAGCAACGTAAGAAACCTTTCATGAATTTCATCTTCTGTGATGATTCGTTGTAAAAAAAAATAGGGGTTAATGATGCAAGATGCAGTTTTTATACCTTAAAGATTTAGCCGAAATATACTACTATAGTGGGTGAATAATCTTGCTCATAATTCATTTCAATGCATAATGCTATTTGAAGGAAAACTATATTTTATACATTATCCATTATGCATGTTCAGTTAAACTAAATTCCTTCATCGTAAATAACTAGGACAAAATATATCTTATCCTAACAATTCATCTTGCATGATTGAATTAAAACCGATATAAAACCAAGAAGGAAAAACCTGGTTTTGGGGTGAGATATCGACATGGATACCGGGAGATGACCCTCCCGCAGCTACTCCTTGGACTTTCTTAGGCAGCATCGAAGTTGTAATCCTTCGAACGTGAAGGCAGCTTTACACTCTTTTTCGAAATTCCACCGCCGCTTCAATACTCTTCTTCTTTCTTCGAGGCAAGGAGCCGTGAATTGACCACGAGAAGGGGGTAATAAGACCTTTAAGGTCCTAGCTTCTTCGGGAGGGAAAGGTTTACAAAGCCTAAAAAGGCCCTATAGGGTATATACATGGCAAAAAGGTTGTGTGCGAGTGTGGCTCCGCAAACAGATGAACCTTGGGAGATCTTTGGGCACGAGAGTGAAAGGACTTAGGGGTTTTTAAACCCCAGGGGGGAAATTTGAAGGGTAACACAAGGGTTTATAGCATGGGGGAAAAAGGTGTGTAAGGAAAAAGGGGACGCGGGGGTTAAAAAGGGCTTAGGGGGGTATGTTTGAAAAAAAGAATACGAGGGGGGATGCAACACGGAGGAGAAAGGGTAATAAGGCTTTTCAAGCCTTAGTTCATTTTGGGGATTCCATCCATGGGAAGGATTTTGATGGGGGCTCCACGGGGAGGCTTAAGGGTTCCTCGGAAAGGGTTAAGGCCTCCACGGGAAGGTGCTTTAAGGGAGAAAAGGGCTTAAGGGTTTAAAAACCCAGGGGGGGGGAGGGGGGGGAGTGAAAGGATAAAAGGGATCTGAGGGGGTGAAAAGGGGCTTAGTTAGCTTCCCTTAAGAAGCTTCAAGAAGCTTCTGTGGGATCACAGGCCCACGTGGGGAGAGGGAGTGGAGTCGCTTCACGAGACGGCGGACGTTTGATAGCGGCAGCGGCTGCAGCTGGCAGCAGGGCGGCTCCTCCTCATGACCTCCACACGGCAATGATGCTCTCCCCTCTATCTCTCTTGACATGGCCTGCAGTATTATGGCCTTATAGGCTTCTCAAAATCCTCTCTACCTCCTCTACCTCAGTCCGGCAGTATGGCAACTTCGACGGTCGTTCTCACCTCTCCCCTGTAGCTTGCGGCCCTCCCTAATTATATAAGGGAGGGGAGGGAATCCTCCCCCCTCAATGTGTCCATTTGCATGCTCGTGGAGCCGAGCAAGCTCCAGCGAGGAGCTTGCTGGCTCCTCTATCCCCTTCCACACTTCCAGCACGACGCGCTGACGCACGAGAGGGAGAAAAAATCAAAATAAATATTTGATATATTACACAAAGAGACCTTATAGAATGTCCATACCAGAAGCAATTGAGCTGAAGGAACAACCCAAGCAACTGTAAGATCAGGGCTACATCCGTCCTAGCAGTTCACCATGGGGAGCTCCTGTACTGTTCCAGAAAAAGAAAGATAGAACACTTCGACTATGTATTGATTACAGAGGGTTGAATCAATCAACTGTCAAGAACAAGTACCCTATTCCTAGAATAGATAAGCTTGTTGATCATCTTCAGGGTGCAAAGATCTTCTCCAAGATTGATCTCAGGTCAGGTTACTATCAGATAAGGATCAAGGAAGAAGATATCCCCTAGACAGCCTTCAACACAAAATATGGGTACTTTGAGTTCCTAGTTATGTCATTCGGGCTTACGAATGCACCTGCCACCTTCAACAGGTTAATGCAGGATATTTTTAGGCCATATCTTGATGACTTTGTGCTCGTCTTCTTCGACGACACTTTAGTCTATTCTAAACAGGAAGAAGATCATGAACCGCAACTTTGGATTGTCCTTGAGACAATGAGGTCTTATAAGCTGTATGCTAAAATGAAGAAGTGTGCATTCTTCAAGTGTCAGATTAAATATCTGGGATTCATCGTATCAGCAGAAGCAATCTCAGTGGACCTAGCCAAGGTCATGACATGATCGAATGGCCAATACCAACAATTTTCAAAGAAATACGCAGCTTTCTTGGATTTACAGGATGGTATAGGGTCTTCATAAAAAACTATGCTTTGATTGCAGCACCTCTGATGGATTTACTGAAGAAGCAAATATCCATTGTATGGTTAGCTCCCGAACAAACCAACTTTGATAGATTGAAGCAAAGTTTGGTATCAGCACCTATCTTGAAACTTCCAGACCTCAGTAAGGAGTTCGAGGTAATAACTGATGCTAGCGCACTTGCCTTAGGATGTGTGCTCATGCAGGAAGGTCATCCTACAGCTTACTCTTCAAGGAAATTGAAGAGTCATGAGAAGAATTATGCTATGCATGATCTAGAATTGCTAGCTATCATCCATGCTCTAAAGCTTTGGAGACACTACCTGTTGGGTAACAAGTTTACTCTAGTGATGCATCACAAGAGTCTCAAGTGGATCTTTACCTAGAACGAGCTCAACATGAGGCAACATCGGTGGATTGAAGTGTTGGAGGAGTATGACTTTGAGATCAAGTACCGACCAGGAAAATAGAATGTAGTTGGCGATGCACTCAGTCGCAAGGCATTCCTTAATTCTCTAATTTTGCAAAACCCATCAATGGCTAGATCTCTAGCTACAAAAGTATCTATGCCAAACAATCCAATACTTGAGTTAGCTAGAGAGGAAGCATGCCATGATCAAGCCTACCAAACGATGCTAAGGGAAATTTCTATCAAGGATCAGGATCAAAAGCTGCATGCTAAGTATCATGAATTCTCTATCAACAATGGACTTGTCGACTATAGAACGAGGCTATGTATACCGGCAAGCCAGTCACTTAAGCAGAAGATATTGTGGGAAGCTCATGATTCCCCTTTCTCAGGACATCCTGGCTATGCCAAGACCCTCAATGCAATTAGAAAGAGCTACCATTGGGAGAGGCTTAAAGGTGACATTCTCAAATATATCACCGAGTGTTTATCTTGTCAACGTATCAAAGTCGAACATGTCAAGATGCCAAGGAAGTTACAACCACTTGACATTCCCCAAATGAAATGGGAACTCATCAGTATGGACTTTGTTGTTGGCCTACCCCAAGTTCAGGGAGGATACAACTCTATCATGGTTGTGATTGACATGCTAAATAAGGTTGCACACCTTATTCTAGTAAAGACAAACTTTAAAGCCTCAGACATTGCAAGATTGTTTATCAAAGAGATATTCAAGCTACATGTGCTACCAAGAAGAATCGTTAGTGATCGTGATTCTCTCTTCACATCGCACTTTTGGAGAGCTATCTTTGAAGCCATTGCGACTCAACTCTGCTTTAGCACAGCCTACCATCCCAAAATAGATGGCCAAACAGAGCGAGTCAATCAAATCATTGAGGATATGCTTAGGGCATACTGCTATCATGAGCCGAAAAGGTGGATTCAACACTTGCCTTTGATTGAATTTGCCTACAATGCTTCTTACCAACAAAGCATTCAGATGACCCCTTTCCAAGCATTGTATGGTCATAACTGTCGAAGTCCCCTAAAATTCTCAAATCCAACCTTGAGGGTTGAAGCTTCAAGGCAGATGTTGGAAGAGATGGACGACCAAATAAAGTCAATAAGACAGGACATCCAAGCTGCCAAGGATAGACAGAAGGCATACGCGGATTTGAAGCGTCAAGATAGAATCTTCGAAGTAGGAGACATGGTCTGCATTTGCGTATGCCCTAAGAAGAGTTCCCTATCCTTAGGAGATTGCAAGAAGATAAGTCCAACGTATTGCGGACCGTATAAGATCCTCAAGTGCCTAGGACCTAATGCTTATAGATTGCAACTCCCTGAGAACCTAAAAGTTCATAATGTATTCCATATCAGCCTATTGAAGAAGTATGTACCTAATCCTAACCATGTACTTGATGACCAACAAGTTGTAATGCCTAGTCAAGGAGTCCTTGAACTAAGGCCTGACAAGATCTTAGATGTTAGGGAGAGACAACTGAGATCCAGAACCTTGAGAGAGTGCCTCGTCCAGTGGAAAGATTATCCGAAAGAGGATGCCACTTGGATAGATGAAGGCACTCTCAACCATCAATATCCCCAGCTTATCTCGAGATGAGGACATCTCGATTCCTCCAAGGGGGAGAGAATGTAACAACTCCGAAATAAAAATACGCATTTTGTATATGAATGACCCCTTAGGTTAGGATAATTATTAGGGACAATATCTTTTAAATTAGGCATTTTTTTTTTAATTCCCTCCTTTCCCCAGCCGACTACCGTGGTGGGAGAGAGGGAGGGAAGGGTGGATGACTAAGCATCCTTGTTGGATGCTTTGGAGGGAGGAGGCTCATGCGTGATGCCACACAGGGGAGGGAGGATCGCCCCTCCCCTCACCTATATAAATCGAGGGGGCATAGGCTGAGAGAGGCTGGCCATCAAGAGGGAATGAGAGGGGTGGTGGTCGTTGCCATAGTGGTAAGAGGAAGGAAGAGCCCAACCGTTGACGTGCCGTGAAGGAAGGCTGCCGTGGAGCAAGAGAAGGCGCTCCCGCTGCCGTGAGAGGGAGAGGAGAAGTGGAGATGCTAGGCAGTCGTGAAGAACAGAGATACTGCTGACGCCACCATGGGAATCGTGCCGCTGCCGCCCAGAGATCAGCTTCTTTTTCTCTCCTCCATGTAAGCTCTCCACGTGCAGAAGCTCTCTGAGCTTCTGGAAGCTTCCAAGGGGGCTTCTTAAGCTCCCTTTCATACCCCTTTCCTTTTCCCCCCTAGCTGTGGTTTGTGTGGGATTGTTAAAACACCCGTTGCCCACCTCCCCTCCCCCCTGGAAATTCAAAAGCCTTCATATGCTCTTTCATATAACTCCCCCTTTTATTTCCCCCCTCCCCCCCCCACACTAATGTCCTCCCAAGGGCTTATAGGCCCTTTTCCTCCTTGTACCTTAAATCCTCCTAAGGGCTCCCTTAGGCCCCTTTCCCCCCCTGATTTGCCATTGAAGGACCTTTAAGTGGTCCTTAAGCCCTTTCCCCCCATGAAAAAGATTCCTTCTTAGCCCTTTTATACCTTTGTTTCCCCCCCTTTTTCCTTTCAACCAAGAGTTATTTTCCTTTTCCCCCCCCTAGGATTCAAGCCCCTGCTCGTGCCCATTCGTAATACCTTTCAACTGGGTTGAAAACCTAGTTACTCCGTAATTTAACCCCTCACTAGCGGGTTATACATTCACCTTCCTTCCTTTTTCGATCCACTAAGACCGTTTAAAACCCTCCCGAGGTTTAAGCACCCCCTTTTTTGTGAAATCCCTACTTCAAGGAGGAAGCCTTCTAAAAACCGTTTCAGACGGACATTGCAAGTTATCACAAAGGGAGCTACAGTGGAATTTCAAAAAGGAGTTCGCGAAGCCTCATCCAAGATAGAAAGGCTACATTCGCAATGGCTCCTAAGAAAGCCCAAGGCGTAGCCGCAGGAGGATCATCTCCTAACATCCACGTGGACATCTCACCACAAGTCCAGGTTTTCCTTCCTAATTTTTATTTTTACGTTGTTATAATTTTACATGCATGGATGATTTTTGGAGATAGGATGCATTTTTTCTCTTGAATATTTTGGTTAATTTAAAAGAATTAGCTTACGACGGACAATTTTGGTCATTAGTATTTTCAATAAAACGAATAAAATAAAGTGAGCAGAAAAATTGATATGCATTTCTAGCAAGTAGTTTTTGTGCATTTCAATGAACTGAACTTAGATTAATATCCATATTTACGAAACGGAATTAAGTTAGTGCACCTGGTTTAGGCATGGAAGTATAAATTGCATGTCGCATTATTAGGACATATCTTCTTTACAAGAGTCATTATGGAAAGTGCTAATAACCCATAGGAAAGTGCAAGGCATGAAATGATTCCTAAGTTGCATAAATTGATATAAATATCATTTTTTTCAACTGCATAATTATTAGAAAAGGCTGCATGTTTTAGCATGAACCTTGTTTGCAAGTTATAGGATGATTAATCCGAATTAGGCTATAACCTAACCTATGCTTGACCTTAAACCAAAAAGTTAGGGTTTGAAAATCAACTTACACATAGACAATGAGTCATGTGGTTATGGAAACGATAGCATAATTATCGCCAAAAATAGATAGATTAAATTGGCATGAGCCTAAACACTTAAATCCACGGAGTACTGGTTTTAGAAAGAGTTAATTCAATTCCAAAGAACTCACTAGGATTTAATACGTGACCTAATCGCACGTATTGCTAAAACTGAAACTCCTATACCCTAAATACTTGCCCACATTCACCAAATGTAGGGACAGCGGAACATACTTGAGAAGTGATCTAGGGTTTGTCCCTAAGAATCTTTCGCTAAAAAGAAGGAACTTGGAATCCTAGGACTGAGAACGTCAGCCTAATGTAATCAGAAACAGATTGTTTCGTGACTGGCTCCATTTGATGGGTAGAATAGTCCCATAGTTCGATGCGACACATGTGCAATAAGTGCAGAGTCGTATGATCTTGTGATTGGATCATAAGGGAATGGCCAATTCTCAAAATGAGGTTGGTAGATTCTTACGCAAGTTATCTTGGAAGAGGACGAATAATCATCCTAATATAGTATCTTTTTGGGGTAAAGATAATTGCTTGGAGTAAAGGACAAACCAATAAATTGGAATAACATATGAACTTAAGGTATTGACCAAGTCAGGCTAATAGGGTACGGCGCTAACCCAAGATATAGGGGATCTTGCCAAGTCAGAAGTTCCCGGATCGAGTGCTGCATGCATTCGAAAAGAAGGATTCGCTCCTTAGCAGTTGGCCAACAATAACGACCAATGGAAATGATTGTGCTTGTTATTGATTTAAGAGCACTGTTTTGCTTTGTTTGATCAATGAATTAAAGGATAAATGGATATCTATGCTTCAGGTTGAAGGCCTGAAGGGAGAGGCATCTTCAGTTACCCCCGACTCCCTGCCTGACCCTAACCAAGGGGGTTGTTAACCGAGCTGGGAAGGTGGACTGAACCTGCCGCGAGAGGTCTCTCCGTTAAGCACTACTTGGAGCAGGAGGACGCTTGGGTGCCAGGGGGGGCTCTGGCCATAAATCCCTCACCTTCCGGGCCCTGCACAAGAGGCTAACGTGACTCGAGATTGGCTCTCGAGGCCCACATACAAGTCTACGGGCGGAATCTTGGATTAGTGATCCCTGTGGATTGCTGGATAGCCTTCGACCGGATTGTGGATAAGCCTACGGGCTGGACTTTATGTATTTCAAAGATAAATATGATAATATGTTAAAAAGGAACTTGTTTGACATTGCTTTTCTATGTCAAGTGATATGATTACGTGAAGGAACCACTGCCTAACGGGCTAATTAAGGAAGCTGATTGATACATGTCCAAATAAATGTGTTAGGTAATTAAATAACTAAAAAGAACTGAGGAAAGTGCGGTGGATGTGGCCATAGGTTCGTCCTATGGATGGGTGGTCCCGGTTGGCCGAGAACTTTTCTTAAATCACAATGGACAGCCAGAAGATCGTCAACGAACACGAATAACAAGAGCGTTGACCTAGAATTATAATTGATCTCGATTTACGCTGTTTTATGGGAATGGAATGGGACTATACCTTATGGCAGAGAGGTTGAGCTTTGCATCCCTCTTGTTTCCCATTCTCCTTGAACCAAGTGCAGCATGAATCCGCTTCGAACCTAGCGTTTCTGCGTAAAGTAGTTCGCTCGGGTTCGACACTAGTTGCCATTAGGAAATGACCAATAGGGAAAACCCTAAATCATGTGAGTCCTAAGTGGGAACGATCGGAATACTTCCGCTACGTGGCAAACGTGGGAAGTCCTAGATTGCAAACCCCGTAACATTCCATGGGAGTGCCGGGCGGAGCTTTCTAGACATGGTTTCCGATGGACTGCTAAGAGTGTCCTGAAGATAACAAGTGGACACGTTACATCTTCCTTAATTAAGCCTTTAGGAAATAGGGTTCGTTCACGTAATTTATAGCACAAACACGAAAACAGAGCATGTAGTCATTTGAACAACCAAGTTCCTTAACTTATCTTCAAGTTAATATTTCTCTCCTACCCATACAGGGAGAAATTATGTATCCCTTCCATCCAAAAAGAGTACTCGATCCAAATCACATGGCACCACAATTTCCATCTATCTAGAATAGGATCTGCCAATGCCCTAGACATTGGAGTCTACAACTCCATTCCAGACTCGGTAAGGGGTGTCCAGAGCTCCACTGACCCCAAGTAACCTAGGAGTGAGACCCGTGAATCGAGAAGTGCCCTCACAGATTGAAATGCGATGTGACCTTGGCGATGATCCACCTATGTAATGTATCATTCTTTGATTAATCCAATCAAGAATCAATCACAATCCAAGCAATGAGCCTAATATCATATTCCAAGAAAACATTCATTTAATTTCCCATCGCAACTTATCATCCTAACCCCTACCATGCATTTACCAACAAACATAAGCACTTCTAATAATCATCCAATCACATCCCAACAATGAATTGAATGCAAGAGCATTTAGGACGTTATTTCATCAACCAACAAACAATGGTACTCCTTTCCAACATTGGAAGAATAGTCATGATAACCCTTCCATTGCATACTCTCTCTCCCCCTTGGGATCTAAGTAGTTTCATGCAAAATTTACTTAATACATCCACTAAGACACATGCCAAGATCTCACACAACAATGCAAGAATGTAAATTCTATTGAGCACTTACTTTGATCGACAACCCGACCTTTTCCCCAACAAGTACAAAAGCATCGGTCTTTCCTTTGACCTAGGGCTTTCTAGTCCTTGATCTCTTCGCTTGCCCTAAGGTTGTTGTTGCATCTAGCCTAACCCCGAATAGGATTAATAACATAGTCACTATTGGACGGATCTCAAGGTGTCTTAGATCTAATCCTTATGATTCTTGTTGGTGTTAACAATGTACTAGAGTTTCGAAATTGAATTTCCTCTAGGTTAACTTACTTATCATGTGATTTGTCAAGCATGCAAACTCAACATACATTTAGTGTGGTAAAATAATTATCTGTTATTTTTTAGAAAGGACAATTGACAATACCTTGGAATGTTATTATGCTATGTGTGAGTTTGTCATATAGCATCTAGATACAATTAACTTCCCTTTCCAACTTTATACTTGTAATGTATGAGATGAAACCTATCCCTTCCCATGACCTAATTCTCGTGCGGTATCTAGTGTACTTCATGTGAGAATCAAAACAAGCATCTATTTATTTGGAAATACATTACTTACAATCGGTACTACTAAAGGATGTCCTCCCTCGATGCCCTCGTTGCAAGACTACCATTCATGCGTGACATCTTCTGCTTGGGGATCATTCCCAATCTTCATCTTCACTCGACGTGAATCGCACAAGCCTTTCATGCTTTTCTTCTTAATTGGCAGGTCCAATTTGGAAAGAGAAAAAAACTATGGTAGGCGGGGCAAATAATTTCGCTGAAAAGGGGAGTAGGTGCGTGTGGCCACCCTCTAAGGAGGGAAAGAGGAAGAGTCTCTTTCCCTCCCTCTCTCTTTCTCTCTCTCTCTCTCTCCCTCTTCTTCTTCTTCTCCTTCTTCTTTTCTCTTTTCTCACCTCTCTTCTTCTTCTTCTTCTTCTTCTTCTTCTTCTTCTTCTTCTCTCTCTTCTCACCTCTCTTCTTTATCTCTCTCTCTCTTTCCCAGTCTCTCCCTCTCTGTCACACCCTCTCTCTCTCCCTCTCTATCACCCTCTCCCTCCCCTTTCTTTTTCCCAACAACAAGTAAGGTGGTCTCTTGTCTTCACTTAAGGGGAGGGGGGGAGTTTTACAGGTGGTAAGAGGGGTATTATTGGAGCACAAGGTGGAGTGGTGGTGTGGTTTTTCCCACCCAACACCTGTTAGCTATGTGGCCGCTCTTCTTTGGACTGGAGGTGGTAGGCGTGTAGCCTTCCTCCTCAAAATCATCGTCTTCTTCATCCTTGACGTTGTCATCATCTCCTCCATGTCCTTTTCTTCCTCCCCCTGCCTTGTCATCAATTTTCTCCTCTCTCATCATCAAAGATCTTCCTCCCCTCCACGTCATCTGCTGACAGTGCCATCTTCTCCTATGTCCTTTCCCAGTCCTCCCCTCACCACCTATCAATGATAGTGGGGGAGGGAAAACAAATTTCACTAATGATTAGTTATTAAGGGGGGAAGAAGGTCGTCCCCATGTGGGTGGGACATTAAATCCTCTCCCCATTAGAGAACTCGAGATGTCCTCATCTTGGAAGAAATTGGGGAAGACAAGTATTAATGGGGGTTAAGGCCTGTGGGTTAGGACCCAACATGTCTTCGCTATGCTTCTCTGATCCTTGTAGTCTTTTGAAATAGAAACTTATTGTATTAGGTATAACCGAGTTGTGATTAATATAAAAAATAGTGTATTGTAGTTACATCTCATGAATATATTCTAGGTTTTTCCTAAGTATTTGATATATCCCGAATCAGTGGAGCTTGTACAATTTCATTCCTTGTAAGTTCAGGTTCTCCTTGAGTCTTGATGGGACAATTGATGTAGTTATGTCCAATGTTGTGGCACTCGGAGCATCGGCATTTAGGGTGCTGTAACGTGTCCGGTAGTATCATCCACAACACGTCTTAGCAGTCCATCGGAAAGGATGTCTAGAAAACTCCGCCCGGCACTCCCATGGAATGTTGCGGGTTTTGCGATCGAGGTCTTCCCGCGTCTGCCACGTAGCGGAAGTATCCTGGCCGTTCCCACTTAGGATCGACCGGAATTAGGGTTTTCCTAATTGGTCATCAGCTAACAGCAACTAGCGTCAGACCCGAGCGAACTACTTTACACAGAAACGCCAGGTCTGAAGCGGATTCACGCTGCACTTGGTTCAAGGAGAATGGGAAACGAGAGGAATGCAAGGCTCAACCTCTTTGCCATAAGGCATAGCCCCATTCCGTTCCCCTAAAATAGCGTAAATCGGGTAAGATGTAACTCTGGGTCATCGCTCTCGTTATTCGTTTTGATGATCATCCCGCTATTCTTTGAGATTTTTGAGAAAAGTTCCCGGCTAATCGGGACCACCCAACCGTAGGACGGACCCATGTTCCATCCTCCGCACTTTCCTCGGTTTGTTTTAGTTATGTAATTATCTAACACATTAATTTGACATATAACAATCAGCTTCTTTAATTAATCCTGTTAAGCACTAGTTGCTTCACGTAATCTTATCATGTGACATAGAAAAACAAGATTAAGCAAGTTCTTTTCTTTTTTTTAAGCATTTCATCATATTATCTTTGAAATACAAGGAGTTCCGCTCGTAGGCTTGCCCATAATCCGCCCGAAGGCTATCCAGTAATCCACCAGGGATCACTATTCCAAGCTTCCGCCTGTAGACTAGTATGCGGGCCTCGAGATCCAATCCCGAGTCACGTTAGCCTCTTGTGCAGGACCCGAAAGGTGAGGGATTTACGGCCAGAGCCCCCCTGGCACCCAAGCGTCTTCTTGCTCCAAGTAGAGCTCAATGGAAAGACCTCTCGCGGCAGGTTCGGTCCACGTTCCCAGAGCTGTCAACAACCCCCTTGGTTAGGGTCAGGCAGGCAGTCGGGGGTAACTGAAGCTGCCTCTCCCTTCAGGCCTTCAACCTGAAGTTTTAGATATCTTTTCATCCTTTAGTTCCTTGAGCAAACAATGCAAACAGTGCTTTCTAAACTGTTACAAGCACAATCAATTCCAATGGTCGTTTATTTGACCAATTTCTAAGGAGTGAATCCTTCTCTCTGAATGCATCCAGCATTCGATCGGGGATCAATTGTGACTTGGCAAGATCCCCAAGGGTTTGTTTGTTCACCCTATTGTCCTTGGGTTAGGGCCAACCCTGTTAACCCAACTTAACCAATACCTTAGGTTTTATTAACAGTAAATCCTAGCGACCATGTCGCTCCAATTTATTGATTGATCATTTGGTTCCAAGAAAATACCTAACTTCCCTTTACTTGGCAATTATTCCCCAAGAAAGGTGATGTAACAGGATGATTACTCATCCTCTTGCAAGTTAAACTTGCGCAAGAACTTGCCAACCTCATTTCAAGAAATGGCAAAACTCTTTTGTGAACAAATCAAAAGTCTATGCGACGTTGTAACTTTTTGCACAAGTGTCGCATCTATTCCATGGGATCATTTCTCCCATTGAATGGCGTTTTCTGGTCACGGAATTATCTCCAGACGAGAAGCAGGGTTTAGGATGTCTTCTTACAAAACCCATTCCTAATTACACTAGGCCAACAACGTTCGGTCCTAGGAATTCCAACTCAATCCGAGTTTCATCATTTGAACGAGTGATCCTTAGGGTAGAAACCTTAGATCGTTTTATGCATGAGCGTCCGATTGTGCCCTACATTCCGTGAATGTGGGTAGGACCTTTGGTTTAAGGGTTCGTCTTGGTAACAGGTGTGTGAAACTAGGTCAAGTCCTTAATGTGCTAAACCCTAGCTAGCACTTGGAGTATATTGTATCGATTTAACCATCCTAAATGAGTCCTTTGCAGTTTAGGTGTTTTGGATAAACCCATTTACTTGTCTTATGACAAGGACGAGCCATTCCTAAAGATATTGTCTTGATCTAAGAGGGGAAAAACTAGTTGCATTACGTCATAACTCACGTAAGCACGCGATTCATTTCCTCTAGATTCGCAATCCCTAACTACTCTTGTTAAGACCAAGCACCTGCTAAAATTCACATAACTTCCATTGATCCTACTAGGACCTGGATTCACGATTCATGCTACTAAGCTTTTAGGGTTTTATGTTAAAATGAACCGTGCAGCCTTTCCCTAACTACATTTCTGAAAGAAATATTCGTACACAATGAATGAAATTCTTACGTGCGATGAGTGTGCAACATGCAATCCTTTCCTAACTACACGTAGTTAAATGAGATTTATGCTAATTGAAGCTAGAGTTAACCTATTTAATGCAGCCCTTAGAATTATTCCCATGCTTTGCTATTTCCTACGGGTGATAACGACTTCCTTAATGAATCATTACCAAGAAGATTTATCTAAAAATGTGACATGCCATTAATCTTTCCATGCCTAGTAAAAAGGTGTACCTCAATAATTTCAACCTTGTAATGAGGCAACAGTTGTCCTAGGCTCGTCACTTTTGAATGCACAAAAGGAAACTTACTGATAAGGTCCTAAAAATGCATAGACACCTTATGTTCTTTTCATTCATTCCATTGAACGTACCAATGACCAATTTTCATATCTTGAGCTAATTCTAGTAAATGTTCAAATAGCCAATTCATTTTCCAATTGCATTTAACTTGACTAGGTGAATTTGAACATGCATGGGTGCTTCCTAATCCATGAAGTTATCGTGACTAATTCAATACTTTTGTGTGGAATCTAAATAGATAAAATCTGGACTTGTGGACTCCGGGAAATATCCACGTAAATACTAGGAGAAGATCCTTCCGCAGGCACGCCTTGTGACTTTTTTTAAGGTCCCATCGTGAATTCGATCTTCGGTTAGCCTTCATGGATTTCGAACTTCTTGCCTTGGCTTGCAGTCTTATGATCTTGGCCCGTCTCCCTCTTACGCGAAAATCCCCTTTGAAGTACAGATCCTTGAAGAAGTACCGGCTTGCAAGATTTGGCTTACAGAAGGCCTTGCGGGGTTGGAACTTGGTTTGTGGAAATGGAGCTCCTACAAAGTTCTTGGAAATGGGGATTTTATGAATGGAGTTTCAAAAATTGAGGCCTTACGAGGATGTTCGTGGAAAGGGATCTTGCGAATGGGCCTTGCAAGAATGGAGGCTTTAGAGTTCTTCTTCTGCTTCCCTAAAATCTTAGGGCCGGCCTTGTAGGTGATTGGTGGGAAGGGCTTATAGGCTTCCCCTTCTTCTCTTCAAAACCGGGCTAGGGGGCTTGTGGGTGTACAATCGGAAAGGTTTTAAATCCCGGGGAGTAGAGGTTTTAAAAATTCACTTGGTGGAAATAAAAGGGAAAAAAAAAAAGATGTAAGAATCGCCGGTGAAGGGATTAAATTTCGGTGAGTGGGAAAGAGGTTATGAAGAACTTCAAGAGGAAGGCCTAATAGAGCTATGGGAAGTGGAGGATTTGGATCCGGGAGATGAGGGGGGGGGGGAGAGGGGAAGGATTTTATGAGGCAACAACAAGGGGGGTGAAAGGGGCTTAAGGGAATTAAAACTGGGAGGGGGATAGTAAGGTATAGGAAGGCACAAGAAGGGGGATGAAGGGGGGCTTATTAAGTCCTTTGGCAGCTTCCCCCCAAGAAGCTTCTAAAGCTTCCCCACGTGGGGGGGAAAGCTTAACGGCGAGTGACGGCGTGATGGGCAGGTGGCAGGGCCTGCGACTGCAAGCGGCGTGCTGGGAGGACAGGCAGCGGATGGCAAAGTCAGGCGGCAGCGGCTCCTCCCTCCTTCGATGGCGTCGTTTTCCTCTGCCCAGGTGGCTAGCACAGCGAGTGTGTCCCCCTCTCCGACCTTCAAACGGCGCAGGAAAAATTCCTCCTACTCATGGCGGCCGCCTGACACTGCGGAGCTGGGACGATAGCCGGCAGCCTACGGTGAGCACATCGTGGCCTCCTCCTCTTGTGGCGACATCACCAGCTTCCCTCCTCAGTTTTTCGCAGCCTCTCCCTCTGCTTCCTCCTCTCTCATGGCATCGACAGTGTCAACAATAATTTTCTTGTTTCTCTCCACGACCTCAGTCGGCAGCTCTCTGCTCTTCCTCTTTTTTCCTCCACGCAGCTTCTGGCCTTCTCCCTTCTTACCCAAAGGGGTTTATATAGTCTGGGGGGAGTGAGGACCTCCCCCCCTACGTGGCGAGGTGCATGAGCCATAGCTTAGGCAAGCTCCAGCAAGGAGCTTGCCTACCATACTATTCCCCTCTTCCTCCAGCTTGACAGTCGGCTGGAGGAGAGGGGAAATAATTAAAAAATTTGCTTATATCTAAAGAATTTATCCAATACCATTATCCTCTATTGAGGCAGTTCACGCGTGCCTTCGGGATATTACATTCTCTCCCCCTTGGAGGAATCGAGATATCCTCATCTCGAGATAAACTGGGGATATTGATGGTTGAGAGTGCTTTCATCTATCCAAGTGGCATCCTCTTCTAGATAATCTTTTCACTGGACGAGGCATTCTCTCAAGGGTCTGGATCTCAGTTGCCTCTCCCTAACATCTAAGATCCTGTCACGCGGTAGCTCAAGGACTCCTTGGCTAGGCATTACAATTTGTTGGTCATCAAGTACATGGTTAGGATTTGGTGCATACTTCTTCAATAGGCTGATATGGAATACATTATGAACCTTTAGGTTCTCAGGGAGTTGCAGTCTATAAGCATTAGGTCCTAGGCACTTGAGGATCTTGTATGGTCCACAATACCTTGGACTTAGCTTCTTGCAATCTTCTAAGGATAGGGAACTCTTCTTTGGGCGTACGCGAATGAAGATCATGTCTCCTTTCTCGAAGATTCTATCTTGAAGCTTCAAATCTACGTATGCCTTTTGTCTATCCTTGGTGGCTTGGATGTCCTGTCTTATTGACTTTACTTGGTCATCCATCTCTTCCAACATCTGCCTTGAAGCTTAAACCCTCAAGGTTGGATCTGAGAAGTTTAGGGGACTTCAATAGTCATGACCATACAATGCTTGGAAAAGGGTCATTTGAATGCTTTGTTGGTAAAAAGCATTGTAGGCAAACTCAACTAAAGGCAAGTACTGAATCCACCTTTTTGGCTCACGACAGCAGTGTGCCCTTAGCATGTCTTCAATGACTTGATTGAATTGCTCTGTCTGGCCATTAGTTTGGGGATAGTAAACTGTGCTAAAACTGAGTTGAGTCCCAATGGCTTCGAAGATAGCTTTCCAGAAGTGTGATGTGAAGAGAGTCACGACCACTAATGATTCTTCTGGGTAGCCCATGTAGCTTGAATATCTCCTTGATAAACAACCTTGCAATGTCTAAGGCTTTATAGTTTGTCTTTACTAGAATAAGGTATGCAACCTTAGTCATCATGTCAACCACAACCATGATGGAGTGGTATCCTCCCTGAACTTGGGGTAGGCCAACAACAAAGTCCATACTAATGAATTTCCATTTCACTTGGGGAATGTCGAGTGGTTGCAACTTCCTTGGCATCTTGACATGTTCGATTTTAATATGTTGACAAGACAAACACTCAGTGACATATTTGAAAATTCCACCTTTAAGACTCTTCCAATAGTAGCTCTTCCTAACTGCATTGAGAGTCTTGGCATAGCCAGGATGTCCTGAGAAAGGGAAATCATGAGCTTCGCACAATATCTTCTGCTTAAGTGACTGGCTTGCCGGTATACATGCTCTCATTCTATAGTAGACAAGTCCACTATTGACAGAGAATTCATGATACTTAGCCTATAGCTTTTGTTCCTGGTCCTTGGTAGAGATTTCCCTTAGCATCTTTTGATAGGCTGGATTATGGCATGTGTCTTCTCTAGCTAGCTCAAGTATTAGGTTGTTTGGCATGGACACCTTTGTAGCTAGAGATCTAGCTATTGATGGATTTTGCAAGATTAGTGAATTAAGGAATGCCTTGCGATTGAGTGCATCAGCAACTACATTCTCCTTTCCAGGTCGGTACTTGATCTCAAGGTCATACTCCTCTAGCACTTCAATCCACTGACAATGCCTCATGTTGAGCTTGTTCTAGGTAAAGTTCCACTTGATACTTTAATGATCAGTCACTAGTGTAAACTTGTTACCCAGCAGGTAGTGTCTCCAAAGCTAAAAGTTCAAGATCATGGGTAGCATAATTCTTCTCATGGCTCTTCAGTTTCTTGAAGATTATGCTATAGGATGACTTTCCTACATGAGCACACATCCTAAGGCAAGCATGCTAGTATCAGTTACTATCTCAACTCCTTATAGTGGTCTAGAAGTTTTAGGATCGGTGCTGATACCAAACTTTGCTTCAACCTATCAAAGCTAGTTTGTTTAGTAGTTGACCAAGCAATGTTTGCTTCTTCAGTAAGTCTGTCAAAGGTGCTGCAATCAAAGCATAGTTTTTTATGAAAACCCTATACCATCTTGTCAATCCAAGAAAACTACGTATTTCTTTGACAGTTGTTGGTATTGGCCATTCAAGCACATCTCTGGGTCTAATGATATTCCTTCTGATGATACTATGGATCCCAGATATTCAGTCTGACACTTGAAGAATGCACACTTCTTCATTTTTGCATATAGCTTATGAGACCTCATTGTCTCAAGGACAATCCGAAGTGGAGGTTCATGATCTTCTTCCTGTTTAGAATAGACTAAAGTGTCATCGAAGAAGACAAGCACGAAATCATCAAGATATGGTCTAAAAATATCCTGCATTAATCTATTGAAGGTGGCAGGTGCATTTGTAAGCCCGAATGACATAACCAGGAACTCAAAGTGCCCATATCTTGTATTGAAGGCCGTCTTTGGGATATCTTCTTCCTTGATTCTTATCTGCTAGTAACCAGACCTAAGATAATCTTGGAGAAGATCTTGGTACCCTAAAGACTATCAAGAAGCTCATCTATTCTAGGAATAGGATACTTGTTCTTGACAGTTGATTGATTCAATCCTCTGTAATCAATACATAGTCGAAGTGTTCCATCTTTCTTTTTCTGGAACAGTACTGGAGCTCCCCATGGTGAACTGCTAGGACAGATGTAGCCCTGATCTAGCAGTTGCTTGAGTTGTTCCTTCAGCTCAATTGCTTCCGGTATAGACATTCTATAGGGTTTCTTCGCAGCTCCTATTACTAGCTTGATCTCATGATCTACTTCTCTTTGAAGCGGGAGTTCAGTTAACTCTTCAGGAACTACGTCCGCGTATTCCTTTAGCCAAGTGACCAAATTACTTTACTTCATTATCAATATTCACAGTCAAGACAATCATTGAAAAAAAAGTTTTATTCTATTCATATCAGCATAGCCCTTTCGAGGTACAATTATTTCTTGGGACGATGGAACAAGTTGATACATTAATTCGAGGAGAATAATATGTTGTTGCATTCAGTTACAGGAACTGAGTAGTAGTACGGATTGGGGTCATCAATTTTTAGGAATCGATAGTTCATTGGAAGATTAGGGTATCTTTTCCTTTGATATCCATTCTTCTCATGACGTCCCAAAACCTTGATTCAGTCGGCAGGAATTCTTTGAATCACTTCCTCGTACACATACTTATTCTGGTTAACCCTTCGACCCCCGACCTATAGGGTCGCGTTTGCGTGAGCTCCAACAAAGACGAACAGCTTCACGATCTTCAAATCCTCCATCCACTTGATTCTCTTCAAGTTAATTTGAAGGTACGCAGGTCGATGGGCAGCTATGTAATAGATCCCTGAAACACCCATCCATCTCCGTTCCACGTACACAGGCGATGGATTGTAAATGCGGTGTAGGATGTTCATCATCTCAACCCTTTGTCGATAATCCGTGGAATGCATCGCGGTCATAAACATGACTCGGAACACTAAGCACCTGTTCCATGCTTCATAATTCTACAAGACAGCATTGAAAGTAAGGAAATGTTTGGGACAGTAACATTTGCTTTACTTCCTCATATCAAAATTTCTTAAAAACAAGTACTTTGTTGGTTCGCTCTGATACCAACTGTAACGTGTCTGCTAGTATCATCCAGGACACGTCTTAGCAGTCCATCGGAAAGGATGTCTAGAAAACTCCGCCCGACACTCCCATGGAATGTTGCGGGTTTTGCGATCTAGGTCTTCCCGCGTCTGCCACATAGCGGAAGTATCCTGGCTGTTCCCACTTAGGATCGACCGGAATTAGGGTTTTCCTGATTGGTCATCAGCTAACAGCAACTAGCGTCAGACCCGAGTGAACTACTTTACGCAGAAACGCCAAGTCCGAAGCCGATTCACGCTGCACTTGGTTCAAGGAGAATGGGAAACAAGAGGGATGCAAGGCTCAACCTCTTTGCCATAAGGCATAGCCCCATTTCGTTCCCCTAAAACAGCGTAAATCGGGTAAGACATAACTCTGGGTCATCGCTCTCGTTATTCGTTTTGATGATCATCCCGCTGTTCTTTGAGATTTTTGAGAAAAGTTCCGGCTAACCGGGACCACCCAACCGTAGAACAGACCCATGGTCCATCCTCCGCACTTTCCTCGATTTGTTTTAGTTATGTAATTATCTAACACATTAATTTGACATATAACAATCAGCTTCTTTAATTAATCCTGTTAAGCACTAGTTCCTTCACGTAATCTTATCACGTGACATAGAAAAACAATATCAAGCAAGTTCTTTTTTTTTTTTCAACATTTCATCATATTATCTTTGAAATAAAAGGAGTTCCTCCCGTAGGCTTGTCCATAATCCGCCCGAAGGCTATCCAGTAATCCACCAGGGATCACTATTCCAAGCTTCCGCCCGTAGACTAGTATGCAGGCCTCGAGATCCAATCCCGAGTCACGTTAGCCTCTTGTGTTGGACCCAAAAGGTGAGGGATTTACGGCCAGAGCCCCCCTGGCACCCAAGCGTCCTCCTGCTCCAAGTAGAGCTCAATAGAAAGACCTCTCGCAGCGGGTTCGTTCCATGTTCCCGGCGCAGTCAACAACCCTCTTGATTAGGGTCAGGCAGGTAGTCGGGGGTAACTGAAGCTACCTCTCCCTTCAGGCCTTCAACTTGAAGTTTTAGATATCTTTTGATCCTTTAGTTCCTTGAGAAAAAAATGCAAACAGTGCTTTCTAAACTGTTACAAGCACAATCTATTCCAGTAGTCGTTTATTTGGCCAATTTCTAAGGAGTGAATCCTTCTCTCCGAATGCATCCAGCATTCGATCTGGGATCAATTGCGACTTGGCAAGATCCCCAAGGGTTTTTTTGTCCACCCTATTGTCCTTGGGTTAGGGCCATACCCTGTTAACCCAACTTAACCAATACCTTAGGTTTTATTAACAGTAAATCCTGGCGACCATGTCGCTCCAATTTATTGATTGATCATTTGCTTCCAAGCAAATACCTAACTTCCCTTTACTTGGCAATTATTCCCCAAGAAAGGTGATGTAACAGGATGATTACTCATCCTCTTGCAAGTTAAACTTGCACAAGAACTTGCCAACCTCATTTCAAGAAATGGCAAAACTCTTTTGTGAACAAATCAAAAGTCTATGCGACGTTGTAACTTTTTGCACAAGTGTCGCATCTATTCCATGGGATCATTTCTCCCATTGAATGGCGTTTTTTGGTCACGGAATTATCTCCAGACGAGAAGCAGGGTTTAGGGTGTCTTCTTACAAAACCCATTCCTAATTACACTAGGCCAACAACGTTCGGTCCTAGGAATTCCAACTCAATCCGAGTTTCATCATTTGAACGAGTGATCCTTAGGGTAGAAACCTTAGATCGTTTTATGCATGAGCGTCTGATTGTGCCCTACATTCCGTGAATGTGGGTAGGACCTTTGGTTTAAGGGTTCGTCTTGGTAACAGGTGTGTGAAACTAGGTCAAGTCCTTAATGTGCTAAACCCTAGCTAGCACTTGGAGTATATTGTATCGATTTAACCATCCTAAATGAGTCCTTTGCGGTTTAGGTATTTTGGATAAACCCATTTACTTGTCTTATGACAAGGACGAGCCATTCCTAAAGATATTGTCTTGATCTAAGAGGGGAAAAACTAGTTGCATTACGTCATAACTCACGTAAGCACGCGACTCATTTCCTCTAGATTCGCAATCCCTAACTACTCTTGTTAAGACCAAGCACCTGCTAAAATTCACATAACTTCCATTGATCCTACTAGGACCTGGATTCACGATTCATGCTACTAAGCTTTTAGGGTTTTATGTTAAAATGAACCGTGCAGCCTTTCCCTAACTACATTTCTGAAAGAAATATTTGTACACAATGAATGAAATTCTTACGTGCGATGAGTGTGCAACATGCAATCCTTTCCTAACTACACGTAGTTAAATGAGATTTATGCTAATTGAAGCTAGAGTTAACCTATTTAATGCAGCCCTTAGAATTATTCCCATGCTTTGCTATTTCCTACGGGTGATAACGACTTCCTTAATGAATCATTACCAAGAAGATTTATCTAAAAATGTGACATGCCATGAATCTTTCCATGCCTAGTAAAAAGGTGTACCTCAATAATTTCAACCTTGTAATGAGGCAACAGTTGTCCTAGGCTCGTCATTTTTGAATGCACAAAAGGAAACTTACTGATAAGGTCCTAAAAATGCATAGACACCTTATGTTCTTTTCATTCATTCCATTGAACGTACCAATGACCAATTTTCATATCTTGAGCTAATTCTAGTAAATGTTCAAATAGCCAATTCATTTTCCAATTGCATTTAACTTGACTAGGTGAATTTGAACATGCATGGGTGCTTCCTAATCCATGAAGCTATCGTGACTAATTCAATACTTTTGTGTGGAATCTAAATAGATAAAACCTGGAGTTGTGGACTCCGGGAAATATCCACGTAAATACTAGGAGAAGATCCTTCCGCAGGCACGCCTTGTGACTTTTTTTTAGGGCCCATCGTGAATTCGATCTTCGGTTAGCCTTCATGGATTTCGAACTTCTTGCCTTGGCTTGCAGTCTTATGATCTTGGCCCGTCTCCCTCTTACGCGAAAATCCCCTTTGAAGTACAGATCCTTGAAGAAGTACCGGCTTGCAAGATTTGGCTTACAAAAGGCCTTGCGGGGTTGGAACTTGGTTTGTGGAAATGGAGCTCCTACAAAGTTCTTGGAAATGGGGATTTTATGAATGGGCCTTACAAGGATGTTCGCGGAAAGGGCTCTTGCGAATGGGCCTTGCAAGAATGGAGGCTTTAGAGTTCTTCTTCTCCTTCCCTAAAATCCTAGGGCCGGCCTTGTAGGTGATTGGTGGGAAGGGCTTATAGGCTTCCCCTTCTTCTCTTCAAAGCCGGGCTAGGGGGCTTGTGGGTGTACAATCGGAAAGGTTTTAAATCCCGGGGAGTAGAGGTTTTAAAAATTCACTTGGTGGAAATCAAAGGGGAAAAAAAAAAGATGTAAGAATCGCCGGTGAAGGGATTAAATCCCGGGGAGTGGGAAACAAGTTATGAAGAACTTCAAGAGGAAGGCCTAATAGAGCTATGGGAAGTTGAGGATTTGGATCCAGGAGGGGGGGGGGAGAGGGGAAGGATTTGATGAGGCAACAACAAGGGGGGTGAAAGGGGCTTAAGGGAATTAAAACCGAGAGGGGGATAATAAGGTATAGGAAGGCACAAGAAGGGGGATGAAGGGGGGCTTATTAAGTCCTTTGGCAACTTCCCCCCCCAAGAAGCTTCTAAAGCTTCCCCACGTGGGGGGGAAAGCTTAACGGCGACTGACGACATGATGGGCAGGTGGCAGGGCCTGTGACTGCAAACGGCGTGCTGGGAGGACAAGTAGTCGACGGCAAAGTCAGGCGGCAGTGGCTCCTCCCTCCTTCGATGGTGTCGTTTTCCTCTGCCCAGGCGGCTAGCACAGCGAGTGTGTCCCCCTCTCCGACCTTCAAACGGCGCAGGAAAAATTCCTCCTACTCATGGCGGCCACCTGACACGGCGGAGCTGGGACGATAGCCGGCGGCCTACGGTGAGCACATCGTGGCCTCCTCCTCTTGTGGCGACATCACCAGCTTCCCTCCTGAGTTTTTCGCAGCCTCTCCCTCTGCTTCCTCCTCTCTGATGGCATCCACAGTGTCAACAATAACTTACCCAAAGGGGTTTATATAGTCTAGGGGGAGTGAGGACCTCCCCCCCTACGTGGCGAGGTGCATGAGCCATAGCTTAGGCAATCTCCAGCAAGGAGCTTGCCTACCATACTATTCCCCTCTTCCTCCAGCTCGACAATCGGCTGGAGGAGAGGGGAAATAATTAAAAAATTTTGCTTATATCTAAAGAATTTATCCAATACCATTATCCTCTATTGAGGCAGTTCACGCGTGCCTTCGGGATATTACAGGTGCTTTGGACATTCCCTTTTGAAATGACCTAGCGCCTCGTAGTAGAAACAACGTGAAGCTTTATCACTTCGAGTCACAAGATTCCTAGTCATCCTTGGCAGGTTTTTTTTCATTAGACTATTTGCCTTAGGATCCTTTTAGTGGATCAATGTGGTCCTTTATCTTAGAAACTCTGTTTCCAGATCGTCCTTTTCTTAGTTTGGAATTGAGTTCCATGGATAATCGGCTTTTCTTGTAATATTAAAGAATACTTCCAAGCTTTGGCATTCTACTAAGACCCAATCTATATTGGTTGAGAAGAAACAACTTAAGAGAATAAGATGGCAGTAAGGAGAAGGGTTGCTCTCAAAAGTTCCACAAACAAAAATGAGCTTTTCCATTCATAGTCTACCTTTTATATATCATGGTTAAGCTTAGGTTTCTTCAAAAATTTGGGCATTGTGTCCCCCTTTTTAGGCTCTTAACTGGTCCTTTATAAATTGTGCATACGCTCAATGTCTATTGGATCCCAACTCTACCTAAAGTGAATAGAATATTTGTATCTACAACCTCATATGTGTTGCAAGTCTCTCTAGCTAACTGTTAGATATGTTACAATTTGTACAAGAGTGAATCCAGTTCTCAAACAATGTTATAAATATATTACCTTAAGAAATAACAAAATATTCTTTTGGTTACATATTGCTCATGATAGTGCCTAAATTAAAATAATGCAACCTCTTGCTTATTGTAGCTCATACTTCTAAAAGTTATCTAGAATAACAAGATGAATTTCTTCTTCCTAAAATCCTCCCAACCAATTTACATTTTTTGAAATGCACTTTTTGTTACATATTGCATTTATTTTTCTATTGTAATCTTTCTTTTTTTTGTACAAGCATAAGAAAGTCAAGAGGGAGAGAAGGATGCAAGATCAAGTCTTTCTAATGCTTTAGACAAGAGTATTTGAACAAACTATAATGGATCTAATGAGATTTTCCAATGTATCAAGGTAAACATCTTACATTGTAATTGCTCTAATTTGTAATACAATGTAAAATTTAACTACATTTTTTAATCTATACTATTGTACATGACATAATTGAAAAGCTTTAAATTCTCTTCTGAAGAGAATGTCATTGATAGCTAGACTCAATCAAAAGTTTGTTTCAAATAAAAAAACCTAGAGTTGGTGTTTTCTTAGTTGGAGTTCAAGAGGCATGCTTTGGTGGTTGATAATAACAATTCTTTTGACACTGATTAGCCAATTTATGAATCATGTAATATAGAAGTAACTTCATATAAAGTTTTGTTGTTTGTATTATTCCTGTAGCTTTCGCAATTCTTGATCCCCCACCCTAATGGCATTATTGTTTCCCTAAATTGTTTGTCGGTATGATCACTACATTTTACACCATGTGTGACTCAATGGTGGTTTCTTGAGTATGCGATATTTCTCCAAGAAAAGATAAAATTCTTTCTTGTTTTATCTATTGAAAATTTTTGGGTTGAGATACCATTGAGAAGTTTCTTTTATAACTTGATTCTCATTTTGAATTTGTTTCTCATAAAGTAGCTGCAAGAGAAGATGAATTATGAGTTGATGATTATATAAATCTGATTTGTAGACATTTGTTTCTCATAGAGTAGGTGCAAGAGAAGAGGAATCATGAGTTGATGATTAATAAATCAAAATTCTAGACATTTGATACAAAAACAAGCAAACAACAAAACATCAAAATTTTATCATAGTAGATATGTTGTTGGCATGGTATGATTCTTTAGCTTACCTTGAAATTTGTCAAAATTTCTAGACAACTAGACTCATTACATTCAATTGCCTCCAGTGTTATATCAATTCTACAATGTAATTGGAATATTAATCTAGAATCAACCAAAAATGACAAGGTTCAAATAAGAACTTGATACAAGGCAATAACGTCTTTTACAATTGTTTTCCTTTCATGATAAATTGATTCAATACATAAAGCTTACAATAATACAATAATGAAAAGAAAGCAAACAATGTCAAGCTGATGCATAGGTACATTGAATGTTGATGATATTAGATATACTACTAGCATAAATTTTCATACTTACAAATATTGGACATGTTAGAAGATCAACCATGATCATCTTTTTTCCTCTATCCTCAATAGTCAATCAACATCATTAAACTTTTTATTGTTTAACTTCCACACAATGGCTACCAGTATTTCATTGAGTGCTTTGGCAACTTGTTCACAAGGAACTTTTAATTATTTCCTATGTAGGGAAAAAAGGGAATTCCCTATTAATTCCTTGGTTAAAAATACACATAAGTAGAAAAAGTAAATAATAGGAAAAATGGAACATATCCTATCTAGAGAAACAAGGGAATGTTCCAACTTCCTAGCTAGAGAGCTAGAGAAACAAGGAAATGTTCCAATGTTACATTCCCTTATTTCTCTAGCTAGGATATGTTACATTTTCCCTACTATTTACTTTCACTACTTATGTGTATTTTTAACCAAGGACTTCATAGGAAATGCCATGAATCAAGAAAGCAATCTATCTATAGCTAGTATAACATACCTACTATAATACTCGTTCTCTATTTTTGAACTAGTAAGACAAATCTAAAGCTTCTTTCACTAAAAGAAATGATAATTTTTCACTGCTCAAGGCATGTGAAGCATAATAATACTCAAAAAATATAAACCTAGTGAATACTAAAAAGGCCTACAATTTTGAAATATTGCAAGAGTGTTGCAATGCCAATGAAGCTTCAAATATTGGCATACATCATTAGGGCCAAAAACGCTTCAAAAATGGCACTTGTAAGAAAGTGATTAAGTTGCTAATTAGTTGAGGTTTAGGAAGAATAAAACCTCTAAATTTGGTTGTCCAGATGTGATTAATGAGAGAATATTTGGTTCATTGAAGAGGTCGGCCATTAATTGCCCTCATCTTTTAATCCAGGTCAGGGGTCACCTTTTCGGCCATTTATTGTCTTGGAACTCGAGAGATTTTGTATTTTCGAGATTTTCGTACGAACTTCGCATTTGTTTGCTCCCGCGTTTTCTTTCTATACACTATTCTCTTTTACCATTCCTTTTGCTGCACTTGCTTTCTATCACTGTGAGATTCTTGCTCGGTTCATTTGCTAGAATGTCTAGCAATACTACTTCAAATAACACAGGCGCAAGCACACGTAAATACAAGCTATCTATTCAGCTAGATCCGACTTACACATCTTGGAGAAGTATACATCATCGAGTATTGATAGATGAGATTGAAGCCAACAGGTTGCGAACACAAGGAATGAAGCATATAGATTTGTGGGTGGATGGAAATATCTATCCCAGGGATCCTTCTACAGGTAAACCACCTCCTTTTTTGAATGTCCATGACTATATAAGATATGCTGGAGAAGGTTATAATGGAATGCTTGGCTACTGTATGAGGTTATACTCTGCATCTTACACATATATAGCCCAAGTGCACGAAATGAAAAAATCACTAGAAACTACACAAACAAAAATTTTAGAGTTGACAAGTCAGATTGATATTTTGAAAAATGTTAATAATTCATTGCAGAATAAGCTAATACGCTTGAGAGAAACTCCAGTAGGATTTAGAGAGAGGAAGAGACCGTTAAAAAATATAACCAGCTTGTGTGAGAGAGCAAAGAAAAGGAGACTAAATCTTACAAAGAAATATGTCTCTAACATATTAGGCATAAATATCCGAGAGAATGAGGAAAGAATCAAACTTTTGAAGGAAACCATGAATAAGAAAGACATTTTGAGGATTCTTAAGTCACCAGAAAATGTGGATTTGAGAGGTCCAACTCTGAGAGAGTTAGTGAAGGATTTAAAAGGCACAGTGAAAGCAAATGAAATCGTAGAGACATGCGATACTGTGGGTATAAGTCGAAAAGGTTACCGTGCTATCTCTGGATTATGGTTTAAAAATCTTAAACTCAATAGGGTAACTATATTTGGATTGCCCCGAGCCCTTGCAGTTTCCACTGCAAGAATTTCCATGAATCGCAAGATTCCACATGTTTTTGGAGATTACTTTCACATCGAAAGGTCTATGTCCTATGAAAAACAAAAAAAACAGGCAATTTTTGATTACAATGAGTTTAACAATATATGGGTTGATCTAAAAAAGGTGCAAATTGCAATGGTTCACATGTATAAAATCACAGTAGAAGAAAGTTATGGTGTTCTAAAGTTTGCCTTGAAGTTGGATGAAGCACAGATTCAAAAGGGACAGAAGATGGAAAGAATTAGCATTTGCCTCATGAACATGGCATTGGACCATGGCAATGGCGAGGGCAAAGCTCCATTGCATAAGATCCAATCCGAGATGGAGATTTGGTGGATTGGTGCAGCCCAGGTACCAATTGAAAATCATCAAACGTTGAAATGGTTGTTCAACCATACAGGTATTCCAAATATCATTGTGTCTCAAAGTGAAGGCGAAATGTTGGTAGTTGATGGGGTTGGTAAATTTAATGTGGAATGGCATATGAGTGCTGATTTGAAAACTATCAAATGTATGCTTGGAATATGTAATGGTGCAAATGCAAAATATCCTTGCATTTATTGCATGGAAAGTATTGGATCCAAAGATTGGAGTAGTTTGCGACCAGTAAGAAGAGCCCCAAATAGAGACTCTATAGATTTGAGTAAATTTAAAAACATAGAAGACATCTGGGATCCCATTCTTTCCATCTCTCTTAAGAATGTTCATATTTGTACTTTGCATGCAGAGATTAGAATAATCGATAAGCTTCTCAGGTTGCATCTCGACTACGTATATTCCATTAAGCCATTATCTTTATCAGATGAGTGTATTGATAAATGCGAGGCATTGCTATCGAAAATGGGATTTCATGGGGGCCAAGTTCACTTAAGAAAGGATCCAATACTTTTAGGAAAAACAAGAGATATCTTGGCCGATGTCTCTATGGGAGGCTCAAAAGCTAGACGATTCTTAGGAAATCATTCAGAAAAGCAGGTGAATGCGGCTTGGGAGTGTTGGAGAGAGCTATGTGAGATCACAACAAATGTTGCAAGCACGCCGAGGCTTGCGTTTCTTAGAATGGAGGTCTGGATACACCTTGATGTTTTTCTGAAACTCCTCAGGCAACATAAGACAACATATACATATGCGGAAGAGTTCAAAAGATCAATCACAAAGCTTGTTCAGGCGATAAAAGAGGCATGGGGAGAAAAAGATATCACTTTTTATCTGGTAAAGTAATAATTATTTAATATCGGCTTATTTTGACAGGTTTTTCAATTGGTATAAAATTTGTGTTACTTTGTATTGCAGCATATTCTTCATATTCATGGACCTTTCTTTGTGGAGGAGCATGGCCCCTTAGCAACTTATAGCAACCAAGGCATGGAAAAATCCCACTATCAAGCACGCACAAGTTATTTTCGAAGCACAAGGCATGGGGGAGGAGTTACAAAAAGCAATGCTTTGGAGGAGCTATTCAACTGGTTTTTTCGACGACAACTTCAAAGAATGCAAATAAAAGACGGCAATGACACATGAGCAATCGCACTTTTATATATAAGAAAGAATATATACAAAGCTAGTTTTCCAAAACCCTCACATTCTCTTCCTCCTCAGGAATCTTTCCTCTATAACGTAGAAATTTTTTTCTCTTGTAGCCAACTATAGATTTTACATCAGTTCTGTCTGCAGCTAAGGCGTAGGATGAAAACGCCAAAAAGTATCCTGCTCTAGAAGCAGAGTAACCTGGACCGTAGCCAAAAATCCTAATTGCTGCAGTCTTTTCCAAAAACATTATTTTGTGGGCATTATATTGTAATCCTGAGAAACCTAGAAGCCTTGTAAGAGCTTTAATACAAAGTATCGGCCATGCTGCGTCCTCTGAGAAACTACTATGAAGTACAAAAAAGGATTCAGGGTCAATCCTAGCCAAGTAGTGGCCGAGTGCAATGTCTTTGGTGGTGTTACTAGCAGCTCTCGATCCTTTGCCACGCCCCAAGAAGTTATCTGTATCGGCAATCTCCAACTGCAAATAAAAGCCATACTGAATGAGCATGAAATGTAAACCTACCAATGTGTAAAAGCAAATTCAAAATTATCTTACCACTTGATTTTCATCGTACTCCAATCTAAACGGATTCCATAAATTAATTGATGATGCTGTCTCATTGGTGTTAGTCAATTCTTTAACATATTCAGACTCCTCTCTTCCAAAATTGGAAATGCCGAGCTCGCTTTGAATGCGATCGAAGTCCTCATCAGTAATACTCAACTCCTTTTCAGCTTATTTGGCCTTTTCAAAACAAAGAGAGAATGCCTCACCAGCATCAATAAACTTATCATCTAGAGTTTCTTTATCAAGTTTCAGAATCTCTTCCTTTGTTTCATTTTCTGTGTCAATTATCCCATTAGCAGCATCAGATGCCTCTGCAATAATTGCAAGACAATAATCTTCCCTGAGATTAAAAAGTTTTTGAATATCTGATAGTAAAATGTACTCCTTGTCCTTGAAAGGTATACATGGCAGGGAAGGAACAATATGGTGAGAACTCTCATCAGGTTGAGGGTTTGTATCTCCTTGGCTCTCCTCAATGATAGTCTCAGCTTTGAAGTGAGCAACATCCAAATTCTCAGCAATGGAAGCCTCAAAATCTGTATCTACAACCTCCTCTGTTTCCCTTTCATCTGCCAGATCATCCAACATGCAAAAGCTGGCACTCTTTGCTCCTTCCAACTGTTGCTCCTCAGCTTTCATAGGGTATTTAACAAGGATGAATATAATAAAAGCAGCAGATTTTCTCATCATCTTGCAGTTTTTGGAATGAGTGCAGCAAAATATGTCTGTTGAATGAAACCTCTCCATAGAGTGGGCCCTGGACTTCCTAGTAAATACTGCCTTTTCATTTCCTGTTGACCCAATGGGAATATGGACATAGTCAATTGTGCCAACTTCAACAGAAGGACCTGCAAGAGTTTCAAACTCCAAAAAGTCCTCCATAATATATTTTTCACAAGATTTCAGAACTTTGTCAAGTTCCCAATCAGGATTAAAAATATTTTTCACAACTCCATAGAATGAGAGATCCATTCCATTCTGAAGCATAAAATCAAGTAGCCTCTCTGATGGAGTGATATCAATGAGCTCTAATACTCCTTGACCTCTCACTACTGGCGTTCGCTTCCCTGGAGATGTACTTGGCTTTCTCACACTGGTGGCAGAGGATGGAGAGAAAAAAGAATGCACAGGCTGATCAGCTGTTGATGTGCTTGACCCTTTTGAAAGCCTTCTTCTTTTACTAGTTCCTGAAGAAACCTTGGATTGTATGGGTTCAGACATGTTTCCAACTTCTGACGATACGGCGCGATAAGAGAGAAACGATTCAGACGGAAAGGCCCCCTCGCGCCGTATCGGTGATCCCAGTAAGAAGCGAAAGAGCCACAACAAAGGTGGTCACACGAGCTTCAGGAACGCTGAAAAAAGACTAGATCTACAGAACCTCCAAAACGAAGCGAAGAGAGGAAAGCGAAGAAAACCAACAGTCGCCCTCGCGCCGTATCAACAATAGAAACAAAGGTCAGAAACCGAAAAAAGCCGTACAGATAAGAAACACACCCTTATGTAGGCGCGGATTATGCCACCTGGCAGTACCCGTTAGTGTCATACACGTGGCAGTAGCCATTGGGCAACACGTGGCCGAAAACCACGTGGCGAACAAGTGGACCGGTCATTACTTGACACGTAGCATACGGACCATAAATGCAGATACGTGGCACAATCAGTATCGGACACGTGTCATGATTTACCTGGGTATATAAGTGGTCATTTGTCCGACGTGTACACTTTTCAATTCTCGAGCCCTTCGCTAGCAAAAAGAGGGTGCCGATACGGAGCAAGGGCGTCCAAACGGTGAGCTCGTTTTCTCCTAATCGCGCCGTATCATCTTCTCATCTCCGATACGGAGCGAGGGCGTGCAAACGGTGAGCTCGGTTTTTCCTAATCGCACCGTATCGTCTTCTGATCTCCAATACGGAGCGAGGGCGCGCAAACATGGTGGTCGTTTTGTCCTCATCGCGCCGTATCATCTTCTAATCTCCGATACGGAGCGAGGGCGCGCAAACGTGGTGGTCGTTTTCTCCTACTCGCGCCGTATCATCTTCTCATCTCCGATACGGAGCGAGGGCGCGCAAACGTGGTGGTCGTTTTCTCCTACTCGCGCCGTATCATCTTCTCATCTCCGATACGGAGCGAGGGCGTGCAAACGTGGTGGTCGTTTTCTCCTACTCGCGCCGTATCATCTTCTCATCTCTGATACGGAGCGAGGGCGTTGTTCCATTCTGCTCGCTTTGTTCATATCGCACCATATCGGAATTGCTCATTTCGTCACTTTCCTCGCCAGTTTGTCTTTCAGTTTGTCCTTCTGGTTGTTATTTTACCTTTTCTGGATGGCAAGGACAAAGCAAACTGCAAGAAGAGTGTATTTAGATGGGAAGGACAGTGGGGGTAGAAGAAAGTTAAAATTTGATGAATCTAAGGGGGTAGAAGAATCTGGTCCATCACAGGCTCCAGAGCATTTTACAACAGAAATCCCTCCTACACCAGGTGTTGTCCTTACATCTTCCATAAATGTTTCTTCACCTGAAGTTGAGGAAGCAAAGGATGAGGCTAACCCTATGAAAGATTCATTCCCTACAATGGTACCTGAGCCCACATCTGCTGAAGCCACTGAACACCCCAAGCCACAGAAGAGGAAGAGGAAGTCCAGGTTCTTCTATATGCAAAGATGTTTCAGTGAGATCAGGAAAGCCCAGAGAGCTACACAGCATGTCATTCCAAAAGCTACTTTTATAAGGGTGGTTAAAGAGATCTCTGATAGATTGTCTCAAGTGGCAACTGTCTCTGGTCTAAATAAGAAGTGGCAACTCTCAGCCATTCTTGCCCTGCAAGAGGCCGCAGAAGATTTTGTTATTGATTTCATGAACGACGCTTACATTGCTGCTGCCCATGCTCATAGGATCACCATTATGAATAAAGATTTCAGCATCATTAGCAGAGTGAGGTATAGGTTTGACAAAGTCCTGAGGCCCTTGCCTTCCAATGATCAAAAAGCCTTTGAAATCCTTAACGTTCCCCCAAAATTGTCCAGGAAAGAGAAAAAGCTAAATGTTGAAGATGTTACTGACCTTTACCCTACAAGGGGTGCCACCCAGCAAGAGGCTTTCTTGAGTGAAAAAAATCAGGAGGTGTTTGAAACTGAAGACGATGTTTACAAGAGGAAAGCCGCATCACTTGCTCCCGTCAACAGCGAGAGGATGGGCAAAGTGTATGGGCAGATTCTTGTGAATGTTGCTGGGGAATTTGAGGAGGAATATCTTAGTATATCTCCCGAGGACAAGCCCATGTTGGAAAAAAGGGATCTCCAACTCTCTGACTCCGTGGTATTTTGTTGCATAAGGTAAGGTTTTTTGTTGCATAAGTTAAGTCTTTTCAATTATATTTTGGATGAAATTGGTATTGAATAGCTTTTGCTATTATCTGCAGGGCATTGGTGTCCTCTCTCACTCTCGATATCCGAAGAACCATATACATTGTTGATCCACTTCTCTCTGTGGGACTTTTTGCAAAATCTGGTTCTAATATTTCACCATTTTTTCGTAGCTTCGATAGTGTGACAAATTACCACATCTTTTTCCCTTATGTAGAAAGGTATTTTTCTTTTACTGTAGAGGAGAATTTATGTTCATTTGCTTTCACCCTTCTACTCACCTCTTTTATGAATTTGCAGAGGGCATTGGAGTCTCATCTACATTAATTGTCTTTCAAGGGAAATTATCTTTATGAATTCTCTCAGCGGTGTTCACGGTCAAGCACGAATGTATGTTGGAAGAAAATTACTTACTTTGATTTCTTTTATAAATAATATTTTGAACTTACAAAGCTTCCTTTTGCAGTGCTGCTAGACTCGTTTTTACATTTTTGGATACAACATACGAGGATCTTGCTGATCCTCAAAGGCCGTATACTTTTCTTCTACAAGAAGTTCCATTGCAAAGCGATGCGCATTCTTGTGGATGGAGAGTTATCTCAAACATTTGCAGAACAGTGGATTCAAAGCTGTTACAAATAGAAGGAGTGAATGTAAGTTTATTTCATTTGATGTTTGTGTAACCCTTATCATGATGTCTTTTCACTAACTTATAACATTTATTCTTACAGTGTAGAGACTATCCTGAATCATATGTTTGGTGGATAAGGGAGAGATGCATCGAGCTGATTCTAGACAAAGCAATCACACCGTATGATCCTGACTCCCCTCTTCCTCCCAAAACTTCAATGGCAAAGGGCACAAGCAAGGGAAAGGTCAAGGGAAAGGGTAAGGACAATGGTAATGGTAAAGACAAGGGCAAGGGAAAAGGCAATGGGACCATTGCTGCAGAGTCTAAGAAAAAAGGAATGCCAGTGCTCTCTCCTCTTAAATTTGATCCATCCCCTCTTAAGCCCCAAGAAAGGAGACTACCTGTAAAGGTCAAATTTTTTCAACAATCAAAGAAAGGCCCTGTGAGGAAAAATATCTTTGAAGAAATCGATAAAGAATGAAAATAGCAAACATAAGCATACACGAGCCATTTTATTTTGGCTTTGTACATTTTTATGCAATTTTTGTACCTCATTGTGTAATGAAAATTTTCACTTGTAAATCGAATGTAATGTACATTTTATACACGAGCCTTATTATTTTGGCCTTGTACATTTTCATGCAATTTTTGTACCTCATTGTGTAATGAAAATTTTCACTTGTAAATCGGATGCAATGTACATTTTATTTATACACATTCGAAAGGCGACTTGCTTCACGATAGCTTATGAAGTTCCCATTAAAAAATATCTTGAGGATAGTCTGTTAAGATAAATTCCTGCCAAGTTTTCATTCTTAAGGTCCCAAACTCACAATTGTGGGAGACATACAACTCGTACAAAAGAAAGAGCGCAAGGCTCTTTTACCAATTGTTACACCATTCACTTTGAACTTATATCTAGGGGATGTATTGTCTAGCAATTCCAAGGTATCCCTCACATCTTTCAGACTCCAATTGGAAGTAACACTCACCTTCTTTACTTCTTCATGCGGAAAAACGTGCACCACAAGTTTATATGTTGTGTTCTCTGTATCAGAATCCAAGGGAACCCAAATACCCAATCTTTGTTTGTATCGCCTATAATCAAAGGCCAAAGCAAGATTTTGGCGAGGGATACTGTAAGCCAAAGCCAAGGATTGAGGGCATGCACTGCACCTCAAGATATCACCTTTATGATCGCACTCTCTAGATTTCCAATGCGTCCCTATAGTGTTGTCCAAATCCTCTTCCGAAAAGTTTCTACTTAACCAGGATACCTTCGTTCTTTGTAAATTTGCTGTTTTGAAGCAAGCGACGAAGATATGGAGGGGTACAAACCATGATAAACGTATTCTTCGTGAGATCCTTCCAGCTGTCATGGACTTTTTAATATCCTGAGATATTTTGAATTTGAAACTCTGCACTGTTACCTTGTCAGGAATCTCCCAATTTAGAGATGAAAGACTTGGCAATGGCAAATCTTCGATATTCCCATACCTATCCGCTTTAGAGGGAACCACATACTGTGCATAATATATAAAAACCTTGCATTCACTATAAAAAGACACAGTTTGATCGGCATAAATAATGTCTGCCAATACCTTATGAATGGCATGGAAAGTCCCACTTAGGCTTTCCACAGGTTGCCATTCAATACTTGTTGACGGAAAGATATCTACAATGACGAACCGTTTGTTAGAACTTGCATAAATGGAAAAGAATTATATACGTTATTCAACTTATAACTTACAATGTGTTTGTTGGGGAACACGTTCGTTTGGAGGCAAGTGCATATCCTTGACCATGTAAACATGTTGCACCTTGACAAACCAGCCTTCGGGCATAATTTTGAAGGCAATGATACGCCCCTTCCAGTGATGTTTTATATCTTCTCGTTTTCTTCTTTTCACCTTATGGGAGCCCTTGCAAGATGGCAGCATGGTAACCCAATCATTTACAGCAAAGGTTTTGGGCTCAAAATTTCCATCTACTCCCTGGCTATAGACTGTGCAAGAGTGTATTAAACGAGAAGGGCGCCTGGAGGAAGCCATGAAAAGAATGAAAGCGCAGAGAAAGAAGCTCAAAGAGGGGTGAATGAACTAAAAAGTAGCGCCAAGAACCCAAATGAGTATGTATTGGGTGCCAAAAACAATATTGAAAGATCTCCCGACTTTCAAAAAGCTCATTATTAATTTCATCACATCTCTGTCATGTATTTTGTCAGATTTGTAAGTAAATAACGTCTTTGGGACTCCAAAACATGTCAGACTTTAGGGGTTTTGGCTAAAAAAGAAGAGAGAATCACGAAATGGACTCCACTATCTCTAAAAAAGAGGAGACAAGAATACCTTATTCTTGCACACGTGGCGAACTCTCTTTGGCCCTTTCCTTAATCCCGTGATTAACAAAAGTGCATTTTTTGAAGCGTTTTTGGCCCTAATGTAAGAAGATTTAGCACTTGCAACATGAGACACATACTTGTAACTGAATACTTTTAAAATTATAGATCAACAAGCAAGTACTAAATGATGTATTGATTTTAGTGAGCTCAAAGAAAGAGCATAATAATTTGACCATGAGTAAGTCAAACAAATTATAGTACCAATATCACCATTTGAAGCATGATATAGTATACATAAGAAGGTTCATCACTAGCAACATGAGATACCTACCAGGAGCTCTCTCGCTCTTCATCAGGGCGCTCTGCTAGATCTACTTCAGTGCGATCGGATGCTTTGGCTTATCTCGAATTCTATCAATCACAACTATGTGTATCATGCTGTAGATGGTGATATTGATCACTACTAATAGTCGAATTCTTATGCTCTTTCTCCAATCAATCATACCTATGTCTGTCATGCTTTAGATGGTGATATTAGTCCTTTCGGACAATACTAATAGTCGTATTCTTATGCTCTTTCTCTAATCTCACCGAAATAAATACATCATTTAGAACTTTCTTACTAATCTACAATTTTAAAGGCAGTGAGCCCACGGTCGACACGGGATACATGTGTGACTCCTCGCTCTCGTGGCCCTTTTAGGGAGCGTGGCTCAGGCTCAGGTGGATGCTCTGGAGGCATGGACGCAGTGTCTTCGTCTCATCGTTCAACTGGAGCTGCGTCACCTTGGGATTTGTCACACCTGTGGCGACGTTTACTCCAAGTACTTCGGCTTTTGCTCAGCTGTTAGCAGGTGGCACCCCTGTGGGTGCCACTCCGAGAGATATTACCCCAGTCGGTACACAGGATGCACAGGGGTCTCCTGGATATTCCTAGGAGCGTGGACGCAGATGGGAGAGGATCCATCTTAGGCAAACTCTAGGGGGCTATGGATATCTAGTCGATAGTAGGTCAGGAGCCATCATCATGAATGATGAGGGGAGGAGGGTGATGGCTCGCATGAGAGAGTTGTGCCAACAAGTTTTTCGGCACAACGTCTTGGATCATTGGAAGAACATACCGGAGGGGAGCAATGACTACATAGTAGCATCCTTGCACGAGGAGTTTCCGGTGCCAGCCTCAATAGATAGATTCTTTACGGGCTAGATGATGGATTGCATGCATGAATACATGTCACATAGATGATTGACGCACGCAAGGCAATCAAGAGTGGGGCTACAAAGCCTGAGTGGTTAGATGTAGACGACTGGTGCCGACTAAGGGAGGAGGCTACAGATTCTCCAGGATGTTGGAGTTAGCAACGTGAGGCGACGAGGGCACGACTCGAGGCCGGAGTGGTCCATCATCTTGGGAGTGGTGGCCACAGGACATATTTGGAGGACTTTGTAAGTTTTTATTTTGTTTTGCTTGTTTATTTTTTTGAAATATTCTTTGTACTAATAATCATGTTTTCAACAATTAGCATTTTGTTTTCTTTGCATCAATCCATTACAAATAGCAATCTGACTGGCCTTGAGACTCGATATGCAGAGAGGCATGGTCTCACTTCATTGATCGACCAATTGTATAGACGCGGTAGCCATGTAAGTCACTCATCTTTCTTGTTCGTAGTTACCATGAGATATTTGAATGCATTATTGTATGGTGGACTGATGTGTTGTTTCTTTTTCTGTAGAGTTTGTTCGATGCTCCTTTGTGGCGGGATGAGCTTTCGAGGGACGAGGATATGTAGCTCGCCCTTGGAACCCTAGAGCTCACACACCTTTATTCTTGAGTCACCTGATCTATGTAGACATTTTCTATGTATTAGTGATATCTTGTCATGATTGTACCAATCGCTTATTATGCGATCATGTATTTATTTCATGTATCAGTTTTATGATTTTAGTATACATTTTTTTTGTTTGCAAGCGCATTGTACACAGTAGTGCAGAAACTATTTTGTATGGCTCTCATAAAGCATATAGTGCTATATGTGCCAGGGAAGCTTGCTGCCCTACCACAATTTTTTTTTCCCTATTACTGTCGCTATTAGCGTCGCAAATTTTACTGCTCGCGTTGTTATTGGTGTCGTTATATACGTTGCAAACCGTCGCTATCAGCGCCGATGCTGATAGCGACGGTGATACCGACTGTTCTATGGCGTTGCAATAATGAGGGTTTTTGCAACGACAGGGGAAAATTTTGTTATTTGCATTTTTGTCGCTTTAAACGTCAATATAAGGCCTATATCTTGTAGTGCAATAGCACAATTTGCGATTAAGCTAAATCAACTATCACTACATGTTGATCCCACCATGTTTCAAGAAATGAAGTTGTTCTTCCTTTGGCCTCGCCTCCACCATGATCTATCTTGCGGGATTTGCAACCAAGGCCCGACTTCATTCTATAGTGCAAGTAAGTACTAAAGAGAGTGTAGAACTTTCATTTCATTGGTCTAGGCTTTTACCAAATTTCATCCATATCTTCATGAAACCACTGTCACTATCGAAACGGACCATCAACCCATCATCCCTCTTCTACAAAAATCCCACCCACCAAGATGGCTTCTTCGATGGGCTTTGGCACTTTAAGAATACCAATTTACAATCAAATACATGAAAGGATCAATCAAGTACATTTTTGATTAAGAAATCACACTTGCCCCACTTTCCGAGAGCTTAAATCACCCAATCAGATCTCTCATCATTACAGGTGAATGAACCATTTGAGATGGTTGTCTGGGACCTCATAGGTCCATTTCCTTCTTCTGTGGTAGGCAAAAAATCTATCCTTGTCACGATAAATTATCTAACTAGGTGGTGTGAAGCTCAAGCACTCCCGGATACAAAAGCATCTACAATTGCATCAGATCTTCTCCATAACATCATATTTTGTCATGGTTGCCCCTGACAACTCTTGTGTATACATAGAGATAGAACGAAAGAAAAAAAGAGAGAGATTATTACAGTCTTACCATCAGATACATTAGCTTGCTAAATTATGAGCCAAAAAGAAAAATAAGAAAAATGCAAATATTGAAAATTATAAGACCTCAAGTATTGTACCTAGGTTCAACCTATTTGTCCCTATTTCGTACGACTCGGTACATGTCGGTGTAACTTTGTCGTACCTTAACCGATAAACATGAAAATGAATAAAACTTTTTAGTGTTAGATTTGATACTTGGTACTTGGTACTTGATTTGATATTAGGTTCCAAAATGAAACTTTGTTTTTGCAATTGGTACATGGTACATGGTACATGGTACTTGGTACTAGATTTATTGCTTGGTACTTGATTTGGTATAACTTGGTGCTTGGTACTTGATTCGGTACTTGGTATAGATTTGGTGCTTGGTACTTGATTGGTTGGTCTAACTTTGTGGTACCTTAACCAATAAACATGGAAACAAAAAAACATTTTTAGTGTTAGATTTGGTACTTGGTACTTGGTACTTGATTTGGTATTAGGTTTCATAATGAAACCTCGTACTTGCAATTGGTACATGGTACATAAATTGAAATCAGGTATTGTAACCGTAATAGCTTATGGTGAGCTTGATACTTTTAAATCACATGCTTTGAGACTTCATAGTTTGGATCTTTGAGCTTGAAAGTTAGCTTGAGTTGATATATAGGGACCTCTGCAGAAACTATGAAAATCAAAAGCTTGTTAATGTTAGAGCCTAACATAGAAATACATTGAACTGCAATAAAAATTTTGATTTTTCTCTATCTGGCTTTCCAAGAGACAATAAACAATAGACAATAAACAAATAATTAATTGTTCAATGATGCAACAGACGTATGTCAATATATATCATCAGTAAATATATGTACATGTGTCTAGAGTGTGTGGTGATCAATCCTCACACATACAAAACAAGTGTCATCCTCACATATGTCTGTACAATGAATAGTGATGAATCCTCACATATATAATACAAGTCTCATCCTCAAATATACATAATAGATCCCTAGGCACAATCACTATATAAGTCATCACTATACGATTCACTAGTATCGGACTCATGATCACCATCACCAATGCCACCACCCTTGCCTCCACCCACAACAACACCATTGCCCTCATCTCCACGATCGTCACCACCATGGCCAAGGATCTGGCCGTTGCTCCCCTCAACCTCTCAGCGTCGCCCCTTGGCTCTGTCATGTCGTCCTCGTCATATTGCTCTTGCATTAGTTAGTGAAATGAAATAATAATATATTACATTTAACATTAAAATAAACTACAAAAAAAAATAGTGATACTCACAAGTGGATCTAGCATGTCAGTGTCCCCTGCAAAAAACAGTAGCCGTAGTATGTGGCATACTCCATCTTTTGCGCCATAGGTGCATGACCATAGTCTTTGGTCTGCATCAAGACAAAACCAAAGACTTATTGATTCCCTCATTCAATAATATTACCTTTGAAAGTTAAAATTTGAACAGCCTATACTCACAAATGTGGCCACAAATCCATCTTGTCCCATCCGGCCTAGTCTAGATGTGTGACCAGTTATCATTCTTTTTCGTGCTGCCTCCTATGTAAATTTGATTTAAAAAATAACATAGATTAGAGAATAGTTAGAGTCAATCTAGAAAAGTTCATATTAATTCTAATATATGTTAGTAAAGCCACACACCTTTTGTTAAGGAAAACTGATGCATAGGCATCTCTGCTTCGGAAGTATTGCCATGTCTCCATGCACATATAAGCCCTCCTCTTGTTTGTATCCACCATACAATAGCGTATGTTTATTTTTCATATTACAATAAGTGTTAGAATATACCAAAGAACTTGTTAGATTTCAATGTTTTGTTACTTTTATTATTTTTTTAACTTTGATCATTTGATAAATGTCTCATGTTTTTATGGTACTTGAAAATTAGATTCGGACCGATCAAAGGGTACACCGCCACCTCCTACTGGTGGTGGTTGGAGTGCGCAGAGTTCCAATACTGCACATGAACCCATTTACGATGATTTCTACTACGATGAGTCTATTATATACTATTGAACTCGTTGTCGTGGCACATATCAAAGGTCATGACATGAGTGCTTTTCACATGAGATGACTCATGGTACTTTTGAACAAGCACCATCACTTGAGGAGCAACATTGTCCTATGGTATGTGATTGCTCTCCCTTATTTTTATTATTGGTTATTTTATAAATCAAAGGCTCATATATAAGGAAACCATACTATATCTGTAGGTATATTCACTTGATGATGTGCATCATTGATAGTGAAGTCATCCTCATCATCAAGTTAATATACCTACATATATCCTATGCATGAGTGATCCTAATGCATATGCAAGACTAAAGAAATAATAATCTAATGACTTTAATGGGTGTGATGATATCTTTGATAACGACAATGGCATGTCTAATTTTATTGAGGATTGGTATCAAAATGATAGTGCGAGAAATATTCCTAACAACGAGAAGTATCTTCGAGAAGAAGCTCTAAAGTGTATCTACACAAGAAGCCAACTGGCACAACTAAGTGCAAGCTTACTTATTATTAACCTTAAAAACCATTTTGGATGTACGAATCTGACGAAGGAAATTCGATATGGCAGCCTCTATACTATGCCAAACTCCCTTCTGCCACAAAGTGAATGAGGTAAGGGCACCACCTAGTCATGGAAGAGCGGACTAGGACGCTATGCAAGAGGGAGAGGAGCTTGTGAGGGAGAAGAGAGGAAAACACACAGAGAGAGAGAGAGAGAGAGAGAGAGAGAACTACAAAAAATATATATGAATTCATAAACTTAAGAGATGGAGAACCCTCCAGACATAACCAACATACACAATATGGACATCAATAGCATGGGCTTATTACACCGTAGAACATGCATAAGCTATAGTAGGGGAATGAATTGCATAAGCTCATGAGAGAGAATGGGGAAGGCTCAATAGGGCTGAAGAAGGCCTCTTGGCTCTCTCTCTTCTTTCAAATTACAAAGGAGAAGGCCTCTTTATGTAGGCCTTGAGGGTGTTTAGGGAGGAGGTTAAGATATAATAGGAATTAACACTACCAAAGCTGTATTAAGGCGGTTCCACCAATGTGGAAGCTCCATCTAGATGTTTTGTTGACCAATTTGTACTTAATCAAGTTCCATCATAGGTGATTTGTTTCCATTCTCCCCCCCATAGCTTGAGTCCAAGAGCTCTCCTATAAAAAAATATAGAGAATCTTCATAAAATAAGATCATATCTAGCAATAATAGAGAGAGTAGTGAGAGTTCATACATTACCACTACAATTAAGGATGATTTGAGGGTGATTTAGGAGGGGAATTCTAATGTTTTATTAGCTTGAGAGAGAGGAGAAAAGAGGGAAAATGGTTGGGAGTCTAATGAATGATGTTTTATGGAAGTGTTAAGTGTGGGGAAGAAAGTATGGATATGTATAAAATTGGGAGGTGGTCTCCACCGCAGTTGGAAAAAGTTGGCATCCACCATTTTGGCCATATATCCTGACTCGTAGCTCCAAAAAAGTATAAAAACATACCAGCTAAAACTTCAGCTCATGCACTACAACTTTTATGTTGAAAAGTTTTTTTGAATTGGAGTGGATGTATTTTTAAAAAATCTTACAAAATCATGTGCCTGATTTTTCTTCCACTAATGCTTCCAAGAAGGGTACCATTTGGTTGAATTATCATAAGGCTCCAAAGTCATGACATTATGAGCCTTACATGCCCTTTGGATGGCTCCAAATCCATTTCATATCTTCTCTTTTCACATTATACATTTTTCCTTCACATTCCTCCATTGATCTTTACTCTTTACCCCCCCTTGGTAAACCGGTCCATGAAATATTTTCATCCAGTGATTTCTTGGATTTTCCAAGAGGTTGTTCCCACCCTCTTCTTTATTTCAAAGCTCCAAATGTACAAAAAATCAAAAAAGTGTTAGACAAATATTTTTTTGTGATTTTCTCGGATCATATAGCCCCCCCAACGTGGCTAGAGGTATTTATGCCTCTAGACACTCTTTGGTATCTTGAGCTGACCCCACCCTGATGTGATAGGGTTTTAAGCGCCATCCATTTACCCTGGTCTTGTGCACTTTTCCCTCAATGTCTTGAAGTTTTTAGGAGCTATTGTTGAATTTTTTTGTGACCCAAAACGGTCCCTCCCACCAGTAGAGAAACTTGCCAACCTTTCTTTTATCAAAGCGATTGTCACATCGAAGCATTAAAGATCCCTCCTTGATGTTTTTATCTATTAGCTTCTTGTTGAACTTTTCTCTATGCTTCTGAGCTTCCTGGGAGTAGTGGTTGATGGCTTCTTCACGATCCAATTGTAGCCTCTCTAGGTCCAGTAATCTTTGATGTAACTTCTCCTTTTGAGAGCTTACAGTGCCACCTAATACCCAAAGGCTAGCTAATTTCACCTCAATAGGCAAAAGAGCCTCTTGTCCATAAACTAGATGAAAAGGTGTGAACCCTAACATGGTTTTGAAGGAGGTTCTGTAAGCCCATAGAGCTCCACTAAGTGCTTGTCCCAATCCGGGGGCCTTGAATGTACCTGTTTGCTGATGATTTTACAAATCATTCCATTTACCTTTTCCACCAATCCATTGCATTGAGGGTAGTAAGGGGTAGAGTGTCGTCGTTGAATATTTAGCTTTTGCATGAGTTCACCCACCACATTAGCTCTAAACCCTGGTCCTCTATTTGATAGTATTTCAAGAGGGGTACCAAACCTACAACAAATGTGGTCAAATATGAATTTACTCACTTTCTTAGCAGTGATTCTTCTAGTTGGCATAGCCTCGGCCCATCTAGTCATGTAATCTACCCCCATGATAATATACTCTTTTCTTGATGGAGTGCATGGTAGAGGCCCTATGGCATCAATTCCCCACTTCTCAAAGGGTCCATAGACCTTGATTGGGGTTTGGGGTTCTGCTATGAGCCGTCATGGTCCTGATTTCTGACATTCTTCACATGTTTGATACCAATATTTGACATCTCGGTGTAGACTGGGCCAAGTAAAGCCGGCTTGTAGAACCTTTCTACTTGTGATGTCGTGTGCAAAGTGGCCTCCACACACATCATCATGGAAATATTTTAAGATTTCTTCAATTTCCCATTTTGAAGGCACTTTCCTAAGCACACTATCCTTACCAAGACAATACAAACTATCATTTACCATGTGATATCTTGTAGCCTTTCAAGCTAGCCACTATCTTTCTCCCTTAGTCAGGTGTTTGGGAGCTTCTTCTTGCTCTAAGAGATGTAGAATATCTTCTAAGTCTTCCTTGCCTTGTCAAAGTGGGGGTTTGATAGCCACTGCTCCCACCATTGACTCATTAAGCTTTGATGATGCTGGATGGTCGGCATCTTTGTTCTGGTCTCTTGGCACATGATGTACTTATGCCTCCCTAAATCTTCTCATAAGAGATTTTGCCTCTCTCATTTTACTAGAGAGGTTTGTATTTTTGCATGCCCATGTACCTTCCATCTGCCTTACCAATAGCATGGAGTCTCCAAAAGCATTCAACCTCTCGATTGATTTACTAACACACCAAAAAAGACCATGAATTAAAGCTTGATATTCTACCTCATTGTTAGAGTGGACATCTTCCAAGATGATTCCTTCACCATAGATTTTCCCTCCTAAAGGAGAGAAAACAACGATGCATGCGGCTGCTTATCCTTAGTTCTCTTGTATGCACCATCAAAGTAGAGGCTATAAGCATCTACAAGAGTTTTTATGGATGGGGGTGGTGGAAGGTTCTTTCTTTTCACCCTGAGATTTTTCTCATAGCACCTATTTGTCAAAATATGAACCAAGCATGCCCGAGTTGTTTTTTCAACATGCACTATATAATCAAACTTTTGAAGTCGGACCACCCATTTTGCTATTTTGTCAAAGATTTCCATATGTTGTAGTGCATAGGGAAACATATCCTCCACAGTGATGGTCACAAACCTATTTGGAAGCAAATATGGCCGAAATTTGGTTACTACAAACATGAGGGCCAACAGTTGTTCCATGGAGGTGTAAGCCTTCTCTGAGGCTTTCATGAGGCGACTGGCAAAATACACAAGCCTCATGAAGGATGTTTTTGGATCTTTTTGTAGGAGAGCAGCACCAATGGCCTCTTCTCCCACACTAGGGTTTACAAAAAATGCTTCTTTCCAACAAGGCTGGAGAATTATAGGAAGTGACCCCAACATTTTCTTTATCTCCTTAAAATGTCCTTCACTTTGTTCACTCCATACAAGTGTTTCTTGGCTTGTCAGTTGTGCTGGAGGGAATATATGGCCTGAGAGAGTAAGTGTATAAATCTACCCAAATACCTTAGCTTATGTAAGAAGGAGACTAATTGTTTGATGGAGGTCGGGGAAGATAGAGCTTGCAATGTTTCTACCTTATTTGGATCTACCTCAATTCCTTCAATTGACACTACATGCCCTAGTAGTGTAACCTTGCTTTCCCCAATGTGACATTTATCCTTATTTAGTTGTCCACCCAACCTAGCTAAGCGAGTAAATCCTTCATCAACCTTGCGTAGATGTATGTTCCTCGAGCTGTAAATACAAAAGTCATCTATGAAAACCCTTATGGACTTAACAAAGTAAGGTTGGAAGACCATATTCATGAATCGTTGAAAGGTTGCTAGGGCATTTGTCAGACCAAAGGGCATGACCCGAAAGGCAAACCAGCCCCATGGTGTGATGAAAGTGGTCTTCTTTTGATCCTCCTCTGCAATGCGAATCTAGAAGTAGCCAGAGTAGCCACCACACACCGTATACCGCTCATGTCCCGCTACTTCATTCAAGATTTCATCCTGAAATGGGAGAGGGAAGTGGTCCCTCTTTGTTGTAGCATTTAGTGGCTTGTAATCTATGCATACTAGCCACTTACCATTTTTTCTTTCGCCTCACTACTACTGGGGAGATCCATTCTGAATCTTCCACTGGGTATATGAATCCTGCATTTAAGAGTCTCTTCACCTCTGTCAACAGTGCATCCTGTTGCACAACTCCTAGTCTTCTCAATCTTTGTACTACAGGTTTGCTTCCTTCTTTCAGTTGGATGTGATGCTTCACTACATTGAAACTTGTAATGTGAGTATAATAAAAAATAAATAATGATGCATGCTTCTTGAGAACATTCACATAACCCTCCCTTTCTTCATCCTTTATATCCTTGGATATCATCTTCTCTAGGCTAGTATCCCACACATCTTCTCCTTGGATTCTTGGGTTGTCTTCTGATGACGTAGGTTCCTTTAAGGTGACGCCCATAACGTCGAGAGTGCTATCACTCTCTCCACTTGAACTCTCTTCCTCTTCTACCGATGAGGGATATCCACTTGAGCTCCACTCATCAACAGACATTTCTAGTTCAAGGTTCTCTTGACGCCCACTCTTCAAGTTCTAAACCACCTTTTGATTGTGGCCACCCACCTTACGTGGCCTCAACTCTAGATCTCCTATTGCCCAATCTTGCCTAGCTCTAATGGCCATAAGCCAAGGTCTCCCTAGGATGAGGGGATATCCTTATCCCTTTACTGGCATCACATAAACATCCAGTGCTGCACTGATTCCAAAAACAAAAACTCTCAAAGCTTTCACTACACCCACACATGTGACCGCATCATTGTTGGCCATCTTTGCCCTAAAGGTTGAGGATTCCATTACTTTTGAGCCTAATTGATGCATAAGCTTCATGACATTAACCTCTGCTCCACTATCGATGTATGTTTTTTGAATCCGTTGACCTTTGATTTGAGCCTCAACTAAAGGCACTATATCTTTGAGGCCATATGCCTTGATTGCACTAACCATATTACCTTGCCTTGCCCTTGTGCTTACCATTTTTTACCGTTGTCATCGTAGCTTTGGAGAGACAAGTAGTTGTGGCCAAGTAATTTTTGGCCCTTCAGAGCTCACATCTACTACCAGATCATAAGGTTGTGTCCGAGAACCCAAAGGGAAGTCGGAGATTTCAATTTTAGACCTTGCTCGAGCCTTTCTCTTCTTCCCTTCATCTTTAGGTGCCCATGATGTACTTGCCTCATTGATTGGTTCCTTGCTTGCCTCAGTTTGGACATGTACCCGCTTGATAGGCATGGTCTCTACTACGTCTACCTTCATCTTACCTCCCGCTATTTCTTCTTGGAGCCTTCTATCCTTGACCACCTCCTCTATTTTTATGACATTAACATTTGGTTGAGCAGCAAGGCTTTCAGCTTGAACATAAGGTGGTTGTAAGATTGCAGGTCGTGACTGCTCTTGCTCTTGAGTCCCAGCACGAGGAGGGCTTACTTGTTGTCGAGGACCTCTGGCGGGTGATCATATCTTCTAGGATGAGGACAATTGTATATGCCATGTCCATTTTCTCCACAGTTGTAACACAACATCTCCCTTACTTGTCGCCGCATTTGTGGTCGATTCCCACCATTTCCCTCGCTAGGTCTTCTTGCACCTTGCACAAGATTCACTCTCAAACCCTCTTGTTGATTAGTAAGATTGTTTATTTGTTGGATCATGTCTTCTTTACCTCTAACAAGGCTTGGTGCATTAGATACATTTGGGGGAACTTGAGAGGCCTCCATAGTTGTGATGTTGTTTCCCAAAACTGCTTGGCTAGCTTGGGCTTGGTAGAGAATCTTTCAATTCTTTTCCCTAGTGATTCTCAAAGCATCTTCAAAAGTGTTTGAAAATTTCACATTTACCTTCTCCCTAAGCAAGGGATACAAACCTGAAACAAATTGATCCTTTTGAAGGCAATTTGGAGCTCTCTCTCCAGGGTTCAGTGAGTCTGACCACTGCCCCCAAAGCTTCAAAAACCCTTCCTCATAAGTTGCATAACCATAAGGATCCTTTTGATGGAGGGCCAAAATCCGTTGCCATAACTCTTCAACTGAGTTAGTTTGTTGAAATCTTTGCAAGAAAGCTGCCTTTAATCCCTCCCATTCAACTCTTTGGGCCGGATTTAGAGTTTGGAACCACATTATAGCTTCTTCCTTGAGCACCAAAGGAAAAGCCCTAAACTTTAATGCTTCATTATCCCTCCAAGAGACAAGGAAGGCCATCTCAAGGTTGTCCAAAAAATCCACTGCATTCTCCCCATTTCCCCCAAAGAAGCTTGGAAATGCCATGTTGCCTTAGAAGAGTACAAAGATGAACACGTCTAGACTTAAGTTGTATTTTATGAGGGGAAGGATGAATGGGTTCACAGATGCATTGATTTTAGCAAGACATCTCGGGCCTAGTATGCTACTAATAATGCCTTGGAATCTAAGCTTTGTGCTGGCTACAATATGCACAGTTTACATAGCACGTTTACGAATAGGTCCATACAACTCGTGGTGATTCATGAGAAACTATTATAATAAGATAAAGACATGTACATTGAAGGATGCATTGTAGTCTAGCCTTGGGAAGATTATAGGTTCTGGTGATACAAGAATCTCCCTTAATATTTTAGCCCCAAAGTACATGACAAGACGTTGCTGGAAGAAAATCTTCCTATTGATGCATACATTAACTTGGATGTTTTGTACAGAGTGGAAAGTGTAGAAATTCGAGCCATTATTATTATTCATGAGTGGAAACTACTTATGGGAGTAGAGAGAATGCACTTTCATGAATTATGAAGGATTTTTCCCAGAGTGTTTCTTTCTGGAATCCACCAACTTTGCTATACGGAGAATTTGCTCACCAGTGATTGTTCTTGCCTTAGTGTGTCCATCCTTGGCAACATATATTTCATAAGGTGTGATGGCCACCTTTTCAACCACACCCAGCCTTCGAGCTAACAACAGTTGAAGGTAGTCTTTATACTTTACACTTCTACAAAACTCCACACCGTTCATGTATAGTTGTCCTACTTTGATGTGGATTAGGCCAGAGAGAGAGAGGGATTTGATGATTTGGAGACGAGGACCTCCCGGAAGGGCCTTTACTTTATTTGCAAAAAACTCACCACAATTATGAGAACCTAGCAATTGATGGCAATATGATTTTTTCCGTTGTGAGAGAATGGAATTTCTAACGTAAACACCTTTTACCCGAATACGTGCCGTCATCCGATAGGCATACTTCCTTTCTTGGGCTTCCTTGGGAGACCATTGTGGGAGTCGTGGACTTCGACCAGCTTCAAAAAGAGTTGGTGAAGGCCTTGGAGAAGAGCCACTTGGATCACTTGTTGTAGAGGATGCACCACCATGTGTTGTATCGTCCCGCATGGATGAGAATGTCCTCAGTGGGGGCACCAATTTATGATGAATGAAATTTAGTATGGAAGCCTCTATACTATGCCAAAATCCCTTCTGCCACAAAGTGAATGAGGTAAGGGCACCACCTAGTCATGGATGAGCGGACTAGGATGCTATGCAAGAGGAAGAGGAGCTTGTGAGGGAGAAGAGAGGAAAACTAAGAGAGAGACTGAGAGAGAGAGAGAGAACTACAAAAAAATAGATGAATCAATAAAATTAAGAGATGGAGAACTGTTAACCCCAACACGAAGAAAGCAAAAGGAAATAAAAAATATGCAGGTCAAAGGCGGAAAAAAGGTAGCTCGACTGAAGAAAGAAGAGGAGAAAAGGCCAAAAGTGCAAGGGAAACCTTAAAAGTTCAAGGGAAATGCAAAAGGAGAAATGTGCATTTTAAAATATAAAGGCGCACCCTGAAATCTTGTAAAAGAGTGCCAGGCGGTGGAAAATCTGAAAAGCTAAAACAGAAGATAAAGACAAAGGCCAAGGCAAAGAGAAACGGAAGACAAAGGCACACGAGGAAAATCGCAAGTCAAACTATTGTAAAAGAGTGCAAGTGCATCATGGTTAAATTCAAGGAGCACCGGGCTCTCACCCGTGCAATTTGTAAAGGTAAACGAGCGTGGAAAGGAAGCTAGGAAGATAGAAGGACAATGGGCTACGGCCGGCCATGTAAAAAAGGGAAAAAGGGGATGACCGCCGAAAAGGGATTTAGGGTTTTGTATATAAAGTTGAGAAGTGAATGAGAAGCTCATTCTTGTGTGTGGCCAAAAGTATCTCTCCTCTTCTTCTTCTTCTTCTTCTTCTTGCTTGCTTGAGCTTGTGCTTGTGAGAGGGAGTGTGAGAGTGTGAGGGAGGGAGTGTGTGAGGGTGAGGGACCGAGGAGGAGAAGCTCTCCATCTTCTCCTCTCTTCTTCTCTTCTCTTCTCTTCTCTTGTCTTGCTCGTGGCAATGGAGCTTGGAGCTTGGAGCAGGAGGATGGAGCTTGCTTGAAGCTTACACTTGGATCGTGGAGCTACCAGAGTGCACGGGAGAGGAGGTAACTCGAACGGCACGGAGGTAAGCTCACTACACCCTTAGATATGGATGGCGCGTCGGCTATGTGAGAGGTAGCCATTAGTGCTCGGCTTGAAACACTTGAAACAATAAGCGGTCCGTGGCTCTTGGCGGTTGAGTGAAAGCTCCCACATTTTGGTTCCGTTGCTGGGACCAACGGATTCAAGCCTTGAGCGCTTGCGCGCTTCGAATTGAGCATTGGAGTCGGGTTTTCCCCGAACCGGTGCTTGAGATAGGTAGGAAGTGAGGGGGTTGAAGATGGTATTCGATCTCCCTGGCAAGTAGGTTTGTTATTTTTCTTGAGATTTATGTTGTAAGATGGAGTAGTGTAGGTATTTACTTTGTGATTTGGAAGCATTAGAGTAGGAGAAAACAAAGAAAAACAAAGAAAATAAGCATTAGGGTTACTGTTGCAAAATAGGGCAGAAACAGGGCTAGAATCGTGCAAAAGTGGTAAAAAACTTACTTGTGATGTCTAAGGTCGGTGAATGAGTTATTGGGAGTGCCAATACCATACCTGGAAGAGGGTATAAGGGCCAGAAGTGGCAAGAAAGGCCACATTGTGCATTGCAGGGTTTCTGGAGAGCAGGAGAGAAGAGGAAAGCTTGGCGAGGAAATCCGCTTTGATCTTGGCATCAAGGAGATCATCGGCTAGCCCAGGTAATTCTACACCTTCCCCTACAGTAGTAGGACCAATCTGGAGTTGTACAACAAGGGGGAAGACCCCCGACACCCTACACATCGAATTTGGCGAGCTGCGGCAAAAACACACGCGGCGTTCGGCGCATCCATGTCGACTCTGGTTCGAGGCCCAAACTCAGCCCTCGGACCACCCGGCCCACTCGGTCAAACACTAGTCGGCCTTGGACCGTCTGAGTCGACCCATTTGAGACTCAAATTCGGCCCTCGGCCACGTCCCACATTCAGCCCTTGGCCCAAGTGCCTCGGCCCGACCGAGTGATCCCGTCCGAATTCGTCCGAATCGTTCGAACTTCGCCCTCGGCCCATGCACCTCAGACCGTCCAAGTGACACACTCGGACCCTGCAATTCGGACCTGTTAGGTCAAATTTAGATTTTCTCAAATTTTAACCTAAAGGCAGTGAGATTAACTGAGAAATCATATAGAGCCGAAACCATATCATAGATCCATTACCAGGCTGAAACTAAGAGTAAGCGGTTCAAATTTGGCTATAAACGGTCCCCCAAATTGTGCATGGCTTTTACCGTAACGGCCCTGTGGGTCGGGAGGACTGCCCCCCCCGGACCCCCGCAGAGGGGCCTCTGCCCTCTCCGCACCTCCCCTGGGTAGGTTGGAGGGAAAACGCGCGCTGTGACAGGTCCTTCAAATTGAACCCTAGTGTAGCAATGGCTCTACACGAGCATGGAGTCTCACTTGCAATAGAGCAACCAAAAGACCATACCCGAACAGAGAGAAACAGAGACCCTAGAACATCAATGGGCCAATCTAGCCATCAAGGGCAAAAAGGCCACACCACAAGAACACAAAGACATTGTGTTCAACCCGTGTCTAGTCAAAGCAGAATGCAACTTCAGCAAGCTACAAATGCGAGGATGACTAGACACAACACTCTTGACGAGGGATGTACCTTGAATAGCACTGCACTGACGATCCAAGACAGCAGTGGAGAATCCACATCTGGTCATGCAGTCGAGAACTCAAGGGCATCTGTCAGAAGGCTTAAATTTACAAGCCAAGACCCGGAAGATGAAGACATAGTACCACCTGCTTATCTTAGGGTCAAACTCACCGCGAAAAGAGAGCATACTATTGATGCTCTAATTGATGAAGGAGTAGATTTTATTATCTTGACCTATGAATCATGGACCCTACTAGGCCAACCAGAGCTCACACCGACGTATGCAACTCTTAATCCTTATGGGGAACACCCACAAGCACTTCTAGGGAAGTGCAGAATCCTTGTAACAATTGAAACAGAAAGCTTGCCACTCCTGTTCTATGTTCTTCCCAATAGCGAGAATGGTGGAAAGGAAATCCTCCTAAGAAGGCCCTTCAAAAAGGCTACCAAGTGTGAGGCGGACTACGTAGCTCAGAGGATACACTTGACACTACTGGGTGTGAGGATAGTCACGACCTTTAGCAAGGGTGACCTTAGCAAACCTCGAGGGAAAGGTAAGGAAGGTGCTGACGTAACAGTCAAGCCCATTAACGAGAACAAGGACTTGTTGGAAGAGTTAATACAAGCACAGGTCGAACAACAAGAGCCAGTGAGTGAGGCCATGCCTGAACCAAGAAGGTCAAGAGACAATGCCAAGGATAGGCTTTGGACTTACAGATATCGTAGAAGACCCCAAAAGAAGCCCAAGCCTTATAGACTCAAGCATCGATGGAGAGCTAGCACAACGCCACGATGGATATCCAAGGCGTGGCTTTGGGCTCAAGGGTATTATGCAGGCAACCGATGGATTTGGGTGCCAAAACCCCTTGCTAAACCTCCGTGGTCGACTAAAGGCCAGGTCACATCAAGAGCAAGAAAGCATAGGAGGAGATCTAAGCGAAAAACCAAGTCTCGAGTCAACAACAGTGGAGTGACCGAGCCCCTCATGATCGAAATCAATAAACCAAACGGGACCAATCGGAGGGTAGATCCTCGGCCTACCGTCCTCGACAAGCAGATGCCAGATGCAATCGTTGAGGATACGCAGAAGCCACTGGTGCCCGAGGAGCCTTTGATTCCCCAAGAGGATAGCAAGCATCATAGGCACAACATTGCTCAGGGCAAGATTGAGTGCTCAACAAAGCAAATAGCACAATCATCTAACAGCCACAAGCAAATCTCCAAGCCAGTGTCAAAGCCACTAAGGAGTCCTAAGTCTCCTGCACCCTCTTCCCCTATACGGACACAAGAAGCACGACACTCGTCAGGTGTGGCTATTCAATCCCAATCTTGACCCACATCAAAGCTTCCAAATGTCCAAGAGGCAAGACACAACATCATCCGTGGCTCTCGGTCCAAGGATATGCCTATGCAACCTAAGGTGGCTAGCTCAACTGATACTAGGCCTACACAAGGGAATTCTCTAAGAGCAACAACCACTTCTAATTGCCCTAAGGACTTGACACCGCAATCCACCAAGGGTAGCCAACCCGCTAAACTAGCTACTCTGACTTCCAATCAGGAATCACAGCAGTCGCAGCCCTTAGTTGTGACAAGACCCCTTGCTGATGGTGTCCTTAGTGGTTTACCTATGGAAGAGGGGTCGCAACCAACTTCCTCGAAAACTCCAGCACTTCCAGAGTGCCTAAAGACTAGGCTGGAGGAGTTAAACTCAAGGGAGTTGGCTGAAGAGCTAGACTCTCCAAAAAGGGAGGTAATTGTGCTCTCACAACCTAGCAAGGCTATTCAGCAGGCGACGGCCATGTCCCGTAAGGACACACTAGAGGAAGAGAATGCTGAGGCCCAACCAAGCACATCAACGGTTGATCTAGTTTAGGGTCCTGAGTCATTGAGCGATGCACCTTCATTGACCAAGAAAAAGAGGAGAAAACACAAAAGGCAACAACAATCACAGGTGGTTGTGGTCTGGGGATTACAGCATCGAGTCCATCCACCAAAGAACCCGTTAATGCCTCTCCTAATAGCGGTGAGCCCTTAGACGCACCCGTGTACTCTGAAAAACCAAAGCAATCGTTGCCATCAACAGTTACTTGCAACGCTCTATCCACTGACAACAGAACTCGCATTGACCAATCAAGAGTGGATACAACGTCATCACAACAGGGTGAAAAATCTATACCAATCATATCTGAGAAGAACCATGACAAAATAGCAACAAAACCTCAGGAGAAACGTGAGAACCCCAAGAGCATAAGAAATCCTAGCGCTGATCAATCTTGCTCATCTAGGCCTGAGCCCCCAGTCATGCTGAAGCCTAAGGAAACTCTTAGAACTTTGCATGAGATAGCAACCAAGCAAGCCCTCGTTGAATATAGAAGTGTCACAAAATGCTTAACCGATCTGGATGCTAAGCTCAAAGTGGTTGCACGTGTCTACGTCCTTACGGACATGGGCACAATCCCCAAGGAGCAGCTTGGAGATTACTTAACCTTTCCTCAATCATGGGAAGAACAAGAACATCTTAACGGGCACTACGATAGGCTCCTCATGAACGCATGCGACTCATCCCTAACGAGGAGGCTGACGAACTGTGCTTAACCATCACATTCAATGAAATGCTCTACCGACCAAATCTCGTAGACATAGAGCAACTAAAGTGACTGTCAACAGGCCAGAGTCAATTTGAGCAGCATTGGTGTGAAAGCCGTGTTGTAATGGCCGAACTAGGGGCTCAGATCATGACGGTCTTAGAAGAGCGATTGGCCAAATGACGGTCTCAAAGAGACCCAACCTATGTGGCACCAACTTCCCTTCGAGTGCTGACTGACATTCGGGGTATGGACTTAGCTGGAACTAGGTTAGAGGGCCCTTTGATTGATAAGGTTCTCACTGAGGAGGAGTTACATATTGCTAGTAGACTTGGTCAAGGTTCCATGCTACTTGACGTGGCAAAATATTTATCAGTATTAAGTAAGCTGCCGCGAATACTAGATGCGTGTGCCACGCTCCGATACAACCCCAAGTTCTACACTTGGTTCTTATCCTCGTGAAGTGATATGGATTCATAAATATGTATATAAATAAACACTGCCTTTTGTGTCACCGTGTATAAACAATGTCAACACACACAAGCAATGATAAACCAAGCTCCTCAAGTCCTCCTCTCATCACACATTCAAAAACCATGTGACCAGCCCCACCTCCAAGTGAAGGGCATGCAACCCACATTGCCGCCATAGGAAGTCTCGACCAACAACTGTGATGGTGTAGACAGGGTGTAGTCCCTTCCAAAACACCTGCTTCCCTTTTTGGTCTATCCTTTCGAGGATGTGCCTTGTCCCACTCCAGGACAACCAGTCCATGTGACTTAGCATGAACTAATATCCGCTAATGACTGGAGGCAACGCGAACATCAGCATGGGGGCCATTTCTCTACAACAAACACCGCATGCCTCACCCCTCCCCTTCTTGTCATATGCGCTTCATAAACCACACTAAAATCCCTTCCATGCAAACAGTTGTATCCTATATCCAGGTCTAACCCTTGGATTGCATCTTGCAGGCTTTCCTTTTTTACGGAACGCATGGAGAATCATGGAGATCTAGCATGCAAAGACGCTCTTCGCGAACAACGGGAGCATGTGGCACGCGCCCCTCTACCGGAGCGCTATGTGCCCACCATCAAGAGGTATGCCAAGAAGCAAGGCCCTAAGCGACACTGTCCAGGGCGAAGGCCGAAGAATCCTCGAGTCAAGAAAGTCGAGACTCAAAACGTGCAACAGGTGGCAGCACTAGTGGCACAAACCCCAGCTCACGCTCAGGCCCCAGATGATCAAGGGCAGAAAGGGCAGCTCGAGAAAAGGAAGAATTTAATAAATTGTTTAAAGACATTCTGGAAACGGTAGCAGGCCGGGACTACACCATTTATGTCCCAGCCGACATGTTCCCTACCCAACACCATAGGAGCCCCACACCAGTAGAGCCCCAATCACCCGGCCACCCAGACTCCCCCTGCCTCGTACAAATAGAGTAGCCCCATGCTGTATAAAGGCCTTATCAAATGCTACCTGGCCATAACTTTTTGTCTTTAAAAGGTTAAATGTTGACATGTTCCTGAATTGTACGAACTTTTCATATCTGCGTTTAATATATTTCACGTCTTTAGCAAAAGAAAAAGCTAATCAAGCGTAGGTGATAAATGTCTAAGTCAACACCATAGAATTCACATAAGTGATGTCTCCTTGCATTACATTGGTTTATTATAGTTGCGGCATAGACCATGCATGTACTCTCATGAAGCGACAAGTGGATACAGGATGAGACAGGTCTTTGCGCGAAGGTGTTCAATACCCGATCACTGCAAGACCATCGACCCCACAAGGAGCCGCGGCAAAGCCACGCTTCCGAAAGCACGAATCACCCTTGCCAACCGCCCACACCGCATGGGCCACGCTCCGTTTCTGGGTCAAGCTCTATAGTTGGCTCATGGCGGTCATTACCTCAATTGTGCCAACATCGCATGTGTCACAAGGAGGTTTGCAATATCTTAAGTGTATCTCCCCATTTTGCCAACTACTTCTCTAACAACGAGGCTAGGGCACAATCATCATTGTACTATCCATTTTCTGCGCCTTCGAAGCTTGACATTGTCTAACCCATTGAAAGGCTGATAGCCTCAACATATTGTAATGGTTGTACTCAAGCAAGTCCAAAAAAAAAAAAGCACCCAGGATCACAGCACAGCACCTAGGGGTCCTCAATTTAATTACGTCTAGTGACCTACTGGCTTCGTCCCTAGTCCCCTAGCCCCTTACCATCACCCACAATTGTTCAGGGCACATCAAGGGCAGGACATACTTGGGGAGCTTGTCTCGCCTATGGTTAGACTTGTCACCCTGACCCACTTGCACAACTCTCTCTTGCACTCTGCCTTAGTACCATTGCAATCAGTGGTGATACGCACCGCACGATTGGCCATAAAAAGTACACCGTACTCATCAACCAAGTCCAATAGTTTCCAGCTACTGAAAGTGCAGTGTCCTTGTATTCAATTATGCTACGTCTCATATACCTTCATGTCTCATATACTTCATGTATACTTCTTCTCAACATGGACAACTTTGCTTCATCCACGCATTGTTACAAGAAACTAGCCCGCAGTCTTCTAACCACGTAATATCTAAATATGCACGAGCACTCACATACTATATGCACCAAAGTATATACACAGTTTGGGTCCTCAAGTGCAGGACAATACTCCCAAAGGCTTGCTTAGAGTTCGACCTGTCTCCCAAACTAATCAAAATATGTCTTGTGCATGATAAGAAGACTAGCACTACCCCTTAAGGAGAGACCACATGAGAGGTTTTCCAATTGCAGGTATTGAAGACTCCAATGAAGGTGTTGTTCACTCTTCATCAACACTCAACTCTGAATTCCTACCCTTATCACCCTGTAAGCTTGCCAAGAATCATCATGTACAGAATCCCTAAACAAACCTCCACTTGTACTCCATCAATGCAACCCCCTCAAAGAACAGCCCTACCACCAACTCCCATTGCCCTACCACCTACCGCTTACCCACCAACGTGCCCCCAACGACCTTCCTCCCCACCACTAGCAACACTCCATCATGGCAACCACAGGCGTCCTTATCACCCACGTCTTCGGTGCATGCTACAGCCTCCTACCTACGACGGTGAGTGCCATGGGACTGGCACTCGTCTAGGAGGGGGTAATGTTAATCCCAACACGAAGAAAGCAAAAGGAAATAAAAAAGATGCAGGTCAAAGGCGGAAAAAAGGTAGCCCGACTGAAGAAAGAAGAGGAGAAAAGGCCAAAAGTGCAAGAGCAACCTTAAAAGTCCAAGGGAAATGCAAAAGGGGAAAGGCGCATTTTAAAATATAAAGGCGCACCCTGAAATCTTGTAAAAGAGTGCCAGGTGGTGGAAAATCCGGAAAGCCAAAATAGAAGATAAAGATAGAGCCCAAGGCAAAGAGAAACGGAAGACAAAGGCGCACGAGGAAAAGCGCAAGTCAAACTATTGTAAAAGAGCGCAAGTGCATCATGGTTAAATTCAAGGAGCGCCAGGGGCTCTCACCCGTGCAATTTGTAAAGGTAGACGGGCGGTGGAAAGGAAGCTAGGAAGATAGAAGGACAATGGGAAAAAGGGCCTAGGCTACGACCGACCATGTAAAAAAGGGGAAAAGGGGATGACTGCCCAAAAGGGATTTAGGATTTTGTATATAAAGTTGAAAAGTGAATGAGAAGCACATTCTTGTGTGTGGCCAAAAGTAGCTCTCCTCTTCTTCTTCTTCTCCTTCTTCTTCTTGCTTGCTTGAGCTTGTGCTTGTGAGAGGGAGTGTGAGAGTGTGAGGGAGGGAGTGTGTGAGGGTGAGGGACCAAGGAGGAGAAGCTCTCCATCTTCTCCTCTCTTCTTCTCTTCTCTTCTCTTCTCTTGTCTTGCTCGCGGCAATGGAGCTTGGAGCTTGGAGCGGGAGGATGGAGCTTGCTTGAAGCTTGCACTTGGATCGTGGAGCTACCGGAGTGCACAGGAGAGGAGGTAACTCAAACGGCACGGAGGTAAGGTTAGTACACCCTTAGATATTAATGGCGCGTCGGCTATGTGAGAGGTAGCCATTAGTGCTCGGTTTGGAACGCTTGAAACAATAAGCGGTCCGTGGGTCTTGGCGGTTGAGTGAAAGCTCCCACAAGAACCCTCGAGACATAACCAACATACACAATATGGACATCAATAGCATGGGCTTATTACACCGTAGAACATGCATAAGCTATAGTAGGGGAATGAATTGCATAAGCTCATGAGACAGAATGGGGAATGCTCAATAGGGTTGAAGAAGGCCTCTTGGCTCTCTCTCTTCTTTCAAATTACAAAGGAGAAGGCCTCTTTATATAGGCCTTGAGGGTGTTTAGGGAGGAGGTTAAGATATAATAGGAATTAACACCACCAAAGCTATATTAAGGCGGTTCCACCAATGTGGAAGCTCCATCTAGATGTTTTGTTGACCAATTTGTACTTAATCAAGTTCCATCATAGGTGAGTTGTTTCCATTCTCCCCCCCATAGCTTGAGTCCAAGATCTCTCCTATTAAAAAATATAGAGAATCTTCATAAAATAAGATCATATCTAGCAATAATAGAGAGAGAGTAGTGAGAGTAGTGAGAGTTCATACATTACCACTACAATTAAGGATGATTTGAGGGTGATTTAGGAGGGGAATTCTAATGATTTATTAGCTTGAGAGAGAGGAGAAGAGAGGGAAAATGTTTGGGAGTCTAATGAATGATGTTTTATGGAAGTGTTAAGTGTGGGGAAGAAATTATGGATGTGTATAAAATTGGGAGGTGGTCTCCACCGTAGTTAGAAAAAGTTGGCATCCACCATTTTGGCCATATCTCCCAACTCGTATCTCTAAAAAATTATATAAAAAAATACCAGCTGAAACTTCAGCTCACGCGCTACAACTTTCATGTTGAAAAGTTTTTTTGGATCGGAGTGTAGGTATTTTTAAAAAATCTTACAAAATCATGTGTCTGATTTTTCTTCCACTAATGCTTCCAAGAAGGGTCCCATTTGGTTGAATTATCATAAGGCTCCAAAGTCATGACATTATGAGCCTCACATGCCCTTTGGATGGCTCCAAATCTATTTCATTTATTTTCTTTTCACATTATACATTTTTCCTTCATCTTCCTCCATTGATCTTTACTCTTCACCCCCCCTTGGTAAACCAGTCCATGAAAATTAATATTTTCATCTAGTGATTTCTTGGATTTCCCAAGAGGTTGTTCCCACCCTCTTCTTTATTTAAAAAGCTCCAAATGTACAAAAAATCAACAAAGCATTTGACAAATATTTTTTTGTGATTTTCTCAGATCATAATCTATCCATTTCAACTTTTTTGAAGTAAGTAATAATCTAACATATTTTTTGGTTGCATTCTAAAAATGTTTGCTTGTTATTAATCGTATTTTTAATGAACTTGCAAGCTACTCTCTCAGAAGTTCTTGCCAATAAACAATTCCCTTCCTGCATCACATGATGAGGTGAAGAAGATGATAAGTAGTCTTGGACTTGACTATTCTTCTATACATGCATGTCCCAACGATTGTATTTTATATAACGGTCAGTAGGACAGTGTGATGTGTCCAAAATGTCAAAGGCCTCATTATAAAGAGTAGAAAGGTAAGGTCCCTAGAAAGGTATTGAGACATTTTCCCCTGGCTCCACATATAAAACATATGTTCCAAAGTCTCGAATCAGCTAAGCTTATGACATGGGGAGCAAAGCACAAGAGCAAAGATGGAGTAATGCAAATTCCGTCAGATAGTTCTACATTTGAGCATATTGATTTGTGATGGCCAGATTTTGCAAAAGAACCACACAATTTAAAGATGGGTGTAGCAGTAAATGGTGTGAATCCATTTTCAATGAAGTCAAGTAAATGGTCTACATGGCTAGTGGTAGTTATTAACTATAATCTACTCCCATATCTCAGCATTAAGAAAGAGCATTTAATGCTTTCACTCTTAATTCCAAGAAAACAACAAGTTAAATACCTAAATGTTTATTTGGCCCCTCTCAGCAAAGATCTTCAAGATTTTTGGAGAGGGATCGATGTCATGGATATGTCCAGAAGCATTAGTTAAAGACAGTTCATTGTTCATGGAATTTTAGCATGGACTATACACAACTTTCTAGAATATGGTTTTTGCTTAGGTAAATGGTTTTAATTATATATATTGTCTCATACTTTTGTACGATGTTCATTGCGCTAATCACCTTTGTTATGTTTTCCATGCAAGGATATGTACCAAGGGTTATAAAGCTTGTCCAATTTGTGGTTATTGGTTGAGATTGATTTATAGCAAAAACCTCAACAAAAATATATATCTTCGGCATAGATGATTTTTATTTGAAGATCATTAGCTACGAGATAGAAGGTAAGCCATGCATTTTAATGGAAAGGTCGAAGAAGAAGATGTCCAATAGCAATGACACCAAAGGATTGGTATCTAAAGTGGACTATTGGACCTGCTATCAATCCAGAGTGGGAGATCATAACCGGCGATGATGATGACTATGTGAAGAAGCGAGAGAGAGGAAAACATGCTCTAGCTCAAAGTCCTTCAATATGGTATACTTTGGAATATTGGAAGGATTTGAAGATATGTCATCTTCTTGATCCTATACATATATTCAAGAACGTTGATCATTCATTATGGCAATACCTCATTGGCTTGAAAGACACAATGGCAGCAAGAAGTGACCTAAAGGATCGGAACTCAAAGCCCAATCTATGGCCACTTTATGATGAAACTCGACATGAGACAACCAACGAGCCTACCCCATGGGTGCTCAAAATAAAAGAACAGGAGACTATCAACAAGAAGATTCAGCCGATTCGTATGCCTACAGGATATGGAGCATCTTGTCAAAACATGTTCACTCTAGATGACAAGAGCTTGTTTGGTTTAAAAACACATGATTGGCACAATTTTGTGGAGGTAAATGTATCTAGATCTTTGTAAGTATTTATTTTCTTGCATGTTTTGTTGATCAAATTAATTATGTATGCAACATGTTCTACCCCTTGTTATTGATGCAATTACACAAAAGAAGCGTGAATGTATAGAGCTTCTTTGTTTAATGGAAAAGGAACTTTCAACCTCCTTTTTTGATATCCACGTTCATCTTCTAATCCATCTAGTGGAAAAGATAGAGCTCACTGGTGTTGTGAGCACTTGATGGATGTTTTGGGCCGAGAGGTTTATGAGAGTATTGAAAGGTTATGTATGCCAAAAAGAAAGACTAGAGGATTCTATGGTGGAGGGATGGATGCTTGAAGAATGCACGTATTAAGTTTGTGAATACCTTGAGAAAAATGATTCTGAAGCTCCACGCGTATGGACAAATGAGTCATCTTCTACCATGTTGGAGGAGGTATTTTCTGATAAGGGAGTCCCTTTTCGACTTAAGGTCCAAGATAAATTGGATATTTCTACTTTCATTGTCTATAATAGTGAATGCATGCAACAATTCGTTGATGAGTACGAGGAGGAACTTGTAAGCAAATGAGTTGGTAGACGTAAAAAGAGGAGATCCATACATCAAACCAATGTAAATAACAATGGGAACATACCTACTTTCATCGATTGGTTATACACCCGTATGCAACAAGCGCTAGTGATCATGAGCCAATCTCAACAGAACAAAGAGAGTTTATGATTGGGTGTGAAAGACAAGTAACTTGTTGAGTTTTGAAAACTCTGAAACTAAACAAGTGAATTTTATTTTTTAATTATAATTTATTTATTGGTCTAGGCTCGAATGTATACCAACATGTGGGCTTATGGACAACATCCTCGGATAGTGCATGTCCAACCTAGAGGTGCACTTGTTTGATAGTGTTGACCCTATTCGATCATGATGACACTGTAGATTATGAGAATGACAAGGATCGAGACTCTTAACACGATAGACACCAAAGAGGAAGAAATAATGGATATCGAGTCTACAGAGGAAATGAACATCAACACAAATTTAATGATGGAGGAGTTTGAAGAAGTCAACAAGGATAATGAAGATGAAATTTTATTGATGGTTAATCTCAGAGATGATGAGGAGGACTATTAGTTTTAAGTGTCAACTCATGGATCAACCTATGCTCACAACCTATGCTTGATAAGATTTAATCTCAAAATAATTCATTGTGAAGTCATGAATTTTATTCTTTTGAAAACTTACTAACAAGGGTGGGTGGTGGGGAGTCTTGTGGTAATAGCCTCATATGGCTAGTGTCGAGGTTTGATTCCCCTCAGACTCGTTTTTATTTCTCTAGTTGTGTACAGGGTAATCTTATCTCCAAGTTCACTAAAAGAAAGTTTGTATCGGGGTTTGATTCCCCTCCTCTATGGAGGCTTCTATCTCGCGTTTCAACCCTACTATTAGCATCTCAACCTTTAGTACCTGCAATCAATAATTATTTCCTAGATCAACTTGGCATAGCAATAGACCATCAAAGCTAGCAGTCTTCTATCATTTCTTGGCAGCATTTTCAGCAACACCCTCAATGAGTACCTGCAATACCCCCCGCCCACCCTGCCCATTTGCTACTCTAGTCATGCTCTCTCTCTCTCTCTCTCTCTCTTCGACACTATGGTCACCCCCAGGTTTGATGTATGGTCACCCTAGCTTTGATGTATGTGGCAACAATATGGGCCCCATGCTTGTTAGCCACCTCATGGACGCAGATTGAGAGACCACATATATGTATGATCTCATGCTTGTTCTACAACAAACCATCAGTACCACTATTCTATCTGACATTGGTATCAGAGCTCTCTAGTCATAACTTTTTGGTCTCATAGGTCATTTTGGCCTTTTGAAGACATAAGTATAGCATTTCTTTTTGTTTCATTTCTCTCTCTCTCTCTCTCTCTCTCTCTCTACTTACTATGCATTGTCACATCGATGACTCATGAGTTCGCACATTTGCTTAAGCAACCACTCAGACTCCATCTTGTCCCAAACTCCGTCTCCAGTGTATTGATGACATATTTCTTCTCATCCTCAAGTTGATCACTACATTGCAAAATAAGGTCAATTAATAATCCAAAAAAATTTGTAATTCATATTCTTTATGTTAAATAATGTTGAAAAACACGGATCTAGAAATAGATTGGCTATGGTGGATGCAAATCAAACATACAATACATTATCAGAATAAGGAATTGTAACTCAAGTGAATTAGGTTCCAAGATAGATTAGGTTGGACTCATAAACACAATCTTGAGTGACTGGAACTAAAAAGGTACCATATATTTTGAAATGAGTGTCAAGTACATACCTTTATAGATTTTTGGACAGTACCATTGTACTCATTGTGCAAATGGGATTTTTGACATCTCTTCCTAGAGCTTCTAGAGCATACATCTTTGTCATATCTCCTAGCCTCTTCAAGGCATAGATTCAGCCTCTATGGGCATACATCTAGCCTCTATGACCAAGCATCATTTGCTATTGTCAACACCCTCCCTCAAATGATGAGTCTCTACCCTTGCTGGCTTTTGCCCCCCTACATGTCAACATGGACCAAGAGATTAGCACATTGGCAGCCTAGTCAAGTTAAGACTTGAAACATTACATTTTGGTAGGGTTTCTTTACATCCACTATGGGAAGTAGATCCACTAAGGGAATATGAGATCCATGATGGAAAATTTTTGCAAGAATTTTCGTTTGTAGTAGGGGAAAATATTTTCTTCTTATTTTTGTTGCTTCTTTGGCAACCTTTGATCTTTTGCTCCAATCTTTGATCTTCTTTGTCTTCTTGGACTTCATTACCTTCATGCTTCTTGGCTTTTGTTGTGCTCCTTATCCCTTTCGATGGGTGGTATGTGCTTTTTACTCTAGTCTTCTTGACACATTCTTTCTGCTTAAGAACTTGAGATGGATACACATGAATACATTGTTTTGGCTTATCAGATTCTCTCTGACATACATGGCTTGGTGATTATTACATTGGTCTTGCGATACATGCATTTTGGGATTTTATGAATACTGCAATAGCTTGGGCATACAAGATGGATACATATTTCTTTGGATTTACATGCCCTTTCTTGTTAAAGGAATCAAACCATGAGAGAAATAGATGGCATAACCCTTCTTGTCAACAACACATTTTACTCTATTAGGACTCATAGCATCTTCTGGTTGCAATCCTTTTTTTCTTTTTTGTGGGATTTAAAGATCCCAAACTCTTGATTTTCTCATCACTTTACATTAAACAAACAATCAAGAGATGATTCCTCGAGACAACATCCAGGTAGTAGAATCTACAAGTTGGAAGCACAATCAGCCTTTAACAATGAATAACTGTCCAACACATCAGGCAGAGCAGCGGTGGCAAATCCCTGGTTTGTGAAAGTAGCAAAAAATGTGTTGTGTCCTGGGTCAGCAAGGTGGGCAGCCAGGTTATCAATGGGACCAGTGCCAGTGTAAATGGCCTGGAATCAGGCACCCATGACGGTGAGCATGGTAAGTCTATCATTCTTAATCTCTTTAGTCTTGAGCTCCTTCACCTTCTCTGGAGATTCAGATCCCCAGCCTAAGGGGTCGAACCAGAAGCCACCGGGGTGGCCGACATCAGACCCTGCCGTGAGCTTGTTGTTCGGGAAGACGGGATCGCATCGAGCTAGGCTTCAGGATGTCAGCCCATCTCCGGCCCTCTACCCATTCCATAAAAATGAGCTCTACTACGAAGAGGGTTGTCTGGTCAGTGAAGTATTGTGCCTCACCGACCATGTACCACAACGGGGTATTGAGAATTCCTGCCTTTGTCAATGCTTTTGGGATGAAGATGCCTGCAGCGCCAAACATTGCCCATCTACAGTGCACAATCTTAGCCTGTTGTTGCAAGGGCTTGTGGTGATGGATGGTGCCAGGCACAGTTCCCTTCTCGCCAGAACATGCTGTAGCCTAGGTTGATACCGCACTGGCAAGCGCTGTGGTGGGCTAGCTGTTGGGAGCCAAGGGTCTGCTTGTAGAGGCTATGGAATAGAGCTTCAAGGCTTTCTTTACTCTTCTCTCTAACTCAAAACCTACTTTTGACAATCTTCTTTGTTAGTTGTGGCTTTTGTGAGCAATAGCTCTCAGATTTGCTTCTAAGAAAAAACAGATTGGTCAAGCTGAAGCAGCAGCAAATGACTTGCTTTGCTTCTAAGAAAAAACAGATTGGTCAAGCTGAAGCAGCAGCAAATGACTTGCTTCTTCATCCACTTCTTCTTCTCTTCTCTCTTGATCTCAGAACCAGAAAGTAGATCCATTTCCTTAAGCAAGCCCTTAGCTACCCTCAAGGGAGTATCAACAAGAACCAAAACTAGTCTTCAATAGCTGCACCACAACACCTCCTTCCTGGAGCTTGCAAAGAAGAAGAAAACACACTACTAGCTACCTACCTTAGCCATGGCTGTGATACCATGTTGAAAAACACGGACCTAGAACTAGATCAGCTATGGTGGACGCAAATCAGACACATGATACATTATCAGAATAAGGAATTGTAACTCAAGTGAATTAGGTTCCAAGATAGATTAGCTTAGACTCATAAACACAATCTTGAGTGACTCAAACTAAAAAGGTACAATACATTTTGAAATGAGTGTCAAGTACATGCCTTTATAGCTTTTTGGATAGTACCATTGTACTCATTGTGCATATGGGATTTTGGATATCTCTTCCTAGAGCTTCTAGAGCATACATCTTTGTCATATCTCCTAGCCTCTTCAAGGCATAGATTCAGCCTCTATGGGCATACATCTGGCCTCTATGACCAAGCATCATTTGCTATTCTCAACAAATAATACTTACTCCCACGGTACATGAACTCGCTGTAGATAAGACATGCAGAGGTCTCTATATGACGTTTGAAGGCGATGTCGGTTCCGACTTGAAGGATACCCTCACTAGGCATGATGTTGCATGTGACACCCGAAGTGCCAGTGCGCATGTGCATCGGTACTCGTGGGGGCACTAGTGGTGTCTCGCTAATCAATCGGGCTAGTGTTGTGCTACTCTGCCGCTAACGCCTACATGCAATACAAACATATGATACATTGAGATGTGAATTCTTAAAAACTACTTTATATTTAATCTGTAATTCCCTTAAAAGACATATGTACACAACTAATAGCCACTAGCCTGTGAATTAAGTGTCACCTGAGTAGGAGGATGTACATCAAGAGTAAGCCACTGACTTTCGTGATGTGATGTACCTAGGATAGGAGTCCTAAGCAAACGAAGACATCAAAATGATATATATATAAAGAATTCTATATGTAAAAAAAGGATGACATTACTACTTTATCAATCGAGAAGCTTACCGATGCGCTATAGTGTGTGCATGAGAAAAAGTCTCCACTCCGGCTGCATGAGGCTAGGAGGATGTACCCTCTCCAGGACATATGGGCATACTGAATCTCACAAGAATCTTGATGGCAATGTCTAAACCAGCATCATCCATCTCCACATAACCTATCATGGCCTCTGAAAATGTATCTCCAGAAAGTCTAGTGCCTCGTAGCAAAGTCTTGATGATCACCAACTTCACTTTACGGGTGTGGTCACTCATTGCATCTATATATTTAAAATAACTATATGTGAGACTAGAGATATATTGTTAGAGGAGAGCTCAATCTATCATTGACCAAATAACTCTAGGCAAGATGCATCCACATCTCCAAGCTGCTTTCAGCAAACGTAAAGCTTTGCGCTTCGGCTGAGTTTTCCATAACAATTTCATTGCTTGCAACATGAAGGTAGAGATGGCCACTTTATTCTAGGATATCAATGGAAAATAAAACTCTATGTAGGCCATAACAGTGGATTGGACAATGGTGAATGCAATCAATCATTTGGGAGTGGAAAACAAACTACAAAGAATAAAGATTTTGTTCACATCATAGCAACAATCTATGGGTTACCCATTGCATTTTTTGGCAAAGGAAGTCTTCTTAGTGGTGGAGTAATGTCTCTTAGACTTTCTATCAATGCTATAGGAGTTCGTATCATTATCACTCTCATCACATGTCTTGCCTTGAAGGACAAAAGGATTGGCATTGTTGTGATATGTAATGATGGGAAAGGCTCTTTATGCTTGAAAATATGATTTTTGAAATGAATATCAAAATCATGGAACAAGTGTACTTGATTATTTCCATGCAAGAAGAAATAGAAGATGCTTCTGGTGCTTGGGATTAGCAAGCTAGGAAGTGGGTGTCTCCTATTGTGGTACAAAGTTAGAAGGAATTCTGTCCCAAGGGAGCAGGGGTGAGCATGCATGCAAGCAAATGAGGAAACTCACGCTGCTCTGAGAGCATTTCCAAAGGCAAATGAATTTTAGAAGGAACTCCCTTGATTACCCTTGATTAACCTTCCTAATTTAATATTCCTATCAATTGCACCCATTCATGGCATAAGATAGATCGATCATGAGGATGACATTCCACACCATGATAACAGCTTATACATCCTTATTTGATTTAAATTATTTGCATGCACCCCATTTGGGATGTCTTATTAGTGTGGATTTTCTTTCCTAGTTGCAGGACATTCTTGTTTCGATACAAACATGGCATGCCTTGATCCCACATAGGATGATTGTAAGAAATATTGTGCGTAGCAGGAAGGAATTTAAGTTTTCCTCTACCTCAAGAACAAAAATTGCGGATGTTGCAGTTATTGAGGTTGCATATCCTGATCGCCACATGGCGGGATATTTTAACTACTAACCATCATTCTTATTACAATCATCGCATCCACTACAAATCATCTCTCATGATCAATCATCCTATTAGTACATTTACTATTCTTTCCATCAGAACATTGCTTCCATAATACATTTATGATTCTTTCCACCGTAACATTTTTGGCGTTGTTTTGTCTAAAAATTTGACGTTTTAAATCACACGGATCAGGTTTGTTGTAATTTCCATGATACTTTTCTGATCATCTAGTCTTGTGTGAGGTGTTCTAGAGTTAATGTGAGGATTTCCACAATACTTCGGATTGCTCATTTGGGTCAGGGAGCAGGAATCCTAGGGCAATAACAAAATGAGAGAGAGAGAGAGAGAGAGAGAGAGAGAGAGAGAGAGAGAGAGAGAATTGTGGATGCTAACCTACTTGTTTGGATAGATGGAAAAAGAAGGAACTCCCTTGTCAAATGATCTCCTACGACTGGGGAGAGGAATTTGTATTGTCACTTAAGTGACACAAAGTAGTGTGTAAACATCGCTCTTTGCGTCATTTTCAAAATTATCTTAAGCGATGTCGTTGCATAAGCGATGTTCATCGTCGCTTATGCGATATGAAGTTTTTTAAAAAAAATTTATGTCGCTTATATGACGACAAAGTCACCTATGCGATGACGTCGTCATCCTATAAGCAACGCTTGAATATTTTAACCCCCTCGCATAGTCCCCCCAATGGCTAGTAGTGAAGAGTTAGTGACTCTCCTATAATGACAAGATATTTGAGGTGGACCAATGGGAGAGGGGGTGGTGTACACATTTTATCTACTTTATTTTTTCCCTTATCCCTACCAATTATAGGCTTATCCCTTTATGTTCCCTTTTACTCCCCCCGATTGACCACTCCATATTAGGCGGGTCTCATTGGGCATCCAAAAAGGTGACCCAAATTTTGAAAAGTTTCCTTCCCCTCTAAAAAGTTCTTTTTCCTCCCTAAAACCTCTTGTCCCCAGTTAGATGATGAGAGGGCCAAGATGGCCAATACACTGATAAGAAAGCATCAATGTTATCAGCCACAATATGCAAATATGCCAAAGTTCCTTGTATACTTCTCTTTTTCTTCTGTAATTGTCTCATACAACATTGCACTTTTCTACTTGCAATCCTTTGGGAAGCTACCCAATTTTGATGATCATTTCTTTGTATATCTCCATCATGTATCTTGTGTTCATCAATGAAAAATGAGTTATAGACCATTGCAACATGATTGAGTGTAATCCAAACTTTACCAATTGCAAGTTGTCGAGTAGGGCTATCAAGTGGACTAAAAAGTTTTTTTCCACAACGTACAAAGTCTTGATCATGTAAACCATACACATGCCCTTCCACAATTCTCCCTTTTAATTTCCATCCACACCAATTAATAAAGAGTTGGTCTCTATGCTCTCCAGGGTAATCTTCAAGCATAAGCTTACACTGTCTACTATCTTCATCTGAAGCATGCCCAATCATCGGACCTATTGTATCCTTTAGCTTTGCACTCCATAAATGCTCCACAAGATTCCATTGAATTCTAATAAAAACACTACCAAATCTAGTCATGGAAGACTCTGAGCAGGAAGAGGGTTTACTATCAAAAGGCTTGCATAATGTCCCACCACATAATTTTGAAAGGCATCCACTATCTTATTATAACCTTGTGATCCCTCTCCCACAATAATGATATCATTTGTAAGGCATCGGTAACATTCTCCTTTACTTCTGACAAAGGAAATTTGGTATGGCAGCCTCTATACTATGCCAAACTCCCTTCTGCCAACAAAGTGAATGAGATAAGGGCACCACCTAGTCATGGAAGAGCGGACTAGGACACTATGTAAGGGAGAGAGGAGCTTGTGAGGGAGAAGAGAGGAAAACTAAGAGAGAGAGAGAGAGAGAGAGAGAGAGAGAGAAAGAGAGAGAACTACAAAAAATATATGAATCAATAAAACTTAAGAGGGCACAAGAGATGGAGAACTCTCAAGACATAACCAATATACACAATATGGACACCAATAGCATAGGCTTATTACACTGCAGAGCATGCATAAGCTATAGTAAGGGAATGAACTGCATAAGCTCATGGGAGAGAATGGGGAAGGCTCAATAGGGCTGAAAAAGGCCTCTTGGCTCTCTCTTGAAAGTTACAAAGGAGGCCTCTTTATATAGGCCTTGAGGATGTTTAGGGAGGAGGTTAAGATAGAATAGGAATTAACACCACCAAAGCTGCATTAAGGCGGTTCCACCAATGTGGAAGCTCCATCTAGATGTTTTGTTGACCAATTTTGTACTTAATCAAGTTCCATCATAGGTGAGTTGTCTCTATTCTGCCCCCCATAGCTTGAGTCCAAGAGCTCTCCTATAAAAAAATATAGAGAATCTTCATAAAATAAGATCATATCTAGCAATAATGGAGAGAGAGTAGTAAGAATTCATACATTACTATTACAATTAAGGATGATTTGAGAGTGATTCAGGAGGGAAATTCTAATGGTTTATTAGCTTGAGAGAGAGGAGAAGAGAGGAGAAAGGGTTGGGAGTCTAATGAATAATGTTTTATGGAAGTGTTAAGTGTGGGGAAGAAAGTGTGGGTGTGTATAAAATTGGGAGGTGGTCTCCACCGCAGTTGGAAAAAGTTGGCATCCACCATTTTGGCCATATCTCCTGACTCCTAGCTCCAAAAAAGTATCAAAAAATACCAAACCAAACTTCAGCTCACGTGCTACAACTTTTATGTTGAAAAGATTTTTTGGATCAGAGTGAAAGTATTTTTAAAAAATCTTACAGAATCACGTGCCTGATTTTTTTTCCACTAATGCTTCCAAGAAGGGTCCCATTTGTTTGAATTATCATAAGGCTCCAAAGCCGTGACATTATGAGCCTCACATGCCCTTTGGATGGCTCCAAATCCATTTCATGTATTTTCTTTTCAGATTACACATTTTTCCTTCACCTTCCTCCATTGATTTTTACTCTTCACCCCCCCTTGGTAAACCGGTCCATGAAATATTTCCATCCAGTGATTTCTTGGATTTCCCAAGAGATTGTTCCCACCCTCTTCTTTATTTCAAACCTCCAGATGTACAAAAAATCAACAAAGTGTTAGACAAATATTTTTTGTGATTTTCTCGGATCATATAGCCCCCCCCCAACCTGGCTAGAGGTATTTATGCCTCTAGACACTCTTTGGTATCTTGAGCTGACCCCACCCTAATGTGATGGGGTTTTAAGAACCATCCATTTACCCTGGTCTTGTGCACTTTTCCCTCAATGTCTTGAAGTTTGTAGGAGCCATTGTTGAATTTTTTTGTGACCCAAAACGGTCCCTCCCACTAGTAGAGAAACTTGCCATCCTTTCTTTTATCAAAGCAATTGTCATATCGAAGCACTAAAGATCCCTCCTTGATTATTTATCTGTTAGCTTCTTGTTGAACTTTTCTCTATGCTTCTCAGCTTCCTAGGAGTAGTGGTGATGGCGTCTTCATGATCCAATTGTAGCCTCTCTAGGTCTAGTAATCTTTGATGTAACTTCTCCTTTTGAGAGCTTACTATGCCACCTAATACTTGAAGGCTAGCTAATTTCACCTCAATAGGAAAAAGAGCCTCTTGTCCATAAACTAGATGAAAAGATGTGAACCCTAAGATGGTTTTGAAGGAGGTTTTGTAAGCCCATAGAGTTCCACTAAGGTGCTTGTCCCAATCCCGGGGCCTTGAATATACCTGTTTGCTGATGATTTTACAAATCATTCCATTTACCTTCTCCACCAATCCATTGCATTGAGGGTAGTAAGGGGTAGAGTATCATCATTGAATATTTAGCTTTTGCATGAGTTCACCCACCACATTAGCTCTAAACCCTGGTCCTCTATCTGATAGTATTTCAAGGGGGTACCAAACCTACAACAAATGTGGTCAAAGATGAATTTACTCACTTTCTTAGCAGTGATTCTTCTAGTTGGCATAGCCTCGGCCCATCTAGTCATGTAATCTACCCCCATGATAATATATTATTTTCCTGATGGAGTGCATGGTAGAGGCCCTATGGCATCAATTCCCCACTTCTCAAAGGGTCCATAGACCTTGATTGGGGTTTGGGGTTCTGCTATGAGCTGTCGTGGTCCTGATTTCTAACATTCTTCACATCTTTGACACCAATATTTGACATCTCAGTGTAGAGTGGCCAAGTAAAGCCAGCTTGTAGAACCTTTCTACTTGTGATGTCGTGTGCAAAGTGGACTCCACACATATCATCATGGCAAGATTTTAAGATTTCTTCAATTTTCCACTTTGAAGGCACTTTCCTACGCACACCATCCTTACCAAGACAATACAAACTATCATTTACCATGCGATATCTTGTAGCCTTCCGAGCTAGCCATTGTCTTTCTCCCTTAGTCAGATGTTTGGGAGCTTCTCCTTTCTCTAAGAGGTGTAGAATATCTTCTAAGTCTTCCTTTCCTTATTAAAATGGGGGTTTAATAGCCATTGCTCCCACAATTGACTCATTCAGCTTTGATTATGGTAGATGGTTGGCATCCTTGTTCTGGTCTCTTGGCACATGATGTACTTGTGCCTCCCTAAATCTTGTCATAAGAGATTTGGCCTCTCTCATTTAACTAGAGAGGTTTGTATTCTTGCATGCCCATGTACCTTGCATCTGCCTTACCAATAGCATGGAGTCTCCAAAAGCATTCAACCTCTCGATTGAATTACTAAGACACCAACAAAGACCATGAATTAAAGCTTGATATTTTGCCTCATTGTTAGAGTGGATACCTTCCAAGATGATTCCTTCACCATAGATTTTCTCCCCTAAAGGAGAGAAAACAACAATGTCTACATCTGCCTTATCCTTAGTTCTCTTGTATGAACCATCAAAGTAGAGGCTATAAGAATCTATAAGAGTCTTTATGGATGGGGGTGGTGGAAGGTCATTTCTTTTCACCTTGAGATTTTTCTCATAGCCTGTTTGTCAAAATATCAGCCAAGCATGCTTGAGTTGTTTTTTACACTTAACACTATATAATCAAACTCTTGAAGTCGGACCACCCACTTTGCTATTTTGTCAGAGATTTCCATATGTTGTAGTGCATAGGGAAACGTATCCTCCACAGTGATGATCACAAACCTCTTTAGAAGCAAATATGGCCGAAATTTGATTACTGCAAACATGAGGGCCAATACTAGTTGTTCCATGGAGGTGTAAGCCTTCTCTGAGGCTTCCATGAGTGTGGGAGCTCTTCAAGCTCTACCCTGAGACCTATGGACCACTTATTACTCAAGTGTTTCGAACTGAGCAGCCATGGCTACCTCTCACATAGCCGTCGCGCAATGCCTACCTTGTGGGTGTAGTAAGCTTACCTTGATGCTCGATCGAGTACCTTCCTCTCTCTTGCACCCCTGCAGCTCCACGATCCTTGAGGCAAGCTCAAGCAACCTCAATCCCTCTCCCATGAGCTTCATCCTCCATAGCCACATTCGAGACAAGAGGAGAGAAGAGAGGAGGAGAAGATGAAGAGAGAAGATGGAGAGCTTCTTCTCCAAGATCCCTTGCCCTCCCACGATCACTGCCTCACTCCCTCACACGCTCTTAGTCCCTCTCTCAAGCACAAGCAAGGAGGCAAGAAGGTAAGAAACAAGAGGAGAAGAAGAAGACACTATCTGCCACACGCGAGGATGCTCTTCTCATTCATTGTTCAACTTTATATACATGCCCTAATTTCCATGGCCGGTCATCCCCCTTTTTTATATGGCCGGCCCTTGGCCTAGGCCCCTTTTCTCATTATCCGTCTATCCTCCTAGCTTCCTTTCCACCACCTGTCTGCATTTACAAATTGCACGGGTGAGAGCCCGACGCTCTTTTACAATATTTCAGGGTGCGCCTTTTCCATTTTAAAATGTGCCTTTCCCCTTCGGCATTTGCCTTGGACTTTTGTCTTTTCCGCTTTCTTTTGCTTTCTTCGTGTTGAGCTTTCTTCGTGTTGGGGTTAACATTACCCCCCTCCTAGACGAGTGCCAGTCCCATGGCACGGTGGTGGGAAGTAGTGGGATAGATGATGCTATTGCTAGGTGTGAGAGGTGGGTAGAGGACACTGAGGCTTGTGAATGAGAGGTGATGGGGTGTGATGACGATGACCAAGAGAGATTCCAGTGTGTTTTAGTTTTCCTGATGAGTCTCGGCATCTTTCTCACTGTTCTGGCGCCCTTATGGAGCCGGTCCTCGTTTGAGTATCCGGAACGCTTGAAACAATAAGTAGTCCCTTAGGAGGATGGTATTGGAGGGATTTATTCTAGAGAAACCCCCCGAACGCTATTTGCCTTGAAAAGTCGTGGCATAGATTGAAAACTTTTGTCTGGGCATAGAGGATGTTAGTTTTGAGTTGAAAGTCTTCAGGCTTGTGGTGCTAATAAGCGATCCATAGATCTTGAGGTAGTGGGCACAGATCATCGGACGGTGAGGTTCCAAGATCTATGCCAATGGCAGCCCATCAGTAGGCGGATGGTTGTGGACATGAAATCTGTGGAGCCTCTGAAACCTTTGTAGCGAAGCTCCTGAAGTCGTAGTAATGGGGTCATGTTCGACTTCTGGAAAAGTTCCTTGTCATTGGAGGGTGTAGTAGACGATTGCCTGCAGCCAAGCAGCCCGTTCTTGAAACACAAAACATAACCTGCAATAAAAATGGTGCACTTCCTAGGGGGTGTGTCTCTCGCACTCTGTAGTGCATGGTGCCCGTGCCAGTGGAACTGGGAGATGGGTCTAACCTTGGGCAAGCCCTTGGTAATGTCCCACACTTAAGGACCCATTTTGTGCGGCTTTTGAGGTGCGGTGCGAAACTCAGGGTGACAGGTCCAAAAGTCTTGCCCTTGATGTGCCTTAAGTGTGAAGTGGGGGAGGGGCTAGAGAGGACTCTAGATGCAGTGATCATGGTGCACCACAATAGTGAATGAGGACAGCAAGCACTCTCTCTCTTTTCTTTTTCTTTTTTTTCTGGAGAGAGAGTACATTGGGCAATGTATGGGGCATCTATTTAGTCACGGGGCGGTCGTAGGCCTCGTGATAAAAATGTGCGACTTTGTAAGTATTCCTTAATACCGGCCCTAGCTCTTAGAGGAGTGGTGGAAAAAAAGAGGTGATTACACTTTGCAAAACAGGTGTCACTCATATTTTCTAATAGCTCTAAGCAGAAAGCTGGGAGGAGAGTAGCGCGCATCATCAACCTCGTCATGGCTCTACTATCTATTCCTAGGTTAAGATAAAAAAAGAGTGGAGGGAGATGGGCTTCCTTTGTTGCAGGTTTCTGGAGCAGCAAAAATTTGAGAAGTCGAAGGTATTTACAAGTAGTTAAGAATGCGGGATCGGGGCAGGAAGAGAAATCTACAAGGAAACGATTTATGGAGGGAAGCAGATCTTCTACCCTAAATACTAAGCACTTCTCCGGGCTTCTAGCATTTACATTATAGATTCTCGGGAAGTCAAAATCCCCATGTAGATCTCTGTTGTAATCCACTCCATGCCTACGGGGGTAGGGCATGTAGATGGGCTCATTGCGCTCTTCGGGGAGGGAGCTACAAAATGCAGTCCAGGCATCAAAATTGGTGTCCCAAATCCTCCTCCGCCATTTCGGTTGTGCCTCGTAGCCTTGGACGGATTTGGGAACCAGACCGACCTTGTCTTCCCAGTATTCTCGTGGCTCTTGTCTCCACCTGGTTATTATCATGCTTCTCTCTTCCATCCATCTGTTTGCGAGTTTGTTAGCCAGATCTTTGATCTTGGCTATGACTCCTAGAGGTAGGGCCCAGTTTAGGGAGCATGGAAAAGATAATAAAAGCTCGAACGGCCTTCTATGTAGCTCTCTCTGGCGCCATATGATCAACTTCTGGGGCCAATCTACAGGGTGCGTATCATTTTGCAATGGCATGGGTTCCTCAGGAAGTTGTCGTGGAAGTATGTGCGCTCGGTGTTGGGCCTCCTCTACTAGCTCTTGCCTCCTTCTCCTTGCTGCAATTATGCATTTAGGTAGCTCGAAATCGGCAGGTTCCTCCTGTGGGATCTCTGGTTGAGGCGGACTCGGCATCCTTGGTGGCTCTTCGTCCTCATCTTGCTCGAAGTCCGGGCCCTCTTCGACATTTTGCTCTACCATAGGAGGAACGACTGGTGGTGGTGGCAGTGTCGTGCTGCTGCGCATCCAAGCCGTAAACGCCTCCATTTTTTTTGTGCATCTGTGTTATCTTTTCACGTGTGTTTCATTGTGTTTGATTGCTGCATTATTTTTCCGTCCTTTTCAGTACCTGCATCCAATGTACATACTTCACTTGTGTGTTTGTGTTTGCGTGTGTTTCTGTTTGTGTGCATGTTGTGTGTGTTTTAGAAAAATATGAAAAACTGATGCCAATATTATCATGCCGTCAATTTCAATAATGAATTCCAAGAAAAGTGCAGGAAACCGTGGAATCAAAGGAAGCTTTGTAGAAGCCCACATTTAAGCTACGAAGATAAAGGTTGCACGTGAACAAGGCCAACGTAATATGCGGGACAAAGCATTTTTTAAGAAGATACATTGGCACTACATGCAATGGAGATTATGATGGAGAGGGGTCCTTGAAGAAAAGAGACCTACTTGAGGGTCAAAGACAATACAACTCTTTAGTTCACTCCATTGAGGAAAAGGTTACCAAGCAGCCTATTATGCTAACAGGCGGAGAGTTGCAACCATATCAGCTAGAAGGTTTGCAGTGGATGTTGTCTCTGTACAATAACAACTTGAATGGCATATTGGCTGATGAAATGGGGCTTGGAAAAACCATTCAAACAATAGCTCTATTGGCATATTTGATGGAAAACAAAGGATTAACTGGCCCACATCTCATCATCGCACCGAAGGCACTTCTTCCCAATTGGGCTTATGAATTTGCCCCTTGGGCACCAAGTATTGCTATAGTTCTGTACGATGGACGCCGTATTGACCGCAAAGACTTGAGGGATTTATACAAAGAAGAGGGAATATTTAATGTTTTAATCACTCATTACGATTTAATCATGCATGACAAGAGCCCTTTTCGGCCGTGCCTATTCTTGTCACAAAGGACTAAAGCTAAAGAAAAATGAGGTAAAGCCTTAGTGGCTTTTTCTCTCTCCCAGGAAGTCAATCAATGAAATCGAAGGAATCAGCCTCAATGATCTTCACCGGTGCGCCGCCATCGCTTTGGGCCACAGTTTCTTATTTGAGGACACGGTGCAGGGATAAGATTCTATGGTTCTGATCGTCGGATGCAGATGTATCTCTGCACATGAATTGGTGGTGGGTGACTGGGGAGGAAGAAGACGTATATGAGTAAAGTGCAAAGTGCCAGAGGACCGTCCAAAAGCACACTCTGACGAGACGATGATGGTGTCTAGTGCTCACGCATAATGGGAAGCTACAAACAGCGGACTATTTCTGAGCTTTTGAAAAGAACTTCCAAGTTGCATAAGCCAAGTATAACTGCTGTATTGGAGGGAAAAGCTTGAATGCAAGGGCCTCTGGATGAAACTGATAGTGAAGTCGATTATAAAGCACTAGAGGCTTGTGTCAACTGTAGAAATCCCCGCCTGCAGAGATGAAGCATAACAATGTTGTTCCGAACGGCCATTTCAAGAAGGACTGGCAGAATTATGTCTGAACATGGTTCAATCAGCTTGCTCGCAAGAAGCGCAGACGTTTAACGAAGTAAAAGAAGGCCGTGAGAATATTCCCACGATCTACTAGTGAGCCTCTCCGGCCTGTAGTACACTCTCAGACTTTGAAGTACAATGCGAAGATCAGAGCTGGCCGTGGATTTACTTTGGAGGAACTAAAGTTTGCAGGTATTTAAAAGAAACTTGCTCCAACTATTGGGATTGCTGTGGACCATCGATGGAAAGAACCATCTTCACCTTTTAAACTTCCAGAGTATCTTGCATTCAGATGAACCATACCTAGATTCTGCCAAGCTGATTGATATGTATAACACGATCCTGGCTCTACTGGAAGCTTGTATAGGCATTGAGAAATAAAGAAGAAGGGCAAACCCTTCATACTGAGATTGCTCAGAAAGGATTTAACAAGGATCTTCCAATTGGCAATTCTTTGGTTACAATGTATTCAAGGTGTGGCTCACTTGTTGAAGCACAAGAAATCATTAACAAGATACCAGTGCAGGATGTTGTATCATGAACAATTTTGTTGACAGCATATAATGAACATGGGCTTGCACAGGAAACTCTGACACTTTATGAACTGATGAAGCTGCAAAATCTTTGCCCCATTGCTTTTACCTTTGTTAGTGGCTTGAAAGCTTGAGCTTGCTTAGGAGCCTTGGAGTAAGGCCAAAAGTTACATGCTGAGATAAAAAGGACTTGAACAAAATTTCTTTGTTGACAGTTTCTTTGTTGTAATTCACTTGACAAGCAATATAGTGATCTTTGGCATAAAAATTTGAGATCTTCTTGTTAGCCTCTTTCCTTGCAGCATTTTGAACCCCGTGTTCAGCAGCTCTTGCACGAACTCTACGACAGCGGCGGTTGCTCCTGCTCCTGAAAACCTAACTCCTTGAGCTGGGCAATGGAAAGGCCCATTCAACGCAGGTAGTAGAATTGTTGCTCTTTAGTTATTCCTGTACTTGTTGGAAGCTCCCACTCTTGAAGGCCGTATCGTAGCGCCCGGGTGCTTAGCTCCAACTTTCTTTTTACCTATTCCATTGTAGCATCGCCCTCGGCTTGCGTCACGCGGAGCACCGTTTTGAGAAAGGCCTGACGCTCAGTCTTAGTGGTTATCTCTGCAGCCTCAGCCCTAGCCTCGGCCAGCATTCTCTCACAGTCTGCCACCGCAAGCCGTTCTGTTAAATCCCTCACCCTGTCAAAGTTCTTTTTTTTCCACTCCATGGCTCTCTCCTCCATCTTTTGCCTTTGTTCCTCTTGTTGGACCACCAGGGTGGTTACCACCTATTGCTGCTCATTTGATAAGAACCATAACTGGTTTCTTTCTTTTAGTTTCTAAGCTAGGTGTTCTTCAGTGATCCCTCTTGCTTGATCAGCAATGCTGAGCCTGTGGTGCGCTTCGGTCAGGATTTTTGATTTCTCTTGGACCAACTGTTCTAGACTCTGGATCTCAATGCGGAGCAACCTCTTTTGATTAAAGGTCATGGCCATGAGGGTTTCCACATCTTTCTGGGAGGTCTCTAGCGCATCTTGCAATCTCTGTACTTCATCCTGTAGTCATTTTGCTTCTACTGTTGAGACCTTCGACCCTTCATTTTTCAGGAATTCGATTTTCCTGATTAGCCTGTCCTGTTTTTCCTACTCGTGCCATGATTGGGGCTCCACTGCATGCTCTTGTGGAACAGTGGCCTCGCCTTCCTGAGCCTCCTGGTAGAGCTTTTCCACTTGGGCCACCCTTTGTTGGAGATCACTGTACTGCTACATCAAAAGTTTTATGTTCCTTTGTTCCGCCACTAGGCTCTGCTCCTCATCCTCTAGCCTTTGCCTAAGGCGGCTTTCATTGGTTTGGGCTTGCTTCGTTTTCTCTTCTAGCTGGTCTTGCAGGGCCTTTATCTCTCTCCGTCTGTCAGCTTCCTGTCTTGAGACCTCTAGCCTAAGGGCCGCTGATGTCTCCTTTTCTTTCTCTAAGTCTAGTAGGGCCAACTTCTTTTCTTCTTTTGCCTTGTCCAGTTGAGTGAGTAACTCGGCCACATATGTGTCATAGTCTGCGGCAGGTATGGGAGTATTGGGCATGGTGGTGGATGCCTCCAGCCTCAGTCGTTTGGGGTCTTTCCGAGACTCTGCATCTGTGGCGGCGGGCCTTTTCAATCGAGTTTCAGGGACAATGTCGGCCATCCTGCTCACGAGAATCTGCATCATGGTCATGAGCCGTGCCACATCGAGAGGAGGCGCAGGGTGTGCAGCGGCGACGATCGTGATTTCAGCTGTTGTTGGCACAAAGGAGGGAGGGAGTGGATGTAGGAGGGACTTGCCCTTGCCTACCATCACCGGTGCTGCTTCCACGCTCGCGCTGGCTTCGGCTTTATGGCCAGGGCTTGTGGGTTTGAGTCCTCCGTCCCCTTGGGTCTCTTCCACTGACCTTCGGGTGGCTTCCGCTAGTTCGGCCAGTTCCTTGAGTCGCTGCTCCTAAGCTTCTTCCTCTACCCTCCTTTTCCTATCCTCTTCCGCCTTCTTTGACTCCTCTCTTATTTAAGTGAGCTCCTCCTCCTCTTTCCTCCTCCTTTCTTCCTCGGCCCTTCGAGACTCTTTCTTAGCTTTTTTGATGTCAACCCGTTCTTCCTTACATAATTTCTTTTTTTTCTCATTCTGTCTCCTCTCACTTTTGCTTTGCTCTGCGGGTTTGGTCGCTCGTGGAGGGAGCACTTCCTACTGTCCCTTGTCGCTTACTGTTCCTTCGCTCGATTCCGCTCTGCCGTGGTGAGCTGAGCTTTCATGCGCCTCTTTCTCCTCCACGATGCCCTCATTCTTTATTTCTTCGTCTATGATAGTTGTCATGATGCCCCCGTATCTGATTGTAGCCACTTTCGACGCAGGTTTCTTCCTTGCAGAGCGCGCTGTTGAGGCAGGGGACTCTCCTTCGGTGATTCCGCCGAGGTGAGGAGGGCAGCTGAACTTTGAATGGTTTTCTGTACGAATCCATTCCAGTCTATTTCTTCAAGGGTTCCTGCTGCTATGCTTTCTAACAGTGGGACCCGGATCCTGTTCATCAGCACATTGTAACGCTGGCCCGAGAAGAGGGTATGGATCATTTTTGCTTGTAGTTTCACCACTGGGTCGGGGATGTCGGCCAAGCTGATTCCATCCACAGTATGCACCGCTTCTTTCTTGACCCCCAGCGTGGTGTAAACGTCTCGCCTCGGCCTTCTCTCTTTCGTTGGCACAAGCCCTAGGGCCTTTTCTATGATCGTTGCATTGAGGGGCACTTCGATTCTTCTTTCTTGCTCCCCTGTCCTTATTGTGACGGTGCCACAGTTCTTGCTTTTGTCGAAATTCCTCAGGAAGTCCGCGCACATACTGTAATCCACTGCCTGCCCCACCTTTTCCACGTACTTGTGGAGATGACAACTATCCACTAAGTCTTTGATCGTGGGTTCCTCCATGATGGCTTTGTCCAGATTCAGTGTGTGCTTGAAGGTGAAGTGACTGAATTCGAACGTCTCGACGGCGATGCCGAATTTGGTCATTTCCTCTTCTGAGAATGGTAGTTTGCCTCCTTTGTCCTGTCCTGCCATGACGGTGACCTGTCAACACACCATGCCAACAATTAATGCCCAACAATCGGCGCATTTCTAATTAGAACTAAGTTTGAGAGAAAAATAGATGGGCTTAAAGTGGGCACACTTGCTTAGAGGCTTGACCATTGCTATTGTTTTATTCTGCAATATTTTTCCATAGAAACTTTCTTAATTATAACAATATGCTAGCTAGATAACATAACTTTTCATCTTTGCTCTGCTCTTGGTCACCTTGCTCCCCCCTCCGTCAGGAATCTTTCAAAGAATCCTTCCTAGGATTAGCACAGGAAGGGCGAGGTAAAAGCACCTGTTCACGTGGATTGACTTACCTAGCCAATAGCCAATTATAGAAGTTTGGATTGTATTCGAGTTCGGCATGACAATCGAGAGTGGATGGTTGGATGGAGACTTGGGAAATATAGGTCAAAACATCATGGAAGAGATCTCCGGTACTAAGGCAACTGGCAACATGTAATTCCTCTTGGGTGAGGAATTGGTCAATGTAGGGGTGGGCGAGCACATGGTCATCCAAATGCTGATCACGGGTGATGGCCAAGACCCTAAACGAGATAGGTGCCACGTACGTGGGGTCATATTTGATAGTTTTGATTGCCATGCGTTGCTCAGCATTGGTCAATATGTGACAACCTTTTTTCTCCCATTGGATCCTTAGCATAAACCACTGCTGCAAGAATGTGGAAGGTGAGCTTGCCATCTGTGTGAGCTCTTGCAGCTCCTGTGCAGGAGTAGAATGCGGAGGCTTATGGTAAGAAGTGATAAGTCTTCTGAGTGCAGCCTGATCCTTCGAGATTTCACCGTTTGCTATCGGTTTGGTAGCAATTTTGGGAACTTTAGTGGTCATAAGTTTGTATTCCTCCCAAGTGCATGGTAATGCACGGACATCCGAAGCAAGTGTTTCGCAAGAAGACCTAGGTCTAGCCTCTCGTAGGTTCTAGCAAATGTAGTGAAAGTTTCATCTAACATTTTAATGCAGGTTATTAAATTATCCCCAGAAGTTGCAGCAAGATCCTTAGCCAAAGAGAGGAAAGGTCGTATTGCGTAGGAGAGTTTACGACCCTCTGGCAGTGTTGGTGCAACTGGACTAGATAGTTGTGACTTCCTCATCAGTGTCATGGTTCGGGCCTCGCAATGGGAGACACTTTGAGGCGCTGTAGGGAGCTTCAGAGACATGGGGGTTGTACTTGGTTCTGATCGGGCAGTCATCGTGGTTTGTAAGTTCTTAGGATTAGGTAGGTTAAAGGCCTGGGGCATTTGCTTTGGTCGATAGACGAGCTAAGGCTTGCTAGCCGTCGTGCCCTGGCCCATTAACTGTGTTTTGGGCACCACGTGTGCAAACCCTCTTGTGAGGGTGAGGTTGTTCATAGATGAGGTTCTTAGCTGGCCCTTTTTAGGCACCCAAATCCAGGGATTTCCCTCGTGGTATCCTTGTGCCCACAAGAGGTCTTTGGGAATCCAATGCGGCGTGGTTGTGCATCTACAACGATAGCGCCTAGACTGCCTCTTGGGTCAGGACGGTTGATGATTTGGATGTTTAGGATCACACTTGGGTGGTTTACTCGGATGTGGTTTTTGCCATTTCAGCACCCATAGAAACTTGGACTCTTTGGCCTTGGGAGCGCTCTTGGTGGGCGTGAGTTTGGGGTTGAGAATTTGGCACGTGGCCGTAGTTTCCGTCTGTTTAGACTCGAGCTGAAAGGCGATAGTAGGGGTTTCTATCGGCGGCTTCGTAAAAGTGGGGGAGTTAGGGAAGCCCTTGCTGAAAGTCGTCACTATGCGCACATTGCCGATGGCAAGATATATGTGATTTAGGTTGTAATCCACATTACAGTTGGTTTATTTTTTGAAAGTGCGACCTAATAGTGATATATTACCAACGTCCTTAGTGTCAGGCAACACATGGAAGAAGGCCGATAAACTTTCAGACTCGATGGAAATGACCACCTTGCATTTCCCTAGGAGTGGGTAAGCGGTACCCCCAAACGGGGTGAGTTAAGCGTTAGTGGGCTGTAGTTGCGGTTGACCAATGCATGTCCAATGGTCATGTGTTAGGATGTTGCAGTCAGCACTTTCATCAATCAAGGCATCGAAAAAATACACCGCTCCTGTTGCAACTGTGATCCGCAGGTATGCCAATGTCACTACTTCTTCATCCTGATCTGTCAGGTCAGTTACAGTAGCCATGCGGACATTCAGTGGGGGTTCTAACATGGGTGGCTCGTGCAATGGATGTGAAGGAGGATAGTACTTCTTAATGCGGCTGCCATTAAAAAAGCCTATTCCCTCACCGTGAAGTGTCTCCAACTCGACATTTCCAGTCCTACCGATTACGCGTACCCTGAAAGGCCCTAGCCCCCAAAACTTCATCTTCTGTTTATGCCCTTTTACTGAGTACAGTAGAACAAGGTCCCCTTGTTCGAAGTCTCGTTGCGTGACATGCTTGTCAAACCACATCTTTCGTCGGGCCTTTTCACAAATCAGAGAATGAGTGGTGAGGAGTCGGGTCTCTGTTAAGCGCTCAAGTTCTACTAAGCGGTTAGTCCAAGCCTCTCTTTCCTCCCAACGTTCCTGGACTGCCAGCCTCAAACTAGGGATGAAGAATTCTACGAGCAGAATGGCTTCAGTTCCGTAAGTCAGCCTAAAGGGCGTTTGTCCTATAGCCGTTTTATAAGCTGTGCGGTAGGCCCACAAGGCCACCATTAGCTTGTTATCCCAGTCACTTCTCGAAGTAGACACAACTTTTGTAAGCACATTGACTAGAATTTTGTTTGTGGATTCAGCTTGGCCATTAGCCTGAGGGTAATAAGGAGAGGACTTCTGATGAATTATTAGGAAGGTAGAGAGCAAGTGGGCAATCACTTCATTAATGGTGTGCCTTGGTCACTTACAAGCTCGATTGGACAACCGAACCGTGAAATGACCTGTTCCCACAAGAATTTTGCAGTGGTCCTAGCATCGTTCTTCCTCATGGCTCGTGCCTCTGCCCATTTTTTTAAATAGTCGGTTGCCACTATGATGTATCGAGCTTGGGAATATTGTGCTATAGGACTGACAGGCCCAACAAAATCGATGCCCCATTTTTCAAAGGGTTGTCGGGCTATGACAGAGGTCATCTCCATCTTGTCCTTTCGCGTGGGCACCTTGGTCCTTTGGCACTCATCATAGTGCTTTACAAATTTAGCTGCATCACGGAATAGGGTGGGCCACCATAGCTGGGATTGTAGCACCTTTTGGACATCCTTTCCGATGGACTGCTAAGATGTGTCCTGAAGACAACAGGTGGACACGTTACATCCTCTCCTTATCATTCATGATGATGGCTTATGTCCTATCATCTACAAGATATCTATACCTCTCTGGGGTATGTCTAAGATATGTCCTCTCCCACTGGTGACCATGCTCCTAGGCATATCCAAGAGACCCTTATATATTTGGTGTACCCATGGGGGTGGTATCCCTCGGAGTAGCACCCATAGGAGTGCCACCTGTGGACGACTGATGGAGTGACTAGAGTAGATGTCTCCACATGTGTGACAAATCCTACAGGTGATGCAACTCCAAAAAAATGACGAGACAGAAACATTGTGTTGATACCACCAAGAAAGGTCACCACAAAAGGATGAGTCCACCTTGTTCTCAAAGAATTCTTGACATCCTGTCTTTCCATCATATACTCTTGCACTTCATCATAAAATCTATGTGCATACTGTTCAGGGAATGAGGTGGACTCATCTTTTTGTGGTATATGATGAGCACTGGGAACATTGCTTTCATTATATACTCTCGCACTTGGGGGAGCTAAAGGCACAACATACCACCATCAAGGTTGTCAAGGGTTTGGATAGAAAATTACTTGTTCAAAATCGCATACAATAGAAATTTAACATTGGTGACATATACCATGTTGTAATAAAATTTAAAAAAACATGAGTTCATGCACCTGTTCACAATTGGCCGACAAGACAAACGTGTTGTCCAAATCTGTCCATCTTTTTTTCGAATCTATTTTGAGAAATCCAAATTGATCTCGTTGAAATGTTGCTCCGGCTCCTTCCAGTACCACTTTAAACCATTGTACATCAAATAGGATCATGGACAAGCTACGGTAATCCACTGTGATAATACTTTGCAAGTTCCCAAAATACTCCATCTCATCTATAACGGTGTTTGGATCTGTGTCTCGCCATCAGCTCTCTTGCTAAAAATTTGCCATGACACCAAAATCGTTGTGGAGCGCATTTTATCGATATGCTCCATGGATAAATGTCATTCGCGTGATCACATTGCACTGTATATTTTGTATTGTACATTGAAATGGTTAATTAGTTGTCATATATAAAATCTGGACATCTTATAAAATAAGTGGTCATCTTTGGACTACATCCCCTCGAGAATTCCCACTTCTTAGTAAAGACCTCCACCCCTTTGCGAGAGGCTGCGATCAAAACTCCATGTAGCCATCGCATAGACATAAACTATGGCATCTCATCCATGCCCTCGAGATATCAAATTAGTCAATTGCACATACTACATCAAAATTCAGATCACACTTCTTTCCGATCTTTCCTAGCAGCTTGCTCGTACCTAGTGAGCCACATCTCCATGGAGGCGTGGTACAACATACAAAAATTTTCACTTTCTCCTCCATTGCAACATCCATCCTTTTCTCTACCCCATTTCCAACCACCACATCTCCAATCAGTCTATCATCATCCATTAGTGACCACAATATATTATTGTTTGAATCCACCACTGGTAGCCATTGTGAAACATGCACTAATGCCTGAGAGACACCAACCAACCTTCAGCCATGCTACCTTCCGGTAGAGCTCATTGTCCTACAAAACCTTTCAAGGTTTTCATTAAGTGCTCCAAGAAGAACATCTATCACATATAGACAGGTCTAGCAATCTCCACTTTGCCTATAAGATGATGCACCAGGAGGTGGGCTTGTATCTGAGTATGCTGGTGGGCAGGTACTTCTCAAAGAGACAAACCATCTCCACTACTCCCCACCTTGCAAATTAAATAGAGGATGTCTTGATCTCCTTCTATGAGATCCATTGTACGAAATTTGACAACCTGTAAATCCCCCTACATATTTCTCAAGTAAGACATCCTATGATCGCGATCGGTAGTACAAAATGCTAGAAATGAGGAAACATTTTGAACAACGGCTACACTTCAAATAGAAAAATATGCATGCTACTTACAATCCATTTATAGTACAAACCTGACATATCTCATGCCAATCCTGCAATTTGAGCCCTAATAGTTGGCCATTTTTAGAAAACATGGATCTGAGAGAATGCATCATACGTATGGGAGTGTGGATACACTACAAAAGAAAGGCCCTATAGACGCGCACTGTACACGCAAAATAGCGGGCATGTTTATCAGCGCGTCTATTCGTGCTAGTATATAGAATGCCTCTATATACCCGTGTTTTTTAACGCGCCTATAGATGCGAAAATAAACAGACATATTTTTCATTTCTCATAAAGTCCCTAAATATGACCAACCATCTTAACAGCTAGTATTTTGTTGAATACATTACCAACTTTACTTCTTTTCTGAGTATTACAAATATACATCCAATCATTCAAAGCTAATTATATATGCTACAATGAATGATCAATCTCATCTTCAATGAGATCCTTGCTAGACTATCTACCTCTAGGTCTATGTTACCAATAAGGCAATGAAAAAAATAAGTCTATCCCACTGTTAGATGTATTGCTATGCTCAATTTCTTCATCATCATCTGCAACCATATTGTTATCCTCTTCTACGCTTCCTTGAACATCCTCGTGGGGATCATCTTGCACTGCATCATGTATATCATCGATCATGGCATCATCATGTGCATCATCATTGATTGTTGGATTGTCATCAACTATCTATATCTTGGTAGCATTGCCATATATTGATTTTGAACGATTAGATATGGGGATGACGTGCCACCATCTGTTATTGTTTACCATTGGGTGATACACAAACTTTTTTTTTTAAAGTAAGCAACTTAGATATTTATTGTATTTTGAGAATGTATCAAGAAGTAATATATATAAAAATCAATAGCTTCTAATATACATGTTTGCATTGTTGAGGTAGTATGAATGTGTCATTCTTGCCTTGGTGAAATTTTGTAGAGTCAATCACTACAAAACCACTTGGATGACGTCTAATTGTGCAATGCTCACCCATTGTTACTACTTCTTTAAACCACTTCACATCTAGTACATATATAAAAAATAGCCTAAATTCAAGCTTCAAAATATCTTGGATCAAGCCACAATAACCTTCCATGGTGCCATTGGTATCCTGGAAGTTTGCAAGGATACCACAATCCTGGGTATTTCTCTTATCATCTATACGTTGAGTTCGAAAATGTTTGCCTTCACACCAAATAGCATTGAACAATGTGCACTAGTAGTACATTGTTGAGATCATATTAATGACTTAGTTAAAGATGAAACATGTGAAATTATTATATCATATATAACTAAAGATAATTTACTTATAAGTATGTCTCACCTTTGATAAGCAACCTCGTGCGTATTCCCACTCCTCTTGCGATATATCCATCGCCTCCTCTTTTTCCATCTTCTCCATTTCTTCATGTAGCCAATCTATATCAATATGACGTGGAAGCGCACTTAAATCTTCTGGATATGGGACATTACGTCCATGTCTAGCACGAAATGCTTACCTTTCGCTTACTGTTCTTGCCCTTGCTTCTTTATATAGTGTCACTCATTTTCTCATTACTTCGCTGTTAAGCACACAAAGTATATTTAACTTACGAAGTTCCTCTTTCATTAGCACTTTTCTCCTTCCTTTTCCTTGAGGTATTATAGAGGCCATCCTCAAATCTTCATCATCTTTCCATAGTCGTGGTAAAGAGGGGTCCACTTTAGTAAGATATTCAAAGATTTGTACAAGGGATGATTACACTAACCAACCCTCAGCCATGCTTCCCTCAGGCCGTGCATTTTGCCTTACAAAATCTTTTAGGGTTTTCATAAAGTGCTCTAGAAAAAACATCCACCTTGCATGAACTACTCCACAAATTGCGATCTCATCAATCAGATGTACGAGTAAGTGTATTTGAGTAGTCAAAATGGAGCGAGGAAAAGTCTCCTCCACCAAACAAACCATCTCAATGGACAATACTCGAGCCTCTTGCAACGTATTTGGATCAAATTCCTTCAAACTCACAAATCTACCAACATGAAATTGAGAACGATGATTAGTTTTGTCCATAAATTCAAGCGGGTTTACTATGTGATGTACGTAATATGTAAACTAAAAAATAAGTATAAATTATACATACCTCGCGAGCTCACCCATCTTGTAAATGATATCACGCACATCTTTCGAAACAACACAATGGGATATGCTAGTAGAAAGGATGAACTGTATGTAGATATTCATACATTGTTAATTAGTCTACATAGTTACTCCACTAATTAATATATTTATGGCTATAAAAATCCTTATCTGAATCATTTTGTGCCAATCGTGAGACTTTAAACCGGATAGTTGCTCCACACCTCTTTTCTTTTTCTTTATGAAGGCTCCCTTGGGGCATCTCATATATCATGTGGGAGTTCAAAAGCTACATATCTGTTGCTTCACCATCTTTTCTTCGGTCTTCAATAACATCCAAGGTGCACGCGGTAACTCGATCTTTCCTCTGGGTCCGATGCGTGGCTAAGCTCGTCTCATACGTCCAATGCTATGTAAATCCTCCCTTACATTGAGAGAATCACGAGCCCCGATTAAGTGATCCCATAATGTAGAGGAAACATTCTTGAATATATGCATGGGGTCCAACAGGTGATTGATCTTGAGTTTAGTCCAATATGGGAGACAAAAAAATATAGAGAATCTAAGGCACAAACAATATATTATTTCTTGTTCTCATAATGGAGTGTACTTTAAAGACAAACAAAAGAAGTAAACTAGTTACTGACTCATGCCGAGTGGAGGATGATCATTGGCGTGTGTGCACGTGTCCTTCCAATCTTGAATGGTTAGAGATTGTGGAGTTCTTCCATTAGTGGGGGGTGCATATTTGGGGTGGTCAATAGGAAGAAAACGATGATGATTGTCATAGATAACCTTCTTCAAGCGTGTTGGTCTAGAAGAAACCAGAGAGGAACCGCAAATTGGACATGCATGATATCCTGATGTAGTTTAACCTGTAAAAACAAGTGGATTAATGATGACATATATTTGATTAAGGGTAAGAATAAATAAAATAGAGTATGCAACTATCTGAACACTCTCCATAGCCTGAAAAGTCGTGCATGGTCCACAACAACATGCCCTTTAAAGTGAAATCTCTAGAGGACAATGATGCACTCACATCTTGCACCTCAATACCTCTCCATAGCATTTTTAGCTCCTCGATCAAAGGCTCTAAGTAAACGTCCATGTTTTTTACTTGGTGTTTTTCAGGAATCACAAGAGACAACATTACATGTCCTTTTTTTATTGCCATGGACGGAGGGATATTATAGTTCACCAATACCACTGGCCATACAATATATGAGGTGCTTTTGATGCCAAATGGATTTATTCCATCTAATCCTAGACCAAATCTCAAATTTCTAGGCTCTTCTTTGAAAGTAGGCCACAAATTGTCTACATGTTGCCAAGCTGGTGTGTCTGAAGGAATTCTTCACTTTCCATCACTTGAATGGTGACTAGCATGCTATGTCTCACAATAGATTCATACTTAAACATAAGTTGAATATGTGAAATAATAGAAAAATGTCGCAAAACCTTATGAGGAACATCCATTGATTTCATCTCCTGGTTGTATCTTGGTTCACCACAAATAGGACAGTGTCGTGCAGATGCATGATCCCAACAAAAAAAGATGCAATCATTAACACATGCATGGATTTTAACGTAATCAAGACCTCCAAGAGATGTCATGAAACTCCTTGCTTGCTTGCTTCTAGTTGGTAATTTATTTCCATTTGGAAGCATTTGTGACAATAACCTGCATATATTGTGCAAATAGAGTTAACAAACTGTGCATATTGTCTAGAAGCATTTATGAATTAATATCAAATGATACATACTTCAATAATGCATTCAAGCTAGCATTACTCCATCCATAAATGGTTTGTAAGTTCAGTATCTCGAGAGATGCACGTAGAATGGAGTAGGTGCAACCTTCGTACAATGGAGTTTTCGATGCTATGTGTAGGGGGTCATTTGTCTCTCTAGTGGCGCCTTCCCCTCGAACCTCATGGCACTACAACAGAAACGAGGCATAGACGTGCATGTTAGATGCGCAAAGTCGAGCGCGTCTATCAGAGCGTCTATAAGTGTGTGTAAACATGCGTGTAAATAGACGCGAATTTTGCGTCTATATATTCGCGCAAATAGACACTAATATAGACGCGCCAACAGACGCACAATTATTTAACCACCTAAAATTAACAATTCACATAATTAAAAAACCAAAGTTAATATTTATTTAACCACCTGAAATTGATTCTTGAGCATGCACATGTGCGCATGATAAAAACCATAGAATTAAGAATACACATTGAATCATTGAATTAAAAAAATAGAGTTAATAATTACTTTTTCATTGCTCTCTAATGAATGGCAGTTCCTCCAGTTGACAAGCTTGATAGAAGTAATTAGCGGCAAGCGAGAGAAACCTTACAATTAATATCAGTCATTGCAATATGTATCTCGTAATTTCTCTACATACTTGAAGATGATAAAAGATACTTCCTTTTTATTATGGAAAATTCAATTTAGCTTTAAAACTGACTATTGATTCTTGAGCATGCACGTGTGCGCATGATAAAAAGCATAGAATTAGGAATACACATTGAATCAATAAGCAAATTAAGTATGTTACAGTGAATGATCCATCTCATCTTCAATGAGATCAGCCCTTGCTTTTTTATATAAAATTAAATTCCTCCTCTTTTTCCATTCTCTCCATTTCCTCATGGGAGCGCATTTAGATGATCTGGAAATGAGACATTAGGTCCATATCTAGTGCGAAATTCTTGTCTTTTGCTTTTTCTTCTTGCCCTTGCTTCATTATATAGTGTTACCCATTTGCTCATTACATCACTATTGAGCACACAAAAACTATTTAACTTACGAAGTTCTTCTTTTGTTAGAACTTTACTCATTCCTTTTCCTTGAAGTACTATAGAGGTCATCCTCAAGTCTTCATCATCTTTCCATAGTCGTGGTTGAGAGGGATCCACTTCAGCAAGATATTCAGAGATATAAACAAGGGATGATTGCAGTAACCAACCCTCAGCCATGCTTCCCTTAGGCAGTGCTTTTTGTCTCACAAAATCTTTCAAGGTTTTGATGAAGCGCTCAAGAAAAAACATCCACCTTACATGAACTCCCCCACAAAGTGCGATCTCATCAATCAAATGTACGAGTAAATGTAATTGAGTAGTCAAAATGGATCGAGGAAAAATTTCTTCCACCAAACAAACCACCTCAACAGATAATACTCAAGCATCTTGCAATGTGTTTGGATCAATTTCCTTCGAGCTCACGTATCTATCAAGATGTATTTGAGAATTGTTTATTTTTGTGTAGAAATTCAAAGATATATAATGAAAAAATACAATGTATACACACCTCACAAGCTCTCCCATCTTGTAAATGATATCACGTACATCTTTGGAGGCACAATGGGATATGCTAGTAGGAAGTACGAACTGAATGTAAACAATATTCATAGATCAAATGATTAGTTGAGGAAAAAGTCATCATACCCCAACGTTTACACATAGTTACTCCACTAATTACTATATTCATAGTTAGAGATACCCTTACTTGAATCATTTTGTGCCAATCGTGGGACTTCAAACCAAATAGTTGCTCCACACCTCTTTTCTTTTTCTTTATGAAGGCTCCCTTGAGACATCTCATACATCCTGTGGGTGTTCGAAAGCTATATATTTGTTCCTTCACTATTTTTTCCTCGTTCTTTGACAATATTTAAGGTGCATGGGGTAGCTCAATCTTTCCTCTGGGTCCAATGCATGGCCAGGCTCATCTCATGCGACCAATGTTACGTAAATCCTGAACACTCTCTGTATCCTGGAAAGTCATGCATGGTCCACAACAACATAGCCTTCAATGTGAAATCTCTAGAGGATGCAGATGCACTTGTATCTTGCACCTCAATACATTCCCATAACATTTCTAACTCTTCAATCAAAGGCCCTAAGTAAATATCCATGTTTTTTACCTTGTGCTTTCCAAGAATCAGAAGGGACAACATCACATGTCCCTTTTTAATTGCCATGGATGGAGGAATATTATAGTTCACCAATACCACTGGCCATACACTGTATGATGTGCTTTTGATGCCAAATGGATTGATTCCATCCATACCTAAACCAAATCTCAAATTTCTTGGCTCTTCTTTGAAAACGGGCCACAAATTATCTATATGTTGCTATGCGGGTGTGTCTACAGGGATCCTCCATTTTCCATCACTTGAATGATGACTAGCATGCCATAACATGAGCTTTCCAATAGACTTACACTTGAACATAAGTTTTATACGTGGAACAATCAAAAAATGTCGCAAAACCTTACGAGGCACATCCATTGACTTCATCTCCACTTCGTATCTTGATTCGCCACAAATAGGAAACTCTCGTGCGAACTCATGAATCCCACGAAATAATACACAATCATTGACACATGCATGGATCTTGACATAATCGAGATCTCCCAAAGATGTGAAGTAATGTCTTGCTTGCTCTCTCTTAGTTGGCGATTTGTTTCCTTTTGGAAGCATTTGTGATAATAACCTACATATATTTTTTAAAGTGAGTTAAAAAACCACCAACATATATTTCTGTCTGATTTTAAAATAGAATTAACAATTAATATTATGATTTATATATAAGCCAAACTGAATTGATACCTACTTCAATAACGCATCCAAACTGACATTACTCCATCCATAAATTGTTTGCAAGTTAAGTATCTCGAGGGATGCACGAAGAACGGAGTACGTACAACCTTCATACAACAGAGTAAATGATGCTACATATAGTGGATCATCTGGCTTCGTAGAGTGACCTTCTCCCTGAACCGGTTGTGAAAATAGATGGTGTACCATGTTGTTCAAAATCTCATCCTCTACAACTTGATGGGGCATTTCATGAGGGCTACTATCATGGTCGTTAGTCTCTACTCTTCTTCAAGACTCTGCCTTCTCGCGTCGACGTTTTGCAGCCTCTCGACGCCCGAGAGGGAGCATATGAGGATGTGGCAGTGCATCCTGCTCAACCACAAAGGGGAGTTTCATGTACGTTGATATATAATTCCTGTAACATAGACATGCAATCTTAGTGGTAAAAAAAGACAATGAATACCGGTGATTTTTCTCGGTCCCATTCTCCATATAAGCTGAGGTGTGACATTGCAATTTGACATGCTCAAAAAATACACCCTCGACAACGATCACACATGCATTTAATTTTTCGTTGTAGCCATGCATCTCGATTATGAAGACACAATGTTTCATCCTCACTTGAGGATGTGCTCATTGACTCACCAACTTGCACCGCACTAGGTGATGACGACGTGGACATGATTAAACCTAATTCATGACAACATCAAAATATTTGTCATTCATATGTTTACATAAGATCTTAATTTTAAATACACAAAAATCATCATCTTAAAACTTATCTTAACTTATCAAAACTTAACAAGAATTCACTATCAAAATTTATCTTAAAAACAAAAAATTATGATAAATCCCAAATGCGCGTCTATATCCGCGTTTAACTACGTGTCTATACTCGCATCTATCTGAACAATAGACGCACATATACACGCGAAAATAGATGCACACGTCAAAATTCAAACCATACTTAAATCATTTCTTTTCAAACTGCGTCTTTCCTTTCTTGCGTTTTTTGCGGTTTTGAAGCTTGAGTTTAGCCGACATGCAGTCTCTTCATGCCTCACCTCCTCATGACTCACCTCTTCTTTCACTTCAAACACATAAGAAGGAAAAAAGGAAAGCCAAGGAGAGGAAGAAAGAGAGAACAAGAAAGAGGAGAACAAGAAGAAGCAGCAAGCAAGCATCAAGGGAGGGTAACTTACCAAGGAGAGGAAGAAGGAGAAGGAGGAAGCACCACCACCCGACACACCAAACACCCAAGGTGACTCTCTCTCTCTCTCTCTCTCTCTCTCTCTCTCTCTCTCTCTCTCTCTCTCTCTCTCTCTCTCTCTCTCTCTCTCTCTCTTTGTTTCTCTCTTCCTCTCTCTGCTCTGTCTGTTTATTTAGGATTTGTGATTCCATTATGTATTGCATTTTGTAAATCATCATGTGCAGTCGTCGGTCTAAAATCGGCCGACCGGGCGCGTCTTATAGCGCGTCTACATCTCAATGTAACGCAGACATAGACGCGTCAAATTTTTCCTCTCAGAGCGTCTGAGGGCGCGTCTTAGAGCGCGTGTGCTGGCGCGTGTGCTCTGCAGTGTACACGCGATGATACAAGCGCTGCACAAAAGGTTGACCTGCAGTTTACACGCAATTATACACGCGCATTGACCTAGGATGTGCATTTGACAGTGCCTCTGTGCTGCATGTTAGATGCGCAGATAGACACGCTGGACAGAAGGTTCACTCTAGAGCGCGTCTGAGAGCGCGTCTAACCTGCAATGTAGATGCGGGGATACACGCGCCAGGTCTCCCAGTTCTGATAAACAATATATTTTTGCAATGATGAATGTGACCAATCCCATGTTTGTGTTTATCAGTTTTCTTGTTTAAGAGAAGCATTAGCACTTAAGTGTTATGCTCAATGTCTAAAGAAAACTGTTTGAAAATGTAGGTAATATATGATTTTTTGTATGCAAATAAATTTGTCTTTTTCCTGTGTTTTTTTTACAGATGTTGTATCCTGGTTCATCTAGCAATGACCCAAATGTGGATCGCATGAATGATACATTGGCCTCCTTTGGCAGGGGGGGTCAATGCATTTTTTGGAGGTTTTCCTAGTACGGAAGACTTCATGGGAGAGATGACCAGACACCTTGGCCGCTCTCCCACAGCGGACGAGGTGTTCAGTGTCATGACTGGGACGCCTCTGGCATCTTTGCCTGGTACTACTTCCCAGACTCCACATGCACGTACTCCACATACAGGTACTCCATATGCAGGTACTCCATTGCAGGTACTCCACGTGCTCCACGTGCATTGGTTGAAGCACAAGCATTTACAGAAGCACGTGCATCTGCAGAAGCTCGTGCATCCAACGAGGCAAAGGGTAGTCGACAGAGAGAGAGGAGGGAGAGTCGAGGGGGAGGACGAGGCTTGTGTGTGGGGGTTGCCTAGGAGATGGCCAGCGATCACCCTCACTAGTAGATCACGTACAGGAGTTGTACGCCAGTACTATAGAGTTATAGATGCTAGTGGCATCTTTCATGATGATGAGGGAAGGGATGTAATGGCATACATGAGGAGGGTCGTGCATGCGACATTTAAAGATTATTTGATTTCCTTTAATAATTAAAAAAGCCGCTTGTGGCAGGAGGTGTTGAGGGCAGTCCATAGGAGGTACCCAAATCCTGAGGGTCAGCGATTCTCGGATGATTGGGGACGTACAAAAGTGAGAGATATGCTTCACAACAAAAGATCCCACCTCATGACACGGGCCAGGGACTCACTGCGGAGGCTGGAGGAGGGGCGTGGAGCCTATAGCCAACCACCTATGTGCCACTTCATAGAGTGCAAGAAATCCAAGAAGAAAGCAGCTGAGAAAGTGAAGAGTCACCATCACACAGAGGCGCGACGGATCCAAATGGAAACAATGGGATCGTCACATTACGGATCGGGCGGCACTCCTAGAGAGGTAGGTTACCATCGAGGCCATAACCGCGTAGCGATATGGCTTCACTTTTATGAGAAGGGTCTCATCACTGAGGACTAGTACAACCGGGCCATGAGGATTCGACAACCAGAGGAGGTATGTTTTTCTTACTTTCCTATTAAAAGTATAACTAATTATAACTTTTTCTCCACCTTGTCTATGTAAGCAACCCTGATCTTTTGTGTGTGTAGGCGAACCCAGATGTGGAGCATAGCGAGGAGGGGGATAGCGACGCTAGTAGCCATGGCGGTACTAGCAAGGATGTTTCCTCTTCAGATTTGTAGAGGAGCACCATACCTCCTCATGAGGCCTTCTTTTCTTGTATATGTATGATATCTCTTTGAGCCTACTGCTTTCGGCCATGCTTTAGGTCGCAAGTACTTAAACTTCCCTTGTAAATGCTTTGATATATAATGAATACATGGACTTTTATTTTCAATTCTCATGCCCGTAAGATACATTGTCTTTTTCCCAAATACACAATCTGATGTATGGAAGGGGAAAAAAAAACCAGCTCTCTGGTTTTTTTTTCCAGTTCTGTTTTGCGCGTCTATCAATGCGTCTAAATTGCAGATAATTCGCGTTTATACGTGCGTCTATAATGTAGACTACACGCGCTTATACACGCGCTTCATAATTCAAATTAAAAAAATAAATTAAATATCTTTAAAAAAATGACACTTTTTTTTTTCCGTTCGCGTCTATCAGTGCTTGTAAAAGCGCGTCTACCAGCGTGTCTATATGCGCGTGTATATGTGTGTCTATAGCGCGTCTATTTGTGTGTGTAAATTCTTTGATACATGCAATTATAGATGCGAAATTGTAGATGCGCAAATAGACGGGCGGATAGACACGCCCATAAGAATTTCTCTATATTCAAAAATCGCGTCTAAATGTGCGTCTATGAGGCCTTTTTGTTGTAGTGTGGAAAAATAAATCGTGCACCATGTTGTCCAAAATCTCTTCCTCCAAAACTTGATGGGGCATTTGAAGAGGGCTGCTATCATCATCATCAGTCTCTACTCTTCTTGAGGACAGTGCCTCCTTGAGTCGAAGCTTCGCAGCCTCTCGATGCCCTGGAGGGACCATTTGAGGATGTGGTACTGACAACACCTAAAAACATGCCATTTATTGCAACAATTTTTTGGCAAAACTGTATACAATTGATACCTTATTACTAAATTTTTACATGAATTCAATGCAGATGCGGTGTTCGTTGTTGTTGTCCTTGGAGGCCGTGTCCTTGCAGTCTGGCCAGGGAATGTCGGTACAAAATTTAATCTTTTGGCCTGTCTACAACCATAAGAAACTCTTATATCTCATTTGCCAGAAATAGGGTATTAAGACCAAGGCTTAGAGACTGTAGGACTTTGCAGAAATGAAGTCCTTTGAGCTTATGCAATCCATATTCTTAGAGTCACTAGAAATCGTGTTATTCATGGCAGATTATGTAGTTTTAGGTTATGGTTCAGATCATGGAGGGCACAGTTTATTTCAACTGAAGATGAGTGCCACTGCATCAATGCAATCAAGGAGTAGTGCATAAGAAAATGTAATAGAGAGCTGAAAGTTCCAATTAGCTATAATGAATCCAATGCCAACATGAAATCATTACAAACACAGGATCTTATACCCGATGAGAAGGCAGCAAAGGTGAATCACTTCAAGCCTATAATGGGATTTCTCCATTTTGTACTTGTGCGAGATCCACTTCAAAGACCTTCCCTTGATGTAGTTATCTTGCAATTGGAACAGCTACAATTGAAATTGGGACTTTGCCTTAGGGGGTTGTGTGTTGGGGGAGAGTAAAAAAAAACCTTAATAGGTAAAAACTTTAATGGAAGGAACTTAAAAGAAAAAGAAAGAGAAAAAGAAAAAAAAAAACAAAATGAATGTCATGGGAGAGAAGGACCGTTACGGAGACGTCGTGAAGAGGGGGGCGCCATCTTGAAAAAAAAAGGGAGGGGGGTCGTGAGCAAGAGGGAGATGCGTCGATTGATGGAGAAGATGAAGGAGATGCTGCAAGGGGTGGCGAGTTGCCTATTTGTTCGAAAATTTTCACAGGAGAATGGGGTCATGAAGATGAAGAGGACGTCGCCATGAGAGAGAGAGAGAGAGAGAGAGAGAGAACAGGATGAGGATATTTTAAGAGGCACGGTAGATAACGGTACCACATTCCCTTCTCTCTCGCGCGCGCGCACAAACGCAGAGAGAGTTGGAGAGAGGAGAAGCCATCGTGCTGCTAGTATGACCAATATTCCTTGCATTGCAGCATGTGGCTGTGAATTTCTTGTAGGCGCAATACCTTCAAAGCTCGTCATCCGTTCCGTGGAGGGGGAGAGCGGCCGGCTTGCACTTCGAGGCAAAAAGCATCCAGTCCATTGGAATTTGGCAGTCGATTGGTGCTGCACGAAAGTCTAATGATCGTTGGCTGTGAGAGAGAGAGAGGATGGGCTCCTTCGCAGGCCACCTCCTTCCAGGCTCAAACGGTTTCTCATTTCAACTTAAGTTTCAGAGCAGTGCATCTTGGCTATTGATTCAAAATCTCAAGCTATGTATTAACCAGGAAAAACAATATCCATAACTTATCAGCTTGAACAAACATAGATAGGTGCGACGAACGAATGGTGGCATGCATTTCCAGGCTCTCGGTTCCTCGTGATCGGCCTTTGGCACATCGTGAACGGCATCTGTGGATTCGTTTCCGACCCCAATAAGTTCAAAGGGTGGGTATGGCACCCGCTGCCGCGCTTCAAGAGGCTGAAGTACATGGAACTGTATGTGATCACAGGAGGGGCCTTCATTGATATGTGCCTTGAGTCTTTCTACTCCACGCATTTGCGATTACGGAGTTATAGGCAACCACCGCGTTACCAGCTACTTGCCAAGAAGGAGGACGAGCAATCAATGGGCAACTGCACTTTGTCATTCTCGGATAGGAGATGGAACCGGAGCAAGTACCAGATCATGGCCTCGCCCCGATGAATTATCCATTAAGCAAGAAGAAGAGGAAAGAATGAATTGCTCCATCAATGCCTTCATCGCACGACGCCATATCTCCCTATGAGAATTCGGAGTTTCTATATACTTATCTAATCTGAAGTGATAAGATCTCTCAAGAGACGAGAAATGTTGAGTTTGCGATGCACAATGGCTGGATAGTGGCTAGACAGCAAGAGGACACGGTCTCCAAGGACGTGACGACGACTCGCGGATTTTCCAAGTAAGTGTCTAACTGGTTTATCTAAAATAAATAATATGGCATGATAATTTCTTTAGTTTAATATTTTTAAAATATATCTTTAAACCTGTTTTCTTATGCTACATGGTTGTTTGCATTTATATGAACTGGTTTTTATTTATTAAAAATAAAAAACAGTTGAAAACATTAAAAAATGACTCAAAATTATCATAAATAAAATTTTATAAAATTACTGATTGAAAATTTATAAGTTTTGATATTTTTTCTATAAATCTTATGAGTCAGGGAATTTACTGAATTTCTATCAAGATTTTTAAAGATGTTTTGTTATATTTAAAAATTAGAAAAGAGTTATATTTAGGGAAAAAGCATAGTTTTCCTTTACGTAAAATGTGTTATTCATTGATATAAACTATGGATTATTAGTGAAATATTGGAAACAAAATCTTTGATTTCTAAGTGCATTTCTGTTGTAAGGGTTAAAGTAAAAAAATAATGATTTAATAATATTTCACTTAAGAAATGCTCGTATAAAGATATGGTGTTTTGGTTTTGAAAGGAGAGATTATACACGGTGTGAACATTTAGGAAACATGGGAAATTACCAATCAAAAGTTTGACAACACTTTATAATGATTTATAATGTTAGGTTGCAGTTATAAAATTTAGTTTAAATTAAAACCAAAATAAAACCAAACAATTTGATGATTGGATGGCATGAGGAAAAAGTCTCGGCATCTATATTAAATTTTTATATGTTATTCATTTTACAATCAACTTCTTAAATATATGGAGTGGAGGGTTACTAGGACTCATTGATAAATTAAGGGGTGCTATGGGAATTTAAAATAAATTATGAATGTGGACATGTGAGAGTATGGAAGAACTTGTTTTATTCTGGTTGATGTTTAATAATAGAAAAGAAGGAAAGGACGTTATATTTGCAAAATGAATTAAGTATTTAAAAACTAATAAGCAACGACGAAATTTATATACGGAGTGGGAAATGTCTACCAAGGGAGATTAAAATTTAGGGGTTTATGGTACTTCAGAAAATTTGATTTGAATGTTTGTTTAAAATTAAACAAATAAAAAGAATTAATTTTAATCAGGTGGAGAAAAACATAAAAAGGAATTTTAAATGGAGATATACAAATAGATCTAAGAGATCTATATTCCTGAAACAACCTTTCCAAAGTCAAACATTAAAAACATTTCCTGGATAAACCGCCACTAGCATGGCAGGAGAACATTATGAGGAGCTGCCTCTGAGAGATGAGGAGAAACCATAGTTATCTTAGGTTTAGCAATTTAGTGCCCAGTATAATTTATTGAAGTTTAGAATTTTTGCAGTTGGACTACTACAAATAACGTTGTAGATTTTAGGGAAGGCTAAGTTGAGTCAAATTAAAACAATTAGTGAAATAATCACTTGTTTAGTGCAACACCTCTTAGGAGTTGGCTTGTTAACCTGGGTAAAAGTGGCTTGGTCTTTGGCCAGTCATTTTTGGTGTGTCTGCCGGGAGCCAAGTGCGCTCGAACGAGTGATAAATTTTCCGAGGGTATTTTAGATCCTAAGTGTTATTTATGAGTGAATACGCAGTCTCTTTTCTAAGGGACTATTTTCCTAATTTGCCCCAGGAATGCCAAAGAAAAGTGCTAGACTGGGCGAGAGATACAGAGTTAGTAGAGGGAGGCACATATTTTGGGCCACAATTAACTGTGGACGTTGAACAATTATCCTCTTGGAGCTGGGGTTTTAACGACTGTGCGCAAACCATAGTTCTACTAGCGACACACTTTGGGTTAATAGACGCGGTAGAGATAAATACAATCAGTGTATCGTACCACTTTGATTGGTATTACCGCACAGCTTATCGGACGTTTAGAAGAGTAGTGTGGGATGATGTGTTGCCTTGGATACGTGTATCCAGAGGTTTAAGAATTGCTTTCGACACGAAAGACGTTAGAGAGGTTGCTGAAATTCTAGGTTTAATCCCCGAGCAAGAAGAAAAGTTACCTTTTGGGGAGATAGACCCAGAGTTGCCGACTATTTTGAAACTTTTAAGTGTGCATACAAGCGATAACTTAATTTTATAGCTTCAAATAGAACGAGCGTAATTTTGGAGTATGACAGTAAAAGCTAGTTTAGTACTCGTGGATGAATTCAGAAGAGAGACGGAAGCAGCAAAACGAAGCTAGGGATCAGCGAGTTAGAGAACGAGCAGTGCGACAAGAGGCTTGGCTATTAGAAAGGCTAGAGAGGGTCAACGCATTGCTGAATTTGGGAGTAGACGCTGTGTCTAACTCAACGGTAGAACCTCTTCAACCTAGCTTATCAACTGATAGAACACCATCGAAGGAAAGTGAAGCAGCTTCATATCAATGGGATCAAGTTGTCTCCAGTACTAGCAGTGTCACTGGGAAAAGAGGTAGGAAAAATAGTGAAACTAGGGAGAGTGAAGCTAATGCTACGGTCGGGAGTATTGAACTGCTCTTTGACTGGGATTTAGAGTCAAATTTCGGATTGCGTCAATTATTTAAGGAACCTCAGGAACCTCCGTGGTTTGATACTATCAACGATTTAGGGTTAGGGCTACTATTTAGAGAAACAATGGCTCGCAACCCAGTTAGATTAGCTGATTTCACGCAATTCGGGGGATTGTGGGACGAAGATCCCGATGCCCATTCGCAAAGATTTGAGGTGACTTGCGTCGCCAATGAGATAATAGATGACGACCAAAAGCTTCATATCTTCCCTGCAACATTAAAAGATGAAGCAGCGAAATGGTATGGGAATTTAGATGCTCAACATAAAGGGACCTATGATGCCTTATCAAGAGCTTTTCGAGAAAAATTTAGACGACAAGGTTTTCAAGATAGATTGGCTCTTCAACTGGATTATCTGTCCCAAGGAGCAACTGAAAGTGTTGAACATTATATTGAGCGCATGGAGACGATCATTCGTAAGATGAATCCTGCTCCTGACGATCCCACGCAAAAACGTAAGTTTATTGATGGACTTAATCCTGAAGTTCATCAGCATGTTAGTTTACAACGACCAGCTACGTTGGCAGATGCTAAAACACATGCTAGATGGTGGGAAGAAGTGCAGCTTAGTCAACAACGACGGAGAGATCTATTCAAAGAATCTCGGACAGAATATCCAAGCACTTCAGGTGGGGTACCTAAGAACGTGTCTTATGTGACCGTTCCTTTAAATCCCTCGGTAACCGCAAGCTCAAACATGTCGAGTGTACCTCTAAATCCGTACACTTCAATTCCAGCCTATATGATGCAGACAGGAATGCCTTCTATGCCGCAATCTCAATCTCCTTTGGATGAAGCAAAAGTAGCAGATATTATTGCGAAATCTCTAGGAAAATTAAAAGAGGAAATTATGACTGCAGTACAAGCGCCTTTGAAAGAAATTTATTCGATAACGACACAAGGATCTAGTGCTCAACAATCGTCGGGAAATTCGACTTCAAACCCACCTCGATCTAATATCTGGTGTGGTAAGTGTCATGGTTATGGCCATGTGGCTACAGAGTGTCCGACGCCTTCAAGGTTAATGCCCGATCATCCACCGTTTTGCTCTTTTTGCCACAAGACTGGTCATTTAGATACAAATTGTTGGCATAAATTAGGTCAAGAGCAACAACAAGCTCGTTCAATGCAAACGAATTACAATTACATGGATCGTAATAATAGGACTTATGAGATTGGACCACCCAATCAACCTTTTAGGCCACGAGGATTGCCCACCCAGGGTAGACCCCCAGTGCCTCGAAATAATTACAACAGTGATGGTAATCGAGGGAGAAATTCTCCTTTTAGAAGAAATAATGGAAATTTTCGTAATCCAATGGGACAAGGTGGTCAACAAAGACCTAGGGGACCAGTAATTTGTTATCGATGCCAACAAGAAGGTCACATAGCCACATATTGTCCAAATGCGCGTAAAAATCAAGACTATACTCCTCTTTGTAGGAGGTGTAGTGGTGAAGGACACTATGAAGAGAATTGTCCTAAGCGAGAGGATAATAAAATGTCTGACAAAGGGAAACAAACCTCTAGCGAACCTTCAACGTCTGCTGCAAATTTAGTTGAAGTAGAAACAATAAGGAAAGATATTGGAGTTAAATCAAAATTTATACCTCGTAAGGTGACCTTTAGGGCTGACCCTATGATTGGTGTTATTACTCGGGCACAAAAGCAACAACAGAAGGAGCAAGGTTTAGAGGAAGAGAGTCCACAATTAAACGGAGCAGTGAAGGATAAGTCTAAGGACATAGATCCTAATATAGAACTACCTGAATCGGATTCTCCGCAGCATTCCTCTGACCATCCATTATTACCTGTGCCTTTAGTAAATCCTAAGATTCAAGTGGGAGTAGCTCCTTTTCCCGAAAGATTGGTTCCTCCTAAGGAAGGGAGTAAAGATTATGTAGAATCCGTAAATAAGACCTATGATCTTTGGGCTGCATTAGAAGAAATATCATTGACTATTAACCTTCGGCAATTGTTAGAAATAGCGCCTGTTTGTAGGAAACAACTTTACCATAAATTAGTTCGGCGTCGAAGGAAGAGGATTGAAATAAACGCTTCTAAAATCCGTGAAAATTCTTCCAAAGGAAAAACAACTAAGGATGTAAAAATAGTAGATTTATTTGTGGACCCAGGAGCTCCAGTTATCGATACTACTATTAATGGCCACTTGCTACATGAAGTGCAGTTAGATGGTGGCTCAGCAGTTAATTTGATGACAGAACAAGCTATGCAAGAATTAGGGTTGAAGGATCTAGAACCTACTCATATTGTTTTACGTATGGCTGATCAAAGGAAAGTAACTCCTTTGGGGTTACTACGGAATGTGAAATCTGTAGTAGCCGGATTAGAATTTCATGTGAACTATTTGATCGTTCGTTCGCAAACAAATATTTCATCGTATTCTGTCCTATTGGGAAGACCTTGGTTATACCAAGCAAGATGCATTCAGGACTGGTATAAAGGTTCAATTGTGATTGGTCCTAGAGACGATAGGGTTAAGATACAAGTTATTTCAAAAGGATTTTTGAAAGATTCAGGAGATGAAGCAGTTAGTGAAATGGATGAGAAATCCAACAGTGAATTTTATGATTCAGAAATGGAGAGGACTGATCATGAAGGGCCTTATGCCTGGTTATTTAAGACACCACACCCAGCAGGAGCAGAGAAAGTAGAGGTCAATATAATACATCAGCCTCACAAGGTAGAACAGATGGGTATTGGTGAATATGCTGTAGCGTTTTCATCTGACAATGATTCGGATAGTGATGTTACTCAGTGGTTATCCACATCCGAAGATACAACCCTCGACTGCTTAATGCTTTCAGCAGAGGAAGCAGAGTATCCTGATGACTCGCTTGAAACATGTTTTCAATTATCTACGGATCAAGAAGGAAATGATCAAGAAGATGGATTTTCTGCTTACAACAGATCGGAAGTGATTTCTATGGATGAATTAGAGGAGGAAGAAATGCCTGAGTTAATGATATCTGATGTGGTTGACATTTCAATAACCTCTTCAGAAGGTATGGGAGAAGATGATGTTACTGATAATCATAATAGTATGCTTGAAAGTAGGATTTTAGAAGCTCTTCCTTATGGGGAAAATGCTTTACCCTTTGGATTTGGACAATTGCCAGATAGAGCTAAAAGGATTTATTACTACCAGCTAGAAGCGAAGGAAAGAGAAAGGAGTAGTAGGCATAGGTGCAAACCCTTACAAAGACCACTATCTCGTGAGGATGAGGATGATTCAGCTTCGGCTTTTAACAGGTTTTCACAGACTTCTCGTGAACATCATGGTAATTACGCTAGGATTATTAGAGAATTGGAAGAGGCATTGGAAGTAGAGCGTGAGGCAGCGTTGACTGCTGTAAATGAAGCAATGAAGAAGATTACTGAGTTGCAAAAGGAAAAGGCAGAGTTTCAGTTTAGAGAAAGGCGATATCTAGATGAAATCTCGCTTTTAGAATTTTATTTAGAAGAAGAGAAATCTAAATTCAGTAGGGGTGAGTTACAGATGGACCAAGCGTTATCTATGGATACAAATTATTGGGAAGAACATGAAGACACTGATAGGTTTTTGGAAAAAAATAAATCTAAGAATACTTTTGAACCAAAGACTCAAGAGAAAAACCCTACAAATGTTCCCTGGTTGTGTCATTCTTTTAGCGTTCGACCGGAATTGCGCAGAAGATTTATCGTTGTTCTAGGGGACCCATAATTGGTTATCAACGAGTCCAATCTGAACCTACTAAGGTTAAATTGCACAATATGCAAGCGGTGGTGTTGCCTCATCCAAAAGAAAGAGTAATGGATTTTACTATTTATGGGGATGGGAAAGAGCCACAACTTAGATGGTTTGAACCTGCAGCACCTAGGAATTTTGTGGAACTGAAACAAGTTATACATTATTTGGGCTGTCGAATTCAGGGCGAGGAGGATGAGAATCTACATTCATTAATTCTCAAGCTTAAAGATAATCAATGGTTTTGGAGTTTAGATGATCAGGAATGTTTAGAAAAGAATAACGAAATTTTACGTCGATATCGCCGTAGGTTACATGCTCAATATCCATGTACTTCAGAGCAGATACCTAGCGTAATTGACTCTGTAAGAACCTCATTTACCATGAAATCTCGTAAAAATGTAAATGTCAATAATGGCGATTTAGATAAATATGGGAAGAGATATACTGAAAAATCCTTTCCTGAGTTAGTAAATGTCTATGGAGTAGAAGTTGATGGTGCTACGCAAGATAATCTGGCTATTATTCCTTATAGGGCTTTACCCTTAGTAAATTCTGTGAATGTGGGAGAAGAAGCACCAGAATCAAGTACTAAGAATAACCTGCTTGAAAATGTATTGATGCAGATATCCGAAGATGTGCCCACAATTAAGCCACGAAGAATAGACTCTCTATTTATTGAAGAGCCTGAAGTTGAAGTAGTTAAGCTTAAAATGGCAGAAGGAAAATATTTAAATTTAGGAGACCAATTGGAATCGCCACATCGTGAAAGATTCGAAGAAGTCTTACGAGTGCATGTTGACGCTTTTGCTTGGTCATATAGGAACCTTAAGGGTATCAAAGCTGAATTATGTCAGCATTTTATTGATCTAGAACCAGGCACAAAACCTGTATGTCAACGTCAACGACGAACAAACCCTGTGTATGCAGAGTTAGTGAAAGCTGAAATTACTAAGCTTTTAGATGCTGGATTCATTTATCCTGTTGCATACAGTGAATGGGTATCTCCTATTGTGGTAGTACCCAAGAAGAATAGTAAGAAGATTCGCATTTGTGTCGATTATAGAAAGCTGAATAGCAAAACACGTAAAGATCATTTTCCTTTGCCATTTACTGATCAGGTACTTGATAAGGTTGCTGGTCATGAGCTGTATTCTTTCATGGATGGATTTAGCGGTTACAACCAAGTACTAATTCATCCTGAAGATCAATCCAAAACTACATTTACTACTGAATGGGGTACATTTGCTTATAGAGTAATGCCTTTTGGTTTGTGCAATGCACCCGCAACATTCCAGAGAGTTATGATTGCAGCTTATCAAGATTTTCTACGTCAATGGATGGAAGTTTTCTTGGATGATTTTTGTGTCTATGGTACGACAAAAGAAATGCCTGAGCTACTAACGCAAGTATTTGAACGTAGTGATGAAGTAGGTATATCCTTGAATCCTGATAAATGTGTTTTTGGAGTACCAAAAGGAACCTTATTGGGGCATATCGTTTCTAAAGAAGGTATTGCCATGGATCCAGCTAAAATTATTAAGATTTCTGCACTTCCACCTCCAACAAATCTTAAGCAATTGCGTGGATTTTTAGGACATCTAAATTATTATCGGAGATTTATTTCCGATTTTGCAAAGGTGGCATCACCTTTGACAAATCTACTACGAAAGGATACTCCTTTTATTTGGGATGGTGTTTGCCAGAAAGCATTTGAATTTCTTAAACATAAGTTAATTGAAGGACCAGTACTCGCACCCCCAGATTGGACAAAAGAATTCCATATTCATGCTGATGCATCTATGTATGCTGTAGGAGCTGTTTTGTGTCAAGCGGATGATAATAAGGTGGATCATCCAATTTATTATGCGAGTCGAAATTTAAGTGATGCAGAAAGGAATTATACCACCACTGAGAAAGAATGCCTATCAATGGTATTTGCGGTGGAGAAATTTTGTCATTATTTATTAGGGAATAAGTTTACTATATATGTTGATCATGAGGCGTTAAAGTATTTGCTTAATAAAGCAGAACTTTCAGGACGTGTGATTCGTTGGATGTTGTTATTCCAAGAGTTTGATTTTCAAATAGTTACTCGTCCTGGTAGAGCTCATGTGCTAGCAGATCATCTATCACGATTATTAACATCAGACAAGGAGGAAGGTGTGGAAGATGATTTGCCGGATGCATCACTTTTTACTGTGGAGACACAAGTTCCATGGTATGCTGATATTGCGAATTTTCTTAGTACTGCTCGATATCCACCTGGTGCTGATAAGCGCAGGAAACGTCAGATATTAATGCAATCACGCTCCTATGGATTATTAGGGGGTTACCTTTATAAATTTTTTCCACGCAAAGGTATCTATCGATGTTGTGTAAGGGAAGATGAAGTACCAGTGGTTCTTAAGGCATTGCATGATGAGCCGTGTGGTGGCCATTTTGCCGGTGAATTGACTGCAAGAAAAGTTCTATTAGCTGGTTATTGGTGGCCTACTTTATTTAAAGATACTTATTATTATTGTCGCAAATGCGATGTATGTCAAAGGACTGGTCGTCCTTCTAAGAGTTTTGCTACGCCTTTGACACCTATATTAGCATTAGCACCTTTTGAGAAATGGGGAATTGATTTCGTAGGCCCAATCGATCCGCCTACTAGATATCGATCGAATCGTTATATCTTAGTCTGTACTGACTATATTACAAAGTGGGTGGAAGCGAAAGCGCTTAAAACGGATAAAGCCATTGATGTGGCTAAGTTTATGTATGAGAATATTATTACGCGTTTTGGTTGCCCACTGGAATTAGTAAGTGACCGAGGTTCCCATTTCTTGAATGGTCTTATTAGCGAGTTAATGGAAATCTATAAAATTAAACATCGCAAATCAACACCTTATTATCCCAGAGCTAACGGTCAGGTTGAAGTAACCAATCGCATTATATGTGGGATTTTAACTAAAACGGTTGCTTCCCACAGGCGAGATTGGGATGAACGTTTATATGAAGCGTTATGGGCCTATAGAACTACTTATAAGGTGACAGTGCAAAATACACCCTTCAATTTAGTTTATGGCACTAATGCTATATTCCCTATTGAGCAAGAGTTGCCTACTTTACGAGTAGCTCTATCATTACGACTAGGTGAGGTTGAATCTTTGAAACAACGGATTTTACAATTGGTAAAGTTGGATGAGGAAAGATTATTAGCTCTACAAAGTCTAGAAGCAATGCAAAAACGTCGTCAAGCATGGCACAACCAGAATATTAAAGTACGAGAGTTTAAAGAAGGCGATTTAGTTTTACTTTATGACAGTCGTTATTATAAATTTCTTGGGAAGCTTAAAATTCGTTGGTTGGGACCTTTTAAGGTGATTAATGTTTATGATAATGGTTCTCTTGATGTGCAGGATATTAATGCTGAAAATGAGATATTTAGGGTTAATGGCCTGCGCCTTAAACATTTTGTGACTTAGGCTAGCTAGGTATAGTTAGGTTAGTAGTTACAATAATATTTTGTCTAATCCACTCTTGGATGTCTTTTCTTTCTTGGGGGTTTTTTTTAAAGGGAATGCAGGTATGGCCTTTTTGTGGATGGATGCGCTTTACCCTCGTATTGATGCCGATAGTACTGATCGTGTTCATGCTGGACCTTACGATATTCCGCGTTTTCAGACGCATGACAGGTTTTTATATGCACCGAGAGGGGAGGCCTGTTGTGGTTCTTCCTTTGTGATTATTTTTTGTTTACAGTATCATCCACCTTTTGGTTGTAGGTCCTGTCAGCGGCATTTATTTGTGCGTGCTCAGTTCTTGTGTTGGCAGTGTCGCACATACTTTCGACGCTATGGTACCACTGCCATGCAGGAAATGATTGGTTATACCTACCAGCGTCATGATTATAATAGTGTTTTTTCTCCTGAGCGCGGCGCTGGTCAGTCTAGGGTAGGCCGAGAGCAAGCAGAATTTGTGAGATATCGTTCCACTGTCTACCGCCTTACTCCATCTTACCATGATTTACAGACTAGTGTTCCCTGCCCATGTTGGGATTATATTTGTTGGTACATGGATGCGACCGAGGGGCATTCCTTAGATGCTTTACCAGTGGCCCCTATGCCCTACTATGATGATGCAGCTTCGGCTTCGCTCCATGATGTGATGGAGGTTCTTAGCTATGCACCTGATAGCGGATCTGTGACTTCTGATATGTCTACGCTAGAGGCTATTCTTGAGCATCCTATAGATGATAGTTTAGTTAATAGGTTTGACTTAGATGGAGTTGATGATTTCGGATTAGGATTATTGTTTTCACTAGAAGATCTCAGAGATTTTGAAGATTTTAGTCTAGATATTTTGTTTTCTTAGTCTTTTATGTTTTTTTCTTTTATTCTACATTTTAAGAAAAAACCAAACAAACAAACAAATATATATCGTTTAAAAAAAAAAAAACATACAATGCTTTGAGTTATTGATATCCTGTAGGTTTTCATGCACTTTAGTTTTATTTTCCACGTAGTTAGTTAGTTAGTTGCACGCACGGTCAGGATATTCCTTTCAGTGCTGGAGTTTGGGATATTTAAGTTAGTAAGATGGACAGTTCTATATGCAAGAATGGTTATCAAGTGGAGAAATATACTGCTTCTTAAACAACCAAGCAGTGGGAGCATTATGACAGTCTAGTTGATCGCGATTGTGACATGAGTATTTGATAATTATTTTGTATCGGGAAAAGTTTTATTATTTATCTAACCCTTTAACATTGTACTGGTTAGTGTCTAGTTGATGTGCAGATTTGACTATGATTTTGCGTTACACACTGTTATATGTTTCTGATTGATTCTTGGAGTTGCAATATCCACGAACATACAAGGTTGTTTCATACCTAAACTTTTTATTTCATATTCATTTTAAAAAAATACATGAATAAAAAATTTGATGGAATGAAATTAGAGATGTCGAAAAAAGGAAAAACACTTAAGTAAATTACAGAGGAATTATAAATAAATATTTTAAACAAATAAGAATGATATATACATAATTCTCTATATGAAGTCCACTCACAAGGGATGGGACTTAGCATTAGGGAGTGATTAAAAAGGGGGTGACATGTGTGCATAACATAGTGAATTTCATTGTATGGGTGTCCGATTAGGAATCCTATAGAGTTTTCCCTTATCTTTTGGTCGCTTTTCTAGCGATAAGTGGGATAGCTGAATAACAAGGTTCTCTCCACGAAATTTTGACTAGGAGTAGCGTGGAAGAAAGATGTTGAGCTGGTGAGTATTCTTTGCTTATCATTTGCCTAGGCAGAGTGACTAATATTATGCGTTAGATTAGATTCCTCGAGCAAAGTTGTTGAGCTGAAATGTTTGACCGTTCAATTAAGTGATGTCTTCTTAGCTTCTTAGTTGATCCTTTAAAAAAAAAAAACAACAACAACAAAACAATCCTTAAAATCCAAATATTAAAAGTTCGGAAGAGTCTATATATTTATTCTTTGAAAGAAAGAAAGAAAGAATAAAAACAAACAAGAAAAAAAAAACACCCTGAGACTGCAGGGTTTGAAAGACAAAAAAAAACAACCAAAAGAAGATAACCATCGCCTCTGAGGTCCTGGTAGGCTGTAGGGATTTCCTTGACGGGTGCCCTGCATCCGATGCCTTGTATCTCTTTGGGGTGGGACCTTTTGGGAAAGAGAATCAATGTATATACTCTTTTGACATCAAACTAAAAAAATTGCCAATTAAACATAAACTTAAAAGAAGAGCCTTGGACACTTAGCAGTTACGAACCATTGGCTGGTTGTTCTAGTAGAACATGGCGGGTTAACAGCTAAACCCTAGGAGTCCTATTTAGTGTTGTAGTATTAGTTTACCTTGTTTGGGTTCTTTGTTAAGTAACGACCTTATCAGTGATGCTATTTCAGAAGCAATATTTTTAGTAGGTTAGTAGTGTGGCAATTTATTGCCTAGAGGGATTATTGTTGTTTAGCGGCTCTAGACAGTTTCCTAGTTGGTATATTCTATGCAATGGATGAAGCTCTGTTATGCATTTCAGTGAGTAAGGGAGAATGTTAGTTTGCACAAGTTTTTACATCTTTTCATTGAAACATTTATATTGTTTGCATTTTAATATGACACAAATAAGTATTTTTTCTATTTTTCCAGTGTCTACTAGTTGTCCATGTGCGGTTTTGCAGGTGATGTAGCTGTGCTCGCGAGGACGCTTCGCAATTAAGTGGAGGAGAGTATATTTTTTCTTTCAAAGTTGCGTAGCAGTGCTCGTGGTAGCAATGTTCGTGATGCTGGATGTTCGTGATGTAGCTGTGCTCGCGAGGACGCTTCGCATTTCAGTGGGGGAGAATGACAACACCTAAAAACATGCCATTTATTGCAACAATTTTTTGGCAAAACTGTATACAATTGATACCTTATTACTAAATTTTTACATGAATTCAATGCAGATGCGGTGTTCGTTGTTGTTTTCCTTGGAGGCCGTGTCCTTGCAGTCTGGCCAGGGAATGTCGGTACAAAATTTAATCTTTTGGCCTGTCTACAACCATAAGAAACTCTTATATCTCATTTGCCAGAAATAGGGTATTAAGACCAAGGCTTAGAGACTGTAGGACTTTGCAGAAATGAAGTCCTTTGAGCTTATGCAATCCATATTCTTAGAGTCACTAGAAATCGTGTTATTCATGGCAGATTATGTAGTTTTAGGTTATGGTTCAGATCATGGAGGGCACAGTTTATTTCAACTGAAGATGAGTGCCACTGCATCAATGCAATCAAGGAGTAGTGCATAAGAAAATGCAATAGAGAGCTGAAAGTTCCAATTAGCTATAATGAATCCAATGCCAACATGAAATCATTACAAACACAGGATCTTATACCCGATGAGAAGGCAGCGAAGGTGAATCACTTCAAGCCTATAATGGGATTTCTCCATTTTGTACTTGTGCGAGATCCACTTCAAAGACCTTCCCTTGATGTAGTTATCTTGCAATTGGAACAGCTACAATTGAAATTGGGACTTTGCCTTAGGGGGTTGTGTGTTGGGGGAGAGTAAAAAAAACCTTAATAGGTAAAAACTTTAATGGAAGGAACTTAAAAGAAAAAGAAAGAGAAAAAGAAAAAAAAAAACAAAATGAATGTCATGGGAGAGAAGGACCGTTACGGAGACGTCGTGAAGAGGGGGGCGCCATCTTGAAAAAAAAAGGGAGGGGGGTCGTGAGCAAGAGGGAGATGCGTCGATTGATGGAGAAGATGAAGGAGATGCTGCAAGGGGTGGCGAGTTGCCTATTTGTTCGAAAATTTTCACAGGAGAATGGGGTCATGAAGATGAAGAGGACGTCGCCATGAGAGAGAGAGAGAGAGAGAGAGAGAACAAGATGAGGATATTTTAAGAGGCACGGTAGATAACGCTACCACATTCCCTTCTCTCTCGCGCGCGCGCACAGACGCAGAGAGAGTTGGAGAGAGGAGAAGCCATCGTGCTGCTAGTATGACCAATATTCCTTGCATTGCAGCATGTGGCTGTGAATTTCTTGTAGGCGCAATACCTGCAAAGCTCGTCATCCGTTCCGTGGAGGGGGAGAGCGGCCGGCTTGCACTTCGAGGCAAAAAGCATCCAGTCCATTGGAATTTGGCAGTCGATTGGTGCTGCACGAAAGTCTAATGATCGTTGGCTGTGAGAGAGAGAGAGGATGGGCTCCTTCGCAGGCCACCTCCTTCCAGGCTCAAACGGTTTCTCATTTCAACTTAAGTTTCAGAGCAGTGCATCTTGGCTATTGATTCAAAATCTCAAGCTATGTATTAACCAGGAAAAACAATATCCATAACTTATCAGCTTGAACAAACATAGATAGGTGCGACGAACGAATGGTGGCATGCATTTCCAGGCTCTCGGTTCCTCATGATCGGCCTTTGGCACATCGTGAACGGCATCTGTGGATTCGTTTCCGACCCCAATAAGTTCAAAGGGTGGGTATGGCACCCGCTTCCGCGCTTCAAGAGGCTGAAGTACATGGAACTGTATGTGATCACAGGAGGGGCCTTCATTGATATGTGCCTTGAGTCTTTCTACTCCACGCATTTGCGATTACGGAGTTATAGGCAACCACCGCGTTACCAGCTACTTGCCAAGAAGGAGGACGAGCAATCAATGGGCAACTGCACTTTGTCATTCTCGGATAGGAGATGGAACCGGAGCAAGTACCAGATCATGGCCTCGCCCCGATGAATTATCCATTAAGCAAGAAGAAGAGGAAAGAATGAATTGCTCCATCAATGCCTTCATCGCACGACGCCATATCTCCCTATGAGAATTCGGAGTTTCTATATACTTATCTAATCTGAAGTGATAAGATCTCTCAAGAGACGAGAAATGTTGAGTTTGCGATGCACAATGGCTGGATAGTGGCTAGACAGCAAGAGGACACGGTCTCCAAGGATGTGACGACGACTCGCGGATTTTCCAAGTAAGTGTCTAACTGGTTTATCTAAAATAAATAATATAGCATCATAATTTCTTTAGTTTAATATTTTTAAAATATATCTTTAAACCTGTTTTCTTATGCTACATGGTTGTTTGCATTTATATGAACTGGTTTTTATTTATTAAAAATCAAAAACAGTTGAAAACATTAAAAAATGACTCAAAATTATCATAAATAAAATTTTATAAAATTACTGATTGAAAATTTATAAGTTTTGATATTTTTTCTATAAATCTTATGAGTCAGGGAATTTACTGAATTTCTATCAAGATTTTTAAAGATGTTTTGTTATATTTAAAAATTAGAAAAGAGTTATATTTAGGGAAAAAGCATAGTTTTCCTTTACGTAAAATGTGTTATTCATTGATATAAACTATGGATTATTAGTGAAATATTGGAAACAAAATCTTTGATTTCTAAGTGCATTTCTGTTGTAAGGGTTAAAGTAAAAAAATAATGATTTAATAATATTTCACTTAAGAAATGCTCGTATAAAGATATGGTGTTTTGGTTTTGAAAGGAGAGATTATACACGGTGTGAACATTTAGGAAACATGGGAAATTACCAATCAAAAGTTTGACAACACTTTATAATGATTTATAATGTTAGGTTGCAGTTATAAAATTTAGTTTAAATTAAAACCAAAATAAAACCAAACAATTTGATGATTGGATGGCATGAGGAAAAAGTCTCGGCATCTATATTAAATTTTTATATGTTATTCATTTTACAATCAACTTCTTAAATATATGGAGTGGAGGGTTACTAGGACTCATTGATAAATTAAGGGGTGCTATGGGAATTTAAAATAAATTATGAATGTGGACATGTGAGAGTATGGAAGAACTTGTTTTATTCTGGTTGATGTTTAATAATAGAAAAGAAGGAAAGGACGTTATATTTGCAAAATGAATTAAGTATTTAAAAACTAATAAGCAACGACGAAATTTATATACGGAGTGGGAAATGTCTACCAAGGGAGATTAAAATTTAGGGGTTTATGGTACTTCAGAAAATTTGATTTGAATGTTTGTTTAAAATTAAACAAATAAAAAGAATTAATTTTAATCAGGTGGAGAAAAACATAAAAAGGAATTTTAAATGGAGATATACAAATAGATCTAAGAGATCTATATTCCTGAAACAACCTTTCCAAAGTCAAACATTAAAAACATTTCCTGGATAAACCGCCACTAGCATGGCAGGAGAACATTATGAGGAGCTGCCTCTGAGAGATGAGGAGAAACCATAGTTATCTTAGGTTTAGCAATTTAGTGCCCAGTATAATTTATTGAAGTTTAGAATTTTTGCAGTTGGACTACTACAAACAACGTTGTAGATTTTAGGGAAGGCTAAGTTGAGTCAAATTAAAACAATTAGTGAAATAATCACTTGTTTAGTGCAACAACTCTTAGGAGTTGGCTTGTTAACCTGGGTAAAAGTGGCTTGGTCTTTGGCCAATCAGGTACCGCATCCTACTCAATAAAAAAAGGAGGTTTTGTTTAATGGTGAAGACGCAACATAGACCAATAATATTTGGGCAAATAAAGCAATAAAAATTATTGGGTCTTTTTCTTGATCTCACTCTTTGTACATGCTGAGGTGTGACATTGTGATCCGACGTGCTTAAAAAAAACATCCTTGACAACGATCACACATACATTTGATTTTCCATCGTAGCCAAGAGTCTCGATTGTAAAGACACAATGTCTCATCCTCACTGGAGGATATACTATTTGTTGACTCAGCATGTCCTATGCTAGTAGAAGATGACGACATAATTACACATGAATCATAAGGATATATATGATTTCATTTTGTATATATGTCATATTCCCTAAATGCATTGATACTTACAACATGGAGGCAAACATTTTGATATTGAAAGACTAGGAAATTCATGTCATGTTGATCTAAAAACAACCAAAAGCTAGCATCTAATTAGTTCAATTGTAACTGTGCGTCAATCATCGTGCGTAATATATCTTATCTGCGCATATACACACGCAATTACACGCGCTTACAGATGCATCACGCAAATTTTTTTAAAAAAATTAAAAAGTTATGGATTTCTTTTCAAACTAGTGCTTTCCTGTGTTTTTTGCGTGTTTTCTGCAATTCGAGCTCGACATCACTAATCATGTCTATCTACCACTTCATGAAGATAATGAGGGAAGGAAATAAGAGTAAAAAGAGGAGAGGAGGAAGGAAGAGCCAAAGAGTAAAAAACAAGAGCCAAATAGCAAGGAAGAGAAGAAGATTCAAGCAACTTACCAAGGGAAGGGAGAAGGAGAATAAGGAGCTTGCAATCTAGCCAACACCTGTCTCGGAACAAGCAAAGAAGGTGAGTTCTTCTTCTCTCTCTTAATCTTGTTTGCTTTCTCTATCTATTTCTCTCTCTCTCTCTCTCTTTACATGCTATAGACTGTCATCTATGGAGATTTTTTTGCACGTTTTTTATAACAGTTTACAAAATATGGTCCGACTGTGCACATCTGTCAGTGCATCTAGATGACAGTGTAGACGCAGGTATAGACGCGAAAATAGACGCACTGATAGATGCACACAGAGATGCAGATATAGATGTAGGATGTAATATGTTTTATCTGCACAGGGTAATAATGGATTTTTTCTTGCATAGATGTGGAATCCTAGATCTTCCAGCACTGATCCTGAGTTGGAACGCATGAACAACACCTTACCGGAGTTTTTTAGAGGTGTTAGTAGCTTTTTTGAAGGTTTTCCAAACAAGGACCAATTCATAGGGGAGATGACCAATTATCTTGGTTGCCCTCCCACTGCAGAGGAGGTTTTCAGTGTCATGCCTGGGACACCTATCACATCTTTGCCTAGCACTGCCGCACAAACACCAAACCTTGGCACACCAAACCTTGGTACACTTCTACTACGAAGTACTCCACGTACTATGCATACACACAGATCAGCTAATGCACATGGATCAGCTGAAGTACATGGATCCATCGAAGCACGTGCATCTGCAGAAGCACGTGCATTGATTGAGGTAGAGGGTAGTACTTGTCGAGGGAGGAGGGAGAGTTGTGCTGGAGGACGAGGAGGTTGAGGGATCTGTGGGGGTTGCCTATGAGGTGGCTCTTGATCATCCTCACCGGGAAATGAGAGAGGTGAGCCTCCACAAATGTACTACTCTGTCACTCACTGATGTTGGTGGTATCTTGCATAACCTTGAGAGGAGGGAAGTGATAGCCTACTTGAGGAGTGTAGTGCATGCCACATACAAAGATTGCATGATTCCCTTCACGCACTAAAAAAATGGTTTGTGGCAAGAGAGGTGATGCAGGCAGTATATAGAAGGTACCCTAATCCGGAGAATTCACGATTCTTAGACGATTGTGGACGGTCAAAGGTGAGAGACGCGCTTCATAATAAGAGGTCTCACCTTATGACGCGCGCCAAGGAGTCACTGCGGAGACAAGAGAAGGGGTGCCCTGGATATGGCCAACCACCCAATGGCCACCGCAGGGAGTGGAAAGAGGCCAAGAAGAGAGCAGCAAAGAAAAGGACAAGTCGCCAGCATGTAGAGGCACAACGTATCCAGATGGCAACCATGGGATCATCACATTATGGATCTGGTGGCAGGGAGTCATGGGAGGCTAAGTTTGTAAGTATTATTTGATTTTTTTAAATTAAATTTTGAAATTTATTTCAATTCATTATGTAGTGTGTTCTAATATGTTGTATGTTCAAATTGTTTTGTAGTATCATATCATTGGTAGGATGCCTACTCCTAGAGAGGTAGGCTACCATCGAGGTCATAACCGGGCGTCCACTTGGCAGCATTTCTACGAGGAGGGACTCATCACGGAGGAGCAATATAATCGTTCCATGAGGATTCCACAACTAGAAGAGGTATGTTTTATTTTTTACATGAAAAATATAGGTAACTCTAATTTATTGTTTGTAAAGGTATTTATATACCTTAATTCTTTGTGTAGGTGAACCCTGATGCAGTTGAGGATAGCGAAGGGGGGACTAGCAGTAGCACTGGCGGCAGCGGCAGTGGCACAGGTAGCCGTGGTGGTAGCGATGATGATGCCTCCTCTGAGGAGATATAGAGGAGCCCCATGCATGCATGCCTCCCCTTGGCTTGTAGTTTTCATTTTTGATATGTATTACTTTTAGCGAGTGCTTGCGACCATGACCATGCTTGAGGTCACAAGCACTAGAACTTATAATGTAAAAATGTTTCATCTATATATATGAAATTTTGTGTTCTACATACATTGTTTTGTTTTCATTACAAAAATCTTCAAAATAATCTTTCTCTGTTTTCCCTAAGCATACAATTTGATGTTGATGGGGGAAAAAAAACCAGAGACACGTCTATCAACGCATCTAAATTGCAGGAAAAATGCGTGTTTATTATCGTCAAAAATTTACAGAGTACACACTTTTTTAGACGCACGATTACATGCACGTATAGACGCAGAATATGAATATATCTACTTTTTTATAAATATAATTATATATTTACGAAGGGCGTCAATAGGCGCGTCTATATGCGCATGTAGGTTTCACTATAAGCACGCTTTTAGACGTGAAATTTTAGACATGGTAGTAGACGCGGAAATAAATGCACCCGATATTTTTTAACACAATTCAAATATTGTGTCTACATGCGCGTCTATGGAGCCTTTTTGTTGTAGTGATAGACTTGATAATTTGCTTCACAATGCGCTCTTCTTTAGTGGATAAAACCCAAGGAACGTGAGGTAGTTGCAAGTGACCATCAACACTCGACTGTGGCCAAAGCGCTTCCATCTTGCCTCCCTCCTTCAAATCTATTCGTACCCCTGTAGTGTCTCTCTTTCCTATGATGTGGTCTCATAGTAAGCTGCCCATATTCTTGAAAATATGCATCGGATCCAACAAGTGGTTGATCTGTAAGTGGGTCCAATACGGCAACTCGTAGAAAATTGAGAACCATCACATTTCGTTTGGACGCAACTCTATGTGGACCATTTTCAACTCGTACTAGCTTTGGATGTACATTCGTACTAGAGGTCATCCAAGAAAACCTTTCCTTAGTTCATGACCCTTCAACAAGAAAGCGGTGTGCTCTTGATATACCATCTTCTTCATGGTTCCTGACCTTTGGGAGTCTAAGTTTGGCCCACAGAATGGACATGCATTATAACCTAAGGTAACGAGACGTGTCCCAATACCTCTATCCTGTGAATACAAACTTGAACAAACTATGATAGATATGACCAATGAGAATAGAAACCTACTTACCCGAGCACTCCCCGAATCCCAAAAAGTCATGCATGGTCCACACGAGAATGGCTTGTATATTGGTGGACTATCGACCATCGTGCTTGCTTATATCTTCCACGATGATCCCCTCCTCCAACAAAATCTTAAGCTCATCAAATAATGGATGGAGATAGACATCCATATTGTTGACTTTCTAGTAGCCAAAAATGATCAAGATAAGGATCATGTGTCCTTTCTTCATAGAAAACCATGGTGGGATGTTGTAGCTAACAAGGACTACAAGCCACACACTATAAGAAGTTGAGCAGATACTGAATGGGTTCACGCCATCCATAGCAAGACTGAGCGGAAGATTCCTTGGCTCTCGTGCAAAGCCTAGAAAGGTAGAGATAATGTCGCTCCATGCACGTGAATCCACTGATATTTGTTGGACTCCATCTGTGGATCTATTGTGCACATGCCATATTGTCAAGCTTGCCATGCTCGACATACAAAACATGTGATATATATGGGGGATAAGTGTAAAGTGTCTAAGAACTTTATAAGGGATGGATTTTCCTTGCAAGTCCTATCGATACCTATGAGCACCACACTTTGGACATGTCTCTATAGTCTTGTAATCTCCTCAAAATAGCATGCAATCGTTGACACATGCATGGATGCTGTTGTAGTCCATACCAAGCTTTCGTAACATATGTCGCACATCATCACGAGACTTACGCATAGTATCTCCAAGTGGTAATAAATGGTGCTTTAGAAATCTGAAAACAAATCATAAAACACCTTGAAAAGTTTTTTAAAAAATAATAATGGTGTCAAAAAGAAATCAATGAAGTGTACGTAAAAGGTACCTGAACAACTTAGCCACACTTACATTGCTCCACCCGTATTTTTCTTGCACACTTAGGATTGCAAGAAACATCTTCAAGTGACCCATCATATAATGATATGGATGCTTCCTCTCTAAGAACATCAGATATCTCAAGATCCATGGGTATCAATGCATCGATCATTGCCTTCATCTCAAGCTCCAAGCTTATAGAAAAGTCTGAAAGGCTGTCTATCTCCTCTGGTATTGATGGTATAGAGTGGGTAGTGCCTTCGAAGTGGTGGATTGTATCCCTAGTTGTAGGTTATCATATTTATTCTCAAGGAAAAGATCATACGAGATGATAAAAAGTCTCTTGGAATGACAAATATCAAGAGAGGAGTATGTTTTGATGTTTTATATGTCTCAAATAGCACATCTTGGGGCCAATCCTTGGGATGTAGGAGAGCAACAGGGGCCAAAAAAGTTGGTTACCGCGGGTGCCCTTTATATATGTGTTTCGAGGTGAGATAGTCCCCTACGTGTGGGAAACTCCTAGTTGCAAGGCCATGTGGGTTATTTGGCGTGTTTAGGAGCTCAGATGATAGAGTCATCAGAGCCAGTGTTATGTAACGTGTCTACTAGAATCCTCTAGGACACGTCTTGGCAGTCCATCGGAAAGGCTGTCTAGAAAACTCCGCCCGGCACTCCCACGGAATGTTACGGGCTTTGCAATCTAGGTCTTCCCGCGTCTGCCACGTAGTGGAAGTGTCCTGGCCGTTTCCCACTTAGGATCGACCGGAATCAGGGTTTCCCTGTTTGGTCATTAGCTAACAGCAACTAGCGTCGGACCCGAGCGAACTACTTTACGCAGGAACAACAGGTCCGAAGCGGATTCACGCTGCACTTGGTTCAAGGAGAATGGGAAACGAGAGGGATGCAAGGCTCAACCTCTCTGCCATAAAGTATAGTCCCATTCCGTTCCCCTAAAACAGCGTACATCGGGTAGGATGTAACTCTAGGTCATCATTCTCATTATTAGCTTTGAAGATGATGATCATCCCGCTATTCGTCGTGTGATTTTGAGAAAAGTTCCCGGCTAACCGGGACCACCCATCCATAGGACGGACCCATGGTCCATCCTCCGCACTTTCCTCGGTTTGTTTTAGTTATGTAATTACCTAACACATTAATTTGACATATAACAAACAGCTTCTTTGATTAGCCCTGTTAAGCACTGGTTCCTTCACGTAATCTTATCACGTGACATAGAAAAACAGTATCAAACAACTTCTTTATTATCATATCATCATTTTATTTTTGAAATACAGAGGGTTCCGCCCGTAGGCTTGTTCATAATCCGCCCGAAGGCTATCAGTGATCCGCTAGGAATCACTATTCCAAGCTTCTGCCCGTAGACTAGTATGCGGGCCTCGAGATCCAATCCCGAGTCACGTTAGCCTCTTGTGCAGGACCCGGAAGGCGAGGGATTTACGGCCAGAGCCCCCCCTGGCACCCAAGCGTCCTCCTGCTCCAAGTAGATCACAACGGAAAGACCTCTCGTGGCGGGTTCGGTCCACGTTCCCGGCACGGTCAACAACCCCCTTGGTTAGGGTCAGGCAGGCAGTCGGGGGTAACTAAAGCTGCCCCTCCCTTCAGGCCTTCAACCTGAAGCATTTATATATCTTTTCATCCTTTAGTTCCTTGAGCAAACAATGCAAACAGTGCTTTCTAAACTGTTACAAGCACAATCAATTCCAGTGATTGTTTATTTGGCAAACTGTTAAGGAGTGAATCCTTCTCTCCGAATGCATCCAGCATTCGATCCGGAATCAGTTGCAACTTGGCAAGATTCCTATTGTCTTTGGGTTAGGGTCATACCCTGTTAACCCAACTTAACCAATGCTTTAGGTTTTATTAATAGTAAATTCCGGCGGCCATGTCGCTTAATTTATGGATTAGTCATTTGCGTCCAAACAAATACCTAACTTTCCTTAACTTGGCAAATTTTCCCTAATGAGGGCGATGTAACAGGATGACTAACCATCCCCTTGCAAGTTATACTTGCGCAAGAACCTGCCAACCTCATTCCAAGGAATGGCAAAACTTTCTTGCGATCAAACCACAAGGCTATGCGACGTTGCAACTTGTTGCACAAGTGTCGCCTCCATTCCAAGAGATCATTTCACCTATTGAATGGCATTTTCTGGTCACGGAATTATCTTCAGACGAGAAGCAGGGTTTAGGGTGTCCTTTTACCCAACCCATCCTTAATTTCACTAGATCGACAACGTTTAGTCCTAGGGTTCCAACTCAATTCGAGTTTCATCATTTTGAACGATTGATCCTTAGGGTAGGAACCCTAGATTATTGTTTGCATGAGCATCCAATTGACTCAACATTTCGGGAATGTGGTTAGGACCATTGGGCATGAAGGTTTCGACTTAGCGACAATTGGAAAACTTGGCCGAATCCTTAACGTGCTAATACCTAGTTAGTGTTTGGGGTATCTATCGTATTGACTGAACCATGCCATACGAATCCCTTGCGGCTAGGTGTTTTGGGTAATTCACTATGCTTGTCTCGCGACAAGGATGAATCCTTCCCTAGAGATAATAAACTAGATCTAAAGAAGAAAAAAAATAGTTTCGACTACCACAATACATGTAAACATGCGACTCACTCTATCTTTCATTGGTAAAGTAAAAATACATGATAAGCTGGATACCAACTTTCTTAGGACCTACTAGGACTTACTTCAAATAATCATGTCTACTACCTTGTTATCTACACTTTAGAATCTCATGCTTTGTTTAAATCCTGCAACCTTTCCCAAATGCAACACTTGATGAATGAATTTTATGCACGATGAAAGTGCAACATGCAACCCTTTCATAACTACAACGTAGTTAAATGAGATTATTGTAGAGTTAGTGTTGGTATATTCTTTCTTGCAAGCACATGCCACATGCCAATCCATAGATTCATTTTTGATACACCACCATTACTTTTCGGATAACCTCCTACGGGTGTTAACAACTTTTCCCCCATGAACCATTACAATAAAGAGTTTTCCTAAACTGCGACATAAGCTTATTCTTTCCATGTCTAGTCAAAAATACACTTAATAACTTCAGCCTTATAATGATAGGCGGTAGGTGTTCCAGGCTCGTCCTTTGAAATGCATGATAAGGCAACATAATACTAAGGTCGTAAGATGGATAGACAACTCACGTTCATCATATTGAAAATATTAATAACTCCATTTCATGTCATGAGATAATTCTAGTAGTCGATCAAATAGACAAATTTTCCTCAATTTCCTTTTAATTCGGCTTGGTAAATTTGAACATGCATAGGTGCTTTCTATTCCGTGAGAGTTATCATACCTAATGCATTACTTTTGCGTAGAATCAAAAATCATAAAAACCTGGGTCTGTGGGCTCGGGGAGATGTCCACTTGTATGCTAGGAGATGAACCTCCCGCATGCGCGCCTTGCAACTTCTTGGGAGCCATCGTTAGCGTGCTGACGGACTTCCGGTTTGCCTTTACCCTTACACGTTCGATGAGTCTTCTTCAATTTTGCGAGCCGCTTCAAAATCGTACGCCGGAGATCCCTTCCCTAGTGCGGACCCTTGAGAGTACCGGCCTCACGGGTTTTTGGGAGTATGGAAGGCCCGGTTTTAAGACTGAGAAGCCCGCATAGGACCAAGGCTTATGGCCTTCCCTTAGAAGCTTCTTAAAGAAGCTTCTAAGAAGCTTCTGGGAGTTTGCAGCAACGTCGGGGGGGGGGGGGGGGGTCCCAATGATTGGGAAGGAAAGGCGTGATCGAGGCGAGGACGGGCGGTGGCCTGATGGACTGTGGCGGCGATCTGGCGGACTGTGGCGGCGATCTGCTTGGCTGCAACGTGGTCACGCTCCCTTCTCTCCTTTCGATCGTCCTTCTCTCACGCCACCCCCAGACCCTGGCTCCCTGGGGAGGGGGTTCTTATAGGCCTAGGGGGGGGAGAGGTGAGCTCCACCACGTGGCCACTGCATGGGTTCCCCCCCCTCCCATGCAGCCCACGACTCTTCCTTGACCCATTCCCCCACACTCCCTTTTCTCCAGTCGTGCATCGGCTGGGGAAAAAGGGATAAAAAAATTTGCCTTGAATATTCAAATTGCCCCTTCCAAGAGGGTGTTTATGTGAGACTTGCGGTTTCGAACTTTCGGGTTTTGATTTACCAATGTGGAGGACCCCATTTCTCGCGTGCAGGTTACACATTACACCGCCGATATTTTCAATACGAGAGATAACCTTTGCACAAGGTTTACGTCGTGTGCGGGAAGTCAATATTCACGGGTGGGAATATTACATTCTCTCCCCCTTAGAAGAATCGAGATGTCCTCATCTCGAGATAAATTGGGGATATTGAAGGTTGAGAGAGCTTTCATCCATCCAGGTAGCATCCTCTTTGGGATAATCCTTCCACTGGACGAGGCATTCTTTCAAGGTTCTAGATCTTAACTGTCTCTCTCTAACATCTAAAATCTTATCCGGTCTTAGTTCAAGGACTCCTTGGCTAGGCATTACAATTTGTTGGTCATCGAGTACATGATTAGGGTTGGGCACATATTTTTTTAAGAGACTAATATGGAATACATTGTGAACTTTTAGGTTATCCGGAAGTTGCAATTTATAAGCATTGGGTCCCAGGCATTTGAGGATTTTATACGGCCCACAATACCTTGGACTTAGCTTCTTGCATTGTCCTAGAGATAAAGAACTCCTTTTAGGGCGTACACGAATGAAGACCATGTCTCCTTCTCCGAAGATCCTCTCTTGGCGCTTCAAATCCGCATATGCCTTTTGTCTATCTTTGGCTGCTTGTATGTCTTGTCTCATTGACCTTATTTGGTCATCCATGTCCTCCAACATTTGTCTTGAAGCTTCCACTCTTAGGGTAGGATCAGAAAAATTTAGGGGACTTCGACAATCATGACCATACAATGCCTGGAAAGGGGTCATTTGAATGCTCTGCTGGTAAGAAGAATTGTAGGCAAATTCTACTAACGGCAAGTATTGAATCCACCTCTTCGGCTCCCGACAGCAGTATGCCCTAAGCATATCCTCAATGATTTGATTTACTCGCTCTGTTTGTCCATCCATTTGGGGATGGTAGGCGGTGCTAAAACAGAGTTGAGTTCCAATAGCTTCAAAGATAGCTCTCCAGAAGTGTGAAGTGAAGAGAGAATCTCGATCGCTAATAATCCTTCTAGGTAACCCATGTAGCTTGAATATCTCCTTGATAAACACTCTTGCAATGTCGGAGGCTTTATAGCTTGTCTTTACTGGAATCAGGTGTGCAACCTTAGTAAGCATGTCAACTACAACCATAATGGAGTTATATCCCCCTTGGACTTGGGGTAAGCCCACCACAAAATCCATACTGATGAATTCCCATTTCATTTGGGGAATGTCAAGTGGTTGCAATTTTCCTGGCATCATGACATGTTTAGCCTTGATACGTTGGCAAGACAAACATTCAGTGACATATTTGAGAATGTCACCTTTGAGCCTCTCCCAATGGTAGCTCTTCCTAACTGCGTTAAGAGTTTTTGCATAGCCAGGATGTCCTACGAAAGGGGAATCATGAGCTTCCCATAATATCTTCTGCTTAAGTGACTGGCTTGTTGGTATACATAGCCTTGTTCTGTAGTAGACAAGTCCATTATCAACGGAAAATTCCCGATACTTAGCTTGTGACTTCAGATTCTGCTCCTTGGTAGATATTTCTTTCATCATGGTTTGGTAGGCCAAATCATGGCATGCTTCTTCTCTAGCTAGTTCGAGTATAGGGTTGCTTGGCATAGATACCTTTGTAGCCAGAGATCTGGCCGTTGATGGATTCTGCAAGATTAGGGAATTTAGGAATGCCTTGCGACTGAGTGCATCGGCAACTACATTCTCTTTCCCTGGTCGATACTTGATTTCAAAATCATACTCCTCCAATACTTCAATCCATCGACGTTGCCTCATGTTGAGCTCGTTCTGGGTAAAAATCCATTTGAGACTCTTATGATCGGTTACTAGAGTAAACTTGTTACCCAACAGGTAGTGTCTCCAAAGCTTTAGAGCATGGATGACAGCTAATAACTCCAGATCATGCGTGACATAATTCTTTTCATGACTCTTCAATTTCCTTGAAGAATATGCTACTGGATGACCTTCCTATCAATAGCTTCTGGTATGGACATTCTATAAGGTCTCTTTGCAATTGGCGCAGCTCCAGGCATTAACCTTATTTCATGATCAACTTCTCTTGGAGGGGGAAGTTCAGTTAATTCCTCAGGGAATACGTCAGCGTATTCCTTTAGCCAAGAGGGTTCCTCATGAGACTCTTGGCTTTGATCTAATTTGTTGAGTTTGATCAGGTACACAGGTAATCCTTTCCTAGCCCCTTTTATGATCTGCGATACTTTGGCTAACTGGATTCTTGGCACTCCCGCTTCACCTTGAGTCGTAACAAACTCTTTTTCAGAGTTCCGAAAGGAAACTTGACCCTTCCCACAGTGGATGTGAGCATCATTAGGCTTAAGCCAATCCATCCCGAGTAGACACTCATGGATACCTAAACTCATGACTCTGAATTTGACTGAGGTTTTCTTTCCTCCCAGATAGAACTCCTCCTTAGCAGTTTGCCTGGTACAAGTTACCTCACGACCGTTTGCCAATTCCACAAGTAGGGTGGGAGCTTCTACTGTGGCTATTCCTAATCTTTTAGCACACGCTGGTGAGATAAAGGAATGTGTACTGCCACAATCAATCAAGGTTTTGAAACCTTTACCTTGATAGTCCGACGGTGTCTGAATCACCGAGAACTGGCGATTCGGCCCCTTCTTGTGTAAAGCGGCATGGACTGTCGCTCTTTCGAATTCCGCTTCCATAGTCGGATCTTCCTCTTCTTCTGCTTCACATCTTTGCCTATTGGTAATGCAAGCAGTTCTTCCTCTTCCACGGGTGGCGTCTCCCTGACCGCGGCCTGCACCTTGACGGTGTCCCTCGCTGAGCTTGGGACATTGCCTTTTGAAGTGACCGAGTTCATTGCAGTGGAAACATCGGAGGTTTCAGCCATTACTGTGAGTAGGAACAAAATTATTGACGTTATTTGTCCTTGCTTTCTTCCTTTTTCCCTGATTGTGGCCTTGAACTCTCTTAACTTGGGGTCTGAATGCCCCTCTGTTCGGGTCGCTATAAGACCAATTTTTGTTACCCCTCGGTCTAGCTTGCACTTCCTGAATTATAGGTGCCGCTCGAATGAGTGCATCCTGAAGATCTGATGGTCGCATAGATTCGAGACGGGTATTTACAGGTGGATTTAAGCCCGCGCAAAATTTGGACACCTGCTGCGTCATGTCCATCTGTGGTGCATACTTTAAGAGTGAGACAAATTTAGAGTAGTATGCGTCAAGGGTGAGTCCTAACTGTTTTAGCTCATAGAACTCATTCATTTTCTGTGTACGATATGCAGGTGGCAAATATCTCCCCTGCACGGCTTGCTTTAACTTCTCCCAGGTAACGGACCCCTCTGAAGTCCCTTGATCCCTGCACCATTGTTTCCACCATAATCTAGCTTCACCGGTGAGTTTTAATTTGGCGAGCATGGCCTGATTGGTAGGTGCAGTACCAGCTGCTTCGAAGTAATCCTCCATAGATTCAATCCAAATTTCAGCATCAGACTGGACGAATCTGCCTTTCCCGTCAAACTCGGGTGGCTTTATCTGCTTGAGGAGGAACTTCTTCTCCTGGATCACATCCGTACTTGATGTAGGGGGCAAATTTGGAACCTGTACCTGGGGTTGTGCCTGAGTAAAATTTTTCTTAACATTATTGTATGATAATTGACATTAGCTTATCTTTAGTTCAGCTATCTCGTAAGTCATGAAGCTACCTAACTTTTCGTAACAACCCTGATGCACAATCGGATATTGATAAAAGAAGTCCTTATTTATATTTACATGGGCGTAGCCTTATACAACATCTCGTGTGATGATAATCCAATCCTTACATTTAGTTTGGGGAGAACAACATTGTATTGGATTTGTCTACAGGAACTGTGTAATAGTAGGGTTTTGGGTCATGGATCTTTAGGAATCGATACTTCATTGGAAGTTCAGGATATCCTTTCCGCTGGAATCCATACTTCCCATGGCGGCCCAACACCTTAATCCTGTCAGCTGGGATTACACGGGTTACTTCCTCATATACATATGAGTTCAATTCAACCCTCCGACCCTGAATATGCAAAGTCGAATTTACGTGAGCTTCCACAAAAATGAACAGCTTCACGACTTTCAAATCTTCCAACCACTTGATCCTCTTTAGGTTGGTTTGTAGATAAGCGAACCGGTGGGCAGCTATGTAGTAGATTCCTGAAGACCCAGTCCATCTTCGTTCTATATATAAAGGTGATGGATTATAAATCTGCTCCAGGATGTTCATCATTTCAACTCTCTGCCTATAATGCGGAGAATGCATTGCAGTCATAAACATGATCACTGAACACCAAAAACTTGTTCCACGCTTCATAGTTCTGCAAGACAGTATTGAAGATGAGGAAATGTTTGGACAGTAACAATTTCTTTACTTCATTTTTATTGAGATCTCATCAAAACGATTCCATTGTTGGTCGGCTCTGATACCAACTTTCTTAGGACCTACTAGGACTTACTTCAAATAATCATGTCTACTACCTTGTTATCTACACTTTAGAATCTCATGCTTTGTTTAAATCCTGCAACCTTTCCCAAATGCAACACTTGATGAATGAATTTTATGCACGATGAAAGTGCAACATGCAACCCTTTCATAACTACAACGTAGTTAAATGAGATTATTGTAGAGTTAGTGTTGGTATATTCTTTCTTGCAAGCACATGCCACATGCCAATCCATAGATTCATTTTTGATACACCACCATTACTTTTCGGATAACCTCCTACGGGTGTTAACAACTTTTCCCCCATGAACCATTACAATAAATATTTTTCCTAAACTGCGACATAAGCTTATTCTTTCCATGTCTAGTCAAAAATACACTTAATAACTTCAGCCTTATAATGATAGGCGGTAGGTGTTCTAGGCTCATCCTTTGAAATGCATGATAAGGCAACATAATACTAAGGTCGTAAGATGGATAGACAACTCACGTTCATCATATTGAAAATATTAATAACTCCATTTCATGTCATGAGATAATTCTAGTAATAGATCAAATAGACAAATTTTCCTCAATTTCCTTTTAATTCGGCTTGGTAAATTTGAACATGCATAGGTGCTTTCTATTCCGTGAGAGTTATCATACCTAATGCATTACTTTTGCGTAGAATCAAAAATCATAAAAACCTGGGTCTGTGGGCTCGGGGAGATGTCCACTTGTATGCTAGGAGATGAACCTCCCGCAGGCGCGCCTTGCAACTTCTTGGGAGCCATCGTTAGCGTGCTGACGGACTTCCGGTTTGCCTTTACCCTTACACGTTCGATGAGTCTTCTTCAATTTTGCGAGCCGCTTCAAAATCGTACGCCGGAGATCCCTTCCCTAGTGCGGACCCTTGAGAGTACCGGCCTCACGGGTTTTTGGGAGTATGGAAGGCCCGGTTTTAAGACTGAGAAGCCCGCATAGGACCAAGGCTTATGGCCTTCCCTTAGAAGCTTCTTAAAGAAGCTTCTAAGAAGCTTCTTAAAGAAGCTTCTAAGAAGCTTCTGGGAGTTTGCAGCAACGTCGGGGGGGGGGGGGGGGGGGGGTCCCAATGATTGGGAAGGAAAGGCGTGATCAAGGCGAGGACGGGCGGCGGCCTGATGGACTGTGGCGGCGATCTGGCGGACTGTGGCGGCGATCTAGCGGACTGTGGCGGCGATCTGCTTGGCTGCAACGTGGTCACGCTCCCTTCTCTCCTTTCGATCGTCCTTCTCTCACGCCACCCCCAGACCCTGGCTCCCTGGGGAGGGGGTTCTTATAGGCCTAGGGGGGGAGAGGTGAGCTCCACCACGTGGCCACTGCATGGGTTCCCCCCCCTCCCATGCAGCCCATGACTCTTCCTTGACCCATTCCCCCACACTCCCTTTTCTCCAGTCGTGCATTGGCTGGGGAAAAAGGGATAAAAAAATTTGCCTTGAATATTCAAATTGCCCCTTCCAAGAGGGTGTTTATGTGAGACTTGCGGTTTCGAACTTTCGGGTTTTGATTTACCAATGTGGAGGACCCCATTTCTCGCGTGCAGGTTACACATTACAGCGCCGATAATTTCAATACGAGAGATAACCTTTGCACAAGGTTTACGTCGTGTGCGGGAAGTCAATATTCACGGGTTGGAATATTACGTGTTAGGCCTATTTTAGGCTGTGATAGGTAATGCCTTTGTCAAAAGTCTTTAAGATTTAGGCAATGACCTAAGACTTAGTTCTTAAGTATACAACTCTTCCCTTAGAAGTGAAGAAAGAGCTATTAAGGTAAGAATATGAGCGTACACTAGAAATCTCTTGAATTCAATGAGAGAAACATGAAGAAAAGTTAAGGAAATGCATAGAAATTTTTCGCAAATACTCCTTGGATCGTACTAGTCTAGTATCCATTAAAGTTGGAGACCCTACAACCGCTCAGAGTACGAGCATTTATGGTATATGCAAAAGTAGTAGTCTATATTTATCACCTAAAGCTCCATGTTAAACTCCTCTAGGACTAGCCAAAATGGTGGATCAACACCACCATCTAGTGGTACCATTATTAGCACCATAGTTGTTTCTCCTAAGCCTATTTTCTATATTCATAGGGATGGTACAACCACCCTTAATACCCCCTCAAGCAATAAAAATCCTAGCCCACCACAATGGCTCTATCCACTTTAGGATATATGTTTCCTATTTTTAGTAGAAGTCCAAATAAATATAAATAATTTCATGTCAAAGACTTCCAAAAACTTATGTTTAATTGTCAAGTTGATGAGGAAGTACATAATTTTGACTTTAAAGGAAAATGCATCTTAGCAGTACTATCAACTTGTGGTACACTCGATTGCCACTATACAATCATTCTCCACTGTGTTTCATAGAGACTTCTCTCCTAAAAAGGGGAGCCAAGATTGTCTACGTGTCCAAAATGAGACTTGATAGGATTTCAATGAGAGTCTAAAAGCATATGCTTAAAAGCTACGTGAAGTCTTTCATTGTTTTGACAATACTATCCAATTATCCCCTACCACTCTAAGTTGTAATTTTTCTCAAGAGAGTTGGATTTCACGATTCAACTATACTTAGTAGTGCACTAAACAATCTAGATATGACTATAATAGTAGCAAAGGGAGTCAAGACAAAAATTTAGGTTGCCCATGTAGTAAGAGAACAAGCCCTCTCAAGGACTAGGATGTTTCCACATGTAGTACTGATAGGGTATAGCTCGATACCACCACCCAATAATATCATGGGTCAAGGTCAAGGTCAAGGTCAAGGTCAAGGTCAAGGGACTTCAAGTCAATGATTATCTCAATTACCTATACCTAAAAGGAAAAATGTTTCCTGCCCAAGACCCATGATGTGTATGAGAGCAGCAGGCAAGGTCCCATCATGTAACGTGTCCACTAGTATCATCCCGGACACGTCTTAGCACTCCATCGGAAAGGATGTCTAGAAAACTCCGCCTGGCACTCCCATGGAATGTTACGGGTTTGCGATCTAGGTCTTCGCGCGTCTGCCACGTAGCGGAAGAATCCTGGCTGTTCCCATTTAGGATCGATCGGAATTAGGGTTTTCCTGATTGGTCATTAGCTAACAGCAACTAGCGTCAGATCCCAGCGAACTAGTTTACGCAGAAATGCCAGGTTCGAAGCGGATTCACGCTGCACTTGGTTCAAGGAGAATGGGAAACGAGAGGGATGCAAAGCTCAACCTCTCTGCCATAAGGCATAGTCCCATTCCGTTCCCCTACAACAGCATAAATCGGGTAAGACGTAACCCTAGGTCATCGTTCTCGTTATTCGTTTTGATGATGATGATCATCCCGCTGTTCTTCGAGATTTTTGAGAAAAGTTCCCGGCTAACCGAGACCACCCAACTGTAGGACGGACCCATGGTCCATCCTTCGCACTTTCCTCGGTTTGTTTTAGTTATGTAATTATCTAACACATTAATTTGACATATAACAATCAGCTTCTTTAATTACTCCCGTTAAGCACTGGTTCCTTCACGTAATCTTATCATGTGACATAGAAAAACAATATCAAGCAAGTTCTTTTTTTTTTTACATTTCATCATTTTATCTTTGAATTACAAGGAGTTCCGCCCGTAGGCTTGTCCATAATCCACCCGAAGGCTATCCAGTAATCCCCAGGGATCACTATTCCAAGCTTCCACCCGTAAACTAGTATGCGGGCCTCGAGATCCAATCCCGAGTCACGTTAGCCCCTTGTGCAGGACCCGGAAGGAGAGGGATTTACGGCCAGAGCCCCCCTGGCACCCAAGCGTCCTCCTACTCCAAGTAGAGCTCAACGGAGAGACCTCTCGCGGCGGGTTCGGTCCACATTCCCGGTGCGGTGAACAACCCCCTTGGTTAGGGTTAGGTAGGTAGTCGGGGGTAACTGAAACTGCCTCTTCCTTCAGGCCTTTAACCTGAAGTATAGGTACTCATTTAATTTGTAATTCATAATTCAAACAGAGCCCTAAAATCTCTAGCAAGCATAAACATTTCCATTAATCAACCCAGTTGTTTGGCAAACTGCTAAGGAAGTGTTCTTTCCTTTTTGAGTGTATGAGCACTCGTTCCCAAGGTGTCTTGTAAATTGGCAAGATCTTTTACATTCCGGTGTAGGGCATACCCAACTTGGTTAACCCTAAAGTTCCTTAGATATGATAGTTTCTGGTTTACAACTTTCCTTATTTAGAAGGATATCCAAAAATATGTCTTTTTGCAAGATAACTTGCGTAGGGATCTGCCATCCTTGATGAGGGTTTTTACCCTTTCTCCTTGTGAATCAATCACAAGGCTAAATGATTTCGTACTTGTTGTGCAAGTCCTGCGATGGAGTAATCTGTTTGGATCCTTTAAGCTGACGTATGTCAGGCCTAGGGTTTCTTTTTTTAAGAACCTTAGGGACAAACCCTAGTTCCTTATCTTTACGAATTTATTGTCCCTACAATAAGGAAAGTAGTCAAGTACTTAGGGTATGAATGTTTCTATGTTTAGATTGGTTTAGTTATGTTTTGGAAGATAATATTAATCATCTTGTCACGGTTTTGCTATCCTTGTGACAATTTACTTTCCAGTCAATACAATTTAATTTTAACTTCCGTTTTCCTTACAGATGAACTCATGCCAAATAACAACATTTGCCTTGCTAAGATGTGCAATTAGCAAAGATAACTTCCTAGTAATTTGAGCATCGAAAGAAACCTTTCATGAATTTAACCATTTACAATGATTCGTTGCGAAAGGAATAAGACTAATGGTGCAAGATATAATTTCTACACCTTAGGATTTAACTAAAATATACTACTATAGTAAATGGATAATCTTGCTCGTAATTTATAATGCATGATGCAATTTGAAGAAAACTAAGTTCTATACATTATCATTCATAAGCTAAATTCCTTCGTTAAAATAACTCGAACAAATATATCCTATCCTTAACAATTTCTCTTTGCATGATCGACTTAAAACCGAATTAAAGCCAAGAAGAAAAACCTGGTTTTGGGGTGAGATATCCACATGGATATCGGGAGATGACCCTCCCGTAGTTACACCTTGGACTTTCTTAGGCGGCATTGTAGTTCGAATGTGAGATAGTCTTTTTCACTTTCTTCTAGAATTCCACCGTCTCTTTGGAAAAAAGTTTATGGGTGAGTGTGGTTTTGCAACCACAAGAACCCTTGGAGGACTTTGACTTGGGGTAGAAGGAATAGAAAGCACTTATTCTCCTTCCTTCCCTTTCTTTTATCTTTTTCCCACTCTTCCTCCTTCACTCCTTCTTTTCACTCCCTCTACTTTCCCTCGCTATCTTTTATCTTTTCCCACTCTTCCTCCTTCACTCCCTCTTTTCACTCCCTCTACTTTCCCTCCCTATCTTTTATCTCACAGCTACTTTTCCCTTACAGGATATCATCTGAGGCCATGATGATGATTTGGATTTTTGAAGTTCAGGGGGGAAAGAATAATAATGGGGATACGGGGGATTAAGAAGAAAGCTTAGGGAGTTGTGGGAACAAAAAGAGTTATGAGGGGGGTGAAAAGGGTTAAAAGAGTTATAAGGGGGTGAAAAAAAAGGGGCTTAGGGGAATAAAACACCGGGGGGGGGGGGGGGGGGGTTGGTTCCCAAAGCCTAGGAAGGGCTTAAGGGAGAAAGGGGGCTTAAGAGGCCCCTTAGAAGCTTCCCCCAGGAAGCTTCTAAGGCTTCTACGCCACGTGGGGGGGGAAGGGGGTTTCAGGGCCGTCTGTCGGCAATGTCTAGGTGGCAAGAAATCGTGGCGGCTCCTCACCAGCTGGCGCGGCTATGTCCCTCGGCTTCTCCCTCCCTCAGGCCCTCTCTCTCTCTCACGTTGACAGCACAACGTTATGGCGGCACTCCCTCCCTCCTTTCGTCATGGCAGCAGCACAGGGTATTTGGCAGCCCTCCTTTACTTTCCTCGGCCGTTTCCTGGCTGTCCCCTCTTCACGACCACCCCTCACACATTCACGGCAGCTTCGTCCTCTTGATCTTCCAGCGGCCCCTTCACAGTGTGTCGACCTTGATTTAAATAGGGGAGGGGAGGGGGATCTTCCCTCCCCTTCTTGTCATCATGCATGCTTTCCCCCTCACTCCAAGCTCCACCAAGGAGCTTAATTGGTCCTTCTATTCCCCTCCCCCTCCAGCTCGTCAGTCGGCTGGGGGGATAAGGGGGAATTTAAAAAAATTCATTTATCCAATTTCCATTTTCATTTGAGGCAGTTCACGCGTGTGTTTCTTTTAGCAAATCGGAATATTACATTCTCTCCCCCTTGGAGGAATCGAGATGTCCTCATCTCGAGATAAACTCGGGATATTGATGATTGAGAGAGCTTTCATCTATCCAAGTGGCATCCTCTTCGGGATAATCTTTCCACTGGACGAGGCATTCTCTCAGGGTTCTAGATCTTAACTATCTCTCCCTAACATCTAAGATCCTATGCGGCCTTAGTTCAAGGACTCCTTGACTAGGCATTACAACTTGTTGATCGTCAAGTACATGGTTAGGATTAGGTACATATTTCTTCAATAGGCTGATATGGAATACATTGTGAACCTTTAGGTTCTCAGGGAGTTGCAATCTATAGGCATTGGGTCCTAGGCATTTGAGGATTTTGTACGGCCCACAATACCTTGGACTTAGCTTCTTGCATTCTCCTAGGGATAGAGAACTCTTTTTAGGGCATACACGAATGAAGACCATGTCTCCTTCTTCGAAGACTCTTTCTTGACGTTTCAAATCTGCGTATGCCTTTTGTCTATCCTTGGCTGCTTGTATGTCTTGTCTTATTGACTTTATTTGATCATCCATGTCTTCCAACATCTGTCTTGACGCTTCATCTCTTAGGGTTGGATCAGAAAAGTTTAGGGGACTTCTGCAATCATGACCATATAATGCTTGAAAAGGGGCCATCTGAATGCTCTGCTAGTAAGAAGCATTGTAGGAAAATTCAACTAATGGCAAGTATTGAATCCACCTCTTCGGCTCTCGACAGCAGTATGCCCTAAGCATATCCTCGATGACTTGATTTACTCGCTCTGTTTGGCCATCCGTTTGGGGATTGTAGGCGGTGCTAAAACAGAGTTGAGTCCCAATAGCTTCAAAGATAGCTCTCCAGAAGTGTGATGTGAAGAGAGAATCTCAATCACTAATGATTCTTCTAGGTAACCCATGTAGCTTGAATATCTCCTTGATAAACAATCTTGCAATGTCGGAGGCTTTATAGTTTGTCTTTACTGGAATCAGGTGTGCAACCTTGGTAAGCATGTCAACCACAACCATAATGGAATTGTATCCTCCTTGGACTTGGGGTAAGCTCACAACAAAATCCATACTGATGAATTCCCATTTCATTTGGGGAATGTCAAGCGGTTGCAGTTTCCCTGGCATCATGACATGTTCGGCTTTGATACGTTGGCAAGACAAACACTCAGTGACATACTTGAGAACGTCACCTTTAAGCCTCTCCCAATGGTAGCTCTTCCTAACTGCATTAAGAGTTTTAGCATAGCCAGGATGTCCTGCGAAAGGAGAATCATGAGCTTCCCATAAAATATTCCGCTTAAGTGACTGGCTTGCTGGTATACACAGCCTTGTTCTGTAGTAGACAAGTCCATTATCAATGGAAAATTCCTGATACTTAGCTTGCAACTTCTGATTCTGCTCCTTGGTAGATATTTCCTTTATCATTGTTTGGTAGGCCAAATCATGGCATGCTTCTTCTCTAGCTAGTTCAAGTATAGGGTTGTTTGGCATAGATACTTTTGTAGCCAGAGATCTGGCCGTTGATGGATTTTGCAAGATTAGGAAATTTAGGAATGCCTTGCGACTGAGTGCATCGGCAACTACATTCTCTTTCCCTGGTCGGTACTTGATTTCAAAATCATATTCCTCCAATACTTCAATCCACCAACGTTGCCTCATGTTGAGCTCGTTCTGGGTAAAAATCCATTTGAGACTCTTATGATCGGTTACTAGAGTAAACTTGTTACCCAACAGGTAGTGTCTCCAAAGCTTTAGAGCATGGATGACAGCTAGTAATTCCAGATCATGCATGGCATAATTCTTTTCATGACTCTTCAATTTCCTTGAAGAGTATGCTACCGGATGACCTTCCTGCATAAGTACACACCCCAAGGCCAGAATGCTAGCATCAGTTACTACCTCGAACTCCTTATTGAGGTCAGGAAGTTTTAGAATAGGTACTGACACCAAATTTTGCTTCAATTAGTCGAAGCTATTTTGTTCGGAAGTTGACCATGTAATGGAAGTCTGCTTCTTTAGTAAATCTGTAAGAGGTGCTGCAATCAAAGCATAGTTTTTGATGAAGACCCTATACCATCCTGTCAATCCAAGAAAGCTACGTATCTCTTTGATGGATACTGGTATTGGCCATTCAAGCACATCTTTGACCTTGGCTAGGTCTACTGATATTCCTTCTGATGATACTATGAATCCCAGATATTCAATCTGACGCTTGAAGAATGCACACTTCTTCATTTTTGCATACAGCTTATGAGACCTCATTGTCTCAAGGACAATCCGAAGTTGAGGTTCATGATCTTCTTCATGTTTAGAATAGACTAAAGTGTCATCGAAGAAGACAAGTACGAAATCATCAAGATATGGTCTAAAGATATCTTTCATTAATCTATTGAAGGTGGCAGGTGCATTTGTAAGCCCAAATGACATAACCAGGAACTCAAAGTGCCCATATCTTGTATTGAAAGCCGTCTTTGGAATATCTTCTTCCTTGATCCTTATCTGATAGTAACCTGACCTGAGATCAATCTTGGAGAAGATCTTTGCACCTTGAAGACGATCAAGAAGCTCATCTATTCTAGGAATAGGATACTTGTTCTTGACTGTTGATTGATTCAACCCTCGGTAATCAATACATAGTCGAAGTGTCCCATCTTTCTTTTTCTGGAATAGTACTAGAGCTCCCCACGGTGAATTGCTAGGCCAGATGTAACCCTGATCTAACAGTTTCTTGAGTTGTTCCTCAACTCAATTTCTTCCGGTATGGACATTCTATAAGGTCTTTTTGCAATTCGTGCGGCTCCAGGCACTAGCCTAATCTCATGATCTACTTCTCTTTGAGGCAGAAGTTCAATCAATTCCTCAGGGAATACGTCAGCGTATTCCTTTAGCCAAGAAGGTCCTTCATGAGACTCTTGCTTTTGATCTAACTTGTTGAGTTTGATCAGGTAAACGGGTAATACTTTTCTGACTCCTTTTATGATCCAAGATACTTTGGCTAATTGGATTCTTGGCACTCCTGCCTCACCTTGAGTTGTGACAAATTCCCTTTCAGAGTTTTGAAAGGAAACTTGACCCTTTCCACAGTGGATGTGGGCGTCATTGGGATTAAGCCAATCCATCCCGAGTAGACACTCATGGATACCTAAATTCATGACTCTTAATTTGACTGAAGTCTTCTTTCCTCCCAGAAAGAATTCCACCTTAGCAGTTTGCCTGGTACAAGTTACCTCACGACCGTTTGCCAACTCCAGAAGCAGGGTAGGTGCTTCTATTGTGGTTATTCCTAAACTTTTTGCATATGATGGTGAGATAAAGGAATGTGTACTACCACAATCAATCAAGGTTTTGAAACCTTTACCTTGATAGTCTGTGATGGTGTCTGAATCACCGAAAACTGGCGATTCGGCCCTTTCTTGTGTAAAGCGGCATGGACTGTCGCTTTTTCGAATTCAGCTTCCATAGTCGGATCTTCCTCTTCTTCTTCTTCGCATCTTTGCCTATTGGCAATGCAAGCGTTTCTTTCTCTTCCACGGGTAACGGCTCCTTGACCACAGGCTCCACCTTGGAAAGGCATTTGATGATGTCCTCCGCTGAGCTTGGGACATTGCCTCTTGAAGTGACCGGGTTTCGGCCGTTACTTTGAGTAGGAACAAAGTTGTTGACGTTATTTGTCCTTGCTTTCTTCCTTTGTCCCTGATTGTGACCTTGAACTCTCTTCATTTGAGGTTTGAATACTCCTCTGTTCGGGTCACTATAGGACCAAGTTTTGTTACCCCTTGGTCTAGCTTGCACCTCCTGAATTATAGGCGCCGCTCGAATAAGTGCATCCTGAAGATCTGATGGACGCATAGATTCGACATAGGTATTTACGGGTGGATTTAAGCCCGCACAAAATTTGGACACCTGCTGCGTCATGTCCATCTGTGGCGCATACTTTAAAAGTGAGACGAATTTAGAGTAATATGCGTCAAGAGTGAGTCCTAGCTGTTTTAGCTCGTAGAACTCATTCATTTTCTACGTACGATATGCAGGTGGTAAATATCTTCCCTGCACGGCTTTCTTCAACTTCTCCCAGGTAACGGACCCCTCTGAAGTCCCTTGATCCCTGCACCATTGCTTCCACCAAAGTCTGGCTTCGCCGATGAGCTTTAACTTGGCGAGCATGGCCTGATTGGTAGGTGCAGTACCAGTTGCTTCAAAGTAATCCTCCATGGATTCAATCCAAATTTCAGCATCAGCCTGGATGAATCTGCCTCTCCCATCAAACTCGGGTGGCTTTATCTGCTTGAGGAGGAACTTCTTCTCCTGGGTCATAGCAGTACTTGATGTAGGAGGTGAATTTGGAACCTGTACCTGGGGTTGTGCCTGGATAAAAGTTTTCTTAACATTATTATACGATAATCAACGTTTAGCTTATCTTTAATTTTTTTTTTTAGTTCAACTATCTCGTAAACAATGTAGCTACTTAACTTTTTAACAACTCTTATGCACAGCCAGATATTGATAAAAGAAGTCTTTATTTGTATTTACATGGGCATAGCCTTATACAACGTTTCGTGTGATGATAATCCAATCATTACATTCAATTTGGGGAGAACAACGTTGTATTGCATTTGTCTACAGGAACTGTGTAATAGTAGGGTTTTGGGTCGTGGATCTTCAGGAATCGATAGTTCATTGGAAGTTTAGGATACCCTTTTCGTTGGAATCCATACTTCTCATGGCGGCCCAACACTTTAATCCTGTCGGCTGGGATTACATGGGTTACTTCCTCATATACATATGAGTTCATTTCAACCCTCCGACCTTGAATATGTAAAGTGGAATTTACGTGAGCTTCCACAAAAATGAACAGCTTCACGACTTTCAAGTCTTCCAACCACTTGATCCTCTTTAGGTTGGTCTGTAGATAAGCAAACCGGTGGGCGGCTATATAGTAGATTCCTGAAGATCACGTCCATCTTCGTTCTATGTATAAAGGTGATGGATTATAAATCTACTCCAGGATGTTCATCATCCCAATTCTTTGTCTATAAAGCGGAGAATGCATTGCAGTCATAAACATGACCCGAAATACCAAAAATTTGTTCCACGCTTCATAACTCTGCAAGACAGCATTGAAGATGAGAAAATGTTTGGACAGTAACAATTTCTTTACTTCATTTTATTGAGATCTCATAAAAACAATTCCGTTGTTGGTCGGCTCTGATACCAACTGTAACGTGTCCACTAGTATCATCCCGGACACGTCTTAGCAGTCCATCGAAAAGGATGTCTAGAAAACTCTGCCTGGCACTCCCATGGAATGTTACGGGTTTTGCGATCTAGGTCTTCCCGCGTTTGCCATGTAGCGGAAGAATCCTGGCCGTTCCCACTTAGGATCGACCGGAATTAGGGTTTTCCTGATTGGTCATTAGCTAACAGCAACTAGAGTCAGATCCCAGCGAACTACTTTACGCAGAAACGCCAGGTCCGAAGCGGATTCACGCTGCACTTGGTTTAAGGAGAATGGGAAACAAGAGGGATGCAAAGCTCAACCTCTCTGCCATAAGGCATAGTCCCATTCTGTTTCCCTAAAACAGCGTAAATCGGGTAAGACGTAACCCTAGGTCATCGTTCTCGTTATTCGTTTTGATGATGATGATCATCCCGCTGTTCTTTGAGATTTTTGAGAAAAGTTCCCGGCTAATCGGGACCACCCAACCGTATGACGGACCCATGGTCCATCCTTCGCACTTTCCTCAGTTTGTTTTAGTTATGTAAATATCTAACACATTAATTTGACATATAACAATCAGCTTCTTTAATTAATCCCATTAAGCACTGGTTCCTTCATGTAATCTTATCACGTGACATAGAAAAACAATATCAAGCAAGTTCTTTTTTTTTTTTTACATTTCATCATTTTATCTTCGAATTACAAGGAGTTCCGCCCATAGGCTTGTCCGCCCGAAGGCTATCTAGTAATCCCCAGGGATCACTATTCCAAGCTTCCGCCCGTAAACTAGTATGCGGGCCTCGAGATCCAATCCCGAGTCACGTTAGCCCCTTGTGCAGGACGCGGAAGGCGAGGGATTTACGGCCAGAGCCCCCCTGGCACCCAAGCGTCCTTCTACTCCAAGTAGAGCTCAATGGAGAGACCTCTCGTGGCAGGTTCGGTCTACGTTCCCGGAACGGTGAACAACCCCCTTGGTTAGGGTTAGGCAGGTAGTCGGGGGTAACTGAAACTGCCTCTTCCTTCAGGCCTTTAACCTGAAGTATAGGTACTCATTTAATTTGTAATTCATAATTCAAACAGAGCCCTAAAATCTCTAGCAAGCATAAACATTTCCATTAATCAACCGAGTTGTTTGGCAAACTGGTAAGGAAGTGTTCTTTCCTTTTTGAGTGTATCAGCACTTGTTCCCAAGGTATCTTGTAAATTGGCAAGATCTTTTACATTCCGGTGTAGGGCATACCCAACTTGATTAACCCTAAAGTTCCTTAGATATGCTAGTTTCTGGTTTACAACTTTCCTTATTTAGAAGGATATCGAAAAATGCGTCTTTTTGCAAGATAACTTGCGTAGGGATCTGCCATCCTTGATGAGGGTTTTTACCCTTTCTCCTTGTGAATCAATCACAAGGCTAAATGATTTCGTACTTGTTGCGCAAGTCCTGCAATGGAGTAATCTGTTTAGATCCTTTAAGCTGACGTATGTCAGGCCTAGGGTTTCTTTTTTTAGGAACCTTAGGGACAAACCCTAGCTCCTTATCTTTACGAATTTATTGTCCCTACAGTAAGGAAAGTAGTCAAGTACTTAGGGTATGAATGTTTCTATGTTTAGATTGGTTTAGTTATCTTTTGGAAGGTAATATTAATCGTCTTGTCACGGTTTTGCTATCCTTGTGACAATTTACTTTCCAGTCAATACAATTTAATTTTAACTTCCGTTTTCCTTACAGATGAACTCATGCCAAATAACAAAATTTGCCTTGCTAAGATGTGCAATTAGCAAAGATAACTTCCTAGTAATTTGAGCATCGAAAGAAACCTTTCATGAATTTAACCATTTACAATGATTCGTTGCGAAAGGAATAAGACTAATGGTGCAAGATATAATTTCTACACCTTAGGATTTAACTAAAATATACTACTATAGTAAATAGATAATCTTGCTCGTAATTTATAATGCCTGATGCAATTTGAAGAAAAATAAGTTCTATACATTATCATTCATAAGCTAAACTCCTTCGTTACAAATAACTTGAACAAATATATCCTATCCTTAACAATTTCTCTTTGCATGATCGACTTAAAACCAAATTAAAGCCAAGAAGAAAAACATGGTTTTGGGGTGAGATATCCACATGGATACCGGGAGATGACCCTCCCATAGCTACACCTTGGACTTTCTTAGGCGGCATCGTAGTTCGAATGTGAGATAGCCTTTTTCACTTTCTTCTAGAATTCCACCGTCTCTTTGGGGAAAAAGTTTATGGGTGAGTTTGGTTTTGCAACCACAATAACCCTTGGAGGACTTTGACTTGGGGTAGAAGGAATAGAAAGCACTTATTCTCCTTCCTTCCCTTTCTTTTATCTTTTTCCCACTCTTCCTCCTTCACTCCTTCTTTTCACTCCCTCTACTTTCCCTCCCTATCTTTTATCTATTCCCAAAGCCTAGGAAGGGCTTAAGGGGGAAAGGGGGCTTAAGAGGCCCCTTAGAAGCTTCCCCCAGGAAGCTTCTAAGGCTTCTACGCCACGTGGGGGGGGGAAGGGGGTTTTAGGGCCGTCTGTCGATGGCGATGTCCAGGTGGCAAGAAATCGTGGCGGCTCCTCACCAGCTCGCGCAGCTATGTCCCTCGGCTTCTCCCTCCCTCAGGCCCTCTCTCTCTCTCACGTTGACAGCACGATGTTATGGCGGCACTCCCTCCCTCCTTTCGTCATGGCAGCAGCACAGGGTATTTGGCAGCCCTCCTTTACTTTCCTCGGCCGTTTCCTGGCTCTCCCCTCTTCACGACCACCCCTCACGCATTCACGGCAGCTTCGTCCTCTTGATCTTCCGGGGGCCCCTTCACAGCGTGTCGACCTTGATTTAAATAGGGGAGGGGAGGGGGATCTTCCCTCCCCTGCGTGTCATCACGCATGCTTTCCCCCTCACTCCATGCTCCACCAAGGAGCCTAATTGCTCCTTCTATTCCCCTCCCCCTCCAGCTCGTCAGTCGGCTTGGGGGATAAGGGGGAATTTAAAAAATTTTCATTTATCCAATTTTCATTTTCATTTGAGGCAGTTCACGCGTGTGTTTCTTTTAGCAAATCGGAATATTACACATCATAAACTAAGGGCTTGTGCAACTACCAACCCCTTTAGAGATTGTAAAAGCTAGTGTGGCGGTAGCTCTTGATGCCATTGGTTACAAATCCTTTGCATCGAATATTGCTGAGGAATTTAAGGGCATTATGAAACATTATATTAACATTATTACTAAAAACTATTGGCAAATTGGTGTGGATGTCAATTTCCTAAAGCGTCAAAAAAATATGATGGACACATAAAGAATGTGTGAGGGTGCATGAATGGGTGTAGGTCTAGTGTGGTAATAATGAATGGGTAGTGTTGGAGTGATCTAGTGTGAGGGCTAGTGTGGTAGGGATCTAGCGTGTAAGTGAGATGTGAGATAGGTGTGTGTGGAGGTGGGTGTGCTTAGAGTGTGTGTGCATAAGAGAGACTGTGTGTGCAATGGCTATGTAGGTGCATGGATGGAGTAGTTAGTTCATGCAAGGATGTGTTTAGAATAGTGTGTAAGCATGTTAATTTGTGTGGATGCTATGTTTTGGTGAACAAAAAATAACTAGGTGTGTATAAATGGTTACGAGTGTGTGTGTGTGTTTGATGTCAGGAGCATGTGTAGTGTAGGGAGTTTGTGGAATTGTTGGAGGGGGGATATGTTTTAGTATGTTAGGGTGTGAGTTTTAATGTGTGTGTGTGTTTGTGTGAGGACATGGAGAAAAATGTGTGTGTGTGTGCATGTGAATAGGTTGGTCTCTTCATGCTCTAGAACTAAGAAAAATATAATTTCTCCTACCAAGATAGAGCTCTAATGGGATTGTGCCATGGGGCTCCCTCTGTGGAATTCTTGAGGTCACGATTTAGAAACAATTGGGGACCTCCAGGATGTAAACCATTGATTATGCATTACCTACCCAAAAACATTTTCTTCTTCCTATTTGAAAATGAGCAAGATGTATTGAATATTCTAAGCTATGGACAATGGATGTTGAGAAGCTCCCCTTTAATGTTTTTCAAATGGACTGCGAACTTCCATCCTTCAACTTGTCTCAAACTGACTTGTGTTCCTATTTGGGTTGAGCTTCCCAATTTTCCACTAAATTTGTGCCCATTCTTGAAACTGATTGCTGACCCCATAGGTAAGTTGTTAGGATAGAGACCCTATATGGACATTAATCCTAGATGGCACCCTTAATTACTCATTGAGGTAGACCTAAATAAGAAGCTAATAGACTCTCTTCTCATCTTAGATTAAGAATGTAATTTTATTAAGGAGTGATGGATAGTTTACAAAAACCTACCTATTGCATGCTTTGAATGTCTTAAAAATGGGCATTTCATAAGTATTTGCCTTGAATGGAGAACCCAAGAACATAGTGAAGTGAAATAGGACACTACCCCACCAAAATTCGAGAAAGCCCAATATTATGGGTTTCAACTAGTTAATAACAATGGGAATAGTAAAAATAAGGGTTATACTTATCCAAAACAAAGTAATAGCTCTAGGAATACAAGTGAAAATAGGTATTCAACACTTTTTATGAACCTGGACAGTGATTCTAGAGGAAACACTGGGATGGGGCAAATGAGTGGAATTGCATACATTGAAATAAATAAGAAATTGAAGGTTTGTGTTATCCAAGTTACAGTAGATAAGAATAATAATTGGATAGCTACTCATATTAAAACAATGGATAAACTTGTAGTTATATCATTGTATGCCCCTAACAACTCAGTGAAAAGAGGGAAAGCTTGGGATTTCTTGTAGGTAATTCAATGTTCCATCATATTGGCTAGGGACTTTAACATGGTTGAAACCATTAAAGATAGATCTATGGAGAAAGGTCAATGCATTGCATGTATAGAAAAGACAAATGTTTGGTAGTTAAAGCTTTTCATGGCCTTTTAGATCTAAGTTTAGTGAGCATGGTTTCTGTTTGTCAAACAATCAAACTAAACCCAACCTTAGGAAAGCTAGATTGAATAGATTTTATATGTCAGCAAGTTTACTTGCTTCTTCCTTTAATGTCAAGTGTAAAATGTTTAACATAATTTTAATGCCTGGTAATCTTCATATTAAGTTAAGTCTCTCTACCGATGACCATGTTGTCAAAGTAAGCTAGTTTCATGTAACAGATCCTAGAAAATTTAAACTCTGGGAGTTTCAGGATTCTATCGAGTATATCTAGGCTAATTCCTTTCAAACAATGAGCTCCCCAACAATTTCCTAGATTAGAGGCATTAGAGAAACTCGGGATGTTCTCAGAAAGGTAAGGTGCCTACGAGTTCGAAAATATAGAAATCCAAAGCAAGTAAATATTTACTTAGCAAGACTTTAAACACAATATTAGTGAGTTTGGGAATCTCCCAATTCCCATTTTTTAAATACTAAAAAGGTGGCACCCGGATAACATGCCTATAAGTTTCTCAAAACCATATGATGTGACCTATCATTGGAAAGCACTTAAAAAATGGAATCTATTGAGCTATAGAGCGATCGATTTGGAGTTATAATGTTTAAGTTATGACAAATCCAAAGATTTGATCACATGTCCCAAACTTATGGGAAATTCCTATATTCCCTAGTATGGCGTTTTTAGAAACTAGAATTGACGCAAGGCAAGCTCACTTACATGAAGATCTAAGTAAAATTAAGCAAGAACTGATGGAACTTGAAAATAAGGAAGCCTCCGACATAATACTCTTACAAGGCAATGGTGGGCTGGCAAAGCTAACATGCCAACACTAGATATGTTTAGCATCGTTTAAAAATAAGAAAGGAAAATGCTTAATTCTCCTTCTTATCAAAGAAGATGGAACCAAAGCCAAAGACAATGCTAAAAATCTTATAATAGCCAAGGATCTCTTCACTAAGATCTTTAGCATCCCAAGAACCATTAACTTTGAGGTAAATAATGCAATAGCTACTATAGCTAGAGTCAAGTAGAAGGTAGTTCCACCTATCAGAGTTGTCAAACTAATACATGAAAGGGATGACAAAGATGTGTTAGCCAATTGGGGGCCCAAAACTTTTCTGAAATTTGTATAGGAAGTCTTTGCAAAAACCATGGCTAGGAGGTTGGCTACACATCTGGATTATTAGGTAAGAAAGGAGCAAAAAGGCTTCATCAAAGGTAGATATATTTTAGACTCTGTGGCATCTCAAAGGCATGGTTTAAGTATAAGAAGCTCCTTGTGCGTGCTCCACACCTTGATCTTACCTTACCATGGGCCTCAAGTGATTGTGTCTGGTTTAGCTTCTTCCACAAGTCTTCCTTGGGGGGAGTTATGAATTAAGCCTACAAGCTATTCAAAAAAGGTGTCCAAGTATAGGGGGATCTTTGGGATACAAAAATTAAGGCATGGCTCTTAAAAGAGCAACTTAAGAGTAAGTTTTAATTAAAGCATGCTAAGCTGTGCGTAATCAAAAGTAAGACCAATCTGTCGGGTCCCCACCTATCAGTTGTCATCAACATCAACCTCGCTTTCAATGTTAGAGGGGTGTGCTTAGTAGGTGATAAACCTCTCTTTCCTCTTCCTAACTTGCACTAAGATCCTAATGTACTATATTATAAGTTAAATGATAGATGGCATATTGACTAGAGCCCATGATAGTGGATAAAGAGATTTAGTAAACTTTGAGAGGGCTCATAAAATAGTAATAAGGAATGAAATGTGCCCCAAATGCAACCAATAGGTAGAATCTATAACCCATATGTTTTACAATTATCCCGATAATAGTAATATTCTTTGCTTCTTGCAGATCTTGATCTTGCCATACCACCCATTTAAGATATCATGGAAGAAGACTATCTTAGGGGAAATTTATGGCATTCCCCTAATAATATGGAATTGGGTAAGGGATTTTTAACCTCTTGAATATATGGACTAGTAGAAATAAAAACATTTTGAAAACATGTCTATGGAACCATTAAATGGGTTTAAATTTGATTTTTTGATGCAATATGAGAATGATATGGGCAAGATACAGAAACTTCATGAAGATCTTCATCCTAGCTCCAATATTGAAGAAACTACATATATTCTAACGGAAATGAAAAATAAGCTTAGATAGGAGGACAGTAGCAGAAAAAGAAACATCTTTTTTTTAGTAGATGATATTGTAAATGCTCACAATTTCTCGGGACCCTTCCTTGTAGTGGAGCAAAGACAAATCAATATAATAGATGCATATTTATTTTTATTTCCTCTCTAATACATTTCAAGCTTCCTTTTAAAAAAAGTGGCACCCAAGAATCTAAGGTCAAATCAAGATAACATGAGCAATATTCGAGGTAAGTGGTCTACCACTTGAGTCAACACACACAATTTGGGCCACTTCTCTAACTAGATAATTGATCAGAGTGCATGGAGACTCAAGTGATGTTGTGACCTGGGAAGGTTAAGAGCCGCTCAACACAAAGATAGTGCAAATTGAACACCCATTGTGCATTTATAGTGATAGCTTACAAGCACCACCCAATAATGCACATGCAAGAAAAAGGTATTGCACATAGAACAAAATTGATCCGGTGCTACTTGTGAAGAACATGAACATGCAAAATCAATAATACAATGTTGAAATGTAGAGAGAGAAGATATGCAGAGATGTGATAAAGAGAGAAGAGACACACCATATACACTCCCAAAGACTACAACATATTGATCACAATCTACATATATATAAGTGAGATCTAGTCTAGATAGGGTGAGCTATATATAGCTCCAACACCCCCACTCAAACAAAGGTCTCCAGGTGCAAATGAAGAAAACCTTGGGGGAGCAGAAGGGAAAAACCCGAGTTCCTTTATACAAATAAAAAAACATGATCAACAAGGATTATTGTGAGTATGTAAAGTGAATTTGTGCATGTGAAGTGAAACTGAATATGTTTGTACAAAGATGACCGAGAGGTCTCATAGATGTATGTGCATGTGTGAAGTGTATGGTGCCTACAAGGAGTATGTACAATGGCACTAGAATGTTGTAGTAGGTAAACTCTCAAATATTGAAGTTGAGACAACTCTAAGTTTTGATCACAACAACAAAGTGAAGCATGCTTCATTGAGTTCTTTGGTGAATATATTTGTAGTCGTCTAATCACTTAGACAATGCTCAATCATGATCATGCCTTTCTTTACTTCATATTGAACATAATGATAATGTATTGCAATATGTTTAGACCTGTTATGTTGAACATAGTCTTCAACAAGACTAATAGAACTTTGATTATCACATCAAAGTGGTGTGCTTGAGAGAGAAGTATGGCCAATATGTGATAGAACTTGTCAAAGCCATACTAACTCGAGTTGCTAAAGATGCATCTACATATTCAACCTCTATAGTAGAGATATCAACACAATGTTGTTTCTTGCTAGTCCAAGAAACAAGACATGATAAAGAAATAATTTCCACTTGTAGAATGTATAAATCAGTGAGAGATTGCCAAATTTACATTTGTATAATCCAAAAGTTGAAGTGAATGTAGAGAATTAGAGTTTTGTTGACACCAATAAACCAACCCAAAATCTTTAGTGCTTTTCAAATACTTCTGAACTTATTTAGTTGTAGTCCAATGTTTAAGGCATGAAGAACTTAGATATTGTCCAAGAAAATTTGCAGCAAAAAGAATTTTAGGGCAAGAACTTAAGCCAACAAATTGAAAACATCCAAGAAGATTAGCATAAGGTTTAGGTAATGCTAATTGTCCATCATTTTTGTAGAAACTGAGAGTTTTTGTTAGAACTCACAAGACAAGGAGTACTAGTAGGACGTGCGGAATCCAAATCAAACTTCTAAATAATATCTTCATTGAAATTTTTTGATGCAGTAATAAAATACTCTTTTCTTAATAGCGTTGAATTTGAATACCAAGACATGATTGTATGTCTCCAAGTTTAACCATATCAAATGTAGAAGATAAAACATTCTTTACTTATTGAAGGAAGTTAAGATTTTTAGAAACAAGTATGGTATCATCCAAATATAAAGGAAGAATAAAAAAACTATAATTCCAGTGCTTGACATATAAGTTAGGATCTAAAGAATAAGAGATAAGACCTTGTTTTGTAAGGAAGAGATCAACATTTTGATACTGTCAAGAATCGCGTGGTGGAGGGGGTTGCTCAAGATGCTGACCGAACACACACAGAATGCACAAAGAGAAGCTCACTCAAGAGACAAGAAGAGAGATGGAGGCCAAAACGTTTTCTTGCTGATTTCTTATTCTTCTTCCACACTCTTTACAATGTACACAAAGTATAGATAAGATGCAACATAAAAGGAAAGTGGCCTACTAAGTCAAACAATGCATAACCGACTACACTAGTCGACTGGCGCTATAACTACGCCAGCTGTAAATAGGTGTAACAACCTGAATATAATAAGTAATGAGTCAGTGGCCATGTGAGAGCCATAATGACCACCGACGTGCTAAGTGTAGACGTGTGGACCCATCTAACCAGGCGGTCCATCATCAATGTCCGCATGTGTTGAGCTTGTCATCTCAACACTCCCCCTTTTCCTTTGGCAACATAGCAGCATTCATAGTAGGAATTCTAGCATCTAGAGTGAACATACGTCCAACTCTACTTCCCTTTGCTACCAACCTGCATTTGTCATTGAAGTCTTCTACAAAGCAGCCCTTTGCATTAAATCTGACTTGCAACCCTTGCTCTACCATTTGACCGACTAACACCAAGTTCTTTGTAATAGATGGCACATGTAATACATCTGAAAGACTCTTTGTCTTACCATCATGCAAGGACAAGGAAACTTTTCCAATGTGTGAAATTGGGTGGCATGAGTCATCACCCGTCTGCACATAACCTGCATTCTGCAAATCCTGCATCTCTCCAAACCATTCTGCATGGCTGGTCATATGATTGGATGCACCTGAATCAACATACCAAACATCTTCATGTGTTCCCTTTCCTGCAACAGCATTCAGCATATGCTGCATAACGAACAAACGTTCATTTTTGTCTTCATTTTGTCGTGAAGATGATGCATAGTTTCCTTGCTGCAACTTACCCCTGCGGATATCATCTCTCTTAGCATAACATTGGGCTGCAATATGACCTGTTTTGCCACAGTAGTGGCACACAATACCAAAGTTGTTAGAACCTCTGTTCTGCCATCCACCTCTTCCTCTAAATCTCCCCCTGCCTCTAAAGTTACCACGACCTCCTGAAACCTGCATATCGCCAAATTGCTGATTCAATCTGTTTTGCTGGTTGTCACTACCACGTCCTGTACCACGGCCTCTTGAAGAGAACCTACCACGTCCCCTTCCAGAATTGGAGTAGAAAGCTTGGACCTGTTCACCACTTCTTTCAGATGTCTCACTCTGCATGTTGATCTCTTCAGTGATCATAAGGGAGACCAATTCATTGAAGTCTGGAAATGGCTTTCTGACATATACGGAAGTTACAAAAGACTTCCAAGCCTTTTCATTGTTAAGTCCACCCAAGGTAGACGACACCAAATCATCATCATCGGGCATTGCATCAATCGCTTCCAATGCATCTGCAATGCTTCTTACCTTTAGTGCATACTCATTGATAGACATTGTTGAGTGTTGAAATGACTTGTTTTTTGGCTGATTTTTGTTGTTTTTGAGAGCTGAATGGTTGATTTTATGGGATGATTGGTTGATTTGGAAGTGGTTTGAGAATGTTTTGGATGATAATGATTGTGTTTTGGAAGTTCATGATGTTTGTTGATGGTTCTGTGATGTTCTGATAGGTTCTGATTGGTTCTGTATACCTTCTGTTTTGTTCTGTTTTGGTCTGTTTTGTTATGATTGTCTTCTGTAAGGAGGGATGGAGTATTGATTGATGAAGAATGAGATATTGAGAAAGCTTATTGAATGGTTTGTGAGAGTTTGAAATGATTTGAGAGTGAGTTATGAAGTTTTGATAACCTTCTGTAACCTTCTGTAGGTCTTCTGTAGAGCTTCTGCTTCTGTTCTGTTTCTGTTCTGTTCTGTACTGTAACTGTTCTGGTACTGTTCTGTAGACTGTTCTGTATGCTTCTGTAAGTGTTCTGTGGAATGTATGTGTGACTTTGGGAAAGTTTTCTAGCCTTGGAAAGAGGTGAATACAAGTGCAAAAGAGCTGAAAGAAGTGGAAGAAGTAGCTGCTGAAGACTCAAGTGAAGACTAGAGTGAAGTGACAGTAGTGAGCTATGAAAGGACACTGTAGTGGGTCTGGTGACTCTTCATATCAGACATACCTCTTGGGAGGGGTATCCACGACCTAAGAGTGATTATTGAGAGTGATTTTGAGAGATTGTAGTGAGGATATGATGTATTATTGATGGAGAGAGAGAGAGAGAGTCAGAGATAGCCAATTCTACAAGAACAGAGTGATTGTATATGAGAGATTGAGAGAGAAGACTATGAAGATATTGAAGATGAATACTATGTGATGTATTTCCATTCAAAGATGGTGTACTTCTTTGCTTTCTTTGTTCTATTGATGGATTTTGTGAAGATATTGAAGAATATGGTTGATTCTATCAAAACCGTGGGAGATCTACATGATGCTGTATGAAGATTTGTTGTGCCTGGTGTTCTTTTCTTCATTGTGATCATAGGAAACATGATAAACAAGCTTGTTGATGTTACAAGATAGATTTTCTTGCAAGAGAATTCCCTTTTCCTTGGTGTTCCTCTCGGGGCTCCATGTTTTTGGTGCGCAGCCGGGGAAGCTTGCCAGCAACAAGCACCAAAAGAGGCTGAAAATGAAGGAATTGGCATTGCCAAGAAGAGAAGAATTCAATGGATGTTTGTAAAGTTCCTTCTTCCACTGAAGAGTTGAAATTTCTCATAATCAAAGCCACTTTCCACAAGAATTTCATCCCACAATGGCGGAAACACATCACCATCATGATGTATGCTCTATGTGGTGGACAGTTTCCTCTTCCTGTTAAAGCAGCAGAAACTTGCATCTTGGTGGCAAACTGTTTGGGAACAAACTGAAGAGCAGAAACAGAGAGGATGACCATCCATGGAAGATTTGGCATTCATTGAAAAGTTTCCAGACAACATCAAGTGGGAGATTGTGAAGAAGCTTCAGGAGTCTTGGTCTGTAGAGGTTCACAAAGATAAGAAGGAAAAGAGTTGGAATTTGTTCGTGGATGCTCAACAGCAAGATACATGGGATGCTTGGTGTACTGATAATCTTCTGTTTGTTCAATTAGCAACCCACTGGAAGTTGGTAGACAGAGTGTTTTTCACAACATACACTGTTGAAACCATCAGAAGTTGGCATTACTATGATGATGGCACCACCACAATGCTCAGACGTATGCATTTTGACACCTTCAGAACCGAATACCTTCCTCTGTGTAGTGGCATAAAAGCAGAATTCAGGGACGTTGAGAGGAAAGAAGTAGAAGAAATGTTGGCAAGAGAGTCCTCAAGAGACTGAAGCCTTCTGTTAACCCTCTGTGGAGCACTAACAACATAGTGGAGTCAACCCCCTGATGAATGACGCAATAAAAAGGCAAGCGTTGGAACGAGTCCAGAGGTACGTGAGAAGAGAGAAAGCAAGAATCAGAGCCGAGAGCGAGCTCGCAGCAGAAGCCGCCTTTGACGCCCTTGCGGAACTCTTTACAGAAGTCCCAATGGCACATCAAGCCCTTCCTCCTCCTGCTGGAGGTCCACTTCCAAGCCAGATCCGTCCTGGAAATATTGATGACAGACCAGCGAATGTAGTCCCATTGCCAGTTTTTAAGGGAGAGTACAATGAAGACCCCGATCTTCATGTAGCAGAGTTTATGGTAGCATGTGTGGCTAACAATGCCACAACCCCTGAGCATTGGTTGGCAATATTCCCCGCCACTTTCAAGGGTGCGGCGTTTCAGTGGTATGAGAGACAAGCAGCAGGAACTTTTGGCACATGGGACGACCTGAAGTTGGCCTTCCTCACTAAATTCAGGCGTGAAGGTTTTGAAGAACGGATGAGAGAGGAATTTATGAACCTAAGTCAGTCCTCTGGAGAAAGAGTAGAAGCTTATGTCTCAAGAATGGAATCCATCCTGAAGAGATGGACTAACCACAATCTAGATGATGGCATTCAGAAGGGAGTGTTTCTCAGAGGATTACAACCAGAAGTCCGTAAGTTTGTGGAGCTGCAAAGACCAGCCACACTACAAGCTGCAACAGAAGGTGCAAGACTGTATGATAAAGTGGAAGCTAGACTAGCAATGAATACAGGAAGAGGAGTCTTACCTCCTCTGATGCCAGGAATGATGTACCCACCAAATGCAGTTGCAGGGACTGTTCCCTACCCCTACCAACAGATGCCTCCGGTATCACAGTACAGTGCACCAAACCCACAGTGGCCACAATCCATGCCTCAAATGATGGTTCAACCACAACAACCATGGTCTCAACCAATTTCCTCAATGCCAAATCAACAGCAACAGTGGAACCCTACCAACTGGAGTCAACAGCCAATAGTTCAAACAAGAGCACTGAATCAGAACCAGAACAGAGACCCCTCTGTACCAGCCCAACCAGTTTATGCAGTGATTACAGAGACTCCTCAAAACCCTCCTGCCAGTACGTCAGGAGGAGAAAGCTTGAAGGATTATTTATCCAACTCAGTTGCAAACATAAAAAAAGAGTTGATGGATGTGATTACAAAACAACTACAGACATTGAAAGTGAATACCGCGAGCATATCCAATGTTGCAGGAGTAGGAAGAGATGTGATGCGGTCAAATACTTGGTGTGGTAAGTGTCATCAAGCAGGCCACTTAGCCACTGAATGTACACGAAAACCAACCATCCCTGGAGCCTTCTGTTCCTACTGTTTGCGGAAGAACCATACAGAGGACATTTGCTCTCTGAAGGAGATGCATGATAGGAGAAGGAAGGAAGAAGACGCAAGATTCAACCTGCTGGAATCCAAAATGACAACACAGGATATTGGACCCAAGCCTAGAGAGTTTGGTCCTAATTTCGGACCTAGAAGATTTCCTTCTCAAAGTTATAGAGGCAGACAGTCTGGCGGTGGTCAGAGATCAGAAGTGGAGTGTTACAGATGCGGGGAAAAGGGACACATCTCACCAAATTGTCCAAATCCTCGAAGGTCAGTGGATTACAAGCCCTTATGCAGTCGATGCAAAGGAGAAGGCCACACTGCAAAAGACTGTCCAAGCCCAGCCCCAGTGAAAAACAGTGCTACTGATAGTCCGTCCAAGGCCCAAGAGCCTACCTCCAATTTTGTGGAATTGGAAGTTGCTGCCATCACTCGTGCAAAGCAAAAGGAACCGCCTACCCAGAAAGCAAATAACCCTTCTGCCAGAACAGTGAAGTTCAATCTTCCACCAGAAGAACAGAACAGAACAGAGCCTAACAGTGCCGTACAGAGCCCTATAGTGCCACAGAGAGTTACAGAGACAGTTACAGAGACAGGACCAGAGGTCCAGGATACAGAAGAGGAGGAAGTGCCACAAGTGGTAGAAGAAGTTCCTGTAATTCCTCTGTTGGAAGAAAGAGGAAAAATGAAAATGGGTGTTGCCCCATTCCCTAATCGGTTAGAGAAGCCAGTGGATCCTATTAAGGAATACGATCTGGTCAGAGATCTAGATACCTTTAAACCAAACCTTACATTCCGACAATTATTGATGTTGTCTCCCAGTTGCCGGAAAAGGTTCAAAAGTATACTGACAAGAAGACGTGGCTTAAGGATTGCTCCCTCAACAGTAACAAAGTCCAACAAGGCTCCAGAGCGTGTAAAAGAAGTGGATGTAGCTAATGCTTTCCTAGATCCAGGTACTCCAGAGACTGGTGTGTGGATAGAAGGCTGCTTCATTGCAAACGCACTGATTGATGGTGGTTCATCAGTGAACATTATGACGGATGTGACAATGAAGGATCTAGGCCTACAAGGTGTGCAACCCACCCAATGGCTCATCAGACTGGCGGATCAGAGTAGAATCAAGCCTTTGGGCATTCTCCCATATGTGAAGACTACAGTGGCTGGAAAAGATTATTGGCTAACCTATTTGGTGGTGAAGCCAAACTCTTATGGTACATCCTATCCTCTGTTACTTGGCAGACCACGGCTTTTTGAAGCCAGAGCAAGGACGGATTGGTTCAAAGGAACTTTGACCTTGGGCAGAGGACCCAACAAAGTGGTGCTGAAACTGTATGGTTCTCAAAAAGGACATGGATCCACCTCCTTGGAATTATCTTCTGACTCTCCTAATGAGGTTGCGGATGGAACATCAGCAGATGAAGATGCTGTCAAACAGATCCTTCCCAAGAAAACAGTGGCACATTCCTTAACAGTGGATACTGTAAGCCGACTTCCAAAAGAGGCAAAGCCATTATCAATGGGTGAATACTTCCTGCCTGAATCAGGCATGACTTCTGAAATCACTTCTGACAGTGAGATAGAAGCATGGATGTACTGCTCTCCCTGTTACATGGTCACAGCAGAAGCAGAAGCAGAGACAGAAGCAGAAGCAGAAGCAGAAGCAGAAGCAGAAGCAGAAGCAGAGACAGAAGCAGAAGCAGAAGCAGAGACAGAAGCAGAAGCAGAAACAGAGACAGAAGCAGAGACAGAAGCAGAAGCAGACACAGAGACAGAAGAGGATGGATATGATATGGACGAAGAAGGTGATGGGAGTGAAACGGAAGAGTCTATCCCACCTGAAGAGGATACATTTGACGAAGAAGTTTCAGAAGCTTCCGAAGCAGACGAGCTCATGCTATGGGACAGAATGGCAATGGTACCATTTGGTTTGGTAAATGAATCTTCTTATATGCAAAACCTTTATAAGAAATGGATTAAGAAGAACAAGCTGTCTTTCAAGAGTGGCTCCTGCCATCCTAACCCATCCTTGCCAAAGACAGATGATGATGATGCACCGTGCCAACAAGCACCAATCCAACTAACCCAACAAGCATCAAAGGGTCCCTGTTATGTGACGTTCCTGGATGTATCATCAGAAGATGAGTCTTCAAGTCAAGAGGTAATTAGTTTTGAAACCAAACCCGAAACAGCTCTAATCCCATTCCAACATCTCAAGGAGCAACCTAAGTCTCCACCAAAAGAAGAAGTTGGTTCTAGTGGGACATCAGAAGAGGACATCACTCCCTTGAAGGAGTCGGATCTATATCCAGAAGCAGTCCGTGGGACCTTCATCCGTGAAGTAGAAGGTGAAAGGCAGTTAACCTTTGTGGATTCAGAAGGCACTGAACGCCACTTGAAGGTGGGTAGAAGTCTCCCAGAAGAGGAGTTGTCAACCTTGTACAACTTGTTGAAAGAAAATTTGGACGTGTTTGCGTGGTCCTACAAAGACCTAAAGGGATTGATCCCACGATATGTCAACATCATATTGACTTGGAGCCTGATGCCAAGCCAGTCCGGCAACGACAGAGGCGAATGAACCCGAATTATTCCACATTGGTGAAAGCGGAGCTGCTGAAGCTTCTAGAAGCCGAGTTCATCTATCCAGTGGCAAATAGTGAATGGGTTTCACCCATCGTGGTTGTACCCAAGAAGAATGGCAAATTGCGAATGTGTGTGGATTTCCGAAAGCTTAATTCCAAGACGAAGAAGGATCACTTTCCTATCCCTTTCACAGACCAACTGTTGGACACAGTGGCAGGACATGAGCTTTATTCTCTTCTGGATGGATTCAGTGGATACAACCAAGTCCAAATCGCAGAAGAAGACCAATCCAAAACAACCTTCACCACAGAATGGGGGACCTATGCTTACCGAGTGATGCCATTTGGGCTCTGCAATGCCCCTGCTACTTTCCAACGAGTCATGATGGCTGCATTTCAAAATCATCTGCACGACTTTATTGAGGTATATTTGGATGACTTTTGTGTCTATAGTTTGATCCGTGAACATTGGGAACACCTAGAACAATGCTTTGACCGATGCCGGGAGTATGGGATTTCCCTCAACCCCGACAAATGCATCTTTGGGGTTTCTTCTGGAGTTCTGTTGGGCCACATTGTCTCTGCACAAGGGATATCAACAGACCCTGCAAAGATCGAAAAGATTGCAGCTCTGACAGCACCCACCAACCTCAAATAGTTGAGGGGATTCCTAGGCCATGTGGGTTACTACAGAAGGTTCATAGCCCATTTTGCAACAAAGGAAACTTCCTTGCACAAGCTCCTGAGGAAAGATGCAGAGTTTACTTGGACAGAAGAATGTGACAAAGCCTTCCACACTCTGAAGCAGTGTCTGATAGAGGCACCCATTCTACAACCTCCTGATTGGACGAAAGAGTTCCACGTACACACTGATGCATCAATTGAAGGCTTAGGTGCTGTCCTCTGCCAAAAGGGCTCCTCAAAGTTGGATCAACCGATCTATTATGCAAGCCGAAAAGTCACTGATAGGGAATGGAACTATACAGTGACAGAGCTGGAGTGCTTGGCAATGGTGTTTGCCCTGGAGAAGTTTCGCCATTACCTCCTATCTACCCACTTTAAATTTTATGTGGATCATGAGGCCCTGTCCTTCTTAATGAACAAAGCAGATGTGAAAGGACGAATGATGAGATGGCTCCTTTTATTCCAGGAGTTCGACTTTGAGGTGATTACTAAGCCTGGTCGTTCCCATGTTCTGGCTGATCATCTGTCGCGTATCCCACAAACTGCAGACGAGGAGCAAGATGATCCAGACCTCCCTGATGCTTCCTTATTCTTGGTAGAAACTGTCACTCCCTGGTATGCGGACATTGCCAATCTGCTGGCAACCCAACAGTACCCTCCGGGTATTTCTAGTCGGGAAAGGAAGAAGCTCATGCTAGAATCAGCCCCCTACACCCTGCTAGGCGGTGCACTGTACAAGAAGGGCAAAGATGAAGTGCTTCGAAGATGTGTTGCAGGGGATGAGATTGGGATTGTTCTAAAGGCTTGCCACGACGAGCCATGTGGAGGTCACTTTGCAGGAGAAGCTACAGCCAGGAAGGCTCTGCTAGCAGGATATTGGTGGCCTACAATTCACAAAGATTCCTATGATTACTGTAAAAGATGTGATGCTTGTCAAAGAATGGGGAAACCCACGAAGACAAGTGCCATGCCACTGCAACCTATCCTTCCGTTGAAGCCGTTTGAGAAGTGGGGCATTGACTTCGTAGGTCCAATCGATCCTCCTACCAGAAGGAAACAGAACCGATACATCCTCGTATGTATGGATTATATTACAAAGTGGTGTGAAGCTAAAGCCCTAAAGCGGGACGATGGTAACAGCGTGGCCCTATTCATGTACGAGAATATCATCACCCGTTTTGGCAGTCCCTTAGAGCTGGTAAGTGATAGAGGCACTCATTTCCTCAACAAAGTCATGGAAGAGTTGACAGAGTTGTATAAGATCCGCCATCGCAAGTCCACTCCTTATTACCCCAGAGCCAACGGCCAAGTCGAAGTCACGAATCGTATCCTCTGCTCGATTCTGACAAGAACAATTGCTGCACATCGTCGTGATTGGGACGATCGACTTACAGAGGCCCTCTGGGCGTACAGAACCTCCCATAAAGCAGCAACGGGACAGACACCTTTCCAGTTGGTGTATGGAACAGAAGCTGTTTTTCCTGTTGAATTGGAATTACCCTCTTTGAGAGTGGCGATCAAAGAGCGTTTGGGGGATGATTATTCATTGCAACGTCATCTCCTGCACTTGGAATGTTTGGATGAAATTCGTCGGATGGCTCTACAGTGCATGGAAGCCACGCAAGCTCGACGTAAGGCTTACCATGACAGTTTCATCAAGCACAAGGCGTTCAAAGAAGGTGATTTGGTCCTAGCCTATGATTCACGCTTTGGCAAGTTTCCTGGCAAGCTCCAACAGCGGTGGATGGGCCCCTATAAGGTACTTGCAGTCAACCCTAATGGTTCTGTTCAAGTGCAGACCGTTGATGCCTCTGATGATCCCTTTCTGATCAATGGATATCGCCTGAAGAAGTACTTCCCTCCTTGGGGATCTTGACAATTAGGGACACTTGATCCTTTCCCTCGTTGGCGCGGCACTGTACTTCTTATGATGCTACTTCTAATAGCCGTTCTTCAACCACTTCTGATGAAGTGGGCGCAACCCTCTGTCCCCTTAAACCCCCCTTCCAGCCTTGATCTCTTATCCTCTATTTTCCACCAGCGACAGTGGCGAGGTTGGTCTTGACACATGGTTTTTCTACCATTCCCTTGCTCAATTTGCAGAAAAAAAGAAAAGAAAAAAAAAACAAAACATATCGGTCATGGGAGAAAAGGACTAAGGTCCCTGTCATGCCGACCTATTCTTCGAGAAAAGGTGGAAACACCCTCGGGAATAGGGAAAAAAAGAAAAGAAGAAGAAGAAAAAAAAAACAAAACAAAACAAATCTGTTATGAGAGAAAAGGAAGCAATTCCCTGTCATAGCAGGCCTCGTTCCAAGCAACGGTGGTAAACACCCTTGGGCGGGAAGCTGGCTGTGGAAAAGGTGGTAACACCCAGCAGTCCAGAAAGTGGATTCATTAATTGATATTCCTAGGATCCAATTCCGAAGCTGCCTCCCTTGGTACGCTGTGTCATGGGTCTCTTTGCAAAGTGACTATCTGTCCTCTAGCAGACAACATGTTCCTATCCAATACAATATTCGATTTGATGGCTACCTCCCTGGGTACGCCTCTTCAACAACTGATGACGCGATCTTCATCGACAAACAATCGAGTGATTTGAGCTTTCATCCTAACCGGATGGGGAAGTGAGTATGGTTACCCTCTATAATTATCAACAGAGCGTGAGACAGAGGGCGGGGCGAGAGACCAGTCTTTTCCCTTCAAATCAAATGAGAGGTGAGAAGTGTGAATGAAGTGTTGCACGCACGGGTTGGGCCTCTCAATGCACAAAGCACAATTTGTTTCTGTGCACGGCACCATAAGGCTCCCTGGCCTTCCTTCTCGCACCGTATGCCGGCACAGGGCGCGATGCACAGTTGCACACCAAATGCGCACAAGGCATACAACCTTTGCACAAGTGACTATGAGGATTACATCAATGGGTTTCAGGAAAAGGCTGCCCTTCTGTATTTATCCACAGAGCGTGAGACAGAGGGTGGGCTGAGTGTGACTGGAGTTTCTTCAATCAATTACCGAGAGGTGAGATTGAGGGACGTTACGACACTTGGAGTCAGGTATGTTCCCGTTTCCCTGTGCACCCACGGGATGGGTCTTTACCGTCAACACAAGACACATCACCCTGTTTTGTACACTGCACTGTAAGGCTTCCTTGCCTTCCTCCTTGCACTTATGCCAGACGGGTTGGACGCACTACTGCACCATCAACTGTGCACCCTGGCATACTCCCTTTGCACCATTTTCCCCTTGTTGATTCCTCAACCGCGTATGAGATATGGGTTTTAATCATTCTTCCGCGAGTGATATTAGTCATGGGGCGAGTGACTGTTCTTTCATTTCAATTGAGTGATTGTGAGTTGAGTGTAGTATTCCTCATCATCGACGAATTTCTTGCGATTCCTTCCATCAGCTACCTCCCTGGGTGCTGCCGCGTGGTCCCTGCCATGACGAACGTGTGCCGAGAAGATGCCTTGGTCCCTCCAGCGCCGACAACAACACTGGACGTGCCATCGATACTCAAGTTTGATTCTTGACGAAATGGGCCAAGTTTTTCTAACCCTACACTTTGGTTTCTTCGTGACGGTCATGTTTTAAGAGTGGGGAAGTTAGTGGATGGTCTGTGGCGTGGTCCTAGGTCCCTGATGTTCGGTTAACCCTATCCGTTAAGGTCTTAAGTGTGGGGACGCGTCCCTGCGCGTCTACATTGCATATCTTCTGCATATGCCTTATCTTGCTCATGCTATGCCATGACTTGTTTTTACCCTCATGGGGTCCCTTCCCATCCACCCGGTTATGTTCCACCCACTCTTGGGGCTGTTCCCTTGCAGTTTTCCTTCATTCCTTGATTTTGAGGTCCTACCATGTGAATGCACCCTATGTTCACTGAAGTCCAAATCCAACCTTATAGCCCTGTTCCTCCCTTTGAATTGACCATTTTTCCTTTTTACCTACCTTTGTTCTGGTGCACGATTTTTGAGTTATTAATTTTTGAAGCATTTTGTGCAATTTAGCCGGTTTTCCATGTGAACGCACTTTTCTTGCTTCGAAACCGTGATCTGACGTCATAGCCCTGACCAACACTTTTCCCCTGACGTTTTTCCTTTTTATTCCGCATCATTTCGATACATGGTTTGTCCGTTATTAATTTTCCGGGTTTTCACAACTTTTTCGTGTGTATTTTTGACATTTTTCCATGTGAACCTGCCCTCTTTGCATCGGAATTCCAATTTGATTTGACAACCGTGTCCCCTGTGTCTTCCCCTACGTTTTTTCTTTTTCCTCCACCCTTTTTCGACTTCTGGATTTTTACTTATTAATTTTTAAATGAGTTTTCGGGAGTATTTTTGGAGTTTTTCACATGTGAACCCCTTCTACTTCCGCCGAAACTGCGGTTTAACGTGATAACCCTGTGCCACTCCTTTCTGTGGACATTTTTCCTTCTTACTGCATGTCATTCCGGTGAACGGTTCGTCCGATATTAATTTCCAATCCCATTTTTGGGTTTGTTTTTTGGGTTTTTTCCATGTGAACGCGTCTTATCTCCGTCGAAATTATGTTTTGATGTGATACGATTGTCGGACACATCTTTCTGCACAGTTTACCTTTTTTCTGCACCTCATTCCGCTGCACGGATTTTTTGATATTAATTTTTAATTGCGTTTTTTGGTTCGTTTTTTGTGTTTTTTGCACATGACCGCCTTTACCCCTCCTGGAATCTCCGTCGTATATTTTTCTTCTCTTCCGCCTGCCATCCTGCCCACTTTTTGTTTTTACGCTATTTCGTTTTGACGTCCGGATTGGGAGTTATTAATTTTTCTTTATTTTTACGTGTATTCGCACGCCCGTTTTGCGCGTGAACGCGTCTTTTTTCGATTTTACGAGTCTCCACGCGCCCCGGTCGTGTCCGCATAACCCGTACCGTCATCCCCGCGTCATTTCAATCCCGTCACGGCAAATTTTTTTACCCCGCCCCGCGCACGTGCGCGGGACGGGGGTATGCGCCCTTGGGCCCTGCCTAACCCCCTTGGCCCACCCTCTACCCCCCCTTGGCCCTGCCCACCCCCCTTGGGCCCTGACCACCTACCCTGCCCACCCCTTCCCCCCAACCGCCCGACCCCTTCCCTCCAACCCCCTCCCTCTCCCTCTTCTCCCTGCGCACTCCTCCTACCCTCCTCCTCCCTCTTCCTCCTCCTCCATCTCCCTCCTCTTCTCCTTCCCTCCCCCCTCTTCCCCTACCCTCCTCCTCCATTCCCTCCCTCCCTTTCTTCCTCCTTTCCTCCTCCTCCCTCTCCACCCGCTTCTCCATCTTCCCCCCTCCTCCTTTTCTCCTCCTTCCTCCCCTCTCCTTCCCCTCCTTCCTCTCCCTCCAGCGCCCCAGATTGCTGCCGTCGCGCCCCAGATCGCTGCCGTCAGACGCCCAGATCACCGCCGTCGCGTTCTGTCCCGCCGCCCCGTCGCGTTCCGTCCCACCGCCTCGATCGACAGCCGCCCGCCGCCGCTCCTCGCCAGCGTGCCACCGCCCGCCGCCGCCATCCACCTCCCCTTCCTCCTCCTCTTCCTCTTCCACCTCCTCCCTCAGGTTAGTGTTAATTAACTTACTTAGTGTAACTAACTTAATTAGTGTTAAATCTAACCTAACCCTAGTTAGTTCACCCTAACCTAACCCCACCCACTAACCACCTAACCCTAGTTAGCTACCCCTACCCTAACCCTAGCTAGGTTAGTTCTAACTAACCATAGTCAGGTTAGTTTACTAACCCTAACCCCACCCCTAGTTACTAACCCTAGTTAGGTTACTCTAACCCTAAGTTAGTTACACTAACCCTACCCTAGTTAAACTAAATGTAGCCTAGTTACACTAAACCCCCTTAGGTTAGTCCCCACAGCCCTAACTTAGTTTACTACCTTGACTAACCTAACTTGACTAACCTACCCTGACTAACCTAACCTGACTTATCTAACCTGACTTGACTTAGTTAGATTAACATGACTTACCCACACTAACCAGACTTAACTGACTTATTTCTAACTGACTTATTTGATTAACATGATTTATGTGATTTAATTAATTTCTAACTTAATTTTTCCATTAAAAAAATTCAGAAAAATTTCTCAAAATTCCTTTTGCTTTTTGCCAATTTTTGGGAGTTTGTCCGCTGGAAATTACCTACCCTAAAATTTTTGCAAATTCAATATTTCCTAATTAATCCCCTCAATTGCCAATAAATGTCGAAAATTCATTTAAACATAGAACAAAATTCTAAAAAAATTCTCAAAAATTCCCCTCACCTCCCTTCATCATTTTCCATTTATTCAACCATAAATAATCACAACTTAACACACGAAAAACAAACTAAAAAAATTTAAAAACTAAAAAAAAAATCAAAACCAACAACAATCAAATCCACACATCCGCTAAGGTGTTGTCGTTGTTGTTTCATCAGTGATCTTTACTTTTCCTTTACTGGATTCACTTCTTTTGGGAGACTCTTCCGTGCGCATTCCTGCATTACATACACACCCCTTCCAGGTATTTATTTTATGTGCTTTATTTTTTTATTTTCCCCCTTAATCACAAATTAATTGTTAAAATAAACCCTTTAATTCACCCACAGTTTCCACGCGCATTCGCGCTAAAACACACATCTTTTTTAATTAAAATCAACCAGCCGTTCACTTAGCACGCGCTACGTGCTCTAAAGAGGCACTTTAAATTTTAAATTAAAATAAACCAGCCGTCACATGAGCACGCGTTGGCAAAAAAGCGCTCCACATCACCTTAAATTATAATTAATGAATTGCATTTAGAGACCCAGTCGGGAAGCGAAGTCCGGGAATCGCATAACTGCACCGCTTAACCTAATAATTGGTAATTTAATTTATAATAAGGAACCGCCGTTTTCTTATTAAGGTTTATCACCTAATAAAAATTCACCCATTTTTAATAAATGATTAAAAGCAACCCTTCATTAAATTAATTCCCCCCTCACTGCACTTACTTCCCCTTTTTAATGAAGTGTTTCGAGCGATGGGTATGCGCAGTCATTAGTGTTATTTTCCATGGTCTAGTCTTGGTTTATCACAGATATAGTTTTGATATGTGTCGGATGTGGTCTTATTTTGGTTTCCTGTCTTAGTTACGGTTACAGGTACGGTATGCAGTTTTTTTTCTTTTGTTGCCTGATACGGGGTTCTGGGTGTTTGTCTGATGCATCGCATGAAGCTTTCGGTCGCATTTGTCTCAAGGTCATGTCAAATTTTTTCTAGGATGTGGTTTGCTTGGGGTTAGTTGGTCGAGTCACGTTTTCTTGTTTGGTTATTCTCTTATCCTTGGTTTTTTTCTGTTGCTTTGCAGGCATTCTCCTTGATTGTCTGTGTTTGTGGTGTGTGTGTAACCATCTGAATGGCGCCTTCTCATGCTCCTCCCCCTATCCAGTACGTCCCATTAGTTAGTAGGGATTACTCTTCCCTACTTACTTTTGAGCCTCTCACGAAGGCGGGACTTGCTGCTTTTGTGGCCACTCCTTTTCCATTGCTTCCAGAGGATCCGTCGTTATGTGATGAGTTCTTGGCCTCTTACAGCAAGAAGACAGGACTAGTCCAAGGCATGTCTATGACTTTGACACCTCGAGGCTTAGGGAAGGCTCTGTCTTTAACCTTCAAAGGTGAACCTTTTGTGACCACTCGTCAGCTCTTCTCTAATGAAGAGATTCTCAAGCTGTTGCAGAAGCAGACAAGGGAAGTCCTTGATGTTAAGAAAGTGATAAACTCTTCAGGAGTTTCGTTTTCTATGATTACTGATCCCGTATGGAAGACGATGTGTCAGTTCCTTCAGGACAGTTTCATGCCTGCCAAAACGCCATCCCATTATTTGTCCAAAGAGCTTTTCACAGCTTCCAGGATGGTGCTGAAAGGAGTTGCTATTGATTGGAGCACATACCTCCTTACTAAAATGGATCAGCATTTTGTTAAAGTCACGAGGGGTAATGTTACCAATGTTACCTACGGATCATATTTGTCTGCCTTCTTGACCTATTCCGGTTTACAGAAGACTGTACCTCCACCTCCTCCATCAGATCCACTACCTCCTCCTCCACCTTCAGAAGAGTCAGCACCCATTGACATTGAGGATGATGATTCTCCGCCTCCCCTGGTCATACAGCGCAAACGCTTGAAGAGGGTAGCGGACAAAGCCCCTGCTGTACTTCCCTCAGTGTCTATCCCTGCTACTTCTGGCAGTGAACTCCCTGGGTATCTCACTTGCAATAACCTGTTCCGAGCATATCGAGAAGGATCCTTGGAGATCTCAGTTCCTTCCCTGAACAGTCTCGTCTCAGGAGATGCCATTCCTTTCCTCTGCAAGGATATTCAAAGTTCCATTGAGTTGTCAGTGACAGCCTGTGTTCAACAGCTGTACGCATCTTTCTATGAGGAGCTCATGCAGTCCAAAGACCAGTTGCATAAGGCAACATCTGAGTTAGCTTCTGCTAAGGATACCCTAGCAGATTTATTTAAGAAAATGGAACAACAAACCCAACTGGTTGCCATTCAAAGCGATGAGATTTCTTCATTGAAGACCCAGTTACTCGAGGCTCAATCCCAGGTTACTAGCCTTTCAGAGGAGAAGGAGAGGATGTCCAGCGAAGCGAAAGAATTCCAAGCTATCTTAGATGACAAGCTTTCAGCTTTACAGATGGCTAATGACACAGTGGCCAACCAAGCCTCCCAAATCCAGCAGTTGCAAGATCAACTTGCAAAGTCCCGCTCTGTTCCTCCAAGCCCTCCTGTTTCATTAATTCCTTCTCTTTCACAGCAGGACTTGGCTGCCCTTCAGAGACAGGCTACTTTGTGCCCTCTATTCCAAGATAAAGTGGAAAGATTGCAGTCCAGAATGGACTTGTTATGGTCTACCTTTGAGCAATTTCAGGAATATGTCTTACCAGACCATTCTTTCTTTGTCCACTACCACTTACAGAAGTTGGTCTTCTATATGAAGCTTTCCACGATGGATTTACCTTTTCCAGAGGATGGCTGGAGTGGGGCTTGGTCTGCTGAGTTGTTGACAGAGGTAGTCAGAATGGTCTTTGAAGATTCTGTCACGCCAGACACCATGTTGATGTCATACATGTATCTATGAGGAGATTTGTTAATTCCAGATGATGTAGATATGGCATGCTATGTGGGGGATGTGGTCTTACAGGCTGTTTTATATGTCAATCATTTGGAGTTGCGCATAGCTGATATGTTCCAACGTTATTCCTCCAAAGTGGCTGATTTTCAGGATAGTTCGTGGCATCCCATGATTGATTCGGTGGTCCTAAATCAAAGACAAAACACAGCTCCTACCTTTTCCCAGAGTACTAACCAACTAAGGATGGATCTCTTAACCTATCTTTCCAAACATAATCCATTTGATGCTACCTTCTTTGATGCCTATCATAGACGATCTCTCTTGGGACCTTCTGTTCCTACCCTCCTCTATTACCAACAATTGGCTCACCGCTATGCTATATATTTTTCCCTTTGTCAAACTAATTCCACAGTAATTTTACCACTTCTTTTCCAACCTTCCAATTTCCCTCAAATTCCTATTTTCACTTACTGTTCCTTTATTGAGGATAGGGTATTTTCCCCTTCTCCACCCTGTCCTTCACCCCTCATTAATGTACCCTCCACATTTCCTATTTATCAGTTAACACCGTTCCTTAGTGATTCCTTCCAAATTTCTGCCACTCCTTCTTTAACCTTTTCTTCCTTTTATGATTTTTCCTATCCTTCCCTACATCCACTTTCCCTTATTCCATTACCCTCTCCTAGCACTTCCATATCTCAACCACCTCAGTTGGTTAGTGACTGTGACGGTTTTGATAATCAGATTTCCAGAAGAAGGGGATGGAGTTCGGATGATTGCCTTACAGGACCGCAGATCAATTGGCCAGTAATTCCAGGGGAATGGACAGCTTCCAGTCAAGCTTATCAAAACTATGTTCATTTTGCCCAACAATATTCACAGTCTGCAGATCCCTCAGTGAGATTAACTGCTCACTTTGCTTGGTACCTAGCGTATATGCATAGGCACTCTCATACTGATTCAAAGCCTATTCCAAAGTTGTGCATGAATGTCAATGTTAGCATTGATTCCCAACAGTTGGAGATACTGTATTTTCATGCCCTCTGTTTGCCTAACAGATACTTGGTCCTATTGGAAAGGATGTGCTGTCTCCAATTTTTCCAAAATCCTCCTAAAAACTTTGTACATGAATCCTTATCTATGGATCGATTCCGACAACATCAATCTTTTAAAAGGGATCATCTTCATTGATGCCTTTCCAATGTATAATGGAAGCTTTTAATGCAAAACTCTCTTTTTGAAGAAGTCATTCAGATGGTTGTGTTGTGTATTAGTGTTTGTGTTGTGAGTTCATTTATGTCAAACGAACGTGGTGGTTTCCTATTGGATTTCGTGTACGAGCTATGTTTTGGAGATTTGTAAAGATGGGGTCGTGGTTGGAGAGTTGAAGCTGATGCTGATGAAGAAGAAGCAAACTCTTATATCCCTTACAAATTTGTTGTGATTTTTAGTTTGATAAGAGGTGTTAATTTCAAAAGAGTTTTCCTTTCTTTGTATTTTTATATCAGAAACAGGTTATAAGTTGGGGTCGTGTTGGATGGATTCTTTGTGAAAAGATATTGAAGATCAAACTTGAGCTTTTCCCTGACCTTGTATTCCCTTTTTCCTGGGTCGCGAGGACGCTTCCTTATTAAGTGTGGGGATATGTTGAGTGTTGAAATGACTTGTTTTTTGGCTGATTTTTGTTGTTTTTGAGAGCTGAATGGTTGATTTTATGGGATGATTGGTTGATTTGGAAGTGGTTTGAGAATGTTTTGGATGATAATGATTGTGTTTTGGAAGTTCATGATGTTTGTTGATGGTTCTGTGATGTTCTGATAGGTTCTGTATACCTTCTGTTTTGTTCTGTTTTGGTCTATTTTGTTCTGATTGTCTTCTGTAAGGAGGGATGGAGTATTGATTGATGAAGAATGAGATATTGAGAAAGCTTATTGAATGGTTTGTGAGAGTTTGGAATGATTTGAGAGTGAGTTATGAAGTTTTGATAACCGTCTGTAACCTTCTGTAGGTCTTCTGTAGAGCTTCTGCTTCTGTTCTGTTTCTGTTCTGTTCTGTACTGTAACTGTTCTGGTACTGTTCTGTAGACTGTTCTGTATGCTTCTGTAAGTGTTCTGTGGAATGTATGTGTGACTTTGGGAAAGTTTTCTAGCCTTGGAAAGAGGTGAATACAAGTGCAAAAGAGCTGAAAGAAGTGGAAGAAGTAGCTGCTGAAGACTCAAGTGAAGACTAGAGTGAAGTGACAGTAGTGAGCTATGAAAGGACACTGTAGTGGGTCTGGTGACTCTTCATATCAGACATACCTCTTGGGAGGGGTATCCACGACCTAAGAGTGATTATTGAGAGTGATTTTGAGAGATTGTAGTGAGGATATGATGTATTATTGATGGAGAGAGAGAGAGAGAGTCAGAGATAGCCAATTCTACAAGAACAGAGTGATTGTATATGAGAGATTGAGAGAGAAGACTATGAAGATACTGAAGATGAATACTATGTGATGTATTTCCATTCAAAGATGGTGTACTTCTTTGCTTTCTTTGTTCTATTGATGGATTTTGTGAAGATATTGAAGAATATGGTTGATTCTATCAAAACCGTGGGAGATCTACATGATGCTGTATGAAGATTTGTTGTGCCTGGTGTTCTTTTCTTCATTGTGATCATAGGAAACATGATAAACAAGCTTGTTGATGTTACAAGATAGATTTTCTTGCAAGAGAATTCCCTTTTCCTTGGTGTTCCTCTCGGGGCTCCAGACATCTTCCCTTTCTTTAATGTATTCAACTCTTGCTTGAGTTGAATCTTTCGTGCCTTTGTATTTACAGAAAACATACTTTCAAGTATGGTCCAAGCTGCATATGAATTCTCTGCATTTCTAATGTGTCCCAGCATATTATTGTCAATTACTACAGACAACCAATACATGACCTTTTTATCCTTTGCATTCCATTCTTTCTGTGCCTTTGTCTCTTCTGCAGTTGGAGGATCACTCATCTCTGGCTCCTTTTTTTCACCTGAAACGAACTCGTAGAGGCCTTTTCCAATAAGGAAGTTCGTGACACGAAACTTCCATGATGGGTAGTTGTTCTTGTCGAGCTTCTCAATGATGGGGCTTCCACTGTTAAAGGGCTTATCTGCAGAATATACAGTGCTCTTCGCGCACACCAAATCTCACTGCAATCTGAGATTTTTGCTCTGCCTTGCTTTCGGTGCCTCCACAGGCACTATCCAAGAGGAGTGGAAGAATGGGAGAGATTCTTACCCGTAGCTTGCTTGCTCGAACCTTGCTTCTTCTCCTTCACTTCAGCCTTCGAAATCAGCCTCTCTCAGTGGCGCGGCTCTGATACCATGTCAAGAATCGCGTGGTGGAGGGGGTTGCTCAAGATGCTGCGCCGAACACACACCGAATGCACAAAGAGAAGCTCACTCAAGAGACAAGAAGAGAGATGGAGGCCAAAACGTTTTCTTGCTGATTTCTTCTTCTTCTTCCACACTCTTTACAATGTACACAAAGTATAGATAAGCTGCAACATAAAAGGAAAGTGGCCTACTAAGTCAAACAATGCATAACCAACTACACTAGTCGACTGGCGCTATAACTATGCCAACTGTAAATAGGTGTAACAACCTGAATATAATAAGTAATGAGTCAGTGGCCATGTGAGAGTCATAATGACCACCGACGTGCTAAGTGTAGATGTGTGGACCCATCTAACCAGGCGGTCCATCATCAATGTCCGCATGTGTTGAGCTTGTCATCTCAACAGATACCAAGCTCATGAAGATTGTTTGAGACCATAGAATGCCCAATGAGGTCTGCAAGCAATATTTTCCTTACAAATCCCTCTGGTTGCTCCATGTATATCTCTTCCTTTAAATCACCATTAAGAAAAATAGTTCTCATATCCATTTGGTGGACCTTCAAATCAAACTGAATAGTAGAAACTAAGAAGACCCGAATAGTGATAATATGAACAACATGTGAGAAAGTTTCTTGATAATCAACTCGTGCAATTTTTGAGAAACCTTTGGCAACTAGTCTTCCTTTGAATTTTTTAAATGTTCCATCTGATTTTGTTTTAGTCTCACAAACCCACTTGCATTTGATAGCAGTATGTCAAGGTGGTAACTTAGTTAGAACCCATGTACCTTTAGAGAGAAGAGATTCATACTTAGCTTTCATGGCCTCCTACCATTGTTCCTTTTGTGGAGATGACATTGCATTACTATAAGAGACAATGTCTTCACAAATATTGAGACCATTCTCAAGAATATTAGCATCATAAACATGACAAGTACCATGCTCATTATCAATTGGAAGATCAACGCCAAGGTCATCATGATGTTCATAGTGATGCAAATAGCAATGTTTTCCAATGCACATACGGACTCAGATAGCGACAAGTGCAAGTAAAATAGCGATAAGAATAGTGATGGTTTTTGCATAGGAATTTTTTTATTGGTGACAAGGCTACCCTACCACCCGTAGCACCCTGTGCTAAATATTATTTTATAAAGCAATTACATATTGAATACAAAATTATCATAAAGACTAGTGCATCATAAGATACTAGAAAAAAAGGGTTATTGATTCAATATTTCAATAAGTACAAGAATGATGATGTTAACTCATAAAAGTACATGGAACCATGGAGAGGAGAGTCCAAAAGGAAACATGGAAATATATCTATAAAAATTAGAGAATACGATTTTATAAATAGGATGAGAAATATATCAAAGGAATGCTAATTGGAAGAAGCATGCATGGATCGCATGGCCAAAAAAGGAAATGATATGTGCTCTATGAATCTAAGCGCATGATGTGACAGCTCCTCATCATCACAAAGCTTATGCCGATGCAATGGAGCATCAAACAAACTTTGCAATATAAACAACTAGACATTAATCCACAATACATAATGCATCACAAAATAACTAATGGATGCAAACAAAAAAGAGGATTGACTTATCGGGTTCCCATGCGTATATTATTTATCAAGGAGTGTAGTGTGACCATGTCTCTCTCTACATATTGAGTCTCAAAACCTATGGGATTGTAGTTTATGAGATGGAGTGTTGTAAAGAATAGAGTAGCATTGTTAGAAATAAGGTTGTTAGTATAAGTAATATTCCAAATAAGAAATTGAGAAGAATCAAAAGAAAATTTATAAAGTGCTTGAAATAAGTCCTATAGACGTCACTCCCCAAATGATGTATAACCCCTCTCTCCAATCATGCCCTCATTGCCTCCCATTACTACTGCCATTATCCTAGAGAGTCGGTGGTCTTGTCCATGAGTCTCCACCAAACCTCTACATCCAACCACTTGGGCATTTAGATACTTGTTAGTGTAAAAGGTTGTGCCCAGATACTTGTTGGTACAACTCTCTCATGTGAGCTATCACTATCCTCTCCTCATCATTCATGATCACAATACTTATTTTCTCATCTACGAGGTATTCATATCCTACTAGGGTATGTCTAAGATGCGGTCTCTCCTACCTGTGAGACCATACTATTGGGCATATCAAAGAGACTTCTATACATCTAGTATACCTACAAGGGGATATCTCTCCAAGTAGTATCTATAGTGATACCATCTATGGAAGATTGAGCAAAACCTGGAGTCACAGGACTAGACATCCCTATAGGTGTGATAAATCTTAGAGGTGATAAGTGTCCACTAGATTGATGAGATGGGGATACTGCATTATGTCTCCACTACATGTATCTAAGAGAAATCAAGGCAAAGCTTTACATTGTATTCGAGACAACTTGTTGTCTTATTTCTTGGGGATGGAGATTATTCGATCCGAGGGAAGTATCTTTCTATCACAACAAAAGTATGCTCTACAACTGATGGAACAGTATTGCATAGATCAAACACGGCCATTGGCTATGCCTCTTGATCCCAGCGTCCATCTATATAAGGATACCTCGGGTTAGCCTTTTGATCCTCACACCTATTGCTCTATTGTAGGGAAACTACTTTGGTTGATACATACTAGTTAGCAAACTGCTAAGGAATGAATTCTTCCTTTCGAATGCGTCCAGCACTCAATCTGAGATGACTTGCAACTTGGCAAGATCCCCTATATCCTGGGTTAGGGTGTACCCTGCTAACCCGACTTGGTCAAACCTTAAGTTCATTGGTTACTTCAGTTTATCGGCTGGTCTTTAGTTTCCAATCAATCTTCTTTACTCAAGAAAGATACTAAATTAGGATGATTATTCATCCTCTTGCAAGATAACTTACGTAAGGACTTGCCAACCTCGTTGCGAGAATTTGACCATTCCCTTGTGATCCAATCACAAGATCATATGACTCCACACCTGCTGTGCAACTGTCGCATCGAACTATGAGACTTATTCTACTCATTGAACGGAGTCATGAAACAATGTGTTCCTGATTATGTTAGGCTGACGTCGTTAGTCCTAGAGTTCCAAGTTCCATCTTGTAAGATTCTTATAGACAATGAGTCATGTGGTTATGGAAACGATAGTGTAATTATCGCAAAAAATAGATAGATTAAATTGGCATGAACCTAAACACCTAAGCCCGCGGAGTACTCGTTTTAAAAAGAGTTAATTCAATTCCAAAGAACTCACTAGGATTTAATACGTGACCTAGTCGCACGTATTACTAAAATTGAAACTCCTATACCCTAAATACTTGCCCACATTCACTGAATGTAGGGACAACGGAACATACTTGAGAAGTGATCTAGGGTTTGTTCCTAAGAATCTTTTGCTAAAAAGAAGGAGCTTGGAACCCTAGGACTGACAACATCAGCCTAATGTAATCAGGAACAGATTGTTTCGTGACTCCATTTGATGGGTAGAATAATCCCATAGTTCGATGCGACACTTGTGCAATAAGTGCAGAGTCGTATGATCTTGTGATTGGATCACCAGGAAATGGCCAATTCTCGGAATGAGGTTGGTATATGCTTACGCAAGTTATCTTGCAAGAGGATGAATAATCCTCCTAATCTAGTATCTTTCTAGGGTAAAGATAATTGCTTGGAGCAAAGGACAAACCAATAAATTGGAATAACATATGAACTTAAGGTATTGACAAAGTCGGGGTAATAGGGTATAGCCCTAACCCTAGATGTAGGGGATCTTGCCAAGTCGGAAGTTCTCGGATCAAATGCTACATGCATTCGGAAAGAAGGATTCACTCCTTAGCAGTTGGCCAACAATAACGACCAATGAAAATGATTGTGCTTGTTACAGATTTAAGAGCACTGTTTTGCTTTATTTGATTAATGAATTAAAGGATAAATGGATATCTAATGCTTTAGGTTGAAGGCTTGAAGGGAGAGGTAGCTTCAGTTACCCCCGATTGCCTACTTGACCCTAACTAAGGGAGTTGTTAACCGCGTTGGGAAGGTGGACCGAACCCATCCCAAGAGGTCTCTCCATTAGCGCTACTTGGAGCAGGAGGATGCTTGGGTGCCAGGGGGGGCTCTGGCCATAAATCCCTTGCCTTCCAAGCCCTGCACAAGAGGCTAATGTGACTCGGAATTGGATCTCGCAGCCCGCATACTAGTCTATGAGCGGAATCTTTGATTAGTGATCCCTGTGCATTGCTGGATAGCCTTCGGGCGGATTGTGGATAAGCCTATGGGTTGGACTTTATGTATTTCAAAGATAAATATGATAACCTATTAAAAAGGAACTTATTTGACATTGCTTTTCTATGTCAAGTGATATGATTACGTAAAGGAACCAGTGCCTAACGGGCTAATTAAGGAAGCTGATTGATACATGTCCAACTAAATGTGTTAGGTAATTAAATAACTAAAACAACCTGAGGAAAGTGCGATAGATGTGGCCATAGGTCCATCCTATGGATGGGTGGTTTCGGTGGCTGGGAACTTTTCTCAAATCGCGATGGACAGCCAGAAGATGGTTAACGAACATGAACAACAAGAGTGTTGACCTAGAATTATAACTGATCCCGATTTACGCTGTTTTAGGGGAACAGAGTGGGACTATGCCTTATGGCAGAGAGTTTGAGCTTTGCATCCCTCTCGTTTCCCATTCTCCTTGAACCAAGTGCAGTGTGAATCCACTTCGAACCTGGCGTTTCTGCGTAAAGTAGTTCGCTCGGGTTTGACGCTAATTGCCATTAGGAAATGACCAATAGGGAAAACCCAAATCAGGTTGGCCCTAAGTGGGAACGGCCAGAATCCTTCCGCTACGTGGCAGACATGGAAATTCCTAGATCACAAACCCTGTAACATTCCATGAGAGTGCCGGGCGGAGCTTTCTAGACATCCTTTCCGATGGACTACTAAGATGTGTCCTGAAGATAACAAGTGGACGCGTTACAGTTGGTATCAGAGTGAACCAACGAAGGAATTTTTGTAATGAAATCTTAATAAGATAAAGTAAAGCAAATGTTGTTGTCCAAACATTTCCTTACGTTCAATGCTGTCTTACAGAATTACGAAGCATGGAACAAGTTCTTAGTGTTCCGAGTCATGTTTATGACTGCGATACATTCCTCGGATTATCGACAAAGGGTTGAGATTATGAACATCTTAGAGCGTATCTATAATCCATCACCTTTGTACATGGAACAAAAATGGAGGGGTGTATATAGCTGCCCACCGGTTTGCATACCTTCAAACCAACCTAAAGAGGATCAAGTGGTTGGAAGACCTAAAAGTCGTGAAGATGTTCATTTTTGTGGAAGCTCACGTAAACTCAACTTTAATATTCGAGGTCGGAGGGTTGAACTGAACTCGTGTAATCCCCGCCGAGAGAGGATTAAAGTGACTCGTTGTCGAAGGGTTTGTGAAAGCAAAGTCGCGTCTTCTGAAGACCTTGATAAATTTCTGGATAGAAGATCAGCAAAGATGCGAAGATGAAAGAATCTTTATACAAAGCTGTTGTCACTATTTTAACAGTGACCAGTTGAGCTAGCAGCCTTTTTCCAGTATAATAGGACTACAATCGTCACGTTCATATCATCCAATGCAGCTCTAAATGCTTTGTAACCTCTCCATGCACCTGTACTTCAACCATTGTATAACACAGCCACTGCAAGAAGCAGTTATATCACTGAAAGATTGTCAAAAATTGTTTGGCCAGATGTTGCAACTGTATTGTATACTTTTGGACACCTCATGAAGAGCCTGTTGCCTAATATCTATACTTCTTGAAATTAAAGTTTATGTTGGAGTGGGCTTGTTGACATGCTAACCAATTATCAGTGATGACCAGACCAAAGCCGAGCTCAGAATTAGGCCTCCAGTTCAAACAGGTATAACATCAGCCTTTGCATTATCCTCGCATCTCAAAATATTCCCATCCATCATTTCTGGTAGAAGACATCTTTCCCACTGACAACCAGAGCTGTCCATTTTTTTTTCTGGTGACTTCCGATATAAAGCAATCTAAGTGCGCCCTCTTCTCCTTTACTGTGAATGCGGAGAAGTAAATCTCAATGTCTGGTTTTCTTCCGCTAGTAATCTCTTGACTTTTAGAAGTTATTAAATTTAAATCTAGAGAGCTTAATTGTATAATCATTATACAGGAAGGCTGTTTCACATGTGTAGACGAGCTTGTCATCATGCAGGACAGAGGAAAGATAAAAACCGTCTTCATCCCGATGGTGAGAAAACATGTTGCCCATGGAAGGGTTGGATATTCTCGCAAGCTTGGAAACATAGAAACAATATCTGAAATGTTCCCTCTTATGATGCTGCTGCTTCTTCTTCCACTAGTCCGGCTATGCAGGAGAAGCAATCCGGATGTCTCCTTTTCCTCTGCAGTGACTTTCGAATCAATTTCCTCCTCTACATATACATAACAATTGCACCATAACCCGCTTTTGCTAAGACCTGTCAGCCTGACTGGAAATCCGATATGTAAAATCAACTGCATGACGTTCTGAATAGCGCAATTCTCCAGTGAAAAAGCGATGCTTTGGCCCTGCTATATGTCGATGAAGGCAAGGATCCATTAAACTGTCTCACAAGAATTCGGGACAAACACCCCCTTCGTCGACTGAGAAAAACATTCCCCTTCTTTCCGTTGAATTTGCGCCGTTTTTCTCCTCCACAGTCGATTTCCCCCTTTCCTCAGCGCTTTTCCCTCTTTCAAAAATAGTGTTCTTTTTTTCTTTCCCCCCCAAAAGGCTCTTTCAAAAATAGTTCTCTTTCACTTTTTCTTTTTCACGCCCCCTTTGTCCTCTTCCCCAGCACAGATATAGGCATAATGGTAGGCACTGCGAGCCGATGGACATCAACTCGTCAGTTCTGCATAACAAAAAGTTGAGAATGCTGCTGCTAAACCAGCAATTAAGAAAGACAAAGTTAAAGTTGGTCTTTCTCTGACTACAGTACCATCAAGTACATACACTTCAACTCCAATCGTTGATCCCACACCCATCTGCTAGCTTGTAGCCAACCCGCGAAATGCATTTCCATCATTCAACTTGGGATGGTGTCCATAAAGGTAAGCCAAAGAGATAGCCATTGCACTCCATGATATGACATTTCAAAACGGTAAGCCAATAAACATACTCTCTGCTTCTTGTATGGTGCCATGTGCTCCATACATACTCACAAGGCCATTACCAACAAAGACATCTGAGGTATAACCCCTCATACAAGCATCATGATGCAATGTCTGACCGATTTCGAAAAACTCAAGTAGAGACAATTGTTCCTTCCAAACAATAGCTTCTACATCTGTAAGTGCACCACAAGCTTGAAGGGCAGTCATGTATGTCAACTCATCACGAATTATTTCTTCCTCTTGCTTCAAACCCCTCTTCACTATATTACCCACATAAAATAAAAGAGCAAACATAACGACTAAGTATGTACAAAGTATCAAATCACACAAACAGCTTTTGGGTGGTTTTCACACCTCAAATGCACAGCAATACGACATCCACCCCCCTCTAATCCTGCGCATCCCCCAGATGGGCCAACTACCCATGATCATTATCATCAAGTTCCACAAACAGATCAATCTCTTCATTATGCATTTCTAGTATATCAACAAGATTATCTATCATATTATCTGTCTCTTCTATCGGAGTTTCTTCTCATTGTTCTCTTGCAAATTCTTCCAATGCATAATCTTCATCATCTCTTTTCTTGAAAATCTTGTTTCTTTTTCCAGCAATAGGCACTCTAAGCACTGTCCCATCCAATTCTATCAGCTCATATGTTGCATTATCAAAGACATGTCCGGCCTAAACCATCTTTTCACCATCTTTCGAAGTGCAGTATGCTGATTTTCAAGGCTGCTATCAAAGACCAATACCCAATCTCCCTCTTCTATTGCTCTAGGCCGCAAACGATGCCTGCTGTCAAACCTGTCCTTATTCCTTAGTCTAGCAACCTTCAACCTGTCAATAGCTAGCTGAATATCCTCTGGTCTCCTCTCCAACTGTCGAATCCGAAGAGCTAAGAGCTCCTCTCTCGTCAAATCCTCCTGCCAAGGTAAAACTGACCAAGTCAAAGCACAAGTCTCAGTCGGCATAACAGGTTTCTGACCATACATCAACTCTGCGGGCATATATCCTGTGGTAACACTGTGAGTCGTACGATCAGCCTACAAAGAAAATGGTAGAAGTCTCGGCCATTCTCCAATCCATCCTCTCCATGCTTTGGCTAATGCTTTCACTATCGGCGGATGCCCTCTTTCACTCTTCCCATTTCCCTCTGGATTATATGTTGTAGTTAGAGCCAACTTGATTCCTAGCTGAGAGAAAAACTCCCTAGCTTCATCTACATCCAATTCACCACGATCCGCAGTGATCTTACCCACTCAACCATACCTGTAGAAAATTTCCTCCAATAAGAACTTACACACTGCACTAGTGGTCTTCGTTCTCAAAGATCTGCCCTCAACATGATTGGTAAGATCCTCTCTAGCCAAAACAATATACCTCATCTGCCATAGACCCATAGGCATAGTAACCAAATCAACTACCCACTTATAATGAATGCATAGCAGATAGGTCGGATGAAGCTCATCTCGATGGTGCACTACCAAATACATCTGGCAGTCTTTGCAAGTCTCAACAAAGTGAGAAACATCTCTGTACATGCCTTTCCACCAATATTTCTCCTTGATTTTCTCATAAGTAGCCCACACTCCTCTATGACCAGCCCAAGGACTCTCATGAAACTCCCTCATCACCTGTAACTGTGTCTCTCTATTACAGACAACCCGCAAAGGTAATCCGCCTCTTTTCTTCGGATGCTTCCAAAGAAATCTGTCCTTGAGAAAATAACCATAGGCTTTCCTTCTGATCTTCTTGAACTCTTCATCTATCCATTCATCTCTTTTGCTTAGTGTACTAAGGTACCTGCCAATCTGCAACCAATCTCCAATATAGAGTTCTTCTATGAAAGCCACAATATCATAGACATGACAAACATGATCAACCATAGTGGCTAAAATTTCTGCATCATCCTCTTCTGCAAGTAGAGTCTCCTCATCATCATATCTGGATCTAGACAACATATCTTCCCACTATATTATCCTTCCCTGCTATGTGTTTAAATTTCGGATTTAATGACTTGATGTATGCAATCCATCTCATCATAGCTATATCTGGAGTAGAGCAACTCGTGATCATACCAATCAATGGCAAGCAATCTGTCTCTACCACAACTGAAGCTCCAATAAAGTACTCCTTGTCACATTTGAGAGCCGTGACAATCCCCAATAGCTCCCTCTTGATTTGCGGATATCTCCTCTGTCTCTCATTTAGGACTTTCGCCCCAAACCGAATAGCATACCTATTCCCATCTGCATCATCTTGACCCACAGCCCAACCTATGCCAATTGGACTAGTGTCAACTATCAATACAATAGGCTTTCCACAATTATAATCAGTTTTCCTGAGAGTAGGAGCATTCTGCAATAACTTCTTCAATTTCCGCATAGCTCTAGTGTGGCTCTCATCCCAATAGAATTTTTGCCCCTTTCAAAGTAGCTGATATAAACAATCTGCTATGTGTGCAAAATGAGGTATCCAAATCATGTAAAACACACAAGCTCCAATGAATCTCTGTACCTCTAAAGTGGTAGAACAATACTCCGCAATCTTGCCTATAGCATTCACCTTATCAGGTGAGGGTTTCCTGCCAAAATATCCACACATATATCCAACAATGACAACCTCATTGACTCCAAAAACAGATTTTTGTCCTGAAAGTGTCAAGTTCACTTCTTCTAACCTGGCCAAAATCTTCTCACATGCTGAAATATGATCAGCCACAAAGGATCTGCATCCCTGCTCATTTAGACTCTCATTTTTCTCTTCTTCTACACACCCCTTAATGGGCACATCACCCAAGAAAGGCATAGTAAGCTGAGGTATATAATCACGAAGGACCTTATGTATGGCATTCATCATATGCGCAGCAGAATTAGTGGCACCTTGAGGCAAGGTACACATCCTGACAAGCCCAATAAGAGTTCTCATGGTGGTTATGTCCCTGCTTTCCAAAGCCAGCTGAAACTGATCATATCCTGAATACAAATCACCTAAAGAATAGATGGCACGTCCAGTAAATGCCTCTGCAAACTCATCCACAACTGGACCTATACCAACATTCCTGATAGTAACTCTGTTCACTGGCTGCATGTCCTGAATAAATCGGAGAGTACCATTCTTCTTTGGAACTGTAAACCACCTGTTTGAGTATGGTGCAAATGAAGGCTCAAGGATTCCCATCCTGATTTTCTCATTCAATAAATCAATCAGCTTTGGCAGGTGTGCCTTAGGCACTGGAATAGATCGGAGATTCCATGGAATATGAGGAATAGTAAAAATGACCATAGGAGCAACAATATCAGGATTCACACATCCAATCTCATGCGGGAAAAAAGCAAATCCCTTTCCATGTCACTCAAGCATCTCCTGAAAACATTGCTTCTCTATGGGTAACAAAAAATCACCATTTCCAATTTTCAATTCAGCAAGAGTCTCTGCTGAAAATTTATGACCAATATGCTCCGGATTACTCAAAATTTGATGTTTAGCAGCCCTCTCTATTTGCTGATCACTGTCAGGTGGAAGCAGTACAGCTACCGGCTTCACCTTCTTATCCACAGTTTTATATTTCGTGTCAACCCTGGCTTCATTATGCTCTTTTGCATTACTCAAATCTTGCTGTAAATCAGCAATTCCGCACTCCAATGGCTGAATATTCTCAGCCCTCTGCTCTATGGACTACATAGAAACAGCCCTAAACTCTGGATGCTGAAATATTTCAGCAGTAAACTCTATTGGCTGAAAGTTTTCAGCCCTCTGTGTCTCTGAAAGCTGATCATAATCAATTGGAAACTATGTTTGCTGAATTTCTTCAGCACTCAACACTCTTTGCTGAGTTACCTCAGCCTCTGACTCAATCTGTGACACAAAATCTGCAATTTCATGAAACATGTCTAGGGACTGCACTAATACATTACTGTGATAACTCTGCATATCAGTTTTCAACATATCTTTCATCTCTTCCATTGTATCTGCACAAATCATACTGTCATACATCCCATCTATGTGCTCATCATACTCCAAAATTCCTACATTTTTCAAATTTTTCTCCTTCCTGCATATATACTGCCTGGCAGCTCTAGGCAACCTAGAAAACTTCTGATAGCTCATCGAACTGTTTGCTGAAATCCCAACAAACCGGAGGAGAAAACACTGCTGCCAGGAGGCGAGAACTCCAATCTCCTCTGCTCTGTACCACCGTCGTCTCGCAAAACGGCGGTACCTAATGAAAACCTGAATCCCTCACAATGGGCATAGGTGCATCTCTGAGAGTATCCCTGTTTCTAACATGGTTCACACATACAGTCATAAACTGAACTACTCTCATGCCATCTTTACTGCGAATCTGTGCATAAGCAGAACCATCATCCATTACCTTTGTTTCCATGCGCATCTCTGTGATGAATGGCTGTCCAAGAATTATAGGATAAGAGCATGAATCCTGCACAAAGAAATGAAAATCCTCCTCTACATCACCAATAGAAACCCTGACACTAGGAGAGGTAGCATACAAATCACCAACAGTGTTATTGGCGGCTCTCATATGCCACCCATGCTCTACATCCATAGGCCATCTGTTACTCTCATAAACTCCACAAACTATGAGATTAATCTCTGAACCATGATCCACCAATGCAACATAAGGCACCTGTTTCTCTCCAATCTTTACCATCGTCTCTGTAGTTGCCCTAGCCCAATGGCTCCGTGAAAAGTGACTACGTGGTATCAAGACAGGCTCATCAATTTTAGCATAATGCATAGGCTGAACCCTCTTTTCTACCTGTGGAAAAGCAGAAGCATTCTCAACCATAACCTCATCCTCATCCTCATCCAACTCCCCAATCAAAACTCCCTATGTATCAGTGGTAGACAATGCATGTCTTTTCCTCTTCAGGACCTCCTGAAATTGATCCTGAAACTCTCTTTTCGAGATGCCCAAAACCTCAAAAATAGTGAAAGTCACCTCACTACCAAGTATCTTGTCATTAAAGATTTTCTTCATGTCTGTAGATGTCTCTATATCGGACATCAATCTAAACCTTGGTTGCTTTCTCTCTCTAGGCTCTTGCCTCTTTTCTCTCTTTTGAGCATCTTCCATCTGTTGATCTGGCCTTGGTCTTAAAGATGGTCCTGCAGTAGGTGGAGTAACAAACTCACCCCCTCTAGTCTTCTTAGCTGCACTTGGATTTTCTTCATCCCTCTTACGCTTCTCCTCAACAAGTACATCTGCACCCTGAGACTTAGCCAAATAAGCATAAATAGAGTACCTGTCAACAGGCGATTCCCAACCTGTCTCTGATCTGATGCTAGAGCCTGCACTAGTCAAAATAGTTTGCTGAATTTTCCCCTTGTTTGCAGTCTCCATAGCATAAGTCCATAGTGCTAACTGAGTCTCTAATCCCTTCTCAATCTGGACTCCATATGCAGAAGCATCACCTCTAGCTGTCACATAAGAAGTACGCGCATCCATGTCATCCACTAACTTCTTTATTCCACCTTTACCAAAGTTGGTAGCAAGTGGAGCTCCTGTCTCAGTCAACCAAATCTTACCATCTTGCCCCCAATATACCAAATTCTTCCTCCTTGCATCCTGAAAAGATTCACAATCCCTGCAATGCTGATGGTCCGTACTATCGCACCAAATACATCTCCGATCTTTCCTAGGTGCACTAGGAGCACTCCTAGGTGCAGTAGGAGCACTAGAAGAAGTAGTAGGCGCACTCGAAGCAAACTACTCTTTCAACTTTCCCACCAACTCCACTTTGACTAACTCCAGTGTCAAATCTGTTATGCCTTTGATTATGTCATCAAGAGAGGTAGGCACCGATGGAGCGGATGGTTTTGGAGTAGAAGGTGTAGGCATCGGTTGTGGAACAGGAGGAATAGGTGGATTGGAAACAGTAGGCACTGGCATAGGCCAAGAAACTGGCTGAGGAGGAGAAGCAATAACAGGAATAGAAGCAGGCATAGGAGTAGATGATGGTGTAGGTTTCATGGAACCATTCTGTAGGCGAGTCTTCCATATCCTCCTGTTGGTCAAAGTCGAGACTGCATTCTGAGCATCCTGCCAATCCGTTTTAAGACCCATAGGCTTCGTGCAATCCTCAAGAAGCTCACCCAATTCTTTCTGAAGAGTAGGATCTGCATCTTGCAAGAAAAGCTCAACTTTTTCAACATCCAATGCTCTTTGTTCAATGGCATCAAGCTGACTATACCTCTCTTTGAATTCTCGAATCAACTCCGAAGCAGCTAGACCTTTGTTTTGGCATGTAGACCCACTCTCGGAATGACCGCCGAGTAGCCATACCAAAGTCCTCAAGGAAATATTCTTCTTTCAAGGCCTTCTTAAAATCTTGCCAATGTGTATTCTGAATAAAAAGATCAGTCACTTTCGCCCTCAAGGTGGGTGTGACAAGACGAAGGAAATGCTTACTCATAAGTCCAGCTGGAACTCCAAAAAACCCCATCTTGATCTCATATGTCTTCAAATATGCTGAAACATTACAGCCATCAAATAGCTTCTTCTCATTCTCAACTACTTCAATAGCCTTAGTCGCGCTGTTTGCATTCTCCTGCTCCGAATAGAGTTGCCTTTGTTGAGACAACTGCTGTTGATGCAATTGTTGCTGTTGCTGCATATACAATTGTGTCTGCTGATTTTGGAGTTGCATATACATGGACATATTCTGCAAAATCTGCTTTAGATCCTCTATTGAAGTACTTGACGCAGCAGTCATTGATGGAGCTGAAGTAGACGCAGCTGGAATTGTAGAAGAGGCTGAAATAGAAGCTGAAGTATCTCCCATCCTGAAATTTCTGTGACTGTTTCATGTCGGGTTCACCAAAGATGTCGAAGGGTTTGTGAAAGCAAACTCACGTCCTCTGAAGACCTTGATAAATTTTTGGATAGAAGATCAGCAAAGATGCGAAGATGAAAGAATCTTTATACAAAGCTGTTGTCACTATTTTAACAATGACCAATTGAGCTAGCAGCCTTTTTCCAGTATAATAGGACTACAATCGTCACGTTTATATCATCCAATTCAGCTCTGAATGCTTTGTAACCTCTCCATGCACCTGTACTTCAACCATTGTATAACACAGCCACTACAAGAAGCAGTTATATCACTGAAAGATTGTCAAAAATTGTTTGGCCAGATATTGCAACTGTATTGTATACTTTTGGACACCTCATGAAGAACCTGTTGCCTAATATCTATACTTCTTGAAATTAAAGTTTATGTTGGAGTGGGCTTGTTGACATGCTAACCAATTATCAGTGACCAGCTCAGAATTAGGCCTCCAGTTCAAACAGGTATAACATCAGCCTTTGCATTATCCTCGCATCTCAAAATATTCCCATCCATCATCGCTGGTAGAAGACATCTTTCCCACTGACAACCAGTAGAGACAGGCTCCGTAGGAGGTATAATCATGACAATATTCTCATTCTTCTGAACCATGCCCATAACAGTAACTGTATTCCCTTCTCTAATGTACCCTTCCTTCAGTCTCAACTAGACAAATTACGGGTTGATAACCAGCGCAGAAAATTAGAAGGGAGCTGTCCATTTTTTTTTCTGGTGACTTCCGATATAAAGCAATCTAAGTGCACCCTCTTCTCCTTTACTGTGAATGCGGAGAAGTAAATCTCAATGTCTGGTTTTCTTCCGCTAGTAATCTCTTGACTTTTAGAAGTTATTAAACTTAAATCTAGAGAGCTTAATTATATAATCATTATACAGGAAGGCTGTTTCACATGTGTAGACGAGCTTGTCATCATGCAGGACAGAGGAAAGATAAAAACCGTCTTCATCCCGATGGTGAGAAAACATGTTTCCCATGGCAGGTTGGATATTCTCGCAGGCTTGGAAACATAGAAACAATATCTGAAATGTTCCCTCTTCTGATGCTGTTGCTTCTTCTTCCACTAGTCCGGCTATGCAGGAGAGGCAATCTGGATGTCTCCTTTTCCTCTGCAGTGACTTCCAAATCAATTTCCTCCTCTACATATACGTAACAATTGCACCATAACCCGCTTTTGCTAAGACCTGTTAGCCTGACTGGAAATCCGATATGTAAAATCAACTGCATGATGTTCTAAATAGCGCAATTCTCCAGTGAAAAAACGATGCTTTGGCCCTGCTATATGTCAATGAAGGCAAGGATCCATTAAACTGTCTCACAAGGATTCGGGACAAACACCCCCTTCGTCGACTGAGGAAAACATTCCCCTTCTTTCCGTTGAATTCGCGCCGTTTTTCTCCTCCACGATCGATTTCCCCCTTTCCTCAGCGCTTTTCCCTCTTTCAAAAATAGTGTTCTTTTTTTCTTTCCCCCCCAAAAGGCTCTTTCAAAAATAGTTCTCTTTCACTTTTGCTTTTTCACACCCCCTTTGTCCTCTTCCCCAGCACAGATATACGCATAATGGTAGGCACTGCGAGCCGATGGACATCAACTGGTCAGTTCTGCATAACAAAAAACTGAGAATGCTGCTGCTAAACCAGCAATTAAGAAAGACAGAGTTAAAGCTGGTCTTTCTCTGACTACAGTACCATCAAGTACATACACTTCAACTCCAATCGTTGATCCCACACCCATCTACTAACTTGTAGCCAACCCGCAAAATGCATTTCCATCATTCAACTTGGAATGGTGTCTATAAAGGTAAGCCAAAGAGATAGCTATTGCACTCCATGATACGACATTTCGAAACGGTAAGACAATAAACATACTCTCTGCTTCTTGTATGGTCCCATGTGCTCCATACATACTCACAAGGCCATTACCAACAAAGACATTTGAGGTATAACCCCTCATACGAGCATCATGATGCAATGTCTGACCAATTTCCAAAAACTCAAGTAGAGACAATTGTTCCTTCCAAACAATAGCTTCTGCATCTGTAAGTGCACCACAAGCTTGAAGGGCAGTCATGTATGTCAACTCATCACGAATTATTTCTTCCTCTTGCTTCAAACCCCTCTTCACTATATTACCCACATAAAATAAAAGAGCAACTTATCAATTTTTGATTGTGCATGAGAATTGATAAAAAGTTAAGTGGTCAGATTGCTTGGTTGATAGCGGAATTGGAGATGTAATATAAATCCATAACGATTATCGTGTAATAACGTTAAGAAACCTTTATCCAGACACAACCCCAGGTATAGGTTCCCACTTCGCCTCCTACATCAAGTACTGTTGTAATCCAGGAGAAGAAGTTTCTTCTCAAGCAAATTAAGCTGTCCGAATTTGACGGGAGAGGTAAGCCGTCCAAGTAGATGCTGAAATTTGGATTGAATCCATGGAGGATTACTTTGATGCAGCCAGTACTGCAGCCACCAGTCAGGCTATGCTCGCCAAGCTGAAGCTCACCGGCAAAGCTAGGCTTTGGTGGAAGCAGTGGTGCAGGGGTCAAGGGATCACGGAAGGATCTGTTACTTGGGAGAAGCTGAAGAAAGCCGTGCAGGGAAGATACTTACCACCTGCATATCGCACGTAGAAAATGAATGAGTTCTATGAGCTAAAATAGCTGGGACTCACCCTTGACGCATACTATTCTAAATTTGTCTCGCTTCTTAAGTATGCACCACAGATGGACATGACACAACAGGTGTCAAAATTTTGTGTTGGTTTAAATCCACCAGTGAATACCCATCTCGAATCTATGCACCCATCGGATCTACACGACGCACTCATTTGAGCTGCCCCTATAATTCAGGAGGTGCAGACTAGACCAAGGGGTAACAAAACTTGGTCTTAAAATGACCCGAACAAAGGAGCATTCAGGCCTCAAATGAAGAGAGTTCAAGGTCAGAATTAGGGACAAAGAAAGAAAGCTAGAACTAACAATGTCAACAACTTTGTTCCTACTCAAAGCAATGGCCGAAATCTCCGTTGTTTCCACTGCAACGAGCCCGGTCATTTCAAGAGGCAATGTCCCAAGCTTGGAGGAGGACATCGCCAAGCACCTTTCCAAGGAACAGGGCATGGTCAGGGAGCCACTACCCTAGGCAGAGGAAGAACCACCTACGTTGCCAATAGGAAAATGTACGAAGAAGAAGAAGATCCGACTATGGAAGCAAGAATTTAAAAAGGTGACAGTCCATGCCGCTCTTCACAAAAAAGGCCCGAATCGCCAGTTCTTGGTGATTCATTGGACTATCAAGGTAAAATTTTCAAGACCTCGATTGATTGTGGCAGTACACATTCCTTTATCTCACCAAATTGTGCAAAAAGATTAGGAATAGCCACAATAGAAGCACCTACCTTGCTTGTGGAATTGGCAAATGGTCGTGAGGTTACTTGTACCAAGCAAACTGCTGGAATTTTTTTATGGGAGGAAAAATGACTTCGGTCAAATTCAAAGTCATGAATTTAGGTATCCATGAGTGTCTACTCGGAATGGATTGGCTTAAGCCTAACAACGCCCACATTCATTATGGGAAGGGCCAAGTTTCCTTTCGAAACTCTGAGAGGGAATTAGTCAAAACTCAAGGTGAGGCTAGAAATCCAAAAATCCAATTGGCCAAAGCATCTTGAATTATAAAGGGAGTTAGAAAGGGACTATCTTTCTACTTAATTAAGCTCAACAAGTTAGATCTGAAGCAGGAGTCTAGTGAAGGACCTTCATGGTTAAAGGAATATGTGGATGTATTTCCTAAAGAGTTGACAGAACGTAGGCCAAATCATGGCATGTTTCCTCTCTAGCTAACTCAAGTATAGGGTTGTTTGGCGTAGATACCTTTGTGAGAAATGTGGGATCTAGAGCATGGCAGTGAGTTACGGTGGATGGAAGGAGAAGTGTGGACTCATGATGGAGAGGACAAAGACACTGTTTGTTACACAAGTGAATTAGGTTCCAAGATTGAGACTTGGACTCATAAACACAATCTTGTGTATGTGGACAATGACATTGACACTTCACTGAAAAGAAAAGAGTACTATCATTGCATTAAGAAAAGGAAGCAAGTACAATGCTTGATAGGAAAGTAGGAAACTGCAGTAGGCACCATTGTGCATATGGGATAGGTTAGCCTGCATATCCTTGACCCTGAAGCTCCATACAAAGAGGTTGCTTAGTGAGTGTGATTGTTGATTCTCAACAACCTTTGTAGCTAGAGATCTGGCGTTGATGGATTCTGCAAGATTAGGGAATTTAGGAATGCCTTGCGACTAAGTGCATCGGCAACTACATTCTGTTTCCCTGGTCAGTACTTGATTTCAAAGTTATATTCCTCCAACACTTCAATCCATCGACGTTGCCTCATGTTGAGCTCGTTCTGGGTAAAGATCCATTTGAGACTCTTATGGTCGGTTACTAGAGTAAACTTGTTACCCAACAGGTAGTGTCTCCAAAGCTTTAGAGCATGGATGACAGCTAGTAATTCCAGATCATGCGTAGCATAATTCTTTTCATGGTTCTTCAGTTTCCTTGAAGAGTATGCTACTGGATGACCTTCCTGCATAAGTACACACCCCAAGGCAAGAATGCTAGCATCAGTTACTACCTCAAACTCCTTATTGAGGTCTGGAAGTTTTAAAATGGGTGTTGATACCAAACTTTGCTTCAATCTGTCGAATCTATTTTGTTCGGGAGTTGACCATGCAATAGAAGTTTGATTCTTCAGTAAATCCGTCAGAGGTGCTGCAATCAAAGCATAGTTTTTGATGAAGACCCTATACCATCCTATCAATCCAAGAAAGCTACGTATCTCTTTGACGGATACTGGTATTGGCCACTCAAGCACATCTTTGACCTTGGCTAGGTCTATTGATATTCCTTCTTATGATACTATGAATCCTAGATATTCAATCTGACGCTTGAAGAATGCACACTTCTTCATTTTTTCATACAGCTTGTGTGACCTGATTGTCTCAAGGACAATCCGCAGTTGAGGTTCATGATCTTTTTCCTGTTTAGAATAGACTAAAGTTTCATCGAAGAATACAAGTACGAAATCATCAAGATTTGTCCTAAAGATGTCCTGCATTAACCTATTGAAGGTGGCAGGTGCATTCGTGAGCCCGAATGACATAACCAGGAACTCAAAGTGCCCATATCTTGTATTGAAGTCTGTCTTTGGGATATCTTCTTCCTTGATCCTTATCTGATAGTAACCTGACCTGAGATCAATCTTGAAGAAGATCTTTGCACCCTAAAGATGATCAAGAAGCTCATCTATTCTAGGAATAGGATACTTGTTCTTGACTGCTGATTGATTCAACCCTCGGTAATCAATACATAGTCGAAGTGTCCCATCTTTCTTTTTTTGGAATAGTACGGGGGCTCCCCACGGTGAATTGCTAGGCCGGATGTAGCACTGATCTAACAGTTGCTTGAGTTGTTCCTTGAGCTTAATTGCTTCAGGTATGGACATTCTATAAGGTCTCTTGGAAATTGGTGCAGCTCCAGGCACTAACCTAATCTCATGATCCACTTCTCTTTGAGGCAAAAGCTCAGTCAACTCTTCAGGGAATACGTCCGCGTATTGCTTTAGCCAAGAAGGTCCTTCATGAGACTCTTGCTTTTGATCTAACTTGTTAAGTTTGATCAAGTAAACAGGTAATCCTTTTCTGACTCCTTTTATGATTCAAGATACTTTGGCCAATTGGATTCTTGGCACTCCTGCCTCACCTTGAGTTGTGACTAATTCCCTTTCAGAGTTTCGGAAGGAAACTTGACCCTTTCCACAGTGAATGTGGGCGTTGTTGGGCTTAAGCCACAATCCATTCTGAGTAGACACTCATGGATACCTAAATTCATGATTCTGAATTTAATCGAAGTCTTCTTTCCTCCCAGAAAGGATTCCACCTTAGCAGTTTGCCTAGTACAAGTTACCTCACAACCATTTGCCAATTCCACAAGCAGGATAGGTGCTTCTACTATGGCTATTCCTAATCTTTTTGCACATGCTGGTGAGATAAAGGAATGTGTACTGCCACAATCAATCAAGGTTTTGAACCCTTTACCTTGATAGTCCAACGGTGTCTGAATCACCGAGAACTGGCGATTTGGCCCTTTCTTGTGTAAAGCGGCATGGATTGTCGCTCTTTCGAATTCTGCTTCCATGGTCTGATCTTCCTCTTCTTTTTTTGCACCTCTTTGCCTATTGGCAATGCAGGCGGTTCTTCCTCTTCCTCGGGTAGCGACTCCTTGACCACGGCCTATTCCTTGGAAAGGCGCTTGGTGATGTCCTCCGCTGAGCTTGGGACATTGCCTCTTGAAGTGACCGGGTTCGTTGCAGTGGAAACAACGAAGGTTTCGACCATTACTTTGAGTAGGAACAAAGTTGTTGACGTTATTCGTCCTTTCTTTCTTTCTTTGTCCCTGATTATGACCTTGAACTCTGTTTATTTGAGGTCTAAATGCTCCTCTGTTCGGGTCATTATAAGACCAAGTTTTGTTACCCCTTGGTCTAGCTTGCATCTCCTAAATTATAGGCACCGCTCGAATGAGTGCATCCTAAAGATCTGATGGACGCATAGATTCGAGATGGGTATTTACTGGTGGATTTTAGCCCACACAAAACTTGGACACCTACTGTGTCATGTCCATCTGTGGTGCATACTTTAAAAGTGAGACGAATTTAGAGTAGTATGCATCAAGAGTGAGTCCTAGCTATTTTAGCTCGTAGTACTCATTCATTTTCTGCGTACGATATGCAGGTGGTAAGTATCTACCCTGCATGGCTTTCTTCAGTTTCTCCTAGGTAAGGGATCCCTCTGTGATCCCTTGATCCTTGTACCATTGCTTCCACCAAAGTCTGGCTTCGCCAGTGAGTTTTAACTTGGCGAGCATTGCTTGATTGGCGGGTGCAGTACGGGCTGCTTCGAAGTAATCCTCCATGGATTCAATCTAAATTTCAGCATCAGCGTGGACGAATCTGCCTCTCCCATCAAACTTGAGTGGCTTAATCTGCTTGAGAAGGAACTTATTCTCCTGGATCACAGCAATACTTGATGTAGGAGGCGAATTAGGAACCTGTACCTGGGGTTGCGCCTGAATAAAGGTTTTCTTAATGTTATTATACGATAATCGACGTTAGCATATCTTTAATTCAGCTATCTCGTAAACAATGTAGCTACTTAACTTTTTATCAACTCTTATGCACAGCCAGACATTGATAAAAAGAAGTCTTTATTTGTATTTACATGGGCATAGCCCTTTTGAATACAACGTTTCATGTGACGATAAGCCAATTGTTACATTTAGTTTGGGGAGAACAACGTTGTATTGTATTTATCTACAGGAACTGTGTAATAGTAAGGTTTTGGGTCATGGATTTGCAGGAATCGGTAAGTCATTGGAAGTTCAGGATATCCTTTCCGTTGGAATCCATACTTCTCATGGCGGCCCAATACTTTAATCCTGTCGCGGGGATTACACAAGTTACTTCCTCATATACATATGAGTTCATCTCAACCCTCCGACCTCGAACATGTAGAGTCGGATTTACGTCAGCTTCCACAAAAACGAACAGCTTCACGACTTTCAGGTCTTCCAACCTGGAGCCCCGAGAGGAACACCAAGGAAAAGGGAATTCTCTTGCAAGAAAATCTATCTTGTAACATCAACAAGCTTGTTTTTCATATTTGATATGATCACAATGAAGAAAAGAACACCAGGCACAACAAATCTTCATACAGCATCATGTAGATCTCCCACGGTTTTTAATAGAATCAACCATATTCTTCAATATCTTCACAAAATCCATCAATAGAACAAATAAAGCAAAGAAGTACACCATCTTTGAATGGAAATACATCACATAGTATTCATCTTCAATATCTTCATAGTCTTTTCTCTCAATCTCTCATATACAATCACTCTGTTTTAATAGAATTGGCTATCTCTGACTCTCTCTCACACACTCCATCAATAATACATCATATCCTCACTACAATCTCTCAAAATTACTCTCAATAATCACTCTTAGGTCGTGGATACCCCTCCCAAGAGGTATGTCTGATATGAAGGGTCACCAGAGCCACTACAGTGTCTCTTCACGGCTCACTACTGTCACTTCACTCTAGTCTTCCCTTGAGTCTTTAGCAGCTACTTCTTCCACTTCTTTCAGCTCTTTTGCACTTGTATTCACCTCTTTCCAAGGCTAGAAAACTTTTCCAAAGTCACACATACATTCCACAGAACACTTACAGAAGCATACAGAACAGTCTACAGAACAGCTACAGTACAGAACAGAACAGAAGCAGAACAGAAGCAGAAGCTCTACAGAAGACCTACAGAAGGTCATCAAAACCACATAACTCATTCTCAAACCATTCCAAACTCTCACAAACCATTCAATAAACTTTCACAATATCTCATTCTTCATCAATCAATACTCCATCCCTCTTCACAGAAGACAATCAGAACAAAACAGACCAAAACAGAGCAAAACAGAAGGTATACAGAACCCATCAGAACCTATCAGAATATCACAGAACCACCAACAAACATCATGAACTTCCAAAACACAATCATTAACATCTAAAACACTCTCAATCCACTTCTACATCAATCAATCATCCCATAAAATCAACCATTCAGCTCTAAAAAACAACAAAAATCAGCCAAAAAACAAGTCATTTCAACACTCAACATATCCCCACACTTAATAAGGAAGCGTCCTCGCGACCCAGGAAAAAGGGAATACAAGTTCAAAAGAGCTCAACTTTGATCTTCAATATCTTTTCACAAAGAATCCATCCAACACGACCCCAACTTATAACCTGTTTCTGATATAAAAATACAAAGTAAGGAAAACCCTTTATACATTAACACCTCTGATCAAACTAAAAATCACCACAAATTTGTAAAGGATATAAGAGTTTGCTTCTTCTTCTTCAGCATCAGCTTCAACTCTCTAACCACGACCCCATCTCTACAAATCTCCAAAACATAGCTCGTACACAAAATCCAATAGGAAACCACCACATTCGTTTGACATAAATGAACTCACAACACAAACACTAATACACAACACAACCATCTGAATGACTCCTTCAAAAATAAGAGTTTGGCATTAAAAAGTTTCCACCATACATTGGAAAGGTATCAATGAAGATGATCCCTCTTAAAAGATTGATGTTGTCGGAATCGATCCATAGATAAGGATTCATCTAAAAAGTTTTTAGGAGGATTTTGAAAAAATTGGAGACAGCACATCCTTTCCAACAGGACCAAGTATCTGCTAGGCAAATAGAGGGCATGAAAATACAGTATCTCCAACTGTTGGGAATCAATGCTAACATTGACATTCATGCACAACTTTGGAATAGGCTTTGAATCATTATGAGAGTGCCTATGCATATACGCCAAATACCAAGCAAAGTGAGCAGTTAATCTCACTGAGGGATCTGCAGACTGTGAATATTGTTGGGCAAAATGAACATAGTTTTGATAAGCTTGACTGGAAGCTGTCCATTCCCCTGGAATTACTGGCCAATTAATCTGTGGTCCTGTAAGGCAATCATCCGAACTCCATCCCCTTCTTCTGGAAATCTGAGTATCAAAACCGTCACAGTCACTAACCAACTGAGGTGGTTGAGATATGGAAGTGTTAGGAGAGGGTAGTGGAATAAGGGAAAGTGGATGAAGGGAAGGATAGGAAAAATCATAAAAGGAAGAAAAGGTTAAAGAAGGAGTGGCAGAAATTTGTAAGGAATCACTAAGGAAAGGTGTTAACTGATAAATAGGAAATGTGGAGGGTACATTTATGAGGGGTGAAGAACAGGGTGGAGAAGGGGAAAATACCCTATCCTCAATAAAGGAACAGTAAGTGAAAATAGGAATTTGAGGGAAATTGGAAGGTTGGAAAAGAAGGGGTAAAATTACTGTGGAATTAGTTTGACAAAGGGAAAAATATATAGCATAGCGGTGAGCCAATTGTTGGTAATAGAGGAGGGTAGGAACAGAAGGTCTCAAAAGAGATCGTCTATGATAGGCATCAAAGAAGGTAGCATCAAATGGATTATGTTTGGAAAGATAGGTTAAGAGATCCATCCTCAGTTGGTTAGTACTCTGGGCAAAGGTAGGAGCTGTGTTTTGTCTTTGATTGAGGACCACCGAATCAATCATGGGATGCCACGAATTATCCTGACAATCAGCTACTTTGGAGGAATAACTCTGGAACATATCAGCTATGCGCAACTCCAAATGATTGACATATAAAACAGCCTGTAAGACCACATCCCCCATATACCATACCATATCTACCTCATCTGGAATTAACAAATCTCCTCGGAGATACATGTATGACATCAACATGGTGTCTGGCGTGACAGAATCTTCAAAGACCATTCTGACTACCTCTGTCAACAACTCAGCAGACCAAGCCCCACTCCAGCCATCCTCTGGAAAAGGTAAATCCATCGTGGAAAGCTTCATATAGAAGACCAACTTCTGTAAGTGGTAGTGGACAAAGAAAGAATGGTCTGGTAGGACAAAGTCCTGAAACTGTTCAAAGGTAGACCATAACAAGTCCATTCTGGACTGCAATCTTTCCACTTTATCTTGGAATAGAGGGCACAAAGTAGCCTGTCTCTGTAGGGCAGCCAAATCCTGCTGTGAAAGAGAAGGAATTAATGGAACAGGAGGGCTTGGAGGAACAGAGCGGGACTTTGCAAGCTGATCTTGCAACTGCTGGATTTGGGAGGCTTGGTTGGCCACTGTGTCATTAGCCATCTGTAAAGCTGAAAGCTTGTCATCTAAAATAGCTTGGAATTCTTTCGCTTCGCTGGACATCCTCTCCTTCTCTGCTGAAAGGCTAGTAACCTGTGATTTAGCCTCGAATAACTGGGTCTTCAATGAAGAAATCTCATCGCTTTGAGTGGCAACCAGTTGGGTTTGCTGTTCCATTTGCTTAAATAGATCTGCTAGGGTATCCTTAGCAGAAGCTAACTCAGATGTTGCCTTATGCAACTGGTCCTTAGACTGCATGAGCTCCTCATAGAAAGATGCGTACAGCTGTTGAACACAGGCTGACACTGACAACTCAATGGAACTTTGAATATCCTTGCAGAGGAAAGGAATGGCATCTCCTGAAACGAGACTGTTCAGGGAAGGAACTGAGATCTCCAAGGATCCTTCTCTATGTGCTCGGAACAGATTATTGCAAGTGAGATACCCAGGGAGTTCACTGCCAGAAGTAGCAGGGATAGGCACTGAGGGAAGTACAACAGGGGCTTTATCCGCTACCCGCTTCAAGCGTTTACGTTGTATGACCAGGGGAGGCGGAGAATCATCATCCTCAATGTCAATAGGGGCTGACTCTTCTGAAGGTGGAGGAGGAGGTACTGGATCTAATGGAGGAGGTGGAGGTACAGTCTTCTGTAAACCTGAATAGGTCAAGAAGGCAGACAAATATGATCCATAGGTAACATTGGTAACATTACCCCTGGTGACTTTAACAAAATGCTGATCCATTTTAGTAAGGAGGTATGTTCTCCAATCAATAGCAACGCCTTTCAGCACCATCTTGGAAGCTGTGAAAGGTTCTTTGGACAAATAGTGGGATGGCGTTTTGGCAGGCATAAACCTGTCCTGAAGGAACTGACACATCGTCTTCCATACGGGATCAGTAATCATAGAAAACGAAACTCCTGAAGAGTTTATCACTTTCTTAACATCAAGGACTTCCCTTGTCTGCTTCTGCAACAGCTTGAGAATCTCTTCATTAGAGAAGAGCTGACGAGTGGTCACAAAAGATTCTCCTTTGAAGGGTAAAGACTGAGCCTTCCCTAGGCCTCGAGACGTCAATGTCATAGACATGCCTTGGACTATGCCTGTCTTCTTGCTGTAAGAGGCCAGGAACTCATCACATATGGACGGATCCTCTGGAAGTAATGGAAAAGGAGTGGCCACAAAAGCAGCAAGTCCCGCCTTCGTGAGGGGCTCAAAAGTAAGTAGGGACGAGTAATCCCTACTAACTAATGGGACGTATTGGATAGGGGGAGAAGCATGAGAAGGTGCCATTCAGATGGTTACACACACACCACGAACACAGACAATCAAGGAGAATGCCTGCAAAGCAACAGACAAAAACCAAGGATAAGAGAATTACCAATCAAACGTGACTCGACCTACTAACCCCAAGCAAACCACATCCTAGAAAAAATTTGACATGACCTTGAGACAAATGCGACCGAAAGCTTCATGCGATGCATCAGACAAACACCCAGAACCTCGTATCAGGCAACAAAAGAAAAAAAACTGCATACCGTACCCATAACCGTAACTAAGACAGGAAACCAAAACCATACCATATCCGACACATATCAAAACTACATCTGTGATAGAACCAAGACTAGACCATGGAAAATAACACTAATGACTGCGTATACCCATCCCACGAAACGGTTCATTAAAAAGGGGAATTAAGTGCAGTGAGGGGGGAATTAATTTAATGAAGGGTTGATTTTAATCATTTATTAAAAATGGGTGAATTTTTATTAGGTGATAAACCTTAACAAAAAAACGGCGGTTCCTTATTAGTTATTCAATTACCAATTATTAGGTTAAGCGGTGCAGTTATTCGATTCCCGGACTTCGATTCCCGACTGGTTCTCTAAATGCAATTCATTGATTATAAATTAAGGTGATGTGGAGCATTTTTTTGCCAGCGCGTGCTCATGTGACGGCTGGTTGATTTTAATTTAAAAAAAATGTGTGTTTAGCGCGAATGCGCGTGGAAACTGTGGGTGAATTAAAGGGTTTATTTTAACAATTAATTTGTGATTAAGGGGGAAATGAAAAATAAATAAAGCACATAAAATAAATACCTGGAAGGGGTGTGTATGTAATGCAGGAATGCGCACGGAAGAGTTCCAGTAAAGGAAAAGTAAAGAGCACTGATGAAACAACAATGACAACACCTTAGCAGATGTGTTGATTTGGTTTGTGTTGGTTTTTTATTTTTATTTATTTTTTTATTTTTAGTTGTGATTATTGATGTTTGAATAAATGGAAAATGAGCAAGGGAGGTGAGGGGAATTTTTTAGAATTTTTTTAGAAATTGTTAGAATTTTTACAAATTTTTAAATGAAGTTTCTACATTTATTGGCAATTTAGGGGTAAATTTAGGAAATGTGGAATTTTCAGAAATTATAGGGTAGGCAATTTCCAGCAGACAAACTCCCAAAAATTGGCAAAAGGCAAAAGGAATTTTTAAAAAAATTTCTGAAATTTTTTTATGGAAAAATTAATGTAGTGATTAATTAAGTCACCTAAATCACATTAATCAGATAAGTCAGTTAAACATAAGTCAGTTAAGTCTGGTTAGTGGGGTAAGTCATGTTAGTCTACCTAAGTCAAGTCAGGTTAGTCTAAGTTGCTTAGGTTAGTCAACTAGGCTAGGTTAATCAACTAAGTTAGGTTAGTCAACTAAGGTAAGTTAACTAAGTTGGGGTTAGGTAATTAAGTTAGGTTAGGTTAACTAGCTAGGTTAACTATGGTTAGGTGATTAAGTTAACTAACTAGGGTTAGGGTTGGACTAACTAACCTAGTTAGGGTTAGGGGACTAACTAGGGTTAGTTTAGGATAGGTTAGGTCTAAGGTTACTAGGGGGTTAGGTTAAGTTAATTAAGGTTAGTGTAGGTTAATGAGGGTTAGTTTAAGTAACCTAGGGTTAGTTGAAGTAACCTAGGGTTAGTTGAACTAACCTAGGGGTAGAGAGGAGGTGGAGCAGGAAGGGGGAGGCGCGTCGGCGGCGGCGGCGGTGTCCAGGCGGCTGTGGCGGAGTCGGCGGCGGCAACAACGAATTCGGCGGCGGCGTCGCGGTCGACAGGCGGCAGTCCGGGGGGCAACGAGGGCGGCGGGTGGTCGTGGCAGGGGCCGGAGGCGACGGCCAAGAGGGAGAGGAAGGAGGGGAGGTGGGGAAAGGAAGAGGGAGGAGACGGCGGCGGCGCTGGGGGAAGGCAGAAGCGGCAGAAGGGAGGTAGACGGGGGGGGGTAGGGAGGAAACAGCGGCGGGGGAGGGAGGCAGAAGGGCGGGGTAGGAGGCGAGGGAGGAGGAGGGCGGGCGGGGGAGGAGACAGCGGCGGAGGAGGGAGGAAACAACGGCGGGGGGAGGGAGGAAACAGCGGCGGGGGGAGGGAGGCAGAAGGGCGGGGTAGGAGGCGAGGGAGGAGGAGGAGACGCTGGGGGGCGCTGGGAGGCGAGGGAGGCTGGGGACGATGGAGACTGGGGGGGTGCTGGGGGGGGCTGGGGGGCGAGGGAGGAGAAGGCGAGGAGAAGAAGAGGAGAGAAGGAGGCTCGCTGGGGGGGCGAGGGAGAAGAAGGGAGGAGGAGAGGCTGCGCTGGGGGGGGTAGGAGATGAGGGAGGAGGACACGCAGGAAGAGAGAGAGAAAGAAAGGGAGAGAGAAAGAGAGAGGGAAGGGCGGTTGGGGGGAAGGGATGGGCAGTTGGGGGGGAAGGGGTGGGGGGGGCCATGGGGGGGCCATGGGGTGGGCAGTTAGGGGAAAGGGGTGGGGTTATGGGCGGGGTAGGGGTCCAAGGGGGATAGGGGGTGCCCGAGGGAAGGGGAAGGGTGGGAAGGGACGGGTGCGTACCCCCGTCCCGCGCTCGTGCGCGGGGCGGGGTAAAAAAATTTGCCGTGACGGGATCGAAATGGCACCGGGAAGACGGTGCGGGTTATGCGGACACGACCGGGGCGCGTGGAAATTCGTAAAATCGAAAAAAGGCGCGTTCACGCTCAAAACGGGCGTGAGAAAAAACATAAAAATAAAGAAAAATTAATAACTCCCAATCTGGACGTCAAAACGAAATAGCATAAAAACGAAAAGTGGGCAGGACGACAGGGGGAAAACAAGGAAAATACGGGACGGGGGTTCCGGGAGGGGTAAAGGGCGGTCACGTGCAAAAAACACAAAAAAGAACAAAAAACGCAACTTAAAAATTAATATCGAAAGATCCGTGCATCGGAATGAGGTGCAGAAAAAAGGAAAACTGTGCAGAAAGATGTGCCCGACAATCCTATCACATCAAAACATAATTCCGACTGAGATAAGACGAGTTCTCATGGGAAAAACCCAAAAAATAAACCCGAAAATGGGATCGAAAATTAATATCGAACAAACCATTCACCGGAATGACATGCAGTAAGAAGGAAAAATGTCCGCAGTAAGGGGTGGCACAGGTTTATCACGTTAAACCGCAGTTCCGGTGGAAGTAGAAGGGGTTCACATGTGAAAAACTCCAAAAATACTCCCGAAAACTCATTTAAAATTAATAAATAAAAATCCGGAAGTCAAAAAAAGGTGGAGGAAAAAGGAAAAAGGTGAGGGAAGGCATAGGGGACACGGCTGTCAAATCAAATTGGAATTCCGATGCAAATAGGGCAGGTTCACATGGAAAAATGTCAAAAATACACACGAAAAAGTCTTAAAAAACCAGAAAATTAATAACGGACAAACCATGTATCGAAATGATGTGGAATAAAAAGGAAAAATGTCAGGGGAAAAGCGTTGGTCAGGGCTATGATGTCAGATCACGGTTTCGAAGCAAGAAAATCGCGTTCACATGGAAAACCGGCTAAATTGCGTAAAATGCTTCAAAAATTAATAACTCAAAAACCGTGCACCGGAACAGGGGTAGGTAAAAAGGAAAAATGGACGTTCAATGGGAGGAACAGGGCTATAAGGTTGGATTTGAATTTTGGTGAACGTAGGGTGCATTCATATGGCATGACCTCAAAATCAAGGAATGAAGGAAAACTGCAAGGGAACAGCCCCAAGGGTGGGTGAAACATAACCGGGTGGGTGGAAAGGGATCCCATTAGGGTAAAAGCAAGGCAAGGTATACATGCATGAGCAAAATAAGTCATATGCAGAGGGGTATGCAACATAGACGCGCAGGGACGCGTCCCCACACTTAAGACCTTAACGGATAGGGTTAACCGAGCAACAGGGACCTAGGACCATGCCATAGACCATCCACTAACGTCCCCACACTTAAAACATGACCATCACTAAGAAACAGAAGTTGTAGGGTTAGAAAAACTTGGCCCGTTTCGGCAAGAATTAAGGTTGAGTGTCGACGGCACGTCTAGTGTGGTTGTCGGCGCTGGAGGGACCAAAGCATCTTTACAGCGCACACGTCCGTCATGGCAGGGACCACGCGGCAGCACCCAGGGAGGTAGCTGATGGAAGGAATCACAGGAAATTCGTCGATGATGATGAGGGATACTACACTCAACTCACGGTCACTCAATTGGAATGAAAGATCAGTCACTCGCCCCATGACTAATATCACTTGAGGAAGAATGATTAAAACCCATAACTCATACCCGGTTGAGGAATCAACAAGGGGAAAAGGTGCAGAAGGAGTATGCCAGGGTGCACGGTTGATGGTGCATTAGTGCGTCCAACCCGTCTGGCATAAGTGCAAAGAGGAAGGCAAGGGAGCCTTACAGTGCCGTGTACAGAACAGGGTGTCGTATCTTGTGTTGACGGAAAAAAACCCATCCCGTGGGTGCACAGGGAAACGAGAACATACCTGACTCCAAGTGTCGTAACGTCCCTCAATCTCACCTCTCGGTAATTGATTGAAGAAACTCCAGTCACACTCATCCCACCCTCTGTCTCACTCTCTGTTGATAGATATAAGAGGGCAGCCTTTTCCTGAAACCCGTTGATGTAATCCTCACGGTCACTTGTGCAAAGATTGTATGCCTTGTGCGCATTTGATGGTGCAACAGTGCATCCCGCCTTGTGCCGGCATACGTGCAAGAAGGAAAGCCAGGGAGCCTTATAGTGCAGTGCACAGAAACAAATTGTGCTTTGTGCATTGAGAGGCCCATCCCGTGCGTGCAACACTTCATTCACACTTCTCACCTCTCATTCGATTTGAAGGAAAAAGACTGGTCTCTCGCCCCACCCTCTGTCTCACTCTCTGTTGATAATTACAGAGGGCAACCCATACTCACTTCCCCATCCAGTTAGGATGAAGGCTCACATCACTCGATTCTTTGTCGATGAAGATCGTGTCATCAATTGTTGAAGAGGCGTACCCAAGGAGGTAGCCATCAAATCGAACATTGTGTTGGATAGGAACATGTCGTCTGCTAGAGGACAATTAGTCACTTTGCAAAGAGACCCATGACACAGCGTACCAAGGGAGGCAGCTTCGGAATTGGATCCTAGGGATATCAATTAATGAATCCACTTTCTGGACTGCTGGGTGTTACCACCTTTTCCACAGCCAGCTTCTCGACCAAGGGTGTTTACCACCTTTTCTTGGAACGAGGCCTGCTATGACAGGGAATTGCTTCCTTTTCTCTCATAACAGATTTGTTTTGTTTTTTTTCTTTTTCTTCTTTGTTTTTTTTTTCTTTTTCTTATTTTCCCCTATTCCCTAGGGTGTTTCCACCTTTTCTCGAAGAAGAGGTCGGCATGACAGGGACCTAAGTCCTTTTCTCCCATGACAGATATGTTTTTTTTTTCTTTTCAATATTGAGCAAGGGAATGGTAGAGAGACCATTTGTCAGAACCCACCTCGCCACTGTCGCTGGTGGAAAATAGAGGATAATAAATCAAGACTAGAAGGGGGTTTGGAGGGGACAGAGGGTTGCGTCCACTTCATCAGGAGTGATTGAAGAACGGCTATCAAAAGTAGCATCATAACAAGTACAGTGCCGCGCCAATGAGGGAAAAGATCAAGCGACCGTAATTGTCAAGATCCCCAAGGAGGGAAGTACTTCTTCAGGCGATATCCATTGATCAGAAAGGGATCATCAGAGGCATCAACGGTCTGCACTTGGACAGAGCCATTAGGGTTGACTGCAAGTACCTTATAGGGGCCCATCCACCGCTGTTGGAGCTTGCCAGGAAACTTGCCAAAGCGTGAATCATAGGCTAGGACCAAATCACCTTCTTTGAACTCTTTGTGCTTGATGAAACTGTCATGGTAAGCCTTACGTCGGGCTTGCGTGGCTTCCATGCACTGTAGAGCCATCCTACGAATTTCGTCCAAACATTCCAAGTGCAGGAGACGACGTTGCAGTGAATCATCATCCCCCAAGCGCTCTTTGATCGCCACTCTCAAAGAGGGTAGTTCCAATTCAACAGGAAAAACAACTTCTGTACCATACACCAACTGGAAAGGTGTCTGTCCCGTTGCTGCTTTATGGGAGGTTCTGTACGCCCAGAGGGCCTCTGTAAGTCGATCGTCCCAATCACGACGATGTGCAGCAATTGTTCTTGTCAGAATCGAGCAGAGGATGCGATTGGTGACTTCGACTTGGCCGTTGGCTCTGGGGTAATAAGGAGTGGACTTGCGATGGCGGATCTTATACAACTCTGTCAACTCTTCCATGACTTTGTTGAGGAAATGCGTGCCTCTATCACTTACCAGCTCTAAGGGACTACCAAAACGGGTGATGATATTCTCGTACATGAACAGGGCCACGCTGTTACCATCGTCCCACTTTAGGGCTTTAGCTTCACACCACTTTGTAACATAATCCGTACATACGAGGATGTATCGGTTCTGTTTCCTTCTGGTGGGAGGGTCGATCGGACCTACGAAGTCAATGCCCCACTTCTCAAATGGCTTCAAAGGAAGGATAGGTTGCAGTGGCATGGCACTTGTCTTCGTGGGTTTCCCCATTCTTTGACAAGCATCACATCTTTTACAGTAATCATAGGCATCCTTATGAATGGTAGGCCACCAATATCCTGCTAGCAGAGCCTTCCTGGCTGTAGCTTCTCCTGCAAAGTGACCTCCACATGGCTCGTCGTGGCAAGCCTTCAGAACAATCCCAATCTCATCTCCTGCAACACATCTTCTGAGTACTTCATCTTTGCCTTTCTTGTACAGTGCACCGCCTAGCAGGGTGTATGGGGCTGATTCTAGCATGAGCTTCTTCCTTTCCCGACTAGAAATACCAGGAGGGTACTGTTGGGTTGCCAACAGATTGGCAATGTCTGCATACCAGGGAGTTACAGTTTCTACCAAGAATAGGGAAGCATCAGGGAGGTCTGGATCATCCTGCTCCTCGTCTGCAGTTTGCGGGATATGCGACAGATGATCAGCCAGAACATGGGAACGACCAGGCTTAGTAATCACCTCAAAGTCAAACTCCTGGAATAAAAGGAGCCATCTCATCAATCGTCCTTTCACATCTGCTTTGTTCATCAAGAAGGACAGGGCCTCATGATCCACATAAAATTTAAAGTGGGTAGATAGGAGGTAATGGCGAAACTTCTCCAGGGCAAACACCATTGCCAAGCACTCCAGCTCTGTCACTGTATAGTTCCGTTCCCTATCAGTGACTTTTCGGCTTGCGTAATAGATCGGTTGATCCAACTTCGAGGAGCCCTTTTGGTAGAGGACAGCACCTAAGCCTTCAATTGATGTATCAGTGTGTACATGGAACTCTTTCGTCCAATCAGGGGGTTGCAGAATGGGTGCCTCAATCATGCACTGCTTCAGCGTGTGGAAGGCTTTGTCACATTCTTCTGTCCAAGTGAACTCTGCATCTTTCCTCAGAAGCTTGTGCAAGGAAGTTGCCTTTGTCGCAAAATGGGCTATAAACCTTCTGTAGTAACCCACATGGCCTAGGAATCCCCTCAACTGTTTGAGGTTGGTGGGTGCTGCCAGAGCTGCGATCTTTTCGATCTTTGCAGGGTCTGTTGATATCCCTTGTGCAGAGACAATGTGGCCCAACAGGACTCCAGAAGAAACCCCAAAGATGCATTTGTCGGGGTTGAGGGAGATCCCATACTCCCGGCATCGGTCAAAGCATTGTTCCAGGTGTTCCCAATGTTCACTGATCAAGCTATAGACACAGAAGTCATCTAAATATACCTCAATAAAGTCGTGCAGATGATTTTGAAATGCGGCCATCATGACTCGTTGGAAAGTAGCAGGGGCATTGGAGAGCCCAAATGGCATCACTCGGTAAGCGTAGGTCCCCCATTCTGTGGTGAAGGTTGTTTTGGATTGGTCTTCTTCTGCGATCTGCACTTGGTTGTATCCGCTGAATCCATCCAGAAGAGAATAAAGTTCATGTCCTGCCACTGTGTCCAACAGTTGGTCTGTGAAAGGGATAGGAAAGTGATCCTTCTTTGTCTTGGAATTAAGCTTTCGAAAATCCACACATATTCGCAATTTGCCATTCTTCTTGGGTACAACCACGATGGGTGAAACCCATTCACTGTTTGCCACTGGATAGATGAACTCGGCTTCCAGAAGCTTCAACAGCTCCGCTTTCACCAATATGGAATAATTCGGGTTCATTCGCCTCTGTCGTTGCCGTACTGGCTTGGCATCAGGCTCCAAGTCAATATGATGTTGACATATTGTGGGATCAATCCCCTTTAGGTCTTTGTAAGACCATGCAAACACGTCCAAATTTTCTTTCAACAAGTTGTACAAGGTTGACAACTCCTCTTCTGGGAGACTGCTACCCACCTTCAAGTGGCGTTCAGTGCCTTCTGAATCCACAAAGGTTAGCTGCCTTTCACCTTCCACTTCTTGGATGAAGGTCCCACGGACTGCTTCTGGATACAGATCCGACTCCTTCAAGGGAGTGATGTCCTCTTCTGATGTCCCACTAGAACCAACTTCTTCTTTTGGTGGAGACTTAGGTTGCTCCTTAAGACATTGGAATGGAATTAGAGCTGTTTCGGGTTTGGTTTCAAGATTAATTACGTCTTGGCTTGAAGACTCATCTTCTGAAGATGACACATCCAGGAACGTCACATAACAGGGACCCTCTAATTTCTGTTGGGTTTGTCGGACTGGTGCTTGTTGGCACGGTGCATCATCATCATCTTTCTTTGGCAAGGATGGGTTAGGACGGCAGGAGCCACACTTAAAAGACGGCTTGCTCTTCTTAATCCATTTCTTATAAAGGTTTTGCATATGAGAAGATCCATTTACCAGACCAAATGGTACCATCGCCATTCTGTCCCATAGTATGAGCTCATCGGCTTCTGATACTTCTGGAACTTCTTCCTCAAATGTATCCTCTTCAGGTGGGATAGATTCTTCTGGCTCACTTTCATAATCTTCTTCGTCCATATCATATCCATCCTCTTCTGTCTCTGTCTCTGTCTCTGCGTCTGCTTCTGTCTCTGCTTCTGCTTCTGCTTCTGCTTCTGTAGGAGCTCTGTAACAGAAGAATAGATTCTCTGTTTCCTCTCTTGCCTCTGTCTCTGCTTCTGCTTCTGCTGTGACCATGTAACAGGGAGAGCAGTACATCCATGCTTCTATCTCACTGTCAGAAGTGATTTCAGAAGGCATTCCTGATTCAGGCAGGAAGTATTCACCCATTGATAATGGCTTTACATCTTTTGGAAGTCGGCTTACAGTATCCACTGTTAAAGAATGTGCCATTATTTTCTTGGGAAGGATCTGTTTGACAGCATCTTCGTCTGCTGATGTTCCATCTGTAGCCTCGTTAGGGGAATTAGAAGATAATTCCAAGGAGGTGGATCCATGTCCTTTTTGAGAGCCATACAGTTTCAGCACCACTTTATTGGGTCCTCTGCCCAAGGTCAAGGTTCCTTTGAACCAATCTGTCCTTGCTCAGGCTTCAAAAGCCATGGTCTGCCCAGTAACAGAGGATAGGATGTACCATAAGAGTTTGGCTTCACCACCAAATAGGTCAGCCAATAATCTTTTCCAGCCACAGTAGTCTTCACATATGGAAGAATGCCCAAAGGCTTGATTCTACTCTGATCTGCCAGTCTGATGAGCCATTGGGTTGGTTGCACACCTTGTAGGCCTAGATCCTTCATCGTCACATCCGTCATAATGTTCACTGATGAACCACCATCAATCAGTGCATTTGCAATGAAGCAGCCTTCTATCCACGTGCCAAAGTCAGAGATGTGCTTGAATGGCCAATACCAGTATCCGTCAAAGAAATACGTAGTTTTCTTGGCTTGACAGGATGGTATAGGGTCTTTATCAAAAACTATGCTTTGATTGCAGCACCTCTTACCGACTTACTAAAGAAGCAGACTTCTATTACATGGTCAACTCCCGAACAAAATAGCTTCGACCAATTGAAGCAATGTTTGGTATCAGCACCTATTCTAAAACTTCCTGACCTCAATAAGGAGTTCGAGGTAGTAACTGATGCCAGCATTCTTGCCTTGGGGTGTGTACTTATGCAGGAAGGTCATCCAGTAGCATATTCTTCAAGGAAATTGAAGAGTCATGAAAAGAATTATGCCACGCATGATCTGGAGTTATTAGCTGTCATCCATGCTCTAAAGCTTTGGAGACACTACCTGTTGGGTAACAAGTTTACTCTAGTAACCGATCATAAGAGTCTCAAATGGATTTTTACCCAGAACGAGCTCAACATGAGGCAACGTCGATGGATTGAAGTATTGGAGGAGTATGATTTTGAAATCAAGTATCGACCAGGGAAAGAGAATGTAGTTGCCGATGCACTCAGTCGCAAGGCATTCCTAAATTCCCTAATCTTGCAGAATCCATCAACGGCGAGATCTCTGGCTACAAAGGTATCTATGCCAAGCAACCCTATACTCGAACTAGCTAGAGAGGAAGCATGCCATGATTTGGCCTACCAAACCATGATAAAAGAAATATCTACCAAGGAGCAGAATCTGAAGTCACAAGCTAAGTATCGGGAATTTTCCATTGATAATGGACTTGTCTACTACAGAACAAGGCTATGTATACCAACAAGCCAGTCACTTAAGCAGAAGATATTATGGGAAGCTCATGATTCCCCCTTTGCAGGACATCCTGGCTATGCAAAAACTCTTAATGCAGTTAGGAAGAGCTACCATTGGGAGAGGCTCAAAGGTGACGTTCTCAAATATGTCACTGAATGTTTGTCTTGCCAACGTATCAAGGCTGAACATGTCATGATGCCAGGAAAATTGCAACCACTTGACATTCCCCAAATGAAATGGGAATTCATCAGTATGGATTTTGTGGTGGGCTTACCCCAAGTCCAAGGGGGATATAACTCCATTATGGTTGTAGTTGACATGCTTACTAAGGTTGCACACCTGATTCCAGTAAAGACAAACTATAAAGCCTCCGACATTGCAAGAGTGTTTATCAAGGAGATATTCAAGCTACATGGGTTACCTAGAAGGATTATTAGTGATCGAGATTCTCTCTTCACTTCACACTTCTGGAGAGCTATCTTTGAAGCTATTGGAACTCAACTCTGTTTTAGCACCGCCTACCATCCCCAAACGGATGGACAAACAGAGCGAGTAAATCAAATCATTGAGGATATGCTTAGGGCATACTGCTATCGGGAGCCGAAGAGGTGGATTCAGTACTTGCCATTAGTGGAATTTGCCTACAATGCTTCTTACCAGCAGAGCATTCAAATGACCCCTTTCCAGGCATTGTATGGTCATGATTGTCGAAGTCCCCTAAACTTTTCTGATCCAACCCTAAGAGTTGAGGCTTCAAGACAAATGTTGGAAGACATGGATGACCAAATAAGGTCAATAAGACAAGACATACAAGCAGCCAAAGATAGACAAAAGGCATATGCGGATTTGAAGCGCCAAGAGAGGATCTTCGGAGAAGGAGACATGGTCTTCATTCGTGTACGCCCTAAAAGGAGTTCTTTATCTCTAGGACAATGCAAGAAGCTAAGTCCAAGGTATTGTGGGCCGTATAAAATCCTCAAATGCCTGGGACCCAATGCTTATAAATTGCAACTTCCGGATAACCTAAAAGTTCACAATGTATTCCATATTAGTCTCTTAAAAAAATATGTGCCCAACCCTAATCATGTACTCGATGACCAACAAATTGTAATGCCTAGTCAAGGAGTCCTTGAACTAAGACTGGATAAGATTTTAGATGTTAGAGAGAGACAGTTAAGATCTAGAACCTTGAAAGAATGCCTCGTCCAGTGGAAGGATTATCCCGAAGAGGATGCTACCTGGATGGATGAAAGCTCTCTCAACCTTCAATATCCCCAATTTATCTCGAGATGAGGACATCTCGATTCTTCTAAGGGGGAGAGAATGTAATATTCCCACCCGTGAATATTGACTTCCCGCACACGACGTAAACCTTGTGCAAAGGTTATCTCTCGTATTGAAATTATCGGCGGTGTAATGTGTGACCTGCACGCGAGAAATGGGGTCCTCCGCATTGGTAAATCAAACCCGAAAGTTTGAAACCGCAAGTCTCACATAAACACCCTCTTGGAAGGGGCAATTTGAATATTCAAGGCAAATTTTTTTTATTTTTATCCCTTTTTCCCCAGCCGATGCACGACTGGAGAAAAGGGAGTGTGGGGGAATGGGTCAAGGAAGAGTCGTGGGCTGCATGGGAGGGGGGGGAACCCATGCAGTGGCCACGTGGTGGAGCTCACCTCTCCCCCCCTTAGGCCTATAAAAACCCTCTCCCCAGGGAGCCAGGGTCTGGGGGTGGCGTGAGAGAAGGACGATCGAAAGGAGAGAAGGGAGCGTGACCACGTTGCAGCCAAGCAGATCGCCGCCACAGTCTGCCAGATCGCCGCCACAGTCCATCAGGCCGCCGCCCGTCCTTGCCTCGATCACGTCTTCCCTTCCCAATCATTGGGACCCCCCCCCCCCCCCCCCCCCCCGACGTTGCTGCAAACTCCCAGAAGCTTCTTAGAAGCTTCTTTAAGAAGCTTCTAAGGGAAGGCCATAAGCCTTGGTCCTATGCGGGCTTCTCAGTCTTAAAACCGGGCCTTCCATACTCCCAAAAACCCGTGAGGCCGGTACTCTCAAGGGTCCGCACTAGGGAAGGGATCTCCGGCGTACGATTTTGAAGCGGCTCACAAAATTGAAGAAGACTCATCGAACGTGTAAGGGTAAAGGCAAACCGGAAGGCCGTCAGCACGCTAACGATGGCTCCCAAGAAGTTGCAAGGCGCGCCTGCGGGAGGTTCATCTCCTAGCATTCAAGTGGACATCTCCCCGAGCCCACAGACCCAGGTTTTTATGATTTTTGATTCTACGCAAAAGTAATGCATTAGGTATGATAACTCTCACGGAATAGAAAGCACCTATGCATGTTCAAATTTACCAAGCCGAATTAAAAGGAAATTGAGGAAAATTTGTCTATTTGATCGATTACTAGAATTATCTCATGACATGAAATGGAGTTATTAATATTTTCAATATGATGAACGTGAGTTGTCTATCCATCTTACGACCTTAGTATTATGTTGCCTTATCATGCATTTCAAAGGATGAGCCTGGAACACCTACCGCCTATCATTATAAGGCTGAAGTTATTAAGTGTATTTTTGACTAGACATGGAAAGAATAAGCTTATGTCGCAATTTAGGAAAAATCTTTATTGTAATGGTTCATGGGGGAAAAGTTGTTAACACCCGTAGGAGGTTATCTGAAAAGTAATGGTGGTGTATCAAAAATGAATCTATGGATTGGCATGTGGCATGTGCTTGCAAGAAAGAATAGACCAACACTAACTCTACAATAATCTCATTTAACTACGTTGTAGTTATGAAAGGGTTGCATGTTGCACTTTCATCGTGCATAAAATTCATTCATCAAGTGTTGCATTTGGGAAAGGTTGCAGGATTTAAACAAAGCATGAGATTCTAAAGTGTAGATAACAAGGTAGTAGACATGATTATTTGAAGTAAGTCCTAGTAGGTCCTAAGAAAGTTGGTATCCAGCTTATCATGTATTTTTACTTTACCAATGAAAGATAGAGTGAGTCGCATGTTTACATGTATGGTGATAGTCGAAACTATTTTTCTTCTTTAGATCTAGTTTATTATCTCTAGGGAAGGATTCATCCTTGTCGCGAGACAAGCATAGTGAATTACCCAAATCACCTAGCCGCAAGGGATTCATATGGTATGGTTCAGTCAATACGATAGATACCCCAAACACTAACTAGGTATTAGCACGTTAAGGATTCGGCCAAGTTTTCCAATTGTCGCTAAGTCGAAACCTTCATGCCCAATGGTCCTAACCACATTCCCGAAATGTTGAGTCAATTGGATGCTCATGCAAACAATAATCTAGGGTTCCTACCCTAAGGATCAATCGTTCAAAATGATGAAACTCGAATTGAGTTGGAACCCTAGGACTAAACGTTGTCGATCTAGTGAAATTAAGGATGGGTTGGGTAAAAGGACACCCTAAACCCTGCTTCTCGTCTGAAGATAATTCCGTGACCAGAAAACGCCATTCAATAGGTGAAACGATCTCTTGGAATGGAGGCGACACTTGTGCAACAAGTTGCAACGTCGCATAGCCTTGTGGTTTGATCGCAAGAAAGTTTTGCCATTCCTTGGAATGAGGTTGGCAGGTTCTTGCGCAAGTATAACTTGCAAGGGGATGGTTAGTCATCCTGTTACATCGCCCTCATTAGGGAAAATTTGCCAAGTTAAGGAAAGTTAGGTATTTGCTTGGACGCAAATGACTAATCGATAAATTAAGCGACATGGCCGCCAGAATTTACTATTAATAAAACCTAAAGCATCGGTTAAGTTGGGTTAACAGGGTATGACCCTAACCCAAAGACAATAGGAATCTTGCCAAGTTGCAACTGATTCCGGATCGAATGCTGGATGCATTCGGAGAGAAGGATTCACTCCTTAACAGTTTGCCAAATAAACAATCACTGGAATTGATTGTGCTTGTAACAGTTTAGAAAGCACTGTTTGCATTGTTTGCTCAAGGAACTAAAGGATGAAAAGATATATAAATGCTTCAGGTTGAAGGCCTGAAGGGAAGGGCAGCTTCAGTTACCCCCGACTGCCTGCCTGACCCTAACCAAGGGGGTTGTTGACCGTGCCGGGAACGTGGACCGAACCCGCCACGAGAGGTCTTTCCGTTGTGATCTACTTGGAGTAGGAGGACGCTTGGGTGCCAGGGGGGGCTCTGGCCGTAAATCCCTCGCCTTCCGGGTCCTGCACAAGAGACTAACGTGATTCGGGATTGGATCTCGAGGCCCGCATACTAGTCTACGGGCAGAAGCTTGGAATAGTGATCCCTAGCGGATTACTGGATAGCCTTCGGGCGGATTATAGACAAGCCTACGGGCGGAACTCCTTGTATTTCAAAGATAAATGATGATATAAAAGATGTTGTTTGATATTGTTTTTCTATGTCACGTGATAAGATTACGTGAAGGAACCAGTGCTTAACAGGGCTAATCAAAGAAGCTGTTTGTTATATGTCAAATTAATGTGTTAGGTAATTACATAACTAAAACAAACCGAGGAAAGTGCGGAGGATGGACCATGGGTCCGTCCTATGGATGGGTGGTCCCGGTTAGCCGGGAACTTTTCTCAAAATCACACGACGAATAGCGGGATGATCATCATCTTCAAAGCTAATAATGAGAACGATGACCTAGAGTTACATCCTACCCGATGTACGCTATTTTAGGGGAACGGAATGGGACTATGCTTTATGGCAGAGAGGTTGAGCCTTGCATCCCTCTCGTTTCCCATTCTCCTTGAACCAAGTGCAGCGTGAATCCGCTTCGGACCTGGTGTTCCTGCGTAAAGTAGTTCGCTCGGGTCCGACGCTAGTTGCTGTTAGCTAATGACCAAACAGGGAAACCCTAATTCCGGTCGATCCTAAGTGGGAAATGGCCAGGACACTTCCGCTACGTGGCAGACGCGGGAAGACCTAGATTGCAAAGCCCGTAACATTCCGTGGGAGTGCCGGACGGAGTTTTCTAGACAGCCTTTCCGATGGTCTGCCAAGACGTGTCCTAGAGGATTCTAGTAGACACGTTACACAAGATAAACACTCGGTGACATATTTGAGAACGTCACCTTTAAGCCTCTCCCAATGGTAGCTCTTTCTAATTGCATTGAGGGTCTTGGCATAGCCAGGATGTCCTGAGAAAGGGGAATCATGAGCTTTCCACAGTATCTTCTGCTTAAGTGACTGGCTTGCCGGTATACATAGCCTCGTTCTATAGTAGACAAGTCCATTGTTGATAGAGAATTCATGATACTTAGCCTGGAGCTTTTGATCCTGATCCTTGATAGAAATTTCTCTTAGCATCGTTTGGTAGGCTTGATCATGGCATGCTTCCTCTCTAGCTAACTCAAGTATTGGATTGTTTGGCATAGATAATTTTGTAGCTAGAGATCTAGCCATTGATGGGTTCTGCAAAATTAGAGAATTAAGGAATGCCTTACGACTGAGTGCATCGCCAACTACATTCTCTTTTCCTAGTCGGTACTTGATCTCAAAGTCATACTCCTCCAACACTTCAATCCACCGATGTTGCCTCATGTTGAGCTCGTTCTAGGTAAAGATCCACTTGAGACTCTTGTGATCCATCACTAGAGTAAACTTGTTACCCAACAGGTAGTGTCTCCAAAGCTTTAGAGCATGGATGATAGCTAGCAATTCTAGATCATGCATAGCATAATTCTTCTCATGACTCTTCAATTTCCTTGAAGAGTAAGCTGTAGGATGACCTTCCTGCATGAGCACACATCCTAAGGCAAGTGCGTTAGCATCAGTTATTACCTCGAACTCCTTACTGAGGACTGGAAGTTTCAAGATAGGTGCTGATACCAAACTTTGCTTCAATCTATCAAAGTTGGTTTGTTCGGGAGCTAACCATACAATGGATATTTGCTTCTTCAGTAAATCCATCAGAGGTGCTGCAATCAAAGCATAGTTTTTTATGAAGACCCTATACCATCCTGTAAATCCAAGAAAGCTGCGTATTTCTTTGACAATTGTTGGTATTGGCCATTCGATCACGTCACTGACCTTGGCTAGGTCCACTGAGATTGCTTCTGCTGATACGATGAATCCCAGATATTTAATCTGACACTTAAAGAATTCACACTTCTTCATTTTAGCATATAGCTTATAAGACCTCATTGTCTCAAGGACAATCCAATCTTCTTCCTGTTTAGAACAGACTAAAGTGTTGTCGAAGAAGACGAGCACAAAGTCATCAAGATATGGCCTAAAAATATCCTGCATTAACCTGTTGAAGGTGGCAGGTGCATTCGTAAGCCCGAATGACATAACTAGGAACTCAAAGTACCCATATTTTGTGTTGAAGGCTGTCTAGGGGATATCTTCTTCCTTGATCCTTATCTGATAGTAACCTGACCTGAGATCAATCTTGGAGAAGATCTTTGCACCCTAAAGACGATCAACAAGCTTATCTATTCTAGGAATAGGGTACTTGTTCTTGATAGTTGATTGATTCAACGCTCTGTAATCAATACATAGTCGAAGTGTTCTATCTTTCTTTTTCTGGAACAGTACAGGAGCTCCCCATGGTGAACTGCTAGGACGGATGTAGCCCTGATCTTACAGTTGCTTGGGTTGTTCCTTCAGCTCAATTGCTTCTAGTATGGACATTCTATAAGGTCTCTTTGTGTAATATATCAAATATTTATTTTGATTTTTTCTCCCTCTCGTGCGCCAGCGCGTCGTGCTGGAAGTGTGGAAGGGGATAGAGGAGCCAGCAAGCTCCTCGCTGGAGCTTGCTCGGCTCCACGGGCATGCAAATGGACACATTGAGGGGGGAGGATTCCCTCCCCTCCCTTATATAATTAGGGAGGGCCGCAAGCTACAGGGAGAGGTGTGAACGACCATCGAAGTTGCCATACTTCCAGACTGAGGTAGAGGAGGTAGAGAGGATTCTGAGAAGCCTATAAGGCCATAATACTGCAGGCCATGTCAAGAGAGATAGAGGGGAGAGCGTCATTGCCATGTGAAGGTCGTGAGGAGGAGCCGCCCTGCCGCCAGCTGCAGCCGCTACCGCTATCAAACATCCGCCGTCTCGTGAAGCGACTCCACTCCCTCTCCCCATGTGGGCTTGTGATCCCACAGAAGCTTCTTGAAGCTTCTTAAGGGGGGCTAACTAAGCCCCCTTTCACCCCCTCAGATCCCTTTTATCCTTTCACTCCCCCCCCCTCCCCCCCCCCAGGTTTTTAAACCCTTAAGCCCTTTTCTCCCTTAAAGCACCTTCCCGTGGAGGCCTTAACCCTTTCCGAGGAACCCTTAAGCCTCCTCGTGGAGCCCCCATCAAAACCCTTCCCATGGATGGAATCCCCAAAATAAACTAAGGCTTGAAAAGCCTTATTACCCTTTCTCCTCCGTGTTGCATCCCCCCTCGTATTCTTTTTTTTAAACATACCCCCCTAAGCCCTTTTTAACCCCCGCATCCCCTTTTTCCTTACACACCTTTTTCCCCCGTGCTATAAACCCTTGTGTTACCCTTCAAATTTCCCCCCTGGGGTTTAAAAACCCCTAAGTCCTTTCACTCTCGTGCCCAAAGATCTCCCAAGGTTCATCTGTTTGCGGAGCCACACTCACACACAACCTTTTTGCCATGTATATACCCTATAGGGCTTTTTTAGGCTTTGTAAACCTTTCCCTCCCGAAGAAGCTAGGACCTTAAAGGTCTTATTACCCCCTTCTCGTGGTCAATTCACGGCTCCTTGCCTCGAAGAAAGAAGAAGAGTATTGAAGCGGCGGTGGAATTCCGAAAAAGAGTGTAAAGCTGCCTTCACGTTCGAAGGATTACAACTTCGATACTGCCTAAGAAAGTCCAAGGAGTAGGTGCGGGAGGGTCATCTCCCGGTATCCATGTCGATATCTCACCCCAAAACCAGGTTTTTCCTTCTTGGTTTTATATCGGTTTTAATTCAATCATGCAAGATGAGTTGTTAGGATAAGATATATTTTGTCCTAGTTATTTACGATGAAGGAATTTAGTTTAACTGAACATGCATAATGGATAATGTATAAAATATAGTTTTCCTTCAAATAGCATTATGCATTGAAACGAATTATGAGCAAGATTATTTACCCACTATAGTAGTATATTTCGGCTAAATCTTTAAGGTATAAAAACTGCATCTTGCACCATTAACCCCTATTTTTTTTTACAACGAATCATCACAGAAGATGAAATTCATGAAAGGTTTCTTACGTTGCTTGAACTCTAGGAAGTTATCATTTCTTAGCAAGGGAAAGATTGTTTATTTGGCATGAGTTTTGTTCGCAAGGAAAAAAGGAAGATTACTTGAATTTATCTAACCTCGAAGCAATAAAGTTTAGGACTGAAAAATGAATCGTCACATAGATAACAAATCGTGCCGAGGTGATCTTGACATTACCTTCTAAAAGTTAACCGAATTAATATAAACTTAGAAATACGTATGCTGCGAAATATGCATTGGGAATGATTTAAATCCAAGAAATGTTTATACCTTAAATACTTGCCCACCTTCCCTGATTGTAGGGTTAATAAATCGTAGCATAAAAGAACTAGGGTTTGTCCCTGAGGTTCTTAAAGAAAATAATAAAAGGAGACCCTAGGTCTGACAAACGTCAGCTTAAAGAAACTGAGACAGATTGTTTCATCGCATATTACGATGCAGGACTTGTGCAGCAAGTACGAAGTCATATGGTCTTGTGATTGATTCACAAGAAGAAAGGTTACATACCCTCAACAAGGATGGCGGATCCTTATGCAAGTTATCTTACAAAAGGACGTATTCTTTGATATCCTTCTAAGTAAGGAAGGTTAAAAACTGGAAACTAAAGTATCCAATGAACTTTAGGGTTGACCAAGTTGGGTTAATAGGGTATGCCCTAACCCAGAATATAAGGGGATCTTGCCAAGTTGCAAGACACCCTGGAATGAGTGCTGATGCATTCGAAAGGAAAGAATCATTCCTTAGAAGTTTGCCAACAACAAGATTGATTAATGAAAATGTTTGTGCTTGCTAGAGATTTTAGAGCACTGTTTGATTTATGAATTACAAATTAAATGAATATCTATACTTCAGGTTGAAGACTTGAAGGGAGAGGCAGTTTCAGTTACCCCCGACTGCCTGCCTAACCCTAACCAAGGGGGTTATTGACCACGCCGGGAACATGGATCGAACCCGCCGCGAGAGGTCTCTCCGTTGAGCTCTACTTGGAGTAGGAGGACACTTGGGTGCCTGGGGGGGCTTTGGCCATAAATCCCTCACCTTTTGGGTCCTGCACAAGAGGCTAATGTGACTCGGGATTGGATCTCGAGGCCTACATACTAGTTTATGGGTGGAAGCTTGGAATATTGATCCCTGTGGATTACTGGATAGCCTTCGGGCGGATTATGGACAAGCCTACAGGCGGAACTCCTTGTATTTCAAAGATAAATATGATGATATATTAATAAAGAACTTGTTTGATATTGTTTTTCTATGTCACATGATAAGATTACGTGAAGGAACCAGTGCTTAACGGTTTAATTAAAGAAGCTGATTGTTACATGTCCAACTAATGTGTTAGATAATTACCTAACTAAAACAAACCGAGGAAAGTGCGGAGGATGGGCCATGGGTCCCCTATGGTTGGGTAATCCCGGTTGGCCAGGAACTTTTCTCAAATCTTGAAGAACAACGGGATGATCGTCAAAGGACATGAACAATGAAAGCGATGACCTAGAGTTATGTCTTACCCGATTCACGCTGTTTTAGGGAAACAGAATGGGACTATGCCTTATGGCAGAGAGGTTGAGCTTTGCATCCCTCTCGTTTCCCATTCTCTTTGAACCAAGTGCAGCGTGAATCCTATTCGGACCTGACATTTTTGCGTAAAGTAGTTCGCTTGGGTTCGACGCTAGTTGCTGTTAGGTAATGACCAATCAGGAAAACCCTAATTCTGATCGATCCTAAGTGGGAACGGCCAGAATACTTCCGCTACGTCGTAGACGTGGGAAGCCCTAGATCACAAAGCCCGTAACATTCCATGGGAGTGCCGGGCGGAGCTTTCTAGACATCCTTTCCAATGGACTGCTAAGACGTGTCCTGGATGATACTAGTGGACACCTTACAGTTGGTATCAAGCCGACCAACAACGGAATTGTTTTTGTTGAAATCTCAATGAAATGAAGTAAAGAAATTGTTGTTGTCCAAACATTTCCTTACCTTCAATGATGTCTTGCAGAATTACGAAGCGTGGAACAAGTTCTTGGTATTTTGAGTCATGTTTATAACTGCAATGCATTCTATGCTTTATAGACAAAGGATTGGGATGATGAACATCCTGGAGCAGATCTATAATCCATCACCTTTGTACATGGAACGAAGATGGACGGGTTCTTCAGGAATCTACTATATAGCCGCCCACCAGTTTGCTTACCTACAGACCAACCTAAAGAGGATCAAGTGGTTGTGTTGAGTGTTGAAATGACTTGTTTTTTGGCTGATTTTTGTTGTTTTTGAGAGCTGAATGGTTGATTTTATGGGATGATTGATTGATTTAGAAGTGGATTGAGAGTGTTTTAGATGATAATGATTGTGTTTTGGAAGTTCATGATGTTTGTTGGTGGTTCTGTGATATTCTGATAGGTTCTGATGGGTTCTGTATACCTTCTGTTTTGCTCTGTTTTGGTCTGTTTTGTTCTGATTGTCTTCTGTGAAGAGGGATGGAGTATTGATTGATGAAGAATGAGATATTGTGAAAGTTTATTGAATGGTTTGTGAGAGTTTGGAATGGTTTGAGAATGAGTTATGTGTTTTGATGACCTTCTGTAACCTTCTGTAGGTCTTCTGTAGAGCTTCTGCTTCTATTCTGCTTCTGTTCTGTTCTATTCTGTACTGTAGCTGTTCTGTAGACTGTTCTGTATGCTTCTGTAAGTGTTCTGTGGAATGTATGTGTGACTTTGGGAAAGTTTTCTAGCCTTGGAAAGAGGTGAATACAAGTGCAAAAGAGCTGAAAGAAGTGGAAGAAGTAACTGCTAAAGACTCAAGGGAAGACTAGAGTGAAGTGACAGTAGTGAGCCGTGAAGAGACACTGTAGTGGCTCTGGTGACCCTTCATATCAGACATACCTCTTGGGAGGGGTATCCACGACCTAAAAGTGATTATTGAGAGTAATTTTGAGAGATTGTAGTGAGGATATGATGTATTATTGATGGAGTGTGTGAGAGAGAGTCAGAGATAGCCAATTCTATTAAAACAGAGTGATTGTATATGAGAGATTGAGAGAAAAGACTATGAAGATATTGAAGATGAATACTATGTGATGTATTTCCATTCAAAGATGGTGTACTTCTTTGCTTTCTTTGTTCTATTGATGGATTTTGTGAAGATATTGAAGAATATGGTTGATTCTATTAAAAATCGTGGGAGATCTACATGATGCTGTATGAAGATTTGTTGTGCCTGGTGTTATTTTCTTCATTGTGATCATATGAAATATGAAAAACAAGCTTGTTGATGTTACAAGATAGATTTTCTTGCAAGAGAATTCCCTTTTCCTTGGTGTTCCTCTCGGGGCTCCATGTTTTTGGTGCGCAGCCGGGGAATCTTGCCATCAACAAGCACCAGAAGAGGCTGAAAATGAAGGAAATGGCATTGCCAAGAAGAGAAGAATTCAATGGATGTTTGTAAAGTTCCTTCTTCAACTAAAGAGTTGGAATTTCTCATAATCAAAGCCACTTTCCACAAGAAGTTCATCCCACAATGGCGGAAACACATCACCATCATGATGCATGCTTTATGTGATGGACAGTTTCCTCTTCCTGTTGAAGCAGCAGAAACTTGCATCTTGGTGGCAAACTGTTTGGGAACGAACTTGAAGAGCAGAAACAGAGAGAATGACCATCCATGGAAGATTTGGCATTTATTGAAAAGTTTTCAGACAACATCAAGTGGGAGATTGTGAAGAAGCTTCAGGAGTCTTGGTCTGTAGAGGTTCACAGGGACAAGAAGGAAAAGAGTTGGAATTTGTTCGTGGATGCTCAACAGCAAGATACATGGGATGCTTGGTGTACTGATAATCTTCTGTTTGTTCAATTAGCAACCCACTGGAAGTTAGTAGACAGAGTGTTTTTCACAACATACACTGTTGAAACCATCAGAAGCTGGCATTACTATAATGATGGCACCACCACAATGCTCAGACGTATGCATTTTGACACCTTCAGAACCGAATACCTTCCTCTGTGCAGTGGCATGAAAGCAGAATTTAGGGACGTTGAGAGGAAAGAAGTAGAAGAAATGTTGGCAAGAGAGTCCTCCAGAGACTGAAGCCTTCTGTTAACCCTCTGTGGAGCACTAACAACATAGTGGAGTCAACCCCCTGATGAATGACGCAATAAAAAGGCAAGCGTTGGAACGAGTCCAGAGGTACGTGAGAAGAGAGAAAGCAAGAATCAGAGCCGAGAGCGAGCTCGCAGCAGAAGCCGCCTTTGACGCCCTTGCGGAACTCTTTACAGAAGTCCCAATGGCACATCAAGCCCTTCCTCCTCCTGCTGGAGGTCCACTTCCAAGCCAGATCCGTCCTGGAAATATTGATGACAAGCCAGCGAATGTAGTTCCATTGCCAGTGTTTAAGGGAGAGTACAATGAAGACCCCGATCTTCATGTAGCAGAGTTTATGGTAGCGTGTGTGGCTAACAATGCCAGAACCCCTGACCATTGGTTAGCGATATTCCCCGCCACTTTTAAGGGCGCGGCGTTTCAGTGGTATGAGAGACAAGCAGCAGGAACTTTTGGCACATGGGACGACCTGAAGTTGGCCTTCATCACTAAATTCAGGCGTGAAGGTTTTGAAGAGCGGATGAGAGAGGAATTTATGAACCTAAGTCAGTCCTCTGGAGAAAGAGTAGAAGCCTATGTCTCACGAATGGAATCCATCCTGAAGAGATGGACTAACCATAATCTAGATGATGGCATTCAAAAGGGGGTATTTCTCAGAGGATTACAACCAGAAGTCCATAAGTTTGTGGAGCTACAAAGACCAGCCACCCTGCAAGCTGCAACAGAAGGTGCAAGACTGTACGATGAAGTGGAAGCTCGATTAGCGATGAATTCGGGAAGAGGAGTCCTACCTCCTCTGATGCCAGGAATGATGTATCCACCAAATGCAGTCCCAGGGACTGTTCCCTATCCCTACCAACAGATGCCCCCGGTATCACAGTACAGTGCACCAAATCCACAGTGGCCACAATCCATGCCTCAAATGGTGGTTCCACCACAACAACCATGGTCTCAACCTCGAAGGTCAGTGGATTACAAGCCCTTATGCAGTCGATGCAAAGGAGAAGGCCACACTGCAAAAGACTGTCCAAGCCCAGCCCCAGTGAAAAACAGTGCTACTGATAGTCCGGTCAAGGCCCAAGAGCCTACCTCCAATTTGGTAGAATTGGAAGTTGCTGCCATCACGCGTGCAAAGCAGAAGGAACCACCTATCCAGAAAGAAAATAACCCTCCTGCCAGAACAGTGAAGTTCAATCTTCCACCAGAAGAACAGAACAGAACAGAGCCTAACAGTGCCTACAGAGCCCTACAGTGCCACAGAGAGTTACAGAGACAGTTACAGAGGCAGGACCAGAGGTCCAGGATACAGAAGAGGAGGAAGTGCCACAAGTGGCAGAAGAAGTTCCTGTAATTCCTCTGATAGAAGGAAGAGGGAAAATGAAAATGGGTGTTGCCCCATTCCCTAATCGGTTAGAGAAGCCAGTGGATCCTATTAAGGAATACGATCTGGTTAGAGATCTAGATACCTTTAAACCAAACCTCACATTCCGACAATTACTGATGTTTTCTCCCAGTTGCCGAAAAAGGTTCAAAAGTATACTGACAAGAAGACGTGGCTTAAGGATTTCTCCCTCAACAGCAACAAAGCCCAACAAGGCTTTAGAGCCTGTAAAAGAAGTGGATGTGGCTAATGCTTTCCTAGATCCGGGTACTCCAGAGACTGGCCTGATATCCCTTCTGATGATACTATGAATCTTAGATATTCAATCTGACGTTTGAAGAATGCACACTTCTTCATTTTTGCATACAGCTTATGAGACCTCATTGTTTCAAGGACAATCCGAAGTTGAGGCTCATGATCTTCTTCCTGTTTAGAATAAACTAAAGTGTCATCGAAGAATACAAGCACGAAATCATCAAGATATGGTCTAAAAATATCCTGCATTAATCTATTGAAGGTGGCAGGTGCATTTGTAAGCCCGAATGACATAACCAAGAACTCAAAGTGCCCATATCTTGTATTGAAGGCCGTTTTTGGAATATCTTCATCCTTGATCCTGATTTGATAGTAACCTGACCTGAGATCAATTTTGGAGAAGATCTTTGCACCTTGAAGGCGATCAAGAAGCTCATCTATTCTAGGAATAGGATACTTATTCTTGACTGTTGATTGATTCAACCCATGGTAATCAATACATAGTTGAAGCGTCCCATCTTTCTTTTTCTGGAATAGTACTGGAGCTCCCCATGGAGAGTTGCTAGGCTTGATGTAACCCTGATCTAACAATTGCTTGAGTTGTTCCTTCAACTCAATAGCTTCTGGTATGGACATTCTATAAGGTCTCTTTGCAATTGGCGCAGCTCCAGGCATTAACCTTATTTCATGATCAACTTCTCTTGGAGGGGGAAGTTCAGTTAATTCCTCAGGGAATACGTCAGCGTATTCCTTTAGCCAAGAGGGTTCCTCATGAGACTCTTGGCTTTGATCTAATTTGTTGAGTTTGATCAGGTACACAGGTAATCCTTTCCTAGCCCCTTTTATGATCCGCGATACTTTGGCTAACTGGATTCTTGGCACTCCCGCTTCACCTTGAGTCGTAACAAACTCTTTTTCAGAGTTCCGAAAGGAAACTTGACCCTTCCCACAGTGGATGTGAGCGTCATTAGGCTTAAGCCAATCCATCCCGAGTAGACACTCATGGATACCTAAACTCATGACTCTGAATTTGACTGAGGTTTTCTTTCCTCCCAGATAGAACTCCTCCTTAGCAGTTTGCCTGGTACAAGTTACCTCACGACCGTTTGCCAATTCCACAAGTAGGGTGGGAGCTTCTACTGTGGCTATTCCTAATCTTTTTGCACACGCTGGTGAGATAAAGGAATGTGTACTGCCACAATCAATCAAGGTTTTGAAACCTTTACCTTGATAGTCCGACGGTGTTTGAATCACCGAGAACTGGCGATTCGGCCCCTTCTTGTGTAAAGCAGCATGGACTGTCGCTCTTTCGAATTCCGCTTCCATAGTCGGATCTTCCTCTTCTTCTGCTTCACATCTTTGCCTATTGGTAATGCAGGCAGTTCTTCCTCTTCCACGGGTGGCGGCTCCCTGACCGCGGCCTGCACCTTGACAGTGTCCCTCGCTGAGCTTGGGACATTGCCTTTTGAAGTGACCGAGTTCATTGCAGTGGAAACATCGGAGGTTTCGGCCATTACTGTGAGTAGGAACAAAATTATTGACGTTATTTGTCCTTGCTTTCTTCCTTTGTCCCTGATTGTGGCCTTGAACTCTCTTAACTTGGGGTCTGAATGGCCCTCTGTTCGGGTCGCTATAAGACCAATTTTTGTTACCCCTCGGTCTAGCTTGCACTTCCTGAATTATAGGTGCCGCTCGAATGAGTGCATCCTGAAGATCTGATGGTCGCATAGATTCGAGACGGGTATTTATAGGTGGATTTAAGCCCGCGCAAAATTTGGACACCTGCTGCGTCGTGTCCATTTGTGGCGCATACTTTAAGAGTGAGACAAATTTAGAGTAGTAAGCGTCAAGGGTGAGTCCTAACTGTTTTAGCTCATAGAACTCATTCATTTTCTGTGTACGATATGCAGGTGGCAAATATCTCCCCTGCACGGCTTGCTTTAACTTCTCCCAGGTAACGGACCCCTCTGAAGTCCCTTGATCCCTGCACCATTGTTTCCACCATAATCTAGCTTCACCGGTGAGTTTTAATTTGGCGAGCATGGCCTGATTGGTAGGTGCAGTAGCAGCTGCTTCGAAGTAATCCTCCATAGATTCAATCCAAATTTCAGCATCAGACTGGACGAATCTGCCTTTCCCGTCAAACTCGGGTGGCTTTATCTGCTTGAGGAGGAACTTCTTCTCCTGGATCACATCCGTACTTGATGTAGGGGGCGAATTTGGAACCTGTACCTGGGGTTGTGCCTGAGTAAAAGTTTTCTTAACATTATTGTATGATAATTGACATTTGCTTATCTTTAGTTCAGCTATCTCGTAAGTCATGAAGCTACCTAACTTTTCGTAACAACCCTGATGCACAATCGGATATTGATAAAAGAAGTCCTTATTTATATTTACATGGGCGTAGCCTTATACAACATCTCGTGTGATGATAATCCAATCCTTACATTTAGTTTGGGGAGAACAACATTGTATTGGATTTGTCTACAGGAACTATGTAATAGTAGGTTTTTGGGTCATGAATCTTTAGGAATCGATAATTCATTGGAAGTTCAGGATATCCTTTCCGCTGGAATCCATACTTCCCATGGCGGCCCAACACCTTAATCCTGTCAGCTGGGATTACACGGGTTACTTCCTCATATACATGTTCAGATTCAAAGAGGCAGATAGATGACAGACAGAGTGAAGCAACACGCTTCCTCTCTCACACTCTATTATTTATACCACACGCTTCCTCTCTCACACTCTATTATTTATACCACACTCAATAGTGAAAGATACAACCTACGGTCATAAGACCATTCACACCAAAGGCACCGACTTATTTAATGTATCTAACTACTATGGCTAGACTAGCTGTGTCCAGCTCATGTCGGTCAACACACACTAAATGAGCTTGATATTCTAACACTCCCCCTCAAGCTCAAGACAGCATATGTACTCCAAGTAGCTATCTAAAACCACAGAACTTATCTTTACCCAGAGACTTGGTAAAGATATCTGCTACCTGCTCATCAGTCCTCACATGCATAAGATCAACCTTTCCTACAAGGACCATCTCACGAATAAAGTGGTAGTGTACCTCTATGTGTTTAATCCTAGCATGGTAAACTGGATTCATGGCCAGGAGTACACTACTCAGATTATCACATAACAGTTTCATTGGAGCATCAACCTGAATATCCAAGTCAGCCATAAGCTTGAGCAGCCAAGCAATCTCACATGCTGCCAATGCAGCCCCCCTGTACTCTGCCTCAGTACTAGATAAAGCAACCGTAGGCTGCTTCTTGCTGCTCCAACTGATCATGCCGCTACCAAATCCAAAGGCATAGCCACTCGTAGATCGTCTGTCAGTTGAGCATCCTGCCCAATCTGCATCTGTGTATCCAATCAGTATCAAGGGCTTATCTCTGACATAGAACAGCCCATAGTCTACAGTGGACTTAACATACCTCATGATGCGTCTAACTGCATCCAAGTGCGGCTTTCTCGGCTTTTGCATAAACTGGCTTATAAGCCCTACTGCATAGCTCAAGTCAGGCCTAGTGATGGTCAAGTAAATCAGACTGCCGACCATCTGCCTGTACATAGTCACATCTTCTACTTCAGCCCCAGTGTTCATGTCTAGCTTTACATTCTGGTCCAGAGGTGTATCCAGTGGTTTGCATTCAGCCATGCCATACTTCTTAAGCATTTCCATGGCATAGTGCTTCTGCATCAGCCATAAGCCATTTTTAGCTGGTACGACCTCAATACCCAAGAAATACTTCAGATCTCCCAGATCTTTCATGTCAAATTCAGATTTCAGCATCTTCATAGCATGCTGAATTCCCATGTCATCATTTCCAGTGATTATCAAGTCATCAACATATATGACTAGCACTACCAAGCCACTGTCAGTCTTCTTTGTAAACAGGCTGTGATCAGCCCTGCCAACAACAAATCCAAGACTCTGCAAGTAACTGCTGATCCTAGCATGCCAGGCTCTCGGAGCCTGCTTCAGCCCATACAGTGCCTTTTTCAGCCTGCACACATAATGCTGAAAATCAGGGTGCTCATACCCTTCCGGCTGAACCATGTATACATCCTCTGTTAAATCACCATTGAAGAATGCATTCTTAACATCCATCTGCTGCAATTTCCAGCCTTTTGCAGCAGCCAAGGCAATAACAGTTCGTATGGTTGCCATTTTTGCAACCGGGCTGAATGTTTCATCATAATCCAAGCCATACTGCTGAGCATATCCTTTAGCGACCAGCCTTGCTTTGTACCTTTCTACACTGCCATCAGACTTACGTTTGATTTTATACACCCATTTGCAGCCAACAGGCTTTTTCCCTTCAGGCAGTGGTACCAAATCCCAAGTCTGATTTTCAGCCAAGGCTTTCATCTCTTCGTCCATAGCCATGCACCAGTTTTCATCCTTTCCAGCTTCAGCATAAGTACCTGGTTCTTTGATCTCCATCACTTTTGTCATGTATGCATAATGCTTTGCAGAATAACCAGAGTACGTCAACCTGTCAACAGGGTATCTGACCCTCTGCGATCGTCTAGGCTGTGGTGCACTACTCGATTCACCTCTCTCATGAGGCGGAATGTACCTGTTCTGCCTCGTGCCAGGCGTATAGACAGTCGGAATACCAAGTTTGCTGTCTAAAGTATCACTAGACTCATAGCCCGAAGTCATTCTGCCAGGTGTCATCATACCATCCTCACTAACTTTCTCTTTTCCTTTGCTGTCCAAGACATCATGTCTCCCCCTCACTGACATACCCGTGTCAGTGGACGGTGAGCTCCTCAATCTCCCTGTCCATGGGGATACTGTCTAACTGATAGGGCCTGTCATAGCAGTGCTCTGCTGCATATCAACTGTAGAGACATGAGTGGAAGACAGATCGGATAGCACTGCAACTGGTGAGACATACCAAGAGCCCAGCTCATCAAAGATGACATCCCTGCTTACCAAAGTCTCCCTGGTAGAGGGATCATAACATTTGTATGCCTTCTTCTCCTGCGAGTATTCAATGAACACACTCTTATGCGCTTTGGGATCCAGCTTTTTCCTCTTCTCATCTGGAATGTGCACATAAGCAAGACAGCCAAAGACCTTCATGTGTCTTACATCCGGCTTATAGCCATAGAGCCTCTCAAACGGTGTCATGTCATGAATGCCTACAGTGGGAGTCCTGTTCAGAATATATGCGGCTGTCACAACAGCCTCTGCCCAATAGTAAAGCGGCATATGCTTCTCATTCATCATGGCCCTGGCAGCTTCCATTAGAACCCTGTTCTTCCTTTCAGCTACTCCGTTTTGCTGCGGAGTGTAGCTGCAGGTTAGCTGCCTACGAATGCCATTTTCAGCCAAAAAATCAGCAAATTCATTGGAGACATACTCCCCACCGCTATCAGATCTCAAGCAAGAGATGTAACACTCAAATTCCTTCTCAACCTGTGCCTTAAATTTCTGAAAAACAGCAAATACCTCATCTTTTGTTTTCAATATGTAAAGCCAGGTATATCGACTGTAGTCATCAATGTAGGATACATAGTATCTGGAACCCCCCATAGATGCATTATGAGCTGGTCCCCAAACATCAGAGTGCACTAACTGCAGTGGTCGTGTACTCTGTCTTACATGCCTGACAAACGGCAATCGTGACTGCTTACCAAACTGGCAAGCCTCGCAGACATGACCAATATCTGAATATTGGAATCTAGGTAGCCCTGTTACCAGCTGCTTCTTCTGCATGGTCTGCAGCCTCTGCAAATTGACATGCCCCACTCTCTTGTGCCAAATCTCTAAGTCCCTGATAGTGCCAGAACCCTGAGCAAACATAGCGGAATTCAGCTCTGGCAGTGTAGCATCAAGAGTGAACATTCTTCCATTTCTGTGGCCTTTCGCGATCAACTTGCATCCATTGCCAAACTCTTCAATAAAGCAGCCATGCTTATTGAAGCGAACCTGCAAGTTCTGCTCTATCATTTGACCCACAGACAATAGGTTCTTCGTAATCGAAGGAACATGCAAAACATCATGAAGATTCTTCTTCCTGCCATCATGTACAACCAGAGGCACTTTGCCTTTATGCTCAATGCTATGTTGCGTGTCATCACCTGTGCATACATAGCCATGCTTTTCAGCCACCATATCCGTGAACCAATCACCATGAGGGGTCATGTGATTCGACGCCCCCGAGTCAATGTACCACACTACATCATCAGATGATTTTTGAGCAGCCTTATCTTTGACATATTGCATGGCAAATAGTCTATCACCAGAGTCATCTGCCTGACTGGACGTAGCATAATGTCCATGCTGCTTGCCCTTCTGATTTCCCTGCTTCTTCCAGCAATCCTTTGCAATATGCCCATACTTTCCGCAGTAGTGACAATCCTTGTCCTTATTTGGATTGTCTGACTGACGCTGCTGCTGCCATGAGCCTCTGCCACGGGAGTTCGATCTCCCCCTACCTCGAAAGCTGCCACTACCTCTTGCATTTGATGACTGCTGATTGCTATTACTATAGGATGCATTCTGCTGGCCTCCTCTGCCAGATCCATAGCCTCTACCACGGCTACCACGACCACGCTGATTCGAATAAAAAACTGCATCCTTATTCTTAGAGCTGCTTGGCCCTGTAGCTAAGCCAAGCTTCACCTCTTCATGAATCAATAATGCAACTAGCTCATTAAAATCAGGCATCTCAGCCCGCACAGATACTGAAGTGTCAAAAGACTTATACTCCAGACCCAAGCCATTTAAGGTCACTGCAACCATATCCTCATCTTCTACCTGTGAGCCAACAGATGCGAGCTGATCTGCTAAGGTTTTAATCTCCGTGACATAGTCCTGTATGGATCTGTTCTTCCTCTCTATGTTGTTGAATTTTTGCTTCAGTTGTATCTTCCTGGCACTTGTAGTTGTGCCATAGTACTTGACCAATATGTTCCATGCATCTGCTGGGGATTTACAGTTCATGATCTGCATCACCATAGCATCCGATATACATAATGACAGCCAATGTAAAACTCTGCGAGCTCTTTCCGTCCAAGCTCGATGTGATCGTCTTTGATCAGCTGTAGGATTCCTATTTGGAACTTCAGGTTCAGCCTCAACACCTGTCACTAAGTCCCAGTATCCTTTGCCTATCAGAAAGTTCTCCATGCGGAACTTCCATATTGCATAGTTGTTGCTATCAAGCTTTTCTCCCACAATCTGGGTTACATTATCAGTTCTATCAGCATTTGCCATGTTGCAGACCTTGCCTGACTACCTGCAAACCAAGATTTTCTTAACAGTTCAACTTCAGCCCGAAACTGTTTATGACAGTTTTCTGCAATTAATTGCAGTAAAAAAACCAGAGTATTTCAGCCCACTGACACCCCAAAACAACCCACAAACAAGTGGTCTCAACTGTAGATATAACTGTCAATACATAAGCTATGTGTTTGCTTCAGCTTAAGCTTATGTAACCTCACTGCCAGGGTACATACATGCAGTCTGAAAACTGTAAACTGTGAGTAACCAGCAGCAATTTCAAGTCCAAAACTGAGTGTGTCAACAAATTCAGTTTCAGGTTGCAGTCAACCAGAATTCAGCATACCAAGCTCCAAGCAGCTCCAAAATTGTAATTAGCCAGGACAGTGTAACTGCATTTACTTCAGCTTCAAAATTCAGTTTTCAATGATGCTCATTGCTTGCTTCAATTCTCCATGCATTAGCATGTATAGGCCAGTTCATATAGATGATGGAACCCCCAAGATGACCTGTATTGCTTCAGTAATGCACAGTACTTGTCATTGACTGTGTATGACAGTTTTCAGCTTGTCATTGATTTTCAGATCTGAGTATTCTGTCATTGGCTGTGTATGACAGTTTTCAGCCTATCATTGATTTTCAGATCTGAGTATTCTGTCATTGACTGTGTATGACAGTTTTCAGATTTTCAGATCTGAGTATTCTGAGCAAGAGATCTCAGCTCCAAGACATTTGATCCAATGTATACATGCTTTGACACATTCTTGTGCTCCAAAGATGCTTTCTGAGTGTAGTACAAGGCTCCTGTGTGTCAGTAATGACTGAATGCATGCTGTCCATTCATGTTTATAGCAGTTCAGAAATGATTACAGGTCTGTGTCTGTCACTCCACCTCATAACAGAGCTCCCACACAAGCATTTACTCCTTGCACACTTCAAATACCTTCAATAGTGAGCATACATGCTCTATGAACCTTGTCCAGGTGCCCCACTGAAGATTGACAGGTTGCTATTCGCTCAGATCAGCAAGCGCAAATTTTCAGATACAGGTTGCTATCCATTCAGATCAGCAGGCGCAGATTTTTAGATACAGGTTGCTGTCCATTCAGGAGGCAGTCCACGATTTTCAGACACAGGTTGCAGTCCACGATTTCAGGACACAGATTTCAGGAGGCAGTCCACGATTTTCAAACACAGGTTTCAGGAGGCAGTCCACGATTTTTAGACATAGGTTGCAGTCCACGATTTCAGGACACAGATTTCAGGAGGCAGTCCACGATTTTCAAACACAGGTTTCAGGAGGCAGTCCACGATTTTTCCTAATTCCTTACTTCCATCTCCTTTGCACTGCAAGTTGTCATGCCCATTCTCCCACAGCCTCATGGATGAAGCTCTGATACCATGTTCAGATTCAAAGAGGCAGATAGATGACAGACAGAGTGAAGCAACACGCTTCCTCTCTCACACTCTATTATTTATACCACACGCTTCCTCTCTCACACTCTATTATTTATACCACACTCAATAGTGAAAGATACAACCTACGGTCATAAGACCATTCACACCAAAGGCACCGACTTATTTAATGTATCTAACTACTATGGCTAGACTAGCTGTGTCCAGCTCATGTCGGTCAACACACACTAAATGAGCTTGATATTCTAACAATACATATGAGTTCAATTCAACCCTCCGACCCTGAATATGCAAAGTCGAATTTACGTGAGCTTCCACAAAAATGAACAGCTTCACGACTTTCAAATCTTCCAACCACTTGATCCTCTTTAGGTTGGTTTGTAGATAAGCGAACCGGTGGGCAGCTATGTAGTAGATTCCTGAAGACCCAGTCCATCTTCGTTCTATATATAAAGGTGATGGATTATAAATCTGCTCCAGGATGTTCATCATTTCAATTCTCTGCCTATAATGCGGAGAATGCATTGCAGTCATAAACATGATCCGGAACACCAAAAACTTGTTCCATGCTTCATAGTTCTGCAAGACAGTATTGTAGATGAGGAAATGTTTGGACAGTAACAATTTCTTTACTTCATTTTTATTGAGATCTCATCAAAACGATTCCATTGTTGGTCGGCTCTGATACCAACTGTAACGTGTCTACTAGAATCCTCTAGGGCACGTCTTGGCAGTCCATCGGAAAGGTTGTCTAGAAAACTCCGTCCGGCACTCCCACGGAATGTTACGGGCTTTGCAATCTAGGTCTTCCCGCGTCTGCCACGTAGCGGAAGTGTCCTGGCCGTTTCCCACTTAGGATCGACCGGAATTAGGGTTTCCTTGTTTGGTCATTAGCTAACAGCAACTAGCGTCGGACCCGAGCGAACTACTTTACGCAGGAACACCAGGTCCGAAGCGGATTCACGCTGCACTTGGTTCAAGGAGAATGGGAAACGAGAGGGATGCAAGGCTCAACCTCTCTGCCATAAAGCATAGTCCCATTCCGTTCCCCTAAAATAGCGTACATCGGGTAGGATGTAACTCTAGGTCATCGTTCTCATTATTAGCTTTGAAGATGATGATCATCCCGCTATTCGTCGTGTGATTTTGAGAAAAGTTCCCGGCTAACCGGGACCACCCATCCATAGGACGGACCCATGGTCCATCCTCCGCACTTTCCTCGGTTTGTTTTAGTTATGTAATTACCTAACACATTAATTTGACATATAACAAACAGCTTCTTTGATTAGCCCTGTTAAGCACTGGTTCCTTCACGTAATCTTATCACGTGACATAGAAAAACAATATCAAACAACTTCTTTTATATCATCATTTATCTTTGAAATACAAGGAATTCCGCCCGTAGGCTTGTCTATAATCCGGCCGAAGGCTATCCAGTAATCCGCTAGGGATCACTATTCCAAGCTTCTGCCCGTAGACTAGTATGCGGGCCTCGAGATCCAATCCCGAATCACGTTAGTCTCTTGTGCAGGACCCGGAAGGCGAGGGATTTACGGCCAGAGCCCCCCTGGCACCCAAGCGTCCTCCTGCTCCAAGTAGATCACAACGGAAAGACCTCTCGTGGCGGGTTCGGTCCACGTTCCCGGCACGGTCAACAACCCCCTTGGTTAGGGTCAGGCAGGCAGTCGGGGGTAACTGAAGCTGCCCCTCCCTTCAGGCCTTCAACCTGAAGCATTTATATATCTTTTCATCCTTTAGTTCCTTGAGCAAACAATGCAAACAGTGCTTTCTAAACTGTTACAAGCACAATCAATTCCAGTGATTGTTTATTTGGCAAACTGTTAAGGAGTGAATCCTTCTCTCCGAATGCATCCAGCATTCGATCCGGAATCAGTTGCAACTTGGCAAGATTCCTATTGTCTTTGGGTTAGGGTCATACCCTGTTAACCCAACTTAACCAATGCTTTAGGTTTTATTAATAGTAAATTCCGGCGGCCATGTCGCTTAATTTATCGATTAGTCATTTGCGTCCAAGCAAATACCTAACTTTCCTTAACTTGGCAAATTTTCCCTAATGAGGGCGATGTAACAGGATGACTAACCATCCCCTTGCAAGTTATACTTGCGCAAGAACCTGCCAACCTCATTCCAAGGAATGGCAAAACTTTCTTGTGATCAAACCACAAGGCTATGCGACGTTGCAACTTGTTGCACAAGTGTCGCCTCCATTCCAAGAGATCATTTCACCTATTGAATGGCGTTTTCTGGTCACGGAATTATCTTCAGACGAGAAGCAGGGTTTAGGGTGTCCTTTTACCCAACCCATCCTTAATTTCACTAGATCGACAACGTTTAGTCCTAGGGTTCCAACTCAATTCGAGTTTCATCATTTTGAACGATTGATCCTTAGGGTAGGAACCCTAGATTATTGTTTGCATGAGCATCCAATTGACTCAACATTTCGGGAATGTGGTTAGGACCATTGGGCATGAAGGTTTCGACTTAGCGACAATTGGAAAACTTGGCCGAATCCTTAACGTGCTAATACCTAGTTAGTGTTTGGGGTATCTATCGTATTGACTGAACCATGCCATACGAATCCCTTGCGGCTAGGTGATTTGGGTAATTCACTATGCTTGTCTCGCGACAAGGATGAATCCTTCCCTAGAGATAATAAACTAGATCTAAAGAAGAAAAATAGTTTCGACTATCACCATACATGTAAACATGCGACTCACTCTATCTTTCATTGGTAAAGTAAAAATACATGATAAGCTGGATACCAACTTTCTTAGGACCTACTAGGACTTACTTCAAATAATCATGTCTACTACCTTGTTATTTATACTTTAGAATCTCATGCTTTGTTTAAATCCTGCAACCTTTCCCAAATGCAACACTTGATGAATGAATTTTATGCACGATGAAAGTGCAACATGCAACCCTTTCATAACTACAACGTAGTTAAATGAGATTATTGTAGAGTTAGTGTTGGTCTATTCTTTCTTGCAAGCACATGCCACATGCCAATCCATAGATTCATTTTTGATACACCACCATTACTTTTCGGATAACCTCCTACGGGTGTTAACAACTTTTCCCCCATGAACCATTACAATAAAGATTTTTCCTAAATTGCGACATAAGCTTATTCTTTCCATGTCTAGTCAAAAATACACTTAATAACTTCAGCCTTATAATGATAGGCGGTAGGTGTTCCAGGCTCGTCCTTTGAAATGCATGATAAGGCAACATAATACTAAGGTCGTAAGATGGATAGACAACTCACGTTCATCATATTGAAAATATTAATAACTCCATTTCATGTCATGAGATAATTCTAGTAATCGATCAAATAGACAAATTTTCCTCAATTTCCTTTTAATTCGGCTTGGTAAATTTGAACATGCATAGGTGCTTTCTATTCCGTGAGAGTTATCATACCTAATGCATTACTTTTGCGTAGAATCAAAAATCATAAAAACCTGGGTCTGTGGGCTCGGGGAGATGTCCACTTGAATGCTAGGAGATGAACCTCCCACAGGCGCGCCTTGCAACTTCTTGGGAGCCATCGTTAGCGTGCTGACGGCCTTCCGGTTTGCCTTTACCCTTACACGTTCGATGAGTCTTCTTCAATTTTGCGAGCCGCTTCAAAATCGTACGCCGGAGATCCCTTCCCTAGTGCGGACCCTTGAGAGTACCGGCCTCACGGGTTTTTGGGAGTATGGAAGGCCCGGTTTTAAGACTGAGAAGCCCGCATAGGACCAAGGCTTATGGCCTTCCCTTAAGAAGCTTCTGGGAGTTTGCAGCAACGTCGGGGGGGGGGGGGGGGGGTCCCAATGATTGGGAAGGGAAGACGTGATCGAGGCGAGGACGGGCGGCGGCCTGATGGACTGTGGCGGCGATCTGGCGGACTGTGGCAGCGATCTGCTTGGCTGCAACGTGGTCACGCTCCCTTCTCTCCTTTCGATCGTCCTTCTCTCACGCCACCCCCAGACCCTGGCTCCCTGGGGAGAGGGTTTTTATAGGCCTAGGGGGGGAGAGGTGAGCTCCACCACGTGGCCACTGCATGGGTTCCCCCCCCTCCCATGCAGCCCACGACTCTTCCTTGACCCATTCCCCCAGACTCCCTTTTCTCCAGTCGTGCATCGGCTGGGGAAAAAGGGATAAAAATAAAAAAAAATTGCCTTGAATATTCAAATTGCCCCTTCCAAGAGGGTGTTTATGTGAGACTTGCGGTTTCGAACTTTCAGGTTTGATTTACCAATGTGGAGGACCCCATTTCTCGCGTGCAGGTCACACATTACACCGCCGATAATTTCAATACGAGAGATAACCTTTGCACAAGGTTTACGTCGTGTGCGGGAAGTCAATATTCACGGATGGGAATATTACATCTTGTCAACGTATCAAAGTCGAACATGTCAAGATGCCAAGGAAGGTACAACCACTTGACATTCCCCAAATGAAATGGGAACTCATCAGTATGGACTTTGTTGTTGGCCTACCCCAAGTTCAGGGAGGATACAACTCCATCATGGTTGTGATTGACATGCTAAATAAGGTTGCACACCTTATTTTAGTAAATACAAACTTTAAAGCCTCAGGCATTGCAAGATTGTTTATCAAAGAGATATTCAAGCTACATGTGCTACCAAGAAGAATCGTTAGTGATCGTGATTCTCTCTTCACATCGCACTTTTGGAGAGCTATCTTTGAAGCCATTGCGACTCAACTCTGCTTTAGCACAGCCTACCATCCCAAAATAGATGGCCAAATAGAGCGAGTCAATCAAATCATTGAGGATATGCTTAGGGCATACTGCTGTCGTGAGCCGAAAAGGTGGATTCAACACTTGCCTTTGATTGAATTTGCCTACAATGCTTCTTACCAACAAAGCATTCAGATGACCCCTTTCCAAGCATTGTATGGTCATAACTGTCGAAGTCCCCTAAAATTCTCAAATCCAACCTTGAGGGTTGAAGCTTCAAGGCAGATGTTGGAAGAGATGGACGACCAAATAAAGTCAATAAGACAGGACATCCAAGCTGCCAAGGATAGACAGAAGGCAAACACGGATTTGAAGCGTCAAGATAGAATCTTCGAAGAAGGAGACATGGTCTGCATTTGCGTATGCCCTAAGAAGAGTTCCCTATCCTTAGGAGATTGCAAGAAGATAAGTCCAACGTATTGCAGACCGTACAAGATCCTCAAGTGCCTAGGACCTAATGCTTATAGATTGCAACTCCCTGAGAACCTAAAAGTTCATAATGTATTCCATATCAGCCTATTGAAGAAGTATGTACCTAATCCTAACCATGTACTTGATGACCAACAAGTTGTAATGCCTAGTCAAGGAGTCCTTGAACTAAGGCCTGACAAGATCTTAGATGTTAGGGAGAGACAACTGAGATCGAGAACCTTGAGAGAATGCCTCGTCCAGTGGAAAGATTATCCCGAAGAGGATGCCACTTGGATAGATGAAGGCACTCTCAACCATCAATATCCCCAGCTTATCTCGAGATGAGGACATCTCGATTCCTCCAAGGGGGAGAGAATGTAACAACTCCGAAATAAAAATACGCATTTTGTATATGAATGACCCCTTAGGTTAGGATAATTATTAGGGACAATATCTTTTAAATTAGGCAAATTTTTTTTAATTCCTTCCTTTCCCCAGCCGACTATCGTGGTGGGAGAGAGGGAGGGAAGGGTGGATGACTAAGCATCCTTGTTGGATTCTTTGGAGGGAGGAGGCTCATGCGTGATGCCACACAGGGGAGGGAGGATCGCCCCTCCCCCCACCTATATAAATTGAGGGGGCGTAGGCTGAGAGAGGCTGGCCATCAAGAGGGAATGAGAGGGGTGGTGGTCGTTGCCATAGTGGTAAGAGGAAGGAAGAGTCCAACCGTTGATGTGCCATGAAGGAAGGCTGTCGTGGAGCAAGAGAAGGTGCTCCCGTTGCCGTGAGAGGGAGAGGAGGAGTGGAGATGCTAGGCAGTCGTGAAGAACAGAGATACTGCTGACGCCACCATGGGAATCGTGCCGCTGCCGCCCAGAGATCAGCATCTTTTTCTCTCCTCCACGTAAGCTCTCCACGTGCAGAAGCTCTCTGAGCTTCTGGAAGCTTCCAAGGGGGCTTCTTAAGCTCCCTTTCATACCCCTTTCCTTTTCCCCCCTAGCTGTGGTTTGTGTGGGATTGTTAAAACACCCGCTGCCCACCTCCCCTCCCCCCTAGAAATTCAAAAGCCTTCATATGCTCTTTCATATAACTCCCCCTTTTATTTCCCCCCTCCCCCCCCCACACTAATGTCCTCCCAAGGGCTTATAGGCCCTTTTTCTCCTTGTACCTTAAATCCTCCTAAGGGCTCCCTTAGGCCCCTTTCCCCCCCTGATTTGCCATTGAAGGACCTTTAAGTGGTCCTTAAGCCCTTTCCCCCCATGAAAAAGATTCCTTCTTAGCCCTTTTATACCTTTGTTTCCCCCCCTTTTTCCTTTCAGCCAAGAGTTATTTTCCTTTTCCCCCCCCTAGGATTCAAGCCCCTGCTCGTGCCCATTCGTAATACCTTTCAACTGGGTTGAAAACCTAGTTACTCCGTAATTTAACCCCTCACTAGTGGGTTATACATTCTCCTTCCTTCCTTTTTCAATCCACTAAGACCATTTAAAACCCTCCCGAGGTTTAAGCACCCCCTTTTTTGTGAAATCCCTACTTCAAGGAGGAAGCCTTCTAAAAACCGTTTCAGACGGACATTGCAAGTTATCACAAAGGGAGCTACGGTGGAATTTCAAAAAGGAGTTCGCGAAGCTGCATCCAAGATAGAAAGGCTACATTCGCAATGGCTCCTAAGAAAGCCCAAGGCGTAGCCGCAGGAGGATCATCTCCTAACATCCACGTGGACATCTCACCACAAGTCCAGGTTTTCCTTCCTAATTTTTATTTTTACATTGTTATAATTTTACATGCATGGATGATTTTTGGAGATAGGATGCATTTTTTGTCTTGAATATTTTGGTTAATTTAAAAGAATTAGCTTACGACGGACAATTTTGGTCATTAGTATTTTCAATAAAACGAATAAAATAAAGTGAGCAGAAAAATTGATATGCATTTCTAGCAAGTAGTTTTTGTGCATTTCAATGAACTGAACTTAGATTAATATCCATATTTACGAAATGGAATTAAGTTAGTGCACCTGGTTTAGGCATGGAAGTATAAATTGCATGTCGCATTATTTGGACATATCTTCTTTACAAGAGTCATTATGGAAAGTGCTAATAACCCATAGGAAAGTGCAAGGCATGAAATGATTCTAAGTTGCATAAATTGATATAAATATCATTTTTTTCAACTGCATAATTATTAGAAAAGGCTGCATGTTTTAGCATGAACCTTGTTTGCAAGTTATAGGATGATTAATCAAAATTAGGCTATAACCTAACCTGTGCTTGACCTTAAACCAAAAAGTTAGGGTTTGAAAATCAACTTACACATAGAAATGAGTCATGTGGTTATGGAAACGATAGCATAATTATCACCAAAAATAGATAGATTAAATTGGCATGAACCTAAACACTTAATCCCACGGAGTACTCGTTTTAGAAAGAGTTAATTCAATTCCAAAGAACTCACTAGGATTTAATACGTGACCTAGTCGCACGTATTGCTAAAACTGAAACTCCTATACCCTAAATACTTGCCCACATTCACTGAATGTAGGGACATCGGAACATACTTGAGAAGTGATCTAGGGTTTGTCCCTAAGAATCTTTCGCTAAAAAGAAGGAACTTGGAACCCTAGGACTGAGAACGTCAGCTTAATGTAATCAGAAACAGATTGTTTCGTGACTGACTCCATTTGATGGGTAGAATAGTCCCATAGTTCGATGCGACACATGTGCAATAAGTGCATAGTCGTATGATCTTGTGATTGGATCATAAGGGAATGGCCAATTCTCAAAATGAGGTTGGTAAATTCTTACGCAAGTTATCATTTACGCTGTTTTATGGGAATGGAATGGGACTATACCTTATGGCAGAGAGGTTGAGCTTTGCATCCCTCTTGTTTCCCATTCTCCTTGAACCAAGTGCATCATGAATCCGCTTCGAACCTAGCGTTTCTGTGTAAAGTAGTTCGCTCGGGTTCGACACTAGTTGCCATTAGGAAATGACCAATAGGGAAAACCCTAAATCATGTGAGTCCTAAGTGGGAACGACCGGAATACTTCCGCTACGTGGCAAATGTGGGAAGTCCTAGATTGCAAACCCCGTAACATTCCATGGGAGTGCCGGGCGGAGCTTTCTAGACATGGTTTCCGATGGATTGCTAAGAGTGTCCTGAAGATAACAAGTGGACACGTTACATCTTCCTTAATTAAGCCTTTAGGAAATAGGGTTGGTTCACATAATTTATAGCACAAACATGAAAACATAGCATGTAGTCATTTGAACAACCAAGTTCCTTAACTTATCTTCAAGTTAATATTTCTCTCCTACCCATACAGGGAGAAATTATGTATCCCTTCCATCCAAAAAGAGTACTCGATTCAAATCACATGGCACCACAATTTCCATCTATCTAGAATAGGATCTGTCAATGCCCTAGACATTGGAGTCTACAACTCCATTCCAGACTCGGTAAGGGGTGTCCAGAGCTCCACTGACCCCAAGTAACCTAGGAGTGAGACCCGTGAATCGAGAAGTGCCCTCACAGATTGAAATGCGATGTGACCTTGGCAATGATCCACCTATGTAATGTATCATTCTTTGATTAATCCAATCAAGAATCAATCACAATCCAAGCAATGAGCCTAATATCATCTTCCAAGAAAACATTCATTTAATTTCCCATCGCAACTTATCATCCTAACCCCTACCATGCATTTACCAACAAACATAAGCACTTCTAATAATCATCCAATCACATCCCAACAATGAATTGAATGCAAGAGCATTTAGGACGTTATTTCATCAACCAACAAACAATGGTACTCCTTTCCAACATTGGAAGAATAGTCGTGATAACCCTTCCATTGCATACTCTCTCTCCCCCTTGGGATCTAAGTAGTTCCATGCAAAATTTACTTAATACATCCACTAAGACACATGCCAAGATCTCACACAACAATGCAAGAATGTAAATTCTATTGAGCACTTACTTTGATCGACAACCCGACCTTTTCCCCAACAAGTACAAAAGCATCGGTCTTTCCTTTGACCTAGGGCTTTCTAGTCCTTGATCTCTTCGCTTGCCCTAAGGTTGTTGTTGCATCTAGCCTAACCCCGAATAGGATTAATAACATAGTCACTATTGGACGGATCTCAAGGTGGCTTAGATCTAATCCTTATGATTCTTGTTGGTGTTAACAATGTACTAGAGTTTCGAAATTGAATTTCCTCTAGGTTAACTTACTTACCATGTGATTTGTCAAGCATGCAAACTCAACGTACATTTAGTGTGGTAAAATAATTATCTGTTATTTTTTAGAAAGGACAATTGACAATACCTTGGAATGTTATTATGCTATGTGTGAGTTTGTCGTATAGCATCTAGATACAATTAACTTCCCTTTCCAACTTTATACTTGTAATGTATGAGATGAAACCTATCCCTTCCCATGACCTAATTCTCGTGCGGTATCTAGTGTACTTCATGTGAGAATCAAAACAAGCATCTGTTTATTTGGAAATACATTACTTACAATCGGTACTACTAAAGGATGTCCTCCCTCGATGCCCTCGTTGCAAGACTGCCATTCATGCGTGACATCTTCTGCTTGGGGATCATTCCCAATCTTCATCTTCACTCGACGTGAATCGCACAAGCCTTTCATGCTTTTCTTCTTAATTGGCAGGTCCAATTTGGAAAGAGAAAAAAACTATGGTAGGCGGGGCAAATAATTTCGCTGAAAAGGGGAGTAGGTGCGTGTGGCCACCCTCTAAGGAGGGAAAGAGGAAGAGTCTCTCTCCCTCCCTCTCTCTTTCTCTCTCTCTCTCTCTCTCCCTCTTCTTCTTCTTCTCCTTCTTCTTTTCTCTTTTCTCACCTCTCTTCTTCTTCTTCTTCTTCTTCTTCTTCTTCTCTCTCTTCTCACCTCTCTTCTTTATCTCTCTCTCTCTTTCCCACTCTCTCCCTCTCTGTCACACCCTCTCTCTCTCCCTCTCTATCACCCTCTCCCTCCCCTTTCTTTTTCCCAGCAGCAAGTAAGGTGGTCTCTTGTCTTCGCTTAAGGGGAGGGGGGGAGTTTTATAGGTGGTAAGAGGGGTATTATTGGAGCACAAGGTGGAGTGGTGGTGTGGTTTTTCCCACCCAACACCTGTTAGCTATGTGGCCGCTCTTCTTTGGAGTGGAGGTGGTAGGCGTGTAGCCTTCCTCCTCAAAATCATCATCTTCTTCATCCTTGACGTTGTCATCATCTCCTCCATGTCCTTTTCTTCCTCCCCCTGCCATGTCATCAATTTTCTCCTCTCTCATAATCAAAGATCTTCCTCCCCTCCACGTCATCTGCTGACAGTGCCATCTTCTCCTATGTCCTTTCCCAATCCTCCCCTCACCACCTATCAATGATAGTGGGGGAGGGAAAACAAATTTCACTAATGATTAGTTATTAAGGGGGGAAGAAGGTCGTCCCCATGCGGGTGGGACATTAAATCCTCTCCCCATTAGAGAACTCGAGATGTCCTCATCTTGGAAGAAATTGGGAAAGACAAGTATTAATGGGGGTTAAGGCCTGTGGGTTAGGACCCAACATGTCTTTGCTATGCTTCTCTGATCCTTGTAGTCTTTTGAAATAGAAACTTATTGTATTAGGTATAACCGAGTTGTGATTAATATAAAAAAAAGTGTATTGTAGTTACATCTCACGAATATATTCTAGGTTTTTCCTAAGTATTTGATATATCCCGAATCAGTGGAGCTTGTACAATTTCATTCCTTGTATGTTTAGGTTCTCCTTGAGTCTTGATGGGACAATTGATGTAGTTATATCCAATGTTGTGGCACTGGGAGCATCGGCATTTAGGGTGCTGTAACGTGTCCGCTAGTATCATCCACAACACATCTTAGCAGTCCATCAGAAAGGATGTCTAGAAAACTCTGCCCGGCACTCCCATGGAATGTTGCGGGTTTTGCGATCTAGGTCTTCCCGTGTCTGCCACGTAGCGGAAGTATCCTGGCCGTTCCCACTTAGGATCGACCGGAATTAGGGTTTTCCTGATTGGTCATCAGCTAACAGCAACTAGCGTCAGACCCGAGCGAACTACTTTACACAGAAACGCCAGGTCCGAAGCGGATTCATGCTGCACTTGGTTCAAGGAGAATGGGAAACGAGAGGGATGCAAGACTCGACCTCTTTGCCATAAGGCATAGCCCCATTCCGTTCCCCTAAAATAGCGTAAATCGGGTAAGACGTAACTCTGGGTCATCGCTCTCGTTATTCGTTTTGATGATCATCCCGCTGTTCTTTGAGATTTTTGAGAAAAGTTCCCGGCTAATCGGGACCACCCAACCGTAGGACGGACCCATGGTCCATCCTCCGCACTTTCCTCGGTTTGTTTTAGTTATGTAATTATCTAACACATTAATTTGACATATAACAATCAGCTTCTTTAATTAATCCTGTTAAGCACTAGTTGCTTCACGTAATCTTATCACGTGACATAGGAAAACAAGATCAAGCAAGTTCTTTTCTTTTTTTTAAGCATTTCATCATATTATCTTTGAAATACAAGGAGTTCCGCCCGTAGCCTTGTCCATAATCTGCCCGAAGGCTATCCAGTAATCCACCAGGGATCACTATTCCAAGCTTCCGCTTGTAGACTAGTATGCGGGCCTCGAGATCCAATCCCGAGTCACATTAGCCTCTTGTGCAGGACCCGAAAGGTGAGGGATTTACGGCCAGAGCCCCCCCTGGCACCCAAGCGTCCTCCTGCTCCAAGTAGAGCTCAACGGAAAGACCTCTCGCGGCAGGTTCGGTCCACGTTCCCGGCGCGGTCAACAACCCCCTTGGTTAGGGTCAGGCAGGCAGTCGGGGGTAACTGAAGCTGCCTCTCCCTTCAGGCCTTCAACCTGAAGTTTTAGATATCTTTTCATCGTTTAGTTCCTTGAGCAAACAATGCAAACAGTGCTTTCTAAACTGTTACAAGCACAATCAATTCCAGTGGTCGTTTATTTGGCCAATTTCTAAGGAGTGAATCCTTCTCTCCGAATGCATCCAGCATTCGATCCGGGATCAATTGCGACTTGGCAAGATCCCCAAGGGTTTGTTTGTTCACCCTATTGTCCTTGGGTTAGGGCCATACCCTGTTAACCCAACTTAACCAATACCTTAGGTTTTATTAACAGTAAATCCTGGCGACCATGTCGCTCCAATTTATTGATTGATCATTTGCTTCCAAGCAAATACCTAACTTCCCTTTACTTGGCAATTATTCCCCAAGAAAGGTGATGTAACAGGATGATTACTTATCCTCTTGCAAGTTAAACTTGCGCAAGAACTTGCCAACCTCATTTCAAGAAATGGAAAAACTCTCTTGTGAACAAATCAAAAGTCTATGCGACGTTGTAACTTTTTGCACAAGTGTCGCATCTATTCCATGGGATCATTTCTCCCATTGAATGGCGTTTTTTGGTCACGGAATTATCTCCGGACGAGAAGCAGGGTTTAGGGTGTCTTCTTACCCAACCCATTCCTAATTATACTAGGCCAACAACGTTCGGTCCTAGGAATTCCAACTCAATCCGAGTTTCATCATTTGAACGAGTGATCCTTAGGGTAGAAACCTTAGATCGTTTTATGCATGAGCGTCCAATTGTGCCCTACATTCTGTGAATGTGGGTAGGACCTTTGGTTTAAGGGTTTGTCTTGGTAACACGTGTGTGAAACTAGGTCAAGTCCTTAATGTGCTAAACCCTAGCTAGCACTTGGAGTATATTGTATCGATTTAACCATCCTAAATGAGTCCTTTGCGGTTTAGGTGTTTTGGAAAAACCCATTTACTTGTCTTATGACAAGACGAGCCATTCCTAAAGATATTGTCTTGATCTAAGAGGGGAAAGACTAGTTGCATTACGTCATAACTCACGTAAGCACGCGATTCATTTCCTCTAGGTTCGCAATCCCTAACTACTCTTGTTAAGACCAAGCACCTGCTAAAATTCACATAACTTCCATTGATCCTACTAGGACCTGGATTCACGATTCATGCTACTAAGCTTTTAGGGTTTTATGTTAAAATGAACCGTGCAGCCTTTCCCTAACTACATTTCTGAAAGAAATATTCGTACACTGAATGAATGAAATTCTTACGTGCGATGAGTGTGCAACATACAATCCTTTCCTAACTGCACGTATTTAAATGAGATTTATGCCAATTGAAGCTAGAGTTAACCTATTTAATGCAGCCCTTAGAATTATTCCCATGCTTTGCTATTTCCTACGGGTGATAACGACTTCCTTAATGAATCATTACCAAGAAGATTTATCTAAAAATGTGACATGCCATTAATCTTTCCATGCCTAGTAAAAAGGTGTACCTCAATAATTTCAACCTTGTAATGAGGCAATAGTTGTCCTACGCTCGTCACTTTTGAATGCACAAAAGGAAACTTACTGATAAGGTCCTAAAAATGCATAGACACCTTATGTTCTTTTCATTCATTCCATTGAACGTACCAATGACCAATTTTCATATCTTGAGCTAATTCTAGTAAATGTTCAAATAGCCAATTCATTTTCCAATTGCATTTAACTTGACTAGGTGAATTTGAACATGCATGGGTGCTTCCTAATCCATGAAGTTATCGTGACTAATTCAATACTTTTGTGTGGAATCTAAATAGATAAAACCTGGACTTGTGGACTCCGGGAAATATCCACGTAAATACTAGGAGAAGATCCTTCCGCACGCGCGCCTTGTGACTTTTTTTAAGGGCCCATCGTGAATTGGATCTTCGGTTAGCCTTCATGGATTTCGAACTTCTTGCAGTCTTATGATCTTGGCCCGTCTCCCTCTTACGCGAAAATCTCCTTTGAAGTACAGATCCTTGAAGAAGTACCGGCTTGCAAGATTTGGCTTAGAGAAGGCCTTGCGGGGTTGGAACTTGGTTTGTGGAAATGGAGCTCCTACAAAGTTCTTGGAAATGGGGATTTTATGAATGGAACAAAAATTGAGGCCTTACGAGGATATTCGTGGAAAGGGCTCTTGTGAATGGGCCTTGCAAGAATGGAGGCTTTAGAGTTCTTCTTCTGCTTCCCTAAAATCCTAGGGCCGGCCTTGTAGGTGATTGGTGGGAAGGGCTTATAGGCTTCCCCTTCTTCTCTTCAAAGCCGAGCTAGGGGGCTTGTGGGTGTACAATCGGAAAGGTTTTAAATCCTGGGGAGTAGAGGTTTTAAAAATTCACTTGGTGGAAATAAAAGGGGAAAAAAAAAAGATGTAAGAATCGCCGGTGAAGGGATTAAATCCCGGTGAGTGGGAAAGAGGTTATGAAGAACTTCAAGAGGAAGGCCTAATAGAGCTATGGAAAGTGGAGGATTTGGATCCGAGAGAGGGGGGGGGAGAGGGGAAGGATTTTATGAGGCAACAACAAGGGGGGTGAAAGGGGCTTAAGGGAATTAAAACTGGGAGGGGGATAGTAAGGTATAGGAAGGCACAAGAAGGGGGATGAAGGGGGGCTTATTAAGTCCTTTGGCAGCTTCCCCCCCCAAGAAGCTTCTAAAGCTTCCCCACGTGGGGGGGAAAGCTTAACGGCGATTGATGGCGTGATGGGCAGGTGGCAGGGCCTACGACTGCAAGCGGCGTGCTGGGAGGACAGGTAGCGGATGGCAAAGTCAGGCAGCAGCGGCTCCTCCCTCCTTCGATGGCATCGTTTTCCTCTGCCCAGGTGGCTAGCACAGCGAGTGTGTCCGCCTCTCCGACCTTCAAACGGCGCAGGAAAAATTCCTCCTACTCATGTTGGCCGCCTGACACGGCGGAGCTGGGACAATAGCCGACGGCCTACGGTGAGCACATCGTGGCCTCCTCCTCTTGTGGCGACATCACCAGCTTCCCTCCTGAGTTTTTCGCAGCCTCTCCCTCTGCTTCCTCCTCTCTTGTGGCATCGACAGTGTCAACAATAATTTTCTTGTTTCTCTCCACGACCTCAGTCGGCAACTCTCTACTCTTCCTCTTTTTTCCTCCACGCAGCTTCTGGCCTTCTCCCTTCTTACCCAAAGGGGTTTATATAGTCTCGGGGGAGTGAGGACCTCCCCCCCTATGTGGCGAGGTGCATGAGCCATAGCTTAGGCAAGCTCCAGCAAGGAGCTTGCCTACCATACTATTCCCCTCTTCCTCCAGCTCGACAGTCGGCTGGAGGAGAGGGGAAATAATAAAAAAAATTGCTTATATCTAAAGAATTTATCCAATACCATTATCCTTTATTGAGGCAGTTCACGCATGCCTTCGGGATATTACATTCTCTCCCCCTTGGAGGAATCGAGATGTCCTCATCTCGAGATAAACTGGGGATATTGATGGTTGAGAGTGCTTTCATCTATCCAAGTGGCATCCTCTTCTAGATAATCTTTTCACTGGACGAGGCATTCTCTCAAGGGTCTGGATCTCAGTTGCCTCTCCCTAACATCTAAGATCCTGTCAGGCGGTAGCTCAAGGACTCCTTGGCTAGGCATTACAATTTGTTGGTCATCAAGTACATGGTTAGGATTTGGTGCATACTTCTTCAATAGGCTGATATGGAATACATTATGAACCTTTAGGTTCTCAGGGAGTTGCAGTCTATAAGCATTAGGTCCTAGGCACTTGAGGATCTTGTATGGTCCACAATACCTTGGACTTAGCTTCTTGCAATCTTCTAAGGATAGGGAACTCTTCTTTGGGCGTACGCGAATGAAGACCATGTCTCCTTTCTCGAAGATTCTATCTTGAAGCTTCAAATCTACGTATGCCTTTTGTCTATCCTTGGTGGCTTGGATGTCCTGTCTTATTGACTTTACTTGGTCATTCATCTCTTCCAACATCTGCCTTGAAGCTTAAACCCTCAAGGTTGGATCTGAGAAGTTTAGGGGACTTCAACAGTCATGACCATAAAATGCTTGGAAAAGGGTCATTTGAATGCTTTGTTGGTAAAAAGCATTGTAGGCAAATTCAAGTAAAGGCAAGTACTGAATCCACCTTTTTGGCTCACGACAGTAGTGTGCCCTTAGCATGTCTTCAATGACTTGATTGAATTGCTCTGTCTGGCCATTAGTTTGGGGATAGTAAACTGTGCTAAAACTGAGTTGAGTCCCAATGGCTTCGAAGATAGCTTTCCAGAAGTGTGATGTGAAGAGAGTCACGACCACTAATGATTCTTCTGGGTAGCCCATGTAGCTTGAATATCTCCTTGATAAACAACCTTGCAATGTCTAAGGCTTTATAGTTTGTCTTTACCAGAATAAGGTATGCAACCTTAGTCAGCATGTCAACCACAACCATGATGGAGTGGTATCCTCCCTGAACTTGGGGTAGGCCAACAACAAAGTCCATACTAATGAATTTCCATTTCACTTGGGGAATGTCGAGTGGTTGCAACTTCCTTGGCATCTTGACATGTTCGATTTTAATATGTTGACAAGACAAACACTTTGTGACATATTTGAAAATTCCACCTTTAAGACTCTCCCAATAGTAGCTCTTCCTAACTGCATTGAGAGTCTTGGCATAGCCAGGATGTCCTGAGAAAGGGAAATCATGAGCTTCGCACAATATCTTCTGCTTAAGTGACTGGCTTGCCGGTATACATGCTCTCATTCCATAGTAGACATGTCCACTATTGACAGAGAATTCATGATACTTAGCCTGTAGCTTTTGTTCCTGGTCCTTGATAGAGATTTCCCTTAGCATCTTTTGATAGGCTGGATTATGGCATGCGTCTTCTCTAGCTAGCTCAAGTATTAGGTTGTTTGGCATGGACACCTTTGTAGCTAGAGATCTAGCTATTGATGGATTTTGCAAGATTAGTGAATTAAGGAATGCCTTGCGATTGAGTGCATCAGCAACTACATTCTCCTTTCCAGGTCGGTACTTGATCTCAAGGTCATACTCCTCTAGCACTTCAATCCACTGACATTGTCTCATGTTGAGCTTGTTCTAGGTAAAGTTCCACTTGATACTTTAATGATCAGTCACTAGTGTAAACTTGTTACCCAGCAGGTAGTGTCTCCAAAGCTAAAAGTTCAAGATCATGGGTAGCATAATTCTTCTCATGGCTCTTCAGTTTCTTGAAGATTATGCTATAGAATGACTTTCCTACATGAGCACACATCCTAACGCAAGCATGCTAGTATCAGTTACTATCTCAACTCCTTATAGTGGTCTAGAAGTTTTAGGATCGGTGCTGATACCAAACTTTGCTTCAACCTATCAAAGCTAGTTTGTTCGGCAGTTGATCAAGCAATGTTTGCTTCTTCAGTAAGTCTGTCAAAGGTGCTGCAATCAAAGCATAGTTTTTGATGAAAACCCTATACCATCTTGTCAATCCAAGAAAACTACGTATTTCTTTGACAGTTGTTGGTATTGGCCATTCAAGCACATCTCTGGGTCTAATGATATTCCTTCTGATGATACTATGGATCCCAGATATTCAGTCTGACGCTTGAAGAATGCACACTTCTTCATTTTTGCATATAGCTTATGAGACCTCATTGTCTCAAGGACAATCCGAAGTGGAGGTTCATGATCTTCTTCCTGTTTAGAATAGACTAAAGTGTCATCGAAGAAGACAAGCACGAAATCATCAAGATATGGTCTAAAAATATCCTGCATTAATCTATTGAAGGTGGCAGGTGCATTTGTAAGCCCGAATGACATAACCAGGAACTCAAAGTGCCCATATCTTGTATTGAAGGCCGTCTTTGGGATATCTTCTTCCTTGATTCTTATCTGCTAGTTACCAGACCTAAGATAATCTTGGATAAGATCTTGGTACCCTAAAGACTATCAAGAAGCTCATCTATTCTAGGATACTTGTTCTTGACAGTTGATTGATTCAATCCTCTGTAATCAATACATAGTCGAAGTGTTCCATCTTTCTTTTTCTGGAACAGTACTGGAGCTCCCCATGGTGAACTGCTAGGACAGATGTAGCCCTGATCTAGCAGTTGCTTGAGTTGTTCCTTTAGCTCAATTGCTTCCGGTATAGACATTCTATAGGGTTTCTTTCCAGCTCCTATTACTAGCTTGATCTCATGATCTACTTCTCTTTGAAGCGGGAGTTCTGTTAACTCTTCAGGAACTACGTCCGCGTATTCCTTTAGCCAAGTGACCAAATTACTTTACTTCATTATCAATATTCACAGTCAAGACAATTGTTGAAAAAAAAGTTTTATTCTATTCATATCAGCATAGCCCTTTCGAGGTACAATTATTTCTTGGGACGATGGAACAAGTTGATACATTAATTCGAGGAGAATAAGATGTTGTTGCATTCAGTTACAGGAACTGAGTAGTAGTACGGATTGGGGTCATCAATTTTCAGGAATCGATAGTTCATTGGAAGATTAGGGTATCTTTTCCTTTCATATCCATTCTTCTCATGACGTCCCAAAACCTTGATTCAGTCGGCAGGGATTCTTTGAATCACTTCCTCGTACACATACTTATTCTGGTTAACCCTTCGACCCCCGATCTGTAGGGTCGCGTTTGCGTGAGCTTTAACAAAGACGAACAGCTTCACGATCTTCAAATCCTCCATCCACTTGATTCTCTTCAAGTTAATTTGAAGGTACGTAGGTCGATGGGCAGCTATGTAATAGATCCCTGAAACACCCATCCATCTCCGTTCCACGTACACAGGCGATGGATTGTAAATGCGGTCTAGGATGTTCATCATCTCAGCCCTTTGTCGATAATCCGTGGAATGCATCGCGGTCATAAACATGACTTGGAACACTAAGAACCTGTTCCATGCTTCATAATTCTACAAGACAGTATTGAAAGTAAGGAAATGTTTGGGACAGTAACATTTGCTTTACTTCCTCATATCAAAATTTCTTAAAAACAAGTACTTTGTTGGTTCGCTCTGATACCAACTGTAACGTGTCTGCTAGTATCATCCAGGATACGTCTTAGCAGTCCATCGGAAAGGATGTCTAGAAAACTCCGCCCGACACTCCCATGGAATGTTGCGGGTTTTGCGATCTAGGTCTTCCCACGTCTGCCACATAGCGGAAGTATCCTGGCTGTTCCCACTTAGGATCGACCGGAATTAGGGTTTTCCTGATTGGTCATCAGCTAACAGCAACTAGCGTCAGACCCGAGCGAACTACTTTACGCATAAACGCCAGGTCCGAAGCGGATTCACGCTGCACTTGGTTCCAAATTGGGTAAGACATAACTCTCGGTCATCGCTCTCGTTATTCGTTTTGATGATCATCCCGCTGTTCTTTGAGATTTTTGAGAAAAGTTCCCAGCTAACCGGGACCACCCAACCGTAGGACAGACCCATGGTCCATCCTCCACACTTTCCTCAGTTTGTTTTAGTTATGTAATTATCTAACACATTAATTTTACATGTAACAATCAGCTTCTTTAATTAATCATGTTAAGCACTAGGTCCTTCACGTAATCTTATCACGTGACATAGAAAAACAATATCAAGCAAGTTCTTTTTTTTTTCAACATTTCATCATATTATCTTTGAAATAAAAGGAGTTCCGCCCGTAGGCTTGTCCATAATCCGCCCAAAGGCTATCCAGTAATCCACCAGGGATCACTATTCCAAGCTTCCGCCCGTAGACTAGTATGCGGGCCTCGAGATCCAATCCCGAGTCACGTTAGCCTCTTGTGCAGGACCCAGAAGGTGAGGGATTTACGACCACAGCCCCCCCTGGCACCCAAGCGTCCTCCTGCTCCAAGTAGAGCTCAACAAAAAGACCTCTCGCGGCAGGTTCGGTCCACGTTCCCGGCGCGGTCAACAACCCCCTTGATTAGGGTCAGGCAGGCAGTCGGGGGTAACTGAAGCTGCCTCTCCCTTCAGGCCTTCAACCTGAAGTTTTAGATATCTTTTCATCCTTTAGTTCCTTGAGAAAACAATGCAAACAATGGTTTCTAAACTATTACAAGCACAATCTATTCGAGTGGTCGTTTATTTGGCCAATTTCTAAGGAGTGAATCCTTCTCTCCGAATGCATCCAGCATTCGATCTGGGATCAATTGCGACTTGGCAAGATCCCCAAGGGTTTGTTTGTTCACCCTATTGTCCTTGGGTTAGGGCCATACCCTGTTAACCCAACTTAACCAATACCTTAGGTTTTATTAACAGTAAATCCTGGCGACCATGTCGCTCCAATTTATTGATTGATCATTTGCTTCCAAGCAAATACCTAACTTCTCTTTACTTGGCAATTATTCCCCAAGAAAGGTGATGTAATAGGATGATTACTCATCCTCTTGCAAGTTAAACTTGCGCAAGAACTTGCCAACCTCATTTCAAGAAATGGCAAAACTCTCTTGTGAACAAATCACAAGTCTATGTGACGTTGTAACTTTTTGCACAAGTGTCGCATCTATTCCATGGGATCATTTCACCCATTGAATGGCGTTTTCTGGTCACGGAATTATCTCCAGACGAGAAGCAGGGTTTAGGGTGTCTTCTTACCCAACCCATTCCTAATTACACTAGGCCAACAACGTTCGGTCCTAGGAATTCCAACGCAATCCGAGTTTCATCATTTGAACGAGTGATCCTTAGGGTAGAAACCTTAGATCGTTTTATGCATGAGCGTCCAATTGTGCCCTACATTCCATGAATGTGGGTAGGACCTTTGGTTTAAGGGTTTGTCTTGGTAACAGGTGCGTGAAACTAGGTCAAGTCCTTAATGTGCTAAACCCTAGCTAGCACTTGGAGTATATTGTATCAATTTAACCATCCTAAATGAGTCCTTTGCGGTTGAGGTGTTTTGGGTAAACCCATTTACTTGTCTTACGACAAGGACGAGCCATTCCTAAAGATATTGTCTTGATCTAAGAGGGAGAAAACTAGTTGCATTACGTCATAACTCACGTAAGCACACGATTCATTTCCTCTAGATTCGCAATCCCTAACTACTCTTGTTAAGACCAAGCACCTGCTAAAATTCACATAACTTCCATTGATCCTACTAGGACCTGGATTCACGATTCATGCTACTAAGCTTTTAGGGTTTTATGTTAAAATGAACCGTGCAGCCTTTCCCTAACTACATTTCTGAAAGAAATATTCGTACACTGAATGAATGAAATTCTTACGTGCGATGAGTGTGCAACATGCAATCCTTTCCTAACTACACGTAGTTAAATGAGATTTATGCCAATTGAAGCTAGAGTTAACCTATTTAATGCAGCCCTTAGAATTATTCCCATGCTTTGCTATTTCCTACGGGTGATAACGACTTCCTTAATGAATCATTACCAAGAAGATTTATCTAAAAATGTGACATGCCATTAATCTTTCCATGCCTAGTAAAAAGGTGTACCTCAATTTCACTTGGTGGAAATAAAAGGGGAAAAAAAAAGATGTAAGAATCGCCGGTGAAGGGATTAAATCCCGGGGAGTGGGAAACAGGTTATGAAGAACTTCAAGAGGAAGGCCTAATAGAGCTATGGGAAGTTGAGGATTTGGATCCGAGAGGGGGGGGGGAGAGGGGAAGGATTTGATGAGGCAACAACAAGGGGGGTGAAAGGGGCTTAAGGGAATTAAAACCGGGAGGGGGATAATAAGGTATAGGAAGGCACAAGAAGGGGGATGAAGGGGGGCTTATTAAGTCCTTTGGCAACTTCCCCCCCCAAGCAGCTTCTAAAGCTTCCCCACGTGGGGGGGAAAGCTTAACGGCGACTGACGGCGTGATGGGCAGGTGGCAGGGCCTGTGACTGCAAGCGGCGTGGTGGGAGGACAGGCAGGAGACAGCAAAGTCAAGCGGCAGTGGCTCCTCCCTCCTTCGATGGCGTCGTTTTCCTCTGCCCAGGCGGCTAGCACAACGAGTGTGTCCCCCTCTCCGACCTTCAAACGGCGCAGGAAAAATTCCTCCTACTCATGGCGGCCGCCTGACACGGCGGACTGGGACGATAGCTGGCGGCCTACGGTGAGCACATCGTGGCCTCCTCCTCTTGTGGCGACATCACCAGCTTCCCTCCTGAGTTTTTCGCAGCCTCTCCCTCTGCTTCCTCCTCTCTGATGGCATCGACAGTGTCAACAATAACTTACCCAAAGGGGTTTATATAGTCTAGGGGGAGTGAGGACCTCCCCCCCTACGTGGCGAGGTGCATGAGCCATAGCTTAGGCAAGCTCCAGCAAGGAGCTTGCCTACCATACTATTCCCCTCTTCCTCCAGCTCGACAATCGGCTGGAGGAGAGGGGAAATAATTTAAAAAATTTGATTATATCTAAAGAATTTATCCAATACCATTATCCTCTATTGAGGTAGTTCACGCGTGCCTTCAGGATATTACAGGTGCTTTGGACATTCCCTTTTGAAATGACCTAGCTCCTCGTAGTAGAAACAATGTGAAGCTTTATCACTTCGAGTCACAAGATTCCTAGTCATCCTTGGCAGGTTTTTTTTCATTAGACCATCTGCCTTAGGATCCTTTTAGCGGATCAATGTGGTCCTTTATCTTAGAAACTCTGTTTCCAGATCGTCCTTTTCTTAGTTTGGAATTGAGTTCCATGGATAATCGGCTTTTCTTGTAATATTAAAGAATACTTCCAAGCTTTGGCATTCTACTAAGACCCAATCTATATTGGTTGAGAAGAAACAACTTAAGAGAATAAGATGGCAGTAAGGAGAAGGGTTGCTCTCAAAAGTTCCACAAACAAAAATGAGCTTTTCCATTCATAGTCTACCTTTTATATATCATGGTTAAGCTTACGGTTTCTTAAAAAATTTCGGCATTGTGTCCCCCTTTTTAGGCTCTTAACTGGTCCTTTATAAATTGTGCATACACTCAATGTCTATTGGATCCCAACTCTACCTAAAGTGAATAGAATATTTGTATCTACAACCTCATATGTGTTGCAAGTCTCTCTAGCTAACTGTTAGATATGTTACAATTTGTACAAGAATGAATCCAGTTCTCAAACAATGTTATAAATATATTACCTTAAGAAATAACAAAATATTCTTTTGGTTACATATTGCTCATGATAGTGCCTAAATGAAAATAATGCAACCTCTTGCTTATTGTAGCTCATACTTCTAAAAGTTATCTAGAATAAAAAGATGAATTTCTTCTTCCTAAAATCCTCCCAACCAATTTACATTTTTTGAAATGCACTTTTTGTTACATATTGCATTTATTTTTCTATTGTAATCTTTCTTTTTTTTGTACAAGCATAAGAAAGTCAAGAGGGAGAGAAGGATGCAAGATCAAGTCTTTCTAATGCTTTAGACAAGAGTATTTGAACAAACTATAATGGATCTAATGAGATTTTCCAATGTATCAAGGTAAACATCTTACATTGTAATTGCTCTAATTTGTAATACAATGTAAAATTTAACTACATTTTTTTATCTATACTATTGTACATGACATAATTGAAAAGCTTTAAATTCTCTTCTGAAGAGAATGTCATTGATAGCTAGACTCAATTAAAAGTTTCTTTCAAATAAAAAAACCTAGAGTTGGTGTTTTCTTAGTTGGAGTTCAAGAGGCATGCTTTGGTGGTTGATAATAACAATTCTTTTGACACTAATTAGCCAATTTATGAATCATGTAATATAGAAGTAACTTCATATAAAGTTTTGTTGTTTGTATTATTCCTGTAGCTTTCGCAATTCTTGATCCCCACCCTAATGGGATTATTGTTTCCCTAGATTGTTTGTCGGTATGATCACTACATTTTACACCATGTGTGACTCAATGGTGGTTTCTTGAGTATGCTATATTTCTCCAAGAAAAGCTAAAATTCTTTCTTGTTTTATTTATTGAAAATTTTTGGGTTGAGATACCATTGAGAAGTTTCTTTTATAACTTGATTCTCATTTTGAATTTGTTTCTCATAAAGTAGCTGCAAGAGAAGAGGAATTATGAGTTGATGATTATATAAATCTGATTTGTAGACATTTGTTTCTCATAGAGTAGGTGCAAGAGAAGAGGAATCATGAGTTGATGATTAATAAATCAAAATTCTAGACATTTGATACAAAAAGAAGCAAACAACAAAACATCAAAATTTTATCATAGTAGATATGTTGTTGGCATGGTATGATTCTTTAGCTTACCTTGAAATTTGTCAAAATTTCTAGACAACTAGACTCATTACATTCAATTGCCTCCAGTGTTATATCAATTCTACAATGTAATTGGAATATTAATCTAGAATCAACCAAAAATGACAAGGTTCAAATAAGAACTTGATACAAGGAAATAACGTCTTTTACAATTGTTTTCCTTTCATGATAAATTGATTCAATACATAAAGCTTACAATAATACAATAATGAAAAGAAAGCAAACAATGTCAAGCTGATGCATAGGTACATTGAATGTTGATGATATTAGATATACTACTAGCATAAATTTTCATACTTACAAATATTGGACATGTTAGAAGATCAACCATGATCATCTTTTTTCCTCTATCCTCAATAGTCAATCAACATCATTAAACTTTTTATTGTTTAACTTCCACACAATGGCTACCAGTATTTCATTGAGTGCTTTGGCAACTTGTTCACAAGGAACTTTTAATTATTTCCTATGTAGGGAAAAAAAGGGAATTCCCTATTAATTCCTTGGTTAAAAATACACATAAGTAGAAAAAGTAAATAATAGGAAAAATGGAACATATCCTATCTAGAGAAACAAGGGAATGTTCCAACTTCCTAGCTAGAGAGCTAGAGAAACAAGGAAATGTTCCAATGTTACATTCCCTTATTTCTCTAGCTAGGATATGTTACATTTTCCCTACTATTTACTTTCACTACTTATGTGTATTTTTAACCAAGGACTTCATAGGAAATGCCATGAATCAAGAAAGCAATCTATCTATAGCCAGTATAACATACCTAGTATAATACTCGTTCTCTATTTTTGAACTAGTAAGACAAATCTAAAGCTTCTTTCACTAAAAGAAATGATAATTTTTCACTGCTCAAGGCATGTGAAGCATAATAATACTCAAAAAATATAAACCTAGTGAATACTAAAAAGGCCTACAATTTTGACATATTGCAAGAGTGTTGCAATGCCACTGAAGCTTCAAACATTGGCATACATAAGAAGATTTAGCACTTGCAACATGAGACACATACTTGTAACTGAATACTTTTAAAATTATAGATCAACAAGCAAGTACTAAATGATGTATTGATTTTAGTGAGCTCAAAGAAAGAGCATAAGAATTTGACCATGAGTAAGTCAAACAAATTATAGTACCAATATCACCATTTGAAGCATGATATAGTATACATAAGAAGGTTCATCACTAGCAACATGAGATACCTACTTGTAACCAGAGACTTTTAAAATTGTAGATTAGTAAGAAAGTTCTAAATGATGTATTTATTTCGGTGGGATTAGAGAAAGACCATAAGAATACGACTATTAGTATTGTCCGAAAGGACTAATATCACCATCTAAAGCATGACAGACATAGGTATGATTGATTGGAGAAAGAGCATAAGAATTCGACTATTAGTAGTGATCAATATCACCATCTACAACATGATACACATAGTTGTGATTGATAGAATTTGAGATAAACTATACTAATTAGAAAAACTACCAATAACTATATTTATCCTTACAACTAAAAATTAAGAAGCATACATTGCAGGCATAGAATTCCACACAACTGTGTCATGCTGCTCATTTAATCCATTAAAAACATTCTCAGTACTCTCAATGACTTTAAACTTTCCATGTTTGACTGCATCAATCTCTTCAAAATCAAGTAGAGGCTTAAAATTCATTGTTCTATTCTGGGATAAGTCCTCCATAGAAAGTACTTTAGCATAGGCCTTAAGCAATGAAATAAAAGAAGCCTTATCTGGGACAACTCCATCAAAAAGCATTATTGTATTCCATGAAACCACATCTCACTCAATCATACAACTAAACATGCTCCACACATCCTCTCGACTACGACACCTTCCTACATACTAGAAAGGAAATTAGTCATAATGAGATCTACCACAAGTCTACTCTCAATAATAATGCAAGCATGCACCTTCTAGCCTTCAGCAATGCATGTTTGCTTGGTAACTGCGGCAAGGACACCTATAAGTGTAATCGAGTTTGGAACTAAGCTTTCCTAGTGCATTTCATGCAAAAGTTGAATGACCTCTTGACCTACATAACTCATGTTGAGCAAAAACCATAATCATAGAATTCCAAAGCACTAAGTCACATGCATGTGCTCTTTTAAATGTTGTCCAAGTATCATCCACATTGCCCCACCTCTCATAAATGCTTACCAAAGCACTAGCTACCATGGCATCTCCATGTAGTTTCTATGTGAAGATGTATTTTTTCACTTGTAGCCAAGTGTCCATGGTTACGACAAGAAGATAGAATTGTGGTGAAAGTAACCTTTCTTGGAAGAACTCCCTCCTCATGAATTTTTCTAAAAAGTTGGAAGGCTTGATCTGGCTCTCCATGCTTGGCACATGAAGAAATCATAGATGTCCATGAAATTACATTCTGCATGGATAGCTACTCAAATTTATCATATGCCTCACTTCGAAAAAAACATTTTCCATACATATCTAAAAGAGAATTTCCTAATACTTTATCTAATTTCCAATTATTACTTAAAGCATGCATGTGGATGTACCTTTGAGCTTGTAAATTAGCCCAGGCTAGAGCATGCATCAAGGTTGCTAATAATTAGCATGACCTTATTTGGAAGTATTCCTTATTGTTGCATTTGAGCAAGAAGTTTTATTGCTTGAATGCCCTAACCATGATGGGAATAAGTAGTCAACATTGCATTCCAAGAGACCATATCCCATTCATACATCTCACAAAAACCCACTCTACATAATTTAGGCTCCCACATTGTGCATACATGTTGACAATGCCACTGCATATACCAGTGTCAATGCCACTGGTATATACCACTGCATATACTAGTGTCAATCTCATACTTTCTATTAACAATGCCAATGCATATACTAGTGTTAATGCCACTATATTTGGAAGTATTCCTTATTGTTGCATTTGAGCAAGAAGTTTTATTGTTTGAATGCACTGACCATGATGGGAATAAGTAGCCAACATTGTATTCCAAGAGACCATATCCCATTCATACATCTCACAAAAACCCACTCTACATAATTTAGGCTCCCACACACTACAAGATATAGACCTTATAGCGATGTTTAAAGCGACGAAAATACAAACAACAAAATTTGCCACGTCGTCGCAAAAAGCGTCGTTATTGACGACGCCATAGAATCGTCGCTATATGCGTCGCATTTGCGACGCATATAGCGACGGTTGCAGAGAATTTGCGACGCTCATAGCGACGCCAATAGCGATGCGTGCAGTAATTTTGTGACGCAAATAGCGACGGTAACAGAGAAAAAAAAATTTGTGGCAGGGCAGCAGCACTGTGTGCTGTATGAGAGCCATACAAAATAGTTTCTGCACTGCTGCATACAAAGCGTTTGCAAACAAAAAGAATGTATACTGAAGTCATAAAACTGATACATGAAATAAATACATGATCGCATAAAATGCGATTGGTACAATCATGAAACGATATCACTAATACATAGAAAATGTCTACATAAATATCGGGCGACTAAAAACTAAAGGTGTGTGAGCTCTAAGGATCCAAGGGCGAGCTACAAATCCTCGTCCCCCGAAAGCTCATCCCGCTGCAAAGGAGCATCAAACGGATTCTGCAGAAAAAGAAAAAACATATCAATCCACCATACAATAATGCATTCAAATATCTCATGGTAACTACGGACAAGAAAGATGAGTGACTTACAGGGCCGCCACGTCTATACAATCGGTCGATCAATGCCCTGAGACCGTGCCTCTCTACATATCGAGTCTCAAGGCCTTGCGGATCGCGATTTGTAATGGAGTGCTGCAAAGAAAACAAAATGCTAACTGTTAGAAACATGATTGTCAGTACAAAGAATATCTCAAAAAAACAAATAAGCAAAACAAAAGAGAAACTTACAAAGTCCTCCAAATATGTCCTATGGCCACCACTTCCAAGATGATGCACCGATCCGGCCTCGATTCGTGCCCTCGCCGCCTCCCGCCTGCTGACTCCAACGTCTTGGCGAATTTGTAGCCTCCTCCCTCAGTCGGCGCCATTCGTCTGCATCTAACCACTCGGGCTTTGGAGCCCCACTCTTGATTGCCTTGCGTGCGTCGGATCGTCTATGTGACATGTATGCATGCATGCAATCCATCATCCAGCCCGTAGAGAATCTATCCACTACGGCTGGCACCGGGAATTCCTCGTGCAAGGATGCTACTATGTAGTCCTTGCTCCCCTCCGGTATGTTCCTCCAATGATCCAGGACGTTGTGCCGAAAAACTTGTTGGCACAACTCCCTCATGCGAGCCATCACCCTCCTCCCCTCATCATTCATGATGATGGCTCCTGACCTGCTACCCACTAGGTATCCATAACCCCTAGGAGTCTGCCTAAGATGGGCCCTCTCCCATCTCCGTCCACGCTCCTGGGCATATCCAGGAGACCCCTGTACATCCGGTGTACCGACGGGGGTACCCTCTCCCGAAGTGCCACTCAAAGGGGTGCCACCAAAAGGAGTGCCACCAAAAGGCGTGCCATCTGCCGATGGCTGCGCAAAAGCGGAGTAACTGGAGTGGACGTCCCCACATGTGTGACAAATCCTGGAGGTGATGCAGCTCCAGCTGAACGACGAGAGGGAGACACCACGTCTGTGTCTCCATAGCAGCACCCCCCCGATCCTCCTGCAGTCGCAGTCCCTCCCTCTGGCCCAAGTCGCGAGCGTCGAGATCGTCTGCTCGAAGCTGAAGCATCTAATCGCGCTGAAGCTGATCTAGCTGAAGCTGATCTAGCAGAGCGCCCTGATGAAGAACGAGACAGCTCCTGATCTACCATCTCTCTGAATCTCGCAAGCTGATCTGGAGACATGCGTGCCATCATGTCCTGAAACTCCTCATCGCTCATCCTTCGACTAATCCTGAAAATGTCGATACCTACACAGATAAAAAATGATGTTAGAATAATCAATTTAAACTATACAAAGCACATTAATATAAATCATTTTTGAAAAATCCCTCTTAAAATGCATATCTTATCTACCTTTATGGAAGATCTAAACAACGAATTGAGTAATACAATTCTCCAAGAATGAAGTATTCTATGGTCCCATGTTAATCTCCTGACACAACTCTGCATACACTGGAAGGTCGATAGACATGTCACCACAAAAGAACGAGTCTGCCTCGTTCTCAAAAAATTCTACGACTTCTGTATTTCCATCATTGTTAACCGATGCGGGCTCCAAGCTTGCGGTGGCCTCCACCCCTTGTAATATCGATCCCTCTATTTGCATATTTTCTTCATCTATGCCTGGAACATCGCTTTGATCATATACTCTCGCACCTCGAGGAGTTGAAGGTATAACATACCACCATCGAGGTTGTCGGGGGTTTGGATAGAAGATTACCTGTTCACAAATACTTACAAAGCGACTACAAACCATTGTGACATAAACCATGTCCTATTACAATTAGCAAGCAAATGACTATTTGTATCTATTCACAATGGGCCGGCAACACAAAGGTGACGCGCAAATCCATCCATTTTTTTTCGGAATCTATTTCGAGAAATCCAGATGGACCTTGTCGAACTGTTGCTCCAGCTCCTCCAAGTACCATTTTGAACCACTGCACATCGAATAGTATCATGGAGAAGCTACAGTAATCCACCGTAATAATACTTTGCAAGTTCCCAAAATACCCCATCTCATCCATAACCGTGTTCGGATCCGTTGCTCATCGCCAGCTCTCTTGCTCAAACCTTGCCATGACACCACAGTCCATTGTGGAGCGCATTTGCTCAATACGCTCCACCCGAAAATGCCATCCGCGCGACCACGCTGCACTATATATTTTGTATTGCACATTGAAACACTCAAATTAGATGTAGCAAGCAAATTTAGATACGACACATTCTAAACCCCTCATTACCTTTGGACTACATCCCCTCGAGAACTCCCACTCCTCCATTGAGACCTCTGTCCCTTCGCTGGATGCTGCGGTCAAGGCTCCATGCAACCATCGTGTTGACATAAACCATGGCATCTCCTCCGTGCCTTCGGGATATCGAATCGGTCAGTGACGCGTACTGCGTCGGAATTCAGCTCGCACTTCCTCTCGATCTTGCCTTGCAATCTGGTACTTGGCGAGCCACGTCTCCATAGAGGCATGGTGCAACATACAAAAGCGATTTACCTTCTCTTCCATTGAGGCATCCATTCTTTTTTCTACCCCATTTCCAACCACCATATCTCCAGTCAGCCTATCATCGTCCTTTAGCATCCATAGCATTTCATTGTCTGGTTCCACTGTTGGTAGCCATTGTGAGATATGCACTAACGCCTCTGACACCAACCAACCTTCCGCCATGCTACCTTTCGGACGAGCTCGTTGTCGCACAAATCCTTTCAGGGTTTTCATGAAGCGCTCCAGGAAGAACATCCATCGCGTATGGACAGGTCCAACAATCTCCACTTTGTCCACAAGATGCACAAGAAGGTGAACTTGTATCGTGAGCATGCTAGTGGGCAGGTATTTCTCAAAGAGACAGACCGTCTCAACTGCTCCCCGCCTTGCAGATTCAATAGAGGACGTCTTAATCTCTTTCTGTGAGATCCATTGCACCAAAGTCGATAACTTGTAAATGGCCCTGCGAATTTCTGGAGTTAGGCATCCTGCGATCGCGATCAGTAGGACAAACTGCCACAAATGAGAAAGCATTAAGAATAATGGTCACTTTTCAAATTTCAAAATGTCCACACTAATTAAAATCCATTCTGTTCACAAACCTGACATATCTTATGCCAATCATGGGATTTTAGCCCAGACATTTGGTTATATTTAGAAAATGCGGACCTGAGAGAACGCATCATACCTGTCGGAGTGCGGATAGACTTGATTACTTGCTTCACAATGCGCTCTTCTTTGGTAGACAAAACCCAGGGAGCGCGAGGAAGCTGCACTCCCCCTTCAGCACTCGACTGCGGCCAAAGCGCCTCCATCTTACCTACCTCCTTTAAATCCATTCGTGACCCTATAGTCTCTCTTTCCTGTGATGTGGTCCCATAGCAAGCTGCCCACATTTTTGAAAATATGCATGGGATCCAACAAGTGGTTGACCTGTAAGTGGGTCCAATATGGCAACTCGTAGAAAACTGAGAACCGTCGCATTCCATTTGGATGTGATTCCGGGTTTACCATTTTCAGCTCGTACCAGCTTGCAGCATTCATACGTGCTGGAGGTCGTCCAAGAAAACCTTCCCTAAGTTCATCATTCTCCGGCAAGAAAGCGGCGTGTCCTTGATATACCATCTTCTTCATGGTTCGTGACCTTCGGGAGTCTAACTGTGGCCCACACAATGGACATGCATGATAACCTGAGGTAACGAGACCTGCAAGGTGATCCATGACCTAGTGAATACTTGATTGAATAAAATAAAATATAGATATTACCAGCGAGAACAAAGGTCTGCCCACCTGAGCACTCTCCCAATCCCGGAAAGTCTTGCATCGTCCACATGAGAATGGCTCGAATGTTGGCTGACGGCCGACCATCGCGCCTGCTCATATCTTGCACCGTGACCCCCTCCTCCCACAAAATCTTAAGCTCATCGACTAATGGACGAAGATACACGTCCATATTTTTTACTTTGTAGTGGCCCGGAACGAGCAAGCTAAGGATGAGATGTCCTTTCTTCGTAGAAAGCCATGGAGGAATGTTGTAGTTGACAAGCACTATAGGCCACACACTGTAAGAAGTCGAGCGCAGACCGAATGGGTTCACACCATCCATGGCGAGACCGAGCCGAAGATTCCTTGGCTCTTGCGCAAAGCCTGGGAAGGTAGAGTCAATGTGGCTCCATACGTGCGAATCAGCTGATATTCGTTGAACTCCATCTGTGGACCTATTCTGCACATGCCACGTTGTCAAGCTTGCCATGGCAGACGTGCGAAACATGTGGTTTATGCAGGGGATGAGCGGAAAGTGTCTGAGAACTTTTTGAGGGATGGTTTGCCCTTGCAAGTCCTGTCGATACCTGTGAGCTCCACACTTTGGACATGTCTCCATAGTCTCGTGTTCATCTCGAAACAATATGCAGTCGTTGATACATGCATGGATGTTATTGTAGTCCATGCCAAGCTTCCGTAAAACATATCGTGCATCATCACGAGACTTAGGTATGGTGTTTGTAGGTGGCAATATATGATATTTCAATAACCTGAAAAAATTCATAAAACACCTTGGAAAAACACAAATGTTTGCAATAATACTGTTTAAAAAAAAACAATGAAGTCTGTGTGCAAGGTACCTGAATAACTCAGTCACACTCATATCGCTCCAACCGTATTTTGCTTGCACACTTAAGAGTGCAAGCAATGTCTTCAACTGAGATACTCGGCACCCATCATATAATGGTATGGATGCTTCCTCTCTAAGCGGGTCAGATGTCTCAACATCCATGGGAATCAATGCATCGATCATTGCCTCCATCTCAGGCTCCAAGATTGTAGGCAGGTCGGGAAGGTTGTCTGTCTTCTCTGGCATTGACGGTATAGATGGGCCTTGCGAATGGTCGATTGGCTCCTGCAATCCATCCATTCCACGTCCACGAACTCTTCTAATTGGCCGCAAAGGGTGCACTCCCCCTTGGGTCGAGACATCACCCCCCTGGATACAAAATTTACCAACAAGACCCAATCTTATTGTGTATGGTTTTCAATTAGCTTGAGAGTATAATGCATGAAAAATGCTAACTTCAAATTACGGTTTGCTGAAAATCCACAATCGCCTGATCAATGATCTCAGATTGAAACTCACCAAATCGTCGTACGTGTTCTATAGACAATCGGTGTTTTCGTCTAATTGCCAACTTGCATTGAGAGCAAGGACATGGGACACGCTGATTAAGATACGTCTCGCGGTCTTGAACAATAAGACCTTCTTCATTTGCCATCTTATCTACATTGCAACAAACGAGGCTTGAATGCATAGCTTTATGGAGATGTACGTCAAGTTGCAAGTTGACTATAAATCTTGCATTGTATATAGTAGTTGAGAGATTTTCCGATGTTATATCTCGGCCTTGTAGATAATCCATTTTAAAATTAATGTCCCGGTAGATAATTATTTGTTATATCTCGGCTTTGAGTATAAGTAATCCATTTTAAAATTAATGCACGCCATCTATGAAATTTTATAACTATAGTAATAAAATTTATTTCAATCAATTCTACTCATAGTCATAAGACCTGAGAGAAATTATCCTATACTCAATTTAAGGGTTTCTTCTTCTATAACAGTAATTTTGGGTTCATTTTGATGAAGTACATGGCCCATGGCAAAGCACATTGCATACCATTATCAATAAGTCTATTATCTTAAATTTCCTTCCCCTCCCTCTCCCTCTCTTTCTCTCCCTCTCCCTCTCTTTCTCTCTTTCTCTCACCCTCTCCCTCTCCCTCTCGTTCTCTTTCTCTCCCTCTCTCATTTCCTTCCCCTCCCTCTCCCTCTCCCTCTCTTTCTCTTTTTCTCCCTCTCCCTCTCTATCTCTCTTTCTCTCTCATTTCCTAAACAAGCAAAAAATAAAGTGATTTAAACATCCTCCAAGCAAAAGGGAGAGGGAGAGATACAATGCACTCTCCCTCTCTTTCTCTTTCTATCCCTCTCTCATTTCCTTCCCCTTTCTCTCCCTCTCGCTCTCTTTCTCTCTCATTTCCTCTCCTAAACAAGCAAAAAATAAAGTGATTCAAACATTAAAAAAGAAAAAGGGAGAGGGAGAGAGAGAATGCACTCTCCCTCCTTCTCCCTCTCTTTCTCTTTCTCTCCCTCTCTTATTTCCTCCCCCTCCCTCTCCCTCTCCCTCTATTTCTCTTTCTCTTTCTCTTTCTCTTTCTTTCCCTCTCCCTCTCCCTCTCTCTCTCCCTCTCTTTCTCTCCCTCTCTCTCCCTCTCCCTCTCCTTCTCTTTCATTTCCTCTCCTAAACAAGAAAAAGAGAATGATTTAAACCTTCAACAAGCAAAAGAAAGAGAGAGGGAGACTCACCAATGAGATATGGCGAGCGTGGGTGGCTTCTCTTTGCAACGAGGGCTCCTCCTCTCCTTCGCGAACAACGGTGGTGGCGGCGGCGGCGGCAGCAAGTCTCTTCCTCTTCTTCTCTCACAAAGCCTTCGCTCTCTCCCTCGCTCTCGCTCTCAAAAGGCGAAACAAAAGAAATGAAAACGGCGCTCTGGTTTCGGCCGCGCTTTTTTTCCTGCGGCGTCGCTATTTTCGTCGCAAATATGACGCAAATAGCGACGCCAATTGCGACGCCAATAGCGATGCCGATATCCGTCGTCGCTAATCGGTGTCGCTAATTGCCCAATTCCTTGTAGTGACATTGTGCAATGTTGACAATGCCACTGCATATACCAATGTCAATCTCATACTTGCTATTAACAATCTAGGCATGTATTTTCTTCCCTTTGAACAATTTTTTTGAGCCACCACATGTAGAGAGAGCACACACATACATGAATTTGTCCTTCACAACTCTCTCTTGAAACATCTAATCAAACAAGTGAAGAGAAACCTAGTGCTTCTCATGCTACATACATGCCCTGATGATGAAGTTCCATGAGAAAGGTATCTATTTCAAGCATATCCATAAATAGATCCAATGCATGTTTGACTGTACCACACTTGCCATAAATCAGTGTCAGAAGCGAAGTAAGTATGTGTCCTCTGCTAAATCATTTTGAACCATATGATGATGGATGTGCTTTGCATTAGACAAGGCCTTGTAATCCACACAATGCTACAAGAGGTAAGCATAGGAGGCTAAATCTTGTAGTAGATCAAGGTTACTGAGAAGATCACAAGTTTCAGCAGAGCTAAAAGCCATCAGTTTCAATGTCTAGGTAGCCAGCATAGGACCTGATAGCCATCTTTGTGCAGACAACAATGGCTTTATGGTTGGTTGAGCCAAAAACCCTATAAGTTCAATGTGTGAATGGAAACCACAAGATGTAAAAACCATCATTATGCAAGCGAGAGTGATTGCTTCTTGACCAAAGAATGAAGAAACTAGAGCAAGGCCAAGCCAAGATGGGAGGTTGCACACTTGACTCACCCTCTAGTCCCCAAAAGCAATTGCTCCCATATTGGTTAGATCCCATTTTGAAGTAAACTAGGGTAAGGGGGCCACCCCCTTAATTATATCAAGTGGCCACCCAGATTTCACACACTTGTGGCCTAGTAGGAGAACAAAAGCCAATCATCCATTGGAGGAGGCTAAGTACTCTCCAATCTCGAATTGCCACACATCCAGTCTCTTTAGTTGTGCATGTTTTTCTTCCTTCTATGGGAATTTTTTTAATGAATGTTAATCCATTCAAGAGCTTCAATCTTCGTTAAGAGGGGCATTGAGCACCTCAAATTTCTTCTGGACAGTTGATTCTAGGAACTGAAGGGCCTTAGAGATGGAATTTTCTACACGCACACTTGATGACTAAGATCGAAGGGGAGGGGTTGCGTGCCACTATACTAGTCCCCCTTACCCTAGCAAGCCTCTATGAAGTCTTAATCTTGCTAAGAGTGAGATAAGATATCCTATCTCTCTATACTTGCAATGGAGTCTTGGTTCATTATGACACTTTCTCTTTCTAGGTATGGGTATATGTGTGTCTCTAATATAGATTTGATCTTGCAAGTCAAAGTTCTCACAAACACATATAAACCTCATGCAATTGAGAGAAACTAACACATAAATACACATAAAAATGCAAATGTGCATGCACAAAGAACACCAAAACACACACATGTAGATATACATGCATATGCATAGATGCACACACATGCATGAAAGTATACACACACAAAGAGATGTGTGTGTGTGACCCTACACATCACATGACACCAATTTATGTAATGATAACTCAACCCTAATACCAAGAAGGTCTTGAATGGGGCACCAATTTATGAATGGTTGTCCTATTATCCAAGGTAAAATATCTTGAAAAGCGACTAAGAAGAATAGGAATTAATGAGCTTTGGGCTCTAAATGCTTATGCAACTAATAATAAACTATCTTGGTCAAAAACCCTAGGTTTAGATCTCAACCCACCAACAAAGACACCATCTTAAAAAGTCTCTTTCTACTTGCATGTTATGTTTCTCAATGATCAAGGCACCTTATATCTTGTTTTTTATACTCATCTTGTTTTGAATGAGTTTGCTTCTATGCTCTAGACTAGACTAAGGTATCCCTCTTAATTTTACCTCCTTTATCTTTTAAAATTAACTTTTATCCTCTTCATTGGTTCACTCTAGGTTCTCTTTTACACACTCTATGGATCATTTCCACTTTTACACATTGGCTTCTTAACCTCAACAAGGTCATGATCAACCTATTAGAGATCTATGCTCGTGTGACTTTCATGACACACATTTGCAATGGATTAGTTTTAGCTAAGTTGCATGTTGCATGTGTGTTAGTGTGCTACCACTTCCTTGACTCACTTGGCTAGTGACTATATCACATTCACAAGCATGAGACCAAGAACTCCATGAAGCCAAATATCACTGTCTCAACTCAAAGGCACATTAGAGTATGAGTAATATACAACAAGAGCTCTGGTGGGTCCTCATATTCGTAGCAAGATGCTATTGGAGGGGCATGGGAGCATCACGGGTACTAATGGTGCACTTTTGATAGTCTATAAGTAGAAGCATGCATAGGCAATGCAAGTCAACTAGGAAGTCTTCAAGTAGCTATCAATTCCTCCAACCCTCTTTTTTCTCTTATGACTTTTGTGGAATTTATAAGATAGGGATGTACGTAGCTTATTTGGGGTCTATCAAAGAAGATGATAAAAGTCAATGCTATACATACATGTACTCCAACACTAATTGCAAGTTTTCCCTTGTTGCATCTTTCACACTACATGTTAACAAAGTAGTGAAAAATTTCTAGCTAGAGTCAACTAACATGTGCAATAAAAATCATATAGGTCTTCACTACTCTAATATCCTTTAAGTCATGACATAAGGAAGCTAAGAATTAATTTACATCAAATTTTTACAAAGAACTGGACTAGCCAATTTACTTGATCAAAATATTTTCTCTGGCTAATACAAAAAAGGAATCAATTTTGATTAAGTAATATCAAGAAAATTAATCAGCAACTAATTCTTATTAGAGGTTGATTGTTGTTGACACAAACTTGCTCAACAATAAGAGATTGGATAAACTCTTAGTCTTTCACAAGTTCAAATGCTTACTAACACAACCATCTCTCATAGAGTCATCTCACATCCCAATCTCCATGCCATTTTCTCTCTCCTCTCAATCCCAATGCAAGCAAGAAAACCAACAACTAAGAGGTTGTAGTAGGTATAACTTCTCACCTTCAAGTGTTTCCGAAATTCCTTGGAAGGTTCATTGCTACCCTCACGATTTATTTGTTGCCCTTTGATCCACTCCTACTACTCCATTGCATCTTTTGTGACCCATTATTCCATTGCTCTCCAAGATTTGGAATAATAAGGGGAACAAGAGAAGAAATGTAAGAGGAAAAAATACATTTGCTCTCCAACTTCTTTATTCATAATCTTAATCTTGATAAGGTGCACAAGAAAATAAGATGGCAGTAAGGAGAAGGGTTGTTCTCAAAAGTTCCACAAACAAAAATGAGCTCTTCCATTCATAGTCTACCTTTTATATATCATGTTTAAGCTTATGGTTTCTTCAGAAATTTGGGCATTGTGCCCCCTTTTTAGGCTCTTAATTGGTCCTTTCTAAATTGTGCATACACTCAATGTTTATTGGATCCCAACTCTGCCTAAAGTGAATAGAATATTTGTATCTACAACCTCATATGTGTTGCAAGTCTCTCTAGCTAACTGTCAAGTATGTTACAATTTGCACAAGAGTGAATCCAGTTCTCAAACAATGTTATAAATGTAGTAATGCAACCTCTTGCTTATTGTAGCTCATACTAATAAAAGTTTTCTAGACTAACAATAGAGCCCATAAGATGGACATTAGAGATAGGATAGATTAGCATTTGTCCCCTCCTATTAATATCAAACCAAAGCAATGTCACTCAATCAGGTAAGATGCCCATTTGTACCCAAAAGATGACCTAGACATCAACCTCATAGGAGGTACCTCGACCACACACTTGTATTTCCATATAAGGGATATACTTAAGACTATGGCCCAACTCTACTTTCAAAAGCTTGTCTCTTATCTTTCTAGATGAGAGATGCACTTCATTGTATGCATTGGTTGGGTTGGTCTAGTCTCATAATCTATCCCCTCCCTCCTCTCTCTCACATGTGTATCAAGCCATCTAGCCTTAGTAGACATCAATATGATTTTCTTTTTTATCTCTCTCATATAAACATAGATAAAAAATGTAAAAAACATGCACATAAGGCTCCTTTTATAATGGCGTTATTGACAACTTTCACAATGAACATTGTACCTATGTTGCCAATTTTAGTGCTAATCAAATGATGAAATAATTTAAAGTGCCTGATATCAAGAAGAGATTTGCAAGTGCACTACAACAAAAAGGGTTCATAGACGCGCTTGTAGATGCAATATTTGAATTGTGAAAAAAAAATGTCGGGCGCGTTTATTGACGCGTCTATTTACGTGTCTACAAAATTGCGTCTACAAGCATGCTTATGATCAGAGTTACACGCACACTTAGACGCGCCTATAGACGCGCTTATAAACGCACTACGTAAATATATAATCATATTTATAAAAAAGTGGACATATTCATATTGTGCGTCTATACAAGCGTGTATCTACGCGTCTAAAACCACATTTACTCTGAAAGTTTTTGACGAGAATAGACGCCCATTTATCCTGCAATTTAGACGTGCTGATAGACGCGCAAAACAGAGGTATGAAAAAAAAACCAGAGACCATGTGGCTTTGCAAGCCACATGCTCTCTGGTTTTTTTTTCCCCCCATCAACATCAAATTGTATGCTTAGGGAAAACTGAGAAAGATTATTTCGAAGATTGAATACTGAAAACAAAACAATGTATGTAGCACACGAAATTTCATATATATAGATGAAACGTTTTTACATTATGAGTTCTAGTGCTTGTGACGTCATGGTAGCAAGCACTATCTGAAAGTAATACATATCAAAAATTAAAATTACAAGCCAAGGGGAGGCATGCATGCATGAGGCTCCTCTATATCTCCTCAGAAGAGGCATCATCATCGCTACCACCACCGCTGCCTGTGCCGCTGCCATTGCCGCCACTGCTACTGCTAGTCCCCCCTTCGCTATCCTCAACTGCATTAGGGTTCGCCTACACAAAGGATTAAGGTATATAAATACCATTACAAACAATAAATTAGAGTTATCTATACTTTTCATGTAAAAAATAAAACATACCTCTTCTGGTGGTGGAATCCTCATGGCTCGATTATATTTCTCCTCCGTGATGAGTCCCTCCTCGTAGAAATGCTGCCAAGTGGATGCCCGATTATGACCCCGATGGTAGCCTACCTCTCTAGGAGTAGGCATCCTACCAACGATATGATAGTACAAAACAATTTGAACATACAACGTATTAAAACACACTACATAATGAAGTGAAACAAATTACAAAATTTAATTTAAAAAAAGAAATCAAATAAAACTTACAAACTCAGCCTCCCATGACTCCCTGCCACCCGATCCATAATGCGACGATCCCATGGTTGCCATCTGGATACGTCGCGCCTCTGCATGCTGGTGACTTGTCATTTTCTCTGTTGCTCTCTTCTTGGCCTCTTTCCACTCCTTGCGGTGGCAATTGGGTGGTTGACCATATCGAGGGCACCCCTGCTCTTGTCTCCGCAATGACTCCTTGGCACGTGTCATAAGGTGAGACCTCTTGTTATGAAGTGCGTCTCTCATCTTTGACTGTCCCCAATCATCTAAGAATCGTGAATTCTCAAGATTAGGGTACCTTTTATGTACTGCCCGCAGCACCTCTTGCCACAAACCTTTTTTTGGTGCTTGAAGGGAATCATGCAATCTTTGTATGTGGCATGCATGACACTCCTCAAGTAGGCTATCACTTCCCTCCCCTCAAAGTCATGCAAGATACCACCAACATCAGTGATAGAGTAGTATATTTGTGGAGGCTCACCTCTCTCATATTCCGGTGAGGGTGATCGAGAGCCACCACCTAGACAACCCCCACAAAGCCCTCGACCTCCTCGTCCTCCTCGTCCTCCCGCACCACTCTCCCTCCTCCCTCGACGTGCAGTACCCTCTACCTCACTCGATACACGTGCTTCTACAGATGCACGTGCTTCGACCGATCCATGTACCTCAACTGATCCCTGTGTAGGCAAAGATGTGATAGGTGTCCCAGATATCACACTGAAAACCTCATCTGTAGTGGGAGGGCGACCAAGATAATTGGTCATCTCCCCCATGAATTTCTCCTTGTTGAATGGGGTGCTGGAGGATCCAGGATTCCACATCTACACAAGAAAAATCATATTACCATGTGCAGATAAAACATATTACATAGAGCGTCTATACCTGCATCTCTGTGCGTGTCTATACCTGCGTCTGTGTGAGCGTTTGTCAGCGCGTCTCTGTGGGCGTCTGTCAGCGCGTCTATTTCCACGTATATAGCTGCGTCTACACTGTTATCTGGACGTGCTGATAGACGCCCACAATGGCACCATTTCTTCTCAAACTTGCTTAAAAAACAAAGCTAAAAAACCTCCATAGATGACAAGATCCAGCATGTGAAGAGAGAGAAGAGAGAGACAAACAAACAGAGAAACCAAACAAGATTGAGAGAGAAAAGAAGAACTCACCTTCTTTGCTTGTTCCAATGGGTGGCGGTGGCTAGGTTGCAAGCTCCTTGTCCTCCTTCTCCCTTCCCTTGGTAAGTTGCTTCAATCTTATTCTCTTCCTTACTGTTTGGCTCTTGTTCTTTACTGTTTGGCTCTTCTTTCCTCCTGTCCTCTTTTTACTCTTATTTCCTTGCCTCATTGTCTTCATGAAGTGATAGATAGGCACGAGTAGTGATGTCGAGCTCGAATTGTAGAAAATGTACAAAAAATGCAGGAAAGCATAGGTTTGAAAAGAAAGCCACAAATTTTTTTAAATTTTTCTATACTTGCGTGGCGTGTCTATCAGCGCGTGTAATAGCACATGTATATGCGCAGATAATTCCTGTTACACGTGCTTATTTACAGACGAGCAAAAACAATTTAAGAAATCAATGCATGCATTTAGGGAATCAATTGACCTATGTGGTTACATATATAACAAAGCTTGAGGATAAGAGATAACACATTGGCAAGTCAATTGGCACATATATATGTAGTGACTTACTAGACCATGCCACTTACAATTGCATATTATCCCACTTACGTATCAATATGTGGATAAAGCATGAATGGTTTTTAGCTAGAGAAAGATAATGCAATGAAGGTGTACACGAAAGAGATAGAGAAAGGCATATTATCCATCAATCAAACAAAGATATGTGAGCTATAAGTGCACCTTGACATGATTGGAATAGCTTGCATATGTACAAGCCAACTGATTTACATCAATCTACTCATGCTATGAATTGGCATGCATGGCTAGGTTAAGTGCACAACATTAAATGAGACATGTGAGTGTATTGATCAGTTCTATATATATATATATATATATATATATATATATATTGCAAATGCACAAGTCAACCTTTGATTTATATATACATCCAATCATCATGCCCTACCCAATCACATTTTGTAATATTCTTGCTTAAAAAATATATATTTATTATAAAGGCCGAGTGAAGACTCGGGGAAGTGACAATGTTACATTGGGACGGGTTAATCTAATACACTCGCCACTGAGGCCAATCGAGACATGGCTTAGCAAAAGAAAAAAAAACCGTATTTCTCATGGGAACATCCTCTTGGGAAGAGGATAAGGGATAAATATTGAATTAATGCAAATTTTTTTACTTTCCCCAGCCAAAGTGTGGCTGAGGGAAGGGGATGGTACTAATATGGGAGAGTGAATGAGGTGGAGGGGAGAGTCTACATGCGGCCTAACACGTGGGGGAAAGGGAAGGCCTTATCCCTTCCTATAAATACCCCTCTCTAAGGGGTGAGAGGGGGAAGGGTCGTGGTAATAATCTAGAGGGTCGTGGTGATAGTCTGGAGGGTCGTGGTGATAATCGGGAGGGTCGTAGTGACAATTTGGAGGGCAACTGCTGGTGGAGGCATTCCACGCAGGGGCAACCACGCCGTGTGTGAGGGAGGGCCTGAAGACGCTGCGTCGTGTGTGGAGGAAGCCGCCAACTGCCGCCAGCTGCCACCACACCAGCCGCCAGGCTAGCTGCCAGAGCTGCCGCCATCCTTATCCCCCCTGACTCCCTATCAATCGTCGTCATCCCTCCCCATTTCGAGTTTTTTTTCTTTCTTTTCTCCTCCTTTGACCATGTGGATTTAGGGGGAAATCAGAAGCTTCCTAAGTTACGGAAGCTTCTTAAAGAAGCAAGGCCTAAGACCTTGTACACACGGGATCATTCCGGGAGGGGGTTTAAAAGCTCTCCCTTAAAACCTATGTTCCCACAGGCCTAAATCCCACAAGTTCATTCGCAAGAGGTTTTCTCAAATAGGCTTCAAAGCCCACAAGCCACTAGTAAGCTCTTTTTTCTGTAAGAACCATTCGTAAGGCCTTTCCACAAAAAAATCGCCGTGCCTAAAACCATGTCCCATCTTGTGTTTGACCCCATGTTTTACCCTCATATTTTCTTTTTTTTTTTACACTCCTAAGGCCATCCTAAACCCCGTACACGCCTTTTTCCCCCATACTATAAACCCTTGTGTTATCTTTTAAATTTCCCTTTGGGTTTGAAAAAAAAAACCCCTAAATCCTTCCACTCCTTTGCCAAAGATATCCCAAGGGCTTTCATAGATGTTTGTGAAGCCACACTCACACATAATTTTCCATCGTGATTATATCCTATAGACCATTTTTCTCTTAAGCTTTATAAACCTTTCCCTCTCCAAAGAAGCTAAGATTTTTGAGATCTTATTATCCCTTCTTGTGGTCAACTTTTTGAACGACTTCTTGCCTCGAAAGAGAGACGGTGGAAATCCGGAAGAAAGAATAAAAGTTGTCTTCACATTCCAACTGCGATGCTGCCTAAGAAAGTCCAAGGAGTAGCTATGGGAGGGTCATCTCCTGGTATCCATGTGGATATCTCACCCCAAAACCAAGTTTTTCTTCTTCTTGGTTTTAAAATCTGTTTTAAGCCAATCATGCAAAGATAAATTGTTAGGGATAGGATATGTTTTTCCGAGTTATTTTCAATGAATGAGTTTAACTTAAATCGAACAAATGATAATGTATAGAATATAGTTTCCTTCGAATAGCATCATGCATTAAAACAAATTACGAGCAAGATTATTTGCCTACTGTAGTAGTATATTTCGGCTAAATCTTGAAGGTACAAAAACCGCACTTGCACCATTAGTATCTTAGCAAGGAAAAGATTGTTATTTGGCATGAGTTTCGTTTGCAAGGAAAAAGGAAGATTAAATTGAGTTTTTCCGACTGAAAAATCAATTGTCACAACCGTGACGAGGTGATCAATATTACCTTCCAAAAGATAACCAAACCAATCTAAACTTAGAAATATCATGCTGCAAAAATATGCCTTGGAAATGATTTAAAGACCAAAGAAATGTTTATGCCTTAAGCACTTGAATACCTTCCCTGATTGTAGGGTCAATAAATTCAAAAATGTAAAAAAACTAGGGTTTGGCCCTGAGGTTCTTAAAAAGAGACCCTAGGTCTGACAAACTTCAGCTTAAAGAAACTAAAACAGATTATTTTATCGCTGGACTTGCGCAGCAAGTACGAAGTCATGTAGTCTTCTGATTGATTCACAAGAAGAAAGGGTAAAAAACCTCAACAAGGATGGCAGATCCTTACGCAAGTTATCTTGCAAAAGGATGTATTCTTGGATTTCCTTCCAACTAAGGAAAGTTACAAATCGGAAACTAAAGTATCCAATGAACTTTAGGGTTGACCAAGTTGGGTTAATAAGGTACGCCCTAACCCGGAATATAAAGGATCTTGCCAAGTTGCAAGACACCTTGGAACGAGTGTTGATACATGCAAAAGGAAAGAATAATTCCTTAGCATTTTGCCAAACAACAGGGTCGATTAATGGAAATGTTTGTGCTTGCTAGAGATTTTAGAGCACTGTTTGATTTATGAATTACATAACTAAAACAAACCAAGGAAAGTGCACAGGATGGGCCACGGGGTCCGTCCTATGGTTGGGTGGTCCCGGTTAGCCGGGAACTTTTCTCAAAAATCTTGAAGAACAACGAGATGATCATCATCATCAAAACGAATAACGATAGCGATGACCTAGAGTTACGTCTTACCCGATTTACGCTATTTTAGGGGAATTGAATGGGACTATGCCTTATGGCAGAGAGGTTGAGCCTTGCATCCCTCTCGTTTCCCATTCTCCTTGAACCAAGTGCAGCATGAATCTGCTTTGGACCTGGCGTTTCTGTGTAAAGTAGTTTGCTCGGGTCTGACGCTAGTTGCTGTTAGTTAATGACCAATCAGGAAAATCCTAATTTCGATCGATCCTAAGTGGGAACGGCCAGGATACTTCCACTACGTGGCAGACACGGGAAGACCTAGATCGCAAATCCGGTAACATTCCATGGGAGTGTTGGGCGGAGCTTTCTAGACATCCTTTCCGATGGACTGCTAAGACGTGTCCTGGATGATACAGCGGGATGATCATCATCATCAAAACGAATAACGAGAGCGATGACCTAGAGTTACGTCTTACCCGATTTACGTTGTTTTAGGGGAACGGAATGGGACTATGCCTTATGGCAGAGAGCTTGAGCCTTGCATCCCTCTCATTCATTCTCCTTGAACCAAGTGCAACATGAATCCGCTTCAGACGTGGCATTTTTGCGTAAAGTAGTTCGCTCGGGTCCGACACTATTTGCTGTCAGTTAATGACCAATCAGGAAAACCCTAATTCCGGTCGATCCTAAGTGGGAACGGCTAGGATACTTCCGCTACGTGGCAGACGCGGAAAGACCTAGATCGCAAATCCCGTAACATTCCATGGGAGTGCCGGGCGGAGCTTTCTAGACATCCTTTTCGATGGACTGCTAAGACGTGTCCTGGATGATACAGCAGGATGATCATCATCATCAAAACGAATAACGAGAGTGATGACCTAGAGTTACGTCTTATCCGATTTATGTTGTTTTAGGAAAACAGAATGGGACTATGCCTTATGGCAGAGAGGTTGAGCCTTGCATCCCTCTCGTTTCCCATTCTCCTTGAACCAAGTGGAGCATGAATCCGCTTCGGACCTGGCGTTTCTGCGTAAAGTAGTTTGGTTGGGTCCAACACTAGTTGCTGTTAGTTAATGACCAATCAGGAAAAACCTAATTCCGGTCGATCCTAAGTGGAAACGGCCAGGATACTTCTGCTACGTGGCAGTCGTGGGAAGACATAGATCGCAAATCCCGTAATATTCCATGGGAGTGCCGAGGGGAGCTTTCTAGACATCCTTTCCGATGGACTGCTAAGACGTGTCCTGGATGATACTAAGAGGACACGTTACAGTTGGTATCAGAGCCAATCAATAACGGAATTGCTTTTATAAAATCTCAATTAAGTGAAGTAAAGAAATTATTGCTGTCTAAACATTTCCTTACCTTTAATGCTGTCTTGCAGAATTATGAAGCGTGGAACAAGTTTTTGGTATTTCGGGTCATGTTTATGACTGCAATGCATTCTCTGCTTTATAGACAAAGAATTGGGATGATGAACATCCTGGAATAGATTTAGAATCCATCACCTCTTTACATAGAACGAAGATGGATGGGGTCTTCAGGAATCTACTATATAGCCACTCACCGGTTTGCTTATCTACAGACCAACCTAAAGAGTATCAAGTGGTTGGAAGACTTGAAAGTCATGAAGCTGTTCATTTTTGTGGAAGCTCACGTAAATTCAACTTTATATATTCAAGGTCGGAGGGTTGAGATGAACTCATATGTATATGAGAAAGTAACCCGTGTAATCCCAGCCGACAGGATTAAAGTGTTGGGCCGCCATGAGAAGTATGGATTCCAACGGAAAGGGTATCCTGAACTTCCAATGAATTATCGACTCCTAAAGATCCATGACTCAAAACCCTACTATTACACAGTTCCTGTAGACAAATGCAATACAACGTTGTTCTCCCCAAACTGAATGTAATGATTGGCTTATCATTACATGAAATGTTGTATTCAAAAAGGCTATGCCCATGTAAATACAAATAAAGACTTCTTTTTATCAATATCTGGCTGTGCATAAGAGTTGTTAAAAAGTTAAGTAGCTACATTATTTACGAGATAGCTGAACTAAAAATGAAAGATAAGCTAACGTCGATTATCATACAATAACGTTAAGAAAACCTTTATCCAGGCACAACCCCAGGTACAGGTTCCAAATTCGCCTCCTACATCAAGTACTACTGTGATCCAGGAGAAGAAGTTCCTCCTCAAGCAGATAAAGCCACCCGAGTTTGACGAGAGAGGCAGATTCGTCTAGGCTGATACTGAAATTTGGATTGAATCCATGGAGGATTACTTTGAAGCAGCTGGTACTGCACCTACCAACCAGGCCATGCTCGCCAAGTTAAAGCTCACCGGCGAAGCTAGACTTTGGTGGAAGCAATGGTGCAGGGATCAAGGGATTTTAGAGGGGTCCGTTACCTGGGAGAAGCTAAAGAAAGCCGTGCAGGGAAGATACTTACCACCTGCATATCGTACGCAGAAAATGAATGAGTTCTACGAGCTAAAATAGCTAGGACTCACTCTTGACGCATACTACTCTAAATTCGTCTCACTTTTAAAGTATGCGCCACAGATGGACATGACGCAGCAGGTGTCCAAATTTTGTGCGGGTTTAAATCCACCAGTAAATACCCGTCTCGAATCTATGCATCCATCAGATCTTCAGGATGCACTCATTCGAGCAGCGCCTATAATTCAGGAGGTGCAAGCTAGACCAAGGGGTAACAAAACTTGGTCTTATAGTGACCCGAACAGAGGAGCATTCAGACCTCAAATGAAGAGAGTTCAAGGTCATAATCAAGGACAAAGAAAGAAAGCAAGGAAAAATAACGTCAACAACTTTGTTCCTACTCAAAGTAATGGCCGAAACCTCCGTTGTTTCCACTGCAACGAACCCGGTCACTTCAAGAGGCAATGTCCCAAGCTCAGCGGAGGACATCGTCAAACGCCTTTCCAAGGTGCAGGGCGCGGTCAAGGAGCCGTTACCCATGGAAGAGGAAGAACCGCTTGCATTGCCAATAGGCAAAGATGCAAAGAAGAAGAAGATGAAGATCCGACTATGGAAGCTGAATTCGAAAAAGCGACAGTCCATACCGCTTTACACAAGAAAGGGCCGAATCGCCAGTTCTCGGTGATTCAGACACTGTCGGACTATCAAGGTAAAGGTTTCAAAACCTTGATTGATTGTGGCAGTACACATTCCTTTATCTCACCAACATGTGCAAAAAGATTAGGAATAGCCACACTAGAAGCACTTACCTTGCTTGTGGAATTGGCAAATGGTCGTGAGGTAACTTGTACCATGCAAACTACTAAGGTGAAATTCTTTCTGGGAGGAAAGAAGACTTCAATCAAATTCAGAGTCATGAATTTAGGAATCCATGAGTGTCTACTTGGGATGAATTGGCTTAAGCCCAACGACACCCACATTCACTATGGAAAGGGGTCAAGTTTCCTTTCAAAACTCAGGGAATTTGTCATAACTCTAGGTGAGGCAGAAGTGCCAAGAATCCAATTGGCCAAAGTATCTCGGATCATAAAAGGAGTCAGAAAAGGATTACCCGTTTACTTGATCAAACTCAACAAGTTAGATCAAAAGCAAGAGTCTCATGAGGGACCTTCTTGGCTAAAAGAATACGCTGATGTATTCCTTGAAGAATTGAGCGAACTTCTGCCTCAAAGAGAAGTGGATCATGAGATTAGGTTAGTGCCTAGAGCTGCACCAATTGCAAAGAGACCTTATAGAATGTCCATACCATAAGCAATTGAGCTGAAGGAACAACTCAAGCAACTCTTAGATCAGGGCTACATCCGGCCTAGCATTTCACCGTGGGGAGCTCTAGTACTATTTCAGAAAAAGAAAGATGGGACACTTCGACTATGTATTGATTACTGAGGGTTGAACCAATCAACAGTCAAAAACAAGTATCCCATTCCTAGAATAGATGAGCTTCTTGATCATCTTCAGGGTGCAAAGATCTTTTCCAAGATTGATCTCAGGTCAGGTTACTATCAGATAAGGATCAAGGAAGAAGATATCCCAAAGATAGCCTTCAATACAAGATATGGGCACTTTGAGTTCCTGGTTATGTCATTCGGTCTTACAAATGCAGCTGCCACCTTCAATAGATTAATGTAGGATATCTTTAGACAATATCTTGATGATTTCGTGCTTGTCTTCTTCGATGATACTTTAGTCTATTCTAAACAGGAAGAAGATCATGAACCTCAACTGCGGATTGTCCTTGAGACAATGAGGTCACATAAGCTATATGCAAAAATGAAGAAGTGTGCATTCTTCAAGCGTCAGATTGAATATCTGGGATTCATAGTATCATTAGAAGGGATATCAGTAGACCCATCCAAGGTCAGAGATGTGCTTGAATGGCCAATACCAGTATCCGTCAAAGAGATACATAGCTTTCTTGGATTGACAGGATGGTATAGGGTCTTCATCAAAAACTATGCTCTGATTGCAGCACCTCTGACGGATTTACTAAAGAAGCAGACTTCCATTACATGGTCAACTTTTGAACAGAATAGCTTCGACAAATTGAAGCAAAGTTTGGTATGCGCACCTATCCTAAAACTTCCTGACCTCAATAAGGAGTTCGAAGTAGTAACTGATGCTAGCATTCTTGCCTTGGGGTGTGTACTTATGCAGGAAGGTCATCTAGCAGACTCTTCAAGGAAATTGAAGAGTCATGAAAAGAATTATGCTACGCATGATCTGGAATTACTAGCTGTCATCCATGCTCTAAAACTTTGGAGACACTATCTGTTGGGTAACTGTAACGTGTCCGTTAGTATCATCCAGGACACGTCTTAGCAATCCATCGGAAAGGATGTCTAGAAAACTCCGCCCGACACTCCCATGGAATGTTACGGGTTTTGCGATCTAGGTCTTTCCGCATCTGCCACGTAGCGGAAGTATCCTGGCCGTTCCCACTTAGGATCGACCGGAATTAGGGTTTTCCTGATTGGTCATTAGCTAACAGCAACTAGCGTCAGACCCGAGCGAACTACTTTATGCAAAAACGCTAGGTCCGAAGTGGATTCACGCTGCACTTGGTTCAAGGAGAATGGAAAACGAGAGGCATGCAAAGCTCAACCTCTCTGCCATAAGCATAGTCCCATTCCGTTCCCCTAAAATAGCATAAATCGAGTAAGACGTAACTCTAGGTCATCGTTCTCATTATTCGTTTTGATGATGATGATCATTCCACTCTTCTTCGAGGTTTTTGAGAAAAGTTCCCGGCTAACCGGGACCACCCAACCGTAGGGCGGACCCATGGCCCATCCTCCGTACTTTCCTCGGTTTGTTTTAGTTATGTAATTATCTAACACATTAATTTGACATATAACAATCAGCTTCTTTAATTAATCCCGTTAAGCACTGGTTCCTTCACGTAATCTTATCACGTGACATAGAAAAACAATATCAAGCAAGTTCTTTCTTTACATTTCATCATTTTATCTTTGAAATACAAGGAGTTCCGCCCATAGGCTTGTCCATAATCCGCCCGAAGGCTATCCAGTAATCCACTAGGGATCACTATTCCAAGCTTCCGCCCGTAAACTAGTATGCGGGCCTCGAGATCCAATCCCGAGTCATGTTAGCGTCTTGTGTAGGACCCGGAAGGTGAGGGATTTACGGCCAGAGCCCCCCTGGTACCCAAGCGTCCTCCTGCTCCAAGTAGAACTCAACGGATAGACCTCTCGCAAGCGGGTTCGGTCCACGTTCTCGACGCAGTCAACAACCCCCTTGGTTAGGGTAAGGCAGGTAGTCGGGGGTAACTGAACTGCCTCTTCCTTCAGGCCTTTAACCTGAAGTATAGGTACTCATTTAATTTGTAATTCATAATTCAAACAGAACCCTAAAATCTCTTGCAAGCACAAACATTTCCATTAATCAACCGTGTTGTTTGGCAAACTGCTAAGGAAGTGTTCTTTCCTTTTTGAGTGTATCAGCACTCGTTCCCAAGGTGTCTTGTAAATTGGCAAGATCCTTTACATTCCAGTGTAGGGCGTACCTTATTAACCCAACTTGGTCAACCCTAAAGTTCCTTAGATATGCTAGTTTTCGATTTACAACTTTTCCTTATTTAGAAGGATATCCAAAAATACGTCCTTTTGCAAGATAACTTGCATAGGGATCTGCCATCCTTGATGAGGGTTTTTACCCTTCCTCCTTGTGAATCAATCACAAGACTAAATGTTTTCGTACTTGCTGCGCAAGTCCTGCGATGGAATAATCTGTTTTAGATCCTTTAAGCTTACGTATGTCAGGCCTAGGGTTTCTTTTTTTTAAGAACCTTAGGGACAAACCCTAGTTCCTTATCTTTACGAATTTATTGTCCCTATAGTAAGGAAAGTAGTCAAGTGCTTAGGGTATGAATGTTTCTATGTTTAGATTGGTGTAGTTATCTTTTGGAAGGTAATATTAATCGTCTTGTCACGGTTTTGCTATCCTTGTGACAATTTACTTTCCAGTCAATATAGTTTAATTTAACTTCCGTTTTCCTGAAATATGAACTCATGCCAAATAACAACATTTGCCTTGCTAAGATGTGCAATTAGCAAAGATAACTTCCTAGTAATTTGAGCATCGAAAGAAACCTTTCATGAATTTAACCATTTACAATGATTCGTTGACAAAGGAATAAGACTAATGGTGCAAGATATAATTTCTACACCTTTAGGATTTAACTAAAATATACTACTATAGTAAATGGATAATCTTGCTCGTAATTTATAATGCTTGACGCAACTCGAAGGAAACTAAGTTCTATTCATTATCATTCATTCAAATAAGCTAAACTTCTTTATTACAAATAACTCGGACAAATATATTCTATCCCTAACAATTTTTCTCTGCATGATCAAATTAAAACCGAATTAAAGCCAAGAAGAAAAACCTGGTTTTGGGGTGAGATATCCACATGGATACCGGGAGATGACCCTCCCGCAGCTACACCTTGGACTTTCTTAGGCGGCATCGTAGTTCGAATGTGAGATAGCCTTTTTCTCTTTCTTCTGGAATTCCACCGTCTCTTTGGGAAAAAAATTTTATGGGTGAGTGTGGTTCTGCAACCACAGGAACCCTTGGAGGGTTTTGACTTGGGGTAGAAGGAATAGAAAGCACTTATTCTCCTTCCTTCCCTTTCTTTTATCTTTTTCCCACTCTTCCTCCTTCACTCCTTCTTTTCACTCCCTCTACTTTCCCTCCCTATCTTTTATCTTTTCCCACTCTTCCTCCTTCACTCCTTCTTTTCACTCCCTTTACTTTCCCTCCCTATCTTTTATCTCACGGCTACCTTTTTCCTTACGGGATATCATTCGAGGCCATGATGATGATTTGGATTTTGATAATAATGGGGATTAAGAAAAAGCCTAGGGGTTTGTGGAAATAAAAGAGTTATGAGGGGGATGAAAAAGGGTTATAAGGGCTATAAGGGGGTGAAAAGGGGCTTAGGGGAATAAAACACGGGGGGGGGGGGGTAAAAAGGGCTTTATGAAAATCCATGGGAAGGCTTTACAACCGGGGTAAAATGGATTTCTGGGGGGATGCAAGGGGAAAGGGGGCCTAAATCCCCGGGGGGGAGGGGGGGGTGTAAAGACTGCTTGTGTAGGATCCAATGGGAAGGGGGCTTATAAAAGCCCCCTTAGAAGCTTCCTAAAGAAGCTTCTAAGAAGCTTCAGCACGTGGCGACTTGGAGACTTGCTGGCGGTGGCCAAACAAGCCTAGGCGGCGGCGATCTGGATTGGTGGCAGCTGGCGCAGTGCGGCTCTCTCCCCCTTCCTTCACATGGCACGACACGTCACAGTCTTCCTTCCTCCACACAATGATCTTCCATAGTCTGACAGCCTCTTCTCTTCCCTCACGCCCTCACTTTTGGCACAGCGTTATGGCAGCAGCCTTCCGTCTTCATCCCCATCTCTGGCCTATCCCCTTTTCAGCCTGCGGCCCCCCAATTATATAGGGGAGGGGATAAGCTCCTCCCCCCCCTTGCGTGTCGATGGGCATGTATCATTGCCCTGGCAAGCTCCAGCAAGGAGCTTGCCTACCTTTCTAATCCCCTCTTCGGCATCCAGCAAGGATGCTGAGTCATCCTTGCTATTCCCCTCCCCTCCAGCATGACAGTCGCTAGGGGAAAAATGGGGAAAATAATAATAAAAAAAATTCCCTTATTCCTAAAGCTTATCCTTTTGGCTTCCTAGGAGGAGGTTCCCACGTAACTAAACGGTTTTTCTTTTTCTTTTAACTCGTTTATGCAAGTGGAGATTAAGATACGTTGTAGCTAATTTGAAAATCACACAGTCAGTGTATTTTTGGATGTTGGAATTCCCTTGCATGACTATCACATGGGTTAGAAATATTATCACAACAGAAATATTACATTCTCTCCCCCTTGGAGGAATCGAGATGTCCTCATCTCGAGGTAAACTGGGGATATTGATGGTTGAGAGATCTTTCATCTATCCAAGTGGCATCCTCTTCGGGATAATCTTTCCACTGGACGAGGCATTCTCTCAAGGTTCTAGATCTTAACTGTCTCTCCCTAACATCTAAGATCCTATCCGGCCTTAGTTCAAGGACTCCTTGACTAGGCATCACAATTTGTTGGTCATCAAGTACATGATTAGGGTTGGGTACATATTTTTTTAAGAGGCTAATATGGAATACATTGTGAACCTTTAGGTTCTCAGGGAGTTGCAATCTATAAGCATTGGGTCCTAGGCATTTGTGGATTTTGTACGGCCCACAATACCTTGGACTTAGCTTCTTGCATTCTCCTAGGGATAGAGAACTCTTTTTAGGGTGTACACGAATGAAGACCATGTTTCCTTCTTCGAAGACTCTTTCTTGACGTTTCAAATCTGCGTATGCCTTTTGTCTATCCTTGGCCGCTTGTTTGTCTTGTCTTATTGACTTTATTTGATCATCCATGTCTTCTAACATCTGTCTTGACGCTTCAACTCTTAGGGTTGGATCATAAAAGTTTAGGGGACTTCGACAATCATGACCATACAATACCTGGAAAGGAGTCATTTGAATGCTCTGCTTGTAAGAAGCATTGTAGGCAAATTCAACCAAAGGCAAGAATTGAATCCACCTCTTCGGCTCTCGACAGCAGTATGCCCTAAGCATATCCTCGATGACTTGATTTACTCGCTCTGTTTGGCCATCCGTTTGGGGATGGTAAGCGGTGCTAAAACAGAGTTGAGTCCCAATAGCTTCAAAGATAGCTCTCCAGAAGTGTGATGTGAAGAGAGAATCTCGATCACTAATGATTCTTCTAGGTAACCCATGTAGCTTGAATATCTCCTTGATAAACAATCTTGCAATGTCCGAGGCTTTATAGTTTGTCTTTACTGGAATCAGGTGTGTAACCTTGGTAAGCATGTCAACCACAACCATAATGGAATTTTATCCTCCTTGGACTTGGGGTAAGCCCACAACAAAATCCATACTGATGAATTCCCATTTCATTTGGGGAATGTCAAGCGGTTGCAGTTTCCCTGGCATCATGACATGTTCGGCTTTGATACGTTGGCAAGACAAACACTCAGTGACATACTTGAGAACGTCACCTTTAAGCCTCTCCCAATGATAGCTTTTCCTAACTGCATTAAGAGTCTTAGCATAGCCAGGATGTCCTGCGAAAGGAGAATCATGAGCTTCCCATAATATCTTCTGCTTAAGTGACTGGCTTGCTGGTATACACAGCCTTGTTCTGTAGTAGAAAAGTCCATTATCAATGGAAAATTCATGATACTTAGCTTGCAACTTCTGATTCTACTCCTTGGTAGATATTTCCTTTATCATTGTTTGGTAGGCCAAATCATGGCATGCTTCCTCTCTAGCTAGTTCAAGTATAGGGTTGTTTGGCATAGATACTTTTGTAGCCAGAGATCTGGCCGTTGATGGATTCTGCAAGATTAGGGAATTTAGGAATGCCTTGCGAGACTGAGTGCATTGGCAACTACATTCTCCTTCTCTGGTCGGTACTTGATTTCAAAATCATATTCCTCCAATACTTCAATCCACAGACGTTGCCTCATGTTGAGCTCGTTCTGGGTAAAAATCCATTTGAGACTTTTATGATCGGTTACTAGCATAAACTTGTTACCCAACAGGTAGTGTCTCCAAAGCTTTAGAGCATGGATGACAACTAGTTATTCCAGATCATGCATGGCATAATTCTTTTCATGACTCTTCAATTTCCTTGAAGAGTATGCTATTGGATGACCTTCCTGCATAAGTACACACCCCAAGGCAAGAATGCTAGCATCAGTTACTACCTCGAACTCCTTATTGAGGTCAGGAAGTTTTAGAATAGGTGCTGATACCAAACTTTTCTTCAATTTGTCGAAGTTATTTTGTTCGGAAGTTGACCATGTAATGGAAGTCTGCTTCTTTAGTAAGTCTGTAAGAGGTGCTACAGTCAAAGCATAGTTTTTGATGAAGACCCTATACCATCCTGTTAATCCAAGAAAGCTACGTATCTCTTTGACGGATACTAGTATTGGCCATTCAAGCACATCTGTGACCTTGGCTGGGTCTACTGATATTCCTTTTGATGATACTATGAATCCCAGATATTCTATCTGACGCTTGAAGAATGCACACTTCTTCATTTTTGCATACAACTTATGAGACCTCATTGTCTCAAGGACAAATCCGAAGTTGGGGTTCATGATCTTCTTCCTGTTTAGAATAGACTAAAGTGTCATCGAAGAAGACAAGCACGAAATCATCAAGATATGGTCTAAAGATATCTTGCATTAATCTGTTGAAGGTGGCAGGTGTGCTTGTAAGCCCGAATGACATAACCAGGAACTCAAAGTGCCCATATCTTGTATTGAAGGCCGTCTTTGGAATATCTTCTTCCTTGATCCTTATCTGATAGTAACCTGACCTGAGATCAATCTTGGAGAAGATCTTTGCACCTTGAAGACGATCAAGAAGCTCATCTATTCTAGGAATAGGATACTTGTTCTTGATTGTTGATTGATTCAACCATCGGTAATCAATACATAGTCGAAGTGTCCCATCTTTGTTTTTCTGGAATAGTACTGGAGCTCCCCACGGTGAATTGCTAGGCTGGATGTAACCCTGATCTAACAGTTGCTTGAGTTGTTTCTTCAACTCAATTGCTTCTGGTATGGACATTCTATAAGGTCTCTTTGCAATTGGTGCAGCTCCAGGCACTAGCCTAATCTCATGATCTACTTCTCTTTGAGGGGGAAGTTCAATCAATTCCTCAGGGAATACGTCAGGGTATTCCTTTAGCCAAGAAGGTCCTTCATGAGACTCTTGCTTTTGATCTAACTTTTTGAGTTTGATCAGGTAAATGGGTAATCCTTTTCTGACTCCTTTTATGATCCGAGATACTTTGGCTAATTGGATTCTTGGCACTCCTGCCTCACCTTGAGTTGTGACAAATTCCCTTTCAGAGTTTCGAAAGGAAACTTGACCCTTTCCACAGTGGATGTGGGCGTCGTTGGGCTTAAGCCAATCCATCCCGAATAAACACTCATGGATACCTAAATTCATGACTCTGAATTTGACTGAAGTCTTCTTTCCTCCTAGAAAGAATTCCACCTTAGCAATTTACCTGGTACAAGTTACCTCACGACCGTTTGCCAACTCCACAAGTAGGGTAGGTGCTTCTACTGTGGTTATTCCTAAACTTTTTGCACATGCTGGTGAGATAAAGGAATGTGTACTACCACAATCAATCAAGGTTTTGAAACCTTTACCTTGATAGTCCGACGGTGTCTGAATCACCGAAAACTGGCGATTCGGCCCTTTCTTGTGTAAAGCGGCATGGACTATCACTTTTTCGAATTTAGCTTCCATAGTTGGATCTTCCTCTTCTTCTTCTTCGCATCTTTGCCTATTGGCAATGCAAGCGTTTCTTCCTCTTCCATGGGTAACGGCTCCTTTTCCGTGGCCTGCACCTTGGAAAGGCGTTTGACGATGTCCTCCGCTAAGCTTGGGACATTGCCTCTTGAAGTGACCGGGTTCGTTGTAGTGGAAACAACGGAGGTTTCGGCCGTTACTTTGAGTAGGAACAAAGTTGTTGACGTTATTTGTCCTTGCTTTCTTCCTTTTTCCCTGATTATGACCTTGAACTCTCTTCATTTGAGGTCTGAATGCTCCTCTGTTCGGGTTACTATAGGACCAAGTTTTGTTACCCCTTGGTCTTGCTTGCACCTCCTGAATTATAGGCACCGCTCGAATAAGTGCATCCTGAAGATCTGATGGACGCATAGATTCGAGACGGGTATTTACGGGTGGCTTTAAGCCTGCACAAAATTTGGACACCTGCTGCGTCATGTCCATCTGTGGCGCATACTTTAAAAGTGAGACGAATTTAGAGTAGTATGCGTCAAGAGTGAGTCCTAGCTGTTTTAGCTCGTAGAACTCATTCATTTTCTGCGTACGATATGCAGGTGGTAAATATCTTCCCTGCATGGCTTTCTTCAGCTTCTCCCAGGTGACGGACCCCTCTGAAGTCCCTTGATCCCTGCACCATTGCTTCCACCAAAGTCTAGCTTCGCCGGTGAGCTTTAACTTGGAGAGCATGGCCTGATTGGTAGGTGCAGTACCAGCTGCTTCAAAGTAATCCTCCATGGATTCAATCCAAATTTCAGCATCAGCCTGGACGAATCTGCCTCTCCCGTCAAACTCGGGTGGCTTTATCTGCTTGAGGAGGAACTTCTTCTCCTGGGTCACAGCAGTACTTGATGTAGGAGGCGAATTTGGAACCTGTACCTGGGGTTGTGCCTGGATAAAAGTTTTCTTAACGTTATTATACGATAATCGACGTTTAGCTTATCTTTCATTTTTAGTTCAGCTATCTCGTAAATAATGAAGCTACTTAACTTTTTAACAACTCCTATGCATAGCCAGATATTGATAAAAAGAAGTCTTTATTTGTATTTACATGGGCATAGCCTTATACAACGTTTCGTGTGATGATAATCCAATCATTACATTCAATTTGGGGAGAACAACGTTGTATTGCATTTGTCTACAGGAACTGTGTAATAGTAGGGTTTTGGGTCATGGATCTTTAGGAATCGATAATTCATTGGAAATTCAGGATACCCTTTCCGTTGGAATCCATACTTCTCATGGCGGCCCAACACTTTAATCCTATCGGCTGGGATTACATGGGTTACTTCCTCATATACATATAAGTTCATTTCAACCCTCCGACCTTGAATATGTAAAATCGAATTTACGTGAGCTTCCACAAAAATGAACAGCTTCACGACTTTCAAGTCTTCCAACCACTTGATCCTCTTTAGGTTGGTTTATAGATAAGCAAACCGGTGGGTGGCTATATAGTAGATTCCTGAAGACCCCGTCCATCTTCGTTCTATGTATAAAGGTGATAGATTATAAATCTGCTCCAGGATGTTCATCATCCCAATTCTCTGTCTATAAAGTGGAGAATGCATTGCAGTCATAAACATGACCCGAAATACCAAAAACTTGTTCCACGCTTCATAATTCTGCAAGACAGCATTGAAGATGAGAAAATGTTTGGACAGCAACAATTTCTTTACTTCCTCTTATTGAGATCTCATAAAAACAATTCCGTTGTTGGTCGGCTCTGATACCAACTGTAACGTGTCCGTTAGTATCATCCAAGACACATCTTAGCAGTCCATCAGAAAGGATGTCTAGAAAACTCCGTCGGACACTCCCATGGAATGTTACGGATTTTTCGATCTAGATCTTTCCGCGTCTACCACGTAGCGGAAGTATCCTGGCCGTTCCCACTTAGGATCGACCAGAATTAGGGTTTTCCTGATTGGTCATTAGCTAACAGCAACTAACGTCAGACCCAAGCGAACTACTTTATGCAGAAATGCCAGGTCCGAAGCGGATTCACGCTGCACTTGGTTCAAGGAGAATGGGAAACGAGAGGGATGCAAAGCTCAACCTCTCTACCATAAGGCATAGTCCCATTCCGTTCCCCTAAAACAGCGTAAATCGGGTAAGACGTAACTCTAGGTCATCGTTCTCGTTATTCGTTTTGATGATGATGATCATTCCACTGTTCTTCGAGGTTTTTGAGAAAATTTCTCGGCTAACCGGGCCCACCCAACCGTAGGGCGGACCCATGGCCCATCCTCCGCACTTTCCTCGGTTTGTTTTAGTTACGTAATTATCTAACACATTAATTTGACATATAACAATCAGCTTCTTTAATTAATCTCGTTAAGCACTGGTTCCTTCACGTAATCTTATCACGTGACATAGAAAAACAATATCAAGCAAGTTCTTTCTTTACATTTCATCATTTTATCTTTGAAATACAAGGAGTTCCGCCCATAGGCTTGTCCATAATCTGCCTAAAGGCTATCCAGTAATCCACCAGGGATCACTATTCCAAGCTTCCGCCCGTAAACTAGTATGCGGGCCTCGAGATCCAATCCCGAGTCACGTTAGCCTCTTGTGCAGGACCCGGAAGGCGGGCTTATAAAAGCCCCCTTAGAAGCTTCCTAGAGAAGCTTCTAAGAAGCTTCAGCACGTGGCGACTTGGAGACTTGCTGGCGGTGGCCAAACAAGCCCAGGCGGCGGCGATCTGGATTGGTGGCAGCTGGCACAGTGCGGCTCTCTCCCCCTTCCTTCACACGGCACGACACGTCACAGTCTTCCTTCCTCCACACAATGATCTTCCACAGTCTGCCAGCCTCTTCTCTTCCCTCACGCCCTCACTTTTGGCACATCGTTATGGCAGCAGCCTTCCATCTTCATCCCCATCTCTCACGCGTTCCCTTTTTATCCTACGGCCCCTCAATTATATAGGGGAGGGGATAAGTTCCTCCCCCCCCTTGCGTGTCGATGGGCATGTATCATTGCCCTAGCAAGCTCTAGCAAGGAGCTTGCCTACCTTTCTAATCCCCTCTTCGGCATCCAGCAAGGATGCTCAATCATCCTTGCTATTCCCCTCCCCTCCAGCACGACAGTCGCTGGGGGAAAAAGGGGGAAAATAATAATAAAAAGATTTCCCTTATTCCTAAAGCTTATCCTTTTGGCTTCCTAGGAGGAGGTTCCCACGTAACTAAACGGTTTTTCTTTTTCTTTTAACTCGTTTATGCAAGTGGAGATTAAGATACGTTGTAGCTAATTTGAAAATCACACAGTCAGTGTATTTTTGGATGTTGGAATTCCCTTGCATGACTATCACATGGGTTAGAAATATTATCACAACAGAAATGTTACATTCTCTCCCCCTTGGAGGAATCGAGATGTCCTCATCTTGAGGTAAACTGGGGATATTGATGGTTGAGAGAGCTTTCATCTATCCAAGTGGCATCCGCTTCGGGATAATCTTTCCACTGGACGAGGCATTCTCTCAAGGTTCTAGATCTTAACTGTCTCTCCCTAACATCTAAGATCCTATCCGGCCTTAGTTCAAGGACTCCTTGACTAGGCATCACAATTTGTTGGTCATCAAGTACATGATTAGGGTTGGGTACATATTTTTTTAAGAGGCTGATATGGAATACATTGTGAACCTTTAGGTTCTCAGGGAGTTGCAATCTATAAGCATTGGGTCCTAGGCATTTGAGGATTTTGTACGGCCCATAATACCTTGGACTTAGCTTCTTGCATTTTCCTAGGGATAGAGAACTCTTTTTAGGGCGTACACGAATGAAGACCATGTCTCCTTCTTTGAAGACTCTTTCTTGACGTTTCAAATCTGCGTATGCCTTTTGTGTATCCTTGGCCGCTTGTATGTCTTGTCTTATTGACTTTATTTGATCATCCATGTCTTCTAACATCTGTCTTGACGCTTCAACTCTTAGGGTTGGATCATAAAAGTTTAGGGGACTTCGACAATCATGACCATACAATGCCTGGAAAGGAGTCATCTGAATGCTTTGCTAGTAAGAAGCATTGTAGGCAAATTCAACCAAAGGCAAGAATTGAATCCGCCTCTTCGGCTCTCGATAGTAGTTAACCCTAAGCATATCCTCGATGACTAGATTTACTCGCTCTGTTTGGCCATCCGTTTGGGGATGGTAAGCGGTGCTAAAATAGAGTTGAGTCCCAATAGCTTCAAAGATAGCTCTCCAGAAGTGTGATGTGAAGAGAGAATCTCGATCACTAATGATTCTTCTAGGTAACCCATGTAGCTTGAATATCTCCTTGATAAACAATCTTGCAATGTCCGAGGCTTTATAGTTTCTTTTTACTAGAATCAGGTGTGCAACCTTGGTAAGCATGTCAACCACAACCATAATGGAATTGTATTCTCCTTGGACTTGGGGTAAGCCCACAACAAAATCCATACTGATGAATTCCCATTTCATTTGGGGAATGTCAAGCGGTTGCAGTTTCCCTGGCATCATGACATGTTTGGCTTTGATACGTTGGCAAGACAAACACTCAATGACATACTTGAGAACGTCACCTTTAAGCCTCTCCCAATGATAGCTTTCCCTAACTGCATTAAGAGTCTTAGCATAGCCAGGATGTCCTGCGAAAGGAGAATCATGAGCTTCCCATAATATTTTCTTCTTAAGTGACTGGCTTGCTGGTATACACAGCCTTGTTCTGTAGTAGACAAGTCCATTATCAATGGAAAATTCCGGATACTTAGCTTGCAACTTCTGATTCTACTCCTTGGTAGATATTTCCTTTATCATTGTTTGGTAGGCCAAATCATGGCATGCTTCCTCTCTAGCTAGTTCAAGTATAGGGTTGTTTGGCATAGATACTTTTGTAGCCAGAGATCTGGTCGTTGATGGATTCTACAAGATTAGGGAATTTAAGAATGCCTTGCAACTGAGTGCATTGGCAACTACATTCTCCTTCCCTGGTCGGTACTTGATTTCAAAATCATATTCCTCCAATACTTCAATCCACCGACGTTGCCTCATGTTGAGCTCGTTTTGGGTAAAAATCCATTTGAGACTCTTATGATCGGTTACTAGCGTAAACTTGTTACCCAACAGGTAGGCAGTGCTCACGAAAAACTTTTTTCCTATCCAATGGAAAATAGGAGTAGGCTAACCCCAGTAGATTTTGAGAGGGAAATAGTCAGTTTTATAACTAAAATGCTAAAACGTTAGCCGTTATTCATAAAAACAAGTTTCAATTTTAACCAGTTTTTTGAGAATCTTACCTCGAAAAAATACATTAAAGGATGGGTCTCTATGAGCACTGGCAATGGCTTTTCAAAGGTCTTCAAGTTTGCCTTCATTTTTCGAGGTGGATCTTCAAAAGAGTTTTGCCCCCATGGAAATTGACTAACTTTTAAATATTATTGTTTTAAAATAAGTTGTTTCTTTCCAAGTATAGTCACATTTCAACCTTTTTTCCATTTCGAGTGGGAAATAGTCAGTTTTATAACTAAAATGCTAAAACGTTAGCCATTATTCATAAAAACAAGTTTCAATTTTAACCAGTTTTTTCATAATCTTACCTCGAAAAAATACACTAAAGGATGGGTCTCTGTGCACTAGTAATGGCTTTTCAAAGGTCTTCAAGTTTGCCTTCATTTTTCGAGGTGGATCTTAAAAGGAGTTTTGCCCCCATGGAAATTGACCAACTTTTAAATATTATTGTTTATAAATGAGTTGTTTCTTTCCAAGTATAGTCACATTTCAACCTTTTTTGCATTGAAGTTTTTTCTAAACATTACATGACTTGCCCATGCAAGGAGAGAGAGAGAGAGAGAGAGAGAATCAGCACATAGATCAGAGTTGAGAGGTAGCTCATGAGGATTGTAGGCCCTTTTGCATACATGGAACTCATGTGGTAGGAAGGTAATCTACTACGTGGTACTTGGCCAACCATAGGAATTTGTCGTCCATTCTTATAGATTAGATTGATAATCGCAAAGTTACTATGGACAAATCTCCTTTTGAGAAATCTAAAGTGGATTGTGATAATGACCACACATGTATATGGCCAACCACATGAATTTGTCATCCATTCTTATAGATTAGATTGGTAATCACAAAGATACTATGGACAAATCTCCTTTTGAGAAATCTAAAGTGGATTGTGATAATGACCACACATGTACATGCTTGCTTTCACTATATGATGGAGTTGATTTTGTGATCAAAATAATGGTTGACAATAGGACCAATTTGAAGTATAACATAGGGTTGACACCAACTCTCAAGTTCTAAACACTACGAAGAGAGAGAGAGAGAGAGAAAGAGAGAGAGAGAGAGAGAGAGAGAGAGAGATGTTTTGAGCACATGGAACCACTTGGTAGGTGGCTTGATAGGATACTTGAAGACTATGGTAATAAGGAGACCTAATGCTAGAATTTGATACCACTTCTCTTGCAAGGATTGAACATCATAGTGGGACAAACACACTTCATAGAATTTAAAAAAGGACTTACTAGCATATCTCAAGTCGTAGTAAGACTCTATTAGGAGACCTACATCAAAATTTGGACACATTTTACAAACAACAAGTGTATACTTAAATGTACATTTGAACACATTGCATTTAAGACTTCTTATGACCATAAGCATAATTTTAAATATGAATTTAAAAATCTTCAATGCAAGTATTATGTAGTGATATACATGCTTGTAAATGTGATGCTTGCAAGGAAAAAGACTAGAGAGGTGCTAGCTCCTAAACTATGGTGCAACTTCATGTTTTCTTTTTGCCCCTTCGAATAAAGTCTTAGCATTGCTCATAGGGAACAAGCCCATTAGAAAAGAAATACAAGCACAAATGTAGCTTCACACATAGTGTACAATGTGAATATAAAAGAGGAATAAGAAAATGTACACGCTAAATATAAAATAATAATTGAGAAGATACAAATGGTAGATATTGTCTCGTTATCACAAAACATAAGGGTATACATAAATTTGAAAGCTAGCTTGAATCATAAAAAACAAGGATTTAAATCTTCGAAAGGATATTATTTTATGCATTATAACTAGTGAATCTACAACAAAATTGGATGGCTGATCTTATGGCATGCATTACAAACTAAAATAGGTACAATCTAGGAGATAATATACTTGATGCATTGGTGAATCTTCTTTTGAACTACTATTATTGGTTCCATTATCCTTGTCCTAAGCATTGAAATCACATGATTTTTCTTCCTCTTTTCCCTCTTGATTCTCTTATGTATATATAGAATATAAAAATATTACAATAATAATATTATTGTAACAAATGATATAAAAAACTATATCTTATAAATCGTCATGGACAAGAAGTCAATAATGTTTAATATAATGACTGATATAACATATTATTAAATACCACTGGTTGTCCTATGAGGCAAGCATATTGTTGCTCGTTGAGTTTCCCTCCTAAAGTGATCCCATGTATCTCACCTATTATATTATGTGGACAAAGATATGATCTCTCAAACATAGTGTGGAGTCAACCTAGGACATTCACATATAAAATAGCATCTATATGTATTAGAAAATGTAAGTAATATTAGAAATGCATAAGCTTTATGAATCGAGGTGATTACCATTACAAGACCATCCTTTCAATATACTAGTTCTCTTGATTCAAAGTGTGAACTCCCGTATTGTTCTATCTGGATGTGGCACATATCTTTCTGTTATTGATTGGTAATCCCTTCCATTATACCCCTCTTCTCTTTCTTCCACTCTACCTCTAAGCAATAGTAGACTTCTCTAGTGGGGAAGTCTTTTCTCTATCATTTTCTTGTGGATATATACATGCCACATCAATAATGAGCTTTTACCTATGGTGATTGGCATCATTGTATTTTTCCATCTATTTGCAAGCCTTTTATTCTTAAGAGTCACGAATCTCTTATATATAGTCTTTATAATCTTCACTAACAAGCATGGTTTTTTTTACTTGAAGAACATGAAACAATATTTGATTGTGGTGTGCATCATATAAGAAAGCTAAGCTATGATCTCCCTACCACACATATCCATCTTGATGCCACCGTTTACATTTACGTAGTAATACATAATATCTTTGCCAAGGGGTTCTATTGGCTTGGAAGAGATAGTTGGTCTTCCTACTCTAAGGGGTTCTATTAGACTTTAAGAGATATGGTCTTCAGTCTCCCTCAAGATCCTCCATGTGCTCTATTCTCTATTCTACTATGATGTCCTTAACTAGTGGATGGGGACACATGAATTATGGGTAAAGGATTTTGTATGATGTCGGAGCATTTAGGGTTGAAAGTCTACCATGAAGGTAAGAGACAATAGAGTGAAGGGAGATTCAAGGAGAGAAGTAGATAGAAGAGAAGGGATTTAAAGAAATAGAAGATGTAGAAGAATACTTATAGAGGTGAAGCCTGTTAATTTATTTCTACATCCTGAGAAAACTAATCTATTGTAGACCAAACATGTGCGTAAAACAATAGCTTCCTCTGTGCTGCTCAGACTACCAACCTGATGCTTTCGTTGGCTCAAAAAGAGGAGTAAAATACCAAGACATGACACCTATCCAAATTCTCCCAGATCACTCCTCCCAATTTGGAGTGCTCTTCATTGCCTAAAAACTGTGATTGCGCATCACACAATTTCCCCAATCCTTTTTACAAAAAATCCCCCAAAAATGGCAGTTAAAAGGTACTTGCTTTCTTTTACATGTCATCATATTCTAGAATTTGTCTACAGCTTTTGGATATTTACAAGAAATAATATCTAAAATATCAAAAATAGACTAAACTTGCCCAAAAAATCTAGTATTTTTGAACCATCCACACTACGGACACTAACATTAATGGCTAGTATGGCTTTGGCTCTCTAGATCAATAAGAAAGCCGAATGATGATGCACTCTAGAGTTTTTCACACTGCGTACACATAAAAACACAACATCCACCCCCTCTTAACCTGGACATCCTCTAGGATGTGCCAAAGTCTTATGGATCTATAATGTCAAAAGAAGTATCCTCTACCATGTCAATGTCTTCATCTTCTACCTCTTCTTCTTCCATATTCTCATGTTCATGCTCAACAAACTCTTGTATGACTTCATACATATCTAAAGTATCAACATAAATAACCTCTTTTTTTGTCATGTTTTTAGCATTAATTGCTACAAAAATTTCAACCATGGTATCAACATCAACCAGCCCTAAAACAGCCTTGAAATACCTTCATTTGCAGCCATCAAACCATATGTCTTCAGCTCTTTTTCAGCCCATTGTACATATTTGTTTTTAGCCCTACATATGGCTTAAATATTCTTAAAACTACCAAGACTACATGCTATCCATTCCTGCAATCCAAACACAAACATAGTTTTCCCGTTTCGTGGAGGTATAATTATCTTTCTAGAGGCATAACCATAGCCTCCACTTACAGCAGTGCTGTCTAAAAACCCTTAAGCTCTTGTGCATTAGGTGGCATGGGATTATCCCATAGCCTATCCTGATTGCGGGGATGATTCACATAAATAGTGAGAAACTATATTGTCTTTACTCTGAACACGCGAGCATTTGAAGAACCATCATCCAATGCTTTTGTTTCCATCCTTGATTAAAAAATGTAGGGCTGCCCCAAAATCACCCTGATAACTACATAAGTCCTGCACAAAAAAATGATATTCATCTCTAACATCTCCAATAGTCACGGGTACACTCGAACAAGCTGCATAAAGTTTCCTTGATGAATTGTTTGCTATCTGCATACACCATCCCGGATCTACATCAATTAACGAACCTCCATTCTCATACAAGCTATGTGCCATAACATTCATTTCGAAACCATGATTCAAGAGACCTATGCAAGTAGTCTCTTTTTCTCCCACTTTAACAATTGTCTCTATTGTAGCACAAGCCGAATGCATTTGTAAATAATGACTACTTGGAATAAAAATGAGCATCTTCTTCTTCATGTACTTGTTGTTGGAAATCCCAATTATACATATCTTTCTCTCTATACTTACTATTGCCCATAAGACCTATTTTAGCCACAAGCTTGCTATCTACACTTCCATTTAACCCATTTTCAACATTAGCCTGATCCAAATCAGTAGTACATGCATCATCATATTCTATCTGAAGTTGTTTCTCTATATCTTTATCAACCTGCATCAATTCTTGCAAAAATTCACCATCAAACTTTCTTTTTCATTTTAGTGTATCAATGATTGCATCAAGAAATTCACACTCTGCTATTCCAAGAACTTTGCCAAGTGTGAATTCCACTCTCTTGCCAAGTATGCAATCTTCCAAGACCTTTTTAAGGTTTGCGGCAGTCTCAAGATCCGATTGTAACATGTAACCGGGTTGCTTTTCCCTTTTCTTCATAAAACCATGCTTTATCTCACATGTATCTTGCATTTGGACGGCCGATGATACACATTAGAAATTGTTAACACTCCTCTGAACATCAGTATACCCTCCATTTTATTTGAGCATCATCTCCCAATCAAAATCTCACAAATCAGTCCATCCACTTCTCTCATAGAATAAGGCATAAAAATAGGTACTAAGAGGAGAGAGAGGGAGAAGGAAGAAAGATTTGATTTTGAGATTTCAAACTAGACAGCCAAATTTCACAATATAACAAGAAATGCAAAGCGATAAAATCGAGAAATTCATTGCCATGATCAGATTGGTTACTTCTTTATAGGCCCCCAATACCTGTTAAGCACAAATCTTCATGGAGAAGAGAATGTGCCATTTTGCAGCCGTCGCCATGAAAAAGATGCTCCCCCATTTGTCAAATTTTGGTGGCCTTTGAGCCCCCTAAAGGCCCAATAGGCCATGCCTTTTAAAATCTTCGTAATTATTTGACCCTTTCCGGCCTCCTGGTACTCCCTGTCCGGCAACTGATTCATGATCTAAAAAATCCTATGCATTCGACTTGGAGTTCTAAATTGTGGAGAATTTGTATTACTATTCAATCCGATGGTTAGAAAAATTATGAAAATTTTACAATCACTGCATAGTCAAAATTTGCATTTCCGTTGTCCATGGTCACTTAAAGTTGTTAAATTTGCATTTCCGTTGTCCATGGTCACTCAAATTTGTATCATTTCGTACCTTTCTATCATGTCCTAGACATTTAAATTCCTCTCTCATTGGGAACCACAAAATAGAGTGGATTATCTCGTTGAATCCCTTGAATTGATCTGCATAATCAACAACAATAAAAAGCATCAAGCTACCACAAAACAGAATCCACAACAAAGCACAAGAACAACTCTCACCCAACCCCCTAACAATATCAAGGCATGAGACCCACAAGGGAGAGGTCCAGCATAATGTGACAAAGCTCTAGAGCAAGTCTCTAACCAACTACTCCAACATAGACTAGCTAAAAATAACCATCAAAGAAGTCATCCTGGATGATGGCTTGAACCATCTATCCAAATTATGGCAACTATGGACCAGGAACTCCTACTAGTAAGCGAGGACTCCTATAGCGTGGTCAACATATATTTTCAGTTTATGATATGATTCTTTCTAATTTGTATACTCATGTATGTAAAAAGGAGGGAGTTGAGTGTAGTCACTCAAGGAGAATAGGGCATCAGCCTCACATCCTAACCTGGTACTTGAGGACCTACCAAGCCCTTGCAATGTTTAAATCTTTTCTTGCGCTCACTTTTGTTTTTGCTCCAACCTTTCTTAGTGTTTCTTCCAACTAGATGCCATGCCTAGGAAGACAAGGCATTGGCCTCTGACTCGTCCCCATGAACCGACCAAGTTGTCTCAAGGAAATGATCAACTACTCTTAATATTTTTTTAATTCTTTTCCTTTTCTATTTTCAGGGGTTAGAACCCCTTCTTACAAACCTTTATATTTTTGTTCCAAGGATATTTAAAATTTTCTCTTTTTTAAAACTTTGGTAGGCTTCTCTAACTACCTCACTACTAATAGAAGCTCCTAGAAAGTACTTGTAAAGAAAAAATATCACTTGGACTTGGCCACAATAATATTCGGTCCAATAAGAGGCTCCCCTAGGTTTTGCTGAATTTCTATAGCACAAAACTTAAAAAAAACCATTAAATGCACCCGCACTAGGCAGGCACATGGCCCTCTTGGCCTAACAAAGTAAAACACTTCACTGCAGAATTACTGGCCCTCTTGGCCTACAAAATAATTCATGAAATGACCATTCAACAACCTATTTTTGAAACAAATCCTTGGTCCCACCATAACTCTACTAAAGCATAAAACTGACCAAGGTTGAGGGCTCCTTCGACACTACACTAAGTGCAATTACAAGTTATTGGCTAACCCCTTGTATAAATAGTAAGGGGTGTTTGACAAATATAACGATGAATGATCCTATGCATCCATGACCAAATAGAAAGGTGATCAATTGCCACTTGACTCTAATTCACTCTAAATAGTGGCAACCAAAATAGGACGTGTCACCAAGAAATCCCCAAGTAGCCCTAAATTGATATTAGGAGGCAATTGTAAGAGGGCTCCATGATCGCAATTCAAAAAATATCCTCAACAAAATCATAATTGGCCATGGAATCTACAAAGCAATTCCACTATTATCATGGAATAAGATCACAAGTCACTTCCTCAAACACATGCATCATATTGAAGGCTACACTCTGGTATATCTGCAGAATAGAATCTCTCACACTATAGGTCCCACTTAATTGATTGATCATCAACTTTGAATCACCTTTTACCATATACCGATGGATACCACCATACCAAGCTACATTCAGTCCCATGATTAAAGACTTGTATTCTACTGTGTTATTCGTAAAAGCAATCCTAAGATATTCTCCCATTTTTATAACAACTCTACGCTGGGGATTTTAATGACCACATCAACACTTGCATGCTCAGTGGGCCCTCTAGAAGCTTCGCCGTTAAAATAAAATGTAGAGACCCAATTTTCATTGATAGGCCATGCCATACTAATTAGCTCACTTGTACTTATGATAATAAAAGTCTAGCCAAGATAGAGGATGTATAACAGATACAACCCCTCCTTCCTTGTGCTCAAGTTGATAGGAACACTTGTAAGAATTCTTTGACAATGATGGCAAGTAAACCTTAATATCCCACATGAAATATCTATCTTGCCACTCAATAACATGATAATCTTTACTCCACCATATCACTCAATGTTGGTGGTAATGCTGCTCTGAATATAGATGGTCAAGATAAGGAATGAGTCTTCCCATCCGATTGTCTTAGTACCTACTACAAGTTAAAGCTAAATCCTGAAGGACCTACATAGGCACTAAGCCTAATGTCAACCCTTAAAGGTAGTGAGTATTCGATTTAATAAAGTTTACCTTAATTTTAAACTCTACCCCTACAAGTTTGCTAAAAGGATTGTAGAGCCATTCTTTCCTATACGAACAATTTTATACGGCCCATCCCATTTGGATTCTAGTTTACCATGAAATAGCTCCTGATGAGCATCATAGAACAACACCAAAATTGAGCCTTCTCAAATTTATATTTTTTATCCCAAAGGTCGTAAAGCACTTTTATTCTCTTGTTCCCTACCTCTTGATGAAATAGAACCTACAATTGAATTCCATCAAGGATCTGCAAGTTTCCTACAATACTTCTACCTCACCCAACGAATGATTGAGAGAAAATCGCACCGTGGGTAAATCTATTTCCAATTAAAAGACACACTCTTCCCCATATACCAACTTGAACGGGGTGTGGCATGTAGCTCTCTTAAATGTCGTGTTATAAGCCTAAATTGCCACACAAAATTTCTTATTCCAATCTTGCGTACTTTTAGACACTAACTTGGATAAGATCCCTACAAGATCTTTATTTGTACTCTTGATGACCATTTACTTGAAGATTATATATGGGGTGGTTTTATTGTGTATAATCTTCAAAGCTTCCATTAATGTTACTATAACGTATTTAGAAAGTGTGTTCCTTGGTCAACACTAACTCCTTACGTGTACCAAAATGACAAACAATTTGCTCCATAGTAAAACTAGCCATCTCCTTAGCATTATCCTTCATCATTGCTCAAGCTTTAGACTGGTTCAAAAAATATTTCATCACTACAATGATATAACACTTCTGTGTAGTTAATGAAGGGTGTATTGGTCCAAAAAAATTAATACATCATTTTTCGAAGGGTAATGTAACTAAAATAGGATTCAATAACTACTTATGATTCTCCTTGGCATCGTGTCTTTCACAGATATTACAATAACTACTTATGATTCTCCTTGGCATCGTGTCTTTCACAGATATTACAATGCTTAACATAATTGAAAGTATCCTAGAAAATCAATGGCCACCAATATCTAGGACGTAGAGCTTTCTAGGAAGTAAGCCCTCCAGAAAAATGTCCCCCACATGTTGAATCATGGAATTTCTCATGAATAAATGGTATCTCATCAGGTACTACACATCAATAATAAATCTCGTCGATACCTTTCTGATACAAGACACCTATTATAATCGAGAAACATAGTGCTTGTTGCTTAATCTTTCTCTTCTCAAACTTTGATTGAGCATCCCCAACCTCTCTTGTAGATTGAAAATGTATTACAGTTGCATAACAAAAAGTGATGGAAGTTGTATCTAGTGCACAGATCGATCGCTGTATGCGCGCGTGGTCCCTAAGAACAAAAGAACTCTACTTGCTACACAAAAACCAAAGAAGAAAGCTTGCACGACATGAACAAGAGACCAATTGGGTGGAATCTCCCCCCATGCCTTGTGTGAGCACTCCACAAAGCATGTATTTAATATATTATTCATCTTCAAGCTCAAATAATAGCCCAAATTACAAAATAGCATGCTTTAGCTTTTGAGTTTGCTTTTGTGCCAATAAATAATTAAAGCTAATGGGCGTCCAAGAAGTTAGGTGGTACCCAAATACAATGTCCAATACAAGTATTTAAATCATGCGTCCATGCACATACAAAAATAATAAATAAATATCAAGCGCTTTGATAAATAAGCGCAATAGCCATGACTAAGATATGCGCTCATTAAAAATTGACAATAACTTGAATACACGCTATCCTCCAATGCTTCCCAATGCCACCTCTGCTTGCTCTACACATCAACTGAAGCATTCACAATTGTTAGAAAAATAATACAATTAAACTGACAAAAGTGAATACCTAGCAGTCTTCAGCTACAAAAATAAATTGGTTAGAAATCAATCCTAACCTTAATTTATTACAAGTGTGTACTCTAAACTCATAAATGTTTATTAATTTAAATATGTATTTTGCAGAATCACCCGCTATGGAATTACCCATGTACACATAAAATTAATAAACCATCTGAAAAGGATAGGCGTCCCCATCGACTTCTCGCACAAAGAATCCACTTTGTGTATGAGCCCCGATAATAATAATAATAAATTTTTACGGAATCCACCATGGAATATGCCTCCTAGCATCATACCCCTAGGGTGGGATAGCAATTGTTCTCAATTGCTATTAGCTCAATGTGGAGCTAACAAAGTGGGGAAAGCATTTAAGTCTCTAGCGTGCATCCATTGGGCCTCTTCAACAGGATGGTTTTTAAACTTGACCAATTATCTAGAATATCTACGACCAGTTCTAGTGGTCATAATGTCTGTATCTATAATAGTTTCAGGCTCAAGGATCTCAGTTTCATCATCTAGCAAAGGAGGGTTGAATGGTCCATAAAATCTAGGTGCTTATTTCACAATTGGGTGTTTATCGACACTTTGTAATCTTCGTTTTTCTATTCCTAACCAAACATAATCATCAACTTTAAAATTCATATCCTATCTTTTCTTGTTTGCTTGTTTTGTGTATGATTGCTGGGCTTTGGCAATCATATCTTTAACTTCATCAAAAATAGTGGCATGCATGTTAGCAATATCATCAGCAATTTGAATTTTGTTTGATAATGATGCAACAGGTGTAGGCAATCGATATCCATAAATAACTTCAAATGGTGCTTTCTTTGTAGCTGTATGTGGTGTACTATTATATGCAAACTAAAGTAAATGTAGATGTGTATCCCATGTGTGTGGTTTTGAAATGGTGTAAGCACTCAAAAGATCTAAAATACTATTGTTAGTAGCTTCTATTTGACCATTTGTTTCAGGATGAAATGCAGATGAAAAATCAATCTTTGTTCTTAAGTTAGCAAACAAAGTAATCCAAAAATTATTACAAAATCTAGAATCACGATGAGAAATAATAACTTTTGGTAAACCATGATTAGTGAAAATAATTTTCAAAAACAATTGAGCAGCTTGAGATGCAGTTAAAGTTTTCTTGCATGGAATAAAATATTCTTGTTTTCTAAACCTGTCTACAACAGCCCAAATCATATCATGGTTAGCTTTAGTGTTAGGTAGACCAGTGATAAAATCCATTGAAATCTGTTCCCATGGTCATGATGGAATAGATAATGGCATTAATAAACCATAGTGTTTACCATGGTGTCTTTTAACTCGTTGACAAATTAGACATTCAGATACAAAGTTAGATACATCAGTTTCTATATGTGGCTAATAAAAATCTTCAGTCAATATATGCAAAGTAGATATCATTCCTCTATGACCTTGATATGGAGGACAATGAATCTCATGCAAAACAAATGATCTAAATGGAACAATCACACATAATCTTTTTTCATAAAATATGAATCCATTATTGTAAGAAAGTGAATCAATAGGAATCCAATTATTTGCAACTAGTTTATTCTAGTCAGCTTGAAAAGTAAGATCCTGATGATAAGTATCTTTCATAGGGATAAGGGAATCAAATGATATCACAGAAATATTGTGAATTGTCGATCTTCTACTCAAAGCATCAGCTACAACATTCTCTTTTCCAGGTTGATATTTTATAAGGGGATGAAAACTTTGAATAAAAGTAGGCCATTTAATGTGTCGGTCAGATATTTGTGGTTGACTAAGGAGATGTCTAATGCTTTGTTGGTCAGTTTCGATCATAAATTCAGATCCCATTAAATAATGTTTCCATTGACGTAAGGCTTGTACTACAGCTAGCAATTCCTTATCGTAGGTAGAATATTTAAGTTCAGATGGTTTGAGTTTACAGCTAGAGTAGGCTATGGGATGAGAATCATGCATAAGGATGGCTCCTATTCCAGATCCACTAGCGTCAGTAACTACTAAAAAGAATGGTCTATTGAAGTCAGGTAGTTGTAATACAGGAGCATGAGTTAAAGCATGTTTCAATAAATCAAAGGATTTTTGTTGATTGTCAGACCAGTTATACACAATATACTTCTTTAAAAGTTTTGTCAAAGGTAATGCAAGTAATGAGAAATTCCTCACAAACTTTTTGTAAAAGCTAGCAAGACCTAGAAAAGAACATAATTCATGCACATTTTTGGGCCAATTTAAAATCGCCTCTATCTTTTTAGGGTCAACTTTAATACCTTCTGATGAAATAATATGTCCTAGATATTCAATTTCTGTTTGGAAAAATTCACTCTTTTTTGGATTAGCATATAATTGATTGTCTTTTAACAACTTAAAAACGAAAGACAAATGTTCATAATGCTCATTCTCATTCTTACTGAATACTAATATGTCATCAAAGAAAACTATGACACAATGCTGATGTTTCAGAAATATGTGATTCATCATGCGACTGAATGTGGCTGGTGCATTAGTTAGACGGAAAGGCATAACTAGAAATTCATAGTGTCCAAATTGTGTTCTAAATGCAATTTTGAATATATCAGATTTTTCCAATCTTACTTGATGATATCGAGATTTAAGATCTATCTTACTGAATATGGCAGATCCTTGTAGTTTATCCATAAGATCATCTACCCTAGGAATTGGATATCTATTCTTAACAGTAATTTTATTTAGGGCACCATAATCAATGGACATGCGATAAGTATTATTTTTCTTCTTCACTAATAAGACAGGTGCACCAAATGGAGAACTACTAAGTCTAATTAATCCTCTATTAAGTAATTCTTCTATTTGATTTTGATCTATATGGTGCTTTACATGGTGGTTGTGTTCTAGGAATTAAATCTATCTTATGATCTTCTGGTCATGAAGGTGGTAATCCAGGTGGTAAATCAGCAGCAAAAAAATCTTGAAATTGGGCAAGAAATTATGTATGCCTAGAATGCATCTGTTTTTCTTTAGCTTGAATTTCATTCACCCATATTAAATAAGATTTGCTACTTTTACGTAATGCACGTTTAGCTTGAGTATGAGTAAGCAGTGGGAAATTATTGGAAGCATGCATACCATGCAATGTGATTTATTTTTCTTGAAAATAAATTTTAATTGAATGCATAGAATAATCTATATCAGGATTGTATTGATGAGGCCAAGGCATTCCTAAGATAATGTCACTAGACTACAAAGGTACAACTAGGAAATTTCTTCGTTCAGTATATTCACCAATTTTAATTTCTAAATTATGCACCTCTTGTGTTCCATTATATCTCGTACCTACGAATGTAGCCTTGATGCGATAATTTGTAGAAACAGTTTGTAAATTCAATTCTTTGACTAATTTTGCAGAAATAAAGTCATGTGTGCTCCCATCATCATGTAAAATAGTATTTTCTTTACCATGCACAAAACATTTCATTGTTAACAAAGAATGGGGAGTTGGAGTACTTGGCAAAGTATCCGAAGTAGTACCAATGTTGTCATCATCTTCCACAAAGTCTGGCATTTCCTCACATTCTTCTTCTTCTATTGCGCCTAGATAATTGATATGGACAAGTGGCTTTTTGGTTTGACAATTGGCTGCTAGATGTCCAAGTTGATGGCATTTGTAACAAACTATGGGTTTTGCTTTGGATATATTATTGGTAATAGCAGGAAGTTTAGGAATGTTGGGATTTGACTGTGAGGATGGCTTAGGGGTTGGATTGGTGTTTGATGGCAAGGCAGGTGGTCGTGTCCTAGATTTACGGAATGAAGATGGAAGAAAACGACTTTGATTGAATCTTCAAAAATTTGAATTAAATTGTTTGGAACCAAAGTTACCATTAGTTGGAAATTATTGTGGTCACTTGTCTCGTCCTCGAATCTTGTCTTTAGTGTCATGAGCCAAGAAAATTGCATCTTCAAGTATTGTTGGCTTGAACATATTGACTTCCGCATAGAAATGTCCAAGTAGGCCAGACATAAACTTGCATTTATGAGTTGCTTCAAGTACATCTTCAAGCATGCGTAGTTGCAGCAGGGCATTCCAAAAACGTTCAGTGTATTGGAAAATAAGTTCGCGATCCCTTTGTTGTAGAAGATCCCATTGCTTGATGGCTTTTTCATGGAATTGAGGAGGAAGGAAATTCTGCAAAAATTTCTTTTGGAAAGACTTCCATGTAGTGGGATAATCAATGCTCTTGCGGACCACAGTCCACCATAAGGATGCTCGGTCAACTAAATGATTAGTGACACATTTAATTTTGTCTTTCTCAGCATATGTTTCTTCATGGAAGTAATCATCAAATTGACTGATAAAAGCAAGTATAGTCTTTCCATCGCGTGATCCATTGAAAGTACGAAATTTGAAGTTTCTTTTACTTATCCTTGTTTCTTTGCGAATGGATTGGGCTTCAAGTGTTGCATCGATGGTACGTCGTATAAGATCTTCGGGTTGCGATCCATCTTGGTCGGTGGTAGATTGTTGCAGATTGGCCAATTGAACTTGCAAAGCTTGTCAGGCTCTTCGTTCTTCTCACTACAAACAAAAAGGCTCCATAGATGCGCTTGTAGACGCAATATTTGAATTGTGTTTAAAAATTTCGGGCGCGTTTATTACCGCGTCTACTAGCACGTCTAAAATTTTGCGTCTACAAGCTTGCTTATAATGAAAACTACACGCGCATGTAGACGTGTATATACACCCGAAGATAGATGCTCATATAGACGCACTTATAGATGCACATATACACGCGCACATACATGCACATATACACGCGCATATACACGTGCATATACATGCGCACGTAGATGCGATTATAGACGCGAAAAACAATGTATGAAAAAAAAACCTCAAAGGAGATGTGGTTATTTAATGCGAGCGCGTCTACAGGCGCGTCTACTCTGTGGATCAGACGTGCTCTTACACGCACCAGATCCACAAAACTCAAAAAAACCTAGGAGGTGTTATGGATCTTCAACGCTTGCGCGTCTACGAGAGCGTCTACTCTATATATCAGATGCGCTTGTAGACGCGAATTAGCAGTGAAGCACAAAATAAAACTAGGAAAAGCAAGCAACGACTAATATACCCAAAGCTAAGAAAGAACCAAAATACAAATAAGAGTAACGAGAGAGAGAGAGAGAGAGAGAGAGAGAGAGAGAGGGAGAGAGAGAGAGAGAGAGAAGAGAAAAAGGACTCACCTTGAATATTTGTTGTGATGGGCAGCGGCACAACTACAAAATCCTTCTTCTCCTCCATCTCCTTGCTCTTTGGCTATTCTCCTTGTCGCAACAAACATACCAAAAGCTAAGAAGGTAGCAAAATACAACTCAAAGCAAAGATAGAGAGAGAAAGAGAGAGAGAGGGAGGGAGGGAGGGAGAGGGAGCGAGAGAGAGAGAGAGAGAGAGAGAGAGAGAGAGTGAGAGAGTGAGTGAGTGAGAGAGACAAGAAGAAGGACTCACCTTGAATCGGTGTTGTGATGGGCGGCCACAGGGCTACAAACTCCTTCTCCTCCCTCTCCTTTCTCTTTGCCTCTTACTTCCTCCTCTCTTTACCCTTTCTTCTTTGCCTCTTCCTTTCTCCTCTCTTTGTGTCGTGCGCCTGTTAAAAAAACCCAAAAGAAACGCACGACGGGACTACTTTGAAAAGAATGACACATAAGCAATATTTTTCAAAAATTTTTAAAATTTTGGTGCGTGTCTGTGCACGCGTCTATAAGTGCGTGTATATAGAGCAGGAATTGCTTATAAACATGCTTATATATGCATAGTTAAATGCAATTATAGATGTGCATATAGACGCGCATATACACACGCTTATACATGTGCATATACATGTGCAAATACATGCGCACATAGATGCAATTTCACCTACAAATTAGACACAAATATAGATGAGCAATTGCGTCTATATTTTTCAAAATTTTTTAAAATTTTAGTGCGCATCTATGCACGCGTCTATGATTGCTGCTTACTGTAGCAACGCGTTTGAAAACGCATCTATATTCGCATCTATTTGCACAGATATATAGACGTAAAATTTGCGTCTATTTACACGCTCTTTTACACGCACATACAGACGTGATGATAGACGCGCCTGACTTTGTGCGTCTAACATGCATGTGTATGCCTCATTTCTATTGTAGTGTCTTCAAGCTGCATCATAATCAAATCCAAGTTTTGCTCCATTGTTGGTTCGAGTAGATACTTTAAAGTCAATCGAGAGAAATGCACTTCTTACCGATTCATGCCGAGTGGAGGGTGGCTGTCGGCATGAATCCATATCTCCTTCCAATGTCGAATGGTTAGAGATTGTGGAGTCATTCCATTAGTAGGGAGAACATATTTGGGATAGTCAATAGGAAGAAATTGATGATGATTGTCGTACATAACCTTTGTTAAACGTGCCGGCCTAGAGGAAACTAGAGAGGGACCGCAAATAGGATATGCATGATATCCTGATGTGGTTAAACTTAAAAAAACAAGTGAATTAATAAAATGCAAATGATTCAAGTCTTGAATTTCAAATATAGAGTTATATACATGTACCTGAACACTCTCTGTATCCTGGAAAGTTGTGCATGGTCCACAACAACATGGCCTTCAATGTGAAATCTCTAGAAGATGCAGATGCACTTGTATCTTGCACCTCAATACCTTCCCATAACATTTCTAACTCTTCAATCAAAGGCTCTAAGTAAATGTCCATGTTTTTTACCTTGTGCTTTCCAGGAATCAGAAGGAACAACACCACATGTCCCTTTTTAATTGCCATGGATGGAGGAATATTATAGTTCACCAATACCACTGGCCATACACTGTATGATGTGATTTTGATGCCAAATGGATTGATTCCATCCATATCTAAACCAAATCTCAAATTTCTTGGCTCTTCTTTGAAAACGGGCCACAAATTATCTATATGTTGCCATGCCGGTGTGTCTGCAGGGAACCTCCATTTGCCATCACTTAAACGATGACTAGCATGCCATGACATGAGCTTTCCAATAGACTTACACGTGAACATAAGTTTTACACGTGGAACAATCGAAAAATGTCGCAAAACCTTACGAGGCACATCCATTGACTTCATCTCCAGTTCGTATCTTGATTCGCCACAAACAGGACACTCTCGTGCGAACTCATGAGTCCCACGAAATAAGACACAATCATTGACACATGCATGGATCTTGACATAATCAAGGCCTCCCAGAGATGTCAAGTAATGTCTTGCTTACTCTCTCTTAGTTGGCAATTTGTTTCCTTTTGGAAGAATTTGTGATAATAACCTGCATATATTTTTAAAAGTGAGTTAAAAAACCACCAACATATATTTCTGTCTGATTTCAAAATAGAACAATTAATATTATGATTCATAAGCCAAACTGAATTGATACCTACTTCAATAACGCATCCAAACTGACATTACTCCATCCATAAATAGTTTGCAAGTTAAGTATCTCGAGGGACGCACGAAGAACGGAGTACGTACAACCTTCATACAACGGAGTAGATGATGCTACATATAGTGGATCATCTGGCTTCATAGAGTGACCTTCTCCCTGAACCGGTTGCGAAAATAGATGGTGTACCATGTTGTCCAAAATCTCATCCTCTACGACTTGATGGGGCATTTCATGAGGGCTACTATCATGGTCGTCAGTCTCTACTCTTCTTGAAGACTCTACCTCCTCGCGTCGACATTTTGCAGCCTCTCGACACCCGGGAGGGAGCTTCTGAGAATGTGGCACCGCATCCTGCTCAACCACAAAAGGGAGTTTCATGTACGTTGATATATAATTCCCGTAACATAGACATGCAATCTTAGTGGTAAAAAAAACAATGAATACCAGTGATTTTTCTCGGTCCCATTCTCCATACAAGCTGAGGTGTGACATTGCAATTCGACGTGCTTGAAAAATACACCCTCGACAATGATCACACACGCATTTAATTTTTTTTCATAGCCATGCATCTCGATTATGAAGACGCAATGTTTCATCCTCACTTGAGATGTGCTCATTGACTCATCAACTTCCACCGCACTAGGTGATGACGACGTCGACATGATTAAACCTAATTCATGACAACATCAAAATATTTGTCATTCATATGTTTACATAAGATCTCAATTTTAAATACAAAAAAATCATCATAAATACATTAAAACTTATGATAATAATTCACTATCAAAACTTATCTTAAAAACAAAAAATTATGATAAAGCCCAAATGCGCGTTTATATCTGCGTTTACCTACGCGTCTATACTGGCGTCTATTTCCACGTCTACGTTCGCGTCTATACTCGCATTTATTTGAACAATAGACGCGCATATACACGAAAAAATAGACGCACACATCAAAATTCAAACCATACTTAAATCATTTCTTTTCAAACTGCACCTTTCCTTTCCTGTGTTTTTTTGCGGTTCTGAAGCTTGAGTTTAGCCTCACCTAGTCTCTTCATGCCTCACCTAGTCTCTTCATGCCTCATCTCCTCATGACTCACCTCTTCTTTCATTTCAAACACACAAGAAGGGAAAAAGGAAAGCCAAGGAGAGGAAGAAAGAGAGAACAAGAAAGAGGAGAACAAGAAGAAGCAGCAAGCAAGCATCAAGGGAGGGTAACTTACCAAGGAGAGGAAGAAGGAGAAGGAAGAAGTGTCACCACCTGCCACACCAAATACCCAAGGTGAGTCTCTCTCTCTTTCTCTCTCTCTCTCTCTCTCTCTCTCTTTGTTTCTCTCTTCCTCTCTCTACTCTGTCTATGTATTTAGGATTTGTGATTCCATTATGTATTGCATTTTGTAAATCATCAATGGCAGCCGTCAGCCTAAAATCATCCGACTGAGCGCGTCTGATAGTGTGTCTACATCTCAGTGTAGACGCAGATATAGATGTGAAAAATGTTTCCTCTCATAGCGTCTGAGGGCGCGTCTTAGTGTGCATGTGCTGGCGCGTGTACTCTTCAATATACACGCGATGATACACGCACTGCACAGAAGGTTGAACTGTAGTCTACATGCGATTATACACGCGCATTCACCTGGAATGCATGTCTGACAGCGTGTTTGTAATGCATCTTAGATGCGCAGATAGATGCACTAGACAGAAGGTTCACTCTGGAGCGCGTCTAAGGGCGCGTCTAACCTGCAATTTAGACGCGAGGATACACGTGCCAGGTCTCCCAGTTCTGATAGTAAACAATATATTTTTGCAATGATGAATGTGACCAATCTCATGTTTGTGTTTATCAGTTTTCTTGTTTAAGAGAAGCATTAGCACTTAAGTGTTATACTCAATGTCTAAAGAAAGCTCTTTGAAAATGTAGATAATATATGATTTTTTATATGCAAATAAATTTATCTTTTTCCAGTTTTTTTTTTTGCAGATGTCGTATCCTGGTTCATCTAGCAATGACTTGGATGTGGATCGCATGAATGATACATTGGCCTCCTTTGGCAGGGGGGTCAATGCATTTTTTGGAGGTTTTCCTAGTAGGGAAGACTTCATGAGAGAGATGACCAGACACCTTGGCCGCTCTCCCACAGCGGACGAGGTGTTCAGTGTCATGTCTGGGATGCCTTTGACGTCTTTGCCACCCAGACTCCACATGGAGGTACTCCATATGCAGGTACTCCACGTGCTCCGTATGCATCGGCTGAAGCACAAGCATCTGCAGAAGCACGTGCATCTGTAGAAGCTCATGCGTCCAGGAAGGCAGAGGGTAGTCGACAGAGAGGGAGGAGGGAGAGTCGAGGGGGAGGACGAGGCTTGTGTGGGGGTTGCCTAGGAGGTGGTGAGTGATCACCTTCACCATTAGATCACGTAGAGGAGGTTGTACGCCAGTACTATAGAGTTACAGATGCTGGTGGCATCTTTCATGATGATGAGGGAATGGATGTAATGGCGTACACGAGGAGCGTCGTGCATGCGACGTATAAAGATTATTTCTTTGCCTTCAAAAATCAGAAAAGCGGCAGGAGGTGTTGAGGGCAATCTATAGGAGGTACCCAAATCCTGAGGGTCAGCGATTCTCAGATGATTGGGGACGTACAAAAGTGAGGGATATGCTTCACAACAAAAGATCCCTCCTCATGACACAGGCCAGGGACTCACTGCGGAGGCTGGAGGAGGGCGTGAAGCCTATAGCCAACCACCTATGTGCCACTGCATAGAGTGGAAGAAAGCAGCAGAGAAAGTGAAGAGTCACCAGCATGCAGAGGCGTGACGGATCCAAATGGAAACAATGGGATCGTCACATTACGGATCGGGCGGCAGAGAGTCGTGGGAGGCAGAGTTTGTAAGTATATTTTGATTTCTAGTTTTTTTTAATTTATATTTATTTCAATTATTTATATATTTTAGTCTAATATATTGTGACTCATAATTGTTTGTATATCTCTAAATGTTTTGCAGACTACCATTGTTGGTAGGACACCTACTCCTAGAGAGGTAGGTTACCATCGAGGCCATAACCGCACAGCGACATGGCTTCACTTTTATGAGGAGGGTCTCATCATTGAGGACCAATACAACCGGGCCATGAGGATTCGACAGCCAGAGGAGATATGTTTTTCTTACTTTCTTATTAAAAGTATAGCTAAATATAAGTTTTTCTCCACCTTGTCTATGTAAGCAACCCTGATCTTTTGTGTGTGTAGGCAAACCCAGATGTGGAGCATAGCGAGGAGGGGGATAGCGACGCTAGTAGCCATGGTGGTACTAGCAAATATGTTTCCTCTTCAGATTCGTAGAGGAGAACCATACCTCCTCATGAGGCCTTCTTTTCTTGTATATGTATGATATCTCTTTGAGCCTACTGCTTGCGGCCACGCTCTAGGTCACAAGCACTTAAACCTCCCTTGTAAATGGTTTTGATATATAATGAATACATGGACTTTATTTTCAATTCTCGTGTCCATAAGATACATTGTCTTTTTTCCAAATACACAATTTGATGTATGGGAGGGGGAAAAAAAAACCAGAGAGCATGTGGTTGCTTTCTGGTTTTTTTTTTTCAGTTCTGTTTTGCGCATCTATCAATGCGTCTAAATTGCAGACAATTTGCGTTTATACGCGCGTCTATAATGCAGACTACAGGCGCTTCATAATTTAAATTTAAAAAAGAAATTAAATATCTTTTTTTAAAGGACATTTTTTGTTTTCTGTTGGCGTCTAGCAGTGCTTGTAAAAGCGCGTCTACCAATGTGTCTATATGCGCATGCATATGTGCGTCTATTGCGTGTCTATTTGTGCATGTAAATTCGTTGATACATGCGATTATAGACGCGAAATGGTAGACGCGCAAATAGACGCGCGGATAGACGCGCCCGTAAGAATTTCTCTATATTCAAAAATCGCGTCTAAATGTACGTCTATGAGGCCTTTTTGTTGTAGTGAACCCATAGGGCATCCCAAAGACGCACTTTCATTGATTAATAAGAGCAATGCAAAACTATTTGCAATGCTCAAAACATTTGCTTAAATTGATCAACTATCTATCCCTTATGGTAGATGCCTCCAGATCATCAATGAAAACTTTTAACTCCTCTAGGGAGATGTCACAAAAAGTCTTCTCGGCTTTCATTGCCAAGAACCAGGCACATTGCATAACCCAAAGGCCATCACATGATACAAAAAGATACTAAAGAGAGTGATGAATGTCGTGTTTTACTTATTTTCCTTTGCACAAGCCATTTGGTTATATCCAACAAAGCAATCCATAAATGAATAGATTTTCTGACATGCTAATTTATCTAAAATCTCATTAATGAATGGTAATGGATAGTAATCCTTAATTGTTTGCTTATTAAGCTCTCAGATCTCTACACAATGCCGAATTTGATTATTCTTGTTATTTCTATAAATGACTATTGAACACCACTCTCTGTTCTAGCAGTTTGTCAATTCCTAGAATAGTTTGTCCCTTAGTTGAAAGGCATCCCAAGGTCCAACTCAATTACATCCATGTCCCTTATCCTTTGTTGAGCCTCCATCAGTTCATTCAAAGTTACCTAATAGATATCCTCTGTAGTGTACCCTCTTTGGATTTGTTACTTGATGATATCTCACCAGTAGATGGATCATCTAATGTATCTAACTTTGAGGCATCTACTACTACACATCTAGCATCTCTACCAAAGATCAACCAACCAATGGGTATGTCAACCTAACAGTCCACTTGTAAGATCCATGGTCTACTTAGCAATACTTGGTAGCTCTACCACCTTGCAAACCTAATAATCCTAAAGTCCAAAATGCATTCCACATTAATGATAGTCATGTGGACTTTAATGATGCAACCTTTAGGTTGTCTTAAGCTTTCATCAGTCATTTAGAGAATGGTGGAGATATCCTTTTGGATTTCCAACCCTAGCCTCTCCATCAATTCCAAACTCATAATGTTGGCGAAGGATCAAGTATCTACAATACCATGTTCCACTAATATGCCATCAACATACGTTTCTACCCTTGGACAATGCTTTTCAGCATGCTCAACAAACCGATCATCTCCTACCCGAGCTATGCCCAAGGGCTCCACAATATACCTAGTGCAAAAAATATTCTTAAACTCTTTACAAACTCCTAGGTATAACTTGATTAACTACACAAGATTTACATCTGGCTTAACTTCGCAAAGAGAATTTGCTAGATTGAGTTCATGATAGTTAGCAATAGCTCTCTTTTCCAGCCAAATCGTTCTCCCATTTGGTCTTTGAACATGCCTTGGTGCTTCCTTCTTGGGCTTTGCCTTCTTCTTTTGCAATTCCTTATCTTTTTTAGGGTTAGCTTTGGTATTAATGGCTTTTAGAGATCAACCTTCCATGTCACGATTAATGACCTAGACAGGTTTTACCTTGTCTTTGTCACCATCTTTACCCTTTTGACCTCTTATACTGACCCGTAGATTGGAAGCTTCGATGCCATTGACATGTACAACTTCAATAAGGCTAGCTCCAATGCCACTAGGTAGCTCCTTTACAATAGCCTTCCCTCTTCATAATAATTATTTTGGTCCCTCATATTATTGGAGATTATTCCCTTGCACTCAATGGTTGACTAGACCTTGTTGTTTACTTCCTTTTACTAGAGAGAGCTAATCTTGCTCTCGAACATGTACTAGCTAAGTGGCGAGACTTGTCGCATATGTTACATTTAATATTTGGGTAATTTCTAGGCAAATGTTGGCCACCACACCACTTACATCTGAACCTTGAGGGGGCACCCTCTTTATAGCATCAAGTCCTTATCAAATTCTACTACTTCAAGAAATTGACATCAATAACTATTTTCCTATATTATTTGGTGATGATGTCAGTATGGTGCTTCATCATATCCTTAATTTTACTAAGGACATTCGAGGCACTTGACTCATAGCCATGATCGTCTACCTATCGTTCCATTGGCCTAACCACTTGATTTGGAATTGATTGCTAATTCTTTGGAACAATATTAAAATTTGTCATTTTGCTTTAGACATTTGGTAGAGCAATCTGCTGTGACCATAGGCATGGTCAAATTGGAAGGATTTGGCAACATGGTGGCATTCTGAATCATACTTCCTCTCATTGGAAGTACTCATGGATGTTCCTTAACCTCCATTGGTCAATGCCAAAATATTTCCATCACCTAAACTTGGATTCTAGTTTTTCCTAGAGGTATAGGCTACTTGTAATCATGATTGTACCTCCTCGTGTAATAGCCATATCAATGTCAACAAGAGCAACATTGCTCAATTGCATCTCAATGTTAAAGTCCAACCCATGCAAAAATTATTGGAGTTGAACAACAGATGGAATGGGAATATAAGTCTATAACTTATGAAATACTTCCTTTAGTTTCTTAGCATTGCCTCAAACATTCTCCTAAGGTTATTGACATGTTACATTGAGAACATGTAGCCCATATTGACCTCCCCTTTTAGGGAAAACTCTCTTCAAAAGGCCTTAAAAAATAGATCAATTGCAATTATGGTTTCAGTCTCTAGGCTGTGATACCATAAATTAAAGAACATCATTAAGTGTCCTTCATCTTAGATTCGACAATTGAACATTAACTTTTGGAACTCATTAATATAAAGTTTTGTATCTTCCTCTCCTAACTCATTAACTTTTGGAACTCATTAATATAAAGTTTTGTATCTTCCTCTCCTAACCCATTAAAAATATGTAGAGGAAATCCTAAGCCTGGCAAGTCTGGCATTCCTGTTGGGATTGCATGAGTTGTGCCATCAAGATTGGATTCGCTAAGGGTCCTTGAATGATGGAAACTATTACCTCACTTGAAGTGGGCTGATTTGAAGAAGGGAAGTACTAGAACCCCCTTCTCCTAATGGACTTTTTGTGGACCTAGGGTTGCTAAGACCCCTCCCTTGTATAGATATCAAACCACTCTATTGAGGAAAATATCTCCTAATAATCTTGGCCCATCATCTAGTCCTTTCAACTCTTGCTTTCTTCAGAAGCTGAGCTTGACGGCCTTTTAGATATATTTCACTATCTTTTGGTATACATTAATAAACTAGTCCCTATCAACCGAGATTCAAACACCATTGCTTATTAGCAACACCAAGCAAATGCATCACCTATCAAGACCTTAAATGGTCCTGATACTAGCTCTAAGGCTATAGTCTGGCCTCTATGCTCCACCAAAACACCCCATGGCCTTGCGGCTAAGAGTGTTTAGGGGCTATATACTGATCTAACCAAATAAGTTTTTTTTTGGCTCTCTCATAGTCTAATAGATAGTCCTTACCAAACTCTTCCCTAGGAGTCCCTACACATACTAGTGTTATATACCTCATCAAGTAGACATAGGGAGCACTCCATGGCTAAATTCCACTATCGGAGGGGTTTTAGTCAAAAGGTCTTATCCGTTAGCGATTAGAGAGAGATGGAAGTAGAGAATAGGAGATAGAAGATAAGAAAAAGAATAGACAATAGATATACAAGATAAAGATAAGGCTCAATGAATCAAAGAAGTATGTATGGATAGAACATGAGAAGATGAAAGAAATCCTTATTTGAGACTACTCAGAAGCAATCATAAAGCATTAGATCTCTTGGAGCTTCCTAGTAGACCAAAAACATGTACCAAACATTAGCTTTTTCTCTATTGTTGAGGCTGTAAATTTGATGGTCTAATTGGCTCCTAAAGGGGGGGTAAAACCTCAAGATATTTGGTTAGAATTCTCCCACATCGCTCCTTCATCTTCTTTATGTTTGGAGTGTTATTTGCTACCTGAAAACTGTGATCACACATTGCATGAATTCACAAGTCTTTCTTTTTACATGAGATCTCCCAAAATTGGCTGAAAGGCCACTTGCTTTTTACATGAATACCACTCTATTCTAGAAGTTTTTTTAAGATTTTAAGGATATTTACAAGAAATAATATTCAAAATATAAAAAATTGGCAAAACTTGTCCAAAAATCCCATATTTTGAAACTAACCATACTATGGACACTAGCACTCATGACTAAGATGACATTGACTTTCGAGATTAATAAGAAAGCCGGATGATGATGCACTTCAGGTTTTCTCACACTCTATCCACGTAATGACATGATATCCCACCAATATCAAAGGGGTTTTATTCGAAAAGTCGTATCCCATCGGGGATTTGAGAGAGAAGAAAGTAGAAAATATGAGATAGAAGAGAAGAAAAAGAATAGACTGCAAGAGGTACACAAGATAAAGATAAATCTCAATTAATCAAAGCACTATGTATTTATAGAACTTCAGAAGATAAACAAAATCCTTATCTAGGACTACTCAAAATCAATCTCCAAGCATTAGATATCTTGGAGCTCCTTGGTAAACAAAAAATATGCGTGGAAAAATAGCTTTTTCTCTACTCCTTAGGTGACAAATATCTAATGGTTCCATTGGCTTTGAAAGGGGGGTAACCCCCCATGACACTTGATCAAAATTCTCCCAAATTACCCCATCTTCTTCCCATTCAGAGTGCTATTTAATGCCTGCAAACTCTGATAGTGCACCGTGAGATTTTGGAAGCCCTTCTTTCTGCGTGAGATCTCCCAAAACAAGATAAAAATCAACTTTCTTTTTGCATGACACTCTATTCTAGAAGTTTTCTACACTTTTTTAGGATATTTATAGGAAATAGTATCTAAAATATCAAATAATTTGGCTAAACTTGTCCAAAAATCTCATATTTTGGACCTATCCATACTATGACTAAAATGACATTGAATCTCTAGATTCATAAGAAAGCCAAATGATTATACACTCTAGAGTTTTTCACACTGTATCCACATAGCGATAGAACAGCCATACGATAGCCACCCCCTTTGAACCTGCATATTTTCTAGTATGTGCCACTAATGCACCACCTAGGTCAAAAACCCATAGCATAAACTTGTTGCTCATCATGCATAGAAGAAGATATCCATTTGGATCATAGATTAAAATGACTAGTATTCAATCAACTCTTGAGCTACACCTATTACCTCCTCTAGGGTAAAATGGAGGTTGTGGAACCTCCATATACATGCTCAAAATATATCCATCAAAATACATAGTAACATGCCTAGTATTTGAGAGTCAAACACATGAAAATCTCCTATATACTAACAACTATGCAATCGTGTGCCACGCCATTTCCAAAGCCCTTCTTTTTGCATGAGATCTTCCAAAACTAACTAAAAAGAAACTTGATTTTTGTATAATACTCTATTCTAGATTTTTTCTACACATTTTTTAGATATTTACAAGAAATAATATCCAAAATATTAAAAATAGGCTAAACTTGTCCAAAAATCTCATATTTTGGACCTTTCCATACTATGGACACTAACACTAATGAGTAAGCTGACATTGACTCTCTAGATTTATAAGAAAGGTGGATAATGATGCACTTCAAAGTTTTTGATACTATGTTTGCATAGTCACACGACACTATAGTCCCCTATGACTCTCTTACACCTCAAGGATTGGCTCTGAGATGCGTCGTGAATACATAAAGTATGTACGACACATAACCTTATCTTTTAAATAATTATTCGATGAGATAAAAGATAATCCTCACCAAACACTCCCCAAAGGAAACGAATAACTAGCCCTATGTCTTGGGATATCTCACTCTTAGCATGGGTCAATGTTTATGAAGAGAATTGCCATGCATCTAGGATGATACCATGTGTTGAAAGCAATGTAAGTGTGAATGATTCATTGTGCTCAACCATTTTTATTCATTTGATAGCATTGTGACAGTGCAAAACCATTTCTTTTCATGCTTTCATTCTAAACGCAATTGTTGCATTACATAAGGTCAGCAACAAGATACTCATGCTACTAAACCCTTTAATTCTCAAAACATACGTATCATATATGCAAAGTACATTAAAATAATCAGCTTTAGCACTTAAATAGGACCTTTACCACGTCCTCTCCCTATTGTTTCAAGTTATCCATTTGGTGGTAGATTTAGAGAGCGTTTTGATGTAATTTTCTTCATAAAAAACATTAAATACTCACTTTAACATAAAGACAAGGCTAAACTGAGGCTAAACCTCATACTTGAGCCATACCATACATCCACGGACATATATATTATTTTTTTATATTTTTATTTATTTATCAATAATTATTCAAATTTCTTGATTTTATAATATGACTTGATTATAATTACTAAGAGTTATTTTCATCCCTCATTTCATTCCATGTGAACTTTATTAATGCATCAAAACCCCCAAAATCCATGCATTACCCAAAAATTGTAATTTACAAGTTTCATGTGTTTATAAAGAAATCAATACACAACCGATTCTTACCGATTTTCTTAATGTTTCTCGTGGAACAGATCATTGATAATCAAGAACAACCATTTTCAACCATTTGCAACTAACATTTAAGGAGAGAGAGGAAAGAGGGAGAAAGACTAGATTCTGAGATTTCAAACTAGGCAACCATTTCTCGTTATACAACAGGTGATGGAGAGTTAAAAAATCAAGGAATTCATTGCCATGATCAGATTGGTTCTTTTGTTCAACTTCGATATTAGATACTAGATATGAGAAGGTCTTTGAGACAAAATCTCTCAATGGCATATGATAAGGAAATAGAGCTAGATGATCCCCCTTAGTGGTTAGCTACAATGGTCAAGGGTTGATGATCTCAAATAATACTCAAGAGATGGAATGATCTTGAGGGGTAAAAAATCCTTGCAGAGATTTAGATGGCCTTGGACAAAGTCAAGATACTTGTGGAGATCATAATAAATGAATGAAAATCTACTATTAGAAAATTACTTCTATTATTGATTCTTTATATCTTGTGTCTAACTTATGTGTAATTAGGTTTATGTACCATGAAACATTGTAATAGGGAACTTGAAAATTTTAATATAGTTTGGGAGGTTTCAATATAGTTAATATTTGGCCACATGGTCAATCTTGTACCATTACTTGAAATTTGACTCTATCCTAATTAGTATATAGGTTGGCTTCCCAAGTTCCACTTTCAAGCATGGATTAAGATTTAGCCATGTGGTCAAATATATCAACTACAACAATTGATGGACCTTCACATGAAGAGATTTCTATGTCAGTACATTTGAATGAGTTTCACTTCATCATATGCCATTTAGCTTTGCAAGAGATTGAGTTCAAGGATACTTTGCTTCCTTTATTTTTTCTTAGTACTCTAACTGAGTCATTGAACACCTTCTATATGGCTCTCTGTGCTAAGGATGGGCCAAAATCGCAAGATGTTGACAGATGAGATGAATAAAAAGAATGTGGATACTTCCCATATATCCCATGCATTGACTACGAGAGACTGACATGATATAAATGGCCATGGTAAATATTCTAATAGGTCTCAATCTAGGAGACGTAGACAATCTCGCAATAATTCTTGTAGCCATAAGTCTATTCTTACTTGTCATTATTCTAGGAAATCATGTCGTATTTGGCAACAATGCCATAGAATTTGTGAATACAAGTGCAAGGAAAATGAAAATGATAAAGTGTAGGACAAAAATATGATCATAACATTGTGCCTAGTAAGTCTAGTATCAAAATTGAGGATATTATGTAGTGCGGATGATATATCTAATGATCTTATCTTGGCAGCTTCTTCTTTGGATGTTTCACAACTAATTCATGATTTGTAAGGATATACCTAGTGTTGGCTAATAGAGTGAGGGGTTTCCTTTTATGTGACCTCTCACAGAGAATGGATTTACCCTTGTCATAGTATGACTAGATCTCTCTATTTGGGTAATGTTGTGGCATAAGAGAGCATTGATATTAGTGATGTGTGTTTGTATTTTGGTTTAAGAAGCATATTCACTCTTCATGATGTCCGTCATGTATCACCTCTCACAATGAGCCTTATCTTAGACACCAATAGCTGGCACCTTGCATGATATAGGTTTTCTTTTCTCTTTTGGTAATCTCTCATGGAAGATATATCATGAAAATCCTATTATTGCATGTGGTACTAAGTCTAGTATCTTGAATTCTTAGCTTGTATTAAGGTAAATTGACCATGTTTTCGATGTGGTTGTGGTTCCACATGTATCTCTTTGGCATTGGTGCCTTGGAAACATGTCTTTGAAAGAATTGGAAATGCTTACCAATTTGTAGTATCTTTCCCCCTAGACTATAAGTTTGGCTCTTGTTCATTTGGATTTATGTGGTTGCATGCCCCGTCACTCATCACTACATGGGGTGAATATTTGACAATATTGTACTTATTTAGAAATTTAATCAACAAATACTTTTCTTCTACTAGCATCTCATGATGTATGTTTTTGACAATAGTTGTATGCTCAACTTATATATGATTTAATGAAATATTTCTTAGCACATCTGGCTAGAAGGATGGTAGGGGTGCATGCCCTACCATCCATTTTCTCCCCTTTTGTAATGTGCCTGCCTATCAACTGTCTAGCCACGTTTTAGCGGTCCATTGAGAAACGAATCTAAGTGTCGTTGCTTGGAACTCCCATGGAATGTTCCGAGGTTTGTCGCCTAGGGTTTTCTGAGTCTGCCTCGTGACGGAACATTTGCGGCCGAACCCACTAGGATCGACCTAAATTCCCAATGGTTAAGGTCTCTTAACAACATTCTAGCATCGTGGGTCCTGGACATCCTACTTTATGTAGAGATACCCAACGTGAAGTAGGCCCAATGTGAAGTACGCAAGGAATTCAAAAAGATCTTTCATAATGGGTATATCATAGAACCTTTGGATATAGCACAAGTAGGAGATGATTGGTTTGAGGATGATGAAAAACGTTGCCCAAGGGTTGCAACCTACGTTGATGGAATATTGGTAGATTATGTTATCGTAGATACAGGATCCTAGGTAAACATCATAAGTTCATGATTGATGGAGAGGCTGGGTCTCGCTATTCAAAAGGATGCCTCCATGATTCTTGGAATGGCTGACAATACTCTAAGGCAGCTTGAAGGTTGCATCACTAAAGTCCACATCACGGTTGCAAATGTAGAATGCCTTTTGGACTTTAGGGTGATTAGATTTGCAGGGCGTGCTAGGTAGGCCTTGGATCTTGCAAGTAGACTGTCAAGTGGATATACTCGCCGGTCGATTGATATTTGGTAGATGTGACTGATGCATAGTAGTTGATAATCTTGAGTCTCCTCAAAGTGAGAGAGCTTCTCTATCCTCTATGGAATTAGAGACATTAGAAGATGTATCTACTAGTAAGATGTCATCGAGTGATGAATCCAAAGGAGGGTCCACTATAGAAGACATCTATCAAATAACATTGAATGAGCCGTCAAGATGGAATAAGAGACGCAAAAGTTTCTGAGCCAGACCTTGATATGCCAAATGATTCGTAGACAATTAAATTAGGATCTATGCTCAGTTTAGAAGAATGAGAGGATTATGTGTCTCTGATTCAGGAGTTTTGCGATATCTTCGCTTCCAGTTATGATGAACTTAAAGGCATTGCTCCTAGCTTGCTGGCTGTTCATACAATCCCTAAAGGAAGAGAGTCACCCTTTGCATTAGAAGGTAAGGGATATGCCTTTTGAACTAAGGGATAGGCTGTTTGAGAAGCTACAGAAGTTTCGAAAAGCGGGTTTGAACTTCCATGTTCAACATACTGAATGGTGTTCACCAGTTGTGATCAAGAAGAAGAAAAATAACCAAATTCAGCTTTGCATGGACTTTAGAGAGCTAAATAAGCATTGAAGGACTACTACCCTTTGCTCTTTATTGACCAAATTTTGGATCAACTAGCGAGTAGGAAAATATATTCGTTCATGGATTGCTTTGTGGGATATAACCAGATGGCTATTGCAAAAGAAGACAAGCTTAAAACGATGTTTATTACTGTCTTTGTGATGCCAGGAGGCATATTTCACGGTGGATTCTGTGCCACGGTGGATTCCGTGAGGTTTTACGGTGGATTCCGTAAACTTAGATGACCGGGGCTCATACGCAAAGAGGATTCTTTGTGCGAGAAGTTGATGGGGACGCCTGTCCTTTTCGGGCGTTTCATTAATTTAATATGGTCGGGCGTTTCCATCAACTTCTCGCACAAAGAATCCTCTTTGCGTATGAGCCCCGGTCATCTAAGTTTACGGAATCCACCGTAAAACCTCACGGAATCCACCGTGGCACAGAATCCACCATGAAATATGCCTCCTGGCATCACTTTGGTACCTTTATGTACCATGTGATGGCATTTGGTTTATGTAATGCACCTGGTTCATGGCAACTAACAACAAACAAGACCTTTGGTGACATCTCCCTAGAGGAGTTGAAAGCATCTATCGATGATTTGGGGTCAGCCATTATAAGAGAAAGACAATTGATTATTTTGCGAAAGTGTTTGAGTATTGCAAACAATCCTGCATAGCTCTTAATCCACAGAAGTGCGTCGTTGGGGTGCCTTATGGGCTATTGTTAGGTCATATCTTTGGTTTGGTAGGAACCCTGATTGACCCTGAAAAGATCAAGGTCATAGTCGCCATGAGTCCACTATGCACTCTGAAAGAAGTGCATAGCTTTTTGTCATCGATAGGGTATTATCGACGGTTCATAAATGCCCTAGCAGAAAGAATGTTGCCATTAATGAATTTTTTGTCCTTTAGCTATCTATTTGAATGGAGAAACCCTTGTAAGGTAGCATTTAATGATGTGAAATAGGAGCTAGTAAAAGCACCAGTTTTAAAAGCACCTAAAAGGGTAGAAGTATTCTATATATTTTCAGTAGCCACCATGCATAGTATAACCTCTTGCTTATTCCAAATTTGGGAGGAAAAGTGGTACCATCTAATCGCTTCTGCTAGTCAGAGGTTGGGCATATTAGAAATTTACACCAACATGGAGAAATTGTGCCTTGCAATGGTATTTGTGACTAAAGAATTCAAGCACTACATCCTCTATGAGAAGATAGTTTTTTATACAAAGGCCGAAGGGTTTAGATTGTTAATGAACAAGTTACAGTTGCTCAACCTTTAGCAAAGTGGTTAATCACTTTGTAGGAATTAGATTATGAGATTAGAAGTAAGTTGGAAAAATTGCAAGGTATTGTGGAATGCCTTGGGGATTTTGGGGAGCCAAAGGAGACTTTAGTTGAAGGAAGTGATATCGAGGAAATGTTTTAAATTGATACGATGTGTATTTCCTCCTAGTATCCTGCTATAACGCATTACCTCTTGATAGGAGAGGCTAGAGTTGGTTTATCAAAATCTGAAAAGAGGAAAATTAGATAGCAAGCATTGAATTTTTCTTTGATCACACGAACACTATATGGGCAAGGGGTCGATGATATCAATCGTTGATGTGTAATTCTTGACAAGGTTCCATTCATTTTGGAAGAGTGTCATGACTCCGCTTGTAGAGGGCATTTTGCTGGACATCTCACAACCCAGAAAGTATTAAGAGTTGGATATTGGTGGCCATCCATTTTTGAAGATGCCTTTGAGTGTGTTAAGAGATGCGATACTTCTCAATGGCATGACAGTAGGGAGAATAGAAAGTGACCATTTACTCTGATTTTGGCTATACATCCATTCGAGAAGTAGGCCATAAACTTTGTGGGTCCTATTACTTTGTCATCCACTACGCAAAAGCAATATATTATCGTGGCGATATTGACTATTTTACAAAGTGGTCAGAGGCATGAGTGACGAGGAAGGAGGATGAAAAGGAGACTGTCAGTTTCCTATTAGAGCAGATTATGTGACGATTTGGTCTACCAAAAAGCAATATATTATCGTGGCGATATTGACTATTTTACAAAGTGGTCAGAGGCATGAGTGACGAGGAAGGAGGATGAAAAGGAGACTGTCAGTTTCCTATTAGAGCAGATTATGTGACGATTTGGTCTACCAAAAGAATTAGTATCAGACCGCCACTACAACAGAAACGAGACATAGACGCGCATGTTAGACACGCAAAGTTGGGCGCGTCTATCATTGCATCTATATGTGCATGTAAAAGAGCGTGTAAATAGACACGAATTTTGCGTCTATATATCCGCGTAAATAGATGCCAATATAGACGCGCCACCAGATGCGCAATTATTTAACCACCTAAAATTGGACTTAATATAATTAAAAAACCAAAGTTAATAATTATTTAACCACCTGAAATTGATTCTTGAGTATGCACGTGTGCGCATGATAAAAACCATAGAATTAAGAATACACATTGAATCATTGAACATTGAATAAAAAAACCAGAGTTAATAATTATTTTTACATTGCTCTCTAATGAATGGCAGTTCCTCCAGTTGACAAGCCTGATATAAGTAATTAGCGGCAAGCGACAGAACCCTTATTATACAATTAGTAGCAAGCATTGTAATATGCATCTCGTAATTTCCGTACTTGAATATGATAAAAAATACTTCCTTTTTATTATGGAAAATTCAATTTAGCTTTAAACTTGACTATTGATTCTTGAGTATGCACGTGTGCGCATGATAAAAACCATAGAATTAAGAATACACATTGAATCATTAAGCAAATTAAGTATGTTACAGTGAATGATCCATCTCATCTTCAATGAGATCAGCCCTTGCTAAACTATCTACTTGTAGGTCTATGTTACCAAGAGGTAACGAAACAAATAAGTCTATCCCACTATCAGATGTGTTGCTATATTGCTCAATAACTTCATCAATATCATCGACAATCACATTATTGTCTTCTTCTGCGTTTCCTTGAACATCCTCACGAGGTTCATCTTGTACTATATCATGCATATCATCCATTATGGTGTCATCATGCACATCATCATTAATTGTTGGATTGTCATCTGCTATCTCCATGTCGCTAATATAACCATATATTGGTTTTGAACTATTAGATACAGGGATGACATACCACCATCGGTTATTGTTTACCATTGGATGATACACAACCTGTATTTGAAAAACAAAAGCAAGAAACTTAAATACTTATTATATTTGTGTATATGTATCACATGTATACATATTAAAAATTAGCTTTTGCATATATGTGTGCTCGCATTGTTGAGGTAGTACTAATGTGTCATTCTTGTTTTGGTGAAATTTTGTAGAGTCAATGATTACAAAACCACTTGGATGACGTCTGATTGTGCAATGCTCACCATTTGTTACCACTTCTTTAAAGTAGTTCACATCCAATACATATATAAAGAATCGTCTGAAGTCAAGCTTCAGAATATCTTGGATCAAGCCATAATAACCTTCCATGGTACCATTGGCATCCTCAAAGTGAGCAAGGACACCACAATCTTGGGTATTTCTCTTTTCATCTATACGTTGAGTTCGAAGATATTTACCCTCACACCAAATAGCATTGAATAATGTGCACTAGTATTAAAAGATAAAAGATCAAACATGTCAATTATTTATATAAAATATAACTTATAGAAACAAATTAATTGATCGTATGTCTCACCTTTGATAAGCAACCTTGTGCGTATTCCCACTCTTCTTGAGATATATTAATTTCCTTCTCTTTTTCCATTCTCTCCATTTTCTCATGTAACCAATCTATATCAATATGGCGTGGGAGCGCATTTAGATGATCTGGAAATAAGACATTACGTCCATATCTAGTGCGAAATGCTTATCTTTCACTTTTTCTTCTTGCCCTTGCTTCATTATATAGTGTCACCCATTTGCTCATTACATCACTATTGAGCACACAAAAACTATTCAACTTATGAAGTTCTTCTTTTGTTAGCACTTTACTCATTCCTTTTCCTTGAGGTATTATAGAGGTCATCCTCAAGTCTTCATCATCTTTCCATAGTCGTGATTAAGAGGGATCCACTTCAGCAAGATATTCAGAGATATAAACAAGGGATGATTGCACTAACCAACCCTTAGCCATGCTTCCCTCAAGCCGTGCTTTTTGTCTCACAAAATCTTTCAAGGTTTTCATGAGGCGCTCAAGAAAAAACATCCACCTTACATGATCTGCCCCACAAAGTGCGATCTCATCTATCAAATGTACAAGTAAATATAATTGAGTAGTCAAAATGGATCGAGGAAAAATTTCCTCCACCAAACAAACCACCTCAATAGATAATACTCGAGCATCTTGCAATGTGTTTGGATCAATTTTCTTCAAGCTCACGTATCTGTCAGGATGTATTTGAGAATTGTTTATTTTTGTGTAGAAATTCAAAGATATATAATGAAAAAATACAATGTATACACACCTCACAAGCTCTCTCATCTTGTAAATGATATCACATACATCTTTGGATACACAATGGGATATGCTAGTAGGAAGTACGAACTGAATGTAAACAATATTCATAGATCAAATGATTAGTTGAGGAAAAAGTCGTCATACCCCAAAGTTTACACATAGTTACTCCACTAATTACTATATTCATGGTTAGAGATACCTTTACTTGAATCATTTTGTGCCAATCGTGGGACTTCAAACCAGATAGTTGCTCCACACCTCTTTTCTTTTTCTTTATGAAGGCTCCCTTGAGACATCTCATACATCCTGTGGGTGTTTGAAAGCTACATATTTGTTCCTTCACTATTTTTTCCTCGTTCCTTGACAACATCCAAGGTGCATGGGGTACCTCAATCTTTCCTCTAGGTCCAATGCATGGCCAGGCTCATCTCATGCGACCAATGTTAGGTAAATCCTCCCTTGCATTGACTGAATCACGAGCCCCTATCAAGTGATCCCATAATGTAGATACAACATTTTTGAATATGTGCATGGGGTCCAACAAGTGATTGATCTTGAGTTCAGTCCAGTACAGAAGACGAAAAAATATAGAGAACCTAACAAACAAACAATATATTATGTAAACTAGTCATCATGCTAAATACTTTAAAGTCAATCGAGAGAAATGCACTTCTTACCGACTCATGCCGAGTGGAGGGTGGCTGTCCGCATTAATCCATCTCTCCTTCCAATCTCGAATGGTTAGAGATTGTGAAGGCATTCCATTAGTAGGGAGAACATATTTGGGATGTTCAATAGGAAGAAATTGATGATGATTGTCGTAGATAACCTTCTTTAAACGTGCCGGTCTAGAGGAAACTAGAGAGGGACCGCAAATAGGACATGCATGATATCCTAATATAGTTAAACCTGAACAAACAAGTGAATTAATAAAATGCAATTGATTCAAGTCTTGAATTTCAAATATAGAGTTATATACATGTACCTGAACACTCTCCGTATCCTGGAAAGTCATGCATGGTCCACATAAACATGGCCTTCAATGTGAAATCTCTAGAGGATGCATATGCGCTTGTATCTTGCACCTCAATACCTTCCCATAACATTTCTAACTCTTCAATCAAAGGCTCTAAGTAAATGTCCATATTTTTTACCTTGTGCTTTCTAGAAATCAAAAGGGACAACATTACATGTCCCTTTTTAATTGCCATGGATGGAGGAATATTATAGTTCACTAATACCACTGGCCATACATTGTATGATGTGCTTTTGATGCCAAATGGATTGATTCCATCCATACCTAAACCAAATCTCAAATTTCTTGGCTCTTCTTTGAAAACGGGCCACAAATTATCTATATGTTGCCATGCCGGTGTGTCTGCAGGGATCCTCCATTTTCCATCACTTGAACGATGACTAGCATGCCATGACATGAGCTTTCCAATAGACTTATACTTGAACATAAGTTTTATACATGGAACAATCGAAAAATGTTGCAAAACCTTACGAAGCACATCCATTGACTTCATCTCCACTTCATATCTTGATTCGCCACAAACAGGACACTCTCGTGTGAACTCATGAATCCCACAAAATAAGACACAATCATTGACACATGCATGGATCTTGACATAATCGAGGCCTCCTAGAGATGTCATGTAATGTCTTGCTTGCTCTCTCTTAGTTGGCAATTGTTTTCCTTTTGGAAGCATTTGTGATAATAACCTACATATATTTTTGAAAGTGAGTTAAAAAACCACCAACATATATTTCTGTCTGATTTCAAAATAGAACAATTAATATTTGATTCATAAGCCAAACTGAATTGATACCTGCTTCAATAACGCATCCAAACTAACATTACTCCATCCATAAATTGTTTGCAAGTTAAGTATCTCGAGGGACGCACGAAGAATGGAGTACGTACAACCTTCATACAACGGAGTAGATGACGCTACGTATAGTGGATCATCTGGCTTCGTAGAGTGACCTTCTCCCTGAACCGGTTGCGAAAATAGATGGTGTACCATGTTGTCCAAAATCTCATCCTCTACGACTTGATGAGGCATTTCATGAGGGCTACCATCATGGTCGTGAGTCTCTACTCTTCTTGAAGACTCTGCCTCCTCGCGTCGACGTTTTGCAGCCTCTCGATGCCTGGGAGGGACCATCTGAGGATGTTGCATCGCATCCTGCTCAACCACAAAAGGGAGTTTCATGTACGTTGATATATAATTCCCGTAACATAGACATACAATCTTAGTGGTTAAAAAAAACAATGAATACCGGTGATTTTTCTCGGTCCCATTCTCCATACAAGCTGAGGTGTGACATTGCCATTCGACGTGCTCCAAAAATACACCCTCGACAATGATCACACATGCATTTAATTTTTCGTCATAGCCATGCATCTCGATTGTGAAGACGTAATGTTTCATTCTCACTTGAGGATGTGCTCATTGACTCATCAGCATGCACTGCACTAGGTGATGACGACAACATGATTAAACCTAATTCATAACAACATCAAAATATTTGTCATTCATATATTTACATAAAAACTTCAAGCTAGCGTATTAATTATTCTAAGATCTCAATTTTAAATACACAAAACTCATCATAAATACATTAAAACTTATGATAAGAATTCACTATCAAAACTTATCTTAAAAACAAAGAATTATGATAAAGCCTAAATGCGCGTCTATATCCGCGTTTACATATGCATCTATATTAGCGTCTATTTGCGCGTCTATGTTCGCGTCTATACTCGCATTTACATATACCTTAGACGTGCAAATACATGCCAAAATAGATGCACACTCAAAATTCAAACCATACTTAAATCATTTCTTTTCAAACTGCGCCTTTCCTTTCTTGAGTTTTTTGCGGTTCTGAAACTTGAGTTTAGCTGACATGCAGTCTCTTCATGCCTCACCTAGTCTCTTCATGCCTCACCTCCTCATGACTCACCTCTTCTTTCATTTCAAACACACAAGAAGGGAAAAAGGAAAGCCAAGGAGAGGAAGAAAGAGAGAATAAGAGAGAGGAGAACAAGAGGAAGAAGAAGCAGCAAGCAAACAAGCAAGCATCAAGGGAGGGTAACTTACCAAGGAGAGGAAGAAGGAAACATGACTCACCTCTTCTTTCATTTCAAACACACAAGAAGGGAAAAAGGAAATCCAAGGAGAGGAAGAAAGAGAGAACAAGAGAGAGGAGAACAAGAGGAAGAAGAAGCAGCAAGCAAACAAGCAAGCATCAAGGGAGGGTAACTTACCAAGGAGAGGAAGAAGGAGAAGGAAGAAGCGCCACCACCCACCACACCAAACACCCAAGGTGAGTCTCTCTCTCTCTCTCTCTCTCTCTCTCTCTTTCTCTCTCTCTTTCTCTCTCTGCTCTGTCTGTGTATTAGGATTTCTGATTCCATTATGTATTGCATTTTGTAAATCATCAATGGCGATTGTCAGACTAAAATCAGCCGACTGAGCGTGTGTACCAGCGCGTCTACATTTCAGTGTAGACGCAGGTATAGACGTGAAGAAATGTTTTCTCTCATTGTGTTTGAGGACGTGTCTTAGAGTGCGTGTACTTGCGCGTGTGGTCTACAGTCTACATGCGATGATACATGCGCGCGCTAGAGCATTGACCTAGAATATGCGTCTAACAGCATGTCTATACTACATCTCAGATGCGGATATAGACGCGCTGGAAAGAGGGTTGACTTTAGGAACGCGTCTGAGAGGGCGTCTAACCTGCAATTTAGACGCAGTCATACACGCGCCAGCTCTCCTAGCTCTGATAAGAAACAATATATTTTTGCAATGATGAATGTGACCAATCCCATATTTGTGTTTATCATTTTTCTTGTTTATGAGAAGCATTAGCACTTAAGTTTTATGCTCAATGTCTAAAAAAGCTCTTTGAAAATGTTTAGGTATGGATGAAGGTAATATATGATTTTTTGTATGCAAACAAATTTATCTTTTTCCTGTGTTTTTTTGCAGATGTCCTATCCTGGTTTGTCTAGCAATGACCCGGATCTAGATCGCATGAATGATACATTGGCCTTTTTCAGTAGGGGGATCAATGTATTTTTTAGAGGTTTTCCTAGCAGGGAAGACTTCATGGGAGAGATGACCAGACACCTTGGCCGCTCTCCCACAGCACACGAGGTGTTCAACATCATGTCTAGAATGCCTCTGACGTCTTTGCCTGGCACTACTTCTCAAACTCCAATTGCAGGTACTCCACATGCAGGTACTCCATGTGCAGCACCTGTTCATGCATCGGCTGAAGCACAAGCATCAGCCGACGCAGGTGTATCTACAGAAGCACGTGCATCCAGTGAGGCAGAGGGTAGTTGACAAAGAGGGAGGAGGGAGAGTCGAGGGGGAGGACGAGGCTTGTGTGGGGGTTGCCTAGGAGGTGGCGAGTGATCACCCTCACCAGTAGATCACCTAGAGGAGCCTATACGCCAGTACTATAGCACTACAACAAAAAGGCCTCATACACGCACATTTAGACGCGATTTTTGAATATAGAGAAAAACTTACAGGCGTATCTATTCGCCCGTCTATTTGCGCGTCTATCATTCCGCGTCTATAATCGCATGTATCGATGAATTTACACGCACAAATAGACGCGCAATAGACGCACATACACACGGTCATATAGACACGCTAATAGACGCGCTTTTACAAGCACTGATAGATGCAAACGAAAAACAAAAAATATCATTTTTTAAGAAAGATATTTAATTTCTTTTTTAATTTGAATTATGCAGCACGTGTATGATCGTGTGTAGTCTGCATTATAGACACGCGAATAAACGTGAATTACCTGCAATTTAGATGCGCTGATAGACGCGCAAAACAGAACTGGAAAAAAAAAGCCAGAGAGCATGTGGTTGTTCTGTATTTGGAAAAAAGACAATGTATCTTATGGGCACGAGAATTGAAAGTAAAAGTCCATGTATTCATTATATATCAAAGTATTTACAAGGGAAGTTTTGAGTGCTTACGACCTAAAGCGTGGCCGCAAGCAGTAGGCTCAAAGAGATATCATACATATACAAGAAAAGAAGGCCTTATGAGGAGGTATGGTGCTCCTCTACAAATCTAAAGAGGAAACATCCTCGCTAGTACCACCATGGCTACTAGCGTCGCTATCCCCCTCCTCGCTGTGCTCCACATCTGGATTTGCCTACACACACAAAAGATTAGGGTTGCTTAAGGTGGAGAAAAAGTTATAACTAGTTATACTTTTAATAGGAAAGTAAGAAAAACATACCTCCTCTGGTTGTCAAATCCTCATGGCCCGGTTGTATTGGTCCTCAGTGATGAGACCCTCCTCATAAAAGTGAAGCCATGTCGCTGCACGGTTATGGCCTCGATGGTAACCTACCTCTCTAGGGTTAGGTGTCCTACCAACGATGATAGTCTGCAAAACATTTAGAGATATACAAAGAATTAGACGTCACAATATATTAGACTAAAATATATAAAGAATTTAAAGAAATATAAATTTAAAAAAACTAGAAATCAAAATATACTTACAAACTCTGCCTCCCACGACTCTTTGTTGCCCGACCCATAATGCGACGATCCCATGGTTTCCATTTGGATCTGTCGCGCCTCTGCGTGCTGGCGACTCTTCACTTTCTCAGCTACTTTCTTCTTGGCTTTCTTCCACACTATGCGGTGGCACATAGGTGGTTGGCTCTAGGCTCCACACCCCTCCTCCAGCCTTCAGAGTGAGTCCCTGGCCCGTGTCATGAGGTGGGATCTTTTGTTGTGAAGCATATCCCTCACTTTTGTATGTCCCCAATCATCCGAGAATCGCTGACCCTCAGGATTTGGGTACCTCCTATGGACTGCCCTCAATACCTCCTGCCACAAGCCGCTTTTCTGATTTTTGAAGGCAATGAAACAATCTTTATACGTCGCATGCACAACGCTCCTCATGTACGCCATTACATCCCTCCCCTCATCATCATGAAAGATGCCACCGGCATCTGTAACTCTATAGTAATGGTGTACAACCTCCTCTACATGATCTACTGGTGAGGGTGATCGCTCGCCACCTCCTAGGCAACCCCCACACAACCCTCGTCCTCCCCCTCAACTCTCCCTCCTCCGTCTCTGTGGACTGCCCTCTGCCACGCTGGACGCACGAGCTTCTGTAGATGCACGTGCTTCTTCAGATGCTTGTGCTTGAGTTGATGCACGTGGAGCACGTGGAGTACTTGCAAATGGAGTACCTGCATATGGAGTATCTATATGTGGAGTACCTGCATGTGGAGTCTGGGAAGTAGTGGCAGGCAAAGATGCCAGAGGCATCCTAGACATGACACTGAACACCTCGTCCACTGTGGGAGAGCGGCCAAGGTGTCTGGTCATCTCTCTCATGCAGTCTTCCCTACTAGGAAAACCTCCAAAAAATGCATTGACCCCCTGCCAAAGGAGGCCAATGTATCATTCATGCGATCCATATCTGGGTCATTGCTAGATGAACCAGGATACGACATCTGCAAAAAAAACACAGGAAAAAGATAAATTTATTTGCATACAAAAAATCATATATAACCTACATTTTCAAAGAGCTTTCTTTAGACATTGAGCAGAACACTTAAGTGCTAATGCTTCTCTTAAACAAGAAAACTGATAAACACTTAAGTGACTATCCATAGACTAGAGGGCACATTGAGGCCTATATGCCTAGGTGAGGGCTCTAATTCACAAGATCCACATGTAGAACACACGAGTTTCAATCTCACTTTATGTAAAGAATATAATGTTTGTATAAATGTGTATAAAAGTATACCATTTCCTAATTTGTCACTTTTAGATCTAACTAGACTTCTATTTAGGAGTTAATCAATACCATGCAACAAGATTCTGCCCTAGATGATGTCACAAAAGGACCTTGCTCAAAAGTATTTATTATTGATTGTAGCCTTATAAACTTCAATATAGAAAATTTTATAAAAGACTATGACTAGGGTGTCCTAAATTGTAGCATAGCTTTCCTATTGTATACAAAAACACTACATTACAGTTTTTAAGCCTTTGATATAACATTGCAGTCCGTCTATTTGTGCATCTAACGTGCAGCACAGACGCGCTGCCAGACACGCATCCCAGGTCAATGAGTGTCTACAATCGTGTATAGACTGCAGGTCAACCTTCTTTGCAGCGCGTGTATCATCGCGTGTACATTGCAGAGCACACGTGCCAGCACACGTGCTCTAAGACGTGCTCTTAGACGCTCTGAGAGGAGACATTTTTGCATATCTATGTCCGCATCTAAACTGAGATATAGACACGCTAGCAGATGCACTGGGTCGGCTGATTTTAGGCCGACGACAGCCATTGACGATTTACCTATTGCAATACATAATGGAATCACAAATAAATCCTAAATACACAGAAAGAGCAGAGAGAGGAAGAGAGAAACAAAGAGAGAGAGAGAGAGAGACTCACCTTGGGTGTTTGGTGTGGCAGGTGGTGGCGCTTCTCCTTCTCCTTCTTCCTCTCCTTGGTAAGTTACCCTCCCTTGATTCTTGTTTGCTTGCTTGCTGCTTCTTCTTGTTCTCCTCTTTCTTGTTCTCTCTTTCTTCCTCTCCTTGGCTTTCCTTTTTCCCTTCTTGTGTGTTTGAAATAAAAGAAGAGGTGAGTCATGAGGAGGTGAGGCATGAAGAGACTACATGTCGGCTTAACTCAAGCTTCAGTACCGCAAAAAACGCAAGAAAGGAAAGGCACAGTTTGAAAAGAAATGATTTAAGTATGGTTTGAATTTTGACGTGTGCATCTATTTTCGCATGTATATGTGCATCTATTTTTCAGATAGACGCGATTATAGACGCCAAAATAGACGCATAGGTAGACGCAGATTTAGACGCGCATTTGGGATTGATCATAATTTTTTGTTTTTAAGATAAGTTTTGATAGTGAATTCTTCTTAAGTTTTGATAAGTTAAGATAAGTTAAGATAAGTTTTAAGATGATGATTTTTGTGCATTTAAAATTAAGATCTTATGTAAACATATGCATGACAAATATTTTGATGTTATCATGAATTAGGTTTAATCATGTCGATGTCGTCATCACCTAGTGCGGTGCAAGCTAGTGAGTCAATGAGCACATCCTCAAGTGAGGATGAAACATTGCGTCTTCATAATCGAGATGCATGGCTACGATGAAAAATTAAATGCATGTGTGATCGTTGTCGAGGGTGTATTTTTCGAGCACGTCGAATTGCAATGTCACACCTCAGCTTGTATGGAGAATGGAACCAAGAAAAATCACCGGTATTCATTGTTTTTTTTACCACTAAGATTGCTAGTCTATGTTATGGGAATTATATATCAATGTACATGAAACTCCCTTTTGTGGTTGAGCAGGATGCGGTGCCACATCCTCAGATGCTCCCTCCCGGGCGTCGAGAGGCTGCAAAATGTCGACATGAGGAGACAGAGTCTTCAAGAAGAGTAGAGACTGACGACCATGATAGTAGCCCTCATGAAATGCCCCATCAAGTCGTAGAGGATGAGATTTTGGACAACATGGTACACCATCTATTTTCACAACCGGTTCAGGGAGAATGTCACTCTACGAAGCCAGATGATCCACTATATGTAGCATCATCTACTCTGTTGTATGAAGGTTGTACGTACTCCGTTCTTCATGTGTCCCTCGAGATACTTAACTTGAAAACAATTTATGGATGGAGTAATGTCAGTTTGGATACGTTATTGAAGTAGGTATCAATTCAATTTGGCTTATATACGAATCATAATATTAATTATTAATTCTATTTTGAAATCAGACAGAAATATATGTTGGTGGTTTTTTAACTCACTTTTAAAATATATGTAGGTTATTATCACAAATGCTTCCAAAAGGAAACAAATTGCCAACTAAGAGAGAGCTAACAAGACATTACTTGACATCTCTGGGAGGCCTCGATTATGTCAAGATCCATGCATGTGTAAATGATTGTGTCTTATTTCATAGGATTCATGAGTTCACACGAGAGTGTCCTGTTTGTGGCGAATCAAGATACGAACTGGAGATGAAGTCAATGGATGTGCCTCGTGAGGTTTTGCGACATTTTTCGATTGTTCCACGTATAAAACTTATGTTCAAGTGTAAGTCTATTGGAAAGCTCATGTCATGGCATGCTAGTCATCATTCAAGTGATGGAAAATGGAGGATCTCTGCATACACACCTGCATGGCAACATATAGATAATTTGTGGCCTGTTTTCAAAGAAGAGCCAAGAAATTTGAGATTTTGTCTAGGTATGGATGGAATCAATCCATTTGGCATCAAAAGCACATCATACAGTGTATGGCCAATGGTATTGGTGAACTATAATATTCCTCCATCCATGGCAATTAAAAAGGGACATGTGATGTTGTCCCATCTGATTCCTGGAAAGCACAAGGTAAAAAACATGAACATTTACGTAGATCCTTTGATTGAAGAGTTAGAAATGTTATGGGAATGTATTGAGGTGCAAGATACAAGTGCATCTGCATCCTCTAGAGATTTCACATTGAAGGCCATGTTGTTGTGGACCATGCACGACTTTCCAAGATACGGAGAGTGTTCAGGCACATGTATATAACTCTATATTTGAAATTCAAGACTTGAATCAATTGCATTTTATTAATTCACTTGTTTTTTCAGGTTTAACCACGTCAGGATATCATGCATGTCCTATTTGCGGTCCCTCTCTAGTTTCCTCTAGGCCGGCACGTTTAAAGAAGGTTATCTACGACAACCATCATCGATTTCTTCCTATTGACCATCCCAAATATGTTCTCCCTACTAATGGAATGACTCCACAATCTCTAACCATTCGAGATTGGAAGGAGAGATGGATTAATGCCGACAACCACCCTCCACATGGCATGAGTCGGTAAGAAGTGCATTTCTCTCGATTGACTTTAAAGTATTTAGCATGATGAAATGTTTACATAATATATTGTTTGTTTGTTAGGTTCTCTATATTATTTATTCTTCCGTACTAGAGTGAACTCAAGATCCATCACCTGTTGGACCCCATGCACATATTCAAAAATGTTGTATCTACATTATGGGATCACTTGATAGGGGCTCGCGATTCAGTTAATGTAAGGGAGGATTTACGTAACATTGGTTGCATGAGATGAGCTTGGCCATGAATTGGACCCAGAGGAAAGATTGAGCTACCCCATGCACCTTGGATATTGTCAAAGAACGAGGAAAAAATAGTGAAGGAACAAATATATAGCTTTTGAACACCCACAGGATGTATGAGATGTCTCAAGGGAGCCTTCATAAAGAAAAAGAAAAGAGGTGTGGAGCAACTATCTGGTTTGAAGTCCTACGATTGGCACAAAATGATTCAAGTAAGGGTATCTCTAACCATGAATATAGTAATTAGTGGCGTAACTATGTGTAAACTTTGGGGTATGATGACTTTTTTCTCAACTAATCATTTGTATCTATGAATATTGTTTACATTTAGTTCGTACTTCCTATTAGCATATCCCATTGTGCCTCTAAAGATATACGTGATATCATTTACAAGATGGGAGAGCTTGTGAGGTATATATACATTGTATTTTTTCATTATATATCTTTCAATTTCTACACAAAAATAAACAATTCTCAAATACATCTTGATAGATACGTGAGCTCGAAGGAAATTGATCCAAACACATTGCAAGATGCTCGAGTATTATCTATTGAGGTGGTTTGTTTGGTGGAGGAAATTTTTCCTCGATACATTTTGACTACTCAATTACATTTACTCGTACATTTGATTGATGATATCGCACTTTGTGGGGTAGTTCATGTAAGGTGGATGTTTTTTCTTGAGCGCTTCATGAAAACCTTGAAAGATTTTGTGAGGCAAAAACCACGGCCTGAGGGAAGCATGGCTGAGGGTTGGTTAGTGCAATCATCCCTTGTTTATATCTCTGAATATCTTGTTGAAGTGGATCCCTCTCAACCACGACTATGGAAAGATGATGAAGACTTGAGGATGACCTCTATAGTACCTCAAGGAAAAGGAATGAGTAAAGTGCTAACAAAAGAATAACTTCGTAAGTTAAATAGTTTTTATGTGCTCAATAGTGATGTTATGAGCAAATGGGTGACACTATATAATGAAGCAAGGGCAAGAAGAAAAAGAGAAAGACAAGAATTTCGCACTAGATATGGACGTAATGTCTCATTTCCAGATCATCTAAATGCGCTCCCATGTCATATTGACATAGATTGGTTACATGAGGAAATGGAGAGAATGGAAAAAGAGGAGGAAATTAATATATCTCAAGAAGAGTGGGAATACGCACGAGGTTGCTTATCAAAGGTGAGACATACTATCAATTAATTTGTTTCTATAAGTTTTATTTTATATAAATAATTGACATGTTTGATCTTTGATCTTTTACTACTAGTGCACATTATTCAATGCACTTTGGTGTGAGGGTAAACATCTTGGAACTCAACGTATAGATGAAAAGAGAAATACCCAAGATTGTGGTATCCTTGCTCACTTCGAGACTGCCAATGGTACCATGGAAGGTTATTGTGGCTTGATCCAAGATATTCTGAAGCTTGACTTCAGATGATTCTTTATATATGTACTGGATGTGAAGTGGTTTAAAGAAGTGGTAACAAATGGTGAGCATTGCACAATCAGACGTCATCCAAGTGGTTTTGTAATCATTGACTCTACAAAATTTCACCAAAACAAGAATGACACATTAGTACCACCTCAACAATGCGAGCAGGTATATATGCAAAGGCTAATTTTTTTATATGTATACATTTGATACATATACACAATATAATAAGTACTTAAGTCAATGCGCTTTTGTTTTTCAAATACAGGTTGTGTATCATCCAATGGTAAACAATAACCGATGGTGGTATGTCATCCCTATATCTAATCGTTCAAAACCAATATATGGTAATATTACTGATATGGAGATAGCAGATGACAATCTAACAATTAATGATGATGTGCATGATGACACCATAATGAATGATATGCGTGATATAGTCCAAGATGAACCTTGCGATGATGTTCAAGGAAACACAGAAGAAGACAATAATGTAATTGTCGATGATATTGATGAAGTTATTGAGCAATATAGCAACACATCTGATAGTGGAATAGACTTATTTGTTTTGTTACCTCTTGGTAACATAGACCTAGAAGTAGATAGTTTAGCAAGGGCTGATCTCATTGAAGATGAGATGGATCATTCACTGTAACATACTTAATTTGCTTATTGATTCAATATATGTGTATTCCTAATTCTATGCTTTTTATCATGCGCACACGTGCATACTCAAGAATCAATAGTCAATTTTGAAGCAAGCATTGAATTTTCCATAATAAAAAGGAAGTATCTTTTATTATCTTCAAGTACATAGAGAAATTACGAGATACATATTGCAATGCTTGCTACTAATTGTAAGGTTTCTGTCGCTTGCTGTTAATTACTTATATCAGGCTTGTCAACTGGAGGAACTGCCATTCATTAGAGAGCAATCAAAAAGTAATTATTAACTCTATTTTTTTAATTCAATGATTCAATGTGTATTCTTAATTCTATGGTTTTTATCATCCGCACATGTGCATGCTCAAGAATCAATTTCAAGTGATTAAATAATTATTAACTTTGGTTTTTCAATTATGTGAATTGCTAATTTTAGGTGGTTAAATAATTGTGCATCTGCTGGCAGGTCTATATTAGCGTCTATTTGCGCGGATATATAGACGCAAAATTCGTGTCTATTTACACGCACGTTTACACGCATTTATAGACGCTCTGATAGACGCGCCCAACTTTGCGCATCTAACGTGCGCGTCTATGCCTCGTTTCTGTTATAGTGTATAGAGTTACAGATACTGGTGGCATCTTCCATAATGATGAAGGAAGGGATGTAATGGTATACATGACGAGCGTCGTGTATGCGATGTATAAAGATTGTTTCATCTACTTCAAAAATTAGAAAAGCGGCTTGTGGCAGAAGGTGTTGAGGGCAGTCCATAGGAGGTACCCAAATCCTAAGGGTTAGCAATTCTCGGATGATTAGGGATGCACAAAAGTGAGGACTGGCAGAATTATGTCTGAACATGGTTCAATCAGCCTGCTCGCAAGAAGCGCAGACGTTTAACGAAGTAAAAGAAGGCCGTGAGAATATTCCCACGACCTACTAGTGAGCCTCTCCGGCCTGTAGTACACTCTCAGACTCTGAAGTACAATGCAAAGATCGGAGCTGTCCGTGGATTTACTTTGGAGGAACTAAAGTTTGCAGGTATTTAAAAGAAACTTGCTCCAACTATTGGGATTGCTGTGGACCATCGATGGAAAGAACCAGCTTCACCTTTTAAACTTCCAGAGTATCTTGCATTCAGATGAACCATACCTAGATTCTGCCAAGCTGATTGATATGTATAACACGATCCTGGCTCTGCTGGAAGCTTGTACAGGCATTGAGAAATAAAGAAGAAGGGCAAACCCTTCATACTGAGATTGCTCAGAAAGGATTTAACAAGGATCTTCCAATTGGCAATTCTTTGGTGACAATGTACTCAAGGTGTGGCTCACTTGTTGAAGCACAAGAAATCATTAACAAGATACCAGTGCAGGATGTTGTATCATGAACAATTTTGTTGACAGCATATAATGAACATGGGCTTGCACAGGAAACTCTGACACTTTGTGAACTGATGAAGCTACAAAATCTTTGCCCCATTGCTTTTACCTTTGTTAGTGGCTTGAAAGCTTGAGCTTGCTTAGGAGCCTTGGAGTAAGGCCAAAAGTTACATGCTGAGATAAAAAGGACTTGAACAAAATTTGTTTGTTGACAGTTTCTTTGTTGTTGTAATTCACTTGACAAGCAATATAGTGATCTTTGGCATAAAAATTTGAGATCTTCTTGTTAGCCTCTTTCCTTGCAGCATTTTGAACCCCGTGTTCAGCAGCTCTTGCACGAACTCTACGACAGCGGCGGCTGCTCCTGCTCCTGAAAACCCAACTCCTTGAGCTCGGCAGTGGAAAGGCCCATACAACGCAGGTAGTAGAATTGTTGCTCTTTAGTTATTCCTGTACTTGTTGGAAGCTCCCACTCTTGAAGGTCGTATCGTAGCGCTCGGGTGCTTAGCTCCAACTTTCTTTTTACCTGTTCCACTGTAGCATCGCCCTCGGCTTGCGTCACGCGGAGCACCGTTTTGAGAAAGGCCTGACGCTCAGTCTTAGTGGTTATCTCTGCAGCCTCAGCCCTAGCCTCGGCCAGCATTCTCTCACAGTCTGCCACCACAAGCCGTTCTCTTAAATCCCTCACCCTGTCAAAGTTCTTTTTTTTCCACTCCATGGCTCTCTCCTCCATCTTTTGCCTTTGTTCCTCTTGCTGGACCACTAGGGTGGTTACCACCTGTTGCTACTCATTTGATAAGGACCATAACTGGTTTCTATCTTTTAGTTTTCTGAGCTAGGTGTTCTTCAGTGATCCCTCTTGCTTGATCAACAATGTTGTGCCTGTGGTGCGCTTCGGTCAGGATTTTTGATTTCTCTTGGACCAACTGTTCTAGACTCTGGATCTCAATGCGGAGCAGCCTCTTTTGATTAAAGGTCATGGCCATGAGGGCTTCCACATCTTTCTGGGAGGTCTCTAGCGCATCTTGCAATCTCTGTACTTCATCCTGTAGTCATTTTGCTTCTACTGCTGAGACCTCCGACCCTTCATTTTTCAGGAATTCGATTTTCCTGATTAGCCTGTCCTGTTCTTCCTGCTCGTGCCATGACTGGGGCTCCACTGCATGCTCTTGTGGAACAGTGGCCTCGCCTTCCTGAGCCTCCTGGTAGTGCTTTTCCACTTGGGCCACCCTTTGTTGGAGATCACTGTACTGCTGCATCAAAAGTTTTATGTTCCTTTGTTCCGCCACTAGGCTCTGCTCCTCATTCTCTAGCCTTTGCCTAAGGCGGCTTTCATTGGTTTGGGCTTGCTTCGTTTTCTCTTCTAGCTGGTCTTGCAGCGCCTTTATCTCTCTCCGTCTGTCAGCTTCCTGTCTTGAGACCTCTAGCCTGAGGGCCGCTGATGTCTCCTTTTCTTTCTCTAAGTCCAGTAGGGCGAGCTTCTTTTCTTCTTTTGCCTTGTCCAGTTGAGTGAGTAACTTGGCCACATATGTGTCATAGTCTGCGGCAGGTATGGGAGTATTGGGCATGGTGGTCGATGCCTCCAGCCTCAGTCGTTTGGGGTCTTGCCGAGACTCTACATCTGTGGCGGCGGGCCTTTTCAATCGAGTTTCAGGGACAATGTCGGCCATCTTGCTCATGAGAATCTGCATCATGGTCATGAGCTGTGCCACATCGAGAGGAGGCGCAGGGTGTGCAGCGGCGACGATCGTGATTTCAGCTTTTGTTGGCACAAAGGAGGGAGGGAGTGGATGTAGGAGGGACTTGCCCTTGCCTACCATCACCGGTGTTGCTTCCACGCTCGCGCTGGCTTCGGCTTTATGGCCAGGGCTTGCGGGTTCGAGTCCTCCGTCCCCTTGGGTCTCTTCCACTGACCTTCGGGTGGCTTCCGCTAGTTCGGCCAGTTCCTTGAGTCGCTGCTCCTCAGCTTCTTCCTCTACCCTCCTTTTCCTATCCTCTTCCGCCTTCTTTGACTCCTCTCTTATTTAGGTGAGCTCCTCCTCCTCTTTCCTCCTCCTTTCTTCCTCGGCCCTTCGAGACTCTTTCTTAGATTTTTTGATGTCAACCTGTTCTTCCTTACTTAATTTCTTTTTTTTCTCATTCTATCTCCTCTCACTTTTGCTTTGCTCTGCGGGTTTGGTTGCTCGTGGAGGGAGCACTTCCTACTGTCCCTTGTCGCTTACTGTTCCTTCGCTCGATTCCGCTCTGCCGTGGTGAGCTGAGCTTTCATGCGCCCCTATCTCCTCCACAATGCCCTCATTCTTTATTGCTTCGTCTATGATAGTTGTCAGGATGCCCCCGTATCTGATTGTAGCCACTTTCGACGCAGGTTTCTTCCTTGCAGAGCGCGCTGTTGAGGCAGGGGACTCTCCTTCGGTGATTCCGCCGAGGTGAGGAGGGCAGTTGAACTTTGAATGGTTTTCTATACGAATCCATTCCAGTCTATTTCTTCAGGGGTTCCTGCTGCTATGCTTTCTAACAGTGGGACCCGGATCCTGTTCATCAGCGCATTGTAACGCTGGCCCGAGAAGAGGGTATGGATCATTTTTTCTTGTAGTTTCACCACTGGGTCCGGGATGTCGGCCAAGCTGATTCCATCCATAGTATGCACCGCTTCTTTCTTGATCCCCAGCGTGGTGTAAACGTCTCGCCTCGGCCTTCTCTCTTTCTTTGGCACAAGCCCCAGGGCCTTTTCTATGATCGTTGCATTGAGGGGCACTTCGATTCTTCTTTCTTGCTCCCCTGTCCTTATTGTGACGGTGCCACAATTCTTGCTTTTGTCGAAATTCCTCAGGAAGTCTGCGCACATACTGTAATCCACTGCCTGCCCCACCTTTTCCACATACTTGTGGAGATGACATCTATCCACTAAGTCTTTGATCGTGGGTTCCTCCATGATGGCTTCGTCCAGATTCAGTGTGTGCTTGAAGGTGAAGTGACTGAATCCGAACGTCTCGACGGTGATGCCGAATTTGGTCATTTCCTCTTTTGAGAATGGTAGTTTGCCTCCTTTGTCCTGTCCTGCCATGACGGTGACCTGTCAACACACCATGCCAACAATTAATGCCCAACAATCGGCGCATTTCTAATTAGAACTAAGTTTGAGAGAAAAATAGATGGGCTTAAAGTGGGCACAATTGCTTAGAGGCTTGACCATTGCTATTGTTTTATTCTGCAATATTTTTCCATAGAAACTTTCTTAATTATAACAATATGCTAGCTAGATAACATAACTTTTCATCTTTGCTCTGCTCTTGGTCACCTTGCTCCCCCCTCCGTCAGGAATCTTTCAAAGAATCCTTCCTAGGATTAGCACAGGAAGGGCGAGGTAAAAGCACCTGTTCACGTGGATTGACTTACCTAGCCAATAGCCAATTATAGAAGTTTGGATTGTATTCGAGTTGGGCATGACAATCGAGAGTGGATGGTTGGATGGAGACTTGGGAAATATAGGTCAAAACATCATGGAAGAGATCTCCGGTACTAAGGCAACTGGCAACATGTAATTCCTCTTGGGTGAGGAATTGGTCAATGTAGGGGTGGGCGAGCACATGGTCGTCCAAATGCTGATCACGGGTGATGGCCAAGACCCTAAACGAGATAGGTGCCACGTACGTGGGGTCATATTTGATAGTTTTGATTGCCATGCGTTGCTCAGCATTGGTCATTATGCGACAACCTTTTTTCTCCCATTGGATCCTTAGCATAAACCACTGCTGCAAGAATGTGGAAGGTGAGCTTGCCATCTGTGTGAGCTCTTGCAGCTCCTGTGCAGGAGTAGAATGTGGAGGCTTATGGTAAGAAGTGATAAGTCTTCTGAGTGCAGCCTGATCCTTCGAGATTTCACCGTTTGCTATCGGTTTGGTAGCAATTTTGGGAACTTTAGTGGTCATAAGTTTGTATTCCTCCCAAGTGCATGGTAATGCACGGACATCCAAAGCAAGTGTTTCGTCAAGAAGACCTAGGTCTAGCCTCTCGTGGGTTCTAGCAAATGCAGTGAAAGTTTCATCTAACATTTTAATGCAGGTTATTAAATTATCCCCAGAAGTTGCAGCAAGATCCTTAGCCAAAGAGAGGAAAGGTCGTATTGCGTAGGAGGGTTTACGACCCTCTGGCAGTGCTGGTGCAACTGGACTAGATAGTTGTGACTTCCTCATCGGTGTCATGGTTCGGGCCTCGCAATGGGAGACACTTTGAGGCGCTGTAGGGAGCTTCAGAGACATGGGGGTTGTACTTGGTTCTGAGCGGGCAGTCATCGTGGTTTGTAAGTTCTTAGGATTAGGTAGGTTAAAGGCCTGGGGCATTTGCTTTGGTCGATAGACGAGCTAAGGCTTGCTAGCCGTCGTGCCCTGGCCCATTAACTGTGTTTTGGGCACCACGTGTGCAAACCCTCTTGTTAGGGTGAGGTTGTTCATAGATGAGGTTCTTAGCTGGCCCTTTTTAGGCACCCAAATCCAGGGATTGCCCTCGTGGTATCCTTGTGCCCACAAGAGGTCTTTGGGAATCCAATGCGGCGTGGTTGTGCATCTACAACGATAGCGCCTAGACTGCCTCTTGGGTCAGGACGGTTGATGATTTGGATGTTTAGGATCACACTTGGGTGGTTTACTCGGATGTGGTTTTTGCCGTTTCGGCACCCATAGAAACTTGGACTCTTTGGCCTTGGGAGCGCTCTTGGTGGGCGTGAGTCTGGGGTTGAGAATTTGGCACGTGGCCGTAGTTTCCGTCTGTTTAGACTCGAGCTGGAACGCGATAGTAGGGGTTTCTATCGGCGACTTCGTAAAAGTGGGGGAGTTAGGGAAGCCCTTGCTGAAAGTCATCACTATGCGCACATTGCCGATGGCAAGATATATGTGATTTAGGTTGTAATCCACATTACAGTTGGTTTGTTTTTTGAAAGTGCGACCTAATAGTGATACATTACCAACGTCCTTAGTGTCAGGAAACACATGGAAGAAGGCCGATAAACTTTCAGACTCGATGGAAATGACCACCTTGCATTTCCCTAGGAGTGGGTAAGCGGTACCCCCAAATGGGGTGAGTTAAGCGTTAGTGGGCTGTAGTTGCGGTTGACCAATGCATGTCCAATGGTCATGTGTTAGGATGTTGCAGTCAGCACTTTCATCAATCAAGGCATCGAAAAAATACACTGCTCCTGCTGCAACTGTGATCCGCAGGTATGCCAATGCCACTACTTCTTCATCCTGATCTGTCAGGTCAGTTACAGTAGCCATGCGGACATTCAGTGGGGGTTCTAACATGGGTGGCTCATGCAATGGATGTGAAGGAGGATAGTACTTCTTAATGCGGCTGCCATTAAAAAAGCCTATTCCCTCACCGTGAAGTGTCTCCAACTTGACATTTCCGGTCCTACCGATTACGCGTACCCTGAAAGGCCCTAGCCCCCAAAACTTCATCTTCTGTTTATGCCCTTTTACTGAGTACAGCAGAACAAGGTCCCCTTGTTTGAAGTCTCGTTGCGTGACATGCTTGTCAAACCACATCTTTCGTCGGGCCTTTTCACAAATCAGAGAATGAGTGGTGAGGAGTCGGGTCTCTGTTAAGCACTCAAGTTCTACTAAGCGGTTAGTCCAAGCCTCTCTTTCCTCCCAACGTTCCTAGACTGCTAGCCTCAAACTAGGGATGAAGAATTCTACGGGTAGAATGGCTTCAGTTCCGTAAGTCAGCCTAAAGGGCGTTTGTCCTATAGCCGTTTTATAAGCTGTGCGGTAGGCCCACAAGGCCACCATTAGCTTGTTATCCCAGTCACTTCTCGAAGTAGACACAACTTTTGTAAGCACATTGACTAGAATTTTGTTTGTGGATTCGGCTTGGCCATTAGCCTGAGGGTAATAAGGAGAGGACTTCCGATGAATTATTAGGAAGGTAGAGAGCAAGTGGGCAATCACTTCATTAATGAAGTGTGTGCCTTGGTCACTTACAAGCTCGATTGGACAACTGAACCATGAAATGACCTGTTCCCACAAGAATTTTGCAGTGGTCCTAGCATCGTTCTTCCTCATGGCTCGTGCCTCTGCCCATTTTTTTAAATAGTCGGTTGCCACTATGATGTATTGAGCTTGGGAATATTGTGCTATAGGACTGATAGGCCCAACAAAATCGATGCCCCATTTTTCAAAGGGTTGTCGGGCTATGACAGGGGTCATCTCCATCTTGTCCTTTCGCGTGGGCACCTTGATCCTTTGGCACTCATCATAGTGCTTTACAAATTTAGCTGCATCATGGAATAGGGTGGGCCACCATAGCTGGGATTGTAGCACCTTTTGGACATCCTTTCCGATGGACTGCTAAGATGTGTCCTGAAGAAAACAGGTGGACACGTTACATCCTCTCCTTATCATTCATGATGATGGCTTATGTCCTATCATCTACAAGATATCTATACCTCTCTGGGGTATGTCTAAGATATGTCCTCTCCCACTTGTGACCATGCTCCTAGGCATATCCAAGAGACCCTTATATATTTGGTGTACCCATGGGGGTGGTATCTCTCGGAGTAGCACCCATAGGAGTGCCACCTGTGGACAACTGATGGAGTGACTGGAGTAGATGTCTCCACATGTGTGACAAATCCTACAGGTGATGCAACTCCAAAAAAATAACGAGACAGAAACATTGTGTTGATACCACCAAGAAAGGTCACCACAAAAGGATGAGTCCACCTTGTTCTCAAAGAATTCTTGGCATCCTGTCTTTCCATCATATACTCTTGCACTTCATCATATACTCTATGTGCATACTGTTCAGGGAATGAGGTGGACTCATCCTTTTGTGGTATATGATGAGCACTCGGAACATTGCTTTCATTATATACTCTCGCACTTCGGGGAGCTAAAGGCACAACATACCACCATCAAGGTTGTCAAGGGTTTGGATAGAAAATTACTTGTTTAAAATCACATACAATAGAAATTTAACATTGGTGACATATACCATGTTGTAATAAAATTTAAAAAAACATGAGTTCATGCACCTGTTCACAATTGGCCGGCAAGACAAACGTGTTGTCCAAATCCGTCCATCTTTTTTTCGAATCTATTTTGAGAAATCCAAATTGATCTCGTTGAAATGTTGCTCCGGCTCCTTCCAGTACCACTTTAAACCATTGTACATCAAATAGGATCATGGAGAAGCTACGGTAATCCACCATGATAATACTTTGCAAGTTTCCAAAATACTCCATCTCATCTATAATGGTGTTTGGATCTGTGGCTCGCCATCAGCTCTCTTGCTAAAAATTTGCCATGACACCAAAATCGTTGTGGAGCGCATTTTATCGATATGCTCCATGGATAAATGTCATTCGCGTGATCACATTGCAATGTATATTTTGTATTGTACATTGAAATGGTTAATTAGTTATCATATATAAAATCTGGACATCTTATAAAATAAGTGGTCATCTTTGGACTACATCCCCTCGAGAATTCCCACTTCTTAGTAAAGACCTCCACCCCTTTGCGAGAGGCTGCGATCAAAACTCCATGTAGCCATCGCATAGACATAAACTATGGCATCTCATCCATGCCCTCGAGATATCAAATTAGTCGATTGCACATACTACATCAAAATTCAGATCGCACTTCTTTCCGATCTTTCCTAGCAGCTTGCTCGTACCTAGTGAGCCACATCTCCATGGAGGCGTGGTACAACATACAAAAAATTTCAATTTCTCCTCCATTGCAACATCCATCCTTTTCTCTACCCCATTTCCAACCACCACATCTCCAATCAGTCTATCATCATCCATTAGTGACCACAATATATTATTGTTTGAATCCACCACTGGTAGCCATTGTGAAACATGCACTAATGCCTGAGAGACACCAACCAACCTTCAGCCATGCTACCTTCCGGTAGAGCTCATTGTCCCACAAAACCTTTCAAGGTTTTCATTAAGTGCTCCAAGAAAAACATCTATCACATATAGACAGGTCTAGCAATCTCCACTTTGCCTATAAGATGATGCACCAGGAGGTGGGCTTGTATCTGAGTATGCTGGTGGGCAGGTACTTCTCAAAGAGACAAACGATCTCCACTACTCCCCACCTTGTAGATTAAATAGAGGATGTCTTGATCTCCTTCTATGAGATCCATTGTACGAAATTTGACAACCTGTAAATCCCCCTACATATTTCTCAAGTAAGGCATCCTATGATCGCGATAGGTAGTACAAAATCCTAGAAATGAGGAAACATTTTGAACAACGGCTACACTTCAAATAGAAAAATATGCATGCTACTTACAATCCATTTATAGTACAAACCTGACATATCTCATGCCAATCATGCAATTTGAGCCCTAATAGTTGGCCGTTTTTAGAAAACATGGATCTGAGAGAACGCATCATACGTATGGGAGTGTGGATACACTACAAAAGAAAGGCCCTATAGACGCGCACTGTACATGCAAAATAGCGGGCATGTTTATCAGCGCGTCTATTCGTGCTAGTATATAGAATGCCTCTATATACCCGTGTTTTTTAACGCGCCTATAGATGCGAAAATAAATAGACATATTTTTCATTTCTCATAAAGTCCCTAAATATGACCAACCATCTTAACAGCTAGTATTTTGTTGAATACATTACCAACTTTACTTCTTTTCTGAGTATTACAAATATACATCCAATCATTCAAAGCTAATTATATATGCTACAATGAATGATCAATCTCATCTTCAATGAGATCCTTGCTAGACTATCTACCTCTAGGTCTATGTTACCAATAAGGCAATGAAAAAAATAAGTCTATCCCACTGTTAGATGTATTGCTATGCTCAATTTCTTCATCATCATCTGCAACCATATTGTTATCCTCTTCTACGCTTCCTTGAACATCCTCGTGGGGATCATCTTGCACTGCATCATGTATATCATCGATCATGGCATCATCATGTGCATCATCATTGATTGTTGGATTGTCATCAACTATCTATATCTTGGTAGCATTGCCATATATTGATTTTGAACGATTAGATATGGGGATGACGTGCCACCATCTGTTATTGTTTACCATTGGGTGATACACAAACTGTATTTTTTTTTTAAAAGTAAGCAACTTAGATATTTATTGTATTTTGAGAATGTATCAAGAAGTAATATATATAAAAATAAATAGCTTCTAATATACCTGTTTGCATTGCTGAGGTAGTATGAATGTGTCATTCTTGCCTTGGTGAAATTTTGTAGAGTCAATCACTACAAAACCACTTGGATGACGTCTAATTGTGCAATGCTCACCCATTGTTACTACTTCTTTAAACCACTTCACATCTAGTACATATATAAAAAATCGCCTAAATTCAAGCTTCAAAATATATTGGATCAAGCCACAATAACCTTCCATGTTGCCATTGGTATCCTGGAAGTTTGCAAGGATACCACAATCCTGGGTATTTCTCTTATCATCTATATGTTGAGTTCGAAAATGTTTGCCTTCACACCAAATAGCATTGAACAATGTGCAGTAGTAGTACATTGTTGAGATCATATTAATGACTTAGTTAAAGATGAAACATGTGAAATTATTATATCATATATAACTAAAGATAATTTACTTATAAGTATGTCTCACCTTTGATAAGCAACCTCGTGCGTATTCCCACTCCTCTTGCGATATATCCATCGCCTCCTCTTTTTCCATCTTCTCCATTTCTTCATGTAGCCAATCTATATCAATATGACGTGGAAGCGCACTTAAATCTTCTGGATATGGGACATTACGTCCATGTCTAGCACGAAATGCTTACCTTTCGCTTACTGTTCTTGCCCTTGCTTCTTTATATAGTGTCACCCATTTGCTCATTACTTCACTGTTAAGCACACAAAGTACATTTAACTTACGAAGTTCCTCTTTCATTAGCACTTTTCTCCTTCCTTTTCCTTGAGGTATTATAGAGGCCATCCTCAAATCTTCATCATCTTTCCATAGTCGTGGTAAAGAGGGGTCCACTTTAGTAAGATATTCAAAGATTTGTACAAGGGATGATTACACTAACCAACCCTCAGCCATGCTTCCCTCAGGCCGTGCATTTTGCCTTACAAAATCTTTTAGGGTTTTCATAAAGTGCTCTAGAAAAAACATCCACCTTGCATGAACTACCCCACAAATTGCGATCTCATCAATCAGATGTACGAATAAGTGTATTTGAGTAGTCAAAATGGAGTGAGGAAAAGTCTCCTCCACCAAACAAACCATCTCAATGGACAATACTCGAGCCTCTTGCAACGTATTTGGATCAATTTCCTTCAAACTCACAAATCTACCAACATGAAATTGAGAACGATGATTAGTTTTGTCTATAAATTCAAGCGGGTCTACTATGTGATGTACGTAATATGTAAACTAAAAAATAAGTATAAATTATACATACCTCGCGAGCTCACCCATCTTGTAAATGATATCACGCACATCTTTCGAAACAACACAATGGGATATGCTAGTAGAAAGGATGAACTGTATGTAGATATTCATACATTGTTAATTAGTCTACATAGTTAATCCACTAATTAATATATTTATGGCTATAAAAATCCTTATCTGAATCATTTTGTGCCAATCGTGAGACTTTAAACCGGATAGTTGCTCCACACCTCTTTTCTTTTTCTTTATGAAGGCTCCCTTGGGGCATCTCATATATCATGTGGGAGTTCAAAAGCTACATATCTGTTGCTTCACCATCTTTTCTTCGGACTTCAATAACATCCAAGGTGCACGCGGTAACTCGATCTTTCCTCTAGGTCCGATGCGTGGCTAAGCTCGTCTCATACGTCCAATGCTATGTAAATCCTCCCTTACATTGAGAGAATCACGAGCCCCGATTAAGTGATCCCATAATGTAGAGGAAACATTATTGAATATATGCATGGGGTCCAACAGGTGATTGATCTTGAGTTTAGTCCAATATGGGAGACAAAAAAATATAGAGAATCTAAGGCACAAACAATATATTATTTCTTGTTCTCATAATGGAGTGTACCTTAAAGACAAACAAAAGAAGTAAACTAGTTACCGACTCATGCCGAGTGGAGGATGATCATTGGCGTGTGTGCACGTGTCCTTCCAATCTTGAATGGTTAGAGATTGTGGAGTTCTTCCATTAGTGGGGGGTGCATATTTGGGGTGGTCAATAGGAAGAAAACGATGATGATTGTCATAGATAACCTTCTTCAAGCGTGTTGGTCTAGAAGAAACCAGAGAGGAACCGCAAATTGGACATGCATGATATCCTGATGTAGTTTAACCTGTAAAAACAAGTGGATTAATGATGACATATATTTGATTAAGGGTAAGAATGAATAAAATAGAGTATGCAACTATCGGAACACTCTCCATAGCCTGAAAAGTCGTGCATGGTCCACAACAACATGCCCTTTAAAGTGAAATCTCTAGAGGACAATGATGCACTCACATCTTGCACCTCAATACCTCTCCATAGCATTTTTAGCTCCTCGATCAAAGGCTCTAAGTAAACGTCCATGTTTTTTACTTGGTGTTTTTCAGGAATCACAAGAGACAACATTACATGTCCTTTTTTTATTGCCATGGACGGAGGGATATTATAGTTCACCAATACCACTGGCCATACAATATATGAGGTGCTTTTGATGCCAAATGGATTTATTCCATCTAATCCTAGACCAAATCTCAAATTTCTAAGCTCTTCTTTGAAAGTAGGCCACGAATTGAACATAAGTTGAATATGTGGAATAATAGAAAAATGTCGCAAAACCTTATGAGGAACATCCATTGATTTCATCTCCTGGTTGTATCTTGGTTCACCACAAATAGGACAGTGTCGTGCAGATGCATGATCCCAACAAAAAAAGATGCAATCATTAACACATGCATGGATTTTAACGTAATCAAGACCTCCAAGAGATGTCATGAAACCCCTTGCTTGCTTGCTTCTAGTTGGTAATTTATTTCCATTTGGAAGCATTTGTGACAATAATCTGCATATATTGTGCAAATAGAGTTAACAAACCGTGAATATTGTCTAGAAGCATTTATGAATTAATATCAAATGATACATACTTCAATAATGCATTCAAGCTAGCATTACTCCATCCATAAATGGTTTGTAAGTTCAGTATCTCGAGAGATGCACGTAGAACGGAGTAGCTGCAACCTTCGTACAATGGAGTTTTCGATGCTATGTGTAGGGGGTCATCTGTCTCTCTAGTGGTGCCCTCCCCTCGAACCTCATGGCACTACAACAGAAACGAGGCATAGACGCGCATGTTAGATGCGCAAAGTCGGGCGTGTCTATCAGAGCGTCTATAAGTGCGTGTAAACATGCGTGTAAATAGACGCGAATTTTGCGTCTATATATTCGCGCAAATAGACACTAATATAAACGCGCCAACAGACGCACAATTATTTAACCACCTAAAATTAACAATTCACATAATTAAAAAACCAAAGTTAAATTTATTTAACCACCTGAAATTGATTCTTGAGCATGCACATGTGCGCATGATAAAAACCATAGAATTAACAATACACATTGAATCATTGAATTAAAAAAATAGAGTTAATAATTACTTTTTCATTGCTCTCTAATGAATGGCAGTTCCTCCAGTTGACAAGCCTGATATAAGTAATTAGCGGCAAGCGAGAGAAACCTTACAATTAGTAGCAGTCATTGCAATATGTATCTCGTAATTTCTCTACATACTTGAAGATGATAAAAGATACTTCCTTTTTATTATGGAAAATTCAATTTAGCTTTAAAATTGACTATTGATTCTTGAGTATGCACGTGTGCGCATGATAAAAAGCATAGAATTAGGAATACACATTGAATCAATAAGCAAATTAAGTATGTTACAGTGAATGATCCATCTCATCTTCAATGAGATCAGCCCTTGCTAAACTATCTACTTCTAGGTCTATGTTACCAAGAGGTAACAAAACAAATAAGTCTATCCCACTATCAGATGTGTTGCTATATTGCTCAATAACTTCATCAATATCATCGACAATCACATTATTGTCTTCTTTTGCGTTTCCTTGAACATCCTCGCAAGGTTCATATTGTACTATATCACGCATATCATCCATTATGGTGTCATCATGCACATCATCATTAATTGTTGGATTGTCATTTGCTATCTCCATATCGGTAATATTACCATATATTGGTTTTGAACGATTAGATATAGGGATGACATACCACCATCGGTTATTGTTTACCATTGGATGATACACAACCTGTATTTGAAAAACAAAAGCAAAAAACTTAAGTACTTATTATATTGTGTATATGTATCACATGTATACATATAAAAAAATTAGCCTTTGCATATATATCTGCTCGCATTGTTGAGGTAGTACTAATGTGTCATTCTTGTTTTGGTGAAATTTCGTAGAGTCAATGATTACAAAACCACTTGGATGACATCTAATTGTGCAATGCTCACCATTTGTTACCACTTCTTTAAACCACTTCACATCCAGTACATATATAAAGAATCGTCTGAAGTCAAGCTTCAGAATATCTTGGATCAAGCCACAATAACCTTCCATGGTACCATTGGCACAAGCAAGGACACCACAATCTTGGGTATTTCTCTTTTCATCTATACGTTGAGTTCGAAGATGTTTACCCTCACACCAAAGTGCATTGAGTAATGTGCACTAGTAGTAAAAGATAAAAGATCAAACATGTCAATTATTTATATAAAATTAAATTCCTCCTCTTTTTCCATTCTCTCCATTTCCTCATGGGAGCGCATTTAGATGATCTGGAAATGAGACATTACGTCCATATCTAGTGCGAAATTCTTGTCTTTTGCTTTTTCTTCTTGCCCTTGCTTCATTATATAGTGTCACCCATTTGCTCATTACATCACTATTGAGCACACAAAAAATATTTAACTTACAAAGTTCTTCTTTTGTTAGAACTTTACTCATTCCTTTTCCTTGAAGTACTATAGAGGTCATCCTCAAGTCTTCATCATCTTTCCATCGTCGTGGTTGAGAGGGATCCACTTCAGCAAGATATTCAGAGATATAAACAAGGGATGATTGCAGTAACCAACCCTCAGCCATGCTTCCCTTAGGCAGTGCTTTTTGTCTCACAAAATCTTTCAAGGTTTTCATGAAGCACTCAAGAAAAAACATCCACCTTACATGAACTGCCCCACAAAGTGCGATCTCATCAATCAAATGTACGAGTAAATGTAATTGAGTAGTCAAAATGGATCGAGGAAAAATTTCTTCCACCAAACAAACCAGCTCAACAGATAATACTCAAGCATCTTGCAATGTGTTTGGATCAATTTCCTTCGAGCTCACGTATCTATCAAGATGTATTTGAGAATTGTTTATTTTTGTGTAGAAATTCAAAGATATATAATGAAAAAATACAATGTATACACACCTCACAAGCTCTCCCATCTTGTAAATGATATCACGTACATCTTTGGAGGCACAATGGGATATGCTAGTAGGAAGTATGAACTGAATGTAAACAATATTCATAGATCAAATGATTAGTTGAGGAAAAAGTCATCATACCCCAACGTTTACACATAGTTACTCCACTTATTACTATATTCATGGTTAGAGATACCCTTACTTGAATCATTTTGTGCCAATTGTGGAACTTCAAACCAAATAGTTGCTCCACACCTCTTTTCTTTTTCTTTATGAAGGCTCCCTTGAGACATCTCATACATCCTGTGGGTGTTCGAAAGCTATATATTTGTTCCTTCACTATTTTTTCCTCGTTCTTTGACAACATTTAAGGTGCATGGGGTAGCTCAATCTTTCCTTTGGGTCCATGCATGGCCAGGCTCATCTCATGCGACCAATGTTACATAAATCCTGAACACTCTCTGTATCCTGGAAAGTCATGCATGGTCCACAACAACATAGCCTTCAATGTGAAATCTCTAGAGGATGCAGATGCACTTGTATCTTGCACCTCAATACATTCCCATAACATTTCTAACTCTTCAATCAAAGGCCCTAAGTAAATATCCATGTTTTTTACCTTGTGCTTTCCAAGAATCAGAAGGGACAACATCACATGTCCCTTTTTAATTGCCATGGATGGAGGAATATTATAGTTCACCAATACCACTGGCCATACACTGTATGATGTGCTTTTGATGCCAAATGGATTGATTCCATCCATACCTAAACCAAATCTCAAATTTCTTGGCTCTTCTTTGAAAACGGGCCACAAATTATCTATATGTTGCCATGCGGGTGTGTCTGCAGGGATCCTCCATTTTCCATCACTTGAACGATGACTAGCATGCCATGACATGAGCTTTCCAATAGACTTACACTTGAACATAAGTTTTATACGTGGAACAATCAGAAAATGTCGCAAAACCTTACGAGGCACATCCACTGACTTCATCTCCACTTCGTATCTTGATTCGCCACAAATAGGAAACTCTCGTGCGAACTCATGAATCCCACGAAATAAGACACAATCATTGACACATGCATGGATCTTGACATAATCGAGATCTCCCAGAGATGTGAAGTAATGTCTTGCTTGCTCTCTCTTAGTTGGCGATTTGTTTCATTTTGGAAGCATTTGTGATAATAACCTACATATATTTTTAAAAGTGAGTTAAAAAACCACCAACATATATTTCTGTCTGATTTCAAAATAGAATTAACAATTAATATTATGATTTATATATAAGCCAAACTGAATTGATACCTACTTCAATAACGTATCCAAACTGACATTACTCCATCCATAAATTGTTTGCAAGTTAAGTATCTCGAGGGATGCACGAAGAACGGAGTACGTACAACCTTCATACAACAGAGTAAATGATGCTACATATAGTGGATCATCTGGCTTCGTAGAGTGACCTTCTCCCTGAACCGGTTGCGAAAATAGATGGTGTACCATGTTGTCCAAAATCTCATCCTCTACAACTTGATGGGGCATTTCATGAGGGCTACTATCATGGTCGTCAGTCTCTACTCTTCTTGAAGACTCTGCCTTCTCGCGTCAACGTTTTGCAGCCTCTCGACGCCCGAGAGGGAGCATATGAGGATGTGGCACCGCATCCTGCTCAACCACAAAGGGGAGTTTCATGTACGTTGATATATAATTCCTGTAACATAGACATGCAATCTTAGTGGTAAGAAAAGACAATGAATACCGGTGATTTTTCTTGGTCCCATTCTCCATATAAGCTGAGGTGTGACATTGCAATTTGACGTGCTCAAAAAATACACCCTCGACAATGATCACACATGCATTTAATTTTTCGTTGTAGCCATGCATCTCGATTATGAAGACACAATGTTTCATCCTCACTTGAGGATGTGCTCATTGACTCACCAACTTGCACCGCACTAGGTGATGACGACGTCGACATGATTAAACCTAATTCATGACAACATCAAAATATTTGTCATTCATATGTTTACATAAGATCTTAATTCTAAATACACAAAAATCATCATCTTAAAACTTATCTTAACTTATCAAAACTTAACAAGAATTTGTGATAAATGCGGGATCTAGAGCATGGCAGAGGCGGAAGCTATGGAGGATGGAAGATGAAGATACTACTCATGTTGACATTGATAAAGAAGACAACTGTTACACAAGTGAATTAGGTTTCAAGATTGAGACTTGAACTCATAAACACAATCTTGTGTAGGACTGACAATGACACAGTGACTTGACAGAAAGAGACAAGTACTATTGCATTATCATCATATGAAAGTGATAGTCAAGTACATCATTATATAGGATTGCTTGGTAGCATAGTTCATCACTGTGCCTATGGGATCTGTCTCTCTTCCTAGAATGAACTGCATCTTCCTAGCCTAGTTGTTCCATACAAAGGGGCATACATAGGGTGTGATTGGCAGATTCTCAACACCCCTCCTCAATCACAACCTGAAAGTACAAAGTGTGTAGAGGCTTTAGTGAGAGCAGCACCTGCAAAGTGTGGGCATACCACAAACATGGCAAAACACCAGAGGCTGTCGCAGAAAAAGGCTAAGTGTGGGTACCATAAACATGGTGAACATCCAGAGGCTGTAACAGGGGCCTCACAAAGTGTACAATGCTTTTAAAACAGAAAATGAGAGACAAGGACCGATAGGCCCTTGTGGTCTTTTTCAGCATATGATTTCTCTTTGTCAGCATCATGGAAAATCTTCTTGTCTTTCATCTTTGGTTCTTCAGCTTTGAATGATGTGGTCTTTTGGTCTTCATGGCTGATCTTTTTATTGTCCTTCTTCCTTTGCTCTTTGATCTTATGGTCTTCTTGGTCTGGTTCTTCTTTGACTTTGCTTGCAACTTTAGTCTTCATGTCCATGTCTTTGTCCCCCTCAAGCAAAGACATCTCATTCTTCATGATAGCCAAGGTAACTGGAGTGTCTTCAAAAACTTTAGATGGAATCATTGATTGCACTGTAGTATGAACAACTCCATGTCTCTCTGCAAGTAAGATAGCCAAGTCTTGCATGCAATGTAAATGGGCACCAAGAGTAATGTTACTCTTTATAACAGGTAACCACCCAAGAGACTTCATGCTTGGCAATTCCATGATGGAATCTGCTTAAAAATTTCTGAAACCTTCCAGCACAGAGTTGAAATCTTAATGTGTCAGAAGACACAACAAATGGCAGTGTGAAAACACACTATGTAGTATCAAAAGATACTATGGTTGAACTGATGATGATTCTTGATGCTTTGATTTTGTTGAAGCTTATCTTCTTGAATCTTTTTCTTGCTGGGAACTTCAGTAACACAGTGGATCAGAGTGACAGATGCTTGGGTTGAGTGTCAAGAGAGAGAAAATGAAGAATTTTTGAGTTTGAAGGATTTTTGGCTATGGTGGATTTTAGGGTTTCTGAGATAGGGGCCTGGTTTTTCTAACATTGGAGGAGCTATGGTGGATCATTTTTAAAACTTTTTTTATGGAAATGTAGCTTATGAGATGCTCTACCAAAGCCCTAAGCTCCTCGTCCAGATCGCGGCCCGTACTGCACGCACAGAGTCGAATTTCGTGAACAGGCGTAGAAATTTCAGCAACCACGAAATCTTGCAATGTTGGAGCTATGGTTGGTCAATATTGGTGTTTGTCATGATGAGGAGCAGCGCCCTGACCTAGGGAAGATATTCATAGAAGAAATCGTGAGGAGATAAGGTCTGTAGAGGAAGATATGGAAGCTCCAAGTACTGCAGGTCTAGTTTGGCTATGGCAGACACAGGGCAGAGATTGAGAAAATTGTCAATGCTGAAGCTATGCTTGCCCAAAGTCAGTGATTGATGTGTCAAGAAGAAGCTCTAGAAGTAGGGGAACACTTTCCCAGAAGGAAGCAAGTGAAGATATGCCCTGTAAGTGGAGATCCAGCTCCTCCAACAGAGGTAGGTTGCAGGTTGGCTATGGCTGCCAAGGGGTAGAGAGTGAAAATGGAGTTGGAGATGAAGTCAAACACTTGAGATGAGCTGGATAGAGGTTATGAGAAACTGAGGGAGCAGAGAGAGGACCTGAAACATGCTAAGCCATGCTCAGCTGCGCTTTGATACCATGTGATAAATGCGGGATCTAGAGCATGGCAGAGGCGGAAGCTATGGAGGATGGAAGATGAAGATACTACTCATGTTGACATTGATAAAGAAGACAACTGTTACACAAGTGAATTAGGTTTCAAGATTGAGACTTGAACTCATAAACACAATCTTGTGTAGGACTGACAATGACACAGTGACTTGACAGAAAGAGACAAGTACTATTGCATTATCATCATATGAAAGTGATAGTCAAGTACATCATTATATAGGATTGCTTGGTAGCATAGTTCATCACTGTGCCTATGTAATCTGTCTCTCTTCCTAGAATGAACTGCATCTTCCTAGCCTAGTTGTTCCATACAAAGGGGCATACATAGGGTGTGATTGGCAGATTCTCAACAGAATTCACTATCAAAATTTATCTTAAAAACAAAAAATTATGATAAATCCCAAATGCGCGTCTATATCCGCGTTTAACTATGCGTCTATACTCGCGTCTATCTGAACAATAGACGCACATATACACGCGAAAATAGATGCACATGTCAAAATTCAAACCATACTTAAATCATTTCTTTTGAAACTGCGTCTTTCCTTTCCTGCTTTTTTTGCGGTTCTGAAGCTTGAGTTTAGCCGACATGCAGTCTCTTCATGCCTCACCTCCTCATGACTCACCTCTTCTTTCACTTCAAACACACAAGAAGGAAAAAAGGAAAGCCAAGGAGAGGAAGAAAGAGAGAACAAGAAAGAGGAGAACAAGAAGAAGCAGCAAGCAAGCAAGCAAGCATCAAGGGAGGGTAACTTACCAAGGAGAGGAAGAAGGAGAAGGAAGAAGCGCCACCACCCGACACACCAAACACCCAAGGTGACTCTCTCTCTCTCTCTCTCTCTCTTTGTTTCTCTCTTCCTCTCTCTGCTCTGTCTGTTTATTTAGGATTTGTGATTCCATTATGTATTGCATTTTGTAAATCATCAATGGCAGTCGTCGGTCTAAAATCGGACGACCGGCACGTCTTATAGCGCGTCTACATCTCAATGTAGACGCAGACATAGACGCGACAAATTTTTCCTCTCAGAGCGTCTGAGGGCGCGTCTTAGAGCGCGTGTGTTGGCGCGTGTGCTCTGCACTGTACACGCGATGATACAAGCGCTGCACAGAAGGTTGACCTGCAGTCTACACGCAATTATACACGTGCATTGACCTGGGATGTGCGTTTGACAATGCCTCTGTGCTGCATGTTAGATGCGTAGATAGACACGCTGGACAGAAGGTTCACTTTAGAGCGCGTCTGAGAGCGCGTCTAACCTGTAATGTAGATGCGGGGATACACGCGCCAGGTCTCCCAGTTCCGATAAACAATATATTTTTGCAATGATGAATGTGACCAATCCCATGTTTGTGTTTATCAGTTTTCTTGTTTAAGAGAAGCATTAGCACTTAAGTGTTATGCTCAATGTCTAAAGAAAACTGTTTGAAAATGTAGGTAATATATGATTTTTTTGTATGCAAATAAATTTGTCTTTTTCCTATGTTTTTTTTACAGATGTTGTATCCTGGTTCATCTAGCAATAACCCAAATGTGGATCGCATGAATGATACATTGGCCTCCTTTGGCAAGGGGGGTCAATGCATTTTTTGGAGGTTTTCCTAGTAGGTAAGACTTCATGGGAGAGATGACCAGACACCTTGGCCACTCTCCCACAGCGGACGAGGTGTTCAGTGTCATGACTGGGACGCCTCTGGCGTCTTTGCCTGGCACTACTTCCCAGACTCCACATGCACGTACTCCACATACAGGTACTCCATTGCAGGTACTCCACGTGCTCCACGTGCATTGGTTGAAGCACAAGCATTTATAGAAGCACGTGCATCTGCAGAAGCTCGTGCATCCAACGAGGCAAAGGGTAGTCGACAGAGAGAGAGGAGGGAGAGTCAAGGGGGAGGACGAGGCTTGTGTGGGGGTTGCCTAGGAGATGGCCAGCGATCACCCTCACCAGTAGATCACGTAGAGGAGGTTGTACGCCAGTACTATAGAGTTATAGATACTGGTGGCATCTTTCATGATGATGAGGGAAGGGATGTAATGGCATACATGAGGAGGGTCGTGCATGCGACGTATAAAGATTATTTGATTTCCTTTAATAATTAGAAAAGCCGCTTGTGGCAGGAGGTGTTGAGGGTAGTCCATAGGAGGTACCCAAATCCTGAGGGTCAGGGATTCTCAGATGATTGGGGACGTACAAAAGTGAGAGATATGCTTTACAACAAAAGATCCCACCTCATGACACGGGCCAGGGACTCACTGCGGAGGCTGGAGGAGGGGCGTGGAGCCTATAGCCAACCACCTATGTGCCACTTCATAGAGTGGAAGAAATCCAAGAAGAAAGCAGCTGAGAAAGTGAAGAGTCACCATCACACAAAGGCGCGACGGATCCAAATGGAAACAATGGGATCGTCACATTACGGATCGGGCGGCAGAGAGTCATGGGGGGCAGAGTTTGTAAGTATATTTTGATTTCTAGTTTTTCTAAATTGATATTTCTTTTAATTCTTTATATATTTTAGTCTAATATATTGTGACTCATAATTATTTGTATATCTCTAAATGTTTTGCAGACTACCATCGTTGGTAGGACACCTACTCCTAGAGAGGTAGGTTACCATCGAGGCCATAACCGTGCAGCGATATGGCTTCACTTTTATGAGAAGGGTCTCATCACTGAGGACTAGTACAACCGGGCCATGAGGATTCGACAGCCAGAGGAGGTATGTTTTTCTTACTTTCCTATTAAAAGTATAACTAATTATAACTTTTTCTCCACCTTGTCTATGTAAGCAACCCTGATCTTTTGTGTGTGTAGGCGAACCCAGATGTGGAGCATAGCGAGGAGGGGGATAGCGACGCTAGTAGCCATGGTGGTACTAGCAAGGATGTTTCCTCTTCAGATTTGTAGAGGAGCACCATACCTCCTCATGAGGCCTTCTTTTCTTGTATAGGTATGATATGTCTTTGAGCCTACTGCTTTCGTCCATGCTTTAGGTCGCAAGCACTTAAACTTCCCTTGTAAATGCTTTGATATATAATGAATACATGGACTTTTATTTTTAATTCTCGTGCCCGTAAGATACATTGTCTTTTTCCCAAATACACAATCTGATGTATGGGAGGGGAAAAAAAAACCAGCTCTCTGGTTTTTTTTTCCAGTTCTGTTTTGCGCGTCTATCAATGCGTCTAAATTGCAGATAATTCGCGTTTATACGCGCGTCTATAATGTAGAATACACGCGCTTATACACGCGCTTCATAATTTAAATTAAAAAAATAAATTAAATATCTTTAAAAAAATGACACTTTTTGTTTTCCGTTCGCGTCTATCAGTGCTTGTAAAAGCGCGTCTACCAGCGTGTCTATATGCGCGTGTATATGTGCGTCTATAGCGCGTCTATTTGTGCGTGTAAATTCCTTGATACATACAATTATAGATGCGAAATTGTAGATGGGCAAATAGACGGGCGGATAGACGCGCCCATAAGAATTTCTCTATATTCAAAAATCGCGTCTAAATGTGCATCTATGAGGCCTTTTTGTTGTAGTGTGGAAAAATAAATCGTGCACCATGTAGAGACGCGCTTCATAATAAGAGGTCTCACCTTATGACGCGCGCCAAGGAGTCACTGCGGAGACAAGAGAAGGGGTGCCCTGGATATGGCCAACCACCCAATGGCCACCGTAGGGAGTGGAAAGAGGCCAAGAAGAGAGCAGCAAAGAAAAGGACAAGTCGCCAGCATGTAGAGGCACAACGTATCCAGATGGCAACCATGGGATCATCACATTATGGATCGGGTGGCAGGGAGTCATGGGAGGCTGAGTTTGTAAGTATTATTTGATTTTTTTAAATTAAATTTTGAAATTTATTTCAATTCATTATGTAGTGTGTTCTGATATGTTGTATGTTCAAATTGTTTTGTAGTATCATATCATTGGTAGGATGCCTACTCCTAGAGAGGTAGGCTACCATCGAGGTCATAACCGGGCGTCCACTTTGGCAGCATTTCTACGAGGAGGGACTCATCACAGAGGAGCAATATAATCGTTCCATGAGGATTCCACAACTAGAAGAGGTATGTTTTATTTTTTACATGAAAAATATAGGTAACTCTAATTTATTGTTTGTAAAGGTATTTATATACCTTAATTCTTTGTGTAGGTGAACCCTGATGCAGTTGAGGATAGCGAAGGGGGGACTAGCAGTAGCACTGGCGGCAGCGGCAGCAGCACAGGTAGCCGTGGTGGTAGCGACGATGATGCCTCCTCTGAGGAGATATAGAGGAGACCCATGCATGCATGCCTCCCCTTGGCTTGTAGTTTTCATTTTTGATATGTATTACTTTTAGCGAGTGCTTGTGACCATGACCATGCTTGAGGTCACAAGCACTAGAACTCATAATGTAAAAACGTTTCATCTATATATATGAAATTTTGTGTTCTACATACATTGTTTTGTTTTCATTACAAAAATCTTCAAAATAATCTTTCTCTGTTTTCCCTAAGCATACAATTTGATGTTGATGGGGGAAAAAAAACCAGAGATACGTCTATCAACGCATCTAAATTGCAGGAAAAATGCGTGTTTATTATCGTCAAAAATTTACAGAGTACACACTTTTTTAGACGCACGATTACATGCACGTATAGATGCAGAATATGAATATATCTACTTTTTTATAAATATAATTATATATTTACGAAGGGCATCAATAGGCGCGTCTATATGTGCATGTAGGTTTCACTATAAGTGCGCTTTTAGACGTGAAATTTTAGACGTGGTAGTAGACGCGGAAATAAATGCACTCGATATTTTTTAACACAATTCAAATATTACGTCTACATGCGCGTCTATGGAGCCTTTTTGTTGTAGTGATAGACTTGATAATTTGCTTCACAATGCGCTCTTCTTTAGTGGATAAAACCCAAGGAACGTGAGGTAGTTGCAAGTGACCATCAACGCTCGACTGTGGCCAAAGCGCTTCCATCTTGCCTCCCTCCTTCAAATCTATTCGTACCCTTGTAGTGTCTCTCTTTCCTATGATGTGGTCTCATAGTAAGCTGCCCATATTCTTGAAAATATGCATCGGATCCAACAAGTGGTTGATCTGTAAGTGGGTCCAATACGGCAACTCGTAGAAAATTGAGAACCATCACATTTCGTTTGGACGCAACTCTATGTGGACCATTTTCAACTCGTACTAGCTTTGGATGTACATTCGTACTAGAGGTCATCCAAGAAAACCTTTCCTTAGTTCATGACCCTTCAACAAGAAAGCGGTGTGCTCTTGATATACCATCTTCTTCATGGTTCCTGACCTTTGGGAGTCTAAGTTTGGCCCACAGAATGGACATGCATTATAACCTAAGGTAATGAGACGTGTCCCAATACCTCTATCCTGTGAATACAAACTTGAACAAACTATGATAGATATGACCAATGAGAATAGAAACCTACTTACCCGAGCACTCCCCGAATCCCAAAAAGTCATGCATGGTCCACATGAGAATGGCTTGTATATTGGTGGACTATCGACCATCGTGTTTGCTTATATCTTCCACGATGATCCCCTCCTCCAACAAAATCTTAAGCTCATCAAATAATGGACGGAGATAGATATCCATATTGTTGACTTTCTAGTAGCCAAAAATGAGCAAGATAAGGATCATGTGTCCTTTCTTCATAGAAAACCATGGTGGGATGTTGTAGCTAACAAGGACTACAGGCCACACACTATAAGAAGTTGAGCAGATACTAAATGGGTTCACGCCATCCATAGCAAGACTGAGCGGAAGATTCCTTGGCTCTCGTGCAAAGCCTAGAAAGGTAGAGATAATGTCACTCCATGCACGTGAATCCACTGATATTTGTTGGACTCCATCTGTGGATCTATTGTGCACATGCCATATTGTCAAGCTTGCCATGCTCGACATACAAAACATGTGATATATATGGGGGATAAGTGTAAAGTGTCTAAGAACTTTATAAGGGATGGCTTTTCCTTGCAAGTCCTATCGATACCTATGAGGACCACACTTTGGACATGTCTCTATAGTCTTGTAATCTCCTCAAAACAGCATGCAATCGTTGACACATGCATGGATGCTGTTGTAGTCCATACCAAGCTTTCGTAAAATATGTCGCACATCATCACGAGACTTACGCATAGTATCTCCAAGTGGTAATAAATGGTGCTTTAGAAATCTGAAAACAAATCATAAAACACCTTGAAAAGTTTTAAAAATAATAATAATGGTGTCAAAAAGAAATCAATGAAGTGTACGTAAAAGGTACCTGAACAACTTAGCCACACTTACATTGCTCCACCCGTATTTTTCTTGCACACTTAGGATTGCAAGAAACATCTTCAAGTGACCCATCATATAATGATATGGATGCTTCCTCTCTAAGAACATCAAATATCTCAAGATCCATGGGTATCAATGCATCGATCATTGCCTTCATCTCAAGCTCCAAGCTTATAGGAAAGTCTGAAAGGCTGTCTATCTCCTCTGGTATTGATGGTATAGAGTGGGTAGTGCCTTCGAAGTGGTGGATTGTATCCCTAGTTGTAGGTTATCATATTTATTCTCAAGGAAAAGATCATACGAGATGATAAAAAGTCTCTTGGAATGACAAATATCAAGAGAGGAGTATGTTGTGATGTTTTATATGTCTCAAATAGCACATCTTGGGGCCAATCCTTGGGATGTAGGAGAGCAACAGGGGCCAAAAAAGTTTGTTACTGCAGGTGCCCTTTATATATGTGTTTCAAGGTGAGACAGTCCCCTACGTGTGGGAAACTCCTAGTTGCAAGGCCATGTGGGTTATTTGGCGTGTTTAGGAGCTCAGATGATAGAGTCGTCAGAGCCAGTGTTAGGCCTATTTTAGGCTGTGATAGATAATGCCTTTGTCAAAAGTCTTTAAGATTCAGGCAATGACCTAAGACTTAGTTCTTAAGTATACAACTCTTCCCTTAGAAGTGAAGGAAGAGCTATTAAGGTAAGAATATGAGCGTACACTAGAAATCTCTTGAATTCAATGAGAGAAACATGAAGAAAAGTTAAGGAAATGCATAGAAATTTTTCGCAAATACTCCTTGGATCGTACTAGTCTAGTATCCATTAAAGTTGGAGACCCTACAACCGCTCGGAGTACGAGCATTTATGGTATATGCAAAAGTAGTAGTCTATATTTATCACCTAAAGCTCCATGTTAAACTCCTCTAGGACTACCCAAAATGGTGGATCAACACCACCATCTAGTGGTAACATTATTAGCACCATAGTTGTTTCTCCTAAGCCTATTTTCTATATTCATAGGGATGGTACAACCACCCTTAATACCCCCTCAAGCAATAAAAATCCTAGCCCACCACAATGGCTCTATCCACTTTAGGATATATGTTTCCTATTTTTAGTAGAAGTCCAAATAAATATAAATAATTTCATGTCAAAGACTTCCAAAAACTTATGTTTAATTGTCAAGTTGATGAGGAAGTACATAATTTTGACTTTAAAGGAAAATGCATCTTAGCAGTACTATCAACTTGTGGTACACTCGATTGCCACTATACAATCATTCTCCACTGTGTTTCATAGAGACTTCTCTCCTAAAAAGGGGAGGCAAGATTGTCTACGTGTCCAAAATGAGACTTGATAGGATTTCAATGAGAGTCTAAAAGCATATGCTTAAAAGCTACGTGAAGTCTTTCACTGTTTTGACAATACTATCCAATTATCCCCTACCACTCTAAGTTGTAATTTTTCTCAAGAGAGTTGGATTTCACGATTCAACTACACTTAGTAGTGCACTAAACAATCTAGATATGACTATAATAGTAGCAAAGGGAGTCAAGACAAAAATTTAGGTTGCCCATGTAGTAAGAGAAAAAGCCCTCTCAAGGACTAGGATGTTTCCTCATGTAGTACTGATAGGGTATAGCTCGATACCACCACCCAATAATATCATGGGTCAAGGTCAAGGTCAAGGGACTTCAAGTCAATGATTATCTCAATTACCTATACCTAAAAGGCAAAATGTTTCATGCCCAAGACCCATGATGTGTATGAGAGCAGCAGGCAAGGTCCCATCATGTAACGTGTCCACTAGTATCATCCCGGACACGTCTAAGCAGTCCATCGGAAAGGATGTCTAGAAAACTCCGCCTGGCACTCCCATGGAATGTTACGGGTTTTGCGATCTAGGTCTTCGCGCGTCTGCCACGTAGCGGAAGAATCCTGGCCGTTCCCACATAGGATCGACACCGAAATTAGGGTTTTCCTGATTGGTCATTAGCTAACAGCAACTAGCGTCAGATCCCAGCGAACTACTTTACGCAGAAACGCCAAGTCCGAAGCGGATTCACGCTGCACTTGGTTCAAGGAGAATGGGAAACGAGAGGGATGCAAAGCTCAACCTCTCTGCCATAAGGCATAGCCCCATTCCGTTCCCCTACAACCGCATAAATCGGGTAAGATGTAACCCTAGGTCATCGTTCTCGTTATTCGTTTTGATGATGATGATCATCCCGCTGTTCTTCGAGATTTTTGAGAAAACTTCCCGGCTAACCGAGACCACCCAACTATAGGACAGACCCATCGTCCATCCTCCGCACTTTCCTCGGTTTGTTTTAGTTATGTAATTATCTAACACATTAATTTGACATATAACAATCAGCTTCTTTAATTAATCCCGTTAAGCACTGGTTCCTTCACGAAATCTTATCACGTGACATAGAAAAACAATATCAAGCAAGTTCTTTTTTTTTTTTACATTTCATCATTTTATCTTTGAATTACAAGGAGTTCCGCCCGTAGGCTTGTCCATAATCCGCCGGAAGGCTATCCAGTAATCCCCAGGGATCATTATTCCAAGCTTCCGCCCGTAAACTAGTATGCGGGTCTCGAGATCCAATGCCGAGTCACGTTAGCCCCTTGTGCAGGACCCGGAAGGTGAGGGATTTACGGCCAGAGCCCCCCTGGCACCCAAGCATCCTCTTACTCCAAGTAGAGCTCAACGGAGAGACCTCTCGCGGCGGGTTCGGTCCACATTCCTGGCGCGGTGAACAACCCCCTTGGTTAGGGTTAGGCAAGTAGTCGGGGGTAACTGAAACTGCCTCTTCCTTTAGGCCTTTAACCTGAAGTATAGGTACTCATTTAATTTGTAATTCTTAATTCAAACAGAGCCCTAAAATCTCTAGCAAGCACAAACATTTCCATTAATCAACCTAGTTGTTTGGCAAACTGCTAAGGAAGTGTTCTTTCCTTTTTGAGTGTATCAACACTCGTTCCCAAGGTGTCTTGTAAATTGGCAAGATCTTTTACATTCCGGTGTAGGGCATACCCAACTTGGTTAACCCTAAAGTTCCTTAGATATAATAGTTTCTGGTTTACAACTTTCCTTATTTAGAAGGATATCCAAAAATATGTCTTTTTGCAAGATAACTTGCGTAGGGATCTGCTATCCTTGATGAGGGTTTTTACCCTTTCTCCTTGTGAATCAATCACAAGGCTAAATGATTTCATACTTGTTGTGCAAGTCCTGCGATGGAGTAATCTGTTTAGATCCTTTAAGCTGACGTATGTCAGGCCTAGGGTTTCTTTTTTTAAGAACCTTAGGGACAAACCCTAGTTCCTTATCTTTACGAATTTATTGTCCCTATAGTAAGGAAAGTAGTCAAGTACTTAGGGTATGAATGTTTCTATGTTTAGATTGGTTTAGTTATCTTTTGGAAGGTAATATTAATCGTCTTGTCACGGTTTTGCTATCCTTGTGACAATTTACTTTCCAGTCAATACAACTTAATTTTAACTTCTGTTTTCCTTACAGATGAACTCATGCCAAATAACAACATTTGCCTTGCTAAGATGTGCAATTAGCAAAGATAACTTCCTAGTAATTTGAGCATCGAAAGAAACCTTTCATGAATTTAACCATTTACAATGATTTGTTGCGAAAGGAATAAGACTAATGGTGCAAGATATAATTTCTACACCTTAGGATTTAACTAAAATATACTACTATAGTAAATGGGTAATCTTGCTCGTAATTTATAATGCCTGATGCAATTTGAAGAAAACTAAGTTCTATACATTATCATTCATAAGCTAAACTCCTTCGTTACAAATAACTCGAACAAATATATCCTATCCTTAACAATTTCTCTTTGCATGATCGACTTAAAACCGAATTAAAGCCAAGAAGAAAAACCTGGTTTTGGGGTGAGATATCCACATGGATACCGGGAGATGACCCTCCCGTCGCTACACCTTGGACTTTCTTAGGCGGCATCGTAGTTCGAATGTGAGATAGCCTTTTTCACTTTCTTCTAGAATTCCACCGTCTCTTTGGAAAAAAAGTTTATGGGTGAGTGTGGTTTTGCAACCACAAGAACCCTTGGAGGACTTTGACTTGGGGTAGAAGGAATAGAAAGCACTTATTCTCCTTCCTTCCCTTTCTTTTATCTTTTTCCCACTCTTCCTCCTTCACTCCTTCTTTTCACTCCCTCTACTTTCGCTCGCTATCTTTTATCTTTTCCCACTCTTCCTCCTTCACTCCCTCTTTTCAGTCCCTCTACTTTCCCTCCCTATCTTTTATCTCACGGCTACTTTTCCCTTACAGGATATCATCTGAGGCCATGATGATGATTTGGATTTTTGAAGTTCAGGGGGGAAAGAATAATAATGGGGATACGGGGGATTAAGAAGAAAGCTTAGGGAGTTGTGGGAAAGAAAGAGTTATGAGGGGGGTGAAAAGGGTTCAAAGAGTTATAAGGGGGTGAAAAAAAAGGGGCTTAGGGGAATAAAACACCGGGGGGGGGGGGGGGGGGGTTTGGTTCCCAAAGCCTAGGAAGGGCTTAAGGGGGAAAGGGGGCTTAAGAGGCCCCTTAGAAGCTTCCCCCAGGAAGCTTCTAATGCTTCTACGCCACGTGGGGGGGGGAAGGGGGTTTCAGGGCCGTCTGTCGGCGATGTCTAGGTGGCAAGAAATCGTGGCGGCTCCTCACCAGCTGGCGCGGCTATGTCCCTCGGCTTCTCCCTCCCTCAGGCCCTCTCTCTCTCTCACGTTGACAGCACAACGTTATGGCGGCACTCCCTCCCTCCTTTCGTCATGGCAACAACACAGGGTATTTGGTAGCCCTCCTTTACTTTCCTCGGCCGTTTCCTGGCTGTCCCCTCTTCACGACCACCCCTCACGCATTCACGGCAGCTTCGTCCTCTTGATCTTCCTGTGGCCCCTTCACAGCGTGTCGACCTTGATTTAAATAGGGGAGGGGAGGGGGATCTTCCCTCCCCTGCTTGTCATCATGCATGCTTTCCCCCTCACTCCAAGCTCCACCAAGGAGCTTAATTGCTCCTTCTATTCCCCTCCCCCTCCAGCTTGTCAGTCGGCTGGGGGGATAAGGGGGAATTTAAAAAAATTCATTTATCCGATTTCCATTTTCATTTGAGGCAGTTCATGCCTGTGTTTCTTTTAGCAAATCGGAATATTACATTCTCTCCCCCTTGGAGGAATCGAGATGTCCTCATCTCGAGATAAACTCGGGATATTGATGGTTGAGAGAGCTTTCATCTATCCAAGTGGCATCCTCTTTGGGATAATCTTTCCACTGGACGAGGCATTCTCTCAGGGTTCTAGATCTTAACTATCTCTCCCTAACATCTAAGATCCTATCCGGCCTTAGTTCAAGGACTCCTTGACTAGGCATTACAACTTGTTGATCGTCAAGCACATGGTTAGGATTAGGTACATATTTCTTCAATAGGCTGATATGGAATACATTGTGAACCTTTAGGTTCTCAGGGAGTTGCAATCTATAGGCATTGGGTCCTAGGCATTTGAGGATTTTGTACGGCCCACAATACCTTGGACTTAGCTTCTTGCATTCTCCTAGGGATAGAGAACTCTTTTTAGGGCGTACACGAATGAAGACCATGTCTCCTTCTTCGAAGACTCTTTCTTGACGTTTCAAATCTGCGTATGCCTTTTGTCTATCCTTGGTTGCTTGTATGTCTTGTCTTATTGAATTTATTTGATCATCCATGTCTTCCAACATCTATCTTGACGCTTCATCTCTTAGGGTTGGATCAGAAAAGTTTAGGGGACTTCTGCAATCATGACCATATAATGCTTGAAAAGGGGCCATCTGAATGCTCTGCTAGTAAGAAGCATTGTAGGAAAATTCAACTAATGGCAAGTATTGAATCCACCTCTTCGGCTCTCGACAGCAGTATGCCCTAAGCATATCCTCGATGACTTGATTTACTCGCTCTGTTTGGCCATCCGTTTCGGGATTGTAGGCGGTGCTAAAATAGAGTTGAGTCCCAATAGCTTCAAAGATAGCTCTCTAGAAGTGTGATCTGAAGAGAGAATCTCAATCACTAATGATTCTTCTGGGTAACCCATGTAGCTTGAATATCTCCTTGATAAACAATCTTGCAATGTCGGAGGCTTTATAGTTTGTCTTTACTGGAATCAGGTATGCAACCTTGGTAAGCATGTCAACCACAACCATAATGGAATTGTATCCTCCTTGGACTTGGGGTAAGCCCACAACAAAATCCATACTGATGAATTCCCATTTCATTTGGGGAATGTCAAGCAGTTGCAGTTTCCTTGGCATCATGACATGTTCGGCTTTGATACGTTGGCAAGACAAACACTCAGTGACATACTTGAGAACGTCACCTTTAAGCCTCTCCCAATGGTAGCTCTTCCTAACTGCATTAAGAGTTTTAGCATAGCCAAGATGTCCTGCGAAAGGAGAATCATGAGCTTCCCATAATATATTCCGCTTAAGTGACTGGCTTGCTGGTATACACAGCCTTGTTCTGTAGTAGACAAGTCCATTATCAATGGAAAATTCCTGATACTTAGCTTGCAACTTCTGATTCTGCTCCTTGGTAGATATTTCCTTTATCATTGTTTGGTAGGCCAAATCATGGCATGCTTCTTCTCTAGCTAGTTCAAGTATAGGGTTGTTTGGCATAGATACTTTTATAGCCAGAGATCTGGCCGTTGATGGATTTTGCAAGATTAGGGAATTTAGGAATGCCTTGCGACTGAGTGCATCGGCAACTACATTCTCTTTCCCTGGTCGGTACTTGATTTCAAAATCATATTCCTCCAATACTTCAATCCACCGACGTTGCCTCATGTTGAGCTCGTTCTGGGTAAAAATCCATTTGAGACTCTTATGATCAGTTACTAGAGTAAACTTGTTACCCAACAGGTAGTGTCTCCAAAGCTTTAGAGCACGGATGACAGCTAGTAATTCCAGATCATGCGTGGCATAATTCTTTTCATGACTCTTCAATTTCCTTGAAGAGTATGCTACCGGATGACCTTCCTGCATAAGTACACACCCCAAGGCTAGAATGCTAGCATCAGTTACTACCTCGAACTTCTTTTTTGAGGTCAGAAAGTTTTAGAATAGGTGCTGACACCAAATTTTGCTTCAATTAGTCGAAGCTATTTTGTTCGGAAGTTGACCATGTAATGGAAGTCTGCTTCTTTAGTAAATCTGTAAGAGGTGCTGCAATCAAAGCATAGTTTTTGATGAAGACCCTATACCATCCTGTCAATCCAAGAAAGCTACGTATCTCTTTGACGGATACTGGTATTGGCCATTCAAGCACATCTCTGACCTTGGCTGGGTCTACTGATATTCCTTCTGATGATACTATGAATCCCAGATATTCAATCTGACGCTTGAAGAATGCACACTTCTTCATTTTTGCATACAGCTTATGAGACCTCATTGTCTCAAGGACAATCCGAAGTTGAGGTTCATGATCTTCTTCATGTTTAGAATAGACTAAAGTGTCATCGAAGAAGAAAAGTACGAAATCATCAAGATATGGTCTAAAGATATCTTGCATTAATCTATTGAAGGTGGGAGGTGCATTTGTAAGCCCGAATGACATAACCAGGAACTCAAAGTGCCCATATCTTGTATTGAAAGCCATCTTTGGAATATCTTCTTCCTTGATCCTTATCTGATAGTAACCTGACCTGAGATCAATCTTGGAGAAGATCTTTGCACCTTGAAGACGATCAAGAAGCTCATCTATTCTAGGAATAGGATACTTGTTCTTGACTATTGATTGATTCAACCCTCGGTAATCAATACATAGTCGAAGTGTCCCATCTTTCTTTTTCTGGAATAGTACTAGAGCTCCCCACGGTGAATTGCTAGGCCAGATGTAACCCTGATCTAACAGTTGCTTGAGTTGTTCCTCAACTCAATTGCTTCCGGTATGGACATTCTATAAGGTCTTTTTGCAATTAGTGCGGCTCCAGGCACTAGCTTAATCTCATGATCTACTTCTCTTTGAGGCGGAAGTTCAATCAATTCCTCAGGGAATACGTCAGTGTATTCCTTTAGCCAAGAAGGTCCTTCATGAGACTCTTGCTTTTGATCTAACTTGTTGAGTTTGATCAAGTAAACCGGTAATCCTTTTCTGACTCCTTTTATGATCCAAGATAGTTTGGCTAATTGGATTCTTGGCACTCCTGCCTCACCTTGAGTTGTGACAAATTCCCTTTCAGAGTTTCGAAAGGAAACTTGACCCTTTCCACAGTGGATGTGGGCGTCATTGGGCTTAAGCCAATCCATCCCGAGTAGACACTCATGGATACCTAAATTCATGACTCTGAATTTGACTGAAGTCTTCTTTCCTCCCAGAAAGAATTCCACCTTAGCAGTTTGCCTGGTACAAGTTACCTCACGACCGTTTGCCAACTCCAGAAGCAGGGTAGGTGCTTCTATTGTGGTTATTCCTAAACTTTTTGCACATGCTGGTGAGATAAAGGAATGTGTACTACCACAATCAATCAAGGTTTTGAAACCTTTACCTTGATAGTCTATGATGGTGTCTAAATCACCGAAAACTGGCGATTCGGCCCTTTCTTGTGTAAAGCGGCATGGACTGTCGCTTTTTCGAATTCAGCTTCCATAGTCGGATCTTCCTCTTCTTCTTCTTCGCATCTTTGCCTATTGGCAATGCAAGCGTTTCTTTCTCTTCCACGGGTAACGGCTCCTTGACCGCGGGCTGCACCTTGGAAAGGCATTTGATGATGTCCTCCGCTGAGCTTGGGACATTGCCTCTTGAAGTGACCGGGTTTCGGCCGTTACTTTGAGTAGGAACAAAGTTGTTGATGTTATTTGTCCTTGCTTTCTTCCTTTGTCCCTGATTGTGACCTTGAACTCTCTTCATTTGAGGTTTGAATACTCCTCTGTTCGGGTCACTATAGGACCAAGTTTTGTTACCCCTTGGTCTAGCTTGCACCTCCTGAATTATAGGCGCCGCTCGAATAAGTGCATCTTGAAGATCTGATGGACGCATAGATTCGACATGGGTATTTACGGGTGGATTTAAGCCCGCACAAAATTTGGACATCTGCTGCGTCATGTCCATCTGTGGCGCATACTTTAAAAGTGAGACGAATTTAGAGTAATATGCGTCAAGAGTGAGTCCTAGCTGTTTTAGCTCGTAGAACTCATTCATTTTCTACGTACGATATGCAGGTGGTAAATATCTTCCCTGCACGGCTTTCTTCAACTTCTCCCAGGTAACGGACCCCTCTGAAGTCCCTTGATCCATGCACCATTGCTTCCACCAAAGTCTGGCTTCGCCATGAGCTTTAACTTGGTGAGCATGGCCTGATTGGTAGGTGCAGTACCAGTTGCTTCAAAGTAATCCTCCATGGATTCAATCCAAATTTCAGCATCAGCCTGGATGAATATGCCTCTCCCATCAAACTCGGGTGGCTTTATCTGCTTGAGGAGGAACTTCTTCTCCTGGGTCATAGCAGTACTTGATGTAGGAGGTGAATTTGGAACCTGTACCTAGGGTTGTGTCTGGATAAAAGTTTTCTTAACATTATTATACGATAATCAACGTTTATCTTATCTTTAATTTTTTTTTTAGTTCAACTATCTCGTAAACAATGTAGCTACTTAACTTTTTAACAACTCTTATGCACAGCCAGATATTGATAAAAGAAGTCTTTATTTGTATTTACATGGGCATAGCCTTATACAACGTTTCGTGTGATGATAATCCAATCATTACATTCAGTTTGGGGAGAACAACGTTGTATTGCATTTGTCTAGAGGAACTGTGTAATAGTAGGGTTTTGGGTCGTGGATCTTCAGGAATCGATAGTTCATTGGAAGTTCAGGATACCCTTTTCATTGGAATCCATACTTCTCATGGTGGCCCAACACTTTAATCCTGTCGGCTGGGATTACATGGGTTACTTCCTCATATACATATGAGTTCATTTCAACCCTCCGACCTTGAATATATAAAGTCGAATTTACGTGAGCTTCCACAAAAATGAACAGCTTCACGACTTTCAAGTCTTCCAACCACTTGATCCTCTTTAGGTTGGTCTGTAGATAAGCAAACCGGTGGGTGGCTATATAGTAGATTTCTGAAGATCACGTCCATCTTCGTTCTATGTATAAAGGTGATGGATTATAAATCTACTCCAGGATGTTCATCATTCCAATTCTTTGTCTATAAAGCGGAGAATGCATTGCAGTCATAAACATGACCCGAAATACCAAAAATTTGTTCCACGCTTCATAACTCTGCAAGACAGCATTGAAGATGAGAAAATGTTTGGATAGTAACAATTTCTTTACTTCATTTTATTGAGATCTCATAAAAACAATTCCGTTGTTAGTCGGCTCTGATACCAACTGTAACGTGTCCACTAGTATCATCTCGGACACGTCTTAGTAGTCCATCGGAAAGGATGTCTAGAAAACTCTGCCTGGCACTCCCATGGAATGTTACGGGTTTTGCGATCTAGGTCTTCCCGCGTCTGCCATGTAGCGGAAGAATCCTGACTGTTCCCACTTAGGATCGACCGGAATTAGGGTTTTCCTGATTGGTCATTAGCTAACAGCAACTAGAGTCAGATCCCAGCGAACTACTTTACGCAGAAACGCCAGGTCCGAAGCGGATTCACGCTGCACTTGGTTCAAGGAGAATGGGAAACAAGAGGGATGCAAAGCTCAACCTCTCTGCCATAAGGCATAGTCCCATTCCGTTTCCCTAAAACAACGTAAATCGGGTAAGACGTAACCCTAGGTCATCGTTGTCGTTATTCATTTTGATGATGATGATCATCTCGCTGTTCTTTGAGATTTTTGAGAAAAGTTCCCAGCTAATCGGGACCACCCAACCGTAGGACGGACCCATGGTCCATCCTCCGCACTTTCCTCGCTTTGTTTTAGTTATGTAAATATCTAACACATTAATTTGACATATAACAATCAGCTTCTTTAATTAATCCCGTTAAGCACTAGTTCCTTCATGTAATCTTATCACGTGACATAGAAAAACAATATCAAGCAAGTTCTTTTTTTTTTTTACATTTCATCATTTTATCTTCGAATTACAAGGAGTTCCGCCCATAGCCTTGTCCGCCCGAAGGCTATCTAGTAATCCCCAGGGATCACTATTCCAAGCTTCCGCCCGTAAACTAGTATGCGGGCCTTGAGATCCAATCCTGATTCACGTTAGCCCCTTGTGCAGGACCCGAAAGGCGAGGGATTTATGGCCAGAGCCCCCTGGCACCCAAGCGTCCTTCTACTCCAAGTAGAGCTCAACGGAGAGACCTCTCGCGGCAGGTTCGGTCCACATTCCCGGCGCGGTGAACAACCCCCTTGGTTAGGGTTAGGCAGGTAGTCGGGGGTAACTGAAACTGCCTCTTCCTTCAGGCCTTTAACCTGAAGTATAGGTACTCATTTAATTTGTAATTCATAATTCAAACAGAGCCCTAAAATCTCTAGCAAGCATAAACATTTCCATTAATCAACCCAATTGTTTGGCAAACTGGTAAGGAAGTGTTCTTTCCTTCTTGAGTGTATCAGCACTCGTTCCCAAGGTGTCTTGTAAATTGGAAAGATCTTTTACATTCCGGTGTAGGGCATACCCAACTTGGTTAACCCTAAAGTTCCTTAGATATGCTAGTTTCCGGTTTACAACTTTCCTTATTTAGAAGGATATCCAAAAATACGTCTTTTTGCAAGATAACTTGCGTAGGGATCTGCCATCCTTGATGAGGGTTTTTACCCTTTCTCCTTGTGAATCAATCACAAGGCTAAATGATTTCATACTTGTTGCGCAAGTCCTTCAATGGAGTAATCTGTTTAGATCCTTTAAGCTGACGTATGTCAGGCCTAGGGTTTCTTTTTTTAGGAACCTTAGGGACAAACCCTAGTTCCTTATCTTTACGAATTTATTGTCCCTATAGTAAGGAAAGTAGTCAAGTACTTAGGGTATGAATGTTTCTATGTTTAGATTGGTTTAGTTATCTTTTGGAAGGTAATATTAATCGTCTTGTCACGGTTTTGCTATCCTTGTGACAATTTACTTTCCAGTCAATACAGTTTAATTTTAACTTCCGTTTTCATTACAGATGAACTCATGCCAAATAACAACATTTGCCTTGCTAAGATGTGCAATTAGCAAAGATAACTTCCTAGTAATTTGAGCATCGAAAGAAACCTTTCATGAATTTAACCATTTACAATGATTCGTTGCGAAAGGAATAAGACTAATGGTGCAAGATATAATTTCTACACCTTAGGATTTAACTAAAATATACTACTATAGTAAATAGATAATCTTGCTCGTAATTTATAATGCCTGATGCAATTTGAAGAAAACTAAGTTCTATACATTATCAATCATAAGCTAAACTCCTTCATTACAAATAACTCGAACAAATATATCCTATCCTTAACAATTTCTCTTTGCATGATCGACTTAAAACCGAATTCAAGCCAAGAAGAAAAACATGGTTTTGGGGTGAGATATCCACATGGATACCGGGAGATGACCCTCTCGTAGCTACACCTTGGACTTTCTTAGGCGGCATCGTAGTTCGAATGTGAGATAGCCTTTTTCACTTTCTTCTAGAATTCCACCGTCTCTTTGGAAAAAAAGTTTATGGGTGAGTGTGGTTTTGCAACCACAATAACCCTTGGAGGACTTTGACTTGGGGTAGAAGGAATAGAAAGCACTTATTCTCCTTCCTTCCCTTTCTTTTATCTTTTTCCCACTCTTCCTCCTTCACTCCTTCTTTTCACTCCCTCTACTTTCCCTCCCTATCTTTTATCTTTTCCCAAAGCCTAGGAAGGGCTTAAGGGGGAAAGGGGGCTTAAGAGGCCCCTTAGAAGCTTCCCCTAGGAAGCTTCTAAGGCTTCTACGCCACGTGGGGGGGGGGGGGAAGGGGGCTTAAGAGGCCCCTTAGAAGCTTCCCCTAGGAAGCTTCTAAGGCTTCTACGCCACGTGGGGGGGGGGGGAAGGGGGTTTTAGGGCCGTTTGTCGACGGCGATGTCCAGGTGGCAAGAAATCGTGGCGGCTCCTGACCAGCTCGCACGGCTATGTCCCTCGGCTTCTCCCTCCCTCAGGCCCTCTCTCTCTCTCACGTTGACAGCACGACGTTATGGTGGCACTCCCTCCCTCCTTTCGTCATGGCAGCAGCACAGGGTATTTGGCAGCCCTCCTTTACTTTCCTCGGCCGTTTCCTGGCTCTCCCCTCTTCACAACCACCCCTCATGCATTCACGGCAGCTTCGTCCTCTTGATCTTCCGGGGGCCCCTTCACAGCGTGTCGACCTTGATTTAAATAGGGGAGGGGAGGGGGATCTTCCCTCCCCTGCGTGTCATCACGCATGCTTTCCCCCTCACTCCAAGCTCCACCAAGGAGCCTAATTGCTCCTTCTATTCCCCTCCCCCTCCAACTCGTCAGTCGGCTTGGGGGATAAGGGGGAATTTAAAAAAATTTCAGTTATCCAATTTTCATTTTCATTTGAGGCAGTTCACGCGTGTGTTTCTTTTAGCAAATCGGAATATTACACATCATAAACTAAGGGCTTGTGCAACTACCAACCCCTTTAGAGATTGTAAAAGCTAGTGTGGCGGTAGCTCTTGATGCCATTGGTTACAAATCCTTTGCATTGAATATTGCTGAGGAATTTAAGGGCATTATGAAACATTATATTGACATTATTACTAAAAACTATTGGCAAATTGGTGTGGATGTCAATTTCCTAAAGCGTCAACAAAATATGATGGACACATAAAGAGTGTGTGAGGGTGCATGAATGGGTGTAGGTCTAGTGTGGTAGTAATGAATGGGTAGTGTTGGAGTGATCTAGGGTGAGGGCTAGTGTGGTAGGGATCTAGCGTGTAAGTGAGATGTGAGATAGGTGTGTGTGGAGGTGGGTGTGCTTAGAGTGTGTGTGCATAAGAGAGACTGTGTGTGCAATGGCTATGTAGGTGCATGGATGGAGTAGTTAGTTCATGCAAGGATGTGTTTAGAATAGTGTGTAAGCATGTTAATTTGTGTGGATGCTATGTTTTGGTGAACAAAAAATAACTAGGTGTGTATAAATGGTTACGAGTGTGTGTGTGTGTTTGATGTCAGGAGCATGTGCAGTGTAGGGAGTTTGTGGGAATTGTTGGAGGGGGGATATGTTTTAGTATGTTAGGGTGTGAGTTTTAATGTGTGTGTGTGTTTGTGTGAGGACATGGAGAAAAATGTGTGTGTGTGTGCATGTGAATAGGTTGGTCTCTTCATGCTCTAGAACTAAGAACCTGACCCCATAGGTAAGTTGTTAGGATAGAGACCCTATATGGACATTAATCCTAGATGGCACCCTTAATTACTCATTGAGGTAGACCTAAATAAGAAGCTAATAGACTCTCTTCTCATCGTAGATTAAGAATGTAATTTTATTAAGGAGTGATGGATAGTTTACAAAAACCTACCTATTGCATGCTTTGAATGTCTTAAAAATGGGCATTTCATAAGTATTTGCCTTGAATGGAGAACCCAAGAACATAGTGAAGTGAAATAGGACACTACCCCAACAAACTTCGAGAAAGCCCAATATTATGGGTTTCAACTAGTTAATAACAATGGGAATAGTAAAAATAAGGGTCATACTTATCCAAAAAAAAGTAATAGCTCTAGGAATACAAGTGAAAATAGGTATTCAACACTTTTTATGAACCTAGACAGTGATTCTAGAGGAAACACTGGGATGGGGCAAATGAGTGGAATTGCATACATTGAAATAAATAAGAAATTGAAGGTTTGTGTTATCCAAGTTACAGTAGATAAGAATAATAATTGGATAGCTACTCATATTAAAACAATGGATAAACTTGTAGTTATATCATTGTATGCCCCTAACAACTCAGTGAAAAGAGGGAAAGCTTGGGATTTCTTGTAGGTAATTCAATGTTCCATCATATTGGCTAGGGACTTTAACATGGTTGAAACCATTAAAGATAGATCTATGGAGAAAGGTCAATGCATTGCATGTATAGAAAAGACAAATGTTTGGTAGTTAAAGCTTTTCATGGCCTTTTAGATCTAAGTTTAGTGAGCATGGTTTCTGTTTGTCAAACAATCAAACTAAACCCAACCTTAGGAAAGCTAGATTGAATAGATTTTATATGTCAGCAAGTTTACTTGCTTCTTCCTTTAATGTCAAGTGTAAAATGTTTAACATAATTTTAATGCCTGGTAATCTTCATATTAAGTTAAGTCTCTCTACCGATGACCATGTTGTCAAAGTAAGCTAGTTTCATGTAACAGATCCTAGAAAATTTAAACTCTGGGAGTTTCAGGATTCTATCGAGTATATCTAGGCTAATTCCTTTCAAACAATGAGCTCCCCAACAATTTCCTAGATTAGAGGCATTAGAGAAACTCGGGATGTTCTCAGAAAGGTAAGGTGCCTACGAGTTCGAAAATATAGAAAATCCAAAGCAAGTAAATATTTACTTAGAAGACTTTTTAAATTAGAAACTAGAATTGACGCAAGGCAAGTTCACTTACATGAAGATCTAAGTAAAATTAAGCAAGAACTGATGGAACTTGAAAATAAGGAAGCCTCCGACATAATCTCTTACAAGGCAATGGTGGGCTGGCAAAGCTAACATGCCAACACTAGATATGTTTAGCATCGTTTAAAAATAAGAAAGGAAAATGCTTAATTCTCCTTCTTATCAAAGAAGATGGAACCAAAGCCAAAGACAATGCTAAAAATCTTATAATAGCCAAGGATCTCTTCACTAAGATCTTTAGCATCCCAAGAACCATTAACTTTGAGGTAAATAATGCAATAGCTACTATAGCTAGAGTCAAGTAGAAGGTAGTTCCACCTATCAGAGTTGTCAAACTAATACATGAAAGGGATGACAAAGATGTGTTAGCCAATTGGGGGCCCAAAACTTTTCTGAAATTTGTATAGGAAGTCTTTGCAAAAACCATGGCTAGGAGGTTGGCTACACATCTGGATTATTAGGTAAGAAAGGAGCAAAAAGGCTTCATCAAAGGTAGATATATTTTAGACTCTGTGGCATCTCAAAGGCATGGTTTAAGTATAAGAAGCTCCTTGTCCGTGCTCCACACCTTGATCTTACCTTACCATGGGCCTCAAGTGATTGTGTCTGGTTTAGCTTCTTCCACAAGTCTTCCTTGGGGGGAGTTATGAATTAAGCCTACAAGCTATTCAAAAAAGGTATCCAAGTATAGGGGGATCTTTGGGATACAAAAATTAAGGCATGGCTCTTAAAAGAGAAACTTAAGAGTAAGTTTTAATTAAAGCATGCTAAGCTGTGCGTAATCAAAAGTAAGACCAATCTGTCGGGTCCCCACCTATCGGTTGTCATCAACATCAACCTCGCTTTCAATGTTAGAGGGGTGTGCTTAGTAGGTGATAAACCTCTCTTTCCTCTTCCTAACTTGCACTAAGATCCTAATGTACTATATTATAATTTAAATGATAGATGGCATATTGACTAGAGCCCATGATAGTGGATAAAGAGATTTAGTAAACTTTGAGAGAGCTCATAAAATAGTAATAAGTAATGAAATGTGCCCCAAATGCAACCAATAGGTAGAATCTATAACCCATATGTTTTACAATTATCCCCATAATAGTAATATTCTTTGCTTCTTGCAGATCTTGATCTTGCCATACCACCCATTTAAGATATCATGGAAGAAGACTATCTTAGGGGAAATTTATGGCATTCCCCTAATAATATGGAATTGGGTAAGGGATTTTTAACCTCTTGAATATATGGACTAGTAGAAATAAAAACATTTTGAAAACATGTCTATGGAACCATTAAATGGGTTTAAATTTGATTTTTTGATGCAATATGAGAATGATATGGGCAAGATACAGAAACTTCATGAAGATCTTCATCCTAGCTCCAATATTGAAGAAACTACATATATTCTAATGGAAATGAAAAATAAGCTTAGATAGGAGGACAGTAGCAGAAAAAGAAACATCTTTTTTTTAGTAGATGATATTGTAAATGCTCGCAATTTCTCGGGACCCTTCCTTGTAGTGGAGCAAAGACAAATCAATATAATAGATGCATATTTATTTTTATTTCCTCTCTAATACATTTCAAGCTTCCTTTTAAAAAAAGTGGCACCCAAGAATCTAAGTTCAAATCAAGATAACATGAGCAATATTCGAGGTAAGTGGTCTACTACTTGAGTCAACACACACAATTTGGGCCACTTCTCTAACTAGATAATTGATCAGAGTGCATGGAGACTCAAGTGATGTTGTGACCTGGGAAGGTTAAGAGCCGCTCAACACAAAGATAGTGCCAATTGAACACCCATCGTGCATTTATAGTGATAGCTTACAAGCACCACCCAATAATGCACATGCAAGAAAAAGGTATTGCACATAGAACAAAATTGATCCGGTGCTACTTGTGAAGAACATGAAAATGCAAAATCAATAATACAATGTTGAAATGTAGAGAGAGAAGATATGCAGAGATGTGATAAAGAGAGAAGAGACACACCATATACACTCCCAAAGACTACAACATATTGATCACAATCTACATATATATAAGTGAGATCTAGTCTAGATAGGGTGAGCTATATATAGCTCCAACACCCCCACTCAAACAAAGGTCTCCAGGTGCAAATGAAGAAAACCTTGGGGGAGCAGAAGGGAAAAACCCGAGTTCCTTTATACAAATAAAAAAACATGATCAACAAGGATTATTGTGAGTATGTAAAGTGAATTTGTGCATGTGAAGTGAAACTGAATATGTTTGTACAAAGATGACCGAGAGGTCTCATAGATGTATGTGCCTGTGTGAAGTGTATGGTGCCTACAAGGAGTATGTACAATGGCACTAGAATGTTGTAGTAGGTAAACTCTCAAATATTGAAGTTGAGACAACTCTAAGTTTTGATCACAACAACAAAGTGAAGCATGCTTCATTGAGTTCTTTGGTGAATATATTTGTAGTCGTCTAATCACTTAGACAATGCTCAATCATGATCATGCCTTTCTTTACTTCATATTGAACATAATGATAATGTATTGCAATATGTTTAGACCTGTTATGTTGAACATAGTCTTCAACAAGACTAATAGAACTTTGATTATCACATCAAAGTGGTGTGCTTGAGAGAGAAGTATGGCCAATATGTGATAGAACTTGTCAAAGCCATACTAACTCTTGAGTTGCTAAAGATGCATCTACATATTCAACCTCTATAGTAGAGATATCAACACAATGTTGTTTCTTGCTAGTCCAAGAAACAAGACATGATAAAGAAATAATTTCCACTTGTAGAATGTATAAATCAGTGAGAGATTGCCAAATTTACATTTGTATAATCCAAAAGTTGAAGTGAATGTAGAGAATTAGAGTTTTGTTGACACCAATAAACCAACCCAAAATCTTTAGTGCTTTTCAAATACTTCTGAACTTATTTAGTTGTAGTCCAATGTTTAAGGCATGAAGAACTTAGATATTGTCCAAGAAAATTTGCAGCAAAAAGAATTTTAGGGCAAGAACTTAAGCCAAAAAATTGAAAACATCCAACAAGATTAGCATAAGGTTTAGGTAATGCTAATTGTCCATCATTTTTGTAGAAACTGAGAGTTTTTGTTAGAACTCACAAGACAAGGAGTACTAGTAGGACGTGCGGAATCCAAATCAAACTTCTAAATAATATCTTCATTGAACTTTTTTGATGCAGTAATAAAATACTCTTTTCTTAATAGCGTTGAATTTGAATACCAAGACATGATTGTATGTCTCCAAGTTTAACCATATCAAATGTAGAAGATAAAACATTCTTTACTTATTGAAGGAAGTTAAGATTTTTAGAAACAAGTATGGTATCATCCAAATATAAAGGAAGAATAAAAAAACTATAATTCCAGTGCTTGACATATAAGTTAGGATCTAAAGAATAAGAGATAAGACCTTGTTTTGTAAGGAAGAGATCAACATTTTGATACTGTCAAGAATCGCGTGGTGGAGGGGGTTGCTCAACATGCTGTGCCGAACACACACAGAATGCACAAAGAGAAGCTCACTCAAGAGACAAGAAGAGAGATGGAGGCCAAAACGTTTTCTTGCTGATTTCTTCTTCTTCTTCCACACTCTTTACAATGTACACAAAGTATAGATAAGATGCAACATAAAAGGAAAGTGGCCTACTAAGTCAAACAATGCATAACCGACTACACTAGTCGACTGGCGCTATAACTACGCCAACTGTAAATAGGTGTAACAACCTGAATATAATAAGTAATGAGTCAGTGGCCATGTGAGAGTCATAATGACCACCGACGTGCTAAGTGTAGACGTGTGGGCCCATCTAACCAGGCGGTCCATCATCAATGTCCGCATGTGTTGAGCTTGTCATCTCAATACTCCCCCTTTTCCTTTGGCAACATAGCAGCATTCATAGTAGGAATTCCAGCATCTAGAGTGAACATACGTCCAACTCTACTTCCCTTTGCTACCAACCTGCACTTGTCATTGAAGTCTTCTACAAAGCAGCCCTTTGCATTAAATCTGACTTGCAGCCCTTGCTCTACCATTTGACCGACTGACACCAAGTTCTTTGTAATAGATGGCACATGTAATACATCTGAAAGACTCTTTGTCTTACCATCATGCAAGGACAAGGAAACTTTTCCAATGTGTGAAATTGGGTGGCATGAGTCATCACCCGTCTGCACATAACCTGCATTCTGCAAATCCTGCATCTCTCCAAACCATTCTGCATGGCTGGTCATATGATTGGATGCACCTGAATCAACATACCAAATATCTTCATGTGTTCCCTTTCCTGTAATAGCATTCAGCATATGCTACATAACGAACAAACGTTCATTTTTGTCTTCATTCTGTCGTGAAGATGATGCATAGTTTCCTTGCTGCAACTTACCACTGCGGATATCATCTCTCTTAGCATAACATTGGGCTGCAATATGACCTGTTTTGCCACAGTAGTGGCACACAATACCAAAGTTGTTAGAACCTTTGTTCTGCCATCCACCTCTTCCTCTAAAGCTCCCCCTGCCTCTAAAGTTACCACGACCTCCTGAAACCTGTATATCGCCAAATTGCTGATTCAATCTGTTTTGCTGGTTGTCACTACCACGTCCTGTACCACGGCCTCTTGAAGAGAACCTACCACGTCCCCTTCGAAAACTGGAGTAGAAAGCTTGGACCTGTTCACCACTTCTTTCAGATGTCTCACTCTGCATGTTGATCTCCTCAGTGATCATAAGGGAGACCAATTCATGGAAATCTGGAAATGGCTTTCTGACATATACGGAAGTTACAAAAGACTTCCAAGCCTTTTCATTGTTAAGTCCACCCAAGGTAGACGACACCAAATCATCATCATCGGGCATTGCATCAATCGCTGCCAATGCATCTGCAATGCTTCTTACCTTCAGTGCATACTCATTGATAGACATCTTCCCTTTCTTTAATGTATTCAACTCTTGCTTGAGTTGAATCTTTCGTGCCTTTGTATTTACAGAAAACATACTTTCAAGTATGGTCCAAGCTGCATATGAATTCTCTGCATTTCTAATGTGTCCCAGCATATTATTGTCAATTACTGTAGACAACCGATACATGACCTTTTTATCCTTTGCATTCCATTCTTTCCGTGCCTTTGTCTCTTCTGCAGTTGGAGGATCACTCATCTCCGGCTCCTTTTCTTCACCTGAAATGAACTCGTAGAGGCCTTTTCCAATAAGGAAGTTCGTGACATGAAACTTCCATGATGGGTAGTTGTTCTTGTCGAGCTTCTCAATGATGGGGCTTCCACTGTTAAAGGGCTTATCTGCAGAATATACAGCTCTCTTCGCGCACACCAAATCTCACTGCAATCAGAGATTTTTGCTCTGCCTTGCTTCTGGTGCCTCCACAGGCACTATCCAAGAGAAGGAGTGGAAGAATGGGAGAGATTCTTACCCGTAGCTTGCTTGCTCGAACCTTGCTTCTTCTCCTTCACTTCAGCCTTCAAAATCAGCCTCTCTTAGTGGCGCGGCTCTGATACCATGTCAAGAATTGCGTGGTGGAGGGGGTTGCTCAAGATGCTGCGCCGAACACACACAGAATGCACAAAGAGAAGCTCACTCAAGAGACAAGAAGAGAGATGGAGGCCAAAACGTTTTCTTGCTGATTTCTTCTTCTTCTTCCACACTCTTTACAATGTACACAAAGTATAGATAAGATGCAACATAAAAGGAAAGTGGCCTACTAAGTCAAACAATGCATAACCGACTACACTAGTCGATTGGAGCTATAACTATGCCAGCTGTAAATAAGTGTAACAACCTGAATATAATAAGTAATGAGTCAGTGGCCATGTGAGAGTCATAATGACCACCGACGTGCTAAGTGTAGACGTGTGGACCCATCTAACCAGGCGGTCCATCATCAATGTCCGCATGTGTTGAGCTTGTCATCTCAACAGATACCAAGCTCATGAAGATTGTTTGAGACCATAGAATGCCCAATGAGGTCTGCAAGCAATATTTTCCTTACAAATCCCTATGGTTGCTCCATGTATATCTCTTCCTTTAAATCACCATTAAGAAAAATAGTTTTCATATCCATTTGGTGGACCTTCAAATCAAACTGAATAGTAGAAACTAAGAAGACCCGAATAGTGATAATATGAACAACATGTGAGAAAGTTTCTTGATAATCAACTCGTGCAATTTTTGAGATACCTTTGGCAACTAGTCTTCCTTTGAATTTTTTAAATGTTCCATCTGATTTTGTTTTAGTCTTACAAACCCACTTGCATTTGATAGCAGTACGTCAAGGTGGTAACTTAGTTAGAACCCATGTACCTTTAGAGAGAAGAGATTCATACTCAGCTTTCATGGCCTCCTACCATTGTTTCTTTTGTGGAGATGACATTGCATTACTATAAGAGACAATGTCTTCACAAATATTGAGACCATTCTCAAGAATATTAGCATCATAAACATGACAAGTACCATGCTCATTATCAATTGGAAGATCAATGCCAAGGTCATCATGATGTTCATAGTGATGCAAATAGCAATGCTTTCCAATGCACATACGGACTCAGATAGCGACAAGTGCAAGTAAAATAGCGATAAGAATAGTGATGGTTTTTGCATAGGAATTTTTTTGTTGGTGACAAGGCTACCCTACCACCCGTAGCACCCTGTGCTAAATATTATTTTATAAAGCAATTACATATTGAATACAAAATTATCATAAAGACTAGTGCGTCATAAGATACTAGAAAAAAAGGGTTATTGATTCAATATTTCAATAAGTACAAGAATGATGATGTTAACTCATAAAAGTATATGGAACCATGGAGAGGAGAGTCCAAAAGGAAACATGAAAATATATCTATAAAAATTAGAGAATACGATTTTATAAATAGGATGAGAAATATATCAAAGGAATGCTAATTGGAAGAAGCATGCATGGATCACATGGCCAAAAAAGGAAATGATATGTGCTCTATGAATCTAAGCGCATGATGTGACAGCTCCTCATCATCACAAAGCTTATGCTGATGCAATGGAGCATCAAACAAACTTTGCAATATAAACAACTAGACATTAATCCACAATACATAATGCATCACAAAAAAACTAATGGATGCAAACAAAAAAGAGGATTGACTTATCGGGTTTCCATGCGTATATTATTTATCAAGGAGTGTAGTGTGACCATGTCTCTCTCTACATATTGAGTCTCAAAACCTATGGGATTGCAGTTTATGAGATGGAGTGTTGTAAAGAATAGAGTAGCATTGTTAGAAATAAGGTTGTTAGTATAAGTAATATTCCAAATAAGAAATTGAGAAGAATCAAAAGAAAATTTATAAAGTGCTTGAAATAAGTCCTATAGACGTCACTCCCCAAATTATGTATAACCCCTCTCTCCAATCATGCCCTCATTGCCTCCCATTACTACTGCCATTATCCTGGAGAGTCGGTGGTCTTGTCCATGAGTCTCCACCAAACCTCTACATCCAACCACTTGGGCATTTAGATACTTGTTAGTCTAAAAGGTTGTGCCCAGATACTTGTTGGTACAACTCTCTCATGTGAGCTATCACTATCCTCTCCTCATCATTCATGATCACAATACTTATTTTCTCATCTACGAGGTATTCATATCCTACTAGGGTATGTCTAAGATGCGGTCTCTCCTACCTATGAGACCATACTATTGGGCATATCAAAGAGACTTCTATACATCTAGTATACCTACAAGGGGATATCTCTCCAAGTAGTATCTATAGTGATACCATCTATGGAAGATTGAGCAAAACCTGGAGTCACTGGACTAGACATCCCTACAGGTGTGATAAATCTTAGAGGTGATAAGTGTCCACTAGATTGATGAGATGGGGATACTGCATTATGTCTCCACTACATGTATCTAAGAGAAATCAAGGCAAAGCTTTACATTGTATTCGAGACAACTTGTGTTCTTATTTCTTGGGGATGGAGATTATTCGATCCGAGGGAAGTATCTTTCTATCACAACAAAAGTATGCTCTACAACTGATGGAACAGTATTGCACAGATCAAACACGGCCATTAGCTATGCCTCTTGATCCCAGCGTCCATCTATATAAGGATACCTCGGGTTAGCCTTTTGATCCTCACACCTATTGCTCTATTGTAGGGAAACTACTTTGGTTGATACATACTAGTTAGCAAACTGCTAAGGAATGAATTCTTCCTTTCGAATGCGTCCAGCACTCAATCTGAGATGACTTGCAACTTGGCAAGATCCCCTATATCCTGGGTTAGGGCGTACCCTGCTAACCTAACTTGGTCAAACCTTAGGTTCATTGGTTACTTCAGTTTATCGGCTGGTCTTTAGTTTCCAATCAATCTTCTTTACTCAAGAAAGATACTAAATTAGGATGATTATTCATCCTCTTGCAAGATAACTTGCGTAAGGACTTGCCAACCTCGTTGCGAGAATTTGACCATTCCCTTGTGATCCAATCACAAGATCATATGACTCCACACCTGCTGTGCAACTCTTGCATCGAATTATGAGACTTATTCTACTCATTGAATGGAGTCACAAAACAATGTGTTCCTGATTATGTTAGGCTGACGTCGTTAGTCCTAGAGTTCCAAGTTCCATCTTCTAAGATTCTTATAGACAATGAGTCATGTGGTTATGGAAACGATAGTGTAATTATCGCAAAAAATAGATAGATTAAATTGGCATGAACCTAAACACCTAAGCCCACGGAGTACTCGTTTTAAAAAGAGTTAATTCAATTCCAAAGAACTCACTAGGATTTAATACGTGACCTAGTCGCACGTATTACTAAAATTGAAACTCCTATACCCTAAATACTTGCCCACATTCACTGAATGTAGGGACAGCGGAACATACTTGAGAAGTGATCTAGGGTTTGTTCCTAAGAATCTTTTGCTAAAAAGAAGGAGCTTGGAACCCTAGGACTGACAACATTAGCCTAATGTAATCAGGAACAGATTGTTTCGTGACTCCATTTGATGGGTAGAATAGTCCCATAGTTCGATGCGACACTTGTGCAATAAGTGCAGAGTCGTATGATCTTGTGATTGGATCACCAGGAAATGGCCAATTCTCGGAATGAGGTTGGTATATGCTTACGCAAGTTATCTTGCAAGAGGATGAATAATCATCCTAATCTAGTATCTTTCTAGGGTAAAGATAATTGCTTGGAGCAAAGGACAAACCAATAAATTGGAATAACATATGAACTTAAGGTATTGACCAAGTCGGGCTAATAGGGTACAGCCCTAACCCTGGATGTAGGGGATCTTGCCAAGTCAGAAGTTCTCGGATCAAATGCTACATGCATTCGGAAAGAAGGATTCACTCCTTAGCAGTTGGCCAACAATAACGACCAATGAAAATGATTGTGCTTGTTACAGATTTAAGAGCACTATTTTGCTTTATTTGATTAATGAATTAAAGGATAAATGGATATCTAATGCTTTAGGTTGAAGGCTTGAAGGGAGAGGTAGCTTCAGTTACCCCCGACTACCTACTTGACCCTAACCAAGGGAGTTGTTAACCGCGCTAGGAAGGTGGACCGAACCCGCCCCAAGAGGTCTCTCCGTTAGCACTGCTTGGAGCAGGAGGACGCTTGGGTGCCAGGGGGGGCTCTGGCCATAAATCCCTTGCCTTCCAAGCCCTGCACAAGAGGCTAATGTGACTCGGGATTGGATCTCGCAGCCCGCATACTAGTCTATGAGCGGAATCTTTGATTAGTGATGCCTGTGCATTGCTGGATAGCCTTCGGGCGGATTGTGGATAAGCCTATGGGCTAGACTTTATCTATTTCAAAGATAAATATGATAACCTGTTAAAAAGGAACTTATTTGACATTGCTTTTCTATGTCAAGTGATATGATTACGTGAAGGAACCAGTGCCTAATGGGCTAATTAAGGAAGCTGATTGATACATGTCCAACTAAATTTGTTAGGTAATTAAATAACTAAAACAACCTGAGGAAAGTGCGATGGATGTGGCCATAGGTCCGTCCTATGGATGGGTGGTTCCGGTGGCTGGGAACTTTTCTCAAATCGCGATGGACAGCCAGAAGATGGTTAACGAACACAAACAACAAGAGCGTTGACCCATAATTATAACTGATCCCGATTTACGCTTTTTTAGGGGAACAGAATGGGACTATGCCTTATGGCAGAGAGTTTGAGCTTTGCATCCCTCTCGTTTCCCATTCTCCTTGAACCAAGTGCAGTGTGAATCCACTTCGAACCTGGCGTTTCTGCGTAAAGTAGTTCGCTCGGGTTTGACGCTAATTGCCATTAGGAAATGACCAATAGGGAAAACCCAAATCAGGTCGGCCCTAAGTGGGAACGGCAAGAATACTTCCGCTACATGGCAGACGTGGAAATTCCTAGATCGCAAACCCTATAACATTCCATGAGAGTGCCGGGCGGAGCTTTCTAGACATCCTTTCTGATGGACTACTAAGATGTGTCCTGAAGATAACAAGTGGACGCGTTACAGTTGGCATCAGAGTGAACCAACGAAGGAATTTTTGTAATGAAATCTTAATAAGATAAAGTAAAGCAAATGTTGTTGTCCAAACATTTCCTTACTTTCAATGCTGTCTTACAGAATTACGAAGCATGGAACAAGTTCTTAGTGTTTCGAGTCATGTTTATGACTGCGATGCATTCCTCGGATTATCGACAAAGGGTTGAGATTATGAACATCCTAGAGCGTATCTATAATCCATCACCTTTGTACATGGAACAAAAATGGACGGGTGCCTCAAGAATCTACTATATAGCTGCCCACCGGTTTGCATACCTTCAAACCAACCTAAAGAGGATCAAGTGGTTGGAAGACCTAAAAGTTGTGAAGATGTTCATTTTTGTGGAAGCTCACGTAAACTCAACTTTACATATTCGAGGTCGGAGGGTTGAACTGAACTCGTGTAATCCCCGCCGAGAGAGGATTAAAGTGACTCGTTGTCGAAGGGTTTGTGAAAGCAAAGTCACGTCTTCTGAAGACCTTGATAAATTTCTGGATAGAAGATCAACAAAGATGCGAAGATGAAAGAATCTTTATACAAAGCTGTTGTCACTATTTTAACAGTGACCAGTTGAGCTAGCAGCCTTTTTCCAGTATAATAGGACTACAATCGTCACGTTCATGTCATCCAATGCAGCTCTAAATGCTTTGTAACCTCTCCATGCACCTGTACTTCAACCATTGTATAACACAGCCACTACAGGAAGCAGTTATATCACTGAAAGATTGTCAAAAATTGTTTGGCCAGATGTTGCAACTGTATTGTATACTTTTGGACACCTCATGAAGAGCCTGTTGCCTAATATCTATACTTCTTGAAATTAAAGTTTATGTTGGAGTGGGCTTGTTGACATGCTAACCAATTATCAGTGACCAGACCAAAGCCGAGCTCAGAATTAGGCCTCCAGTTCAAACACGTATAACATTAGCCTTTGCATTATCCTCGCATCTCAAAATATTCCCATCCATCATGGATGGTAGAAGACATCTTTTCCACTGACAACCAGTAGAGACAGGCTCCGTAGGAGGTATAATCATGACAATATTCTCATTCTTCTGAACCATGCCCATAATAGTAACTGTATTCCCTTCTCTGATGTACCCTTCCTTCAGTCTCAACTAGACAAATTACGGGTTGATAACCAGCGCAGAAAATTAGAAGGGAGCTGTCCATTTTTTTTTCTGGTGACTTCCGATATAAAGCAATCTAAGTGCGCCCTCTTCTCCTTTACTGTGAATGCGGAGAAGTAAATCTCAATGTCTGGTTTTCTTTTGCTAGTAATCTCTTGACTTTTAGAAGTTATTAAACTTAAATCTAGAGAGCTTAATTGTATAATCATTATACAGGAAGGCTGTTTCACATGTGTAGAGGAGCTTGTCATCATGCAGGACAGAGGAAAGATAAAAACCGTCTTCATCCCGATGGTGAGAAAACATGTTGCCCATGGAAGGGTTGGATATTCTCGCAGGCTTGGAAACACAGAAACAATATCTGAAATGTTCCCTCTTCTGATGCTGCTGCTTCTTCTTCCACTAGTCCGGCTATGCAGGAGAAGCAATCTGGATGTCTCCTTTTCCTCTGCAGTAACTTCCAAATCAATTTCCTCCTCTACATATACATAACAATTGCACCATAACCCGCTTTTGCTAAGACCTGTCAGCGTGACTGGAAATCCGATATGTAAAATCAACTGCATGACGTTCTGAATAGTGCAATTCTCCAGTGAAAAAGTGATGCTTTGGCCCTACTATATGTCGATGAAGGCAAGGATCCATTAAACTGTCTCACAAGGATTCGGGACAAACACCCCCTTCGTCGACTGAGAAAAACATTCCCCTTCTTTCCGTTGAATTCGCGCCGTTTTTCTCCTCCACAATCGATTTCCCCCTTTCCTCAGCGCTTTTCCCTCTTTCAAAAATAGTGTTCTTTTTTTCTTTCCCCCCCCCAAAAGGCTCTTTCAAAAATAGTTCTCTTTCACTTTTGCTTTTTCACGCCCCCTTTGTCCTCTTCCCCAGCACAGATATAGGCATAATGGTAGGCACTGCCAGCCGATGGACATCAACTGGTCAGTTCTGCATAACAGAAAGTTGAGAATGCTGCTGCTAAACCAGCAATTAAGAAAGACAAAGTTAAAGTTGGTTTTTCTCTGACTATAGTACCATCAAGTACATACACTTCAACTCCAATCGTTGATCCCACACCCATCTGCTAGCTTGTAGCCAACCGGCGAAATGCATTTCCATCATTCAACTTGGGATGGTGTCCATAAAGGTAAGCCAAAGAGATAGCCATTGCACTCCATGATATGACATTTCAAAACGATAAGCCAATAAACATACTCTCTGCTTCTTGTATGGTCCCATGTGCTCCATACATACTCACAAGGCCATTACCAACAAAGACATCTGAGATATAACCCCTCATACAAGCATCATGATGCAATGTCTGACCAATTTCCAGAAACTCAAGTAGAGACAATTGTTCCTTCGAAACAATAGCTTCTGCATCTGTAAGTGCACCACAAGCTTGAAGGGCAGTCATGTATGTCAACTCATCACGAATTATTTCTTCCTCTTGCTTCAAACCCCTCTTCACTATATTACCCACATAAAATAAAAGAGCAAACATAACGACTAAGTATGTACAAAGTATCAAATCACACAAACAACTTTTGGGTGGTTTTCACACCTCGAATGCGCAGTAATACGACATCCACCCCCTCTAATCCTGCGCATCCTCCAGATGGGCCAACTACCCATGATCATTATCATCAAGTTCCACAAACAGATCAATCTCTTCATTATGCATTTCTAGTATATCAACAAGATTATCTGTCATATCATCTGTCTCTTCTATCAGAGTTTCTTCTCATTGTTCTCTTGCAAATTCTTCCAATGCATAATCTTCATCATCTCTTTTCTTGAAAATCTTCTTTCTTTTTCCAGCAATAGGCACTCTAAGCACTGTCCCATCCAATTCTATCAGCTCATATGTTGCATTATCAAAGACATGTCCGGCCCAAACCATCTTTTCACCATCTTCCGAAGTGCAGTATGCTGATTTTCAAGGCTGCTATCAAAGACCAATACCCAATCTCCCTCTTCTATTGCTCTAGGCCGCAAACGATGCCTGCTGTCAAACCTGTCCTTATTCCTTAGTCTAGAAACCTTCAACTTGTCAATAGCTAGCTGAATATCCTCTGGTCTCCTCTCCAACTGTCGAATCCGAAGAGCTAAGAGCTCCTCTCTCGTCAAATCCTCCTGCCAAGGTAAAACTGACCAAGTCAAAGCACAAGTCTCAGTCGGCATAACAGGTTTCTGACCATACATCAACTCTGTGGGCATATATCCTGTGGTAACACTGTGAGTCGTACGATCAGCCCACAAAGCAAATGGTAGAAGTCTCGGCCATTCTCCAATCCATCCTCTCCATGCTTTGGCTAATGCTTTCACTATCGGCGGATGCCCTCTTTCACTCTTCCCATTTCCCTCTAGATTATATGTTGTAGTTAGAGCCAACTTGATTCCTAGCTGAGAGAAAAACTCCCTAGCTTCATCTGCATCCAATTCACCACGATCCGCAGTGATCTTACCCACACAACCATACCTGCAGAAAATTTCCTCCAATAAGAACTTACACACTGCACTAGTGGTCTTCGTTCTCAAAGATCTGCCCTCAACATGATTGGTAAGATCCTCTCTAGCCAAAACAATATACCTCATCTGGCATAGACCCATAGGCATAGTAATCAAATCAACTACCCACTTATAATGAATGCATAGCAGACAGGTCGGATGAAGCTCATCTCGATGACGCACTACCAAATACATCTGGCAGTCTTTGCAAGTCTCAACAAAGTGAGAAACATCTCTGTACATGCCTTTCCACCAATATTTCTCCTTGATTTTCTCATAAGTAGCCCACACTCCTCTATGACCAGCCCAGGGACTCTCATGAAACTCCCTCATCACCTGTAACTGTGTCTCTCTATTACAGACAACCCGCAAAGGTAATCCGCCTCTTTTCTTCGGATGCTTCCAAAGAAATCCGTCCTTGAGAAAATAACCATAGGCTTTCCTTCTGATCTTCTTGAACTCTTCATCTGTCCATTCATCTCTTTTGCTTAGTGTACTAAGGTACCTGCCAATCTGCAACCAATCTCCAATATAGAGTTCTTCTATGAAAGCCACAATATCATAGACATGACAAACATGATCAACCATAGTGGCTAAAATTTTTGCATCATCCTCTTCTGCAAGTAGAGTCTCCTCATCATCATATCTGGCTCTAGACAACATATCTGCTCACTATATTATCCTTCCCTGCTATGTGTTTAAATTTCGGATTTAATGACTTGATGTATGCAATCCATCTCAGCATAGCTATATCTGGAGTAGAGCAACTTGTGATCATACCAATCAATGGCAAGCAATCTGTCTCTACCACAACTGAAGCTCCAATAAAGTACTCCTTGTGACATTTGAGAGCCGTGACAATCCCCAATAGCTCCCTCTTGATTTGCGGATATCTCCTCTGTCACTCATTTAGGACTTTCGCCCCAAACTGAATAGCATACCTATTCCCATCTGCATCATCTTGACCCACAACCCAACCTATGCCAATTGGACTAGTGTCAACTGTCAATACAATAGGCTTTCCACAATTATAATCAGCATTCCTGAGAGTAGGAGCATTTTGCAATAACTTCTTCAATTTCCGCATAGCTCTAGTGTGGCTCTCATCCCAATAGAATTTCTGCCCCTTTCGAAGCAGCTGATATAAACAATCTGCTATGTGTGCAAAATGAGGTATCCAAATCATATAAAACACACAAGCTCCAATGAATCTGTGTACCTCTGAAGTGGTAGAACAATACTCCGCAATCTTGCCTATAGCATTCACCTTATCAGGTGAGGGTTTCCTGCCATAATATCCACACATATGTCCAACAATGACAACCTCATTGACTCCAAAAATAGATTTTTGTCCTGAAAGTGTCAAGTTCACTTCTTCTAACCTGGCCAAAATCTTCTCACATGCTAAAATATGATCAGCCACAAAGGATCTGCATCCCTGCTCATTTAGACTCTCATTTTTCTCTTCTTCTGCACACCCCTTAATGGGCACATCATCCAAGAAAGGCATAGTAAGCTAAGGTATATAATCATGAAGGACCTTATGCATGGCATTCATCATATGCGCAACAGAATTAGTGGCACCTTGAGGCAAGGTACACATCTTGACAAGCCCAATAGGAGTTCTCATGGTGGTTATGTCCCTGCTTTCCAAAGCCAGCTGAAACTGATCATATCCTAAATACAAATCACCTAAAGAATAGATGGCACGTCCAGCAAATGCCTTTGCAAACTCATCCACAACTGGACCTATACCAACATTCCTGATAGTAACTCTGTTCACTGGCTGCATGTCCTGAATAAATCGGAGAGTACCATTCTTCTTTGGAACTGTAAACCACCTGTTTGAGTATGGTGCAAATGAAGGCTCAAGGATTCCCATCCTGATTTTCTCATTCAATAAATCAATCAGCTTTGGCAGGTGTGCCTTAGGCACTGGAATAGGTCGGAGATTCCATGGAATATGAGGAATAGTAAAAATGACCATAGGAGCAACAATATCAGGATTCACACATCCAATCTCATGCGGGAAAAAAGCAAATCCCTTTCCATGTCACTCAAGCATCTCCTGAAAACATTGCTTCTCTATGGGTAACAAAAAATCACCATTTCCAATTTTCAATTCAGCAAGAGTCTCTGCTGAAAATTTATGACCAATATGCTCCGGATTACTCAAAATTTGATGTTTAGCAGCCCCTCTATTTGCTGATCACTGTCAGGTGGAAGTAGTATAGCTACCGGCTTCACCTTCTTATCCACAGTTTTGTATTTCGTGTCAACCCTGGCTTCATTATGCTCTTTTGCATTACTCAAATCTTGCTGTAAATCAGCAATTCCGCACTCCAATGGCTGAATATTCTCAGCCCTCTGCTCTATGGACTGCATAGAAACAGCCCTAAACTCTGGATGCTGAAATATTTCAGCAGTAAACTCTATTGGCTGAAAGTTTTCAGCCCTCTGTGTCTCTGAAAGCTGATCATAATCAGCTGGAAACTCTGTTTGCTGAATTTCTTCAGCACTCAATACTCTTTGCTGAGTTACCTTAGCCTCTGACTCAATCTGTGACACAAAATCTGCAATTTCATGAAACATGTCTAGGGACTCCACTAATACATTACTGTGATAACTCTGCATATCAGTTTTCAACATATCTTTCATCTCTTCCAGTGTATCTGCACAAATCATACTGTCATACATCCCATCTATGTGCTCATCATACTCCAAAATTTCTGCATTTTTCAAAATTTTCTCCTTCCTGCATATATACTGCCTGGCAGCTCTAGGCAACCTAGAAAACTTCTGATAGCTCATCGAACTGTTTGCTGAAATCCCAACAAAACCGGAGGAGAAAACACTGCTGCCAGGAGGCGAGAACTCCAATCTCCTCTGCTCTGTACCACCGTCGTCTCGCAAAATGGCGGTACCTAATGAAAACCTGAATCCCTCACAGTGGGCAAAGGTGCATCTCTGAGAGTATCCCTGTTTCTAACATGGTTCACACATACAGTCATAAACTGAACTGCTCTCATGCCATCTTTACTGCGAATCTGTGCATAAGCAGAACCATCATCCATTACCTTTGTTTCCATGTGCATCTCTGTGATGAATGGCTGTCCAAGAATTATAGGATAAGAGCATGAATCCTGCACAAAGAAATGAAAATCCTCCTCTACATCACCAATAGAAACCCTGACACTAGGAGAGGTAGCATACAAATCACCAACACTGTTATTGGCGGCTCTCATACGCCACCCATGCTCTACATCCATAGGCCATCTATTACTCTCATAAACTCCACGAACTATGAGATTAATCTCTGAACCATGATCCACCAATGCAACATAAGGCACCTGTTTCTCTCCAATCTTTACCATCGTCTCTGTAGTTGCCCTAGCCTAATGGCTCCGTGAAAAGTGACTACGTGGTATCAAGACAGGCTCATCAATTTCAGCATAATGCATAGGCTGAACCCTCTTTTCTACCAGTGGAAAAACAGAAGCATTCTCAACAATAACCTCATCCTCATCCTCATCCAACTCCCCAATCAAAACTCCCTATGTATCAGTGGTAGACAATGCATGTCTTTTCCTCTTCAGGACCTCCTGAAACTGATCCTGAAACTCTCTTTTCGAGATGCCCAAAACCTCAGAAATAGTGAAAAGTCACCTCACTACCAAGTATCTTGTCATTAAAGATTTTCTTCATGTCTGTAGATGTCTCTATATCGGACATCAATCTAAACCTTGGTTGCTTTCTCTCTCTAGGCTCTTGCCTCTTTTCTCTCTTTTGAGCATCTTCCATCTGTTGATCTGGCCCTGGTCTTGAAGACGGTCCTGCAGTAGGTGGAGTAACAAACTCACCCCCTCTAGTCTTCTTAGCTGCACTTGGATTTTCTTCATCCCTCTTACGTTTCTCCTCAACAAGTACATCTGCACCCTGAGACTTAGCCAAATAAGCATAAATAGAGTACCTGTCAACAAGCGAGTCCCAACCTATCTCTGATCTGATGTTAGAGCTTGCACTAGTCAAAACAGTTTGCTGAATTTTCCCTTTGTTTGCAGTCTCCATAGCATAAGTCCATAGTGCTGACTGAGTCTCTAATCCCTTCTCAATCTGGACTCCATATGCAGAAGCATCACCTCTAGCTGTCACATAAGAAGTACGCGCAGCCATGTCATCCACTAACTTCTTAATTCCACCTTTACCAAAGTTGGTAGCAAGTGGAGCTCCTGTCTCAGTCAACCAAATCTTACCATCTTGCCCCCAATATACCAAATTCTTCCTCCTTGCATCCTGAAAAGATTCACAATCCCTGCAATGCTGATGGTCCGTACTATCGCACCAAATACATCTCCGATCTCTCCTAGGTGCACTAGGAGCACTCCTAGGTGCAGTAGGAGCACTAGAAGAAGTAGTAGGCGCACTCGAAGCAAACTGCTCTTTCAACTTTCCCACCAACTCCGCTTTGACTAACTCCAGTGTCAAATCTGTTATGCCTTTGATTATGTCATCAAGAGAGGTAGGCACCGATGGAGCGGATGGTTTTGGAGCAGAAGGTGTAGGCATTGGTCGTGGAACAGGAGGAATAGGTGGAGTGGAAACAATAGGCACTGGCATAGGCCAAGAAACTGGCTGAGGAGGAGAAGCAATAACAGGAATAGAAGCAGGCATAGGAGTAGATGATGGTGTAGGTGTCATGGAACCATTCTGTAGGCGAGTCTTCCATATCCTCCTCTTGGTCAAAGTCGAGACTGCATCCTGAGCATCCTGCCAATCCGTTTTAAGACCCATAGGCTTCGTGCAATCCTCAAGAAGCTCACCCAATTCTTTCTGAAGAGTAGGATGTGCAGCTTGCAAGAAAAGCTCAACTTTTTCAACATCCAATGCTCTTTGTTCAATGGCATCAAGCTGACTATACCTCTCTTTGAATTCTCGAATCAACTCCGAAGCAGCTAGACCTTTGTTTTGGCATGTAGACCCACTCTCGGAATGACCGTCGAGTAGCCATACCAAAGTCCTCAAGGAAATATTCTTCTTTCAAGGCCTTCTTAAAATCTTGCCAATGTGTATTCTGAATAAAAAGATCAGTCACTTTCGCCCTCAAGGTGGGTGTGACAAGACGAAGGAAATACTTACTCATAAGTTCAGCTGGAACTCCAAAAAACCCCATCTTGATCTCATATGTCTTCAAATATGCTGAAACATTACAGCCATCAAATAGCTTCTTCTCATTCTCAACTACTTCAATAGCCTTAGTCGCGCTGTTTGCATTCTCCTGCTCCGAATAGAGTTGCCTTTGTTGAGACAACTGCTGTTGATGCAATTGTTGCTGCTGCTGCATATACAATTGTGTCTGCTGATTTTGGAGTTACATATACATGGACATATTCTGCAAAATCTGCTTTAGATCCTCTATTCAAGTACTTGACGCAACAGTCATTGATGGAGCTGAAGTAGACGCAGCTGGAATTGTAGAAGAGGCTGAAATAGAGGCTGAAGTATCTCCCATCCTGAATTTTCTGCTACTGTTTCACGTCGGGTTCACCAAAGATGTCGAAGGGTTTGTGAAAGCAAAGTCGCGTCCTCTGAAGACCTTGATAAATTTCTGGATAGAAGATCAGAAAAGATGCGAAGATGAAAGAATCTTTATACAAAGCTGTTGTCACTATTTTAACAATGACCAGTTGAGCTAGCAGCCTTTTTCCAGTATAATAGGACTACAATCGTCACGTTTATATCATCCAATTCAGCTCTGAATGCTTTGTAACCTCTCCATGCACCTGTACTTCAACCATTGTATAACACAGCCACTACAAGAAGCAGTTATATCACTGAAAGATTGTCAAAAATTGTTTGGCCAGATGTTGCAACTGTATTGTATACTTTTGGACACCTCATGAAGAACCTGTTGCCTAATATCTATACTTCTTGAAATTAAAGTTTATGTTGGAGTGGGCTTGTTGACATGCTAACCAATTATCAGTGACCAGCTCAGAATTAGGCCTCCAGTTCAAACACGTATAACATTAGCCTTTGCATTATCCTCGCATCTCAAAATATTCCCATCCATCATGGATGGTAGAAGACATCTTTTCCACTGACAACCAGTAGAGACAGGCTCCGTAGGAGGTATAATCATGACAATATTCTCATTCTTCTGAACCATGCCCATAATAGTAACTGTATTCCCTTCTCTGATGTACCCTTCCTTCAGTCTCAACTAGACAAATTACGGGTTGATAACCAGCGCAGAAAATTAGAAGGGAGCTGTCCATTTTTTTTCTGGTGACTTCCGATATAAAGCAATCTAAGTGCGCCCTCTTCTCCTTTACTGTGAATGCGGAGAAGTAAATCTCAATGTCTGGTTTTCTTTTGCTAGTAATCTCTTGACTTTTAGAAGTTATTAAACTTAAATCTAGAGAGCTTAATTGTATAATCATTATACAGGAAGGCTGTTTCACATGTGTAGAGGAGCTTGTCATCATGCAGGATAGAGGAAAGATAAAAACCGTCTTCATCCTGATGGTGAGAAAACATGTTGCCCATGGCAGGTTGGATATTCTCGCAGGCTTGGAAACACACAAACAATATCTGAAATGTTCCCTCTTCTGATGCTGCTGCTTCTTCTTCCACTAGTCCGGCTATGCAGGAGAGGCAATCTGGATGTCTCCTTTTCCTCTGCAGTGACTTCCAAATCAATTTCATCCTCTACATATACGTAACAATTGCACAATAACCCGCTTTTGCTAAGACCTGACAGCCTGACTGGAAATCCGATATGTAAAATCAACTGCATGACGTTCTAAATAGCGCAATGCTCCAGTGAAAAAGCGATGCTTTGGCCCTGCTATATGTCGATGAAGGCAAGGATCCATTAAACTGTCTCACAAGGATTCGGGACAAACACCCCCTTCGTCGACTGAGAAAAACATTCCCCTTCTTTCCGTTGAATTCGCGCCGTTTTTCTCCTCCACAATCGATTTCTCCCTTTCCTCAGCGCTTTTCCCTCTTTCAAAAATAGTGTTTTTTTTTTCTTTCCCCCCCAAAAGGCTCTTTCAAAAATAGTTCTCTTTCACTTTTGCTTTTTCACGCCCCCTTTGTTCTCTTCCCCAGCACAGATATAGGCATAATGGTAGGCACTGCCAGCCGATGGACATCAATTGGTCAGTTCTGCATAACAAAAAACTGACAATGCTACTGCTAAACCAGCAATTAAGAAAGACAGAGTGAAAGCTGGTCTTTCTCTGACTACAGTACCATCAAGTACATACACTTCAACTCCAATCGTTGATCCCACACCCACCTACTAGCTTGTAGCCAACCCGCAAAATGCATTTCCATCATTCAACTTGGAATGGTGTCCATAAAGGTAAGCCAAAGAGATAGCTATTGCACTCCATGATACGACATTTCGAAAAGGTAAGCCAATAAACATACTCTCTGCTTCTTGTATGGTCCCATGTGCTCCATACATACTCACAAGGCCATTACCAACAAAGACATCTGAGGTATAACCCCTCATACAAGCATCATGATGCAATGTCTGACCAATTTCCAGAAACTCAAGTCGAGACAATTGTTCCTTCGAAACAATAGCTTCTGCATCTGTAAGTGCACCACAAGCTTGAAGGGCAGTCATGTATGTCAACTCATCACGAATTATTTCTTCCTCTTGCTTCAAACCCCTCTTCACTATATTACCCACATAAAATAAAAGAGCAAACATAACGACTAAGTATGTACAAAGTATCAAATCACACACACAACTTTTGGGTGGTTTTCACACCTCGAATGCGCAGCAATACGACATCGTGTAATCCCCGCTGAGAGAGGATTAAAGTGTTGGGGCGCCATGAGAAGAATGGGTTCCAAAGGAAAGGATACCCTGAAGTTCCAATGACTTATCGATTCCTGAAAATCCATGAACCGAAACCATACTATTGTCCAGTTCCTGTAGATAAATGTAATACAACATTATTCTCCCAAAACTGAATGTAAACAGTTGGCTTATCATCCCAAGACATGTTGTATTCTGAAAGGGCTATGCCCATATAAATACAAATAAGACTTCTTTTTATCAATTTTTGATTGTGCATGAGAATTGATAAAAAGTTAAGTGGTCAGATTGCTTGGTTGATAGCGGAATTGGAGATGTAATATAAATCCATAACGATTATCGTGTAATAACATTAAGAAACCTTTATCCAGACACAACCCCAGGTATAGGTTCCCAGTTCGCCTCCTACATCAAGTACTGTTGTAATCCAGGAGAAGAAGTTTCTTCTCAAGCAAATTAAGCCGCCCGAATTTGACGGGAGAGGCAAGCCGTCCAAGTAGATGCTGAAATTTGGATTGAATCCATGGAGGATTACTTTGATGCAGCCAGTACTGCAGCCGCCAGTCAGGCTATGCTCGCCAAGCTGAAGCTCACCGACAAAGCAAGGCTTTGGTGGAAGTAGTGGTGCAGGGGTCAAGGGATCACGGAAGGATCTGTTACTTGGGAGAAGCTGAAGAAAGCCGTGCAGGGAAGATACTTACCACCTGCATATCGCACGCAGAAAATGAATGAGTTCTATGAGCTAAAATAGCTGGGACTCACCCTTGACGCATACTATTCTAAATTTTTCTCGCTTCTTAAGTATGCACCACAGATGGACATGACACAGCAGGTGTCAAAATTTTGTGTTGGTTTAAATCCACCAGTGAATACCCGTCTCGAATCTACGCACCCATCGGATCTACACGACGCACTCATTTGAGCTGCCCCTATAATTCAGGAGGTGCAGACTAGACCAAGGGGTAACAAAACTTGGTCTTAAAATGACCCGAACAAAGGAGCATTCAGGCCTCAAATGAAGAGAGTTCAAGGTCAGAATTAGGGACAAAGAAAGAAAGCTAGAACTAACAATGTCAACAACTTTGTTCCTACTCAAAGCAATGGCCGAAACCTCCGTTGTTTCCACTTCAACGAGCCCGGTCATTTCAAGAGGCAATGTCCCAAGCTTGGAGGAGGACATCGCCAAGCACCTTTCCAAGGAATAGGGCGTGGTCAGGGAGCCACTACCCGAGGCAGAGGAAGAACCACCTACGTTGCCAATAGGAAAATATACGAAGAAGAAGAAGATCCGACTATGGAAGCAGAATTTAAAAAGGTGGCAGTCCATGCCGCTCTTCACAAAAAAGGCCCGAATCGCCAGTTCTTGGTGATTCATTGGACTATCAAGGTAAAATTTTCAAGACCTCGATTGATTGTGGCAGTACACATTTCTTTATCTCACCAAATTGTGCAAAAAGATTAGGAATAGCCACAATAGAAGCACCTACCTTGCTTGTGGAATTGGCAAATGGTCGTGAGGTTACTTGTACCAAGCAAACTGCTAAGGTGGAATTTTTTTCTGGGAGGAAAAACGACTTCGATCAAATTCAAAGTCATGAATTTAGGTATCCATGAGTGTCTACTCGGAATGGATTGGCTTAAGCCTAACAACGCCCACATTCATTATGGGAAGGGCCAAGTTTCCTTTCGAAACTCTGAGAGGGAATTAGTCACAACTCAAGGTGAGGCTGGAAATCCAAAAATCCAATTGGCCAAAGCATCTTGAATTATAAAGGGAGTTAGAAAGGGACTATCTTTCTACTTAATTAAGCTCAACAAGCTAGATCTGAAGTAGGAGTCTAGTGAAGGACCTTCATGGTTAAAGGAATATGTGGATGTATTTCCTAAAGAGTTGACAGAACGTAGGCCAAATCATGGCATGTTTCCTCTCTAGCTAACTCAAGTATAGGGTTGTTTGGCGTAGATACTTTGTGAGAAATGCGGGATCTAGAGCATGGCAGTGAGTTACGGTGGATGGAAGGAGAAGTGTGGACTCATGATGGAGAGGACAAAGACACTGTTTGTTACACAAGTGAATTAGGTTCCAAGATTGAGACTTGGACTCATAAACACAATCTTGTGTATGTGGACAATGACGTTGACACTTCACTGAAAAGAAAAGAGTACTATCATTGCATTAAGAAAAGGAAGCAAGTACAATGCTTTATAGGAAAGTAGGAAACTGCAGTAGGCACCATTGTGCATATGGGATAGGTTAGCCTGCATATCCTTGACCCTGAAGCTCCATACAAAGAGGTTGCTTAGTGAGTGTGATTGTTGATTCTCAACAACCTTTGTAGCTAGAGATCTGGCTGTTGATGGATTCTGCAAGATTAGGGAATTTAGGAATGCCTTGTGACTAAGTGCATCGGCAACTACATTCTCTTTCCCTGGTCAGTACTTGATTTCAAAGTTATATTCCTCCAACACTTCAATCCATCGACGTTGCCTCATGTTGAGCTCGTTCTGGGTAAAGATCCATTTGAGACTCTTATGGTCGGTTACTAGAGTAAACTTGTTACCCAATAGGTAGTGTCTCCAAAGCTTTAGAGCATGGATGACAGCTAGTAATTCCAGATCATGCGTAGCATAATTCTTTTCATGGTTCTTCAGTTTCCTTGAAGAGTATGCTACTGGATGACCTTCCTGCATAAGTACACACCCCAAGGCAAGAATGCTAGCATCAGTTACTACCTCAAACTCCTTATTGAGGTCTGGAAGTTTTAAAATGGGTGTTGATACCAAACTTTGCTTCAATCTGTCGAATCTATTTTGTTCAGGAGTTGACCATGCAATAGAAGTTTGCTTCTTCAGTAAATCCGTCAGAGGTGCTGCAATCAAAGCATAGTTTTTGATGAAGACCCTATACCATCCTATCAATCCAAGAAAGCTACGTATCTCTTTGACGGATACTGGTATTGGCCACTCAAACACATATTTGACCTTGGCTAGGTCTATTGATATTCCTTCTGATGATACTATGAATCCTAGATATTCAATCTGACGCTTGAAGAATGCACACTTCTTCATTTTTGCATACAGCTTGTGTGACCTGATTGTCTCAAGGACAATCCGCAGTTGAGGTTCATGATCTTTTTCCTGTTTAGAATAGACTAAAGTTTCATCGAAGAATACAAGTACGAAATCATCAAGATATGTCCTAAAGATGTCCTGCATTAACCTATTGAAGGTGGCAGGTGCATTCGTGAGCCCCAATGACATAACCAGGAACTCAAAGTGCCCATATCTTGTATTGAAGGCCTTCTTTGGGATATCTTCTTCCTTGATCCTTATCTGATAGTAACCTGACCTGAGATCAATCTTGAAGAAGATCTTCGCACCCTAAAGACGATCAAGAAGCTCATCTATTCTAGGAATAGGATACTTGTTCTTGATTGTTGATTGATTCAACCCTCCGTAATCAATACATAGTCGAAGTGTCCCATCTTTCTTTTTTTGGAATAGTACGGGGGCTCCCCACGGTGAATTGCTAGGCCGGATGTAGCACTGATCTAACAGTTGCTTGAGTTGTTCCTTCAGCTTAATTGCTTCAGGTATGGACATTCTATAAGGTCTCTTGGCAATTGGTGCAGCTCCAGGCACTAACCTAATCTCATGATCCACTTCTCTTTGAGGCAGAAGCTCATTCAACTCTTCAGGGAATACGTCCGCGTATTGCTTTAGCCAAGAAGGTCCTTCATGAGACTCTTGCTTTTGATCTAACTTGTTGAGTTTGATCAAGTAAACAGGTAATCCTTTTCTGACTCCTTTTATGATTCGAGATACTTTGGCCGATTGGATTCTTGGCACTCCTGTCTCACCTTGAGTTGTGACTAATTCCCTTTTAGAGTTTCAGAGTTTCGGAAGGAAACTTGACCCTTTCCACAGTGAATGTGGGCATTGTTGGGCTTAAGCCACAATCCATTCTGAGTAGACACTCATGGATACCTAAATTCATGATTCTGAATTTAATCGAAGTCTTCTTTCCTCCCAGAAAGGATTCCACCTTAGCAGTTTGCCTAGTACAAGTTACCTCACGACCATTTGCCAATTCCACAAGCAGGATAGGTGCTTCTACTATGGCTATTCCTAATCTTTTTGCACATGCTGGTGAGATAAAGGAATGTGTACTGCCACAATCAATCAAGGTTTTGAACCCTTTACCTTGATAGTCCAACGGTGTCTGAATCACCGAGAATTGGCGATTTGCCCCTTTCTTGTGTAAAGCGGCATGGACTGTTGCTCTTTCGAATTCTGCTTCCATGGTCTGATCTTCCTCTTCTTTTTCTTCACCTCTTTGCCTATTGGCAATGCAGGCGGTTCTTCGTCTTCCTCGGGTAGCGACTCCTTGACCACGGCCTATTCCTTGGAAAGGCGCTTGGTGATGTCCTCCGCCGAGCTTGGGACATTGCCTCTTGAAGTGATCGGGTTCGTTGCAGTGGAAACAACGGAGGTTTCGACCATTACTTTGAGTAGGAACAAAGTTGTTGACGTTATTCGTCCTTTCTTTCTTTCTTTGTCCCTGATTATGACCTTGAACTCTCTTTATTTGAGGTCTAAATGCTCCTCTGTTCGGGTCATTATAAGACCAAGTTTTGTTACCCCTTGGTCTAGCTTGCACCTCCTAAATTATAGGCGCCGCTCGAATGAGTGCATCCTGAAGATCTGATGGACGCATAGATTCGAGATGGGTATTTACTGGTGGATTTTAGCCCGCACAAAACTTGGACACCTGCTGTGTCATGTCCATCTGTGGCGCATACTTTAAAAGTGAGACGAATTTAGAGTAGTATGCATCAAGAGTGAGTCCTAGCTATTTTAGCTCGTAGTACTCATTCATTTTCTGCGTACGATATGCAGGTGGTAAGTATCTACCCTGCATGGCTTTCTTCAGTTTCTCCCAGGTAAGGGATCCCTCTGTGATCCCTTGATCCTTGTACCATTGCTTCCACCAAAGTCTGGCTTCGCCAGTGAGTTTTAACTTGGCGAGCATTGCTTGATTGGCGGGTGTAGTACCGGCTGCTTTGAAGTAATCCTCCATGGATTCAATCTAAATTTCAGCATCAGCGTAGACGAATCTGCCTCTCCCATCAAACTTGAGTGGCTTAATCTGCTTGAGAAGGAACTTCTTCTCCTAGATCACAGCAATACTTGATGTAGGAGGAGAATTAGGAACCTGTACCTAGGGTTGTGCCTGAATAAAGGTTTTCTTAACGTTATTATACGATAATCGACGTTAGCATATCTTTAAATCAGCTATCTCGTAAACAATGTAGCTACTTAACTTTTTATAAACTCTTATGCACAGCCAGACATTGATAAAAAGAAGTCTTTATTTGTATTTACATGGGCATAGCCCTTTTGAATACAACGTTTCATGTGACGATAAGCCAATTGTTACATTTAGTTTGGGGAGAACAATGTTGTATTGTATTTATCTACAGGAACTGTGTAATAGTAAGGTTTTGGGTCATGGATCTGCAGGAATCGGTAAGTCATTGGAAGTTCAGGATATCCTTTCCGTTGGAATCCATACTTCTCATGGCGGCCCAATACTTTAATCCTGTCGTGGGGATTACACAAGTTACTTCCTCATATACATATGAGTTCATCTCAACCCTCCGACCTCGAACATGTAGAGTCGAATTTACGTCAGCTTCCACAAAAACGAACAGCTTCACGACTTTCAGGTCTTCCAACCACTTGATCCTCTTTAGGTTGGTTTGTAGGTAAGACGAACAGCTTCACGATCTTCAAATCCTCCATCCACTTGATTCTCTTCAAGTTAATTTGAAGGTACGCAGGTCGATGGGCAGCTATGTAATAGATCCCTGAAACACCCATCCATCTCCGTTCCACGTACACAGGCGATGGATTGTAAATGCAGTCTAGGATGTTCATCATCTCAACCCTTTGTCGATAATCCGTGGAATGCATCGCGGTCATAAACATGACTCGGAACACTAAGAACCTGTTCCATGCTTCATAATTCTACAAGACAGCATTGAAAGTAAGGAAATGTTTGGGATAGTAACATTTGCTTTACTTCCTCATATCAAAATGTCTTAAAAAGAAGTACTTTGTTGGTTCGCTCTGATACCAACTGTAACGTGTCTGCTAGTATCATCCAGGACACGTCTTAGCAGTCCATCGGAAAGGATGTCTAGAAAACTCCGCGCGGCACTCCCATGGAATGTTGCGGGTTTTGCGATCAAGGTCTTCCCGCGTCTGCCACATAGCGGAAGTATCCTGGCTGTTCCCACTTAGGATCGACCGGAATTAGGGTTTTCCTGATTGGTCATCAGCTAACAGCAACTAGCGTCAGACCCGAGCGAACTACTTTACACAGAAATGCCAGGTCCGAAGCGGATTCACGCTGCCCATGGAATGTTGCGGGTTTTGCGATCAAGGTCTTCCCGCGTCTGCCACATAGCGGAAGTATCCTGGCTGTTCCCACTTAGGATCGACCGGAATTAGGGTTTTCCTGATTGGTCATCAGCTAACAGCAACTAGCGTCAGACCCGAGCGAACTACTTTACACAGAAACGCCAGGTCCGAAGCAGATTCACGCTGCACTTGGTTCCAAATCGGGTAAGACATAACTCTGGGTCATCGCTCTCGTTATTCGTTTTGATGGTCATCCCGCTGTTCTTTGAGATTTTTGAGAAAAGTTCCCGGCTAACCGGGACCACCCAACCGTAGGACAGACCCATGGTCCATCCTCCGCACTTTCCTCGGTTTGTTTTAGTTATGTAATTATCTAACACATTAATTTGACATATAACAATCAGCTTCTTTAATTAATCCTGTTAAGCACTAGTTCCTTCACGTAATCTTATCACGTGACATAGAAAAACAATATCAAGCAAGTTTTTTTTTTTTCAACATTTCATCATATTATCTTTGAAATAAAAGGAGTTTCGCCCGTAGGCTTGTCCATAATCCGCCCGAAGGCTATCCAGTAATCCACCAGGGATCACTATTCCAAGCTTCCGCCCGTAGACTAGTATGCGGGCCTCGAGATCCAATCCTGAGTCACGTTAGCCTCTTGTGCAGGACCCAGAAGGTGAGGGATTTACGGCCAGAGCCCCCCCTGGCACCCAAGCGTCCTCCTGCTCCAAGTAGAGCTCAACAGAAAGACCTCTCGCGGCAGGTTCGGTCCACGTTCCCGGCGCGGTCAACAACCCCTTGATTAGGGTCAGGCAGGCAGTCAAGGGTAACTGAAGTTGCCTCTCCCTTCAGGCCTTCAACCTGAAGTTTTAGATATCTTTTCATCCTTTAGTTCCTTGAGCAAACAATGCAAACAGTGGTTTCTAAACTGTTACAAGCACAATCTATTCCAGTGGTCGTTTATTTGGCCAATTTCTAAGGAGTGAATCCTTCTCTCCAAATGCATCTAGCATTCGATCTGGGATCAATTGTGACTTGGCAAGATCCCCAAGGGTTTGTTTGTTCACCCTAAAATCCTTGGGTTAGGGCCATACCCTGTTAACCCAACTTAACCAATACCTTAGGTTTTATTAACAGTAAATCCTGGCGACCATGTCGCTCCAATTTATTGATTGATCATTTGCTTCCAAGCAAATACCTAACTTCTCTTTACTTGGCAATTATTCCCCAAGAAAGGTGATGTAACAGGATGATTACTCATCCTCTTGCAAGTTAAACTTGTGTAAGAACTTGCCAACCTCATTTCAAGAAATGGCAAAACTCTCTTGTGAACAAATCACAAGTCTATGCGACGTTGCAACTTTTTGCACAATTTTCGCATCTATTCCATGGGATCATTTCACCCATTGAATGGCGTTTTCTGGTCACGGAATTATCTCCAGACGAGAAGCAGGGTTTAGGGTGTCTTCTTACCCAACCCATTCCTAATTACACTAGGCAATAACGTTCGGTCCTAGGAATTCCAACTCAATCCGAGTTTCATCATTTGAACGAGTGATCCTTAGGGTAGAAACCTTAGATCGTTTTATGCATGAGCGTCCAATTGTGCCCTACATTCCGTGAATGTGGGTAGGACCTTTGGTTTAAGGGTTTGTCTTGGTAACAGGTGTGTGAAACTAGGTCAAGTCCTTAATGTGCTAAACCCTAGCTAGCACTTGGAGTATATTGTATCAATTTAACCATCCTAAATGAGTCCTTTGCGGTTTAGGTGTTTTGGGTAAACCCATTTACTTGTCTTATGACAAGGACGAGCCATTCCTAAAGATATTGTCTTGATCTAAGAGGGGAAAAACTAGTTGCATTACGTCATAACTCACGTAAGCACGCGATTCATTTCCTCTAGATTCGCAATCCCTAACTACTCTTGTTAAGACCAAGCACCTGCTAAAATTCACATAACTTCCATTGATCCTACTAGGACCTGGATTCACGATTCATGCTACTAAGCTTTTAGGGTTTTATGTTAAAATGAACCGTGCAGCCTTTCCCTAACTACATTTCTGAAAGAAATATTCGTACACTGAATGAATGAAATTCTTACGTGCGATGAGTGTGCAACATGCAATCCTTTCCTAACTACACGTAGTTAAATGAGATTTATGACAATTGAAGCTAGAGTTAACCTATTTAATGCAGCCCTTAGAATTATTCCCATGCTTTGCTATTTCCTACGGGTGATAACGACTTCCTTAATGAATCATTACCAAGAAGATTTATCTAAAAATGTGACATGCCATTAATCTTTCCATGCCTAGTGAAAAGGTGTACCTCAATAATTTCAACCTTGTAATGAGGCAACAGTTGTCCTAGGCTCGTCACTTTTGAATGCACAAAAGGAAACTTACTGATAAGGTCCTAAAAATGCATAGACATCTTATGTTCTTTTCATTCATTCCATTGAACATACCAATGACCAATTTTCATATCTTGAGCTAATTCTAGTAAATGTTCAAATAGCCAATTCATTTTCCAATTGCATTTAACTTGACTAGGTGAATTTGAACATGCATGGGTGCTTCCTAATCCATGAAGTTATCGTGACTAATTCAATACTTTTGTGTGGAATCTAAATAGATAAAACCTGGACTTGTGGACTCCGGGAAATATCCACGTAAATACTAGGAGAAGATCCTTCCGCAAGGGCGCCTTGTGACTTTTTTTAAGGGCCCATCGTGAATTCAATCTTCGGTTAGCCTTCATGGATTTCGAACTTCTTGCCTTGGCTTGCAGTCTTATGATCTTGGCCCGTCTCCCTCTTACGCGAAAATCCCCTTTGAAGTACAGATCCTTGAAGAAGTACCGGCTTGCAAGATTTGGCTTACAGAAGGCCTTGCGGGGTTGGAACTTGGTTTGTGGAAATGGAGCTCCTACAAAGTTCTTGGAAATGGGGATTTTATGAATGGAGTTTCAAAAATTGAGGCCTTATGAGGATGTTCGCGGAAAGGGCTCTTGCGAATGGGCCTTGCAAGAATGGAGGCTTTAGAGTTCTTCTTCTCCTTCCCTAAAATCCTAGGGCCGGCCTTGTAGGTGATTGGTGGAAAGGGCTTATAGGCTTCCCCTTCTTCTCTTCAAAGCCGGGCTAGGGGTTTGTGGGTGTACAATCGGAAAGGTTTTAAATCCCGAGGAGTAGAGGTTTTAAAAATTCACTTGGTGGAAATAAAAGGGGAAAACAATAAGATGTAAGAATCGCCGGTGAAGGGATTAAATCCCGGGGAGTGGGAAACAGGTTATGAAGAACTTCAAGAGGAAGGCCTAATAGAGCTATGGGAAGTTGAGGATTTGGATCCGAGAGGGGGGGGGGGGAGAGGGGAAGGATTTGATGAGGCAACAACAAGGGGGGTGAAAGGGGCTTAAGGGAATTAAAACTGGGAGGGGGATAATAAGGTATAGGAAGGCACAAGAAGGGGGATGAAGGGGGGCTTATTAAGTCCTTTGGCAACTTCCCCCCCCAAGAAGCTTCTAAAGCTTCCCCACGTGGGGGGGAAAAGCTTAACGGCGACTGACGGCGTGATGGGCAGGTGGCAGGGCCTGTGACTGCAAGCGGCGTGCTGGGAGGACAGGCAGGAGATGGCAAAGTCAGGCGGCAGTGGCTCCTCCCTCCTTCGATGGCGTCGTTTTCCTTTGCCCAGGCGGCTAGCACAGCGAGTGTGTCCCCCTCTCCGACCTTCAAACGGCACAGGAAAAATTCCTCCTACTCATGGCGGCCGCCTGACACGGCGGAGCTGGGACGATAGCTGGCGGCCTACGGTGAGCACATCGTGGCCTCCTCCTCTTGTGGCGACATCACCAGCTTCCCTCCTGAGTTTTTCGCAGCCTCTCCCTCTGCTTCCTCCTCTCTGATGGCATCGACAGTGTCAACAATAACTTACCCAAAGGGGTTTATATAGTCTAGGGGGAGTGAGGACCTCCCCCCCTACGTGGCGAGGTGCATGAGCCATAGTTTAGGCAAGCTCCAGCAAGGAGCTTGCCTACCATACTATTCCCCTCTTCCTCCAGCTCGACAATCGGCTGGAGGAGAGGGGAAATAATTAAAAAATTTTGCTTATATCTAAAGATTTTATCCAATACCATTATCCTCTATTGAGGCAGTTCACGCGTGCCTTCAGGATATTACAGGTGCTTTGGACATTCCCTTTTGAAATGACCTAGCTCCTCGCAGTAGAAAAAACGTGAAGCTTTATCACTTCGAGTCACAAGATTCCTAGTCATCCTTGGCAGGTTTTTTTTCATTAGACCATCTGCCTTAGGATCCTTTTAGCGGATCAATGTGGTCCTTTATCTTAGAAACTCTGTTTCCAGATCGTCCTTTTCTTAGTTTGGAATTGAGTTCCATGGATAATCGGCTTTTCTTGTAATATTAAAGAATACTTCCAAGCTTTGGCATTCTACTAAGACCCAATCTATATTGGTTGAGAAGAAACAACTTAAGAGAATAAGATGGCAGTAAGGAGAAGGGTTGCTCTCAAAAGTTCCACAAACAAAAATGAGCTTTTCCATTCATAGTCTACCTTTTATATATCATGGTTAAGCTTACGGTTTCTTCAAAAATTTGGGCATTGTGTCCCCCTTTTTAGGCTCTTAACTGGTCCTTTATAAATTGTGCATACACTCAATGTCTATTGGATCCCAACTCTACCTTAAGTGAATAGAATATTTGTATCTACAACCTCATATGTGTTGCAAGTCTCTCTAGCTAACTGTTAGATATGTTACAATTTGTACAAGAGTGAATCCAGTTCTCAAACAATGTTATAAATATATTACCTTAAGAAATAACAAAATATTCTTTTGGTTACATATTGCTCATGATAGTGCCTAAATTAAAATAATGCAACTTCTTGCTTATTGTAGCTCATACTTCTAAAAGTTATCTAGAATAACAAGATGAATTTCTTCTTCCTAAAATCCTCCCAACCAATTTACATTTTTTGAAATGCACTTTTTGTTACATATTGCATTTATTTTTCTATTGTAATCTTTCTTTTTTTTGTACAAGCATAAGAAAGTCAAGAGGGAGAGAAGGATGCAAGATCAAGTCTTTCTAATGCTTTAGACAAGAGTATTTGAACAAATTATAATGGATCTAATGAGATTTTCCAATGTATCAAGGTAAACATCTTACATTGTAATTGCTCTAATTTGTAATACAATGTGAAATTTAACTACATTTTTTTATCTATACTATTGTACATGACATAATTGAAAAGCTTTAAATTCTCTTCTGAAGAGAATGTCATTGATAGCTAGACTCAATTAAAAGTTTGTTTCAAATAAAAAAACCTAGAGTTGGTGTTTTCTTAGTTGGAGTTCAAGAGGCATGCTTTGGTGGTTGATAATAACAATTCTTTTGACACTGATTAGCCAATTTATGAATCATGTAATATAGAAGTAACTTCATATAAAGTTTTGTTGTTTGTATTATTCCTGTAGCTTTCGCAATTCTTGATCCCCACCCTAATGGCATTATTGTTTCCCTAAATTGTTTGTCGGTATGATCACTACATTTTACACCATGTGTGACTCAATGGTGGTTTCTTGAGTATGCTATATTTCTCCAAGAAAAGCTAAAATTCTTTCTTGTTTTATTTATTGAAAATTTTTGGGTTGAGATACCATTGAGAAGTTTCTTTTATAACTTGATTCTCATTTTGAATTTGTTTCTCATAAAGTAGCTGCAAGAGAAGAGGAATTATGAGTTGATGATTATATAAATCTGATTTGTAGACATTTGTTTCTCATAGAGTAGGTGCAAGAGAAGAGGAATCATGAGTTGATGATTAATAAATCAAAATTCTAGACATTTGATACAAAAAGAAGCAAACAACAAAACATCAAAATTTTATCATAGTAGATATGTTGTTGGCATGGTATGATTCTTTAGCTTACCTTGAAATTTGTCAAAATTTCTAGACAACTAGACTCATTACATTCAATTGCCTCCAGTGTTATATCAATTCTACAATGTAATTGGAATATTAATCTAGAATCAACCAAAAATGACAAGTTTCAAATAAGAACTTGATACAAGGCAATAACGTCTTTTACAATTGTTTTCCTTTCATGATAAATTGATTCAATACATAAAGCTTACAATAATACAATAATGAAAAGAAAGCAAACAATGTCAAGCTGATGCATAGGTACATTGAATGTTGATGATATTAGATATACTACTAGCATAAATTTTCATACTTACAAATATTGGACATGTTAGAAGATCAACCATGATCATCTTTTTTCCTCTATCCTCAATAGTCAATCAACATCATTAAACTTTTTATTGTTTAACTTCCACACAATGGCTACCAGTATTTCATTGAGTGCTTTGGCAACTTGTTCACAAGGAACTTTTAATTATTTCCTATGTAGGGAAAAAAGGGAATTCCCTATTAATTCCTTGGTTAAAAATACACATAAGTAGAAAAAGTAAATAAAACACAATATTAGTGAGTTTGGGAATCTCCTAATTCCCATTTTTTGAATACTAAAAAGGTGGCACCCGGATAACATGCCCATAAGTTTCTCAAATGCATACGATGTGACCTATCATTAGAAAGCACTTGAAAAATGGAATCTATTGAGCTATAGAGTGCTTGATTTGGAGTTATAGTGTTCAAGTTATGACAAATCCAAAGATTTGACCACATGTCCCAAACTTATGGGAAATTTCCATATTCCCCAATATGGTGTTATAATAGGAAAAATGGAACATATCCTATCTAGAGAAACAAGGGAATGTTCCAACTTCCTAGCTAGAGAGCTAGAGAAACAAGGAAATGTTCCAATGTTACATTCCCTTATTTCTCTAGCTAGGATATGTTACATTTTCCCTACTATTTACTTTCACTACTTATGTGTATTTTTAACCAAGGACTTCATAGGAAATGCCATGAATCAAGAAAGCAATCTATCTATAGCCAGTATAACATACCTACTATAATACTCGTTCTCTATTTTTGAACTAGTAAGACAAATCTAAAGCTTCTTTCACTAAAAGAAATGATAAATTTTCACTGCTCAAGGCATGTGAAGCATAATAATACTCAAAAAATATAAACCTAGTGAATACTAAAAAGGCCTACAATTTTGAAATATTGCAAGAGTGTTGCAATGCCACTGAAGCTTCAAACATTGGAATACATAAGAAGATTTAGCACTTGCAACATGAGACACATACTTGTAACTGAATACTTTTAAAATTATAGATCAATAAGCAAGTACTAAATGATGTATTGATTTTAGTGAGCTCAAAGAAAGAGCATAAGAATTTGACCATGAGTAAGTCAAATAAATTATAGTACCAATATCACCATTTGAAGCATGATATAGTATACATAAGAAGGTTCATCACTAGCAACATGAGATACCTACTTGTAACCAGAGACTTTTAAAATTGTAGATTAGTAAGAAAGTTCTAAATGATGTATTTATTTCGGTGAGATTAGAGAAAGAGCATAAGAATACGACTATTAGTATTGTCCGAAAGGACTAATATCACCATCTAAAGCATGACAGACATAGGTATGATTGATTGGAGAAAGAGGATAAGAATTCGACTATTAGTAGTGATCAATATCACAATCTACAGCATGATACACATAGTTGTGATTGATAGAATTCGAGATAAACTATACTAATTAGAAAAACTACCAATAACTATATTTATCCTTACAACTAAAAATTAAGAAGCATACATTGCAGGCATAGAATTCCACACACCTGTGTCATGCTGCTCATTTAATCCATTAAAAACATTCTCAGTACTCTCAATGACTTTAAACTTTCCATGTTTGACTACATCAATCTCTTGAAAATCAAGTAGAGGCTTAAAATTCATTGTTCTATTCTGGGATAAGTCCTCCATAGAAAGTACTTTAGCATAGGCCTTAAGCAATGAAATAAAAGAAGCATTATCTGGGACAACTCCATCAAAAAGCATTATTGTATTCCATGAAACCACATCTCACTCAATCATACAACTAAACATACTCCACACATCCTCTCGACTACGACACCTTCCTACATACTAGAAAGGAAATTAGTCATAATGAGATCTACCACAAGTCTACTCTCAATAATAATGCAAGCATGCACCTTCTAGCCTTCAGCAATGCATGTTTGCTTGGTAAGTGCGGCAAGGACACCTATAAGTGTAATCGAGTTTGGAACTAAGCTTTCCTAGTGCATTTCATGCAAAAGCTGAATGACCTCTTGACCTACATAACTCATGTTGAGCACAAACCATAATCATAGAATTCCAAAGCACTAAGTCACATGCATGTGCTCTTTTAAATGTTGTCCAAGTATCATCCACATTGCCCCACCTCTCATAAATGCTTACCAAAGCACTAGCTACCATGGCATCTCCATGTAGTTTCTATGTGAAGATGTATTTTTTCACTTGTAGCCAAGTGTCCATGGTTACGACAAGAAGATAGAATTGTGGTCAAAGTAACCTTTCTTGGAAGAACTCCCTCCTCATGCATTTTTCTAAAAAGTTGGAAGGCTTGATCTAGCTCTCCATGCTTGGCACATGAAGAAATCATAGATGTCCATGAAATTACATTCTGCATGGATAGCTACTCAAATTTATCATATGCCTCAGTTCGGAAAAAACATTTTCCATACATATCTAAAAGAGAATTTCCTAATACTTTATCTAATTTCCAATTATTACTTAAAGCATGCATGTGGATGTACCTTTGATCTTGTAAATTAGCCCAGGCTAGAGCATGCATCAAGGTTGCTAATAATTAGCATGACCTTATTTGGAAGTATTCCTTATTGTTGCATTTGAGCAAGAAGTTTTATTGCTTGAATGCCCTGACCATGATGGGAATAAGTAGTCAACATTGCATTCCAAGAGACCATATCCCATTCATACATCTCACAAAAACCCACTCTACATAATTTAGACTCCCACATTGTGCATACATGTTGACAATGCCACTGCATATACCAGTGTCAATGCCACTGGTATATACCACTGCATATACTAGTGTCAATCTCATACTTTCTATTAACAATGCCAATGCATATACTAGTGTCAATGCCACTAGTATTGGGAAGTATTCCTTATTGTTGCATTTGAGCAAGAAGTTTTATTGTTTGAATGCGCTGACCATGATGGGAATAAGTAGTCAACATTGTATTCCAAGAGACCATATCCCATTCATACATCTCACAAAAACCCACTCTACATAATTTAGGCTCCCACACACTACAAGATATAGACCTTATAGCGACGTTTAAAGCGACGAAAATACAAACAACAAAATTTGCCCCCGTCGTCGCAAAAAGCGTCGTTATTGACGACGCCATAGAATCGTCGCTATATGTGTCGTATTTGCGACGCATATAGCGACGGTTTGCAGAGTATTTGCGACGCTCATAGCGACGCCAATAGCGACGCGTGCAGTAATTTTGTGACGCAAATAGCGACGGTAACAGAGAAAAAAAAATTTTGTGGCAGGGCAGCAGCACTGTGTGCTGTATGAGAGCCATACAAAAGAGTTTCTGCACTGCTGCATACAAAGCGTTTGCAAACAAAAAGAATGTATACTGAAATCATAAAACTGATACATGAAATAAATACATGATCGCATAAAATGCGATTGGTACAATCATGAAATGATATCACTAATACATAGAAAATGTCTACATAAATCTCGGGCGACTAAAAACTAAAGGTGTGTGAGCTCTAAGGATCCAAGGGCGAGCTACAAATCCTCGTCCCCCGAAAGCTCATCCCGCTGCAAAGGAGCATCAAACGGATTCTGCAGAAAAAGAAAAAACATATCAATCCACCATACAATAATGCATTCAAATATCTCATGGTAACTACAGACAAGAAAGATGAGTGACTTACAGGGCCGCCGCGTCTATAAAATCGGTCGATCAATGCCCTGAGACCGTGCCTCTCTGCATATCGAGTCTCAAGGCCTTGCGGATCGCGATTTGTAATGGAGTGCTGCAAAGAAAACAAAATGCTAACTGTTAGAAACATGATTTTCAGTACAAAGAATATCTCAAAAAAACAAATAAGCAAAACAAAAGAGAAACTTACAAAGTCCTCCAAATATGTCCTGTGGCCGCCACTCCCAAGATGATGCACCGATCCGGCCTCGATTCGTGCCCTCGCCGCCTCCCGCCTGCTGACTCCAACGTCCTGGCGAATTTGAAGCCTCCTCCCTCAGTCAGCGCCATTCGGCTGCATCTAACCACTCGGGCTTTGGAGCCCCACTCTTGATTGCCTTGCGTGCGTCGGATCGTCTATGTGACATGTATGCATGCATGCAATCCATCATCCAGCCCATAGAGAATCTATCCACTACGGCTCGCACCGGGAACTCCTCGTGCAAGGATGCTACTATGTAGTCCTTGCTCCCCTCCGGTATGTTCCTCCAATGATCGAGGACGTTGTGCCGAAAAACTTGTTGGCACAACTCCCTCATGCGAGCCATCACCCTCTTCCCCTCATCATTCATGATGATGGCTCCTGACCTGCTATCCACTAGGTATCCATAACCCCTAGGAGTCTGCCTAAGATGGGCCCTCTCTCATCTCCGTCCACGCTCCTAGGCATATCCAGGAGACCCCTGTACATCCGGTGTACCGACGAGGGTACCCTCTCCCGGAGTGCCACTCAAAGGGGTGCCACCAAAAGGAGTGCCACCAAAAGGCATGCCATCTGCCGACGGCTGCGCAAAAGCGGAGTAACTGGAGTGGATGTCCCCACAGGTGTGACAAATCCTGGAGGTGATGCAGCTCCAGCTGAACGACGAGACGGAGACACCACGTTCGTGTCTCCAGAGCAGCACCCCCCCGATCCTCCTGCAGTCGCAGTCCCTCCCTCTGGCCCAAGTCGCGAGCGTCGAGATCGTCTGCTCGAAGTTGAAGCATCTAATCGCGCTGAAGCTGATCTAGCAGAGCGCCCTGACGAAGAATGAGACAGCTCCTGATCTGCCATCTCTCTGAATCTCGTGAGCTGATCTGGAGACATGCGTGCCATCATGTCCTAAAACTCCTCATCGCTCATCCCTCCACTCATCTTGAAAATGTCGATACCTACACAGATAAAAAATGATGTTAGAATAATCAATTTAAACTATACGAAGCACATTAATATAAATCATTTTTGAAAAATCCCTCTTAAAATGCATATCTTATCTACCTTTATGGAAGATCTAAACAACAAATTGAGTAATACAATTCTCCAAGAATGAAGTATTCTATGGTCCCATGTTAATCTCCTGACACAACTCTACATACACTGGAAGGTCGATAGACATGTCACCACAAAAGAACGAGTCTGCCTCGTTCTCAAAAAATTCTACGACTTCTGTATTTCCATCATTGTTAGCCGATGCGGGCTCCAAGCTTGCGGTGGCCTCCACCCCTTCTAATATCGATCCCTCTATTTGCATATTTTCTTCATCTATGCTTGGAACATCGCTTTGATCATATACTCTCGCACCTCGAGGAGTTGAAGGTATAACATACCACCATCGAGGTTGTCGGGGGTTTGGATAGAAGATTACCTGTTCACAAATACTTACAAAGCGACTTCAAACCATTGTGACATAAACCATGTCCTATTACAATTAGCAAGTAAATGACTATTTGTACCTATTCACAATGGGCCGGCAACACAAAGGTGTCGCGCAAATCCATCCATTTTTTTTCGGAATCTATTTCGAGAAATCCAGATGGACCTTGTCGAACTGTTGCTCCAGCTCCTCCAAGTACCATTTTGAACCACTGCACATCGAATAGTATCATGGAGAAGCTACAGTAATCCACCGTAATAATACTTTGCAAGTTCCCAAAATACTCTATCTCATCCACAACCGTGTTCGGATCCGTTGCTCGTCGCCGGCTCTCTTGCTCAAACCTTGCCATGACACCACAGTCCATTGTGGAGCGCATTTGGTCAATACGCTCCACTCGAAAATGCCGTCCGCGTGACCACGCTGCACTATATATTTTGTACTGCACATTGAAACACTCAAATTAGATGTAGCAAGCAAATTTAGATACGACACATTCTAAACCCCTCATTACCTTTGGACTACATCCCCTCGAGAACTCCCACTCCTCCATTGAGACCTCTGTCCCTTCGTTGGATGCTGCGGTCAAGGCTCCATGCAACCATCGTGTTGACATAAACCGTGGAATCTCCTCCATGCCTTCGGGATATCGAATCGGTCAGTGATGCGTACTGCGTCGGAATTCAGCTCGCGCTTCCTCTCGATCTTGCCTTGCAATCTGGTACTTGGCGAGCCACGTCTCCATAGAGGCATGGTGCAACATACAAAAGTGATTTACCTTCTCTTCCATTGAGGCATCCATTCTTTTTTCTACCCCATTTCCAACCACCACATCTCCAGTCAACCTATCATCGTCCTTTAGCGTCCATAGCATTTCATTGTCTGGTTCCACTGTTGGTAGCCATTGTGAGATATGCACTAATGCCTCTGACACCAACCAACCTTCCGCCATGCTACCTTCCGGACGAGCTCGTTGTCGCACAAAGCCTTTCAGGGTTTTCATGAAATTCTCCAGGAAGAACATCCATCGCGTATGGACAGGTCCAACAATCTCCACTTCGTCCACAAGATGCACAAGAAGGTGAACTTGTATCGTGAGCATGCTACTGGGCAGGTATTTCTCAAAGAGACAGACCGTCTCAACTGCTCCCCGCCTTGCAGATTCAATAGAGGACGTCTTAATCTCTTTCTGTGAGATCCATTGCACCAAACTCGATAACTTGTAAATGGCCCCGCGAATTTCTGGAGTTAGGCATCCCACGATCGCGATCGGTAGGACAAACTGCCACAAATGAGAAAGCATTAAGAATAATGGTCACTTTTCAAATTTCAAAATGTCCACGCTAATGAAAATCCATTCTGTTCACAAACCTGACATATCTTATGCCAATCATGGGATTTTAGCCCAGACATTTGGTCATCTTTAGAAAATGCGGACCTGAGAGAACGCATCATACCCGTCGGAGTGCGGATAGACTTGATTACTTGCTTCACAATGCGCTCTTCTTTGGTAGACAAAACCCAGGGAGCGCGAGGAAGCTGCACTCCCCCTTCAGCACTCGACTGCGGCCAAAGCGCCTCCATCTTACCTACCTCCTTTAAATCCATTCGAGACCCTATAGTGTCTCTCTTTCCTGTGATGTGGTCCCATAGCAAGCTGCCCACATTTTTGAAAATATGCATGGGATCCAACAAGTGGTTGACCTGTAAGTGGGTCCAATATGGCAACTCGTAGAAAACTAAGAACCGTCGCATTCCATTTGGATGTGATTCCGAGTTTACCATTTTCAGCTCGTACCAGCTTGTAGCATTCATACGTGCTGGAGGTTGTCCAAGAAAACCTTCCCTAAGTTCATCATCCTCCGGAAAGAAAGCGGCGTGTCCTTGATATACCATCTTCTTCATGGTTCATGACCTTCGGGAGTCTAACTATGGCCCACACAATGGACATGCATGATAACCTGAGGTAACGAGACTTGCAAGGTGATCCATGACCTAGTGAATACTTGATTGAATAAAATAAAATATAGATATTACCAGCGAGAACAAAGGTCTGCTCACCTGAGCACTCTCCCAATCCCGGAAAGTCATGCATCGTCCACATGAGAATGGCTCGAATGTTGGCTGACCGCCGACCATCGCGCCTGCTCATATCTTGCACCGTGACCCCCTCCTCCCACAAAATCTTAAGCTCATCGACTAATGGACGAAGATACACGTCCATATTTTTTACTTTGTAGCGACCCGGGACGAGCAAGCTAAGGATGAGATGTCCTTTCTTCGTAGAAAGCCATGGAGGAATGTTGTAGTGGATAAGCACTATAGGCCACACACTATAAGAAGTCAAGCGCAGACCGAATGGGTTCACACCATCCATGGCGACACCGAGCCGAAGATTCCTTGGCTCTTGTGCAAAGCCTGGGAAGGTAGAGTCAATGTGGCTCCATGCGCACGAATCTGCTGATATTCGTTGAACTCCATCCATGGAACTATTCTGCACATGCCACGTTGTGAAGCTTGCCATGGCAGACGTGCAAAACATGTGGTTTATGCGGGGGATGAGCGGAAAGTGTCTGAGAACTTTTTGAGGGATGGTTTGCCCTTGCAAGTCCTATCGATACCTGTGAGCTCCACACTTTGGACATGTCTCCATAGTCTCGTATTCATCTCGAAACAATATGCAGTCGTTGATACATGCATGGATGTTATTGTAGTCCATGCCAAGCTTCCGTAAAACATATCGTGCATCATCACGAGACTCAAGCATGGTGTTTGCAGGTGGCAATATATGATATTTCAATAACTTGAAAAAATTCATAAAACACCTTGGAAAAACACAAATGTTTGCAATAATACTGTTTTAAAAAAAACAATGAAGTCTGTGTGCAAGGTACCTGAATAACTCAATCACACTCGTATCGCTCCAACCGTATTTTGCTTGCACACTTAAGAGTGCAAGCAATGTCTTCAACCGAGATACTCGGCACCCATCATATAATGGTATATTGGATGCTTCCTCTCTAAGCGGGTCAGATGTCTCAATATCCATGGGAATCAATGCATTGATCATTGCCTCCATCTCAGGCTCCAAGATTGTAGGCAGGTCGGGAAGGTTGTCTGTCTCCTCTGACATTGACGGTATAGATGGGCCTTGCGAGTGGTCGATTGGCTCCTGCAATCCATCCATTGCACGTCCACGAACTCTTCTAATTGGCCGCAAAGGGTGCACTCCCCCTTGGGTCGAGACATCACCCCCCTAGATACAAAATTTGCCAACAAGACCCAATCTTATTGTGTATGGTTTTCAATTAGCTTGAGAGTACAATGCATGAAAAATGCTAACTTCAAATTACGGTTTGCTGAAAATCCACAATCGCCTGATCAATGATCTCAGATTGAAACTCACCAAATCGTCATACGTGTTCTATAGACAATCGGTGTTTTCGTCTAATTGCCAACTTGCATTGAGAGCAAGGACATGGGACACGCTGATTAAGATACGTCTCGCGGTCTTGAACAATAAGACCTTCTTCGTTTGCCATCTTATCTACATTACAGCAAACCAGACTTAAATGGTTAACTTTATGGAGATGTACGTCAAGTTGCAAGTTGACCATAAATCTTGCATTGTATATAGTAGTTGAGAGATTTTCCGATGTTATATCTCGGCCTTGTAGATAATCCATTTTAAAATTAATGTCCCAGTAGATAATTATTTGTTATATCTCGGCTTTGAGTATAAGTAATCCATTTTAAAATTAATGCGCGCCATCTATGAAATTTTATAACTATAGTAATAAAATTTATTTCAATCAATTCTACTCATAGTCATAAGACCTGAGAGAAATTATCCTATACTCAATTTAAGGGTTTCTTCTTCTATAACAGCAATTTTGGGTTCATTTTGATGAAGTACGTGGCCCATGGCAAAGCACATTGCATACCATTATCAATAAGTCTATTATCTTAAATTTCCTTCCCCTCCCTCTCCCTCTCTTTCTCTCCCTCTCCCTCTCTTTCTCTCTTTCTCTCACCCTCTCCCTCTCCCTCTCGTTCTCTTTCTCTCCCTCTCTCATTTCCTTCCCCTCCCTCTCCCTCTCCCTCTCTTTCTCTTTTTCTCCCTCTTCCTCTCTATCTCTCTTTCTCTCTCATTTCCTAAACAAGCAAAAAATAAAGTGATTTAAACATCCTCCAAGCAAAAGGGAGAGGGAGAGATACAATGCACTCTCCCTCTCTTTCTCTTTCTATCCCTCTCTCATTTCCTTCCCCTTCCTCTCCCTCTCGCTCTCTTTCTCTCTCATTTCCTCTCCTAAACAAGCAAAAAATAAAGTGATTCAAACATTAAACAAGAAAAAGGGAGAGGGAGAGAGAGAATGCACTCTCCCTCCTTCTCCCTCTCTTTCTCTTTCTCTCCCTCTCTTATTTCCTCCCCCTCCCCCTCCCTCTCCCTCTCCCTCTCCCTCTATTTCTCTTTCTCTTTCTCTTTCTCTTTCTTTCCCTCTCCCTCTCCCTCTCCCTCTCCCTCTCTTTCTCCCTCTCTTTCTCTCCCTCTCTCTCCCTCTCCCTCTCCTTCTCTTTCATTTCCTCTCCTAAACAAGCAAAAGAGAACGATTTAAACCTTCAACAAGCAAAAGAAAGAGAGAGGGAGACTCACCAATGAGATATGGCGAGCGTGGGCGGCTTCTCTTTGCAACGAGGGCTCCTCCTCTCCTTCGCGAACAACGGTGGTGGCGGCGGCAGCGGCAGCAAGTCTCTTCCTCTTCTTCTCTCACAAAGCCTTCGCTCTCTCCCTCGCTCTCGCTCTCAAAAGGCGAAACAAAAGAAATGAAAACGGCGCTCTGGTTTCAGCCGCGCTTTTTTTCCTGCGGCGTTGCTATTTTTGTTGCAAATATGACGCAAATAGCGACGCCAATTGTGACGCCAATAGCGATGCCGATATCCGTCGTCGCTAATCGGCGTCGCTAATTGCCCAATTCCTTGTAGTGACATTGTGCAATGTTGACAATGCCACTGCATATACCAATGTCAATCTCATACTTGCTATTAACAATCTAGGCATGTATTTTCTTCCCTTTGCACAATTTTTTTGAGCCACCACATGTAGAGAGAGCACACACATACGTGAATTTGTCCTTCACAACTCTCTCTTGAAACATCTAATCAAACAAGTGAAGAGACACCTAGTTCTTCTCATGCTACATACATGCCCTGATGATGAAGTTCCATGAGAAAGGTATCTATTTCAAGTATATCCATAAATAGATCCAATGCATGTTTGACTGTACCACACTTGCCATAAATCAATGTCAGAAGCGAAGTAAGTATGTGTCCTCTGCTAAATCATTTTGAACCATATGATGATGGATGTGCTTTGCATTAGAAAAGGCCTTCTAATCCACACAATGCTACAAGAGGGAAGCATAGGAGGCTAAATCTTGTAGTAGATCAAGGTTACTGAGAAGATCACAAGTTTCAGCAGAGCTAAAAGCCATCAGTTTCAATGTCTAGGTAGCCAGCATAGGACCTGATAGCCATCTTTGTGCAGACAACAATGGCTTTATGGTTGGTTGAGCCAAAAACCCTATAAGTTCAATGTGTGAATGGAAACCACAAGATGTGAAAACCATCATTATGCAAGCGAGAGTGATTGCTTCTTGGCCAAAGAATGAAGAAACTAGAGCAAGGCCAAGCCAAGATGGGAGGTTGCACACTTGACTCACCCTCTAGTCCCCAAAAGAAATTGCTCCCATATTGGTTAGATCCCATTTTGAAGTAAACTAGGGTAAGGGGGCCACCCCCTTAATTATATCAAGTGGCCACCCAGATTTCACACACTTGTGGCCTAGTAGGAGAACAAAAGCCAATCATCCATTGGAGGAGGCTAAGCACTCTCCAATCTCGAATTGCCACACATCCAGTCTCTTTAGTTGTGCATGTTTTTCTTCCTTCTATGGGAATTTTTTTAATGAATGTTAATCCATTCAAGAGCTTCAATCTTCGTTAAGAGGGGCATTGAGCACCTCAAATTTCTTCTGGACAGTTGATTCTAGGAACTGAAGGGCCTTAGAGATGGAATTTTCTACACGCACACTTGATGACTAAGATCAAAGGGGAGGAGTTGCGTGCCACTATACTAGTCCCCCTTACCCTAGCAAGCCTCTATGAAGTCTTAATCTTGCTAAGAGTGAGATAAGATATCCTATCTCTCTATACTTGCAATGGAGTCTTGGTTCATTATGACACTTTCTCTTTCTAGGTATGGGTATATGTGTGTCTCTAATATAGATTTGATCTTGCAAGTCAAAGTTCTCACAAACACATATAAACCTCATGCAATTGAGAGAAACTAACACATAAATACACATAAAAATGCAAATGTGCATGCACAAAGAACACCAAAACACACACATGTAGATATACATGCATATGCATAGATGCACACACATGCATGAAAGTATACACACACAAAGAGATGTGTGTATGTGACCCTACACATCACATGACACCAATTTATGTAATGATAACTCAACCCTAATACCAAGAAGGTCTTGAATGGGGCACCAATTTATGGATGGTTGTCCTATTATCCAAGGTAAAATATCTTGAAAAGCGACTAAGAAGAATAGGAATTAATGAGCTTTGGGCTCTAAATGCTTATGCAACTAATAATAAACTATCTTGGTCAAAAACCCTAGGTTTAGATCTCAACCCACCAACAAAGACACCATCTTAAAAAGTCTCTTTCTACTTGCATGTTATGTTTCTCAATGATCAAGGCACCTTATATCTTGTTTTTTATACTCATCTTGTTTTGAATGAGTTTGCTTCTATGCTCTAGACTAGACTAAGGTATCCCTCTTAATTTTACCTCCTTTATCTTTTAAAATTAACTTTTATCCTCTTCATTGGTTCACTCTAGGTTCTCTTTTACACACTCTATGGATCATTTCCACTTTTACACATTGGCTTCTTAACCTCAACAAGGTCATGATCAGCCCATTAGAGATCTATGCTCGTGTGACTTTCATGACACACATTTGCAATGGATTAGTTTTAGCTAAGTTGCATGTTGCATGTGTGTTAGTGTGCTACCACTTCCTTGACTCACTTGGCTAGTGACTATATCACATTCACAAGCATGAGACCAAGAACTCCATGAAGCCAAATATCACTGTCTCAACTCAAAGGCACATTAGAGTATGAGTAATATACAACAAGAGCTCTAGTGGGTCCTCATATTCGTAGCAAGATGCTATTGGAGGGGCATGGGAGCATCACGGGTACTAATGGTGCACTTTTGATAGTCTATAAGTAGAAGCATGCATAGGCAATGCAAGTCAACTAGGAAGTCTTCAAGTAGCTATCAATTCCTCCAACCCTCTTTTTTCTCTTATGACTTTTGTGGAATTTATAAGATAGGGATGTACGTAGCTTATTTGGGGTCTATCAAAGAAGATGATAAAAGTCAATGCTATACATACATGTACTCCAACACTAATTGCAAGTTTTCCCTTGTTGCATCTTTCACACTACATGTTAACAAAGTAGTGAAAAATTTCTAGCTAGAGTCAACTAACATGTGCAATAAAAATCATATAGGTCTTCACTACTCTAATATCCTTTAAGTCATGACATAAGGAAGCTAAGAATTAATTTACATCAAATTTTTACAAAGAACTGGACTAGCCAATTTACTTGATCAAAATATTTTCTCTGGCTAATACAAAAAAGGAATCAATTTTGATTAAGTAATATCAAGAAAATTAATCAGCAACTAATTCTTATTAGAGGTTGATTGTTGTTGACACAAACTTGCTCAACAATAAGAGATTGGATAAACTCTTAGTCTTTCACAAGTTCAAATGCTTACTAACACAACCATCTCTCATAGAGTCATCTCACATCCCAATCTCCATGCCATTTTCTCTCTTCTCTCAATCCCAATGCAAGCAAGAAAACCAACAACTAAGAGGTTGTAGTAGGTATAACTTCTCACCTTCAAGTGTTTCCGAAATTCCTTGGAAGGTTCATTGCTACCCTCACAATTTATTTGTTGCCCTTTGATCCACTCCTACTACTCCATTGCATCTTTTGTGACCCATTATTCCATTGCTCTCCAAGATTTGGAATAATAAGGGGAACAAGAGAAGAAATGTAAGAGGAAAAAATACATTTGCTCTCCAACTTCTTTATTCATAATCTTAATCTTGATAAGGTGCACAAGAAAATAAGATGGCAGTAAGGAGAAGGGTTGTTCTCAAAAGTTCCAGAAACAAAAATGAGCTCTTCCATTCATAGTCTACCTTTTATATATCATGTTTAAGCTTATGGTTTCTTCAGAAATTTGGGCATTGTGCCCCCTTTTTAGGCTCTTAACTGGTCCTTTCTAAATTGTGCATACACTCAATGTTTATTGGATCCCAACTCTGCCTAAAGTGAATAGAATATTTGTATCTACAACCTCATATGTGTTGCAAGTCTCTCTAGCTAACTGTCAAGTATGTTACAATTTGCACAAGAGTGAATCCAGTTCTCAAACAATGTTATAAATGTAGTAATGCAACCTCTTGCTTATTGTAGCTCATACTAATAAAAGTTTTCTAGACTAACAATAGAGCCCATAAGATGGACATTAGAGATAGGATAGATTAGCATTTGTCCCCTCCTATTAATATCAAACCAAAGCAATGTCACTCAATCAGGTAAGATGCCCATTTGTACCCAAAAGATGACCTAGACATCAACCTCATAGGAGGTACCTCGACCACACACTTGTATTTCCATATAAGGGAGATACTTAAGACTATGGCCCAACTCTACTTTCAAAAGCTTGTCTCTTATCTTTCTAGATGAAAGATGCACTTCATTGTATGCATTGGTTGGGTTGGTCTAGTCTCATAATCTATCCCCTCCCTCCTCTCTCTCACATGTGTATCAAGCCATCTAGCCTTAGTAGACATCAATATGATTTTCTTTTTTATCTCTCTCATATAAACATAGATAAAAAATGTAAAAAACATGCACATAAGGCTCCTTTTATAATGGCGTTATTGACAACTTTCACAATGAACATTGTACCTATGTTGCCAATTTTAGTGCTAATCAAATGATGAAATAATTTAAAGTGCTTGATATCAAGAAGAGATTTGCAAGTGCACTACAACAAAAAGGGTTCATAGACGCGCTTGTAGACGCAATATTTGAATTGTGAAAAAAAAACGTCGGGCACGTTTATTGACGCATCTATTTACGTGTCTACAAAATCGCGTCTACAAGCATGCTTATGATCAGAGTTACACGCACACTTAGACGCGCCTATAGACGCGCGTATAAACGCACTATGTAAATATATAATCATATTTATAAAAAAGTGGACATATTCATATTGTGCGTCTATACAAGCGTGTATCTACGCGTCTAAAACCACATTTACTCTGAAAGTTTTTTACGAGAATAGACGCCCATTTATCCTGCAATTTAGACGTGCTGATAGACGCGCAAAACAGAGGTATGAAAAAAAAACCAAAGAGCATGTGGCTTTGCAAGCCACATGCTCTCTGGTTTTTTTTTCCCCCCATCAACATCAAATTGTATGCTTAGGGAAAACAGAGAAAGATTATTTCGAAGATTGAATACTGAAAACAAAACAATGTATGTAGCACACGAAATTTCATATATATAGATGAAACGTTTTTACATTATGAGTTCTAGTGCTTGTGACGTCATGGTCGCAAGCACTATCTGAAAGTAATACATATCAAAAATTAAAATTACAAGCCAAGGGGAGGCATGCATGCATGAGGCTCCTCTATATCTCCTCAGAAGAGGCATCATCATCGCTACCACCACCAGTGCCTGTGCCGCTGCCATTGCCGCCACTGCTACCGCTAGTCCCCCCTTCGCTATCCTCAATTGCATCGGGGTTTGCCTACACAAAGGATTAAGGTATATAAATACCATTACAAACAATAAATTAGAGTTATCTATACTTTTCATGTAAAAAATAAAACATACCTCTTCTGGTGGTGGAATCCTCATGGCTTGATTATATTTCTCCTCCGTGATGAGTCCCTCCTCGTAGAAATGCTGCCAAGTGGACGCCCGATTATGACCCCGATGGTAGCCTACCTCTCTAGGAGTAGGCATCCTACCAACGATATGATAGTACAAAACAATTTGAACATACAACGTATTAAAACACACTACATAATGAAATGAAACAAATTACAAAATTTAATTTAAAAAAAGAAATCAAATAAAACTTACAAACTCAGCCTCCCATGACTCCCTGCCACCCGATCCATAATGCGACGATCCCATGGTTGCCATCTGGATACGTCGCGCCTCTGCATGCTGGTGACTTGTCATTTTCTCTGCTGCTCTCTTCTTGGCCACTTTCCACTCCTTGCGGTGGCAATTGGGTGGTTGACCATATCGAGGGCACCCCTGCTCTTGTCTCCGCAATGACTCCTTGGCACGTGTTATAAGGTGAGACCTCTTGTTATGAAGTGCGTCTCTCATCTTTGACTGTCCCCAATCATCTAAGAATCGTGAATTCTCAGGATTAGGGTACCTTTTATGTACTGCCCGCAGCACCTCTTGCCACAAACCATTTTTTGGTGCTTGAAGGGAATCATGCAATCTTTGTATGTGGCATGCACGACACTCCTCAAGTAGGCTATCACTTCCCTCCCCTCAAAGTCATGCAAGATACCACCAACATCAGTGATAGAGTAGTACATTTGTGGAGGCTCACCTCTCTCATATTCCGGTGAGGGTGATCGAGAGCCACCACCTAGGCAACCCCCACAAAGCCCTCGACCTCCTCGTCCTCCCACACCACTCTCCCTCCTCCCTCGATGTGCGGTACCCTCTACCTCACTCGATACACATGCTTCTGCAGATGCACGTGCTTCGACCGATCCATGTACCTCAACTGATCCCTGTGTAGGCAAATATGTGATAGGTGTCCCAGACATCACACTGAAAACCTCATCTGTAGTGGGAGGGCGACCAAGATAATTGGTCATCTCCCCCATGAATTTCTCCTTGTTGAATGGGGTGCTGGAGGATCCAGGATTCCACATCTACACAAGAAAAATCATATTACCATGTGCAGATAAAACATATTACATAGAGCGTCTATACCTGCATCTCTGTGCGCGTCTATATCTGCGTCTGTGTGAGCGTTTGTCAGCGCGTCTCTGTGGGCGTCTGTCAGCGCGTCTATTTCCATGTATATAGCTGCGTCTACACTATTATCTGGACGCGCTGATAGACGCCCACAGTGGCACCATTTCTTCTCAAACTTGCTAAAAAAACAAAGCTAAAAAACCTCCATAGATGACAAGATCCAGCATGTGAAGAGAGAGAAGAGAGAGACAAACAAACAAAGAAACCAAACAAGATTGAGAGAGAGAAGAAGAACTCACCTTCTTTGCTTGTTCCAATGGGTGGCGGTGGCTAGGTTGCAAGCTCCTTGTCCTCCTTCTCCTTGCTCTTCCTTACTGTTTGGCTCTTGTTCTTTACTCTTTGGCTCTTCTTTCCTCCTGTCCTCTTTTTACTCTTATTTCCTTGCCTCATTGTCTTCATGAAGTGATAGATAGGCATGAGTAGTGATGTCGAGCTCGAATTGTAGAAAACGTATAAAAAACGCAGGAAAGCATAGGTTTGAAAAGAAAGCCACAAATTTTTTTAAATTTTTCTATACTTGCGTGGCGCGTCTATCAGCGCATGTAGTAGCACATGTATATGCGCAGATAATTCCTGTTACATGTGCTTATTTATAGACGAGCAGAAACAATTTAAGAAATCAATGCATGCATTTAGGGAATCAATTGACCTATGTGGTTACATATATAACAAAGCTTGAGGATAAGAGATAACACATTGGCAAGTCAATTGGCACATATATATGTAGTGACTTACTAGACCATGCCACTTACAATTGCATATTATCCCACTTACGTATCAATAGGTGGATAAAGCACGAATGGTTTTTAGCTAGAGAAAGATAATGCAATGAAGGTGTACACGAAAGAGATAGAGAAATGCATATTATCCATCAATCAAACAAAGATATGTGAGCTATAAGTGCACCTTGATATGATTGGAATAGCTTGCATATGCACAAGCCAACTGATTTACATCAATCTACTCATGCTATGAATTGGCATGCATGGCTAGGTTAAGTGCACAACATTAAATGAGACATGTGAGTGTATTGATCAGTTCTATATATATATATATTGCAAATGCACAAGTCAACCTTTGATTTATATATACATCCAATCATCATGCGCTATCCAATCACATTTTGTAATATTCTTGCTTAAAATATATATATATATTATAAAGGCCGAGTGAAGACTCGGGGAAGTGACAATGTTACATTGGGACGGGTTAATCTAATACACTCGCCACTGAGTCCAATCGAGACATGGCTTAGCAAAAGAAAAGAAAACCGTATTTCTCATGGGAACATCCTCTTGGGAAGAGGATAAGGGATAAATATTGAATTAATGCAAATTTTTTTACTTTCCCCCAGCCAAAGCGTGGCTGAGGGAAGGGGATGGTACTAATATGGGAGAGTGAATGAGGTGGAGGGGAGAGTCTACATGCGGCCTAACACGTGGGGGAAAGGGAAGGCCTTATCCCTTCCTATAAATACCCCTCTCTAAGGGGTGAGAGGGGGAAGGGTCGTGGTAATAATCTAGAGGGTCGTGGTGATAGTCTGGAGGGTTGTGGTGATAATCGGGAGGGTCTTTTAGTGACAATTTCGAGGGCAATTGCTGGTGGAGGCATTCCACGCAGGGGCAACCACGCCGTGTGTGAGGGAGGGCCTGAAGATGCTGCGCCGTGTGTGGAGGAAGCCGCCAACTGCCACCAGCTGCCACCACACCAGCCGCCAGCTGCCGCCAGGCCAGCCGCCAGAGCTGCTGCCATCCTTATCTCCCCCTGACTCCTTGTCAATCGTCGTCATCCCTCCCCATTTCGAGTTTTCTTTCTTTCTTTTCTCCTCCTTTGACCATGTGGATTTAGGGGGAAATCAGAAGCTTCCTAAGTTACGGAAGCTTCTTAAAGAAGCAAGGCCTAAGACCTTGTACACACGGGATCATTCCGGGAGGGGGTTTAAAAGCCCTCCCTTAAAACCTATGTTCCCACAGGCCTAAATCCCACAAGTTCATTCGCAAGAGGTTTTCTCAAATAGGCTTCAAAGCCCACAAGCCACTAGTAAGCTCTTTTTTCCGTAAGAACCATTCGTAAGGCCTTTCCACAAAAAAATCCCCGTGCCTAAAACCATAAGTCCCATCTTGTGTTTGACCCCATGTTTTACCCTCATATTTTCTTTTTTTTTTTACACTCCTAAGGCCATCCTAAACCCCCTACATGCCTTTTTCCCCCATACTATAAACCCTTGTGTTATCTTTTAAATTTCCCTTTGGGTTTGAAAAAAAAAACCCCTAAATCCTTCCACTCCTTTGCCAAAGATATCCCAAGGGCTTTCATAGATGTTTGTGAAGCCACACTCACACATAATTTTCCACCGTGATTATATCCTATAGATTATTTTTCTCTTAAGCTTTATAAACCTTTCCCTCTCCAAAGAAGCTAAGATTTTTGAGATCTTATTATCCCTTCTTGTGGTCAACTTTTTGAACGACTTCTTGCCTCGAAAGAGAGACGGTGGAAATCCGGAAGAAAGAATAAAAGTTGTCTTCACATTCCAACTGCAATGCTGCCTAAGAAAGTCCAAGGAGTAGCTGCGGGAGGGTCATCTCCTGGTATCCATGTGGATATCTCACCCCAAAACCAAGTTTTTCTTCTTCTTGGTTTTAAAATCGGTTTTAAGCCAATCATGCAAAGATAAATTGTTAGGGATAGGATATGTTTTTCCGAGTTATTTTCAATGAATAAGTTTAACTTAAATCGAACAAATGATAATGTATAGAACATAGTTTCCTTCGAATAGCATCATGCATTAAAACAAATTACGAGCAAGATTATTTGCCTACTGTAGTAGTATATTTTGGCTAAATCTTGAAGGTACAAAAACCGCACTTGCACCATTAGTCCTATTCCTTTTTGCAACAAATCATTGTAGAAGATTAAATTCATGAAAGGTTCCTTTCATTGCTCAAATTACTAGGAAGTTATCATTGCTAATTGCATATCTTAGCAAGGAAAAGATTGTTATTTGGCATGAGTTTCGTTTGCAAGGAAAAAGGAAGATTAAATTGAGTTTTTCCGACTGAAAAATCAATTGTCACAACCGTGACGAGGTGATCAATATTACCTTCCAAAAGATAACCAAACCAATCTAAACTTAGAAATATCATGCTGCAAAAATATGCCTTGGAAATGATTTAAAGACCAAAGAAATGTTTATGCCTTAAGCACTTGAATACCTTCCCTGATTGTAGGGTCAATAAATTCGAAAATGTAAAAAAACTAGGGTTTGGCCCTGAGGTTCTTAAAAAGAGACCCTAGGTCTGACAAACTTCAGCTTAAAGAAACTAAAACAGATTATTTTATCGTTGGACTTGCGCAGCAAGTACGAAGTCATGTAGTCTTGTGATTGATTCACAATAAGAAAGGGTAAAAAACCTCAACAAGGATGGCAGATCCTTACGCAAGTTATCTTGCAAAAGGATGTATTCTTGGATTTCCTTCCAACTAAGGAAAGTTACAAATCAGAAACTAAAGTATCCAATGAACTTTAGGGTTGACCAAGTTGGGTTAATAAGGTACGCCCTAACCCGGAATATAAAGGATCTTGCCAAGTTGCAAGACACCTTGGAATGAGTGTTGATACATGCAAAAGGAAAGAATAATTCCTTAGCATTTTGCCAAACAGCAGGGTCGATTAATGGAAATGTTTGTGCTTGCTAGAGATTTTAGAGCACTGTTTGATTTATGAATTACATAACTAAAACAAACCAAGGAAAGTGCGGAGGATGGGCCATGGGTCCGTCCTATGGTTGGGTGGTCCCGGTTAGCCGGGAACTTTTCTCAAAAATCTTGAAGAACAGTGGGATGATCATCATCATCAAAACGAATAACGATAGCGATGACCTAGAGTTACGTCTTACCCGATTTATGCTATTTTAGGGGAATGGAATGGGACTATGCCTTATGGCACAGAGGTTGAGCCTTGCATCCCTCTCGTTTCCCATTCTCCTTGAACCAAGTGCAGCATGAATCCGCTTCGGACCTGGCGTTTCTGTGTAAAGTAGTTTGCTCGGGTCCCACGCTAGTTGCTGTTAGTTAATGACCAATCAGGAAAATCCTAATTCCGATCGATCCTAAGTGGGAACGGCCAGGATACTTCCGCTAGGTGGCAGACGCGGGAAGACCTAGATCGCAAATCCCGTAACATTCCATGGGAGTGTTGGGCGGAGCTTTCTAGACATCCTTTCCAATGGACTACTAAGACGTGTCCTGGATGATACAGCGGGATGATCATCATCATCAAAACGAATAACGAGAGCGATGACCTAGAGTTACGTCTTACCCGATTTACGCTGTTTTAGGGGAACGGAATGGGACTATGCCTTATGGCAGAGAGGTTGAGCCTTGCATCCCTCTCATTCATTCTCCTTGAACCAAGTGCAACATGAATCCGCTTCGGACGTGGCATTTCTGCGTAAAGTAGTTCGCTCGGGTCCGACACTATTTGCTGTTAGTTAATGACCAATCAGGAAAACCCTAATTCCGGTCGATCCTAAGTGAGAACGGCCAGGATACTTCCGCTACGTGGCAGACGCGGGAAGACCTAGATCGCAAATCCCGTAACATTCCATGGGAGTGCCGGGCGGAGCTTTCTAGACATCCTTTTTGATGGACTGCTAAGACGTGTCCTGGATGATACAGCGGGATGATCATCATCATCAAAACGAATAACGAGAGTGATGACCTAGAGTTACGTCTTATCCGATTTATGTTGTTTTAGGGAAACAGAATGGGACTATGCCTTATGGCAGAGAGGTTGAGCCTTGCATCCCTCTCGTTTCCCATTCTCCTTGAACCAAGTGGAGCATGAATCCGCTTCGGACCTGGCGTTTCTGCGTAAAGTAGTTCGGTCGGGTCCAACACTAGTTACTGTTAGTTAATGACCAATCAGGGAAAACCTAATTTCGGTCGATCCTAAGTGGAAACGGCCAGGATACTTCTGCTACGTGGCAGACGTGGGAAGACATAGATCGCAAATCCCGTAATATTCCATGGGAGTGCCGGGGGGAGCTTTCTAGACATCCTTTCCGATGGACTGCTAAGACGTGTCCTGGATGATACTAAAAGGACACGTTATAGTTGGTATCAAAGCCGATCGATAACGGAATGGATTTTATAAAATCTCAATTAAGTGAAGTAAAGAAATTGTTGCTGTCTAAACATTTCCTTACCTTTAATGCTATCTTGCAGAATTATGAAGCGTGGAACAAGTTTTTGGTATTTCGGGTCATGTTTATGACTGCAATGCATTCTCTGCTTTATAGACAAAGAATTGGGATGATGAACATCCTGGAATAGATTTAGAATCCATCACCTCTTTACATAGAACGAAGATGGATGGGGTCTTCAGGAATCTACTATATAGCCGCCCACCGGTTTGCTTATCTACAGACCAACCTAAAGAGGATCAAGTGGTTGGAAGACTTGAAAGTCGTGAAGCTGTTCATTTTTGTGGAAGCTCACGTAAATTCAACTTTATATATTCAAGGTCGGAGGGTTGAGATGAACTCATATGTATATGAGAAAGTAACCCGTGTAATCCCAGCCGATAGGATTAAAGTGTTGGGCCGCCATGAGAAGTATGGATTCCAACGGAAAGGGTATCCTGAACTTCCAATGAATTATCGACTCCTAAAGATCCATGACTCAAAACCCTACTATTACACAGTTCCTGTAGACAAATGCAATACAACGTTGTTCTCCCCAAACTGAATGTAACGATTGGCTTATCATTACATGAAATGTTGTATTCAAAAAGGGTATGCCCATGTAAATACAAATAAAGACTTCTTTTTATCAATATCTGGCTGTGCATAAGAGTTATTAAAAAGTTAAGTAGCTACATTATTTACGAGATAGCTGAACTAAAAATGAAAGATAAGCTAACGTCGATTATCATATAATAACGTTAAGAAAACCTTTATCCAGGCACAACCCCAGGTACAGGTTCCAAATTCGCCTCCTACATCAAGTACTACTGTGATCCAGGAGAAGAAGTTCCTCCTCAAGCAGATAAAGCCACCCGAGTTTGATGAGAGAGGCAGATTCGTCTAGGCTGATACTGAAATTTGGATTGAATCCATGGAGGATTACTTTGAAGCAGCTGGTACTGCACCTACCAACCAGGCCATGCTCGCCAAGTTAAAGCTCACCAGCGAAGCTAGACTTTGGTGGAAGCAATGGTGCAGGGATCAAGGGATTTCAGAGGGGTCCGTTACTTGGGAGAAGCTGAAGAAAGCCGTGCAGGGAAGATACTTACCACCTGCATATCGTACGGAGAAAATGAATGAGTTCTACGAGCTAAAATAGCTAGGACTCACTCTTGACGCATACTACTCTAAATTCGTCTCACTTTTAAAGTATGCGCCACAGATGGACATGACGCAGCAGGTGTCCAAATTTTGTGCGGGTTTAAATCCACCAGTAAATACCCGTCTCGAATCTATGCATCCATCAGATCTTCAGGATGCACTCATTCGAGCAGCGCCTATAATTCAGGAGGTGCAAGCTAGACCAAGGGGTAACAAAACTTGGTCTTATAGTGACCCGAACAGAGGAGCATTCAAACCTCAAATGAAGAGAGTTCAAGGTCATAATCAAGGACAAAGAAAGAAAGCAAGGAAAAATAACGTCAACAACTTTGTTCCTACTCAAAGTAATGGCCGAAACCTCCGTTGTTTCCACTGCAACGAACCCGGTCACTTCAAGAGGCAATGTCCCAAGCTCAGCGGAGGACATCGTTAAACACCTTTCCAAGGTGCAGGCCGCGGTCAAGGAGCCGTTACCCGTGGAAGAGGAAGAACCGCTTGCATTGCCAATAGGCAAAGATGCAAAGAAGAAGAAGACAAAGATCCGACTATGGAAGCTGAATTCGAAAAAGCGACAGTCCATGCCGCTTTACACAAGAAAGGGCCAAATCGCCAGTTCTCAATGATTCAGACACCGTCGGACTATCAAGGTAAAGGTTTCAAAACCTTGATTGATTGTGGCAGTACACATTCCTTTATCTCACAAGCATGTGCAAAAAGATTAGGAATAGCCACAGTAGAAGCACCTACCTTGCTTGTGGAATTGGCAAATGGTCGTGAGGTAACTTGTACCATGCAAACTGCTAAGGTGAAATTCTTTCTAGGAGGAAAGAAGAGTTCAGTCAAATTCAGAGTCATGAATTTAGGAATCCATGAGTGTCTACTCGGGATGGATTGGCTTAAGCCCAACGACACCCACATTCACTATGGAAAGGGGTCAAGTTTCCTTTCAAAACTCTGAAAGGGAATTTGTCATAACTCTAGGTGAGGCAGGAGTGCCAAGAATCCAATTGGCCAAAGTATCTCGGATCATAAAAGGAGTCAGAAAAGGATTACCCGTTTACTTGATCAAACTCAACAAGTTAGATCAAAAGCAAGAGTCTCATGAGGAACCTTCTTGGCTAAAGGAATACGCTGATGTATTCCCTGAAGAATTGAGCGAACTTCTGCCTCAAAGAGAAGTGGATCATGAGATTAGGTTAGTGCCTGGAGTTGCACCAATTGCAAAGAGACCTTATAGAATGTCCATACCATAAGCAATTGAGCTGAAGGAACAACTCAAGCAACTCTTAGATCAGGGCTACATCCGGCCTAGCATTTCACCGTGGGGAGCTCCAGTACTATTTCAGAAAAAGAAAGATGGGACACTTCGACTATGTATTGATTACCGAGGGTTGAACCAATCAACAGTCAAAAACAAGTATCCCATTCCTAGAATAGATGAGCTTCTTGATCGTCTTCAGGGTGCAAAGATCTTTTCCAAGATTGATCTCAGGTCAGGTTACTATCAGATAAGGATCAAGGAAGAAGATATCCCAAAGATAGCCTTCAATACAAGATATGGGCACTTTGAGTTCCTGGTTATGTCATTCGGGCTTACAAATGCAGCTGCCACCTTCAATAGATTAATGTAGGATATCTTTAGACAATATCTTGATGATTTCGTGCTTGTCTTCTTCGATGATACTTTAGTCTATTCTAAACAGGAAGAAGATCATGAACCTCAACTGGGGATTGTCCTTGAGACAATGAGGTCACATAAGCTATATGCAAAAATGAAGAAGTGTGCATTCTTCAAGCATCAGATTGAATATCTGGGATTCATAGTATCATTAGAAGGGATATCAGTAGACCCATCCAAGGTCAGAGATGTGCTTGAATGGCCAATACCAATATCCGTCAAAGAGATACGTAGCTTTCTTGGATTGACAGGATGGTATAGGGTCTTCATCAAAAACTATGCTCTGATTGCAGCACCTCTGACGGATTTACTAAAGAAGCAGACTTCCATTACATGGTCAACTTCTGAACAGAATAGCTTCGACAAATTGAAGCAAAGTTTGGTATCCGCACCTATGCTAAAATTTCCTGACCTCAATAAGGAGTTTTAAGTAGTAACTGATGCTAGCATTCTTGCCTTGGGGTGTGTACTTATGCAGGAAGGTCATCTAGCAGACTCTTCAAGGAAATTGAAGAGTCATGAAAAGAATTATGCTACGCATGATCTGGAATTACTAGCTGTCATCCATGCTCTAAAACTTTGGAGACACTACCTGTTGGGTAACTGTAATGTGTCCGTTAGTATCATCCAGGACACGTCTTAGCAGTCCATCGGAAAGGATGTCTAGAAAACTCCACCCGACACTCCCATGGAATGTTACGGGTTTTGCGATCTAGGTCTTTCCGCGTTTTCTGAGTGTATCAGCACTCGTTCCCAAGGTGTCTTGTAAATTGGCAAGATCCTTTACATTCTGGTGTAGGGCGTACCTTATTAACCCAACTTGGTCAACCCTAAAGTTCCTTAGATATGCTAGTTTCCGATTTACAACTTTTCCTTATTTAGAAGGATATCCAAAAATACGTCCTTTTGCAAGATAACTTGCATAGGGATCTGCCATCCTTGATGACGGTTTTTACCCTTCCTCCTTGTGAATCAATCACAAGACTAAATGTTTTCGTACTTGGTGCGCAAGTCCTGCGATGGAATAATCTGGTTTAGATCCTTTAAGCTTACGTATGTCAGGCCTAGGGTTTCTTTTTTTTAAGAACCTTAGGGACAAACCCTAGTTCCTTATCTTTACGAATTTATTGTCCCTACAGTAAGGAAAGTAGTCAAGTGCTTAGGGTATGAATGTTTCTATGTTTAGATTGGTGTAGTTATCTTTTGGAAGGTAATATTAATCGTCTTGTCACGGTTTTGCTATCCTTGTGACAATTTACTTTCCAGTCAATACAGTTTAATTTAACTTCCGTTTTCCTTAAATATGAACTCATGCCAAATAACAACATTTGCCTTGCTAAGATGTGCAATTAGCAAAGATAACTTCCTAGTAATTTGAGCATCGAAAGAAACCTTTCATGAATTTAACCATTTACAATGATTCGTTGCCAAAGGAATAAGACTAATGGTGCAAGATATAATTTCTACACCTTTAGGATTTAACTAAAATATACTACTATAGTAAATGGATAATCTCGCTCGTAATTTATAATGCTTGATGCAACTCGAAGGAAACTAAGTTCTATTCATTATCATTCATTCAAATAAGCTAAACTTCTTTATTACAAATAACTCGGACAAATATATCCTATCCCTAACAATTTTTCTTTGCATGATCAAATTAAAACCGAATTAAAGCCAAGAAGAAAAACCTGGTTTTGGGGTGAGATATCCACATGGATACCGGGAGATGACCCTCCTGCAGCTACACCTTGGACTTTCTTAGGCGGCATCGTAGTTCGAATGTGAGATAGCCTTTTTCTCTTTCTTCTGGAATTCCACCGTCTCTTTGGGAAAAAAAAGTTTATGGGTGAGTGTGGTTTTGCAACCACAGGAACCCTTGGAGGGTTTTGACTTGGGGTAGAAGGAATAGAAAGCACTTATTCTCCTTCCTTCCCTTTCTTTTATCTTTTTCCCACTCTTCCTCCTTCACTCCTTCTTTTCACTCCCTCTACTTTCCCTCCCTATCTTTTATCTTTTCCAACTCTTCCTCCTTCACTCCTTCTTTTCACTCCCTTTACTTTCCCTCCCTATCTTTTATCTCACGGCTACCTTTTTCCTTACGGGATATCATTCGAGGCCATGATGATGATTTGGATTTTGATAATAATGGGGATATGGGGGATTAAGAAAAAGCCTAGGGGTTTGTGGAAATAAAAGAGTTATGAGGGGGATGAAAAAGGGTTATAAGGGTTATAAGGGGGTGAAAAGGGGCTTAGGGGAATAAAACACGGGGAGGGGGGGGGGGGGTAAAAAGGGCTTTATGAAAATCCACAGGAAGGCTTTACAACCGGGGTAAAATGGATTTCTGGGGGGATGCAAGGGGAAAGGGGGCCTAAATCCCCGGGGGGGAGGGGGGTGTAAAGACTGCTTGTGTAGGATCCAATGGGAAGGGGGCTTATAAAAGCCCCCTTAGAAGCTTCCTAGAGAAGCTTCTAAGAAGCTTCAGCACGTGGCGACTTGGAGACTTGCTGGCGGTGGCCAAACAAGCCCAGGCGGCGGCGATCTGGATTGGTGGCAGCTGGCGCAGTGCGGCTCTCTCCCCCTTCCTTCACACGGCACGACACGTCACAGTCTTCCTTCCTCCACACAATGATCTTCCACAGTCTGAGAGCCTCTTATCTTCCCTCACGCCCTCACTTTTGGCACAACATTATGGCAGCAGCTTTCCATCTTCATCCCCATCTCTGGCCTATCCCCTTTTCAGCCTGCGGCCCCTCAATTATATAGGGGAGGGGATAAGTTCCTCCCCCCCCTTGCGTGTCGATGGGCATGTATCATTGCCCTGGCAAGCTCCAGCAAGGAGCTTGCCTACCTTTCTAATCCCCTCTTCGGCATCCAGCAAGGATGCTCAGTCATCCTTGCTATTCCCCTCCCCTCTAGCATGACAGTCGCTAGGGGAAAAAGGGGGAAAGTAATAATAAAAAAATTTCCCTTATTCCTAAAGCTTATCATTTTGGCTTCCTAGGAGGAGGTTCCCATGTAACTAAACAGTTTTTCTTTTTCTTTTAACTCGTTTATGCAAGTGGAGATTAAGATACGTTGTAGGTAATTTGAAAATCACACAGTCAGTGTATTTTTGGATGTTGGAATTCCCTTGCATGACTATCACATGGGTTAGAAATATTATCACAACAGAAATATTACATTCTCTCCCCCTTGGAGGAATCGAGATGTCCTCATCTCGAGGTAAACTGGGGATATTGATGGTTGAGAGAGCTTTCATCTATCCAAGTGGCATCCTCTTCGGGATAATCTTTCCACTGGACGAGGCATTCTCTCAAGGTTCTAGATCTTAACTGTCTCTCCCTAACATCTAAGATCCTATCCGGCCTTAGTTCAAGGACTCCTTGACTAGGCATCACAATTTGTTGGTCATCAAGTACATGATTAGGGTTGGGTACATATTTTTTTAAGAGGCTGATATGGAATACATTGTGAACCTTTAGGTTCTCAGGGAGTTGCAATCTATAAGCATTGGGTCCTAGGCATTTGAGGATTTTGTACGGCCCACAATACCTTGGAATTAGCTTCTTGCATTCTCCTAGGGATAGAGAACTCTTTTTAGGGCGTACACGAATGAAGACCATGTCTCCTTCTTCGAAGACTCTTTCTTGACGTTTCAAATCTGCGTATGCCTTTTGTCTATCCTTGGCCGCTTGTATATCTTGTCTTATTGACTTTATTTGATCATCCATGTCTTCTAACATCTGTCTTGACGCTTCAACTCTTAGGGTTGGATCAGAAAAGTTTAGGGGACTTCGACAATCATGACCATACAATGCCTGGAAAGGAGTCATCTGAATGCTTTGCTAGTAAGAAGCATTGTAGGCAAATTCAACCAAAGGCAAGAATTTAATCCGCCTCTTCGGCTCTCGACAGTAGTTAACCCTAAGCATATCCTTGATGACTTGATTTACTCGCTCTGTTTGGCCATCCGTTTGGGGATGGTAAGCGGTGCTAAAATAGAGTTTAGTCCCAATAGCTTCAAAGACAGCTCTCTAGAAGTGTGATGTGAAGAGAGAATCTCGATCACTAATGATTCTTCTAGGTAACCCATGTAGCTTGAATATCTCCTTGATAAACAATCTTGCAATGTCGGAGGCTTTATAGTTTGTCTTTACTGGAATCAGGTGTGCAACCTTGGTAAGCATGTCAACGACAACCATAATGGAATTGTATCCTCCTTGGACTTGGGGTAAGCCCACAACAAAATCCATACTGATGAATTCCCATTTCATTTGGGGAATGTCAAGCGGTTGCAGTTTCCCTGGCATCATGACATGTTCGGCTTTGATACGTTGGCAAGACAAACACTCAGTGACATACTTGAGAACGTCACCTTTAAGCCTCTCCCAATGATAGCTTTTCCTAACTGCATTAAGAGTCTTAGCATAGCCAGGATGTCCTGCGAAAGGAGAATCATGAGCTTCCCATAATATCTTCTGCTTAAGTGACTAGCTTGCTGGTATACACAGCCTTGTTCTGTAGTAGACAAGTCCATTATCAATGGAAAATTCCTGATACTTAGCTTGCAACTTCTGATTCTGCTCCTTGGTAGATATTTCCTTTATCATTGTTTGGTAGGCCAAATCATGGCATGCTTCCTCTCTAGCTAGTTCAAGTATAGGGTTGTTTGGCATAGATACTTTTGTAGCCAGAGATCTGGCCGTTGATGGATTCTGCAAGATTAGGGAATTTAGGAATGCCTTGCGAGACTGAGTGCATCGGCAACTACATTCTCCTTCCCTGGTCGGTACTTGATTTCAAAATCATATTCCTCCAATACTTCAATCCACAGACGTTGCCTCATGTTGAGCTCGTTCTGGGTAAAAATCCATTTGAGACTCTTATGATCGGTTACTAGCATAAACTTGTTACCCAACAGGTAGTGTCTCCAAAGCTTTAGAGCATGGATGACAACTAGTAATTCCAGATCATGCGTGGCATAATTCTTTTCATGACTCTTCAATTTCCTTGAAGAGTATGCTACTGGATGACCTTCCTGCATAAGTACACACCCCAAGGCAAGAATGCTAGCATCAGTTACTACCTCGAACTCCTTATTGAGGTAGTTTTAGAATAGGTGCTGATACCAAACTTTTCTTCAATTTGTCGAAGCTATTTTGTTCGGAAGTTGACCATGTAATGGAAGTTTGCTTCTTTAGTAAGTCTGTAAGAGGTGCTACAATCAAAGCATAGTTTTTGATGAAGACCCTATACCATCCTGTCAATCCAAGAAAGCTACGTATCTCTTTGACGGATACTAGTATTGGCCATTCAAGCACATCTGTGACCTTGGCTCGGTCTACTGATATTCCTTCTGATGATACTATGAATCCCAGATATTCAATCTGACGCTTGAAGAATGCACACTTCTTCATTTTTGCATATAACTTATGAGACCTCATTGTCTCAAGGACAAATCCGAAGTTGGGGTTCATGATCTTCTTCCTGTTTAGAATAGACTAAAGTGTCATCGAAGAAGACAAGCACGAAATCATCAAGATATGGTCTAAAGATATCTTGCATTAATCTGTTGAAGGTGGCAGGTGCGTTTGTAAGCCCGAATGACATAACCAGGAACTCAAAGTGCCCATATCTTGTATTGAAGGCCGTCTTTGGAATATCTTCTTCCTTGATCCTTATCTGATAGTAACCTGACCTGAGATCAATCTTGGAGAAGATCTTTGCACCTTGAAGACGATCAAGAAGCTCATCTATTCTAGGAATAGGATACTTGTTCTTGATTGTTGATTGATTCAACCCCCGGTAATCAATACATAGTCGAAGTGTCCCATCTTTCTTTTTCTGGAATAGTACTGGAGCTCCCCACGGTGAATTGCTAGGCTGGATGTAACCCTGATCTAACAGTTGCTTGAGTTGTTTCTTCAACTCAATTGCTTCTGGTATGGACATTCTATAAGGTCTCTTTGCAATTGGTGCAGCTCCAGGCACTAGCCTAATCTCATGATCTACTTCTCTTTGAGGGGGAAGTTCAATCAATTCCTCAGGGAATACGTCATGGTATTCCTTTAGTCAAGAAGGTCCTTCATGAGACTCTTGCTTTTGATCTAACTTTTTGAGTTTGATCAGGTAAACAGGTAATCCTTTTCTGACTCCTTTTATGATCCAAGATACTTTGGCTAATTGGATTCTTGGCACTCTTGCCTCACCTTGAGTTGTGACAAATTCCCTTTCAGAGTTTCGAAAGGAAACTTGACCCTTTCCACAGTGGATGTGGCCGTCGTTGGGCTTAAGGCTTAAGCCAATCCATCCCGAGTAAACACTCATGGATACCTAAATTCATGACTTTGAATTTGACTGAAGTCTTCTTTCCTCCTAGAAAGAATTCCACCTTAGCAATTTACCTGGTACAAGTTACCTCACGACCGTTTGCCAACTCCACAAGCAGGGTAGGTGCTTCTACTGTGGTTATTCCTAAACTTTTTGCACATGCTGGTGAGATAAAGGAATGTGTACTACCACAATCAATCAAGGTTTTGAAACCTTTACCTTGATAGTTCGACGGTGTCTGAATCACCGAAAACTGGCGATTCGGCCCTTTCTTGTGTAAAGCGGCATGGACTATCGCTTTTTCGAATTCAGCTTCCATAGTTGGATCTTCCTCTTCTTCTTCTTCGCATCTTCGCCTATTAGCAATGCAAGCGTTTCTTCCTCTTCTACGGGTAACGGCTTCTTGACCGCGGCCTGCACCTTGGAAAGGCATTTGACGATGTCCTCTGCTAAGCTTGGGACATTGCCTCTTGAAGTGACTGGGTTCGTTGTAGTGGAAATAACAGAGGTTTCGGCCGTTACTTTGAGTAGGAACAAAGTTGTTGACGTTATTTGTCCTTGCTTTCTTCCTTTTTCCCTGATTATGACCTTGAACTCTCTTCATTTGAGGTCTGAATGCTCCTCTGTTCGGGTTACTATAGGACCAAGTTTTGTTACCCCTTGGTCTTGCTTGCACCTCCTGAATTATAGGCGCCGCTCGAATAAGTGCATCCTGAAGATCTGATGGACGCATAGATTCGAGACGGGTATTTACGGGTGGATTTAAGCCCGCACAAAATTTGGATACCTGTTGCGTCATGTCCATCTGTGGCGCATACTTTAAAAGTGAGACGAATTTAGAGTAGTATGCGTCAAGAGTGAGTCCTAGCTGTTTTAGCTCGTAGAACTCATTCATTTTCTGCATACGATATGCAGGTGGTAAATATCTTCCCTGCATGGCTTTCTTCAGCTTCTCCCAGGTAACGGACCCCTCTAAAGTCCCTTGATCCCTGCACCATTGCTTCCACCAAAGTCTAGCTTCGTCGGTGAGCTTTAACTTGGCGAGCATGGCCTGATTGGTAGGTGCAGTACCAGCTGCTTCAAAGTAATCCTCCATGGATTCAATCCAAATTTCAGCATCAGCCTGGACGAATCTGCCTCTCCCATCAAACTCGGGTGGCTTTATCTGCTTGAGGAGGAACTTCTTCTCCTGGGTCACAGCAGTACTTGATGTAGGAGGCGAATTTGGAACCTGTACCTGGGGTTGTGCCTGGATAAAAGTTTTCTTAACGTTATTATACGATAATCGACGTTTAGCTTATCTTTCATTTTTAGTTCAGCTATCTCGTAAATAATGAAGCTACTTAACTTTTTAACAACTCCTATGCATAGCCAGATATTCATAAAAAGAAGTCTTTATTTGTATTTACATGGGCATAGCCTTATACAATGTTTCGTGTGATGATAATCCAATCATTACATTCAATTTGGGGAGAACAACGTTGTATTGCATTTGTCTACAAGAACTGTGTAATAGTAGGGTTTTGGGTCATGGATCTTTAGGAATCGATAATTCATTGGAAGTTCAGGATACCCTTTCCGTTGGAATCCATACTTCTCATGGCGGCCCAACACTTTAATCCTGTCGGCTGGGATTACACGGGTTACTTCCTCATATACATATAAGTTCATTTCAACCCTCCGACCTTGAATATGTAAAGTCGAATTTACGTGAGCTTCCACAAAAATGAACAGCTTCACGACTTTCAAGTCTTCCAACCACTTGATCCTCTTTAGGTTGGTCTATAGATAAGCAAACCGGTGGGCGGCTATATAGTAGATTCCTGAAGACCCCGTCCATCTTCGTTCTATGTATAAAGGTGATAGATTATAAATCTGCTCCAGAATGTTCATCATCCCAATTCTCTGTCTATAAAGTGGAGAATGCATTGCAGTCATAAACATGACCCGAAATACCAAAAACTTATTCCACGCTTCATAATTCTGCAAGACAGCATTGAAGATGAGAAAATGTTTGGACAGCAACAATTTCTTTACTTCCTCTTATTGAGATCTCATAAAAACAATTCCGTTGTTGGTCGGCTCTGATACCAACTGTAACGTGTCCGTTAGTATCATCCAAGTCACATCTTAGCAGTCCATCGGAAAGGATGTCTAGAAAACTCCGCCGGACACTCCCATGGAATGTTACGGATTTTTCGATCTAGATCTTTCCGCGTCTGCCACGTAGCGGAAGTATCCTGGCCGTTCCCACTTAGGATCGACCAGAATTAGGGTTTTCCTGATTGGTCATTAGCTAACAGCAACTAACGTCAGACCCAAGCGAACTAGTTTATGCAGAAACGCCAGGTCCGAAGCGGATTCACGCTGCACTTGGTTCAAGGAGAATGGGAAACGAGAGGGATGCAAAGCTCAACCTCTCTGCCATAAGGCATAGTCCTATTCCGTTCCCCTAAAACAGCGTAAATCGGGTAAGACGTAACTCTAGGTCATCGTTCTCGTTATTCATTTTGATGATGATGATCATTCCACTGTTCTTCGAGGTTTTTGAGAAAATTTCTCGGCTAACCGGGACCACCCAACCGTAGGGCGGACCCATGGCCCATCCTCCGCACTTTCCTCGGTTTGTTTTAGTTATGTAATTATCTAACACATTAATTTGACATATAACAATCAGCTTCTTTAATTAATCCCGTTAAGCACTGGTTCCTTCACGTAATCTTATCACGTGACATAGAAAAACAATATCAAGCAAGTTCTTTCTTTACATTTCATCATTTTATCTTTGAAATACAAGGAGTTCCGCCCATAGGCTTGTCCATAATCCGCCCAAAGGCTATCCAGTAATCCACCAAGGATCGCTATTCCAAGCTTCCGCCCGTAAACTAGTATGCGGGCCTCGAGATCCAATCCCGAGTCACGTTAGCCTCTTGTGCAAGACCCGGAAGGCGAGGGATTTACGGCTAGAGCCCCCCCTGGCACCCAAGTGTCCTTCTGCTCCAAGTAGAACTCAACGAAGAGACCTCTCGCGGCGGGTTCGGTCCACGTTCCCGGTGCGGTCAACAACCCCCTTGGTTAGGGTAAGGCAGGTAGTCGGGGGTAACTGAACTGCCTCTTCCTTCAGGCCTTTAACCTGAAGTATAGGTACTCATTTAATTTGTAATTCATAATTCAAACAGAACCCTAAAATCTCTTGCAAGCACAAACATTTCCATTAATCAACCGTGTTGTTTGGCAAATTGCTAAGGAAGTGTTCTTTCCTTTTTGAGTGTATCAGCACTCGTTCCCAAGGTGTCTTGTAAATTGGCAAGATCCTTTACATTCCGGTGTAGAGCGTACCTTATTAACCCAACTTGGTCAACCCTAAAGTTCCTTAGATATGCTAGTTAACGGTTTACAACTTTTCCTTATTTAGAAGGATATCCAAAAATACTTCCTTTTGCAAGATAACTTGCATAGGGATCTGCCACCCTTGATGAGGGTTTTTACCCTTCCTCCTTGTGAATCAATCACAAGACTAAATGATTTTGTACTTGCTGCGCAAGTCCTGCGATGGAATAATCTGTTTTAGATCCTTTAAGCTGACGTATGTCAGGCCTAGGGTTTCTTTTTTTTAAGAACCTTAGGGACAAACCCTAGTTCCTTATCTTTACGAATTTATTGTCCCTACAGTAAGGAAAGTACTCAAGTGCTTAGGGTATGAATGTTTCTATGTTTAGATTGGTGTAGTTATCTTTTGGAAGGTAATATTAATCGTCTTGTCACGGTTTTGCTATCCTTGTGACAATTACTTTCCAGTCAATACATTTTAATTTAACTTCCGTTTTCCTTCCTTGCTAAGATCTGCAATTTGCAAAGATAACTTCCTAGTAATTTGAGCATCGAAAGAAACCTTTCATGAATTTAACCATTTACAATGATTCGTTGCCAAAGGAATAAGACTAATGGTGCAAGATATAATTTCTACACCTTTAGGATTTAACTAAAATATACTACTATAGTAAATGGATAATCTCGCTCGTAATTTATAATGCTTGACGCAACTCGAAGGAAACTAAGTTCTATTCATTATCATTCATTCAAATAAGCTAAACTTCTTTATTACAAATAACTCGGACAAATATATCCTATCCCTAACAATTTCTCTTTGCATGATCAACTTAAAACTGAATTAAAGCCAAGAAGAAAAACCTGGTTTTGGGGTGAGATATCCACATGGATACCGGGAGATGACCCTCCCGCAGCTACACCTTGGACTTTCTTAGGCGGCATCGTAGTTCGAATGTGAGATAGCCTTTTTCTCCTTCTTCTGGAATTCCACCGTCTCTTTGGAAAAAAAAAGTTTATGGGTGAGTGTGGTTTTGCAACCACAGGAACCCTTGGAGGATTTTGACTTGGGGTAGAAGGAATAGAAAGCACTTATTCTCCTTCCTTCCCTTTCTTTTATCTTTTTCCCACTCTTCCTCCTTCACTCCTTCTTTTCACTCCCCCTACTTTCCCTCCCTATCTTTTATCTTTTCCCACTCTTCCTCCTTCACTCCTTCTTTTCACTCCCTTTACTTTCCCTCCCTATCTTTTATCTCACGACTACCTTTTTCCTTACGGGATATCATCCGAGGCCATGATGATGATTTGGATTTTGATAATAATGGGGATTAAGAAAAAGCCTAGGGGTTTGTGGAAATAAAAGAGTTATGAGGGGGATGAAAAAGGGTTATAAGGGTTATAAGGGGGTGAAAAGGGGCATAGGGGAATAAAACACGAGGGGGGGGGGTAAAAAGGGCTTTACGAAAATCCACGGGAAGGCTTTACAACCGGGGTAAAATGGATTTCTGGGGGGATGCAAGGGGAAAGGGGGCTTAAATCCACGGGGGGGGAGGGGGGGTGTAAAGACTGCTTGTGTAGGATCCAATGGGAAGGGGGCTTATAAAAGCCCCCTTAGAAGCTTCCTAGAGAAGCTTCTAAGAAGCTTCAGCACGTGGCGACTTGGAGACTTGCTGGCGGTGGCCAAACAAGCCCAGGCGGCGGCGATCTGGATTGGTGGCAGCTGGCGCAGTGCGGCTCTCTCCCCCTTCCTTCACACGGCACGACACGTCACAGTCTTCCTTCCTCCACACAATGATCTTCCACAGTCTGCCAGCCTCTTCTCTTCCCTCACGCCCTCACTTTTGGCACAGCGTCATGGCAGCAGCCTTCCGTCTTCATCCCCATCTCTCGCGCGTCCCCTTTTCATCCTGCGGCCCCTCAATTATATAGGGGAGGGGATAAGTTCCTCCCCCCCCTTGCGTGTCGATGGGCATGTATCATTGCCCTGGCAAGCTCCAGCAAGGAGCTTGCCTACCTTTCTAATCCCCTCTTCGGCATCTAGCAAGGATGCTCAATCATCCTTGCTATTCCCCTCCCCTCCAGCACGACAGTCGCTGGGGGAAAAAGGGGGAAAATAATAATAAAAAGATTTCCCTTATTCCTAAAGCTTATCCTTTTGGCTTCCTAGGAGGAGGTTCCCACGTAACTAAACGGTTTTTCTTTTTCTTTTAACTCGTTTATGCAAGTGGAGATTAAGATACGTTGTAGGTAATTTGAAAATCACACAGTCAGTGTATTTTTGGATGTTGGAATTCCCTTGCATGACTATCACATGGGTTAGAAATATTATCACAACAGAAATATTACATTCTCTCCCCCTTGGAGGAATCGAGATGTCCTCATCTCGAGGTAAACTGGGGATATTGATGGTTGAGAGAGCTTTCATCTATCCAAGTGGCATCCTCTTCGGGATAATCTTTCCACTGGACGAGGCATTCTCTCAAGGTTCTAGATCTTAACTGTCTCTCCCTAACATCTAAGATCCTATCCGGCCTTAGTTCAAGGACTCCTTGGCTAGGCATCACAATTTGTTGGTCATCAAGTACATGATTAGGGTTGGGTACATATTTTTCTAAGAGGCTGATATGGAATACATTGTGAACCTTTAGGTTCTTAGGGAGTTGCAATCTATAAGCATTGGGTCCTAGGCATTTGAGGATTTTGTACGGCCCACAATACCTTGGACTTAGCTTCTTGCATTCTCCTAGGGATAGAGAACTCTTTTTAGGGCGTACACGAATGAAGACCATGTCTCCTTCTTCGAAGACTCTTTCTTGACGTTTCAAATCTGCGTATGCCTTTTGTCTATCCTTGGCCGCTTGTATGTCTTGTCTTATTGACTTTATTTGATCATCCATGTCTTCTAACATCTGTCTTGACGCTTCAACTCTTAGGGTTGGATCAGAAAAGTTTAGGGGACTTCGACAATCATGACCATACAATGCCTGGAAAGGAGTCATCTGAATGCTTTGCTAGTAAGAAGCATTGTAGGCAAATTCAACCAAAGGCAAGAATTGAATCCGCCTCTTCGGCTCTCCACAGTAGTTAACCCTAAGCATATCCTTGATGACTTGATTTACTCGCTCTGTTTGGCCATCCGTTTGGGGATGGTAAGTGGTGCTAAAACTGAGTTGAGTCCCAATAGCTTCAAAGATAGCTCTCCAGAAGTGTGATGTGAAGAGAGAATCTCAATCACTAATGATTCTTCTAGGTAACCCATGTAGCTTGAATATCTCCTTGATAAACAATCTTGCAATGTCGAAGGCTTTATAGTTTGTCTTTACTGGAATCAAGTGTGCAACCTTGGTAAGCATGTCAACCACAACCATAATGGAATTGTATCCTCCTTGGACTTGGGGTAAGCCCACAACAAAATCCATACTGATGAATTCCCATTTCATTTGGGGAATGTCAAGCGGTTGCAGTTTCCCTGGCATCATGACATGTTTGGCTTTGATACGTTGGCAAGACAAACACTCAATGACATACTTGAGAACGTCACCTTTAAGCCTCTCCCAATGATAGCTTTGCCTAACTGCATTAAGAGTCTTAGCATAGCCAGGATGTCCTGCGAAAGGAGAATCATGAGCTTCCCATAGTATCTTCTGCTTAAGTGACTGGCTTGCTGGTATACACAGCCTTGTTCTGTAGTAGACAAGTCCATTATCAATGGAAAATTCCTGATACTTAGCTTGCAACTTCTGATTCTGCTCCTTGGTAGATATTTCCTTTATCATTGTTTGGTAGGCCAAATCATGGCATGCTTCCTCTCTAGCTAGTTCAAGTATAGGGTTGTTTGGCATAGATACTTTTGTAGCCGGAGATCTGGTCGTTGATGGATTCTGCAAGATTAGGGAATTTAGGAATGCCTTGCAACTGAGTGCATCGGCAACTACATTCTCCTTCCCTGGTCGGTACTTGATTTCAAAATCATATTCCTCCAATACTTCAATCCACAGACGTTGCCTCATGTTGAGCTTGTTTTGGGTAAAAATCCATTTGAGACTCTTATGATCGGTTACTAGCATAAACTTGTTACCCAACGGGTAGGTAGTGCTCACGAAAAACTTTTTTCCTATCCAATGGAAAATAGGAGTAGGCTAACCCTAGCAGATTTTGAGAGGGAAATAGTCAATTTTATAACTAAAATGCTAAAATGTTAGCCGTTATTCATAAAAACAAGTTTCAATTTTAACCAGTTTTTTGAGAATCTTACCTCGAAAAAATACATTAAAGGATGGGTCTCTATGAGCACTGGCAATGGCTTTTCAAAGGTCTTCAAGTTTGCCTTCATTTTTCAAGGTGGATCTTCAAAAGAGTTTTGCCCTTATGGAAATTGACTAACTTTTAAATATTATTGTTTTAAAATAAGTTGTTTCTTTCCAAGTATAGTCACATTTCAACATTTGTTCCATTTCGAGTGGGAAATAGTCAGTTTTATAACTAAAATGCTAAAATGTTAGCCATTATTCATAAAAACAAGTTTCAATTTTAACCAGTTTTTTCAGAATCTTACCTCGAAAAAATACACTAAAGGATGGGTCTCTGTGCACTAGTAATGGCTTTTCAAAGGTCTTCAAGTTTGCCTCCATTTTTCGAGGTGGATCTTCAAAGGAGTTTTGCCCCCATGGAAATTGACCAACTTTTAAATATTATTGTTTATAAATGAGTTGTTTCTTTCCAAGTATAGTCACATTTCAACATTTTTTGCATTGAAGTTTTTTCTAAACATTACATGACTTGCCCATGCAAGGAGAGAGAGAGAGAGAGAGAGAGAGAGAATCAGCACATAGATCGGAGTTGAGAGGTAGCTCATGAGGATTGTAGGCCCTTTTGCATACATGGAACTCATGTGGTAGGAAGGTAATCTACTACGTGGTACTTGGCCAACCATAGGAATTTGTCGTCCATTCTTATAGATTAGATTGATAATCACAAAGTTACTATGGACAAATCTCCTTTTGAGAAATCTAAAGTGGATTGTGATAATGACCACACATGTATATGGCCAACCACATGAATTTGTCATCCATTCTTATAGATTAGATTGGTAATCACAAAGATACTATGGACAAATCTCCTTTTGAGAAATCTAAAGTGGATTGTGATAATGACCACACATGTACATGCTTGCTTTCACTATATGATGGAGTTGATTTTGTGATCAAAATAATGGTTGACAATAGGACCAATTTGAAGTATAACATAGGGTTGACACCAACTCTCAAGTTCTAAACACTACGAAGAGAGAGAGAGAGAGAGAGAGAGAGAGAGAGAGAGAGAGAGAGAGAGAGAGAGAGAGAGAGAGAGAGAGAGAGAGAGAGAGATGTTTTGAGCACATGGAACCACTTGGTAGGTGGCTTGATAGGATACTTGAAGACTATGGTAATAAGGAGACCTAATGCTAGAATTTGATACCACTTCTCTTGCAAGGATTGAACATCATAGTGGGACAAACACACTTCATAGAATTAAAAAAAGGACTTACTAGCATATCTCAAGTCGTAGTAAGACTCTATTAGGAGACCTACATCAAAATTTGGACACATTTTACAAACAACAAGTGTATACTTAAATGTACATTTGAACACATTGCATTTAAGACTTCTTATGACCATAATCATAATTTTAAATATGAATTTAAAAATCTTCAATGCAAGTATTATGTAGTGATATACATGCTTGTAAATGTGATGCTTGCAAGGAAAAAGACTAGAGAGGTGCTAGCTCCTAAACTATGGTGCAACTTCATGTTTTCTTTTTGCCCCTTCGAATAAAGTCTTAGCATTGCTCATAGGGAACAAGCCCACTAGAAAAGAAATACAAGCACAAATGTAGCTTCACACATAGTGTACAATGTGAATATAAAAGAGGAATAAGAAAATGTACACACTAAATATAAAATAATAATTGAGAAGATACAAATGGTAGATATTGTCTCGTTATCACAAAACATAAGGGTATACATAAATTTGAAAGCTAGCTTGAATCATAAAAAACAAGGATTTAAATCTTCGAAAGGATATTATTTTATGCATTATAACTAGTGAATCTACAAAATTGGATGGCTGATCTTATGGCATGCATTACAAACTAAAATAGGTACAATCTAGGAGATAATATACTTGATGCATTGGTGAATCTTCTTTTGAACTACTATTATTGGTTCCATTATCCTTGTCCTAAGCATTGAAATCACATGATTTTTCTTCCTCTTTTCCCTCTTGATTCTCTTGTGTATATATAGAATATAAAAATATTACAATAATAATATTATTGTAACAAATGATATAAAAAACTATATCTTATAAATCGTCATGGACAAGAAGTCAATAATGTTTAATATAATGACTGATATAACATATTATTAAATACCACTGGTTGTCCTATGAGGCAAGCATATTGTTGCTCGTTGAGTTTCCCTCCTAAAGTGATCCCATGTATCTCACCTATTATATTATGTGGACAAAGATATGATCTCTCAAACATAGTGTGGAGTCAACCTAGGACATTCACATATAAAATAGCATCTATATGTATTAGAAAATGTAAGTAATATTAGAAATGCATAAGCTTTATGAATCGAGGTGATTATCATTACAAGACCATCCTTTCAATATACTAGTTCTCTTGATCCAAAGTGTGAACTCCCGTATTGTTCTATCTGGATGTGGCACATATCTTTCTGTTATTGATTGGTAATCCCTTCCATTATACCCCTCTTCTCTTTCTTCCACTCTACCTCTAAGCAATAGTAGACTTCTCTAGTGGGGAAGTCTTTTCTCTATCATTTTCTTGTGGATATATACATGCCACATCAATAATGAGCTTTTACCTATGGTGATTGGCATCATTGTATTTTTCCATCTATTTGCAAGCCTTTTATTCTTAAGAGTCACGAATCTCTTATATATAGTCTTTATAATCTTCACTAACAAGCATGGTTTTTTTTACTTGAAGAACATGAAACAATATTTGATTGTGGTGTGCATCATATAACAAAGCTAAGCTATGATCTCCCTACCACACATATCCATCTTGATGCCACCGTTTACATTTACGTAGTAATACATAATATCTTTGCCAAGGGGTTCTATTGGCTTGGAAGAGATAGTTGGTCTTCCTACTCTAAGGGGTTCTATTAGACTTTAAGAGATATTTGGTCTTCAGTCTCCCTCAAGATCCTCCATGTGCTCTATTCTCTATTCTACTATGATGTCCTTAACTAGTGGATGGGGACACATGAATTATGGGTAAAGGATTTTGTATGATGTCGGAGCATTTAGGGTTGAAAGTCTACCATGAAGGTAAGAGACAATAGAGTGAAGGGAGATTCAAGGAGATTCAAGGAGAGAAGTAGACTGAAGAGAAGGGGTTTAAAGAAATAGAAGATGTAGAAGAATACTTATAGAGGTGAAGCCTGATAATTTATTTCTACATCCTGAGAAGACTAATCTATTGTAGACCAAACATGTGCGTAAAACAATAGCTTCCTCTGTGCTGCTCAGACTACCAACCTGATGCTTTCGTTGGCTCAAAAAGAGGAGTAAAATACCAAGACATGACACCTATCCAAATTCTCCCAGATCACTCCTTCTCCCAATTTGGAGTGCTCTTCATTGCCTAAAAACTGTGATTGCGCATCACACAATAATTTCCCCAATCCTTCTTTTTACAAAAAATCCCCCAAAAATGGCAGTTGAAAGGTACTTGCTTTCTTTTACATGTCATCATATTCTAGAATTTGTCTACAGCTTTTGGATATTTACAAGAAATAATATCTAAAATATCAAAAATAGACTAAACTTGCCCAAAAAATCTAGTATTTTTGAACCATCCACACTACGGACACTAACATTAATGGCTAGTATGGCTTTGGCTCTCTAGATCAATAAGAAAGCCGAATGATGATGCACTCTAGAGTTTTTCACACTGCGTACACATAAAAACACAACATCCACCCCCTCTTAACCTGGACATCCTCTAGGATGTGCCAAAGTCTTATGGATCTGTAATGTCAGAACAAGTATCCTCTACCATGTCAATGTCTTCATCTTCTACCTCTTCTTCTTCCATATTCTCATGTTCATGCTCAACAAACTCTTGTATGACTTCATACATATCTAAAGTATCAACATAAATAACCTCTTTTTCTGTCATGTTTTTAGCATTAATTGCTACAAAAATTTCAACCATGGTATCAACATCAACCAGCCCTAAAAACAGCCTTGAAATACCTTCATTTGCAGCCATCAAACCATATGTCTTCAGCTCTTTTTCAGCCCATTGTACATATTTGTTTTTAGCCCTACATATGGCTTAAATATTCTTAAAACTACCAAGACTACATGCTATCCATTCCTGCAATCCAAACACAAATATAGTTTTCCCATTTCGTGGAGGTATAATTATCTTTCTAGAGGCATAACCATAGCCTCCAATTATAGCAGTGTTGTCTAAAAACCCTTAAGCTCTTGTGCATTAGGTGGCATGGGATTATCCCATAGCCTATCCTGATTGTGGGGATGATTCACATAAATAGTGAGAAACTATATTGTCTTTACTCTGAACACGCGAGCATTTGAAGAACCATCATCCAATGCTTTTGTTTTCATCCTTGATTAAAAAATGTAGGGCTGCCCCAAAATCACCCTGATAACTACATAAGTCCTGCACAAAAAAATGATATTCATCTCTAACATCTCCAATAGTCACGGGTACACTCGAACAAGCCGCATAAAGTTTCCTTGATGAATTGTTTGCTATCTGCATACACCATCCCGGATCTACATCAATTAACGAACCTCCATTCTCATACAAACTATGTGCCATAACATTCATTTCGAAACCATGATTCAAGAGACCTATGCAAGTAGTCTCTTTTTCTCCCACTTTAACAATTGTCTCTATTGTAGCACAAGCCGAATGCATTTGTAAATAATGACTACTTGGAATAAAAATGAGCATCTTCTTCTTCATGTACTTGTTGTTGGAAATCCCAATTATACATATCTTTCTCTCTATACTTACTATTGCCCATAAGACCTGTTTTAGCCACAAGCTTGCTATCTACACTTCCATTTAACCCATTTTCAACATTAGCCTGATCCAAATCAGTAGTACATGCATCATCATATTCTATCTGAAGTTGTTTCTCTATATCTTTATCAACCTGCATCAATTCTTGCAAAAATTCACCATCAAACTTTCTTTTTCATTTTAGTGTATCAATGATTGCATCAAGAAATTCACACTCTGCTATTCCAAGAACTTTGCCAAGTGTGAATTCCACTCTCTTGCCAAGTATGCAATCTTCCAAGACCTTTTTAAGGTTTGCGGCAGTCTCAAGATCCGATTGTAACATGTAACCGGGTTTCTTTTCCCTTTTCTTCATAAAACCATGCTTTATCTCACATGTATCTTGCATTTGGACGGCCAATGATACACATTAGAAATTGTTAACACTCCTCTGAACATCAGTATACCCTCCATTTTATTTGAGCATCATCTCCCAATCAAAATCTCACAAATCAGTCCATCCACTTCTCTCATAGAATAAGGCATAAAAATAGGTACTAAGAGGAGAGAGAGGGAGAAGGAAGAAAGATTTGATTTTGAGATTTCAAACTAGACAGCCAAATTTCACAATATAACAAGCAATGCAAAGCGATAAAATCGAGAAATTCATTGCCATGATCAGATTGGTTACTTCTTTATAGGCCCCCAATACCTGTTAAGCACAAATCTTCATGGAGAAGAGAATGTGCCATTTTGCAGCCGTCGCCATAAAAAAGATGCTCCCCCATTTGTCAAATTTTGGTGGCCTTTGAGCCCCCTAAAGGCCCAATGGGCCATGCCTTTTAAAATCTTGGTAATTATTTGACCCTTTCCGGCCTCCTGGTACTCCCTGTCCGGCAACTGATTCATGATCTAAAAAATCCTATGCATTCGACTTGGAGTTCTAAATTGTGGAGAATTTGTATTACTATTCAATCCGATGGTTAGAAAAATTATGAAAATTTTACAATCACTGCATAGTCAAAATTTGCATTTCCATTGTCCATGGTCACTTAAAGTTGTTGAATCTACGTCTTCCACTTCCATCGAGCTTTAAGTTCTACCTCAAATTTGTATCATTTCGTACCTTTCTATCATGTCCTAGACATTTAAATTCCTCTCTCATTGGGAACCACAAAATAGAGTGGCTTATCTCGTTAAATCCCTTGAATTGATCTGCATAATCAACAACAATAAAAAGCATCAAGCTACCACAAAACAGAATCCACAACAAAGCACAAGAACAACTCTCACCCAACCCCCTAACAATATCAAGGCATGAAACCCACAAGGGAGAGGTCCAGCATAATGTGACATAGCTCTAGAGCAAGTCTCTAACCAACTACTCCAACATAGACTAGCTAAAAATAACCATCAAAGAAGTCATCCTGGATGATGGCTTGAACCATCTATCCAAATTATGGCAACTATGGACCAGGAACTCCTACTAGTAAGCGAGGACTCCTATAGCGTGGTCAACATATATTTTCAGTTTATGATATGATTCTTTCTAATTTGTATACTCATGTATGTAAAAAGGAAGGAGTTGAGTGTAGTCACTCAAGGAGAATAGGGCATCAGCCTCACATCCTAACCTGGTACTTGAGGACCTACCAAGCCCTTGCAATGTTTAAATCTTTTCTTGCGCTCACTTTTGTTTTTGCTCCAACCTTTCTTAGTGTTTTTTCCAACTAGATGCCATGCCTAGGAAGACAAGGCATTGGCCTCTGACTCGTCCCCATGAACTGACCAAGCTGTCTCAAGGAAATGATCAACTACTCTTAATATTTTTTTAATTCTTTTCCTTTTCTATTTTCAGGGGTTAGAACCCCTTCTTACAAACCTTTGTATTTTTGTTCCAAGGATATTTAAAATTTTCTCTTTTTTAAAACTTTGGTAGGCTTCTCTAACTACCTCACTACTAATAGAAGCTCCTAGAAAGTACTTGTAAAGAAAAAATATCACTTGGACTTGGCCACAATAATATTCGGTCCAATAAGAGGCTCCCCTAGGTTTTGCTGAATTTCTATAGCATAAAACTTAAAAAAAACCATTAAATGCACCCGCACTAGGCAGGCACATGGCCCTCTTGGCCTAACAAAATAAAACACTTCACTGCAGAATTACTGGCCCTCTTGGCCTACAAAATAATTCATGAAATGACCATTCAACAACCTATTTTTGAAACAAATCCTTGGTCCCACCATAACTCTACTAAAGCATAAAACTGACCAAGGTTGAGGGCTCCTTCGACACTACACTAAGTGCAATTACAAGTTATTGGCTAATCCCTTGTATAAATAGTAAGGGGTGTTTGACAAATATAACGATGAATGATCCTATGCATCCATGACCAAATAGAAAGGTGATCAATTGCCACTTGACTCTAATTCACTCTAAATAGTGGCAACCAAAATAGGACGTGTCACCAAGAAATCCCCAAGTAGCCCTAAATTGATATTAGGAGGCAATTGTAAGAGGGATCCATGATCGCAATTCAAAAAATATCCTCAACAAAATCATAATTGGCCATGGAATCTACAAAGCAATTCCACTATTATCATGGAATAAGATCACAAGTCACTTCCTCAAACACATGCATCATATTCAAGGCTACACTCTGGTATATCTGCAGAATAGAATCTCTCACACTATAGGTCCCACTTAATTGATTGATCATCAACTGTGAATCACCTTTTACCATATACCGATGGATACCACCATACCAAGCTACATTCAGTCCCATGATTAAAGACTTGTATTCTACTGTGTTATTCGTAAAAGCAATCCTAAGATATTCTCCCATTTTTATAACAATTCTACGCTGGGGATTTTAATGACCACATCAACACTTGCATGCTCAGTGGGCCCTCTAGAAGCTTCGCCGTTAAAATAAAATGTAGAGACCCAATTTTCATTGATAGGCCATGCCATACTAATTAGCTCACTTGTACTTATGATAATAAAAGTCTAGCCAAGAGAGAGGATGTATAACAGATACAACCCCTCCTTCCTTGTGCTCAACTTGATAGGAACACTTGTAAGAATTCTTTGACAATGATGGCAAGTAAACCTTAATATCCCACATGAAATATCTATCTTGCCACTCAATAACATGATAATCTTTACTCCACCATATCACTCAATGTTGGTGGTAATGCTGCTCTGAATATAGATGGTCAAGATAAGGAATGAGTCTTCCCATCCGATTGTCTTAGTACCTACTGCAAGTTAAAGCTAAATCCTGAAGGACCTACATAGGCACTAAGCCTAATGTCAACCCTTAAAGGTAGTGAGTATTCGATTTAATAAAGTTTACCTTAATTTTAAACTCTACCCCTACAAGTTTGCTAAAAGGATTGTAGAGCCATTCTTTCCTATACGAACAATTTTATACGGCCCATCCCATTTGGATTCTAGTTTACCATGAAATTAGCTCCTGATGAGCATCATAGAACAACACCAAAATTGAGCCTTCTCAAATTTATATTTTCTATCCCAAAGGTCGTAAAGCACTTTTATTCTCTTGTTCCCTACCTCTTGATGAAATAGAACCTACAATTGCAAGTTTCCTACAATACTTCTACCTCACCCAACGAATGATTGAGAGAAAATCGCACCGTGGGTAATTCTATTTCCAATTAAAAGACACACTCTTCCCCATATACCAACTTGAACGGGGTGTGGCATGTAGCTCTCTTAAATGTCGTGTTATAAGCCTAAATTGCCACATAAAATTTCTTATTCCAATCTTGCGTACTTTTAGACACTAACTTGGATAAGATCCCTACAAGATCTTTATTTGTACTCTTGATGACCATTTACTTGAAGATTATATATGGGGTGGTTTTATTGTGTATAATCTTCAAAGCTTCCATTAATGTTACTATAACGTATTTAGAAAGTGTGTTCCTTGGTCAACACTAACTCCTTAGGTGTACCAAAATGACAAACAATTTGCTCCATAGTAAAACTAGCCATCTCCTTAGCATTATCCTTCATCATTGCTCAAGCTTTAGACTAGTTCAAAAAATATTTCATCACTACAATGATATAACACTTCTGTGTAGTTAATGAAGGGTGTATTGGTCCAAAAAAATCAATACATCATTTTTCGAAGGGTAATGTAACTAAAATAGGATTCAATAACTACTTATGATTCTCCTTGGCATCGTGTCTTTCACAGATATTACAATAACTACTTATGATTCTCCTTGGCATCGTGTCTTTCACAGATATTACAATCCTTAACATAATTGAAAGCATCCTAGAAAATCAATGGCAACCAATATCTAGGACGTAGAGCTTTCTAGGAAGTAAGCCCTCCATAAAAATGTCCCCCACATGCTGAATCATGGAATTTCTCATGAATAAATGGTATCTCATCAGGTACTACACATCAATAATAAATCTCGTCGATACCTTTCTGATACAAGACACCTATTATAATCGAGAAGCATAGTGCTTGTTGCTTAATCTTTCTCTTCTCAAACTTTGATTGAGCATCCCCAACCTCTCTTGTAGATTGAAAATGTATTACAGTTGCATAACAAAAAGTGATGGAAGTTGTATCTAGTGCACAGATCGGTCACCATATGCGCGCGTGGTCCCTAAGAACAAAAGAACTCTACTTTCTACACAAAAACCAAAGAAGAAAGCTTGCACGACATGAACAAGAGACCAATTGGGTGGAATCTCCCCCCATGCCTTGTGTGAGCACTCCACAAAGCATGTATTTAATATATTATTCATCTTCAAGCTCAAATAATAGCCCAAATTACAAAATAGCATGCTTTAGCTTTTGAGTTTGCTTTTGTGCCAATAAATAATTAAAGCTAATGGGAGTCCAAGAAGTTAGGTGGTACCCAAATACAATGTCCAATACAAGTATTTAAATCATGCGCCCATGCACATACAAAAATAATAAATAAATATCAAGCGCTTTGATAAATAAGCGCGATAGCCATGACTAAGATATGCGCTCATTAAAAATTGACAATAACTTGAATACACGCTATCCTCCAATGCTTCCCAATGCCACCTCTGCTTGCTCTACACATCAACTGAAGCATTCACAATTGTTAGAAAAATAATACAATTAAACTGACAAAAGTGAATACCTAGCAGTCTTCAGCTACAAAAATAAATTGGTTAGAAATCAATCCTAACCTTAATTTATTACAAGTGCGCACTCTAAACTCATAAATGTTTATTAATTTAAATATGTATTTTGCGGAATCACCCGCTATGGAATTACCCATGTACACATAAAATTAATAAACCATCTGAAAAGGATAGGCGTCCCCATCGACTTCTCGCACAAAGAATCCACTTTGTGTATGAGCCCCGATAATAATAATAATAAATTTTTACGGAATCCACCATGGAATATGCCTCCTAGCATCATACCCCTAGGGTGGGATAGCAATTGTTCTCAATTGCTATTAGCTCAATGTGGAGCTAACAAAGTGGGGAAAGCATTTAAGTCTCTAGCGTGCATCCATTGGGCCTCTTCAACAGGATGGTTTTTAAACTTGACCAATTATCTAGAATATCTACGACCAGTTCTAGTGGTCATAAAGTCTGTATCTATAATAGTTTCAGGCTCAAGGATCTCAGTTTCATCATCTAGCAAAGGAGGGTTGAATGGTCCATAAAATCTAGGTGCTTATTTCACAATTGGGTGTTTATCGACACTTTGTAATCTTCGTTTTTCTATTCCTAACCAAACATAATCATCAACTTTAAAATTCATATCCTATCTTTTCTTGTTTGCTTGTTTTGTGTATGATTGCTGGGCTTTGGCAATCATATCTTTAACTTCATCAAAAATAGTGGCATGCATGTTAGCAATATCATCAGCAATTTGAATTTTGTTTGATAATGATGCAACAGGTGTAGGCAATCGATATCCATAAATAACTTCAAATGGTGCTTTCTTTGTAGCTGTATGTGGTGTACTATTATATGCAAACTAAAGTAAATGTAGATGTGTATCCCATGTGTGTGGTTTTGAAATGGTGTAAGCACTCAAAAGATCTAAAATACTATTGTTAGTAGCTTCTATTTGACCATTTGTTTCAGGATGAAATGCAGATGAAAAATCAATCTTTGTTCTTACGTTAGCAAACAAAGTAATCCAAAAATTATTACAAAATCTAGAATCACGATGAGAAATAATAACTTTTGGTAAACCATGATTAGTGAAAATAATTTTCAAAAACAATTGAGCAGCTTGAGATGCAGTTAAAGTTTTCTTGCATTGAATAAAATATGCTTGTTCTCTAAACCTGTCTACAACAGCCCAAATCATATCATGGTTAGCTTTAGTGTTAGGTAGACCAGTGATAAAATCCATTGAAATCTGTTCCCATGGTCGTGATTGAATAGATAATGGCATTAATAAACCATAGTGTTTACCATGGTGTCTTTTAACTCGTTGACAAATTAGACATTCAGATACAAAGTTAGATACATCAGTTTCCATATGTGGCCAATAAAAATCTTCAGTCAATATACGCAAAGTAGATATCATTCCTCTATGACCTTGATATGGAGGACAATGAATCTCATGCAAAACAAATGATCTAAATGGAACAATCACACATTATCTTTTTTCATAAAATATGAATCCATTATTGTAAGAAAGTGAATCAATAGGAATCCAATTATTTGCAACTAGTTTATTCCAGTCAGCTTGAAAAGTAAGATCCTGATGATAAGTATCTTTCATAGGGATAAGGGAATCAAATGATATCAGAGAAATATTGTGAATTGTCGATCTTCTACTCAAAGCATCAGCTACAACATTCTCTTTTCCAGGTTGATATTTTATAAGGGGATGAAAACTTTGAATAAAAGCAGGCCATTTAATGTGTCGGTCAGATATTTGTGGTTGACTAAGGAGATGTCGAATGCTTTGTTGGTTAGTTTCGATCATAAATTCAGATCCCATTAAATAATGTTTCCATTGACGTAAGGCTTGTACTATAGCTATCAATTCCTTATCGTAGGTAGAATATTTAAGTTCAGATGGTTTGATTTTACAGCTAGAGTAGGCTATGGGATGAGAATCATGCATAAGGATGGCTCCTATTCCAGATCCACTAGCGTCAGTAACTACTAAAAAGAATGGTCTATTGAAGTCAAGTAGTTGTAATACAGGAGCATGAGTTAAAGCATGTTTCAATAAATCAAAGGATTTTTGTTGATTGTCAGACCAGTTATACACAATACACTTCTTTAAAAGTTTTGTCAAAGTTAATGCAAGTAATGAGAAATTCCTCACAAACTTTCTGTAAAAGCTAGCAAGACCTAGAAAAGAACATAATTCATGCACATTTTTGGGCCAATTTAAAATCGCCTCTATCTTTTTAGGGTCAACTTTAATACCTTCTGATGAAATAATATGTCCTAGATATTCAATTTCTATTTGAAAAAATTCACTCTTTTTTGGATTAGCATATAATTGATTGTCTTTTAACAACTTAAAAACGAAAGACAAATGTTCATAATGCTCATTCTCATTCTTACTGAATACTAATATGTCATCAAAGAAAACTATGACACAATGCTGATGTTTCAGAAATATGTGATTCATCATGCGACTGAATGTGGCTGGTGCATTAGTTAGACGGAAAGGCATAACTAGAAATTCATAGTGTCCAAATTGTGTTCTAAATGCAGTTTTGAATATATCAGATTTTTCCAATCTTACTTGATGATATCCAGATTTAAGATCTATCTTACTGAATATGGCAGATCCTTGTAGTTTATCCATAAGATCATCTACCCTAGGAATTGGATATCTATTCTTAACAGTAATTTTATTTAGGGCACCATAATCAATGCACATGCGATAAGTATTATTTTTCTTCTTCACTAATAAGACAGGTGCACCAAATGGAGAACTACTAAGTCTAATTAATCCTCTATTAAGTAATTCTTCTATTTGATTTTGATCTATATGGTGCTTTACATGGTGGTTGTGTTCTAGGAATTAAATCTATCTTATGATCTTCTGGTCATGAAGGTGATAATCCAGGTGGTAAATCAGCAGCAAAACAATCTTGAAATTGGGCAAGAAATTATGTATGCCTAGAATGCATCTGTTTTTCTTTAGCTTGAATTTCATTCACCCATATTAAATAAGATTTGCTACTTTTACGTAATGCACGTTTAGCTTGAGTATGAGTAAGCAGTGGGAAATTATTGGAAACATGCATACCATGCAATGTGATTTATTTTCCTTGAAAATAAATTTTAATTGAATGCATAGAATAATCTATATCAGGATTGTATTGATGAGGCCAAGGCATTCCTAAGATAATGTCACTAGACTACAAAGGTACAACTAGGAAATTTCTTCGTTCAGTATATTCACCAATTTTAATTTCTAAATTATGCACCTCTTGTGTTCCATTATATCTCGTACCTAGGAATGCAGCCTTGATGCGATAATTTGTAGAAACAGTTTGTAAATTCAATTCTTTGACTAATTTTGCAGAAATAAAGTCATGTGTGCTCCCATCATCATGTAAAATAGTATTTTCTTTACCATGCACAAAACATTTCATTGATAACAAAGAATGGGGAGTTGGAGTACTTGGCAAAGTATCCGAAGTAGTACCAATGTTGTCATCATCTTCCACAAAGTCCGGCATTTCCTCACATTCTTCTTCTTCTATTGCGCCCAGATAATTGATATGGACAAGTGGCTTTTTGGTTTGACAATTGGCTGCTAGATGTCCAAGTTGATGGCATTTGTAACAAACTATGGGTTTTGCTTTGGATATATTATTGGTAATAGCAGGAAGTTTAGGAATGTTGGGATTTGACTGTGAGAATGGCTTAGGGGTTGGATTGGTGTTTGATGGCAAGGCAGGTGGTCGTGTCCAAGATTTACGGAATGAAGATGAAAGAAAACGACTTTGATTGAATCTTCGAAAATTTGAATTAAATTGTTTGGAACCAAAGTTACCATTAGTTGGAAATTATTGTGGTCACTTGTCTCGTCCTCGAATCTTGTCTTTAGTGTCATGAGACAAGAAAATTGCATCTTCAAGTATTGTTGGCTTGAACATATTGACTTCCGCATAGAAATGTCCAAGTAAGCCAGACATAAACTTGCATTTATGAGTTGCTTCAGGTACATCTTCAAGCATGCGTAATTGCAGTAGGGCATTCCAAAAACGTTCAGCGTATTGGAAAATAAGTTCGCGATCCCTTTGTTGTAGAAGATCCCATTGCTTGATGGCTTTTTCATGGAATTGAGGAGGAAGGAAATTCTGCAAAAATTTCTTTTGGAAAGACTTCCATGTAGTGGGATAATCAATGCTCTTGCGGACCACAGTCCACCATAAGGATGCTCGGTCAACTAAATGATTAGTGACACATTTAATTTTGTCTTTCTCAGCATATGTTTCTTCATGGAAGTAATCATCAAATTGACTGATAAAAGCAAGTATAGTCTTTCCATCGCGTGATCCATTGAAAGTACGAAATTTGAAGTTTCTTTTACTTATCCTTGTTTCTTTGCGAATGGATTGGGCTTCAAGTGTTGCATCGATGGTACGTCGTATAAGATCTTCGGGTTGCGATCCATCTTGGTCGGTGGTAGATCGTTGTAGATTGGCCAATTGAACTTGCAAAGCTTGTCAGGCTCTTCGTTCTTCTCACTACAAACAAAAAGGCTCCATAGACGCGCTTGTAGACGCAATATTTGAATTGTGTTTAAAAATGTCGGGCGCGTTTATTACCGCGTCTACTAGCACGTCTAAAATTTTGCGTCTACAAGCTTGCTTATAGTGAAAACTACACGCGCATGTAGACGCGTATATACACCCGAAGATAGATGCTCATATAGACGCACTTATAGATGCACATATACACGCGCACATACATGCACATATACACGCGCATATACACGTGCATATACATGCGCACGTAGATGTGATTATAGACGCGGAAAACAATGTATGAAAAAAAAACCTCAAAGGAGATGTGGTTGTTTAATGCGAGCGCGTCTACAGGCGCGTCTACTCTGTGGATCAGACGTGCTCTTACACGCACCAGATCCACAAAACTCAAAAAAACCTAGGAGGTGTTATGGATCTTCAACGCTTGCGCGTCTACGAGAGCGTCTACTCTATATATCAGATGCGCTTGTAGACGCGAATTAGCAGTGAAGCACAAAATAAAACTAGGAAAAGCAAGCAACGACTAACATATCCAAAGCTAAGAAGGAACCAAAATACAAATCAGAGTAACCACAGAGAGAGAGAGAGAGAGAGAGAGAGAGGGAGAGAGAGAGAGAGAGAGAGAAGAGAAAAAGGACTCACCTTGAATATTTGTTGTGATGGGCAGCGGCACAACTACAAAATCCTTCTTCTCCTCCATCTCCTTGCTCTTTGGCTATTCTCATTGCCGCAACAAACATACCAAAAGCTAAGAAGGTAGCAAAATACAACTCAAAGCAAAGATAGAGAGAGAAAGAGAGAGGGAGGGAGGGAGGGAGGGAGAGGGAGCGAGAGAGAGAGAGAGAGAGAGAGAGAGAGAGAGAGAGAGAGAGAGAGAGAAAGAGAGAGAGTGAGTGAGTGAGTGAGAGAGACAAGAAGAAGGACTCACCTTGAATCGGTGTTGTGATGGGCGGCCACAGGGCTACAAACTCCTTCTCCTTCCTCTCCTTTCTCTTTGCCTCTTGCTTCCTCCTCTCTTTACCCTTTCTTCTTTGCCTCTTCCTTTCTCCTCTCTTTGTGTCGTGTGCCTGTCAAAAAAACCCAAAAGAAACGCACGACGGGACTACTTTGAAAAGAATGACACACAAGCAATATTTTTCAAAATTTTTTAAAATTTTGGTGCGTGTCTGTGCATGCGTCTATAAGTGCGTGTATATAGAGCAGGAATTGCTTATAGACACGCTTATATATGCACAGTTAAATGCAATTATAGATGTGCATATAGGCGCGCATATACACACGCTTATACATGTGCATATACATGTGCAAATACATGCGCACATAGATGCAATTTCACCTACAAATTAGACACAAATATAGATGAGCAATTGTGTCTATATTTTTCAAAAAAATTTAAAATTTTAGTGCGCATCTGTGCACGTGTCTATGACTGCTGCTTACTGTAGCAGCGCGTTTGAAAATGCATCTATATTCGCATCTATTTGCACGGATATATAGACGTAAAATTCGCATCTATTTACACGCTCTTTTACACGCACATACAGACGTGATGATAGATGTGCCCGACTTTGCGCGTCTAACATGCAGGTGTATGCCTCATTTCTATTGTAGTGTCTTTAAGCTGCATCATAATCAAATCCAACTTTTGCTCCATTGTTGGTTCGGGTAGATCTCCTTCAGCAATAAAATCATCCATGTTTTGATTAGTCATCCTGCAAAATTCCAAAAAATCCCAAAATCTTATTAGTGAGATGAGTGTAGCTCAAAGGGGAGTATACAAGGCTTGTATATTTTGTTTGGCTTTTGTAGTCTTTGTCCTTTACAATTGCAGTATTCGTTGTCACAACTGTCTTCCAAGGGAATAGTGTTGTGTAGAAACTCTGTATAATTTGCGTATGAACTCCCGCATTTGCTGAAACTAGTTCAGTAAGTCTGCAAGTGTGAACAGGGACTTCCAAGAGCAATAGACTAGTTCATGTGCTTTTGCGTGTGAACTATCGCTATGGTAATGGTTGGAGATGACCTTTGTAACTTTGGTGACTTGCAGAACTTGGAAAGCTTAGAATTTAAAGCTTAAGGAACTTAATTTGATTTTTGTGGACGTGAGTATGTTGGCGGCGGAATCAGCGGCCGTCAGTTTATACTGACGCTGCAGGCGGAAAATTTCGATTGAAGAAGCTTTTAAATAAGCTTATTATTAAGCATAATAAGCTTTGTGTTAAAGCTTTGAAAGCTTTTGGCTATGGAGAAAAGTTTGCTTATTTGTGTATTCACGACTTGCTGAAGGAGCTTGGCCGCCGGTCCTTTGCCTACAGAGGCTAGTCTTTTGCGATCAGAGGGTGCAGAAGGGGATTCTTGACTGCTAGAAATACACTGGTGTCAACCGTTCGCGATGAAACTGACTGTAGAGCTCGATCGTTCCAAGAGCTCCGCCTTCGCGCGAGATGGTAAGCGATTGGAAGCTCTCGATCTCAGCTTCGCTCTGATACCACTGGTGCACAGATCAGTCGCCGTATGCAATGATGCAAGGAGGCATATTCCACGGTGGATTCCGTGAGGTTTTGCGGTGGATTTCGTAAAATTTTATTATTATTATTACCGGTACTCATACACAAAGTGGATTCTTTGTGTGAGAAGTCGATGGGGACGCTCGTAATAAATTAAGGTTAGGATTGATTTCTAACCAATTTATTTTTATAGTTGAAGACTGCTAGGTATTCACTTTTATCGATTTAATTGTATTATTTTTCCAACAATTGTGAATGCTTCAGTTGATGTGTAGAGCGAGCAAAGGTGGCATTGGGAAGAATTGGAGGATAGCTTGTATTCAAGTTATCATCAATTTTTGATAGGCGTGTATCTTAGACATGACGCCTATATTTTGTCGCACTTATTTATTAATGCATTTGATATTTATTTATTATTTTTGTATGTGCATGGGCGCATGATTTAAATACTTGTATTGGACATTGTATTTGGGTACCGCCTAACTTCTTGGGCGCCCATTAGCTTTAATTCTTTATTGGCACAAAAGCAAACTTAAAAGCTAAAGCGTGCTATTTTGTAATTTGGGCTATTATTTGAGCTTGAAGATTAATAATATATTAAATACATGCTTTGTGGAGCGCTTACACAAGGCATGGGGGGAGATTGCACCCAATTGGTCTCTTATTAATGTCGTGCAAGATTTCTTAATTGGTTTTTGTGTAAAAAGTAGAGTTCTTTTGTTCTTGGGGACCTTCTGACGCTCACTACGCGCGCATATGGAAACCGATCTGTGCACCAGTATCAATATTAAATAAACCTTTCATGTCACTTCCTTTAGTCAAAATTTTATTTGGCTTCCTGAAATCCACAAGGCATTCCACAATGCCCTATAGCTTTGCTAGCTTAATCTTAATCTCATAATCAAACTCTTGCAAAATGATTAACCACTTTGCTAGATAGTCAAGCAACTACAACTTGTTCATCAATAGTCTAAGTCCTTCTGCGTTCATAAAAAATACCACCTTCTCATAGAGAATATACTACTGAATTTCTTTGTCCTAAAAACCATTCCAAGACACAATTTCTCCAGATAAGTATAATTAATTTTAGATATTCATAATTTACGGCTAGCAAGGGAAATTGGATGATACAATTTCTCTTCCAAAATTTAAGCTAAACATAAGCTAATACTATGCATTATTATTGTTCAAAATATATAGAAGAACTCACCTCTTTTGGGTGCTTTTAGGATTAGTGCCTCTGCTACTTCTTGCTTCACATCCTCAAACGACACTTGACATGCTTTCTTCCAATCAAACAAACAATTAAAACATAATAGATTCATTAATGGAAACATTTTTTTGCTAATGCATTGATCAATATCCAATAATATCCCATTGATGTGATAGAAAGATATGTATCTCTTTTGGAGTATCTGATGGGCTCATAGTGACTATAACCTTTATCTTTTCAAGGTCAATCACAATACCAGCCAAACTAACCACATGGCCTAGTAATAATCACTACAACAGAAATGAGGCATAGACGCGCATGTTAGACGCGCAAAGTCGGGCGCGTCTATCACAGCGTCTATAAGTGTGTGTAAACGTGCGTGTAAATAGACGCGAATTTTGCGTCTATATATCCGCGCAAATAGACGCTAATATAGATGGGCCAATAGACGCACAATTATTTAACCACCTAAAATTAGCAATTCACATAATTAAAAAACCAAAGTTAATAATTATTTAACCACCTGAAATTGATTCTTGAGCATGCACATGTGTGCATGATAAAAACCATAGAATTAAGAATACACATTGAATCATTGAATTAAAAAAATAGAGTTAATAATTACTTTTTCATTGCTCTCTAATGAATGGCAGTTTCTCCAGTTGACAAGCTTGATATAAGTAATTAGCGGCAAGCGATAGAAACCTTACAATTAGTAGCCAGCATTGCAATATGTATGTCGTAATTTCTCTACGTACTTGAAGATGATAAAAGATACTTCCTTTTTATTATGGAAAATTCAATTTAGCTTTAAAATTGACTATTGATTCTTGAGTATGCACGTGTGCGCATGATAAAAACCATAGAGTTAGGAATACACATTGAATCAATAAGCAAATTAAGTATGTTACAGTGAATGATCCATCTCATCTTCAATGAGACCAGCCCTTGCTAAACTATCTACTTCTAGGTCTATGTTACCAAGAGGCAACGAAACAAATAAGTCTATCCCACTATCAGATGTGTTGCTATATTGCTCAATAACTTCATCAATATCATCGACAATCACATTATTGTCTTCTTCTACGTTTCCTTGAACATCCTCACGAGATTCATCTTGTACTATATCATGCATATCATCCATTATGGTGTCATCATGCACATCATCATTAATTGTTGGATTGTCATCTGCTATCTCCATGTCGGTAATATTACCATATATTGGTTTTGAACGATTAGATATAGGGATGACATACCACCATCGGTTATTGTTTACCATTGGATGATACACAACCTGTATTTGAAAAAAAAAAGCAAAAAACTTAAGTACTTATTATATTGTGTATATGTATCACATGTATACATATAAAAAAACTAGTCTTTGCATATATACCTGCTCGCATTGTTGAGGTAGTACTAATGTGTCATTCTTGTTTTGGTGAAATTTTGTAGAGTCAATGATTACAAAACCACTTGGATGACGTCTGATTGTGCAATGCTTACCATTTGTTACCACTTCTTTAAACTACTTCACATCCAGTACATATATAAAGAATCGTCTGAAGTCAAGCTTCAGAATATCTTGGATCAAGCCACAATAACCTTCTATGGTACCATTGGCATCCTCGAAGTGAGCAAGGACACCACAATCTTGGGTATTTCTCTTTTCATCTATACGTTGAGTTCGAAGATGTTTACCCTCACACCAAAGTGCATTGAATAATGTGCACTAGTAGTAAAAGATAAAAGATCAAACATGTCAATTATTTATATATATAAAAAATCTTATAGAAACAAATTAATTGATAGTATGTCTCACCTTTGATAAGCAACCTCGTGCGTATTCCCACTCTTCTTGAGATATATTAATTTCCTCCTCTTTTTCCATTCTCTCCATTTCCTCATGTAACCAATATATATCAATATGACGTGGGAGCGCATTTAGATGATCTGGAAATGAGACATTACGTCCATATCTAGTGCAAAATTCTTGTCTTTCGCTTTTTCTTCTTGCCCTTGCTTCATTATATAGTGTCACCCATTTTCTCATTACATCACTATTGAGCACACAAAAGCTATTTAACTTACGAAGTTCTTCCTTTGTTAGCACTTTACTCATTCCTTTTCCTTGAGGTACTATAGAGGTCATCCTCAAGTCTTCATCAGCTTTCCATAGTCGTGGTTGAGAGGGATCCACTTCAGCAAGATATTCAAAGATATAAACAAGGGATGATTGCACTAACCAACCCTCAGCCATGCTTCCCTCAGGCCGTGCTTTTTGCCTCACAAAATCTTTCAAGGTTTTCATGAAGCGCTCAAGAAAAAACATCCAACTTACATGAACTGCCCCACAAAGTGCGATCTCATCAATCAAATGTACGAGTAAATGTAATTGAGTAGTTAAAATGGATCGAGAAAAAATTTTCTCCACCAAACAAACCACCTCAACATATAATACTCGAGCATCTTGCAATGTGTTTGGATCAATTTCCTTCGAGCTCACGTATCTGTCAAGATGTATGATGTGCTTGTTTATTTTTGTGTAGAAATTCAAAGATATATAATGAAAAAATACAATGTATACACACCTCACAAGCTCTCCCATCTTGTAAATGATATCACGTACATCTTTGGATACACAATGGGATATGCTAGTAGGAAGTACGAACTGAATATAAACAATATTCATAGATCAAATGATTAGTTGAGGAAAAAGTCATCATACCCCAAAGTTTACACATAGTTACTCCACTAATTACTATATTCATGGTTAGAGATACCCTTACTTGAATCATTTTGTGCCAATCGTAGGACTTCAAACCAGATAGTTGCTCCACACCTCTTTTCTTTTTCTTTATGAAGGCTCCCTTGAGACATCTCATACATCTTGTGGGTGTTCGAAAAGCTATATATTTGTTCCTTCACTATTTTTTCATCGTTCTTTGACAACATCCAAGGTGCATGGGGTAGCTCAATATTTTCTCTGGGTCCAATGCGTGGCCAGGCTCGTCTCATGCAACCAATGTTACGTAAATCCTCCCTTAATTTAACTGAATCACGAGCCCCTATCAAGTGATCCAATAATGTAGATACAACATTTTTGAATATGTGCATGGGATCCAATAGGTGATTGATCTTGAGTTCAGTCCAGTATGGAAGACGAAAAAATATAGAGAACCTAACAAACAAACAATATATTATGTAAACAATTCATCATGCTAAATACTTTAAAGTCAATCGAGAGAAATGCACTTCTTACCGACTCATGCCGAGTGGAGGGTGACTGTCGGCATGAATCCATATCTCCTTCCAATGTCGAATGGTTAGAGATTGTGGAGTCATTCCATTAGTAGGGAGAACGTATTTGGGATAGTCAATAGGAAGAAATTGATGATTATTGTCGTAGATAACCTTCTTTAAACGTGCCGGCCTAGAGGAAACTAGAGAGGGACCGCAAATAGGACATGCATGATATCCTGATGTGGTTAAACTTAAAAAAACAAGTGAATTAATAAAATGCAAATGATTCAAGTCTTGAATTTCAAATATAGAGTTATATACATGTACCTGAACACTCTCTGTATCCTGGAAAGTTGTGCATGGTCCACAACAACATGGCCTTCAATGTGAAATCTCTAGAGGATGCAGATGCACTTGTATCTTGCACCTCAATACCTTCCCATAACATTTCTAACTCTTCAATCAAAGGCTCTAAGTAAATATCCATGTTTTTTACCTTGTTCTTTCCAAGAATCAGAAGGAATCCTCCATTTTCCATTTAGCAAAGTGGAAAATGGAGGATCCCTGCATACACACCTCAGAAGGGTTTAGATTGTTAATGAACAAGTTACAGTTGCTCGACCTTTAGCAAAGTGGTTAATCACTTTGTAGGAATTAGATTATGAGATTAGAAGTAAGTTGGAAAAATTGCAAGGTATTGTGGAATGCCTTGGGGATTTTGGGGAGCCAAAGGAGACTTTAGTTGAAGTGATATCGAGGAAATGTTTTAAATTGATACGATGTGTATTTCCTCCTAGTATCCTGCTATAACGCATTACCTCTTGATAGGAGAGGCTAGAGCTGGTTTATCAAAATCTGAAAAGAGGAAAATTAGATAGCAAGCATTGAATTTTTCTTTGATCGCACGAACACTATATGGGCAAGGGGTCGATGATATCAATCGTTGATGTGTAATTCTTGACAAGGTTCCATTCATTTTGGAAGAGTGTCATGACTCCGCTTGTAGAGGGCATTTTGCTGGACATCTCACAACCCAGAAAGTATTAAGAGTTGGATATTGGTGGCCATCCATTTTTGAAGATGCCTTTGAGTGTGTTAAGAGATGCGATACTTCTCAATGGCATGACAGTAGGGAGAATAGAAAGTGACCATTTACTCTGATTTTGGCTATACATCCATTCGAGAAGTAGGGCATCAACTTTGTGGGTCCTATTACTTTGTCATCCACTACGCAAAAGCAATATATTATCGTGGCGATATTGACTATTTTACAAAGTGGTCAGAGGCATGAGTGACGAGGAAGGAGGATGAAAAGGAGACTGTCAGTTTCCTATTAGAGCAGATTATGTGACGATTTGGTCTACCAAAAAGCAATATATTATCGTGGCGATATTGACTATTTTACAAAGTGGTCAGAGGCATGAGTTATGAGGAAGGAGGATGAAAAGGAGACTGTGAGTTTCCTATTAGAGCAGATTATGTGACGATTTGGTCTACCAAAAGAATTAGTATCAGACCGTCACTACAACAGAAACGAGACATAGACGCGCATGTTAGACACGCAAAGTTGGGCGCGTCTATCATTGCATCTATATGTGCATGTAAAAGAGCGTGTAAATAGACGCGAATTTTGCGTCTATATATCCACGTAAATAGATGCCAATATAGACGCGCCACCAGATGCGCAATTATTTAACCACCTAAAATTGGACTTAATATAATTAAAAAACCAAAGTTAATAATTATTTAACCACCTGAAATTGATTCTTGAGTATGCACGTGTGCGCATGATAAAAACCATAGAATTAAGAATACACATTGAATCATTGAACATTGAATTAAAAAACCAGAGTTAATAATTATTTTTACATTGCTCTCTAATGAATGGCAGTTCCTCCAGTTGACAAGCTTGATATAAGTAATTAGCGGCAAGCGACAGAACCCTTATTATACAATTAGTAGCAAGCATTGCAATATGCATCTCGTAATTTCCGTACTTGAAGATGATAAAAAATACTTCCTTTTTATTATGGAAAATTCAATTTAGCTTTAAACTTGACTATTGGTTCTTGAGTATGCACGTGTGCGCATGATAAAAACCATAGAATTAAGAATACACATTGAATCATTAAGCAAATTAAGTATGTTACAGTGAATGATCCATCTCATCTTCAATGAGATCAGCCCTTGCTAAACTATCTACTTGTAGGTCTACGTTACCAAGAGGTAACGAAATAAATAAGTCTATCCCACTATCAGATGTGTTGCTATATTGCTCAATAACTTCATCAATATCATCGATAATCACATTATTGTCTTCTTCTGTGTTTCCTTGAACATCCTCACGAGGTTCATCTTGTACTATATCACGCATATCATCCATTATGGTGTCATCATGCACATCATCATTAATTGTTGGATTGTCATCTACTATCTCCATGTCGCTAATATAACCATATATTGGTTTTGAACTATTAGATACAGGGATGACATACCACCATCGGTTATTGTTTACCATTGGATGATACACAACCTGTATTTGAAAAACAAAAGCAAGAAACTTCAATACTTATTATATTGTGTATATGTATCACATGTACACTGTAATATTCCCACTCGTGAATATTGACTTCCCCCACACTGCGTAAACCTCGTGCAAAGGTTATCTTTCATATTGGAATTACCGGCAGTATAATGTGTAACCTGCACGCGAGAAATCGAGACCATCCGCATTGGCAAAGCAAGCCGAGGGTTCAAATCCGCAATTCACACGTAAACACCCTCTTGGGAGGGGCAAAATGGATATTATTAAAGCAAATTTTTTTAATTTATCCCTTTCCCCCAGCCGATGCATGGCTGGAGGAGAGGGAGTGTGGGGGGATGGGCTTGGTGGAGTCGTGGGCTGCATGAGGAGGGGGGAACCCATGCAGGGGGCCACGTGGTGGAGCTCTTCCCTCCCCCCCCTTGTCCTATATATACACCCTCTAAGGTGTTGAAGAGGGAGAGGGGGGACAAACGGCTGTTGCCATCGCCGTGTTGGGAAGGCGGAAAAGAAGGCTGCATGGGGAGAGAGAGAGAAGCTGCTGCCACTGTCAATGCCGTGGGCTGGAGTGTGAGGGCTGGAGGAAGCTGAGGTTGACGCCGTGCTGCTCAGGGAGGCTGTCGAGAAGGGGGGGAGAATCGTGATCTGCCGCCCTACCGTGGAAGTCACCGCCCAGGCTGGACGGCCAACACCTCCACTTGGGCCGCCATAGACCGTCAGGCCGCCGCCAATCCCCCTGACCAAGTCAACCCCCCATTCGACGACATCCTCCTTTATTAATTCCCCTTAGTCATCACCTTAATCCCACGCTATCAGAGGAGATCAGAAGCTTCTCTAGGAAGCTTCTAAGGGATAAGGCCTTTGGGTCTTGTTCCTGCATACCTTCCCGGTTTTAAAACCGGGCTCCTAAAAGCTCCATTCCCACAAGCCTTCCCATAAGCCCCAACCCCACAAGCTCCCGGGTCTTCAAAGATCCGATTTCCGGTGAAGGAATCTCCTGCGTACAAGGGAGAAGGCACATCTCAAGGCTGTTCGGAGAAAGCGTAGAAGCGAGGGTAATCCGCAGAGTTTGTGATCACGCCTACGATGGCCCCCAAGAAGTCGCAAGGCATGCCTGCGGGAGGTTCTTCTCCTAGCATTCACGTGGACATCTCCCCGAGCCCACAAACCCAGGTTTTTACTATTGTGATTCCATACAAAAGTAATGCATTAAGCATGATAACTTCATGGATTAGGAAGCACCCGTGCATGTTCAAATTCACCTAGCCTAGTTAAATGCAATTGGGAAAATTGGTACTTTCAATGCTATAAACGCAAATTGTCTATCCATCTTACGACCTTAATAGTATATTGCCTTGTCGTACTTTTCAAAGTGACGAGCCTAGAACACCTGTTGCCTATCATTATAAGGTTGGAATTGTTAAAGTGCACTGTTGACTAGACATGGAAAGACTAAGCGTACGGAACTCCTTGTATTTCAAAGATAAAATGATGAAATGATAATAAAGAAGTTGTTTGATATTGTTTTTCTATGTCACGTGATAAGATTACGTGAAGGAACCATTGCTTAACAGGGTTAATTAAAGAAGCTGATTGTTATATGTCAAATTAATGTGTTAGATAATTACATAACTACCGTGGAAGTCGTCGCCCAGGCTGGACAGCCAACACCTCCACTTGGGCCGCCATAGACCGTCAGGCCGCCGCCAATCCCCTTGACCAAGTCAACCCCCCATTCGATGACATCCTCCTTTATTAATTCCCCTTAATCATCACCTTAATCCCATGCTATCAGAGGAGATCAGAAGCTTCTCTAGGAAGCTTCTAAGGGATAAGGCCTTTGGGTCTTGTTCTTGCATACCTTCCCGGTTTTAAAACCGGGCTCCTAAAAGCTCCATTCCCACAAGCCTTCCCATAAGCCCCAACCCCACAAGCTCCCGGGTCTTCAAAGATCCGATTTCCGGTGAAGGAATCTCCTGCGTACAAGGGAGAATGCACATCTCAAGGCTGTTCGGAGAAAGCGTAGAAGCGAGGGTAATCCGCAGAGTTTGTGATCACGCCTACGATGGCCCCCAAGAAGTCGCAAGGCATGCCTGCGGGAGGTTCTTCTCCTAGCATTCACGTGGACATCTCCCCGAGCCCACAAACCCAGGTTTTTACTATTGCGATTCCATACAAAAGTAATGCATTAAGCATGATAACTTCATGGATTAGGAAGCACCCGTGCATGTTCAAATTCACCTAGCCTAGTTAAATGCAATTGGGAAAATTGGTACTTTCAATGCTATAAACGCAAATTGTCTATCCATCTTACGACCTTAATAGTATATTGCCTTGTCGTACTTTTCAAAGTGACGAGCCTAGAACACCTGTTGCCTATCACTATAAGGTTGGAATTGTTAAAGTGCACCGTTGACTAGACATGGAAAGACTAAGCGTATGTTGCATTTTTAGGCCACATCTTCCTTGTAATGAGTCATGAGTAAAAGTTAACACCCATAAGATGTTATCCGAAAAGAAGTAGAAGAGCATGAAATTAATCTTATGGACTTGCAAGTGGCATGCAAAATGGAAAAAGTTAACACTAGCTTTAGTTTTGTATGAACTTCATTAACTTCATTGTAGCTAGGAGAAAGTTGCGTTTTGCATAGTCGTCATGCAAAAATTTCGTTCATCAGGAGCCGCATTTAGGAAAGGTTGCATTGGTTTATCAAAGCATGAGATTCTAAAGTGTAGACAACAAGGTTGTAGGCATGATTATTTGATGTAAGTCCTAGTAGGACCTAGGAAAGTTAGTATCCAGATTATCATGCATTTTTACTTTACCAAGGAAAGATAGGGTTATTGTACCATGTGATGCGTAGAAGCAATGAATCGCATGTTTACATGTATTGGTGTAGTTGTAACTATTTTTCCTCCTTTAGATCTAGTTTATTATCTCTAGGAAAGGCTCATCCTTGTCGCAAGACAAGTATATTGAATTGTCTAAATCACCTAACCCACAAGGGATTCATATAGGCATGGTTCAGTCGATATGATAAATATCCCAAGTGCTAACTAGGGTTTGGCGCGATAAGGATTCGACCTAGTTTTACACTTGTTGTCAAGTCAAAACCCTCAAACCCAAAGATCATACCCACATTCACGAAATGTTGAGTCAATTGGATGCTCATGCATAAAACGATCTAAGGTTTCTACCCTAAGGATCACTCGTTCAAATGATGAAACTCCGATTGAGTTGGAAATTCCTAGGACCGTGGCCTAATATAATTAGGAATGGGTTGGGTAAGAAGACACCCTAAACCCTGCTTCTCGGCTGGAGATAATTCCGTGACCAGAAAACGCCATTCAATGGGTGAAATGATCCCGTGGAATAGATGCAACACATGTGCAAAAAGTTGCAACATCGCATAGACTTGTGATTTGTTCACAAGAGAGTTTTGCCATTTCTTGAAATGAGGTTGGCAAGTTATTGCGCAAATTTAACTTACAAGAGGATGAGTAATCATCCTGTTACATCAGCTTTCTTGGGGAATAATTACCAAGAAAAAGGGGAGCTAGGTATTTGCCTGGAAGCAAATGACCAATCAATAAATTGAAGCGACATGGTCGCCAGGATTTACTATTAATAAAACCTAAGGTATTGGTTAACTTTGGGTTAACAGGGTATGGCCCTAACCCAAGGACAAAAGGGTGAACAAACAAACCCTTGGGGATCTTGCCAAGTCGCAATTGATCCCAGATCGAATGCTGGATGCATTCGGAGAGAAAGATTCACTCCTTAACAGTTGGCCAAATAAACGACCACTGAAATTGATTGTGCTTGTAATAGTTTAGAAAGCACGGTTTGCATTGTTTGCTCAAGGAACTAAAGGATGAAAAGATATCTAAATGCTTCAGGTTGAAGGCCTGAAGGGAGAGGCAGCTTCAGTTACCCCCGACTGCCTGCCTGACCCTAACCAAGGGGGTTGTTGACCGCGCCGTGAACGTGGATCGAACCCGCCGTGAGAGGTCTCTCCGTTGAGTTCTACTTGGAGCAGGAGGACGCTTGGGTGCCAGGGGGGCTCTGGCCGTAAATCCCTCGCCTTCCGGGTCCTGCACAAGAGGCTAATGTGACTTGGGATTGGATCTCGAGGCCCGCGTACTAGTCTACGGGCAGAAGCTTGGAATAGTGATCCCTGGCGGGTTACTGGATAGCCTTCGGGCGGATTATGGACAAGCCTACGGGCGGAACTCCTTGTATTTCAAAGATAAAATGATGAAATGATAATAAAGAAGTTGTTTGATATTGTTTTTCTATGTCACGTGATAAGATTACGTGAAGGAACCAGTGCTTAACAGGGTTAACTAAAGAAGCTGATTGTTATATGTCAAATTAATGTGTTAGATAACTAAAACAAACCGAGGAAAATGCAGAGGATGGACCATGGGTCCGTCCTACGGATGGGTGGTCCCGGTTAGCCGGGAACTTTTCTCAAAAATCTCGATGAACAGCGGGATGATCATCATTATCAAAACGAATAATGAGAGCATTGACCTAGACCCGATTTACGGAATAGGACTATGCCTATTGGTAGAGAGGTTGAGTTTTGCATCCCTCTCATTTCCCATTCTCCTTGAACCAAGTGCAGCGTGAATCCGCTTCGGACCTGGCAGTTCGCTTGGGTCTGACGCTAGTTGCTGTTAGTTAATAACCAAATAGGAAAACCCAAATTCCGGTCGATCCTAAGCGGGAACGGCCAGGATACTTCCGCTACATGGCAGACACGGGAAGACCTAGATTGCAAAACCCGTAACATTCCAAGGGAGTGCCCGGCGGAGTTTTCTAGACATCCTTTCCGATGGACTGCTAAGACGTGTCCTGGATGATTCTGGTGGACACGTTACATACACATATTAAAAATTAGCTTTTGCATATATGTGTGCTCGCATTGTTGAGGTAGTACTAATGTGTCATTCTTGTTTTGGTGAAATTTTGTAGAGTCAATGATTACAAAACCACTTGGATGACGTTTGATTGTGCAATGCTCACCATTTGTTACCACTTCTTTAAAGTAGTTCACATCCAATACATATATAAAGAATCATCTGAAGTCAAGCTTCAGAATATCTTGGATCAAGCCATAATAACCTTCCATGGTACCATTGGCATCCTCAAAGTGAGCAAGGACACCACAATCTTGGGTATTTCTCTTTTCATCTATACGTTGAGTTCGAAGATATTTACCCTCACACCAAATAGCATTGAATAATGTGCACTAGTATTAAAAGATAAAAGATCAAACATGTCAATTATTTATATAAAATATAACTTATAGAAACAAATTAATTGATCGTATGTCTCACCTTTGATAAGCAACCTTGTGCGTATTCCCACTCTTCTTGAGATATATTAATTTCCTTCTCTTTTTCTATTCTCTCCATTTTCTCATGTAACCAATCTATATCAATATGGCGTGGGAGCGCATTTAGATGATCTGGAAATAAGACATTACGTCCATATCTAGTGCGAAATGCTTATCTTTCACTTTTTCTTCTTGCCCTTGCTTCATTATATAGTGTCACCCATTTGCTCATTACATCACTATTGAGCACACAAAAACTATTCAACTTATGAAGTTCTTCTTTTGTTAGCACTTTACTCATTCCTTTTCCTTGAGGTATTATAGAGGTCATCCTCAAGTCTTCATCATCTTTCCATAGTCGTGATTAAGAGGGATCCACTTCAGCAAGATATTCAGAGATATAAACAAGGGATGATTGCACTAACCAACCCTTAGCCATGCTTCCCTCAAGCCGTGCTTTTTGTCTCACAAAATCTTTCAAGGTTTTCATGAAGCGCTCAAGAAAAAACATCCACCTTACATGATCTGCCCCACAAAGTGCGATCTCATCTATCAAATGTACAAGTAAATATAATTGAGTAGTCAAAATGGATCGAGGAAAAATTTCCTCCACCAAACAAACCACCTCAATAGATAATACTCGAGCATCTTGCAATGTGTTTGGATCAATTTTCTTCAAGCTCACGTATCTATCAGGATGTATTTGAGAATTGTTTATTTTTGTGTAGAAATTCAAAGATATATAATGAAAAAATACAATGTATACACACCTCACAAGCTCTCCCATCTTGTAAATGATATCACATACATCTTTGGATACACAATGGGATATGCTAGTAGGAAGTACGAACTGAATGTAAACAATATTCATAGATCAAATGATTAGTTGAGGAAAAAGTCGTCATACCCCAAAGTTTACACATAGTTACTCCACTAATTACTATATTCATGGTTAGAGATACCTTTACTTGAATCATTTTGTGCCAATCGTGGGACTTCAAACCAGATAGTTACTCCACACCTCTTTTCTTTTTCTTTATGAAGGCTCCCTTGAGACATCTCATACATCCTGTGGGTGTTTGAAAGCTACATATTTGTTCCTTCACTATTTTTTCCTCGTTCCTTGACAACATCCAAGGTGCATGGGGTACCTCAATCTTTCCTCTAGGTTCAATGCGTGGCCAGGCTCATCTCATGCGACCAATGTTACGTAAATCCTCCCTTGCATTGACTGAATCACGAGCCCCTATCAAGTGATCCCATAATGTAGATACAACATTTTTTAATATGTGCATGGGGTCCAACAAGTGATTGATCTTGAGTTCAGTCCAGTACAGAAGACGAAAAAATATAGAGAACCTAACAAACAAACAATATATTATGTAAACTAGTCATCATGCTAAATACTTTAAAGTCAATCGAGAGAAATGCACTTCTTACCGACTCATGCCGAGTGGAGGGTGGCTGTCGGCATTAATCCATCTCTCCTTCCAATCTCGAATGGTTAGAGATTGTGAAGGCATTCCATTAGTAGGGAGAACATATTTGGGATGTTCAATAGGAAGAAATTGATGATGATTGTCGTAGATAACCTTTAAACGTGCCGGCCTAGAGGAAACTAGAGAGGGACCGCAAATAGGACATGCATGATATCCTAATATAGTTAAACTTGAACAAACAAGTGAATTAATAAAATGCAATTGATTCAAGTCTTGAATTTCAAATATAGAGTTATATACATGTACCTGAACACTCTCCGTATCCTGGAAAGTCTTGCATGGTCCACATCAACATGGCCTTCAATGTGAAATCTCTAGAGGATGCATATGCGCTTGTATCTTGCACCTCAATACCTTCCCATAACATTTCTAACTCTTCAATCAAAGCCTCTAAGTAAATGTCCATATTTTTTACCTTGTGCTTTCTAGGAATCAAAAGGGACAACATTACATGTCCCTTTTTAATTGCCATGGATGGAGGAATATTATAGTTCACTAATACCACTGGCCATACACTGTATGATGTGTTTTTGATGCCAAATGGATTGATTCCATCCATACCTAAACCAAATCTCAAATTTCTTGGCTCTTCTTTGAAAACGGGCCACAAATTATCTATATGTTGCCATGCCGGTGTGTCTGCAGGGATCCTCCATTTTCCATCACTTGAACGATGACTAGCATGCCATGACATGAGCTTTCCAATAGACTTATACTTGAACATAAGTTTTATACATGGAACAATCGAAAAATATCGCAAAACCTTACGAAGCACATCCATTGACTGCATCTCCACTTCATATCTTGATTCGCCACAAACAGGACACTCTCGTGTGAACTCATGAATCCCACAAAATAAGACACAATCATTGACACATGCATGGATCTTGACATAATCGAGGCCTCCCAGAGATGTCATGTAATGTCTTGCTTGCTCTCTCTTAGTTGGCAATTTTTTTCCTTTTGGAAGCATTTGTGATAATAACCTACATATATTTTTGAAAGTGAGTTAAAAAACCACCACATATATTTCTGTCTGATTTCAAAATAGAACAATTAATATTTGATTCATAAGCCAAACTGAATTGATACCTACTTCATGTTTATGACTGCAATGCATTCTCCACATTATAGACAAAGAGTTGAAATGATGAACATCCTGGAGCAGATTTATAATCCATCACCTTTATATATAGAACGAAGATGGACTGGGTCTTCAAGAATCTACTACATAGCTGCCCACTGGTTCGCTTATCTACAAACCAACCTGAAGAGGATCAAGTGGTTGGAAGACTTGAAAGTCGTGAAGCTGTTCATTTTTGTGGAAGCTCACGTAAATTCAACTTTGCATATTCAAGGTCGGAGGGCTGAATTGAACTCATATGTATATGAGGAAGTAACCCGTGTAATCCCACCCGACAGGATTAAGGTGTTGGGCCGCCATGAGAAGTATGGATTCCAGCGGAAAGGATATCCTGAACTTCCAATGAATTATCGATTCCTAAAGATCCATGACCCAAAACCCTACTATTACACAGTTCTTGTAGACAAATGTAATACAACGTTGTTCTCCCCAAACTGAATGTAATGATTGGATTATCATCACATGAGATGTTATATAAGGCTACGCCCATGTAAATATAAATAAGGACTTCATTTATCAATATCCGACTGTGCACCAGAGTTGTTAAAAAAGTTAAGTAGCTTCATGATTTACAAGATAGCTGATCTAAAGATAAGCTAACGTCAATTATCATGTAATAACGTTAAGAAAACTTTTACCCAGGCACAACCCCAGGTACAGGTTCCAAATTCGCCCCCTACATCAAGTACTGCTGTGATCCAGGAGAAGAAGTTCCTCCTTAAGCAGATAAAGCCACCCGAGTTTGACGGGAGAGGCAGATTCGTCCAGTCTGATGCTGAAATTTGGATTGAATCTATGGAGGACTACTTTGAAGCAGCTGGTACTGCGCCTACCAATCAGGCCATGCTCGCCAAATTAAAACTCACCGGCGAAGCTAGACTATGGTGGAAACAATGGTGCAGGGATCAAGGGACTTCAGAGGGGTCCGTCACCTGGGAGAAGTTAAAGAAAGCCGTGCAGGGGAGATATTTGCCACCTGCATATCGTACACAAAAAATGAATGAATTCTACGAGCTAAAACAGCTAGGACTCACCCTTGACGCATACTACTCTAAATTTGTCTCACTCTTAAAGTATGCGCCACAGATGGACACGACGCAGCAGGTGTCCAAATTTTGCGCGGGCTTAAATCCACCTGTAAATACCCGTCTCGAATCTATGCGATCGTCAGATCTTCAGGATGCACTCATTCGAGCGGCACCTATAATTCAGGAAGTGCAAGCTAGACCAAGGGGTAACAAAAATTGGTCTTATAGCGACCCGAACAGAGGAGCATTCAGACCCCAAGTGAAGAGAGTTCAAGGTCACAATCAGGGACAAAGGAAGAAAGCAAGGACAAATAACGTCAACAACTTTGTTCCTACTCACAGTAATGGCCGAAACCTCCGATGTTTCCACTGCAACGAACTCGGTCACTTCAAAAGGCAATGTCCCAAGCTCAGCGAGGGACATCGTCAAGGTGCAGGCCGCGGTCAAGGAGCCGCCACCCGTGGAAGAGGAAGAACTACATGCATTACCAATAGGCAAAGATGTGAAGCAGAAGAAGAGGAAGATCCGACTATGGAAGTAGAATTCGAAAGAGCGACAGTCCATGCCGCTTTACACAAGAAGGGGCCGAATCGCCAGTTCTCGGTGATTCAAACACCGTCGGACTATCAAGGTAAAGGTTTCAAAACCTTGATTGATTGTGGCAGTACACATTCCTTTATCTCACCAGCGTGTGCAAAAAGATTAGGAATAGCCACAGTAGAAGCACCTACCCTACTTGTGGAATTGGCAAACGGTCGTGAGGTAACTTGTACTAGGCAAACTGCTAAGAAAGAATTCTTTCTGGGAGGAAAGAAAACCTCAGTCAAATTCAGAGTCATGAATTTAGGTATCCATGAGTGTCTACTCGGGATGGATTGGCTTAAGCCTAATGACGCCCACATCCACTGTGGAAAGGGTCAAGTTTCCTTTCGAAACTCTGAAAGGGAGTTTGTTACAACTCAAGGTGAGGCAGGAGTGCCAAGAATCCAGTTAGCCAAAGTATCGCGGATCATAAAAGGAGTTAGAAAGGGATTACCTGTTTACCTGATCAAACTCAACAAGTTAGATCAAAAGCAAGAGTCTCATGAGGGACCCTCTTGGCTAAAGGAATACGCTGACGTATTCCCTGAGGAATTGACTGAACTTCCGCCTCCAAGAGAAGTTGATCATGAAATAAGGCTAGTGCCTGGAGCTGCACCAATTGCAAAGAGACCTTATAGAATGTCCATACTGGAAGCTATTGAGTTGAAGGAACAACTCAAGCAACTGTTAGATCAGGGTTACATTAGGCCTAGCAACTCACCATGGGGAGCTCCAGTACTATTCCAGAAAAAGAAAGATGGGACACTTCAACTATGTATTGATTACCGTGGGTTGAATCAATCAACAGTCAAGAACAAGTATCCTATTCCTAGAATAGATGAGCTTCTTGATCGCCTTCAAGGTGCAAAGATCTTCTCCAAAATTGATCTTAGGTCAGGTTACTATCAAATAAGGATCAAGGATGAAGATATTCCAAAAACGGCCTTCAATACAAGATATGGGCACTTTGAGTTCTTGGTTATGTCATTCGGGCTTACAAATGCACCTGCCACCTTCAATAGATTAATGCAGGATATTTTTAGACCATATCTTGATGATTTCGTGCTTGTCTTCTTCGATGACACTTTAGTTTATTCTAAACAGGAAGAAGATCATGAACCTCAACTTCGGATTGTCCTTGAGACAATGAGGTCTCATAAGCTGTATGCAAAAATGAAGAAGTGTGCATTCTTCAAGCGTCAGATTGAATATCTAGGATTCATAGTATCATCAGAAGGAATATCAGTAGACCCAGCCAAAGTCAGAGATGTGCTTGAATGGCCAATACCAGTATCCGTCAAAGAAATACGTAGCTTTCTTGGCTTGATAGGATGGTATAGGGTCTTTATAAAAAACTATGCTTTGATTGCAGCACCTCTTACCGACTTACTAAAGAAGCAGACTTCTATTACATGGTCAACTCCCGAACAAAATAGCTTTGACCAATTGAAGCAATGTTTGGTATCAGCACCTATTCTAAAACTTCCTGACCTCAATAAGGAGTTCGAGGTAGTAACTGATGCCAGCATTCTTGCCTTGGGGTGTGTACTTATGCAGGAAGGTCATCCAGTAGCATATTCTTCAAGGAAATTGAAGAGTCATGAAAAGAATTATGCCACGCATGATCTGGAATTATTAGCTGTCATCCATGCTCTAAAGCTTTGGAGACACTACCTGTTGGGTAATAAGTTTACTCTAGTAACCGATCATAAGAGTCTCAAATGGATTTTTACCCAGAACAAGCTCAACATGAGGCAACGTCGGTGGATTGAAGTATTGGAGGAGTATGATTTTGAAATCAAGTACCGACCAGGGAAAGAGAATGTAGTTGCCGATGCACTCAGTCGCAAGGCATTCCTAAATTCCCTAATCTTGCAGAATCCATCAACGGCCAGATCTCTGGCTACAAAGGTATCTATGCCAAGCAACCCTATACTGGAACTAGCTAGAGAGGAAGCATGCCATGATTTGGCCTACCAAACAATGATAAAAGAAATATCTACCAAGGAGCAGAATCTGAAGTCACAAGCTAAGTATTAGGAATTTTCCATTGATAATGGACTTGTCTACTACAGAACAAGGCTATGTATACCAACAAGCCAGTCACTTAAGCAGAAGATATTATGGGAAGCTCATGATTCCCCTTTCGCAGGACATCCTGGCTATGCAAAAACTCTTAATGCAGTTAGGAAGAGCTACCATTGGGAGAGGCTCAAAGGTGACGTTCTTAAATATGTCACTGAATGTTTGTCTTGCCAACGTATCAAGGCTGAACATGTCATGATGCCAGGAAAATTGCAACCACTTGACATTCCCCAAATGAAATGGGAATTCATCAGTATGGATTTTGTTGTGGGCTTACCCCAAGTCCAAGGAGGATACAATTCCATTATGGTTGTGGTTGACATGCTTACCAAGGTTGCACACCTGATTCCAGTAAAGAAAAACTATAAAGCCTCTGACATTGCAAGATTATTTATCAAGGAAATATTCAAGCTACATGGGTTACCTAAAAGAATCATTAGTGATCGAGATTCTCTCTTCACATCACACTTCTAGAGAGCTATCTTTGAAGCTATTGGGACTCAACTCTGTTTTAGCACTGCCTACCATCCCCAAACGGATGGACAAACAGAGCGAGTGAATCAAATCATTGAGGATATGCTTAGGGCATACTGCTGTCGAGAGCCGAAGAGGTGGATTCAGTACTTGCCGTTAGTAGAATTTGCCTACAATGCTTCTTACCAGCAGAGCATTCAAATGACCCCTTTCCAGGCATTGTATGGTCATGATTGTCGAAGTCCCCTAAACTTTTCTGATCCAACCCTAAGAGTTGAAGCTTCAAGACAAATGTTGGAGGACATGGATGACCAAATAAGGTCAATAAGACAAGACATACAAGCAGCCAAAGATAGACAAAAGGCATATGCAGATTTGAAACGTCAAGAGAGGGTCTTCGGAGAAGGAGACATGGTCTTCATTCGTGTACGCCCTAAAAGGAGTTCTCTATCTCTAGGAGAATGCAAGAAGCTAAGTCCAAGGTATTGTGGGCCGTATAAAATCCTCAAATGCCTGGGACCCAATGCTTATAAATTGCAACTTCCTGATAACCTAAAAGTTCACAATGTATTCCATATTAGTCTCTTAAAAAAATATATACCCAACCCTAATCATGTACTTGATGACCAACAAATTGTAATGCCTAGTCAAGGAGTCCTTGAACTTAGACCGGATAAGATTTTAGATGTTAGGGAGAGACAGTTAAGATCTAGAACCTTGAAAGAATGCCTCGTCCAGTGGAAAGATTATCCCGAAGAGGATGCCACGTGGATAGATGAAAGCTCTCTCAACCTTCAATATCCCCAGTTTATCTCGAGATGAGGACATCTCGATTCTTCTAAGGGGGAGAGAATGTAATATTCCCACTCGTGAATATTGACTTCCCCCACACTGCGTAAACCTCGTGCAAAGGTTATCTTTCATATTGGAATTACCGGCAGTATAATGTGTAACCTGCATGCGAGAAATCGAGACCATCCACATTGGCAAAGCAAGCCGAGGGTTCAAATCCGCAATTCACACGTAAACACCCTCTTGGGAGGGGAAAAATGGATATTATTAAAGCAAAATTTTTTTATTTATCCCTTTCCCCCAGCCGATGCACGGCTGGAGGAGAGGGAGTGTGGGGGGATGGGCTTGGTTGAGTCGTGGGCTGCATGAGGAGGGGGGAACCCATGCAGGGGGCCACGTGGTGGAGCTCTTCTCCCCCCCCCCCTTGTCCTATATATACACCCTCTAAGGTGTTGAAGAGGGAGAGGGGGGACAGACGGCTGCTGCCATCGCCGTGTTGGGAAGGCGGAAAAGAAGACTGCATGGGGAGAGAGAGAGAGAAGCTGCTGCCGCTGTCGATGCTGTGGGCTGGAGTGCGAGGGCTGGAGGAAGCTGAGGTCGACGCCGTGCTGCTCAGGGAGGTTGTCGAGAAGGGGGGGAGAATCATGATCTGCCGCCCTACCGTGGAAGTCGCCGCCCAGGCTGGACGGCCAACACCTCCACTTGGGCCGCCATAGACCGTCAGGCCGCCGCCAATCCCCCTGACCAAGTCAACCCCCCATTCGACGACATCCTCCTTTATTAATTCCCCTTAATCATCACCTTAATCCCATGCTATCAGAGGAGATCAGAAGCTTCTCTAGGAAGCTTCTAAGGGATAAGGCCTTTGGGTCTTGTTCTTGCATACCTTCCCAGTTTTAAAACCGGGCTCCTAAAAGCTCCATTCCCACAAGCCTTCCCATAAGCCCCAACCCCACAAGCTCCCGGGTCTTCAAAGATCCGATTTCCGGTGAAGGAATCTCCTGCGTACAAGGGAGAATGCACATCTCAAGGCTGTTCGGAGAAAGCGTAGAAGCGAGGGTAATCCGCAGAGTTTGTGATCACGCCTACGATGGCCCCCAAGAAGTCGCAAGGCATGCCTGCGGGAGGTTCTTCTCCTAGCATTCACGTGGACATCTCCCCGAGCCCACAAACCCAGGTTTTTACTATTGTGATTCCATACAAAAGTAATGCATTAAGCATGATAACTTCATGGATTAGGAAGCACCCGTGCATGTTCAAATTCACCTAGCCTAGTTAAATGCAATTGGGAAAATTGGTACTTTCAATGCTATAAACGCAAATTGTCTATCCATCTTACGACCTTAATAGTATATTGCCTTGTCGTACTTTTCAAAGTGACGAGCCTAGAACACCTATTGCCTATCATTATAAGGTTGGAATTGTTAAAGTGCACCGTTGACTAGACATGGAAAGACTAAGCGTATGTTTCATTTTTAGGCCACATCTTCCTTGTAATGAGTCATGAGTAAAAGTTAACACCCATAAGATGTTATCCGAAAAGAAGTAGAAGAGCACGAAATTAATCTTATGGACTTGCAAGTGGCATGCAAAATGGAAAAAGTTAACACTAGCTTTAGTTTTGTATGAACTTCATTAACTTCATTGTAGCTAGGAGAAAGTTGCGTTTTGCATAGTCGTCATGCAAAAATTTCGTTCATCAGGAGCCGCATTTAGGAAAGGTTGCATGGTTTATCAAAGCATGAGATTCTAAAGTGTAGACAACAAGGTTGTAGGCATGATTATTTGATGTAAGTCCTAGTAGGACCTAGGAAAGTTAGTATCCAGATTATCATGCATTTTTACTTTACCAAGGAAAGATAGGGTTATTGTGAACCATGTGATGCGTAGAAGCAATGAATCGCATGTTTACATGTATTGGTGTAGTTGTAACTATTTTTCCTCCTTTAGATCTAGTTTATTATCTCTAGGAAAGGCTCATCCTTGTCGCAAGACAAGTATATTGAATTGTCTAAATCACCTAATCCACAAGGGATTCATATAGGCATGGTTCAGTCGACATGATAAATATCCCAAGTGCTAACTAGGGTTTAGCGCGATAAGGATTCGACCTAGTTTTACACTTGTTGTCAAGTCAAAACCCTCAAACCCAAAGATCATACCCACATTCACGAAATGTTGAGTCAATTGGATGCTCATGCATAAAACGATCTAAGGTTTCTACCCTAAGGATCACTCGTTCAAATGATGAAACTCCGATTGAGTTGGAAATTCCTAGGACCGTGGCCTAATATAATTAGGAATGGGTTGGGTAAGAAGACACCCTAAACCCTGCTTCTCGGCTGGAGATAATTCCGTGACCAGAAAACGCCATTCAATGGGTGAAATGATCCCGTGGAATAGATGCAACACATGTGCAAAAAGTTGCAACATCGCATAGACTTGTGATTTGTTCACAAGAGAATTTTTCCATTTCTTGAAATGAGGTTGGCAAGTTATTGCGCAAATTTAACTTACAAGAGGATGAGTAATCATCCTGTTACATCAGCTTTCTTGGGGAATAATTGCCAAGAAAAAGGGGAGCTAGGTATTTGCCTGGAAGCAAATGACCAATCAATAAATTGAAGCGACATGGTCGCCAGGATTTACTATTAATAAAACCTAAGGTATTGGTTAACTTTGGGTTAACAGGGTATGGCCCTAACCCAAGGACAACAAAAGGGTGAACAAACAAACCCTTGGGGATCTTGCCAAGTCGCAATTGATCCCAGATCGAATGCTGGATGCATTCGGAGAGAAAGATTCACTCCTTAACAGTTGGCCAAATAAACGACCACTGAAATTGATTGTGCTTGTAATAGTTTAGAAAGCACGGTTTGCATTGTTTGCTCAAGGAACTAAAGGATGAAAAGATATCTAAATGCTTCAGGTTGAAGGCCTGAAGGGAGAGGCAGCTTCAGTTACCCCCGACTGCCTGCCTGACCCTAACCAAGGGGGTTGTTGACCGCGCCGTGAACGTGGATCGAACCCGCCGTGAGAGGTCTCTCCGTTGAGTTCTACTTGGAGCAGGAGGACGCTTGGGTGCCAGGGGGGCTCTGGCCGTAAATCCCTCGCCTTCCGGGTCCTGCACAAGAGGCTAACGTGACTTGGGATTGGATCTCGAGGCCCGCGTACTAGTCTACGGGCAGAAGCTTGGAATAGTGATCCCTGGCGGGTTACTGGATAGCCTTCGGGCGGATTATGGACAAGCCTACGGGCGGAACTCCTTGTATTTCAAAGATAAAATGATGAAATGATAATAAAGAAGTTGTTTGATATTGTTTTTCTATATCACGTGATAAGATTACGTGAAGGAACCAGTGCTTAACAGGGTTAATTAAAGAAGCTGATTGTTATATGTCAAATTAATGTGTTAGATAACTAAAACAAACCGAGGAAAATGCAGAGGATGGACCATGGGTCCGTCCTACGGATGGGTGGTCCCGGTTAGCCGGGAACTTTTCTCAAAAATCTCGATGAACAGCGGGATGATCATCATTATCAAAACGAATAATGAGAGCATTGACCTAGACCCGATTTACGGAATAGGACTATGCCTATTGGTAGAGAGGTTGAGTTTTGCATCCCTCTCATTTCCCATTCTCCTTGAACCAAGTGCAGCGTGAATCCGCTTCGGACCTGGCAGTTCGCTTGGGTCTGACGCTAGTTGCTGTTAGTTAATAACCAAATAGGAAAACCCAAATTCCGGTCGATCCTAAGCGGGAACGGCCAGGATACTTCCGCTACATGGCAGACACGGGAAGACCTAGATTGCAAAACCCGTAACATTCCAAGGGAGTGCCCGGCGGAGTTTTCTAGACATCCTTTCCGATGGACTGCTAAGACGTGTCCTGGATGATTCTGGTGGACACGTTACATACACATATTAAAAATTAGCTTTTGCATATATGTGTGCTCGCATTGTTGAGGTAGTACTAATGTGTCATTCTTGTTTTGGTGAAATTTTGTAGAGTCAATGATTACAAAACCACTTGGATGACGTTTGATTGTGCAATGCTCACCATTTGTTACAACTTCTTTAAAGTAGTTCACATCCAATACATATATAAAGAATCATCTGAAGTCAAGCTTCAGAATATCTTGGATCAAGCCATAATAACCTTCCATGGTACCATTGGCATCCTCAAAGTGAGCAAGGACACCACAATCTTGGGTATTTCTCTTTTCATCTATACGTTGAGTTCGAAGATATTTACCCTCACACCAAATAGCATTGAATAATGTGCACTAGTATTAAAAGATAAAAGATCAAACATGTCAATTATTTATATAAAATATAACTTATAGAAACAAATTAATTGATCGTATGTCTCACCTTTGATAAGCAACCTTGTGCGTATTCCCACTCTTCTTGAGATATATTAATTTCCTTCTCTTTTTCTATTCTCTCCATTTTCTCATGTAACCAATCTATATCAATATGGCGTGGGAGCGCATTTAGATGATCTGGAAATAAGACATTACGTCCATATCTAGTGCGAAATGCTTATCTTTCACTTTTTCTTCTTGCCCTTGCTTCATTATATAGTGTCACCCATTTGCTCATTACATCACTATTGAGCACACAAAAACTATTCAACTTATGAAGTTCTTCTTTTGTTAGCACTTTACTCATTCCTTTTCCTTGAGGTATTATAGAGGTCATCCTCAAGTCTTCATCATCTTTCCATAGTCGTGATTAAGAGGGATCCACTTCAGCAAGATATTCAGATATATAAACAAGGGATGATTGCACTAACCAACCCTTAGCCATGCTTCCCTCAAGCCGTGCTTTTTGTCTCACAAAATCTTTCAAGGTTTTCATGAAGCGCTCAAGAAAAAACATCCACCTTACATGATCTGCCCCACAAAGTGCGATCTCATCTATCAAATGTACAAGTAAATATAATTGAGTAGTCAAAATGGATCGAGGAAAAATTTCCTCCACCAAACAAACCACCTCAATAGATAATACTCGAGCATCTTGCAATGTGTTTGGATCAATTTTCTTCAAGCTCACGTATCTATCAGGATGTATTTGAGAATTATTTATTTTTGTGTAGAAATTCAAAGATATATAATGAAAAAATACAATGTATACACACCTCACAAGCTCTCCCATCTTGTAAATGATATCACATACATCTTTGGATACACAATGGGATATGCTAGTAGGAAGTACGAACTGAATGTAAACAATATTCATAGATCAAATGATTAGTTGAGGAAAAAGTCGTCATACCCCAAAGTTTACACATAGTTACTCCACTAATTACTATATTCATGGTTAGAGATACCTTTACTTGAATCATTTTGTGCCAATCGTGGGACTTCAAACCAGATAGTTACTCCACACCTCTTTTCTTTTTCTTTATGAAGGCTCCCTTGAGACATCTCATACATCCTGTGGGTGTTTGAAAGCTACATATTTGTTCCTTCACTATTTTTTCCTCGTTCCTTGACAACATCCAAGGTGCATGGGGTACCTCAATCTTTCCTCTAGGTTCAATGCGTGGCCAGGCTCATCTCATGCGACCAATGTTACGTAAATCCTCCCTTGCATTGACTGAATCACGAGCCCCTATCAAGTGATCCCATAATGTAGATACAACATTTTTTAATATGTGCATGGGGTCCAACAAGTGATTGATCTTGAGTTCAGTCCAGTACAGAAGACGAAAAAATATAGAGAACCTAACAAACAAACAATATATTATGTAAACTAGTCATCATGCTAAATACTTTAAAGTCAATCGAGAGAAATGCACTTCTTACCGACTCATGCCGAGTGGAGGGTGGCTGTCGGCATTAATCCATCTCTCCTTCCAATCTCGAATGGTTAGAGATTGTGAAGGCATTCCATTAGTAGGGAGAACATATTTGGGATGTTCAATAGGAAGAAATTGATGATGATTGTCGTAGATAACCTTTAAACGTGCCGGCCTAGAGGAAACTAGAGAGGGACCGCAAATAGGACATGCATGATATCCTAATATAGTTAAACTTGAACAAACAAGTGAATTAATAAAATGCAATTGATTCAAGTCTTGAATTTCAAATATAGAGTTATATACATGTACCTGAACACTCTCCGTATCCTGGAAAGTCTTGCATGGTCCACATCAACATGGCCTTCAATGTGAAATCTCTAGAGGATGCATATGCGCTTGTATCTTGCACCTCAATACCTTCCCATAACATTTCTAACTCTTCAATCAAAGCCTCTAAGTAAATGTCCATATTTTTTACCTTGTGCTTTCTAGGAATCAAAAGGGACAACATTACATGTCCCTTTTTAATTGCCATGGATGGAGGAATATTATAGTTCACTAATACCACTGGCCATACACTGTATGATGTGTTTTTGATGCCAAATGGATTGATTCCATCCATACCTAAACCAAATCTCAAATTTCTTGGCTCTTCTTTGAAAACGGGCCACAAATTATCTATATGTTGCCATGCCGGTGTGTCTGCAGGGATCCTCCATTTTCCATCACTTGAACGATGACTAGCATGCCATGACATGAGCTTTCCAATAGACTTATACTTGAACATAAGTTTTATACATGGAACAATCGAAAAATATCGCAAAACCTTACGAAGCACATCCATTGACTGCATCTCCACTTCATATCTTGATTCGCCACAAACAGGACACTCTCGTGTGAACTCATGAATCCCACAAAATAAGACACAATCATTGACACATGCATGGATCTTGACATAATCGAGGCCTCCCAGAGATGTCATGTAATGTCTTGCTTGCTCTCTCTTAGTTGGCAATTTTTTTCCTTTTGGAAGCATTTGTGATAATAACCTACATATATTTTTGAAAGTGAGTTAAAAAACCACCAACATATATTTCTGTCTGATTTCAAAATAGAACAATTAATATTTGATTCATAAGCCAAACTGAATTGACACCTACTTCAATAACGCATCCAAACTAACATTACTCCATCCATAAATTGTTTGAAAGTTAAGTATCTCGAGGGACGCACGAAGAACGGAGTACGTACAACCTTCATACAACGGAGTAGATGATGCTACGTATAGTGGATCATCTGGCTTCGTAGAGTGACCTTCTCCCTGAACCGGTTGTGAAAATAGATGGTGTACCATGTTGTCCAAAATCTCATCCTCTACGACTTGATGGGGCACTTCATGAGGGCTACCATCATGGTCGTGATTCTCTACTCTTCTTGAAGACTCTGCCTCCTCGCGTCAACGTTTTGCAGCCTCTCGATGCCTGGGAGGGACCATCTGAGGATGTTGCATCGCATCCTGCTCAACCACAAAAGGGAGTTTCATGTACGTTGATATATAATTCCTGTAACATAGACATACAATCTTAGTGGTAAAAAAAAACAATGAATACCGGTGATTTTTCTCGGTCCCATTCTCCATACAAGTTGAGGTGTGACATTGCCATTCGACGTGCTCCAAAAATACACCCTCGACAATGATCACACACGCATTTAATTTTTCGTCATAGCCATGCATCTCGATTATGAAGACGTAATGTTTCATTCTCACTTGAGGATGTGCTCATTGACTCATCAGCATGCACCACACTAGGTGATGACGACAACATGATTAAACCTAATTCATGACAACATCAAAATATTTGTCATTCATATATTTACATAAAAACTTCAAGCTAGCATATTAATTATTCTAAGATCTCAATTTTAAATACACAAAACTCATCATAAATACATTACAACTTATGATAAGAATTCACTATCAAAACTTATCTTAAAAACAAAGAATTATGATAAAGCCTAAATGCGCGTCTATATCCGCGTTTACATATGCATCTATATTAGCGTCTATTTGCGCATCTATGTTCGCGTCTATACTCGCATTTACATATACCTTAGACGCGCAAATACATGCCAAAATAGATGCACACTCAAAATTCAAACCATACTTAAATCATTTCTTTTCAAACTGCGCCTTTCCTTTCTTGCGTTTTTTGCGGTTCTAAAACTTGAGTTTAGCCGACATGCAGTCTCTTCATGCCTCACCTAGTCTCTTCATACCTCACCTCCTCATGACTCACCTCTTCTTTCATTTTAAACACACAAGAAGGGAAAAAGGAAAGCCAAGGAGAGGAAGAAAGAGAGAATAAGAGAGAGGAGAACAAGAGGAAGAAGAAGCAGCAAGCAAACAAGCAAGCATCAAGGGAGGGTAATTTACCAAGGAGAGGAAGAAGGAAACATGACTCACCTCTTCTTTCATTTCAAACACACAAGAAGGGAAAAAGGAAATCCAAGGAGAGGAAGAAAGAGAGAACAAGAGAGAGGAGAACAAGAGGAAGAAGAAGCAGCAAGCAAATAAGCAAGCATCAAGGGAGGGTAACTTACCAAGGAGAGGAAGAAGGAGAAGGAAGAAGCGCCACCACCCACCACACCAAACACCCAAGGTGAGTCTCTCTCTCTCTCTCTCTCTCTCTCTCTCTCTCTCTCTCTCTCTGCTCTGTCTGTGTATTAGGATTTATGATTCCATTATGTATTGCATTTTGTAAATCATCAATGGCGATTGTCGGACTAAAATCAGCCGACTGAGCGCGTGTACCAGCGCGTCTACATTTCAGTGTAGACGCAGGTATAGACGTGAAGAAATGTTTTCTCTCATTGCGTCTGAGGACGCGTCTTAGAGTGCGTGTACTGGCGCGTGTGGTCTACAGTCTACATGCGATGATACATGCGCGCGCTAGAGCATTGACCTAGAATATGCGTCTAACAGTGTGTCTATACTACATCTCAAATGCGGATATAGATGCACTGGAAAGAGGGTTGACTTTAGGAATGCGTCTGAGAGGGCGTCTAACCTGCAATTTAGACACGGTCATACACGCGCCAGCTCTCCCAGCTCTGATAAGAAACAATATATTTTTGCAATGATGAATGTGACCAATCCCATATTTGTGTTTATCAGTTTTCTTGTTTATGAGAAGCATTAGCACTTAAGTTTTATGCTCAATGTCTAAAAAAAGCTCTTTGAAAATGTTTAGGTATGGATGAAGGTAATATATGATTTTTTGTATGCAAACAAATTTATCTTTTTCCTATGTTTTTTTGCAGATGTCCTATCCTGGTTTGTCTAGCAATGACCCGGATCTAGATCGCATGAATGATACATTGGCCTTGTTCAGTAGGGGGATCAATGTATTTTTTAGAGGTTTTCCTAGTAGGGAAGACTTCATGGGAGAGATGACCAGACACCTTGGCCGCTCTCCCACAGCACACGAGGTGTTCAACATCATGTCTAGAATGCCTCTGACGTCTTTGCCTGGCACTACTTCCCAAACTCCAATTGCAGGTACTCCACATGCAGGTACTCCACGTGCAGCACCTGTTCATGCATCGGCTGAAGCACAAGCATCAGCCGACGCACGTGCATCTACAGAAGCACGTGCATCCAGTGAGGCAGAGGGTAGTTGACAAAGAGGGAGGAGGGAGAGTCGAGGGGGAGGACGAGGCTTGTGTGGGGGTTTCCTAGGAGGTGGCGAGTGATCACCCTCACCAGTCACCTAGAGGAGCCTATACGCCAGTACTATAGCACTACAACAAAAAGGCCTCATACACGCACATTTAGACGCGATTTTTGAATATAGAGAAAAACTTACAGGCGTGTCTATTCGCCCGTCTATTTGCGCGTCTATCATTCCGCATCTATAATTGCATGTATCGATGAATTTACACGCACAAATAGACGCGCAATAGACGCACATATACACGGTCATATAGACACGCTGATAGACGCGCTTTTACAAGCACTGATAGATACAAACGAAAAACAAAAAATATTATTTTTTAAAGAAAGATATTTAATTTCTTTTTTTAATTTGAATTATGCAGCGCGTGTATGATCGCGTGTAGTCTGCATTATAGACACGTGAATAAACGCGAATTACCTGCAATTTAGATGCGCTGATAGACGCGCAAAACAGAACTGGAAAAAAAAAGCCAGAGAGCATGTGGTTGTTGTGTATTTGGGAAAAAGACAATGTATCTTATGGGCACGAGAATTGAAAGTAAAAGTCCATGTATTCATTATATATCAAAGTATTTACAAGGGAAGTTTTGAGTGCTTACGACCTAAAGCGTGGCCGCAAGCAGTAGGCTCAAAGAGATATCATATATATACAAGAAAAGAAGGCCTTATGAGGAGGTATGGTGCTCCTCTACAAATCTGAAGAGGAAACATCCTCGCTAGTACCACCATGGCTACTAGGGTCGCTATCCCCCTCCTCGCTGTGCTCCACATCCGGATTCGCCTACACACACAAAAGATCAGGGTTGCTTAAGGTGGAGAAAAAGTTATAATTAGTTATACTTTTAATAGGAAAGTAAGAAAAACATACCTCCTCTGGTTGTCAAATCCTCATGGCCCGGTTGTATTGGTCCTTAGTGATGAGACCCTCCTCATAAAAGTAAAGCCATGTCGCTGGACGGTTATGGCCTCGATGGTAACCTACCTCTCTAGGGGTAGGTGTCCTACCAATGATGATAGTCTGCAAAACATTTAGAGATATACAAAGAATTAGACGTCACAATATATTAGACTAAAATATATAAAGAATTTAAAGAAATATAAATTTAAAAAAACTAGAAATCAAAATATACTTACAAACTCTGCCTCCCACGACTCTCTGTTGCCCGATCCATAATGCGACGATCCCATGGTTTCCATTTGGATCCGTCGCGCCTCTGCGTGCTGGCGACTCTTCACTTTCTCAGCTACTTTCTTCTTGGCTTTTTTCCACTCTACGCGGTGGCACATAGGTGGTTGGCTCTAGGATCCACACCCCTCCTCCAGCCTCCAGAGTGAGTCCTTGGCCCGTGTCATGAGGTGGGATCTTTTGTTGTGAAGCATATCCCTCACTTTTGTACGTCCCCAATCATTCGAGAATCGCTGACCCTTAGGATTTGGGTACCTCCTATGGACTGCCCTCAACACCTCCTGCCACAAGCCGCTTTTCTGATTTTTGAAGGCAATGAAACAATCTTTATACGTCGCATGCACGACGCTCCTCATGTACGCCATTACATCCCTCCCCTCATCATCATGAAAGATGCCACCGGCATCTGTAACTCTATAGTAATGGCATACAACCTCCTCTACATGATCTACAGGTGAGGTTGATCGCTCGCCACCTCCTAGGCAACCCCCACACAACCCTCATCCTCCTCCTCAACTCTCCCTCCTCCCTCTCTGTGGACTGCCCTCTGCCACGCTGGACGCACGAGCTTCTGCAGATGCACGTGCTTCTTCAAATGCTTGTGCTTGAGTTAGGAGATATCCGTTAGTTCTTAGTAAAGGAGGATTCCCAATTGGTATTGAACCAACTAAATGGGACATACACAATTCGAAATCCTATTCTCTTTATGTATTATCGCATTGCTATGACCCTACTCAACGAGTTTGAGAGAGAGTCTCTTCAGCTAGTTCCACATTATTGGAATCAGTTTGCCAACTCATGAGTAGACTTTGCTTATGAAGAATACCTTTTCTTTAACTATGGTGCTAGTTTGGATATCTCTATTGATGATGAGATGGGACCCAGTCGATTATGGGGGCTTTTATCATAACATTAGGGTAGTTTTGAGGTCTCGAAAATGCCATGTAAGCGATCCTAGAGAGAGAAAATACTTTAGGAAACAAAATCATTTTTTATATTTTGTAAAAAATGTATATTTTGGTAAGTAAATATATAAAAATTTGTTAATAAATCATTTTTGCAATATTCTCATAGTCATATCAAACCTAGAAATCTAAGCCACCATAAAGGTGACAAAGATTGTCATAATGAGGATCTTACTCATCCTCATTAAAGTGAAAACTAATATTCAATTTGAGTTTTGTTCGAAGTTTGATTACTTTGCTCCATTCTCATTATATTCTTTCTTTTCCATCCTTATTAGTTTCTTCTTTGTTTTCCTTCTTATTTCTAATTCGTATAGTTTTTCAATCCAATCTTCTAATCACATCCTTAACTATGGATCTCTATAGCTCTAGTAAATGGCCTCTCCATCATCTTCATATTGAGTTGGATAGTGAGTATGAACCAATAAGGAAGAGAATAAAACCCATGACTATTATAGAGTCTATGAAACATATACTCATGTTTGAAGGAAATAAGAAACTTGATATTTGGTTAGATAGCAGGCTATATCCTAAAGATCCTAGCAAAAATAACACTTCTCCTTTCTATAATAGCTATTCATTGTTGAGGTTCATTGGTGATGGTTATAATGGATTTTTAGGTTATACATGTAACTTGGTTATAGAAAAGGATGTCCTCAAATTGGAGAACCATATTTTATCAAAACATAACAAGGAGTTACTGCAGAAGCTAAAGGGCTATCAACAGAGGATTCATTCATTGGAGAAATGCATCAAATCTTATCAGTGAAAGCTAGAGGGTTATCAATAGAGGATTCATTCACTGGAGAAACACATCAAATCTTATCAGTGAAAGAAAAGTATTTTAGGCCTTTGAAATCGAAAAAAGGCTCTTAGAAATATTGAGAGTCTCAGACAAGGAGGAGGTGGTTGTAGTAAAAGAATCCAAGCATCAAGGTACATTTTTTTACACTTTAAAATATAAAATATTACTTTGTTTATAATTAATTGTATTGATTTGTGATGTTAATTTTGTTTAGGTCCCTTCTTCAATTGAATGCAAGTGAAAGTGATTCTTTGAAAGAATATTATTTTTATTATCATCTTCTTCCTTCAGTAGTTTCAAAAGATATTTTCAAGAGCAAGAAATTTAAAAAGACAAAGAAACAATGCTTTGAGTTATTTATAAAGGACCATTCTTTGGATACTGAGCTACTACAGAAGACACTAGATAATATTGGCATCAGTCGAGATGCTTATAAACAACTTTTCTAGCTTTTGCAATCAAATATGAAGCAAGGACGAGTATGTAATTGCATAATTCCAAGGCCTTCTATGGTTAGAACTATTAGACAAAGAGTGAATAAGAAAGTGATGGAGATTCTGGGTAAGCCTTTCCATATCAAGGCTAGCTTCAAGGGCAAGAAAAAGGAAGATGTATTCAATGAATCTAATAATATTTTCCTTGACTTTCCCACCCTAAAATGTTTAATGATTAAATTATATGATTTGTCACTAGAAGAGGCACAAGGAGTGGCTAGATTTGTAGTTAAACTTAATGAAAGTGAGATTCTAAAATGTACAAAACTAGAGAGGGTCTCTATAACCTTAATTAATAGAGCACTTTCATTAGATCATTGCAATCCCTCAATGTCATTTAGTGCTCAATATCGAAACACAACATTTGGTGGCTAGGAGCATTCAAAGTAGATACAAAGGATTTTGATATATTGTATTGGGTTTTTCATCGAACACCAATACTTGATGTTATTAAGAGACAGCAAGAAGGAGAAGAGCTATTTGTTGAAGGATTTGGAAACTATAATATTGCGTGGCACATAGCTAGTGACTTGAAGACACTTAAATGTATATACAATGTATCAAAGGGAGCCAACTCTAGATCTCCTTGCATGTATTGCATGTCCCTAGCCATAGAGTTGAACTCAAGCAATTGGAATAGAGCTCAACAAGGATCCACTATTTAAACCAGTCCTAGATATTCCTTTAGTGAATGCCCATATCTGTACACTTCATGCGCTTTGTAGGATAATTGAAAAGCTTGTTCATCTTTATATAGGATTTGCATGGAAGGTGAAGCCATTATCAGCTAGAACAAATGCTATAACAAAGATTGAAAAAGTCTTATCTACAGTTGTTTTGCATGCTGGTAATGTTGTTATTGAACCAGATCTTCAAAAGTCTAAGGATGGCAATTGTGTCCCCAAAAAGCCATCTATTGGTGGAGTGAAGGGTAGAAGGTTCCTAGACTTTCATGGGAGACTTGGTAATATAAACTCTAGGAATGGTGGCTCAACTATTAGATACAATCAGTGGAAGTGCCTACATAATGTAGTTAAGGATCATACCGATAATGGATAAGCTCGGAATAGAAGAGTCAATGTTTGGGAAACACTAGACAAAGTATTATTTTATCGTGAGAAAACTGAGTGCAATGATGATGATCTCAAAGACTTTAAAAACCAATTGAACCTTTAAAAAAAAAGGCAATGACAGAAGCTTGTGGCAACCAACATTTCACTCACTATATGGTAAGAAGTTTGCATATGTATGTATCTTTATTGTCTGACTCATATAGGGTTTTCTGATTTATTTTCTTTATTTTTAAACTATGCATCATATTTTATACAACGATGCTCCATTTTTTATCAAGAAATATGGATCTCTATCTATCTGGTCAACCCAAGGTATGGAAAAATCACATTATCAAGCAAGAACAAAATACTTCAAACACACAAGACATGGAGGTGGAAGATACAAAGCAAACAAGTTATAGTCTTTCAATGGTTCTATAGACAAATTTGGCACAAATTCAAGCTCAAAGACACAACGGCATCATGTAATACATCATTTTCGGCAAGGAATATATCCACTATTACCCAAAGAGAAAAAGAAGAATATTTAAAGTCTTGTGCAAAGCAAAGATATTCAGAATGGTTACAAACTAGACAAAGAGATGGAAAATATGGGTTTCAAGAAACCCTTAACATCTTTTAGTCTGACGTTGTTGCAGAAGAGTCTTTTGTTTTAAGGGAGTTCACTAGGTCCTCTAAAGGAATCTTTTGTTTCATCTCACTCGACGAGACCTCTACATTTTAGGAACTCTTGTTTCCTATAGCCTAGTAAGAGCTTCAAATTCTTGGCATCTCCTACATGGGAGAGGAAATAAGAGCCAATAACTCCAAAGTATCCTATCCTAGATCCATTGTATCCATGCATGAAGCTAAAAACTCTTACAAGTTCTTCCTTCTCTACCAAAATTATCTTCTCTGAACCTCTATTGAAAGCTTAGGATCCAATCACCTTGGAGATAGCTTTCAAAGCTATTATTGGTAAGCTTGGAGAGCTTCATAACCTGCTATGATAGATTGCAACTGTTTGATTATTTAAGCTTCCAATATAATGACCAAGTCCTTAAAGCTTCAATGGCCGCCTTAAAGCTTCAATGGCCTTGAGCCCTTGGCTCTTCCAAGAAAGTTGTCTACATATTCAATTTCTATCTGCATAATAAACCACAATAGTATAAGATGTGAGTAGATAAATATTCAATAATATTTGCCTATAATGCATAACATACTATAATATAAATCATAATGGATATCTTAGAATTATCTTCCATACCTTGGGGTTTTCATCTTCTTCAAGAAGACTATCATCATATAGATCTATTGAACTTTTTGGTTTCTCCTATAATGGACTTCAGTTTCTCTTCATACCCCATGTTATCAATACCAAGTCTCTTCTGAATCTGCCTTTTCATATTCCACGATCTAATTTATACAAGAAAGCAAGGCTATAGATATGTCTTGAAAATTCTCTCTCTCAACATCAACACTTGCCGGCAATTTCTCTTCATAACCTATAAAATTCTTATCATTGTGATCCCATGGTGCAAGAATTGCCAAGCAGTAATCTTCTCTAAGATCAAAAAGGTGTTGAATATCATTTACCAATACATATCTCTTTTTGTTGATGAGATAACTGGGAAATGTTCAGACACATGTAAGAGGACCTATTTCAATCTCTTCACTCAACTCTATCTCATTTTCTTCCACTTTGTAATGTTCTTACTTTTAAACAAAGCAATATCAAATCCCTGTGCTAACTAGTTCTCAATATCCTCCTAAAACATTTCCTCCTTCTCTTCAACTTCTTTGTCTTTGCATGCAATATCCTCTATCTTCTTCTCTTCTATTGTATCTGAAGAACAACTATCCATGTATTGAAGATATACAAGAAATCCAACATCCTTCTGTACAAGAAGACATTGATGTTGATTCTGATGAAAAGGGCAATCTACTTTCCACTTCTTAAATTCCTCATCAATAAGGCTAAACCTTGTATGCAACGTTATTCTAGCAGCATTGGTAGCTTCCATTATATTGCTCTAATGGACAAATCCCTAAATCTCTAGGCCTTGTACATGTCTATCATAAAACTCCCTATAATCCTTGAATTTATCTTCATCCTTTAATAGCTCTTGCAAATCAAAGGGAACATTGAGCATACCTTTGATGTAAATAAATCTAGATGAATCTCCAGTTGCATGAAGAAAATCAAAGAGATTTTCATCACAAGTATCCTCCAGATCCTCCTCCTCCATTCCCTCCAAAGAAAACGTCCTTTTAGTCATCCTGATCACTCACAAAAAAGTATAGAAGAAAAATTAAAATTAGGAACATAATTACCAATCCACATCTGCTCATATCTAAAAGACTAAAGAAAGATTAATAAAAATTTTAAGTCTAAATCTACAGTAACATGTTTGTCATGCTAGAGATTTAGAAATGCAAGATGAATGAAGTGAATTCGAACTTTATGCAGCATATAAAGCCAAAAAATTTAGTTTCCCATCGATCGAAATTTGTTATACATCCATGACTCATAAAACACGAAAACGATGATCCAAACTACTTCACAGTTCATAAAATCGTATTTCACACGTCACTTGAAAAAAAATATCACAATTTTGCATTTAAAACATCCAAAAATTTGGTAAAAAACAATGTATCTAGAATATCAAAATCCCATCGTTTAATGGAGTCACTACCACAAACGTACATGGCCTCTTATGTTTTCCCTCAAGGTGAACTCTTGATAATTTCAATGAATTATTTGACATTTTCCAATGTGGGAATATCTTTGTTTTTCCCCACACTATTCAAAATCATAAACTCTAAAGGAAAGACCTAGCTAGGGGCAATTGTGTAAAACTAGTTTCATAATATGAAATAAGTTTCATAAATTCTAGTTCCATGAAATGTGATAACAAACTTTCAAAATTACATAAAACTAAGAAAACGTAATTTCTTTTTTTTTTCATGAAACACAAAAATATACTTTCAAAACAATTAAGTTGTAAAATCATGTTTCACATGTCTATGAATCATTTGATCATCTTCAATACCTTGAAATTCAGTGCACGAGGGAAAAAATGACGATAAAAAGTTTGGTACGTGAGATTTTCCATCCATGATACTGAGAATAAATGTTCTATTGTTAGAATACACTTGGTAAAGCTTACTATGCTTACAAGATAAAATAGCTCGAGACAAGACAAAATACATCGAAGACCCGACCCTATATATATATGTATATATATATATATATACACACACACACACACCACACATATACATATATATGTCAATGGTCACCGCACGTTTGTCCAAGATGCACTAATTTGGAGGAGCTAAGAAAAAAAAAGCTAAGAATTATCTTTACCTTTAAAAAATGAGCCATATAAGCGTAATCATTCCAAAAAGAAATGACACAACTTTCCATGAAAAAACGGTCTTCCCGTCGCACATGTGAAATTATTTACACATTAGGGTAGCCACATGTGTAAACGAACATCCTTTTAAACCCAAATCCTAACCCAAAAAAGAGTTGTTTTGAAGACAAAGCTCTTTCTATCCTCAATCACATCGACACAAGCTCGCTAAGATACAATCCAAAGTTATTCTTCACTGCAAGGCGACTAAAGAAGGTTTCCTTACCCATCTTATGCATCGAACCCTCAAAAATGTAAGTTCTTGGAAAATTTTAAGGTTACTCCGAAACACTTGCCAAATCTGGCCAAACTTTACAAAAAAAGGCCCGACATAGTAAACAAAATTACTCATGATCTTCCAATTGATAAGAGTTCATTTGAGTTTCATACATGGCTGAGAATGCAAGTTTCCTCAAATGGAATTTTTTCCACTAACACAATTTTAGTCATGGCACCTCCCATGGACAAGACTTCTTTTGTGTTTCATACGTCACTCGAATGCAAGTTTCTTGATATACAATCATGGCTTGTAAAACTTCATGATAATAAGAGGTTCTATTCTTACGATAGTTATTGATAATAACATGTTCTATTTTGAGACATGTAAAACTTCATGACATTTATTCTCTTTGATCAAATATGTGTCCTAAAAAGGAGTGACATATGAAACGCGATAAGTCACGTTTCTTCCCTTGGAAAAAACTTCTTTCGTGTTTCATACAACTCCAGAATGCAAGTTACTTGATACTCAATCCTAGCTTGTAAAACTTCATGATAATAAGATTTTCTATTTTTAGGATACTTGTTGATAATAAGATGGTTTTTTTTAGACTTGTAAAACTTCATGACATTTATTATCTTTGATCAAATATGCATCCTAAAAAGGAGTGATGTGTGAAACACGAGAGGTGTTTGTTTCTCTTGTCTAGAAGGAGTCCTCGCGCGTTTCATATGTATTTTGCCTACATTGTTTCATTCTATTTGAAGGTAGACTATGTGATTAGTGTTTGTTTGCTATTAGGTGATTCTAGATAACATTATGTCAGAAATTTGGAGATTTGTCTTAATCTTCTTGTATTATTTGTTTTCTTTGATGTTTCAGATGGTAAGAATAGAGGCCACTACAAGGAAGTAGAAGGTTGATCCTAGAGGTCTTGCCTCAATGATCCATCAGTCCTCCAAGCCTTCCAAAATTACAAGGAAATGAATGCCAAGGAGAAGGTTCTCACAACATGTTAGGTGCCTTAAGAATAATAGAATTGAAATGAAGGCTTTGACTAATGCAATTCCAAAACTATCTTTTCAGAGGCTTGTTAGAGAAATTTGTGACAAGTATAGCCTGGATAGTTTTAGATGGACTAGGGCAACTCTCAACTATATTCAGGAGGCTACAAATGATTTTTTTAATTGAGTTTTTCCAAGATTCTTATATTTGTGCTACTCATGCACATAAGCTTACCCTTATGGATAAAGACATGATAATTCTCAGCAGATTGAGATACAAGTTTTCAAAGGTCCTTGACCTAGTCCCCCTTTCTGATGTGAAGGCTTTTAATATTTTTAATGTCCCTCCATATAGAAATAGAAAAACTCATCCAAGTCTTAAGGTTGAAGATGTCACCCATGAAAAGGACACAAGACAACATGAGAAAGAGGAAAAGGCCACAGAAGAGCATTGCCAAGCAAATAAATGGAGGTAGTATAAAAGAAAGAAGAAAGAGAAAAAGGAAGCAGAACAACTCCCATCATTTGAAGAGGGGTTATCTACCCTTCTTGATAGGGTTGACCTTAAGTGCTTCAATGTTTGTTGCTTTTTACTTGGTGATATTAACAAAAGATATGATATGTTATTTTTGGACTTTGACTCTGTTCAAATTCTCAAGAATAAAGTGAGAGAAGTGAATGACTCTATTATTCTTGTTGGGATGAGGTATAGTATACTAAAATTTATTTTTACTCACTATATTTTTCTAGCAATAGATATTTATGTTGATGCTTACACTACAAGATATAGCCCTATACTAATGTTAATAGTGACAAAAATGTAAATAAAAAAAATTTCCCCTGTCGTCGGAAAAAGCATCATTATTAGCAATGCCATAGAACAGTTCGTATTAGCGGCGTTATCAGCGTCGCTATTTGCATCGGTATCAAATGTGACGCAACTCCTGTCAGCAAATTAGAAGACCAAGCTCCACTCCAACCATCCTCTGGAAGAGGGAGATCCATCGTTGAGAGCTTCATATAGAAGGCCAACTTCTGTAACTAATAGTGAACAAAAAAGGAATGGTCCGAAGAAACATACTCTTGAAATTGCTCAAATGTAGACCATAACAAATCCATCCTGGACTGCAATCTTTCCACTTTATCTTGAAACAACGGACATAATGTGGCATGTCTCTGGAGAACTGTCAAGTCCTACTAAGATATAGAAGGAATCATAGGAACATTGGAACTTGGAGGAATGGACTGTGATTACACCAGTTGGTCCTGCAACTGCTTAATCTAGGAAGCTTGGGATTCCAATGTATTGTGAGCAGTCTGCAAAGCTAACAATTTTGTATCTAAAAGAGTCTTAAACTCTTGAGCTTCTATGGACATTTTCTCTTTCACTTCCGAAACTCTAGTGACCTCTGACTGAGCCTCTACTAACTGATTTTTCAAAGAAGATATTTCTTCTCTCTGGATCTCAATCATTTGTGTCTGCTGCTCCATCTGCTTAAACAGATCGGTAAGAGTTTCTTTAGCAGAGGCTAACTCTATGGTTGGCTTATGCAACTAGTCTTTGGATTGCATCAATTCTTCATAGAAAGAAGCATATAACTGTTGAACACAAGCTGTCACTGAGAGTTCAATAGAACTCTGGATGTTATTACAAAGGAAAGGAATGGCATCCCCTGATACTAAACTATTCAGTGAAGGAACTAATATTTCCAAAGAACCCTCTCGATGTGCCCTGAATAAATTGTTACATGTGAGGTAGGCAAGAAGGTCACTTCCAGAGGTAGCAGAAACTCTTACTGAAGGAATGTCTGGGGGAATTTTATCTGCCACATGCTTCAAGCACTTCCGCTGAATGACCAATAGAGGAGGGGAATCAAGATCCTCTATGTCAATGGGTTTTGAATCCTGTGAAGGCGGAGGGGGATGAACTGGATTAGATGGAGGAGGAGGAAGCACACTCTTCTTAAGGCCTGAATATGTCAAGAAAGCAGATAAATATGAACCATAAGTTATATTGGTAACATTCCCTCTGGTCACTTTGACAAAATGTTGGTCCATCTTCGTAAGTAGGTAAGTACTCCAGTCTCAATGGCAACCCCTTTTAACACCATCCTAGAAGCTGTGAAGAGCTCCTTGAACAAATAATGAGATGGTGTCTTGGCAGGCATGAACCTATCTTGGAGAAATTGGCAGACTAGCTTCTAGAGAGAATCAGTATTCATGGACAAAGACACTCCTAAAGTGTTAATCACCTTCTTGACATCGAGGGCCTATTTGGTCTGCTTCTGTAACAGCTTGAGAATCTCATCATTTGAGAATAACTGTCTGGCTATAATAAAGGGTTCTCCTTTGTAGGGAAGAGATAAAGCCTTCCCTAACCCTCTAGGTGTCAAAACCATGGAAGTACCACGAACCAATCCCGATTTCTTACTGTATGATGCAAGAAACGTATCATACAGGGATGGATCATCTGGAATCAGAGGAAGTGAAGCAGTCACAAAAGTTACAAGGCCTACTTTCGCGATAGGCTCAAAAGTCTGTAGGGTAGAATAATCGCTACTGATCAATGGGACATATTGAACAGGAGGAGGAGCTTGAGGTGCCATTAAGATAGATGGAATATACACACACCACAAACATAGACAATCAGAGAGAATGCCTGTAAAACAACAAAATAGCTATAAAATAAATCAATCAGAATAATCACACAGAGACATAACTAACCAATTGACCACCCCAAACAACCCACATTCTAAAAAATTTTCGACATGACCCCTACACATATGCGACCGAAAACTTCATGCTATGCAACAAGCAGGCACCCAAGACCCCGTATCAAGAAAAAAAGAAAAAACTACAGACCGCACCCGTAATCATATCACACAAGAAAACCATAATACATCAAAAACCTAATCAGGACATAACCAGAAGTTTGATAAACAATGTAAACATAAAGGACTATACGTGCCCATGCCATGAAGCATATTTATTTAAAAGGGGGAAAAAGTGTAGTGAGGGGAATGATTTTAGTGAAGGGTTCATTTTGAGAAATTATTAACAATGGTTGAAATTTTATTAGGTTGTAAACCTTAATAAGAAAACGACGGTTCATTTTTAGACCTTATTTTTTTTAAATATTTCTTTTTGTTTTATTAAATAAATATCAAAGAAATATTAGGGGGATCACATTTTGTATAGGCAATGTTAATTAGTGTTTAGTGTTTAAAAATTTAATATAGGTGTGGTTTGATTTTTTCTTTTGAATTTTTTGTTTTTTTGTATATCTTTATTTTTCAAATGTTTCAAAAGTAGTCAAATGCATTGATAGAATTTTTGTGATTTTTTTGAATTTAATTCTGATTTTTAGAGATTTTTAATGATTTTTTCTCAATTTTTAGTGAATTTTAAAAGGATTTCAAATATTATTAATTTTTATTTTGCAATTAAATCTTTATATTATAATCAACAAGATCATCCGAAAAACTACCAAATTTATTACTGAATTTTTTAGTTTTTTTAAATTGATTTTTAATCATTTTTTAATGTTTTTAAGTGTTTTTAGGTATTTGTTAGGTAGTTTTCTCGGGTTGGTGGAAAATCAAAAGAGATACCCGGCTGTGTGTGAACAGTTGTGTATGCTCGAGGATGGCATGCACCACCGCACAGAGAAGACCCAACGCGCGTCCTCATGCGTGAACACCCGCCACTGACCATGCCTGTACGCGCGCCCGCACTACGTGTGAACAGGGGAGGTAGAGTGGAGAAGGGGTAGGAAAGGGAGCTAAAACGGGGGGAAATGGGGGTTAGTGGAAGTTAGTGAATTAAGTAAGTTAAGGAAATTAAGTTAATTAAGTTAATAAGGTTAGGTAGGGTAACTAAGTTACTTAAGTTAGGTAGATTAATTAGGTGGAGTAGGTGAATTAAGTTAATTAGGTTAATTAGGTGAATTAGGTTGAGTAAGTTAGGTAGGTTGATTAGGTTGATTAAGTTAGGGGGATTAAGTTGATTAAGTTAGGGCAATTAAGTTAATTAAGTTGATGAATAAAGGAACCTAACCAGGAGGAAGATGTGTGGAGATGTTGGCCCGTGGCATGGTGGGAGGAGGAGGGGAGAGAGGCGGCGAGAGTGGCGCTGCGACGGGAGGAAGAGGGGAGGTGGGTAGCGGCACGTGACAACGAAAGAGAGGAGGAGGCGTTTGGCAGTGTTGCGGTAGGGGAGAGGAGGATGGCGTCGCGGAGGAGACATGGGAGAGGAGGGTGGTGTTCGATAGCAATGAGGCAGGGGAGAGGAGGATGGCGTCACAACAGGGGAGACAGGGGAGAGGAGGGTGGCCTTCGACGGCAAGGGAGACATGGGAGAGAAGGGTGGCGCCAAAGGAGGAGGGAGGGGAAGAACGAAGAGCGTTTGACAAAGGAGGGAGGGGAAGAACAAAGAGCGAGGGGGTGTTGCATGTGGCGGCAGCGTCCGGCGTTGGTGGAGAAGGAAGAGGAGGGGCGTGAGGAGGCGACAAGGGAGGGCAGAGAAGACGTGCACGAAGAGGAGGCCGCGGGCAACAAACAGGTAAGTCGTTTAAAAAAATAAATTTAATAGTGATTTTGTTTTTTGTTTTTTTCTTTTTTTAAAATTAATTAGTGATTGGTGTTGGTTTTCTTTGTGTTTGGGTGTTGTGTGATTTTGTTCTTTCTAAAAGTAATTTGTTAGTGGGGTTGGTTGTTTTTTGCAGTTTTTTTTAATTTAAATTTTGTTTTCTTGTTTTTTTTTTGAAATTTTTTTGAATGTATGCATTTGATAGTGGTGTTTTTTTTTTTTTTTGTGGTTTTTTTTGTTTGGTTTTTTAAAACTTTGTTTGGTTTGTTAAAAATGAGCGCACCCCCGTCTCGCGCGCATGCGCGGGGCGGGAGTAAAAAATTTACATCGGCGGGATCAGATGGGGTGGGGACGATGACACGCGAGTCACAGAGGCCATGGGGGCATCTTGAGGTGCGTAAAATCAAAAACATGCACGTTCACACGCGACACGAGAAGCATGACCACACGTAAAAAGGAAGAAAATTTAATAAAACCCAAACCATACACCGAATTGAAAAATCGTAAAAAGGAAAAATGTGGCAGGAGATGAGGGAAAGATGATAGAAAAATGCAACACGGGTTTCGGGGAAAAATCAGGGTATTCACATGGAAAAAATACAAAAAATAGACTTCAAAACACATATGTGTGTTAATATCGGAAAATTCGCTCATCGAAATGAAGTGTGGAAAGAAGAAAAAATGTGCAAAATAACGTATCAACAAACTTATCATGGAAAAACACGATTGCGATTGAGATAGGATGTGTTCACATGGAAAAAACCCAAAAAATGGACTCGAAAATGAACTCGAAAATTAATACAGGAAGAAGCAATTGCCGGAACGAAGTGCGATAAATAGGAAAATGTCCGGGGGAAGGGGATGCACAGGACTATCACATCAAAAATCACTGCGAGCGGAGAGAGGAGGGTTTCACATGCAAAAAACACAAAAAAAGATACCCGAAAACACATGGAAAAATTAATAACTAAAAATCCAGCAGTCAGAAGAGGGGGAGGAAAAAGAAAAAAGTGGGGGAAAGGCTGGGAGACATGGCTGTCAAATGAAACTAGAATTCTAGTGAAAATAGCACAGGTTCACATGGAAAAATGTAAAAAATAAGCACGAAAAGAGCCCGAAAACCCGCAAAAATTAATAGCGACCAACCGTGCATAAGAAGTACAGGGTGTAAAAAGGAAAAATGTCACGGGGAATGGGTAGGGCAGGGCTGGCACATCAAATCAGTGTTCTAAAGCAATAAAAGCACGTTCACATGGAAAACCGTTCAATTTACGAGAATTGCTTCAAAATTTAATAACTTTAGAACCGTCTGTCGGAAGAGGGGTTGGCGAAAAGGAAAAATGGACAGTTCGATGAGAAAAATAGGGCTATAAGGTTGGATGTGATTCTCAATCAACGTAGGATACATACACATGGAAAAATGACAAAATAAAAAATAAAGGCAAACGGACAAGGAACAACCCCGAGGATAGGGTGAAATAAAAGGGATGATTGGGGAAGGGACCCCATCAGGGTAAAATGAATTCATGGCATAGTTGCATGATCATAGTAGGGTATATGCATGGGGGTATGCAATATAGACGCGCAGGGACATGTCGCCATACTTCAAACCTTAACATGAAGGGTAAACTGAACAACAAGGACCTAGTACCAAACATCACACCAACCATGAACGTCCCCACACTTAAAACATCACCATCACTGAGAAACAGAATGTGTAGGGTTAGAAGAACTTGGCCCATATTGCCGAGGAGTAATGTCGACTATCGAGGTTGTGTCTTGTATCGTTGTCAGTTGTAGGAGGTACCCAGGTGTCTTCACATCACACGTGCTTCATGGCAGGGACCATGCGGCAAACCCAGTGAGGTAGCTGGTTGAAGGAATCGCATGAAATTCGTCGATGGCGAGGGATATTGCACTCAACTCATAATGACTCAAATGAAATGAAAGAGCAGTCACTCACCCCATAACTTACATCACTCAAGATAATATTGATAGAAACCCATATCTCACACCCGGTTTAAGAATTGACAAGGGAATGGTGCAGAGGGAATATGCCAGGGTGCACAGTGAATAGTGCATTAGTGCGTCCAACCCGTCTGGCATAGGTGCAAGCAGGAAGGCCAGGGAGCCTTGCAGTGCAGTGTACAAAATAGATTGGCGTATCCTTTGCTAATGGCAAAGACCCATGCCGTGGGTACATAGGGAAATAGAAACGTACCTAACTCCGATGGTCGTAACGTCCCTCAATTCTCACCTCTCAATAATTGATTCAAGAAATGTCCATCACACTCAGCCTACCCTCTGTCTCATGCTCTGTTGAAAGATACAAAGGGTAGCCCATTCCTGAAACCCATTGATGTAATCCTCAGTGTCACTTGCGCAGAGGTTGTATACCTTGTGCGCTTTTGATGGTGCAACTGTGCATCCCACCCTATGCCGGCATGCCGGCATATAGTGCAAGAAGGAAGGCCAGGGAGCCTTATAGTGCATTGCAGAGGAATAGATCTTGTGTTGTGCATTGAGAGGCCCAACCCGTGCGTGCAATACTCCAACCACACATCTCACCTCTCATTTGATTTGAACGGAAAAACTGGGCACTCACCCCACCCTCTATCTCACGCTCATTGACAGATATAGAGGGCAGCCCATACTCACATCCCCATCCTGTTAGGATGAAAGGTCACATTACTCAGGGGGTTGGTGGTGAAGATCATGTCGATGGTTGTTGTCATCAGGATATTGAAGATGAGGCATATCAGGGAGGCCGCCAACAAGTCTGATACTTCAATGATTTGTAAGAAATGTCATTTGTTACAAAGGACAGACGAACTGATATTGCAGAGACAACGCACCAAGGGAGGTGGCTTCAAATTGCTTCCGGAAAGGTTCTGTTGGTGAGTCAGCTATCCTATGTTAGCTATAGTTGGAAACTGCGAGGAAGACGAGAGACAAAAGGAAGAGAGGAGAGAAGAGAGATATGAGACACTGGAAATGGAACCCCAGAAGTGTGTCAACTGAGCATACATGATAGGAATATTTAGAGGGGACCTGGGGCGCTATATATAGACAGACTATATATAGCTAACACATTTATGGGAGACTTGGCATTCATTGAAGAATTTTTTGACATCATCAAGTGGGAGATTGTGAAGAAGAATCAAGAGTCATTGGTCAATTCAAGTTCACAAGAACAGGAAGGAAAGGAGTTAAAATTAGTTCATGGATGCTCAATAGTAAGATACGTGGGATACTTGGTGCATTGACAACCTTTTGTTTGTCCAATTAGCAATGCACTACATGCTAGTAGATAGAGTGTTCTTCACAACCTTTGCTATTGAAACCCTCAAAAGTTGGTATTATCAAGATAATGGCACTATGGCAATCCTTAAAAGAATGAGTCTTAATACTGTTAGAACTAAATATATTTCCCTCTATAGTATAATGAAAGTTGAATTCAGAGACATTGAAAAGAAGGAAGTAGAAGAAATGTTGGCAAGAGAGTTCTCTAGTTCAAACTCCTTCTATTCTATAGAGTAGAGACAAACTCCGTGAAGCTAACTCATTGATGAATTATGCAATCAAGAGGCAAGCACTAGAATGAGTCAAGAGATACATGAAAAGAGAGAAAACCAGAATCAAAGCTAAGGGAACAAGCAAGCAATAGAAGCCTCCTTTGATGCTCTTGTGGTACTCTTTATAGAAGTTCCCATGGCAACTCAAGGTCCTGTTCCTAGTCAGATCCATCTTGGAAATATTAATGACAAGCCAGCGAATGTAGTTTCATTTCCCATTTTTAAGAGAGAGCACAATAAAGACCTTGAACTAAGTTCATGGTAGCATTTGTAGCCAACAATACCAGAATTCACATTACTCGCTACTTTCAAAGACACAATGTTCTAGTGGTATGTGATGCCAGGAGGCATATTTCACGGTGGATTCCGTGCCACGGTGGATTCCGTGCCACGGTGGATTCCGTGAGGTTTTACGGTGGACTCTGTAAACTTTGATGACCGGGGCTCATACACAAAGTGGATTTTTTTGTGCGAGAAGTTGATGGGGATGCCTATCCTTTTAGTGCGTTTCATTAATTTAGTGTGTACATGGGTGATTCCATAGCGGGTGATTCCGCAAAATGCATATTAAATTAATAAACGCTTATGAGTTTAGAGTGCGCACTCGTAATAAATTAAGGTTAGGACTGATTTCTAACCGGTTGATTTATTTATGTAGCTGAAGACTGCTAGGTATTCACTTTTGTCGGTTTAATTGTATTATTTTACTAACGATTGTGAATGCTTCAGTTGATGTGTAGAGATAGCAGCAGTGGCGGAGGAAAGCATTGGAGGATAGCGAGTATTCGATTTATCACTTATATTTTGATGGGCACATACCTTAGGCATGGCGCTTATATTTTGTCACGCCTATTTATTGAGGCGTTGGATATTTATTTATTATTTTGTATGCGCATGGGGGCACGATTATGTTATTTGTACTTGGACATTGTATTGGGTATGCCAAACTCTTTGGGCACCGCCCATTAGCTTTATTCCTATTTTGTGCTAAAGCAAACTCAAAAGCTAAAAGCTTGCTATTTTGTAATTTGGGCTATTGTTTGAGCTTGAAGATGATTAATACATAAAATACATGCTTTGTGGAGCGCTCACACAAGGCATGGAGGGAGATTGCACCCAATTGGTCTCTTGTTCATGTCGTTCATGCTTTTTACCTTGATTTTTGTGCAAAAAGTAGAGTTCTATTGTTATTGGGGACCTTCCGGCATTCACTACACGAGCGTACATCATCCGATCTACGCACCAGTGGTATCACATCGAAGCTGAGATCAAGAGCTTCCAATCGCTAGCCATCTTGTGCGAAGGCGGAGCTCCTGGAATGATCGAGCTCTACGGCCAATCTCATCGCGAACGGTCCATACAAGTGGATTCTTGGCGATCAAGAACCTCTGTTTCCATCATCAGATCGCGAAGGACCAGCCTGCAGCAGTGGAGGACCACTCCTACATCCTCTTCTTTAAGTCGTGGAGTTTCACAGAGATAAGTCTTCTAACCCACAAGTTTAAAAGCTTAATCAAGCTTCAAAAGCTTAATAAGCTTAGCTTAAGCTTAAAGAAGCTTAAACTTTCACGAAATTTAGCGCGAGGTATCTGAGGATGTCCGAAATTTGCGCCGCCTGAAAAAAAAAAGCCCCCCCTCAAAAATCGATGCCTATTACTTTTAAGCTTAGTTATCTAAGCTATAAGGCATAAATCCTCCATATCAAGGTCATAGAGGTATCATATCTACTTTACGTACATTAACTGATGATTTTTATTGGCCGCATATGGACACTGATATATCTAACTTTGTTTCTGAATGTTTGATTTGTCAAAGAGTTAAGAGACATCATGGTAAACAGTATGGATTACTTATGCCTTTGTCTATTCTATCAAGACCATGGGAACAAATTTCTATGGATTTTATTACTGGTTTACCTAATACTAAATCTAACCATGATATGATATGGACAGTAGTAGATAGGTTTAGTAAACAAGCATATTTCATTCCATGTAAGAAAACTTTAACAGCATCACAGGCAGCACAATTGTTTTTGAAAACTGTTTTTACTAACCATGGATTACCAAAAGTTATTATTTCTGATCGTGATTCTAGATTTTGTAACAACTTTTGGATTACTTTGTTTGCTAACCTAGGTATAAAAATTGATTTCTCATCTGCATTTCATCTTGAAACTAATGGACAAACAGAAGCCACTAACAGTACTATACTAGATCTTTTACGTGCTTACACTATTTCTAAACCACAGACATGGGACACACATTTGCATTTATTACAGTTTGCATATAACAATACATCACACACATCTACAAAGAAAGCACCGTTTGAAGTGATTTATGGTTATATATTGTCTACACCTGTTGCATCTTTGTCAAATAAAATTCAGAGTGCTGATGATATTGCTAGTATGCACAATACTATTTTTGATGAGGTTAAAGATATGATTGCCAAAGCCCAACAATCATATACCAAACAAGCCAATAAGAAAAGACAAGCAATGAGTTTCAAAGTTGATGACTATGTTTGGTTAAGTATAGAAAAACGTAGATTACAAAGTGTAGATAGACACCTAGTTGTGAAATTAGCACCTAGATTCTATGGACCATTTAGGATCATTCACAAAATTAATGACAATGCATTCAAGTTAGAATTACCACCTCACTGGAAAATTCACAACACATTTCATATTAGTTTATTACGACCCTTTAGAGGCCAATTACCTGTACATCCTGTTTATGAAAACCCACCTTTGTTAGAGGAAGAGACTAAAATACTTGAACCTGAAGCTATCATAGATACTGATTTTATGACCACTAGAACTGGCCGAAGATATTCTAGATATCTAGTTAAATTTAAGAACCATCCTGTAGAGGAAGCCCAATGGATGCACGCTAGAGACTTAAATGCTTTCCCCACTCTGTTAGCTCCACATTGAGCTAATAGCAATTGAGGTCAATTGCTATCCCACCCCGGCCCTATGATGCCAGGAGGCATATTTCACGGTGGATTCCATGCCACGGTAGATTCCGTGAGGTTTTAAGGTGGATTCTGTAAACTTTGATGACCGGGGCTCATACACAAAGTGGATTTATTTGTGCGAGAAGTTGATGGGGACGCCTGTCCTTTTCGGGCATTTCATTAATTTAGTGTGTACATGGGTGATTCCATAGCCAGTGATTCCATAAAATGCATATTAAATTAATAAATGTTTATGAGTTTAGAGTGCGCACTCGTAATAAATTAAGGTTAGGATTGATTTCTAACCAGTTGATTTATTTATGTAGCTGAAGACTGCTAGGTATTCACTTTTTTCAGTTTAATTGTATTATTTTACTAACAATTGTGAATGCTTCAGTTGATGTGTAGAGATAGTAGCAGTGGCGGAGGAAAGCATTGGAGGAAAGCATTGGAGGCTAAATTGATCCACACACTTTTTTCTAGCTAGAGATACAATGCTCTTAAAAGTAGAACCATTATACCCTTGCTGGAATACCTTGCAACCACACCTTGCATGAGTTGAATTTGAATGCCTACATCCAGAAAACAATACAGACCTTGAAAAAGGTACTAGCCGCAACACCAAGGGTGGCAGGATAAGGATCCACGACTAGCACTACAAAGTCTTAAAGGTAAGAACTTTCCTCCAAGGCTTCAACCATAGGTTTTGGAGGACTATTAATAGCCATTATCTAGGAAGTTCTAGAAGAGGCGGAGAGAAAAATGGTAGAGGACACCTCAGAGCCATCACCAATTCAAAAGGAGAGCTATCACCAATCTATGAGGAAGAGTGTCCCACCCTAGCAAGGTAGACCATATCCATTTTAGGAGGAGAACATGAGGGAAAAGAAACCCATAAAGAGTAGTAGGAAAACACAACAAGAATCATTAATGAAAAGGAGAATGATTAACCACCTCAACTACAAGAAGCCTCAAGCAAGAGGACAATTAGTGAGAAGCACGGCTCAAAACTCTCAAGCCAAGGGGGAAGAAGGAAGATTATTCTCAAAATCCCCATACGCAAGGCTAGCTTCACCATTGAGGTAAATAGAGAGCTACAAAGGGTGGAGGAGGAGTCAAAAAGGCTAGAAGAAGAGCACAGAAAGAGGCAAGAAGAGGAGAAAGAAAGGATGAGAGACAACAAGAAGAGGATGAGATTACCCTAACCATTCGGAGATAAGTGAAGAAACCCTTTTAATCTGAAGAATTGGCAATGATGAGCCTAGCAAGGGAGGATGTGCCAAGCACAAGCACAATAGTGGAAGAAATAGAACCAAGACATGTGGTGGAAGGCAAGGATAAAGCCCTGTTATAACCAATTCCACTAGTCTTAGCTACACCAACAATCACCCCAACACAGGGTATGGCACAAGGGGTAGTCAATGAAAACAATCTCATGGCCTAGGTGTGGTACTTAGTCAACAAAGTGCAACAAATGGTGACTGCACCGGCCAAAGGAGCACCTCGTTTAGGAACCAAAAGACTAGTAGTAGTCGACATAGATTCATGCCAAGGGCCTAAGGTACCTCGCTTAGAAGTGCTAATCACTTTGGAACTTTCTTCCATGCACTATAATGAAGATCAAGACAAATTGGTGAAGGAATTTCAAAGCCAACTCCACAAGGCAACTAAAGGAAAAAAGGCCGCACTTGCAAAGCTCAAAAAAGAAAAGGATGCCTTCGCAAACTATAGGATGGAACAAGCAAGAGTAATGTCCATCATTAATAGGGAGGTAATCTCATTAAAAGAGGCCTTGAAGAAAAGAGAGGGAGAAGATGGTCTCAAGAAGTTGTATGATGAAAAGAGGGAAACCTGCATCTCCTTGGAAATATGTATGCCTTCAACTCTTGCAAAAATAAACACCTAGAACTAGAAATAAAAGAGTTAAAGAGGCAAATAAAAGAGGCTCAGAAAGAGCTGCAAGAGGCAAGGAACTAATGAGATGAGGAGAACAAGAGAAAATTGATGGAGCTACAAAACTAGCTACAATAAGCTCTTCATGAAAAAGTCATACTCAAAGAGCATGTGAAATGAAAAACCCAAGAGCAAGCGCAAATGCATACAGTGTGGTAGAAGCAAGAGTAGGTGATTGCCACCCTGAACGAGTACCAAAACCAAGGGTTAGAGGAGAAGAAGGAAAAAATAGAAGAATAGATGGCCATAAACAAAGATTGAATCAAGAACTTAGCCTACAAGTTGGCCCATGTTGAGGGGGTGCATTCTTAAGAATAGTGTTTAATGTCATGCAACCAAGAGGAGAAGAGATGGTGGAGAAACTAAAGAGAAAGCTAGAGTTGACGAGGAGGGCTCTATAGTATGGACTACATGACAAGGCACTTATGACTAGCACTATTTTGGAACTAGAGGAGCAATGCACTCACCTAGTCTTAGCTGGCTTAATCTCACAAGAACTCACCTTGAGAGCCAAAACAAAAAATGCAACCACTACTACATGAGCCACTAGATTTGGTGTAGGAAGGACTTGCTTTCAAAGTGGAGTGTCAAGAGGAGGAATAAATGCAAGTACCAAGCCCCCCCTACATAGCCACAAGTGCAAAAAGAAGAGTAAGAAGAGAAAGTAGGGCCACCCAAACAGATGGTACTGGCAAGGCACAAGTGCAAGGAGCAAGTGGAATATGCCTGCATGAAGTTTCAAGCTAGGACAATGCAAGTTCCTCAAGTGGCCATCCCTCGAGGTGAGGAGTGTGATCCCTTCAACTCGGGCTAGGAACTTGCGGTGTAGGAGTAATGGGAGAACTGTAAACCCTTTGAGTTATCTTTCACCTTCCCTTGTTCATTGGACAAAGAACTATTTCATACGGTGGTGGAGGATGTCATTAAGCTTTCACAAGTCTTAGAAGGAGATGGCTAGAGGAATAGAGGAGGCACCCTAGAAGGTGGCACCAACAAGAACCTGCAAATTACTGGAAAGATAAGACATCGAAGATACCCCAGAGGATAGAGGGATATGAGGCACAACCAAGGTGGTGCAAGAATATCTAGGACTTTAGCTAAGAGGCTTGGATTTCTTTTTGCGACCCCCTACCTTATGAGTGGATGAACCTATCTACATGCCCTACCCGAGAAGATTTGGAGTTGATTTCAACCAAGAGGTGCATGGTAGATATGACTTCCCTTTGATCTATAATGTAAATTACTCGATCCCTAAAGAGATCTTGATTTTCCCTGAAAGAGATCTCCGCCCATCTGTAGCAAGCTTCCTAAATAACTTCTCCTCATGTCCCAACCCCACTTTCATCATCACATATAACTACCTCCGCCTATTGAGAGTATTACTGAAACAAAAACCTACTACAAAGAAAGAGCAATTACTAGCCCTCTTTTTTTTATCTCAATGCTAGATAGATAGTTGTGTGATGGTGTGCCTCAAGATGAGAGCCACTCTCCTGCCAACATTTTCCATGAACCTCATAGAGAACACGAGTGATAGTAGATTCACTAGGGGTAACCACCCATTTTAATCATCTACTCCACTCAATGTAAGAACTAGTTTAAAGGGTTATCTGCAAAAAGCAAGTCATTCCTTAGTAAATACCTCAAGCCACCACACAACTTGGCCCCTACTCCACAACGCGATACCTCTTAGCATGCTCCCTTAGTAAATTTATTCATGAGAGAGAGAGAGCGAGAGAGAGAGAGAGAGAAAAGAAAGTATAAGAAAAAAAAACGAAATGAGAACAAGAAGAATGAAAGTAGAAAGCAAAGAAGCACATCAAGGGAATTAGGCATATGTACTCTACGAGCATCACAAACACTACAAGTAGGGGTCACTTGAGCCCTTTCTCCACTTCACATACTTAGTGCACACCTAGGGGGATCTAAGGGTAGGACACACCTAGGGGGATCTCCCTCGCCTACGGTAGACATGTCTCCCTAAGTCACACCTAAAACACCTCCGTTTGTATAAGAACTAGATCCTTAAGTGTGTGAGAACACCTTGGGCTTGTGCTTAAGGGTTGACCCGAACTCCCAGTTCCACCATTCACTGCATGCACTATGAGATAGGCACACCCCAAGGAAGTGCACTTCCTTCTCTTTTCAGGTACATTCAGCAACTCATGATCAACCTTCAGCATCAAAGGTCCCCCATTGTCTAATCAATCCATCCTCAGCATCCACAACACTCCATCCATTTTGATGTGTTTTTTCTCCATAGACAATCTCCCAAAACCCCATCCTCAGCCCACATGGAAAACCTTCAACCACCTGGGCCTTATCAACAAGTGCCATGGGACTCTAGCACTCCGTAAGGAGGGGGGTAATGTTACAAATCCAAAGGAAGCAATACCAAGGAATAATGTTACAACCCAATGTCAGGATCCCAAATGGGCCTCTCTAGGCACTAGGCGGGACTCTCTACACTCAAAGAAGACACCCTCTCGGCCTCACAGCTAAAAGCATCTAAGGACACACTTATCATGACCTAAAAAGGGTCTAACACTAGCTCTCTAGCACTAGCCGGACCTCTAGGACACACAAAATACCCCACATGGCCTCGCAGCCAGGGGCGTCTAAGGGGTACACTTCACTAAACTCTAATATTGATGTTGCATTTGTAATAGAACTCAGTCTAACATTTTCCCTCCCCTACTCCTCAGAGGGAGATCCCATACACATTGGTATAATATACCATGTATCACATACATAGGAGGCAACCTCTCGACTGAAACATAGTGGCCCCACTACAGCTCTCCTACATCTCAAGGATTGGCCCCTTGATGCACTATTCCAATATAAAGAACAAACATACAAGCTCCACTCTTTGATTTTGAATGATCCAGGAGACTTCAATATTTCCTCACCAAACACTTTTCCCAAGAAACAATCGTCTAGCCTATAGCAAGGGTATCCTTACACACTCCACATTGATCATTCAATAGGCAGTCAAGTGCTATGCATCCAGGTTTTATACCATGTGGTTTGAAAAGTGCAGAAGTGTATGACCATTGTGTTGAGAATGTAAGCTTCGATATTTGCAAGTGTATATTATGTGAAAGCACTCTTATGTGCTTAAGATTGTATGGTGCATGAATATAGATGAGATATGTGGAGTAAAATGTGCCACATAGGACACACATGTAAAGTGTGGGTTGTATGGTCTCACATGGGGATGCACATGGAAAGTGTGAGGGATCATTGATGGAGTATCTCCTCCTTTATATATATAACCTATGTATGCAAGGATATAGAAGAGAGAACATTTGAGTGTGCATATTGTGTGCCTTCTCTTTATAGCCATGGAGTTTCTTGTATGTTACAATCCACCATAATTATGTGTCAATCATTTTGTACACACCATGATCAACCCCACATTGAGTTTCTTGACATGGTATCAAAGCTATGGTTGGGAAAAATACTCAAATAAGAGAAAGGTTGTTGTTTGTGGACATTGTTGTCCTATTGGCTCTTGCCCTTGAGCAAGGAGCATGTGAAGGTATATATGCTTACTGTCATTGGAACAGCAAGTATTGTTGGGCTAGTTGCAGTCCAAGATGGAGCATGTCAATTGAGGCATGTCTTATGTGTATGCTCAAGTATGAGCATGTGGAGTGGAAGAAAGAAAGGCTTTCACATACTTGGCACCTTATAGACTTCTCAAAACTAGAAGCATGTGATAAGCACCCTTGAAGGTGCATGCTAAAAAGACCGTGTAGGTTTGGAGGTTCTACATGTAAGCTCATGAAAGTCATGAAAGGCTTATGGATGCTCACATGAGCATGAGAAATGGAAGCTGGGTTGGCTTCAACAACAGTAAGTGAAGAATTCTAGCCTCGTTGAGATTCAGTATGCTGCTACAAGCTTTAAGAAGGCTGATAAAGGTGTACTTGTCGAGTTGCACACCATCTATCAACATCAATTGATGCATTCTCAATGCTTTTGAACCTTGTCTGCACTTGGTATAAGAAGAAATCAAGGCTTTCCAAGAGAAAAAGAGTACGATTGGTGGTGCCAAAAAAAAAAAACACATGGGAAGCTCCTTCAAGGGCATCAAATTTGGCCAATGTAACAACCAAGTAGTCACCAAGGGCGCCATGGAAGAACTTCGTGTGAGCAAGGAGATGGGAATGCAATTGCTTGACCAACAAAAGGACCTTTTTCTTGTGACATAGTTTCAGATGTGCGAGATTAGAACGGTCAGACAATCGTTGGTTACGGTGTGAAAGCCAATAATTGGAAGCCTTGACAATCTACCCTTCTTTGTAGAGATCTTGTAGCTGAGCTTCTATGGCAAACATGCCGCCACCATCTTGAGGATGGAAAACCAAAGAGAAGAGCCTCCATGCTGGAGGAGGATTGTTTGGATCGCTCCACCAGAGGAGGGATCCAATCTCTCTGAAGATGTTCTTGTGTGGACATTGATGGGAGGGAGCTTCCATGTCCATCTGAGAGCGTATATGGAAGACGTCCCATGCCTATCACTTGTGGGGGCCTACCATGTCCTCTACTCTCGGAGCACAGAGACATCCCTGTGAGCAATCATCACTCCTAGCAAGAAAAATGAGCCTATTGCCAGGTGTCAATAGGAAAGAGCCGAAAGGGAAGAAGAATGATAAGCCAGTAAGCCAAAAGGTAACTGAGGGAGAGAGTCCAAGAAAGCATGGCAGAAAAAGCAAGTTGATGGCATAGAACAAAGCTAAGACAAAGGAAGATGATGGGAAAAAGTATGCAGGTGCTGAGGCTTCCATGGTAGAAGAACGAAGAAGAAGCATGTGATTGTCTTCTACTAGAAGGAGTTCCAAGCCCGAGTCAAGGAGAGAAAGCAGGCCATCGACAAGCATAAGGATGCAATTGAGAGCTATGAGGAAGCTCCTTTCGCACATGCTCAAGAGCTGAGGGAATCTACCATTGCTATAATCTGTGATGAGCAGAGGCAGAAGTGGATGGAAGAGAAGATAATGCCTATGTGACTTCATAGTGACCAATCCCTTTTTTGAGAAAAAAAAAACCATCACCACTATGTACTTGTATTTGGGCCTTAGTGCTCAATAGAAGTTTGCACTCACCCATGGTATGAAGGTACTCTACTTGAGCCCACCTAGAGGCTCAAAATGAATGTATTTATATGCATGTGTGTCTTGACAAAGTGTGTCTGAGACAAGGTTGCACAAGAATTGGCTTGTGTTGGGTTCTCTGCCCACCACTGAGACTAAGATCTCCAAAAGAATTTGTGAGTGCATTGTGTGCTCAGGGGGGTCACTCATGAATATATGTATATATAACATGAGTTCAAAATAAAGGGTTTTTAAAATACCATTTTTATACATTTTTTTACATACAGAAGGGTGTCATATAAAGGGGTACGTTATATAGAGAATACATATATAGTGAACCCCCCGAGGTTGTGTGTGTACATGATTGTTGCACAGTAAGGTTTGTCATACCTTTCCCAACATCTAGGATTGTTCACTTGAGCAAGTGACGCTCAAACGAACATTGTACATGCACATAAAACATGCATATAGTAGACTAGATGTGTCTAGTCATGTAAACACTCCAATATAGCATTGAGAGGGAGTGTTGAATGGTAGCAATTGTGGTCATACAATGCTACATTGGATGGGTGATAAGGTAAAGTAAACACCTCACTTAAGAGGGGGTGTTGAGAATGTAAGCTTTGGTATTTGTGGGTGTGTATTATGTGAAAGCACTCTTATGTGCTTAAGATTGTATGGTGCATGCATATGGAAGAGAGATGTGGAGTAAAATGTGCCACATGTGTATGCAATGATATAGAAGAGAGAACATTTAAGTGTGCATATTGTGTGCCTTCTCTTTATAGCCATGGAGTTCCTTGTATGTTACAATCCACCATAATCATGTGTCAATCATTTTGTACACACCATGATCAACCCCACATTGGGTTTCTTAACACATTGTGCAATAAAAAATTATGATTAGAAATCAGCCACATGGTGTGCAAAGACAATACTTTAATGATTTTGGATCTACTCGTTACTACGGCGTTGCATCGAGTTTCCTCGTGCTACTAGCCTCTTTAAATTTAAATTTTTATTGGCCTATAAGCTATGCATAAACCAAATGAATCAAAATTTAATGTATTTCCAGCAATCTCTCACTTTTACAATCTCTTTTTTTCCTAATTGTTTAGGTTTTGCAACATTGTATAGGTTCAAGGTTCATTTGTATGTCATTTTTCATATGAAAAGCAATAAATACGCACTCAAATACAAGGCTAAAATGGGCCTTAGAACTCATGCCTCAACCTCATTAAACATTCACAAATATTAATCATATTTTTTCTTAATTTTAAAAGCATAAAAAATCTATTTTTATGATTTTTTATTTATATTTATTTTTTATTTATAAAAATAGGATATTTTCTAGTCTATGATTCTTGATTGATTCTGACAGCTGAAATATAGTTTTTATCATAATTTTACCCCATGTGAGTTTTACGCGAAACCAACAAAATCTTCATTTTTCCTCTAAAAATGTGCTTTTCGAGTTGCAATTTAATTATTATGACTATGTACTATTATGGTTCTACATTTCTTTTATGTATAGGCCTCAATAATGGTGCAAAAAAACAATAAAAATAAGTAAATTTTCTTTATAAAAATATAGCATACCGCTTTTTTGCATGTTGGGGGTTTTTTTACAATCATTACGAGTAGCCAAAGGACTGATCAACAATCATTCTTCAGTGCTTAACACCTTCCCTCAGCCTCCTCTTGATCTTGGAACAATTCGATCATTGTTTAACAAGCATCCTTCAGCTCCTCTTCTTCTTGATTTCTCTCGTGTGAATCACCATTTGGAAGAGAGAGCGGGAGGAGAGAGAAATACTAGATTTCAATCTTCTAATGCCAATAGCTAAGTGAAGGCATGCATTGGAGAGCATAGAAGTTCTTCATCTCAACGGTGGCTTCATCTCAACGGTGGCATTGATTGCCATGGGTATAGAGACCCTATGGTATGGCTTTTAGCCTGCCCCACCATCCATTTTTCTATCACATGCGCTCCCAACCTCATCATTTTTCTTTCCGAAAAAAAAAAGCCCCCCTCCCCGGTCACATTTCAGTTTTAAGGGGGGAGGCCCTAAGGGTCACCCCCCTTCATCTAAAGACCATTCACAATAAAAAAAAATTTGTCCTCCACCTCGAACACCACCATTTCACTATCCGACCTTGGATTAATGATCTAAAAATTTTTGCATGACTGTCTCAAGGTCCCCCGCTACCGGCCACTTATAGAAGTCTGATCTGACAGCGAAAACATTATGAAAATTCTGCAATCGTCGCTTGGTGTGTCTTCAAAGTGCTTTTGAAACCCATCTTTTGCTTACGGCTTAAAATTGACCCATTAAAATTTACCCAACTGCATCTGCCGTCTTCGACGGGATTCAATTTTCTCTTGAAATGCAAATTTTTTTCGCAAATTTTGAGCATGTTTCACGGTCCAAAATCCACCGCTCATTGGCGACCACGGGATAGGGTGACTCAGCCCATTGAATCCCATAAACAAAGTTGCACATAAACATAACCACAAAGAGCATCAAGCTGATACAAAGTAGATACATAATAAAACCCATCACAACTCCCACCTTATCCCTTGTCCAAACCAAGGCATGAAATCCACGAGGAGTAGCCCTAGCATAATCTAACAAAATGCCGAAAGCTAGTCCCTGACCAAGTGCTCCAACACAACCAAGCTAAAAAGAACTATTAAAGAGGTGATTCTAAGTGGTGGTTAGAACTACCAACCTTACTAAGAATAACTCAAACAGGAGCTCCTACTAGGCGAGGACTCCTATAGCTTGATCAAGAAATATTATCTTTTTGCACATTTATATTTTAGACCTTAATTTTTCCATACTCGGGCATGTAAAAAGGAGGAGCTAAGCGTTGTCGAAGGGATTCGAAAGCAATGTCGCAACTTCAGAAGTCCTTGATAAATTTCAGGATAAAAGATTAATCCAGTGTGACATTTACAACCCTATTCAACTTCAACAGCTTCAGCTTCATAAGGGAAACAACTTTGACTTATAAATTGGCTGCACAAAAACTGAAGTTTTTCACGTCCCTTCTTGTTATTTCAAAAAGAAATCCGCTGGTTAGTACTCTATAAGAAGCATCAAGATAATTTGTATGTAGAAGACAGAACTCTTGATATTTTAGAGAGAAATAGTATTTTTATTCAGATATGATAGCATTCCAATTCTGTAATCAAACTGTCTTCAAGTTTTCTATATGTTTGCAAGTAGCTCCAGAATTTTACAAAAGATTCATGGTTCATATTTCAGCATCAATCCAGATAGGCATTGGGTCATTGATCTTTAGTCGATGGAGAAGTTTACAAAGAAGAGCTCAATGGATTTCTGAAAGCCCGTCTTTCCCTGTCTAATAAACATTTGAAAGCTCATATTTTGAATTCTGCACAGCTGAATTCTGTACACCATGGTCTCTGTTCAATCCTTTGTCATCATCAGCAAATGCACATCCGATTCAATGCTTCAAATTCAGCAGGATACACATATTCGTTGATAAAGCCCGGTTTTCTACTCAGTATATTGTACGGCTTTTCATGGGTATCATTGTGAATGATCTCAAGGTTCTTGTGCCTACTGTCCAGGCTATGCAGGCAAAGGTAGACTGTCCTAGGTCTTTAATTCAAAGTGGCTGATCATGCCACACTATAACGTTGCATTCATTACTTCTGAGTAGTAAAAGTCCTTGGAATTCATCACTTCTGACCAGTAAAAGCCCTTGGAATTCATCACTTCTGAGAAGCGAGGACGGAGCGGGGAAGGAATCCTGTTGTATGGCCGAGCCTGGGGAGCGGTCAATAACTCGGAAATTGGAAGCATGGCGTGCTATTAGCTGGCAACATGCGGATCCTTTGCAGGCAAGGCTCTGTGGCAGCTGCTGTAGACCTTACCCCTGGAGCTTACAAGACGGTAATTCCGTCACATGCTAGCCATGTCTGCGGATCTGAGAACCGAGCGGCAAGATTTTTCGTCCTCACGCGATCAAGCCGGTGAGAGCAACATCGGGGCATTAGCAGCAAGAGTTAATGGTGCTCGCTCGCGCTCTCTCTCTCTCTCTTAGCGCTTTTTCCCTAGTATCATTTCGTTCCTTCCTGTCTCTGTTTTCTTCCGCGTCCCCCTGTTCTTTCATGCGTAGTGAGGAGATTGCCTGCACCCCTCACAACAGCCTGAGCGCGTTCTCTTCAATCATGGATTCCCTTTCACTCCAGCTTTCGTATATGCCTCCCTTCCAAAATCTCAACGCCCTTTCGTCGTTCTTCTCATCTTTGTCACCCCGTTCAGAGCTATCCGTTGATGATTCATTGTAATCTCTGAAGACCTTCCAATATCGAAGAGCTCCTCAATACTTTCATTCATCAATTTCTTCAGTATCCTCCGATAAATCTCCAGCTCTTTCCCTCTGTTATTGCCCTTCTCAGTCGTAGCACTGAGACTGAACCTTCGAGCTCTTCTAACCACAACATCCGCATCGTTTTTTCTTTCTACAACCTACTCTCCCAATGCAACAACCCGTCCGTTTCTGGACTGCTTTCTGCCTTTAGCTGACAGAAAACTTTGATAGCGACTCGAGTCAGCCCGCTTCACTTTCAATTACTTTCATTGCCCACAGAAACGATCCACCTTTGTTTGCATCAAAATCCAGCGTAATCCCATGAGAAGAACTAAAGCCAACTCAGGGAATGCAATTGCATAGCTCCACTAAATCAAATGCTTCCAAAATTTGATTCTCTGCCTCCTCATCCGCGTTGATCCCTCTTCTTCGCTATATTGCCTTTAGAGCCTCCCCCGTTTTTCTTCCGCGTTCGTTTTTCTTCCGCGTTCCCTGTTCTTGATCATCCCCCTTTCCCAAAAATAGTGTTATTTTTCTTTCCCCCCAAAAAGGGCTCTTTTAAACATAGTTCTCTTTTGCTTTTGCTTTTTCACGCCCCCTTTGTCCTCTTCCCCAACACAAATATAGGCATAATGGTAGGCACTTCAACTCCAATCGTTGATCCGACACCCATCTGCTAACTTGTAGCCAACCCGTGAAATGCATTTCCATCATTCAACTTGGGATGGAGTCCATAAAGGTAAGCCAATAAACATACTCTCTGCTTCTTGTATGGTCCCATGTGCTCCATACATACTCACAAGGCCATTACCAACAAAGACATCTGAAGTATAACCCCTCATACAAGCATCATGATACAATGTCTGACCAATTTCCACAAACCCAAGTAGAGACAATTGTTCCTTCCAAACAATAGCTTCTGCATCTGTAAGTGCACCACAATCTTGAAGGGCAGTCATGTATGTCAACTCATCACGAATTATTTCTTCCTCTTGCTTCAAACCCCTCTTCACTATATTACCCACATAAAATAAAAGAGCAAACATAACGACTAAGTATGTACAAAGTATCAAATCACACACACAACTTTTGGGTGGTTTTCACACCTCGAATGCGCAGCAATACGAAAGCGTAGAGTGACCCAAGGAGAACAGGGCCTCGGTCTTAGGTCCTAACTCGCTACCCAAAAACCTACCAAGCTCTTGCAAGGTGCCACTTAATCCTTTTGTAATGCTCACTTTTATTTTCGCTCCAACCTTCTTTATTTATCTTCTTTTTCGACTAGATGCCACCCCTAGCTGGGTCTAACTTGTCCCCAAGAACGTACTTGGCCTTCACAAGGCGATAAGCAAAGCTCATAGATTTTTCTTTTTCACTTTTTTTTCTATTTTAATACACAGCTCTATATATTTTTATTCTTTAGCTATTCAGGATTTTACTTCTTTGCATATATTTGTTTAGGCAGGCTTTTCTAACTGCCTCACAACTAACAGAAACTCCTAGAACGGCCGCCTAGCACGTAAGTAGAATAAGGTCACTAGAACAACCTTCTAAAACCTGTCTTTCAATGCCTAAAAATGCCTTTACAAGAGGCAAAAACTACTCAGACCTCCCACACACATACCTAACCTAAACCTGGGACTTCATGCCTTGATTGCGGGTCCTCAACAAATGAGAAGAAAGTAACCTCTACATACGCATATATCATTATCAACATAGAGGAAAAAAATGAGAGAGGGAGAGGAAGAGGAAGAGGGAGAGGGAGAGGGAGGGAGACATTAAACATAATAGGGAAATGAGAGAGGGAGAGGGAGGGAGACATTAAACATAATAGGGAAATGAGAGAGGGAGAGGAATAGAGCAAAAGGAAATGAGAGAGGGAGAGGAGAGAGAAAAAATGAGAGAATGAGAGGAGAGAGAAAAAGAGAGAAAATATGTTAAACATAATAGGGAAAGAGAGAAAGAGAGGGTGAGGGTGAGGGAGAGGGTGAGGGAGGGAGAGGAAGGTTGAGGGAGGGAGAGAAAACAAGAGAGGGAGAGGAAGACAGAAAAGGAAATGAGAGAGAGAGAGAGGAGAGAGAAAAAGAGAGAAAAATCGGTAAACCTAATAGGGAAAGAGAGAAAGAGAGGGTCAGGCTGAGGGAGGGAGAGGAAATGAGAGAAAGAGAGAAAAGTAAATAATACCTTACAAGAAGCTCATCCTAGGCTCATAGGGGTTAGGCCGATCCTCAACAAACCTAAGGGATATATGGCTAGAGAACCCTAGCACACTTGTGCCTCCTAACATAATGTTCTTCCTGCAAAGAGACCTCTCATACATGAGGATTGTCTTGGCCTCCACCACGCAAGTATACAACGAATGCAATCAGCCTATCAGTTAGAAAAACATTCATTTTTCATAACGTAAATCCAAAAATAACTTTGGATATTCCATAAAAATTAATCTCTTCTTAAAAAGACAAATACAAAAAACTAAAACAACATCATTCATATGCTTCGCAAAACTAAAACAACATCACCACAAGATCTCTTAGGAAACTCATCCTCAACTATCAATTTCAATTACAAAATATAATATAAAACCACTTGCAAGGAAGGACACTCTTTTAACCCTCTTTCTTCCTTAGAATAGTCTTGAGAACAAATTTCTGCTCTAACAAGCATATATTTGAGCATAATAACTATTTTAAGGTTTATTCCACGAGTAGTACTAGTATATATGTAACCATCAAGCTAGAGATCATGCTTTGGTATCTGTGGAGATCCCAATCTCATGCGCTCATAAAGATTGTAGTGTACAATAGTGTGGAGAGAAGGTAGGTGATTTGTAAATGGTAAAGGAGAATTCTATTGGTGATGCAGAGAAGATGAGGTGAATCTCCAATTCTATTCTTAGTGAGTGCAACCTACCCATAGTATGGCATCCATGACCGATTGAAATTAGTAAGACTTTGAAATCCTACCTCAAGTATTATAATTATTGTTTTATGGTGGATTTTCTTGCCATTATTCAATGTCAATTTGTGCTTGTGTTTTCCACGGTGTGTTGACTATGGGTGTCAAATGCTCTAATCGGATCTCTCTCTCTTTCTCCTCTCTCTTCTCTCAACCCTTCTCTCTCCCTCAATCTTCCCTCTTTCTCTCTTTCTATACTCTCCCTAAACCCATCTATCTCCCCCTATCTCTTTTCTCTCTATATCTCTCTTTCTATTTCTACCTCTCTCACTTCTCTCCTCTTCTTCTCTAACTTTACTCTCTCCTTAACTCTTGTCCATTTCTTCATCTATATATAAGTAGTCGTAGTCGTAGTTATAGTCATAGTCATGATCGTGGTCATTGTCATAGTCGTGGTGGTCGTGGTCATGGTCATGGTCATGGTCATAGTCGTGGTCGTGGTGGTCGTGGTCGTGGTCATGGTCATGGTCATAGTCATGGTCGTGGTCGTCATAGTCGTGGTCGTAGTTGTGGTGGTAGTCCTAGTCGTAGTCGTAGTCGTGGTCGTGGTTGTCGTAGTCCTAGTCATAGTCGTAGTCGTGGTCATGGTCGTGGTCATGGTCATGGTCGTGGTCATGGTCATGGTCATAGTCATACTCATGATCATAGTCGTAGTCGTATTCATAGTCATAGTCATGGTCGTGGTGGTCGTGGTCATGGTCGTGGTTGTGGTCGTAGTCGTGGTCGTGGTCATGGTCGTAGTGGTGGTCATGGTCGTCCTAGTCATGGTTGTGGTCGTGGGTCGTGGTTGTGGTCGTCATAGTCATAGTTGTGGTCATGGTCATGGTCATGATCGTAGTCATAGTTGTGGTCGTAGTCGTAGCCATGGTCGTCGTGGTCGTTGTGGTCGTGGTCGTAGTCATGGTCGTGGTCATAGTCGTAATGTAGAGAAAAAGAGAGATATGGAAGGAGATGATAACAATTTAAGAAAGAAAAAAAGAGAGAGAGATGAAAGGAGAGGAGAACAATTTAAGAAAGAAAAAAAGAATGATAACAAAAACAAATTGTTTGTCGTAACGTAGACAAAATGGAAAACGATGAAGGTTCTATTGTTCAAGATCGCGAGGTGTATCTTAATCAGTGTGTCCCATGTCCTTGCTCTCAATGTAAGCCGACAATTCGACAAAAATGTCGATTGTCTATAAAACACATACGATGATTTGGTGAGTTTCAATCTGAGATCATTAATCAAGCGATTGCGGATTTTCAGCAAACGTCAAGAAAAGTTAATATCAATCATGCATTGTACTTGCAAGCTAATTGAATACCATATACAATAAGATTGGGTCTGGTTGGCAAATTTTCTATCCAAGGAGGTGACGTCTCATCCCAAGGAGGAGTGCACCCTTTGCGGCCAATTAGAAGAGTTTGTGGGCATGTGGCCTATTAGAAGAGTTTTTTCCACTAAAGAAGAGCGCATTGTGAAGCAAGTAGTCAAGTCTATCCACACTCCGACTGGTATGATGCATTCTCTCAGGTCTACATTTTCTAAAGACGACCAATTATCAGGGCTAAAATTCCATGACTGGCATAAGATATGCCAGGTTTGTACTACGAATGGATTGTAATTGGCGTGCGCATTTTGCTATTTGGAGTGTAGCCATTGTTCATAATGCTTTCTTATTTGTGGCAGTTTATACTACCAATCGCCATCGCATGATGTCTTACTCAAGAAATATGCAGGGCCATTTATAGGTTGTCAACTTTGGTGCAATGGATCACACAGAAGGAGATTAAGACGTCCTCTATTGAATGTGCAAGGCGGGGAGCAGTGGAGACGGTCTATCTCTTTGAGAAATACATGCCTGCCAGTATGCTCACGATACAAATCCACCTTCTTGTGCATCTTGTAGATGAAGTGGAGATTTTTGGACCTATCCCTATGCGATGGATGTTATTCTTGGAGCGCTTTATGAAAACCCTGAAAGGCTTTATGCGACGATGAGCTCGGCCAGAAGGTAGCATGGCTGAAGGTTGGTTGGTTTCTGAGGTGCTAGTGCATATTTCACAATGGCTACCAACTGTGAATCCAAATAACAAAATGCTATGGTCACTAAAGGACGATGATAGACTAATTGGAGATGTGGTGGTTGGAAATGGGGTAAAAAAAAGAATGGATGCTACAATGGAGGAGAAGGTGAATCGCTTTTATATGTTGCACCATGCCTCTATGAAGATGTGGCTCGCCAAGTACCAGATCGCTAGGAAAGATCGAGAGGAAACACGATCTGAATTTTGACGTAGTACACGTCATTGACTGATTCGATATCCAGAGGCATGGAGCAGATACCACGATTCATGTCAACGCGATAGTTGCATGGAGCTTTGACTGTAGCATCTCACAAAGGGGCAGAGGTCTCAATGGAGGAGTGGAAATTCTCGAGGGGATGTAGTCCAAAGGTGATGAGATGTTTAGGATTTGTCATATCTATATTTTATATGCGACATCTAATTTGAGTGTTTCAATGTACAATACAAGATATATAGTGCAGCGTGGTCACGGGGATGGCATTTTCACATGGAGCATATTGACAAAATGTGCTCCACAATGGACTCTGGTATCATGGCAAGGTTCGAGCAGGAGAGCTGGCGACGAGCAACGGATGCAAACATGGTTATAGATGAGATGGAGTATTTTGGAAACTTGCAAAGTATTGTTACGGTGGATTACCGTAGCTTCTCCATGATACTATTCGATGTGCAGTGGTTCAAAGTGGTACTTGAAGGAGCTGGAGCAATTGTTCGACAAGGTCCATCTGGATTTCTCGAAATAGATTCTAAAAAAAATGGACGGATTTGCATGACACCTTTGTGTTGCCGGCCCATTGTGAACAGGTGCATGGACTCGTTTGTTTGTTAATTGTATTACGACATATCACAATAGTTTAAACTCTCTTGTACGTGTTTGTGAACAGGTAATCTTCTATCCAAACCCCTGAAAACCTCGATGGTGGTATATTATCCCTTTAGCTCCCCGAAGTGCGAGAGTATATGATCAAAGTGATGTTTCAAGCATAGATGAAGACAATATACAAATAGAGGGGTCGATATTGTAAGGGGTAGAGGCCACCAAAAGCTTGAAGCCAGCATCGGCTAACAATGTTGGAAATACAGGAGTCCAAGAATTCTTTGAGAATAAGGTGAACTCATCCTTTTGTGGTAACATGTCTATCGACCTTCCAGTGTATGCGGAGTTGTGTCAGGAGATTGACATGGAACCATAAGATACTCCATACTTGGAGCATCCACTTACTCACTTATAAGGGTATATAAGATATACATTTTTAAGTGAGATAATTTTTTAAAGATTTATATTACCGTGCTTTGTATGATTTAAATTGATTATGCTAACATCATTTTTTGTCTGTGCAAGTGACATTTTCAGGATGAGTCGAGGGATGAGCGATGGAGTTGCAGGATATCTTCACGCACATGTCTCCAGACTAGATCGCGAGATTCAGAGACATGGCAGACCAGGAGCTGTCTTGCACATCGTCAGGCCACTCTGCTAGATCTACTTTAGCGTGATCAAATGCCTTAGCTTCGAGCAGACGAGGTCGACGCTCTAGACTTGGGCCAAAGGGAGGGAGTCGTTCAAGGTTAGGGGGATGCTATAGAGATACAAAGGTAGTGAGCCCATGGTCGGCACGAGATACAGGTGCGACTCCTCGCTCTCGTGGAGGTTCCAAGAAGCGTAGCTCAGGCTCAGGTGGATGCTGTGGAGGCATGGACGCGGTGTCTCTGTCTCGTCGTTCTGCTAGAGTTGCATCACCTCTACGATTTGTCACACGTGTGGGGACGTCTATTCTAGTTATTCCAACTTTTGCTCAGCCATTTGCAGGTGGCACTCCGATGGGTGCCACTCCGACAGATATTACCCCGGTCGGTACACCAGATGCACAAGGGTCTCCTTGATATGCCCAGGAGCATGGACGTAGGTGGGAGAGGACCCATCTTAGGCATACCCCAGGGGGATATTCCTATCTAGTTGATGATAGGTCAGGAGCCATCATTATGCATGATGAGGGGAGGAGGGTGATGGCTCGCAAGAGATAGTTGTGCAAACAAGTTTTTCGTTAGAATGTCTTAAATCATTAGAAGAAGATACCAGAGGGGAGCAAGGAGTACATAGTAGCATCTTTGCATGAGGAGTTTCTAGTTCTAGCCTCAATAGATAGATTTTCTATGGGCTAGATGATGGACTGCATGCGTGCATATATGTCACACAGACGATCGGACGCACGCAAGGCACTCAAGAGTGGGGCTGCAAAGCCCAAGTGACTAGATGCGGACGACTGGCGCCGACTGAGGGAGGAGGCTACAGATTCTCCAAGACATTAGAGTTAGTAGTGCGAGGCGGCGAGGGCACGACTAGAGGCCAGAGTGGTCCATCATCTTGGGAGTGGCGGCCACAGGACATACTTGGAGGACTTTGTAAGTTTTTCTTTTGTTTTGCTTGTTTATTTTTTTGCAATATCCTTTGTACTGACAATCATGTTTCTAACAGTTAGTATTTTGTTTTCTTTGCAGCACTCCATTACAAATCGTGATCCGACCGGCCTTGAGACTCGAATACAGAGAGGCACGGTCTCACTGCATTGATCGACCGATTGTATAGACGTGGCAGCCCTATAAGTCACTCATCTTTCTTTTCCGTAGTTACCATGTTTAATTAGAATGCATTATTGTATGGTGGACTGATGTGTTGTTGTTTCTTTTTTTGCAGAGTCCGTTCGATGCTCCTTTGTAGTGGGACGAGCTTTTGGATGGCGAGGATATGTAGCTCGCATTCGATGCTCCTTTGTAGTGGGACGAGCTTTTGGATGGCGAGGATATGTAGCTCACTCTTGGATCCTTGGAGCTCACACAGCTTTCTTTTTTGGTCGTCTGATCTATGTAGACATTTTCTATGTAGTAGTGATATCTTGTCATGATTGTACTAGTCGCTTTCATTATGCGGTCATGTATTTATTTCATGTATTAGTATTATGATTTCATTATACTTTGTTTTTGTTTACAGGCGCATTATACACAGTGGAGAAACTATTTTGTATGGCCCAAATAAAGCACGTAGTGCTATATGTGGCAAGGCAGCTTACTGCGCTGCCACAATTTTTTTTTTCCTGTTACCGTCCCTATTAGCATCACAAATTTACTACTCGCGTTGTTATTGGTGTCATTATTAGCATTGCAGAGCGTCGTTATTGGCATCGGTATCTGTGACGCTAATACCGACGCCAATAAGAACGCTAATATCGATGCCAATAACGATGCTGACACTGGCTGTTCTATGGCGTTGCCAATAACGACAGTTTTTGCGATGACGGGGGGAAATTTTATTATTTACATTTTAGTCGCTTTTAATATCGGTATAAGTTCTATATCTTGTAGCATGTCTCTCTCTCTCTCTCTCTCTCTCTCTCTCTCTCTCTCTCTCTCTCTTTGTGCGCCATGGATATAGAAATTTGACCTTGAAAAATGTGTTCAAGCTCCCAAATCACATCCATATCAATCTTTAACTCATTCGAAAAAGATGGAATATGGATTCCTACAATAATTAGCAAAGGCAGTTGGATCACCATGCAATAGGCAAAACATGGGAAAATGAAAAGATATGAGAGCTCATTCATCTCTACTTGGAAGGGTAGAATCTGAGATTTCAAGCTTGGAGTGAATAAGAATAGCATAATAGAGGTTCTTGTGCAACATGTGTTTATGCATAGAGAGCTATATTTGGAACTTAGAAGTTCAAATCTTCCAATGAGTAATCCAAATTGTAAGGATTTGATTCTTAAGGTCTTCCTTTTCTTGGACTTGGTTTAAAGTTTTCCACTATAACATTTGTTCATTTGTATTGTAGATGTCTATCCCTCTAATCTTGAGGAATGGCAACCGATCGAGTCTATTGTTGATGTGATTGATGTGATGCATGACTGGATAGGAGAAGAGATGTACAAAGGTAGAAAGAAGACAGAGCTTGTAGAGAATGGAATATTCTTCTATGACCATTCATATATTGTTTCCATGCAGCGTAGCCAATGGGGATCAAATTTCCCCCTTCCTTTGCTTGATTTTTCAAGCTGTAATGGCCTTTGCCAAGTCCAGCTACTAGTGAGGGCTATAGATGTAAAATATTTTTCGAGATACCGAGAGCATTAAAACCTAGTATCTCAAGTAGACTAATCAAAGTTACTTTGTTCATGCCTATTAATATATTTGTTGAATTCTTTTCTAATGTTAAGATAAGAATATAACACAATATTAGTGAGTTTGGGAATCTCCCAATTCCCATTTTTTGAATACTAAAAAGGTGGCACCCGGATAACATGCCTATAAGTTTCTCAAAACTATATGATCTGATCTATCATTGGAAAGTGCTTGAAAAATAGAATCTATTGACCTATAGAGTGCTCCTTTTGGAGTTATGGTGTTCAAGTTATGACAAATCTAAAGATTTGACCACATGTCCCAAACTTATGGGAAATTCCCATATTCCCCAATATGGTGTTATATCAAAGACCATTCTTTTAGTGAAGAGACTAACATATGAGCATCTTATACAATTTGTTGATAAGGGATGGGACACTAGGATAGAAGGAAAATTTATATGTAAGATAGATCAAGACTCCATAGCTTGTAAATATATAATTACTACTCAAAATTTTATCCTTAGTTTTCTGTATAGTAGATGGTATTATGTTGGTGGTAGTTTGGTTGCTTTAGACCAAAATCTTGATAATTTTAGCAAAGATCCTATAGTGGATCTTGATGTTATTGAAAGATAAGCATAGGAACTCTCTTTACAATGGAGAGGATAAGGGTACCTAGGTGTAAATGGAAAGGAGGATAGGGAAAACCCTAACCATAACTCCTCCAGAGGCTATATAAATAGCCTAAATTACACACTCAAATGTAGAGAAGAGTGTACGAGTTGTACCTTGAACAATTGACTAAACAAGATCTTGTTCTTGTACTTGAGCTCTCTCTCTCCCTCTTGTGCACACTCTCTCATTCTTCCAACTCTGATTTGCAACATGGTATTAGAGCCATCTCTAATCCTTCAGGTTTCCTCACCCTCTTTACACATCTAAGTGCACAAGAAGAACACTTTCCATCTCAGTTACCATCCTTTCCACCAAAGACAACTAGACCCTCTGACCTTCGAGGAGCTAGTGTGTGCAATAGAAGTAGTATTAGCTCCTGATTTCTTTTGGAGACTTCATCCTCATCTTAGGGAGCTTCAGCACGGCGCATCAATCTCTCACATTGGACGACATGGTGGGCATCATTACAATTTTTCTAAAACAGGTGTAGATTTACACGCGACACATCACAAGTTGCAGTGCATGCTAAGGATGGCGCAATCATCGGGGCCACCATAGGGCTTGCATAGCCTCCTAGTGGGCCATCTCCCTCTAAGAGGGTTTGGAGAAACTCCATCTCTATTGGCTGCTATAAGCCAAACCCTAACTGTGGGTCTTTGGTAGCCAAGCCAGGAAGCTTCAAGCTTTTTCATCCTTCAAAATTTTCAATGTTTGAGCACTAACAGTGATTCTAATCACCAAATAATCCTCTCCAAAGTCTGTTGAAGGTCTAAAAGCTCCATTTTAATGCTCCTACACTCCTGATTTTTTAAATCTAGCAAACAATTCACATCTTAAATCTCAAGTGGCATAAAACTTGAGATGAGTGCTTGTAAGCACTAAGGCACATTGCTCAATCATTATTGCTGTTGGTACTTACACAAGCTGAGTTTTTTCATCAGAAAATTAAAACAATTAAGTGCTCCACTTCATTTTGTAAGGCTATGTGTACAAGTATAAACACATAGACCATCCTATCCTAAACTTATATTGCATATCATGTGTGGTTTTTTCAAGTACCGTGGTCAATGAAATCAGAGGGATGAGTGTCATTGTACTCTCCTCAAAGTCATCAGAAACAAGCATTGAAATCATAGACCATCTTTGTCCAACACAAGGTTCATCTACTAAACCATACCACCAGGAGGAGCCAAAAGTCCAGTCTAGGTTTACATCATTGAAACCTAAAAATATCATTAAACCTCGGAAGAAGATTGCACATAAGAAAGGACCACCAAAGTCATATTTTGAAATATTACATATGTATGATTTTCAACCTTTCTCCTCATTACAACTTCGATATCAATTGTTTGTAAGGGTGTCCTTGATTTTCTTCCACATTTCGTGGCAAGGTTGTAAGGGACTAGACACTGCCCTTATCCTAACAAGTGGTAAGACCTTCCCAATGGCCACAACATATGTTGATGTCTCTCCTCAAATTTGGAAATTTAAATTTGGAAAAGATTTTCATACTTGGCAAGTCTTGGTCAAATACAAAATGATGGAAAAAGGATACTGGCCCTTCATAAAAGGAACCAAAGTAATTGACCCATCCAATCCCCTTCATGTAGAAGATGATGAAGTGCTCAAGCCATCATCATGCTTCATTTAGATGAATCTAATTTAATTCATCACATTGACCAACTCTCAACTGCAAAAGAAAGTGGGATGAGCTTGAAAGGCTCTACAGTGCTATAAGGAAGAACTTCAAGATATTTCTCAAGACTGAGTTTTTTAGCTTGGAATACAAATAGGGAGAAGATCTAAGCAAGTTTATTTCACATATGAAGGGGCTTATGGCACAACTGGCCTCCGTTCAAGCACCCATCCATGATGAAGACGCCATTGCCATCGTGCTAAAGTTTGCGAAGGTCTTTCCAACCCTTGTGACTACCCTAACTAATATTCCGAACCCAACTTTAGCAAGTACCATCCAGTCATGCCTAGATAAAGAGAAGAGAAACCATACTGAAGGGTCTGCCGCATTTACTTCTCCTGAGCAAGTGTTAGTCCATACAACTTCTACTAAGTGCTCCTTCTGTCACAAAAAGGGGCATATTATGAGCAATTGTTGCTGGAAGAAATATCCTGAAAAAATGAAGTGCAATAAATGAAAAAAAGACTGTGCATATCACTAGTAAGTGTCCCAGTGTTCCAGAAGTACCTAAGGAATTAGAGGCCAACTTTGCCTCCCAATCCACAGATGACCGACTCTTTTGAGTCTTGTGACACTCTCTACCTATAACCTTTTCTTGTAGCCTGATTTATAAAGGCATCTCATTGTGAATTAAGGGGAGGCATCCTATCATGTTTTATCCAATGCCACCTATCATTGAGCGGGGGTGTTGAAAGATAAGCATAGGAACTCTCCTTACACTAGAGAGGATAAGGGTAGCTAGGTGTAAATGGTCTAGAGGTCAAGGGAAACCCTAACCCTAACTCCTCCAGAGGCTATATAAAATGCCTAAAGTACACACTCAAATGTAGAGGAGAGTGTATGAGTTGTATCTTGAACAACTGTCTAAACAAGATCTTGTTCTTGTACTTGTTCTCTCTCTCCCTCTTATGCACACTCTCTCATACTTCCAACTCTGATTTGCAATAGATGTTTGGTACAATGAGGATATTATTGCAATCGTGAAGGTTAGATCCTCATGTATGCCACATCAAGATTGGATTTATAAAATGAAGATATTGAACTACCATATTCATTTGTGTTTTAACTTAATAACAAACGAGTAAGTTTTTATATCATATTATATCCTTTTAGGTGTATATCTGATTTCACTTTTTGATTAATAAATATTTATAGAATTTTTTAAATACAGATATCAAAGACAATACAATAATATACAATGCAAGGATATTGAACAAAATATCTCTTTACTATCAATATAAAATACATGTACAAATTTTGTGGTAAACTTTTGTCAGTCATCTCCATTACTTATACACAAGGGTTTACAATCAATGAGGAAAAGCTACTTTTTTTAGAACTTTTCTTAGGAGAAGGGACATCCTCTCTAGGAGTTCTTTTGCCTATATTTGATGCTTTGGTTGCCTTGGGTGTTGAAGGCATAGCTTCACTTGTTGTAGTTACATGTACCTCCTCCTCTTCAATGTCCAAGCCGGCCCCACTATTGTCCAATATTGTCAATTGTATACAATTTACCATTATTACTTCATGAGCTTTGCTTTTATATATCAAATATGCTCACTTGTACAGCAATCCCTTGTAAATTGTCATACATTTGTAAGAAAAGATTTTTAGTTCATTGCTATTTTTCACAATGGACTATTTTGCAAAAAACCTCTATCTTAAAGTTTAGTATGTTTCACATTACCTTAATAAGTTTATCATCATTGAGATAAATAAACTAAACCAATCTTCTAGCATTCACAATTACTCTCCAGTCATAAGAGTAACTATCATCCTGATGAGGAAACTGCAATCAACAATATAATGTGAAACTATGAAACTTGTTTATGGTAGTTTTTAGAATAAATTTTCATATTATGTTCTAACCATATTAATCAAGAACTTACCGCAACTTGTTTATATTACATTGTTGCAAGTAAGTCAGAAGGCATGGGAAGCTTTTTCTCTAGCACTTCAATCAATCTTTTTATAGCTATGTACCAAAAAGGCAATAAAATTTAGAGTAATTACAAAAGAAAGATCAAAATATCTAGAGTATCTACAAAAGAAAGAAAAAAATATCAAGGAGATCCCTATTCCTATTAGGCTCCAATAAGAATTGAAAACAAAAATATTTCAATAATCTAGCAAAACAATACCTCAAAAATCTAACAAAATATCAAATTACTTACTTTTCATTGTATGAAATTAGAAGAACCTCCAAAGTTTCAAAAGTCAATTGAATTGAACCAATGGTCAAATGCACTTGCATCAAGCTCACTCCTCATACAATATGAGATAGATGGATCAAGAACCTCAATCTTTTGTTGTATATCAAAGGGGAGCTCATGCATTACACACCTAGCAAAGGAATGGAGATAGTAAGCATCAACATAAAATTCTATTACTAGAAAAATATAGTGAGTAAAAATAAAATTTGGTATACTACACCTCATCCCAACAAGAAGAATAGAGTCATTCACTTCTCTTACTTTATTCTTGAGAATTTGAACATAGTTAGAGTCCAAAAATAACATATCAAATCTTTTGTTAATATCACCAAGTAAAAAGCAAAAAACATTGAAGCCCTTAGGGTCAACCCTTTCAAGAAGGGTAGATAATTCCTCTTCAAATGATGGGGTTTTTTTTCTTCCTTTTCTTATTTCTTCTTTCTTTTATACTAGCTCCATTTATTTGCCTGCTCTTCTCTGGCCTTTTCCTCTTTCTCATGTTGTCTTGTGTCCTTTTCATGGATGACATCTTCAACCTTAAGACTTGGATCATTTTTTATTTTTCTATATGGAGGGACATTTAAAATATTAAAAGCCTTCACATGAGAAAGGGGGACTCTTACTCAACGACCTTTGAAAACCTATAACTCAATCTCTTGAGAATTATCATGTCTTTATCCATAAGGGTAAGCCTATGTGCATGAGTAGCACAGATATAAGAATCTTGGAAAAACTTAATTAAAAAATATTTTATAGCCTCGTGAATGCAGTTGAGAGCTGCCCTAGTCCATCTAAAACTATCAAGGCTATGCTTGTCACAAATTTCTCTAACAAGCCTTTGAAAAGATAGTTCTGGAATTGCATTACTCAAAGCCTTCATTTCACTTCTAATCTCCTTAAGGCACCTAACATGTTGTGAGAACCTTCTCCTTGGCATTGATTTCCTTCTAAGTTTGGAAGTCTTAGAGGACCGATGGGTCTTTGAGGCAAGACCTGTAGGATCAACCTTCTACTTCCTCTTAGTGGCCTTTGTTCTAGCCATCTGAAACATCAAAGAAAACAAATAACACAAGAAAATTAAGACAGATCTCCAAATTTCTTACATAATGTTATCTAAAATCACCTAGTAGCAAACAAACACTAATCACATAGTCTACCTTCAATTTGAATGAAACACTGCAGACAAAAGACGTATGAAACACGAGGACTCCTTCTAGACAAGAGAAACAAACACCTCTCTCATTTCACACGTCACTCCTTTTTAGGATGCATACTTAATCAAATATAATTAATTTCATGAAGTTTTATAAGTCTATAAAAAGACCATCTTATTATAAACAAATATCCTAAAAATAGAACATCTTATTATCATGAAGTTTTACAAGCCAGGATTTAATATCAAGTAACTTGCACTCCAGAGTTTTATGAAACATGAAAGAAGCCTTTTCCCATTTTACACGTCTGAAAATAGAACATGTTATTATCAAAAAGTATCCTAAGAATAGAACCTCTTATTATCATGAAGTTTTACAAGCCACAATTGTATATCAAGAAACTTGCATTCCAATGGCGTATGAAATGCAAAAGAAGTCTTGTCCATAGGAGGTGCCATGATTAAAATTTCATTAGCGAAAAAAATTCCATTGCAGGAAACTTGCATTCTCAGTCACGTATGAAATATGAATGAATTGTTGTCGACTGGAAGATCATGAGTAATCACGTTTTATATGTCAGGCCTTTTTTGGTATAGTTTAGCAAGATTTGGCAAGTGTTGTGGAGTAACCTTAAAATTGTCCAAGAACTTACATTTTCGAAGGTTCGGTGCATAAGATGGGTGAGGAAACCTTCTTTAGTCGTCTTGTACTGAAGAATAACTTTGGATTGTGTCTTATTGAGCTTGTGTCGGTGTGATCGAGCATAGAAAGAGCTTTTTCTTCGAAAAAACTATTTTGAGGTTCAAGATTTTGGTTTAAAAGTATGTTGGTTTACACGTGTGGCTATCCTAATGCATAATTAATTTCAGACGTGCAACAAGAATGACATTTTCGCATGGGAATTTGTGCCATGTGTAACTTTATTTTCTGGAATGATTGCGCTTTTATGGCTCCTTCTTTAGAGGTACAAGATAATTCTTAGCATTTTCTTTTTTTTAGCTCCTCCAAATTATTGCATCTTGGACAAACGTACGGCAATCGTTGGCATATATATATATATATATATATATATATATATATATATATATATATATATATATATATATATATATATATATATATATATGCATGCATGACACTCAGGGCTGGGTCTTCAACGTATCTTGTCTTGAGCTATTTTATCTTGGAAGCATAGTAAGCTTTACCAAACATATTCTAACAATAGACCATTTATTCTCAGCAGCAGGGACAACAAATCTCAGGTAGGAAACTTTTTCTTGTCATTCTTTCCCTCTTAACCTGAATTTTGAGGTACTCAAGATGATCAAATGATTCATAGACATATGAAACATGATTTTACAACTTCTTAATTGACTTGAAAGTATATTTTTGCGTTTCATGAAAAATGAAAATTAGAAATTACTTTTTCCTAATTTTATGTAATTTCGAAAGTTTTTTATCGCATTTCATGGAACTAGATATTATGAAACTTATTTCATATTATGAAACTAGTTCTACACAATTGCCCCTAGCTAGGTCTTTCCTTTAGAGTTTATGATTTTGAATAGTTTGGGAAAAAACAATGATATTCTCACATTGGAAAATGTCAAATACTTCATTGAAATTATCAAGAGCTCACCTTGAGGGACAACATAAGAGGCAACATGACGTTTGCAAACGATGGGATTTTGTTGTTCTAGATACATTGTTTTTAATAATTATTTTGGATATTTTAAATGGGAAATCGTTAGGTTTTTTTTCAAGTGATGTGTGAAACATGATTTTATGAACTGTGAAGCGGTTTGGATCATAGTTTTTGTGTTTTATGAGTCGTGGATGTATAACAAAATTTGATTGATGAGACATGGATTTTTTTTGGCTTTCTCTATTGCATAAAGTTCAAATTCACCTCATTCATCTTGCATTTCTAATTCTCTAGCATGACAAACATCTAAAATTTGTCAAAATTCAAAAAACTGTGCCTTGTAGGTTTGGACTTCAAATTTTTAGCAATCTTTCTTTAGTCTTCTAGATATAAGCAGATGTGGATTAGTATATTATGCCCCTATTTTTTTTTTCTCTAGATTTTTTTTTGTGAGTGATCAAGATGACTAAAAGGAAGTTTTCTTTGAAAGAAATGGAGGAGGATCTTGAGGATACTTGTGATGAAAAGCTCTTTGATTTTCCTCATACAATTGAAAATTCATCTATATTTATTTATATAAGAGATATGCTCAATGTTCCCTTTGATTTATAAGAGCTCTTGAAGGATCTTGAAGATAAACTGAAGGATTAGAGGGAGTTCTATGATAGACATGTAGAAGGCCTAGAGATTGAGGGACTTGTCCATTATAACAATATAATGGAAGCTACCAATGCTGCTAGAATAACTTTGCATACAAGGTTTAGCCTTATTGATAAGGAATTCAAGAAGTGGATAGTAGATTACCCTTTTCATTAGAATCATCATCAATGTCTTCTTGTAAAGAAGGATGTTGGATTTCTTGTATATCTTCAATACATGGATAGTTGTTCTTCATATACAATACAAGAGAAGAAGATAGAGGATATTGCATGCAAAGACAAAGAGATTGAAGAGAAGGGGAAAATGTTTTAGGAGGATATTGAGAACCGGTTAGTGCAGGGATTTGATGTTGCTTTGTTTAAAAGTGAGAACATTACAAAAGTGGAAGAAAATGAGATAGAGTTTAGTGCACAGATTGAAAAAGGACCTCTTGCATGTGTCCCAACATTTCCCAATTATCTTATCAGCAAAAAGAGATATGCATTTTTAAATGATATTCAACACCTTTTTATCTTAGAGAAGATTATTTCTTGGCAATCCTTGCAGCATGGGGTCAGAGTGATAAGAATTTTATAGGTTATAAGGAGGAATTTCTAGCAACTCTTGATGTTGAGGACGAGAATTTTCAAGATATCTCTATAGCCTTGCTTTCTTGTATAAATTAGATTCTGGAATATGAAAAGGCATATTCAGAAGAGACTTGGTATTGATAACATGGGATATGAAGAGAAACTGAAGTCTCCATTAGAGGAGAAACCAAAAAGTTCAATAAATCTATATGATGATAGTCTTCTTGAAGAAGATGAAAACCCTAAGGTATAAAAGATAATCCTAAGATATCCATTGTGATTTATATTAGAGTATGTTACGCATTATAGGCAAATATTATTGGATATTTATCTACTGACATCTCATACTATTGTAGTTTATTGTGCAGATAGAAATTGAAGATATAAACAAGTTTCTTGGAAGAGCCAAGGGCTCAAGAAAATTGAAGCTTGGAAAAAGTCAAGGCCTTGGTCATTATATTGGAAGCTTAAATAATCAAACAGTTACAATTTATCATAGTAGGTTATCAAGCTCTCCAAGCTTACCAATACTGGCTTAGAAAGCTATCTCCAAGGTGATTAGATCCCAAGCTTTCAATAGAGGTTCAGAGAAGATAATTTTGGTGGAGAAGAAAGAAGTTATAAGAGTTTTTGGCTTCATGCTTGGATACAATGGATCTAGGTAGATTACTTTGGAGTTATTGACTCTTATTTGATCTCCCATGTAGGAGATGCCAAGAGTTTGAAGCTCCTTTTAGGCTATAGGAAACAAGAATTCTTAAAATGTCTAGATCTCATCGAGTGGAATGAGACAAATGATTCATTTAGAGGACCCAATGAATTCCCTGAAAACTAAAGACTCTTCTGCAACAGAGTCAGACTAAAAGATGATAAGGGTTTCTTGAAACCCATCTTTTTCCATCTCTTTGTCTAGTTTATAACCTTATGAATATCTTTGCTTTGCACAAGACTTTAAATATCCCTCTTTTCTTATTTGGGTAATAGTGGATATAGTCCTTACCAAAGATGATGTATTACATGATGCGGTTGTGTCTTTGAGCTTCAAGTTGTGCCAATTTTTCCTGTAGAACCTTTGAACGACTTCTAATAAACTTTTTGCTTTGTAATGTTCCACCTCCATGTCTTGTGTGTCTAAAGTATTTTGTTCTTGCTTGATAATGTGATTTTTCCATACCTTGGGTTGACCTAATAGATAGAGATCCATATTTCTTGATAAAATATGGAGCATGGTTGTATAAAATATGCTCCATAGTTAAAAAATAAAGAAATTCAATCAGAAAACCGTATATGAGTCAGACAATAAAGAGACATACATATGCAAACTTCTTATCATATAGTGAGTGAAATGTTGATTGCTCCAAGCTTCTGTCATTGACTTTTTTTAAAAAGGTTCAATTGGTTTTTTAAGTCTTTGAGATCAAAATCATTCCACTCAGTTTTATCACAATAAAAGAATACTTTGTCTAGTGTTTTCCAAACATTGACTTTTCTATTTCGAGCTTGTCCATTATCAGCATGATCCTTAACTGCATTATATGGGCACTTCCACTGATTGTATCTAATAGTTGAGCCACCATTTCTAGATTTTATCTTTCCAAGTCTCCCATGAAAGTCTAGGAACCTTCTAGCCTTCACTCCACCAATAGATGGCCTTTTGAGGACAAAATTTCCATCCTTAGACTTTTGAAGATGTGGTTCAATAACAACATTACCACCATCCAAACCAATTGCCGATAAGACTTTTTCAATCTTTGTTATAGCATGTGTTCTAGCTGATGATGGCTTCACCTTCCATGTAATTCCTATATAAAGATGAACAAGCTTTTCAATTATCCTACAAAGCGCATGAAGTGTACAGATATGGGCATTCACTAAAGGAATATCTAGGACTCATTTAAACTGTGGATCCTTGTGCTCCCTTTGATACATTGCATATACATTTAAGTGTCTTCAAGTCACTAGCTATGTGCCACTCAATCTTATAGCTCCCAAATATTTCAACAAATAGCCCTTCTCTTGCTTGTTGTCTCTTAATAACATCAGGTATTGGTGTTCGATAAAAAAACCCAATACAATATATCAAAATCCTTTGTATCTACTTCGAATGCTCCTAATTACCAGATGTTATGTTTTGATTGACATTGAATGATTGCAATGATCTGATGAAAGTGCTCTATTTATCAAGGTTATAGAGACCCTCTCTAGTTTTGTACATTTTAGAATCTCATTTTCATCAAGTTTAACCACAAATCGAGCCACTTCTTTTGCCTCTTCTAGTGACAAGTCATATAATCTAATCATTAAACATTGTAGGGTGGGAAAGTCAAGAAAAATATTGTCAAATTCATTGAATACAACTTCCTTTTTCTTGCCCTTGAAGCTAGCCTTGATATGGAAAGGCTCACTTAGAATCTTCATCACTTTGTTATTCACTCTCTGTCTAATAGTTCTAACCATAGAAGGCCTACACAATTACGTACTTGTCCTTACTTCATATTTAACTGCAAAAGCTAGAAAAGTTATATATAAGCATATCGACTGATACCAATATTATCTAGTGTCTTCTGTACTAACTCAATATCCAAAGAATGATCCTTTATAAATGACCCCAAGAATTGTTTATTTTCCTTTTTAAATTTCTTCCTCTCCAAAATATCTTTTAAAACTATTGAAGGAAGAAGATGATAATAAAACTAAGATGATTTCAAAGAATATCTTTCACTTGCATTCAGTTAAAGAAGAGACCTAAACAAAATCAGCATCACAAAACTATACAATTAATTATAAACAAAGTCATATTTCATATTTTAAAGTGGAAAAAAATGTACCTTATTGCTTGGATTCTTTTACTACAACCACCTCCTCCTCAGGTGAGACTCTCGATATTTCTAAGAGCCTTTTTATCGATTTCAAAGGCCTAAAATTGTTTTCTTTTGCTGATAAGATTTGATACGTTTCTCCAATGAATGAATCCTTTGTTGTTAGCCCTCTAGCTTTTGTCGTAACTCATTGTTATGTTTTGATAAAAGATGGTTCTTCGATTTGAGGACATCCTTTTCTACATCCAAGTTACGTGTATATCCTAGAAACCCATATTAACCATCACCAATGAACCTCAACAATGAAGAGCTATTATAGAAAGGTGGAGTGCTATTTTTGCTAGGATCTTCGAGATATAGCCTACCATCTAAGCAAAGATCAAGATTCTTATTTTCTCTTTAACCTGAGTGTATGTTTCATAGACTCTATAATAGTAATGCGTTTTGTTCTCTTCCTTATTGGTTCATACTCACTATCCAACTCAATATGAAGATGATAGAGAGGCCTTTTACTAGAGCTACATAGATCCATAGCTAAGGATGTGATTAGAAGATTGGATTGAAAAACTATGTGAATTAGAAATAAGAAGGAAAACAAAGAAGAAACTAATAAGGATGGGAACGAAAGAAGAGAGTGAAAATGGAGGGAAGTAATCAAAATTTGAACAAAATTGAAATTGAATATTAGTTTTCACTTTAATGAGGATGAGTAAGATCCTCATTATGACAATCTTTGTCACCTTTATGGCGGCCTACAAAGAGGAACCCTTTGTCACAGCTAGACAATTATTCACAAATGAACAGATCCTAAGTTGTTACAGAAGCAGACTAAAGAGATCCTCGATGTCAAGAAGGTGATTAACACTTTAGGAGTGTCTTTCTCAATGATCATTGATCCTCTTTGGAAGCTAGTCTACAAATTTCTCTAGGATAGGTTGTAGTACAAGGATAATTGAGGAGTTTACAAGTTTATGTTTGAGGCATTAGGGCTAGGAAATACAAAACTAAAAAAGTATATCTGAATAGAAGGATTGATGAGGTTTGTCCTTCTCCTGGTGGTCTTCTTATTCTTATTCTTCTTCCTTTGCTCCATTTTCTTCTTCTTCTTTGACTGCAACTAGATAGGCCTTTTGGGACCTCTTTCTAGCGTGGCAGAACTTCTCGGTGTTTTTAGTCCTTTTACAGAAGTCACAGAAGAGCTAATCCTTCTTGCCTTTGTATCTGTTGCCAACATATAATGCATGCTCATCTCTAGAGGTACTTGGTTCTTCCTTAGTTTTTAGCTTCTTTTCCTCCTCTAATAGTGATGCCTGGATATCAACAAGTTTAGGATTTGGCATGTTGATTAAAGTTGTTGATACATTATTATATTCTGGAGGCAAACTCTTAAGTAGAACACCGATGCAAACATCTTCTTCCATTTTAATGTTGATTCCTGCAAGTTGGGTTAGAAGTCCTTCCATGTAATTTAGATGTATGGCAAGTGATGTGCTGGACTTCATTTCAAGCCTGAAAAACTCAATTAGGAGACCATACTTTGATGATTTAGGTTGTCCACCGAACAAGGTGTCAAGTCTCTTCCATGTATTCTGTGAGGTCTCACAGTTATCCACATAGTGGATATAGCTGTCATCTAGCTCCAGTTTGATAATGGCCTGAGCCTTATCATCATTCTTTTGCCAAGTGACAGCAAGATCCGCATCACGAGGCTTCTTTTCTTTTCAAGTGGTAATGGCCCAGAGGCCCTTCTTCATCAAGATCAATTTGATGCGGGTCTGCCAGGTATGAAACCCGACTCCTTTGAAACGAGCAGTTGGAGAATCTTTGCCCATGTTTGACTTGAGAGACTAGCAGCAAATTAGCTTCAAATGATTGAGAATAACCATGAATGAGTTGATCTTTGTATGTGTCAAAAGACACAAGCAATGGCAGTGAAGTATCAAAAGATACTGGTTTGAAATTTGATGTTCGTTGCTTGAGTTTAACTTGATGATCTTAAAAAACTCTTCATAGATTTTTCTCCTTGCTGATTTGATGGTTGAATACCTACTGCAAATTTTAGATTAGAGTGGCCTTGGCTTGGTTTAAGTGGCAGGAGAAAGAAAATCAAGAGTGAATGAGTTTAAAGGTAAGTGGCTATGGCTGTCCTGTCAAAACAGGGACTAGCAACTGGTAAATGAGCTCCCACGCACTCCACAAGTTGAACCTACTCAAACCCTTTGAGATAGAGGACCCTTACTAATGGATCTAACTCGCCCTAAGAGAGTTTGTACTCATTATGCTCGAGTTGAGATATCTAAGCCTTCAAAGTAGTCACTATCAAAACTGCGCCTAGATTTGGAAAAATGTAAATTTCGGGCATGGTGTGCATCAATCTCCTTGAATTTTGTGCCAAAAATTTGCATCTTGACCTGAAGAACAACTCTTGAGAAGAAATCTTGAAGAGATATGGCCTAGTTGATGAGATATGGCTACTCCAACAGAGGTAGGTAGGTGCTGTCCACACACACAATTATGGCAGCAACTCTGAAAAGAGGCAATGTTGAAGCTATAGTTGCCCAATCTCAATCATTGAGGTGCCAAGAAGGATATTTGGAAGTAGAGAAACACTTCTCCAGAAGGAAGTTTAGAGAGATTTGTCCTATGGAGAGAGATATGAAAGCTTCAAACTGACAGGATGCTGTTGTCTATGGCTGCCATGAAAGCTTCATTGAAGATAGGAATGCAAATGAAGTTGGAGATAGGGTCCAATACTCGAACTCAGTTGAGAACAGATGTAAAGGAGCTGAGAGGAGTGAAAGAAGAGTTGAGCCATGCTCAATTGAGCTCTGATACCATGTGAAATACACAGGATCTAGAGCATGGCAAATGCAGAAGCTATGGAGGTTGAAAGAGAGAAAAGAAACTCATGAAGACATTGACCCTGACTAGGACAAATTGTTACACAAGTGAATTAGGTTCTAAGATTGAGACTTGGACTCATAAACACAATCTTGTGTATTGACAGTGACATGACACTTTACTAGAAAGAAAAGAGTACTATCATTGCATTAGAAAAAGAGTGCAAGTACAATGCTTTATAGGAATTGAGTGGTGGTACTTTCTCCTACTGTGCATATGGGATTCCTGAGCCCTCACTACTTCTCACAAAGGGACTAAAGTAGGTGTGATTGCAAATATCTCAACATATATGTGTGCATCACGTCGGTTCAAAATAAGGTATTTTTAAAATACAATGTTTATACATTTTTTGTATACAAAATGGTATAATATAAAGGGACTTTTTACAGATTGAATAGAAAAGGGTTATGTTTTATTTAGGAAAGTTTCACATAAAAGGATATTTATAAATAGGCCTTGAACACACGTGGTGTAGAGGATATATATATAGTAACTTCACTAAGGTTGCTTATTAGTACTTTCGACTTGTCCATTTTCGTGTGCTTTATAATAAGTTGTCTTGTTGTGCTTAATTTTCCATGCTTCAGTCAAGCTTTTAATCAGCTTGTTTAGAAAATGGGTTCCACGGTCTAATACTAATTTTTTTGGCGGACCTAATCAACATATAATCTACTCTAATAGGAAATTAGTAGTCTCTTTTGCATCGTCCCTCCTCGTCACTCATGCTTCTGACCACTTTGTAAAATAGTCAGTCGTCATGATAATATATTGGTTTTTGCATAGTGGATAATGAAGTAATAGGATCCACAAAGTTGATGCACCACCTCTTGAATGGAAGTATAACCAAAATCAGAGTAAGTGGTCACTTCCTATTCTCCCTACTACCATGCAGTTGAGAAGTATTACATCTCTTAACATACTCAAAGGCATCTTAAAAAATGGACAGCCACCAATATCCAGCTCTTAATGCTTTTTGGATCGTCAGCAGTTGTCCAACAAAATGCCCTCCACAAGCGGATTCATAGCACTCTTCCAAAATGAATGGAACCTCCTCAGGAATCACACATCAGTGATAGATATCATCAACCCCCTACCAATATAGTGTTACTGCGAAGATAAAAGAAAATTTAAATGCATGCTGTCTAATTTTCCTCTTTTCTGATTTTGATAAACTGGCTCTAGCCTCTCCTATCAAGAGATAATGCGTTATAGCAGCATACTAGAAGGGAATAGACACCGTATCAATTTTAAAAATTTTCTCAATATCACTTCCTTCAACTAAAGTCTCCTTTGGCTCCCCAAAATCCACAAGGCATTCCACAATACCTTGCAGTTTTGGTGGCTTACTTCTAATCTCATAATCAAATTCTTGCAAAGTGATTAACCACTTTGCTAAAGGTCGAGCAACTATAACTTGTTCATCAATAATCTAAGCCCTTCTGCCTTCATATACAAAACTACCTTCTCATAGAGGATGCAGTACCTGAAGTTTTTAGTTTCAAATACCATTGCAAGGCACAATTTCTCCATATAGGTGTAGTTCATTTCTGATATGCCCAACTTTCGATAGCAAAAGTGCTCATATGGTACCACTTTTTCTCCCAGATTTAGAATAAGTAGCAGCTAATACTATGCATGGTGGCTGTTAAAAATATATGCAATACTTCTGCCCTTTTAGGTGCTTTTAAAACTGGTGCTTTTATTAGCTCCTATTTCACATCATTAAAAGCTATATAAGGGTTACTCCATTCCATTCAAATAGATAACTAAAGGACAAAAAATTCATTAATGGCAAGGTTCTTTCTGCCAAGGCATTTATGAATCGTTGATAATACCCTATGGATGATAAAAAGCTATGCACTTCTTTCAGAATGCGTAGCAGACTCATGGCATCTATGACCTTGATCTTTTCAAGGTAAATTGTTGGGATCCCTACCGAAATAACCACATGACCTAACAATAGCCCATAAGGCACCCCAAAGATGCACTTCGTGGATTAAGAGCTATGCAGAATTGTCTGCAACACTCAAAACACTTTTGCAAAATAATCAATTGTCTTTCTCTTTATGGTGGGTGTCCCCAGGTCATTGATAAATACTTTCAACTCCTTGGGGGAGATGTCACCAAAGGTTTTGTCTACTATTTGCTACCATGAACCAGGTGCATTACATAAACCAAATGCCATCACATGGTATGCAAAGGTATGAAAGACAGTAATAAACATTGTTTTAAGCTTGTCTTCTTCTGTAATTGCCATCTGGTTATATCCACCCCTACATCTTGCAGATTGGTCCCTTGATGCACTGCTCCAACATAAAGAACAAAGATACAAGCTCCACTCTTTGATTTTGAACAATCCAAGAGACTTCAATATTTCCTTACCAAGCACTTTTCCCATGAAACGATCGTCTAGCCTACAACGAGGGTATCCTTACACACTCCACATTGGTCATTTATTAGTCAATCAAGTCTATGCATCTAGGTTTTATACCATGTGGCATGCAAAATGTAGAAGTGTATGACCATTATGCGAAAGCATTTTATGATTTGAAATCAGCCATGTGGTGTGCAAAGACAATACTTTAATGATTTTCGATCTACTCGTTATTGCGATGTTGTTAGAGACTAGTACTGAGTCTTCTCATGCTACTAGCCTCTTTAAAGTTAAATTTTTATCCCCCTATATGCTATGCATAAACCAAATGAGCCACAATTTTATGTATTTCTAGCAATCTCTCATTTCTACAATCTCTTTTTCCCTTAACAGTTTAGGTTTTGCTACATTGCATAGATTCAAGATTCATTTGTATGCCATTTTTAAAATGGAAAGCGATAAAAATACACTAAAACATTAAAAACAAGGTTTAACTAGGCCTTAATCCTCATAACTTAGCCTTCTTAAACATTCACAAACATTCATCGTATTTTTCCTTAATTTTTAAAGCACAAAAACCCATTTTTCTCTTATTTTTCCATTTTTTCTTTATTTATTCATTCATAAAAATAGGGTATTTTCCAATCTATGATTCTTGACTGATTATGATAGTTGAAATGTAGTTTTTATCAAAATTTTATCCCATGTGAATTTCATTTTTTCACCCGAAACCAACAAAATCTTCATTTTCCCTCTAAAAAAGCACTTTTCGGATTGTAATTTAATTATCACGATAATGTATCATTATGGTTCTACATTTATTTTATGTACCTCCCTCAATCATGGTGCAAAAAATATTCAAACAAATTTTCATTCCATATGAATTTATCTAGATCATCAAATAACAAAAACAAGTAAATTTTCTTTATAAAAATGAAGCATACCGCTTATTTGTGTGTTGAAGGTTTTTTGATAATCATTATGGGTAACCAACAGACCGACCAACAATCATTCTTAAGTGCTGAAAACCTTCCCTTAGCCTCCTCCTAATCTTGGAGCAATCCAATCACCACCGGACAAGCATCCTTCAACCCCTCTTTTTCTTGATTTCTCTCGTGTCAATCACCTTTTGGAAGAGAAAGAGGGACGAGAGACAAAGACTATATTTCAATCTTCTTGTGTGGGCACCCATTAGATGGGCGAAGGAAAGAGTTCTAGAGTGTAGAAGTTCTTCATCTCGATGGTGACATTGATTGCCATGGGTATATTGACCCTATGCTATGGCTTATAGGTCCCCCCCTCCATTCTTCTGTCACTTGCATCCCCAATCTAATCATTTTTTTCTTTGCCATTAAAAAAATGCCCCCCCCCCTCGTTCACGTTTCAATTTTGAGGGGGGAGGCCCCAAGGGTCACCCTGCTTAACCTAAAAACCATTTACAACAACAAAATTTTTTTCCTCCACCTTGGGCACCGCCATTTCACTATCCGACCTCCGATTATTGATCTCAAATTTTTGTCTGACCATCTCGGGGTAACCCACCACCAACCACTTTTAGAAGTCCAATCCAACACCTAAAAAAATTATGCAAATTGTGCAATCGTCACTTGGTGTGTCTTCAAAGCACTTTTGAAGCTTGCCACTTAAAATTGACCGAATTACCTCTGTTACCTTCGACAGGATTCAAATTTCTCTTGAAATGCGGATTTTTTTGGCAAAATTTTGAGCACATTTCAAGGTAAAAAATCCACCAATCAACATTGCCCTATCTTCTATCATAAATTTCGTGCATTTGTTTTGGATTGTAATCCAATGGTTAAGCCTTCCTCAGTACAATCCTCAGAGGAAGTCCCTACGTATATCAGTGTAAAACATCACGTAAGCACAGACATAGGAGGCACCCCTCGGCTGATGCCACAGCCCCATTGCGGTTCTCCTACACCTCGGGGATTGGCCCCTCAATGTGCTCCTAATACAAATAGCAGGTATGCCACAAACTCCACTCTTGTTTTCAAATGTTCCAAGAGATATATATATTTTCCTCACTAAATAGTCCCCAAGGAAATGGATCATCTAAACCTACAGCTTAGGATATCTAACATACTCAACATAGGTTATATGCATGAATACAATTGCAATGCATCCAGTAATGATACCATGAGTTACGTGCAATGCAATTGTGTATAAACCATAGTACTTGAGCATTTTATCATTTATAAATCAACATTGTTTCTTTCAATGATTTTAATCTACACATAATGTTGCATTGTTGAGGATTGGCATTGAGCATTCTCAAGAGCTGCAAGACCCTATTAAAATTAAACCGTAAATGCCCTATATGCCATGCATCAACAAAAGATCATAATTTTGAATCTTATCAACAATTACTTACTCTCAAAACCCCTCATTTTCCCTACCACTTAGGTTATGCATGCATTGATAGGTGTAGGAAGCATTTTTTATGTGTTTTTCTTTATAAAAGTGATAAAGACTCCACTTTAATACAAAGATAAGGTTGAGCTGAGGTTCATCTCTCATGCTCCAACCATGTCACACATCCAGACACATAAATATTATTTTTGATTATTTTTGAAATGCAATTAAAAAAACCATTTCTCTTATTTTTTCTTATTTATTTATGCATAAAATATGATTTTTTTATTTTCTAGTTTGGACTGATCATGTGTACTAGAAAATTTATTTTATATCATTTTTTATTCCACAAGAACCTCATACACACCACAAAAATCTCAAAATTTATCATTTTTATTAAATTATGTATAAATTATTATGTGACTAAATTTTCTTATATCTTTAGCATCTCTAATAGATTACAATATTAACAACCAAAGACGATCATTTCTAAATAATTTCAATCAAAATCTATCATAAAAGAAGTAGAACCATTGCTTACATATAAACATATGCTTTTTGAGGCATATATTTCAAGGTTAGGAAACCACTGACGCTCTTTCTTGGCTGTTGATACTCTTCCACAGCCCAATCTATCATCCTTTACACTCCAACACCATCACTCCATCAGCATCTTTCATTAAACCCCACCTCCTTCTCTCATAGAATCAAGCATATGAACCGATAGCAAAAGGAGAGAGAAGAGAGGATAGAGAAAAACTAAGAGATCAGAATTTCATTCCTTGATCATATTTCACATGTTTATAGTCAGAATCTTACTCTTGGCATGTAGATCAGATTTCCACCTCTCTATATCTCTCTCTTGATCAGGGTGTATTGAAGAGGCACAAAGCCATCAAAAAATGGTGCGCAAAACAAAAAATGCCCCCTCCTTCTGTCGGGCAAGAATTTGCATGTTTTCTTTCATTCACATTTCTAAGCAATTTCAACCAAAATCTATCATAAAATAAGTAGAACGATTGCTTACACATAAATACACACTTTTTGTGGCTTGTATTTCAAGGTTGGGAGGCCACTGACGCTCTTTCTTGGGTGTTGATACTCTTCCACAGCCCAATCTATGATCCTTTACAGTCTAGCACCATCACTCCATCAGCATTTTTCATTAAACCCCACATCCTTCTCTCATAGAATCAAACTAAGAGAGAAGAGAGGATAGAGAAAAACTAAGAAAGCATAATTTCATTTCCTTGATCATATTTCACATGCTTACAGCCAAAATCTTACTCTTGGCATGTAGATCAAACTTCCACCTCTCTATCTCTCTCTCTCTCTTAATCAGCATGAATTGAAGAGGCACAGATCCATCCAAAAATGACGCACAAAATAGAAAATGCCCCCTCCTCCTATTGGACAAGAATTTGCACGTTTTCTTTCATTTACATTTCATTCCATGTCATTTTTTAAAAGTCCACTTTGAAAAAACCACTTTCACACTGATTTGTAGATTTTTTCGATCGATTTGGAGGGACAAACGGACTTGGAATTGTGATCCGTCATCAAGACAACTGACTCCATGACATTGAAATCTATAATCCTTGATCCCCTCGTGCACTTTTTGACTCCTAAATATCAATGCTTCTTTAGAGTGTTAAACCTTGCAGGGATTAAAAGGGAGGGTCAAATATCCTTTGATCGAGGAAGGGAGACTTGTGTTGGATTCCTAGTATCGAGATCCATTTAGGAAAACTTTAGCTCCAACCATCCGCCATCATTCAATTTTGCATGAAAATTTGGTCCTTGATGCCTTCCAGCCACTTTTCGGCTCTAAGAATGGGCACAAACACTTCATAAATGGGTACCAAAATCTAGCTCTCATTGGTGACCATGGGATAGGGTGACTCATCCTGTTGAATCCCATGAAGTGATATGCATAGTCATAACCACAAAAAACATCAAGTTGTGACAAGAAAGAATCAATAACACATATTAGAGCTCTTGCCCTTCCCCCTAACAAAAATCACGGCATGAAATCCACGAGAGAGAAGATAAGTATTATCTGATGAAGAGGTCAAGAGTCAACTGTCAACCAAATGCTCCAACACAGCCTAGCCAAAAAGAACTATCAAAGAGATCCTCGTAAGTGATCGTCTGACCTACCTACCTAACTGAGGATACCATAACCAGGAGCTCCCACTAAGCGAGCACTCCTATAGCATGATTTCATTTATTTATTATTATTTTCTTTCTATTTAGTTGTCTTCCCTTCAAAACCTAATACTCAAGCATATAAAAAGGAGGGAGCTGAGTGTAGTGACCCAAGAAGAATAGGGCATCAACCTTGAGTCTTGTTTTGGCACCCAAGAACCTACCAAGTCCTCGCAAGTTGACACTTAGTCCTGTTTAACACTCGCTTATTTTTTTACTCCAACCTCCCTTTTTCTTTTCTTTTATGGAAAGATGTCACCCCAAGTAAGGGCAAGGCATCAGCCTTGGGTGGTCTGACTCATCCCTAGGAAACTACCAAGCCTTCATAAGGAAATAGACAACTACTTTAGGATTTTGTTTTCCTTTTTATTTCAACTTTTATTTGCTAGTGATTAGAAATATTTTTTATACACATCTGTAGACTGGTTTTTCTTAAGATCTTTCTTTCTTAATCAAATAGTTTTGGGCAAGCTAGAAGTTCCAAAAAAGAGCTGCCTAGGAGGCTAGCAAGAGAGGATCACTCATGACTCCTCAAAATGGCTATTTTAACGCTAGACAATGGCTTTAGAGGAGGTGGCCAACAACTCAAACCTCCCCCCCTAGTCAAACCTGGATAGATTAAGGGGGGAAAAGCTTAGAAATGCAGCGACACCACCTAGATTAGCCACCAAAAGCTCCCGCACAACAAAGGCCCTCTCCAATCACTTTGTCAAACTTGTTTGGTACAACTCTAAAATAGAAACCAATTAAAAGCACCATCACCAAACAATCACAGGGCCCTCTTGGTCTAAGGAGATATAACATTTCACAACAAAGAAACTGGCCCTCTTGGCCTAAAGAGATATAACATTCCGCATTTAAATTCGCCCCTCTTGGCCTAAAGGAATATAGCAATGTGACTCGTAGACAACCCTCCTTGGACTAACACCGATGCACAATGAGACACTCCATCCCAAGGAGAAATTTGGGCTCCATGCCTTAAACTAAATGTATTAAATTGTGACCCATACCTCCTACATAGATAGCAAGAGGCGTAAGCATAAAGTGTTGTGTGACCAACCTATGGGTCCAAGATAATAACGACAAATGGGTCTATGCTACTCTTTGCATCACCCATACTAACCATCGCCTACCATATTGAGCATGTTCTAATAAAATTACCCATAATCAATGGGATCTTGTCTCGTCATCAATAAATATATCCAAACTGGGACCACAATTGAAAAAGAGGTCTTCTTCATATGCATAGTTGGCTAATGAAACATCAAATTGATTCCAATGTCCTGGAATCAGCTGAAGAGATACTCTCTCAAAGTCATCAATAAGGTTCATGGTAGCACGGTAGTACATATGAGGAATAGGGTTTTGTACTATGTACATCCCATTTAGTTGGTTCAAAACCAACTAGGAGTCCCTTTTACTAACAACTCTCGTGAACACTACTCTTGGCAATGTTCAATCCCATAATCAAAGCTTTGTACTCCACCATATTATTAGTAAAGCCTACCCTAGGGTAGATAGCTAATTTCATGATGGAATAGAAACTGTATCAATTTTAAATAGTCCCTAGATATCACTAACTTCAGCCAAGATTTCCTTTGGTTCCCAAAATCCACAAGACATTCAACAATGCCTTGCAACTTTGGTGGCTTAATCCTAATTTCATAATCAAACTCTTGTAAATTAATCAACCATTTTGTAGCATACCAGGATGGAATGGAAGCCGTATCAATTTTAAATAGGCCCTCAATATCACAAACTTCAGCCAAGATTTCCTTTGGTTCCCTAAAATCCACAAGACATTCACATTGCAACTTCAGTGGCTTACTCCTAATTTTATAATCAAACTCTTGGAAAGTAATCAATCATTTTAGTAGGTGATCATGTAGATATAACTTGTTTAGTAACAATCTAAGTCCTTTCACCTTCATATAAAATACTATCTTTTCATAGAGAACATAATGACTAATTTTTTTAGTCCCAAACATTGTCCCAAGGCACAATTTCTCTATATAGGTGTTATTAAGTTCAGATATCCCTCATTTATGACTAGCAAATGCTATTGAATGATACCAGTTCTCCTAGATTTGGGCTAAACAACAACTAATTCTATGCATTGTGGCTGCTAAAAATATATAAAGAACCTTACCCCTTTTGGGTGCTTTCAAGATTGGCGCTTTTGTCAATTCTTTCTTCACATCCTTGTAGGATACTTGACAGGATCACTCCAAACAAGCAAATAGTTAAAAGATAATAGATTTGTCAATGGAAACGTTCTTTGAGCAATATCCTAATGATGATAGAAAGCTATGCACTTCTTTAGGAGTACGTGGCGGACTCATAGCAACAATAACCTTTACCTTTTCACGATCGAATGCAAAACTACCTAAAATACTCAAAAAGCTTTTGTAAAATAAACAACATTCTTTCCCTTATGGTGGTTGTCCCCAGATCTTTGATAAACATTTTTAGCTCCTTAGGGAAAATATCATCAAAAGTCTTATCAGTTGTACATTGCCAAGAACTCGACACGTTGCATAATCCAAATGCCATCACATGATATGCGAAGGTACCAAATATAGTAATAAATGTTATTTTCAACTTATCTTCCTCTGTAATAGCCATTTGGTTATATCCAACAAAGCAGTCCATAAATGAATAGTCATCCCTACTCACTAATTGATCTAGATTTTGATCAATGAATTGCAGCACCGGATACCAATCTTTAACTATCTATTTATTGAGCTTCCTAAAATCTATGCAAAACTAGATTTGATTATTCTTCTTTTTCTTGATAACCACTAGCAAGCACCACTCCGTGTGTTGTACAGGAAATATCATGTCAGCCTTACACAATTTTTGTAACTCCTCAAATAGTCAGCCCCTTAGCTCAAACGGAATACACCTCACTTTTTGGGGCACAAGATGACTACATTTCTTCAAAGAAATACTATGTACAACCAAAGTGGAAGGAATACCCCTCAAACTCATCATAACTCCAAGCAAAGATGTTACAAAATTCTTAGATCAAGGACACATAGTCCCTTCTCTCTTCTAGACTGAGCATAGCCCCTAATTTAATAGGTCATGGATCATTCAACATTCTGAGATCTAGCTCAATCACATTCGCATCTCATATTCTATCTTGAGCTTCAATCGGCTCATTTAGAGTCACGTGGTACATATCCTCTGTAATGGACCCCTCATTTGATTCATCATTGGATGAAGTCTCACTACTAGATGGTTCCTCTACTACATCTAATTTTGACGAGGATAAAGAGGCTCTCTCACTTTGAGGAGACTCAAGATATGCATCTACTACCATTTGCAATAGCGCGATCCACTAATATTCCATCAGCATACATTGCTATCCTTGGGTAATGCTTTTCAGCATGATCAAATCAATCCTCTCCCACACGAGCTATTTCCAAGGGCTCAACAATATACCTAGTGCAAAGAATCTTTTTAAATTCTTTATGCACTATTGGAGATAATTTGATCAATTGCTAGAGGTTTACATCACACTTTACATTGCAAAGAGAACTCGCTAAATTAAACTTATGATAATTAGTAATGGTTCTCTTCTCCCGCCAAACCATTCTCTCCTTTGGCATTTGAACTAGCTTTGGCACCTCCTTCTTGGCTTTTTCCTTCTTCTTTGGCAACTAGTTTTTTGAGGGTCAACTTTGCAATCAAGAGCTTTTAGAGGACCGGCTTCTACATTAGGGTTAAGGACTTGCCTCGTCCCTTTATCATCCCATTTAGGTTTTACCTCAATAGGTTTTACATTATCCCTATTGTCTTCTTTAACCGTTTTCCTTCTTGTAATGGATCAAAAATTAAAAGCTTCGATGTTGTTGACACTCATAGCTTCAATAAGCCAACACTAGGCAACTCTTATATAGTAACTTTCCCTCTTTACAATATTTGCTTTGGTCCACCATCCTATTGGAGATTATTCCATTATGCTCGACGTGGTTGCCTAATCCCTTGTTAGAGAGAGAACTAATATTACTCCAACAAATACTAGCTAGATAGCTAGATTTTCCACATATGTAACATTTAACATTAGGGCAATTCCTAGGGAAGTGTTAGCCACCACACAACTTATAGCTAAATCTTGAGGAGGCACCCTCTTCAGGGCGTTGAATCCCTATTAAATTCTGTTGTTTTTAAAGAAAATTGGCATCAACAACTTTTTGACTATATTGTTTTGTAATCATGTAAGTACAGTGCTTCATCATATCCTTAACTTCTCTAAGGACATTCGATGCACTAGACTCATAGCTATGATCATCTACATTATGTTCCATCGACCTAACCACCTGACTACGGGTTGGCTATTGCTAATTAATTGGAACCATATTAGGGTTTATCATTTGACTTCCATTGTTTAGTGGAACCATTTGACTAGCCATTGGCATGGTCACAGTGGGAGGAGCTAGTAGCAAGGCCACATTTTTTATTATGCTTTCTCTCACATTCGGGTTAGTCATAGCTATCCCTTAACTTCCATTGGTCAATGCCAAATTATTTTCAAGATTTAGACCCACATTAAGATTGGCTCTAGAGGCATAGGCCTCTTGTAGTGGAGATTCTACTTCCTCTACTCATCTAATAGCAATGTCTATATCCAACAAGGTGACACTACTCAATTACACCTGAATATTGAAGTCCAAACCATGCAAAAAATATTGATGTTGGGAAGCTGTTGGGATAGGGATAGAGGCCTGCAATTCGTGAAAGACCTCTTTTAACTTCTTGGCATATGCTCGAATTTAGTACACGTAGCCAATATTGACCACCCCTTTTAGGGAAAAATTCCCTTCGAAAGGCAATATAAAATAAATCAATAGTGATTATGGTATGAGCCTCTAGGCCATGATACCATATTATAGCTCTTCCCTTGAGAGTCATGTTAAAGAACATCATTAAATGTCCTTCATCTTGGATACAACAGTTGAACATCAACTTTTGAAACTCCCTAATGTAGAGCTTTGCATCTTCCTCCACTAACCCATTAAAGATAGGTAGAGGGAAACCTAAGGCTAGCAAATCCGCCATTCCAATAAGAACTGTGATAGGTTGCACCATAATGACGATTGGATTTGCAAGAGGATTTTGTGAATGTGGGTTTACATCCACACTTGATGTAGGCTGTCTTACTGGGGGAAGTGGAGCACTAGAGCTTCCTCCTCCCAATGGACTACTTGTGGCTCTATGACCACTAGATTCACTCCCTCGTAGGAATATTGGACTACTACATTGAGGGGAATACCTCCTCAAGATATTGCCATGCTGCCTAGCTTTTTCTTACTTTTAGATCTCAGTTAAACGGTGTTTATCAGTAAAACAATGGATCAATCTCACTGTCCTTTGGCATAAACTGGCTAAATAGTCCCTAGGAAACTGAGATTTGAGGGGATTGCCACTTATAAGTGGCTCCCCACAAATGCATCACTTGTGAGGACCTTGATTGAGCTTGACACTGACTCTCTAGAGCCTCTCTACACTCTAAGAACACACCCCCTCAGTCTCACAGTCCAAGAGCGTCTATAAGGTACACACTGCTCTAACTTCTATAGTAAATTTTGCATTTATTTTGGATTATAATCCAATGGTTAAGCCTTTACCACACTCCTTAGAGAGAGTCCCTACACATATGGGTGTAAAACACCACTTAAGGATAGATAGAGGAGGCACCCCTTGGCTGAATGCCATGGCTCCACTGCAGCTCTCCTACACCTCGCATTTGGCCCCTAGATATGCCACTAACACAAATAGCATGTACCTTGCAAACTCCACTCTTGGTATCAAAATTTCCAAGAGATATATATATTTTCCTCACTAAATAGTCCCCAAGGAAATCAATCAACTAAACCTACAGCTTAGGATATCTCACATACTCAACGTAGGTTATATGCATGAATATAATTGTAATGCATCCAATAATGATACCATGAGTTGCATGCAATGCAATTATGTATGAATGATAGTGCTCAATCATTTTATCATTTAGAAATCAACATTGTGAGGTGCAAAAGACATTTCTTTCAATGATTTTAATCTACACGTAATGCCGTGTTGTTGAGGGTCAACACACTGAGCATTCTCTATTGCTAAATCCTCCTAAACTCAAACCATAAACTTCTTGTGGGTTTTTGTGGGTTCATGTATGAATTATTATGTGATTGAATTTTCTTAATTTCTCTTAGCATCCCTGATAGATTATAGCATTAACAACAAAGGACAACCATTTCCAAACAATTTCAACCAAAATCTATTGTAAAAGAATAAGAACGATCATTTATGCATAAAAACATGATTTTTGAGACTCACATTTCAAGGTTGGGAGGCCATTGACGCTCTTTCTTGGATGCTAACACTCTTCTACAACCCGATCTATGATCTTTTGCGCTCTAGTAGCACCACTCCATTAGCATTTTTCATCAAGTCCCACCCCCTTCTCTCATTAAATCAAGCATATGAGGTAGCAAGAGGAGAGAGGAGAGAGAGAGACTTAGAAATTAGAATTTCATTTCCTTGATCATATTTCACATGCTTATAGTGAGAATCTTGCCGTTGGCATGTAGACTAGACTTCCATCTCTCTCTCTCTCTCTCTCTCTCTTGATTGAGGCGTATTGAGAAGAGGCACAAATCTATCCATAAATGGGTACAAAATAAAAAGTCCCCCTCCTCCTATTGAGCAAGAATTTGCATGTTTTTTTTTCATTTACATTTTATTGCATGTCATTTCTTAAATGTCCACTTTGAAAAAACCATTTTCACACTATTGCACAAGGTTTTGCAGCCTGTCTGGAGGGATAAACAGACTCAAAATTGCGATCCAATTGAATTGCTCATTGGTGACGTTGAAATCTATAAACTTGACCCCATTGCACACTTTTGGACTCCTGAATCACATAGTGGATTTAGAGCACTTAACCATGCGGGGATTAAATGGGGGGTCAAACAACCTTCGATCAACACACGGAGACTGCGTTAGATTCCTAACATCGAAATCCACTTTGGGAAACTCTAGCTCATTGACCATCTACCACTATTCAATTTTGCATGAAATTTTGGTATTTGATGCCTCTCGGTCACTTTTCTGCTCCAAGAATGGGCTCAAATGCTTCAGTAATGGGTCCCAAAATCCAACTCTCACCTAAGGAATATTATAGCCCAAAAGAAAGCCCAAGACAAAAAAGCCCCAAAAAGTCTATTGAGAGTGGAAAAAGATTGAAATTTTTATTGATTTTTTGTTGTTTTTGAGGTCTAAATGATTGATTTTTAATGGATTTAGAGTGATGTATGGTTGTTAAAGGAAGTGTTTGAGAGTTTTTTGGATGATATTGATTATGTTTTGGAAGCTCATGATGATTTTTAGTGGAGAAATGAAGCTATGTGATGTTCTGATAGGTTCTGTTGAGGTTCTGATTAGTTCTAACACCTTTTGTATAGCTTCTGTTTTGTTCTGATTTTCTTCTATATGAAGCATGGATTGATGATTGATGAAGGTTGAAATATTTTGAAACCTTATTGAAAAGTTTTTGATAGTTTGGAATGGTTTTAGTATGAATTATTAGGATTTGATGTTCTCTGATGTCCTTCTGTAATCCTCTGTAAACCTTCTGTAGAGCCTCTGTCTCTCCTCTGTTTCTGTTCTATATCTGCTCTATTCTTGTTCTGTACTGTTTTGTAGATCTTCTATAAGTGTTTTGTAGAATGTATGTGTGACTTTGGGAAAGTTTTCTAACTTTTGGAAAGGATGAATCTAAGTTCAAAACAGCTAAAACAAATGGAAGAAGCAGCTGCTAAAGACTGAAGAGAAGACTAGAGTGACAGTGACAGTAGTAAGCTGTCAAGAGACACTGTACTGGCTCTGGTGCCTCTTCACATCAGACATACCTCTTGGGAGGTGCATCCACAACCTAAGATGATTATTGAGAGTCATTATTAGAGTATTTTAGTGAGGAGATGATGTACTATTGAGAGAGAGAGAGAGAGAGCTAGAGATAGCTAATTCTATCAAAACAGTGTATATGTATATGAGAGATTGAGTGAGAAAACTATAAAGACATTGAAGATGAATACTATGTGATTGATTCCCATTCAAAAATGGTGTATTCTTTTATGTTCCTTGTTCTATTGATGGATACTATGAAGATGTTGAAGATTATGGTTGATTCTATCAAATCCGTGGGAGATATCTACTATGATGCTGCGTGAAGAAATGTTGTTTTCTTTGTTTTGGTCATCAAAAGAAATAAATAAAAGCTTGTTGATATTACAAGATAGATTTTCTTGCAGTAAAATCCCCTTTTCCTTGGTGTTCCTCTTGGGGCTCCATGTTTTTGGTGCGCAGCCGGGGAAACTTGCCATCAACAAGCATCAAAAGAGGCTGAAAATGAAGGAAATGGCATTGCCAAGAAGAGGAGAATTCAATGGATGTTTGCAAAGTTCCTTTTTCCACTGAAGAGTTGGAGATTCTCATTATCAAAGCCAATTTCCACAAGAAGTTCATCCCACAATGGCGGAAACATATTACCATCATGATGCAAGCTCTATGCGATGGACTGTTTCCTTATCCTGTTGAAGCAGCAAAAAGTTGCATCTTGGTGAAAAAAAATTTGAGAACAAACTAAGAAGCAGAAATAGAGAGAATGACCATCCATGGAAGATTTAACATTCATTGAGAAGTTTCCAGACATTATCAAGTGGGAGATTGTGAAGAAGCTTCAGGAGTCCTGGTCAGTGGAGGTTCACGAAAACAAGAAGAAAAAGAGTTGGAATTTGTTCGTGGATGCTCAACAACAAGATACATGGGATGCTTGGTGTTCTGACAATCTTCTATTTGTCCAATTAGCAACCCATTGGAAGTTGGTAGACAAAGTATTTTTCACAACATACATCGTGGAAACCATCAGAAGATGGCATTATTATAATGGCACAACAATGATCCTAAGAAGAATGAGTTTTGATACTTTCAAAACGGAATATCTCCCCCTTTGTAGTGGTTTGAAAGCCAAATTCAGAGATGTTGAAAAGAAGGAATTAGAAGAGATGTTGGCTAGAGAATCCCCCAGAGATTGAAGCCCCTCTCTGATTCTATTATGTTGAGTACTGACCAATTGGTTGGAGCCAAACCCCTGATGAATGACGCAATCAAGAGGCAAGTGTTTGAATGAGTCTAGAGGTATGTGAGAAGAGAGAAGGCAAAAATCAAAGCTGAGAATGAGCTTGCAACAGAAGCCTCCTTTGACGCCCTAAAAGCACTCTTTATAGAAGTCCCCATGGCAACTCAATGTCCCCTTCTTGGTCAGATTCAACCTGGAAAAATTGATGACAAGCTAGCAAATGTAATCCCATTGCCACTTTTTAAGGGAGAGTACAATGAAGACTCTAATCTTCATGTAGCAGAATTTATGGTAGCATGTGTGGCTAACAATGCCAGAACCCCTGAGCATTGGTTAGAAATATTCCCCGCCACTTTCAAGGGCGCGGCATTTCAGTGGTATGAGAGACAAGCAGTAGGAACTTTTGGCACATGGGACGACCTAAAGTTGGCCTTCCTCACTAAATTCAGGCGTGAAGGTTTTGAAGAGCAGATGCGATAGGAGTTCATGAACCTAAGTCAGTCCTTTGGAGAAAGAGTAGAAGCTTATGTCTCACGAATGGAATCCATCCTAAAGAGATGGACTAATTATGATTTGGACGAAGGTATCCTGAAGGGAGTGTTTCTTAGAGGCCTACAACCAGAAGTTTGCAAGTTCATGGAATTGAGAAGACCAATAAATCTACAAGCTACAGTGGAAGGTGCAATATTGTATGACGAAGTTGAAGCAAGACTGTCAATGACTCCAGGAAGAGGAGTCTTACCTCCTCCCATGCCAGAAATGGTATACCCACCAAATGCAGTCCCAGGGACAGCTTTCTACCCCTATCCCTAGATGCAAACAATGCCGCAATATAATGCACCTAATCCATTGTGGTCGCCATAGATGTCAGTGCCTCAAATGATGGTTCAACCTCAACAACAGTGACCTCAAATAGTTCCTCCAATGGCGACTCAACAACAGTGGAACCCTACCAACTGGAATTAACAACCCCAAGTCTCAACAGGATCTCTGAATCAAAACCAGAACAGAAGACCCTCTGGATCAATCCAACCAGTGTATGCAGTAATTACAGAAGCTTCACAAAACCTTACTACAAGTACTTCAGGAGGTGAGAATCTGAAGGACTACTTATCCAACTCAGTTGCAAGTATCAAGAAAGAGCTTATGGATGTGATTACAGAGCAGCTACAAACGCTGAAGGTGAATACCACCAATATATCCACTCCTGCAAGAGCTCGGAGAGATGTGATGCACTCTAATACATGGCGCAGAAAGTGTCATCAAGCGGGACATTTAAAAACTGAATGTACCCGAAAACCAACCATTTTTAGAGCCTTCTGTTCATATTGTTTGCGGAAGAACCCTACAGAGGATATTTGCTCTCTGAAAGAGATGCATGAACGAAAACAGAAGGACAAAAATGCAAGATTCAACTTGCTAGAGTCTAAAATGACAACACAGGATATTGGACCAAAGCCTAGAGAGTTTGGTCCTAATTTCGATCCAAGGAGATTTCCCTCTCAAAGTTACAGAGGACGACAGTTTGGCGATGGTCAAAGATCAGTCAAAGATCAGAGGTGAAATGTTACAGGTGTGGAGAAAAGGGTCATATCTCCACGAATTGTCCAAACCCTAGACGATTTGTGGATTACAAGCCCTTATGCAGCCGATGCAAAGGTGAAGGCCATACTGCAAAGGACTGTCCAAGTCCAGCCCCTGTAAAGGCCAATGGCACTGATAGCCAACAGAAGGTACAAGAGTCTGCCTCCAATTTGGTAGAGTTGAAAGTTGTCGTTGTCATGCGTGCCAAGAAAAAGAAGGAACCAGTTATTTAGAACCAAATTCCTCTGCCAAGACAGTGAATTTCAACCTACCAACAGAGGGACAGAGCAGTACAAGACAGAACAGTGCAGTACAGGGCACTGTAGTGCCACAGAGAGTCACAGAGACAGTCCCAGAAATAGGACCAGAGGTTTAGGAGATAGATGATACAGAAGCACCTCCAGAAACAGAAGAAATGACAATGCTGCAATTGCTAGAAGAAAAAGGAAAGATGAAAATGGGTGTAGCCCCATTCCCGAGAAAGCTGGAGAAGCCACTAGATCCTATCAAAGATTATGACTTGGTAAAAGACCTAGATACTTTTAAACCAAACTTAACATTCCGACAATTATTGATGTTGTCTCCCAGCTGCCAAAAAGAAATTCAAAAGCATCTTGACAAGAAGACGTGGACTAAGGATCGTTCTTTCAACAGTGATCAAGACCACTAAGGCCCTAGAGCCTGTAAAGAAAGTAGATGTGGCTAACGCCTTCCTAGATCCTGGAACCCTAGAGATTAGTGTATGGATTGAAGGATGCTTTATTTCAGATGCATTGATTAATGGAGGCTCGTCCGTAAACATAATGACAGATGTAACAATGAAGGACTTAGGGTTGTAAGGAATTCAACCTACACAGCGGCTTATGAGATTGGCAGATCAAAGTAGAATTAAGCCGTTGCGCATCCTCCCATACGTAAAAACAATCCTTGCAGGAAAAGATTATTGGTTGACATATTTGGTGGTCAAACTAAATTCTTATGGGATCTCATAACCTTTGTTGTTGGGAAGAACTTGGATTTTTAAAGCAAGGGCAAGGATGAACTGGTTCAAAGGAACCCTAACCGCAGGTAGAGGACTCAACAAAGTGGTGTTGAAATTGTATGGATCGCAAAAAGGCAATGGATCCACATCCATCGAAGTCATAACTGACTCTTCCAATGAGGTAATAGATGGTACATCATGAGATGAAGAGGTTGTTAAACATATCTTTCCCAAGAAAACAAAGGCACAGTCCCTAACAGTGGCCACTGCAAGCCAACTACCAAGGGAAGAAAAGTCCTTGTCCATGGGAAAATACCTCCTATCTCAACTAGAATTAACTTCTGAAATCACCTCTGACAGTGAAATAGAAGCATGGATGTACTGTTCTCCCTATTACATGGCAGTCACAGAGATAGTAACAGAGACAGAACAGAGACAGAGCAGATATAGAACAGAGACAGAACAGAGACAGAGCAGATACAGAGGAGAGACAGAACCAGAGACAGTCACAAAGACAGTCACAGAGACAGTGATTGTTAGAGAGATAAAAGTAGAAGGAGAAGCAGATGTAGAGGCAAAAGATATGTTCTTCTCCTACAGAGCCTCTACAAAAGCAGAGACAGAGACTCTAGAGGAAGAGGATGAAAATGATCAGGAAAAAAATGAAGCAGGTTATGAAAGTGCAAATGAAGAATTTCCTTTGATAACGGATGATCTTATTGATGTCCCTACAGAGGCCAAAGATCTCAGGGTGTTGGATGGAATTACCATGGTTTCATTTGGGTTGACCAATGGACCACAAAGTATGCAAAATCTGTATAAGAAATGGATTAAAAGTATAAAAATTAAGTTTACCAGTGGCTCCTGTCACCCTAACTGTTTAGTCTAGAGAAAATATGATGATGATGCTCCCTGCCAACAGAAGCCAAAGCTATCAAAGCCTCGGCTTCTAGAAGGTCCGTGCTATGTGATATTCTTGGACGCATCCTCTGAAGATGAATACCTAAGTCCAGAAGAAATCACCACTCACACAGAAGCAAAGAAAGCTCTGATACCCTTCCAGCAACCTCAACAGACAAAACGAGTTCTCTGTCCAAAAGGAGGACACTAGTTCTAGTGGAACATCAAATGATGACACTATTCTCTTGAAAGAGTCAGACCTCCAAACGATCCATGGGACGTTTATCCGTGAAGTGGAAGGTGAAAGACAAGTGATGTTCCTGGATACTGATGGTATTGAATGTCACCTGAAAGTGGGTCTCAATCTTCCAAAAGGAGAACTAGTGGTCCTGCAAGACTTATTAAAGGAGAACTTAGATGTGTTTGCTTTGTCATATAAAGATCTAAATGGGATTGATCCCACAGTATGCCAACATCATATTGACATAGAGCCTGATGCCAAACCTGTAAGGCAAAGACAAAGACGTATGAATCCTAATTGTTTTGCTCTAGTGAAGGCTGAATTATTGAAACTTCTTAAAGCCGAGTTGATTTATCCCGTGGCTAATAGTGAATGGGTTTTGCCCATTGTGGTAGTATCCAAGAAGAATGGAAAACTTCGAATATATGTGGACTTTTGAAAGCTCAATTCAAAGACAAAGAAGAATCATTTCTCTATCCCTTTTACCGACCAACTTTTGGACACACTGGCAAGCCATGAGCTGTATTCCCTCTTGGATGGATTGAGTGGATATAACCAAGTCCAAATTGTAGAAGAGGAACAATCCAAAATAACCTTCACCACAAAATAGGGGACCTATGCCTACAGAGTGATGCCATTTGGGCTCTGTAATGCTCCTGCCACCTTCCAACGAGTAATGATGGCTGCCTTCCAGAATCACTAGCATGATTTCATTGAGGTGTATCTTGATGACTTCTGTGTCTATAGCTTAATCCATGAGCATTGGGGACACCTAGAACCCGACCTTGTTCTCTTTTCGTCTGATTCAACAATGCTGGCGAGGTTGGTCCTGACACATAGTATTTTTACCATTCTCTTTGCTCACAAACAAAATAAAATAAAATAAAATAAAAGGGGGACAAGAAAACAAACAAACTGTTATGGGAGAAAAGGAAGAAATTCCCAGTCATAACAAGCCTCGTTCCAAGAAAAGGTGGAAATACCCTTGGGCGGAAAGCTGACTATGGAAAAGGTGGTAACACCCCGCAGTTCAGGATAGTTGACTCATCTGTAGAACCTTTCCAACAAGTAATTTGAAGCCACCTCCCTTGGCGCGCTATCTTTGCAATATCAGTCTGTCTGCCCTTCTCAACAAACGACCTTTCTTACAAATCATTGAAGTATGAGATTTGTAGGCTGCCTCGCTGGGCATGCCTTGTCTTCAAGATCCTGATAACAACAAGAGCCGACATGATCTTCATCATCAACCCCTTGAGTGATGTGAGCTTTCATCCTAACAGGATGGGGACGTGAGTATGGGCTGCCCTCTATATCTATCAGAGAGTCAGAAGAGGCTGGGGTGAGTGACCAATCTTTCCCTTCAAATCAAATGAAAGGTGAGATGTGTGAACAGAGTGTTGCATGCAGGGGATGGGCCTCTCAATGTACAATGCACGATCTGTTCGTGTGCACTGCATCATAAGGCTCCCTGGCCTTCCTTCTTGCACTGTATGCTGCATAGGGCGAGATGCACTGTTGCACCATCAAAAGTGCACAAGGCATACAACCTTTGCACAAGTAACAGTGAGGATTACATTAATGGATTTCAGGAATGGGCTGCCCTCTGGATCTTTTAACAGAGCGTAAGACAAAGGGTGGGCTGAGTGTGACTAGTGTTTCTTCAATCAAGTATTGAGAGGTGAGGATTGTGGGACGTTACGACAATTGGAGTTAGGTACGTTCCCATTTCCCTATGCACCCACGAAATGGGTCTCCGCTATCAGTATATGACATGTCACTCTATTTTGTACACTGCACTGTAAGGCTCCCTGGCCTTCGTGCTTGCACTTATGCCAAATTGGGTTGAAAGCACTAATCCACCATTAACTATGCACCCTAGCATTCTCCCTCTGCACCATTCCCTTGTCGAATCCTAAACTGGGTGTGAGCTTTGATTTTCATCAATATTACCTCGAGTGATGTTAGTAATGGGGTGAGTGACTGCTCTTTCATTCCATTTGAGTGATCATGAGTTGAGTGCAATATCCCTCATCATCGACAAATTTTCTGCGATTCCTTCCACCAGCTACCTCCCTAGGTGCTGTCGCATGGTCCCTGCCATGAAGGATGTGAGCTATGAAGGCACCTTGGTACCTTCTACAGCCGACAACGATCCAAGTCGCAACCTCGATAGTCGACATTACTCCTCGGCAGTATGGGCCAAGTTTTCTAACCCTACACCTTCTGTTTCTTAGTGATAGTCATGTCTTAAGTGTGGGGACGTTCGTGGTTGGTCTGATGTGTGGTACTAGGTCCTTGATGTTTGGTTTACCCTTCCTGCTAAGGTTTTAAGTGTGGGGACGAATCCATGCGTGTCTATGTTGCATACCCCCATGCATATACCCTGCTATGATCATGCATCTACACCATGACTTCATTTTACCCTGATGGGGTCCCTTCCCCACTTCTCCATTCTATTTCACTCTGTCGTCAGAGCTGCTCCTTGACTGTTTGCCCTTATTCCTTGTTTTGCGGTTTTTCCATGTGAATGCATCCTATGTTCACCGCGACTCACATCCAACCTTATAGCCATGTTCGTCCCTTCAAACTTTCCATTTTTCCCTTTTACCAAATGCTATTCTGACAGACAGTTCTAAAGTTATTAATTGCTGAAGCATTTCCCGAAAATTGGATAGTTTTCCATGTGCACGCGTCTTTATTGGTTCGGATGGTGCGCAGATCGGTCGCAGATAGCTCACGTGGTGAATCCCGGAAGGTCCCCAAGAACAAAGAACTCTACCTTTTTGCACAAAAAACCATGTAAAAGCATGCACGACAAGAGGCAAGAGACAAATTGGGTTCAATCTCCCCCATGCCTTGTGTGTGCGCTTCACAAAGCATGTATTTTATGTATATTTCCAATCTTCATGCTCAATAATAGCCCAATTACAAAAATATGACAAGCTTTTAGCTTTTGAGTTTGCTTTCTACAAAAATAGGAAAATAAAGCTAATGGACGGTGCCCATAGAGTCTGGCACGCCCAATCTCAATGTCCAAATAGAAATAACATATCCGGCGCATAGGCGCATACAAAATAATAATCAATAATCAATGTCTCAATAGACATAACAAAATATAGGCGTAGCGCCTATCAAAATATAGTCCAAATGTCGAATACCCGCTAGACTCCAATGCTTTCCTCTGCAACTGCTGCTATCTCTACACATCAACTAAAGCATTCACAATCGTTAGTAAAATAATACAATTAAACCGACAAAAGTGAATACCTAGCAGTCTTCAGCTACATAAATAAATCAACTGGTTAGAAATAAATCCTAACCTTAATTTATTACGAGTGCGCACTCTAAACTCATAAACGTTTATTAATTTAATATGCATTTTGTGGAATCACCCGCTATGGAATCACCCATGTACACACTAAATTAATGAAACGCCCGAAAAGGACAGGCGTCCCCATCAACTTCTCGCACAAAGAATCCTCTTTGTGTATGAGCCCCGGTCATCTAAGTTTATGGAATCCATCGTAAAACCTCACGGAATCCACCGTGGAATATGCCTCCTGGCATCATACCCCCGGGGTGGGATAGCAATTGACCTCAATTGCTATTAGCTCAATGTGGAGCTAACAGAGTGGGGAAAGCATTTAAGTCTCTAGCGTGCATCCATTGTGCTTCCTCTACAGGATGGTTCTTAAATTTTACTAGATATCTAGAATACCTTCGGCCAGTTCTAGTGGTCATGTAGTCAGTGTCTATGATGGCTTCTGGTTCAAGTATTTCAGTCTCTTCTTCTAGTAAAGGTGGATTTTCATAGACAGGGTGGATAGGTAATTGGCCTCTAAATGGTCTCAATAAACTAATATGAAATGTATTATGAATTTTCCAATGAGATGGTAATTCTAACTTGAAGGCATTGTCATTAATCTTATGAATAATTCTAAATGGTCCATAGAATCTAGGAGCTAATTTGACAACTGGATGTCTATCGACACTTTGCAGTCTACGTTTTTCTATTCTAAGCCAAACATAATCATCAACTTTGAAATTCATGGCTTGTCTTTTCTTGTTGGCTTGTTTGGTATATGATTGTTGGGCTTTAGCAATCATATCCTTAACCTCATCAAAAATAGTGTTATGCATAGTAGCAATATCATCAACACTCTGAATTCTATTAGACAAAGATGCAACAAGTGTAGATAATCTATATCCATAAATAACTTCAAAAGGTGCTTTCTTTGTAGATGTGTGCGGTGTATTGTTATATGCAAACTGTAATAAATGCAAATGAGTATCCCATGTCTGAGGTTTAGAGATAGTGTATGCACGTAAAAGATCTAAAATAGTACTATTTGTGGCTTCTGTTTGTCCATTTGTTTCTGGATGAAATGCAGATGAGAAATCAATCTTTGTGCCTAGATTTGCAAACAGTGTAATCCAAAAATTATTACAAAATCTAGAATCACGATCTGAAATAATCACTTTTGGCAATCCATGGTTAGTAAAAACAGTTTTCAAAAATAATTGTGCTGCTTGTGATGCTGTTAAAGTTTTCTTACATGCAATGAAATATGCTTGCTTACTAAATCTATCTACAATTGTCCAAATCATGTCATGGTTAGATTTAGTATTTGGTAAACCAGTAATGAAATCCATAGAAATATGTTCCCAAGGTTTAGATGGAATAGACAAAGGCATTAATAATCCATACTGTTTACCATGATGTCTCTTTATTCTTTGACAAATCAAACATTCAGAAACGAAATTAGATACATCTGCATCCATATGCGGCCAATAAAAATCTTCAGTTAACATGCGTAATGTAGAAATGATACCTCTATGACCTTGATATGGGGGACAATGAATTTCATTCAAAACAAAAGATCGGAATGAAATAGTAACACACAGTCTCTTTTCAAAAAACATAAATCCATCATTATATGACAATGAATCAACAGGAATGAAATTATTTTGAACTAATTTTTGCCAATCAGAATGAAAAGTAATATCCTGGTGGTATGTGTCTTTCATAGCAATCAAAGAATCAAAAGATATGATGGAAATATTATGAATTGCAGGTCATCTACTCAATGCATCAGCAACTACATTTTCTTTTCCAGGTTGGTATTGAATGATAGGATGAAAACTTTGAATGAAGGAAGCCCATTTGATATGACGGTCAGAAATTTGGGGTTGGCTAAGTAGATGTCTAATGCTTTGCTGGTCAGTCTTTATCATGAATTCTGAACCCATTAAATAATGCTTCCATTGTTTTAATGCTTGTACAACTGCTAACAGTTCTTTGTCATAAGTGGAATATTTGAGCTTAGAGGGTTTCAGCTTAGAACTAGAATATGCTATTGGATGGTTGTCTTGCATTAATACGGCTCCTATTCCTGATCCGCTAGCATCGGTCACAACTAGAAAGAATGGTCTATTAAAGTCAGGCAATTGTAAAACAGGGGCATTGGTTAATGCACGTTTCAGTAAATCAAAGGATTTCTGCTGAGTTTCAGTCCATTGATAAACAATTCCTTTCTTAAGAAGTTTTGTTAAGGGTAAAGCAAGTAATGAAAAATTACGTACAAACTTCCTATAGAAACTAGCAAGACCAAGGGATGAGCGTAATTCATGTACATTTTTAGGAGCAGGCCAATGCAATATTGCATCAATTTTCTTAGGATCAACTTTAATTCCTTCTTTTGATACAATATAACCTAGATATTCTATTTCTGTCTTAAAGAATTCACTCTTTTCAGGATTTGCAAACAATTGATTTTCTTTCAGTAATCGAAAAACTAATGATAAATGCTCATAATGCTCTTTTTCACTTTGACTGAACACTAGAATATCATCAAAGAAAACAATCACACAATACTGATATTTTAGAAAGATACGGTTCATCATTCTACTGAAAGTAGCAGGTGCATTAGTTAATCCGAATGGCATGACTAAGAATTCGTAATGGCCAAACTGTGTCCTGAATGCAGTCTTAAATATGTCGGATCTATCTAACCTCACCTGATGATATCCAGACTTAAGGTCAATTTTACTAAATATAGAAGATCCTTGCAGTTTGTCCATAAGGTCATCAACTCTAGGTATAGGATACCTATTCTTTACAGTGATTTTATTTAATGCTCGGTAGTCAATACACATACGATAAGTATTATTCTTTTTCTTGACTAAGAGTACAGGTGCACCGAATGGAGAACTGCTAGGTCGAATTAGGCCTCTATTTAGTAATTCTTCAACTTGACTTTGGATTTCTTTTTGCTCTATTTGATTGTGCCTATATGGTGCTTTGCAAGGTGGTTGTGTGCCAGGTATTAGATCAATCTTATGGTCTTCTGGACGTGATGGTGGTAAACCTGGTGGTAGGTCTTCTGCAAAACAGTCCTTAAAATATGCAAGAAATTCCTTATGCCTAGGGTGCATATGATTTTCCTTTGCGTGCAATTCATTCACCCAAATGAGATATGATTTAGTATTCTTGCGTAGTGCACGTTTTGCTTGAGTATGCGAAAGCAGTGGAAAAATATGAGATGCATGCATACCATATAATGTAATAGATTTTCCTTGAAAATTAATATTCATTGTGTGTGTAGAATAATCTATATTTGGATTATGCTGGTGTCTCCATGGCATTCCTAGAATAATGTCGCTTGACTGTAATGGGACAACTAAGAAATTTCTTCTTTCAATATATGAACCAATTTGAATTTCTAAATCTTGAACTTCTTGTGTGCCATTGTACCTAGTGCCTAAAAATGCAGCTTTTATGCGATAATGCGTAGGTACTGTATGCAATTTTAATTCCTTTACCAATTTTGCTGAAATAAAGTCATGGGTACTACCGTCATCATGCAATATAATTCTTTCTTTTCCATGCACCATACATTTCATAGTCAACAATGAATGTGAAGTAGGCATACCTGGTAAAGTGTCGAAAGTAGTAGTAATGTCATCCTCTTCTTCAGTGAAATCTGGCATATCCTCATGCTCGTCTTCGTCCATGGCTCCAAGGTAGTTGATATGTGCTGGTGGCTTCTTTGAATGACAATTTGCTGCGAGATGCCCTGGGTGGTGACACTTGTAGCATACTATTGGCTTGGCTTTGGTCACATTATTTGCAATGGCTGGAAGTCTGGGTACATTTGGATTTGCTTGTGGAATAGGCTTTGGATTTGGATTGACAGTGGATGGTAATGTAGGTGGTTTAGGCCAATTCTTGTGGAAAGATGGTGATGAAAAACGACCTGGATTAAACCTTCGAAAATTGGAATTGAATTGTTTAGATCCATAATTACCGTTGGCTTGGAATTGCTGTGGTCGTCGATCTCTTCCACGTAACTTATCTTCAGTGTCGTGAGCTAAGGAGATGGCGTCTTCAAGGGTAGCAGGCTTGAACATGTTCACTTCAGCATAGTAATGTCCAAGAAGTCCAGACATATACTTCCGCTTATGTGTCGTCTCTGGTACATCTTCAAGCATGCGTAGCTGTAGGAGTGCATTCCAAAAACGCTTTGTATACTGTGGAATAGGCTCACGATCTCGCTGTTGAAGTAGATCCCATTGTTTGATAGCCTTCTCATGAAATTGCGGTGGAAGGAAATTTTGCATGAACTTCTTCTTGAAATCTTCCCAAGTAGCAGGACATTCTATGCTCTTGCGGACTACAGTCCACCAAAGTGATGCTCTGTCTATCAGATGATTAGTAACACACTTGATTTTATCTTTTTCGGGATAAGTTTCCTCATGGAAATAGTCATCAAACTGGCTAATGAATGATAAAACAGTCTTTCCTTCTCTTATGTCATTGAAAGTGCGAAACTTGAAACTTCGTTTACTTATCTTGGATTCCTTGCGAATGGTTTGTGCTTCAAGAGTGGCGTCGATGGTACGTCGAATCAAATCTTCAGCTTGAGGTTCTTCTTTATCGGTGGACGCTCTTTGAAGTTTTGTCAATTGCGCTTGCAAGGCTTGCCTAGCTCTTCGCTCTTCTTCCAATTGTAGCATGATTAGATCCAGCTTTTGTTCCATGGTAGGCTCAGGTAGGTCGTCTTCAGCCATAGGATCATCCATATGTGGGGTAGTCATCCTGTAAAACTCAACAAACCTTTCTCACTCAAAATCAGGTTAGCGGGATGAGCATAGCTCAAATTTGGGGTTACAAGGCTATGTATTTTTGGGTATTTCTTTGTATATTTTCTGAAAATCTGCAATATTTATGTCTCCGTTTGCTGAAAGTACTTCAACGAACTTGTAGATAGGTAGAACAGCTTGCTGCGAACAACTTTCCAGTTCAGAGTTTTTGCATACGAACAAGTCTTCTAGGAGTTTGAAGCACTAGTCAGTTCTGATTTAGTCTGACTTGCAGAGTTGCAGACTTAGCAGACTTGCAGAGTTGTTGACTTGCTGAACTTAGGCCGACTTGCAGAACTTGCAGAACTTGATTACCGTCGACTTGCGGAACTTAACTTCAGAAGTGCGGGACCCGGAGTTTGCCAACTTGTCTGCCCTGTGTAACTTGCAGAAAGCCTTAAGCTTTAGTGATTTAGCTTAAGCTTATGAAGCTTAATGGTGGACTAAACAGGCAGCGTCGATTTCGTGAGGGGGGGGCCGTTTTTTCATCACGCAGAAATTTCGGGACCATCTTCTGATACTTCGAAGTGAGTTTTGAAGCACTAAGCTTCCTTAAGGCTTATAAAGCTTTGTAATTAAGCTTTTAATTGAGAAGATTAAGAATTGTCTCACTGTTTTTCAACGACTTGTTGAAGGAGATGTATGCGTGGTCCTCCGCCTGCAGAGCCTGGTCCTTCGCGATCTGACAGTGGAAACAGGGGTTCTTGATCGCCAGAAGTCTGCCTGTATCGACGGTTCGCGATGAGATTGACTGTAGAGCCCGTTTGTTCCTGGAGCTCCGCCTTCGCCCGAGATTGGTAGCGATTGGAAGCTCTTGATCTCTGCTCCGCTCTGATACCACTGGTGCGCAGATCGGTCGCAGATAGCTCACGTGGTGAATCCCGGAAGGTCCCCAAGAACAAAGAACTCTACCTTTTTGCACAAAAAACCATGTAAAAGCATGCACGACAAGAGGCAAGAGACAAATTGGGTTCAATCTCCCCCATGCCTTGTGTGTGCGCTTCACAAAGCATGTATTTTATGTATATTTCCAATCTTCATGCTCAATAATAGCCCAATTACAAAAATATGACAAGCTTTTAGCTTTTGAGTTTGCTTTCTACAAAAATAGGAAAATAAAGCTAATGGACGGTGCCCATAGAGTCTGGCACGCCCAATCTCAATGTCCAAATAGAAATAACATATCCGGCGCATAGGCGCATACAAAATAATAATCAATAATCAATGTCTCAATAGACATAACAAAATATAGGTGTAGCGCCTATCAAAATATAGTCCAAATGTCGAATACCCGCTAGACTCCAATGCTTTCCTCCGCAACTGCTGCTTACACATCAACTGAAGCATTCACAATCGTTAGTAAAATAATACAATTAAACCAACAAAAGTGAATACCTAGCAGTCTTCAGCTACATAAATAAATCAACTGGTTAGAAATAAATCCTAACCTTAATTTATTACGAGTGCGCACTCTAAACTCATAAACGTTTATTAATTTAATATGCATTTTGCGGAATCACCCGCTATGGAATCACCCATGTACACACTAAATCAATGAAACGCCCGACAAGGACAGGCGTCCCCATCAACTTCTCGCACAAAGAATCCTCTTTGTGTATGAGCCTCGGCCATCTAAGTTTACGGAATCCACCGTAAAACCTCACGGAATCCACAGTGGAATATGCCTCCTGGCAACATACCCCCAGGGTGGGATAGCAATTGACCTCAATTGCTATTAGCTCAATGTGGAGCTAACAGAGTGGGGAAAGCATTTAAGTCTCTAGCGTGCATCCATTGTGCTTCCTCTACAGGATGGTTCTTAAATTTTACTAGATATCTAGAATACCTTCGGCCAGTTCTAGTGGTCATGTAGTCAGTGTCTATGATGGCTTCTGGTTCAAGTATTTCAGTCTCTTCTTCTAGTAAAGGTGGATTTTCATAGACAGGGTGGATAGGTAATTGGCCTCTAAATGGTCTCAATAAACTAATATGAAATGTATTATGAATTTTCCAATGAGATGGTAATTCTAACTTGAAGGCATTGTCATTAATCTTATGAATAATTCTAAATGGTCCATAGAATCTAGGAGCTAATTTGACAACTGGATGTCTATCGACACTGACTACATGACCACTAGAACTGGTCGAAGGTATTCTAGATATCTAGTAAAATTTAAGAACCATCCTGTAGAGGAAGCACAATGGATGCACGCTAGAGACTTAAATGCTTTCCCCACTCTGTTAGCTCCACATTGAGCTAATAGCAATTGAGGTCAATTGCTATCCCACCCCGGGGGTATGATGCCAGGAGGCATATTCCATGGTGGATTCCATGAGGTTTTACGGTGGATTCCGTAAACTTAGATGACCGGGGCTCATACACAAAGAGGATTCTTTGTGCGAGAAGTTGATGGGGACGCCTGTCCTTTTCGGGCGTTTCATTAATTTAGTGTGTACATGGGTGATTCCATAGCAGGTGATTCCGCAAAATGCATATTAAATTAATAAACGTTTATGAGTTTAGAGTGCGCACTCGTAATAAATTAAGGTTAGGATTTATTTCTAACCAATTGATTTATTTATGTAGCTGAAGACTGCTAAGTATTCACTTTTGTCGGTTTAATTGTATTATTTTACTAACGATTGTGAATGCTTCAGTTGATGTGTAGAGATAGCAGCAGTTGTGGAGGAAAGCATTGGAGTCTAGCGGGTATTCGACATTTGGACTATATTTTGATAGGCGCTACGCCTATATTTTGTTATGTCTATTGAGACATTGATTACTGATTATTATTTTGTATGCGCCTATGCGCCGGATATGTTATTTCTATTTGGACATTGAGATTGGGCGTGCCAAACTCTATGGGCACCGTCCATTAGCTTTATTTTCCTATTTTTGTAGAAAGCAAACTCAAAAGCTAAAAGCTTGTCATATTTTTGTAATTGGGCTATTATTGAGCATGAAGATTGGAAATATACATAAAATACATGCTTTGTGAAGCGCTCACACAAGGCATGGGAGAGATTGAACCCAATTTGTCTCTTGCCTCTTGTCGTGCATGCTTTTACATGGTTTTTTGTGCAAAAAGGTAGAGTTCTTTGTTCTTGGGGACCTTCCGGGATTCACCACGTGAGCTATCTGCGACCGATCTGCGCAGCATAATAGCCCAATTACAAAAATATGACAAGCTTTTAGCTTTTGAGTTTGCTTTCTACAAAAATAGGAAAATAAAGCTAATGGACGGTGCCCATAGAGTCTGGCATGCCCAATCTCAATGTCCAAATAGAAATAACATATTCGGCGCATAGGCGCATACAAAATAATAATCAATAATCAATGTCTCAATAGACATAACAAAATATAGGCGTAGCGCCTATCAAAATATAGTCCAAATGTCGAATACCCGCTAGACTCCAATGCTTTCCTCCGCAACTGCTGCTATCTCTACACATCAACTGAAGCATTCACAATCGTTAGTAAAATAATACAATTAAACCAACAAAAGTGAATACCTAGCAGTCTTCAGCTACATAAATAAATCAACTGGTTAGAAATAAATCCTAACCTTAATTTATTACGAGTGCGCACTCTAAACTCATAAACGTTTATTAATTTAATATGCATTTTGCGGAATCACCCGCTATGGAATCACCCATGTACACACTAAATTAATGAAACGCCCGAAAAGGACAGGCGTCCCCATCAACTTCTCGCACAAAGAATCCTCTTTGTGTATGAGCCCCGGTCATCTAAGTTTACGGAATCCACCGTAAAACCTCACGGAATCCACCGTGGAATATGCCTCCTGGCATCATCGGAACGCTGTTCTGAGGTGCCAGCCCCACCCTATCCATTCCTCCTGACATTTTCCTTTTTCTTTCCTATCATTCCAATGCACGGTTGGTCCGCTATTAATTTTTGCAGTTTTCGAGCCCTTTTCGTGTATATTTTTCACATTTTTTCATATGAACATGCCTATTTTCATCGGAATTCTAGTTTAATTTGACAGCCGTATCCCGCAAGTCTTTTCCCCACTTTTTTCCTTTTTCCTCCCCCTCTTCCGACTGCTGAATTTTTAGTTATTAATTTTTCCGAGTGTTTTCGGGTGTCTTTTTTTATGTTTTTCCCATGTGTAGCTCTCATAATCCCCGCCAAACAGAGTTTTGATGCACCCGCCCTGTGAATCCCATTCCTCCGGACATTTTTTCTGCTTTTTGCGCTTTGTTTCGGCAATTGGTTATTCTTATATTAATTTTCGACTCCATTTTTTGGTACAATTTTTAGGTTTTTCCCATGTGAACGCATCCTATTTCGATCAGAATCGTATTTTGTCATGATCAGTTGTTGGAACATTATTCTACATATTTTTACTTCTTTTCGAACTTCGTTTCGACGAGCGAATTTTCCGATATTAACACACATATGTGTTTTTTGGTTTATTTTTTGTGTTTTTTTCCATGTGAACACCCTGATTTTTCCCCAGAACCCGTGTCGCATTTTTTTATCATCTTCTCCTCGTCTCCTGTCACATTTTTCCTTTTTACAGTTTTTCGATCTGATGTGGGGTTTCAGTTTTATTAATGTTTCTTCCTTTTCGTCGTGTGGCCGCAGCTCTCGTGTCGCGCATGAACATGCCTGTTTTTGGTTTTATGCGCCTCGAAACATCCTCGTGGTGTCTGTAGCTCGTCGTCGTACCTGTCTCCTCTGATCCCACTTATGCAATTTTTTTTTACTCCCGCCCTGCGCATGCGCATGGGACAGGGTGCACTCATTTTTAGCAACCCTAACAAATTTATTATTTTAAAAAAAAACACCAACAACAAAAGAAACAAACCCACAAACAAACAAACAAACCAAGCGAAAAAAAAACAAAAAAGAGAGAGAAAAAAAAATAACAACAACACACAAAACAACACAAATAAAAATTAAAAACAATAATCCTAATTTTTTTAAAAAAATTAAAGAACACCCAAAAACAAAAACAACACCATATAATAACACCCAACTTTAAAACACAATTTAAAAAAAACAAACAAACAAACAATCCCAAAAAAACCATGAAAAAAAAAAACCCAAAAAAAACAAAAAAACCCACACACACACACACACACAAACGACACATAACACACAACAACAACCCACAACACACCACACCACCCACATTAAAACAAATTTTTACCAACATAATAAACTATAAAACCAAAAATTAACCAAAAAAAAACCTATGAAACTTTAAACAAAACCATTAAAAAAAAACAAAAAAGAGAAAACAAAAAAAAAAACCTTACCTAATGCATCCATTCTCCTCTCTCGGTACTCCTCTAACGCCACCTGCAGAGCCTCCTACGCCCTCTCGTACGCAGCTGCCATGGCCTCTTCAAGACGAGAAGCACAATTCGATCTCTATGTTTTAGTGTTGCGGTCGTCTTCTTAAGGGAATCATGGCGTCTTGATGGAGGATCGCAGCAAGCGTCTCGCCTCAGCTTGAGAGAGAGCGTCTCGCCTCAGCGAGCATCTCCCTTGTCTTTCCTCCAGTGCCTGCTCCTTCGCCCTCTCCCTTGCCTTCCCTCTCCTTCAATGCCTCCCTTGTACCTCCTCCACCACCACCTCCTCCCCCTTGATGCCCACCCATCCTTGTCATGGCCTTCGTTGCCCCTCCTGACCTTCCAACCCCACCGTCGTCGCCCCTTGGAACCACCCATCAACCGCCATGTTGCTTGCTGTGGAGTTGCCCGTTCCCGCCCACCGCTTGGCCTCGTTCCTGTTTTACCCGGCCGAGGTGTGCCACTACGCCACTCCCAACATACCACCCTGTTGTGCGGGCGATGTACCACCGTTGTATTGCTCGCCCATGGCGTTGCTCGTGATCGTCTGACACGCCGCAGCGCCCCGACCATCGAAAGCCGTCGTTCTCTCCTCTCCTCCTCCCCCGTGCCTTCTCCTACCATGGCACCTCTTCCTCCATTCCCTCCTCCCCACACGATCCTCCTCCCACCACGCCGCCGTGAGCCGCAGGCCACCACGCCACCTACCTCCTTCCTCCCCTCCTCGCCTTGTCACCACGCCCACCAAAGGACTCCTCCTCTCCTCCTCCTCCCCCCACGCCGCTGCCGGCCGTCGTCTCCCTCCCTCTTATCCCTGGTTAGCTCCCTCCCTTAATTAATCTTATTGACTTAACCTACCTAATTAACCTTATTAACTAACCTAACTTACCTACTTACTTAAGAAACCTCACTAACTTAATTTACCTAACTAACTTAGTTTACCTACTTAACTTAATTTACCTAATTAACCTAATTTACCTAATCCACCTAGTTCACTTAATTTACTTAATCACCTTAATTAACTTACCTACTCTAAGTTACTCTCACCTACCCTACCTTAGATCACTTAATCAACTAACCTCTACTAACCCCCGTTTCCCCCTATTTTAGACCCCGTTCGTGCCCCTTCTACTCTACTCCTACCCTCCACATTGCGTACACGAGTTTGTGGGCATTTTCCAGCGGGCGTTCAGGCGAGAGAACGCGCTTCCAACTTGTCCGTGCGGTGGTGTGTTGCAGTCACCCGTTCACACGTAGTCATCCTCAGCTCTTCACACGTAGCTCGGGTATCGACTTTTAATTTTAAAATCCAATAAACACGTAAAAATACATAAAAACAAACATAAAACACAAAAAAAACTTTAAAAATTCATTAGAATTTATTTAAAAATCAAATAAATTGCAAAAAAATTCTTAAAAATTTCCAACATTGCTGAAATAATTTGCACTATTTTCTAAAGTAGGACTTTAAGAAAATAAATTGCAAAAAATTTAAAACTTGAAAATTCTTTCAAAACTACATGAAAAATGAGCAAAAATCATTAAAATTTAGTGAAAATTCAAGAATATTTTCAAAAAATTTCAAAAAATTTCACAAATCTCTTGCTCCTTTTGCAAATAATTTCTCAATTGAAAATGCTTTCATAAATGGCCAAAGTATTATTTGAAGCCAAAACCCTAAATTTAATACCTCACCTCATGAAAATTCATTTTAAATTCCAAAAATCAGCTGAAAAATCATGGATAAATTAAAACACATTGTTGACACTTGTTGAATTGTTGAAATCCGACCATTACACTTCATAGCATATTCATGTGTCCCATATCTCGTTTTACTTATTGAAAAAAAATACAAAAACGATAAGAAAAAAACACATAAAATATAAAATACAAACACACATAAAATATCATTTAATAATAATAATAATAATAAAACAAAAATATTAAGGTGCTTTCTTTTTTCTAGTCAGTGGTTTTTACTTTTTTGACTGAATTCCTTGCATTTGGGACTACTCAGTGCGCCTTCAGTCTCTTGTATACACACCTTTACCAGGTATCTATTTTTTAAGCTTTATTCATTTTGATCATCCCTTAACTACAGTTAATTGTTAAAATGAACAATATTCACCCACTTTTTCACGCGGGCTCACGCTAAACACACATTTTTCTAATAATTAAAAATCAACACGCCGTTCACTTTGCATGCGATGCGTGCGCTTGAGAGGCACTTTAATTTTTAATAAAAATGAACCAACCATCACAAAAAATCACGCGCTGTGTGGTAAAAAAGCACCCCACATCATCATTAATTTTTAATTAATGAATTTGCATTTAGAGACCCCCGTCTAGGTATCGCAGTTCGGATTTCATTAAAGCACCGCTTCACCTTAATAATTTGTAATTAAAATTTTAAAAAGGAACCACCGTTTTCTTATTAAGGTTTATAACCTAATAAAATTTCACCCATTGTTAATAATTTCCTAAAATGAACCCTTCATTAAAACATTTCTCCTCACTGCAGTTTTTCTCGCGCTTAAGAAACACGGTTCGTGGGATGGGCACGTAAAGTCCTTTAAGTTGACATTGGTCCAATTTCTAGTTAGGTCCTGATTAGATTTTTGAAGAATAATGGTTTGCTTGTGTGATACAATTAGGGGTGTGGTTTGTAGTTTTTTTTTCTTTTTTGCCTGATACGGGGTCTTGGATGCCTGCTTGTTGCATTGCATGAAGTTTTCGATTGCATATGTATAGAGAGCCGAATTTTTTTCTAGGATGTGGGTTGTTTGGGGTGGTCAATTGGTTAGTTACGTCTGTGTGTGTGCTTCTTTTAATCAATTTCTTTTTTATAGCTATTTGGTTGTTTTGCAGGCATTCTTTGTGATTGTCTGTGTTTGTGGTGTGTGTGTTTTCCATCTGAATAGCACCTCACGCTCCTCCTCCTATCCAGTATGTCCCATTGATCAGTAGGGATTATTCTTCCCTACTGGCTTTTGAGCCTATACCGAAAGCAGGCCTTGCAACTTTCGTGGCTGCTTCACTCCCTTTGATTTCAGATGATCCATCTCTGTGTGATGAGTTTCTTGCATCATACAGTAAGAAATCGGGCGTGGTTCGTGGTGCTTCCATGGTATTGACACCTAGAGGGTTAGGGAAGGCTTTGTCTCTTCCCTACAAAGGAGAACCCTTTGTTATGGCCAGACAATTACTCTCAAATGATGAGATTCTCAAGCTGTCAGAACTAAACCAAAGAGGTTCTGGATGTTAAGAAAGTGATTAACACTTCTTTTTCCATGATCATTGATCCTCTTTGGAAGTTAGTCTGCCAATTCCTCCAAGACAGGTTTATGCCTACCAAAACACCATCTCATTATTTGTCCAAGGAACTCTTCACATCTTCCATGATGGTGTTAAAAGGGGTTGCCATTGATTGGAGTACTTATCTGCTTACAAAGACTGACCAACATTTTGTCAAAGTGATGAAAGGGAATGTCACCAATGTCACCTATGGTTCCTATTAATATGCTTTCTTGACATATTCCGGCCTTAAGAAGGGTGTGCTACCACCTCCTCCATTTGATCTAGTTTCTCCCCCTCCATCTTCAGAGGAGTCAGAACCTATTGACATAGAGGATCTTGATTCCCCTCCTCCATTGGTCATTCAGTGAAAGCGCTTGAAGCGTGTAGCAAATAAAACTCCTGCAGTCATTCCCTCAGTAACAGTTCCTGCTACTTCTGGCAATGACCTCCCTGCCTATCTCATATGTAACAATTTATTCAGGGCACATCGAGAGGATTCTTTGGAAATATGAGTTCCTTCACTGAACAGTTTAGTGTCAGGAGATGCCATTCCATTCCTTTGTAATGGCATCTAGAGTTTGATTGAACTCTCAGTGACAGCCTGTGTTCAACAATTATATGCTTCTTTCTATGAAGAATTGCTGCAGTCCAAAGAACAGTTGCATAAGGCAACCACATAGTTAGCCTCTTCTAAAGACACTCTTGCCAATCTGTTTAAGCAGATGGAGCAGCAGACCCAAATGATTGAGACCCACAGAGAAGAATAATCTTCTTTGAAGATTCACTTAGCAGAAGCTCAGTCAGAGGTCACTAAAGTCTCAAAGGAGAAAGAGAGAATGTCCAAAGAAGCTCAAGAGTTTCAGACTCTTTTAGATACAAAACTGTCAGCTTTGCAGATTTCTCATAGTACATTGGAATCCCAAGCTTCCCAGATTAAGCAGATGTTGCAAGACCAACTGGTGCAGTCACGGTCCATTCCTCCAAGCTCCAATGTTCCTATGATTCCTTCTATATCTCAGCAGGACTTGGCAGTTCTCCAGAGACAGGCCACATTATGTCCCTTGTTTCAAGATAAAGTGGAAAGATTGCAGTCCAAGATGGATTTGTTATGGTCTACATTTGAGCACTTTTAGGAGTATGTTTCTCCAGACCATTCCTTCTTTGTCAACTATCAGTTGCAAAAATTGGTCTTCTATATGAAGCTTTCAACGATGGATCTCCCTCTTCCAGAGGATGGTTGGAGTGGGGCTTGGTCTTTTGATTTGCTGACAGAAGTTGTCCGTATGGTCTTTGAAGATTTTGTGATGACGGATACCATGTTGCTGTCTTACATGTATCTACGAGGTGATCTGTTGATTTCAGATGATGTAGATCAGGCCTGGTATGTGGGAGATGTGGTTTTGCAACCTGTCTTATATGTAAACTATTTGGAGTTGAGGATATATGACATGTTCCAGTGTTATTCTTCTAATCTGGCTACTTGTCCGGACACTTCATGGCATTCAATGATTGATTATATGGTCCTAAATCAACATCAGAATACAACTTTTACTTATGTGCAGAGCACTAACCAACTGAGGGTGGATCTCCTAGCTTATCTTTCCAAGAACCATCCATTTGATTCATCCTTCTTTGATGCCTACCAGAGATTATCTATTTTAGGTCCCTCTGTTCCTAGCCTATTGTACTACCAACAAATGGCCCATCACTATGATACTTATCTTTCCCTTTATCAATCCAACTTAGCAGCCATCTTATCTCTCCTTTTCCAACCTCAGGGTTTTCCTCAAATTCTAATCTTTACCTATTGTTATTTCATTGAAGATCAAGTCTTTTTCCCTTCTCCGCCATGTCCTTCTGCATCTATCCATATACCTTCTACTTTTACTACTTATCAATTGACCCCTTTCCTAACTGATTCGCTTAAATTTTCAGCCACTCCTTATTTAGCTTATTCTTCCTTTTATGATTTCTCCTACACATCTCTTTATCCTCTTTTACTTATTCCACTTCCATCTCCTGCCATTTCTATTTCTTAACCCCCTCAGTTGGTTAGCGGGTACGAAGGATTTGATCAGCAGATTCCGAGAAGAAGAGGATGGAGCTCAACTGATTCTCTCACAGGACCACATATTAACTGGCCATTAATTCCAAGGGACTGGGCAAATGCTGGTCAAGTATACCAAAATTACCTCCATTTTTCTCACCAATATTCACAATCTCTAGATCCTTCAGTGAGATTGACAGCTTATTTTGCTTGGTATCTAGCATATATGCATAGGCATTCCCATAATGATCAAAATTCCATTCCAAAGCTTTGTATGAATGTCAGTGTGAACATTGATTCCCAACATTTGGATGTCCTATATTTTCATGCCCTATGTCTACCTACCAGATACCTTGTTTTGCTAGAAAGGATGTACTGCCTTCAGTTCTTTCAAAATCCTCCCAAGACATTTGTGGATGAGTCCTTCTCCATGGATCGTTTCGTAATCACCAAGCCTTCAAAAGGGATCACCTTCATTGATGCCTTTGCAATGTATTTTGGATGATTCTTAATGATATATATCTCTCTTTTTGGAGGTGTCATTTAGATGGTTGTGTTTAGTGTGTGTGTTGTGGGTTAATCTTATGTGATGTGTTCGTGCTCGTTGAATAATTTGTTTGAGAGCTTTTTTCCACTATTTATGGTGACGGTGGATGGAAAGTTGAAGAAGAACCTTTTATATCCTTTACAAATTTGTTATGACTTTCAAATTTTTATCAGATGAGTTAATGACTAACAAAGTTTTCCTTTACAAATATTCTTTCCTAGAGATACAGGTGATAAGTTGGGGTCGTGGTTTGGAGTGATTATTGAAGACACTGAATAAGATTAAATTGAGCTCTTTAATGAACTTATATTCTTCTTCTCCTTAGGTCATGAGGATGCTTTCTTTCTAAGTGTGGGGATATGTTGAGAGTGGAAAAAGACTGAATTTTTTACTAATTTTTTGTTGTTTTTGAGGTCTGAATGATTGATTTTTAATGTATTTAGAGTGATGTCTGGTTGTTAAAGAAGGTATTTGAGAGTGTTTTGGATGATATTGATTATGTTTTGGAAGCTCATGATGATTTTTAGTGGAGAAATGAAGCTATGTGATGTTTTGATAGGTTCTCTTGAGGTTCTGATTGGTTCTGACACCTTCTATATAGCTTCTATTTTGTTCTGATTTTCTTCTGTATGAAGCATGGATTGATGATTGATGAAGGTTGAAATATTTTGAAAGCTTATTGAGTATTTTTTGATAGTTTGGAATGTTTTTAGTATGAATTATGAGGCTTTGATGTTTTCTAATGACCTTCTGTAACCCTTTGTAAACCTTCTGTAGAGCCTCTGTCTCTGCTCTGTATATGTTCTATATATGCTCTGTTCCTGTTTTGTACTGTTCTGTAGATCTTCTGTAAGCGTTCTGTAGAACGTATGTGTGACTTTGGGAAGGTTTTCTAACTTTTGAAAAGGATAAATATAAGTTCAAAAGAGCTAAAACAAATGGAAGAAGCATCTACTGAAGACTGAAGAGAAGACTAGAGTGACAGTGACAGTAGTAAGCTGTGAAGAGACACTGTAGTGGCTCTAGTGCCTCTTCACATCAGACATACCTCTTGGGAGGTGCATCCATGACCTAAGAGGGATTGTTGAGAGTCATTATTAGAGTATTTTAGTGAGGAGATGATGTACTATTGAGAGAGAGAGAGAGAGAGAGAGAGAGAGAGAGCTAGTGATAGCCAATTCTATCAAAACAGTGTATCCGTATATGAGAGATTGAGAGAGAAAACTATAAAGATATTGAAGATGAATACTATGTGATTGATTCCCATTAAAAAATGGTGTATTATTTTATGTTCCTTGTTCTATTGATGGATCCTATGAAGATGTTGAAGATTATGGTTGATTCTATCAATTCCGTGGGAGATATCTACTATGATGTTGTGTGAAGAATTGCTGTTTTCTTTGTTTTGGTCATCAAAAGAATGAAATAAAAGCTTGTTGATGTTACAATATAGATTTTCTTGCAGTAGAATCCCCTTTTCCTTGGTGTTCCTCTTGGGGCTCCAAAGTCCAAATTGGAAGATAGCCTAAGGAAAAAAAGTGGAAAAGAAGGGTAAGCTTAGAAAAATGTAGGAAAAGACTTACTGCAAAAGGTACTAAATATTCTAGCGATGAAAGTGTTGGGCACATTGTAGTTCATTTTGTAACAGAGCAACAGGCTTCCTCCTATGCAATTTGTAACGCACGGGCAAAGGAACCATGAAAAGATACAACAAATAAGGAAAGAAGACCTTGGCTAAAATAATCAGTCATGTAAAAAGGGATGGGTGCCCATAGAGGAGGAGGACATGTATAAAAAGGAAAAAAGGGAATGGAGAAGATCATTCTTGTGTGTGGCCAAAATTAGCTTCTCTCTTCTTCTTGTTCTTGCTTGCTAGAGCTTGTCCTTGAGAGAGGGAGTGATTGTGTGAGGGTGAGGGACTATGGTGGGTGGAGAAGCTCTCCAACTTCTCCTCTCTTCTTCTTTATCTCTCATTTTCTTTTGTCTTGGTACCACCATGGAGCGTGGAGTTTGATGCTTGAGGATTGAGCTTGCACCTTGGATTCTGGAGCTACCGGAGTGCTTGAGATTGGAGGAAACTCAATCGAGCATGGAGGTAAGCTCACTACACTTATAAGTGTGAGAGCGTATACAGCTATGTTAGAGGTAGTCATTGCACTTGCATTGAAATGCTTGAAGCAGTATAAGGGGTCCATGGATCTTGGTGGTTAAGTGAGAATCTCCCACATCAACAAAGGCAAAGCAAATGATACATCTAGAAAATGGGATCTCTCACACTATAGATTTCATCTAATTGATTGATCACTAGCTGTGAGTGACCTTTTACTAATAAATGGTAAGTGCCATCATGTCCGGCTATATTCAACCCTATGATGAAGGCCTTGTATTTTGCCATGTTATTAGTAAAAGCAGTGCCTAAATATCTCCCATTTTGATAAGGACTCTCCATCAAGGGTCTTTTATAACCATATCGATACTCACATTCTTAGCAAGCCCTCATGAAGCTCCATCAAAATACAAAGTATAGATACATGCTTCAGTGATTGGCATTGCCATACCGATCAGCTTACTCATACTTTTAGTAGTCAAAGTCGAGTAGCTAAGAGAGAGAATGCATGACATGTAAAATTCGTCTTTCCTTAACTAATCTCATTATGGATACTAATAAGAACCCTATGACAATGTTGGCAATAGACCACCTTAATATCCCGTATGAAAGATCCATCTTGCCACTCAGTAACATGATAACACTTACTCCACCTAATCACTCGACCTTGGTGCTAACATTACTCTAAATATGGATCTTCAAGATAAGGAATGATTCTACCCATTCAATTACCTTGGCACCTATTGCAAGTTTAAGCTGGATCCTAGAATACTTTACAAAGGCACCAAGTTCAATGTTAGTCCCTACATATAATAGGGCTTTAACTTTTAAAGTTTACTCTATTTTTAAACTTATCCCTTGTAAATCTACTAAAAGGGTTTTAGATTCATTTTTTCCTATACAAACAATCTTATAAGGGCCATCCCATTTAGATTTTATCTTGCCACAAAATAACTCGTGATGTTGTAATATAGGGCCCTTCACAAATTTATATCTTTTAGCACAAAGTTCATGAAGCACTTTCATCCTCTTCTTCCCTACCTCGTAATGTAACAAAGTCTAAAATCAAATCTCATTAAGATGTGCTAGGGAGGACAACCTTTCTTGCAATGCTTTCTCTTCACCCAACCAAAGAATGATTTAACACAAAACTCATAGTGGGTAACTCAATTTCTAATGGCAAGACACTCTTTTCCCTATATACCAACTTAAATGGGGCATGGCTCTCTTGAATGTAGTATTATAAGCCCAAAAACCACATGAACTTTTTAATCCCAATCAAGCTTACTATCAAATATAATTATTTTGGATAAAATCTCCACAAGTTGCTTGTTGGTACTCTCTACTTGTCCATTTTCTTGGGGATTACATAGGGTTTTTTATTATGTTTCATTTTTAGATCTTCAATCAAGGCTTCTATGACCTTATTCAGAAAATGTATCCCACGGTTGGACACCAGTTCTTTAGGTGGACTGAAATGGTAAAAAAATTGCTCCATAACAAAGCTCATTGTTTTGTTGGCATTGTCTTTCATCATAGCTCAAGCATCATACCATTTTGTAAAAAACTCCATTGCCACAATGATATAATGCTTTTGCATGTAGTAGACAAAGGATACATAGGTCCAATAAAATTAATACCCAACTTCTCAAAGGGAAAAGTCAAAAGGATAGGGTTAAGAGGATGCCTACAATCTTCCCTAGCATTGTGTCTTTGAAAAATATCACAACACTTAACATATGCGAAAGTATATTGGAAAACCATTGGCTACCAATATATCGAGTATGTAAAGCTTTCTCAGTAGTGAGCCATCCAGCAAAATGACCTCCACACACTAAATCATGACATTGCTATGGAATAAAGAGTACCTCATCAAGCACCACACAATGACAATAAATCTCATCCATAATTTCCTATATAAGACATATGCTATTATTAAAAAGCAAAGTGCTTGTTGCTTAATCTTCCTCTCCTCAGATGTAGAAAGAGTTTTTGTCGGGTTGCCTATTGAGAGATAATGCGTGATAGATGTATACCATGACATAATAGAGGTTGCATCAATTTTGCATAAGTACTTGCATTCACTAATATTTGACCACTCTTCCTTGGGCTCACGAAAATCTACTAAACACTCTACCATACCCTACAACTTTGGTGGCTTTCTCCCAATCTAATAGTCAAACTCTTGCAAAGAGATCAACCACTTGGCTAGGAGATTAAGGGGTTAAAGCTTATTTAGTAGTAAGTGTTATTCCTCTACCTTTGTAAAGAACACCACTTTCTCATAAAGAATATAGTGTTTGAAATTCTTGGTAGGGAACACTATATAACAAAGAAAATCTTCTCCAAATAGCTGTAACAAAGCTCTGAAATTGCCAATGCAATAGGATAATAAAGTTGTGCCACCCAAATTTGAAATAGGCAATAACTAATACTATGTCTTGTGGCAGTCATGAATATATAAAAAACCTCACTTCTTTTTGAGCTTTTAAAATTGGAACTTTGGATAATTCCATTTTAACATATTCAAACACCACTTTGCATGCTTTTGTCCATTCAAAAACATAGCTATGAGATAAAAGATTCATCAAGGGGTAACAAACATTCAGCCAATACATTAATGAATCAAGGATAATATCCCATAGATGAAACAAAACTATGAACTTCGCTAGGGTAAGTGGGTGGGCTTACAACCATTATAACTACCACCTTGTCAGGATCAGTAGTGATACTAGCTGCACTCACAACATGACTGAATAGAAAATCACAAAGCACCCTGAATACACACTTTCGAGGACTCAATGCATTGCAATACTCATGATATTGCTCAAACCATGCACATAAAACAATCAAATATCTATGAGAGTCATGGTAGTTGCCCCAAATTATATATGAAAACCTTAAGCTCTTCAAGGGATATATAGGCAAATCTCTTGTTATCATTCTTTGCCAAGACCTAGGAGCATTAAAAAGGCCAAAAACCATCACATGATACATAAAATTACCAAAAAATATAATCAATGTTGTCTTTAACTTATCTTCTTCAACTATAGCCATCTAGTTATAACACGTGAAATAGTTAATGAAAGACTACATCTCTCACCCTGCCAATTGATCTAAAATTTGATTGATAAAGGGAAAATGATAATTGTTCTTCCCTATTTTTTTGTTCAATTCCTTAAAATCGAGGCACATGCAGATTTGATTGTTCTTTTTCTTTCTTATTACTACCGGTGAGCACCATGTTGCATGTTCTCAATGGGAAAGATTAGTCTAGCCTTCCTTAAATGCATCAATTCCTCAAACAGGGGCTCTCTCATCTCCAAAGGTATATGTCTAATCTTCTTTCTCACTAGCTTACAACCCTCTTTCAAAGGGATCATATGCAGCACTACAATAGACGGGGGGAATCCACTTTAGCTCATCATAACTCCATGCAAATATATCCCTTAACTCCAGTAAGAGTGCCACATAATCTACATGCTCATCATAGATAACATAGTGCAAAGTTTAATGAGCTATGGATCATTGAGAGTCCCAAGATCTAGCTCTATCACATCTACATCATGAATCATGAATCACCAGAACTTGATGTTCTAACAATTGAGGTTCCCTCGAGTGCCTCCCATCCTGCAGTGGGAGATAATGCCCTTTCATTCAATGAGTGCTTAGAGTATGCATCTATTATTCTCTTTAACTCATGCCCAAAAATTAGGCAACTAGCTAGGATATCCATGAAGAAACAATTGGAATGTAATATCCACTAACATCCAAGCAACAAACATATAGCTTGACCTCCATGCAAATTGCGTAACATAAAAGTCAAGGACACACTCAATATTAGCAATTGTCACATGTAGTTGTGCTACCATTCCTTCTTATTGCCTTAGGCTATCATAAGCCATTTTTAAAATCATTGTTAACATTCTTTTGGATTGGTAGACCCAACCTCTCTAATAAATCCATGCTCATAATGTTTATAGATGAGCTAGGGTCCACCACTACATCTTCTATCAAGATTCCATCGACATATTCATGCACCCTAGGGTATTGCTTCTCTACATAATTCCACCATTCACTCACTACCCACTCAATGGATACCAAGTTCTACAACATAACCTGTTCATAGGATTTTCTTAGACTTCTTACAAATGTTTAGTGATAATTGGATTAGATGTAGCATATTCCCATCCGGTCTGACTTCAGATAGCGTGTTTGCTAAGTCAAATTCATGGAAGTTTGCCACTACTATCTTCTTTTTTCACACCAACCTCTCTTTTGACATCTTGACAATCTTAGTACCCTCCTTTGCTTTTGGTTTCCATTTTTTTTTGACCATACACTCCTCTAAAACACCATCATTTTTAAGAGGACCCACGTGGGCATCCAACACCTTCTTATTATCCTTGCTAGGTTTAGGGTTAACTTTGGTTGTACTAGGGTCATCTTTTTTATTTTCTTTTAGTTTCTAACCCCTAGTTACTATCCTAATATTGTTAGAATATAAACTCTCATAGATTAGCAAAGTTTCAACAAACTTACCTCGCTAGGCCTTTCCTTGAGTGCGGCTTTACCCATTTGCAAAATTTACTTAGGACCCTCTCCTTTAGTATTCTCCTTAGTTGCACAATGGTTTACAATCTTAGCTCCTTAGTTGCACAATGGTTTACAAGCCTAGCTTGCTGGCTACTTTTTTGGAGAGAACCCCACTCCAATAGCTAGTGTCTAAGGGATCTGACTTCCTACATATATCAAATTTGACATTAGGACAATTACGAGGGAAATGTTTCCCACCACACCACTTATAGCTAAATTGTGATGGGCCCACCTCATTAGGCTTTGTAATACCCATCTGATTTTATTCGCACGTAAAAAATTTAATATCTATGGTAATTTGGCGATACTGCTCAGTCATCATATCCATATAATGTTTTATCACATATTTTACTTTCTCTATAATGTTTTATGTAGAGGACTCATAACTAGTGGCTTCAGGAGCTACCTCCCTAAGAGCGGAGTTTTGAGCTCGAGATGTTCCTAAAATTTGCTATATAAATGAGAAATATGATATGTCACACCAACAAAATCTGATATGCCATCTAGCCTTATATTTTCATAAATCTGATATTTCTAATTTATGATATGCCATGTAGCCTTATGTAACTTGAAAATCAGAAAATATAAGGCTACATGGCATATCATAAATGAGAAATATCAGATTTATGATAAATAAAATTGGGGGTTTTGCTGTATAAATGAGAAATATGATATGTCGCACCAACTAAATCTGAGTTTCTTCTGTCAATGAACCTAAGGGCCACAGCCCACAATCAATTTTAATTTTCAGTCATTATTTATTAAAGAAAAATAGGAAAAAATGCCCAAAAATGGGAAAACAAGGATTGAAAATTATGAAAAATTAGGAAATGGACTGAGAAAAATTAGGAAAAATTATATTTATGTTTGTGCAATGTACAACGATGGCAAAGTATGAGGTTGGCCTCGGTTTCTCCCACGTTTCTATGTTTTGTGCGTATTTATTGTTCTTTTAAAAGGGAGAAATGCATAGAAACCCTATCTAATCGATCAATGATGCAAAATGCTAAGAGTTAGATGAAGAGGGGATAAAATGCTCAAAGATAAAGAAAAGATTTGATTTATGCATTGCACTTGGCATATATGAATTGGTTTGAATAAAGAGGATGGTAGCATGAGCATATGGCTTGGTGCCTCCATTCAACACAGCACGCACTAGTAAAATTCATGGAAAGAATGCTTTATACACCATGCACGATCTCGATCTTTCTTTTGTCTGAGCACATATCCATACACGATTTGCATTAATCATAATAATTAAAAGGTATCAGAAAAACCTCCTGGATGCATGGCACCTGTTTTCCTTAGATTGTGACCAACGACGAGTATGAGAGGATGTCCTAAGCTATAGGTTAGTTGTTGGGTCCTAAGGGAAAATTGTAGTGAGGAATGGTACATCCTAGAACGTAAAATATTGGTACCTTGAGAGGAGTATGTGTGGAAATGTTCTATATGTTTAGCAACACATCAAAGGGCCAATCCCTGCGATGTAGGAGAGCTGCAGTGGAGCTAGGACTATTGGTCGGTGGAGTGCCTCCTATGTGTGTGTGACGAGGCATTATGCCTATGTACTTTGGGTTCTCCCTTTGAGGAGTTTTAGGGAAACGTTGGACTATAAACTATAAACGCATAGATTAAGCTCTAAGACAGTTTGTCCTTTAGCATTAGATTGACGCTCCTGGTCCACGAGGCTGTGAGGGTGTTTGTGTGTCATGAGCATGAGGTCCGGCTAGTGATATAGCCATTGCCGGCCCATTTTAGGTCCCATCAGTGGTGCGTCTACCGGGAGCCACTTATAAGTGGTGGTTTTCGGATCTAAGGTTTCTAGGGACCAAAAGGAAGTTGGTTTATGTCCTCTGACAAGGACCGTCAAGCCGAAATCCAAAAAGTAGAACGTGCTGAGAGGGCTAGACAGCGGTTAGAGATCGTAAGTCGTTATTCTCCTCAAAGAAGTAGCCCAGTACGTATAAGAGGCAGTTGTCTTAGTAACCCAACTGCTCCACATAGTCCGTTAGGTCCTGGAGAAAGCGTAAGTTCTTCCTCTCTTCCACCAAGTCTACCCACTGCAAGTGGGGGTGTGATTCCGATAGTTCAAACTCCCATTGCTAATCTAACTGTCACCATGGCACAACCCATTGCAATCTCTGCAAGGACGCCGGATTTACCAGCTCTAGGAGTTCCCTTGCCCATTTTAAATGGGTTAGCGGAAGAGGATGCAAAATTTCATATTTGTGAATTTCCAAGATTGACGTTCAATAATCACATCCAAGATGAGGGACATCTCATGATTTTCTTTAATATGACGTTAAAAGGAAGGGCTGCAGTATGGTATCACAACATAGAGTCTGGAACCATAACCACAATTGATCAATTCTATGCAGCTTTCTGAGGAGAAGATGCCCCTGAAAGAGGTGGCCAATATTGGTTGCTTGTCTTGAATGTAACATGCCAAGACCCTCATGAGAATGTGAAAGCATATGCTAAGAAGTTGAAGGAAGTATTTCGTAAGTTACAAACTTACATTCCTATTCCTCGGACTGCCCAATTGCAATACTTTTTGCATGGGTTGGATTTTAATATCCAAGTACAATTGAGCAGTGTGGCCTTGGCAGATATAGACACCGCTATTACGCGGGCAGAGGGAGTAGAAGCACGATTACAAACGGCCTACTTCTCTTGAATGAATGTTAATGTGGGTTTAGTACCTGGAGGCAATCTACCATTGACGAATGGGAGTCAAGGGATGCCTACGACTCACCCTAATGGGAGAGGAAGTATGGTTCAGAATCTACTCTTGCTGCTAGCTCCCCCCAGTGTGACTATGCTTATGGCAAGTCAGTTGGCTCCAGCAAATGTTGGAGGCCAAGTTTCGAATTCTAATGTTGTTCATGTGGGTCAACAACCAATGCCAAATCAGATTGTTAGTCCAATGGAACGACGAGCCGATGATCGCGGCTATGAGTCCAGTGCATCTAATGTCCTTCGCGAAGTTAAGGATATGATGAAGCATTATACTGACATGATTTTCGAACAATATCGACAAATAGCTGTCGACGTTAATTTCTTAAAGAAGCAACAAAATCTGATAGGGAGTCGACGCCCTGAAGAGCATTGACCCTCAAGATTTAGTTGTAAGTGGTGTGGTGGGAAGCACTTCCCCCGAAACTGTCCAAATGTGAAAGGTAACATTTGTGGGAAGTGGGGCCATTTAGCTGCTACCTATTGGAGTAAGATGAGTTCTCTCCAACAAGGGAGTAAACAGCCGGGCCCAGTGAATCATAGAGCGCAAGGAAATAACTTGCAACAGAATGATGCACCAAGACAAATATTGCAGAGGGGAAAAACAACTATAGAAGAGTTGCCACAAGGCAACGGAGTCAGCCTTATTGGGGTTGTACGAGTCAATGATGTTGAAACCTCTAACTTAAGAGCCGTGACAAGAGGCCAAAAGGCTAAAGAGGTTGACAAAGATAATGAAAAACCGGTTGAGGGAAACCCTAAACAAGGGAATAAGGGGACATAAGTCTAGAATCCTAGCATAGAAGGGGGATCGCTAAGGCCCGTTGACAGAAAAGGTGACCCTAAGAAGGATGAAGAAGTGCCAAGAAAGAACGAAAGAGCTAAGAAAGAAGCACCAAAACCGATCCAAAGACCAAAAGAGAGGATGGTTTGGCGAGAAAAGAGAGCTTTGGCTACCTATTATGACTTTGATTTAGCAAGTTCCCTTTGTGAAGTTAAACCAGATGTGAACCTCTTGTAATTGATTAAATTATCTCTAGGAGTACGCAAGGAATTTAAGAAGATCCTATGTATTGGGTATATTGTAGAACCTTTGGGCATAGCACGAGTAGGGGAAGATTGGTTTGACCATGCGGAAAAGAACCGCCCTAGGGTTCCAGCTTATGTGGATAGAATATTAGTGGAACATGCTATTGTAGACACTGGATCCTCCGTCAATATCATGAGTTTAGAGTTGATGGAGAGGTTGGGTCTAGGCATCCAAAAAGACAGCTCCACCCTTCTTAGAATGGCTGATGATAGTCTAAGACAACCAGAAGGTTGCATTATATGGCTTCTGGTTCAAGTATTTCAGTCTCTTCTTCTAGTAAAGGTGGATTTTCATAGACAGGGTGGATAGGTAATTGGCCTCTAAATGGTCTCAATAAACTAATATGAAATGTATTATGAATTTTCCAATGAGATGGTAATTCTAACTTGAAGGCATTGTCATTAATCTTATGAATAATTCTAAATGGTCCATAGAATCTAGGAGCTAATTTGACAACTGGATGTCTATCGACACTGACTACATGACCACTAGAACTGGCCGAAGGTATTCTAGATATCTAGTAAAATTTAAGAACCATCCTGTAGAGGAAGCACAATGGATGTACGCTAGAGACTTAAATGCTTTCCCCACTCTGTTAGCTCCACATTGAGCTAATAGCAATTGAGGTCAATTGCTATCCCACCCCGGGGGTATGATGCCAGGAGGCATATTCCACGGTGGATTCCGTGAGGTTTTACGGTGGATTCCGTAAACTTAGATGACCGGGGCTCATACACAAAGAGGATTCTTTGTGCGAGAAGTTGATGGGGACGCCTGTCCTTTTCGGGCGTTTCATTAATTTAGTGTGTACATGGGTGATTCCATAGCGGGTGATTCCGCAAAATGCATATTAAATTAATAAACGTTTATGAGTTTAGAGTGCGCACTCGTAATAAATTAAGGTTAGGATTTATTTCTAACCAGTTGATTTATTTATGTAGCTGAAGACTACTAGGTATTCACTTTTGTCAGTTTAATTGTATTATTTTACTAACGATTGTGAATGCTTCAGTTGATGTGTAGAGATAGCAGCAGTTGCGGAGGAAAGCATTGGAGTGTAGCTCTCATAATCCCCGCCAAACAGAGTTTTGATGCACCCGCCCTGTGAATCCCATTCCTCCGGACATTTTTCCTGCTTTTTGTGCTTCGTCTCGGCAATTGGTTATTCTTATATTAATTTTCGACTCCATTTTTTGGTATAATTTTTAGGTTTTTCCCATGTGAACGCATCCTATTTCGATCAGAATCGTATTTTGTCATGATCAGTTGTTGGAACATTATTCTACATATTTTTACTTCTTTTCGAACTTCGTTTCGACGAGCGAATTTTCCGATATTAACACACATATGTGTTTTTTGGTTTATTTTTTGTGTTTTTTTCCATGTGAACACCCTGATTTTTCCCCAGAACCCGTGTCGCATTTTTTTATCATCTTCTCCTCGTCTCCTGTCACATTTTTCCTTTTTACAGTTTTTTGATCTGATGTGGGGTTTCAGTTTTATTAATGTTTCTTCCTTTTCGTCGTGTGGCCGCAGCTCTCGTGTCGCGCATGAACATGCCTGTTTTTGGTTTTATGCTCCTCGAAACGTCCTCGTGGTGTCTGTAGCTCATCGTCGTACCTGTCTCCTCTGATCCCACTTATGCAATTTTTTTTTACTCCCGCCCTGCGCATGCGCACGGGACGGGGTGCACTCATTTTTAGCAACCCTAACAAATTTATTATTTTAAAAAAACAACACCAACAACAAAAGAAACAAACCCACAAACAAACAAACAAACCAAGCGAAAAAAAAACAAAAAAGAGAGAAAAAAAAAACAAATAACAACAACACACAAAACAACACAAATAAAAATTAAAAACAATAATCCTAATTTTTAAAAAAAATTAAAGAACACCCAAAAACAAAAACAACAGCATATAATAACACCCAACTTTAAAACACAATTTAAAAAAAGCAAACAAATAAACAATCCCAAAAAAACCATGAAAAAAAAAACCCAAAAAAAACAAAAAAACCCACACACACACACACACAAACGACACATAACACACAACAACAACCCACAACACACCACACCACCCACATTAAAACAAATTTTTACCAACATAATAAACTATAAAACCAAAAATTAACAAAAAAAAAACCTATGAAACTTTAAACAAAACCATTTAAAAAAAAACAAAAAAGAGAAAACAAAAAAAAAACCTTACCTGATGCATCCATTCTCCTCTCTCGGTACTCCTCTAACGCCACCTGCAGAGCCTCCTACGCCCTCTCGTACGCAGCTGCCATGGCCTCTTCAAGACGAGAAGCACAATTCGATCTCTGTGTTTTAGTGTTGCGATCGTCTTCTTAAGGGAATCATGGCGTCTTGATGGAGGATCGCAGCAAGCGTCTCGCCTCAGCTTGAGAGAGAGCGTCTCGCCTCAGCGAGCATCTCCCTTGTCTTTCCTCCAGTGCCTGCTCCTTCGCCCTCTCCCTTGCCTTCCCTCTCCTTCAATGCCTCCCTTGTACCTCCTCCACCACCACCTCCTCCCCCTTGATGCCCACCCATCCTTGTCATGGCCTTCGTTGCCCCTCCTGACCTTCCAACCCCACCGTCGTCGCCCCTTGGAACCACCCATCAACCGCCATGTTGCTTGCTGTGGAGTTGCCCGTTCCCGTCCACCGCTTGGCCTCGTTCCTGTTTTACCCGGCCGAGGTGCGCCACTACGCCACTCCCAACATACCACCCTGTTGTGCGGGCGATGTACCACCGTTGTATTGCTCGCCCGTGGCGTTGCTCGTGATCGTCTGACACGCCGCAGCGCCCCGACCATCGAAAGCCATCGTTCTCTCCTCTCCTCCTCCCCCGTGCCTTCTCCTACCATGGCACCTCTTCCTCCATTCCCTCCTCCCCACACGATCCTCCTCCCACCACGCCGCCGCAAGCCGTAGGCCACCACGCCACCTACCTCCTTCCTCCCCTCCTCGCCTTGTCACCACGCCCACCAAAGGACTCCTCCTCTCCTCCTCCTCCCCCCACGCCGCTGCCGGCCGTCGTCTCCCTCCCTCCTATCCCTGGTTAGCTCCCTCCCTTAATTAATCTTATTGACTTAACCTACCTAATTAACCTTATTAACTAACCTAACTTACCTACTTACTTAAGCAACCTCACTAACTTAATTTACCTAACTAACTTAGTTTACCTACTTAACTTAATTTACCTAATTAACCTAATTTACCTAAACCACCTAGTTCACTTAATTTACTTAATCACCTTAATTAACTTACCTACTCTAAGTTACTCTCACCTACCCTACCTTAGATCACTTAATCAACTAACCTCTACTAACCCCTGTTTCCCCCTATTTTAGACCCCGTTCGTGCCCCTTCTACTCTACTCCTACCCTCCACATTGCGTACACGAGTTTGTGGGCATTTTCCAGCGGGCGTTCAGGCGCGAGAACGCGCTTCCGACTTGTCCGTGCGGTGGTGTGTTGCAGTCACCCGTTCACACGTAGTCATCCTCAGCTCTTCATACGTAGCTCGGGTATCGACTTTTAATTTTAAAATCCAATAAACACGTAAAAATACATAAAAACAAACATAAAACACAAAAAAACTTTAAAAATTCATTAGAATTTATTGAAAAATCAAATAAATTGCAAAAAAATTCTTAAAAATTTCCAACATTGCTGAAATAATTTGCACTATTTTCTAAAGTAGGACTTTAAGAAAATAAATTGCAAAAAATTTAAAACTTGAAAATTCTTTCAAAACTACATGAAAAATGAGCAAAAATCATTAAAATTTAGTGAAAATTCAAGAATATTTCCAAAAAATTTCAAAAAAATTCACAAATCTCTTGCTCCTTTTGCAAATAATTTCTCAATTGAAAATGCTTTCATAAATGGCCAAAGTATTATTTGAAGCCAAAACCCTAAATTTAATACCTCACCTCATGAAAATTCATTTTAAATTCTAAAAATCAGCTGAAAAATCCTGGATAAATTAAAACACATTGTTGACACTTGTTGAATTGTTGAAATCCGACCATTACACTTCATAGCATATTCATGTGTCCCATATCTCGTTTTAATTATTGAAAAAAAATACAAAAACGATAAGAAAAAAACACATAAAATATAAAATACAAACACACATAAAATATAATTTAATAATAATAATAATAATAAAACAAAAATATTAAGGTGCTTTCTTTTTTATAGTCAGTGGTTTTTACTTTTTTGACTGAATTCCTTGCATTTGGGACTACTCAGTGCGCCTTCAGTCTCTTGTATACACACCTTTACCAGGTATCTATTTTTTAAGCTTTATTCATTTTGATCATCCCTTAACTACAGTTAATTGTTAAAATGAACAATATTCACCCACTTTTTCACGCGGGCTCACGCTAAATACACATTTTTCTAATAATTAAAAATCAACATGCCGTTCACTTTGCATGCGATGCATGCGCTTGAGAGGCACTTTAATTTTTAATAAAAATGAACCAACCATCACAAAAAATCACGCGCTGTGTGGTAAAAAAGCATCCCACATCACCATTAATTTTTAATTAATGAATTTACATTTAGAGACCCTCGTCTAGGTATCGCAGTTCGGATTTCATTAAAGCACCGCTTCACCTTAATAATTTGTAATTAAAATTTTAAAAAGGAACCACCGTTTTCTTATTAAGGTTTATAACCTAATAAAATTTCACCCATTGTTAATAATTTCCTAAAATGAACCCTTCATTAAAACATTTCTCCTCACTGCAGTTTTTCTCGCACTTAAGAAACACGGTTCGTGGGATGGGCACGTAAAGTCCTTTAAGTTGACATTGGTCCAATTTCTAGTTAGGTCCTGATTAGATTTTTGAAGAATAATGGTTTGCTTGTGTGATACAATTACGGGTGCGGTTTGTAGTTTTTTTTCTTTTTTGCCTGATACGGGGTCTTGGATGCCTGCTTGTTGCATTGCATGAAGTTTTCGATTGCATATGTGTAGAGGTCATGCCGAATTTTTTTCTAGGATGTGGGTTGTTTGGGGTGGTCAATTGGTTAGTTACGTCTGTGTGTGTGCTTCTTTTAATCAATTTCTTTTTTATAGCTATTTGGTTGTTTTGCAGGCATTCTTTGTGATTGTCTGTGTTTGTGGTGTGTGTGTTTTCCATCTGAATAGCACCTCACGCTCCTCCTCCTATCCAATATGTCCCATTGATCAGTAGGGATTATTCTTCCCTACTGGCTTTTGAGCCTATACCGAAAGCAGGCCTTGCAACTTTCGTGGCTGCTTCACTCCCTTTGATTTCAAATGATCCATCTCTGTGTGATGAGTTTCTTGCATCATACAGTAAGAAATCGGGCGTGGTTCGTGGTGCTTCCATGGTATTGACACCTAGAGGGTTAGGGAAGGCTTTGTCTCTTTCCTACAAAGGAGAACCCTTTGTTACGGCCAGACAATTACTCTCAAATGATGAGATTCTCAAGCTGTCAGAACTAAACCAAAGAGGTTCTGGATGTTAAGAAAGTGATTAACACTTCTTTTTCCATGATCATTGATCCTCTTTGGAAGTTAGTCTGCCAATTCCTCCAAAACAGGTTTATGCCTACCAAAACACCATCTCATTATTTGTCCAAGGAACTCTTCACATCTTCCATGATGGTGCTTCAGAGGAGTCAGAACCTATTGACATAGAGGATCTTGATTCCCCTCCTCCATTGGTCATTCAGCGAAAGCGCTTGAAGCGTGTAGCAAATAAAACTCCTGTAGTCATTCCCTCAGTAACAGTTCCTGCTACTTCTGGCAATGACCTCCTTGCCTATCTCATATGTAACAATTTATTCAGGGCACATCGAGAGGATTCTTTGGAAATATGAGTTCCTTCACTGAACAGTTTAGTGTCTGGAGATGCCATTCCATTCCTTTGTAATGGCATCTAGAGTTTGATTGAACTCTCAGTGACAGCCTGTGTTCAACAGTTATATGCTTCTTTCTATGAAGAATTGATGCAGTCCAAAGAACAGTTGTATAAGGCAACCACATAGTTAGCCTCTTCTAAAGACACTCTTGCCAATCTGTTTAAGCAGATGGAGCAGCAGACCCAAATGATTGAGACCCACAGAGAAGAATAATCTTCTTTGAAGATTCAGTTAGCAGAAGCTCAGTCAGAGGTCACTAAAGTCTCAAAGGAGAAAGAGAGAATGTCCAAAGAAGCTCAAGAGTTTCAGACTCTTTTAGATACAAAACTGTCAGCTTTGCAGATTTCTCATAGTACATTGGAATCCCAAGCTTCCCAGATTAAGCAGTTGTTGCAAGACCAACTGGTGCAGTCACGGTCCATTCCTCCAAGCTCCAATGTTCCTATGATTCCTTCTATATCTCAGCAGGACTTGGCAGTTCTCCAGAGACAGGCCACATTATGTCCCTTGTTTCAAGATAAAGTGGAAAGATTGCAGTCCAAGATGGATTGTTATGGTCTACATTTGAGCACTTTTAGGAGTATGTTTCTCCAGACCATTCCTTCTTTGTCAACTATCAGTTGCAAAAATTGGTCTTCTATATGAAGCTTTCAACGATGGATCTCCCTCTTCCAGAGGATGGTTGGAGTGGGGCTTGGTCTTTTGATTTGCTGACAGAAGTTGTCCGTATGGTCTTTGAAGATTTTGTGATGACGGATACCATGTTGCTGTCTTACATGTATCTACGAGGTGATCTGTTGATTTCAGATGATGTAGATCAGGCCTGGTATGTGGGAGATGTGGTTTTGCAACCTGTCTTATATGTAAACTATTTGGAGTTGAGGATATATGACATGTTCCAGTGTTATTCTTCTAATCTGGCTACTTGTCCGGACACTTCATGGCATTCAATGATTGATTGTATGGTCCTAAATCAACATCAGAATACAACTTTTACTTATGTGCAGAGCACTAACCAACTGAGGGTGGATCTCCTAGCTTATCTTTCCAAGAACCATCCATTTGATTCATCCTTCTTTGATGCCTACCAGAGATTATCTATTTTAGGTCCCTCTGTTCCTAGCCTATTGTACTACCAACAAATGGCCCATCACTATGATACTTATCTTTCCCTTTATCAATCCAACTCAACAGCCATCTTATCTCTCCTTTTCCAACCTCAGGGTTTTCCTCAAATTCTAATCTTTACCTATTGTTATTTCATTGAAGATCAAGTCTTTTTCCCTTCTCCGCCATGTCCTTCTGCATCTATCCATATACCTTCTACTTTTACTACTTATCAATTGACCCCTTTCCTAACTGATTCGCTTAAATTTTCAGCCACTCCTTATTTAGCTTATTCTTCCTTTTATGATTTCTCCTACACATCTCTTTATCCTCTTTTACTTATTCCACTTCCATCTCCTGCCATTTCTATTTCTTAACCCCCTCAGTTGGTTAGCGGGTACGAAGGATTTGATCAGCAGATTCCGAGAAGAAGAGGATGGAGCTCAACTGATTCTCTCACAGGACCACATATTAACTGGCCATTAATTCCAAGGGACTGGGCAAATGCTGGTCAAGTATACCAAAATTACCTCCATTTTTCTCACCAATATTCACAATCTCTAGATCCTTCAGTGAGATTGACAGCTTATTTTACTTGGTATCTAGCATATATGCATAGGCATTCCCATAATGATCAAAATTCCATTCCAAAGCTTTGTATGAATGTCAGTGTAAACATTGATTCCCAACATTTGGATGTCCTATATTTTCATGCCCTATGTCTACCTACCAGATACCTTGTTTTGCTAGAAAGGATGTACTGCCTTCAGTTCTTTCAAAATCCTCCCAAGACATTTGTGGATGAGTCATTCTCCATGGATCGTTTCGTAATCACCAAGCCTTCAAAAGGGATCACCTTCATTGATGCCTTTGCAATGTATTTTGGATGATTCTTAATGATATATATCTCTCTTTTTGGAGGTGTCATTTAGATGGTTGTGTTTAGTGTGTGTGTTGTGGGTTAATCTTATGTGATGTGTTCGTGCTCGTTGAATAATTTGTTTGAGAGCTTTTTTCCACTATTTATGGTGATGGTGGATGGAAAGTTGAAGAAGAACCTTTTATATCCTTTACAAATTTGTTATGACTTTCAAATTTTTATCAGATGAGTTAATGACTAACAAAGTTTTCCTTTACAAATATTCTTTCCTAGAGATACAGGTGATAAGTTGGGGTCGTGGTTTGGAGTGATTATTGAAGACACTGAATAAGATTAAATTGAGCTCTTTAATGAACTTATATTCTTCTTCTCCTTAGGTCACGAGGATGCTTTCTTTCTAAGTGTGGGGATATGTTGAGAGTGGAAAAAGATTGAATTTTTTACTAATTTTTTGTTGTTTTTGAGGTCTGAATGATTGATTTTTAATGTATTTAGAGTGATGTCTGGTTGTTAAAGAAGGTATTTGAGAGTGTTTTGGATGATATTGATTATGTTTTGGAAGCTCATGATGATTTTTAGTGGAGAAATGAAGCTATGTGATGTTTTGATAGGTTCTCTTGAGGTTCTGATTGGTTTTGACACCTTCTATATAGCTTCTATTTTGTTCTGATTTTCTTCTGTATGAAGCATGGATTGATGATTGATGAAGGTTGAAATATTTTGAAAGCTTATTGAGTATTTTTTGATAGTTTGGAATGTTTTTAGTATGAATTATGAGGCTTTGATGTTTTCTAATGACCTTCTGTAACCCTTTGTAAACCTTCTGTAGAGCCTCTGTCTCTGCTCTGTATATGTTCTATATATGCTCTGTTCCTGTTTTGTACTGTTCTGTAGATCTTCTGTAAGCGTTCTGTAGAACGTATGTGTGACTTTGGGAAGGTTTTCTAACTTTTGAAAAGGATAAATATAAGTTCAAAAGAGCTAAAACAAATGGAAGAAGCATCTACTGAAGACTGAAGAGAAGACTAGAGTGACAGTGACAGTAGTAAGCTGTGAAGAGACACTGTAGTGACTCTAGTGCCTCTTCACATCAGACATACCTCTTGGGAGGTGCATCCATGACCTAAGAGGGATTATTGAGAGTCATTATTAGAGTATTTTAGTGAGGAGATGATGTACTATTGAGAGAGAGAGAGAGAGAGAGAGAGAGAGAGCTAGTGATAGCCAATTCTATCAAAACAGTGTATCCGTATATGAGAGATTGAGAGAGAAAACTATAAAGATATTGAAGATGAATACTATGTGATTGATTCCCATTAAAAAATGGTGTATTCTTTTATGTTCCTTGTTCTATTGATGGATCCTATGAAGATGTTGAAGATTATGGTTGATTCTATCAATTCCGTGGGAGATATCTACTATGATGTTGTGTGAAGAATTGCTGTTTTCTTTGTTTTGGTCATCAAAAGAATGAAATAAAAGCTTGTTGATGTTACAATATAGATTTTCTTGCAGTAGAATCCCCTTTTCCTTGGTGTTCCTCTTGGGGCTCCAAAGTCCAAATTGGAAGATAGCCTAAGGAAAAAAAGTGGAAAAGAAGGGTAAGCTTAGAAAAATGTAGGAAAAGACTTACTGCAAAAGGTACTAAATATTCTAGCGATGAAAGTGTTGGACACATTGTAGTTCATTTTGTAACAGAGCAACAGGCTTCCTCCTATGCAATTTGTAACGCACGGGCAAAGGAACCATGAAAAGATACAACAAATAAGGAAAGAAGACCTTGGCTAAAATAATCTGTCATGTAAAAAGGGATGGGTGCCCATAGAGGAGGAGGACATGTATAAAAAGGAAAAAAGGGAATGGAGAAGATCATTCTTGTGTGTGGCCAAAATTAGCTTCTCTCTTCTTCTTGTTCTTGCTTGCTAGAGCTTGTCCTTGAGAGAGGGAGTGATTGTGTGAGGGTGAGGGACTATGGTGGGTGGAGAAGCTCTCCAACTTCTCCTCTCTTCTTCTTTATCTCTCATTTTCTTTTGTCTTGGTGCCGCCATGGAGCGTGGAGTTTGATGCTTGAGGATTGAGCTTGCACCTTGGATTCTGGAGCTACCGGAGTGCTTGAGATTGGAGGAAACTCAATCGAGCATGGAGGTAAGCTCACTACACTTATAGGTGTGAGAGCGTATACAGCTATGTTAGAGGTAGTCATTGCACTTGCATTGAAATGCTTGAAGCAATATAAGGGGTCCATGGATCTTGGTGGTTAAGTGAGAATCTCCCACATCAACAAAGGCAAAGCAAATGATACATCTAGAAAATGGGATCTCTCACACTATAGATTTCATCTAATTGATTGATCACTAGCTGTGAGTGACCTTTTACTAATAAATGGTAAGTGCCATCATGTCCGGCTATATTCAACCCTATGATGAAGGCCTTGTATTTTGCCATGTTATTAGTAAAAGCAGTGCCTAAATATCTCCCATTTTGATAAGGACTCTCCATCAAGGGTCTTTTATAACCATATCGATACTCACATTCTTAGCAAGCCCTCATGAAGCTCCATCAAAATACAAAGTATAGATACATGCTTCATTGATTGGCATTGCCATACCGATCAGCTTACTCATACTTTTAGTAGTCAAAGTCGAGTAGCTAAGAGAGAGAATGCATGACATGCAAAATTCGTCTTTCCTTAAGTAATCTCATTATGGATACTAATAAGAACCCTATGACAATGTTGGCAATAGACCACCTTAATATCCCGTATGAAAGATCCATCTTGCCACTCAGTAACATGATAACACTTACTCCACCTAATCACTCGACCTTGGTGCTAACATTACTCTAAATATGGATCTTCAAGATAAGGAATGATTCTACCCATCCAATTACCTTGGCACCTATTGCAAGTTTAAGCTGGATCCTAGAATACTTTACAAAGGCACCAAGTTCAATGTTAGTCCCTACACATAATAGGGCTTTAACTTTTAAAGTTTACTCTATTTTTAAACTTATCCCTTGTAAATCTACTAAAAGGGTTTTAGATTCATTTTTTCCTATACAAACAATCTTATAAGGGCCATCCCATTTAGATTTTATCTTGCCACAAAATAACTCGTGATGTTGTAATATAGGGCCCTTCACAAATTTATATCTTTTAGCACAAAGTTCATGAAGCACTTTCATCCTCTTCTTCCCTACCTCGTAATGTAACAAAGTCTAAAATCAAATCTCATTAAGATGTGCTAGGGAGGACAACCTTTCTTGCAATGCTTTCTCTTCACCCAACCAAAGAATGATTTAACACAAAACTCATAGTGGGTAACTCAATTTCTAATGGCAAGACACTCTTTTCCCTATATACCAACTTAAATGGGGCATGGCTCTCTTGAATGTAGTATTATAAGCCCAAAAACCACATGAATTTTTTAATCCCAATCAAGCTTACTATCAAATATAATTATTTTGGATAAAATCTCCACAAGTTGCTTGTTGGTACTCTCTACTTGTCCATTTTCTTGGGGATTACATAGGGTTTTTTATTATGTTTCATTTTTAGATCTTCAATCAAGGCTTCTATGACCTTATTCAGAAAATGTATCCCACGGTTGGACACCAGTTCTTTAGGTGGACTGAAATGGTAAAAAAATTGCTCCATAACAAAGCTCATTGTTTTGTTGGCATTGTCTTTCATCATAGCTCAAGCATCATACCATTTTGTAAAAAACTCCATTGCCACAATGATATAATGCTTTTGCATGTAGTAGACAAAGGATACATAGGTCCAATAAAATTGATACCCAACTTCTCAAAGGGAAAAGTCAAAAGGATAGGGTTAAGAGGATGCCTACAATCTTCCCTAGCATTGTGTCTTTGAAAAATATCACAACACTTAACATATGCAAAAGTATATTGGAAAACCATTGGCTACCAATATATCGAGTATGTAAAGCTTTCTCGGTAGTGAGCCATCCAGCAAAATGACCTCCACACACTAAATCATGACATTGCTATGGAATAAAGAGTACCTCATCAAGCACCACACAATGACAATAAATCTCATCCATAATTTCCTATATAAGACATATGCTATTATTAAAAAGCAAAGTGCTTGTTGCTTAATCTTCCTCTCCTCAGATGTAGAAAGAGTTTTTGTCGGGTTGCCTATTGAGAGATAATGCGTGATAGATGTATACCATGACATAATAGAGGTTGCATCAATTTTGCATAAGTACTTGCATTCACTAATATTTGACCACTCTTCCTTGGGCTCAGGAAAATCTACTAAACACTCTACCATACCCTACAACTTTGGTGGCTTTCTCCCAATCTAATAGTCAAACTCTTGCAAAGAGATCAACCACTTGGCTAGGAGATTAAGGGGTTAAAGCTTATTTAGTAGTAAGTGTTATTCCTCTACCTTTGTAAAGAACACCACTTTCTAATAAAGAATATAGTGTTTGAAATTCTTGGTAGGGAACACTATATAACAAAGAAAATCTTCTCCAAATAGCTGTAACAAAGCTCTGAAATTGCCAATGCAATAGGATAATAAAGTTGTGCCACCCAAATTTGAAATAGGCAATAACTAATACTATGTCTTGTGGCAGTCATGAATATATAAAAAACCTCACTTCTTTTTGAGCTTTTAAAATTGGAACTTTGGATAATTCCATTTTAACATATTCAAACACCACTTTGCATGCTTTTGTCCATTCAAAAACATAGCTATGAGATAAAAGATTCATCAAGGGGTAACAAACATTCAGCCAATACATTAATGAATCAAGGATAATATCCCATAGATGAAACAAAACTATGAACTTCGCTAGGGTAAGTGGGTGGGCTTACAGCCATTATAACTACCACCTTGTCAGGATCAGTAGTGATACTAGCTGCACTCACAACATGACTGAATAGAAAATCACAAAGCACCCTGAATACACACTTTCGAGGACTCAATGCATTGCAATACTCATGATATTGCTCAAACCATGCACATAAAACAATCAAATATCTATGAGAGTCATGGTAGTTGCCCCAAATTATATATGAAAACCTTAAGCTCTTCAAGGGATATATAGGCAAATCTCTTGTTATCATTCTTTGCCAAGACCTAGGAGCATTAAAAAGGCCAAAAACCATCACATGATACATAAAATTACCAAAAAATATAATCAATGTTGTCTTTAACTTATCTTCTTCAACTATAGCCATCTAGTTATAACACGTGAAATAGTTAATGAAAGACTACATCTCTCACCCTGCCAATTGATCTAAAATTTGATTGATAAAGGGAAAATGATAATTGTTCTTCCCTATTTTTTTGTTCAATTCCTTAAAATCGAGGCACATGCAGATTTGATTGTTCTTTTTCTTTCTTATTACTACCGGTGAGCACCATGTTGCATGTTCTCAATGGGAAAGATTAGTCTAACCTTCCTTAAATGCATCAATTCCTCAAACAGGGGCTCTCTCATCTCCAAAGGTATATGTCTAATCTTCTTTCTCACTAGCTTACAACCCTCTTTCAAAGGGATCATATGCAGCACTGCAATAGACGGGGGAATCCACTTTAGCTCATCATAACTCCATGCAAATATACCCCTTAACTCCAGTAAGAGTGCCACATAATCTACATGCTCATCATAGATAACATAGTGCAAAGTTTAATGAGCTATGGATCATTGAGAGTCCCAAGATCTAGCTCTATCACATCTACATCATGAATCATGAATCACCAGAACTTGATGTTCTAACAATTGAGGTTCCCTCGAGTGCCTCCCATCCTGCAGTGGGAGATAATGCCCTTTCATTCAATGAGTGCTTAGAGTATGCATCTATTATTCTCTTTAACTCATGCCCAAAAATTAGGCAACTAGCTGGGATATCCATGAAGAAACAATTGGAATGTAATATCCACTAACATCCAAGCAACAAACATATAGCTTGACCTCCATGCAAATTGCGTAACATAAAAGTCAAGGACACACTCAATATTAGCAATTGTCACATGTAGTTGTGCTACCATTCCTTCTTATTGCCTTAGGCTATCATAAGCCATTTTTAAAATCATTGTTAACATTCTTTTGGATTGGTAGACCCAACCTCTCTAATAAATCCATGCTCATAATGTTTATAGATGAGCTAGGGTCCACCACTACATCTTCTATCAGGATTCCATCGACATATTCATGCACCCTAGGGTATTGCTTCTCTACATAATTCCACCATTCACTCACTACCCACTCAATGGATACCAAGTTCTACAACATAACCTGTTCATAGGATTTTCTTAGACTTCTTACAAATGTTTAGTGATAATTGGATTAGATGTAGCATATTCCCATACGGTCTGACTTCAGATAGCGTGTTTGCTAAGTCAAATTCATGGAAGTTTGCCACTACTATCTTCTTTTTTCACACCAACCTCTCTTTTGACATCTTGACAATCTTAGTACCCTCCTTTGCTTTTGGTTTCCATTTTTTTTTGACCACACACTCCTCTAAAACACCATCATTTTTAAGAGGACCCACGTGGGCATCCAACACCTTCTTATTATCCTTGCTAGGTTTAGGGTTAACTTTGGTTGTACTAGGGTCATCTTTTTTATTTTCTTTTAGTTTCTAACCCCTAGTTACTATCCTAATATTGTTAGAATATAAACTCTCATAGATTGGCAAAGTTTCAACAAACTTACCTCGCTAGGCCTTTCCTTGAGTGCGGCTTTACCCATTTGCAAAATTTACTTAGGACCCTCTCCTTTAGTATTCTCCTTAGTTGCACAATGGTTTACAATCTTAGCTCCTTAGTTGCACAATGGTTTACAAGCCTAGCTTGCTGGCTAATTTTTTGGAGAGAACCCCACTCCAATAGCTAGTGTCTAAGGGATCTGACTTCCTACATATATCAAATTTGACATTAGGACAATTACGAGGGAAATGTTTCCCACCACACCACTTATAGCTAAATTGTGATGGGCCCACCTCATTAGGCTTTGTAATACCCATCTGATTTTATTCACACGTAAAAAATTTAATATCTATGGTAATTTGGCGGTACTGCTAAGTCATCATATCCATATAATGTTTTATCACATATTTTACTTTCTCTATAATGTTTTATGTAGAGGACTCATAACTAGTGGCTTCAGGAGCTACCTCCCTGAGAGCGGAGTTTTGAGCTCGAGATGTTCCTAAAATTTGCTATATAAATGAGAAATATGATATGTCACACCAACAAAATCTGATATGCCATGTAGCCTTATATTTTCATAAATTTGATATTTCTAATTTATGATATGCCATGTAGCCTTATGTAACTTGAAAATCAGAAAATATAAGGCTACATGGCATATCATAAATGAGAAATATCAGATTTATGATAAATAAAATTAAGGGTTTTGCTGTATAAATGAGAAATATGATATGTCACACCAACTAAATCTGAGTTTCTTCTGTCAATGAACCTAAGGGCCACAGCCCACAATCAATTTTAATTTTCAGTCATTATTTATTAAAGAAAAATAGGAAAAAATGCCCAAAAATGGGAAAAAAAGGATTGAAAATTAGGAAAAATTAGAAAATGGACTGAGAAAAATTAGGGAAAATTATATTTATGTTTGTACAATGTACAACGATGGCAAAGTATGAGGTTGGCCTCGGTTTCTCCCACGTTTCTATGTTTTGTGCGTATTTATTGTTCTTTTAAAAGGGAGAAATGCATAGAAACCCTATCTAATCGATCAATGATGCAAAATGCTAAGAGTTAGATGAAGAGGGGATAAAATGCTCAAAGATAAAGAAAAGATTTGATTTATGCATTGCACTTGGCATATAGGAATTGGTTTGAATAAAGAGGATGGTAGCATGAGCATATGGCTTGGTGCCTCCATTCAACACAGCACGCACTAGTAAAATTCATGGAAAGAATGCTTTATACACCATGCACGATCTCCATCTTTCTTTTGTCTGAGCACATATCCATACACGATTTGCATTAATCATAATAATTAAAAGGTATCAGAAAAACCTCCTGGATGCATGGCACCTGTTTTCCTTAGATTGTGACCAACGACGAGTATGAGAGGATGTCCTAAGCTATAGGTTAGTTGTTGGGTCCTAAGGGAAAATTGTAGTGAGGAATGGTACATCCTAGAACGTAAAATATTGGTACCTTGAGAGGAGTATGTGTGGAAATGTTCTATATGTTTAGCAACACATCAAAGGGCCAATCCCTGCGATGTAGGAGAGCTGCAGTGGAGCTAGGACTATTGGTCGGTGGAGTGCCTCCTATGTGTGTGTGATGAGGCATTATGCCTATGTACTTTGGGTTCTCCCTTTGAGGAGTTTTAGGGAAACGTTGGACTATAAACTATAAACGCATAGATTAAGCTCTAAGACAGTTTGTCCTTTAGCATTAGATTGACGCTCCTGGTCCACGAGGCTGTGAGGGTGTTTGTGTGTCATGAGCATGAGGTCCGGCTAGTGATATAGCCATTGCCGGCCCATTTTAGGTCCCATCAGTGGTGCGTCTGGCAGGAGCCACTTATAAGTGGTGATTTTCGGATCTAAGGTTTCTAGGGACCAAAAGGAAGTTGGTTTATGTCCTCTGACAAGGACCGTGAAGCCGAAATCCAAAAAGTAGAACGTGCTGAGAGGGCTAGACAGCGGTTAGAGATCGTAAGTCGTTATTCTCCTCAAAGAAGTAGCCCAGTACGTATAAGAGGCAGTTGTCTTAGTAACCCAACTGCTCCACATAGTCCGTTAGGTCCTGGAGAAAGCGTAAGTTCTTCCTCTCTTCCACCAAGTCTACCCACTGCAAGTGGGGGTGTGATTCCGATAGTTCAAACTCCCATTGCTAATCTAACTGTCACCATGGCACAACCCATTGCAATCTCTGCAAGGACGTCGGATTTACCAGCTCTAGGAGTTCCCTTGCCCATTTTAAATGGGTTAGCGGAAGAGGATGCAAAATTTCATATTTGTGAATTTCCAAGATTGACGTTCAATAATCACATCCAAGATGAGGGACATCTCATGATGTTCTTTAATATGACGTTAAAAGGAAGGGCTGCAGTATGGTATCACAACATAGAGTCTGGAACCATAACCACAATTGATCAATTCTATGCAGCTTTCTGAGGAGAAGATGCCCCTGAAAGAGGTGGCCAATATTGGTTGCTTGTCTTGAATGTAACATGCCAAGACCCTCATGAGAATGTGAAAGCATATGCTAAGAAGTTGAAGGAAGTATTTCGTAAGTTACAAACTTACATTCCTATTCCTCGGACTGCCCAATTGCAATACTTTTTGCATGGGTTGGATTTTAATATCCAAGTACAATTGAGCAGTGTGGCCTTGGCAGATATAGACACCGCTATTACGCGGGCAGAGGGAGTAGAAGCACGATTACAAACGGCCTACTTCTCTTGAATGAATATTAATGTGGGTTTAGTACCTGGAGGCAATCTACCATTGACGAATGGGAGTCAAGGGATGCCTACGACTCACCCTAATGGGAGAGGAAGTATGGTTCAGAATCTACTCTTGCTGCTAGCTCCCCCCAGTGTGACTATGCCTATGGCAAGTCAGTTGGCTCCACCAAATGTTGGAGACCAAGTTTCGAATTCTAATGTTGTTCATGTGGGTCAACAACCAATGCCAAATCAGATTGTTAGGCCAATGGAACGACGAGCCGATAATCGCGGCTATGAGTCCAGTGCATCTAATGTCCTTGGCGAAGTTAAGGATATGATGAAGCATTATACTGACATGATTTTCGAACAATATCGACAAATAGCTGTCGACGTTAATTTCTTAAAGAAGCAACAAAATCTGATAGGGAGTCGACGCCCTGAAGAGGATTGACCCTCAAGATTTAGTTGTAAGTGGTGTGGTGGGAAGCACTTCCCCCGAAACTGTTCAAATGTGAAATGTAACATTTGTGGGAAGTCGGGCCATTTAGCTGCTACCTATTGGAGTAAGATGAGTTCTCTCCAACAAGGGAGTAAACAGCCGGGCCCAGTGAATCATAGAGCGCAAGGAAATAACTTGCAACAGAATGATGCACCAAGACAAATATTGCAGAGGGGAAAAACAACTATAGAAGAGTTGCCACAAGGCAACGGAGTCAGCCTTATTGGGGTTGTACGAGTCAATGATGTTGAAACCTCTAACTTAAGAGCCGTGACAAGAGGCCAAAAGGCTAAAGAGGTTGACAAAGATAATGAAAAACTGGTTGAGGGAAACCCTAAACAAGGGAATAAGGGGACATAAGTCCAGAATCCTAGCATAGAAGGGGGACCGCTAAGGCCGGTTGACAGAAAAGGTGACCCTAAGAAGGATGAAGAAGTGCCAAGAAAGAAGGAAAGAGCTAAGAAAGAAGCACCAAAACCGATCCAAAGACCAAAAGAGAGGATGGTTTGGCGAGAAAAGAGAGCTTTGGCTACCTATCATGACTTTGATTTAGCAAGTTCTCTTTGCGAAGTTAAACCAGATGTGAACCTCTTGTAATTGATTAAATTATCTCTAGGAGTACGCAAGGAATTTAAGAAGATCCTATGTATTGGGTATATTGTAGAACCTTTGGGCATAGCACGAGTAGGGGAAGATTGGTTTGACCATGCGGAAAAGAACCGCCCTAGGGTTCCATCTTATGTGGATAGAATATTAGTGGAACATGCCATTGTAGACACTGGATCCTCCGTCAATATCATGAGTTTAGAGTTGATGGAGAGGTTGGGTCTAGGCATCCAAAAAGACAGCTCCACCCTTCTTAGAATGGCTGATGATAGTCTAAGACAACCAGAAGGTTGCGTTACTAGAGTCCATGTTACAGTTGCAAGTGTAGAATGTTTCTTAGACTTTAGGGTGATAAGATTTGTAGGACGTCCTAGCTATCGAGTTTTGCTTAGGTAGGCCTTGGATCTTACGAACAGACTATCAAGTTGATATGCCCGCCAGTCGAGTGGTTCTAGGTAGAGGTGCTAATCGAGTAATAGTCGATGCTTACCCTGAGTCTCCTCAGAGTGAGAGAGCTCCTTTATCTTCTACTGAATTAGAGATAGCAGATGATCCATATGGTAGTGAGACATCATCCAGTGATGAATCTAAAGAGGGGTCCACTATAGAGGATATCTATCAAATAACTCTAAATGAGCCAATAGAGCCGCAAGATAGGATAAGAGATGTGGATGTGATTGAGTTGGACTTTGGCACGCCGAATGATTCGCGGCCAATTAAATTAGGTTCCATGCTCAGTTCAACAGAAAGGGAGGACTATGTGTCCTTAATTCGAGAATTCCGCGATATCTTTACTTGGAGTTATGATGAGCTGAGAGGTATTCCTCCCAGCCTGGCTGTTCATACAATTCCTGTAAAAGAAGGCAGTCATCCTGTGCGTCAGAAGGTAAGGCGTATGCCTTTTGAATTGAGGGACGGCTGTTTGAGGAGTTATAGAAGTTACGGAAAGCTGATTTAATCTTTCCGGTAGAGCACACAGAATGGTGTTCACCAGTTGTCATCAGGAAGAAGAAAAACAACCAGATTCGACTTTGTGTAGATTTTAGAGAGCTGAATAAGCAGACGGTTAAGGATTACTACCCGTTGCCATTTATTGACCAAATTTTGGATCAATTAGCGGGTAGGGAAACATATTCATTTATGGATTGCTTTGCGGGATATAACCAGATGGCGATTGTAGAAGAGGACAAGTTGAAAACAAATTTTATTACTGTCTTTAGTACTTTTGCGTACCATGTGATGGCCTTTGGTTTGTGCAATGCACATGGATCATGGCAATGAATAGCAGACAAGACCTTTGGTGACATCTCCCCGGATGAGTTGAAAGTGTTTATCGATGACCTGGGGGCAGCCACTGTAAGGAAAATGATGTTGATTATTTTAAGAAAGTGCTTTGAGCGTTGCAGACAATTTTGTATCACTCTTAACCCACGTAAGTGTGTCTTTGGAGTGCCTTATGAGCTATTGCTAGGTCATGTGGTCACTTCAGTAGGGATAGCAACTGACCCTGAAAAGATCAAGGTCATAGTTGCTATGAGTCCACCACGTACTCCGAAAGAGGTTCATGGTTTTCTGTCGTCGATAGGGTACTATCGAAGGTTTATAAATACCTTGGCAGAAAGGATGTTGCCATTAACGAATTTATTATCCTTTAGCTGTCTATTTGAGTGGAGCGACCCTTGTAAGGTAGCTTTCGAGGATGTGAAACACGAGCTAGTAGAAGCACCCTTTTTAAAAGCACCTAAAAGAGGCGAGATGTTTTACATATTTTCAGCAACCACCATGCATAGTAGCAGCTCTGATGTCTAGCCCAAATCTGGGAGGAAAAGTGGTATCATCGGATAGCTTTTGCTAGTCAGAAATTGGGCATTTCAGAGATCAACTATACCTACATGGAGAAGTTGTGTCTTGCGATGGTCTTTGGGACTGAGAAATTTAGGCACTACATTCTCTTTGAAAAGATAGTGTTCTATACGAAGGCGGAAGGGCTTAGATTGCTTATGAACAAGCTACAGCCGCCTAATCATTTGGCAAAGTGGTTAATCACTTTGCAGGATGTCGATTATGAGATTAAGAGTAAGCCACCACGGTTGCAGGGTATTGTGGAATGCCTTGTGGATTTCGAGGAGCTGAAAGAGACTTTGGCTGAAGGAAGTGATATTGAAGAAATGTTTAAAATTGATACAACTTCTATCCCATCTTGGTATGCTGCTATTACGCATTATCTATCAACAGGAGAGACTGGAGCTGGTCTATCAAAGTCAGAAAAGAGGAAAATCAAACAACAGGCTTTGAAGTTTTCCTTGATCGCAAGAACACTATATCAGTAGGGTGTTGATGATATTTACCGCCGATGTGTGATGCCTGATGAGGTTCCTTTCATCTTGGAAGAGTGCCATGACTCTGCATGTGGAGGGCACTTTGCAGGATGGTTGACGACGCAGAAAGCTTTAAGAGCTGGATATTGGTGGCCATCCATCTTCCAATATTCTTGTGAGTATGTTAAGAGATGTGATACCTATCAAAGACATGATAGCAGAGAGAATAGTAAACGCCCACTTACGCCTATCATGGCTATTCTTCCATTTGAGAAGTGGGGCATTGACTTTGTAGGTCCTATTACCCCGGCGTCTACTACTCAGAAGAGGTATATTATAGTAGCAACAAATTATTTTACAAAATGGTTAGAAGAGCGGGCGACGAGGCAGGACAATGCAAAAGAGACTGCAAGTTTCCTTTTAGAGCAGGTTATCTGGCCTTTCGGTCCCCCGAACGGACCGTGGAACCCATTTTTTGAACAAAGTGATCAAAAGCTTGATTGAAGTTTGGCAAATCAAGCACAATAAAATGACCCCTTATATTCCACAAGCAAATGGGCAAGTCGAAAGTACTTATAAGAAGCTTGTGGGTATCTTGTCTAAAATAGTCTCTGAGAAGAAATGGGACTGGGACAAGAAGTTGTATGTGGCAGTATGGGTGTATAATACCACATTCAAGCGAGCTATCGGCCATACCCCATTTAAATTAGTTTATGGGGAATAGTGTGTGTTACCCCTTGAAATCGAATTGCCAACCATACGGTTTGCAATTAACCACTCTTTGGGAGATGAGGATTCTCTGTTTGAACATTTTACGATGATAGCCCGTCTGGATGAGCCAAAGTTGCAGAGCTTATTACACCAGGAGGTAGCTAAATGTCGGATGAAGTAGTTGCATGACCTTAGAGCGAAGAAGTATACCTTTAAAAAAGGGCAATTAGTTCTATATTATGATGCGCGTAGGGAGCTGTTTCCAGGGAAGTTGGAACCTAAATGGGATGGGTCCTACAAGATCGTTAGGTTAGGGAACAATAGGTCTATGGCTCTGTTAGCTGATCTATAGGGAGTAGAGTTTAAAAATAAGGTTAATCTTAATAAGATTAAGCCTTATTATTTCTAAGTATGCTAATACAAAGAAAATGCATTGCAGGTCCATGCTGGGGATGATCTGAGACCTGCAAAAGAGCTTAAAGCTGGTTGATGGGGCGGTTTATTTCTTATTTGGAGCACCCATATATGGAGCAGAGATACCATCAGGGGAAACTTATCTGGTGGAGCAAAGGATACAAAGTGATTGAGCAAGAAGACGGAACTTTTGTGTGGGAGATCAAAGTTTTCTGTCCATCACTGCTTACGACTGTTGACAAGTATCCCTGTTGAGTTCAATGAAGAAGGTGGGATAGAGCCTTCAGTTCATCCTCTCAACATGCTAAACTTTGATTACCATAATTACAAATAGAGGTTCGTGATGGCCGACTGTGTAAACCTATTGTGGACGTACACATTATATTTAGACGAAGCATTTAGGGGCCCTAATAAAAAATGGAGTGTTGGATTAGTAATTTGAGATCCCCGACGTAGAGTTACGATGAAGTTAGCTGCTTATCTGGGGGTAGGATTCACTAACAATATGGCGGAGTATAAAGCCTTGATTATGGGACTGCATATTGCCAAGCAAGGTGGTACTCGGCGATTGTTAGTAAAAGGGGATTCCCAGTTGATTCTGAATCAGCTAGATGGGACATACACAGTGCGGAATCTCATTCTTTGTATGTATCATCGAGCTGCTATGACCCTACTTGAGGAGTTTGAGAGAGTGTCTTTTTAGTTGATTCCACGTTACTGGAATCAGTTTGCGGATTCACTGGCAAATCTTGCTCATGAAGAAGACATTTTCTTCAATTGTGGTCCTAGTTTGGATATTGTTATCAATGATTAAACTGGACCCGGTCGTTTGTGGGGAATGTTATCAGAGCATACAATATATGGCAGGCGATGGTTGATATGGGTGATGTAAAGAGTAGCCGAGACCAATCTACCGTTATTATCTTGGACCCATAGGCTGATTAGACAACATGTTATGCGTACGCCTCTTGCTATATATGCAGGAGGGATGGGTCATAACCTTATGCATTTAGTTTAGGGCTGCAAGCCTATTTTTCCTCCTTGGAAATGAGCCTATTATTATATATTTGTGCTATTTCGGGGAGGGATGTGTAGGTGCTATTTTGTTTGATCTTGTTAGGCCAAGAGGGCCCGTTTTGCGAGGTTTTGAATGTTTTATCTCATTAGGCCAAGAGGGCCGATTAAGTTTTGTAGTGAAGTGTTCTATTTCATTAGGCCAAGAGGGCCAATTGTCTGTTTAGTGCAGGTGCAGTTAATGGTTTCTTGTTTTAGTTTTGTACTAGACAGGTTTCAAAGAAGAGCTTGGAAGGAGCCTTTGTTGCATGGAAGCTTCTTGTGGCCCTATCTAGGAGATATTTCTCCTTTATGAATACCGTGTCTTATGCTATTTGTGTCTGTGTACTTACAAGGGATTTTTTTTTTCTTGTTGGGGACCTGCAACGAAGGCATGAAGTTCCAGGCTTAGGTTAGGTATGTCTGAGGGAGGTCTGAGTAGTCGTTGCCTCTTGTAAAGACATTGCCAGACATTGAAAGACCTGTTTTAGACAGTAGTCCTTGTGACCCTGTTTTGCTAGCCTGCTAGGCAACCATTCTAGGAGTTCTTGTTAGTTGTGAGGCAGTTAGAGTAGCCTGCTAGAAGCAAAATAATGATGCTAAAGAGAAAAGAAACCTTGAATATCCCTAAAGAAACTAAATATATACAAAGGTGTGTAAAAAGGGGTTCTAACCCCCTATAAAAATAGAAAAGAAAAGAAAGGAAATTTATAAGCAGTTGATCATCGCCTTGCGAAGGCCTGGTAGGTTCTTGGGGACGAGTCAGAGGGCCGATGCCTTGTCTTCCTAGGGGTGGCTTCTTGCTGGAAAAGAAGAAAGTAAGCACGGTTGGAGCGAAAATAAAAGTGAGCGCCAGGAAAGGATTAAGTGTCGCCTTGCGAGGACTTGGTAGGTTCTTTGGTATCGAGACACGACCTGAGGCCGATGCCCTATCCTCCTTGGGTCACTACGCTCAGCTCCCTCCTTTTTACATACTCGAGTATAGAAGGATAAAACCCTAAAAGAAGAAATGTACTGTAAGAAAATACTTCTTGATCAGGCTATAGGAGTCCTCGCCTAGTAGGAGCTCCTGATTGTGTTGTCCTTAGTTAGGTAGCTAGTTCAGACCACTACTTAGGGCAACCTCTTTGATAGTTCTTTTTAGTTTGGTCGTGTTGGAGCAGTCGGTTAGTGACTAGCTTCGGACCTTTTATCAGATTATGCTAGGTCTACTCCTTGTGGATGTTATGCCTTGGTTTTGTTAAGGGGTAGGGTGAGCATTGTGGTGTGTTTTAGTGTGTATTTATTTTGTATCAGCTTCATGCTTCCTTTGGTTGTTTTGTGCAGATCTGTTGTTGTGGGATTCAACGGGCTCAGTCGCCCTATCCCGTGGTCGCTAATGAGAGCGGAGTTTTGAGCTCGAGATGTGCCTAAAATTTGCCAGAAAATCTAGATTTTAAGGAAAAAATATTCAACATCGAAGGTAGCGGCTCCAGCTCTAGGACGATTTTAAGTACCAAGTGAAATACGACTATTAAAAGGCGCCAGTCGAGTGACACTTGTTGATTTTTGATTATTTTTCAGACTGTCGTACGGGTTGTCAGGAGTTGCCAGCCAATGCGGGATGTCAAGCCGGACGCTCAGGATTTTTCAGAGCTCGATTTGGAGCCCGGACAGGGAAATGGCCAAGGAACCGATCAAGATGCGAAGGGGTGGACAAAATTTGGGCAAAATGGGCTAGTGACCTTTGGGAGCCCAAATTTTAAATGTCACATGAAAGTGTGGAAGCAAGAGATGCCAAAAAAAATGTTGAGAGAGGAGGCGCCATTAGCGTCCGAAAATTGCGCCCTCTCTCCTCTCTCTCATGATGGCAGCCTGCACACAACCCCCCCATTTGATCATGGGGCATGACTACCTTCTCCCTGCTGATCATATCGCCACCTCTCACTCACGCAATGATGGCCTGGATGAAGATTTCTGATCTTTGTCTTTCTCTCTCCTCCTTCTCTCTCCCTTAAGGGGCTGTTCTTGTGTGGAAGAAGACAATGAAGAATGGTGGAGGAAAGCTTCTCCGGATGAGACCAGATTGCTTCCGGATGGATGAAGACTTGAAGAGTACTGATCTTGAAGATGCTGAGCATTAAATGCATGCTGAAAATCAGTCCTATAACCAAGAACAAGAAATCGTAACCCGAAAATAAGCGGTAATGCTATTTTTACAAAGGAAAATGATATTTTTATACTATTTGCTTTATGAAATCTTGTTCATATGGGATGAAAGTTCATTATGATATTGTTTGCCATGAGTTTCAACTATTTGCAACCTGAAAATCAGAAAATATAAGGCTGCATGACCGGAATTAGTGTCAAAATACATGAAAAACATGCGTTTTAAGGGTAAAATTGGGGATTTTGCTATATAAATGAGAAATATGATATGTCACACCAACTAAATCTGAGTTTTTACTATCAATAAACCTAAGGGCCATAGCCCACAATCAATTTTCATTTTGAGTCATTATTTATCAAAGGAAAAATAGGAAAAAATGCCTAAAATATGAAAAAATGGGTTTAAAATTAGAAAAAAATAGAAAATGGGCTCAGGAAAATTAGAAAAACTTATATTTATGTTTGTGATGAGGTTGGCCTCGGTTTGTCTCCCATTTTTATGTTTTATGCATATTTATTATTCTTTTAAAAGGGAGAAATGCATAAAAACCCTATCTAACCGATCAATGATGCAAAATGCTAAGAGTTGGATGAAGAGGGGCTAAAACGCTGAAAGAGAAAGAAAAGATTTGATTTATGCATTGCACTTGGCATATAGGAACCGGTTTGAATAAAAAGGATGGTAGCATGAGCATATGGCTTGATGCCTCCTTTCAACGCAGCACGCACTAGTAAAATTCATGGAAAGAATGCTTTATGCACCATGCACGATCTTGATCTTTCTTTTGTCTGAGTATATAGCCATACACGATTTGCATTAATCATAATAATTAAAAGATATTAGAAAAACCTCCTGGATGCATGGCACCTGTTTTTCTTAGATTGTGACCAACGACGAGTGTGAGAGGAGTCCTAAGCTGTAGGTTAGTGGTTGAGTCCTAAGGGGAAATTGTAGTGAGGAATGGTACATCCTGGAACGTAAAATATCTGTACCTTGAGAGGAGTATCTGTGGAAATATTCTATATGTTTAGCAGCGCATCAAAGGGCCAATCCCTCTGCGATGTAGGAGAGCTGCAGTGGGGCTCCGACTATTGGTTAGTGGAGTGCCTTCTATGTGTGTGTGACAAGGCGTTGTGCCTATGTACTTTGGGTTCTCCCTTTGAGGAGTTTTAGGAAAACATTGGACTATAAACTATAAACCCATAGATTAAGCTCTAGGGCAATTTGTCCTTTAGCATTAGATTGACGCGCCTGGTCCGCGAGGCCGTGAGGGTGTTTGTGTGTCATGAGCATGAGGTTCGGCTAGTACTATAGCCAGTGCCGACCCATTTTAGGTCCCATCAGTGGTGCGTTTGCTGGGAGCCACTTATAAGTGGTGGTTTTCGGATCTAGGGTTTCTAGGGACCAAAAGGAAGTTGGTTTATGTCCTCTGACAAGGACCGTCAAGCCGAAATCCAAAAAGCAAAACGTGATGAGAGGGCTAGATGGCGGTTAGAGATCGTAAGTCATTATTCTCCTCAAAGGAGTAGCCCAGTACGTATAAGAGGCAGTGGTCTTAGTAACCCAACTGCTCCACATAGTCAGTTAGGTGCTAGAGGAAGCGCAAGTTCTTGCTCTCTTCCACCAAGTCTACTCACTTCAAGTGGGGGTGTGATTCGGACAGTTCAAACTCCCATTGCCAATCCGATTGTCACCATGACACAACCCATCGCAATCCCTGCAGGGACGCCAGATTTACCAGCTTTAGGAGTTCCCTTGCCCATTTTTAATGGGTTAGCGAAAGAGGATGCAGAATTTCATATTTGTGAATTTGAAAGATTGATGTTCAATTATCGCATCCAAGATGAGGGACATCTCATGATGTTCTTTAATATGACGTTAAAAGGAAGGGCTGCGGTATGGTATCACAGCATAGAGTCTCGAACTATAACCACAATTGATCAATTCTATGCAGCTTTTCGAGGAGAATATGCCCCTGAAAGAGGTGGCCAATATTGGTTGCGTGTCTTGAATGTAACATGCCAAGACCCTCATGAGAATGTGAAAGAATATGCCAAGAAGTTGAAGGAAGTATTTCGTAAGTTACAAACTTACATTCCTATTCCGCCGGCTGCCCAATTGCAATACTTTTTGCATGTGTTGGATTTTAATATCCAAGTGTGATTGAGCAGTGTGGCCTTGGCAGATATAGACACCGCTATTACGCGGGAAGAGGGAGTAGAAGCACGATTACAAACGGCCTACTCCTCTCGAATGAATGTTAATGCGGGTTTAGTACCTAGAGGCAATCTACCATTAACGAATGGGAGTCAAGGGATGCCTAGGACTAACCCTAATGGGAGAGGAAGTATGGTTCAGAATGTACCCTTGCTGCCAGCTCCCCCTAGTGTGACTATGCCTATGGCAAGTCAGTTGGCTCCACCAAATGTTGGAGGCTAAGTTTCGAATTCTAATGTTGTTCCTGTGGGTTAACAACCAATGCCAAATCAAATTGTTAGGCCAATGGAATGACGGGTCAATGATCGAGGCTATGAGTCGAGTGCATCTAATATCCTTGGGCGAAGTTAAGGATATGATGAAGCATTATACCGACATGATTTTCGAACAATATCGACAAATAGCTGTCGACGTTAATTTCTGGAAGAAGCAACAAAATCTGATAGGGAGTCGACGCCCTGAAGAGGGTGGACCCTCAAGATTCAGTTGTAAGTGGTGTGGTGGGCAGCACTTTCCCCGAAACTGTCCAAATGTGAAATGTGACATTTGTGGGAAGTCGGTCCATTTAGCTGCTACCTATTGGAGTAAGATTAGTTCTCTCTAACAAGGGAGTAAACAGCCGGGCCCAGTGAATCATAGAGCGCAAGGAAATAACTTGTAGCAGAATGATGCACCAAGACAAATATTGCAGAGGGGAAAAACAACTATAGAAGAGTTGCCACAAGGCAATGGAGTCAGTCTTATTGAGGTTGTACGAGTCAATGATGCTGAAACCTCTAACTTAAGAGACGTGACAAGAGCCCAAAAAGCTAAAGAGGTTGACAAAGATAATGCAAAACCGGTTGAGGGAAACCCTAAACAAGGGAATAAGGGGATGCAAAACCGATTGTGCTTCCTATACTAACCCTTGGCTTACAAAAGGATTTCTCTTGCTAGTTGTTGGCTTAATGCATGTTTGGAAATTTCTTTTATAATATTTTGTCCTGATATTCTATACTATCTCTTTACCTCCACGCCCATTGTGAAGGAGATGAAGTTGAGGAACTGGATGAAGATAGTGAAGATGAGCAAGAAACAGAGATTAAGGCAACACTAGTGGCAACCGACGTGAAAGTAGGTCCTGCAGTTACACCAACTGCCCGTGAACCTGATAAATAGTTGTCAAGAAAGGAGTTGAAAGAGGAGATCCTGTTTTGGTTGAGCTGGGAATCATTCCAAAGGAGGAGAAAGAAGCAAATGAATTCCCTGATATCAAGCAAGCAGATCCAAGTGAAGAAATTGGTACCCAGCAGGAAGCACTTGAAGGTGCTCGACCTGCCCCACTGAAAGCAAGACGGGAGTGTGTGTCAGTGATAACTGCAGTTCGCCTCGTCTCGCAAGAGAATGGGCTAACTTGTGTTCTCAAAGGGATGTGCACATCCTCTCTTTCTCATGACGCGTCTGCAATAGGAAGCGAAGCCCCTGCAGTGCACCAGGATAGAGAGAACGAAGGCTATTCCAGAACGACTGTGAGAAATGAATAGTCCTTCCCATATCCTTCGCAGGATTACAGGATTCAGGCCTCTCTGCGTGGCCTTGCACCGGACTCCGAAAACCTAGAGCATATATGGTTACGGCGTCGCAGTCTTTGGCATGGCCGTAGAGGCCAGTCTTCCTATGGACAAACAAGGAGTCACGATCCCTCTGCTGATTCCATGGCTTACAGGAACATTTCTAGCCTGCCCACCACCGAGTTTGACATGCATTCACGGTGGCATCCACAAGCTGTAGTGAATTCAAAGCACAAGTGCATATATGGCCCCGCCCAGCCGAACCTAATAACAACATAAAAAAAAAACAAGATGACAACTGTGGCATGTGTGCAGATTTGGCAAGATTTCAAAATGTAATGCTAAAAATGTGAAAAAGAGAAAAATTAAGGCATAAAAGCCTTAAGTTTTTTTTAGGCTAAAAACGTATCAATGTTTGAGTTGCTTGGAAAACTAATAAGAGGGTGCTCTTAAGGAGATATGGCCTATCAAAACAAGTGTGTAAGGCTTGAGGTTGAGAGTGAATCCCTCGCCTTTTTCAAAGACTGCCATCGAATTTTAGAGAGAAGGCTTGAGGATGAGCTTAAAGCCCTTCGCCTACATCAAAGTTTCCATCATTGCGAGTCGCTATGATGATTGGCTTGAGTTGAGCTTAAAGCTTCTCGCCTAATTTTTGAAGATCGTGAACAGATTCCATGAAGTGGCTTCCAAGTTGAGCTTCATGCTCCTCAAAATTCTTCCATAAAATTTGTCATCCTACCTTCTTCTCTTCTCTCTCAGATTGAGAATTCATCTTGTCTTTTCCAAAACTCTTGTGATCAAAATTGAAAATCTTATGAACCTATAACTTACCGATATTTTAAATCAAGAAATTGTTTTCTCTTTCAAATTCTTTTGGATAAGTTTTATTCCGTTGTATTCTCCCATCTCAAAGTGTCCTTGTGGTGAGTGACTTCAAGAACCCCTGCGCAAATTCTGTGCAACACCGTTTCGGAGAGGGTCGAGTCGGGGGCTTACAAGATTTATGAAGGAATTACCAGCTCTACATGTACCCTCTAAGGTTCAGGTATACTTGGAGAGTGGTGGTGAAAATAAATGGATGATTGCAACATGTGAAGTGACTATCATTCATATCTTCCAGGAGAGCTAAGCAAAATGAACGAAGTAGAGCGGCTTGCATAATCAATTTTGCCATGATGCAACTGTCTATTCAATTGGGATCAAAAAACAGGGGTGTAAGGCGATGCTCTTGTGGCATGGAATTCTCTCTAAGTAGTATCCTAAGTAGTTTAAGGTAATTACAGGTCGTAATGAAGGCGAGATCAAGATAGGAAGAGAATTCATCGATGAAGCAACCTATTGAATTATATAGGTCCTCTGACATGAAAACAATGGCCTCTTTGGGTTTAGTAGCATTGATGTTATAGATCCATGGAAAATCGTACCAACCATGGATGCTTGGGTTAAAATCCACTTCTACCCTTCTCGCATATGGCATGAAAGTTGGATTATTTCTCTCGAAGGATAGGATATTCCAAAAAGCCAACCCAAGTATCCATGTTCACATAAAAATGCACCTCCTCCATGTGGGTTGACACTCATAGCCCTTTACAGTCTTGGGCTTTTCAAAAACTTTATCTTGCCAAAATTTTGTGTCCTTGGTCCCCCAAAGGGTGGGATTCTGCTCTCTCTTTGAGGTTCATTTTTCTCCTAGTTGGCTTTTCACACTACTCACTTCTTCCATCACCTTGAATGGTAGTACTTTGTACAAGTTGGCAAGGAATCAGAAATTAAGGTCGAATGGCCTTCTAGTAGTCTAATGTTGCTCTTAGATCACAAGTTCGGCATTGAAGCTTGTTGGGCCGTCGTCTTGGCTTTGTAGGATGGGTGTAGTTGGCACCATTATCGACTTGGCATTCAATCTTTACCTTGCTTGCTCCACCATCCATTGCCTCTTTCTCTTAAGCTCCACTTTTCTTTCAGTAGAGGTGTATAATTTCTACTCCTATTCTTTTAGGCATGGGGAAGGAGGCTATGGGACAAGTTCTTCTTCATGAGGTTCCATGTCAAAGCTTTTGCTAGCCTCTTTTTCTTGCTGGCCTAATTGTTGTGCCCCCTCAAGGAATCCTAGTGCATGGACTTCCTATGGAGTCAAGCTTGCTTGCAATATATAGTTTTGTTGCTCTTCAAGGCCAAGGATGGCACCGAGAGGTTGGGTTCGCATCTGCAAGCTTGCTCTTAGGGCCATGTGTGCAATCCGTTATTTCTTCTTTATGGAGTCCTAATTGTTGGCCTCTTTTTCTTACTGGCCTAATTGCTTCTTTATGGACTCCTAATTGCTGGCCTAATTGTTGTGCCCCCTCAAGGAATCCTAGTGCATGGACTTCCTATGGAGTCAAGCCTGCTTGCAATATATAGTTTCGTTGCTCTTCAAGGCCAAGGATGGCACCCAGAGTTTGGGTTCGCATCTGCAAACTTGCTCATTAGGGCTTGAATCTCTTCATCTAGCTTTGTCTACTACTCGGTTTTTTCCTCGTTCTTCTTGGCTAGCAACTACTCCTTCAAGTCACGTATCTCCCTTTGGCACATGACTACTTCACAAGTTTTCTCTAATCATGATGCAGCAATGGCCTCCTTTTCTGCCTAAAGTCAGCACTACCATCTTCTTATCTTCCTTTGGCTTCTCGAGTTGCGATAGGAGCTCCTTGACATAGTCATCATAGTCTGCACGTGGCAGCTCTGTCGTGGGAATGGAGGTTTCCCTCTTCTATCTCTTGGGATGTTTCCTAGACTCCGTGTTTGCTACTTCTAGTCTTTTAGTTCCTATTATGGGGGTACCTTCTCCCATTTCTTGGGCCGTTTTCCTATTGATAAAGTATTGTACCTAGTCCATGAGGTTGGTAGGATCCACTTTGGCCGTGGAGCTTGGTGCGGATATGATTGTGGGAGTGGTAGGCATTATGAGGGTAGGGCTGGGCTGGGTTTGATTGGGGCATTTCCCTTGCCTTCTTTCACTCCGGTTGACGTGATCTTTGGCACTTGTATGCTTGAGCTTGGGCGTTCATCTCTAGACAAGCTCATGGCATCCAACTTGTCCTATCTATATAACTGCTCTATAGATACATGTGTTGCCAAATATATGTCTTCTTCTTCCTTCCTTTTCAATTCCTCCTCTTCCTCTATTGCCTTCCTTTTCCTCTCCTCCTCAAATTTTCTTGATTTTTCCTCCAATCTCTCTGACTCCTCCATTTCTTTCTTCTTCCTCTCTTCCTCTTCCTTCTTAGAATCTCTTTTAGCTTTTTGTAAGTTAACTTTTTCTTTTTTCCTTCTTTTCTCCTCAGTCTTCTCTTGCAAATCCTTCTTCTTTGGTTTTTGGGGTTTTCATTGGCTACTTTGCATTTTTTATTTTCCTTCCTTATCCTCACTCACCATCCTTTCATTAGAGTGTGGCCGTTGTTTGTGGTGAGGAGGTGACCTTTCTAGTGTTTCTCTGACTTCTTCTTCTTCACCCTATCCTTCCCCCAATGCTTTGCTTATTATAGGCATCAAGACCCCATCAAATCTGATGGTAGAGGCCTTTAAGGATGATGCTTTTCTTTTTCCCTTAGTACCAAGGGAATCTCCTTCTAGTGGTCTTCAATGCTTTTGTTGAAGACGCAATGGTCTTTCACACAAAGTCATTTAGGTTCACTATGTCAAGAGATCTTGTTACAATGCTCTCCACCATAGGCACATTGATTTTGCTCATTTATTGAGTTGTACCTATGGCTAGAGAATGGCATGTGCATCATTTTGGCTTGGAGCTGGATTTTGGGGTCAAGGATGTTTGCTAATGCCATCATTTGTTTGGACCGCCACCTTGTCCATTCCTTACATGGCGTACACATCTCTCCTCGGTCGCCTTTCCACCTTATTGGGTAGGCCCAATGCATTCTCCACCAACTCTGGGGTTAACTTGATCTAGATTTGGCGAGTTTCTTCTTTCTTTTAGACTGTCACAGTGTCATAATCTCTACCAAATGTGCGAAGACATTACACACACTTCTCATTTGTTGACAGCTTGGCCAATTGCTTCCATGTACTTTTGCACATGGCATTGTTCGACAATCTGCTTCATTGGTTGTTCCTCCATGGCAACATCCTCTGAGTTCAAGACATGCCTAAACTTAAATTGGTTAAAGGTCCTTGTTTCCATAGCAAGGCCATATTTTTCCTACTCTTCTTCTTAAAAGGACAACTTGTTGGCTTTTTCTTGGCCTGCCATACTGGATGCCTGTCATGAATCCATGTTCACCATTAGTGCTTTTCAAAACAAATTTTTGTCGAGAAAAAAGATCACATGCTTGCGGAATCAGCATGCTTAATTATAGGATTAAACTTCTCCCTCAAGCAGTCCATACATCCCAAATTTTATGACCCTTTTTCTTAATCATGAACCGGTTTTGATTTGTTTCCCTTTGCTTTTGAGTTTTATTCTTTTTTTCACCTTATCCCCTCCCCTTCAGGAAGGAAGAAGAATCCTTCCTAGGACTAACATTTGGGAGGTCAAGGGCATTCAGCACTTGGTTGCAAGGTCTTACTTTTTCATGAGTCAATCAAAGAAGTTCGAATTATATTCTAGATTAGCATAGTAATACATGACATAAGGACGAATGCCTACTTGAGTGATGTAGGTGAGAACATCCGTGAGGAAGTCATCCAAGTTGATTCAACTACAAATGTGTAGCTCCTCCTCAGTGAGAATGCAATCTAAATACATGTGTCGTTTGACATGATCTTTAAAGGGTCGATTACGAATGGTGGTCAACACCCTATAGAAAGTTGGTGGAGCTACATAGGCCAGGTCGTACTCTGCAGTTTTGATCTGTGTCTCTATTGAGCATTTCAGCTAGTCTGGCTAGATCAGTTAGGTATATTAAATAAGTCGGTGTTACTTCTAGTGTGAATGGTCTTTATGACCTTAGGTTGTATATGCACTATGGGTGTGCTAAATGAATAAGAAGAAGAATAGACAGAGGAAGCATGTTGCTTCACTCCGTGTTGCTCTCCTTCTTGCTTCCATGAAATCTAACATGGTATCAGAGCCATGAATGGGCTCACTGGTGGAATGCACTGAAGAAGAAGACTTGAAGATTGACTTGAAGGGCTGGAAAAAGAAGAGGACTGACTGACATTTCCATCAATGGTCACATAGAGGTATGTACTGTGAAGCATTGGAGTCTCATTGCTTGAAGCAGGAGCTGTGGCTTGCTGAGGAGTCTAAGGACTGATTGAGCACCAGTGAGTGCATTATTATTATAGTAATAAGCAAGATGTGCAGTAGCACAGATCTGGCTAGTCTGCGTGTTTGCGCCTGCTGTGGCTGAAGGATATTCACCTGCAATACAAGGCATTTGCAGCTCCTCAGGTAATCTACAGCCTGCCTATACATCTTGGAAGGTGGTTGAAGGTCTTGGCATGCTATCACTTGGATGTATGCTCAGTTATGAGCTACAGATCTGATCTACAGATCTGAAATAACAGCAGTTCAGCTGTAAACAGTGATAGGGTAGCTTGTATTTGAACTAGATTGGAGCTTGAAGCTCTCTGATATGGTTTATGGGCCTCATTGGAGCCAAGGAGCACTTTGGAAGACATATGTATCAGTTCTCATGCCTTTGAGCTGAAATTTCTTGAAGGAAGTACTCAAATTTGGAAGTGTAAACAGGTTGGAAACCTGTTTTAGAACAGTGGGCAGCAAGCATTAGCTTTCACCGAAGCATTACATGACACTTGGCTGGGATTTATCATATGTATGACATGGGATATGTATGCTGAAGATTTATGGATTGGGTTGAGCATCAAAGGATCATGGAAGTTGAAGTCTAAGGCTGGTGATTATTGCAGTGACATTGTCTCAGTGGTTGCAAGTAGTAAATGCAATCTATGAATTGGATTCATGAAGACAGGATGCCTATAGTTACCCGAATGCTCATGTATTGAACCTAACAATCCAAAGTGAATGTCTAACATGATTTGAGGCTGTTTTGGAGCTGGATTGACTTTGGTTTACTGAGAAGTTGCTAATTGCAATTTGTAAGTAGAAGGCTTGATACTTATACTTGCTATCTATGCACTGATTTGTGCCCCATTGGTTATGCTCGGATTGCTACATGTACTAGCAGATGTCTATGAAGGTTTGGGACATATATGACATGTATATCACTCAGTTTTGGGCTTGAAATCACTGCTGGTCACTCATAGAATTAGAGGTTTCAGACTGCATGTATGTACCCTGGCAGTGAGGTTGCAGGAGTTCAAACCGAAGTGAATACATAGTATCTACATTGATTGCTTTACTCACAGGTTAAGCCACTTGGTGTGAGCTGTTTTGGACTATCAGTGGGCTGAAATACCCTGGTTTTTTACTGCAATTAATTGCAGAAAACTGTCATAAACAGTTCCGGGCTGAAGTTGAACTATTCAGAAGATCTTGGTTTGCAGGTAGTCAGGCAAGGTCTGCAACATGGCAAATGCTGATAGAACTGATAATGTAACCCAGATTGTGGGAGAAAAGATTGATAGCAACAATTATGCAATATGGAAGTTCCGCATGGAGAACTTTCTGATAGGCAAAGGATATTGGGACTTAGTGACAGGTGTTGAGGCTGAACCTGAAGTTCCAGATAGGAATCCTACAGCTGATCAAAGACGAGCGCATCGAGCTTGGACGGAAAGAGCTCGCAGAGTTTTACATTGGTTGTCATTATGTATCTTGGATGCTATGGTGATGCAGATCATGAACTGTAAATCCCCAGCAGATGCATGGAATATATTGGTCAAATACTATGGCACAACTACAAGTGCAAGAAAGATACAACTGAAGTAGAAATTCAATAACATGGAGAGGAAGAACAGATCCATACAAGATTATGTCATAGAGGTTAAGACAATAGCAGATCAGCTGGCATCTCTTGGCTCACAGGTAGAAGATGAGGATATGGTTGCAGTGACCTTAAATGGCTTGGGTCCAGAGTACAAGTCTTTTGATACTTCAGTATCTGTGCAGGCTGAGATGCCTGACTTTAATGAGATGGTTGCATTATTAATTCATGAAGAGGTGAAGCTTGGCTTAGCTACAGGGTCAAGCAACTCAAAGAATAAGGATGCAATTTTTTACTCGAATCAGCGTGGTCATGGTAGCCGTGGTAGAGGCTATGGATCTGGCAGAGGAGGCCAGCAGAATGCATCCTATAGTAATAGCAATCAGCAGTCATCAAATGCAAGAGGTGGTGGAAACTTTTGAGGCAAGGGGAGATCTAACTCCCGTGGCAGAGGATCATGGCAGTAGCAACGTCAGTCACACAATCCAAATAAAGATAAGGATTGTCACTACTGTGGAAAGTATGGGCATATTGCAAAGGTCTGTTGGAAGAAGCAGGGAAACCAGAAGGGCAAGCAGCATGGACATTATGCTACGTCCAATCAGGCAGTTGAATCTGGTGATAGACTGTTTGCCATGCAGTATGTCAAAGATAAGGCTGCTGAAAAATCATCTAATGATGCAGTGTGGTACATTGACTCGAGGGCGTCGAATCACATGACCCCTCACGGGGATTGCTTCATGGATATAGTGGCTGAAAAGCATGGCTATGTATGCACAGGTGATGACACGCAGCATAGCATTGAGCATAAAGGAAAAGTGCCTCTTGTGGTCCATAATGGCAGAAAGAAAAATTTGCATGGTGTACTGCATGTCCCTTCAATTACGAAGAACTTGTTATCTGTTGGTCAGATGACGGAGCAGAACTTGCAGGTTAGATTCAATAAGCATGGATGCTTTATTGAAGAATTTGGCAATGGCTACAAGTTGATAGCTCGTGGTCACAGGAATGGCAGAATGTTTACTCTTGATTCTTCTTTGCCGAGCTGAATTCGGCTATGTTTGCCCATGGTTCTGGCACTGTTAGGGATTTGGAAATATGACACAAGAGAGTGGGGCATGTCAATTTGCAAAGGCTGCAAATTATGCAAAAGAAACAGCTGGTTACAAGGTTACCGAAGTTCCAATATTCAGATATTGGTCATGTATGCGAGGCTTGCCAGTTCGGTAAGCAGTCACGATTGCCATTTGTCAGGCATGTACGACAGAGTACACGTCCATTGCAGTTATGCATTCTGATGTTTGGGGGCCAGCTCATAATGTATCTATGGGAGGTTCCAGATATTATGTATCTTTCATTGACGACTACAATTGATATACCTGGCTTTACATATTGAAAACAAAAGATGAGGTCTTTGCTGTCTTTCAGCAATTTAAAGCACAGGTTGAGAAGGAGTTTGAATGCTACATCTCTTGCTTGAGATCTGATAGTGGTGGGGAGTATGTATCAAATGAATTTGATGATTTCTTGGCTGAAAATGGCATTCGTAGGCAACTCACCTACAGTTACACTCCGCAGCAAAATGGAGTAGCTGAAAGGAAGAATAGAATTCTGATGGAAGCTGCTAGGGCTATGATGAATGAAAAGCATATGCTACTTTACTATTGGGCAGAGGCTGTTATAATAGCCGTATACATTTTGAACAGGACTCCCACTGCAGGTATTGATGAGATGACACCGTTTGAGAAGTTGTATGGCTATAAGCCAGATGTAAGTCACATGAAAGTCTTTGGCTGTCTTGCTTATGTACATGTTCGAGATCCCAAAGCACGTAAGTGTGTTTTCATTGGATATTCGCAGGAGAAGAAGGCATACAAATGTTATGATCCTACAATTGATTTACAGCAGAGCACTGTTATGACAGGACCTCGTAGGCAGAATGACTTCTGGCTATGAGTCTGGTGATACTTTAGATAGCGAACTTGGTATTCGGACTGTCTATACGCCTGGCACAAGGCAGAGCAGGTATATTCTGCCTCATGAGAGAGGGTAATCGAGTAGTGCACCGTAGCTTAGACGCTCGCAGAGGGTCAGATACCCTGTTGACAGGTTGACATACAATGGCTACTCTTCAAAGCATTTTGCGTACATGACAAAAGTGATGGAGGTCAAAGAACCAAGTACATATGCTGAAGCAGTAAAAGATGAGAATTGGTGTGTAGCCATGGATGAAGAAATGAATGCCTTGGCTGAAAATAAAACATGGGATTTAGTACCACTGCCTGAAGGGAAAAAGACCATTGGCTACAAATGGGTCTACAAAATCAAATGCAAGTCAGATAGCAGTGTGGAGAGATACAAAGCCAGGTTGGTTGCAAAGGGGTATACCCAACAGTATGGACTTGATTATGAGGAAACATTCAGCCCTATTGCCAAGATGGCAACTATACGCACTATGATTGCCTTGGCTGCTGCTAAAGGCTGGAAATTGCAGTAAATGGATGTTAAGAATGCATTTCTTAACAGTGACCTAGCAGAGCATGTCTATATGGTTCAGCCGGAAGGGTATGTTCACCTTGATTTTCAGCATTATGTATGCAGGCTGAAAAAGGCATTGTACGGACTGGAACAGGCTCCGAGAGCTTGGCGTGCTAGGATCAGTAACTACTTGCAGAGATTGGGTTTTGCTATTGGTAGGGCTAATCATAGCCTATTTACAAAGAAGACTGGCAGTAGTTTAGTAGTGCTGGTCATATACGTTGATGATTTGATAATCACTGGTGATGATGACTTGGGCATACAGCATGTAATGAAGATGCTGAAATCTGAATTTGACATGAAAGACCTGGGAGAACTGAAATATTTCTTAGGCATTGAGGTAATTCCAGCTGACAATGGGTTATGGTTGATGCAGAAGTACTATGCCATAGAGATGCTGAAGAAGTGTGGCATGGCTGAATGCAAACCGCTGGATACACCTCTTGATCAGAATTTCAAGCTAGACATGAACATTGGGGCTGAAGTAGAGGATGCGACTATGTACAGACAGATGGTTGGCAGCTTGATTTACTTGACCATCACTAGGCCTGACTTGAGCTATGCTGTAGGGCTCATAAGCCAGTTTATGCAGAAGCCTAGAAAGCCGCACTTGGATGCAGTTAGACGCATTATGAGATATGTTAAGTCCACTGTAGAGTATGGGATGTTCTATGTCAGAGATAAGCCCTTGATATTGACTGGATACACGGATGCAGATTGGGCAGGTTGCTTATATGATCGTAGATCTATGAGTGGATATGCATTTGGATTTGGTAGCGGCATGATTAGTTGGAGCAACAAGAAGCAGCCTACAGTTGCTTTGTCGAGTACTGAGGCAGAGTACAGGGGTGCTGCATTGGCAGCATGCGAGATTTCATGGCTGCTCAAGCTTATGGCTGATTTAGACATACACGTAGATGCTCCAGTGAAGTTACTATGTGACAATCTGAGTAGTGTACTCCTGGCTATGAATCCAGTCTATCATGCCAGGACGAAATACATAGAGGTACACTACCATTTCATCAGAGAGATGGTTCTTACAGGACGAGTTGATCTTATGCATGTGAAGACTGATGAACAGGTAGCGGACATCTTTACCAAGTCCTTGGGTAAAGATAAGTTCTGTGGTTTTAGACAGCTGCTTGGAGTACATATGCTGTCTTGAGCTTGAGGGGGAGTGCTAGAATATCAAGCTCGTACATGTGTGTTTGACCGACATGAGCTGGACACAGCTAGTCTGGCTAGATCAGTTAGGTATATTAAATAAATCGGTGTTACTTCTAGTGTGAATGGTCTTTATGACCTTAGGTTGTATATGCACTATGGGTGTGCTAAATGAATAAGAAGAAGAATAGAGAGAGGAAGCATGTTGCTTCACTCCGTGTTGCTCTCCTTCCTGCTTCCATAAAATCTAACACATACCATTTGTGTAAGAAAGAGGAGTTATTGTTGGTGAGCTTTGACAAGAAATTGAGAAGTTAAAGCAACTCACAGACAACAACTCGATGACAATGAACACCTCGACTACTTGGGTACCTTTAACAAACACAAATTCTAATTCGTCCCATCAACAAGGTTCCATTTGCCCTTAGTTGCGAAAGGCTCGTCCAAAAGACCTAGGTCTAGTAGATCATAGCTTTTAGCTAGCATGGTAAATGTGGCATCCAAGGCTAAGGCAAGCAACCAAGTCATCGCTTGTATTCTCAGCTAAGTTGGCGGCCAAGGTTACAATAGATCTCTTATGGTAAGAGGGTCTAAGGTCCACAGGTGGCTTTGGTTTGGTTGGGCTTGACAATTTAGCATCTTATGGGTGCAGTTGTGGTTGTGATTCCGGTGTGTGGCCTTGGTGTACTAGGCATGGCCGGTGCAGTGGGTGGTGTGTAACTAGATACTTCTGTGGTAGTTGGGATACTAGTAGGGCAAGGTTGAGGGGATTTATGAGTAGCAAGCTGTGGTTTGGGTCAATGGAATTATTGAGTCTCGATGGGTTTAGATTTTGGAAGGGTAATGGGTCCTGCAGCCAAAGGATTTTGTGACACTGATACTTGACTCATCATGATGCTTTGTATGGTCAAAGTTGAGGGCAGTGTGTGAGTAATGTCCTTGGTTATCTTCGATTAAGGTACCAAAATCTAGATATTACCCTCGTAATAGCCATGCCCTTGCAATAAGGTCTTAGGGACCTATCGCGGCTTAATTGTTCATTAATGTATATAGTTTCTTCAGGGCCTCCTAGGTTTCGAGGGAAGGTTTCTAGCCTTGTAAGTACGTGGTTCGGCACTCTTAGGCAGTGGTATTAGATGTTTTGGCACCCATTTGAGCTAGTATTCAAGGGTTTTAGCCTTGTGATCAAACTTTTGTTGGTCCTAAGGTTTGGCGGGTGATGACAAATTACAACCCCCCCTCCTTAGGCTCGATGGTGGGTTTCTCTGTCTCACTGGCTTTGTAGATTATTGTGATAGGATCGTGCAACCCTTGCTAAAAGCTATGACAATTTGTGTATTGTTAATGGCTAGGTGGATGCAATGTGACTAGTAGTCGACATGATAGTGGGTATGCTTCTAAAGGCTCATCCTAATAGTGATTCCGAACCTGCATCTTTTATGATTGGCAACACATAAAAGATCATGAGCAAGCATTTTTCAAACTCAATAGAGACTACAACTTTACACTTTTCTATAAATGCATATGATCGGTGACCAAATGGCTTGAGTTTGTTGTTAGTCGGCTACTACTGTGGTTTGCTGATCTTAGTGCAATGATTGTGAGTCATGACATTAAAGTCATCTCCCTCATCATTGAATGCATCAATGGCATGTGTCTACTGGGATGTAATGGTCATGCATAGATAAGCTCGAGCTATTGCCTCGGAGGGTTCACTATATATATATCCTCTATATAATGTGCGTTCATGGCCTATTTGTAAATATCCTAATTTGTGAACTTTTCTTGAATAAAACACAACCCTTTTCTATTCAATCTGTAAGTAACCCCTTTATATGACACCCTTCTGTATGTAAAAAAATGTATATAACTAGTGTTTTAAAAACCCCTTATTTTGAACTCACGTTATATATACATATATTTATGAGTGACCCCCCTCCCCCCGAGGCTATTGCTTCCTCATCCTCTGCTTCAACCTTTGTAATGGTGGCTATGTGTACATTGACAGGGGCTTCTAGCATCAGGGGTTCATGAAGTGGATTCATGGGGGGTAGTACTTTTTTATATGTGGCTGCCATTAAAGAAGCCTATGCTTTCACCTTCTAGGGTTTCGAGTTCCACATTGCCGGTTTGGCTTATGGTGCATGAACTTTGAAAGATCCTAACCCCCTAAAATTTATTTTGTGCTTGTGTCCCTTGACCAAGTACAATAGTACTAAGTATCCCTATTCAAAATCTCTCTCCTTAACATGTTTTTCAAACCAGCTCTTATGTCGTGCCTTTTCACAGATCAGCGCATCGGTGGCTAAAAGCTGAGTTTTTGATAAGTGTTCTAGCTCAACTAGACGTTGCACCTATGCTTCCTTCCCCTCCCATCTCTCTTGAATGAAAATTCTCAAGCTAGGGACAAAGAATTCTATAAGTAGAAATGCCTCCATTTTGTAGGTCAACCTGAAGGGGGTCTATCTCACAACCATTTTATAGGCTATTTGATAGGCCCATAAGGCTACCATTAGTTTGTTATCCCAGTTGTTGTGCGAAGCAAAGACTACCTTGGTCAAACATTTACGAGAATTTTATTTGTTAATTCTGCTTGACCATTTGCCTGAGGGTAGTAGGGTGAGGATTTGTGATGGATGATCAAGCAGATGGACAAGAGATGAGCAATCACCTCATTGATGAACTGTGTGCCTTGATCACTAATAAGTTCAATGGGTTCACCTACAAAATCAACAATAGCTGAATCTTCTACCTTTGCAATCCCTCTGTTGAAAATCCACTGAAGAGAGTGAAGCTATCTTGCCTTGCTTCTCCAAAGATATTGAAGGAGCTATGCATGGATGATGACCTCTGCTCGATTAAGTGTAAGCCGATTATGAGGAGGACAATGATTACTTTGCCATGTTCGCTTTCCCTCTAATTTTAGATCTACCTACAAAGAACAGTGGCAATGTGTCACATAAGGAATCGAGCCAAGGAGAAGAGAGTGAAGGAGATGAAGTTGAGAAACTGGATGAAGATAATGAAGAGGAGAAAGAAACAGAGACTAAGGCAACACTAGTGGCAACCGACGTGAAACTAGCTCCTGGAGTTACCCCAGCTACCCCTGAACCTGATAGACAATTGTCAAAAAAGGAGTTGAAAAAGGAGTTTGTAGAGCTTGATGCTGTTTTGACTGAGCTAGGAATCACTCCAAAAGAGGAGAAAGAAGCGAATGAATTCCCTGATATCAAGCAAGCAGATCCAAGTGAAGAAGTTGGTACTCGGCAGGAAGCACTTGAAGGTGCTCGACCTGCTACTAAAAGCAAGATGGGAGAAGTTGGTACTCGGCAGGAAGCACTTGAAGGTGCTCGACCTGCTACTAAAAGCAAGATGGGAGTGCGTGTTGGCAATGACTGTAGTCCTCCTCGTCTCGCAAGAGATGGGTTGTCATGTGTTCTCAGAGGGATGTCCACATCCTCTCTTTCTCGTGAGGCATCTGGAATAGCAAGCGAAGCCCCCACAGCACACCAGGATAGAGAGAATAAAGGCTATTCCAAAACGAATGTGAGAGATGAACAGCCCTTCCAACATCCTTCGTAGGATTACAGGATTCAGGCCTCTCTGCGTGGCACTGCACCGGACTTCGAAAACCCTGAGTATGGTTACGGCAATCGCAGTCTTTGGCAATATGGCCATAGAGGCCAGTCTTCCCATGGACAGAGAAGGAGTCACGATCACTCTCTTGATTCCACAGCTTACAAGAACAATTCTAGCCCGCCCACCATCGAGTTTGACATGCATTCACGGCGGCATCCACAAGCTGTAGTAGAATTCAGAGCACCGCATGGCATGGCAACTGTGGCATGCGTGCAGATTTGGCAAGCTTTGAAAATGTAATAATGAAAACGTGAAAAAGAGAAAAGCTAAGGTACGAAAGCCTTAAGCTTTTTTCGAAAAGCTAAAAGCATATCAACGTATGCGTTGCTTGGAAAACTATATAAGAGGGTGCTCTTAGGGAGATATATATGGCCCATCAAAACAAGTGTGTAAGGTTTGAGGTTGAGAGTGATTTTGTCGTCTTTTTCAAAGATTGCCATCAAATTTTAAAGAGAAGGCTTGAGGATGAGCTTAAAGTCCCTTGCTTACATCAAAGTTTCCATCATTGCGAGTCGCTATGAAGATTTGCTTGAGTTGAGCTTAAAGCTTCTCGCCTAATGTTGAAGGTCGTTAACAAATTCCATGAAGTGGCTTCTAAGTTGAGCTTCGTGCTCCTCGAAATTCTTCCATAAAATTTGTCATCCTACCTTTTTCTCTTCTCTCTTAGATTGAAAATTCATCTTGTCTTTTGTGAAACTCTTATGATCAAAATTGAAATTAAAATCTTATGAACATGTAACTTACCGATATTTTAAATCAAGAAATTATTTTCTCTTTCAAAATTCTTTTGGATAAGTTTTATTTCGTTGTATTCTCCCATCTCAAAGGGTCCCTGCGGCTAGCGACTTCATGAACCCTTGCACAAATTCCATGCGACATCTGGTGAACCTAATGTAAAAGCATCGCTTTTGATCATCGAGATGGGAGACTCTTCAAAAAATCCACCTTCATCATCGACTACTTATTCCTTTTCGACTGATGAGATGGAGACTTTATTGCAAACTCTTTCTTTAGCCATTATAATGCAGAATCAACAAATGCAGTTATCTATGCAGCAACAACAGTAGTTACATTAGTAGCAATTGAATCAACAACGAATGTTATGTCAAGAACAAGAGTATACATGTGGTGCGACCAAGGCAATTGAGGCTCTGATTAGTAAGTGCAAATTATTTGATGGCCGGAACGTTTCAGCCTACATCAAAGCCTTTGAAAGCCAGATACGCTTCTTCAGAGTTCCACCAACTGGAGCAATTATTTCTTATGGCTTGTCATGCCTATTTTGCGGGTTAGAGTTACAGATTTATTTTTACAAGACTCTAAGTGGAATATTTTCAAAAAAGTGCTGAAAGATGAGAGGATTATGATAGTGCTACGTGGAAAACATTCACGTAGTGGGTCTATCAACCCAACAGAGGTCTTGTTGCTTCTAAGTTGTTGCAAGAGTTTGAACAATGATATAACCAGTTGGATGCACTAGATAAAAGAGGTCTAAAGTCGGAGAAAGTGGTCTTATTCTTGTAGGCGATTGATCCTGCACTTCTTTAGGATGAGTCGAGAGAGCTTCTTGAAGACCGTACGCCGCTTATGGGATTGAAGATAGATTGGCAGGATGTTGTGATGCAATCTCTACTTTGACAAAGAAGTGGAGATGGAAGGCTCGCTTGCAGAATTGAATGCAAACACCATCAGCAATGTCTTATTTTGCCACGACGTGATGCCAAGAGGCATATTCCACGGTGGATTCCGTGAGGTTTTACGGTGGATTCCATAAACTTAGATGACCAGGGCTCATACACAAAGTGGATTCTTTGTGCGAAAAGTTGATGGGGACGCCTGTCCTTTTCGGGCATTTCATTAATTTAGTGTGTACATGGGTGATTCCATAGCGGGTGATTCCACAAAATACATATTAAATTAATAAACGTTTATGAGTTTAGAGTGCGCACTCGTAATAAATTAAGGTTAGGATTTATTTCTAACCAGTTGATTTATTTATGTAGCTGAAGACTGCTAGGTATTCACTTTTGTCAGTTTAATTGTATTATTTTACTAACGATTGTGAATGTTTCAGTTGATGTGTAGAGATAGCAGCAGTGGCGGAGGAAAGCATTGGAGTTTAGCGAGTATTCGAACTATGGATTATATTTTGATAGGCGCCACGCCTATATTTTGTCATGTCTATTGAGGCATCGATTATTATTATTTTGTATGAGCCTATACGCACGGATATGTTATTTCTATTTGGGACATTGAGATTGGGCGTGCCAGACTCTATGGGCACCGCCCATTAGCTTTATTTCTTATTTTTGTAAAAGGCAAACTCAAAAGCTAAAAGCTTATCATATTTTTGTAAATTGGGCTATTATTGAGCATGAAGATGGAAATATATATAAAATACATGCTTTGTGAAGCGCTCACACAAGGCATGGGGGGAGATTGAACCCAATTGGTCTCTTGCTCTTGTTGTTCATGCTTTTTACATTGTTTTTTGTGCAAAAAGGTAGAGTTCATTGTTCTTGGGGACCTTCCGGGATTCACTACGTGAGCATACTGCGACCGATCTGCACACCAGTGGTATCAGAGCGGAGCTGAGATCAAGAGCTTCCAATCGCTACCCATCTCGTGCGAAGGCGGAGCTCCTGGAACGATCGGGCTCTACGGTCAATCTCGTCGCGAACTGTCGATACAGGCAGACTTCTGGCGATCAAGAACCCCTGTTTCTACTCTCAGATCGCGAAGGACTAGGCTGTAGAAGCGGAGAGCCACTCCATCATCTCCATAAACAAGTCGTGGAAATACAGTAAGAAGCTCCATAACTATCTTCTTCAAAAGCTTAGTAATAAAGCTTAAAAGCTTAAGGAATTGCAAAAGCTTCACAAAAATCATCATCGTGGTATAAGAGGACGTCCGAAAATTGCACGACGTGCAGAAAACGCCCCCTCCCCCCCAACTATTTGCGCCGTGCTGCTCCATTAAGCTTCTTTCTTAAGCTTAAGCTATTAAGCTTAAGACATTAAGCTTTCATCAAGTCATACAAGGCAAGCAAATCACCAAACTCCAGGTCCTGCACTACCGAAATCAAGTCCTGCAAGTCAACTGTGATCAAGTCCTGCAAGTTCACTAAGTCGGCTAAGTCTGCAACTCTGCAAGTCACCTAAGTCTACAACTCTGCAAGTCAGACTAGTCAACTGGAGTCAGAACTGACTAGTGCTCAAAACTCCTAGAAGGGTTGTTCCTGCACAGAAACTCCGAACTGCAAAGTTGTTCGTGGCAAAGTATTCTACCCATACGCAGGTTTGCTGAAGTATTTTCAGCATACGAAGCACGAAAAATCGCAGATTTTTTGAAAATTGAGAAAGAAATACCCAAAAAACACATAGCCTTGTAACCTCGAATTTGAGCTACGCTCATCCCGCTAACCTGATTTTGTGTGAGAAAGGTCTTTTGAGTTTTACAGGATGACGGAACCACATATGGATGATCCTATGGCTGAAGACGACCTACCTGAGCCTACCATGGAATAAAAGCTAGATCTAATCATGATGCAATTGGAAGAAGAACGAAGGGCTAGGCAAGCATTGCAAGCGCAATTGACAAAATTACAAAGAGCGTCTACCGACAAAGAGGAACCTCAAGCTGAAGATTTGATTCGACGTACCATCGACGCCACTCTTGAAGTTCAAATCATTCACAAGGAATCGAAGATAAGTAAACGAAGTTTCAAATTTCGCACTTTCAATGGCATATGAGAAGGAAAGACTGTTTTATCATTCATTAGCCAGTTTGATGACTATTTCCATGAGGAAACCTATCCAGAAAAAGATAAAATCAAGTGTGTTACTAATCATTTGGTAGACAGAGCATCACTTTGGTGGACTGTAGTACGCAAGAGCATAGAATGTCCTGCTACTTGGGAAGATTTCAAGAAGAAGTTCATGCAGAATTTCCTTCCACCGCAATTTCATGAGAAGGCTTTCAAGCAATGGGATCTACTTCAACAACGGGATCGTGAGCCTATTCCTCAGTATACAGAGCATTTTTGGAATGCACTCCTACAGCTACGCATGCTTGAAGAGGTACCAGAGACGACACATAAGCACAAGTATATGTCTGGACTTCTTGGGCATTTCTACGCTGAAGTGAATATGTTCAAGCCTGCTACCCTTGAAGACGCCATCTCACTAGCTCACGACACTAAAGATAAGTTACGCGGTAGAGACAGACGACCACAGTAATTCCAAGCCAATGGTAATTATGGATCTAAACAATTCAATTCCAATTTTAGAAGGTTTAATCCAGGTCGTTTCTCTTCACCATCTTTCCGCAAGAATTGGGCTAAACCACCTGCATTACCATCCAATGTTAATCCAAATCCTAAGCCTATTCCACAAGCAAATCCAAATGTACCTAGACTTCTAGCCATTGCAAATAATGTAACCAAAGCCAAGCCAATAGTATGCTATAAATGTCACCAGCCTGGACATCTCGCAGCAAATTGTCATTCAAAGAAGCCATCAACACATATCAACTATCTTGGAGCCATGGACGAAGACGAGCATGAGGATATGCCTGATTTCACTGAAGATGAGGACGACACTACTACTATTTCCGACACTTTACCAGGTATGCCTACTCCACATTCATTATTGACTATGAAATGTTTGGTGCATGGAAAGGAAAAGACTATCTTGCATGATGATGGTAGTACTCATGACTTTATTTCAGCAAAATTAATAAAGGAATTGAAATTACAGACTGTACCTACGCATTATCGCATAAAAGCTGCATTTTTAGGTACTAGGTATAATGGTACATAGGAAGTGCAAGATTTAGAGATTCAAATTGGTTCATACACTGAAAGAAGAAATTTCTTAGTTGTTCCATTACAGTCGAGTGACATTATTTTAGGAATGCCTTGGCGACACCAGCATAATCCAGATATAGATTATTCCACACACACAATGAATATTAATTTTCAAGGAAAATCTATTACATTATATGGTATGCATGCATCTAATGTTTTTCCATTGCTTTCGCATACTCAAGCAAAACGTGCATTACGCAAGAGTAGTAAATCATATCTCATTTGGGTGAATGAATTGCAAGCAAAGGAAAATCATATGCACCCTAGGCATAAATAATTTCTTGCATATTTTAAGGATTGTTTTGCAAAAGACCTACCACTAGGTTTACCTCCTTCACGTCCAGAAGACCATAAGATTGATTTGATACCTGGCACACAACCACCTTGCAAAGCACCATATAGGCACAATCACATAGAGCAAAAAGAAATCCAGAGCCAAGTTGAAGAATTACTAAATAGAGGTTTGATTCGACCTAGCAGTTCTCCATTCGGTGCACCTGTACTTTTAGTTAAGAAAAAGAATAATACCTATCGTATGTGTATTGACTACCAAGCTTTAAATAAGATCACTGTAAAGAATAGGTATCCTATTCCTAGAGTTGATGACCTTATGGACAAACTGCAAGGATCTTCTATATTTAGTAAAATTGACCTTAAGTCTGGTTATCATCAGGTGAGGCTAGATAAATCTGACATATTTAAGACTGCTTTCAGAACCCAGTTTGGTCATTACGAATTCTTAGTCATGCCATTCGGATTGACTAATGCACCTACCACTTTTAGTAGAATGATGAACCATATCTTTCTGAAATATCAATATTTTGTGATTGTTTTCTTTGATTATATTTTGGTGTTTAGTCAAAACGAGAAAGAGCATTATGAGCATTTGTCATTGGTTTTTCAGTTATTGAAGGAAAATCAATTGTTTGCAAATCCTGAAAAGAGTGAATTCTTTAAGACAGAAATTGAGTATTTACACTACAAGGGACTGGGGCAATAGCGACGCCGATTAGCGACGGCGTTTATCGGCGTCGCTATTGGCGCCGCTATTGGCGTCGCTATATGCGTCGCTATTTGCGTCGCATTTGCGACGCATATAGCGACACCAATAGCGACGCCGCAGGGAAAAAAAGCGCGGCCGAAACCAGAGCGCCGTTTTCATTTTGTTTTCTTCGCCTTTTGAGAGCGAGAGCAAGGGAGAGAGCGAGGGAGAGAGCCAAGGCTTTGTGAGAGAAGAGGAGGAAGAGACTTGCTTCCGCCGCCGCCGCCGCCGCCACCGCCACCGCCACCGTCGTTGTTCGCGAAGGAGAGGAGGAGCCCTCGTTGCAAAGAGAAGCCGCCCACGCTCGCCATATCTCATTGGTGAGTCTCCCTCTCTCTTTCTTTTACTTGTTGAAGGTTTAAATCGTTCTCTTTTGTTTATTTAGGAGAGGAAAAGAAAGAGAAGGAGAGGGAGAGGGAGAGAGAGGGAGAGAAAGAGAGGGAGAGGGAGAGAAAGAGAGTGAGAGTGCATTCTCTCTCTCTCTCCCTTTTGCTTGTTTAATGTTTAAATTACTTTCTTCTTTGCTTGTTTAGGAGAGGAAACGAGAGAGTAAGAGAGAAAGAGAGGGAGAGGGAGAGGGAAAGGGAAAGAAAGAGAAAGAAAGAGAAAGAGAAATAGAGGGAGAGGGAGAGGGAGGGGGAGGAAATAGGAGAGGGAGAGATAGAGAAAGAGAGGGAGAAGGAGGGAGAGTGCATTCTCTCTCTCCCTCCCTCTCCCTTTTGCTTGTTTAATGTTTGAATCACTTTATTTTTTGCTTGTTTAGGAGAGGAAATGAGAGAGAAAGAGAGTGAGAGGGAGAGGAAGGGGAAGGAAATGAGAGAGGGATAGAAAGAGAAAGAGAGGGAGAGTGCATTGTATCTCTCCCTCTCCCTTTTGCTTGGAGGATGTTTAAATCACTTTATTTTTTGCTTGTTTAGGAAATGAGAGAGAAAGAGAGATAGAGAGGGAGAGGGAGAAAAAGAGAAAGAGAGGGAGATGGAGAGGGAGAGGGAGAGAAAGAGGGAGGGGGAGGGAGAGGGAGCGAGGGAGAGGGAGAGGGAGAAAGAGGGAGAAAGAGAGATAGAGAGGGAGAGGGAGAAAAAGAGAAAGAGAGGGAGATGGAGAGGGAGAGGGAGAGGGAGAGGGAGGGGGAGGGAGAGGGAGCGAGGGAGCGAGGGAGAGGGAGAGGGAGAAAGAGGGAGAAAGAGGGAGGGAGAGGGAGAGGGAGGAGGAGGGAGGAAATGAGAGAGGGAGAGAAAGAGAACGAGAGGGTGAGGGAGAGGGTGAGAGAAAGAGAGGAAGAGAGGGAGAGGGAGAGGGAGAGGGAAGGGAATGAAATTTAAGATAATATACGTATCGATAATGGTATGCAATGTGCTTTGCATACGGCCACGTACTTCATCAAAATTAACCCAAAATTATTGTTATAGAAGTGGAGATCCCTTAAATTGAGTATAGGATAATTTCTCTCAGGTCTTATGACTATGAGTAGAATTGATTGAAATAAATTTTATTACTATAGTTGTAAAATTTCATAGATGGCGCGCATTAATTTTAAAATGGATTACTTATACTCAAAGCCGAGATATAACAAAAAATTATCTACCGGGACAAACAAATCGTTGAGCATGATACAAGGCCGAGATATAACATCGGAAAATCTCTCGACTACTATATACAATGCAAGGTTTATAGTCAACTTGCAAGTTGACGTACATCTCCAAAAAGCTATCCATTTAAGCCTCGTTTGCTGTAATGTAGATAAGATGGCAAACGAAGAAGGTCCTATTGTTCAAGACCGCGAGTCGTATCTTAATCAGCGTGTCCCATGTCCTTGCTCTCAATGCAAGTTGGCAATTAGACGAAAACGCCGATTGTCTATAGAACACGTACGACGATTTGGCGAGTTTCAACCTGAGATTATTGATCAAGCGATTGCAGATTTTCAGCAAACGGTATTTTCAAGTTAGCATTTTTCATGCATTGTACTCTCAAGCTAATTGAAAACCATACACAATAAGATTGGGTCTTGTTGGCAAATTTTGTGTCCAGGGGGGTGATGTCTCGACCCAAGGGGGAGTGCACCCTTTGCGGCCAATTAGAAGAGTTCGTGGACGTGCGATGGATGGATGGCAGGAGCCAATAGACCACTCGCAAGGCCCATCTATATCGTCAATGCCAGAGGAGACAGACAACCTTCCCGACTTGCCTACAATCTTGGAGCCTGAGATGGAGGCAATGATCGATGCATTGATTCCCATGGATGTTGAGACATCTGACCCGCTTAGAGAGGAAGCATCCATACCATTATATGATGGGTGCCGAGTATCTCGGTTGAAGACATTGCTTGCACTCTTAAGTGTGCAAGCAAAATACGGTTGGAGCGATACGAGTGTGACTGAGTTATTCAGGTACCTTGCATACAGACTTCATTGTTTTTTTTAAAAACAGTATTATTGTAAATATGGATGGATTTTTCAAGGTGTTTTATGATTTTTTCAGGTTATTGAAATATCATATATTGCCACCTGCAAACACCATGCCTGAGTCTCGTGATGATGCACGACATGTTTTACGGAAGCTTGGCATGGACTACAATAACATCCATGCATGTATCAACGACTGCATATTGTTTCGAGATGAATACGAGACTATGGAGACATGTCCAAAGTGTGGTGCTCACAGGTATCGACAGGACTTGCAAGGGCAGACCATCCCTCAAAAAGTTCTCAGACACTTTCCGCTCATCCCCCGCATAAACCACATGTTTCGCACGTCTGCCATGGCAAGCTTGACAACGTGGCATGTGCAGAATAGGTCTACGGATGGAGTGCAACGAATATCAGCAGATTCGCGTGCATGGAGCCACATTGACTCTACCTTCCCAGGCTTTACGCGAGAGCCAAGGAATCTTCGGCTCGGTCTCGCCATGGATGGTGTGAACCCATTCGGTCTGCGCTCGACTTCTTACAGTGTGTGGCCTATAGTGCTTGTCAACTACAACATTCCTCCATGGCTTTCTACGAAGAAAGGACATCTCATCCTTAGCTTGCTCGTCCCGGGCCGCTACAAAGTAAAAAATATGGACGTGTATCTTCGTCCATTAGTCGATGAGCTTAAGATTTTGTGGGAGGAGGGGGTCACGGAGCAAGATATGAGCAGGTGCGATGGTCGGCGGTCAGCCAACATTCGAGCCATTCTCATGTGGACGATGCATGACTTTCCGGGATTGGGAGAGTGCTCAGGTGAGCAGACCTTTGTTCACGCCGGTAATATCTATATTTTATTTCATTCAATCAAGTATTCACTAGGTCGTGGATCGCCTTGCAGGTCTCGTTACCTCAGGTTATCATGCATCTCCATTGTGTGGGCCACAGTTAGACTCCCGAAGGTCACGAACCATGAAGAAGATGGTATATCAAGGACACGCCACTTTCTTGCCGGAGGATCATGAACTCAGGGAAGGTTTTCTTGGACGACCTCTAGCACGTATGAACGCTGCAAGCTGGTACGAGCTGAAAATGGTAAACCCGGAATCACATCCAAATGGAATGCGACGGTTCTCAGTTTTCTACGAGTTGCCATATTGGACCCACTTACAGGTCAACCACTTGTTGGATCCCATGCATATTTTAAAAAATGTGGGCAGCTTGCTATGGGACCACATCACAGGAAAGAGAGACACTATAGGGTCACGAATGGATTTAAAGGAGGTAGGTAAGATGGAGGCGCTTTGGCCGCAGTCGAGTGCTGAAGGGGGAGTGCAGCTTCCTCGCGCTCCCTGGGTTTTGTCTACCAAAGAAGAGCGCATTGTGAAGCAAGTAATCAAGTCTATCCGCACTCCGACGGGTATGATGCGTTCTCTCAGGTCTGCATTTTCTAAAGATGACCAAATGTCTGGGCTAAAATCCCATGATTGGCATAAGATATGTCAGGTTTGTGAACAGAATGGATTTTAATTAGCGTGGACATTTTGAAATTTGAAAAGTGACCATTATTCTTAATGCTTTCTCATTTGTGGCAGTTTGTCCTACCGATCGCGATCGCGGGATGCCTAACTCCAGAAATTTGCGGGGCCATTTACAAGCTGTCGACTTTGGTGCAATGGATCTCACAGAAAGAGATTAAGACGTCCTCTATTGAATCCGCAAGGCGGGGAGCAGTTGAGACGGTCTGTCTCTTTGAGAAATACCTGCCCACTAGCATGCTCACGATACAAGTTCACCTTCTTGTGCATCTTGTGGACGAAGTGGAGATTGCCGGACCTGTCCATACGCGATGGATGTTCTTCCTGGAGCGCTTCATGAAAACCCTGAAAGGCTTTGTGCGACAACGAGCTCGTCCGGAAGGTAGCATGGCGGAGGGTTGGTTGGTGTCAGAGGCATTAGTGCATATCTCACAATGGCTACCAACGGTGATACCAGACAATGAAATGCTATGGACGCTAAGGACGATGACAGGCTGACTGGAGATGTGGTGGTTGGAAATGGGGTAGAAAAAAGAATGGATGCCTCAATGGAAGAGAAGGTGAATCGCTTTTGTATGTTGCACCATGCCTCCATGTAGACGTGGCTCGCCAAGTACCAGATTGCAAGGCAAGATCGAGAGGAAGCGCGAGCTGAATTCCGATGCAGTATGCGTCACCGACCGATTCGATATCTCGAAGGCATGGAGGAGATGCCGCGGTTTATGTCAACACGATGGTTCCATGGAGCCTTGATCGCAGCATCCAGCGAAGGGGCAGAGGTCTCAATGGAGGAGTGGGAGTTCTCGAGGGGATGTAGTCCAAAGGTAATGAGGGGTTTAGAATGTGTCGTATCTGAATTTGTTTGCTACATCTAATTTGAGTGTTTCAATGTGCAGTACAAAATATATAGTGCAGCGTGCTCGCGCGGACGGCATTTTCGGGTGGAGCGTATTGACAAAATGCGCTCCACAATGGACTGTGGTGTCATGGCAAGGTTTGAGCAAGAGAGCCGGCGACGAGCAACGGATCCGAACACGGTTGTGGATGAGATGGAGTATTTTGGGAATTTGCAAAGTATTATTACGGTGGATTACCGTAGCTTCTCCATGATAATATTCGATGTGCAGTGGTTCAAAGTGGTACTTGGAGGAGCTGGCGCAACGGTTCGACGAGGTCCATCTGGATTTCTCGAAATAGATTCCGAAAAAAAATGGATGGATTTGCGCGACACCTTTGTGTTGCCGGCACATTGTGAACAAGTAATCTTCTAGTCATTTGCTTGCTAATTGTAATACGACATGCTTTATGTCACAATGGTTTGAAGACGGTTTGTAAGTGTTTGTGAACAGGTAATCTTCTATCCAAATCCCCGACAACCTCGATGGTGGTATGTTATACCTTCAACTCCTCGAGGTGCGAGAGTATACGATCAAAGCGATGTTCCAGGCATAGATGAAGAATATATGCAAATAGAGGGATCGAAATTACAAGGGGTGGAGGCCACCGCAAGCTTGGAGCCCGCATCGGCTAACAATGATGGAAATACAGAAGTCGTAGAATTTTTTGAGAACGAGGCAGACTCGTTCTTTTGTGGTGACATGTCTATCGACCTTCCAGTGTATGCAGAGTTATGTCAGGAGATTACCATGGGACCATAGAATACTTCATTCTTGGAGAATTGTATTACTCAATTCGTTGTTTAGATCTTCCATAAAGGTAGATAAGATATGCATTTTAAGATGGATTTTTCAAAAATGATTTATATTAATGCGCTTTGTATAGTTTCAATTGATTATTCTAACATTATTTTTTATCTCTGCAGGTATCGATATTTTCAGGATGAGTCGAGGGATGAGCGATGAGGAGTTTCAGGAGATGATGGCACGTATGTCTCCAGATCAGCTCGCGAGATTCAGAGAGATAGCAGATCAGGAGCTGTCTCGTTCTTCGTCAGGGCGCTCTGCTAGATCAGCTTCAGTGCGATCAGATGCTTCAGCTTCGAGCAGACGATCTCGACGCTCGCGACTTGGGCCAGAGGGAGGGACTGCGACTGCAGGAGGATCAGGGGGGTGCTGCTGTGGAGACACGGACGCGGTGTCTCCGTCTCGTCGTTCAGCTAGAGCTCGGTCACCTCCAGGATTTGTCACACCTGTGGGGACGTCCACTCCAGTTACTCCGGCTTTTGCGCAGCCGTCGGCAGATGTCACGCCTTTTGGTGGCACTCCTTTTGGTGACACCCCCTCTGGTGGCACCCCTTTCAGTGGCACTCCGGGAGAGGGTACCCCCGTCGGTACACCGGATGTTCAGGGGTCTCCTGGATATGCCCAGGAGCGTGGACGGAGATGGGAGAGGGCCCATACGAGGCACACTCCTAGGGATTATGGATACCTAGTGGATGGCAGGTCAGGAGCTATCATCATGAATGATGAGGGGAGGAGGGTGATGGCTCGCATGAGGGAGTTGTGCCAACAAGTTTTTCGGCACAACGTCCTGGATCATTGGAGGAACATACCGGAGGGGAGCAAGGAGTACATAGTAGCATCCTTGCACGAGGAGTTCCCGGTGCCAGCCGCAGTGGATAGATTCTCTACGGGCTGGATGATGGATTGCATGCGTGCATACATGTCACATAGACGATCCGACGCACGCAAGGCAATCAAGAGTGGGGCTCCAAAGCCCGAGTCGTTAGATGCAGAGGACTGGCGCCGACTGAGGGAGGAGGCTACAAATTCGCCAGGACGTTGGAGTTAGCAGCGGGAGGCGGCGAGGGCACGAATCGAGGCCGGATCGGTACATCATCTTGGGAGTGGCGGCCACAGGACATATTTGGAGGACTTTGTAAGTTTCTCTTTTGTTTTGCTTATTTGTTTTTTTGAGATATTATTTGTACTGACAATCATGTTTCTAACAGTTAGCATTTTGTTTTCTTTGCAGCACTCCATTACAAATCGTGATCCGCAAGGCCTTGAGACTCAATATGCAGAGAGGCACGGTCTCAGATCATTGATCGACCGATTGTACAGACGCGGCGGCCCAGTAAGTCTCTCATCTTTCATGTCCGTAGTTACCATGAGATATTTGAATGCATTATTGTATGGTGGATTGATATGTTGTTTCTTTTTCTGCAGAATCCGTTTGATACTCCTTTACAGCGGGAAGAGCTTTCGGGGGACGACGATTTGTAGCTCGCCCTCGGATCCTTAGTGCTCACATACCTTTAGTTTTTAGTCGCCCGATCTATGTAGACATTTTCTATGTATTAGTGATATTGTTTTATGATTGTACCAATCGCATTTTATGCGATATCATGTATTTATTTCATCTATCAGTTTTATGATTTCAGTATAGATTCTCTTTGTTTGCAAACGCTTTGTATGCAGCAGTGTGCAGAAACTATTTTGTATGGCTCTCATACAGCACACAGTGCTATATGTGGCAGGGCAGCTTGCTGCCCTGCCACAAATTTTTTTTTTCTCTGTTACCGTCGCTATTTGCGTCGCAAATTTACTGCAGGTGTCGCTATTGTCGTCGCTATCAGCGTCGCAAACCCTGTAACCGTCGCTATATACGTCGCTATTTGCGTTGCTATATACGTCGCAAATGCGACGTATATAGCGACGCAAATAGCGACGTATATAGCAACGATTCCATGGCGTCGTCAATAACGACGCTTTTTGCGACGAGGGGGGCAAATTTTGTTGTTTGTATTTTCGTCGCTTTAAACGTCGCTATAAGGTCTATATCTTGTAGTGTTAGGTCATATTGTATCATCTGAAGGAATTAAAGTTGATCCTAAGAAAATTGATGCAATATTGAATTGGCCTGTTCCTAAAAACGTGCATGAGTTATGCTCATTCCTTGGTCTTGCTAGTTTCTATAGGAAGTTTGTACGTAATTTTTCATTACTTGCTTTACCATTAACAAAACTTCTCAAGAAAGGAATTGTTTATCAATGGACCGAAAATCAGCAGAAATCCTTTGACTTACTGAAACATGCATTAACCAATGCCCCTGTTTTACAGTTGCCTGACTTTAATAGACCATTCTTTCTAGTTGTGACTGATGCTAGCGGACCAGGAATAGGAGCCGTACTAATGCAAGACAATCATCTAATAGCATATTCTAGTTGTAAGTTGAAACCCTCTGAGCTGAAATATTCCACATATGACAAAGAACTATTAGCAGTTGTACAAGCATTAAGACAGTGGAAACACTACTTAATGGGTTCAGAATTTATAATAAAGACCGACCAACAAAGCATTAGACATTTACTTAGCCAACCTCAAATTTCTGACCGTCATATCAAATGGGCTTCCTTTATTCAAAGTTTTCATCCTATCATTCAATACCAACCTGGAAAAGAAAATGTAGTTGTTGATGCATTGAGTAGAAGACCTGCAATTCATAATATTTCTGTCATATCTTTTGATTCTTTGATTGCTATGAAAGATACATATCACCAGGATATTACTTTTCATTCTGATTGGAATAAATTAGTACAAAATAGTTTCATTCCTGTTGATTCATTGTCATATAATGATGGATTTATGTTTTATGAAAAGAGACTGTGTGTTACTATTCCATTCCGATCTTTTGTTTTGAATGAAATTCATTGTCCCCCATATCAAGGTCATAGAGGTATCATATCTACATTACGTATGTTAACTGAAAATTCTTATTGGCCGCATATGGATGCAGATGTATCTAATTTCGTTTCTGAATGTTTGATTTGTCAAAGAGTTAAGAGACATCATGGTAAACAGTATGGATTACTAATGCCTTTGTCTATTCCATCTAAACCTTGGGAACAAATTTCTATGGATTTCATTACTGGTTTACCAAATACTAAATCTAACCATGACATGATTTGGACAGTTGTAGATAGATTTAGTAAGCAAGCATATTTCATTCCATGTAAGAAAACTTTAACAGCATCACAGGCAGCACAATTGTTTTTGAAAACTATTTTTACTAACCATGGATTGCCAAAAGTGATTATTTCAGATCGTGATTCTAGATTTTTAACAATTTTTGGATTACATTGTTTGCTAATCTAGGCACAAAGATTGATTTCTCATCTGCATTTCATCCAGTAACAAATGGACAAACAGAAGCCACAAATAGCACCATTCTAGATCTTTTATGTGCATATACTATCTCTAAACCTCAGACATGGGACACTCATTTGCATTTATTACAGTTTGCATATAACAATACACCGCACACCTACAAAGAAAGCACCGTTTGAAGTCATTTATGGATATAGATTATCTACACCTGTTGCATCTTTGTCTAATAAAATTCAGAGTGCTGATGATATTGCTAGTATGCATAATAGTATTTTTGATGAGGTTAAGGATATGATTGCTAAAGCCCAGCAATCATATACCAAACAAGCCAACAAGAAAAGACAAGCCATGAATTTCAAAGTTGATGATTATGCTTGGCTGAGAATAGAAAAATGTAGACTGCAAAGTGTAGATAGACATCCAGTTGTCAAACTAGCTCCTAGATTCTATGGACCATTTAGAAACATTCATAAAATTAATGATAATGCATTCAAGTTAGAATTACTATCTCATTGGAAAATTCACAATACATTTCACATTAGCTTATTGAGACCATTTAGAGGCCAATTACCTGTCCACCCTGTTTATGAAAACCCACCTTTATTAGAGGAAGAGACTGAAATACTTGAACCAGAAGCTATCATAGACACTGATTTTATGACCACTAGAACTAGCCGAAGGTATTCTAGATATCTAGTAAAATTTAAGAACCATCCTGTAGAGAAAGCACAATGGATGCACGCTAGAGACTTAAATGCTTTCCCCACTCTGTTAGCTCCACATTGAGCTAATAGCAATTGAGGTCAATTGCTATCCCACCCCGGGGGTATGATGCCAGGAGGCATATTCCACGGTGGATTCCATGAGGTTTTACGGTGGATTCCGTAAACTTAGATGACCGGGGCTCATACACAAAGTGGATTCTTTGTGCGAGAAGTTGATGGGGACGCCTGTCCTTTTCGGGCGTTTCATTAATTTAGTGTGTACATGGGTGATTCCATAGCGGGTGATTCCGCAAAATACATATTAAATTAATAAATGTTTATGAGTTTAGAGTGCACACTTGTAATAAATTAAGGTTAGGATTTATTTCTAACCAGTTGATTTATTTATGTAGCTGAAGACTGCTAGGTATTCACTTTGGTCGGTTTAATTGTATTATTTTACTAACGATTGTGAATGCTTCAGTTGATGTGTAGAGATAGCAGCAGTGGCGGAGGAAAGCATTGGAGTTTAGTGAGTATTCGACCTATGGATTATATTTTGATAGGCGCCACGCCTATATTTTGTCATGTCTATTGAGGCATCGATTATTATTATTTTGTATGAGCCTATACGCACGGATATGTTATTTCTATTTGGGACATTGAGATTGGGCGTGCCAGACTCTATGGGCACCGCCCATTAGCTTTATTTCTTATTTTTGTAAAAGGCAAACTCAAAAGCTAAAAGCTTATCATATTTTTGTAAATTGGGCTATTATTGAGCATGAAGATGGAAATATATATAAAATACATGCTTTGTGAAGCGCTCACACAAGGCATGGGGGGAGATTGAACCCAATTGGTCTCTTGCTCTTGTCGTTCATGCTTTTTATATTGTTTTTTGTGCAAAAAGGTAGAGTTCATTGTTCTTGGGAACCTTCCGGGATTCACTACGTGAGCATACTGTGACCGATCTGTGCACCACGACCTCTTCTGCTTCTCTTGTTGTACCATCCACTACTTCTCCTATTTCTCATCTTGTGTCTATGACTACTTCTATGCCTATGCCTATTCCTGTTGTAGTTGTCAAATCATCTGCAAAATCAACTATTGAAGATACGGTGGAGGAAATTTTGAAGAACTTAAAAGACCTTCAAATTAAGATGACCAAAATGGAGAAGTAGCCACTTAGTCTAACTCCAAGTTCATCCCCAACTTCTTTGACTCCTAAAAATTCTTACAGAAATGATCGCGTTCGCTATTGCATGTGGTGTGATAGTCCAAATCATGAGCGAAAGGACTGCCAAGATTTTGAAGAGGCAAAAAGGCTAAAGTTAGTAGTCTGAAAGGACAAGATGATATGTTTTAGGGATACAGAGTAGCCCATTAAACCAAATTTTGGTAAGGGTGATATGAAAAAATTATTATAGGAGTCTCTTTAACACTCTTCTCATGTGATGTGAGAGGCGGCAAGAGAAGTTGCTACCTATGGTTTTCAGTTGGAGCAGTTGCCGAAGGATAAATCTTATTTATGGTCCTATGCAGTGCACAAAGAGAAGAAAGGAAAAGCTTCATCATCTGAACTTTTAGCCATAGGAGATGTAATAAAAAAAGGGACTGGATGGAATGATCAAGTTGATGACTTTTCTATCCATGCATATATGGAAAAATCTCAAGGATTTGATGTGCTTGTTGAGGAAAAGTGGAAAAGAGATAATGATCAGCCTTAAGGTTTGAAGAGGGTTCCTAAGAGGAATGATACAGCTTCTTAGCCTTCTTCAAAACCAAAGTAGAGTATGGATGATATTCAGAAGCCAAAAGTATAAGAAGATCCCAAAGCCCCAAAGACAAAAGATCTGAAGCCGAAAAAGTAACGTGGATTTAAGCTGCTTTCTGACATTGAGACGACTATGGACTTGAAAAATGTACTTGAGGATCGGATTCTTAATTACAAAATTGAATTTACTCTTGAAGAAGTCTTGGAGATTCCCAAAAGACAATTTCATGATTATTATCGACATCATTAAAAGAAAATGATAGGTTATTTAAGAGCCGATATAGGATATGATCCATCGAGAGGCTTTAGCTATTGCTGAAGCTATTCTCTATGGGTTGCAGATTGAGGAGATTGATTCTAATGAGGAGGCTCTTGAGGAGTCTATAGATGGAGCTTTATGTATGCAATCCAAGAAGACTCTTCAGCCTTTACTTCAGCCCCTACAGTATGCTAAGAGTGAAGATGCGCCTAGATTGGTGCCTCGTAGCCATTTTTCTTGTACCCACTAAGCACGTGCAACTAGAAAGACTATAGTCAAGATTGGTGAGATAGAGACTCCTTTTGTTACTCTTTTGGATCATGGCTCCAAGATTGATGTCATGGTGTGAGGTTTATATGATACTAGTAGATGGCTAGTTGATGTGGATCATGGTTGACACATGCGTGCGGCTAACAACACTATAGAAGATTTGTATGCTCCTTATCCAAACTTAAAGATTTCTATTGGAGATGTTGATGAGTCTTATCATTTGTTTGTGCACAACTCTTGTTCCTATCATATTATTTTGGGGCAACCATTTATTGTTGAGTCTTGGATGAAGACTAAGGTTCTGGATGATGGGTCTGCCTATACATCCGAAGCAAGGATGGAAAGAGAATTGTCCTATTCATGACACTTTATGTCAACCATTAGCAGAACAAGGATTCTTTGAGGGATTCGCCTCTTTCAGCAGTAGAGGAGAGCTGAATTTTTGTTAGGTACCACTGTCTTGTGAGATGATAGTGGTATGAGTCAGGGAAAATTCTCCGCCTCCTAGTAGTGGCAGTTTTTCCTCATGTGTCTATGGCGTATCCACTAAAAGTACTTTGTGTTTTTAGCATATTTCTAATATGCCTAAAGCTGCTAGGAAATATGTGAAAACAAAAGAAAAAGAATTGAAGCTTGCAAGTGTTTTGCAGAAAGAGGACAGGGTAAATGGTCTCTATGATCGGTTTTCATGCTCAAATACTATGGAAGAACTTTCAGTATTGCTGAATACTGACAGTCAAGAGTTTTCATGTCTTATAGGCCCATTCTCTAGCGACGTATGGCGAAGTTGTTGATTTTATGCTTCAAGAGAATTTGGGTGGTGAGGATTCTCAGCAAAAAGTATTATTTGGTAATATATTTCAGCAAAAAGAGTTAGATGTTACTGTTTATACACAACAAAATTTGTATTTACCAGGGTATTTTCAACAAGGGGCATTGAAATTTGCAGGTTGTAGCAATGAAGCAAGAGTTCAGAAAAAATATAAGACAATTGACAAGAAGGTTAGACCAGTTGTAGGACCGCTACCTTTGGACAGTGATAAGATGATTAGGAGAGATTCTATGCAACCTCCTTTACGAGATCCTGTTGGTATTGGTCACAGGTTTTTAGCTGAGACAATGAAAAAGATAAAGATTGGGACTGAATATTTTATACTTCCATAAGGGGTGAGATCTTTTGAAGAGATGTTGTGCAAACATGGGAAAGCTTTTGCTTTTTTTCCACATGAGATTGGATGTGATGATCCTAGGGTTGTGATGCCCATGGTTATTTTTACTATTCCACATGCCCCTTGGAATCTATGGCCTATTCCTGTGCCTACGGCTCACTTATCGAAATTGGTGGAGCTTTTTAAGGAGCGGATCCAGATGGGAATTCTAGAACCATCTTTAGCTCTATATCTAATAGATGGTTCACAGTTTCTAGGAAGAATGGGACACTCAGATTCATACAGGACTTACAGCTAGTAAACAAGGTCACTATTGGAAATGCTGGTACATGAATTATTGTGGATGATTTTGTAGAAGCTTTTGCTGGACGTGCTAACTATTCTTTTGGTGATCTTTATTTTGGGTATGACCAGTTCTAGCTTTCCCTTGAGAGTAGAGATTTGAATACGATGAAGAAAACTTTTGGCCTTTTTCGAATGTGTACGCTTCCGCAAGGAGCTACTAATTCGGTTGCACATATAATGAATGGGATGAACAAGGTCTTAAGGGATTTTATTCGAGAGCTTACCATGCACTTCATTGATGATCTGCCTATTAAAGGTTGTTTGAAAAAAGAGAAAGATGAGACTTTAGATGCATCATGGATGCATGTTTTGTTACAACTATATATATCATCTCTCACTTGACTTGGGTCTCACCTATATATACTAACTCTACATCAATATGAATCATTCTTTGGGAGTATGTCTTGTGTATCTCTCTCATACTCTCTCTCTCTCTCAACATGGTATCAGAGCTATGGATCCGTAGCAACAATAAGGAAGATAAGTTGTTTCATTGTTTATACTTGATTGAATTCTTTGCACAAGTGATGATTTGATACATGAACTTGTTCAAATTAGAAGTCTTTAAAAACAAAACGAGGTTTAGGTGCATAGCTCTCGTCGTGCTCTCGAATCCTGTCAAAACCGCTTGCAATCGCAGTTCTGGATCAAAAGTTATGACAGTTCAGGATTCAAGACAACAATTCTGCTCGAATCTGCGATTCTTTATTTAAAACTGTAATTCTAATTACAGTTCGTTAATCCCCAATTACAGTTTGTTAATTGCTCCTCTTCGTTAATGATGTTGATTACGACAAGCAAACATCTTGCTATTTTTAGCGATGTTTTATTATCGTTCACGTTCTTTGCTCGACCGAAATAGTACTTTTCTTATATGCGTCATCTCGTCTTGCACGTTACGCCTCTCTATTTTGGGCTTTCTTTTTAGTCACTCAATACTTTTCGTCGTTCTTACATGCATATCCCTATTTTGATTGTCATGCGTCTCAACTACGCTCTTCTTGATCATGGTTTGCAGATTCTGCAATCTCATCTTATTTGTTTTCTCTCGACATACAAGCATGGCCAATTGCGTAATTGTTAACGGACATCCGTCTGCGGACATCCGTCTGGCCAACGTTCGGTTCCCTTCTTCCAAGGACAAGGCTTTCCTGGGTGGAAAGTAAAGATGATGCTAATTCTTGAAGGTGACGAATTATTTGATATTGTTTTGGGCAACATGTCTTGCCCAATTCAACCTATTGATGTGATGAATAACAATTCTATGATTACTGATGGTCCATTATTTGAACAATGGAAAATTGATCATACTGATTGGATTCGTAGTAACAAGGCAGCTCGTCGTTATATATTATCTGCACTTCCTGACTCACTTATGTTGGATGTCTTTCATCTGGAAACCTCTCATGCTATTTGGGAGTATCTTATCTCAACGTTTGAGAAGAAATCGGTCATCGAAATTTTATGTCTCCAAACTTGTTTGAAGAATCTTCAATATAAGGTTGGTACTTCTATGCACTCTCATATCAAGGCTTTTAAAGATATTATCAATCAACTTGGTGCTGCCGGCGCTCTTGTTGCTAAAAATCAGATTGTTACTCAACTTCTTCATACCATCAAAGATCCTTTATATGACAATATCATCACTATTTTGTCTAACAAGGATGATATCCACTTTGACAAAGCATGTATATCTCTTATTGAGTATTCTCAATGTCATGAGCATCATTTGGAAAAATCTGATGCTGTTTTGGTCACTCGCAAACAAAGGGATTTTGATGCTACTTTTATTGCTCGCAAGCGTCGCGCTTCACATTTTCAGTAGGGTGGATGCCCTAATCAAGGTAGTAAATCTTCTCGTCTTGCTTATCCTAACAAACATTGTTCTTATTGTGATAAGAAAGGCCATGTGGCTTTTGATTGCTGGGCACCTCAATATGATGAGGAACATGGAGTTACTACAAAGCAACCTCGCTCGTCCAAAAGTTTTCCTCCTTGTGATTATTGTGCACATACAGATCATCCATCTCGTCGTTGTTCTAAACGCAGATATGATGAAGAATGTTCTCGAGCTTATATTGTTCAACAAACTACAACTGATGATGATTATACTCATCAGGAGCTCAATTTTGTCCATCATGATATCTCTCCAGAAAAGGCACTTCATGTTCATGATGGTTCTCTATTCATCGTTGATTCAGGTGCCACTGGAAACATGACATACCAATCGTAGTGGCTTCACAATTATCATTCTCTTCCTATTAAGAAGTTTGTTTACCTTGCGGATGATACGACTTGTCAAGTCAAAGGAGTGGGTGATTTATATCTGGGGACTGTTTCATCCACTAGAATGTTAAGAGGAGTTCTTCATGTTCCAGATTTGCAAAGAAATCTTCTTTCTGTTGCTCGTCTAGTTGATCTTGGTTTGTTTGTTGGCTTTGATCATAATCAATGTCGTATAGAGAAAGATGGGCATACTATAGCAGTGGCTCCTCGACATGGTAATCTATTTGAGCTATCATTGAACGATACAATTGCAAATGTTGTTACTGCCCTTGAATATGAAGATTGCAAATTATGGCATCAACTATTTGCACACTCTGATTTTGCCAAAATTCTTGATCTTCATCGTCATGGTCTTGTGCAAGGTATGGATCTTAAATCTCATCCACGTATGGGAATATGTGAGTACTATGCACTTGGAAAACACCATCGTTCGCCTTTCCACACTTCTACTTCATCACATTCCTGTGCTCTCTTGGATTTGGTTCATACTGATATTTGCGGTCCTTTTCCTGCCTCAAAGTCTCAATATCGATATTTTATAACTTTCATTGATGATTTCTCACGGTACACACATGTCTATCTTCTTCGACATAAGTTTGAGACTTTATCTATATTTAAACAATACAAGATAAGTGTGGAGCTTCAAACTGGATTTTCTATAAAGACGCTTCGCAGTGACAATGACGGTGAATATGTATCCAATCTATTTGATGACTTTTGTAAGGATCAAGGTATTCATCATGAGTTTACAATTCCTTATTCTCCTCAGCAAAATGGTGTTGCTGAGCACAAAAATTGCACTATTCTTAATGCTATACGTTGCATGCTTATACACTCTGGTTTGTCTCGAAATTTTTGGACTGAAGCACTTCTAACCGCCGTTTTTATTCAAAATCATCTTCCAACTACTGCACCTGCTGGTAAAATTCCTATAACAATCTGGACAGGGAAGACACCTTCAGTATCTCACTTTCGCACATTTGGCTGCATTGCTTATATTCATGTGCCCAAGGACACTCGACATAAGTTGGATCCTCCAGGTTTGAAGGTTATTTTTCTTGGTTATTCAGATCATTCCAAAGGTTACAAATTTTATGATCCTTCTACTCAAAAGGTTATCATTAGTCGTGATGCTATATTTGATGAGAAGACTATGGGTGGCACATGGTTGTCAAATGTTTCAGATGATACATTGTCTTTGCTTAGTGCATTTCCTTACTTGCTTTGTGATTCTACTAATTCTGATGATCATAAACCTCCTTCACCTCCAAAGAAGATTGATGAAAATTTGGAGATCTATGTCGATCTTCCTATTGAGATAGAGCATGGATTATATTCTATTGAATATGATGTCTTTGATGATGCTATGTCTATCCAAGAGGATCCAATATCATATATGGAAGCTATCAATTCGTCTCAAAGGGATCAATGGCAAGAAGCTATGCAAGCTGAGTACGATTCTTTAATCTCCAAAGGTACATGGATTCTTACTAAACTCCCCCCAAATCGTGTTCCTATCAAATGTAAATGGGTTTATAAAACCAAGACCAAAGCTGATGGCTCGTTTGATAAGTTCAAAGCACGACTTGTTGCAAAAGGTTACTCACAGATTGTAGGAGTAGATTATCAAGAAACATTTTCTCCCGTTGTGCGCTCCACAACTGTTTGTATGATTTTGGCTTTTGCAACACTATTTGATCTAGAAATTCACCAAATGGATGTTAAAACGGCTTTTCTCAATGAAGATCTTGAAGAAGAAATCTATATGGAGCAACCTGAAGGTTTTATGATTGTAGGAAAGGAGCATCTTGTATGCCAGCTTCATCGTGCATTATATGGATTGAAGCAAGCCTCTTGTGCTTAGTATATTAAGATTGATCAGTTCCTCACATCTAAAGGTTTTGTTGCATGTTTTGTTGACCCAAATCTTTACATCAAAAGGGAGGACAAATATTTTATTATTCTTTCTCTATATGTTGATGATACTATTCTTGTGTCAAATAATATTGCTTTCTTGGATGCTATGAATAAGCTTTTATCGACTGCATTTGAAATGGTGGATCTTGGTGAGATACATTCTTGTTTGGGTATTCAAGTTCAACGACATCGACAACAAGGCATTCTTCTTCTTCGCCAGACAAAGTTTATTAATGATATTGTTAAGAAGTTTGGGTTGACAAATGCGCACTCTGCCAACACTCCCATTCTTTCAAGCTCTACCAAGGGTACATCTACAACACGCAATGAAGAATTAGCCATTCATCAACCTTTTGCTAATCTCGTTGGTTGTCTTCAATTTATTTTTTTAAACACAAGACCATATATTTTATTTGCAGCTAATTTTTTGGGACAGTATCTTTCTTCCCCTTCCACTATTCATTGGAGTGCTGCAAAACGTATTCTTAAGTACCTCAAGGGTACTAAGGAATTTGGTCTTATTTATCGTTGTCGAGAGGATTCTTCTTTATCTTCTTCAACTTCTCTTGACCTTATTGGATATACAGATGCTGATTGGGCAAGTTCACACTTATCCATGCGATCTACAAGTGGGAATTGTTTCTTTATAAATGGATGTTTGGTTTCTTGGTCTAGCAAGAAACAACGATGTGTTGCGGTTTCTACAACTGAGGCCGAATATGTTGCTGCATCATTAGTAGCTCGCGAGCTAGTTTGGCTTCGACAACTACTTGCAGATTTGGGACATCCTTCATCATCTAGTACACCTCTTCGATGCGATAAACAAAGTGCTATTAGTCTTACCAAAGACTATATACAACATAGTAAATCAAAGCATATTCCTATTCATTATCATTATGTTCGTCGACATGAAGTCAAGAAAGGTTCCATTATGGTGGAGCATTGTCCCAGTGATCAAATGGTTGTAGACATATTCAAAAAAGCTCTTAGTGAAGCTTGCTTTAGTTCATTAAGACATGCACTTGGTATTGTTCCAAGTTCTTGTCTCACTGATTGAGGCATGTATCATTGTATTCAAGAAAACTTTATAGTAAATCATTTTTGTATCGTAGGTATGTGTAGGGGCTCGGGTTTTTCCCTTGTTCTCCCCAAGGGTTTTTTCACTCACAGCTAGAGACCTTTGTTTGAGTGGGGATGTTACAACTATATATATCATCTCTCACTTGACTTGGGTCTCACCTATATGTACTAACTCTACATCAATATGAATCATTCTTTGGGAGCATATCTTGTATATCTCTCTCGTAGTCTCTCTCTCTCTCAACATGTTCTTTGTGGCCATACATATAAGAGATGTTGTGGCCATACATATAAGAGATGTTGAGAGTAATCTGACCTTGTCAGGGTTGAAGTCTATTTTTGGAGCCAGAGAAGTTTTGATTGTGGGACATATGTGTGGATATTATGGCAAGAAGCCTTCTCTTGCGAAGGTTGATGCCATAGAAAAGATTGTAGAGACCTACTCTTCTACTTCGGAGGTTCGTAGGTTTCTTGGAACTTGCGTGTTTTATCTTATTTCCATTCCTCATTTTGTTCATATTGTAGATTATCGCTACTAGTTGTTGAGGAAAGGGTTGCATTTTTCTTGGGAGATGAGACATACTAAAGCTATGCAAAAATTGAAGAAATTATTGAAAGCTACTCCGACTATTCGAAAAGCACATTATGAGTATGGGAGACCTATTGTTTTTACTATTGATACTAGTCCTATTGGCTTTAGATGGGCTATTGGCCAAGATGATGCAAATGAGGATACGTATGCTATTCAGTTTGGGGTGAAAGTCCTAAATGAGCAGCAGTGTAGGTATCCACAGATTAAGAGGGAGCTCTTAGGAATTGTCACGACACAAAAGAATGATGAAGAGTACTTCATTGGTGCTGTTGTGGTGGTCGAGATTGATTATTTGCCTCTTCTAGGTATGATCACGAGTTTCTCTACTACAGATATTGCTATGCTTAAGTAGATTGGGTACATAAAACCCATGAATCCTAAGTTCAAACACATAGTAGATAAAAACAACGCAATAGGCGAATATGCTTTTACGAGCGAGGTATGATGACATAGAGTTTTCTTGCATTGATGATGTTGATGATGGGGCTGATCTTTCAACCATGCATGATGATCATATTTGTCATGTGTTTTCTTTGGAAAGATTTGATGAGTCTTTGTATATAGGAGAGTATTTACAGATTGATCATTATTTGAGTACCATGTTTAGATAGGAAGGGTGGATTGATGCAGACTTCAAGAAGATCAGGAGAAAAGATTATGGTTTCTTCTTGTGAGGTGAGCTACTTTGGAAGCATCCATAAGTGAGGAGGATAGCCATTGAGAGTTGTCTGTGATAGAGCTTCATAGGTGCGGATCATGAAAGAATTTCATGAAAGTCTTTAGACTAGACATCGAGCTGTTTGGGAGACCTATGAGAAGATTAAAGAGTGCTATTGGTGGAGAGGTATATATAGAGATATCTCATAGTTTGTTGAGACATGCCCCGATTGCTAGTTGTTCTCTTCAGTGAGGCATAGAGATGGCCTTCATCCTACCTACCCGCTATGTATTAGCTACAAGTGGGTTCTAGATCTGATTACTATGCATATTGGTTTACGGTAGATATACTACATTTTTTTGGTAGGAGAAGATCTCAGAAATCAAGTGCAAGGAAGAGCATTAAGGATGAAGTCTACTTCAGTAGTTTGTAAGTTTCTATTGAAGGATGTTATTTGCACGTATGGATGCATAGGAAAAATTACAGTAGATAGAGGTGAGTTGGATGCTAATGAGGCTACGGAGTTTTTCTCTCGCCTTGGCATTAACCTTTCTTTGACTTCGGCATATAATCCAGAAGGAAACGGGAAGAGCAAAAGAGGCCATCTGCCGATTTTGAAAACCTTGGCCAAAACATTACTTCAACAAAAAGACCTCATAGACGCACATTTAGACGCAATTTTTGAATATAGAGAAATTCTTACGGGCGCGTCTATCCGCCCGTCTATTTGCGCATCTATCATTTCGCATCTATAATCGCATGTATCAATGAATTTGCACGCACAAATAGATGTGCAATAGACGCACATATACATGCGCATATAGACACGCTGGTAGACGCGCTTTTACAAGCAGTGATAGACGCGCTTTTACAAGCACTGATAGACGTGAACGAAAAACAAAAAATATCCTTTTTTAAAAAGATATTTAATTTCTTTTTCTAATTTGAATTATGAATCGCGTGTAGTCTGCATTATAGACGCGCGAATAAACGTGAATTATCTGCAATTTAGACGCGCTGATAGACGCGCAAAACAGAACTGGACCCTCCCATACATCAGATTGTGCATTTGGGAAAAAGACAATGTATCTTACGGGCACGAGAATTGAAAATAAAAGTCCATGTATTCATTATATATCAAAGCATTTACAAGGCAAGTTTACATGCTTGCGACCTAAAGTGTGGCCGCAAGCAGTAGGCTCAAAGAGATATCATACATATACAAGAAAAGAAGGCCTCATGAGGAGGTATGGTTCTCCTCTACGAATCTGAAGAGGAAACATCCTCGCTAGTACCACCATGGCTACTAGCGTCGCTATCCCCCTCCTTGCTATGCTCCACATCCCGGTTCACCTACACACACAAAAGATCAGGGTTGCTTACATAGACAAGGTGGAGAAAAAGTTATAATTAGTTATACTTTTAATAGGAAAGTAAGAAAAACATACCTCCTTTGGCTGTCGAATCCTCATGGCCCGGTTGTATTGGTCCTCAGTGATGAGATCCTCCTCATAAAAGTGAAGCCATGTCGTTGCGCGGTTATGGCCTCGATGGTAACCTACCTCTCTGGGAGTAGGTGTCCTACCAATGATGGTAGTCTGCAAAACATTTAGAGATATACAAACAATTATGAGTCACAATATATTAGACTAAAATATATAAAGAATTGAAAGAAATATAAAGTTAAAAAAACTAGAAATCAAAATATACTTACAAACTCTGCCTCCCACGACTCTCTGTCGCCTGATCCGTAATGCGACAATCCCATTGTTTCCATTTGGATCCATCGCGCCTCTGCGTGTTGGCGACTCTTCACTTTCTCAGCTGCTTTCTTCTTGGCTTTCTTCCACTCTATGAAGTGGCACATAGGTGGTTGGCTATAGGCTCCACGCCCCTCCTCCAGCCTCCGCAGTGAGTCCCTGGCCCGTGTCACGAGGTGGGATCTTTTGTTATGAAGCATATCCCTCACTTTTGTACGTCCCCAATCATCCAAGAATTGGTGACCCTCACGATTTGGGTACCTCCTATGGACTGTTCTCAACATCTCCTGCCACAAGCCACTTTTCTGATTTTTGAAGGCAATGAAACAATCTTTATACGTCGCATGCACGACGCTCCTCATGTACGCCATTACATCCCTTCTCTCATCATCATGAAAGATGCCACCAGCATCTGTAACTCTATAGTACTAGCGTACAATATCCTCTACGTGATCTACTGGTGAGGGTGATCGCTCGCCACCTCCTAGGCAACCCCCACACAAGCCTCGTCCTCCCCCTCGACTCTCCCTCCTCCCTCTCTGTCAACTACCCTCTACTTTGCTGGACGCACGAGCTTCTGGAAATGTACGTGCTTCTGCAGATACTTGTGCTTCAGCCGATGCACGTGGAGCACGTGGAGTACCTGCATATGGAGTGCTTGCATATGGAGTACCTATATGTGGAGTACTTGCATGTGGAGTCTAGGAAGTAGTGCCAAGCAAAGAAGCTAGAGGCGTCCCAGACATGACACTGAACACCTCGTCCGCTGTGGGAGAGCGGCCAAGGTGTCTGGTCATCTCTCCCATGAAGTCTTCCCTACTAGGAAAACCTCCAAAAAATACATTGACCCCCTGCCAAAGGAGGCCAATGTATCATTTATGCGATCCACATCTGGGTTATTGCTAGATGAACCAGGATACGACATCTGCAAAAAAAACACAGGAAAAAGATAAATTTATTTGCATAGAAATTCATATATTACCTACATTTTCAAAGAGCTTTCTTTAGACATTGAGCATAACACTTAAGTGCTAATGCTTCTCTTAAACAAGAAAATTGATAAACACAAACATGGGATTGGTCACATTCATCATTGCAAAAATATATTATTTACTATCAGAACTAGGAGACCTGGCGCGTGTATCCCCGCGTCTACATTGCAGGTTACACGCGCCCTTAGACGCGCTCCAGAGTGAACCTTCTGTCCAGCAAGTCCATCTGCGCATCTAGCATGCAGCATAGACGCGCTGTCAGACGCACATCCCAGGTCAATGCGCGTGTATAATCACGTGTACACTGCAGGTTAACATTCTGTGCAGCACCTATATCATCGCGTGTACAGTGCAAAGCACACGTGCCATCACACGCGCTCTAAGACGCGCCCTTAGACGCTCCGAGAGAAAAACATTTTTGCGTCTATGTCTGCGTCTACATTGAGATGTAGACGCGCTATCAGACGCGCCCAGTCGGCCGATTTTAGGCCGACGACCGCCATTGATGATTTACAAAATGCAATACATAATGGAATCACAAATCCTAAATAAACAGACAGAGCAGAGAGAGGAAGAGAGAAACAGAGAGAGAGAGAGAGAGAGAGAGAGAGAGAGAGAGAGAGAGAGAGAGACTCATCTTGGGTGTTTGGTGTGGCGGGTGGTAGCGCTTCTTCCTTCTCCTTCTTCCTCTCCTTGGTAAGTTACCCTCCCTTGATGCTTACTTGCTGCTTCTTCTTGTTCTCCTCTTTCTTGTTCTCTCTTTCTTCCTCTCCTTGGCTTTCCTTTTTCCCTTCTTGTGTGTTTGAAATGAAAGAAGAGGTGAGTCATGAGGAGGTGAGGCATGAAGAGACTAGGTGAGGCATGAAGAGACTCCATATCGGCTAAACTCAAGCTTCAGAACCGCAAAAAATGCAGGAAAGGAAAGGCGCAGTTTGAAAAGAAATGATTTAAGTATGGTTTGAATTTTGACGCGTGCTTCTATTTTCGCGTGTATATGTGCATCTATTGTTCAGATAGACGTGAGTATAGACGTGAATATAGACGCGTAGTTAAACGCGGATATAGACGCGCATTTGGGATTTATCATAATTTTTTGTTTTTAAGATAAGTTTTGATAGTGAATTCTGATCATAAGTTTTAATGTATTTATGATGACTTTTGTGTATATTAAATTAAGATCTTATGTAAACATATGAATGACAAATATTTTGATGTTGTCATGAATTAGGTTTTGACGAAGGAAATTCGGTATGGCAGCCTCTATACTATGCCAAACTCCCTTTTGCCACAAAGTGAATGAGGTAAGGGCACCACCTAGTCATGGAAGAGCGGACTAGGATGCTATGCAAGAGGGAGAGGAGATTGTGAGGAAGAAGAGATGAAAACCAAGAGAGGGAGAGAGAGAGAACTACGAAAAAATAGATGAATCAATAAACTTAAGAGATGGAGAACCCTCGGGACATAACCAATATACACAATATGGACACCGATATCATGGGCTTATTACATTGTAGAGCATACATAAGCTATAGTAAGGAAAGGAATTTCATAAGCTCATGAGGGAGAATGGGGAAGGCTCAATAGGGCTGAAGGGGGCCTCTTTGTTGCAAATTACAAAGGAGAAGGCCTCTTTATATAGGCCTTGAGGGTGTTTAGGGAGGAGGTTAAGATATAATAGGAATTAACACCACCAAAGCTGCATTAAGGCGGTTCCACCAATGTGGAAGCTCCATCTAGGTGTTTTGTTGACCAATTTGTACTTAATCAAGCTCCATCATAGGTGAGTTGTCTCCATTCTTCCCCCCATAGCTTGAGTCCAAGAGCTCTCCTATAAAAAAATATAGAGAATCTTCATAAAATAAGATCATATCTAGCAATAATAGAGAGAGAGTAATGAGAGTTCATACATTACTATTACAATTAAGGATGATTTGAGGGTGATTTAAGAGGGGAATTCTAATGGTTTATTAGCTTGAGAGAGAGGAGAAGAGAGGGGAAAGGGTTGGGGGTCTAATGAATGATGTTTTATGGAAGTGTTAAGTGTGGGGAAGAAAGCATGGATGTGTATAAAATTGGGAGGTGGTCTGCACTGCAGTTGGAAAACGTTGGCATCCACCATTTTGGCCATATCTCTCGACTCGTAGCTCCAAAAAATTATAAAAAAATACCACTCGAAACTTCAGCTTATGTGCTACAACGTTCATGTTGAAAAGTTTTTTTGGATCGGAGTGGAAGTATTTTTAAAAAATCTTACAAGATCATGTGCCTAATTTTTCTTCCACTAATGCTTTCAAGAAGGGTCCCATTTGGTTGAATTATCATAAGGCTCCAAAGTCATGACATTATGAGCCTCAGATACCCTTTGGATGGCTCCAAATCTATTTCATATCTTTTCTTTTCACATTATACATTTTCCCTTCACCTTCCTCCATTGATCTTCACTCTTCACCCCCCCTTGGTAAACCGGTCCATAAAATATTTTCATCCAGTGATTTCTTGGATTTCCCAAGAGGTTGTTCCCACCCTCTTCTTTATTTCAAAGCTCTAAATTTACAAAAAATCAACAAAGTATTAGACAAATATTTTTTTGTGATTTTCTCGGATCAGGTTTAATCATGTCGACGTCGTCATCACCTAGTGCGGTGCAAGCTGGTGAGTCAATGAGCACATCCTCAAGTGAGGATGAAACATTGCGTCTTCATAATTGAGATGCATTGCTACGACGAAAAATTAAATGCATGTGTGATTGTTGTCGAGGGTGTATTTTTTAAGCACGTCGAATTGTAATGTCACACCTCAGTTTGTATGGAGAATGGGACCGAGAAAAATCACTGGTATTCATTGTTTTTTTTTACCACTAAGATTGCATGTCTATGTTATGGGAATTATATATCAACGTACATGAAACTCCCTTTTGTGGTTAAGCAGGATGTGGTTCCACATCCTCAGATACTCTCTCCCGGGCATCGAGAGACCGCAAAACTTCGACGCGAGGAATACGTGAGCTCGAAGGAAATTGATCCAAACACATTGCAAGATGCTCGAGTATTATCTGTTGAGGTGGTTTGTTTGGTGGAGGAAATTTTTCCTCGATCCATTTTGACTACTCAATTACATTTACTCGTACATTTGATTGATGATATCGCACTTTGTGGGGCAGTTCATGTAAGGTGGATGTTTTTTCTTGAGCGCTTCATGAAAACCTTGAAAGATTTTGTGAGGCAAAAAGCATGGCCTGAGGGAAGCATGGCTGAGGGTTGGCTAGTGCAATCATCCCTTGTTTATATCTCTGAATATCTTGCTTAAGTGGATCTCTCTCAACCACGACTATGGAAAGATGATGAAGACTTGAGGATGACCTCTATAGTACCTCAAGGAAAAGGAATGAGTAAAGTGCTAACAAAAGAACAACTTCATAAGTTAAATAGTTTTTGTGTGCTCAATAGTGATGTAATGAGCAAATGGGTGACACTATATAATGAAGCAAGGGCAAGAAGAAAAAGCGAAAGACAAGAATTTCGTACTAGATATGGACGTAATGTCTCATTTCCAGATCATCTAAATGCGCTCCCAGGTCATATTGATATAGATTGGTTACATGAGAAAATGGAGAGAATGGAAAAAGAGGAGGAAATTAATATATCTCAAGAAGAGTGGGAATACACACGAGGTTGCTTATCAAAGGTGAGACATACTATCAATTAATTTGTTTCTATAAGTTTAATTTTATATAAATAATTGACATGTTTGATCTTTTATCTTTTACTACTAGTGCACATTATTTAATGCACTTTGGTGTGAGGATAAACATCTTCGAACTCAACATATAGATGAAAAGAGAAATACCCAAGATTGTGGTGTCCTTGCTCACTTCGAGGCTGCCAATGGTACCATGGAAGGTTATTGTGGCTTGATCCAAGATATTCTAAAGCTTGACTTCAAACGATTCTTTATATATGTACTGGATGTGAAGTGGTTTAAAGAAGTGGTAACAAATGGTGAGCATTGCAGAATCAGACGTCATCCAAGTGGTTTTGTAATCATTGACTCTACAAAATTTCACCAAAACAAGAATGACACATTAGTACTACCTCAACAATGCGAGCAGGTATATATGCAAATGCTAATTTTTGTATATGTATACATGTGATACATATACACAATATAATAAGTACTTAAGTTTTTTCCTTTTGTTTTTCAAATATAGGTTGTGTATCATCGAATGGTAAACAATAACCGATGGTGGTATGTCATCCCTATATCTAATCGTTCAAAACCAATAAATATATGGTAATATTACCGACATGGAGATAGCAGATGAAAATCCAACAATTAATGATGATGTGCATGATGACACCATAATGGATGATATGCGTGATATAGTACAAGATGAACCTCGCGAGGATGTTCAAGGAAATGTAGAAGAAGACAATAATGTGATTGTCGATGATATTGATGAAGTTATTGAGCAATATAGCAACACATTTGATAGTGGGATAGACTTATTTGTTTCGTTATCTCTTGGTAACATAGACCTAGAAGTAGATAGTTTAGCAAGGGCTGATCTCATTGAAGATGAGATGGATCATTCACTGTAACATACTTAATTTTCTTATTGATTCAATGTGTATTCCTAATTCTATGGTTTTTATCATGTGCACACGTGCATACTCAAGAATCAATAGTCAATTTTAAAGCTAAATTGAATTTTCTATAATAAAAAGAATGTATCTTTTATCATCTTCAAGTACGTAAAGAAATTATGAGATACATATTGTAATGCTTGCTAATAATTGTAAGGTTTCTGTTGCTTGCCGCTAATTACTTATATCAGGCTTGTCAAATGGAGGAACTGCCATTCGTTAGAGAGCAATGAAAAAGTAATTATTAACTCTATTTTTTAAATTCAATGATTGAATGTGTATTCTTAATTCTATGGTTTTTATCATGCACACATGTGCATGCTCAAGAATCAATTTCAGGTGGTTAAATAATTATTAACTTTGTTTTTTTTATTATGTGAATTGCTAATTTTGGGTGGTTAAATAATTGTGTGTCTGCTGGCGTGTCTATATTAGCGTCTATTTGCGTGGATATATAGACGCAAAATTCGCGTCTGTTTACACACACGTTTAAATGCACTTATAGACGCTATGATAGACGCACCCGAATTTGCGTGTCTATGTCTCGTTTTTGTTGTAGTGCATGCGATGGACACTCAGGTAAGTTACTTATTAATATATGTGTGCATCACGTTGTCGTGATGCTATGCGAACATAGTGTAAAAAAACATAGAATGCATCATCATCTGACTTCTTTATTGATCTAGAGAGTCAATGTGATCTGAGTCATTAGCACTAGTGTGAGTTGCATGGATTATCCAAAAATACTAGATTCGTGAATAGTTTTAGTCTTTTTTTGATATTATTTATTGTAATAATCTAAAAAAGTTAAAAAAGCTTCTAGATTAGGATGGCATGCAAAAAGCAAGTTTCTTTTTCAGCCAGTTAGGAGATTTTTCATAAAAAAAGACAGATTGGCGAAATCACGCGCATCACGATCTCTATTGACAGGCTGCAAACTACAGTTTGAACTAGAAGAGCTGGAAGAAGGACTAATCTAGAAGATCTGTGATCGGGTGTCCTGGATTTTTACCCCCCTTCCAACCCCAATGGAGCCATCAGATTTGCGTTCCGAGTAGTAGAGAAGGAGCTATTATTTCTAATCTATGTTTTTGTTCTATGAAGAAGCTGCTCTAGGAGATCTAATGCCTGGAGAATGCTTCTGAGTAGTGCCAGACAAACGATTTCAGGTTCTCTCAATACATTTTGATTTGATTCATTGTTCTTTGTTATTATTATTTTTACATCTTGTGTATTTTATATTTTCTCTTTCATCTCCTATCTCTACTTCCTTCTACCTCTGATCCTCGGTGGATTCAACCTTTCGACACTACAACAAAAAGACCTCATAGACGCACATTTAGACGCGATTTTTGAATATAGAGAAACTCTTACGGGCGCGTCTATCCGCCTGTCTATTTGCACATCTACCATTTCGCGTCTATAATCGCATGTATCAACGAATTTACATGCACAAATAGATGTGCAATAGACGCACATATACATGCGCATATAGACACGCTGTGGTAGATGCGCTTTTACAAGCACGGGTAGACGCGAACGGAAAACAAAAAATGTCATTTTTTTTTAAAAAAAATAATTTTATTTTAAAATTTAAATTATGAAGCGCGTGTATAAGCACGTGTAGTCTGCACTATAGACGCCCATATAAATGTGAATTATTTGTAATTTAGACGCATGGATAGTCGTGCAAAACAGAATTGGAAAAAAAAAACCAGAGAGCATGTGGTTGCATACTCTCTGGTTTTTTTCTTCCCCCTCCCATACATCAGATTGTGCATTTGGGAAAAAGACAATGTATCTTACGGGCACGAGAATTGAAAATAAAAGTCTATGTATTCATTATATATCAAAAGCATTTACAAGGGAAGTTTAAGTGCTTGCGACCTAAAGTGTGGCCGCAAGCAGTAGGCTCAAAGAGTTATCATACATATACAAGAAAAGAAGGCCTCATAAGGAGGTATGGTGCTCCTCTACGAATCTGAAGAGGAAACATCTTTGCTAGTACCACCATGGCTACTAGCGTCGCTATCCCCCTCCTCGCTATGCTCCACATCCGGGTTCGCCTATACACACAAAAGATCAGGGTTGCTTACATAGACAAGGTGGAGAAAAAGTTATAATTAGCTATACTTTTAATAGGAAAGTAAGAAAAACATACCTCCTCTGGCTGTCGAATCCTCATGTCCCGGTTGTATTGGTCCTCAGTGATGAGACCCTCCTCATAGAAGTGAAGCCATGTCGCTGCGCGGTTATGGCCTCGATGGTAACTACCTCTCTAGGAGTAGGTGTCCTACCAACGATCGTAGTTTGCAAAACATTTAGATATATACAAACAATTATGAGTCACATATATTAGAATAAAATATATAAAGAATTGAAAGAAATATAAAATTAAAAAAACTAGAAATCAAAATATACTTACAAACTCTGCCTCCCACGACTCTTTGCCGCCCGATCCGTAATGCGACGATCCCATTGTTTCCATTTGGATCCGTCGCACCTCTGCGTGCTGGCAACTCTTCACTTTCTCTACTGCTTTCTTCTTGCCTTTCTTCCACTCTATGCGGTGGCACATAGGTGGTTGGCTATAGGCTCCACGCCCCTCCTCCTGTCTCCACAGTGAGTCCCTGGCCCGTGTCATGAGGTGGGATCTTTTGTTGTGAAACATATCCCTCACTTTTGTGCATCCCCAATCATCCGAGAATCGATGACCCTCACGATTTGGGTACCTCCTATGGACTGCCCTCAACACATCCTGCCACAAGCCACTTTTCTGATTTTTGAAGGCAATGAAACAATCTTTATATGTCGCATGCACGACGCTTCTCATGTACGCTATTACATCCCTTCCCTCATCATAATGAAAGATGCCACCAGCATCTGTAACTCTATAGTACTGGCATACAACCTCCTCTACATGATCTACTGGTGAGGGTGATCACTCGCCACCTCCTAGGCAACCCCCACACAAGTCTCGTCCTTCCTCTCAACTCTCCCTCCTCCCCCTCTGTCGACTACCCTCTGCCTCGCTGGACTTACGAGCTTCTGCAGATGTACATGCTTCTGCAGATGCTTGTGCTTCAGCCAATGCACGTGGAGCACGTGGAGTACCTGCATATGGAGTACCTACATGTGGAGTCTGGGAAGTAGTGCCAGGCAAAGACGTCAGAGGCATCCCTAACATGACACTGAACACCTTGTCCGCTATGGGAGAGCGGCCAAGGTGTCTAGTCATCTCTCCCATGAAGTCTTCCCTACTAGGAAAATCTCCAAACAATGCATTGACCCCCCTGCCAAAAGAGGCCAATGTATCATTCATGCGATCCAAATCCGGGTCATTGCTAGATGAACCAGGATATGACATCTGCAAAAAAAACACAGGAAAAAGACAAATTTATTTGCATACAAAAAATCATATATTACCTACATTTACAAAGAGCTTTCTTTAGACATTGAGCATAAAATGTAAGTGCTAATGCTTCTCATAAACAAAAAAACTGATAAACACAAACATGGCATTGGTCACATTCATCATTGCAAAATACTATCAAAACAGGGAGACCTGGCGCATGTATCCCCGCGTCTAAATTGTAGGTTAGACGCGCCCTCAGACGCGCTCCAAAGTGAACCTTCTATCCAGCGCGTCTATCTTCACATCTAAGATGCAGCACAGACGCGCTGTCAGACACACATTCCAGGTCAATGCGCGTGTATAATCGCGTGTAAGCTGCAAGTCAACCTTCTGTCCAGCGCGTGTATCATCACGTGTACATTGTAGAGCACACACAACAGCACACGCGCTCTTATACGCGCCCTCAGACGCTATGAGAGGAAACATTTTTCGCGTCTATATCTGCGTCTACACTGAAATGTAGAAATGCTATCAGATGCGCTCAGTCGACTGATTTTAGGCCGACGACCGCCATTGATGATTTACAAAATGCAATACATAATGGAATCACAAATCGTAAATATACAGAGAGAGCAAAGAGAGGAAGAGAGAAACAAAGAGAGAGAGAGAGAGAGAGAGAGAGAGAGAGAGAGAGAGAGAGAGAGAGAGAGAGAGAGACTCACCTTGGGTGTTTGGTGTGGCGGGTGGTGGTGCTTCTTCCTTCTCCTTCTTCCTCTCCTTGGTAAGTTACCCTCCCTTGATGCTTGCTTGCTTGCTTGCTCTTTCTTCTTGTTCTCCTCTCTCTTATTCTCTCTTTTTTCCTCTCCTTGGCTTTCCTTTTTCCCTTCTTGTGTGTTTGAAATAAAAGAAGAGGTGAGTCATGAGAAGGTGAGGCATGAAGAGACTAGGTGAGGCATGAAGAGACTGCATGTCAGCTAAACTCAAGCTTCAGAACCGCAAAAAATGCAGTAAAGGAAAGGCGCAGTTTGAAAAGAAATGATTTAAGTATGGTTTGAATTTTGACGTGTGCGTCTATTTTCGTGTGTATATGCGCGTCTATTTTTCAGGTAGACGCAAGTATAGACGTGAACATAGACGCGAAAATAGATGCAATATAGACGCGTAGGTAAACCCGGATATAGACGCGCATTTAGGCTTTATCATAATTTTTTGTTTTTAAGATAAGTTTTGATAGTGAATTATTATCATAAGTTTTAATGTATTTATGATGATTTTTATGTATTTAAAATTAAGATCTTATGTAAACATATGAATGACAAATATTTTGATGTTGTCATGAATTAGGTTTAATCATGTCGACGTCGTCATCACCTAGTGCGGTGCAAGCTGATGAGTCAATGAGCACATCCTCAAGTGAGGATGAAACATTGCCTCTTCATAATCGAGATGCATGGCTACGACGAAAAATTAAATGCATGTGTGATCGTTATCGAGAGTGTATTTTTCGAGCATGTCAAATTGCAATGTCACACCTGGGCTTGTATGGAGAATGGGACCGAGATAAATCACCGGTATTCATTGTTTTTTTTTACCACTAAGATTGCATGTCTATGTTACGAGAATTATATATCAACATACATGAAACTCCCTTTTGTGGTTGAGCAGGATGCGGTGCCACATCCTCATATGCTCCCTCCCGGGCGTCGAGAGGCTGCAAAACGTCGACACGAGGAGGCAGAGTCTTCAAGAAGAGTAGAGACTGAGGACCATGATAGTAGCCCTCATGAAATGCCCCATCAAGTCATAGAGGATGAGATTTTGGACAACATGTACACCATCTATTTTCGCAACCAGTTCAGGGAGAAGGTCACTCTACGAAGCGAGACGATCCACTATATGTAGCATCATCTACTCCATTGTATAAAGGTTGTACGTACTCCATTCTTTGTGCATCCCTCCAGATACTTAACTTGCAAACAATTTATGGATGGAGTAATGTCAGTTTGGATGCCTTATTGAAGTAGGTATCAATTCAGTTTGGCTTATGAATCATAATATTAATTATTCTATTTTAAAATCAGACAGAAATATATGTTGGTGGTTTTTTAACTCACTTTTAAAAATATATGCAGGTTATTATCACAAATGCTTCCAAAAGGAAACAAATTGCCAACTAAGAGAGAGCAAGCAAGACATTACTTGACATCTCTGGGAGGCCTCGATTATGTCAAGATCCATGCATGTGTCAATGATTGTGTCTTATTTCGTGGGATTCATGAGTTCGCACGAGAGTGTTCTATTTGTGGCGAATCAAGATACGAAGTGGAGATGAAGTCAATGGATGTGCCTCGTAAGGTTTTGCGATATTTTCCGATTGTTTCACGTATAAAACTTATATTCAAGTGTAAGTCTATTGGAAAGCTCATGTCATGGCATGCTAGTCATCGTTCAAGTGATGGAAAATGGAGGATTCTTGCAGACACACCGGCATGGCAACATATAGATAATTTGTGGCCCGTTTTCAAAGAAGAGCCAAGAAATTTGAGATTTGGTTTAGGTATGGATGGAATCAATCCATTTGGTATCAAAAGCACATCATACATTGTATGGCTAGTGGTATTGGTGAACTATAATATTCCTCCATCCATGGCAATTAAAAAGGGACATGTAATATTGTCCCTTCTGATTCCTGGAAAGCACAAGATAAAAAACATGGACATTTACTTAGAGCCTTTGATTGAAGAGTTAGAAATATTATGGGAAGATATTGAGGTGCAAGATACAAGTGCATCTGCATCCTTTAGAGATTTCACATTGAAGGCCATGTTGTTGTGGACCATGCACGACTTTCCAGGATACAGAGAGTGTTCAGGTACATGTATATAACTCTATATTTGAAATTCAAGACTTAAATCAATTGCATTTTATTAATTCACTTGTTTTTTCAGGTTTAACCACGTCAGGATATCATGCACATCCTATTTGCGGTCCCTCTCTAGTTTCCTCTAGGCCGGCACGTTTAAAGAAGGTTATCTACGACAATCATCATCGATTTCTTCCTATTGACCATCCCAAATATGTTCTCCCTACTAATGAAATGACTCCACAATCTCTAACCATTCAAGATTGGAAGGAGAGATGGATTAATGCCGACAGCCACCCTCCACTCGGCATGAGCCGGTAAGAAGTGCATTTCTCTCGATTGACTTTAAAGTATTTAGCATGATGAATTGTTTACATAATATATTGTTTGTTTGTTAGGTTCTCTATATTTTTTCGTCTTCCGTATTGGACTGAACTCAAGATCAATCACCTATTGGACCCCATGCACATATTCAAAAATGTTGTATCTACATTATGGGATCACTTGATAGGGGCTCGTGATTCAGTTAATGTAAGAAGGGATTTACGTAACATTGGTCGCATGAGACGAGCCTGGCCACGCATTGGACCTAGAGGAAAGATTGAGCTATCCCATGCACCTTGGATGTTGTCAAAGAATGAGGAAAAAATAGTGAAGGAACAAATATATAGCTTTCGAACACCCACAGGATGTATGAGATGTCTCAAGGGAGCCTTCATAAAGAAAAAGAAAAGAGGTGTGGAGCAACTATCTGGTTTGAAGTCCCACGATTAGCACAAAATGATTCAAGTAAGGGTATCTCTAACCATGAATATAGTAATTAGTGGAATGACTGTGTAAACTTTGGGGTATGATGACTTTTTCCTCAACTAATCATTTGATCTATGAATATTGTTTACATTCAGTTCGTACTTTCTACTAGCATATCCCATTGTATATCCAAAGATGTACGTGATATCATTTTCAAGATGGGAGAGCTTGTGAGGTGTGTATACATTGTATTTTTTCATTATATATCTTTGAATTTCTACACAAAAATAAACAAGCACATCATACATCTTGACAGATACGTGAGCTTGAAGGAAATAGATCCAAACACATTGCAAGATGCTCGAGTATTATCTGTTGAGGTGGTTTGTTTGGTGGAGGAAAATTTTCCTCGATCCATTTTAACTACTCAATTACATTTACTCGTACATTTGATTGATGAGATCGCACTTTGTGGGGCAGTTCATGTAAGGTGGATGTTTTTTCTTAAGCGATTCATGAAAACCTTGAAAGATTTTGTAAGGCAAAAAGCATGGCCTGAGGGAAGCATGGCTCAGGGTTGGTTAGTGCAATCATCCCTTGTTTATATCTCTAAATATCTTGCTGAAGTGGATCCCTCTCAACCACGACTATGGAAAGATGATGAAGACTTGAGGATGACCTCTATAGTACCTCAAGGAAAAGGAATGAGTAAAGTGCTAACAAAAAAAGAACTTCCTAAGTTAAGTAGTTTTTGTGTGCTCAATAGTGATGTAATGAGAAAATGGGTGACACTATATAATGAAGCAAGGGCAAGAAGAAAAAGTGAAAGATAAGAATTTTGCACTAGATATGGACGTAATGTCTCATTTCCAGATCATCTAAATGTGCTCCCACGTCATATTGATATAGATTGGTTACATGAGGAAATAGAGAGAATGGAAAAAGACGAGGAAATTAATATATCTCAAGAAGAGTGGGAATACGCACGAGGTTGCTTATCAAAGGTGAGACATATTATCAATTAATTTGTTTCTATAAGTTTTATTTTATATAAATAATTGACATGTTTGATCTTTTATCTTTTACTACTAGTGCACATTATTCAATGCACTTTGGTGTGAGGGTAAACATCTTCGAACTCATGAATGTATAGATGAAAAGAGAAAAACCCAAGATTGTGGTGTCCTTGCTCACTTCGAGGATGCCAATGGTACCATGGAAGGTTATTGTGGCTTGATCCAAGATATTCTGAAGCTTGACTTCAGACGATTCTTTATATATATACTAGATATAAAGTGGTTTAAAGAAGTAGTAACAAATGGTGAGCATTGCACAATCAGACGTCATCCAAGTAATTTTCTAATCATTGACTCTACAAAATTTCACCAAAACAAGAATGACACATTAGTACTACCTCAACAATGGGAGTAGGTATATATACAAAGGCTAATTTTTGTATATGTATACATGTGATACATATACACAATATAATAAGTACTTAAGTTTTTTGTTTTTGTTTTTCAAATATAGGTTGTGTATCATCCAATGGTAAACAATAACCGATGGTGGTATGTCATCCCTATATCTAATCGTTCAAAACCAATAAATATATGGTAATATTACCGACATGGAGATAGCAGATGAAAATCCAACAATTAATGATGATGTGCATGATGACACCATAATGGATGATATGCGTGATATAGTACAAGATGAACCTCGCGAGGATGTTCAAGGAAATGTAGAAGAAGACAATAATGTGATTGTCGATGATATTGATGAAGTTATTGAGCAATATAGCAACACATCTGATAGTGGGATAGACTTATTTGTTTCGTTATCTCTTGGTAACATAGACCTAGAAGTAGAAAGTTTAGCAAGGGCTGATCTCATTGAAGATGAGATGGATCATTCACTGTAGCATACTTAATTTGCTTATTGATTCAATGTGTATTCCTAATTCTATAGTTTTTATCATGCGCACACGTGCATACTCAAGAATTAATAGTCAAGTTTAAAGCTAAATTGAATTTTCCATAATAAAAAGGAAGTATCTTTTATCATCTTCAAGTACATAGAGAAATTACGAGATACATATTGCAATGTCTGCTACTAATTGTAAGGTTTCTGTCGCTTGCCGCTAATTACTTATACCAGGCTTGTCAACTAGAGGAACTGCCATTCATTAGAGAGCAATGAAAAAGTAATTATTAACTCTATTTTTTTAGTTCAATGATTCAATGTGTATTCTTAATTCTATGGTTTGTATCATGCGCACATGTGCATGCTCAAAAATCAATTTGAGGTGGTTAAATAATTATTAACTTTGATTTTTTAATTATGTGAATTGCCAATTTTAGGTGGTTAAATAATTGTGCATCTGTTGGCGTGTCTATATTAGCGTCTATTTGCGCGGATATATAGACACAAAATTCACGTCTATCTACACGCACGTTTACACGGACTTATAGACGCTATGATAGACGCGCCCGACTTTGCGCGTCTAACATGCGCGTCTATGCCTCGTTTCTGTTGTAGTGCGATAAAAACCCCTCCGAAAATGTGAGTTCAAAATAATGTATTTTTAAAATATCAAATTTTTACATTTTTTACATATAGAAGGGTGTAATATAAAGGGGTTATTTAGAGATTGAAAAGAAAAGGGTTATGCTTTATTCATGAAAAATTCACAGATATGAATATTTATAAATAGGCCTTGAACACACGTGATATAAATGATATATATATATATATATATATATATATATAGTAACTTCCTCGAGGGTGGACAAGTTAGAGAGTGGCTAAGGTTGTTGCCTATGCTTTATGGGCTCATCACACTACTCGTAGTGTGACTATAGGTTATATGCTAGCTGAGTTGATGTATGGGCAGAAGCAACCATGCGTACAAAGACTTGTACACTTACTTGGAGTACTTTATGATAGCCATAAGAAGAAATGACTAGAGAGGATCTTTTGGTTCTTTGTGGCTCTTTGTATTTCTCAGTTGTTGAAGAGAAGATCTAATGATATTGACAAAGCAGTTCAAAATCTCAAAGAGGCCAAACTTCGCAATAAAGATTGATTTGATAGTAAACATAGATTGAGACCTAAAGAGATTGAGGAGGGAGATTGGGTGTTGGTCTTTGACAAGAGTCTAGACAATCAATTTAGTGCTATCCACAAGGCTTCAAGTTGGTGTTTTGGGCCTTATTTGGTGCAACATGTCCATGACAATGCTATATATTCCTTGGTAAAGCTTGATGGTACGGCCTTGTAGATTCTAATTGCAGGGAAGAGAATCGAATTATTCAAGAGAAGAGATGATGTAGCCTATGTAGTTGAGGAGTTGGATGATGAGATTTATGATGGAATTAAACTAGGAGATGATGAAGATGTAGATATTGCTTATGTTTTTACTAAAGATGAGGAGATCACATTTATCATCGAGCTTGGTGGTGATGAGGATGGGTAGCTCTAGCCCATATAGAGGATGTGCAGGTTTGGAGGGGGCAGATGTCATGACACTGCATGTCCATCATTGCGAACATGATGGCAGAGTTGCTCAAGTTCATTTAACTGGTTGTAATATTCTTAAAACTCGCACAATAACTTGGAAGCAACAAGATTTTGTTGGGCTGATAGACCCATTCTCTGAATGTCTTTTGCATAGCAATACCATAATCCTATAAAGAATATTCATCTTTGAGCATCTTTTTGAAGACATTCCAGTTTGAATCTTGTACAAATAAATCACTCACTCTAACCCGCAAAACAGGTGTGACAAGCCATAAGAAATAGTTGCTCCAGTTGGTAGGAACTCCAAAGAAGCGCATCTGGCTTTCAAAAGTTTTAAGATAAGCTGAGACATTGCGGCCGTCAAATAATTTACGTTCACTTACCACACTCTCAATTGCTTTGGTTGATCCATGTGTATGCTCTTGCTCTTGATGTAGCATTCATTGTTGATCCAATAGTTATTGATATAGCTACTGCTATTGCTACATAGATAACTACATCTGTTGATTCTGCATCATAATAGCCCAAGAAAGAATTTGCAATAAATTCTTCATCTCATCGGTCGAAAAGGAAGAAGCACTCGAAGATGAAGTGGGTGGAGTATTTGAAGAGTCTCCCATCTCGACAATTAGAAATGACACTTTCATGTCGGGTTCACCAGGTGTCGCACGGAAATCGTGCAACGGCTGGGGGGTTCATAAATGTCACTTGTTGCAGGGACGCTAAGTGAGATGAGAATAATGGATCAAAAGTACTCAAGTCAAGATAAAATAATAGTTAGGATTATCATTTGTACGATTTAATATGCGGCATGAAAAGGACAAGTGATTGGGAAGTATTTTTGATAGAGCAGATATGGTACTTTCAAGTATTAAGGTCCCAAAGGTTGAGAAAGGCCTTTTCCTTGCCAATATGACTTAAACTATTTGTGTTAGATCTATCTTTAAAACTCATATGTGGTGTCAAGAACATCGTATTAACCTCAAATAGAAGCCTTCAACCTTCAGACATAATCCGGTACATAACATCCATTCAAAGGTGACATTGCTGTAAGCTCACAAAGCTCCAGAATCTAGATCATTTAATAGAGACTTGAGACATCAATCTTGTCCAAAGCTCGGAAGTCAAAAAGCAACCATCTTGTGAAAATCATGAGTGTAAGGGACAATTTATCTTCAGGACAAGTCTTTAACCAACATAAAGAAGAAGAGCCTCAAATCATTGCAATTGCCTCAAAGTACAACGGCGGGGTGGCACCCTTAGCGTCGTAATTCAGAACTTATGCTCCCTTGCTCATCGTAGCATTTGTCACATATGAAGTTGAAGCATGATATTAACAACATCTTTCAGCTTCCATGGTTTCGTAACGGAGTACATTAAGTCGAAGGTGGCTCGATATGACTCAAGGCGGCGACTGTACATGCTAGCCTTATAACCACGTGGAGATTCAATGTGTGCACCAAATCATTCGGGGATCCTCAGTCTTTCAGAATTTACTTCATAACTTCTCTTTAGCATGGAGCAGGTAAAAGGGAGCTTCACTCTCTTATCAAGTGAAGTCAGACTCGTCAGAGGTGAATATGCTGGAGGCGTTGTCAGAGAAGGTGGTGCGTCAATCACTGGGACGTCCTCCAATTTGAATTAGCAATGAAATAGAAGTCATATGGAGAGCTCACGGGTCTTCTTCTCGTTGTCTGAGCACACCCGTTACGTCATCATCGTTGTTGCAGCCATCGCCGACGCTCTCCGTTCTCCTTTTCCCGATGTTTGCGTAAACTTCAAAAAAAAAAGAACTGGAGAATAAATTAGATTGCTACCCAGGATGCAAACACCACTGAAAGCTCAACGAGGTCTTCATCGTCATTTTTCCCCTTTCAGCTTCGCCTTCAACTTCTGCTCTGTTGTCGCAGTTCTCAAGTCTTTTTTCTTCTGATTCAGTTAGTCATGTACGGGTCAGGATAGATTACAAGCGGGGTTTTTTGTCGGATGCACACATAGGCTGGAAGAGACTTCGATGATAGGCCCCACACTCGCAAACGTTTTTGCTTTTTGAGGTGGTTATATGCAGAATAGACACAGGGTAAAACTGCGATTCACCATGGAGCTATGCCCATGCCATGGTCACGCATCCATGAGGTCTGTCGGCGCCTTGATTCCTCACGCTCTGGCCCCTATTAATAGTCTTCACCACTACTAACGGACGTTTTAAAAAGCTAATAAAATTCTTTTGGTACTACAATTGTGTCTTCTTTAAACCTAGCCCTTTGAGGTTACTAGGACATACAAATAGAGCTATAGTCAAATCTTTTCAATTTTTATGTGTATTTAATATGGATACATACAATATTGGAAATTTTTTGGTAGTACAGTTTTCTCTAGACTTAGCCCTTTGAGTTTACTAGATCTTTCTAACAGCTACACATAAAACTACTACTACTTTCCAAAGCAACAGTTCCACTTATCTAATCCCTTTGAGTTTGTTAGAGCTTTCTAACAACTAGGTAGAAAACTACTAATACTTTCCAAAGCAATAATTTCACTTTTTTAATCCCAACTAATTTTTGGATCCAAAATCTTTGTCTAGAAAATATTGTATTGTACACTTGATTGGTTTGAAATTTTTGAAGGGCCGAAATGGATTATATAAGATTCTTCAATTTAGCTTTCCATAAATTATATAACCCCTCACTCAAGCTTGATATAGTTTAGAAAGGACGATTTATGGAAGGAGGTGTTATAGATAAGTAAAGGCATGGGCAAGAAATGGTGTTTAACTTGAGTGCCCAAGTGTACAATGATACAAAGATGTCATTAGGTTAGTGGTAATGGGTGCACCAATGATGAGATCAATAAACGTAAATGGAAATACTGTGATGATATTTGAATTTCTAAACGACAATGTTTTGGAAAAAAATACAAATATTGACAATGTCATTAAAAACTTGGTCCATCATATGTGTCAAGGTAAGAAAATGTGGATCAACTTGAAGCCTTGCTTGCTTCTCCCTCCTCACATGCCTTGTCTAATTTGCATTGCATTGTTACCTTGATTTTTTCAGGAGGCTTTGGGAATGAGGGGAGCTTCCTCACTTGTTCTTTAGTCCTTAAAACTTTCTTGTGACAACCTGGCTTAAAGAATGGACATGCCCTAGCTAGTGAGTTCCCAAAGCCATCCTCGACAGGCTACAAGCTATTAAGTGGGTGTGGTAGTTGCGACTTTGATGCCTTTGCTTGTTGAACAGACATTTGCATCTGAAGAGCAAGACATCGAGAAAACTCCAACAATGCCACTTCACCATCTGCCAAGCACACATTTTTTTAAGACAACCATAACATCCATAGTAGGTCAAAGGTAAAATTTATCATAGCCAACACCTACCACACTGAAAGGGTGTCTCCTCAACAATTTGGCACATTTGCACAATCTTGTCCTCATTTGATATCATCAATGAGCCTAGGAACAAACCACGTTCAATCAATGAATGCTAACTCGCAACAATTTAACAATGATGGCTTAAAGTTATTTATACCTACACCAACCCCACATGGAGACATGGGAAGTGGGTCCTCAACATCGATCGAGTCCATGTGGCATAAGAATCCATGACCTATCAAACTTTTCGAGGCATAATTACTTCGCAATCTAGCTTGTAAAGCACAATAATAAACTTTTACCAAAAAAAATGGCTTATGTGGAACATCTTTGGTAGATAAGTCGTACAAGTCCATGGATGCCTTGATGACATGGGAAAATTGTAAACCACCAATCATCAATACCTTTGCTTGATGTTTGCAAAGGTTGCCAGGCATGGTCCACTCACATGAGCAACATGCCCAATTGCAATTTGCATTCTCCACTTTGTGCCATAGGTCACTTTTGCTCTGGCTTTTCACTATTAATAGGGGCCAGAGCGTGAGGAATCAAGGCGCCGACAGACCTCATGGATGCGTGACCATGGCATGGGCATAGCTCCATGGTGAATCGCAGTTTTACCCTGTGTCTATTCTGCATATAACCACCTCAAAAAGCAAAAACGTTTGCGAGTGTGGGGCCTATCATCGAAGTCTCTTCCAGCCTATGTGTGCATCCGACAAAAAACCCCGCTTGTAATCTATCCTGACCCGTCATGTACACCACAACAATCGTTGAATTTTTGCAGCTTATTAAGGATCGACTTAAACTCTTGTCCCATGCTTGCTGAAGTCCCTCTTGAGCTTCGTCTGCCGTTTTTGCAACACTCCTCCTCCTTCATCTTCGTAAGAGCTCCTTGATCATCACTTTGTCACTTTTGTCACCTTCAGCAGCTCTAAACGTCCTCCACCTTCGTCCTGCATGGTCACCTTCTTCGTTCTCGCTCCCTTTGTCCTCTTGTGTGATTTCTCCTTCCGCTGGACTGTAGGTCGATCAGTCTTTAGCTTTGTCCTCACGTTCCCATCCTTCGTTCAGCAGCTTTTGTCACCCCGCCGCCTTCATCACATCTCCCTCCCTCCTTATATATTCAGCGCCACCCTGAAAGCTCCCAGGAAAGCATCATAGCTTTTAAGTTATTAATCTTCTCGTTCCCTACTTTCCTTAACACATACTTTTGACGTCCTCCTCTTTATATCATCGATCCGAATTCAATATACAAAGCACGGTGCTTTTCTTTTCAGAAAAGCTTTGATCTTTAACATCAATGATGATGTCTTGCCGCGTTCTTTTCATAACAACAAAAGCTTCTTTTGATCGCTAATGGTGTGCTTTAAAGTACAGGGCTGCGTCATCCTACGTACGATCCAAAAAAGTGCCATTTACTTGTCAAGCGACCTGCCCTTGTGATTAACAAAATACCACCTATCATTGCCCACAATAATTGCCATTATTTTACATTCCATTGATTTCTCTCTTTTTCTTTGTGTTAATGCATCTGATGAATGGTAACAATTTAAGGCTTTACTTGTTCAAAAGAAAAGACACAAATGCCTTCTGTTGGGTCCATGCTAGAAACGTGAATTGTTTCAATTCCATGAGATCAACTTATTGAAGTAAATATTGAAATGGTAGCCGATAAACTGAAAGTCGAAACTCAAAGCCATCTCCATACACTTAAAGTGTTCTCTTTGATCCAATAGTTATCCATTCTCTTCTTCATCTTCATCGTTCGACAGCTCTTTTGCAGTGCTCTTCTCAGTCCACAAAGAGATGAGGTAGTTGATCAAGTCTTTCAACCTCTTCTCATCAATGTTTTTCCCTCTTCTTCTTCTTTGATAGAAATCTTTTAGCTTCGTCAAGGACATGTAGATGCAATTGAAAGAATAATTCAACAACACCCAATGTATGTCATCATTGCAACTTATAGCAATCCAAGTAGAGCATTATAGAATATTTCTTCTCATCTCAGTGAGAGTGTTTTCAACAACATCCATATCTCATACAAGAATTGCCATCACATTGGATTAAGCCATCCCTTGTGTATTCACACTTATTCATTATGCCTTCTTTCATAAACTCCATTATGAAGTACACACCCATGGATTCTTAAAAACATACATTCTCTTTGTAGTAAGAAGCTATTTTTCATGCAATTTGTCCTAGCAAGATTATGCCATGTAATGAAACTTCATGCCCAAACACTCATGCAGTCTGCAATTAGAATCCATGCTATGCAATCAATCAAGCAATGCTCCCACACAAAAAATTATGAATGCATTGAAGAAATTATGCCTAGCCTAACTATATATGCTCGTGCGTCATGCAAATGCAAACACAAAAGAAACATACAACAAAAAATAAACTCATAATGACATTGACTTAAGAGTCCAAAATTTTGGCAAAAAATTCTGCCCTCAGGTCTGCAATGGTAGACGTACAATGTCACAACACCGTTCTAGCAAGAATTGCGATAGGCTCTGCCATAATGATGATTGGATTTGCAATAAGATTTTGTGAAGGTGAGTTTACACCTGCACTTGATGTAGGCTGACCTACTAAGGGAAGGGGAGTACTAGAGCTTCCTTCTCCCAATGGATTACTTGTGGCTCTATGACTACTAGATCCACTCCCTCGTAGGAATATTGGACTACTATGTTGAGGGGAATACCTCCTCAAGAACTGGACACATCGCCTAGCTCTTTCTTGATTTTGGATCTCAACTAAATGGTGTTTATGAATAAACAATGGATCAATCTCAATGTCCTTTGGCATAAACTAGCAAAATGGTCCCTAGACAACCAAGATTCAAGGACTACCACTTATAAGCGGCTCCTAATAAATGCACCACTTGTCGCGACTCAAATATGGCCCAACACTGACTCTTTAGGCACTAGCTAGGCATCTCTACACTCAAATAACACACCTCTCGGTGTCACGGCCAGGAGCATCTAAGGGACACACTGCCCTAACTTCTATCGTGTATTTTACATTTGTTGTGGATTGTAATCCAATAGTTAAGCCTTCCCCACACTCCTTAGAGGGACTCTCTACACATATCAATGTAAAAAATCACATAAGAGTAGACAAAGGAGGCACCCCTCAACTAAATGTTGTGACCCCACTACGGCTCTCCTACACCTCGAGGATTGGCTCCTCAATGCATCGCTAACACAAATGGCACATACATCACAAACTCCACTCTTGTTTTCAAACGTTCCAGGAGATATAAATATTTTCCTCACTAAATACTCCCTAGGGAAACTGATTCTCTAAACCTATAGCTTAGGATATCTCACATATCCCTCCTTCAAAACCCTCAAAAACCCTCATTTTCCCTACTCCTTAGGTTATGCATTCATTGATAAGTGTAGGAAGCATTTTTTATGTGTTTTTCTTTATAAAAGAGACAAAGACTTCACTTTAACACAATGACAAGGCTGAATTCAAGCTTTTCACTCATGCTCTAGCCATGTCACACATGCAATACATAAATCTTATTTTTTCTTATTTTTTGAATGCAAAAAACTTATTTTTTTCTATTTTTATTTATTTATGCATAAAATACTATATTTTCTCATTTTTCTATTTGGATTGATCATGTGTGCTAAGAATTAATTTTATATTATTTTTTAATTATACAAGAACCCCATAAACATGACCACAAAAACCCCAAAATTAACCATTTTTTTAAAAACCACATAATTGCCGGTTTTGCGGGTTTATGTATATTATGTGACTAAATTTTCTTATTTTCTTTAGGTTCTCTAATAGATTATAGTATTAATAACCAAAGACAATCATTTCCAAACAATTTCAACCAAAATCTATTATAAAACAAATAGAACGATCGCTTACGCATAAAAACACACTTTCTAAGACTCATATTTCAAGGTTGGGAGGCCGCTGATGCTCTTTCTTGGCCGTTGATGCTCTTCCATAACCCGATCTACGATCCTTTTCACTCTAGCACCATCACTCCATCAACATCTTTCATCAAACCCAACCCCTTTTCTCGTAGAATCAAGTATATGAATATGCAACAAAAGGAGAGAGGAGAGAGAAGAGAGAAAGGCTAAGAAATCAAATTTTCATTTCCTTGATCATAGATCAGGCTTCCATCTCTCTCTCTCTCTCTCTCTCTCTCTCTCTCTCTCTCTATTGAGGTGTATTGAAGGGGCACAAATTCATCCAAAAATGGGGCACAAAGCAAAAAACACCCCCTCCTCTTCTCGGGCAATAATTTTCATATATTTTTAATCTACATTTCATTTAATATCATTTATTAAATGTCCACATTGAGAAAACCACTTTCGCACTGCTCGGCGAGGGTTTTCGGTCTGCTTGGAGGGGCAAATGGACTCAAAATTGTGATCCATCTAGGTAGATGACTCACTGATGTCGAAATCTATAAACCTTGACCCCGTCGTGAACTTTCTAGCACTCGAATCACATAGCTACTTTAGAGCGCTAAACCTTGTGGGAAATAAATGGGGGGTCAAATGACCTTTGATCGACAAATGGAGACTTGTGGTGCATTCCTCGTGTCAAAATCAAGTTAGAAAAACTCTAGCTTGATGATCCACACCGTTCAAATTTTTATGAAAATTTTCTCCTTGATGCCTCCCGACCATTTTTTGCTTCAAGAATGGGCTCAAACACTTAAAAAACGGGTCCCAAAATTGAGCTCTCATACGCACAAAGCAAGTTGCTTTTTCAACTAGCTTGGGAGATCTCATGCAAAAAGAAGGGCTTTTGAAATTGCGTGGTGCGCAATTGCAGTTTACCCACAACAAAGAGCACTCCAAACCGGGCAAAGGAGTGACCTAAAAGAATTATGAGGTGTCCTAAGGTTTTACCCCTGTTTCAGAGCCAACAGAATCATTAGATTTGTGATTTGAGTAGCAGAGAAAAAGTTAGTATTTGATGCATATTTTTATTCTATAAGGGAACTCCACGAGATCTAATGCTTGGAGATTGCTTTTGAGTAGTGCCAGACAATAAATTTGTTTATCATCTGAGGTTCTATCAATACATAGTGCTTTGATTCATTGTGCTTTTTCTTTATCTTGTGTATCCCTTGTCTATTCTTTCTCTTCTCTTCTATCTCCTATTTTCTACTTTCTTCTATCTCTCATCCTCGGTGGATATAGCCTTTCGACTAAAACCACCATGACATTGGTGAACCCAATGTAAAAGGTCTTAAAATGAAAGACAAGATGGAAAACCTTCAAGCACAATTTCTAGTGATGTTTTGCAGTAGCTAGTGCAGAATAGAAACATGCTTATGCACATACAACAACAACAACAAGTGATGTAGGCTTCTACTCAAACATAAACTATTGTGATAAATGCTCTACAAGCAGTTGAGCGTGAGATGAAGTTATTTAATGGCAGGAATGTATATGTATATTTGTATACCTATGCTCAAAAGATGGAGTTCTTTGGGGTAGTTCAACGTGCACGGAGCCAATATTTTGTAGGAGTCACTATACATAAATTGAAAGCATAAGTTATTGAATTGTATATGCAAGATGTTGACTGGGTAGATTTCAAGAAGACAGTCAAGGAGGAATTTTACATTGAAGACACCAGTTTCATTACCTGCAAGACTTTCGAATAGTGGGTTTTACAACCCAATAAGGGTCTTGTGGTTACAGATTTATTAAGAGAATTTAAAAGTCAGTTTGAATAGTTACATCTTGCATAACAACAAGATATTACAAATCAAAAAATTCAATTGTTTTTATAAGCAACAGATCTTGAGCTTCAAGAGAAACTTGATGATTTGTTAGAGGATCAGACTATAGAGACATGGCTTAAAATAGAGTGGAGGCATGTTAAGAAAGTTGTTACTGCACTGGTGAAAAAGTATAGAAGAAGAGAAAGATTATATGTATTTAGCTTTTTCACTGGTACGGGCAAAATAGTAGATGTATCCAATAAGCCACCCACTTCTATGGCTAACCCTATGGCTTCACCTATTATTCCCATTGTTAGGGAAGATGTATTAGATGAAATGGTCAAAGGTATGCGGGATCTTCGATTGAAGGTCACAAAATTGGATGAGAAAGGACAAGAGGAAAGGGGATGGGCAACAACCCCTAAACCAAGGAAAAGATGTATCTAGTGTGATAGTTTACAGCATGAAAGGAAGGATTGTGCTACTTCTAAGGAAGCCTTGGCATGATAGCTCATCTTTTGAAAACATGGCAAGATCCATTCACAAGAAACAGGATGGCCTTTTACTTTGAATTTTGGAAAGGGAGGTATGCAAAAGTTGTTGGAAGACTTGTTGTTCAAAATGCTTAGGGGACTATATATGGTTCTACTTTTGGTCTACAATTGGATAGAATGCTTGGCCGAGTAATGGTTGTGGTCCAAAATGCTTGACCAAGTAATGGCCCGAAAGGCTGTAATATGGACACGTGCTTTGCATGCAACTCTCAGGGGGTTCACTATATATATATATTCTCTATATAACGTGCATTCATGGCCTATTTATAAATATCCGAATCTGTGAATGCATATTTTGAACTCCTTATTTTGAACTCACGTTATGTATACATATATTTATGAGTGACCCCCCCCCCCCCCCCGCCCGAGATGGAACTGAAAAGAGGAAAGTTACTGATAGAGAAATGTCTTACGAATGGTAAGACATTCATGATATAACTAATTAAGAATCTTTTGTAGATGCATATTCAGTGGATGCATATTCAACAAAAGGGCAAAACACGAATGTACTTGTGAAAGAGAAATGGAAGAGAGATGAAGATAATCTAGGGATATCTAAGAGAGTGACAAGAAGAAGTGTGGATCCTCCTAAAGTTGCAAATTACTCACCTCATGAGCATGTTATGGAAGAGGTTTTACACAAGCAGAAATAGGATAGCAAGCAAGAAGGAAAACAACTGGGATATAAGTTACAGTCTAATATTGAGACTGCCACAGATGCCTTGGAAGATCCTATAGTGGAAGACTCAACCATTGCATCTATAGATTTTCTTAATGCATTTGAAGAGGTTTATGAAGATCGTGTTTTACTTGATGCAAGGACTCAAAGAGAGATTGGTAACTTGTTGGATGCACATGATTTGCAGTATAAAGTTATCATTTATGAGAATCTTTCGTAGATGCATATTCAATGGATGCATATTCAACAAAAGGGCAAAACATGGATGTATTTGTGGAAAAGAAATGGAAGAGAGATGAAGATAATCTAGGGATATCTAAGAGAGTGATAAGAAGAAGTGTGGATCCTCCTAAAGTTACAAATTAGTCACCTCATGTTTACACAAGCAGAAATAGGATAGCAAGCAAGAAGGCAAACAACTGGGATATAAGTTACAGTCTAATATTGAGACTACCACAAATGCCTTGGAAGATCCTATAGTGGAAGACTCAACCATTACATCTATAGATTTTCTTAATGCATTTGAAGAGGTTTATGAAGATCATGTTTTACTTTATGCAAGGACTCAAAGAGAGATTGACAACTTGTTGGATGCACATGATTTGTAGGATAAAGTTATAAATTATGAGACAATTCATGAGCTCAAGGATATGCCTTTAGATGTAATGCTTCATACCTAGAAAACGTTTTAGATGCTTTGTTAGAGGCCTTGATAGGCAATTCAACGATGCTTCAAGATATAGAATGCTTTACTATTTTTGGTGATGGTGAGAATGTGTAGGATGTAAGTGAGGCTCAGTTTATGTTTGATGTGGTACACAATTGTCAATAAGATTTCTATGCACTGGACTTCGAAAGAGCAGGCATGTTGCTATGTATTTGTTGATGGGTGCATTGATAGCCTGCATATGAAGATTGAACAACCTCTAGTATATGATGCGCACCCAAGGCCTTATGACCCTAGAGGGGATACTAGGTTTGGTTCAAGAGTTATACAAATATTGAGTATTTTGATCTATGATCCAAGGGATACATTCTTAAATGCATGATATGCGACAAGTTGATGCTATGGGTCTCTAACCCAAGTGGTGCATCAGTGGCATATACTGCGGAGGATGTGCAAGTTTAGAGGGGAAGGATGTCATGTCGCTACATGGAAAAATGTAAAAAAACACGGAATGCATCATCATCTAGCTCTCTTATTGATCTAGAGAGTGAATGCCATATTAGTCATTAGTGTTACTGTCCATAGTATGGTTAGTTTCAAAATACGGTATTTTTAAACAAGTTTAGCTTATTTTTGATTTTTTGGATATTTTTTTTGTAAATATCTTAAAAATATATAGAAAAGTTCTAGAATAGGGTGACAAGCAAAAGAAAGTTACTTTTTCAACTAGTTTGGGAGCTCTCATGCAAAAAGAAGGCCTTCCAAAATCCTACCGCCCGCCGCGATCACGGTTTATAAGCAGCAAACAACACTTGAACCAGGAGAAGGAGTTAACCTGAAAAAATTTTGAGCAAGTGTCTTGTAGTTTTATCCCCCTTTCGGAGCCAAGAGAACCATTGGATTTGTGGTCTAAGCAGTAGAGAAGAAGTTGGTGTTTGATTCACATTTTAGGTCCACAGGGAAACTCCAGGAGATCTAACACTTAGAGATTACTTCTGAGTAGTGCCAAACAATAAATTTGTTTAACTGCTTAGGTTCTATCAATACATAGTGCTTTGATTTGTTGTGCTTTTTCTTTATCTTGTGTACCTCTTGTCTATTCTTTTTCTTCTCTTCTATCTCCTATTCTCTATTTTATTCTATCTTTGATCCCCAGTGGATACAACCTTTCAACTAAACCCCTCTCACAATGTTGTGAAGGGCAGAAGAAGATTAGATGAAGTAAGAAAGTGGAAAAAGAAGAGTTTTTTTTAATGTATTAAAAAATTTGTAATGTGCCCACCCCTCAATCCCGGGTCACATCTTAGCAGCCCATCGAGAGATCAATTTAGAAGACACTGCCCGACACTCTCAAGGAATGACACAGGGTTTGCTAACTAGGGTCTCTCGAGTCTGCCTCGCAACGGAACTTATCCAATCATTCCCACTATGATTGACCTAAAGTCCGGATTCCTAGCAGTCGAGTCTTCCTAACAGCCTTTAAGCGTCGGTCTTCAGCCGCTCCACTTTGCATAGAAACAACTGGACCCAAACAGACTCATACCGCACTTGCATAGATACATCACTCGACCTCTCTGCTGGTAGGGCATAGTCCCATTCCGATTCCCTAAAAAAATATGGATCAGGGTTCTAACCAACATTGTCTAAGGTCATCGTCCCACCTTCCCTAACATTCCTTGCTAACATTTCCTTTTGAGAAAAGCTCTCGGCTAATCAAGACCACCCTTCCGTAGGATAGACCCGTTGGTCACATCTACCACGCTTCCCTCGGGGGTTATTTTAGTTATCTAATTACCTACCACGTTATGTTTGACACATAAAAGCAGCTTCCTTTATAATTAACCCGTTAGTCACAGGTTCCTTTACATAATTTGGGACACTGACACAAAGACAAGATAAAACAAGATCATACACTTTCTTAATTTATCTTAAGATTAATGTTTGTCGCCTACCCATACAGGAGAATTAAGTGTTCCTTTCTACCTTTGCACAAAAATCCTTCCGTTTCCCGGCAATAAAAACCGAAGGTTTATCCTCCCAAGATTCCGCCTTGTAACTAGTATCAAGGCCTCGAGATCCCATCTCGAGTCATGTAGAACACTTATGTAGGGCCCGGAGGCATTGGGATTTATGTCCAGAGCCCCCACTGGCACCCAAGCGTCCTCCTACTCCAAGTAATTTCCACGGAGATACCTCTCACAACGGGTTCCGTCAACATTCCCGGCGCGGATTCATAACCCCCTTGGTTAGGGTTTGGCAGCTCACGGGGGGTAGCTAGTGCCATATTTTCTTAATTATTCCTTTAAGGAATCAATCATAGCTGAAGCACCCATCTTACAAACAATAACTAAGGAAAACATCCCTTTAATTTCCAATCAAGAAAATATCATTTTCTACATCAAGCAATCATTTTGCTTATAAACCACTTGTCCTTAGTAGGGATCTCCTCTTACCAAGGCAACCAGTCAATTCACTTAGAAATATCCTTTTCGAAACAAGCAAGCATAATCCTTGATCAACGTTCCATTTAGAGTCTGATTACTAGCCAAGCTTAAGCCTGGAGGATATCCACTTCCAATAATCTAAGACAAGATCCTTAAAAACAACTCACAAGCATGTGTGTTTAATCACTCAACTTCTTTTGAATCCCTCTTTCCCTTGGGTTTTTCTCTAGGGTTCCAAGTTGTGAATCCTTGATTTTCTTGCACGTCTTTTAACATACTTAGTAATGTTTAAAGCACATGATTAAATATATTGCATGACTTGTCATATATTCTTTCTATCCTCTCTTAGTACGATGCTATGCGGAATTCTCTAATCAAACTTATCTTGCATGCACATGGTGCGTTTAATATATTAGTACATCCTAAACAATCTTTAACTCTCTTTATATCTAGCAATGAGTACTTGTTCCTAAAGTGCGGGGTCTCATGTGACTTGAGTATATAAAAGTTTAAACTCAATTCACTTATCACCTCTATGCTCTAACATAGGTAAAAGATAATCATATAATGCAAAAAAAAAAAAAACTTGTAAGCGATCCATGAAAGTCTAAGAACCTGTTAGTATTCTAAATGCAATTTTACCCTAATATTTCATGCGGTCTCCAAACATAAACATTGGCTATCATAGGTGAAGACAACTTATTCGTGGTATGCAAGATCAAGACCTATCTTCCGCGTGGAATGCAAGATAGATAGTCCTCTATGCTTCTGTGCAGTTGCATCCTATGAATGGAAGCTAACATTTCATGTATTTATTTTAATCACGAAAGTAAACCATGAATTAAAGTTAATAAATCATGCACTAGACTAAGTGAAAGTCTATCATTGTATGTGATATATTATGAAAACCTTATCATTTCATGTGGCAGAAGGAAATCAATAGTTCTTCCCTCGGCCAAGGAGAATCTGGTTCCGTGAGATTGGGTCTGGAATTGTGCCAATTCTTGCGTTGGCTATACCCGGTGCTCGATTAATGGCTGCAATTCCAACGACTCCATTTGCACCATCAATTCCATCAGTACTTGTACCTTGGGCAACTATGGTAGCTCTCACGATCTTCACTCCTTCGCCACGCTTGGGAGCCATGGTAAGTAACTAGCCAAAAATTTCGGATATGATATCAAGAGGGTAAGGTGATGATGATAGTCAAGAGGGAGGATAGCAAAATCTAAGTCTATCCCTGTCCCTTATCTCTCTCTTCTCTCTCACCCTTCTTCTTCTCCTTCTCTTCCTTCTTCTTCTTCTTCTTGCCTTCTCTCTTCTCCCCCTCCTCTCTCTCTTCCTCCCTTCTTCTTCTTTTCTTCTCTCCTTCTCCTTCTCTCACTCTTCTCCCCTTCTCTTCTCTATCTCTTTTCCTCCTCTTCTCTCTCTTCTCTCTCTTATTCTCCCTCTTTCTTCCTCTCCCTATCTCCTTCTCTTCTTATTCTTATTCTTATTCTTCTTCTCTTTTTCTTCTCCTCTCTCGCTCCCTCTTTCTTCTTCTCCCTCTTCTCTTCTTCTTCTCCTCTTTCTCTTCCTCCCTCTCTCTCCTCCCTTCCTTTCTCTCAGCAGAGGTTGACAACAAGAGATAAGGAGGTGGTATCTTTATTGTTTGCTTAAGGGGGGGGCTATATAGAGGGAAGGGGGTTTATAATTGGGGAGAAAACGATAGTTGGGGGGTAATGGAGTCCCTCTCCTTGCCCTCTATCTCGGTAGCCAAATTTGGTATGTCACCATGCAGTCTACCCCTCCTTCCTCGTTACGATCATCTAATCCTCGTCAGCTGCTGCATCATCACATTCGACCTCATCGTGATGTCCCCTCCTACTGCCGTCATCTTCCACTTCCTCCCTCCACCACATGTCGGCGCGACGACAGGGGGCGATTAAATTTTTCTTTTGAAATATTTTCTTTTAAAAATTAGGGGGGGTTTGTTCCTCCATGGTGCAGGCCCATAGCGGGACATTACATTCTCTCCCCCTTAGAGGAATCGAGATGTCCTCATCTCGAAAAGACCTGGGGGAGATAAGCATTACTGGGCCTTAGAGCCTGTGGGTTAGGGCCCATCACGCTTCCGCTGCGCTACTCTGATTACTCAAATTATCAAAATAACAACTTGTCACAATTCATAGAATTCAATTGGATTTATTCCAAGTACAAGACTTATTATCTCAAGAGGATCTTCTTAGGATATCTAGTCATCCTCAAGGGTTACAACAGGCTCCAAGTCTTCATCATCATGTAGTTCATAATGTGCGTTAAAAGCAGAGTTTAGACGGCTTCGTTTGACTGCACATTCCTGATTCTCAGGGTCCAACTCAGGACAATCAGCTTGGATGTGTCCTCGTACATTGCAGTGGAAACATCGGTGGTTAGGACATCTTTTACGGATGTGACCTATCTCTCTGCACTTGTGGCACCTTTTTCCTTGGTCCGGTGAGTCATCTTCATCATAGTTTCCTGATTTAAGCTCTTGGATTATTGGACTTGCTTGGATAACGGGTCTTGCAAGTCTGTTGGGCACATCGATTCCAATCGAGTGTTCATGGGTGGATTCAACCCAGGGTAGAACTTTGACACCTGTTGCGTCATATCCATTTGTGGTGCGTACTTTAAGAGAGAGAAGAATTTTGAATAGTATGCATCAAGGGATAGCCCAAGCTGCTTTAATTCGTTGAATTTATTCATCTTCTGTGTGCGATAGACAGGTGGCAGATACCTCCCTCACACGGCTTCCTTAAGCTTGTTCCAAGCGACTGTCCCATCTGAGATTGCTTGGTCTCTGCACCATTGTTTCCACCAAAGTCTTACTTCGCGTGTAAGTTTACGTTTGGCAAGCATGGCTTGGTTAGCAGGTGCACTTCTTGCTGCCTCAAAATAGTCATGCATGGACTCAATCCAGATCTCGACATCCACTTGAACATTCCTTCCCTTGCCATCAAACTCATGTGGCCTAATTTTCTTGAGAAGGAACTTCTTCTCTTGCATATCGGCATTCGTAGGTGCAGAAGGTTCCTGACAGTCAAGCCATACCACTTAGGTTATTTAGGTTATGCCTATGATCTGAACATTAATCAATCATGCATTATTAAGAAGTTTTCCTCTGATACCAACTGTAACATGCCCGCCCCTCAATCGCGAGACACGTCTTAGCAGCCCATCGAGAGATCAATCTAGAAGACGCTGCCCGACAATCCCAAGGAATGACACGGGGTTTGCCAACTAGGGTATCTCGAGTTTGCCTCGTAATGAAACTTATCCGATCATTCCCACTAGGATCCGGGTTCCTAGCAGTCGAGTCTTCCTAACAGCCTTCTAGCTTCGGTCTTCAATCGCTCCACTTTGCGTATATACAACTGGACGCAAGTAAACTCATACCGCACTTGGTTCAAAGAGAATGGAAAATGAGAGGGATGCATCGCTCGACCTCTCTGCTCGTAGGGCATAGTCCCATTCCGGTCCCCTAAAACGTTATGGATCAGGGTTCTAACCAACATTGTCTAAGGTCATCGTACAACCTTCCCTAACATTCCTCGCTAACATTTCCTTTTGAGGAAAGTTCTCGACTAACCGAGACCACCCTTCCGTAGGATAAACCCATTGGTCACATCCACCACGCTTCCCTCGAGGGTTGTTTTAGTTATCTAATTACCTACCACGTTACGTTTGACATATAAAAGTAGCTTCCTTAATTAACCCATTAGTCACAAGTTCCTTTACATAACTTGGGACACTAACACAAAGACAAGATAAAACAAGATCAAAGACTTTCTTAATTTATCTTAAGATTAATGTTTGTCTCTTGCCCATATAGGAGAATTAAGTGTTCCTTTTTTCTGCCTCCGCAGAAAAATCCTTCCGTTTCTCGGCAATAAAACCCGAAGGTTTATCGTCCCAAGGTTCCGCCTTGTAACTAGTATCAAGGCCTCAAGATCCCATCTCGAGTCACGTAGAACACTTGTATAGAGCCTGGAGGCATTTGCATTTACGGCCAGAGCCCCCACTGGCACCCAAGCATACTCCTACTCTAAGTAATTCCCACGGAGAGACCTCTCGTGGCGAGTTTGGTCCACATTCCCGGTGCGGATTCATAACCCCCTTGGTTAGGGTTTGGCAGCTCACAGGGGCTAGCTAGCGCCATCCTTCCTTAATTATTCCTTTAAGGAATCAATCATAGTTGAAGCACCCAGCTTACAAACAATAACTAAGGAAAACATCCCTTTCATTTCCAATCAAGAAAATATCATTTTCTACATCAAGCAATCATTTTGCTTATAAACAACTTGTCCTTAGTAGGGATCTCCTCTTACCAAGGCAACCAGTCAATTCACTTAGAAATATCCTTTTCGAAACAACCAAGCATAATCCTTGATCAACGTTCCATTTAGAGTTAGCTTACTAGCCTAGCTTAAGCCTGAGGATATCCACTTCCAATCATCTAAGACAAGATCCTTAAAAACAACTCACAAGCACGTGTGTTTAATCACTCAACTTCTTTTGAATCCCTCCTTCCCTTGGGTTTTTCTCTAGGGTTCCAAGTTGTGAGTCCTTGATTTTCTTGCACATCTTTGAACATACTTGGTAATGTTTAAAGCACATTAAATATATTTCATGACTTGTCATACATTCTTTATATCCTCTCTTAGTGCGATGCTATGCAAAATTTTCTAATCAAACTTATCTTGCATGCACATTGTGCGTTTAATTTATTAGTACAGCCTAAACAATCTTTAACTCTCTTCATACCTGGCAATGAGTACTTGTTCCTAAAGTGTGGGGTCTCATGTGACTTGAGTATATAATTAAAGTTTAAACTCAATTCACTTATCACCTCTATGCTCTAACATAGGTAAAAGATAATCATATAATGCAAAAAAAAAGTATTTCCTTGTAAGCGATCCATGAAAGTCTAAGAACCTGTTAGTATTCTAAATGCAATTTTCCCCTAATATTTCATGCGTTCTCCAAGCATAACAATTGGCTATCATAGGTTAAGACAACCTATTCATGGTATGCAAGATCAAGACCTATCTTCCGCGTGGAATTCAAGATAGATGACAAGTCCTCTATGCTTTTGTACAGTTGCATCCTATGAATGGAAGCTAACATTTCATGTATTTATTTCAATCACAGAAGTAAACCATGAATTAAAGTTATCGAATCATGCACTAAACTAAGTGAAAGTCTATCATTTTATGTGATATATTATGAAAACCTTATCATTTCATGTGGGGGAATGAAATCAATAGTTCTTCCCTCGGCCAAGGAGAACCTAGTTCCACGAGACGGGGTCTGGAGTTGTGCTAATTCCTGCGTTGGCTATACGTGGTGCTCCATTAATGGCTGCAATTCCAACGGCTCCATTTGCACCATGAATTCCATCTGTTCTTGGTCATTGGGCAACTATGGTAGCTCCCACGGTCTTCACTCCTTTGCGATGCTTGGGAGCCATGGTAAGTAACTAGCCAAAAATTTTGGATATGATATCAAGAGGGTAAGGTGATGATGATAGTCAAGTGTTACCCTTCTTCTTCTCCTTCTCCTTCTTCTTCTTCCCTTCTCTCTTCTCTCCCTCTTCTCTCTCTTCCTCCCTTCTTCTTCTTTTCTTCTCTCCTTCTCCTTCTCTCACTCTTCTCCCCTTCTCTTCTCTATCTCTTTTCCTCCTCTTCTCTCTCTTCTCTCTCTTATTCTCCCTCTCTCTTCCTCTCCCTATCTCCTTCTCTTCTTCTTCTTCTTCTTCTTCTTCTCTTCTTCTTCTCCCCTCTCCCTCCCTCTTTCTTCTTCTCCCTCTTCTCTTCTTCTTCTCCTCTTTCTCTTCCTCCCTCTCTCTCCTCCCTTCCTTTCTCTTAGCGGTGGCAATAAGAGATAAGGAGGTGGTATCTTTATCGTTTGCTTAAGGGGGGGCTATATAGAGGGAGGGGGGTTTATAATTGGGGAGAAAATGATAGTTGGGGGGTAATGGAGTCCCTCATCTTGTCCTCCATCTCGGTAGCCAATTTGGCATGTTGCCATGTAGTCTACCCCTCCTTCCTTGTAACGATCGTCTAATCCTCGTCAGCTCTGCTGCATCATCACATTTGACCTCATCGCGATGTCCGCTCCTACTGATGTCATCTTCCACTTCCTCCCCCCGCCACATGTCGACGACGATCGGGGGCGATTAAATTTTTCTTTTTGAATTATTTTCTTTTAAAAATTAGGGGGGGTTTGTTCCTCCACAGTGGTGGTGCATAGCGGGACATTACAAAAATAGGTTAGTAAGGGGAAGAAGAGTGATATAAACATTTCACACATACACACACACACACACTATGTCTGTTTGTTTGTCTCTCTCTCTTTCTCTCTCTCTCACTACACACACACACGCACACACACACACAAATATTTCTCTTTTATATGACAGATAAAGGCTCATGATGCATAGTGGAAAATTTGTAGGTGTTGAATGTGGGTTGGTAGAGTGGATGGAGAAGCATGTTCACAGAGGATAGCACCCTAACCAAGATCAGAGGCATCAGTATAAATTACTAAGGGATGTCCACAGGGTAATTGGAGAGGTGGTAGTTTATGAATAATAGCCTTGATTTGCTGCACTGTAATAGTACGTAGATCTTTCCAAATAAAGTGGTTTTTTTGCAGTAGCGGGTAGAGATCTCAAGTATATAAAGCTAGGTCGGGTGTAGAGGAATTTATCCAATTCAAGCATCGTAAGAGTTGTTGAGTCATTTTTACATTTGGGAGTTGGTAAGGAAACTTTAATATATTTTTAAATACATATTCTTGGAGTTTCATCCTTTCATGATGGATATTCAGACCTAAAAACTTAACATTTGTTACAAAAATTTTAGATTTTGAGGGGGAGAGCACCATGCCTGCTTGTTCAACAACAAGCATGAACTAGATGAGATGATCTAAGTGTTCCTTTAATATTTCAAAAAATAATAAAATATAATCTATATATACTAAGAAAAATGGAAACTTTGAAAACACTATATCTGTCCAACCTTGGAAATAGGTTGGAGGGGTCTTAATACCAAAGGGAAGAATAGTCCATTGGTAATGACCATGTGGTACACAGAAGGCAATTTTGTACCAATCAGTAGGCTTAATAGGTAGTTCCCAGAAGTTAGATTTTAGGTCGAACTTACTCAACAATTTGGTTGTTTTAATCCTCTTGATTAAGAGGTCTTTGAGAGGAATTGGATGTCCATGTCCAATGAGATATTTGTTCAAGGGCTTGTAGTTAATTACTAGCCTTTGTTTTTACCTATTTTTGTTTAGAATGGTTTTTTTACATAAAATGCTTGGCATTCCCATTCTGAAGTGGTTGGTTCAATCAATTTCTTTTGGAGGAGGTCTTCAATCTCTGCTTTGCAAAGAGCCAAAACTTCCTCTTTCATATCTTTATGGATATCTTTAGAGGGAACATCATTCTCTTTGAGTGGGAGTCCAAGAGCATAGCCTTGTTGTTTCTCTTGAAACATTAAAGGGTTATCATGCATAAATTGGCATAGCTTAGTTGTTATCTCTTGAGTTTCTTTTTGATATTTCACCATCTCCTGTTGAAGCCAAGATTCAATCTGTTGTAATTTTTGTTCTCGAGTAGAGGGAGTAAGAGAATAAATACTACATCCAAATTTTTCCAAAAGAGAAACTTGAGAGGTTTGATCCTTGTAGGAAAACACAATATGATCTTTCCACAAGGTATATGGAGTAAGAAGTTGGAGAATGCCAACCCCAATCAAAAGATCATAGTGCATATGGCGCATGAGCTAAATCTCAATAGGGATCTTAATTCACCCAAATAGAGAAATGCTTTGACTATTTTAGTCAGAGTCAGCTGCTTGTTGTTTGGTAGATCCACAGTGATAGAGCTACTCTCTTGGATGAGAGATGAATCAAACAACTCATAGGGAGCAAGAGTCAAGCACAAACCAGTATCAATAAGAACATCAAGGTAAAATTGGAATTTACCAGATGAGCAGAGTCTAAGATTTACAATAGGGATAGGTCCATCACCTTCAAGTTGGTTCAGAATATGAGCATGCACAGAATGTTTAGAAGAAGTCACCCAGATAGGGTTGATGGGATAAACCTCTACATGAAAAGAAGTTGTGAGTTCTCTCAATACCTCAGTTATGGCTTGAGAAATATGTTTCTATGTTCTGACTTACTTTTTCAACTTTTACACAAACATTGGAATTGTATCTGCATTGCTTGAAATGCATTCATCATTTCAATGACTTCACCAGAAGCAAAAGTACTGGTCTTTGTAAGTTCATCAACAAATTGTTGCACAGTCTTGGGGTTATGTATCTTTTCCAATTTGTGAGGAAGGAATAGATTAGCCTTCTTGAGAGTATCTCTACTGAGAGTCCCATGTCACGGGAAGTCATGTGAATTGGAGAATAGTTCAGCTTTTAATTTTTCCTTTTGATTCTTCTTGTCTTTTGAATAAGAAGTTTTTGTTTCTGAAGAGGAAGAAGCACTGAGTATTTTGTCTTCATCATCAAACAAAGAACCTTTACGGTGCTCATGTCTTTTAGATTGATGGGATTTAGATGTGGAAGGAGAATAAAATAACTTTTCTTTTCCTTTTGAGGAAAAGGATGACATATGATGAGCTTGTTCATCATCTGAAGTCAAATCATCATCACAGGAAACAAAGGTATGCCATTCCTAGCATGAAGCACTAAACACAATATTAGTGAGTTTGGGAATCTCCCAATTCCCATTTTTTAAATACTAAAAAGGTGGCGCGCAAATAACATGCCCATAAGTTTCTCAAAACCATATTCTGTGACCTATCATTGAAAAGTGTTTGAAAAATTGAATCTAGTGACCTATGCGCTCGATTTGGAGTTATAGTGTTCAAGTTATGACAAATCCAAAGATTTGACCACGTGTTCGAAACTTTTGGGAATTTCCCATATTCCCCAATATGGTGTTACTACTAGAATCATGAGATAGAGTAGATTTAGTGTCATCATAAGAGGATTCAGTATCATTAGCAGAATCATAAGAATCCTCAGAGTAGCTTGAGGAAGAAATGGAAGAAGTAGAAGAGTCTGATAAATAATGGTGTCAATTGGCCACTTTGGGTTTATCATTCTTATTGGTTGTTTTGGTATTTTCTTTGTCTTTTTGTGGACATTTTTTAGCCAAGTGATTTGTTCTTCCACATATGTAGCATTTGAAAACCTTTTTTGAGAGCGGAATTTAGGTGACGGGAAGTGCTTAAAAATAGCTAAAAATTATGAATATCAAGGGAAAAATATTCACTGTCAAAGGCGGCGGCTCGATCTAGGACGATTTTAAGCGCCAAAGTGCTTTAAAGGCGCCCGAGCGACACTTGTTGATTTTTCATAATTTTTCAGACAGTCGTGCGGGTTGACACAAGCTACTGGCCAATGCGGGATGCTAAGCCGGACGCCCAGGATTTTTCAGAGCTCAATTCGGAGTCCGGACGGGGAAATGGCCAAGGAAACGGTCAAGATATGAAAAGGTGGACACTTGGGAGGCCAAATTTGAGCATGCCTTTTGAGTTTGGACCCCCCCCAAAAAATTTATGCACCTTATGAAGCAAAAAACGTGGAGAGAGAATGAAGAGGCATGAAAAAACGTGATCAACAGAGGGCGCCATTTTTTTCGCCATGGATGGAGAGAGGGCATCATGGCTGCTGCAAACAACCCCCCCAATGGATTATGGGGCTTCATTCCCCTCTGTCTGTGGACTCTATCGCCGCCTCTCGCCCGAGAAATGGTGGTCTCTATGAAGAATTCTGATTTCAGTCTTTCTCTCTCCTCCCTCTCTCTCTTCTAAAGGCAAGTTCATGTGGGGAGAAGAAGGAAGAAGAAAGAATGATGGAGGCTTGTCCGGCATGGATCAGATTGCTACACGGGCTGAGAATGGTGATTTGTGATGTTGCTGGACATGAAGTGCTGCTGTTTTCCAAATCTACAGCCATGGACACAAAACCCGAAACACGCAAATAAGCGGTAATTTAAAATTTTCAAAGGAAATTTGAGTTTTTATGGCTTTTGATGGATGAAATGGTGTTCATGTGGGATAATAATTGTTCATGATACTGTTTTCTATGAGTTCTTGCTGGTCATGATCAAAAAATCAGAAAAATATGCATTTTGTGGGTCAAAATAATATGCTAAAACACGTAAAACATGAAAAACAAGGGAAAATGAGGGTTTTTGGCATGAAAATGAAAAAATGGATAGGAACATCAACTAAACTTTCATTTCTCTGCAAGAAGGAACTAAGGGCCACAGCCCATAACCTGTTTTGAATTTTCAGCAATTAAATAATGCAGGAAAATAAGGGAAAATAGGAAAAAACCATGAAAAATAGGGGAAAAATGCATTTTGGGTTCCGAAAAATAAGGATAAATAAGGACAATGTTTGTGAATGTTTGTGGGGACTGAAGCATGAGGATTTGCCTCAGTTCAACCCCGCCTTCTTGTTCTAGTGTGTCTTTTTCTAGTTTTTTCACATAAAATGATGTCAAAATACCCTATAAACCTATCCAACGATGCAATATTTAAACGGGGAAGAGTAGAGAAGTTGAAATATGTCTAAATGCCGTGTGAAGTGATGGGAAAGTTGCTGATTTCTATGCATAGCATTTAGGACGGATGATAATTAAGATTAAGAGCTTAGTAGCACGAGGATCACCTCGGTGCTAAGCCCATGCAACGAAGCACAAAGCGGTTAGAAAGAAAAACATGAAAGAATGATTTACACTTGTGCACGATACTGTTTTGCTAAATGTTTGAGCACTAGGCATCCACCTCTTGGCATGATCATTTAGAGGAAATTAAAAGTATCAGTGATTAGCTCCTGGACATGCATTGCAATTGGTTTTGGATATGACCTACGTTGAGAGGCAGTGAGATACCCATGCTGTAGGCTAGTCGTGGGATCATAAAGGGGAAGTTAAGTAAGGACAATGGTACATTCCTGGATACGCTTATTTGGTACCTTGAGTGACGTTTGTGCGAAATGTCTAAATGTTGAGCGACGCATCGAGGGGCCAATCCCCAAGGTGTAGGAGAGTCGCAGAGGGTTGACGGCATTCAGCCGTAGGAGGAACCCCATGTGTATGTGATTCGAGCCTTTTGGCTATGTGGAAGGGACTCCCTCTCAGGAGTAATATTGGGTTAGGATCAGTTGGACTACAACGTATTACAAACGCAATGTTTAGGAAGGCAGAGATTTTGATAGACGCTCCTGGCCGCGAGGCCGAGGGGTTGTCTTGTGCGTAGTGACGAGGCCCGGCTAGTGCATGAGCCAGTGCCAACCCGTTTTTAGGTCCATCAGTGGTGCATCTGCCGGGAGCTGCTTAAAGTGGCGGTTCTCGAATCCTGGTTATTTAGGGACCAACTAGCAGTTTATGCCAAAGGATACTGAGATTGATCCGTTATTTATTGATAAGCATCGTCTAGCAGAAACCCAAAAGCAAGAAAGAGACGAAAGAGCTAGGCGACGTGCTGAAATTTTTAGAAGATATTGTCCTAAGCGTAGCGGCGCTGAACCCTTACGAGGGAGTGGATCTAGTGGTCTTAGTACCACGAGCAGTAAGTTAGGAGAAGGTGGAAGCTCTAGTGCTCCCCTTCCTTCTATAAGCCAGTCCACGTCAAGTACGGGAGGTGTAACCCCACCGTTCCTTATTCGTAGTGCAAATCCAATCCGCGTCATGGCGCAGCCTATTGCAATTCCAGCAGGAACGACGGATTTGCCGGCTCTAGGTTACCCGCTACCCATTTTTAATGGGTTAGTTGAGGAAGATGCGGAACTCCACATTAGGGAGTTTCAAAAGCTGATGTTTAACTGTCGCATTCAAGAATAAGGACATTTAATGATGTTCTTCAACATGACTCTCAAAGGAAGAGCTGCTATATGGTATCATGGTTTAGAAGCCGGAACCATATTGAACATTGATGCATTCTATGGAGCTTTTCGAAGGGAGTTTGCCCCTGAAAGGGGTGGGCAATATTGGTTGCGTGTACTCAACGTGACCCGCCAAGAACCACACGAGGATATTCGTGCTTATGTGAAGAAAATAAAAGAGGTTTTCCGTAAGTTGGACACCTCTATTCCTATCCCCGCAGCTGCCCAATTGCAATATTTTCTACATGGGTTGGACTTTAATATCCAATTGCAGTTGAGTAGTGTCCCCTTGGGGGATATAGATACTGCCATTACACGAGCACAAGAGGTGGAATCCCAACTACAAGCAGCCTATGCTTCTAGAGGCAATTCGAACATGGGTTTAGTATTGGGAAACAATATGGCAATAGCCAATGGCAGTAGTGGCCAAGGGATAGCGATGGCTAATCCTAATGGGAGAGGGAACATGATGCAGAATGTCCCTTTATTACCAGCTCCCCCCGGCATGTCGATGCCTACGGGCAGTGAAATGGCTCCAAGTAGTGGAGGCCAGGCGGTCAATTCTAACACCATGCCTGTAGCTCAACAGCCTGGGCCTAATCGAATTGTTAGGCCGATTGAACGACATAGTAATGACCAAGGCTATGAGTCGAGTTCTTCCAATGTTCTTGGCGAGGTTAAGGACATGATGAAGCATTATACCGACATGATTACGGAGCAGTATCGACAAATAGCTGTTGATGTCAACTTCCTTAAAAAACAACAAAATTTGATAGGAAGTAGATACCCGGAGGAGGGTGCACCGTCGAGGTTTAGTTGCAAATGGTGTGGCGGGCAGCACTATCCAAGGAATTGCCCAAATGTTAAGTGCGACATTTGTGGAAAATCTGGCCATTTAGCAGCTACTTGCTGGAGTAAGATCAGTTCCCTCCAGCGAGGAAGTCGGCAACCAGGGCCTGTTAATCATCGTGCCCAAGGAAATGATTCCCAGCGAGAGGACGGGCCTAAACAAATACTTCAACGACCAAAGACTACATTGGAGGAGCTACCTAGTGGTAGTGGGGTTAGTTTGATTGAGGCTGTACGCGTTAATGATGCTAAAACCTCTAATCTGCGAGCTGTTCTTACAAGAGGTCAAAAGGGTAGAGGAGCCGACAAGGATAAGCCTGTCGACGAAAACCCTAAACAGGGCGATAAAGGAACGCAAGTTTTGGATCCTGCCATGGAAGGGGGACCTTTGAAGCTCGTAGAGAGTAAAGCCGATAAGGAACCACCAAAGAAGAAGGTGAAAGTTAAGAAAGAGGCAATAAAGCCAGTTCAGCGACCTAAAGAGCGGATGGTTTGGCATGAAAAGCGAGCTCTATCGAACTATCATGAATTCGATTTGGCGAGCTCTCTTTGCGAAGTCAAGCCGGATGTGAACCTCTTACAGCTTATTAAGCTTTCCCCAGGAGTGCGTAAGGAATTTAGAAAGATCCTACGTACTGGGTATATTGTAGAACCTTTGGGTATTGCGCGAGTTGGTGATGACTGGTTCGAGCATGCTGAGAAGCATTGCCCAAGGGTTGCAGCCTATGTCGATGGGATATTAGTAGATTATGCTATTGTCGACACGGGATCATCGGTCAACATTATGAGTTCTGAACTGATGGAAAGGTTGGGTCTTGCGATCCAGAAAGATACCTCCACAATTCTCAGAATGGCAGATGACAGTTTGAGACACCCGGAAGGCTGCATTACTAAGGTCCATGTCACTGTTGCAAATGTAGAATGCATGTTGGACTTTAGGGTGATTCGTTTTGCAGGGCGGCCAAGTTACCAAGTATTACTTGGACGACCTTGGATCTTGCAAGCGGATTGCCAAGTGGATATACCCGCCGGTCGATTGATATTCGGCAGAGGTGCCCAGCGTGTGGTGGTTGATGCTTATCCTGAGTCCCCGCAGAGTGAGAGAGCTCCTCTATCTTCTACAGAATTGGAGACATTAGAAGATTTATCTGCCAGTGAGACATCATCGAGTGATGAGTCCAAAGAGGGATCCACCACGGAGGACATCTATCAGATCACTTTGAACGAGCCGATAGAGGCCCAAGATCGTATAAGGGATGCAGATGTTATCGAGCTAGACCTTGGTACGCTTGATGATTCGCGGCCAATCAAATTAGGCTCTATGCTCAGCACAGCAGAAAGGGAGGACTATGTGGCCTTGATCCAGGAATTCCGTGATATCTTTGCCTGGAGTTATGATGAGTTGAGAGGCATTCCTCCTAGTCTTGCTGTTCATACAATTCCGTTGAAAGAGGGCAGTCGTCCTGTACGGCAGAAAGTAAGGCGTATGCCTTTCGAATTGAGGGACGGGCTGTTTGAAGAGTTACAGAAGCTTCGAAAAGCGGGTTTGATTTTTCCTGTGCAACACACGGAATGGTGTTCGCCAGTTGTGATTAGAAAGAAGAAGAATAATCAAATCCGTTTATGTGTAGACTTTAGGGAGCTGAATAAGCAGACAGTTAAGGACTACTACCCATTGCCATTTATTGACCAGATTTTGGATCAATTAGCGGGTAGGGAGATATATTCGTTTATGGATTGCTTTGCAGGATACAACCAAATGGCAATCGCAGAAGAAGACAAGTTGAAAACAACTTTCATCACTGTATTTGGTACTTTTGCGTACCATGTGATGGCCTTTGGTTTATGCAATCCGCCTGGTTCGTGGCAACGAACAGCTGATAAGACATTCGGTGACATATCCCCTGAAGAGTTGAGGGTGTTTATTGATGACTTAGGGGCCGCCACCGTGAGAGAAAGGCAGTTGATCATTTTGAGAAAATGCTTTGAGCATTGTAGACAATTTTGCATCGCCCTAAACCCACGGAAGTGTGCTTTTGGAGTACCTTATGGGCTATTGCTGGGCCATGTGGTCAGTTCGGTAGGAATTGCGACAGACCCCGAGAAGGTGAAAGTTATAGTTGCCATGGGTCCACCACGCACTCCGAAAGAGGTTCATAGCTTTCTGTCTTCGGTTGGTTACTACCGTAGATTCATTAACGCCTTAGCAGAAAGAACGTTGCCGCTTACAAATTTATTGTCCTTTAGCTGTTCGTTTGATTGGGGTGACCCTTGTAAGGTAGCATTCGAGGATGTGAAACAAGAGCTAGCAAGAGCGCCCGTTTTAAAAGCACCTAAAAGAGGTGAGGTGTTCTATATATTTTCAGCAGCCACTATGTATAGTATCAGCTGCTGTTTAGCCCAAATTTGGGAAGAGAAGTGGTACCACCCGATTGCTTTTGCTAGTCGGAAGCTGGGGGTATCCGAAATTAATTACACCTACATGGAGAAGCTGTGTCTAGCGATGGTCTTTGGGACCAAGAAATTTAGGCATTACATTCTCTATGAGAAAGTCGTGCTGTATACGAAGGCGGAGGGACTTCGACTATTGATGAATAAGTTATAGCCGCCTGATCGTTTAGCGAAGTGGTTGATCACTTTGCAGGAATTTGATTATGAAATTAAGAGTAAGCCACCAAGGTTGCAAGGCATCGTGGAATGTCTAGTGGACTTTGGGGAGCCGAAAGAATCTGTGGCTGAAGGTAGTGACATGGAGATGATATTTAAAATAGATACGGCATCTATTCCCTCCTGGTATGCTGCAATAACGCATTATTTATCAACGGGAGAGGCGGGATCCGAATTATCTAAGGCTGAGAAAAGGAAAATTAAGCAGCAAGCGTTAAAGTTTGCTTTGATCGCAGGTACATTATATCGGCAAGGGGTTGATGACATCTATCGCCGGTGTGTGATGCCTGACGAGGTACCATTCATTTTGGAGGAGTGCCATGATTCTGCTTGCGGTGGCCATTTTGCTGGACGGCTCACAGCACAGAAGGCTTTAAGAGCAGGTTATTGGTGGCCTGCCATCTTCCAGGATGCGTTTGCGTATGTTAAGAGATGCGATATTTGCCAACGACATGATAGTCGAGAGAATAGGAAACGACCACTCACCCCTATTATGGCGATACTTCCATTTGAGAAGTGGGGAATAGACTTTGTGGGTCCTATTACTCCGTCATCGACTACGCAAAAGCGGTACATCATTGTAGCAACTGACTACTTCACAAAGTGGTCAGAAGCACGAGCAACAAGGAAAGATGATGCTAAAGAAACTGCTAGTTTCCTTTTAGAGCAGATAATATGCCGGTTTGGTCCGCCGAAAGAATTAGTGTCGGACCGCGGAACCCATTTCCTGAATAAGGTGATCAAAGGTTTGACAGAGTTGTGGAACATCAAGCATAACAAGACAACCCCATATAATCCGCAAGCCAATGGTCAGGTTGAAAGCACCAACAAGCAGCTTGTGGGCATCCTGTCCAAAACTGTGTTGGAAAAGAAACGGGATTGGGATAAAAAGTTATACGTGGCAGTGTGGGCCTATAATACGACTTTCAAACGAGCCATTGGCCATACCCCGTTCAAGTTAGTATATGGGGAGGAGTGTGTCTTGCCTTTAGAGATTGAGCTGCCGACTATTCGGTTCGCCATCAATCATTCTTTGAGCGATGAAGACGCTCTTTTTGAGCGCTTGACGACACTGGCACATTTAGATGAGCTTAAGTTGCAGAGCTTATTGCACCAAGAAGTGGCGAAGCGCCGAATGAAGAAGCTACACGACCTCAAAGCCAAGAAATACACCTTCAAGAAAGGACAGCTTGTTCTGTATTATGACGCACGACGTGAATTATTCCCAGGCAAGCTAGAACCCAAATGGGATGGGCCTTATAGGATCGTTAGGATAGGAAAGAATAAATCTACAGTGTTGTTAGCTGACCTTGAGGGGATAGAATTTAAAAATAAGGTTAATCTTAATAAGATTAAACCTTATTACTTCTGATTGTACTAATGCTATGACTGCCTTGCAGGTCTAGGCAAGATCGATCAAACATCTGCAAGGAAATCGTGATAGAGGTTGATGGGTCGTCTGATCCCTTATTTAGAACACCCATATTTAGAACAGAGATATCATCAGGGAAAGCTCATTTGGTGGAGCAAAGGATACAAGGTGATTGAGCAAGAAGGCGGGACATTTATTTGGGAAATCAAGGTATTCTGCCATCACTGCCTACAAATTTTGACGAGCATCCCTGTTGAATTCAATGATGATGGAGGGATGGAGCCTACAGTCCACCCGTTGAATATGCTGAATTTCGATTACCATAATTACGCGTAGAGTCCAGGATGGCAGGATATGTAAACCCTTTATGGACGTACACCTTGTACTTTGATGGGGCGTCCAGGGGTGCATGCAAAAAAGGAAGTGTAGGAGTTGTCATCCGAGACCCCCGACGACGCATTGTCATGAAGTTAGCTGCTTATCTCGGGGCGAATTTAACTAATAATATGGCCGAATACAAAGCCCTGGTCATGGGTTTGAATATTGCAAAAAAGGGTGGTATCCGCCAGTTGTTGGTGAAAGGGGACTCTCAGTTGGTTTTAAATCAACTCAATGGGACGTACATGGTACGGAACCCCATCCTTTGTATGTACCATCACACTGCCATAGCCCTGCTAGACGAATTCGATAGAGTGTCTTTTCAGCTGATTCCACGGAATTGGAATCAGTTTGCCGATTCTTTGGCTAATCTTGCGTATGAAGAGGACCTCTTCTTTAATTGTGGCCCTTGTCCCGATATATCTATTGATGGTGAGACAGGACCTGGTCGTTTGTGGGGTATGCTTTCTGAACATGCCCTCTTTGGCAGACGATGGTTGATTTGGGTGATGCAGAGGGTAAGCGAGACTCATCTGCCTTTATTATCTCGGACCCATAGACTGATTCGACGACATGTGATGCGAACACCTCTTGCGATATACGCAGGAGGGATAGGTCATAATTTAATGCACCTAGTTTAGGGCTACGAGCCTTTTCCCCTGGGAATGGTATGCTTTGATGTCTATCATGGTTGTTCCCAGGTGGATGTTCTACATAGTATTGTTTTATTTCATTAGGCCAAGAGGGCCGATTCAATTTTGTAGCAAAGTCATGTCTGATTTCATTAGGCCAAGAGGGCCATTTCCCTGTCTAGTGCGGGTGCGTTTAATTGGGTTTTTGTTTTAGTGTTGTGCTGGACAGATTTCGTGGTTTGTGGAATTTTGTGGAGACTGGAGGAGCCTTTGCTGCGATGGAAGCTTCTTGTGGCCAATCCAGGTGATATTTCTCCTTTACGAGTACCTTTCTTTCCTGTTATATGTGTATCTGTACTTGTCGAGGGGATCTATTTTTGTTAGGGATCGGCAACCCAGGCATGAAGTCCCAGGTTTAGGCTAAGTATGTTTGAGGGAGGTCGGAGTAGTCATTGCCTCCTGTAAAGACATTGTTAGACATTGAAAGACCTGTTTTAGAAGGAAGTCCTAGTGGCCCTGGTCTGCCAGCCTGCTAGGCAGCCGTTCTAGGAGTTCTTGTTAGCAGTGAGGTAGTTAGAGAAGCCTGCTAGGAGATAATAATAATGATGCCAAGAAATCCTGAATATCCTAAAAGATGAATATCAATACGAAGGTGTGTAAAAAGGGGTTCTAACCCCTATCAAAGAAAAGAAAAGAAATGAAAATATATAAGCCGTTGCTCATTGCCTTGCGAAGGCCTGGTAGGTTCCTGGGGACGAGTCAGACCCGAGGCCGATACCTTGTCTTCCTAGGGGTGGCTTCTTGCTGGATAAATAATACCAAAACAAGGAAGGGTGGAGCGAAAATAAAAGTGAGCGTTAGAAAAGGATTAAGTGTTGCCTTGCGAGGGCTTGGTAGGTTCTTGGGTGCCGAGACAGGTCCTGAGACCGATGCCCTGTTCTCCTTGGGTCACTACGCTCAGCTCCCTCCTTTTTACATGCCCAAGTATGTTCATCCAATAAAAATCCCAAAAGAAGAAATGTACTGAAAGAAAATACTCTTTGATCAGGCTATAGGAGACCTCGCCTTGTAGGAGCTCCTAGTTGTGTTGTCTTTAGTTGGTCAGTAGTTCAGACTACCACTTAGGGCAACCTCTTTGGCAGTTCTTTTTAGTTTGGCTGTGTTGGAGCAGCTGGTTAGAGACTCGCTTTGGATCTTCTATTAAATGATGCTAGGCCTACTCCTTGTGGATGTTATGCCTTGGTTTTGCCAGGGGTAGGGGGAGCATTGTGCTGAGTTTTATGATGATAATTGTTTTGTATCAGTTTGATGCTTCTTTGGTTGTTTATGTGCAGATATGTTCGTGGATTCGACGGGCTGAGTTGCCCTATCTCGTGGTCGCCAATGAGAGCGGAATTTAGGTGACGGGAAGTGCTTAAAAATAGCTAAAAATTATGAATATCAAGGGAAAAATATTCACTGTCAAAGGCGGCGGCTCGATCTAGGACGATTTTAAGCGCCAAAGTGCTTTAAAGGCGCCCGAGCGACACTTGTTGATTTTTCATAATTTTTCAGACAGTCGTGCGGGTTGACACAAGCTACTGGCCAATGCGGGATGCTAAGCCGGACGCCCAGGATTTTTCAGAGCTCAATTCGGAGTCCGGACGGGGAAATGGCCAAGGAAACGGTCAAGATATGAAAAGGTGGACACTTGGGAGGCCAAATTTGAGCATGCCTTTTGAGTTTGGACCCCCCCCAAAAAATTTATGCACCTTATGAAGCAAAAAACGTGGAGAGAGAATGAAGAGGCATGAAAAAACGTGATCAACAGAGGGCGCCATTTTTTTCGCCATGGATGGAGAGAGGGCATCATGGCTGCTGCAAACAACCCCCCCAATGGATTATGGGGCTTCATTCCCCTCTGTCTGTGGACTCTATCGCCGCCTCTCGCCCGAGAAATGGTGGTCTCTATGAAGAATTCTGATTTCAGTCTTTCTCTCTCCTCCCTCTCTCTCTTCTAAAGGCAAGTTCATGTGGGGAGAAGAAGGAAGAAGAAAGAATGATGGAGGCTTGTCCGGCATGGATCGGATTGCTACACGGGCTGAGAATGGTGATTTGTGATGTTGCTGGACATGAAGTGCTGCTGTTTTCCAAATCTACAGCCATGGACACAAAACCCGAAACACGCAAATAAGCGGTAATTTAAAATTTTCAAAGGAAATTTGAGTTTTTATGGCTTTTGATGGATGAAATGGTGTTCATGTGGGATAATAATTGTTCATGATACTGTTTTCTATGAGTTCTTGCTGGTCATGATCAAAAAATCAGAAAAATATGCATTTTGTGGGTCAAAATAATATGCTAAAACACGTAAAACATGAAAAACAAGGGAAAATGAGGGTTTTTGGCATGAAAATGGAAAAATGGATAGGAACATCAACTAAACTTTCATTTCTCTGCAAGAAGGAACTAAGGGCCACAGCCCATAACCTGTTTTGAATTTTCAGCAATTAAATAATGCAGGAAAATAAGGGAAAATAAGAAAAAACCATGAAAAATAGGGGAAAAATGCATTTTGGGTTCCGAAAAATAAGGATAAATAAGGACAATGTTTGTGAATGTTTGTGGGGACTGAAGCATGAGGATTTGCCTCAGTTCAACCCCGCCTTCTTGTTCTAGTGTGTCTTTTTCTAGTTTTTTCACATAAAATGATGTCAAAATACCCTATAAACCTATCCAACGATGCAATATTTAAACGGGGAAGAGTAGAGAAGTTGAAATATGTCTAAATGCCGTGTGAAGTGATGGGAAAGTTGCTGATTTCTATGCATAGCATTTAGGACGGATGATAATTAAGATTAAGAGCTTAGTAGCACGAGGATCACCTCGGTGCTAAGCCCATGCAACGAAGCACAAAGCGGTTAGAAAGAAAAACATGAAAGAATGATTTACACTTATGCACGATACTGTTTTGCTAAATGTTTGAGCACTAGGCATCCACCTCTTGGCATGATCATTTAGAGGAAATTAAAAGTATCAGTGATCAGCTCCTGGACATGCATTGCAATTGGTTTTGGATATGACCTACGTTGAGAGGCAGTGAGATACCCATGCTGTAGGCTAGTCGTGGGATCATAAAAGGGAAGTTAAGTAAGGACAATGGTACATTCCTGGATACGCTTATTTGGTACCTTGAGTGACGTTTGTGCGAAATGTCTAAATGTTGAGCGACGCATCGAGGGGCCAATCCCCAAGGTGTAGGAGAGTCGCAGAGGGTTGACGGCATTCAGCCGTAGGAGGAACCCCATGTGTATGTGATTCGAGCCTTTTGGCTATGTGGAAGGGACTCCCTCTGAGGAGTAATATTGGGTTAGGATCAGTTGGACTACAACGTATTACAAACGCAATGTTTAGGAAGGCAGAGATTTTGATAGACGCTCCTGGCCGCGAGGCCGAGGGGTTGTCTTGTGCGTAGTGACGAGGCCCGGCTAGTGCATGAGCCAGTGCCGGCCCGTTTTTAGGTCCATCATTTTTGTTTTTGTGAGATTGAGAGCTTTTATACTTGTTGTATTTGGCTCAATCATTTGATTCAAATTTGGACTGATTAAAATATCTACTCTAACGATGATGTCGATGTGATTTGGAAGATATGTGATGAGATATATAGGGAGCTCTTGAAGAGGATTTCTAAGAAGAGTTGTTCCATGGGGAACAACTGTATTTATCATCATAACCAAAATATTTATAGAATTTCTTACTATGTTTACATAATTTTTCTTTGAAGAAAGCCTCACCGACCTCTACAACTTCATCTAACTTGTTTCCAAGAAGTTCACTAAGTAATAACGAAAAAAATAAACTAATTGGATCCAATTGTTGAGCAATGGCTAGTTTTATCTAGGGATGTATAGACATCCACCACTGTCTTAGACCACCTACAAATCCATGTGTCATGGCATTGAGCACATCCACATGGTTAGGATTGAGCTTATCCAATAACTTTTGTCCTACATATGCATACATCACATAGATCAAAAGTTTAATTTCCTCAGGTGTCTTACCATCTATTGGCCAAATAGAAAAGTTTCCAACTTTCTCTGAAACACAGATTTTGTAAAGCTTTTTATCTGAGTCTTTGGAAGATTTGGAGGAGAAAGTATGAGCATTAAGGGCTTCATTATGATTTCCTCAATGGGGATTGAAGGATTGGAAGGAATCATCCTCCACATCATCATCTATGATACTATCACCATCTTCATTCGAGGAGGAGATAGTGTAGATGCAATAATTGTATGCATTGGCATCTATATAGTACCATGAAGGCAAGCTTTCTATAGCTCTGAATTCCATAGACTCACCCATAATTTTGGAATCCATTTTGTTGTTAATATAGTACTGAACATCATCCATTTCAGCTCTTTCGGGATCCAGATATTGCTCTAGGTAGAGCATCTGCCTTCTATTGTTGAGCTTGAAGAAGGAGTTCCTGTGGCTTAGCTTCAGCTTCATCATCATACCATTGTTAGGAGTCAAAAGCAAGCTTTCCCTAAATTAACCCAAAATATATATCTCTCTTATATAAAACAGATTCAGATTGCGACTATTATTGGCCTTTCTGTCTTTGTCAGAACACACCATTGAACATCAATTCAACATACAGACCATCTTTCCACCAAACAGAATTCATTTTTTAGTGTATCGTTTAACTCATGAATCTTCTGCACATGTTCCATTTTGAACCATCCCGCATGATGCCCAAAGTCTAATTCCCAAGATTTCCAAGTGTTAGGAGTCAAAAAGCTTCCCTATATTTAACTTAAAACAAAGCGCTTCCCCATAACAAATATATTCAATCTATAATTAACTTCTCCTAATCTGTCTTTGCTAAGCAATAATCTTGAACAATTCCTCAGCAAACAGGCTTATTTCCCACCAACTTCGGCTCCATTATGCAATTCAGTTAGTCGATTATATGAAATAGATTACAATATTGAATACAGAGAGAAACACAGGCAAAGAAATCTGTTCTGTTCCTTCATAATCACAACATCATTTAGAGGCTCATCTGTTTTCATGACGTGAACAAATAGGATAGATCTCACGACTTCTCCTTCTAACTTCTCAAAAAGACTCATAGTATACTCATGACTTTTCACATCTCAACAATTACAAAGGCTCAAAACTACACTTAAAGACTACTTAATAGACCCCTAGGTTATGCCCTTACCCTACCTTGAACAACCATTTAGTAGAATACATTTGATCTAAAAGTTCATGCAATGCCTAGTCAGTCGGTTTTGTAAACTAATCAGAGAGAGGTACCCTAGAAGAATATCCAATAGATTCATAATGTACAAGCCTTCAAGAAGTTGAAGGACCAATTTCAATAGAATGGGTACGGACAACTTGATCTTGGTCAAAAGCCAAGAGAGGTATATAGATCTGTTGAATCTATGACAATAGAGTCTCTACATCTACATCATCATTTTCTTGCATATGGGCTTTACCTTTGTTTGTAGGAAGTACAATATGCACATTAAGAGAACCAGATTGTGAGGAATTGAAGAGAGGATCCCATTATTTTTTGAGACGTTTCTCAAAGAACACATCCTAGGTAATATCAAGAGGTGTCATGAAACAAGCAACATTAGTACTTGATAGGGTAGTCGAAATAATAGCAAGAGTAATGTGAGTAGGAGAGGGATTTACATTATCCAATTTCCTTGGAACCTTTTGTAATATATCTTGCAATGTTTCACAGATTAACACAAGCTTATCAATTCTTTCCATTAAGCTAGTTAATGCAAGATGTGTCCAGTTGGTAGTCTGTAGCTCTGGACCAGTTTACATCATCTTGAGGACGAAGATAAGGTGCAACTTTATAGACATGTCCTTCATAGTCGAATTAAGTGACAGCATTTACTATATGCACAACATGCTTTTCAATCAACATTTTACAATGAGCACAAACAACATTTGTGAATTGGAAATGTGAACATTGATGTGTCAAGAACTTTAAGGAGTTAGCCCGTTGTGAAGGGGAAATTCTTAGAGTAGGCTTGATCAAAGAAGCAACATCAGTGTTATGTTCTTTGATAGGTTCAACATCTCCAATGAGGAGCATCAAAGTTTTACCCTTGATGTTTCTTACAGAAATCTGCTTTGGAGCGAGGAAGAAGCTCCTTCTTCTGAATGGAGGAAATATCTAACTGCCATTCAATTGGAAATTAAATCTCAAACCAATTAATACATTCCAGCAAAAACCTTTTAGTTGCTTCATCAACTTTCATTATAACAGTTTGGCCCTTATCTTGATCACCATTCAAACCATCTAAAACTCTAGGTATGGCTAAAGACATAGCTCTAAAACCCATTCTATATTGTATAGCAAGATGGGCTTAAGTAGCCATCATGTTCAAACTAGAAGTACGGATATGGAGAAGTAGTAGATCACAAAGATAAGGATCATCAACTGAGATGACATAATTAGGATGTGCAGTTCGAAGAATGTTGGTCCATTGGATAGTGGAGATACTACAGCTCAAACTATCATATCCATCAGATCCTGATGTCTAGTATCCAGTACTGTAGCCATGCAACTTACAGGCAAACCTCTATAAAATAGGGGAATGATATTGTAACGTGTCTGAATGTTCTCTCGTAGGACACGTCTTAGCAGCCCATCGCAAAGAGAGTCCAGAAAGTGCTGCCCGGCACTCCCACGGAATGTCACGGGGTTTTCGATCTAGGTCTTCTTGAGTCTGCCACGAAGTGGAAGCATTCCGGCCGTTCCCACTTAGGACTGACCTAAATCACAGTTTTTCTAGTGGTCAAATTCCTAGAATGGCAGCTAGCGTCGAACCCCAGGTGAACTACTTTACGCACAAATGTCAAGGTCGAAGTGGATTCATGCTACACTTGGTTCGAGGAGAATGCAAAACGAGAGGGATGCAAAGCTCGACCTCTCTACCCGTAAGGCATAGTCCCATTCCGTTCCCCTAAAACAACATAAATCGGGACTTTAGAATCCTAGATTCGAAGTCATCATTCCTTGTTGTCAATTTCCTTTGAGAAAAGTTCCCGACCAACCGGGACTACCCATCTCTAGGATGGACCCATGGCCACATCCACCGCACTTTCCTCGAGATTGCTTTAGTTGTCTAATTACCTACCACATTTAGTCGGACATGCATAAAACAACTTCCTTAATTATCCAATTAGTCATCAGTTCATTCATGTAATCTTAGCACTTGACATAGAAAAATAGTGTCAATCAAATTTCTTTTCAACAATTGATCTTATTTATCTTTGGAATACATCATATAATCCAGCCCCTAGGCTAATCCATAATCCGCCCGAAGGCAATCCAGAATCTGCCCGGAGGCAATCCATAATCTGCCCGAAGGCAATCGAGCAATCCTCAAGGATTACTAATCCAAGTTTCCACCCGTAGACTAGTATGCAGGCCTCCAGATCCAATCCCGAGTCACATCGGCCTCTTGTGCAGGACCCGAAGGTAAGGGATTTATGGCCATAGCCTCCCTTGGCACCCAAGCGTCCTCCTGCTCCAAGTAGCACCCACGGAGAGACCTCTCATGGCGGGTTTGGTCCACATACCTGGCGCGGCTAACAACCCCCTTGGTTAGGGTCAGGCAGACAGACGTGGGTAACTGATGCTGCCTCTCCCTCCAAGCCTTCAACCTGAAGCATTCATTATTTTTCCATCTTTAGTTCCTTGAGCAAAGCAATACAAACAGTTCTCCTAAACCATACAAACACAATCAATCCAGTGGTCCTTTATTTGGCAAACTGCTAAGGTGTGAATCCTCTTCTCCGAATGCATCCAGCATCTGATCCGGGATCAATTGCGACTTGGCAAGATCCCCAAGGGTTTCGTTGCTTGTTTACCCTTTTGTCCTTGGGTTAGGGTTTATACCCTATTAATCAACACCTTAGGTTCCTTAAGTCAAGACAGTAAATCCTGGGCAACTTCGTCGCCCCATCCTGATTGATCCTTTGCTTACTAGGCAATACATAACTTCCCGTAACTTGGCAAATCAGCCCAAGAAGGGTGATGTAGCACGATGACTACTCATCCTCTTGCCAGTTAGACTTGCGCTAGAACCTGTCAACCTTGTTCTAAGGAGTAGCAACTCTACTTTATGACTTAACACAAAACCATGCAACGTTGCAACTGGTTGCACAGGTGTCGCTCCTAACTCCTGGGATCATTTCTCCCATCAACGAACCTTAGTAGGTCACAACGCTTGGCCCTAGGGCTTCTAACTCAATCGGAAGTCTAGTATTAGGTCATTCGATACTTAGGGTAAAAACCCTAGATCGTTATTGTATGGGCGTCAAATTAACCCAAACAATCCATGAATGTGGGTAGGACCTTTGGGTTTGAAAGTCTCGACTTGGCGTCCCAAGTGCGATACTAGGCAGAATTTTAAACGTACTAAACCCTACCTAGCACTTTGAAGTGTTCATCGTACCGACTAGTTATGCTTTTACGAATCCCTTGAGGGTTATACACTTACAAGTGATCTACTTAAAACGATCTAATTGTCTTGCGACAAGAATGATCTTTGCTTAGAAGATATGCAAATACTTTTCCTAAGAGGTGCAAATAAATAACTGCAAGATGCAACATTCCATACAAGTATGCCAATCATAGACTTTTACTTCTATGCAACTATAAGGTCGGTAAAGACCATTTCTTTTCCTTGCAAAAATCATGATGATTGACAATTTGGAAAATAACTTGCATAAAACCTACATAGATTTACGTCAAGAACTTTGGCTACAAACTTTTCGTTTAATGCAATTGAATTTCAGGCTTTAATATGACATGCAACCTTTTCTAGATACAACTTCGATAAATGAAGTTCATGTACGATGAATGTCATAAGACTTATGCTGATTTAATCTGTTCTACGGCACTTAATCCATCTTAAAATGCAAGCATCATTGCATGCAACAAGCAAGTTCATGGTTTCATTTCCATGCAATGCAACTACTTAAACAACATCGACAACGATTATCTCATACGAATCCACAAGTAGAAAATTACTACATAAATGCCTTATGCGCTTTTCTTTTCCGCGGCCAATCAAAGATGCATTTAAACAATTTCATCTTTTAAACCTAAGCAATATGCGCTTAGGATTTGCAACTTGGAAATGCAAGCAACCCAATTGCACAACATGCACTAACTCTTGTAAATCGTTCAAGGAGATATATTTCCCAAATGTATTTTAACTTAACTACGTGAACTAGAGACATGCGTAAATGCATTCTTCCCATGAAAATTAAACATGCCTAATGCATTGCTTTAATGCGAATTTATTCTTTTAAGAACCTTGGCATGAGGACTTGTAGGGATGTCCATGCGTATGCTCGGGGAAGAAACTCCCGTGTGTGCGCCTCTTGCCATTTTCTTGGGAGCCATTGAATTCTAGTTCAGTAACTCCTCTTTGACTCTTTTGCGTATCGAATCCCTTTTTGCACTGGATTTTCTATTCTGCGCAGGACACGGCCCTTATAGAATTTTATTTTAGGCTAACCCGCAATGGTGAGGATGAACAAGGCTTATAGAAGAGTTGTTTTTAGAAGCTTCTAAGAATCTTTTATGCTTCTGAGCAGAAGCTATGTGGAGAGAGAGGAAAGTAGTTGAGTGGGAGAAGATACCGATGACGAAGATGGAGGTGATAATGATGATGGTGATGGTAAAGTGGAGGCGGCGGCAGGCGGCGTGTGGCGGTAGCTCCCTGGCGTGGCGGCGCTCCTTTGACAGCACGGCTTCCCTCTTCTCTCTCTTCATGCCTCCCTCCCAAGCTCCAAGGGGGAGGTTATATAGCCTTTAAGGGGGGGGATAGCTACCCCCGTGGCATACTTTCATGACTTCTCCCTCCCCTATGCACTCCACCTCTCATGGACTTCTCACCCTCCCTCTAACACTTCTCTCCCCTACCATGCATCCGCTGGGGGGGGGAGGGGATATTAATAAAAAAAATTACCTAAATTTTTACCATTATCCTCTTTTTCTCTTTTGGAGAGGTGTTCTCGTGCGGCTTGTGGTCTTCAAGCCCCGGCCTCTTTTGCACGACAAAAAGCCGGAATTTAACATTTTGCGAGGAGGAACACTTAGCCACTAACATTAATCGACGCGGGAGATTATTTTGCATTGCTTTTCCACAAGATATGCGGGGTTTTTTTTAAAGGTCGATTAATATTTCAGGCGGAAATATTACATTCTCTCCCCTTTAGAGGAATCGAGATGTCCTCATCTCGAGAATAACTGGGGGTATTGTTGGTTGAGAGTACTTTCATCCATCCAAGTGGCATCCTCTTCGCGATAATATTTCCACTGGAAGAGGTATTCTCTCAAGGTTCTAGATCTCAAATGCCTCTCCCTAACATCTAAGATCATGTTAGGCCGTACCTCAAGGACTCCTTGGCTAGTGATTACAACTTGTTGATCATCAAGTACGTGGTTAGGGTTAGGTACATACTTCTTCAGTAGGTTGATATGGAATACATTATAAGCCTTTAGGTTCTCAGGGAGTTGAAGTCTGTAAGCATTAGGCCCTAGGCACTTGAGGATCTTGTAGGGTCCACAATACCTTTGACTGAGCTTCTTGCATTCACCCAAGGATAGGGAACTCTTCTTTGGACGTACGCAAATGAAGACCATATCTCCTTCACTAAAGGATCTGTCTTGACATTTTAGGTCCATGTAAGCCTTTTGTCTATCCTTGGCGGCTTGGATGTCCTATCTTATTGCCTTCATTTGGTCATCCATATCTTCCAGCATTTGCTTTGAAGCTTCAACCCTTAAGGTTGGATCCAAAAATTTTAAAGGACTTCGACAGTCGAGCCCATATAATGCTTGAAAATGGGTCATCTGAATGCTTTGTTGATAAGAAGCATTGTAGGCAAACTCCACCAGTGGCAAATATTGAATCCACTTTTTGGGCTCGTGGCAGCAATGTGCCCTTAGCATCTTCTAATAGATTGGATCATGGCATGCCTCTTCTCTAGCTAGTTCAAGAATTAGGTTGTTTGGAATGGATACCTTTGTGGCTAAAGATCTAGCCGTTGATGGATCTTACAAGATTAGAGAATTTAGAAAAGCCTTGCAACTGAGTGCATCAGCAACTACATTCTCCTTTCTAGGCCGGTATTTGATTTCAAAATCATATTCTTCCAGCACTTCAATCCATTGACGTTGCCTCATGTTGAGCTCATTTTGGGTAAGGATCCATTTGAGACTTTTATGATCCATCACTAGGGTAAACTTGTTACCAAGCAAGTAGTGTCTCCAAAGCTTAAGAGCATGGATGATAGCTAACAACTCCAAATCATGGGTAGCATAGTTCCTCTCATGGCTCTTCAGTTTCCTTGAAGAGTATGCTACAGGATGACCTTCTTGCATAAGCACACATCCTAAGGCAAGTGTGCTAGCATCAGTTATCACTTCAAACTCCTTACCAAGGTTCGGAAGTTTCAAGATAGGTGCTGACACCAAGCTTTGCTTTAGTTTGTCAAAACTAGATTTTTCAGCGGTTGACCATACAATTGATGTTTGCTTCTTCAGTATATTCATTAGAGGCATTGCAATCAAGGCATAGTTTTTGATAAAGACCCTGCACCATCCTATCAATCCAAGAAAGCTACGTATTTCTTTGACAGTTGTTGGTGTTGGCCACTCTCCCGAACGTCTTTGACCTTGGCTGGATCCTCTGAAATTACTTTTGCTGATACAATGAATCCCAGATATTCAATCTGTCACTTGAATAATGCACACTTCTTCTTTTTGGCATAAAGTTTATGTGCCATCATTGTCTCAAGGACAATGCGAAGCTGGGGTTCATGATCTTCTTCCTGTTTGGAGTAGACTAAGGTTTTGTCAAAGAAGACGAGTACAAAGTCATCAAGATATGGCCTAAAGATATCCTGCATTAGCCTGTTGAAGGTAGCAAGTGCATTCGTCAGCCCGAATGACATGATCAGGAACTCAAAATGCCCATATCTTGTGCTGAATGCCGTCTTTGGGATATCCTCTTCCTTAATCCTTATCTGATAGTATCCAGACCTGAGATCAATCTTGGAGAAGATCTTCGCACCTTCAAGATGGTCAAGAAGTTTATCTATTCTTGGAATGGGATATTTGTTCTTAATGGTTGATTGATTCAACCCTCTGTAATCAATACACAGCCAAAGCGTTCTATCCTTCTTCTTCTAGAACAGTACTGGAGCTCCCCATGGCGAACTGCTAGGATGGATGTAGCCTTGATCTAACAGTTGCTTGAGTCGCTCCTTCAGCTCAATCACTTCTGGGATGGACATTCTATATGGACTCTTTGTAATTGGTGCAACTCCTAGTGCTAGCTTGATTTCATGATCAACTTCCCTTTGAGGAGGAAGTTCTATCAACTCTTTAGGAAATAGGTATGCGTACTCCTTTAGCCATGAAGGTTCTTCACTAAACCCCTGATTTTGATCTAGCTTCTTAAGCTTAATCAAATAAACAAGTAGTCCCTTCCTAACTACCTTTATTATCTGAGATGCTTTGGCCAATTGAATTTTTGGCTTTCCAGCCTCTCCTTGAGTTGTGACCAATTCCCCTTTAGAGTTTTGAAAGGAAACTTGGCCCTTTCCATAATGAATGTGGGCAACATTAGGTTTAAGCCAATCCATTCCAAGCAAACACTCATGGATACCTAGGTTCATAACCCTGAATCTGACCGAAGTCAACTTTCCACCCAACAGGAATTCCACCTTAGCAATTTGCCTGGTACAAGTGACCTCAGGACCATTTGCTAATTCCACAAGTAAGGTAGGTGCATCTATTGTGGCTATTCCTAGTCTTCTTGCACAAGTTGGTGAAATAAAGGAATGCGTATTGCCACAATCAATCAAGGTTTTGAAGCCTTTACCTTGATAATCTGATGGTGTCTGAATCACCGAAAACAGGCGATTCAAGCCTTTCTTGTGAAGGGCGGCATGGACTGTTTCCCTCTCAAATTATGCTTCCGTGGTTGGGTCTTCTTCATCGCACATCTCCCTGTTGGCAACATAGGTGATTCTTCCTCTGGTCCTTGATGTTGTCCTCCGCCAAGTTTGGAACATTATAAAATGACCAGGCTCATTGCAATGGAAGCAACGGAGATCGCGGCCATTACCTTGGGTAGGAATGAAATTATTGACATTGTTGGTTCTATCTTTCTTCCTTTGTCCCTGATTTTGTCCTTGTGCTCTCTTTGCCTGGGACCTGATTCTTGTAAGACAGTCTTGTCATTTCTTGGCCTAGTCTGCACCTCCTATATTATGGGTGCAGCTCAAATGAGCACATCCTGAGTTGGGCGCATTGACTCGAGGCGAGTGTTTATAGGTGGGTTTAATCCAGCACAAAACTTTGACACCTGTTGTGTCATATCCATTTGTGGCGCATACTTCAAAAGAGAGAGGAACTTTGAATAGTATGCATCAAGAGATAAACCAAGTTGTTTCAGCTCATAGAACTCGTTCATCTTTTGCGTGCAATAGGCAGGTGGTAGGTATCTTCCTCGCATAGATCTTTTTAGCTTCTCCCAAGTAACTGACCCTTCCGAGATCCTTTGGTATTTGCACCATTGCTTCCACCAAAGTCTTGCTTTGTCGGTAAGTTTAAGCTTGGTGAGCATTGCTTGGTTGGCGGGTACAATACACCTGCCACTTCGAAGTAATCCTCCATGGATTCTATCCAGATTTCGGCATCAGTTTGGATGGTCCTTCCATTGCCATCAAATTTTGGTGGCTTGATCTACTTGAGAAAAAACTTCTTTTCCTGAATCACGGCCGTACTTGGAGTAGGGGTCGGACTAGGGGTCTGCACTTGAGGTTGTGCCTAGGCATGAAGTTCTTAACGTTAAAACTTACTAAGCATTTCCTCACATTACATTTCATGTCCAATTTAGCTTTTAGCCACGTGACCTAATCACTTAACTTCTTTATCAATACTTGCAGTCATGACAAATATTGATAAAAAAGTTTATTTCATTCATATGGGCATAGCCCTTTTGAGTACAATTATTCTTGGGAAAATGGAACAAGCTGATACATTAATTCGGGGAGAATAAGACTGTGTTACATTGAACTACAGGAACTGAGTAATAGTATGGATTGGGGTCATGGATTTTCAGGAATTGATAGATCATTGGAAGATTAGGGTATCCTTTCCTTTGATACCCGTTCTTCTCGTAACGTCCCAACACCTTGATTCTATCGGTAGGGATTATTCGGGTCACTTCCTTGTACACATACGTGTTTTGCTTGACCTTCCGACCTCCGACACATTTAGGGTTGCGTTTGTGTGAGCTTCAATAGAAATGAACAACTTCACGATCTTTAAGACTTCCAACCACTTGATTCTCTTTAAGTTGGTTCAAAGGTACGCAAATCAGTGGGCAACTATGTAATAGATTCCTGAATCACCCATCCATCTCCATTCCACGTACAGGGGTGAAGGATTGTAGATGCGGTCTAGGATATTCATCATATCAATCCTTCTTCGATAGTCCGAAGCACGCATCACAGTCATAAACATAACCTGAAACACCAAGAATCTGTTCCATCCTTCACGACTATGAAGTTAGCATCGATAAGTAAGTAAGGAAATGTTCTTAATGGCAACATTTGCTCTACTTCTCCTCATTAAGTTTTCTTGTAAACATTAGTTCCTCATTGGTTCGCTCTGATACCAACTGTAACGTGTCCACCTGTTTACTCGTAGGACACGTCTTAGCAGCCCATCGAAAAGAGAGTCCAGAAAGCACCACCTAGCACTCCCATGGAATGTCACAGGGTTTGCGATCTAGGTCTTCCCGAGTCTACCATGAAGCGGAAGCATTCTGGCTGTTCCCACTGGTCAAATTCCTAGAATGACAGCTAGTGTCGAACCCCAGGTGAACTACTTTGCGCAGAAACGTCAAGGTGGAAGCACATTCATGCTGCACTTGGTTCAAGGAGAATGGAAAACGAGAGGGATCCAAAGTTCGACCTCTCTGCCCATAAGGCATAGTCCCATTCCGTTCCCCTAAAACAGCATAAATCGAGACTTTAGTATCCTAGATTCTAAGTCATTGTTCCTTATTGTCAATTTCCTTCAAGAAAAGTTTCCGGCCAATCGGGACAACCCATCCGTAGGACCAACCCATGGCCACATCCACCGCACTTTCCTTGGGGTTGCTTTAGTTGTCTAATTACCTACCACATTTAGTTGGACACGCATAAAACCACTTTCTTAATTATCCAATTAGTCACCGGTTTCTTCACGTAATCTTAGCACTTGACATAGAAAAACAGTGTCAAACAAGTTCCTTTTCAACAATTGATCTTATTTATCTTTGGAATACATCATATAATCCAGCTCATAGGCTAATCCGTAATCCGTCCAAAGGCAATCCATAATCCGCCCAAAGGCAATCCAGCAATCCTCACAGATTACTAATCCAAGTTCTCGCCCGTAGACTAGTATGGGGGCCTCGAGATCCAATCCCGAGTCACGTTGGCCTCTTTTGTAGGACCTGGAGGCAAGGGATTTATGGCCACAGCCCCCCTAGCACCCAAGCGTCCTCCTACTCCAAGTCACACCCACAGAGAGACCTCTCGCGGCGGGTTCGGTCCACATATCCGGCATGGCTAACAACCCCCTTGGTTAGGGTCAGGCAGATAGTCAGGGATAACTGATGCTGCCTCTCCCTCCAGGCCTTCAACCTAAAACATTGATTATTTTTCCATCTTTAGTTCCTTCAACAAAGCAATACAAACAGTCCTCCTAAACTGTACAAACACAATCAATCTAGTGGTTCTTTATTTGGCCAACTGCTAAGGTGTGAATCCTCTTCTCCGAATGCATCCAGCATCCGATCCGGTATCAATTGCAACTTGGCAAGATCCCCAAGGGTTTCATTGCTTGTTTACCCTTTTATACTTGGGTTAGGGTTTATACCCTATTAACCAACACCTTAGGTTCCTTAAGCTAAGATAGTAAATCCTGGGCAACTTTGTCGCCCCATCTTGATTGATCCTTTACTTGGTAGGCAATAAATAATTTCCCCTAACTTGGAAAATCAGCCCAAGAAGGGTGATGTAGTACGATGACTACTCATCCTCTTGCCAGTTAGACTTGCGCTAGAACCTGCCAACCTTTTTCTAAGGAGTGGCAACTCTACTTTGTGATTTAACACAAAACCATGCGACATTGCAACTTGTTGCACATGTGTCACTCCTAGATTTGGTTAAGAAATATGGTTGGTCAAGATGTAGGGTTTGGGAATCCTCTTGACCCAACCCAACCCTAACCTTACTAGGTCACAACGCTTGGCCTTAGGGCTTCTAACTCAATGGGAAGTCTAGTATTAGGTCATTCGATCCTTAGGGTAAAAACCCTAGATCGTTATTGTATGTAAAAACCTCAATGGAAAGTCTTGACTTGGCATCCCAAGTGCGATACTAGGCAGAATTTTAAACGTACTAAACCCTACCTAGCACTTTGGAGTGTTCATCGTACTGACTAGTTATGCTTTTACGAATCCCTTGAGGGTTATACAATTACAATTGATCTACCTAAAATAATCTGATTGTCTTGTGATAAGAATGATCTTTGCTTAGAAGACATGCAAATACTTTTCCTAAGAGGTGCAAATAAATAAATTCAAGATGCAACATTCTATACAAGTATGTGAATCATAGACTTTTACTTCTATGCAACTATAAGGTTTGCAAAGACCATTTCTTTTCCTTGCAAAAATCATGATGATTGACAATTTGGGAAATAACTTGCATAAAACCTACATAGATTTACGTCAAGAACTTTGCCTACAAACTTTTTGTTTAATGCATTTGAATTTCAGGCTTTAATGTGACATGCAAACTTTTCTAGATACAACTTCAATAAATGAAGTTCATGTACGACGAATGTCATAAGACTTATGCTGACTTAATCCGTTCTACGGCACTTAATGTGTCTTAAAATGCAAGCATCATCGCATGCAACAGGCAAGTTCATGGTCTCATTTCCATGCAATGCAACTACTTAAACAACATTGACAACGATTATCTCATACGAATCCACAAGTAGAAAATTACTACAGAAATGCCTTATGCGCTTTTCTTTTCTGCGGCCAATCAAAGATGCATTTAAACAATTTCATATTTTAAACCTAAGCAATATGCGCTTAGGATTTGAAACTTGGAAATGCAAGCAACCCAATTGCACGACATGCACTAACTCTTGTAAATCGTTCAAGGAGATAAATTTACCAAATGTATTTTAACTTGAGTACGTGAACTAGAGACATGCGTAAATGCATTCTTCCCATGAAAATTAAATGTGCCTAATGCATTGCTTTAATGCGGAATTATTCTTTTAATAACCTTGGCATGACGACTCGTAGGGATGTCCATGCGTATGCTCGAGGAAGAAACTCCCGCGTGTGCACCTTTTGCCATTTTCTTGGGAGCCATTGAATTCTGGTTCAACAACTCCTCTTTGACTCTTTCGTGTATCAAATCCCTTTCTGCCCTAGATTTTCTATGCTTATAGAAGTGTTGTTTTTAGAAGCTTCTATGCTTCTGAGCAGAAGCTACATGGAGAGAGAGGAAAGTAGTTGAGTGGGAGAAGATGCCGATGACAAAGATGGAGGTGATAATGATGATGGTGATGGTAAAGTGGAGGCGGCAGCAGCAGGTGGCATGTGGTGGCAGCTCCCTGGCATGGTGGCACTCCTCTGATAGCACGGCCTCCCTCTTCTCTCTCTTTGTGCCTCCCTCTCAAGCTCCAGGGGGGAGGTTATATAGCCTTTAAGGGGGGGGATAGCCACCCTAGTGGCATACTTGCATGACTTCTCCCTCCCCCATGCACTCCACCTCTCATGGACTACTCACCCTCCCTCTCACACTCCTCTCCCCCAGCTAAGGGGGGAGGGGATATTAATAAAAAAATTTGCCTAAATTTTTACCATTATCCTCTTTTTCCCTTTTGGAGAGGTGTTCCCATGCGGCTTGGGTTCTTCAAGCCCCGGCCTCTTTTGCACGACATGGAGCCGGAATTTAACATTGTGCGAGGAGGGAACACTTAGCCACCGACATTAATCGACGCGGGAGATTATTTTGCACTACTTTTTTGCAAGATGTGCGGGATTTTTTTAAAGGTCGATTAATATTTCAAGCAAAAGTATTGCAGATACTTGTAGCTATGTATCCAAGATGAAGATAGGGGTATTTCTAATTTTGTTTTTGTTTTTGTCGTTTTTGCATAGTTAAGGAAACAAAATTAACATGTTGATCCTAGGCAAAAGTATTACCCACAGTCAGAATACCTTGATCTTTAACATATAGTGTTGAAGCCTTGAACTTAAAAATGTTATTTTCACTGTATATGTTTGTAGCACCAATCTAGGGCAAGATCCACTTAGCACTTGGATTTTCTTTATCCATGAAGACTGTTGAGTTTCTAAGGGACAAACATCTACAAAACACATCCACTAACCCTATTTTATTCTAACACACTAAGAACCACAAATCCAACTGCACTTAAACACTCCATACACACTCATCAAACCTATACACCTTCCTAACACACCACTCTACCCTAATACACACACACACACACACCATATATCCACACCTTATGCAAATTACCTGTGCCCCACACACACAAAAGGCACACATCACCTGACTCTTTACATACACAACCCTATATCATCATTCACTCTTCCACACACTTCGCAATCACAAAGCACCTCTTGACCTATTTTCAACCAATCATTCTCATACAACTCTTCCAAAAATTGTGTTCTCATTGAAGCATAACACTGATGATGCTTTTTCTCTTGTGCCGATTTCTTCTCCACGGTTGTAAGATCTTTTCTTACTGCTGAAATCCATGTTACAACAGTTGTACCTGCAGTAACAACAGTTGCATACTCATTCCCTACTGTCATAAAGACATTTTCAACACCTATCACATCATCCTCTTCATCTTCCATCAACTCCTCTTCATCTTCAAACCTCGCTTGTGAAAGCATGTCAGCCACGGTGTTTTCTCTAGCTGCAATATGTTGAGAATTAGGGTTAAGTGACTTTATATATACAATCCATCATAACATGGAAATATCAGGAGTTGAGCAATTTGCTATCATGCCCAATAGAGGTAGACAATCAGTCTCTACCACTACATGAGCTCCGATAGAATACACCCTATCACACTTAAGGGCTATCACTACACCTCAAAGCTCTCTTTTGACTTGAGAATACTGTCGTTGATGTTCATTGAGGACCTTTGCTCCAAACCGAATGGCATATCTATTCCCATCAGCATCATTGTGACCCACTGCCCAACCAATGCCAATTGGGCTTGTATCCACAGTGAGAATAATAGGTTGCCCATTCTCATAATTTGCTCTCTTTAATGTTGGGGCTGAAATCTATAAGCTCTTTAACTTCTGAACTGCCTTTGTATGTTGTTTTCCTCACCAAAACTTTTGCCCTTTTCTCAAGAGTTGATATAGACTTTCAGCCACATGAGCAAAATGCGGAATCCATATCAAGTAAAAGACACATGCACCCAAAAATATTCTTACCTCAGATACATTTAAACATGTATCCCGCATCCTGCTTATGGCATCAATCTTTTCTGGTGAGGGCTTTTTTCCATATGGTCCACACATGTGCCCAACAACCAATACTTCCTCTACTCCAAAAGCTGATTTTTCTCCTGACAGAGTCAAATGCACTTCTTCAAGACGGTTCAAAATCCTGTCACAATCACCAATATGATCAACCGCAAATCCTCTACATCCTTGATCATTCAGCTCTTCATTCTTCTCATAGATATTGCGCCCTTTTATCAGCACATCATCAAGAAAGGGTATGGTCAACTGAGGAATATACTCCCTCAAAACTTTATGCATAGCATTCATCATATGCGCCATTGAATTGGTTTCCCTTTGTGAAAGCGTACACATCCTAACCAATCCAAGTAATGTCTTCATGGTAGTGATATCTCGGCTTTCTAATGCAAGGTGGAACTAATCATATCCTGAATATAAATCTCCCAAAGAGTAAATTGCCTTGCCTACAAATACTTCTACAAATTCATCCACTATCGGGCCTAATCCAATATTCCTTATGGTGACTTTATTAACTGGTTGCAAATCCTGTATAAACCTCAAAGAACCATTCTTCTTTAGAACAGTAAACCACCGATTCGAATATGGAGTTGAAGAGGGCTCCGAAATCAGCATCCTGATCTTCTCGCTCAAAAGATTCAACAACTTAGGCAAATATGCCCGAGGTACTCAAATAGGCTTTAAATTCCATGGCACATGAGGTACTGTAAAGATCACCGTAGGTGCAACTATGGTTGGATCAATACATCCAATTCCATCTAGTTGAAATGCAAAGGCTTTCCCATGCGTTGCCAACATCTGCAAGAAACAAGCTCTTTCTCAGGTAAAAGAAATCTTATATCACCAATTTTCAACTTTTGTAAAGTTTCAACTGTAAATTTATGTCCCACTCCATGTGGATCCCGTAAACTAGGCTATTGAGTCACTTTTTCAGCCAACCCATCACTTTCAGGTGGTAAAGGCAAAGCCACATGCTTAATCTTCTTTGCAACTATTTTGTACTTTGTATCCACCCTTGCTTTAGCCCTGTTTTGCAGCCCATAACATTCATACATAGCAAAATCTTGAATGACGTCATACATTTCTAAAGTGTCAACATAAATAACCACTTTTTCCGCCATGCTTTCAACATTAATTCCTGTAGAAATTTCAACCACTGTATCAACATCAATTAGACCTGAAAACTGCCCTAAAATACCTTCATTTGTAGCCATCAAACCATATGTCTTTAGCTCTTTTTCATCCCATCCTACATATTTCTTTTTAGCCCTTCACATGGCTGAAACATTCTTAAAACTACCAAGACTACATGTTGTCCATTCCTGCAATCTAGACACAAACACAGTTTTCCCCTTCCTTGGAGGCGTAATTATCTTCCTAGAGGCACTGCAATAGCCTCCCCTTATAGTAGTGCTATCTAAAAACCCTTCAACTCTCCTGCATTAGGTAGCATGGGATTATCCTGTAGCTTATTTCGATTGCGGGGATGATTCACACAAGTAGTGAAAAACTGTACGGTCTTTGTATTATCTTTACTCCGAACCCAAGCACATAAAGGACCATCATCCAAGGCTTTTGTTTCTAGCCTTGATTCTGAAATATAGGGCTGTCCCAAAATCACTGGATAACTACATGAATCTTGCACAAAAAAATGATATTCATCCCTAATATCTCCAATAGACATGGGTACATACAAACAAAGCTGTATAAAGATCCCCTAATGAATTGTTTGCCACCCGCATGTGCCATCTGGGATCTATATCAATTGGCCAACCTCCATTCTCATACAAACTATGTGCCATAACATTGATTTCAAAACCATGATCCCAGAGAGCTATGCAAGGTGTCCCTCTTTCTCCCACATTAACAATTGTCTCTGTAGTAGCATGAGCCCAATGCGTTCGTGAACAATGACTACTTGGAATAAAATGAGCATCTTCTTCTTCATGTGCTTGTTGATGGACATCCCTATTATACATAGCCTTTTCTCTATGATTAGTGCTGCCCATAATACCATTTTTGGCCACAAGCTTGCTGCCTATACTTCCATCTAACCCATTTTCAGCATCAGCATGTTCCAAATCAACATTACATACTTCATCGTATTCCCTCTGAATATGTTTCTCTATGTCTTTGTCAACCTGCATTAATGCTTGCAAAACTTCACCATCAAATTGTCTTTTTCGTTTCATCGTATCAATGATTGCATCATGAAATTCACGCTTTGCGATTCTAAGAACTTCGCCAAGTGTGAATTCCACTCTACTTCCAAGTATGTGATCTTTCAAGACTTTTTTAAGATTTGTGGCACTCTCAAGATCTTATTGTAACCTGTAACTGGGCTGCTTGCCCCTTTTCTTCCCTTCTTGTTTCTTCTCTTGAGATGCATTATCCATAACATGCTCAGGTATGGCTTTTTCAGTCTCTTTTTGTTGCTCCATTTTACTTCATGTTATGCATTTAGATGGGCCTGAAGAGGAAGGACCAGTAGTGTCCTCATCTCTTCTTCTCTTTTCTTCCACAAGAGCTTCTTGATTATGAACCTCAGCCAAATAAACATAGGCTGAAAATGAGTCCACTAGTGCACTCCATCCTGTTCTCCCTCATATACTCTGACTTACATCAGCCAATTTGGACTTTGTTGTTTTGCCCTTTTCCACGCAATCTAATGCTTGCATCCAAACACAAGATTTTTCTTTAGCCATGCTTCCTTTATGAGCTTCATCAGTCCTTTCAATTCTCAACCCATATGTGGCTCCATCTATGGCAGCAAATGCTGTCCTTGCAGCTATATCTTCTAAAATTTGGCTCTATTGGAAGACCAGTTTCTGCTGCATGTATGTTTCTTTCTTTCCAAAAGATTAACCTTTTTGCTTTTGCTTCATGGTAAGCTGTAAAATCTCACTTTTTATATTGTAAACTATCACACCAAATGCATCTTCTCTTGTATCCTTCTTTGTATGGTCTTTAGGGTGTTGTCCGAGTCTTCTCTTCTACTTAATATCCAAATTTTCGACCTTTTTGCATAGATCTTTGTCAAATTCATTCTCAAATTAGGCATGCCTTTGAGTAATTCATCCACAACATCACCTTTAAGAGCTGGACCAATAGGTATAGCCGGTTGTTCCGCCATAGCTACAGGTAACTTGGCCACAATTTCAGGCCCCTTTTAAGCACTGGCAGTTGTGGTGCCTGTACCCCATCTTAATTTCATCCGTTCTCTCTTACATATGCACTGCTTCAATTACATTAGCCCAATCTGATTTTAGTCATGTTTCAAAAGAGGCATCTTCTAAACGATCAATCAGCCTCTCTTGCAAGACAAGATCTGCAACCTTCAGAAACAAATCAATTTTCTAGCTCTCCAATGATTGTTGCTCATTGGCATCCAATTGCGTATACCAACTTTCAAATTCATGGAGCAAAGCTATAGCAGCCAACCCTTGATTGGGCTTTTCAATCCAATCTATAAATGTTTTTTTAGTTACCAATCCTACTGCGTAATCCAATCTATAAATGTCATTGGCATCCAATTGCGTATACCAACTTTCAAATTCACGGAGCAAAGCTATAGCAACCAACCCTTTATTGGGTTTTTCAATCCAATCTATAAATGTCTTCCAAGAAAAACTCTTCTCTCAAAGATTTCTTAAAAGCTACCGAATTAGCATCTCTTCTATGTAACTCATCAATTTGATCATGCAAAGCATGTATGGCCAAACGGGAGAAATACTGACTCCATGCATACTATGGTACCCCATGAAACAACATCTTTTCTTCATACAGCGGGATGAAGGCCGAAACATTTTGACCTTTAAACTGCTTCAATTCTTGTCCCACTGCCTGCAATGCATTAACGATTAAGCAATCAATTCTTTCTACTTCCTGCCAAGTTTGCATCTGTTGTTGTAACAACAACTGCTGATGTTGTTGTTGATGAAACAAAGAAATCATTTGTTGCAAACCATCACCACCACTTGAAGCTATAGCATCTCCCATCTTTACACACCTCTACAGTCGACTTTCACCTCAGGTTCACCACTGTCAGAGCGTTTGCAATCAAAAGTCTACCACAGGGGTAAGAGATAGCAAGGTGAAGGGAGATTCAAGGGGTGGAGTAGACAGAAGAGAAGGGGTTGAAAGGAAGAGAAGATATGAAAGAATACTCACAGAAAGAAATAGAAAACGTAGAATAATACTCACAAAATTGAAGCTTGTCAGTTTATTTCTTCATTATGAGAAGACAAATCTCTTGTATAAAAAAATATACACAAAATAATACCTTCCTCTATGCTGCTCAAACCACCAATCTGATGCTTCCATTGGCTCCAAAAGGGGTTATAAAATACGAGGACACTTGGCCAAAATTCTACCAGATCACTCTTTCCTTATCTCCCACTTCGGAGTGCTATTCACTGCCTGAGAACAGCAATCGCGACGCGTGCGATTTCGTCCATCTCTCTTTTTACATAAAATCCTCACAGATGGCTAAAAGCTACATGCTTTCTTTTGCATGTCATCGTAATCTAGAAGTTGTCTACAATTTTTGGATTTCTACAAGAGATAATATCTAAAATATCATAAATTGGCTATAGTTATCCAAAAAACTAATATGTTTAAACCATGGCCGCTAACACTAATGTCTCTAGATCAATAAGAAAGCCACATTTTAGATTTTTTCACATGGTGTGCACGTAGCGGCACAATAACGAGTGAACAGGTTGCTATAAATTCTCCTGAACGAAAAATCATTTAGCATCTGACTTCCAAAAACATAACTGCCAATGTAACTACCCCCAAAACCACTATTCAGCATGGCATTTGTCCCTCCCATAGAAGAGATGAAACTCGACCATGAACACCCTTCATAAACATCGTGATTGCAAGTGTATTATGGTTACACAGTTGAGCAGCAAGTACATAATTTTTACTATTTCAAATGACATTTTGACATTCAATCTGATAATTGAGAAAATCAAAATTCACACTAAAGTTCATCTTCACATCACAAGCATTTCACTTTCTACATCACTGCTTATCTCACTATGCTTAGATATGAACTCGCAAAGGATCAGAATAGAGGAAATAAGACAACACAGGTTGAGAAGCTGCATCTATATATTTCATTCAAAAAAATCTGCCATAATTACATAATGATCTGTCTGAGCATACATGCGAACATAACTAAATCCTAGGTGTGCTATGAAAAGCTAGGACCTTCCATTTTCAAGATTCCAAAAATCATCAAAATTGACAAATGTCCAAAATAGACAAAATACCATACATATTACTAAAGTGACTTCTTCTAAGGTCTAGTCTAAACATTACACACATGGGCTGGGCCTCTCAATACATAGAGCATGATTTGTTCCTGTGTGCAGCACTATAAGGCTCCTTGGCCTTCCTTCTCGCAAATGTATGCTAGCACAAGGTGGGATGCACCACTACATCATCAATTGCAAACAAAGGCATACAACCTTTGCACAAGTGAGAGGGAGTTTTGAGCCTGGGATGTACCTAAAATTTGCCACAAAATCCGGAATTTAGGGAAAAAATATTTAACATCGAAGACGACGGCTCCAGCCAGGACGATTTTAAGCACCAAGTGAAAGATGACTCTTAAAAGGCGTCCGAGCGACACTTGTGGATTTTTGATAATTTTTTAGACTACGATGTGGGTTCTTAGGAGTTGCCAGTCAATCCGGGATGTCAAGCCAGATGCCCAGGATTTTTCAGAGCTCGAATCGGATGTCGGACGAGGAAGGAGTCAACAAATGGTCAAGATTCGAAGAGGTGGACACTTGAGAGGTCAAAATTGGGCATGCCTTTTGGAGTTTGGACCCCCCCCCCCCCCAAAAAAAAAAATTTATGCCCCCCTTGATGAAAAAACATGGAGGAGGATGGAGGCATGGCATGTAGGCGCAGGGTGCAATTTTCGCTTGATGGACATGGAGGTTGAATACAACCCCTACAATGGATGATACCCCCGATCTTCTCCTTGTGGGCTGGTCTTATCATCTCTCTTTGCTCATGAAATGGCTGTTGGAATGAAGAGAACCAAATCTATTCTTTCTCTCTCCTCCCTCTCTCTCCCCTAAAGGATTGTTCCTGCGTGCAAGAGGAAATGAAGAACGGTGAAGGAAAGATTGTCCAGTTGGGATCGGATTGCTTCCGGATCGATGTAGACATGAAGATTGCTGATTGTGAAGATGCTCGACATTGAATGTGGGCTGACCCGCAGTCCTGCAGCAAAACCGAGATCCCGAAACACGAAACCTAAAAGCGGTAATTCAATTTTTATGAAGAGAAAATGAGTTTTTATGCCGTTTGATTGATGAAGCATTGTTCCCATGGGCTGAATATTCATTATGATGTTGGTTTCTATGAGTTTCAACAGTTTGTAATTAGAAAATCAGAAAATCATAAGCGATATGGCTGAAATTAATGTTATAAAACTCGAAAAACACGTGTTTAAGGGGTAAAAATGAGATTTTTGCAAAATAAATGGGATATATGAGACATAATGCCTACAAAACCTGAGATTTTGATGTCAATGAACCTAAGGGCCACAACCCACAATTAATCGTAATTTCTAGTCATTTTTTATTGAAGAAAATAGAGGAAAAATACCAAAAAATGGTGAGAAATGGGTTTTAAATGGGAGAAAATTAGGAAACGGTAAAAGGAAAATTCAAGAACATTACATGTGTGTTTGTGCAACATATAATGAAGGTAAAGCATGAGGTTGGCCTCAGTTTACCCTCGTTTCTATGTTTCCGTTCATGTTTATCGCTTTCTTTATAAGGACACACATAAAACGACCCTTTCACCTATCAACAAATGCAAAACATTAAACGACAGGGTGAGAGGGGAGGTTGAGCTTCAAAATATAAACTGAAATCTGGTTTATGTGTTGCATCATGCCTATAGGATGTTGTTTTAAAATAAAGAGAAAGGCAGTATGAGCGTAAGGCTCGATGTCTTTTCTCATTACATAAATGCTAGCATGGAAATCATGAAAAGAATGGTTTCACACGATACACAATGCTGATTTTCTTTTGTTTGTGAACTAAACGGTTCATATTATGTGCTATGCATAGTTTATGGTATCAACGGAAAAGCTCCTGGACTACATAGCACTTGTTTTCTTAGGAATTTGACCCACGATTGAGAGCGTAAGGTTATCCCTTGCCGTAGGATAGAGGGTTGGTTTCCTAAGGAAGTGTTGCGTGAGGACACATGGTATATCTCCTGGATTCAAAATGAAGAGTGGAGTTTGTTTGTTTGTTTTATATGTTGAGCAGCACATCAAGGGGCTAATCCCTGCAATGTAGGAGAGCTGCAGTGGGGCCGCGGTGTTTCTACCGAGAGGTTGTCTCCATGTATGTGATATCGGTATTTATTGCTAGTGTCTATGGGTTGTCTCTCTGAGGAGTTTATAGAAAGGAAAACGTTGGAGTACAAAATGATGAAACTATAAACTCATAGATTAGACTTTAGGACAGTTTGTCCTTTAGCATTAGATTGACGCTCCTGGTCCGCCAGGCCATGAGGGTGTATTTGTTTGTTATGAGCATGAGGTCCAACTAGTGCCATAGCGAGTGCCGGCCCATTTTAGGTCCCATCAGTGGTGCGTCTTATATAAACCTGCTTTGGATAAGGCCCATATCCAGTGGTAATGATAAATCTACTTTGGATAAGGACCAAAAGCTCTTATATAAACCTGTAATGGACTTTCCTTTTAAAGGGAAAGGTATGGAAGATCCTCTAAGAGGGGATCAAAATTACATGTTGAAACTTATAGGACTCCCTAGACCACTCAGTGAGTTAGCAAAAAGGGATGTCAATGAGGATATTAACCCCCCTACACCAGAAAGGGTGGGGATGGAAGAGGTTAAAGATCCTAAGAGGCTGGACCCAGATTATGTTGAATATGAAGATTTTAATGACTCGGTGTTGATCCCAAAGGGGAGGACTAAATGACCTCCTCTTTATAGGGATCTCCTAGTGTTTTATGGGTTGCCAAATGAGGATCCGATCATTCATTTAAGAGAATATGGCCTAACTTGCATTGCAAGTGGGTTCGACGATATACATCGGATGCTCGTATTCCCGAGTACCCTAAAGGGAGAGGCAAGGAAATGGTATTGGAGCCTTCCAAGAGGGTCGATCAAATCATTTGAGGAGTCTTGTGATAGATTTCTAGATGAGTATGAAAAGAAGCTCCCTATGATTCAGGTCTTAGGGCAGCTTATGCAGTTTAGACAGGAGTCTTATCCTTTTGTTAAAGAGTATGCTAGAGCCTTTGATAGTACTCTTAGGCTTTGGCCAAGAAGAGCCAGTGCATTACCAGATGATGTGTTATGTGAGCTTTTTCTGAATGGCTTAGAGATTAATACGCAAATCCAAGTGTAACTGCGGAATCCTAAGTCCTTAAGGGAAGCAAAAATGCATGCCATTGATTATGAGGGTCACATTCAGAGATGTTGGCAAAACTTTTGGAGTTTTCCCCGCTCAGTACAAGTGCATCCTAGCTTCCAACCATTTCTGCAAGAACACAGCTCACTTGTTGATACCAAGGCAGCCTATGAGGGGAACCTTGGTGGCCAAAATCTCAAAGCAAAAAATGGCCATCCTATAAGTAGTAATGACATGCCTCTCAGTGAAAAGGTTCCAAGCCATGTAAGTCCCATTAGGGCTTGCAACGCTTCCATGAGAGGTAGTTCTGATGGCAACATGGATGGAACCAATGGGCCTATGAATGTTGATAAGCATTCTGTGTGTGGTTCTACTTTTGTTGCTTGTAAGACTTTTGAGAGACCTTTGGTGTCGGAATCATGCTTCCGGGTGGATGTTGTTCCCTTCAGTGAAAGCATGGTTATTATGGAAAAAAATTTGCAGTATGGACGTAAACAAGTAAAGACATCTTTTCTAAAGAGGATGCAAAATGCTAAAAGTCCACCTGTGCTTCATAAAGGTCATAAGATGTGAGGCCATTTGGCCATAGGGATAAGTTTGCATTGAGTTCGTCAGACGAGTGCAGCAAATTGAGGGAATGTAAGAATATTAAGGGAAATGTGAGATGGGTTTGGAGACCCAAAATCTCCAAAAGTATGGCAAGAGTTTCGGATGCAAGGCCAAGGATCCCACCTGGATATATTTTGTCGAGCCCCCAAGAGGATAAGACTGGATATACATCTGACAATATACACTGCCTTGGGATACACCCATGTGATGTGCCTAGGCTTGAAGCTTTACCTAGTTTGGGTTGCAGCACTGATTTATGTGAAAACCAAAATACGGGAGGTTCGAATGAGTACAAAGCTATGATTCTTTCTCCCAAAGGAGCCACTCAACCGCCTGAACGACCAGTTTATTCGGATTACAATAAATGTGCGACATGCAAACCCACTGAGACCGTTCATTCAGCTCATAGTGCCCAAGGCCTTATTGATGAGTTATTTGTGGAAAGGCTTGGACTTGTAGCTCTACAAAAACCTAAGATAAAAAAATACAAGATCAAGCTTTTAGCTAACTTGCATGAGTAGCATGGGGCTAGTCGACCTATAATATGCTATCCTTGGCACCCTGGGTAATCTGATAGAGGGTGATATATATGCCAAGGACATCAGTATTACGTAGACTAAAATGACCTATCTAGTTTTAAGCTAGGAAGGCTAGCTGCTTTGGATATTACGTCCAGATTTTGTTAGGCCAAGAGGGCCGATCGTTTGTTTAGTACAGGTGTGGTTAATGGTTTCTTGTTTTAGTTCTGTGCTAGACAGGTTTAAAGACGAGCTTGGAAGGAGCCTTTGTTGCGTAGAAGCTTCTCATGGCCCTATCTAGGTGATATCTCTCCTTTATGAGTACCGTGTTTTTCTGCTATATGTGTCTGTGTACTTGTAGGGGATTTTCTTTTCTTGTTGGGGACCGGAGTCTAAGGCATGAAGTCCCAGGTTTAGGTTAGGTATGTCTGAGGAGAGGTGTGCGTAGTTGTTGCCTCCGGTAAAGACATTGCCAGACATCGAAAGACCTGTTTCATAAGGCAGTCCTAGTGACCCTATTTTGCTAGCTTGCTAAGTAGCCGTTCTAGGAGTTCTTGTTAATTGTGAGGCAATTAGAGAAGCCTACTAAAGGAAAAATGATGATGATAGAGAGAAACAAAACCCTGAATATCTTAAAGACAATAAATATATACAAAGGTGTGTAAAAAGGAGTTCTAACCACTATAAAAATACAAAAGAAAAGAAAGGAAACTTTATAAGCAGTTGATCATCACCTTGCGAAGGCCTGGTAGGTTCTTGGGGACGAATCAAACCCAGGGCCATGCTTTGTCTTCCTAGGGGTGGCATCTTGCTGGAAAAGAAGAAATTAAGAAAGGTTGGAGCGAAAATAAAAGTGAGCGTTAGAAAAGGATTAAGTGTCACCTTGTGAGGGCTTGGTAGGTTCTTAGGTACCGAGACAGGACCTGAGGCCGATGCCTTGTTCTCCTTGGGTCACTACGCTCAGCTCTCTCCTTTTTACATGCCCGAGTATGGAAAAATAAAAAACCTAAAAGAAAAAATGTGCTAAAAGAAAATAGTTCTTGATCAGGCTATAGGAGTCCTCGCCTAGTAGGAGCTCCTGGTTGTGTTGTCCTTAGTATGGTAGGTAGTTAAGACCACCACTTAGGGCAACTTCTTTGATAATTCTTTTTAGTTTGGTCGTGTTGGAGCAGTTGATTAGTGACTAGCTTTGGACCTTCTATCAGATTATGCTAGGCCTACTCCTTGTGGGTTTCATGCCTTGGTATTGTCAGGGGGTAGGGTGAGCATTGTGCTGTGTTTTAGTATGTATCTATGTTGTACCAACTTGATGCTTCCTTTGGTTGTTTTGTGCAAATCTATTGTGGGATTCGACAGGCTGAGTGGCCCTATCTTGTGGTCGCCAATGAGAGCGGAGTTTTGAGCCCACGATGTGCCTTAAATTTGCCAAAAAATCCAAAATTTAGGGAAAAATATTTAGCATCGAAGGCAGCGGCTCCAGCTAGGACGATTTTAAGCACCAAGTGAAAGATGACTCTTAAAACGCACCTGAGCGACACTTGTGGATTTTTGATAATTTTTGAGACTGCCATGCGGGTTGTCATGAGTTGCCAATCAATACGGGATGTCAAGCTAGATGCCCATGATTTTTGAGAGCTCGAATCGGATGCCGGATGAGGAAGAAGCCAACAAATGGTCAAGATTCGAAGAGGTGAGCACTTGAGAGGTCAAAATTGGGCATGTCTTTTGAAGTTTAGACCCCCCCCCAAAAATTTTTATGCACCCCTTGATGAAAACATGTAGAGGAGGATAGAGGCATGGTGTGCAGGCGCAGGGCGTAATTTTTGCTTGATAGAGATGGAGATGGGACATGGAGGTTGAATACAACCCCTACAATGGATGATACCCCCGATCGTCTCCCTGTGGGCTGGTCTTATCACCTACCTTTGCTTGTGAAATGGCTATGGGAATGAAGAGAACCAAATCTAGTCTTTCTCTCTCCTCCCTCTCTCTCCCTTAAAGGGTTGTTCCTGTGTGCAAGAGGAAATGAAGAACGGTGAAGGAAAGATTGTCCAGTTGGGACGGAATTGCTTCCGGATCGATATAGACATGAAGATTGCTGATTGTGAAGATGCTAGACATTGAATGTGGGCTGATCCACAGTCCCGCAGCAAAACCGAGATCCCAAAACACGAAACCTGAAATATGAGACATAATGCCTATAAAACCTGAAATTTTACTATCAAGGAACCTAAGGGCCACAACCCACAATCAATCTTAATTTCTAGTCATTTTTATTGAAGAAAATAGAGGAAAAATACCAAAAAATGGTGAAAATGGATTTTAAATGGGAGAAAATTAGGAAACGGTAAAAGGAAAATTCTAGAAAATTACATGTGTGTTTGTGCAGCATATAATGAAGGTAAAGCACACGGTTGGCCTTGGTTTACCCTTGTTTCTATGTTTTCGTTCATATTTATCACTTTCTTTGTAAGGACACACATAAAACGACCCTTTCACCTATCAACGAATGCAAAACATTAAATGACAGGGTGAGAGGGGAGGTTGAGCATCAAAATATAAACTAAATTTTGGTTTATGTGTTGCATCATGCCTATAGGACGTTATTTTAAAATAAAGAGAAAGACAGTATGAGAGTAAGGCTCGGTGTCTTCTCTCATTACATAAATGCTAGCATGGAAATCATGAAAAGAATGGTTTCACACGATACACAATGTTGATTTTCTTCTGTTTGTGTAGTAAACCGTTCACATTATGCACTATGCATAGTTCATGGTATCAACGGAAAAGCTCTTGGACTGCATAGCACTTGTTTTCTTAGGAATTTGACCCACGATTGAGAGCGTAAGGTTATCCCTTGCCGTAGGATAGAGAATCGATTTCCTAAGAAACTGTTACATGAGGACACATGGTATATCTCCTGAATTCAAAATGAAGAGTGGAGTTTGTTCATTTGTTTTATATGTTGAGCAATGCATCAAGGGGCTAATCCCTACGATGTAGGAGAGCTGCAGTGGAGCCGCGGTGTTTCTACCTAGAGGTTGCCTTCATGTATGTGATTATCGTGGTATTTATTGCCAGTGTGTATGGGTTCTCCCTTTGAGGAGTTTATAGAAAGGGAAATGTTGGACTACAAAACGATGAAACTATAAACGCATAGATTAGGCTTTAGGACAGTTTGTCCTTTAGCATTAGATTGATGCTCCTGGTCCGCGAGGCCGTGAGGGTGTGTTTGCCTGTTATGAGCATGAGGTTTGGCTAGTGCCATAGCCAGTGCCGGCCCATTTTAGGTCCCATCAACAAGTGGTTAATATAAGGATAGCACCATTGGGTGTGAGAAACTCAATTGCTCTCTTGCATCTCTCAACAAAGCTTGAGATAGAGGGGGGGTGGAGTGGGATTCATTTCCCTTTCATCAATAGAGAGGTGCGAATTGAGGGACATCACAATAATTTTCATCATGTATGTTGTTTCTTCTCTCTACACAAATGGGATGTGTCTTTACCATCAATACACACACACATTACTTTGTTTGGCACACAGCATTACAAGGCTTCCTAGCCTTTCTTCTTGCATCTATGCTAGATGGGTTGGGATGCACTCATACACCATCAACTATGCACGCTGGTATACTCCTTCTAAACCATCCCTGTCAATTTCTAAACTAGGTGTGCGATATGGATTTCAATCATCATTCTCCTCGAGTGATGTGCATTATGGGGTGAGTGGCTGATCTATCATTCCAACATGAGTGACTATCAAGATCGAGTGATGAATACTTCGCCATCGATGGCTTACTCGATCTTAATCGATAATGCTACCTCCGTGGATGACACTACATGGTCCCTGCTATGTCCAAAAGCGTAATATGGCGAGCCTTTGTACCTCCTATGGCTGACTTTGATACCTCATCGAGTGTTGATGACCTACATCAACCAATTGAATGAGGCAAGTGTTTCTAATATTTTTTTATATATCATGTTTTAAGGGTTGGGATATATGGATATGGGTCGTGGTCAAGTGTTAGGTCCATGTTGATTAGTCAACCGAATATATTCATGTCTTAAGTGTGGGGATGCGTCTCTCTGCATCTTGGTTATATACATTTACGAATATCCTATTATTTGATCCTTACATGACCTCTTATTTTTGTTATGCTCTATTGAGGTCCCTCCCTCACCTGCCAACCCTATTCAAACCCATTTCTATAGTGGTCTCTAACCCTATTGGTTGTTTTATCATTTTGATGATCCTCCATGTGAACGCACACTATGTTCCCCACAATTGTGATGTCATCCTACAACCAAATTTGCCCCTTTGAACTTGCCATTTTCCTTTTCACGGCCCTCATTTCTAAGCCATGATTCCTAAGTTATTAATTTTTGAAGAATTTTACGTAAATCGGACATATTTTCATACAAACATACCCCTTTTGCACTAGAATTGCAATTTGATATGGTAGCTCTATTTTTTCCCTTTTTCCAAACATTTTTCCTTTTTACAGCCCCTCCTTTTTACACCTAGATTGGCCATTGCTTACTTTTGTGTGTTTGCGGGTTTCTTTTTACGTGATTTTTCCATTTTTTCCATATGAATACGCTATTTTCTCATCAAAATGGCACTGTGTTTGGATAGTCTTGAGCTATTATGCTCCTTGACCATGTTTTCGTCATTCAATTTTTGGTATTATATTTTAATTGTAGTTTCTTACATATTTTTGTCCCTTTTTCCATGTGAACATGCCTTCCTTCCACCGTAATCATGTTTGGACCTAGTAGCCTTATTGGCCCCCATTCCTTGGACATTTCTCATTTTTGTTGCCCCTAGTTTCAACTTACAGTGTGTTTGGAAATAATTTCTATTCCAATTTTTGGATGTGTTTTTACCGTTTTTTCATGCGAACCACCCCATTTTCCATCAGAACCATATTTCAACTAGGTAGCCGTATCTCACTCATCACTTTGCACATTTTTTCTTCTTGTTGTCTTCCATTCAAGCTTTCCAAATTTTTGTTATTATTTTATTCATGTTTTTTGGGTTTTTTTTTGTTTTTTTCATGCAAACAGGTTGTATTCTCATTGGAACTGCATTTTGACATGAGACGCATGTCCGTCTCCTCATTACTGACAAATTTTCTTCTTTTTTTATTTCGTTCCACCTGATGGATTTTTTGAAATTTGATGTTGAATGCACCGGATGTGTTGTCCTTGCCTTTTCTCTTGTTGCCTTGCCTAGTTTTGCTTTTTACGATGTCTTCATCCAATGCCTAGATTCCTTCAAACTAAAGTTTTCATCCAATTTTTTATCCTCTTGCCCCGCATGCCACGTATAGGGTTGGTTTTTACCTTGAAACACATGCTAAGTATTCACCATGTTGTGTTGGGGCACCTTGGGTTCTCCCCCACCCTCGGCTGTTCCTGTAAATGCAAATTTTTTATCCCCCACCTAGATTGGTGCGCATGACGAGGAGGCTGACTTTCTTTTTTAAAAATTTTGTTACAAAACAAAATTTGGTTAATTTAAAAAACCTTTAAAAAATTTCCCTCCCCTCCCCAACTCTCTCTCTCCCTGACTTTTCCCTCCTCTTTCTCTCCCTCTCTCTTTCTCTCTTCCCCTTCCTCTTTCCTCCTCCTTCCTTCCCTCGTGCCCTTCTCCTCCCTCCTTCCTTTTCTCTTGCCCCTCTCCTCCTCCTTCTTTTCCTCTTATTCCTCCCCCTCTTCCTTCGACACCCCACTTGTTGCCTTCGTCTCCTCCTTCCAGGTCCTGTAGCCTTCCCTCCGCATGCCTTGCCACCTTCATCTCCTCCTTTCCTGCTTTGGGGCCTTCCCTCCACCTACTGCTGCCCTATTGCCTTCATTGTTTCCTCTCGCATGGCCTTTGTCATTGCATGAGCCTCCTTCCCCATAGCGCTTGGCCTCACTGTGACTGCCTGCACTCCCCAAAACCCCACTATACCTTCTTTGATGCCCCACTCTGCCTTCCAGACTACGTCTTTGACATCCCCGCCCCTTACTACGCCCCCCCACCCTTCACCCATCCACCCACCCACCTTCCTCCCCTTGCCCCATCCTCCAACCCGCTCACCCAATTTCCCTTTGCCCCCCTTTTCCTTACCTCCTTACCCCCTTCCCCCCTCCCCCCCCCCATTACCCTTACCCCCCACCCGCACCCTTGACCTTGCCCATCCCCTCTTTAAACACCCACCCTTTTTGAAGCGCATGTTTACACCTCGTGCATTGAGATTGCTTCCCACACGAATGCCCACTCTGTGATGCATATTTTGTTCCTAATGACGGTGTTTTGGGTTCCATAACCCAGGTGACCGCCCTTTGCATTCGTGTGTACATGTGTTGTAAGCCCCCGTTCGAGTGTGAGGACATACGTCTTGTTTCGCCCATACCACGGAGTTGTGGTTCACATGTAGTTTCCATCATATACCTTGTTGTCTCAATTTTGATTATTTTAATCCTCCACACTTAAAAAATTTAAAAAATTTAAAATATTAAAAAAAGAAAATTCTATAAAATTTCAATAAAATTCTTTAAATAAGAGAAAAAATCCTTTAAAAAGCCTAAAATTTTTGATAAAAATTTCATAATGATTATGAACAACCATAAATACATAAAAAGTTCAAAAAAAACATTGGAAAATATTTATTTGTATTAGAAAATAACCTTAAAAATAAAGAATACTTGGAAAATTAGAGATTTTTTTTAAAAATGCCTACTTAAATTCAAAAAACTCTTCTTTACATTTTTAATGTTTGTGTAGCCGTTTGATTACTCAAATTTATTCATTTAAAAAACCAAAAAAATAAACAAAATCCAATGGAAAACAAATCATCAATAGATCAATCAAAAAGTTTTCAAGTCCTATCCATATCAAATGTGACATGACATCTAAAAACCAAATTTTAAATACAATCCAATACATAATTCTAAAAATTCTATGAGTTCAAACACCACAAAAAATAAAATTAAAAAATATAAAAACACAAGGAAAAGGAAAAACAAATTCCGAACACATGATCACTCAAGTGACAAACCCTTCCTTGTCTCCCTTCTTTTTATTCTTTACCATGGTATTAATCTTGGTATTTCTTTTGCATCTTACAAGAGGCTGATTGTCACTAGTCAACCTATTATTTTTGTGTATGGTTTTTTCTATTCTACGACTTGTTTAGACGAGCAGATTCTCACATCAGACCTTGCAGGTGTATACATATTACTAGGTTCTTTTTCTTTTTCCCTCTTTCACATGCACCATAACACACATATAATTATAAGTAATAAATAATAATGACCCCTTCAAAGTCACGCATACACATTCTTTGTGCCACAGATCATTTAATTTTTTAAAATGAATTGCATTTGTAGAGACCCTTAGTCCAATTCAGTCAAGTCAGTCTAAGTAAGCATTGGGATGTGAATAGGACTCACCATGTATTAACGGGATAATTTAATAATGAACTATGATTAATTTTTCATTTAATCGAAATGAGTCGTGTTATTTTTATCCACCCACTTCATCGGACCACAAGTATGTGCCATATCCTTACAAAGATTGAGGTTTGTTGCTCAGAGACATCGATCTTGTTCGTCTACATTTATTTTCATGGTCCAAGCCTATGATCTAGTCCTAATTTCTAGATTATGTCTTGGATACAACATGCATCACTTTTTTTTTTCTTTCGAGTGTTTACCTACAATTTTTTTGGTTTCCTATATGTTTGCATAGCATGAAGCTTTCAGTTGCATATGTGTGTAGGTCATGTTGAATTTTTCATAGGATATGGACAGCTTAGGGAGGTTTGGTCTGGTCTAGTAAGTTTTTTGTTGTTGAATTGTTTCCTTTTTATTTGTCTCACTGGTGATATGTGTGTGTTTTATAGGAATACTTTCTTCTTGTCCTAGTTTTTGTGTGCATGTAGGTGATCTAGTATTGTCTAAATGGCATCTTCTTCCACACCCCTGCTTGTGATTTAGTATATGTACTATTACGGCCAATCCATGGTTATTCTCTCCTTTTGGATGCTAACTATATTCGCATGGCTATTCTTCATCTCTTTGTGGCCTTGAAGTTCCCTCCAGTGGATATGAAGCTCTATTACTCTTTTTTTGGAGACTTACAAGAAGCTTTCACACTTGGTTTATAGCCATTGGTTCTATTTATCCCTACTTACTGTCAATGAGGCCTTGTTCCCTGCCTTTTGTAGCTTCCCTTGTGCCTAGTGGCAATCATTTATTATCTGCTATAGAGATCCTTGCCTTGTTGCAGAAGGAGACTTCTACTCCTTTGGTAGTGCATAAGGTTAACACCTATTCAAGAGTATTAGTGGCACATATTTCCTCTCCCTTATGGAAGCAAGTATGCCAAATCTTCTAGGACTACTTTATGTTAGGCAAGCTTGCATCCAGTGTTTGTCTCAAGAGATATTCTTTGTATCTATCAGAATCCTAGAGGGGGTTAAGCTTAATTGGACAACCTTTTTGTTGGCTAAAATAGATCAACATTTTCTACATGTCAAAAAGGGTCAACTTAGTACTGTTTCCTATGGGGTTTTTCTATAGAAGATTATTCAATTGGCTCCTCCCCCAGGTTGCATTCTTATGCTTGATCTCTATTCCACTTCCACAAGAGCCTCCTCCTTCTATTCCTTCTCTTCCTATGGAAGTCAATTCAAATTTAGTAGCTATACCCTCTGTGAGAATCATTTGAAAGAAGCATTGCACATAGGGTCCTTCTAGTCCTCTCCCTATTCCAACCCTTGTGGTAAAGATTCTGATACTTGAGTTGTTTGGTAGTTCCATTCCCTCATTCCTGTATTGTATAAACCTCTTTGTAGCACAATAGGAAGGAAAACTACATCAATAAGTTCCTCCTTCCTTGCAAACAATGTTTTTTTGATCCATGCTTTCACAATTAGTTTCTCATGTTCAGTCTGCCTTGGAGACCTCCATGACCTCTTGTCTTTAGACAGTCTATACAAGAGTATACACCTTATTGCAAGACAAAGTGGACTCTTTAACTAGTAAACTTAGCCAAGCTGTAGAGAATTTAGCTTGTGAAAAGGCTACTCTGAGTTATATTCCTACACAAATGATTGTAGCTACAGCTTTGATGGATTCACAGAAAGCCACAATTAAGGAGATAAAAGCTAAAGTTTCCACTTTAGAAGAAGAGAATGTGTCCTTAACTAAGGAAAAAAATTCAGCACGTTGTAAGCTTGGTATATGTAAAGGCCAATTGTAACATTCCCAAGAAATTGTAGAGTCATGGAAGAATTTTATTGAATAACTTAATCAAAAAATTGCTACTCTGTTTATTCCTCCTCCACTCCTAGGTGATGTCTTCTCTCTTGTCTTCTAAGAAAGAGCTAAATCAATTGCAACAGAAAGCTAAACTATGTGATGGTAGAGCGCCTTCGGTAGCGTATGAATTGTGTTTAGGAAGATTTTGTCAATTGTGTTGAATTGGTGTCACCTCCATCATCCTTATGGATTAAGTATCATCAACAGCTCTTTACATTGTATATTTCCTTGAGTAATGTGGACTTAGAACCTCGAGAGTATGGGTGGCAGAACATGTGGTCTGCAGATTCACTCAAAGTAGTGTTTGATAGATTTAAATATCTTCATTTTATGATTTATCTTACCCACCTCTTCACTATTCCCCTCTTATTTCCTTGCCATATCCATTTGACTATATTAATATTCCTCCATAATCAATGATGGATGCTCTTGTATATGACTATGATGTCCTCTATCGATAGCAATGGACATTAAATGATCCTTTGAAAAGAAATTCTTTTAATTAGCATATCATCCCTGGTTCTTGGGACACTTCTACACAATGTTCTACTTATTATCTTCAATTTGCGATAGCACATGCCCTTTTTGAGTATACCTCATTACACTTGATGTCTCATTTTTGTCGTTTTCTTGATTCTATGCATGAGCAATTTCATCTAAATACTCAAAAGAGTATTCCAAACTTGATGATTAATCCTAAATGAGGATGTGACCATTGCTCAAATGGATGTCTTATATTATTTTGCACAAGCTTTTCCTACTATGTCTATTATCCTATGGGATGTGTTGTTTACAGTTTCTCCAAAATGTGCCTCTACATTTTGTGGATCACAATAATTGTTGGAATGTCTCGAGTTGAGTATGAAATTCAAGAAAAATTACCTTCATCCAATATAGTTGGTTGTAGTGATATATTTAATTAAAATCTTTTTCTTTTCTCTCCATGTTTTAGGAGCATGTGCCATTTAGACTACATTGTCTTCTGTATGTGTGAGTTTTGTGTATGTTATATGATGTATATGTGGTGTTTTATCCTTTTTGTGTGGAATTGAAGATGAAGATGGAGCTAATTGAGAAGTTGATTGATGACGATTCATGATTCTATTTGATGGATGGATGCTTATTGTGAAAGCAAGCGCTTATATCCGTTAAAAGTTTGACATGCTTTTTTTGTTTCTAAGTTGTGTTAATGGATAAAGGTGTTTTCTTTTCATTGAAATTCTTTACTAGATGAGGTTATAAGTTGGGGTCATGTTTGGATGCTATGGAAGATCAAGGTTAACTATTATTTTGCATTTTTAGTCTCTTTTTCTAAGGTAATGAGGACACACCCTGATTAAGTGTGGGAATATGTTGAGGGTTGATATGATTGTGTTTTTTACTATTTTTGGTTGGACTTTAAGATCAATTTTTGATCCATTTATATGATAATTGATTTATTTGGAAGTATTTGAGAGGGTTTTGGATAAGGTTGAATAGGTTTGAAAAGCTCATGATCTTTTCTAGTGGAAATATGATGTGTTGATAGGTTTTGTTAAGTGCCTGATAGGTTTTGGTTCTGTTGAGCTTGTGTTTTTTTCTATTTTCCTTCTATATGAGATGTTAGAATGATGATGATAGAGTTTGAGAGTTTTTAGAATCTTATTGAATGAATCTTGATGGTTTTGAGTGGTTTTAGTTGAGCTAAATGCTTTCTAGTGGCTTTCTGTTTTAAGCCTCTATTGACCTTCTATGAAATCTTTGTCTTTGTTCTATTTTTACTTTGTCTGCCTTTGTAAGTGTTTTGTGGGATGAATGTATTTGCTTGGGGAAGTTTTCTAATCTTGAGAAGGGATGAACACAAGTTCAAAATAGCTCAAAGAAGTGGAAGAAGTAGTTGCTAAAGACTCAAGTGAAGATTGAAGCGACAAAGATATTGTTGAGCTTTGAAAGGACATTATAGTGGCTTTCTAGTGACCCTTCATGTCAAACATACCTCTTGGAGAGGTATCCATGAACAGAGAGAATTTATGGATGATTATTCTTCATTATTCCAATGTACCATTGAGAGAGATCATGCATGAAAGAGACAAAAAGTGAGAGATACCCACTTTTTCATGCAAAACAATGTATCTATGAGTGAGATCATGAGAGAGGCTATGAGACTATGAAGCTATTGAAGATGAATACTATAAGACAATTTCCATTCAAAGTGGACCATTTTTTTGCATTATCTTGTTCTTTTGATGAAGAATATGAAGAATGAATTGAAGTTTTGTTGTGATAAATTCACAAGAGAATTGTTATATGAAGCTTTGTGAATATTTGAGAAGATTGGTGTTGTTTTTTTTCTTGAGGTTAATTAAATTATGAATAACATGCTTGTTGATGATACAAGATAGAATTTCTTGCAGTAGATTTTCCATTTTTCTTTGTGTTTATCTTGGGGCTAAAAAAATATAGCTATAGAGCACAATATGCAACATCCTATGGCTCATAATAAACCCTTGGTCCCCAAACAAATTCTACTAAAGCACAAAACTAGACCAAGGGATGGTGTGCTTAGGCCCTACACTAAATGCATTAGATTATTAACTAGGCCCCTTGCATAAATGGCAAGGGGTGTCCAACAAATATGTTTAACAATCCTATGCATCCATGAAAAAAAGGAAGATGGTCAATTGTGGCTACCTGACTCATGAACCCATACTAACCATTGGCTGGTCATAGCAAGATATGTTAGCTAAAGTAGTCCCCATAGTAGTCCTAGGCTTATAAGATCGGACAATTCTAATAACTCCTCAGTACCACAGTTGAGAAATGCATTCTCAACAAAGGCATAATTTTCCAATGAATCCGCAAAGTGGTTCCAAGGATGATGAGGAACTAGCTGACATATCATTGTCTCAAAAATCTAAAGTATATCCAAGGTTGCACAATGATACATCCTACAAAATGGGTTCCCTCACACTATAAGTCCTATCCAATTGGTTGATCATTAACTATGAGGTACCTTTCATCAATAAACAACGGATACCACCACATTGAGCTATATTTAGCCCCATGATTAAGGCCTTGTATTCTACCACGTTATTAGTAAAATCAGTGTCAAAATAAACTCCCATTTTCATAACAACTCTATGTTGGGGGTCTTCAATAACCATATCAACACTCGCATGCTTAGTGGGCCCTCATGAATATCCATTAAAATACAAAGTATAGAACCATACTTAATTATATGAAGGTACTTATGGTAGTCAAAGTTGAGTTGAGAGAGAGGATATATGACATGTACAGTCCCTCCTTTCTCACTAAACTCAATAAAAATGCTAATAAGAACTCTATGAAAATGGTGACAATAGACCTTAAAATCCCACGTAAGAGTTCCCTCTTGCCACTCAGTAATATGATAACCCTTGCTCCACCAGATCACTTAACCTTGGTGGTATTAATGCTTCTCTAAATACCGATGTTTGAGATAAGAAATGATTCTACCTATCCAATTTTCTTAGTATATATTGCAAGTTTAAGATGGCTCTTGGAAGACCTGCAAAGATACCAAGTTCGATGTTAGTCCCTACACATAATAGGGCTTCAACTTATTAAAGTTTACTTCATTTTTAAGCTCTATCCCTTGCATATTTGTTAAAGGGGTTGTAGAAGGATTCTTTCCAATTTGATGATCTTATAAGGGGCATCCCATTTGGGTTCTAACTTGCTAGAAAATAGCTCATGATGTATATCATAATATAGGATTAACTGACCTCTCACAAATTTATATCTTTTAGTAGGAAGATCATCAAGTGCTTTCATCCTCTTCTTTCCTACCTCTTGATGTAACAAATCCTACAATTAGATCTCATCAATATGTGCTAGGGAGGTCAACGTTTCTTGCAATAATCTTCCTCTTTGCCCAAAAAATGGTTCAAAGTAAACCTCACAATGGGTAACTCAATTTCCACGTAGAAGATGCACTCTTCTCCATATAGCAACTAAAATGGAGTGTGACATGTTGCTCTCTTAAACATAGTATTATAGGCTTGAATAGCCACATAAAGTTTATTGCCCCAATCACACTTACCCTAAGATACAGTTTTTCATAAAATCCCTACAAGCTGCTTTTTAGTACTCTCTACTTGTCCACTCACTTGGGGATTATATGGATTGTTTTTATAATCTTCATAGCTTTAGTCAAGGCTTGTACCACGGTTGGACATAAGCTCTTTAAGTGGACCAAAATGGTAAACTATTTGTTCATAATGAAACTAACTCTTTTCTTAGCATTGTTCTTCATCGTAGCTTGAGCTTTAGAACATTTTGTAAAATAGTCTATCGCCACAATAATATACCACTTTCGTGTAGTAGATGAAGGATGTACAACTCCAAAAAACTTGATGCTCCACTTCTCAAAGAGAAACATCACTAGAATAGTATTAAGCATCCGCTTACAGTTTTCCCTAGCATCATGTCTCTGACAGACATCACAACACTCAACATATGCAAAAGCACCTTGAAAAACCATCCACAACCAATAGCTAGCATGTAAAGCTATTTGGGCGGTGAGTCATCTAGCAAAATGACTTCCACATGTTGAATCATGACATTCCTCTAGAATAAAGGGTACCTCATTAGGCACCACACAATGATAGATAATGTGTGATAGATGCATACCATGACAGAATAGAGGCTATATCAATTTTGCATAAATCCTCGAATCATTAATATCAACCCACTCTTCCTTAGGCCCCCTAAAATCCATTAGACACTCTCTAATACCCTAAAACTTTGGTGGCTTGTTGTAAATGTCATAATCAAGCTCCTGCAAAGAGATCAACAACTTGGCTAGGTACTTAAGGAAATGAAGCTTGTTTAGTTAATAAGTTCAATCCCTTTGCCGCCTTGGTGAAGAACACAATCTTGTTATAAAGAATATAGTGTTGAAACTTCTTAGTGGCAAACACCATAGCCAAGCAAACCTTCTCCAAATAGATGTAACAAAGCTTTGAAATTCTCAACTTTCAGCTTGCGAATGCAATAGGATGATAAAGGTGTGCCTCCCGAATTTGGGATAGGAAACAACTAATACTATGCCTTGTTGCCATCGTGAATATAAAGAAAACTTCATCTCCTTTTGGAGCTTTAAAATGGGTGATTTTGATAATTCCATTTTAACATCTTCAAATGCCACTTTTCATGCTTCTATCCATTAAAAAACATATGTGCGAGATAAAAGACTTGTCAAAGGGTAGCAAACTTTCAACCAATGCATTTATGAATAAACAATAGTACCCCAAAGATGAAACAAAATTGTGAACTTCCCTAGGGCAAGTGGGTGGGCTTAACGCCACAATAGCAACCACCTTTTCAAGGTCGGTGGCAATATTGGCTGCACTCACAACATGACCTAATAGCAAACCATAAGGTACTCCAAATCAACTATCTATGATGGGTCATAGTAGTTGCCCCCAAATCATCAATAAAAACCTTCAACTCTTCAGGGGACATATTGGCAAATATCTTATCAATCATTCTTTGCCAAGACCGTGGAGCATTAAATAGACCAAAATCCATCACATGGTACGCAAAAGTACCAAAAATTGTAATGAATGTCATCTTTAATTTATCCTCTTAAGCTATGGCCATCTGATTAAAACTTGCTAGATAGTTTATAAAATAGTATATCTCTCACCCTACTAGTTGATCTAAAATCACGTTGATAAAGGGAAAGAATAATAGTCCTTCATTATTTGCTTGTTCAATTCCTTAAAATCGACACACGAGCAAATTTGATTGTTGTTTTTCTTTCTTATCACTACTGGGGTGAGCACCATTTTGTATGTTCAACGAGAAATATCAGACCATCCTTTCTTAAATGCATCATTTTCTCAAAAATAGGCTCTCTTAGCTTAAAATACATACATCTAACCTTTTGCCTCATTGGCTTACTATCTTGTTTCAAGAGGGTTCTATGCATAGTGATAGAGGGGGCAATCCCCTTTAGCTAGTCATAACTCCATGCAAACATATCCCTAAACTCCTGTAGGAGTGCCACAAAATCTACCCACCTATCAATAGATAACATAGTCCCTAGTTTAATGGGGTGAGAATCATTGGGAGTCCTAAGATCTAGCTCTATCACATTAGCATCATGAGTCATGGCCTTTGCTTGTTAACCTCCTTAGTAGTACTTCCCTCCTTAGAATCACTGGAACTTGAGGTTTGGACAGCTGAAGTTCCCTCGAGTGCCTCCCATTCTATAGTGGGAGGTAATGCTCTTTCATCCAACCAATAGGCACTTAGGATATGCATCCAAAAAAATTCCTTTTAACCACCACCCAAAAATCAATGGATGAGCTGGGATATCCACCAAACAATTGGAATGTAATATCCACGGACATCCAAGCAACAATTGATAGCTTGGCCTTCGAGAAAATCGGATAACATGGAAGTCAAGGACACACTTAATGTTAGCAGTCGTCACATGTACATGTGTTACTATTCCTTTTGGTTACCTTCGGCTATCATCAGTTATCTTTAGAAACCATTGTGATATCCTTTTGGATTGGTAGACCTAGCCTCTCCAATAAATCCATACTCATAATGTTTATGAATGAGCCAAGGTTCTCCACTACATTTTTTATCAAGACTCCATCAACATATGTTTGCACCCAAAGGATAGTGCTTCTCTACATGATCCCACCATTCACTACCCACTCAATGGACCTCGAAAGGTTCTACGACATAATCCATACATAGGATTTTCTTAAAATCCTTATAAAGGTTTGATGGCAGTTGGATCAATTGTAGTAAATTTGCATACACTGACTTCACATGTAGCGCGTTTTCTAGGTCAAACTCACATAAGTTTGCCATTACTCTCTTCTCTTTCCACACTAGCTACTATTTTGACTTTTTAATAATCTTACTATCCTCCTTTCATTTCAATTTATGTTTTCTTTTTACCACATGCTTCTCTAAAACACCATCATTTTCAAGAGGACCCACCTAGATATCCAACATCTTCTTATCACCTTTGCAAGGTTTAGGGTTAACTTTGCTTGTATTAGGGCCATCTTTCTAAGTGTCTTTCAATTTTTGGCCCCTAATTACTACCCTAACATTGTTAGGGGATAAAATCTCCCTGATTGGCAAAGTTTCAACCAAACTTACCTCACTAGAACACCATATTGGGGAATATGGGAATTTCCCATAAGTTTGGGACATGTGGTCAAATCTTTGGATTTGCCATACCTTGAACATTATAACTTGAAATTGAGCGCTCTATAGCTCAATAGATTCCATTTTTCAAGTGCTTTCCAATGATAGGTCGTATCATAAGGTTTTGAGAAACTTATGGGCATGTTATCCAGGTGCCACCTTTTTAGTATTCAAAAAATGGGAATTGGGAGATTCCCAAACTCACTAATATTGTGTTCTAGGCAGTTCCTCAACTGTGGCTTTACCCCTTTGCAAAATTTTCTTAGGTCCCTCTTCTTTAGTATTCTTATTATTTGCACAATGGTTCACAGACCTAAGTTGCTGACTACCTTGCTGGAGAGAACTAACCCTACTCCAAGAGGTGGTGGCTAAATGATTAGACTTCTTGCATATATTACATTTGTAATTAGGACACTTATGAGAGAAATGTTGTCCACCACACCACTTACAGTTGAATCATGATGGGTCCCCCATCATTGAGAATTCTAGTGCCCATCAAATTTTGTTGGCACTTTTTAAAATTAATATCTATAGTGATCTATAGTAGGGAATTCTTAGTGATCATACCAGTATAATATTTTATCATATCTTTGACTTCCTCTACAATGTTAGATGCAAAAGACTCATAATAACAAGCTCATAACTAGTGGCTTCAAGAGCTACCCTCTCACCAGGTTACACAACTTGCAAAGGTGTTGCTATCTATATAGACCCTTGCTTTGCAAAAGGAGCTCTATAGCTACCTATTGGCTTAATGAAATTTTGAGGAGTTGCCAGCAAAGGCACATTTTGAATCATGGTTCATTTTCCATTTGGGTTAGTAACAAGGATATTGAGTGCACGTTGATCTCTATTAACCAACCCCAAATTATTCTAGGACTAAGACTTGAATTTAAATTTACCCTTGAGGCAAAGGCAGCTTGTAAGCATGACTCTAGTTCCTTTGCTTGAGTTACAACAATATCTATATCCACTAGAGGTACACTACTCAACTACGCTTGGATCTTGCAGTCCAATCCATGCAAGAAGTATTGCAATTGGACAACAAGTAGAATAGGAATAAAGGCTTCCAACTTGCAAAAGACATCTTTCATCTTCTTCACATATGCTTGGGCATTTTCATGGGGCTCTTGATGTGTTCCATTTAGAACACATTGCCAATATTGACCATCTCTCTTGGGAAAAAAATCGCTTCGAAAGGCTTCAAACAATAAATAAATTATGGTTATGGTACCTGCTTTTAATCCATGATACCGCATTGAAGCCCTTCCTCTTAGGGTCTTGTTAAAGATTATCATTAGATGTACCTTTTATTAAATTTGGAAATTAAATATGAGTTTCTAAAAATCACTTATTGTGACCAAAAATGGACCCCACACTTGCTCTAGGTCTCTAGCCACGCCTCCTTAATTCACTTAGATAAACCCATGGCCTCACGACCAAGAGCGTATAAAAACTTTGAACTAATTTATCCGAAGAACGTGTTTGTAGATACCATCTCCAGATCATAGTCCAATGTGACGCCTTTCTTAACTCTAGGAAAAAGTAGTACCCAAACATATCAATGACTAGCACCTTGTACCACATACAAAGGGAGTACTTCCCAGCTTATCATTGTGGCCCCACTATGACTCTCTTACACCATAGGCATTTGCCCCAAGATGTGTCCTTTCAACATAAAGCACATACACAATATAGTCGTCTCTTGTGATAAAACGTTTCAGGAAATAATATAATCCTTACCACATCAAACCCCAAAGGAAACAATAACACTAGACCTATAGCTTAAGGAACCTCACACTCAACATGGATCAATAATTTGAAATCAAGTGTTATGCATCCATTAAAAAATTCTCTTGATACCACATATGAAAATGCAGATACAAAGTGAATGACATATATGCTCAACCAAGTAAGCTTATAAATGAATCAATGTGGATGTGCATAAACAATACTTTCATGATTTCACTCTAGGGTATTGCTTTGTTGCTACTAAGGTAGCATCAGAATAACCCATCTACTATTGCTATTTTTAAGACTTAAGTCAAATGAACTCTATATGCTAAAATATGCATAAAATTAAAACTTAAATGATAACTCCCATATCCCCTTTCCCCTACTATTTAAGATTTTGCATTCGTTGGTGGGTAGGTTAAATTCTTATTTTATGTGTTTTTCTTTATGTAAAAAGTGATAAACATGCACTTTGACATATAAATGGGGGTAAACTGAGGTTAAACCTCATGCTTTACCTTCATTATACTTGCAAAAACATCATTCTATTTTTCATGAAAATTTTAATGAAAAATCTATTTTTAAAACCTAAAACCACATTTTTGAGTAATTTTCTTTAATTTTAAACATAAATTACTTCTTTTTTTTGAGTCAAGAATTAATTCACACTTTGATCCAGCTTCACATTTGATTTTATTCCATATGAATATGATTTGATTTCTTGAAACTAAGAAAAATATCAATTTTCACTTAAAACATGCTTTTGAATTTTGAAAAATTAATAACTCACATGTACGAAAATATGTTCTATATTTTATGCTTCGTAACTCTTAGACACATCAAAACAAACCTTTAAACAAATTTTCATCGCATATGAACAAGATTTAATTTGTCAAAAGGAATTCAAATTTCTATTAAAAAGAGGCTTATTACCACCATTTTTTGGGTTTCAGAATTCAAGAACTAAATTTCTGGTCAGCCACCACGAGACCCATCATTGATCTCCAAATAGCGTTGGTTATCACTCCTTACCATCAACATGATTCCATATCAATCTAATTCATGCTGGACAACCAATCTCTATCCCGATCTTTCCCAAAGAATAACCATATGAATAGCCCAAAGAAGGAGAGAGAAAGACTGGTTTTTAAATTTTTTGCTCAGGCCATCATTTTGAGATCCATCACCGGTGATATGAAGCAAGAAAATGGAACAGTTGATGGCCATGATCAAATTAATTGGTTGTTTATATCGGCCATAGTCCCCTCTCAACAAAATCCTTGTGTAGGAGAAGAAGGCATCGGTTTTTTAACACCCACCATGAAAATTGAACCCCCTTTCCTTGAATTCAAAAACTTTTGGGCTCCTTTGAGCTCCCAAAGGTCGTTGCTTTTGGCAATAAATTCATTTTCCCATTGCCACTTGGCCCTCCGTGCTTGGCCTTTTGCATCTCTAGCTTTTGATGGTCAATTCTCAATCTAGAAATTACTGCCTCACCATCACGGAGTCCCACACTCCCTAGAACTCATCTCATTCTGACACCTAGAAAAATCATGAAAAATATGCAAGCATTGCAAAGTCCCTCTTTCAAAGTGATTTGAAATCCCGTCTTCCATAGCCGCTTAAATTTATTGAATCTACATCTGCTACTTACATTCAGCTTTAATTTTCACCTCAAATTGATAGTTTTTTACATATTTTTGGCATTTCTAGGATTGTAAAATCCCACTCTCATTGGAAACCACAAGATAGGGTGATTCAATCGTCAAGTCCACGAACTGATTTTCAAATAAAGAAACCATAAAGAGCATCCATGTACTATAAAGAAAATGCATAACTAAATACAAATACACTTGTCACCTTGTCCCATGACAAAATCAAGGCATGAAGATTCACAAGGGATAGGCCAAGCATAATCTAATAGAGATCCAAACCTAGTTGCAACTTTTACTTTCACTCCAATCACCCTTATTTATTTTTTCAGCTGAATGTCACTCCTAGAAAGACAAGGCATAAGCTTCATGTCAGTTGACTTGCCCCCAGGAACCTACCAGGTCTCTAAAAGGCAATGATCATCTACACCCTATAAATTTTCTTTCTTTCTTCTTTTTGGAGGGGTTAGAATCCATTTTTACACACCTTTGTATTTTGTATAGGATTCTAGATATATTCATTGATTCTTCTCTTTCTTTTATTTGATAGGCTTCTCTATTTGTCTCACAACTAGTAGAAGCTCGTAGAAACAAATGCCTAGTGGACTAGCAAAATAGGGTCACTAGGACTACTCCTAAAATAGCTCTTAGAGTGCTTGACAATGTCTTCATAGGAGGTGGACAACTATTCCAAACTTCCCCAGAATATAACAAAGCAAACCTTGGGACTTTATATATGCCTTGATTACCGGTCTCCAAAAGAAGAAAATTCACCATATACACATATACATATATAGCACCAAGGGAAAGAACACATTAAGAAAGGACATAACCTAGGCTTGGCCACAAGAATCTTGTGCGTAGCAAGAGGCTCGCTCTAGTTACTCCATTGAATTTGTTTAGTATAGCACTAAGACAAGAAACCATTAACCACACCCCCACCAAACAAATACATGGCCCTCTTGGCCTTATGAAATCAAACATTACACTACAAAATGAATGGCATTCTTAGCCTAATGAAATTAGATATTAAATTCAACCAAATGTCCTTCTTGGCCTAATGAAAATATAGCTATAAAGCACAATATTCAGCATACTATGGCTAAGAACAAACCCTTGACCCTCACATAGATCATACTAGAATATAGTGCTAGACCAAGAGATGGACCTCTTAGCCCTACACTAAATGCATCAAATTATTAACACTATATTAGGGAATTCAAGAATTTTCAGGCACTTTGGATATCCCCAATATCTTTATTATTTGACCATATGGTACAATCTTGTTGTCTTACTTAAAGGTGAAGTCTACCTTAAGTGTGATATAAGCTACCTTCCCAAATCTCACTTTCAAATATGGATCAAGATTTAGCCATGTGGTTAAATAGTTATCACTTATTTTAAACTGAAAGTTTGAAAATTTTCAAATTATCTAATATGGTGTTACTAGCTAGCCCCCTATATAAATGGAAAGGACATTCGGAAAATATAGTGTTTAACAATCCTATGCATCCATGAAAGAATAGGAATATGTTGAATTGCTACTAGCTCATCACACAATACTAACCATTGGTGGCCAGAACAAGACTTGTCAATAAAAGAAGTCCATAGAGTAGTCCTAGGCTAATAAGATCAAGCAATTCTAAAAACCTCTTGGGACCACAATTGAGAAATACATCCTCAACAAATGCATAATTTGCTAATGATTTTGCAAAGAGGTTTCACTAATGAGGAATCAGCTGTCACTGTCTCCAATTATCTCCAATATATCCAAAGCTTTGCGATGATACATCTAGAGAATGGGATCACTCATACCATAAGTCCCATTCAATTGGTTAAACACTAAGTGCAAGTTGCCTTTCACTAATAAACGATGGATACCACCACATCAAACTATATTCAACCCCATGATTAATGCCTTGTATTCTACCATATTATTAGTAAAAGTGATGCCTAAATAAACTCCCATTTTAATAATGACTCTACGTCGAGGGTCTTTAATAACCATATTGATACTCATATTCTTAGTGGGCCCTCATAAAGCACCGTCAAAATACAAATTATAGACCCATGCTTCATTGATAGACCACACCATATCGGTCAACCTAGTCGTACTTATGATGGTCAAAATCTAGCCAAGAGAGAGGATGCATGAAAAGTATAGACTCTACTTCCTCACCAAACTCAATATAGGAATGCTAATAAGAACCGTATGATAATGGTGCTAGTAGACCTTAATATCCCACATGAAAGATCAATCTTGCCACTCAACAATATGATAACCTTTAGTCCACTAGATCACACAACCTTGGTGGTAATGCTACTCTAAATACAGATGTTCAAGATAAGGAATGATTCTGCCCATCTGATTGCCTTGTTACTTGTAGCAAGTTTAAAATGGATCCTAGAAGACCTACAAAGGTATCAAGTGTGACCTTAGTTTCTACACATAATAGGGCTTCAATTATTAAAGTTTACTTTAGTTTAAAAATCTACCCCCTACAAATCTACTAAAAGGATTGTAGAGCCAATATTTTATATATGAACTTATAAGGGCCATCCTATTTGGGTTCTAATTTGCTAAGAAATAACTCGTGATATGCATCATAATATAGGACCACCTGACCCTTCACAAATTTATAACTTCTGGTACAAAGGTCATGAAGCATTTTAATCCTCTTCTTCCCTACCTCTTGATATAACAAAGCCTACAATAGGATCTCATCAAGATATGCTAGGGAGGTCAATCTTTCTTGCAATGATTCCTCTTCTCCCAGAGAATGGTTCAATGCAAACCTCATAGTGGGTAACTCAATTTCTAAGTGCAAGACACACTCTTCCCTATATACCATCTTAAACAAAGTGTGGCATGTTGCTCTCTTTAACGTAGTATTTTAAGCTCAGATAGCCACATGAAGTTTCTTGTCCCAATCATGCTTACCCTTAGACATACTTTTGGATAAAATCTCTACAATATACTTTTTGGTACACTCTACTTGTCCATTTTCTTTGGGATTTATATGAAATAGTTTTATTATGTTTCATTTTCAAAGCATCAATCAAGGCTTTGATGACCTTGTTCAAAAAGTTTGTCTCACAGTTAGATATTAGTTCTTTAGGTGGACCAAAATCACAAACTATTTGTTCCATAATGAAATTAGTTATTTCCTTGGCATTGTCCTTCATCGTAGCTTGAGCTTCAGACCACTTTGCAAAATATTCCATTGCCACAATGATGTAACGCTTCCACGTAGTAGACGAAGGGTGCACAAGTGGAACAAAATCAATGCCCCACTTCTCAAAGGGAAAAGTCACAAGGATAGGATGAAAGGACTGCTTATGATTTTCCCTAGCATCATGTCTCTGATAGATATCACAATGCTTGACATATGAAAAAGCATCTTAGAAAAACCATTGGTCACAATAGCTAGCACATAAATCTTTCTAGATGGTGAGTCATCAAGCAAAATGGCCTCCACATGTTGAATCATGACATTCCTTTACGATAAAGGGTACCTCATCGAGCACCATACAAGGATGATAAATCTCATCCACATCTTTCCTATATAACACACCCACTATTATTGAAAAGAGAAGTACTTGATGCTTAATCTTCCCCTTCTTTGATTTAGAAAGATTTTCTATTTGATTGCCTATTGATACATAATGTGTGATAGACACATATAATGACCAAATAGAGATTGTATCGATTTTGCATAAATCCTCGCAATCACTAATACTAGCCCATTCTTCCTTAGGCTTACCAAAATCTAGTAGAAACTCTACAATACCATGTAGCTTTGATGGATTTCTCCTAATCTCATGGTTAAACTCCTGCAAAGGGATCAACCATTTGGCTGGGCGATCAGGGGGTTGAAGCTTGTTCAGCAATAAGCGCAATCCTTCTACCTTGGTGAAGAACACCACCTTCTCATTAAGAGTAATTTGTTTGAACTTCTTGGTGGTGAACACCATAGCTAGGCAAAACTTCCTAAAACTCCCAACTTTTGGCTTGTGAATGCAATAGGATGATAAAGTTGTGCCTCAAAAACTTGGGATAGGCAAGAGCTGATACTACACCTTCTTGTAGTCATGAATATATAGAAAACCTTGCCCCTATTTGAAGCTTTTACATCTGGTTTTTTGGATAATTCCATTTTAATATCTTTAAATGTGACTTTACATGCGCTTATTTAGCGTGAAATTTGTTCGCAAAGTAAAAGAAGATTAATTGGAATTAACCTAACCTATGATTGACCTCAAATCAATAAGCTAGGATTGAAAAAACCAATTTACGCATTGACAACGAGTCATGTGGAAATGATCTCGAATTTATCTTCTAGAGTTAAACAAATTGGCATAAATCTAAAACACCTAAACCGCGGGGTACTCATTTAGAAAGAGTTGAATTCCAAGAAATTCACTAGGAAATTAACACGTGACCTAATCGTTATGTATCGCTAAAACTGAAACTCCTATACCTTAAATACTTGCCCATATTCACTAAACGTAGGGGACAGTGAAATGAAATTGGAAAGTGAGCTAGGGTTTGTCCCTAAGAATCTTACAAGATGAAACTTGGAAACCCTAGGTCTAACGATGCCAGCCTAGTAACCTGAAACGGATTGTTTCGTGACTCCATTGTCTCATAGTTCGATGCGACACTTGCGCAACAAGCGCGGAGTCATACGATCTTGTGATTGGATCACAAGGGAATGGCCAAATTCTCACAACGAGGATGGCAAGTCCTTACGCAAGTTATCTTGCAAGAGGATGAATAATCATCCTAATTTAGTATCTTCCTTGAGTAAAGAAGATTGATTGGAAACTAAAGACCAACTGATAAACTGAAATAACCAATGAACTTAAGGTTTGACCAAGTCGGGTTAGTAGGGCATGCCCAGGATATAGGGGATCTTGCCTAGTTGCAAGTCATCCCGAATCGAGTGCTGGACGAATTCGAAAGGAAGGATTCATTCCTTAGCAATTTGCCAATAAGAACGATCAATGGAAATGTTTGTGCTTGCTACAGATTTTAGAGCACTCTTTGGCTTTGTTTGATCAATGAATTAAAAGATAAATGGATATCTATACTTCAGGTTGAAGGCCTGAAGGGAGAGGCGACTTCAGTTACCCCTGACTGCCTGCCTGCCTGACCCTAACGAAGGGGGTTGTTGACCACGCCGAGAAAGTGGACCGAACCCGCCGTGAGAGGCCTCTCCGTTGAGCGCTACTTGGAGCAGGAGGACGCTTGGGTGCTAGCGGAGCTCTGGCCATAAATCCCTCGCCTTCTGGGCCCTCCACAAGAGGCTAACGTGACTCGAGATTGGATCTCGAGGTCCGCATACTAGTCTACGGGCGTAAACTTGGATTAGTGATCCCTGTGGATTGCTGGATAGCCTTCGGGCAGATTGTGGATAAGCCTACGGGCTAGACTCTTTGTATTTCAAAGATAAATATGATAACCTATTAATAAGGAACTTGTCTAATATTGTTTTTCTATGTCAAGTGATCAGATTACGTTGTCGTACTGCTGCGCATCCGAGGTGTGTAAACCACCCAAAAGTCATGTGTGTGATTTGATACTTTGTACATACTTAGTTGTTATGTTTGCTCTTTCATTCTATGCTGAAGACGGAGAAGAATAAGGAATTTTGGAGAGACCGCCTTGGTTCATTAACAGCACGATTTATGCTGAGATAGATGGAGGAGTTGTCGGCTTTGCCAAAAGGAGATGGCATCTCTGGAAAGTATCTATGACCTTTACTTGGGAAAGAGGCAGTAGCACTTTTCAAGTCATATTTTAGTGGTGCTTTTGATGAAGATGCGATTCGAAATAACTTTGTCCTTATCTATGAATTGCTAGAAGAAATTATGGATTTTGGTTATCCCCAGAATCTATCTCCTGAGATTTTAAAGTTTTACATCACACAGTAGGGTGTTTGCTCTCCTTTCTCTTCAAAGCCACAAGACTCAAGACCTCCAGCAAATGCAACTCTTCAAGTAACAGGAGCAGTGGGATGGCGCAGAGAAGGCTTGATTTACAAGAAAAATAAGGTCTTTCTTGATATAGTTGAGAGTGTAAACCTTCTAATGTCTTCAAAAGGAACAGTTTTGAGGAAAAATTCTTATGAAATGTTTCTTATCGGGAATGCCGGACTGGAAACTTGGTCTGAATGATAAGATAGGACTTGAAAAGGAAGCACAAATAAAAGCTCATCCCACGAGATGATGGTGGACGCCTTCAGGATGCACATTATGCAGACCAAAGATCTTGGAACTTGTCCTGTACGACAGATTGGTGGCTGCTCATTTCTGTACATGCGAATTAGTAACGTCTATATTGTGATAGTTGCCAGTATGCAATTCGATTTGGTGATATTGGATTGGGAAGACGATACTCTGCGCTAAAAAGAGGGGAAAAAGGACGAAAAAGCTGGGGGATTACGCTAATCTGAGAGGGGAAGTAAGGAGGACGATTCGGGCGCGCTGAATTTGGGGAAAAGAGGAGCCTAATTTGGAGAAAAAGAACGGAAGGATTACGACGACGAAGGGACGAAAAGGAGAAGGGCAGAAAAGCAGACGAATGGGGAATCGAAGGAGTTCTCTGCAATCTAGGGAGAGAAGGGGAATGTTTTTGGAGTCGACGAGAGGGGGGGAATCTTTTCGAAAATGAACAGTTAATTGTAACCTTCGGGAGCCAATCCAGCTTAAGCAATGACTACCGTAAGTTCGTCGCTTGTGAGGGGAGAAGAACGATGACGATCCATGCCGTAGAGAGAAGGGAGCACAGGCTAAAGGAGCATCTATATCGCTTCCGTGCTGCACGTCTCCGACCCCGATTCTTGCCATGACCCGCTGAAGCTTTTAATGAGATCCAAGAAGGGCCATCTGCTGCGCCTCATGCGGTCAGATCAAGAGCAAATTTGGAAATTATCATCTTTCTGAAGTTTACAGAGTCTGACTAGCAATCGTGCGAAAAATCAAAACGAAGCAAAACGAGGAAGAATCCATGGCCAGCACGACGCTACGGCTCCTCTTGAGGAACTGAAGACACATTTGACTGATCAGATTTCAGAAAATGCTGACATGATTGAATTGATTGAGTCCGTCAAGCAGCGCTGCAAAGAAGCTAGTTTGCCAGACATAGATGTGGTACGAACTGTGTGGGAGGCTCTTATGGATGCAATTCAGTGGTCCGGGAGAAATCAACAGCAAAATATAAATCTAGCTTTGAGACAGGTCAAAACCTGGGGAAAGTTGCTTGGTTCCTTCACTACTACTGGGAAGCTTGAGTTGGAGCTCATATATACAATCCAAACTTACTGTTACGAGGATGCAAAACTGATGAAGTTGTTTCCTGAAATAATACGAGCTTTGTATGATCAAGACGTCCTTGCAGAAGACACTATTCTAGCATGGTTTAGGACTGGTTTCGTGATGGAGCTAACGGACACGTCATAATCAAAGGAGTTGATTTGGACAACAGACCGGAGTTGTGAAGTGGTTCTTTTCAATATCTGAAGCATCTGTACAAGCCGTGACACCCCTAAAGTCATGTTTTTTTTTTAAACCATGCAAATTACTGATGACAGAAGTGGTTCAGGTTGCAATCATATGCAAAGACTGTTTCTATATAATATACAAAGCTTAAACAAGGGGTGGGCAAAGACTGGCCATCTGCTTGTGCAAACTCCTTTCTTGTAACCTTTTAGTTTTTGGAAAAACAGATTTTGACCCATGCAAATTGGCGTGGTCATAATAGCAAAATTTCTCTGGTCCATGACAAGAAATTGTGCTCTATGAAGGTGCTGTTCTGTGAGAAGTAGGTTGTGCAGCAAGCAATGCTTTCTATTTCCGGTTGAAGAATAGTTTATTTTGAAGATATTCTCTTGACGATTGGATGACATATCTGAAGCTCTTGTATTCTGATTTATAACATAAAGTGGTTTCTTGCGAGGATTGATTCTTTTGGTTGATCCGTCTTGATACTTGTATATGAACCAAAAATTGTAATACAGGCATCATTTTCGTCTTGATTATTTATTTGCTTGATCTTCCATCTTGATATATATCAAGGTCTTCTGAAGACGCGACTATGCTTTCGTAAACCCTTCGACATCTTTGGTGAACCCGACGTGAAAGCGTCGCAGAAATTTCAGGATGGGAGACACTTCAGCCTCTATTTCAGCTTCTTCTACAACTCCAGCTGCATCTACTTCAGCTCCATCAATGACTGCTGCGTCAAGTACTTCAACGGAGGATTTAAAATAGATTTTGCAGAATATGTCCATGTATATGCAGCTCCAAAATCAGCAAACACAAATGTATATGCAGCAGCAACAACAATTGCATCAACAACAGTTGTCTCAGCAAAGGCAACTCTATTCGGAGCAGGAGAATGCAAACAGCGCGACTAAGGCTATTGAAGCAGTTGAGAGTGAGAAGAAGCTATTTGACGGCCGTAATGTTTCAGCATATTTGAAGACATATGAGATCAAGATGGGGTTCTTTGGAGTTCCTGCTGGACTTATGAGTAAGTACTTCCTTCGACTTGTCACACCTGCTTTGAGGACAAAGGTGACTGATTTATATATTCAAAATACACATTGGCAAGATTTTAAGAAGGCTCTTAAAGAAGAATATTTCCTTGAGGACTTTGGTATGGCTACTCGACGGTCATTCCGAGAGTGGGTCTACATGCCAAACAAAGGTCTTGCTACTTCAGAGTTGATTCGAGAATTTGAAGAAAGGTATAGTCAGCTTGATGCCATTGAACAAAGAGCATTGGATGTTGAAAAAGTTGAGCTTTTCTTGCAAGCTGCAGATCCTGCTCTTCAAGAAGAATTGGGTGAGCTTCTTGAAGATCGCACGAAGCCTATGGGTCTTAAAACTGATTGGCAGGATGCTCAGGATGCAGTCTCGACATTGACCAAGAGGAGGATATGGAAGACTCGCCTACAGAATGGTTCCATGACACCTACACCATCATCTGCTCCTATGCCTACTTCTATCCCTATTATTTCTTCTCCTCCTCAGCCAGTTTCTTGGCCTATGCGAGTGCCTACTGTTTCTACTCCACCTATTCCTCCTGTTCCACGACCGATGCCTACACCGTCTGCTCCAAAACCATCCGCTCCATCGGTGCCTACCTCTATTGATGACATAATCAAAGGCATCACAGATTTGACACTTGAGTCAGTTAAAGCGGAGTTGGTGGGTAAGTTGAAGGAGCAGTTTGCTTCAACTGCGCCTGCTACTTCCTCTAGTGCTCCTATTGCACCTAGGAGTGCTCCTAGTGCACCTAGAAGAGATCGGAGATGTATTTGGTGTGATAGTACGGAGCATCAGCATTGCAGGGATTGTGACTCTTTTCAGGATGCAAGGAGGCAGAATTTGGTATATTGGGGGCAAGATGGTAAGATTTGGTTGACTGAGACAGGAGCTCCACTTGCTACCAACTTTGGTAAAGGTGGAATGAAGAAGTTAGTGGAGGACATGGCTGCGCGTACTTCTTATGTGACGACTAGAGGTGATGCTTCTGCATATGGAGTACAGATTGAGAAGGGATCGGAGACTCAGTCCACACTATGGACTTATGCTATGGAGACTGCAAACAAGGGAAAAATTCAGCAAACTGTTTTGACTAGCGCAGGCTCTAGCATCAGATCAGAGACAGGTTGGGACTCGCCTGTTGACAGGTATTCTATTTATGCTTTTTTGGCTAAATCTCATGGTGCAGATGTATTTGTTGAGGAGAAGTGTAAGAGGGATGAAGAAAATCCAAGTGCAGCTAAGAAGACTAGAGGGGGTGAGTTTGTTACTCCACCTACTGCAGGACCGTCTTCAAGACCAGGGCCAGATCGACAGATGGAGGATTCTCAAAAGAAGGAAAAGAGGCAAGAGCCTAGAGAGAGAAAGCAGCCAGGATTCAGATTGATGTCCGATATTGAGACATCTACAGACATGAAGAAAATCTTTAATGATAAGATACTTGGCAGTGAGGTGACTTTCACTATTTCCGAGATTTTGGGCATCTCAAAAAGAGAGTTTCAGGATCAGTTTCAGGAGGTCCTGAAGAGGAAAAGACATGCATTGTCTACCACTGATGCACAGGGAGTTTTGATTGGAGAGTTGGACGAGGATGATGATGAGGTTATGGTTGTTAATGCTTCTGTTTTGCTGCAGGTAGAGAAGAGGGTTCAGCCTATGCATTATGCTGAAATTGATGAGCCTGTTTTGATACCGCGTAGTCACTTTTCGCGGAGCCATTGGGCTAGGGCAACTACAGAGACGATGGTAAAGGTTGGAGAGAAACAGGTGCCTTATGTTGCATTGGTTGATCATGGTTCAGAGATTAATCTCATTGTTCGTGGAGTTTATGAGAGTAACAGATGGCCTATGGATGTAGAGCATGGGTGGCGTATGAGAGCTGCCAATAACACTGCAGGTGATTTATATGCTGCTTGCCCTAGTGTCAGGGTTTCTATTGGTGATGTAGAGGAGGATTTTCATTTCTTTGTGCAGGATTCATGCTCTTATCCTATAATTCTTGGACAGCCATTCATTACAGAGATGCGCATGGAGACAAAGGTCATGGATGATGGATCTGCTTATGCACGGATTCGCAGTAAAGATGGTATGAGAGCAGTTCAGTTTATGACTGTATGTGTGAACCATGTTAGAAACAGAGATACTCTCAGAGATGCACCCTTACCCACTGTGAGGGATTCGGGTTTTCATTAGGTACCGCCGTTTCACGAGACGACGGTGGTACAGAAGAGAGGAGATTGGAGTTCTCGCCTCCTGGCAGCAGTGTTTTCTCCTCCGGTTATGTTGGGATTTCAGCAAACAGTTCAATGAGTTATCAGAAGACTTCTAGATTGTCTAGAGCTGCCAGGCAGTATATATGCAGGAAGGAGAAAAATTTGAAAAATGCAGGAATTTTGGAGGATGATGAGCACATAGATGGTATGTATGACAGTGTGATTTGTGCAGATACGATGACAGAGATGGGAGATATGCTGAAAACTGATATGCTGAATTGTCATGGTAATGTATTAGTGCAGTCCCTGGACATGTTTCATGAAATTGCAGATTTTATGACACAGATTGAGTCAGAGGCTGAGGTAACTCAGCAAAGAGTGTTGAGTGTTGAAGAAATTCAGCAAACAGAGTTTCCAGCTGGTTATGATCAGCTTTCAGAGAGACAGAGGGCTGAAAATTTTCAGCCAACAGAGTTTATTGCTGAAATATTTCAGCATTCAGAGTTTGGGGCTGTTTCTATGCAGTCCATAGAGCAGAGGGCTGAGAATATTCAGCCATTGGAGTGCAGAATTGCTGATTTACAGCAAGGTTTATGTAATGCAGAAGAGCATAATGAAGCCAGGGTTGACACGAAATACAAAACTGTGGATAAGAAGGTGAAGCCGGTTGCTGTACGGCTTCCACCTGACAGTGATCAGCAAATAGAAAGGGCTGCTAAACAGCAAATTTTGAGGAATCCGGAGCATATTGGTCATAAATTTTCAGCAGAGACACTTGCTGAATTGAAAATTGGAAATGGTGATTTCTTGTTACCCATGGAGAAGCAATGCTTTCAGGAGATGCTTGAGCGTCATGGAAGGGGATTTGCTTTTGTCCCACATGAGATTGGATATGTGAATCCTGATATTGTTGCTCCTATGGTTATTTTTACTATTCCTCATATCCCATGGAATCTCCGACCTATTCCAGTGCCTAAAGCACACTTGCCAAAGTTGATTGATTTGTTGAATGAGAAAATCAGGATGGGAATCCTTGAGCCTTCATCTGCACCATACTCAAACAGGTGGTTTACAGTTCCAAAGAAGAATGGTACTCTTCGATTTATTCAGGACATGCAGCCAGTGAACAGAGTTACCATCAGGAATGTTGGTATAGGTCCAGTTGTGGATGAGTTTGCAGAGGCATTTGCTGGACGTGCCATCTATTCTTTGGGTGATTTGTATTCAGGTTATGATCAGTTTCAGCTGGCTTTGGAAAGCAGGGATATAACCACCATGAGAACTCCTATTGGGCTTGTCAGGATGTGTACCTTGCCTCAAGGTGCCACTAATTCTGTTGCGCATATGATGAATGCCATGCATAAAGTCCTTCGTGATTACATACCTCAGCTTACTATGCCTTTCTTGGATGATATGCCCATTAAGGGGTGTGCAGAAGAAGAGAAGAATGAGAGCCTAAATGAGCAGGGATGCAGGTACTTTGTGGCTGATCATATTTCAGCATGTGAGAAGATTTTGGCCAGGTTAGAAGAAGTGAACTTGACACTTTCAAGGCAAAAATCTGTTTTTGGAGTGAATGAGGTTGTCATTGTTGGGCATATGTGTGGATATTATGGCAGGAAACCTTCACCTGATAAGGTGAATGCTATAGGCAAGATTGCAGAGTATTGTTCTACTACTTCTGAGGTACGGAGATTCATTGGTGCTTGTGTGTTTTATATGATTTGGATACCTCATTTTGCACACATAGCAGATTGTTTGTATCAGCTGCTTCGGAAGGGGCAGAAATTTTATTGGGATGAGAGCCATACTAGAGCCATGCGAAAATTGAAGAAGTTATTGCAGAATGCTCCTACTCTCAGGAAAGCGGATTATAATTGTGATAAGCCTATTGTATTGACAGTTGACACTAGTCCAATTGGCATAGGTTGGGCTGTGGGTCAAGATGATGCAGATGGAAATAGGTATGCTATTCGGTTTGGGGCGAAAGTCCTAAACGAGAGACAGAGGAGATATCCGCAAATCAAAAGGGAATTATTGGGGATTGTCACGGCTCTCAAATGTGACAAGGAGTACTTTATTGGAGCTTCAGTTGTGGTAGAGACAGATTGCTTGCCATTGATTGGTATGATCACGAGTTGCTCTACTCCGGATATAGCCATGTTGAGATGGATTGCATACATCAAGTCATTAAATCCGAAATTTAAACACATAGCAGGGAAGGATAATCCAGTGGCAGATATGTTGTCTAGAGCCAGGTATGATGATGAGGAGACTCTACTTGCAGAAGAAGATGATGCAGAAATTTCAGCCACTATGGTTGATCATGTTTGTCATGTCTATGATATTGTGGCTTTCATAGAAGAACTTTATGTTGGAGATTGGTTGCAGATTGGCAGGTACCTTAGTACACTAAGCAAAAGAGATGAATGGACAGATGAAGAGTTCAAGAAGATCAGAAGGAAAGCCTATGGTTATTTTCTCAAGGACGGATTTCTTTGGAAGCATCCGAAGAAAAGAGGCGGATTACCTTTGCGGGTTGTCTGCGATAGAGAGACACAGTTACAGGTGATGAGGGAGTTTCATGAGAGTCCTTGGGCTGGTCATAGAGGAGTATGGGCTACTTATGAGAAAATCAGGGAGAAATATTGGTGGAAAGGCATGTACAGAGATGTATCTCACTTTGTTGAGACTTGCAGAGACTGCCAGATGTATTCAGTAGTGCGTCATAGAGATGAGCTTCATCCGACCTATCCACTATGCATTCATTATAAGTGGGTAGTTGATTTGGTTACCATGCCTATGGGTCTATGGCAGATGAGGTACATTGTTTTGGCTAGAGAGGATCTTACCAATCATGTTGAGGGCAGATCTTTGAGAACGAAGACCACTAGTGCAGTGTGTAAGTTCTTATTGGAGGAAATTTTCTACAGGTATGGTTGTGTGGGTAAGATCACTACGGATCGTGGTGAATTGGATGCAGATGAAGCTAGGGAGTTTTTCTCTCAGCTAGGAATTAAATTGGCTCTAACTACAGCATACAATCCAGAGGGAAATGGGAAGAGTGAAAGAGGGCATCCGCCGATAGTGAAAGCATTAGCCAAAGCATGCAGAGGACGGATTGGAGAATGGCCGAGACTTCTACCATTTGCTTTATGGGCTGATCGTACGACTCATAGTGTTACTACAGGATATATGCCTGCAGAGTTGATGTATGGTCAGAAACCTGTTATGCCGATTGAGACTTGTGCTTTGACTTGGTCAGTTTTACCTTGGCAGGAGGATTTGACGAGAGAGGAGCTCTTAGCTCTTCGGATTCGACAGTTGGAGAGGAGACCTGAGGATATTCAGCTAGCTATTGATAGGTTGAAAGTTGCTAGACTAAGGAACAAGGACAGGTTTGATAGCAGGCATCGCTTGCGGCCTAGAGAAATAGAAGAAGGAGATTGGGTATTGGTCTTTGATAGCAGCCTTGAAAATCAGTATACTGCACTTCGGAAGATGGTGAAAAGATGGTTTGGGCCATACATAGTCAGACATGTCTTTGATAATGCAACATATGAGCTGACAGAATTGGATGGAACAATGCTTAGAGTGCCAATTGCTGGAAAAAGAATCAAGATTTTCAAGAAAAGAGATGATGAGGATTATGCATTGGAAGAATTTTCGAGAGAAGAGCAACGACAAGAAACTCCAATGGAAGAGACAGATGATATGGCTGGAAATCTTGTTGATCTATCGGCAAAGCATAACGAAGAGATTGATTTGTTTGTGGATCTTGATGATAATGATCATGGGTAAGTTGGCCCATCCGGAGGATGCGCAGGATCAGAGGGGGTGGATGTCGTACTGCTGTGCATCCGAGGTGTGTAAACCACCCAAAAGTCATGTGTGTGATTTGATACTTTGTACATACTTAGTTGTTATGTTTGCTCTTTCATTCTATGCTGAAGACGGAGAAGAATAAGGAATTTTGGAGAGACCGCCTTGGTTCATTAACAGCACGATTTATGCTGAGATAGATGGAGGAGTTGTGGGCTTTGCCAAAAGGAGATGGCATCTCTGGAAAGTATCTATGACCTTTACTTGGGAAAGAGGCAGTAGCACTTTTCAAGTCATATTTTAGTGGTGCTTTTGATGAAGATGCGATTCGAAATAACTTTGTCCTTATCTATGAATTGCTAGAAGAAATTATGGATTTTGGTTATCCCCAGAATCTATCTCCTGAGATTTTAAAGTTTTACATCACACAGTAGGGTGTTTGCTCTCCTTTCTCTTCAAAGCCACAAGACTCAAGACCTCCAGCAAATGCAACTCTTCAAGTAACAGGAGCAGTGGGATGGCGCAGAGAAGGCTTGGTTTACAAGAAAAATAAGGTCTTTCTTGATATAGTTGAGAGTGTAAACCTTCTAATGTCTTCAAAAGGAATAGTTTTGAGGAAAAATTCTTATGAAATGTTTCTTATCGGGAATGCCGGACTGGAAACTTGGTCTGAATGATAAGATAGGACTTGAAAAGGAAGCACAAATAAAAGCTCATCCCACGAGATGATGGTGGACGCCTTCAGGATGCACATTATGCAGACCAAAGATCTTGGAACTTGTCCTGTACGACAGATTGGTGGCTGCTCATTTCTGTACATGCGAATTAGTAACGTCTATATTGTGATAGTTGCCAGTATGCAATTCGATTTGGTGATATTGGATTGGGAAGACGATACTCTGCGCTAAAAAGAGGGGAAAAAGGACGAAAAAGCTGGGGGATTACGCTAATCTGAGAGGGGAAGTAAGGAGGACGATTCGGGCGCGCTGAATTTGGGGAAAAGAGGAGCCTAATTTGGAGAAAAAGAACGGAAGGATTACGACGACGAAGGGACGAAAAGGAGAAGGGCAGAAAAGCAGACGAATGGGGAATCGAAGGAGTTCTCTGCAATCTAGGGAGAGAAGGGGAATGTTTTTGGAGTCGACGAGAGGGGGGGAATCTTTTCGAAAATGAACAGTTAATTGTAACCTTCGGGAGCCAATCCAGCTTAAGCAATGACTACCGTAAGTTCGTCGCTTGTGAGGGGAGAAGAACGATGACGATCCATGCCGTAGAGAGAAGGGAGCACAGGCTAAAGGAGCATCTATATCGCTTCCGTGCTGCACGTCTCCGACCCCGATTCTTGCCATGACCCGCTGAAGCTTTTAATGAGATCCAAGAAGGGCCATCTGCTGCGCCTCATGCGGTCAGATCAAGAGCAAATTTGGAAATTATCATCTTTCTGAAGTTTACAGAGTCCGACTAGCAATCGTGCGAAAAATCAAAACGAAGCAAAACGAGGAAGAATCCATGGCCAGCACGACGCTACGGCTCCTCTTGAGGAACTGAAGACACATTTGACTGATCAGATTTCAGAAAATGCTGACATGATTGAATTGATTGAGTCCGTCAAGCAGCGCTGCAAAGAAGCTAGTTTGCCAGACATAGATATGGTACGAACTGTGTGGGAGGCTCTTATGGATGCAATTCAGTGGTCCGGGAGAAATCAACAGCAAAATATAAATCTAGCTTTGAGACAGGTCAAAACCTGGGGAAAGTTGCTTGGTTCCTTCACTACTACTGGGAAGCTTGAGTTGGAGCTCATATATACAATCCAGACTTACTGTTACGAGGATGCAAAACTGATGAAGTTGTTTCCTGAAATAATACGAGCTTTGTATGATCAAGACGTCCTTGCAGAAGACACTATTCTAGCATGGTTTAGGACTGGTTTCGTGATGGAGCTAACGGACACATCATAATCAAAGGAGTTGATTTGGACAACAGACCGGAGTTGTGAAGTGGTTCTTTTCAATATCTGAAGCATCTGTACAAGCCGTGACACCCTTAAAGTCATGTTTTTTTTTTAAACCATCCAAATTACTGATGACAGAAGTGGTTCAGGTTGCAATCATATGCAAAGACTGTTTCTATATAATATACAAAGCTTAAACAAGGGGTGGGCAAAGACTGGCCATCTGCTTGTGCAAACTCCTTTCTTGTAACCTTTTAGTTTTTGGAAAAACAGATTTTGACCCATGCAAATTGGCGTGGTCATAATAGCAAAATTTCTCTGGTCCATGACAAGAAATTGTGCTCTATGAAGGTGCTGTTCTGTGAGAAGTAGGTTGTGCAGCAAGCAATGCTTTCTATTTCCGGTTGAAGAATAGTTTATTTTGAAGATATTCTCTTGACGACTGGATGACATATCTGAAGCTCTTGTATTCTGATTTATAACATAAAGTGGTTTCTTGCGAGGATTGATTCTTTTGGTTGATCCGTCTTGATACTTGTATATGAACCAAAAATTGTAATACAGGCATCATTTTCGTCTTGATTATTTATTTGCTTGATCTTCCATCTTGATATATATCAAGGTCTTCTGAAGACGCGACTATGCTTTCGTAAACCCTTCGACAACGTGAAGGAACCAGTGCCTAATGAGTTAATTAAAGAAGCTGGTTGTTACATGTCCAACTAATGTGTTACGTAATTAAATAACTAAAACAACTGGAGGAAAGTGCGGAGGATGGGCCATAGGTCCGTCCTATGGATGGGTGGTCACGGTTGGCCAGGAACTTTTCTCAAATCACAGTGGACAGCTGGAAAATCATCAAAGAACACAAACAACAAGAGCGTTGACCGAGAGTTATGATTGAGCCGATTTACGTTTTTTTAGGGGAACAAAATGGGACTATGCCTTATGGCCGAGAGGTTGAGCTTTGCATCCCTCTCGTTTCCCATTATCCTTGAACCAAGTGCAGCGTGAATCCACTTCGGACCTAACGTTTTTGTGTAAAGTAGTTAGCTTGGGTCCGATGCTAGTTGCCGTTAGGAAATGACCAATAAGGAAAACCCTAATTCAGGTCGATGCTAAGTGGGAATGACCGGAATACTTCCGCTACGTGGCAGACGCGGAAAGCCCTAGATTGCAAACCCCGTAACATCTTGCCCGCATACTAGTCTACAGGCGGGAACTTGGATTAGTGATCCTTGTGGATTGTTGGTAGCCTTCGGGCAAATTGTGGATAAGCCTACGGGCTGGACTCTTTGTATTTCAAAGATAAATATGATAACCTGTTAATAAGGACCTTGTCTTATATTGTTTTTCTATGTCAAGTGATAAGACGTAAAGGAACCAGTGCCTAACGGGTTAATTAAAGAAGCTGGTTGTTACATGTCCAACTAATGTGTTAGGTAATTAAATAACTAAAACAACCCAAGGAAAGTGCGAAGGATGGGCCATACGTCCGTCCTACGGATGAGTGGTCCCAGTTGGCTGGGAACTTTTCTCAAATCACGATGGACAGCTGAAAGATCGTGAACAACAAGGGCGTTGAGCGAGAGTTATGATTGAACCGATATACGTTGTTTTAGGGGAATGGAATGGGACTATGGCTTATGGCAGAGAGGTTGATCTTTGCATCCCTCTCGTTTCCCATTCTCCTTGAACCAAGTGCAGCATGAATCCGCTTCGGACCTGGCGTTTCTGCGTAAAGTGGTTCGCTTGGGTCGAGGCTAGTTGCCGTTAGGAAATGACCAACAAAGGAAAACCCTAATTCAGGTCAATCCTAAGTGGGAACAGCCGGAATACTTCTGCTGCATGGCAGACGCGAAAAGCCCTAGATCGCAAACCCCATAACATTCCATGGGGGTGCCGGGCGGAGCTTTCTAGACACCCTTTCCGATGGATTGCTAAGACGTGTCCTGAAGATACAAGTGGACACGTTACATAACAAGAATACTAAAGGAGAGGGCCCTAAGCAAATTTGGAAAAAAGGTAAAGCCACATTTGATGAAATGCCCAGTGAGGTAAGTTTGGTTGAAAATTTGCAAATCAACAAGAATTTATCTCCTAAATATGTTAGGGTAGTCCTTAGGGGTTAGAAATTGAAAGACATTTAGAAAAATGACCTTAGTACAAGAAAAGCTAACCCTAAACCTTGCAAGGATGACAAGAAGGTGTTGGATTCCCTAGCAGGGCCTCTTAAAATGATTATGTCTTAGGGGAACATGTGGTCAAAACAAAATGAAAATTGAAAGAAAAGGAGGGCACCAAGATGATCAAGAAGCCAATAGAGTGGCTAATGTAGAAAGAGAAGAGAGTAGTGGAAAAATTCAATGAGTTTGACCTACTAAACTTGCTATGTGAAGTCAAATGCGATGTGAATCCACTACAACTAATCCAATTGTCATTGAACATTCGTAAGGAGTTGAAGAAAATCCTATGAACGGGTTATGTGGTAGAACCTTTCGGTGTCCATTGAGTGGGTAGTGAATGGTGGGATCATGTAGATAAGCACTCCCCTAGGGTGCAGGCATATGTGGATGGAGTCTTGATAGAAAATGTAGTGGAGGACCCCGACTCATCTGTAAACATTATGAGAATGGACTTATTGGAGAGGTTGGGTCTACCAATCCAAAAGGACATCATAATGGTTTTAAAGATGATTGATGATAACCTAAGGCAACCAAAAGGAATGGTAATTCATGTACATGTGATAGTTGATAATATTGAGTGTGTCCCTGACTTTCGTGTTATCTGATTTTCTGGGAGGCCAAGCTACCAATTGTTTGTTGGACATCCATGGATATTACATTCTAATTGTTTGGTGGATATCCAAGTTGATTGATTTATTTTTGAGCATGGATTGACAAGAATAATCTTGGATGCATAACTTGAGTGCATCTTGGATGAAAGGGCATTCCCTCCCACTACAGAATGGAAGGCACTCGAGGGAACTTTTGGCACATTGGAACCTCAAGTTCTAGTGGTTTTGAAGAGGGTTCTACTAGTGAGGAGGTTTACCAAGTATGTTTAAATAAGCCAATAGAGGTAAAGGACAGGATTCATGATATTGATGTGATAGAGTTGGATCTTCAAACTCCCATTGATCCTTGTCCCATTAAACTAGGTACTATGTTATCCTTCCTGTGAGGGGATAGATTATGTGGAACTCCTACATGAGTTTAGGGCTATATTTGCATGGATTTATGATGAGCTGAAGGGGAATCGCCCCGTCTATTGCTATGCATACAATCCCATTGAAAGAAGGTAGTAAGAGAGTGAGGCAGAAGGCTAGACATATGGGTAGACATATGACATTTAAGCTAAGAGAGCCTCTTTTTGAGGAAATGATGCATTTAAGAAAGGCTATTCTAATCTTTCGTATTGAACATATAGAATGGTACTCACTAGTGGTGTGATAAGAAAGAAAAAGAACAATCAAATTTACTTATTTGTCTATTTTAAGAAAATTGAACAAGCAAATGATAAAGGATTGTTTCGCCTATGTATTGATCAAATTTTAGATTTTCTTATGTATCGATTAGATTTTAGATTAGCTGGTAGGTTAAGAGATATATCTTTCATGAACTATTTCATGGATTATAATCAAATGGACATAGCTCAAGAGGATAAGTTAAAGACAACATTTATTACAAATTTTCATACTTTTGCATATCATGTAATGGATTTTGGCCTATCTAACGCTTTTTGGTCTTGGTAAAAAAATAACTAACAAGACATTTATCGATATATTCCCTGAAAAACTGAAGGTTTTCATAGATGGTTTGGGGGGAGATACCTTGGCCAGTCATAGATAGTTGATTGTTCTACACGCATGCTTTGAACGATGTTGTGAGGATTGCATAGTGTTGAATCCTTAGAAGTGTTTATTTAGGGTGCCTTATGGTCTTCTTATGGTTTGCTATTAGGTCATGCTATGAGTGTGGCTAGTATTGCTATTGATCTTGAAAAGGTAGTTGTTATTGTGGCCCCTAAGCCCACACACATGCTCTACGAAAGTTCACAGTTTTGTTTCATCCATGGGGTATTATCGTCAATTCATTAATGTATTGGGTGAGCATTCATTACCCTTGATGAATCTTTTATCTCATATCCAAGCTTGAATGGACAATAATTTATGCATTTGACAAATGATAATTTCCTAGATTTATGCATTGTAAGAATCATTTCATGCTTTGCACTTTCCATGATGATTCATTGCGAAGAGGATATGGGTTAAGAGTGCGATATGCAGTTTATACATCTAGGCTTAAACGAAGTATACTATTTTAATGGACAATAATCTAGTTTATAATTCATTTCAATGCATAAAGCTATTTGCTAGAAGTGCATTGATGCTTTCTTTAATTTGCATGTTTCATTTTAAAGTACTGATGAGACTAAGTTCCTTCGTCATGAGCATCTAGGACAAAAATATATCCTATTTCTAACAATTAACCTTGTATGATTGAATTACAACAATATCAAATAAAATTAGGAAGGAAAACCTGGGCTTGGGGTGAGATGTCCACGTGGATGCCAGGAGACGACTCTCCCGCTGCGCCTTCGACTTTCTTAGGAGGCATTTCCACTGTGGAAGCAGCTTTACAACTCCTTTTTGATATTCCACCATGGCTCTCTTTTGCAATAACTTGCACCGTCCGTCGAAAGCAATTATAGAAGGCTTCCTCCTTGGAGTCACGAATTCAAAAGGGGTGTTTCAGAATCTTTCACGACTAAGACCCATTAAGCCATGGGGAAGGCTTAATGGCCTTTGTAAGGACTCGCACGAACGGGGAATAACAAGGTGTGGAATCCCTTATGAGGGTTTTTGAGTGGGAAAGGGAGGTGTTAAAAGACCCTCAACACTCTCTTTCCTTTTGCGAGTGGGGAAAAAAACAAAGCCCCAAGGGTATTTTGCATAGGGAAAGGAAAGGGCTAAGGATAATTTTTCTTGGGAAAAATGACCTTATTGAATCTTAAGGGAGAACTTTCAAGGGGAAAAAGTAGCCTTTAAAGGCTATACCTTTCGGAAGGAGGGAAAAGGCCTAAGGGCCTTTAAAGACAAACTCGGAGGGAGGAGGGGGTAATCCTAAAACCCATAGGAAGGGTCTAAGGGAAATTAAACACGGGGGGGGGGGGGGGGGGGGGAGGGTTCCAACACCAAGGGGAAGGGGGTGATTCCAAAGCCAAGGGGAAAGGGCCTAAAGGAATTTAAACACACGGGGGAGGGGGGTTCAAGCCCAAAGGAAAGGGGGGCTTAAGAGGATTTTAAAACCCGGGGGAGGGGGATTCAAGAGGCATAGGAAGGGGGCTTAGAGGGGGTTGAAAACTGGGGAAGGGGGGGAAGGTTTCGAAAGGCACAAGAAGGATGGTGAAAGGGGGCTTGTCTAGCCCTTTAGAGGCTTCCCCTCCAGGAAGCTTCTAAAGCTTCCGCCACGTGGGAGGGGGGAAGCTCAAACGGTGACTTAGGCAGCGTCTGACGGCTGGGGGGGAGCGCGGACTGGGATGTCAGAGCCCGAGTGGCATTGCGTCAATCTTCCCTCCTCCTTCCACACAGGCTATCAGAGTGGCACAGCAACTTAGCTCCTCCCTCTCTCACCCTCTCAGCTTTGGCACAGCGTCACGGCGGCAGCATTCCATCTTCATCCCCATCTCTGGCCCATCCGTCCTTTGTCAGCGTGCTGCCCCCCTCAGTTATATAGGGGAGGGGAGGGGGATCCTCCCTCTCCTAATGTGTCGACGGGCATGGCCGTATCACCTTGCGAGCTCCACCGAGGAGCTTTTGCATCCTTTCTATTCCCCTCCCCTTCCAGCACAACAGTCGGCTGGGGAGGGGGATAAGGAAAAAAAATTTGCATTATCCTTAGGAAACTAGCAAAATTGCTATATCATTATCCCCATTACTTAAAAAGGGGGTTCATGCAGGTAGTGTTTTGGTATATATGTAAATGTTTTGGTATATATTACATGTTATTTGCACGATGGTTCATAGACCCAAGTTGCTAATTACCTTATTGGAGAGAACTAATCCTACTACAATAGATAGTGGCTAAGTGACCAAACTTTCTACATATATCGCATTTGACATTAGGACAATTACAAGGGAAATGTTGCCCACTACACTGCTTATAGTTGAATCATGATGGACCCCCATCATTGGGATTTCTAGTACCCATTAGATTTTGTTGATGCTTTAAGAAACTAATATCTACGAAAATCTAGTAGTATTGCTTCGTGATCATGTTCATATAATGTTTCATCATATCTTCTACTTCCTCTACAATTTTTGATATAGAGGACTCATAACCAATGGCTTTCAAAGCTACCCTCTCACTAGGTTGTATAACTTGCAAAGATGTTGCTACCAAGATAGATCCTTGATTTGCAAAAGACGCACTTTGGCTTGTTGTTGTTGGCTTAATGACATTTAGAGGAGGTGGCAAGAAAGGCACATTTTGCATCATACTTCCTCTCTATCATTCGGGTTGGTCACATAGGTATTGGTTGCTTCTTCATCTCCACTAACCAATCCAAAAATATTTTGAGGACTAAAGCTAAAATTTAGATTTTTCTTTGATGCATGGGTTTCTTGTAAACATGACTCTACTTCCTATGCTAAGTTATAGCAGTATCTATATCTCGTAGAGGGACATTACTCAACTTTACTTGGATATTGAAGTCCAATCCATGCAAGAAATATTACAATTAGGCAACAAGTGAAATAGGAATATAGGCTTGCAACTTGTGAAAGACCTCTTTTACCTTCTTGGCATACACTCGGGCATTTTCATAGGGCTCTTGACATGTCACATTTAGCACACGTAGCGAATATTGTTCACATCTCCCTAGGATAATTTCTCTTTGAAGTGCTATAAAGAATAAATCAATTATGGTTTAGGTAGCGTCTTCTAAGCCATGGTACCACATCACAGCCCTCCCTTTTAGGGTCATATTACAAAACATCATTAGATATCCCTCATCCTAAAATCAAAAATTAAACATGAGTTTTTGGAACTCAGTAATGTGAAGCTATGCATCCTCCTCTACTAATCTATTAAAGATGGGTAGAGGGTAGCCTAAAGCTAGCAGATATGACATTCTTACAAGAATTGCAATAGGTTGTGCCATAATAATGATCGAATTTATTGTATGAGTTTATACCAATGTGACTACAACTCCACTTGAAGTGGGTTGACTTCCTAGGAGAAGGAAAGCACTTGAGCTTCCTCCTCCTCGTAAAGAATTGTTTGTGGCACTAGGGTCACTAAGACCTCTCACTCGTAAGGGTATCAAAGTTCCATGTTGAGGGGAATACCTCCTAACAATTGTCAAGATTGTGGGAGAGAAGGAAGGAGTCTCGCTTGAAGCTTTCTTGCTTGCACAATGGGGGAAGACACACAAGGGTGGAGGCTGAAAACAGTTTTCCTCTTCTTAGTTGTGTAAGCCAAAAGAACTCAAGTACAAAGAAATAGAAGAACCCTATATATGGGTCTCAAACCAAACTCAACTAACTAAGGTGGCATACTAACTGAGCCACGAACTAGAGTAGATAAGGATAGCTATCATGTAGCTATTATTCATGGGCGGTGTACCAACCGCGTCTGCAACTGACAAGTCGGTGACATAAATATACAACGGTCACCCTGGCGTATCACGAGTGGAGCTCGATATCTCAACACTCCCCCTCGAGCTCAATCCCAATTCCTGCACACCAAGCAGGTCTCTGAACTTGCGCAGCTTCTCTGCGCCCAATGCCTTCGTGAATATGTCAGCTACCTGATCCTCTGTGCTGACATAAACTAGATCAATAAGACCTAGTAAAACCCTCTCCCGCACATAGTGATAATGCACCTCAATGTGCTTTGTTCTAGCATGATAGACTGGGTTATTTGCCAAGTGTATACTACTCATGTTGTCACAATAAATGACAACTGGCCCATCTGTAGACTGATGCATATCATAAAGTAGCTTATGCAACCAAGCTACCTCACATGCAGCCATTGCTGCACCCCTGTACTCAGCCTCTGTGCTCGACAAGGCAACTGTAGGCTGTTTCTTGCTGCTCCAAGTGACTGCAGCACTCCCAAAAGAGAATACATATCCACTGGTAGATCGTCTATCAGAAATACTACCAGCCCAATCAGCATCAGTGTATCCATGCAACTGTATCTGAACCCCAGTCTCATAAAATAGTCCATACTGCAATGTGGACTTCACATACCTAAGTATGCGTCTAGCCGCATCCAAATGTGGTTTCCTTGGAGCCTGCATAAACTGACTTACCAATCCAACAGCATAGCTCAAATCTGGCCTGGTAATAGTCATATAAATCAAACTTCCTACTATGCGTCTGTACATAGTAGGGTCTTCTAGAAGCTCACCTGCATCTGTGCTCAGCTTCACATTTTGCTCCAAAGGAACTGAAATAGGCTTACAGCCTGTCATCCCATATTTGGACAGCATGTCCAATCCATACTGCCTCTGCAAGAGCTGTATCCCACTTGGTGATCTAATCACCTCAATGCCCAAGAAATAACGCAGCTCTCCCAAATCCTTCATCTCAAACTTCTGCTTCAATAGCATTTTCACATGAAGGATATCTTCATCACTATCACCTGTCATAATCAAATCATCAACATAAATGACAAGCAGCATAATACCTTTCTCTGTTTTTCTCACATAAAGTGAGAAATCTGCCTTGGAAATCTGAAAGCCAATAGTGACAAGATACTGTCCTATCTTGTCAGACCATGCTCTAGGTGCTTGCTTCAAGCCATACAAGGCTTTCTTCAACCTGCAAACAAACTCAGGATGAACAGCATGCACATAACCTGGTGGCTGCTCCATATAGACCTCTTCTTGCAAATCACCATGCAAGAAGGCATTCTTTACATCCATCTGATGTAAAGACCATCCCTTTGATGCAGCCATAGCAATGACTGCTCTTACGGTTGCCATCCTTGCAACCGGACTAAATGTTTCTTCATAGTCAATGCCATATGTTTGTGCATACCCCTTGACTACTAATCTTGCCTTGTATCTGTTCACAGAACCATCAGCATTGTGCTTCACCTTATAAACCCACTTACAGCCAATTGCATTTTTACCTTTAGGCAAAGGTACTAACTCCCATGTAGCATTTGCTTCCAAGGCATCCATTTCTTCATCCATGGCTTTCTCCCATTTTTCTTTTCCCATGGCTTGCTCAAAAGATGTGGGTTCTGGTTCCTGTATCACTTTGACCATATATGCATAGTGAATGGCTGTAAATCCATCATATTTCAGCCTATCCACAGGATACCTAGCTCTTGTAGACCTGCGCAAAGTAGGTTCACTCCCAGGTGCTCTCAAAACATCCCTGGTCTTCCTTACTCTAGGTGTAACAATAGAAGGAATACCCAACTCATCATCAATGCTCTGTTCTGAGCCACTGGATTCACCATCCACATAAGAGTGACCTGCATTCACATCAAACATGGGCTGATCAACCTTCTCTTTTCCTTTTCGTGATACCTGCATACCACTATCTGCATTGCTTTGAGAAGATTCTCCTGATCTCAATCTGCTTGTCCATGGCGAAGAATGTGAACCACTGCTAGGGGACGCTCCAGGTCCACTAATATTTTGTGACTGCTGCTGTGAATTCTGTGTAGCATTACCATTTTGTGCATCTTCATCATCAATCACATTTACTGGTTTATACCAGCTACTCATCTCATCAAAAACAACATCTCTGCTCACTGTAAACTTACGAGTAGAAGGGTTATAGCATCTATACCCTTTTTGCTGTAGAGAGTAACCAATAAAGATGCACTTCTCAGCTTTTGGATCCAACTTGGATCTCAGCTCATCTGGCACATGTACATAGGCAATGCAACCAAAAATTTTCAAATGAGAAATATCTGGTTTCCTACCAGTATACCTCTCCTCTGGAGTCATTCCATGTATTGCTGCAGTGGGAGTCCTGTTCATTATGTAGACTGCTGTAGCAACTGCTTCAGCCCAATAAAAATCTGGCAAGTCTTTTTCATTTAGCATGGCACGAGATACCTCTCCAATATGCCTGTTTTTCCTTTCTGCAATTCCATTTTGTTGTGGGGTATAACTGCATGAATATTGCTGCTTTATGCCATGCTCCTGCAAGAACTTTGCAAACTCATTTGAGAGGTACTCTCCCCCTCCATCTGACCTTAGGCATTTTATCTGCAAGCCTGTTTCTTTTTCAACCATAGCTTTAAGAGTTTTGAAATGCCCAAAAACTTCACTTTTCTTTTTCATAAAATACACCCAAACTTTTCTGCTATAGTCATCAATAAAACTGACAAAATAATGACAGCCTCCAAGAGATGCAGCTTTAGTTGTCCACACATCAGAGTGAATTAATTCCAATGGCTTCTCACTCTCTTGAACATGTCTAGGAAATGGTTTCCTTGCCTGTTTTCCAAACTGACAGGCTTCACATACCTTATGCATTTCTGCAACCTTGAATTTGGGCAATCCTGCAACAATATTTTGGGCCTGCATTGATTTAAGTCGCTGTACATTAACATGACCAATGCGTTTATGCCAGATATCAATATCTGCAACTACACCGGTCCCATGTGCAAACATTGCTGCACTCAATTCAGACATGTCTGCATCCAATGTAAACATTCTGCCCTTCTTCTTTCCTTTTGCTATCAAGCGACCTTTATTTTTCATATCCTCAACAAAGCATCCATGAGGATTAAATCTGACCTGCAAGCCCTGTTCAACCATTTGACCAACTGAAACCAGATTCTTGGTGATATTCGGGACATGAAATACATCGGACAGGTATTTCTTTTTCCCACCCTGCATAGACAAGGGAATTTTTCCAATCTGCACAATAGGATGTGCAGTATCATCACCAGTCTCCACAAATCCTGGTTTTTCCATTTTCCTTGCATCCTCCATCCATTCTGCATGACCTGTCATGTGGTTTGATGCACCTGAGTCAACATACCATACATCATTGCTTTCTTCTGCACTTGTCATAGAATTGTTCATGTGCTGCACCATGAACAAATGCTCATTTCTGTCATCACCCTGTCTACTAGAAGATGCATAATTCCCTTGTTGCAGTTTTCCATTCATGATGTCATTCTGCTTTTTATAGCAGTCTTTAGCCATATGACCCATTTTACCACAGTAGTAGCATTCAACATTACTGTTTGCATTTTGGCCTCTTTGCCATCCACCACGACCTCTTTGGCTCCCCCTGCCTCTAGAGTTACCACGTCCTCCTCCATAGGACTGGTTTTCTTGAGTTTGCTGCATATTCTGATTTCTGCCACGGTCTCCAAATCGGCCTCCTCTACCTCTGCCTCTACCTCTTCCAGCATTTGAGTAGAAGACAGCTTCTTTTGAAGTTCCTCCTGAAGAAGATGCACCACCATTTCTCTGTTCCTCAGAAATTAGAAGAGCAATCAACTCCTCAAAATCAGAAAATCTTTCACGAACTGAAATGGATGTCCGAAACTGTGCATAATCCTTTCCTAGACCATTCAAGGTCACGGAAACTAAATCATCATCTTCCACTGGCGACCCAATGGAAGCAAGTGCATCTGCAATCTTCTTCACCTTCATGTGGTAGTCCTTGATGCTCATACTTTCTCTTTGCACATTATGCAACTCTTGCTTGAGCTGCATTTTCCTGGCTTGCGTATTTGTGCTATACATTTTTGACAAAGTATCCCATGCCTCCTTTGGCGTACTTGCATCCTGAATATGCACAATCATAGAGTCTGAAATACTGATAGACAGCCAATACATAACTTTCCTGGCTCTCTCATGCCATGTTTTAAATGCCTGCATTTGTTGTTGATTGGGAACATCAGGAAGAACTGGTTCTTCTTCATTTCCTGCAACAAATTCCCAATATCCTTTTCCCATAAGGAAATTCGTCATTCTAAACTTCCATGCCTGGAAGTTGTTCTTGTCAAGCTTTTCAGTGACAATCTGTGAAAGAGAATCAGACGTCATTACAGAATACTGCAAGAAATTCTGTCACTGCAAAAAACACAGCTTCACCCTCACAAGGGCAAATCTGCAAAACTGGCGAAAGTGGTATTTGACCACACAGTCACTTCCTAGTGACGATTTTGCATAAACAGGAACCAAGGATGATTCTGAAACTCCCAATGTCTCTGCGCACAAGCATACGATGCAATTTCTACAGTAACTTTTCACCGACCTGTAGAACAGTGGTCGCACAGCATAAAACTGAGCCTTTTCCTGAGTGCGTGCAGAAAACTTCCGTCTGCAAAACAGGCCCCGAAATGGCCTCAAATCAAAAAAAGGTCGCCTAGGGCTAAAGCCCTTTCCCGCAACATATACTGCCCTCTTGCTTCACCGCGAAGGGCATCTCAACCTGAGACAATGCACTCCTGCAATTTCCGGTTGTGCTACCTGCAGAGATCTGCTCCCAAAGACAGAAAATGAAAGTAACACTGCTCCTCTTACCAGACCACCGCGAGCTTGGCTTGCTTTCTTGAGCTCCTTACCACGAACAAGGCTCTGATACCATGTCAAGATTGTGGGAGAGAAGGAAGGAGTCTCGCTTGAAGCTTTCTTGCTTGCACAATGGGGGAAGACACACAAGGGTGGAGGCTGAAAACAGTTTTCCTCTTCTTAGTTGTGTAAGCCAAAAGAACTCAAGTACAAAGAAATAGAAGAACCCTATATATGGGTCTCAAACCAAACTCAACTAACTAAGGTGGCATACTAACTGAGCCACGAACTAGAGTAGATAAGGATAGCTATCATGTAGCTATTATTCATGGGCGGTGTACCAACCGCGTCTGCAACTGACAAGTCGGTGACATAAATATACAACGGTCACCCTGGCGTATCACGAGTGGAGCTCGATATCTCAACAACAATTCTAGCATGCCATCTATCCCTTTTGACTCTTTCTTGTTTTTGGTTCTCAGCTTGATGGTGTTTATCGGGAAGTAATGGATCCATCTCGATGTCCTTTGGCATAAACTGACTAACTAGTCTCTAGTTAACTAAGATTCAAAAATCAACACTTATTAGTGGCTCCTAGCAAATGCACCACCTCTGTCAGTACCAAAAATAGGCTCGATAGTGGCTCTTGGGCTCTATCTAGGCCCCCTAAACTCAACTAAATAACCCCATGGCCTTGCAACCCAGAAGCATAATATAGACACTATGAAGAGATTTATCCAAAGAATGCATTTGTAGATACCATCTCTAGATCATAGCTAAACATGATGCCCTTCCTAACTCCAAGAAAAAGGAGTACCCAAACATATTAGTGACTCGCATGTCATAACACACACGAAGGGAGCACCCCCAAGCTTATCATTGTGGCCCACCAACTAGAATTCTTCTACACCCTAGAAATTAGCCCAACAATGTGTCGTTTCAATGTAAAGCATATATGCAACATTGTTTTCTCTTTTGATAAAATTTTATGGAAGATAATATAATTTTTGACACATCAATTGCCAAAGGAAATGATAACACTAGACCTATAGCTTAGGAAACGTCACACTCAACATGGTTCAATAATTCAAAATCAAGTGCTATACATCTAGGAAATAATTCTCTTGATACCACGTATGAAAATGTAGATGAAAAGTGAATGGCACATGCACTCAAGAAAGTAAATTTATAAATCAATCAGTGTGGATGTGCATAAATGCCCTTTGATGATTTCACTCTAGTGTATTGCTTCATTGCTAAGGCAGCACCAGAATAACCTGTACTACTACTCTTTTAAGACTTAAATAAAATGAATCTCATATGCTAGATTATGCACAAAATAAAATATCTAATGATAGCTAGCTCCCACAATCCCTTCATCCCTAATTTTTAACATTTTGCATTAGTTGGGTAGGTTAAACGAGTATTTTATGTGAATTTCTTTATGTAGAAAGCAATAACCACGCATTTTGAAATACAAACTAGGCAAGCCAAGGCTAAAACTAATGCTTTGCCTTAATTATACTTGCAAAAACATCATTCTAATTTTTCAAAATGGTTTGGACACAAAACCTATTGTTTTCCTATTTTATTTGCCCAAAACTACATTTTTGAGAAAATTTCTTCATTTTCTTTATATAAATTTATGTATTTTTTTTATTATTTTGAGTCAAAAAATTAGTTCACACTCTAATCCACCTTTACATTTGATTTTATCCCATATGAGCATGACTTGATTGCCCGAAACCAAGAAAAACATCATTTTTCCACTTAAAATATGCATTTCAGATTTTGAAAATTTATTTAATCACACGCATAGATATGGGTTCTCTATTTTATGCTTCACAATTCTCAAACACATCAAAACCAAGATTCAACAAAAAAATCATCACATACGAACAAGATTTGCATCATAATTTGTCAAAAAGAATCCAAATTTCTATTAAAAAGGGCTTACCGCTATTTTTTAGGTTTTAGGTTTCAAGAATTGAAATTTCAAATAGCCATTAGACCTACCATTGATCTCCAAGTAGTAAAGGTCATGAGTCAGCAATCTGCATGATTCCATATCAATCGGATTTAAGCCAAACAATTAGTCTCCATCTCGATCTCTTCCAAAGACTACCCTCATGAACAACCCGTAAGAGAAGAGAGAGGGAGGAGAGAGAAAGACTAGTTTTTGAACTTTCTTCTTAGACCATCATTTTTTGATATGTCATCAGTGATTTGAAGCGAGAAAATCAAGCAATTGGTTGTGAATTTTCATATATCCTAGAATGTGCATAAAATCATACTTCAAAGGATACTTAGCTCTCACAATCCCCTTCTGCCTACATACAAACAAGTGTAAATTGAGGCTAAATCTCATGATTTACCTTCATTATACTTGCAAAACATGCATCTGATTTAAATAAATTTATAACGATGAGCCACTTTGTCACGACGAATCCAATCAGTATGATTAATTTTCCATTGTTCAAATAACGGGCCATTAGTAATCAGAGAATTGTCATTCATCACATCACAGGTCGCCCAAAACAATATCAAATAATTCGTTACCTTCAAGAATTAGCATCATCTTTGCTTTCCACCTAGGAAAGCCTTTTCCTTGGAAGAAGGGAACCAGACGGATATCCGTTAACAATTACGCAATTGGCCATGCCATGAACAAGACGAGCGTAGTTGAGACGTGTGACAATCAAAATAGGGAGATGCACATAAGAATGACATAAAGTATTGAGTGACTAAAAATAAAGCCCGAAATAGAGAGACGTAACGTGCAAGTCGAGATGACGTGTATAAGAAAAGTGCTATTTTGGTCGAACAAAGAACGTGAACAAGAATAAAACATCGCTAAAAATAGCAAGTTGTTTGCTTGTCGTAATCAATGTCATTAACGAAGACGACTGTAATTGGGGATTAACGAAATATAATTAGAATTTCAGTTTTAAATAAAGAATCGCAGATTCAAGCAGAATTGTTGTCTTGAATCCTGAATTGTCATAACTTTTCATCCAGAACTCCGATTGACAAGCGGTTTTGACAGGATTCGAGAGCACGACGAGAGCTACGGTTTTGTTTTTAAAGATAAAATTTACTAATACTTCTAATTTGAACAAGTTCATGTATCAAATCATCACTTGTGCAAAGAATTCAATCAAGTATAAACAATGAAACAACTTATCTTCCTTGTTGTTGCTATGCATCCATAGCTCTGATACCATGTTGAGAGAGAGAGAGAGAGAGTACGAGAGAGATACACAAGACATGCTCCCAAAGAATGATTCATATTGATGTAGAGTTAGTATATATAGGTGAGACCCAAGTCAAGTGAGAGATGATATGTATAATTGTAACAGTGTTAGCACCAAGGTTGAGTGATAAGGTGGAGTAAGGGTTATCATATTATTGAGTGGCAAGATGGATCTTTCATATGGGATATTAAGGTTGTCTATTGCCAGCATTGTCCTAGGGTTCTTATTAGCATCCATAATGAAATTAGTTAAGGACAGATTGTACCTGTCATACATTCTCTCTCTTAGCTACTCGACTTTGACTACTATAAGTATGAGTAAGCTAATCGATATGGCATGGCCAGTCATTGAAGCATGTATCTATAATTTGTATTTTGATGGAGCTTCATGAGAGCTTGCTAAGCATGTGAGTATCGATATGGTTATAAAAGTCCCTTGATGTAGAGTCCTTATGAAAATGGGAGATATTTAGGCAGTACTTTTACTAATAACATGGCAAAATACAATGCCTTCATCATAGGGTACTCATAGCTAGTGATCAACCAATTAGATGAAATATATAGTGTGAGGGATTCCATTTTCCAAATGTATCATCGTGTAGCCTTGAATATACTTTAGATTTTTGAAATAGTGGCTTGCTAGCTGGTTCCTCGTTAGTGGAATTGCTTTATAGATCTGTTAGTAAATTATGCCTTTGTTGATATTGGAGCTTCTCGCTCAACCACCAAGGTCCATGGACCCCTTATAGTGCTTCAAGCATTTCAAGGCAGGTGCAATGACTACCTCTAACATATCCATATATGCTCTCACACCTACAAGTGTAGTGAGCTTACCTCCACACTTGATTGAGTTTCCTCCGACCTCACGCACTTCGGTAGCTCCACAATCCAAGGTGGAAACTCAATCCTAAAGCTTCAAACTCCATGCTCCATGGCTGCACCAAGACAAAAGAAAATGAGAGAAAAAGAAGAAGATAGGAGAAGATGGAGAGCTTCTCCACCATAGTCCCTCGCCCTCACACAATCACTCCCTCTCTCAAGCACAAGCTCAAGCAAGCAAGAACAAGAAGTAGAAGAGAATAGCTAATTTTGGCCACACACAAGAATGATCTTCTCCATTCCCTTTTTGCCTTTTTATACATGCCCTCGTTCTCTATGGGCACCCATCTCTTTTTACTTGGCCAAGGTCTTCTTTCCTTAGTTGTTCTATCTTTTCATGGTTCCTTTGCTCGTGCTTTACAAATTGCACAAGAGGAAGATTGGTGATTTGTTACAAAATGAATGACAATGTGCCCAACGCTTTCTTTGCTAGAATATTCAGTGCCTTTTGCATTAAGTCTTTTCATACATTTTTCTAAGCTTACCTTTCTTTTCCACTTTCGTGCCTTGGGCTGTCTTCCATTTTTTACTTTTTGGGCGATTTTTGTCTTGGGGTTCCTTTTGGGCTATAATATTCCTTGGGTGAGAGTTGGATTTTGGGACCCATATTTGAAGCATTTGAGCCAATTCTTGGAGCAGAAAAGTGGTTGAGAAGCATCAAATACCAAATTTTCATGCAAATTTGAATAGTGGTAGATGGCTAGAGTTTTCCCAAGTAGATTTTGATGGCAGGAATCTAACGCAAGTCTCCATGAGTCGATCAAAGGTTGTTTGACCCCCTATTTAATCCTTGCATGGTTTAGTGCTCTAGCTCAACTATGTGATTCACGAGCCCAAAAGTGCGCAATGGGATCAATGTTTATAGATTTTGAGGTCACAGACCAGCCATTTAGTCATATCGTAATTGGTGCGCAGATCGGATGCTGTACGCTCATGTAGTGAATGCCGAAAGGTCCCCAAGAACAATAGAACTCTACTTTTTGCACAAAATTCTATGTAAAAAGTATGAACGACATGAACAAGAGACCAATTGGGTGCAATCTCCCCCCATGCATTGTGTGAGCGCTCCACAAAGCATGTATTTTATGTATTAATCATCTTCAAGCTCAAATAATAGCCCAAATTACAAAATAGCAAGCTTTTAGCTTTTGAGTTTGCTTTAGCACAAAGTAGGAATAAAGCTAACGGACGGTGCCCAAAGAGTCTGGCATGCCCAATACAATGTCCAAGTATAAATAACATAATCGTGCGCCCATGCGCATACAAAATAATAATAAATATCCAACGCCTCAATAAATAGGTGTGACAAAATATAGGCGCCATGCCTAAGGTATGCGCCCATCAAAATATAAATAATAAATCGAATACTCGCTATCCTCCAATGCTTTCCTCCGCCACTACTGCTATCTCTACACATCAACTGAAGCATTCACAATCGTTAGTAAAATAATACAATTAAACCGACAAAAGTGAATACCTAGCAGTCTTCAGCTACATAAATAAATCAACTGGTTAGAAATAAATCCTAACCTTAATTTATTACGAGTGCGCACTCTAAACTCATAAACGTTTATTATTTTAATATGCATTTTGCGGAATCACCCGCTATGGAATCACCCATGTACACACTAAATTAATGAAACGCCCCAAAAAGGGCAGGCGTCCCCATCAACTTCTCGCACAAAGAATCCACTTTGTGTATGAGCCCCGGTCATCAAAGTTTACGGAATCCACCGTAAAACCTCACGGAATCCACCGTGGCACGGAATCCACTGTGAAATATGCCTCTGGCATCATACCCCCGGGGTGGGATAGCAATTGACCTCAATTGCTATTAGCTTAATGTGGAGCTAACAGAGTGGGGAAAGCATTTAAGTCTCTAGCGTGCATCCATTGGGCTTCCTCTACAGGATGGTTCTTAAATTTAACTAGATATCTAGAATATCTTCGGCCAGTTCTAGTGGTCATAAAGTCAGTATCTATGATAGCTTCAGGTTCAAATATTTCAGTCTCTTCCTCTAACAAAGGTGGGCTTTCATAAACAGGGTGTACAGGTAGTTGGCCTCTAAATGGTCTTAATAAACTAATGTGAAATGTGTTGTGAATTTTCCATTGAGGTGGTAATTCTAACTTGAATGCATTGTCATTAATTTTATGAATGATCCTAAATGGTCCATAGAATCTAGGGGCTAATTTGACAACTGGATGTCTATCTACACTTTGTAGTCTACGTTTTTCTATTCTCAACCAAACATAGTCATCAACTTTGAAATTCATGGCTTGTCTTTTCTTATTGGCTTGTTTGGTATATGATTGCTGGGCTTTGGCAATCATGGCTTTAACCTCATCAAAAATAGTATTATGCATACTAGCAATATCATTAGCACTCTGAATTCTATTTGACAAAGATGCAACAGGTGTAGATAATCTATAACCATAAATAACTTCAAACGGTGCTTTCTTTGTAGATGTGTGTGGTATATTGTTATATGCAAACTGCAATAAATGCAAATGTGTATCCCATGTCTGTGGTTTAGAAATAGTATAAGCACGTAAAAGATCTAGTATAGTACTATTAGTGGCTTCTGTTTGTCCATTAGTTTTAGGATGAAATGCAGATGAAAAGTCAATTTTTGTGCCTAGGTTAGCAAATAGAGTAATCCAAAAGTTGTTACAAAATCTAGAATCATGGTCAGAAATAATAACTTTTGGTAATCCATGGTTAGTGAAAACAGTTTTCAAAAACAATTGTGCTGCTTGTGATGCTGTTAAAGTTTTCTTACATGGAATGAAATATGCTTGTTTACTAAACCTATCTACTACTGTCCAAATCATATCATGGTTAGATTTAGTATTAGGTAAACCAATAATAAAATCCATAGAAATTTGTTCCCATGGTCTAGATGGAATAGATAAAGGCATAAGTAATCCATACTGTTTACCATGATGTCTCTTAACTCTTTGACAAATCAAACATTGAGAAACAAAGTTAGATACATCAATGTCCATATGCGACCAATAAAAATCTTCAGTTAATGTACCTAAAGTAGATATGATACCTCTATGACCTTGATATGGAGGACAATGAATCTCATTCAAAACAAAAGATCGGAATGGAACTGTAACACATAATCTCTTTTCATAAAACATAAATCCATCATTATATGACAGTGAATCAATATGAATCAAGTTGTTTTGAACTAACTTATTCCAATCAGCATGAAAAGTAATGTCTTCATGATAAGTATCTTTCATAGCAATTAAAGAATCAAATGATATAACAGAAATATTATGAATGGCAGGTCTTCTACTTAATGCATCAGCCACTACATTTTCTTTACCGGGTTGATATTGAATTATAGGATGAAAACTCTGAATAAAGGATGCCCATTTGATATGTCGGTCAGATATTTGGGGTTGGCTAAGTAAATGTCTAATACTTTGCTAATCGGTCTTAATCATAAATTCTGAACCCATTAAGTAGTGTTTCCACTGTCTTAATGCTTGTACAACAGCTAATAATTCTTTGTCGTATGTGGAATATTTCAGTTTAGAGGGTTTCAGCTTACAACTAGAATAGGCTATGGGATGATTGTCCTGCATAAGTAGGGCTCCTATTCCTGATCCACTAGCATCAGTCACTACTAAAAAGAATGGTCTATTAAAATCAGGAAACTATAAGACAGGGGCATGGGTTAATGCATGTTTCAATAAGTCAAAGGATTTCTGTTGATTATCGGACCAATGATAGACAATACCTTTCTTCAGAAGTTTAGTTAGTGGTAAAGCAAGTAATGAAAAATTACGCACAAACTTCCTATAGAAACTAGCAAGACCAAGGAATGATCGTAATTCATGCACATTTTTAGGTACAAGCCAATTCAATATTGCATCTATTTTCTTAGGGTCAACTTTAATTCCATCAGATGATACAATATGACCTAAATACTCAATTTCTATTTTAAAGAATTCACTCTTTTCAGGATTTGCATACAGTTGATTATCTTTTAATAACTGGAAAACCAATGACAAATGCTCATAATGTTCTTTCTCATTTTGACTAAACACCAAAATATCATCAAAGAAGACAATTACACAATACTGATATTTCAAAAATATATGATTCATCATTCTACTAGATGTAGCAGGTGCATTAGTCAATCGAAAAGGCATCAATAAAAATTCATAATGACCAAACTGTGTCCTAAATGCAGTCTTGAATATGTCAGACTTATCTAGTCTCACCTGATGATAACCAGACTTAAGATCTATTTTACTAAATATAGTAGATCCTTGCAATTTATCCATAAGGTCATCGACTCTAGGAATTGAATACCTATTTTTTACAGTGATCTTATTTAAAGCTCGATAGTCAATGCACATACGATAGGTATTATTCTTTTTCTTGACTAACAGAACAGGTGCACCAAATGGAGAACTACTAGGTCTAATCAATTCTCTATTTAGTAATTCCTCAACTTGACTCTGAATTTCTTTTTGCTCTATCTGGTTATGCCTATATGGTGCTTTGCAAGGTGGTTGGGTACAAGGAATCAAATCTATTTTATGGTCTTCTGGACGTGAAGGAGGTAAACCAGGTGATAGATCTTCGGCAAAACAGTCTTTAAAATGTGCAAGAAATTCTTTATGCCTAGGGTGCATATGATTTTCTTTGACTTGCAGTTCATTCACCCAAAAGAGATAAGATTTACTACTCTTGTGTAATGCACATTTAGCTTGAGTATGCGAAAGCAGTGGAAAAACATTAGATGCATGCATACCAGACAAAACACCATATTGGGGAATATGGGAATTTCCCATAAGTTTGGGACACGTGGTCAAATCTTTGGATTTCTCATAACTTGAACATTGTAACTCCAAATCGAGCACTCTATAACTCAATAGATTCCATTTTTCAAGCACTTTCCAATGATAGGCCACATCATATGGTTTTGAGAAACTTATGGGCATGTTATGCGGGTGCCGCCTTTTTCGTATTCAAAAAATGGAAATTGGGAGATTCCCAAACTCACTAATATTGTGTTACAATGTAATATGTTTTCCTTGAAATTGAATATTAATTGCATGTGTGGAATAATCTATATCTGGATTATGCTGATGACGCCAAGGCATACCTAAAATAATGTCACTTGACTATAATGGAACAACTAGAATATTTCTTCTTTTAGTATATTGACCAATTTGAATTTCTAAATCATGCACTTCCTGTGTACCATTATACCTAGTGCCTAAGAATGCTACTTTAATGCGATAATGCGTAGGTACAGTCTGTAACTTCAATTCTTTTACTAGCTTTGCAGAAATAAAATCATGAGTACTACCGTCATCATGCAAAATAATCTTTTCCTTTCCATGCACTAAACATTTCATAGTCAATAAAGAATGTGGAGTTGGCATACCTGGTAAAGTATCTGAAGGAGTAGTAGTGTCGTCCTCATCTTCCGTGAAATCAGGCATATCTTCATGTTCGTCATCTTCCATTGCTCCAAGGTAGTTGATATGGACAGGTGGCTTCTTCGAATGGAAATTTGCTTCTAGATGTCCAGGTTGGTGGCATTTATAACACAGTATAGACTTGGCTTTGGTTACATTGTTTGCAATGGCAGTAAGTCTAAGTACATTAGGATTTGGCTATGGAATAGGCTTGGGGTTTTGATTGGCATTGGATGGTAAAGCAGGTGGTTTTGCCCAGTTCTTATGGAAAGATGATGAAGAGAAACGGCCTTGATAAATTCTTCTAAAATTTGAGTTGATTTGCTTAGATCCATAGTTACCATTGGCTTGGAATTTCTGTGGACGTCTGTCTCTACCTCGCAGCTTGTCTTCAATGTCGTGAGCTAATGAAATTGTGTCTTCAAGAGTAGCAGGCTTGAACATGTTAACTTCAGCGTAGTAATGCCCAAGGAGTCCAGACATATACTTGCGCTTGTGTGTCGCTTCAGGTACGTCTTCAAGCATGCGTAACTGGAGTAATGCATTCCAAAAATGCTCTGTGTACTGAGGAATAGGCTCACGATCCCGTTGCTAAAGAAGATCCCATTGCTTTATGGCTTTCTCATGAAATTGTGGAGGAAGGAAATTTTGCATAAACTTCTTTTTGAAATTCTCCCAAGTAGTGGGACAATCTATACACTTGCGAACCACAGTCCACCAAAGAGATGCTCTATCCACTAAATGATTAGTGACACATTTGATTTTATCTTTTTCTGCATAGGTTTGCTCATGAAAGTAGTCGTCAAATTGACTAATGAATGCAAGAATAGTTTTTCCCTCTCGAGTGCCATTGAAATTTCGGAATTTGAAATTTCTTTTACTTATCTTTGATTCCTTGCGGATGGATTGAGCTTCGAGAGTTGCGTCGATGGTACGTCAGATAAGATCTTCAGATTGAGGTTCCTCTTTGTCGGTAGTCGATCTTTGTAAAATTTCCAATTGAACTTGCAATGCTTGCCTAGCTCGTCGTTCTTCATCCAATTGCATCATAATTAAGTCCAGCTTTTGCTCCATCGTAGGTTCAGGTAGATCGCCTTCAGCCTCAAATCATCTATATGTGATTCCGTCATCCTGCAAAACTCAAAAGACCTCTCACTCTCAAAATCAAGTTAGCGGGATGAGCGTAGCTCAACTTCGGGAATACAAGGCTTATATATTTTTGGGTGTGGCTTTCACAATCTTCGAAAAATTTGTGTTTTATCTTCTTCGTATGTTGGAAATGCTTCAGCAAACCTGCGTATGCGTAGAGTACCTTCCAATGAACAACTTTGTAGTTCGGAGTTTCTGCGCAGGAACAACCCTTCTATGAGTTTTAAACAGAAGTCAGTTTTGACTCCAGGTGACTTGTTTGACTTGCAGAGTACCAGACTTATGTGACTTGCAGAGTTTGTAGACTTGCAAAACTTGATTGCTTTATGTGACTTGAAAGAACTTGCAGAATCTGATTGCTCTGGTGTGACCTGTGGCTTATGACTTAGCTTAGTAGTATAACTTATGGCTTACGAAGCCCAATTCGATTTTGAGGTATCGCAGCATGCTGTCGACGCATTCGATCTTAGCGAGTACATACTGATGCCGCTGAAATGAATTTTAAGTTATTAAGCTTATTAAAGCTTAATACTAAGCTTTGTAAGTTAAAGATTGAAGCTTTAAAGCTTGGCAAAGAATATGGCTTATCTCTGTTCTTGACGACTTGAAGAAGAAGGGATAGGAGTAGTCCTCCGCCTCTGCAAGCTGGTCCTTCGCAGTCTGATGATGGAAACAGAGGTTCTTGATCGCCAGGAATCTATCTGTATCGACCATTCACGACGAGATTGTCCATAGAGCTCATTTGTTCCAGGAGCTCCGCCTTCGCACAAGATGGGTAGCGATTGGAAGCTCTTGATCTCAGCTTCGCTCTGATACCATTGGTGCGCAGATCGGATACTGTACACTCGCGTAGTGAATGCCAGAAGGTCCCCAAGAATAATAGAACTCTACTTTTTGCACAAAATTCAATGTAAAAAGCATGAACGACATGAACAAGAGACCAATTGGATGCAATCTCCCCCATGCCTTGTGTGAGCGCTCCACAAAGCATGTATTTTATGTATTAATCATCTTCAAGCTCAAATAATAGCCCAAATTACAAAATAGCAAGCTTTTAGCTTTTGAGTTTGCTTTAGCACAAAGTAGGAATAAAGCTAATGGACGGTGCCCAAAGAGTCTGGCATGCCCAATACAATGTCCAAGTATAAATAACATAATCGTGCGCCCATGCGCATACAAAATAATAATAAATAGCCAACGCCTCAATAAATAGGCGTGACAAAATATAGGCGCCATGCCTAAGGTATGCGCATCAAAATATAAATAATAAATCGAATACTCGCTATCCTCCAATGCTCTCCTCCGCCATGTTGCTATCTCTACACATCAACTGAAGCATTCACAATCGTTAGTAAAATAATACAGTTAAACCGGCAAAAGTGAATACCTAGCAGTCTTCAGCTACATAAATAAATCAACTGGTTAGAAATAAATCCTAACCTTAATTTATTACGAGTGCGCACTCTAAACTCATAAACGTTTATTAATTTAATATGCATTTTGCAGAATCACCCACTATGGAATCACCCATGTACACACTAGATTAATGAAACGCCCGAAAAGGACAGGCATCCCCATCAACTTCTCGCACAAAGAATCCACTTTGTGTATGTGCCCCTGTCATCAAAGTTTGCAGAATCCACCGTAAAACCTCACGGAATCCACCGTGACACGGAATCCACCGTGAAATATGCCTCCTGGCATCAGTAATTTTGAGTCTGCTTGCCTCTCCAAACAGGCTAGAAACCCTCGTGGAGTAGTGTAAAAGTGATTTTTTCAAAGTGGACATTTAAGAAATGACATGAAATAAAATGTAAATGAAAAAAACATGCAAATTCTTGCTCAATAGGAGGGGTCATTTTTTATCTTGCACCCCATTTTTGGATGGATTTGTGCCTTTTCAATACACCTCGATCAAGAGAGAGAGAGAGAGAGAGATGGATGTCTAATCTACATGACAAGGGCAATATTTTCACCATAAGCATGTGGAATATGATCAAGGAAATGAAATTCTAATTTTTAAGTCTTTCTCTCTCCTCTTGCTGCCTGCTCATATGCTTGATTTCATGAGAGAGAAGGGGGTGGGATTTGATGAAATATGCTAATGAAGTGATGGTACTAGAGCGCAAATGATCATAGATCGGGTTGTACAAGAGCATTACCATCAAAAAAAGAGCGTTAGTGGCCTCTCAACCTTGAAATATGAGTCTCAAAAAGCATGTTTTTATACGTAAGCGATCGTTCTACTTCTTTTATGATAGATTTTGGTTGAAATTGTTTGGGAATGGTTATCCTTGGTTGTTAATCCTATAATCTATCAGAGATACTAAAGAGAATGGAAAAATTTAGTCACATAATAATTTATACACAAACCCAGGACTGCACGATTTTAAGAAAAATGGTCAAGTTTGGGGGTTTTGCGGTATTTATGGGGTTCATATGAAATAAAGAATGATATAAATTCATTCTTAGTACATATAATAAGTCCAAACTACAAAATCATAAAATATCATATTTTATCTATAAATAAATAAATAAATAAAAATAAAAAATTGGAAAAATAATTTTTTTGTATTAAAAAAATATGAAAAAATAAGATTTGTGTATGTAGATGTGTGATATGGCTAGAGCATGAGGTATTAGCTTTAGTTTAGCCTTATCTTTGTGTTAAAGTGGAGTCTTTAGTTCAGCCTTGTCTTTGTGTTAAAGTGGAGTCTTTATCACTTTTATAAAGAAAAACACATAAAAAATGCTTCCTACACCTATCAATGCATGCATAATGTAAGCGGTAGGGAGAAAGAGGGGTTTGAAAGTGACTAATTGCTAATAAGATACTAAATTATGATATTTTGCTTATGCAAGGCATATAGGACGTTTATGGTTTAAGTTTAAGAGAGTCTAGCAGCATGAGAATGCTCGGTGTGTTAACCCTCAACAACACATCATTAGGTGTAGATTAAAATCATTGAAAGAAATGTATTTTGCACCTCACAATGCTAATTTCTAAACTCACAGAAGTTACTATATATATATGTTCTATAAATCATGTGTATTCAAGGCCTATTTATAAATATCCTTATCTGTGAATTTTTCCTGAATAAGACATAACCATTTTCTATTCAATCTGTAATGAAAACCTTTATATTAAACCCTTTTGTATGTAAAAAATGTATAAAAATGGTATTTTAAAAATACATTTTGTTGAACCCACATGATCTACATATATATTCATTGGGTAATTTACCTGAGTTTCTAAACGGTAAAATCATTGAGCACTATTGTTCATACATAATTGCATTGCACACAACTCATGGTATCATTACTGGATGCATTGCAATTGTATTCATGCATATGGCCTACGTTGAGTATGTGAGATATCCTAAGTTGTAGATTTAGATGATGGATTTCCTTGAGGAATTTTTAGTGAGGAAAAAATATATATCTCTTGGAACATTTGAAAACAAAAGTGGAGTTTGTGAGGTATGTGCTATTTGTGTTAGTAACATATCTAGGGGCCGAATGCGAGGTGTAGGAGAGCCGTAGTGGGGCCACGACTTTCAGCCAAGGGGTGCCTCCTCAGTTTGTCCTTAAGTGGTCTTTTACACCCATATGTGTAGGGACTCACTTTGAGGAGTGTGGTGAAGGATTAACCATTGGATTACAATCCAAAACAAATGCAAAAGTTACGACAGAAGTTAGAGGATTGTGTCCCTTATAGACGCTCTTGGGCTGTGAGCCTAAGGGGGTGTGTTCTTTGAGTGTACAGAGGCTCGGCTAGTGCCTAGAGAGTTAGTGTCAAGCTCAATCGGGGTCCTAATAATTGGTGCATTTGTGGGGAGCCACTTAAGTGGCGGTCCTCGAATCTCAGTTGCCTCGAGACCATTTAGCGAGTTTATGTCAAAGGACACTGAGGTTGATCCATTGTTTACATATAAACATCGTCTAGCTGAAATCCAAAAGTAACAAAAATCTAGGCAACATGCCGATATCTTGAGGAGGTATTCCCCACAATGTAGTAGTCCAATATTCCTACAAGGGAGTGGATCTAGTGGTCCTAGAGCCACAAGTAGTCCATTGGGAGGAGGAGGCTCTAGTGCTGCCCTTCCCCGAGTAAGTCAACCTACATCAAGTGTGGTTGTAAACCCACATTCACAAAATCCCATTGAAAATCCAATTATCATTATGGTGCAACCTATCACAATTCTTGTTGGAATGGCGGATTTGCTAGCCTTAGGTTTCCCTCTACCCATCTTTAATGGGTTAGTGGAGAAGATGCAAAGCTCTACATTAGGGAGTTTCAAAAGTTGATGTTCAATTGTGTTATCCAAGATGAAGGACATTTAATGATGTTATTTAACATGACTCTCAAGGGAAGAGCTCTATGATATCATGGCCTAGAGGCTCGAACCATAACCACTATTGATTTATTTTATGTCGCCTTTCGAAGGGAATTTGCCCTTGAAAGGGGTGGTCAATATTGGCTACATGTAGTAAATGTGACACATCAAGAACCACATGAGGATATTCGAGCATATGCCAAGAATTTAAAAGAGGTCTTATGTGAATTGCAAGCCTCTATCCCTATCCCAACAGCTACCCAACTGCAATATTTTTTGCATGGTTTGGACTTCAATATTTAGGTGTAGTTGAATAATGTCACTTTTCCAGATATAGACACTACTACTAGACGAGTAGAGAAAGTAGAATCCCAGTACAAGAGACCTATGCCTCTAGAGAAAATCTTAAGGCATGTCTAAATCCTAGAAATAATTTGTCATTGACCAATGGAAGTCAAGAGATAGCTATGACTAACTCGAATGTGAGAGAAATCATAATAGCAAATGTACCCTTGCTACAAGCTCCTCCCATTGTGATCATGCCAATGGCTAGTCATTAGATGGTTCCACTAAATGATGGAAGTCAAATGATAAACCCTAATGTGGTTCCAATTGATCAACAACATCCAACCCCTAGTCAGGTGGTTAGGTTGATGGAACATCAAGTAGATGATTGTAGCTATGAGTCTAGTGCATCGAATGTCCTTAGAGAAGTTAAGGATATGATGAAGCACTGTACTGACATGATCACCAAACAATATAGGCAAAAAGTTATTAATGTCAATTTTCTTTAAAAACAACAAAATTTGATAGGGGTTCAACACCCTAAAGAGGGTGCCCCTTAGAGATTTAGTTGTAAGTGGTGTGGTGGCTAACATTTCCCTGGGGATCACCCTAATGTTAAATGTGACATATGTGGGAAATCTGGTCATCTAGCTAGTACTTGTTGGAGTAATATTAGTTCTCTCGAGCAAGGGAGTAGGCAACTAGTACTCTCGAGCTAGTACTTGTTGGAGTAATATTAGTTCTCTCGAGCTAATACTTGTTGGAGTGATATTAGTTCTCTCGAGCTAGTACTTGTTGGAGTAATATTAGTTCTCTCGAGCAAGGGAGTAGGCAACTAGGTCCTGGAGCGTAATGGAATAATCTCCACTAAGATGATGGACCAAAGCAAATATTGCAAACATGGAAAGTTATTATATAAGAGTTGCCTAGTGTCAGGCTTATTGAAGCTATGAGTATCAACAACATCGAAGCTTCTAATTTGTGAGCAATTACAAGATGGAAAAAGGGTAAATAAGGCAATAGGGATAATGTTAAACCTTTTGAGATAAACCCTAAATGGGATGATAAAGGGATGCAAGTCCTTAACCATGATGCAAAAGCTGGTCCTCTAAAAGTTGTTGATGGCAAAGTTGACCCTCAAAAAATGAATTGCCAAATAATAAGGAAAAAGCCAAGAAGGAGGCGCCAAAGCCAGTTCAAAGGCCAAAGGAGAGAATGGTCTGGCAGGAGAAGAGAATCATTGCTAATTATCATAAGTTTAATTTAGTGAGTTCTCTTTGCAATGTAAAGCGTGAGGTAAACCTCCAGCAATTGATCAAGTTATCTCCAAGAGGGTGTAAATAATTTAAAAAGATTCTTCGCACAAGGTATATTGTTGAGCCCTTGGAAATAGCTTGTGTGGGAGAGGATTGGTTTGAGCATGCTAAAAAGCATTACTAAAGGGTAGCAATGTATGTTGATGGAATATTAGTGGATCGTGCTAATGTAGACACGAGATCCTCCATCAACATCATGAGCTTAGAATTGATGGAAAGGCTGGGATTAGAAATCCAAAAGGATATCTCCACAATTCTTTGAATGCTTGATGAGAGTTTAAGACAACTTGAAGGTTGCATTACCAAAGTCCATTTGACTCTTGCGAGTGTGGAATGCACTATAGACTTTAGGGTTATTCGGTTTTCAAGATGGACAAGCTATCAAGTATTGTTAGTAAGGCCATGGATCTTGCGATTAGACTTTCAAGTGGATATACGTGCTGGTCATTTGATTTTTGTAGAGGTGCTAGTTGTGTGGTAGTAGATGCATATCTTGAGTCTCCTCAAAGTGAGAGAGCCTCTTTATCCTAGTCAAAATTAGATGCATTAGAGGAACCATCTAGTAGTGAAACTTCATCAATCAATGAATTAAAAGAGGGGTCCACTACATAGAGGATATATACCAGGTGACTCTAAATGAGCCGATTTAAGCTCAAGATAGAATAAGAGACGAGGATGTAATCGAGCTTGATCTCGAAATGTTGAATGATCCATGAAATATTAAATAAGGGGCTACACTCAGTCTAGAAGAGAGAAGGAATTATGTGTCCTTGATCTAAGAAATTCTGTAACATCTTCTATTAGAGTTATAATGAGTTGAGGGGTAATCCTCCCAGTTTGGTTGTGCATAGTATTTCTTTGAAGAAAGGTAGTCGTCTTGTGCACCAAAAAGTGAGGTGTATGTCGTTTGAGCTAAGGGACTGACTATTTGAGGAGTTACAAAAACTGTGGAAGGCTAGCATGATATTTCCTGTATAATTTAGAGAGTGGTGTTTGCTAATGGTTATCAAGAAAAAGAAGAATAATCAAATCCAACTTTGCATAGATTTTATGAAGCTCAATAAATAGAGAATTAAATGTTAGTATCCATTGTTGCCATTCATTGATCAAAATCTAGATCACTTAGTGAGTAGGGATGTCAATTCATTTATGGAATGCTTTGTTGGATATAACCAAATAGCTATTGCGGAGGAAGATAAGTTGAAAATAACATTTATTGTTGTATTTGGTACCTTTACATATCATTTGATGGCATTTGGATTATGCAATGCGTCGATTTCTTGGAAACGTACAACTAATAAGACTTTTGGTTATATTTTCCCTAAGGAGCTAAAAAACTTTATCAACTATCTGGGGACAAGCACCATAAGGGAAAGAATGTTGATTATTTTACGGAAGTTTTTTTAGCATTGTAGGTAGTTTTGCATTGCTCTTAACCCGAGAAAGTGTGTCTTTGGAGTGCCCTATGGACTGCTATTGGGTCATGTGGTTAGTTCAACTTGTATTGCAACTGATCATGAGAAGATAAAGGTTATTGTTGCTATGAGTAAACCACATACTCCTAAATAAGTGCATAGCTTTCTATCATCATTAGGATACTATCGACAATTTATTAATGCATTTGCACAAAGAACGTTTCCATTGACAAATATATTATCTTCTAACTATCTGCTTGTTTGGAGTGATCATGTCAAGTATCCTGCAAGGATGTGAAGAAAGAATTGGCAAAAGAAACAATATTAAAAGCATCCAAAAGGGGTGAGGTTTTTTATATGTTTTCACTAGTAACAATCCATAGCATTAGCTATTGTTTAGCCCAAATCTAGGAGGAGAAACAGTATCATTCAATAGCATTTGCTAGTCATAAGTCAGGGATATCTCAACTTAATAACACCTATATGGAGAAATTGTGCCTTCGGATGGTGTTTGTGACCAAAAAGTTTAGTCACTATATTCTCTATGAAAAGGTAGTGTTTTATACGAAGGAGAAATGACTTAGATTGTTACTAAACAAATTACAGCCACCTGATTGCCTACTAAAATGACTGATTACTTTACAAGAGTTTGATTATGAAATTAAGAGTAAGCCACTGAAGTTGCAATGCATCGTTGAATGTCTTGTGGATTTCAAGGAACCAAAGGAAATCTTGCCTGAAGTTAGTGATATTGAGGGACTATTTAAAATTGATACGGCTTCCATTCCATCTTGGTATGTTGCAAATTGGCTGATTACTTTACAAGAGTTTGATTATGAAATTAGGAGTAAGCCACCAAGTTGCAAGGCATTGTTGAATGTCTTGTGGATATTGGGAACCAAAGGAAATCTTGGCTGAAGTTAGTAATATTGAGGGACTATTTAAAATTGATACAGCTTCTATTCCATCTTGGTATGTTGCTATAACACACTACTTATCCATAGGAGATATTGGAGCCGCTCTATCAAAATGAGAGAAGAGAAAAATTAGACAATGGGCTTTGAAATTTACCTTCATTGTAGGAACATTATATTGATAAGGGATTGATGATGTTTACTGCTGATGTGTTATGCCTGATGAGGTTCCATTTATCTTGGAAGAGTGCCATAACTCAGCTTGTGGAGGGCACTTTGCTGGGTGGTTGACTGCACAAAAAGCTTTAAGAGCTGGATATTGATGGCCATTCATTTTTTAGGATTCATTTGAGTATGTTAAGAGTTGGATATTGGTGGCCATCCATTTTTGAGGATTCATTTGAGTATGTTAAGAGTTGTGATATATGTTAAAGGCATGACAATAGGGAGAATAGGGAGTACCCACTGATTCCTATTATGACTATACTACCTATAAGGGGCATGGATTTTGTGGGTGCTATTACCCTCTTCTCTTTTATAGAAGAGATATATCATAGTCAAGTGACCATTTTATGAAGTGGTCAGAAGTACGAGTGACGGAAGAAGGATGATGCAAAGGAGACTACTAGCTTCCTTCTTGAGCAGATTATCTGTTGATTTAGTTTGCCCAAGAAATTAGTGTTGGATCATGGAGCCCATTTTCTAAATAAGGTGATTAAGACCCTAACTCAATCATGGTAGATTAAGCACAATAAGGTAACGCCTTATAACCCATAGGAAAATGGGTGGGTTGAGAGTACCAATAAATAGCTTGTGGGTATTCCGTCAAAGATAGTATGAGAGAAGAAAAAAGACTAGGATAAGAAGTTATATGTGGAACTCTGGGCATATAGCACGATTTATTAACAAGCCATCGGCCACACCTCATTCAAGTTAGTTAATGGGGAGGAGTGCGCATTACCCCTAGAGATTGATTTACCAATCATAAGATTTTCAATTAACCATTCTTTGGGGAATGAAGATGCACTCTTGGAGTGCTTTACGACTTTAGCACACCTGGATGAGCTCAAATTTACAAATTCTATTACACAGGAAGTGGTTAAGCATCAAATGAAGTAGTTGCATGATTTAAAAGTGAATAAATATACCTTTAAGAAATGGAAATTAGTTTTATACTATGATGCACATAGGGAGTTCTTTCTGTAACGTGTCCACCTGTTATCTTCAAGACATGTCTTAGCAGTCCAACAGAAAGGATGTCTAGAAAGCTTTGCCCGGCACTCCCATGGAATGTTACGGGGTTTGTGATCTAGGAATTTCCGCGTCTGCCACGTAGCGGAAGTATTTTGGCCATTCCCACTTAGGACCGACCTGAATTAGGGTTTCCCTAATGGTCATTTCCTTAACGGCAACTAGCGTCAAACCCGAGCAAACTACTTTACGCAGAAACACCAGGTCCGAAGTGGATTCACGCTGCACTTGGTTCAAGGAGAATGGGAAACAAGAGGGATGCAAGGCTCGACCTCTCTGCCATAAGGCGAAGACCCATTCCGTTCCCCTAAAATAGCGTAAATCGGGATTATTATAACTTAGACTCTAGGTCAGCGCCCTTGCTATTCGTGTCCTTTGAAAACGATCTTCTTGCTGTCCATCGTGATTGAGAAAAGTTCCCGGTCAACTGAGACCACCCATCCATAGGATAGACCCATGGCCAAATCCACCGCACTTTCCTCAAGTTGTTTTAGTTATCTAATTACCTACCACATTTCAACTTCCTTAATTAGTCCATTAGGCACTGGTTCCTTCACGTAATCATAGCACTTGACATAGAAAAGCAATGTCAAACAAGTTCCTTTTCAATAGCTTATCGTATTTATCTTTGGAATACATTTATCACATCCAGCCCGTAGGCTTATCCATAATCTGCCCGAAGGCTATCCAGCAATCCATAGGGATTACTAATCCAAGATTCCGCCTGTAGACTAGGATGCGGGCCTCGAGATCCAATCCCGAGTCATGTTGGCCTCTTGTGTAGGGCCCGGAAGGCGAGGGATTTATAGCCAGAGCCCTCTCTAGCACCCAAGCGTCCTCCTGCTCCAAGTAGAGCTCAACGGAGAGACCTCTCACGACGGGTTCGGTCCACCTTCCCGGCGCGGTTAACAACCCCCTTGGTTAGGGTCAGGTAGTCACTCGGGGGTAACTGAGGCTGCCTCTCCCTTCAGGCCTTCAACCTGAAGCATTTAGATATATTTTCATCCTTTAATTCCTTGAGCAAACAAAGCAAATAGTGCTCTCTAAATTGTTACAAGCACAATCATTTCCAGTGGTCATTATTTTGGCCAATTGTTAAGGAGCGAATCCTTCTTTCCGAAAGCATCCAACACTTGATCCGGGATCAATTTCGACTTGGCAAGATCCCCAAGGGTTTGTTTGTTAACCCTTATATCCTTGGGTTAGGGCCGTACCCTATTAACCCAACTTAACCAAAACCTTAAGTTCTATTAGCAGTAAATATGTTATTCCAATTTATTGATTGGTCTTTTGCTTCCAAGCAATTATTTAATCCCCGTATCTTGGTTACTTTACCCAAGAAAGGTACTATATCAGGACGATTATTCATCCTCTTGCAAGATAAGCTTGCGTAAGAATCTGCTAATCTCATTTCGAGGAATTGGCCATCCCCTTCTGATCAAATCACATGATCATGCGACTCTGCAACTTGTTGCACGAGTGTCGCATTTAATTCACCGGACTATTTTACCCATCGAACGACATCTTCTAATCACGGAATCATGATTAGATAGAAAACACGGTTAGGGTGTCTTCATTTCCAATCCGTTTTTTATTACACTAGGCCGACATTGTCGGTCCTAGGGTTCCAAATTCAAACTGAGTTTCATCTTTTTAACGAGCGATCCTTAGGGTAAAAAACCCTAGATCGTTTCTCACAAGTATGTCCTATTGTACCTACATTCTGTGAATGACAGCAAGTCTTTAGGGTATAAGAGTTTCAGCTTTGGCAATAAGAGCGATTAGGTCACGTCCTCAACGTGCTAAACCCTAGTTAGCTCTTTGGAATATGTTGCATTGATTTAACCTTTCTTGAATGAGTTCCTCACGGTTTAGGTGTTTTTAGGGTAAATCAATTTACTTGTCTATTCTTGAAGGTATTTACGATACCCTTCTCATAACCACATGATTCATTTCCTATGTTTGAGTAAATTTACAAACCCTACTTTTCTAGTTAAAATCAAAGCATATGCTAAGTTACGGCATAACCTCTATTGATTCTTCTAGAACATGCATTCAAGATTCATGCTACTAAGCGTTAGGGTTTTATGTGAACCATGCAACCTTTTTCTAACTTCTTCTCTAAATGAGATTTTCGTACGCTGAATGAGCATTATACAACCTTTCGTAACTATTTGCGTAGTTGATTGAGATTTAAGCCAATTGACTAGATTTTAATCTACTTTACGCAGTTTTAAGAACCATTTCTATGCCTTGTAAATTCCTACGGGTCATTAGCAATCTTCTTTAAATGAATCATTCGAAGAAAAGATGCCTAATAATGCGACATGCGATTTATTATTTCCATGCACAATTGAAGTGTACAATAATAATTTTTACTTTATAAAGATGATTTTTAATTGATCTAAATTCGTTACTTGTAATACACATAAACAAATTGCTAAGAATGCATAGACGTCTTATGTCCTTACATTCGTTCCATTGGAAAAATACAAATGACCAATTCCTTGATCGTAAGCTATTTCTTTTAATTTATCCAAAGTATTTCAATCGAAAAAGTGCATCCTAATTTTTGTAAAAGAATCATGCGTAATTGAATCATTACGACGCAAATCAAAATTATGAAGAAAAACCTGGACTTGTGGTGAATGTCCACATGGATGTTAGGAGACGATCCTCCTGCGGTTGCATCTTGTAGCTTCTTAGGGGCCATCGCGAATTCCGCCTTTTCGCCTTGGACGCAGATTTATGATTTTGGCCGTATCCTTCGCACGCGAAACTCTCTTTGTGATTCGGCTTCCTTGATCAATTTCACCGTCTTTTGAAGCCGAGCTTTAGAAGGCCTTAAAGGCTTCCTCCTCGAAGTAGTGATTTCACGATTGGAAAATGGATTTAAAAGGCTTGTAACGGAAGGCCTTGAAAGAAAACAGGGTTTAAAAACTTTGTGGGGATGCAAGGGCTTAAACTCCGGGTCTATAAGGGAAGAAAAAGGCCTTAAACTTCAAGGAAAAAGGGGTGTAAAAGGTTGCTTTGGGAAGGCAAATAAAAGGGGATTTTAAAAGATCCCGAGGTAACGAGAACCCGATTGAGAGGGCAATAGGGAAGCTGGTTTAGAACCTCGGCTAATGGGAGCTTGTGGGGAACCTAAGGGGGAAAATGGCTTAATGAGCTTTTTTAAAGGCCTCAGATAGGACTCCACGGTAAAGGGGACTCAATTGACTTTAGTGGATTTAAAAAAAAGGGGGCAAGGGGTGTAAAAGACCTTTAAGAGAGATTTTTGTGGGGGGGGTTTAAAACCCACTAGAAGGGCTTTAAGGAAGACCACAAGAAGGGGGGCCTTTAGAAGCTTCCCAAGAGGCTTCTAAAGCTTCTGGGGGTCGCGATTCTACACGTGGAGAAGAAAGGAGATGTTTTCTTCAACGGCGGCTTGCTGGCGGCAGGGCCGAGATGAAGGTCATGACGGAATTCGACGGCAGCGGATGTTGGCAATTCCTCGTCCCTCTCGGCCAACAGAGCGGCGCGGCTCTCTTCTCCCCTTCAACGGCGGTGTCCCGGCTCTCCCCACCTTACTCCCTCTTAACGGCAGCTTCATGATTATCACCACCTTTCCTCTCTTTCCTTACAGCTCCCCCCTCCCAAGGTTTTATAGGTGAAGGGAGGGGAACCTCCCTCTCCCACGCGGCCTTACGCATGGCATTCACCCCCTCCATGGCATCCAGCAAGGATGCTTAGTCATCGAGCCTCTCCTCCCCCTCCTCCAACACAACCGTCGATTGGGAGAAAGAGGGGATAAAAAAATTTGTCATTTTTTCAAAAATTATCCTTTTGGCCTCCTAAGAGGAGGTTCTTATGAAGAATACGGGTTTCTTTAAACCCTTGGTCTCGTTTTTGCCAAGAATACGTCAAGTAAAAGGTCGAACTATCCATATATTCAATGCTAGCATCGTCCTTGCGTGAGACTCACGAGTACGTAATATATATTTTTTAGCAAGAAATATTACATTCTCTCCCCCTTGGAGGAATCGAGATGTCCTCATCTTGAGATAAACTGGGGATATTGATGGTTGAGAGTACTTTCATCTATCCAGTGTGCCCTAAGGATATCCTCGATAACTTGATTGACTTGCTCCGTTTGACCAGTTTGGGGATGGTAAGCTATGCTAAAATAGAGTTGAGTCCCAATGGCTTCAAAGATAGCTCTCCAAAAATGTGATGTGAAAAGAGAATCACGATCACTAATGATTCTTCTGGGAAGCCCATGTAGCTTGAATATCTCCTTGATAAAAAACCTTGCAATGTTTGATGCTTTATAAGTTGTCTTTACTGGAATAAGGTTTGCAACCTTAGTAAGCATGTCAACCGCAACCATGATGGAGTTGTATCCTCCCTGAACTTGGGGTAGGACAACAACAAAGTCCATACTGATGAATTCCCATTTCATTTGGGGAATGTCAAGTGGTTGTAACTTTCCTCGCATTTTGACATGTTCGGCTTTGATACGTTGACAAGACAAACACTCAGTGACATATTTGAGAATGTCACCTTTAAGCCTTTCCCAATAGTAGCTCTTCCTAACTGCATTGAGAGTCTTGGCATAGCCAGGATGTCCTAAGAAAGGGGAATCATGAGCTTCCCACAATATCTTCTGCTTAAGTAACTGGCTTGCCGGTATACACAACCTCGTTCTATAGTAGACAAGTCCACTATTGATAGAGAATTCATGATACTTAGCCTGTAGCTTTTGATCCTGGTCCTTAATAGAGATCTCCCTTAGCATCTTTTGATAGGCTGGATCATGGCATGCTTCCTCTCTAGCTAGCTCAAGTATTGGGTTGTTTGGCATGGACACCTTTGTAGCTAGAGATCTAGTTGTTGATGGGTTTTGCAAGATTAGAGAATTAAGGAATGCCTTGAGACTGAGTGCATCAGCAACTACATTCTCCTTTCCTAGTTGATATTTGATGTCAAAATCATACTCCTCCAACACGTCAATCCACCGAGGTTACCTCATGTTGAGCTCATTCTGGGTAAAGATCCACTTGAGATTCTTATGATCAGTCACTAGAGTAAACTTGTTACCCAACAAGTAGTGTCTCCAAAGCTTTAGGGCATGGATGACAGCTAAAAGTTCTAGATCATGGGTAGCATAATTCTTTTCATGGCTCTTCACTTTCCTTGAAGAGTATGCTACAAGATGATCTTCCTGCATGAGCACACATCCTAAGGCAAGCGCGCTAGCATCAGTTACTACCTCGAACTCCTTATTGAGGTCTGGAAGTTTTAGGATTGGTGCTGATACCAAACTTTTCTTCAATTTATCAAAGCTTGTTTGTTTGGGAGTTGACCGTGCAATGGATGTTTTCTTCTTCAGTAGATCTGTCAGAGGTGCTGCTATCAAAGCATAGTTTTTTATGAAGACTCTATACAATCCTATCAATCCAAGAAAACTACGTATTTCTTTGATAGTTGTTGGTATTGGCCATTCTAGCACATCTCTGACTTTGGACGGGTCCATTGAGATTCCTTCTATTGATACGATGAATCCCGGATATTCAATCTGAGGCTTGAAGAATGCATACTTCTTCATCTTAGCATATAGCTTGTGTGCCCGCATTGTCTCAAGGACAATCTGAAGTTGGGGTTCATGATATTCCTCCTGTTTCGAATAGACTAAAGTGTCGTCAAAGAAGATGAGTACGAAGTCGTCAAGATATGGCCTAAAGATATCATGCATTAACTTGTTGAAGGTGGCAGGCGCATTCGTAAGCCCAAATGACATAACTAGGAACTCAAAGTATCCATATCTTATGTTGAAGGCCGTCTTTGGGATATCTTCTTCCTTGATCCTTATCTGATAGTAACCAGATCTGAGATCAATCTTGGAGAAGATCTTCGCACCCTGAAGACGATCAAGAAGCTCATCTATTCTAGGAATAGGGTACTTGTTCTTGATAGTTGATTGATTCAACCCTCTATAATCAATACACATTCGAAGTGTTCCATCTTTCTTTATCTAGAACAGTACTAGAGCTCCCCATGGTGAACTACTTGGACGAATGTAGCCCTAATCTAGTAGTTTCTTAAGTTGTTCCTTTAGCTCAATTGCTTCCGGGATGGATATTCTATAAGGTCTCTTTGCAATTGGCGCAGCTCCTGGTACTAGCTTGATCTCATGATCCACTTCTCTTTGAGGCGGGAGTTCTATCAACTCTTCAGGAAATACATTTGCATATTCCTTCAGCCATGAAGGTCCTTCTCTAGACTCCTGCTTCTGATCTAACTTGTTGAGCTTAATCAAGTAGAGAGGTAGTCCTTTTCTCACTCCCTTTATAATCTAAGATGCTTTGGCAAATTGAATTTTTGTCTTTCTAGCCTCTCCTTGAGTTGTGACCAATTCCCCTTCAGAGTTTCGAAAGGAAATTTGGCCCTTTCCACAATGGATGTGGGCATCATTAGGTTTAAGCCAATCCATTCTGAGTAGACACTCATGGATACCTAGGCTCATGACTCTGAATTTGACTAAAGTTGCCTTTCCTCCCAGAAAGAATTCCACCTTAGCAGTTTGCCTGGTAGAAGTGACCTCATGACCATTTGCTAATTCCATAAGCAAGGTAGGTGCTTCTACGGTGGCTATTCCCAATCTTTTTGCACAAGTTGGTGAGATAAAGGAACGTCTACTGCCACAATCAATCAAGGTTTTGAAACCTTTACCTTGATAGCCTGACGGTGTCTAAATCACCGAGAACTCGCCATTCGTCCCTTTCTTGTGAAGAGCGGCATGGACTGTTGCCCTTTCAAACTCTGCTTCCATGGTCGGATCTTCTTCTTCTTCGCATATTTCCCTGTTGGCAACACATGCGGTTCTTTCTCTGCCTCGGGTAGCGGCTCCTTGGCCACGGCCAGTTCCTTGGAATGGTGCTTGGCGATGTCCTCCTCCAAGCTTGGGACATTGCCTCTTGCAATGTCTGGGCTCGTTGCAGTGGAAACAACAGAAGTTCCGGCCATTGCTTTGGGTAGGGACAAAGCTGTTGGCATTATTAGTCCTTGCTTTCTTTCTTTGTCCCCGATTGTGACCTTGAACTCTCTTCATTTGAGGTCTATATGCTCCTCTGTTTGGGTCATTAAAAGACCAAGTTTGATACCTCTTGGTCTAGCCTGCACCTCCTGAATTATAGGCGCAGCTCGAATGAGTGCATCCTGAAGATCTGATGGGCGCATAGATTCGAGACGAGTATTCACTGGTGGGTTTAAACCAACACAAAATTTTGACACCTGCTATGTCATGTCCACCTGTAGCGCATACTTAAGAAGTGAGATGAATTTAGAGTAGTATGCGTCAAGAGTGAGTCCCAACTGTTTTAGCTCGTAGAACTCATTCATTTTCTGCGTGTGATATGCAGGTGGTAAGTCTCTTCCTTGCACGGCTTTCTTCATCTTTTTCCAGGTAACGGATCCTTCCGCGATCCCTTGATCTCTGCACCATTGTTTCTACCAAAGCTTGGCTTCGCCGGTGAGCATCAGCTTGGCGAGCATAGCCTGGTTGGCGAGTGCAGTACCGGCTGCTTCAAAGTAATCCTCCATGGATTCAATCCAAATTTCATCATGTGCTTGGACGGACGTGCCTTTCCCGTCAAATTCAGGTGGCTTAATTTGCTTGAGAAGAAACTTCTTCTCCTGGATTACGGCAATACTTGATGTAGGAGGCGAACTGGGAATGTGTACCTCAGGTTGCCTCGATAAATGTTTCTTAACGTTATTACTCGTTAATCGTTACAATTTATATTTCATCTCCAATTCAGCTATCAACCAAGAATCCTAGCCACTTAACTTTTTATCAATTCTCATCGACAAAACAGACATTGATAAAAAGAAGTCTTATTGCATTCATATGGCCTAGCCCTTTTGGAGTACAATATTTCCAGATATGATAGAGCAACTTTTTACATTTAGTTTGGGGAGAACAATGTTGTATTACATTTATCTACGGGAACTCGATAATAGTATGGTTTGGAGTCATAAATCTTTAGGAATCGGTAAGTCATTGGAAGATCAGGGTATCCTTTCCTTTGGAACCCATTCTTCTCATAGCACCCCAGCACCTTGATCCTGTCATGGCGGGGATTACACGCGTCACTTCCTCATATACATATGAGTTCAGATCAACCCTCCGACCTCGAATATGTAAAGTTGAGTTTACATGAGCCTCCACAAAAATGAATAGCTTCACGATTTTCAGGTCTTCCAACCACTTGATTCTCTTTAGGTTGGTTTGAAGGTATGCAAACCAGTGGGCAGCTATATAGTAGATTCCTGAGGCACCCATCCATCTTCGTTCCATGTACAAAGGCGATGGGTTATAGATACAATCTAAGATGTTTATCATCTCAACCCTTTGTCGATAATCCGAGGAATGCATCGTAGTCATAAACATGACTCAGAACACTAAGAACTTATTCCATGCTTTGTAATTCTGCAAGAAAACATCGAAAGTAAGGAAATGTTTGGAACAGTAACATTTGCTTTACTTCATCTTATTAATATTTCTTAAAAACAAATCCTTCGTTGGTTGGCTCTAATACCAACTGTAACGTGTCCACCTATTATCTTCAGGGCACGTCTTAGCAATCCAATGGAAAGGATGTCTAGAAAGCTCTGCCGGGCACTCCCATGGAATGTTACGGGGTTTGCAATCTAGGACTTTCTGCATCTACCACATAGCGGAAGTATTCTGGCTGTTCCCACTTAGGACCCGACCTGAATCAGGGTTTCCCTAATGGTCATTTCCTAAATGGCAACTAGCGATTCCAAGCAAACTACTTTACGCAGAAACGGTAGGTCCGAAGCGGATTCACGCTACACTTGATTTAAGGAGAATGGGAAGCAAGAGGGATACAAGGCTCGAACTCTCTGCCATAAGGCATAATCGCATACTGTTCCCCCTAAAACAACATAAATCGGGATTATTATAACTTAGACTCTAGGTCAGCGCCCTTGCTGTTCGTGTCCTTTGAAAAAGATCTTCTTATTGTCCATCGTGATTGAGAAAAGTTCACGGCCAACCGGGACCGGGACCACCCATCCGTAGGGCAGACCCATGGCCACATCCACCGCACTTTCCTCAAGTTGTTTTAGTTATCTAATTACCTACCACATTTAGCTGGACATGCATCAAACACCTTCCTTAATTAGTCCGGTAGGCACTAGTTCCTTCACGTAATCATAGCACTTGGCATAGAAAAGCAATGTCAAAAAAGTTCATTTTCAACAGCTTATCATATTTATCTTTGGAATACATTTATCACATCCAGCCCGTAGGCTTATCCATAATCCACTCGAAGGCTATCCAACAATCCACAAGGATTACTAATCCAAGATTCCTCCCATAGACTAGTATGTGGGCCTCGAGATCCAATCCCAAGTAACATTGGCCTCTTGTGCAAGGCCCGAAAGGTGAGGGATTTATGGCTAGAGCCCCCTCTGGCACCCAAGCGTCCTCCTGCTCCAAGTAGTGCTCAACGGAGAGACCTCTCACGGCAGGTTTGGTCCACCTTCCCGACGCGGTTAACAACCCCCTTGGTTAGGGTCAAGCACTCAGTTGAGGGTAAGTGAGGCTGCCTCTCCCTTCATGCCTTCAACCTAAAGCATGTAGATATCTTTTCATCCTTTAATTACTTGAGCAAACACAGCAAACAGTGCTCTCTAAACTGTTACAAGCACAATCATTTCCAATGGTCGTTATTTTGGCCAACTGCTAAGGAGCGAACCCTTCTTTCTAAATGCATCCAGGACTCGATCCAGGATCAATTTGGACTTGGCAAGATCCCTAAGGGTTTGTTTGTTAACCCTTATATCCTTGGGTTAGGGCCGTACCCTATTAACCCAACTTAACCAAAACCTTAAGTTCTATTAGTAGTAAATATGTTATTCCAATTTATTAATTGGTCTTTTGCTTCCAAGCAATTATTTAATCCCCGTATCTTGGTCTTTACCCAAGAAAGGTACTATATCAGGACGATTATTCATCCGCTTGCAAGATAAGCTTGCGTAAGAATCTGCTAATCTCATTCCGAGAAACTGGCCATCCCCTTGTGATCAAATCACATGATCATGCGACTCTGCAACTTGTTGCACGAGTGTCGCATTTAATTCACCGGACTATTTTACCCATCGAACGACGTCTTCTAGTCATGGAATCATGATTAGATAGGAAACACGGTTAGGGTGTCTTCATTTCCAATCCATTTTTGATTACACTAGGCCGACATTGTCGGTCCTAGGGTTCCAAATTCAAACCGAGTTTGATCTTTTTAGCAAGCGATCCTTAGGGTAGAAAACCCTAGATCGTTTCTCGCAAGTATGTCCTATTGTCCCTACATTCCGTGAATGAGGGCAAGTCTTTAGGGTATAAGAGTTTCAGCTTTGGCAATAAGAGCGATTAGGTCACGTCCTCAACGTGCTAAACCCTAGTTAGCTCTTTGGAATATGTTGCATTGCTTTAACCCTTCTTGAACGAGTTCCTTGCGGTTTAGGTGTTTTTAGGGTAAATCAATTTACTTGTCTATTCTTGAAGGTTTTTACGATACCCTTCTCGTAACCACATGATTCATTTCCTACGTTTGAGTAGATTTACAAACCCTACTTTTCTGGTTAAAATCAAAGCATATGCTAAGTTACGGCATAACTTCTATTGATTCTTCTAGAACACGCATTCAAGATTCATACTACTAAGCATTAGGGTTTTATGCGAACCATGCAACCTTTTTCTAACTTCTTTTCTAAATGAGATTTTCGTATGCTGAATGAGCACTATACAACCTTTCATAACTTTTTACGTAGTTGATTGAGATTTAAGCCAATTGACTAGATTTTGATCTACTTTACGCAGTTTTAAGAACCATTTCCATGCCTTGTCAATTCCTACGGATTATTAGCAACCTTCTTTTAATGAATCATTTGAAGAAAAGATGCCTAATAATGCGACATGCGATTTATTCTTTCCATGCACAATTGAAGTGTACAGTAATCATTTTTACTTTATAAAGATGATTTTTAATTGATCTAAATTCGTTACTTGTAATGCATATAAACAAATTGCTAAGAATGCATAGACGTCTTATGTCCTTACATTCGTTCCATTGGAAAAATACAAATGACCAATTCCTTGATCGTAACCTATTTCCTTTTAATTTATCCAAAGTATTTCAATCGAAAAAGTGCATCCTATTTTTCGTAAAAGAATCATGCATACTTGAATTATTATGATGTAAATCAAAATTAGGAAGAAAAACCTCGACTTGTGGTGAAATGTCCACATGGATGTTAGGAGACAATCCTCCTGTGGTTGCGCCTTGTGCCTTCTTAGGGGCCATCGCGAATTCAGCCTTTTCGCCTTGGACGCGTATTTATGATTTTGGCTGTATCCTTCACACGCGAAACTCTCTTTGTGATTCGGCTTCCTTGATCAATTTCATCGTCTTTTGAAACTGAGCTTTAGAATGCCTTCAAGGCTTCCTCCTCGAAGTAGTGATTTCATGATTAGGAAATGGATTTAAAAGGCTTGTAACGGATGGCCTTGAAAGGAAAAATGGTTTAAAAAATTTGTGGGGATGCAAGGGCTTAAACTCCGGGTCTATAAGGGAAGAAAAAGGCCTTAAACTTCAAGGAAAAAGGGGTGTAAAAGGTTGCTTTGGGAAGGCAAATAAAAGGGGATTTTAAAAGATCCCGAACCTGCTTGAGAGGGCAATAGGGAAGGTGGTTTAGAACCTCGGCTAATGGGAGCTTGTGGGGAACCTAAGGGGGAAAAGGGCTTAATGAGTTTTTTTAAAGGCCTCAGATAGGACTCCACGGGAAAGGGGGTTCAATTGACTTTAGTGGATTAAAAAAAAAGGGAGCAAGGGGTGTAAAAGACCTTTAAGAGAGATTTTTGTGGGGGGGGGGGGGGGGGAAGGGGGGTGGTTTAAAACCCACTTAGAAGGGCTTTAAGGAAGCCCACAAGAAGGGGGGGTTTCCTAAGGGGGGGCTTCTAGAGCTTCTGGGGGTCAAGATTCTACACGTGGTGAAGAAAGAAGATGTTTTCTTCAACGGTAGCTTGCTCGTAGCAAGGCCGAGATGAAGGCCGTGATGGAATTCGACGGCAGTGGATGTTGGCAATTCCTCGTCCCTCTTGGCCAGCAGAGCGGCGCGGCTCTCTTCTCCCCTTCAACGGCGGCATCCCGGCTCTCCCCACCTTACTCCCTCTTAACGGCAGCTTCACGATTATCACCGCCTTTCCTCTCTTTCCTTACAGCTCCCCCCTCCCAAGGTTTTATAGGTGAAGGGAGGGGAACCTCCCTCTCCCACGCGGCCTTACGCATGGCATTCACCCCCTCCATGGCATCCAGCAAGGACGCTCAGTCAATCGTGCCTCCCCTCCCTCTCCTCCAACATGACCGTCGACTAGGGGAAAGAGGGAATAAAAAAATTTGTCATTTTTCCAAAAATTATCCGTTTGGCCTCCTAAGAGGAGGTTCTTATGAAGAATGCGGGTTTCTTTAAACCCTTGGTCTCGTTTGTGCCAAGGATACGTCAAGTAAAAGGTCGAACTATGCGTATATTCAATGCTGGCATCGTCCTTGTGTGAGACTCACGAGTACTTAATATATTTTTTTAGCAGGAAATATTATAGTTTCCAAGGACTCTACTAGCCTAAGTGGGATGGTCCCTACAAAATGGTTAGAATCGGGAAAAATAAGTCCACAGCATTACTAACTGATCTATAGGGAGTGGAGCTTAAAAATAAGGTGAATCTCAATAAGATTAAACATTATTATCTCTAAATACATTAATGAGAATCATGCCTTGCAGGTCCATGCTGGAACCTATACTAGAAAACATTGATTGATGGGGCAGCTAATTTCTTACTTGGAATATCAGCTCAACTCCCTCATTTTTACATGCCTGAGTATCAGGTTCTGAAGGAAGATAGCTAAATAGAAATAAAATAATAATAAATAAATGAGATCACACTATAGGAGTCCTAGCCTAGTGGAAGCTCCTAGTTTTGGTCTCCTCAGTTAGGTAGATAGGTCAGCCAATCACTTAGGAGGATCTCTTTTATATTTATTTTTAGCTAGGCTATGCTGGAGCATTTGGTTGAAATTGACTCTTGACCTCTTGATCAGATAATACTTATCTTCTCCCTCGTGGATTTTATGCCGTGATTTTTATTAGGGGAAAGAGCAAGACCTCTAATATATGTTATTGGTTCTTTCTTATCACAGCTTGATGCTTTTTGTGGCTATGATTGTGCATATTAGTTCGTGGGATTCAACAGACTGAGTCACCCTATCACGTGGTCACTAATGAAAGCTAGACTTTGGTGCTCGTTTATGAAGCGTTTGCACCCATTCTTGGAGCCGAAAAGTGACTAGGAGCGTCAAGGACCAAATTTTCATGCAAAATTGAATGGTGGCGAATGGTTGAGCTAAGGTTTCCCCACATGGATTTCGATGCTAGGAATCCAACGCAAGTCTCCATTTGTGGATTAGAGGTCGTTTGACCCCCCCTTTTAATCCCTTCAAGGTTTAACACTCTAAAGAAGCTATGGAATTGAGGAATCGAAAAGTGATCGAGGGAGTCAAGGATTATAGATTTCAACGTCATGGAGTTAGCTGTCCTATGGAATCGCAATTCCAAGTCCATTTGTCCCTCCAAAACGATCAAAGACTCTAACAAATGATTGTGAAAGTGGTTTTTTCAAAGTGGACATTTAAATAATGACATGAAATGAAATGTAAATGAAAGAAACCATGCAAATTCTTGCCTGATAGAAGGAGGGGGCATTTTTTGTTTTGCGTATTATTTTTGGATGAATTTGTGCCTCTTCAATACACCCTGATAAAGAGAGAGAGATAGAGAGGTGGAAGTCTGATCTACATGGCAAGAGTAAGATTTTGACTATAAGCATATGAAATATGATCAAGGAAATGAAATTCTAATTTCTTAGTTTTTCTCTATCCTCTCTTCTTTGTCCTCTTGCTACCCTGTTCATATGCTTGATTATATGAGAGAAGGGGGTGGGGTTTGATGAAAGATGCTGATTGAGTGATGGTGCTGGAGTGTAAAAGATCATAGGGCTGTGAAAGAGTATCAATAGCCAAGAAAGAGCGTTAGTGGCCTCCCAACTTTGAAATATGAGCCTCAAAAGCGTGTTTTTATATGTAAGTAATCATTCTATTTCTTTTATGATAGATTTTGGTTGAAATTGTTAAAAAATTATTATCTTTCATTGTTAATATTGTAATCTATGAGAGATGCTAAAGAAATAAGAAAATTTAATCACATAATAATTTATACATAATTTAAGAAAAATGGTAAATTTTGGGATTTTTGTGGTGTTGATGAGGTTCGTGTGAAATAAAACATTATATAAAATGAAAATTTTAGAACACATGATCAATTTAAATCCAAAAATTTAAAAAATAATATTTAATGCATAAATAAATAAGGAAAAATAGAAGAAATTATTTTAAAAAGTTTTTTAATTCAATAATAATAATAATATTCATATGTATTGATATGTGACATGGCTGGATCATGAGGGATGAGCCTTAGTTCAACCTTATCTTTGTATTAAAGTGGAGTCTTTATCACTTTTATAAAGAAAAACACATAAAAAATGCTTTCTACACCTATCAATGTATGCATAACCTAAGTAGTAAGGAAAATGAGGGGATTTGAGAGTGACTAATTATTGGTTTGATTCAAAATTCTGATATTTTGCTAATGCATGGCATATAGGACGTTTATGGTTTAAGTTTAACAGGGTCTAGTAGCATGAGAATGCTCAGTGCTAGGCCTCAACAATGCAACATTACGTTTAGATTAAAATCATTGAAAGAAATGTCTTTGCACCTCACCATGTTGATTTCTAAATGATAAAATGATTAAATACTATGGTTCATACACAATTGCATTGCACAAAACTCATGGTATCATTACTGGATGCATTGCAATTGTATTCATGCATATGACCTATGTTGAGTATGTGAGATATCCTAAGCTGTAGGTTTAGATGATCCATTTCCTTGGGGACAATTTAGTGAGGAATATATATATATCTCCTGGAACGTTTGAAAAGAAGAGTGGAGTTTGTGACATACGTGCTATTTGTGTTAGCAGCACATTGAGGGGCAAATCCTGAGATGTAGGAGAGCCGCAATGGCTGTGGAATCAGTCGAGGGGTGCCTCCTCTGTCTGTGCTTACGTGGTGTTTTACATTGATATATGTAGGGACTCCCTCTAAGGATTGTGGGAAAGCTTAATCATTGGATTACAATCCAAAAAAAATGCAAAATTTATGATAGAAGTTAGATAGTGTTGATTGGTGGATTTTTGACCTTGAAATGTGCTCAAAATTTACCAAGAAATCCATATTTCAAGAGAAAATTGAATCATTTCGAAGGTAACAAAGGTAGTTGGGTCAATTGTAAGTGGCAAGATTCAAAAGCACTTTCAAGACACACCAAGTGACGGTTGCGAAATTTTCATAAATTTTTCGAGTGTTGGATTGGAGTTATGAAAGTGGTTGGTGGTGGGGGACCTTGAAATGGTCAACGAAAAATTTTTAGATCAATAATTGGAGGTTAGACAGTGAAATGATAGTGCCCAAGGTGAAGGATAAATTTTTTGTTATTGTAAATGTTTTTTAGGTGAAGGGGGGTGACCCTTGGGGCCTCCCCCCTCAAAATTGAAATGTGATCGGGGGGGAGGGGGGGATAGGAACATTTTTTTAATGGCAGAAAAAAAAACAATCAGGTTGGGGATGCATGTGACAGAAAAATGGAGGGTGTGGGCCTATAAGCCATACTACAGGGTCAATATACCCATGTCAATCAATGCCACCATCAAGATGAAGAACTTCTACGCTCTCCAGCTCTTGCCTTCGCTAATGGCTACCCACATCAGAAGATTGAAATCTAGTCTTTCTCTCTCCTCACTCTCTCTCTTCCAAATATTGATTCACACTAGAGAAATCAAGAAGAAGAGAGGTTAAAGGATGCTTGTCCGGTGGTGATCGGATTGCTCCAAGATCAAGAGGAGGATGAGGGAAGGTGTCCAACACTTAAGAATGATTTCTGCTCACACTACAAGATATAGGCCTTATACTGATGTTAAAAGCAATGAAAATGTTCATAAAGAAATTTGCCCCCGTTGTCGCAAAAAACGTCGTGATTGGCCATGCTATAGAACAATCGGTATTAGCATCGTTATCAGCGTCGCTATTTGCGTCAGTCTCAATATTTGCGAAGCTGGTAATGACACTTTGCGACGCATTTTGTGACACTAATAGCAACATGTGCAGTAATATTGTGACGCTAATAGTGATGGTAACATGGATTTTTTTTTGTGGCATGTGCTTTATTTGAGCCATACAAAATAGTTTTAATTATGTGTACAATGCTCATGTAAATAAAGGCAAAGTGTACTTAAATCATAACATTGATACATGAAATAAATACATGATCGCATAATGAAAGTGACTGGTACAATCATGGCAAGATACTACTACTACATAGAAAATGTCTACACAGATCACGTGACCAAAAAAGAAGAGTATGTGAGCTCCAGGGATCCAAGAGTGAGCTATAGATATTCACTATCAGAAACCTCGTCCCGCCACAAAGGAGCATCAAACAAACTTTGCAAAAAAAGAACAACTACACATTAGTCCACCATACAATAATGCATTTTAATTAAACTTATAACTAGGGACAAAAAAGATGAGTGACTTATAGGGCCTCTGCCTCCATACAATTGGTCGATCAATGCAGTGAGACCATGTCTCTCTGCATATTGAGTCTCAAGGCCAGTGGGATCGCGGTTTGTAATGGAGTGTTGCAAAGAAAACAAAATAGAACTGTTAGAAACACGATTGTTAGTACAAAGAATATTGCAAAAAAAAAGGAAGCAAAACAAAAGAAAAACTTCCAAAGTCCTCCAGATATGTCCTATGGTCGCCACTCCCAAGATGATGAACCACTTCGGCCTCTAGTCATTTCCTTGCCGCCTCTTGCTATTGTCTCCAAAGTCATGGATAATCTGTAGCCTCCTCCCTAAGTCGGTGCCAGTCATCTACATCTAGCCACTCGGGCTTTGAAGCCCCACTATTGAGTGCCTTGTGTGCGTCTGATCGTCTGTGTGACATGTATGTATGCATGCATTCCATCATCCAGCCCGTGGAAAACCTAGCTGCTGCGGCTGGTACCGAAAACTCCTCATGCAAGGATGCTACTATCTATTCATTGCTCCCCTTCAGTATGTTCTTGAAATGATCCAAGATGTCGTGCCGAAAAACTTGTTGGCCCAACTCTCTCATATGAGCCATCACGCTTCTCCCCTCATCATTCATGATGATGGCTCGTATCCTATCATCTACAAGGTAGGCATACCCCTCTAGGATATGCCTAAGATGGATCCTCTCCCACCTGCAACCACACTCCTGGGCATATCCATGAGACCCCTAAACATCTGGTGTACCTACGAGGGTAGTATCTCTTCAAGTAGCAACCATAGGGGTGCCACCTGCAGATGGCTGAGCAAAAGCTGGAGTGACTAGAGTAGACATTCCCAGAGGTGTAACAAATCCTACAGGTGATGCAACTCTAGAAGAACGACGAAATGGAGACACTACGTCGGTACCTCCATAGCAACCATCTAAGCTACGCTCTCGCGAACTACCAAAAGAGCGAGGAGTAGCACTTGTATCTCGAGTCGACCACGGGCTCTTTGCATCCAAATCTCCGTAGCATCCCCCTGAACCACACCCTTTATCTTTCCCAAGTCTGGAGCGTCGACCTCGTCTGCTGGAAATTGAAGCATCAGAACGTGCCGAAGTAGATCTAAAAGAATAGCCTGATGGTGTCCAAGACATCTCCTAGTCCACCATATCTCTGAAACTTGCCATCTGAACTGGAGACATACACGTGAAGATCTCCTGTAGCTCCTCGTCACTCATCCCTTGACTCATCGTGATGATCTAAATATCCACAAAGGTCACCTGCATAAACAAAAATTGATGTTAGTATAATCAATATAAATCATACAAAGCACAGTAATATAAATCTTAGAAAAAAGATCTTACTTAAAATGCATATCTTATGTACCCTTATAAGCGATTCATCAACGAATTGAGTAGGTGGATGCTCCAAGTATGAAGTACCCTATGGTCCCACGTTAATCTCCTGACACAACTTTGCATACATTGGAAAGTCGATAGACATGTCACCACAAAAGGATAAGTCAAAGAATTCTTTGACTCCTATATTTCCATCATTGTTACCCGATGCTGGCTCCTCTACATTCTCCAAGCTTTCGATGGCCTCCACCCCTTGCAATATCACCCCTCTATTTGCATACTGTCCTCATCTATGCTTAGAATATCGCTTTGATCATATACTCTCACACTTCGAGGAGTTGAAGATATAACGTACCACCATCAAGGTTATCAGGGGCTTGGATAGAAAATTACATGTTCACAATCATGTACAAGAGAGATTTAACTATTATGACATGTACCATGTTGTGATACAATTAAAAAACACATGAGTTCATGCACATGTTCACAATGGGCCGGCAACACAAACATGTCGCGCAAATCCATCCATTTTTTTCAGAATCTATTTCGAGAAATCCAGATGGACCTCATCAAACTATTGCTAAAACTCCTTCAAGTACCAATTTGAACCAATGCACATCGAATAAGATCATGGAGAAGCTATGGTAATCCACCGTGATAATACTTTGCAAATTCCAAAAATACTCCATCTCATCTATCACCATGTTTAGATCCGTTGCTCGTCATCGGGTCTCTTGCTCAAACCTTGCCATGATACGACAATTTGTTGTGGAGTGCATTCTGTCAATACGCTCAATGGGAAAATGCTGTCCGTGTGACCATGCCGTACTATATATTTTGTAATGTACATTTAAATACTCAATTAGTTGTTTCATATAAAATATAGATGCGACAAACCCTAAACACGTCATCACCTTTGGACTACATCCCCTCAAGAATTTCCACTCGTCAGTTGAGATCTCTGCCCCTTTGCGAGACGCTGCAGTCAAAGCTCCATGCAACCATTGCAATGATATAAACCGCAACATCTCCTCCATGCCCTCGTGATATTGAATGGATCGATGGTGCATACTACGTCAAAATTCAGATTGCTTTTCCTCTCGATCCTTCCTAGTTTGCTGGTACCTAGCGAGCCACGTCTCCATGGAGGCATGGTGCAATATACAAAAGTGATTTACTTTCTCCTCCATTGCAGTATCCATTATTTTTTCTACCCCATTTCCAACCACCACATCTCTGGTGAGTCTATAATTGTCCTTCAGTAACCAAAGCATACTATTGTATGAATCCACCATTAGTAGCCATTATAAAATATACACTAACACCTCAGATACCAACCAACCGTTAGCCATGCTACCTTCTGGCAAGCTCATTGTCACACAAAGCCTTTTAGAGTTTTCATCAAGCACTCCAAGAAGAAAAAGTCCTATAATCTCCACTTCATCTACAAGATGCACCAGAAGGTGGATTTGTATCATGAGCATGTTGGTAGGCAGGTATTTCTCAAAGAGACAGACCGTCTCCATTTCTCCCCGCCTTGCGGATTCAATAGATGACATATTAATCTCCTTCTATGAGATTCATTACACTAAAGTTGATAAGCTATAAATCGCCCCGCGTATTTTCGGAGTAAGGCATCTTGCGATCGCGATCAATAGTACAAACTACCACAAATGAGGAAGCATTATGAACAACGACTACAATCCAAATAGTAGAATATGTAGGCCATTTATAATCCATTCGTAGTACAAACCTGACATATCTTATGCCAATCATGAGATTTTAGCCCTAATAATTGGTCTTCTTTAGAAAATGCGAACCTGAGAGAACACATCATACTTGTTAGAGTGCAGATAGACTTGACTATTTGCTTCACAATGCGCTCTTATTTAGTAGAGAAAACCCAAGGAGTGCGAGGTAGCTACAAGCGACCATCAGCATGCCACTGCAGCCAAAGCGTCTCCATCTTGCCTACATCCTTCAAATCCATTCATGCCCCTATAGTGTCTCTCTTTCTTGTGATGTGATCCCATAGAAAGCTACCCACATTCTTGAAAATTATGCATGGAATACAACAAGTGGTTGATCTATAAGTGGGTCCAATATAGCAACTCGTAGAAAACTGAGAACCATCGCATTCCATTTGGATGTGATTGTGTGGAACATTTTCAGCTCGTACTAGCTTTGGGCATTCATATGTGCTAGAGGTCATCCAAAAAAACCTTCCCTGAGTTCATGACCCTCTAGAAAGAAAGCGGAGTGTCCTTAATATACCATCTTCTTCATAGTTTGTGACCTTCGAAAGTCTAACTGTGGCCCACACAATGGACATGCATGATAACTTGAGGTAACCAGACCTGTCCCAACACCTCTATCCAGTGAATACAAACTTGAACGAGCTATGATAAATATTACCAACGAGAATAAAATCCTACTTACCTGAGCAATCTCTGAATCCCAAAAAGTCATGCATGGTCCACATGAGAATGGCTCGAATATTCGCGGACCGTCGACAATCGGGCTTACTCATATCTTGCATGGAGAATGGCTCGAATATTCGCGGACCGTCGACAATCGGGCTTGCTCATATCTTGCATGGTGATCCCCTTCTCCTACAAAATCTTAAGCTCATCGACTAATAGACGAAGATACACGTCCATATTTTTGACTTTGTAGCGGTAGGAACGAGCAAGCTAAGAATGATATGTTCTTTCTTCATAGAAAGCCATGGAGGGATATTGTAGTTGACAAGGACTATAGGCCACACACTGTAAGGAGTTCAGCGTAGATCCAATTGGTTCATGCCATCCATAGCAAGACCGAGCCAAAGATTCCTTGGCTCTTGGAAGGTAGAGTCAATGTGGCTCCATGTACGTGAATCCACTGATATTCGTTGAACTCCATTCATGGACCTATTCTGTGCATGCCACGTTATCAAGCTCGCCATGTTGGACGTACGAAACATATAGTTTATGCGAGGGATAAGTGGAAATTATCTAAGAACTTTTTAAGTGATGGTTTTCCCTTGCAAGTCCTATCGATACTTGTGAGCACCACACTTTGGACATGTCTCCATAGTCTCGTATTCTCCTCAAACAGTATGCAATCGTTGATACATGCATGGATGCTATTGTAGTCCATGTCAAGCTTTCGTAAAACATGTTGTACATTATTACAAAACTCGGGCATGGTATTTTCAAGTGGTAATATATGATACTTTAGTAACTTGAAAAAAAATCATAAAATACCTTCAAAAAGCATAAATGTTTTTAATGATAGTGGCGAAAAGAAATCAATGAAGTGTACGTACAAGGTACCTGAACAACTCGGTCACACTCGCATCGCTCCATCCATATTTTTTTTGCACACTTAGGAGTGCAAGCAGTGTCTTTAGGCGAGATACTCGGCACCCATCATATAATGGTATGGATGCTTCCTCTCTAAGCGGATCAGAAGTCTTGACATCCATGGGCATCAATGCATCGAGATCATTGCCTCCATCTCAAGCTCTAAGATTGTAGGTAAGTTTGGAAAGCTGCTTATCTCCTCTGGTATTGACGGTATAGATTGGATAGTACCTTCCAAGTGGTGGATTGGCTCAGACACTCCATCCATCGCACGCCCACAAACTCTTCTAACTGGCCACAAAGGGTGCACTCCTCCTTGGAACGAGACGTCACCTGTGTGGATAGAAAATTTTCTAGCCACTCCCAATGTTTTTTAATATGGTATTCAATTAGCTTGCAAATCCAATGCATGATTGATATACACTTTTCTTACCGTTTGCTCAAAATCTGAGATCGCTTGATCAATGATCTCAGATTGAAACTCGCCAAAGCGTCGTACGTGTTCTATAGACAATTAATTTTTTCGTCTAATTGCCAGCTTGTATTGAGAGCAAGGACATGGGACACGCTGATTAAGATATGCCACACGATCTTGAGCATCACAAATTTCATTGTTTTCCATTTGGTTTACGTTACGACAAACAATTTGTTTTTATTATCATTCTTTTTTTCTTTCTTAAATTGTTTGAGAAGGGATTTCTTCTCTTGTAACTCAACCAAATTAACATATGTAAAGTCTCCACCCATCCACAAATTAACGTATGTCAGAGTGTTTCCAGTTTCGTGGTATTGCATCGGACCTCGCCACCACTCTCTTTGTTTTTTATCCATTCATTCTCTTCTCTCCTTCCATCTCTCTCTCTTTTTTCTCTTTCTTTATTATGTTGTATGTTTATTCCCTCTCTCTCATTCCTTCTTTTTTTTCTCTTTCTCTCCCTCTCTCATTTCCTTTAACAAAACATCTCTCTCTCTCTACCACTACCACTACCACTGCAATAAACAAGAAAAAAAGAAAAAACAACAACAACAACAACAACTGCTACTACTACAAACAAGAAAAGAAGAAAAAACTACTACTATTATTACTACTACTACAACAATAACAAATAAGAAAACTAAATAACAATAAACAAGAAAAGAAAAAAACCTACTACTACAACAATAACAATAACAACAGCAATAAGAAACAAGAAAACTACTACTGCTACTACTACAATCACGATTATGATGACTACGACTATGACTACGACTACCACAACAACAAACCACTACCACTACCACTACAATAAACAAGAAAAGAAGAAAAACAACAACAACAACAACAACAACAACAACTACTACTACTACTACTACAACAAGCAAGAAAAGAAGAAATGAAACAACAACAACAATAACAACAATCTTTCCCTCCCTCTCTATCTCCCTCCCTTCCTCCCTCTCCCTCTCTTTCTCTATTTTCCTATTATGTTTAATGTTTTCTCCCTCTCTCTCTCCTTCCTTCTTTCCTTTTCTCTCTTCCTCTTCCTTTCTCATTTCCTCTCTTTCTCTCTCAATACACATGATTTTTAACAAAAACAAGTAAAAGAAAAGGAGAAAAAAAAAACAAAGCAAGAGGAAATAATGCACTCACTGCAAAGGCCCGAGGATGCATTCGGCAGCTCTTCTTCGCCCTTGATACTCTCCGCAAAGGAGTGGCCCAATAGCCTTGCAAGGGTAGGGCTTTAATAATCCTAGCATGGCACATAGTCCATTAGGGGGAGGATGCTCTAGTTCTTCCTCACCTCCGATCACTCCCTCCACTTTGAGTGGAGCTCTAGTTTTGGTTGTTCGAACCCTTGTAGTAGGAGCGAATCTCATTATTACCATGGTAGCACAACCTATTGCTATACCTGTTGGAACACTTGATTTTCCAGCTTCAGGTTTTCCCTTGCCCATCTTTAATGGGTTAGTGGAGGAGAATGTGGAACTGCACATTAACGAATTCCAAAAGTTGATGTTCAACTACCGCATCCAAGATGAAGGACATCTAATGATGTTCTTTAACATGATTCTCAAAGGGAGAGTTTCCATATGGTATCATGGCATGGAGCAGGAACCATAACTACCATTGATTTATTATTTGAGGCATTTCAAAGGGAGTTTTCCCTTGAAAAGGGGTGGTCATTTTTGGCTATGTGTATTAAATGTGACACATCAAGAACCACATGAGGATATCTGAGCATATGCTAAGAAGTTAAAAGAGATCTTTTGCAAATTGCAAGCCTCTATTCCTATCGTAGCAACTTCCCAATTGCAATATTTCTTGCATGGTCTAGATTTCAACATTCAAGTGCAATTGAGTAGTGTCACTTTGTCGGATGCAGACACTGCCATTAGACAAGCAGAAGAAGTAGAATCCGGACTACAAGCACCTTATGCCTCTCGTACCAATCTTAATATGGGTTTAGTTTTGAAAAATAATTTTCCATTGACCAATGGCAATGGAAATCAAGGGATAGCTACAACTAACCTGAATATAAGAGGAAGCATGGTCCAAAGTGTACCTTTATTGCCCGCTCCTCCTAGTATGACTATGCCTATGGCTAGTCAGATGGCTCTGCCAATTCTTGGAGGCTAAGTATCGAGCCCTAATGTTGTTCCTGTGAGTCTGCAACAACCAATGCCTAATGAAATCATTAGGCTAATGGAACAACAGATAGACAATCAAGGCTATGAGTTGAGTGCCTCGAATGTCCTTAGCGAAGTTAAGGACATGATGAAACGCTACACTGACATGATTTTTGAACAATATAGACAAATAGCCATTGATGTTAATTTCCCTAAAAAATAACAAAATCTGATAGGGAGTCGATGAGCTGAAGAGGGTGCACCCTCAAGATTTAGTTGTAAGTGGTGTGGTGGCCAGCATTACCCTAGGAATTGCCTCAACGTCAAATGTGATATTTGTGGGAAGTCCGGCCATTAGGTTGGCACCTGTTGGAGTAAGATAAGCTCTCTCCAACAAGTAGTAGGTAGTCAAGTCTTATTAACCATCGTGTGCAAGGGAACAATCTTCAGCGAGATGATGGGCCGAAGCGAATCTTTCAGGCAAGGCTACTGTAGAGGAGCTGCCCAGTGGCACTGCAGTTAGCTTCATTGATGCCTATGGATTAACGGCATCGAAGCTTCTCAAGTATACAGATAAATGTGTTTTGTGAACTAGGAAAAAGTTCAAGGTGTGTCTGTCTTCACTTGTGAAATTGATAGGTGCCTCAAAAGACTCACATCCAAAGGCACATTGACTCGTTGCAAGTTTCATACAATTTTCAATGCACATTTAAATGCCAATGCATATGAAATCTGCTATGAAATTTCAATATAGCTCAAAACGTATATCTAAACATGTTTATAGATGTAACACCTACCAAGCAAAAAGACAATGAGCTACTAGTTGGCAATTGTTGATATACAACTAAAGTACTCCAATCAATAGCTCCCATGCTTTCTTTTTTCCCCTTCATGCATGTATCTTGAGCACGGTTTATATGGATTAGGGCTACATTTAAAAAATTATAAAAATTGATATATCTTGACGCATTAAATGTGTAATACTTTGATATATCTAGAATAGAAAAATGACTAAGTACTAGGTTGTGTGGTAATAGTAAACATGCATGGAAAAGTAGATCATAAATGTTAATCCATGGGTTCATCATCAAAATGATGTGTAAAGAAATTAGAACTTATTAAGTAGGACTTGAATTAAATAAAATAGTAGAATATTATTTTAGTTTCAATTTAAAGCCTTATGGTTACAACTAAGGTTTCCCAGATAAGTTCAAATATGGGGCATTTGCAAGTGTAGTAAGCATATAGATTACTTGCTTCTGCAACCTAGAGAAAAGGTAGATATTTAGGAACAAAAACACTATAGTGGAGTCATAATTATAGTTATGCACTAAGAGTGAGCAGTAAAGAAAGATATGCAAGGAGCTTGATGTGTACATGTGGAAAGCTAGTCTAATAAGCACCAAAACATGAAGAGAGAAGACCCAACCAAACCAAGATTATCCATGGCAAAAGCATTACTGACTTCATTTACCACTTTCGATAGTCAAGATTAAGACTCATGGATAGGGGAAAAGTTTCAGGTGTATGGAATGGAAGAGATAATCTAAGGAAAGCATAGAGTACACGCCTTGATGAGTGAAATAAGGTACCAGGATCTTGAATATCCAAATCTTGTAAGAAAGAGAGGTCATATCTATCTCTTGATGGGGAGAGGCAAGGGAAGAGATGATATCTAGGGTCTATTACCACCTTCTCTTACCATTGTACTAACAAAGAGATCACGATGATAAATATGAAGAAAATAACATTTAGGTTTTCATGGCATATCAATGGATGATTCAAAGGCTAATGTGCTAGCCAAACTACAAGAGGACTTAGGGGCCTCTTGAGTGAAAGGAAAACTCATGATGTTGCTAAGAGGTCTAGGAAGCATGAAAAGATCATAATATACTTAAGGCTAGTCATAAGAAGACAAAGGTCTATAATTCAACAAGCTTATATATTGGGATATCGCATTGCATAATCTTTTCTTATCAAAGACATACAACATAAAATATCAAACAAAACTTTTTCTAAGATGCTTTTGCTAACTCCACGGTCGAGAAGGTAGTGGAAAAGTGGTATAATTACTAGGATTAGCAAGAAGGCTAGGGCGAATGAGGCTTCTATACTGGTCAAGGTTAGATGCGTCACTATTTTAGTCATGCTTTTTGATGCCGCCATAAAAACTCACATCATAGTGCATGCCTATGTGGATAGGGAATCTAAACTGAGATTTATTGCAGAACATACTTTGGAGAAACTTGACAACATAATTTTAAGGCAAACATAGATCACATGAGATAAGGAAAAGTTTAGAAGATAAGGTTTCTTGAGGCATTGTAGGATTACAATGCCAAGGTTATGGAAACTATGTGTCTTGTGGACTTCTCTATTATACTAACAATAGATAGTTATGGGGCCTTGCCTGATAGAAACTCATCCATGAGTTCTAAATTGGAAGCTAGTTTAATCTTAGTTTGATGATCATAGGCATGATAGGGAGGGATGGAGAGAAATAGAGAGAAGAATGGAGGGAGAGGAAGAGAGAAAGAGGGAGAGAAAGAAAGAGGGAGAGAGGGGGGACTTCATGAAAAATAGAGAGAGGAAAGGAGAGAAAGAGATAGAAAAGAAGGGGAACAAAGAGAGGGAGAGAGGGGGAGAGATGAGGAGGAGAGAGAAATCGAGAGATGGAGGAAGGGATAGAGTGAGAGGAAAGAGAAACAAATAGAGATAAAGAGAGAGGAAGGGAGAGGAAAAGAGAAAGAGAGGGAGAAGAGTGAAAAGAGGAGAGAGGTGAGAAGAAAAATAGAGAGGGGGAGAGAGAAGGGAGAGGGAAGGAAGAGAGAGGGAGGAGAGACAAAATAAGAGTGAGGGAGAGAGAGAAAGGAGAGAGGGAGGAGAGGGAGGGAGGGAGAGATAGAAAGAAATAGAAAAATAGAGAGAGAGAGAGAGAGAGAAATAGAAAAACAAAGAGAAAATGAGATACAAGGAAGAAGAGAGAGGTAAAGAGAGGAAGCGATGTCGTAGAGTTCACGCAAGGGCTGCAGAACACGGGGTTCAAGATACAGCAAGGAAAGAGGCTAACAAGAAGATCTCAATATTTGATGTCAAAGATCACTATATTGCTTGTCAAGTACTTTACAAGAGGTCCATGTTCAGAAAAATCTGTAGTATCTCATAACCAACTTTGCATTTAGGTGTTCGATAACAGTTTTGCCATTGGCACATAGGCTTGATGAGTTCTGCTAGGCAGCAATCCCTGTGATCAATTCTCAGAAATCCATACAATGCCAATACGATGAAGTTCTATGGGCAGCAATCCCTTTTTCTGGATGTTGAATTCGGAGGTCAAACACATGAAATTTTGATTCCAAAGTGGTTGTAACACATTTTTTCATTTTTATGTCTTTACAATCAAACTGGACACTGCATACCCCATTATCTGTGCTGGTTTCACATCTAACTTTGCACTTCTTCAAATCAAATAGTTTTATATCACCATTATAGGCACGTTTGACTTCTCTAAATCCCAGATATGAAGATTTCCTTTGAAGTTCCCAGTGACAAGTTGTCTGATTGGACAGACTTAGAGACTCCAGGTTGCACAGTGCTGGTATCTCTCCAAGAAGTAGTGCCAGTTCATTCACATTGAACCTCTCCTCATCATAGAAACTGGTTGCTACAACTCTACCCCAAAATATCTCCCATTCAAGCTCACTAATTCCTTAATAGCCTACTCAGCACGCTCAAACTCCACAAAAATCCTTACAGTTTCAGTTACAGGAAAATCTGGCTTTATGATCTCTTTTTGTTGTTCAGAGAGGCTTTCATTGATCCTTTGGGATAGGAAGGTCTAGAGCATACGGAAGAAAAATGATAGGCAACAGACGACGAAAAAGGAGAAGGCAAGGCAGTTCAGAATGTTGCAAGTCGCTAGAAGTTCATAGCTCCATGCACCATGTCTAGGGCCTCAATTCGAGCCCTGTTCTGGTCGCTGGCCACCAGCTTATTGCTTACTTCTATGTCTGCTCATCTCTGTCAATCACCTTCTCCTTATCTTCCTCCTTTTTTCACCTTTGTCTTCACCAGATGTCGCAATGACTCCATCTTCTCGGACTAATTGAAGCATCTTCTTTGATTGCAAGTCGGTGTTTCATTTGACTCTCTACGGCACGTTGACAGCTTCGTCACCTTGAACTTCTTCGTTGCTAATCTTTGAGCATCTCCATGTGGCAGAGCTTGCCTTTTGTCAACCGCTATTGTTCGTCGTCTCAGTAATTCCACCGGTCTTCTCATTCTTCTGTTGCTACATCATCTTGTTGTCTCTTATTCTTTGTCACCAATTTGTTGTATTATCCTTCATCGACAGCTTCATCTTTGATGTCTTCAATGGAAATCCATCGTCACCTTCATTGTCTGTCCTTCCTTCCCCTTTTGTATTTGATTTTAAAAAAAAACAGAATAAGAAAAGCTTGCTGCTTCGTTACTCGGTTCCCCTGTTCCCTGGCGGCCTGTTCTGGTCTCGCAGACATCAGCAATGGTCAACATAGAAGTCCTTCGGAGGATGTACAACTCAAAGACAGTGAGCCCATGTCAAAGTCCTTCCCTCCACCATATGTCAGGTTTTCAGCAGCTCTGATTACCACTGCCTTTCATAGCTTGGACCATATTGATGCTTCCGATTTAACTCTGCTTTTACCTCGTGACCATGGGCAGAAATCCCCCAATGGCGCCTCTCTCCCCAAATTAGTCTTCCCTTTCCTTTTCTCCTCTGTTTTTAGTTTTTCTTTTTCTTGTTCACTGCATGTCACAGTGCCCAAAAATATCCAACCCAGCATCATTTTTAGCCATCGAAATCAAAAACCATTTTTCAGTATTGTATTTTATTCTAAAGTCCTCATGAGGACCACCTGGATTGTGACTTGCAGTCAAAATGAAAGCACCATAAGCTTTTTCACCATTAAAATCAGCTCTGTTCCTGATGACAGCTGAAACAACTGGTGTTGACAGCAGCCCATTTTGCCCAACCTACACTTGGCTCACACCATTTGCTGCAGCAATCTTTATTATGATCTGAATCACTTCTTTCGAAAAGTATCGGCCGTCACCAGAGACAACAATTGTTGACCCTTTTACTTTTTCAGCAGGTAGTGCATTGATTGTTGCTTGGACAAAGTTGTGTAAATAACTTGGTTGCTTGAAAATAGTAACCTTTTTCCTCAACCCTGAAGTTCCTGGTTTTTGACCTTCATACCGAGATGTGTAGCATGTGGTGATCTTAAAGATTGTCATTGCACACAAAACTAGAACAAATAGCAGCAGGACAAAGATCCTTTGGCATAAGTTTTTCATATTTTTCTAATACACACACATCATGCATCCAAACAAAATCATACACATGCACTAAGGGAATATATACATTGGATGCGGTTTATCGAAATGCATCACACAAACAATGAATCACACGCAGAAATTAACACAAATGCACAACAAAAGAAATGGAGGTGTATACGACTCGGATGCGCAGCAACACGACATCCACCCCCTCTAAACCTGCACATCCTCCGGATGTGCCAACTATCCAGGATCATTCAAGTCCACAAACAGGTCGAGTCCATCTTCTGTTTCTAGTAGACCTGTTTCTCCATCAGCTTCATCATCTATGTTCTCTGTTTCTTCTGCTTGACTTTCTTCTACCTGCTCTTCTTCTGTCAATGCTTCAAGTGCATATTCTTCATCTTCTCTTCTCTTGAAAATCTTGACTCGTTTTCCAGCAATAGGCACTCTCAATACTGTTCCATCTAATTCAGCCAGCTCATAGGTACCATTGTCAAAAACCTGTTTCACTTCATACGGTCCAAACCATCTTTGAACCATTTTTCTCATGCTACTATGCTGATTTTCTAGACTATTGTCATAGACTAGAACCCAATCTCCTTCTTTTATGGCTCTAGGCCTCAAGCGATGCCTTAAATCAAACCTGTCCTTATTTCTGAGACGGGCTGCCTTTAAACGATCAACTGCTAGCTGCACATCTTCTGTCCTTCTCTCTAGTTGACGAATCCGAAGGGCTAAAAGCTCTTCCCTTGATAAATTCTCATGCCACGGAAGAACACTCCAAGTGAGAGCACAAATTTCAGTAGGCATGACAGGTTTTTGCCCATACATCAACTCCGCAGGCATGTATCCAGTAGTCACACTATGTGTAGAGCGATCAGCCCACAATGCAAAAGGTAGTAATCTCGGCCAATCTCCAATTCGACCTCTGCAAGCTTTTGCTAATGCTTTAACTATTGGCGGATGTCCTCTTTCACTTTTGCCATTTCCCTCTGGATTATAGGCAGTAGTAAGAGCCAATTTAATCCCAAGCCGTGAGAAGAATTCTCTAGCTTCATCTGCATGTAGCTCTCCACGATCAGCTGTAATCTTGCCTATACATCCATACCTGCAAAATACTTCTTCCAATAAGAATTTACATACTGTAGTGGTGGTCTTCGTCCGCAAAGATCTGCCTTCAACATAGTTTGTAAGATCCTCCCTAGCCAAGACAAGATATCTCATCTGCCAAAGTCCCACTGGCAAAGTAACCAAGTCTACCACCCACTTATAATGCATACATAGTGGATAAGTCGGATGCAACTCATCACGATGTCGCACTAAAGAGTAAAGCTAGCAGTCCCTGCAAGTCTCCACAAAGTGAGAAACATCTTTATACATTCCTTTCCACCAGTATCTTTCTTTGATTTTCTCATAGGTAGCCCACACACCTCTATGTCTAGCCCATGAGCTCTCATGAAACTCTCGCATAATCTGTATTCGCATCGCTACATCACAAACTACTCTCAAGGGCAAGCCTCCTCTCTTCTTTGGATGCTTCCAAAGAAAACCATCTTTCAAGAAATACCCATAAGCCTTCCTTCTGATTTTCTTGAATTCATCATCTGTCCAATCAGCTCTTCGAGTCAATGAACTTAGATACTGTCCAATTTGCAGCCACTCATCAACATAAAGTTCTTCAATAAAGGCTTCAACAGTAGATACATGACAATCATAAACAAGGACAGAAGCAGCAAACTCTGTCACATCATCTTCTGCAAGCATTGACTCCTCATCCTCATATCTTGCTCTAGATAGCATGTCAGCAACTGGATTATCTTTCCCTGCTATGTGTCGAAATTCTGGATTCAATGATTTGATATAGGCAATCCACCGAAGCATCGCTATATCTGGAGTCGAGCAACTAGTAATCATGCCAAGCAAAGGCAAACAATCTGTTTCCACAACAACTGAAGCTCCAATAAAATACCCTTTGTCACACTTCAGTGCAGTGACTACTCCCCACAACTCTCTTTTGATCTGCAGATATCTCCTTTGTCACTCATTAAGAACTTTAGCTCCAAAGCGGATAGCATACCTATTTCCTTCAGCATCATCCTGTCCCACAGCCCAACCTATGCCAATAGGGCTAGTATCAACGATCAACATGATCGGTCGTCCACACTGATAATCCGCCTTGCGTAGAGTAGGAGCTGATTGCAACAGCTTCTTGAGCTTACGCATGGCTTTTGAATGCTTCTCATTCCAATGAAATTTCTGCCCCTTTTGAAGCAGCTGATAGAGAACATCTGCTATATGAGCAAAATGAGGAATCCAAATCATGTAAAATACACAAGCTCCCACAAATCTCCGCACCTCTGAAGTAGTCGAGCAATACTCTGCAATCCTGTTTATGGCATCCACCTTTGCAGGAGAAGGTTTTCTACCATAATATCCAACCATATGCCCAACTATAATAACTTCATTAACACCAAAGACAAATTTCAGCCCTCAAAGTGTCAAATTTACCTCCTCTAATCGTGTCAATATTTGCTCACAAGCAATCAAGTGGTCAGCCACAAACTGTCTACATCCACGCAAATCAAGACTTTCATTCTTTTCTTCCTCTGCACAACCCTTAATAGGCACATCATCTAGAAAAGGCATGGTATACTGCGGAATATAGTCTCGTAGAACTCTATGCATAGCATTCATCATATGAGCAACTGAGTTTGTGGCACCTTGAGGCAAGGTACACATCCTCACAAGACCAATAGGTGTCCGCATAGTAGTAATATCCCTGCTTTCCAAGGCAAGCTGAAACTGATCATAACTTGAATACAAGTCACCTAGTGAATAGATGGCTCGTCCTGCAAAAGCCTCAGCAAATTCATCCACAACTGGACCTGTTCCCACATTCCTGATTGTCATTTTGTTCACGGGCTGCATATCCTGAATAAATCTCAAAGTACCATTCTTCTTTGGTACAGTAAACCACCTGTTAGAATAGGGTGCAGAAGAGGGTTCCAAAATCCCCATTTTAATCTTCTCATTCAGCAACTCTATCAGCTTTGGCAAGTGTGCTTTAGGCACAGGTATAGGACGTATATTCCATGGTACATGAGGAACAGTTAAGATGACCATGGGTGCAACCAATTCGGGACTAATGCAGCCAATTTCATGTGGAAAGAAAGCAAATGCCTTGCCATGACGTCCAAGCATCTCTCTAAAACATTCTTTTTCCACTGGAAGCAAAAAATCATCATTTCCTATCTTCAATTCTGCAAGAGTTTCAGCAGTAAACTTATGTCCAATATTTGCAGGGTTCCTCAACATAGGCTGCTTCATAGCTTTTTCAATCTGTTCATCACTATCAGAAGGAAGCGGGCCTGCAACCGGCTTAACATACTTATCAACTGTTTTATATTTTGTATCAACCTTGGCATCATTCAAGTACTCTTTTCTTTGCTGCAATTTCTGCAAATTTTCAGCATCTTTCAACTCTGTTGGCTAAAAAATTTCAGCCTTTCGCACTATGGACTGCATGGGTGCAGCCTGAAACTCTGTATGCAGAAATTTTTCTGCTTACAACTCTGTTGGCTGAATGGATTCAGCCCTCGGCTCTATGGACTGCATAGATGCATCCTGAAACTCTGTATGCAAAAATTTTTCTGCATTCAACTCTGTTGGCTGAATGGATTCAGCCCTCTGCAATTCTGTTAGCTGATCAAAATCAGCCATAAATTCAGTTTGCTGAGTTTTCTCAGCCTCTAACTCTGTTTGTAGCATAAAACCAGAAATTTCCTAAAACATATCCAAGGTTTGCACAGGTATGATCTTTGAACCCTTACATACATCAGTTTTCAGCATTGCTCTCATCTCAAACAAAGTATCTGCATAAGACATTCCTTCATACAATCCATCCACATGCTCTTCTGCTTGCAAAATACCTGCATTCTTCAACTCTTTCTCCTTACGACCAATGTACTGCCTGGCAGCTCTAGGTAAATTTGAAATTTTCTGATAACTCACTGAACTATCTGAAGAAAAACCAACAAAATTATTGGAGAAAGACTGGCTGCCAGGAGGCGAGATCTCCTCTTTTCTCCACTCTGTACCACTGGCGTCTCGCAAGACAGCGGTACCTAATGAAAATCCAACTCCTTCGCAGGTAGTGGTGCCTCACGCAAGGAGTCCCTGTTTCTCGGATGATTTACCCCAACAGTCATAAACTGAATAGCTCGCATACCATATTTACTGCGTATCCGCGCATAAGCTGACCCGTCATCCATCACTTTTGTTTCCATTCTTGCTTCTGTAATGAAAGGCTGTCCAAGAATAATCGGATAAGAGCATGAATCCTGAACAAAGCAATGATAATCCTCTTCAAATTACCAATAGAAATTCTGATACTCGGACAAGCAGCATACATATCACCAGAAGTATTATTGGCGGCTCTCATGCGCCAGCCATGCTCTGCATCCATAGGCCACTTGCCACTCTCATAAACACCTCGAGCAATAAGATTAATCTCAGAACCATGATCAACTAAAGCTATCAATGGAATTTGTTTCTCTCCAATCCTTACCACTGTCTCAGTGGTCGCTCTAGCCCAATGACTTCGTGAAAAATGGCTACGAGGAATGAGAATAGGGGTCTCATCATCTTCGTACTGCATAGACTGCACTATTTTCTCCAATTGCGGATTAACAGAAGCATTCTCAACCATCACTACATCATCATGCTCTTTCCCAAGAGCTCCATGCCACAATCCCTGTAAAGCAAGTCCTTCCATCGCATGTCCTTTCCTCCGCAAAAGATCCTGCATCTGATCTTATATTTCTCTTCTAGCAATCCCAAGAGCTTCTCCAACAGTAAAAGTAACTTCACTATTTAAAATTCTTTCATGAAAAATCTTACTCATATCCGTTTGCATTTCAAGATCTGACAAGAGCTTGAATCCTGGCTCTTTTCTTGGTTGCCTCTTTTCTTTCTGCTTGTCTCCCATTGGTTGATCAGGACCTGAATGAGCTGGAGAATTTGACATAGGTGGAGCTGTAACAGGTGGTGAAACAAAGTCACCCCCTCTAGTCTTTTTGGAGGAGCTAGGACCTTCCTCATCTCTTCTTCTTTTTTCCTCAACCATGGCATCTAAACCCTGCGTTTTAGCCATATAAGCAAAAATAGAATACTTGTTAATAGGAGAATCCCATCCTGTTTCTCCTCGGATGCTAGAGCCCACACAAGTCATAGTAGATGCCTGAACTTTCCCTCTTCTCGCTATCTCCAAGGCAGAAGACCATAAAGCAGAGTCTCCATCAGATTTCTGCTCAAGCTGGACTCCAAAAGCTGAAGCATCTCCTCTAACACTCACATAAGCTGATCGCGCAGCCATATCATCAACAAGCTTCTTCATACCTCCCTTACCGAAGTTCGTTTCAAGAGGAGCGCCAGTCTCTGTCAACCATATCTTCCCATCTTGTCCCCAGAACACTACATTCTTCTTACGTGCTTCCTGAAAAGCATCACAATCTCTGCAGTGTTGGTGCTCTGTACTATCACACCAAATACATCGTCGCCCTTTTCTTTGACCAGCTGGAAAATCAGTCGCTGGAGTAGGTGCTACAGCAGGTACTGACATAAGTTGCGCCTTTAACATACCAACTTCAGCTTTGACTGCTTCAATCGTCAAATCCGCCAAGCCTTTAATAACATCATCTACAGATAAGGGCACTGGAGCAGCAGGAACTGGTGGATTCACAACAGGAGGAGTAGGCTTAGGCAAAGAAGTTGCAGCAGGGGTAGAAGAAGAAGTCTCCAAGGATTTCTCAGGAACTGATCCTGTATTTCGATGCAATCTGACTCTCCTGCGCTGCTTCTTAACAAGAGCATTCACAGCATCAATGACATGTATCCACTCAGTATTTAAACCTGAATCAGTAGCTTGATCTTCCAAAAGATCATCCAACTTTTCCTGTAAATCAGCATCTGCAGCTTGCAAAAATAACTCCACTTTCTGCATCTCCAAAGCTTGCTGTTCAGTCCCATCCAACTGATCATAACGGCTTTCAAACTCTCGCAGAAGAGCGGTAACAGAAAGTCCCTTATTAGGCATAGAAACCCATGCTAAAAAATTCCTGCGATTCATAAGACCTGTATCTTCCAGGAAATATTCATCTTTTAATGCCTTCTTAAATTCAGTCCAACCTGCATGTGCTTCTTGAATTTCTGCAATTCGACCTTCAAGAGCACGCACCACAATCCGCAAGAAGTAGCGGCTCCAAACATCTTGAGAAACCCCAAAAAACTTCATCTTTTCTTCATATAAATGCAGGTAAGTTGACACTTGCTAGCCATTAAACTGCTTCAACTCCTGTTGGACAGCTTTCAAGGCATCCATAGCATCACTGTCTCGTTTTGCATGAGCTTGCTGCTGCATATACATGGTAAATGGCTGAAACAGATTCTTCATGACATTATCATCTGTCATCTCTTCTTGCGAGTCTCCCATCTTGTTGAAAAGTGATGCAACACTTTCACGTCGGGTTCACCAGAAATGTCGTAGAGTTCACGCAAGGGCTGCAGAACACGGGGTTCAAGATACAGCAAGGAAAGAGGCTAACAAGAAGATCTCAATATTTGATGTCAAAGATCACTATATTGCTTGTCAAGTACTTTACAAGAGGTCCATGTTCAGAAAAATCTGTAGTATCTCATAACCAGCTTTGCATTTAGGTGTTCGAGAACAGTTTTGCCATTGGCACATAGGCTTGATGAGTTCTGCTAGGCAGCAATCCCTGTGATCAATTCTCAGAAATCCATACAATGCCAATACGATGAAGTTCTATGGGCAGCAATCCCTTTTTCTGGATGTTGAATTCGGAGGTCAAACACATGAAATTTTGATTCCAACGTGGTTGTAACACATTTGTTCATTTTTATGTCTTTACAATCAAACTGGACACTGCATACCCCATTATCTGTGCTGGTTTCACATCTAACTTTGCACTTCTTCAAATCAAATAGTTTTATATCACCATTATAGGCACGTTTGATTTCTCTAAATCCCAGATATGAAGATTTCCTTTGAAGTTCCCAGTGACAAGTTGTCTGATTGGACAGACTTAGAGACTCCAGGTTGCACAGTGCTGGTATCTCTCCAAGAAGTAGTGCCAGTTCATTCACATTGAACCTCTCCTCATCATAGAAATTGGTTGCTACAACTCTACCCCCAAAATATCTCCCATTCAAGCTCACTAATTCCTTAATAGCCTACTCAGCACGCTCAAACTCCACAAAAATCCTTACAGTTTCAGTTACAGGAAAATCTGGCTTTATGATCTCTTTTTGTTGTTCAGGGAGGCTTCCATTGATCCTTTGGGATAGGAAGGTCCAGAGCATACGGAAGAAAAATGATAGGCAACAGACGACGAAAAAGGAGAAGGCAAGGCAGTTTAGAATGTTGCAAGTCACTAGAAGTTCATAGCTCCATGCACCATGTCTAGGGCCTCAAATCGAGCCCTATTCTGGTCGCTGGCCACCAGCTTATTGCTTACTTCTAGGTCTGCTCATCTCTGTCAATCACCTTCTCCTTATCTTCCTTCTTTTTTCACCTTTGTCTTCACCAGATGTCGCAGTGACTCCATCTTTTCGGACTAATTGCAGCATCTTCTTTGATTGCAAGTCGGTGTTTCATTTGACTCTCTACGGCACGTTGACAGCTTTGTCACCTTGAACTTCTTCGTTGCTAATCTTTGAGCATCTCCATGTGGCAGAGCTTGCCTTTTGTCAACCGCTATTGCTCGTCGTCTCAGTAATTCCACCGGTCTTCTCATTCTTCTGTTGCTACATCATCTTGTTGTCTCTTGTTCTTTGTCACCAATTTGTTGTATTATCCTTCATCGACAGCTTCATCTTTGATGTCTTCAATGGAAATCCATCGTCACCTTCATTGTCTGTCCTTCCTTCCCCTTTTGTATTTGATTTTCAAAAAAAAAACAAAATAAGAAAAGTTTGCTGCTTCGTTACTCGGTTCCCCTGTTCCCTGGCGGCCTGTTCTGGTCTCGCAGACATCAGCAATGGTCAACATAGAAGTCCTTCGGAGGATGTACAACTCAAAGACAGTGAGCCCATGTCAAAGTCCTTCCCTCCACCATATGTCAGGTTTTCAGCAGCTCTGATTACCACTGCCTTTCATAGCTTGGACCATATTGATGCTTCCGATTTAACTCTGCTTTTACCTCGTGACCATGGGCAGAAATCCCCCAATGGCGCCTCTCTCCCCAAATTAGTCTTCCCTTTCCTTTTCTCCTCTGTTTTTAGTTTTTCTTTTTCTTGTTCACTGCATGTCACAGTGCCCAAAAATATCCAACCCAGCATCATTTTTAGCCATCGAAATCAAAAACCATTTTTCAGTATTGTATTTTATTCTAAAGTCCTCATGAGGACCACCTGGATTGTGACTTGCAGTCAAAATGAAAGCACCATAAGCTTTTTCACCATTAAAATCAGCTCTGTTCCTGATGACAGCTGAAACAGCTGGTGTTGACAGCAGCCCATTTTGCCCAACCTACACTTGGCTCACACCATTTGCTGCAGCAATCTTTATTATGATCTGAATCACTTCTTTCGAAAAGTATCGGCCGTCACCAGAGACAACAATTGTTGACCCTTTTACTTTTTCAGCAGGTAGTGCATTGATTGTTGCTTGGACAAAGTTGTGTAAATAACTTGGTTGCTTGAAAACAGTAACCTTTTTCCTCAACCCTGAAGTTCCTGGTTTTTGACCTTCATACCGAGATGTGTAGCATGTGGTGATCTTAAAGACTGTCATTGCACACAAAACTAGAACAAATAGCAGCAGGACAAAGATCCTTTGGCATCAATTTTTCATATTTTTCTAATACACACACATCATGCATCCAAACAAAATCATACACATGCACTAAGGGAATATATACATTGGATGTGGTTTATCGAAATGCATCACACAAACAATGAATCACACGCAGAAATTAACACAAATGCACAACAAAAGAAATGGAGGTGTATACGACTCGGATGCGCAGCAACATGACAGCGAGAAGAGAGAGAAATAGGGAGAGAGATATAAAGAGGGAGGAGATAGAAATAGAGAGGAAAGGAGAGAGAAGTAAATAGAGAAGGAAGAGAAAAGTAGAGGAAGGGAGAGAGAGGAATAGAAAGGGAGGGGAGAGAAAACTAGAGAAAGAGAGAAAGAGAGAGAGAGAAGAAAATAGAGGAGGGAGAGAGAGATGCATTGAGAGAGAGAGACATTGCCTCTCTCTTTTTTTTCTATTTTCTTATTTTTTCTCTTTATTTTTGTTTGTGGAGACATGCACTGAAGGAGAGGGAGAGAGGGAGGGAGATCGAGAAACAGAGAGAAGAGTGGAGGGATAGGAAGATAGAAACAAAGAGAGAAAGAAAAATGGAGAGAGGGGGAGAAAAATGAAAAATAGATAGAGTAAAGGAGAGAGAAAACGAGGGAGGGAAACAAAGAGGGAGAGAGAGGGGGAAAAAGAAATAAAGAGGAAGAGAGAAATAAAAAGAGGGATGCCCTGATGATGAAGTTCCATGAGAAAGGTATCTATTTCAAGCATATCCATAAAGAGATCTAGTTCCATTGTCATGAATCTTCAGGTTCCATAGCTTTCTTTCATGATTATTTTTCTAACTAAGTAACACACACAGCAAAGATAAAGTGACGTAGTGTAGGTGTAGACTAGATAGACTAACTCTAGTCAGGTCACTAACTGACTACTAACCCAACTTATTTAATGTAGTCACATGTAGACAGCTGCACACTCTAGCTATCATAGATGTCGGTCATAGATAAAGACATATTGACGGTGAGCTTGATTTCTAACACTCCCCCTCAAGCTCAAAACAAAACTCAAATCATCTATATCACTCCAAGTAGCTGTCTAAAGTGAATGAACTTATCTTTACCAAGTGATTTGGTAAAGATGTCTGCTACCTGGTCTTCAATCTTCACATGCTCCAAGTCAATCTGATCTGCTAAAACCATTTCCCTGATGAAATGGTAGTGAACCTCAATGTGTTTTTATCTTACATGATAAACATGATTTCTTGCTAACATGACACTGCTCAAATTGTCACAATACAGCTTGACTTTGTTGTCCAAGTGCAAGTCATTCAGCAACTTCTGTACCACTTAGCTTCACAGGACGCTAAGGCCGCACCACGATACTCTGCTTCCGTACTGGACAATGCAACTGTAGTCTGTTTCGTACTCTGCCAACTAATCATGCTACTACCCATTCCAAATGCATAGCGGCTGGTTGACCTCCTGTCATACGTGTAACCAACCCAGTCAGCGTACCCCATCAAGTCAAGGGGTTTCCCATATGCATAAAACAACCCATGATCTATGGTACTCTTTACATATCTCAGAATTCTCTTGACTGCATCCAAGTGTGGTTTGCGAGGCTTCTGCATGAACTAACTGATCAGCCCCACAGCATAACTCAAGTCAGGTCTAGTGATCGTGAGATAGATCAAGCTGCCTACCATCTGACTGTACATAGTAACATTCTCAATCTTTGTCCCAACATCAATCTACAGCTTGACATTCTGCTCTAAAGGTGTATCCATAGGCTTGCAATCAGCCATACCATATTTCTGTAACATGTCATGAGCATACTGCTTCTGTAGCAGCCATATGCCTTGAGGTGTAGAGACAACCTCAATCCCCAAAAAATATTTCAGCTCTCCAAGGTCCTTGACCTTGAACTCAGCCTGTAAACATGTCTTTATTTCAACAATCACATTTTCATCATCTCTTGTAATGATTAAGTCATCAACATAGACATTTAGGAAAACATAGCCACTATCTGTCTTCTTCACAAACAGACTATGATCAGCATCTCCCAATCGGAAACCATGTTGCTGCAAATAACTGCTGATGCGAGCATTCCATGCTCTGGGTGCCTGTTTCAGCCCATATAATGCCTTTTTCAGCCGACATACATGTGCTGGAAATTCTGGATGCACATAGCCTTCAGGCTGTTCCATGTAAACCTCTTCATGTAATTCTCCATTGAGAAAGGCATTCTTTACATCCATCTGCTATAGTTTCCAGCCTCTAGCTACTGGCAAAGCAATCACAGTTCTAACTGTAGCCATCTTTGCTACACGGCTGAAAGTCTCCTCATAATCAAGACCATACTGCTGCTCATACCCTTTTGCAACTAGCTTGGCCTTGTATCTTTCCAATGATCCATCTGATTTACATTTCACCTTATACACCCACTTGCATCCAATAGGTGTTTTTCCCTCAGGCAACTGTACCAAATCCCATGTACCATTTTCAGCCAAAGCTGAATATTCCTCATCCATAGCAGTATGCAAATTCTCATCTACAACTGCCTCATCAAACTTACTTGGTTCTCTAAAACCTGTTACTTTCATGATATAAGCATAATGATGGGCTAAATATCCAGTGTAAGTATACCTGTCAACAGGTCATCTGACCCTCTCTGATCTCCTGAGCTATGGCTCACTGTGAGCTTGCCTCTCATGAGGCAGCACATAATGGCTCTACCTAGCACCTGGCGTCATAACAGACGGAATCCCCAATTCAGTGTCTAAGCTATCACTGCTAGATGAATCATAACCTATAGTGAGTGGACCTATTAGATCTTCAAAAACCTTTTCTTTTCCCTTATCTGTTCTCCCCCTCACTGACATATCCGTGTGAGTGGATGCAGTAGTGCCACTTCGCAATCATCCTGTCCAAGGACTCACTGTAGATGATACATCACCTGTCTGACCACTCATGGAAGTACTCTCTACAGGAGTATTTTCAACATGACTCATAGTGGGTGAGCCATCAGTAGGCACTGCAACAGGATTCCCATACCAGGATGCTAACTCATCAAATACCACATCTCTGCTTATGAGTGTCTCATGCGAAGAAGGTACATAACACTTATAAGCTTTCTGTTCCTGTGCATATCCTATAAACACACTTTTCAGTGCCTTAGGATCCAATTTCTTCCTCTTCTCATTCGGTATATGCACATATGCAATGTTGCCAAATACCTTCAAGTCCGAAATATCAGGTTTATGACCATACAACCGCTCATACGGAGTGACATCATGAATCCTTGCTGTAGGGGTTTGATTCAACACATAGACAGCAGTCATCACTGCTTCAGCCCAATAACCATTTGGCAGACATTTTTCATTCAGCATACCTCTAGATGACTCCATCAAAACCTTGTTTTTCCTCTCTGCAACACCGTTTTGCTGCGGTGTATAACTACATGTGAGTTGTCTTCTGATCCCATATTTAGCAAGATACTTGTCAAAGTAATGAGACATATTCATCTCCTCCATCTGATCTCAAGCATGATATGTAACAACCCAATTCATTTTCAGCATGCTTCTTGAAGTCATTGAATGCATTAAACACATCATCCTTATGCTTCAAAATATAAGGCCAAGTGTACGTCCTGAAATCATCAATGAATGAGACATAATACCATGCACCGCCAAAAGAAGCATTATGTGAAGGACCCCAGACATCAGAGTGCACCAACTGTAAAGGCCTAGTGCTATTTTTTACATGTCTCATGAAAGGAAACCCTGCCTGCTTCCCAAACTGACACGCAGGGCATACATGACCAAAATCGTTATACTTGAATTTAGTTTCAGCTTTTGTACATTGACATGTCCAATCCACTTGTGCCAAATCTCTACATCCCGAATGGCACTCTCATCATGAGCAAACATGGCTGCCTTAAGTCCCAGAATGGTCGCATCCAATGTAAACATCCTGCCATCCCTTTTGCCCTTGGCAATTAACTTGTAGCCATTTCCATACTCCTCAATGAAACACCCATCTTTGTTAAACCTCACTTGCAAATTCTATTTTGCCATTTGACCCACAAACAACAGATTCTTCGTTATGGTCGGTACATGTAATACATCATGTAGGCCTTTCTTCTTGCCATCACGCATCATAAGAGGAACAATCCCTTTATGCTTTATGTCATGTTGGGTGTCATCCCCAGTACATACATGACCATGTGTACCTGCAACCATCTCATCAAACCACTCTCCATGCGGTGTCATGTGGTTTGATGCTCCAGAGTCAATGTACCATCTGTCATCTCTATCATGTCTCGATGCATTTTAGGATACATGCTGCATGGCAAAGAGTCTATCAACTGGCTCATCATGAGCACCACTGGAAGATGCATAGTGCCCATGCTGTCTGCCCTTTGCCTTGATATCTCCCTGCTTCTTCTAACAATCCTTTGCAATATGCCCATACCAGCCACAATAATGGCAATCCTTGTCCTTGTTGGACTGATCAAATGACTGCCATGAACCAGAACCACCACCTCTACCTCGGGGTGATCTCCCCCTGCCTCTAAACCCGCCAGATCCACGCTGGCCTTGTGTATTTGCACCATGCCAATTACTCTACTGCTCCTGTTGTCCATAAGCATTACGAGTGTCACCACGACCTCGAAATGAACCACGACCTCTAGATCCTCTACCACGCTGGCTAGAGTATAACACAGTGTCTCTACTCTGAGATGCACTGGAACCTGTATTCAAACCAAGTTTGACTTCCTCATGCAGCAACAAAGCAGCTAGCTCTTCAGAGCTAGGGGGCTCTTCTCTGATAGAAATGGAATTATCAAAAGCTTTGTACTCTTTGCCTAAGCCATTCAAGGCAACAGCAATCATGTCATCTTCTAATACACTTGAGCCAATGGTAGCAAGTTGATCAGCTATGGTCTTAATCTCCATGGTATACACCTGGATGCTCTTGCCATTCCTAGATATGTTGTTGAACTGCTGTTTCAACTGGATCTTCCTTGCATGTGTTATGGTTCCATAATTTTTCATCAGTATGTCCCAAGCATCCTTCGGAGTCTCACATCCAGTGATTTGAATTACCATAGCATCAGATATACATAGAGAAAACCAATGCAACACCTTGCATGCTCTTTCATTCCATAGCCTGTAAGCTCTTTTTTGTTCATTAGTTGGATTCTGTGCAGGCAACTCAGGAGCAGCCTCATCTCCTATACATAGATCCTAGTAACCTCTGCAAAAAGTTTTTCATCCTAAATTTCCATAATGCAAAGTTCTTGTTGTCCAACTTCTCTCCAACTATCTGAGTGATATTGTCAGTCCCATGTGCATTAGCCATGATGTAATAGACTGTCTATCAAGTATGATTGACCAAGTTCAGTCCGTAACAGTTTATGACAGTTTTCTGCACTAAATTGCAGAAAAAAATAGGGTATTTCAGCCCACTGACACCCCAAAACAACCCACAAACAAGTGGTCTCAACAGTAGGTATAACTATCAATACATAAACTATGTGTTTGCTTCAGCTTAAGCTTCTGTAACCTCACTGCCAGGGTACATACATGCAGTCTGAAAACTGTAAACTGTGAGTAACCAGCAACAATTTCAAGTTTCGTATCTCACCGAATCCCTTGAATTGATCTGCATAATCAACAACAATAAAAAGCTTCAAGCTACCACAGAACAAAATTCACAATAAAGCACAAGAACAACTCTCACCCAACCCCCTAACAATATCAAGGCATGAAACCCACAAGGGAGAGGTCCAGCATAATGTGACAAAGCTCTAGAGCAAGTCTCTAACCAACTACTCCAACATAGACTAGCTAAAAATAACCATCAAAGAAGTCATCCTAGATGATGGCTTGAACCATCTATCCAACTTATGACAACTATGGACTAGGAACTCCTACTAGTAAGGGAGGACTCCTATAGCGTGGTCAACATGTATTTTCAGTTTATGATATGATTCTTTCTAATTTGTATACTCATGTATGTAAAAAGGAGGGAGTTGAGTGTAGTCACTCAAGGAGAATAGGGCATCAGCCTCACATCCTAACTTGGTACTTGAGGACCTACTAAGCCCTCGCAAGGTTTAAATATTTTCTTGCGCTCACTTTTGTTTTTGCTCCAACCTTTCTTAGTGTTTTTTCCAACTAGATGCCATGCCTAGGAAGACAAGGCATTGGCCTTTGACTTGTCCCCATGAACCGACCAAGCTGTCTCAAGGCAATGATCAACTACTCTTAAGATTTTTTTAATTCTTTTCCTTTTCTATTTCAAGGGTTAGAACCCCTTTTTACAAACCTCTGTATTTTTGTTCCAAGGATATTTAAAATTTTCTCTTTTTCAAAACTTTGGTAGGCTTCTCTAACTACCTCACTACTAATAGAAGCTCCTAGAAACAGCTACCTAGTAGGTTGGCAGAACACGATCACTGGAACCATCTTTCAAAACAATTCTTAAAATGCTTGACAATGTCTTTGGACAACTACTTAGATCTCCCTCAAACACACCTAACCTAACTCTAGGACTTCAAGCCTTGATTTCCAATCCCCAGTAGAGGAAAAATCCCCCACAAGTACCTAAATACTTATAGCATAGAGAGAAAGTACTTGTAAAGAAAAAATTTCACCTCGACTTGGCCACAATAATATTTCGTCCACTAAGATGCTCCCCTAGGTTCTGCTAAATTTCTATAGCATAAAACTTTAAAAAAGCCATTAACCGCACCCGCACTAGGCAGGCACATGGCCCTCTTGGCCTAACAAAATAAAACACTTCACTATAGAATTACTAGCCCTCTTGGCCTACAAAATAATTCATGAAATGACCATTCAACAACCTATTTCTAAAACAAATCCTTGGTCCCATCATAACTCTACTAAAGAATAAAACTGACGAAGGTGGAGGGCTTCTTCAACACTACACTAAGTGCAATTACAAGTTATTGGCTAACCCCTTGTATAAATAGCAAGGGGTGTTTGACAACTATAATGATGAATGATCCTATGCATCCATGACCAAATAGAAATGTGATCAATTGCCACTTGACTCTAATTCACACTAACTAGTGGCAACCAAAATAGGATGTGTTAGCAAGAAATCCCCAAGTAGCCCTAAATTGATATTAGGAGGCAATTGTAAGAGGGCTCCATGATCGCAATTGAAAAAATATCCTCAACAAAATCTAAATTGGCCATGGAATCTACAAAGTAATTCCACTGTTATCGTGGAATAAGATCACAAGTCACTTCCTCAAACACATGCATCATATTCAAGGCTACACTCTTGTATATCTACAGAATAGAATCTCTCACACTATAGGTCCCATTTAATTGATTGATCATTAGCTGTGAATCACCTTTTACCAATAACTGATGGATACCACCATACCAAGCTACATTCACTCCCATGTTTAAAGACTTGTATTCTACTGTGTTATTCGTAAAAGCAATGCTAAGATATTCTCCCATTGTTATAACTATTATACGCTGGGGATTTTAATGAGCACATCAACACTTGCATGCTCAGTGGGCCCTCTAGAAGCTCCGCCGTCAAAATAAAAAGTAGAGACCCAATTTTCATTGATAGGCCATGCCATACTAATTAGCTCACTTGTACTTATGATAATCAAAGCCTAGCCAAGAGAGAGGATGTATAACAGATACAACCCCTCCTTCCTTGTGCTCAACTCGATAGGGAAACTTGTAAGAATTCTTTGACAATGATGGCAAGTAAACCTTAATATCCCACATGAAATATCTATCTTGCCACTCAATAACATGATAATCTTTACTCCACCATATCACTCAATGTTGGTGGTAATGCTGCTCGGAATACAAATGGTCAAGATAAGAAATGAGTCTTCCCATTCGATTGTCTTAGTACCTACTGCAAGTTAAAGCTAAATCCTGAAGGACCTACATAGGCACCAAGCCTAATGTCAACCCTTAAAGGTAGTGAGTATTCAATTTATTAAAGTTTACCTTAATTTGAAACTCTACCCCTACAAGTTTGCTAAAAGGATTGTAGAGCCATTCTTTCCTATACGAACAATTTTATATGGCCCATCCCATTTGGATTCTAGTTTACCATGAAATAGCTCCTGATGAGCATCATAGTACAACACCAAAATTGAGCCTTCTCAAATTTATATTTTCTAGCCCAAAGGTCGTAAAGCACTTTTATTCTCTTGTTCCCTACCTCTTGATAAAATAGAATCTACAATTGAAATCCATCAAGGATCTGCAAGTTTCCTACAATGCTTCTACCTCACCCAATGAATGATTGAGAGCAAATCGCACAATGGGTAATTCTATTTCCAATTAAAAGACACACTCTTCCCCATATACCAACTTAAACTGGGTGTGGCATGTAGCTCTCTTAAATGTCGTGTTATAAGCCTAAATTGCCACATAAAATTTGTTATCCCAATCTTGCGTACTTTTAGACACTAACTTGGATAAGATCCCTACAAGATCTTTATTTGTACTCTCGATGACCATTTGCTTGAAGATTATATATGGGGTGGTTTTATTGTGTATAATCTTCAAAGCTTCCATTAATATTACTATAACATATTTAGAAAGTGTGTTCCTCGGTCAAACACTAACTCCTTAGGTGTACCAAAACGACAAACAATTTGCTCCATAATAAAAATAGCCATCTCCTTAGCATTATCCTTCATCATTGTTCAAGCTTTAGACTAGTTCAAAAACTAGTTCATCACTACAATGATATAGCACTTCTGTGTAGTTAATGAAGGGTGTTTTGGTCCAACAAAATCAATATACCATTTTTCGAAGGGTAATGTAACTAAAATAGGATTCAATAGCTACTTATGATTCTCCTTGGCATCGTATCTTTGACAGATATTACAATGCTTAACATAATTGAAAGCATCTTAGAGAATCAATGGCTACCAATATCTAGGATGTAGAGCTTTCTGGGAAGTAAGCCCTCCAGAAAAATGTCCCCCACATGTTGAATCATTGAATTCCTCATGAACAAATGGTATCTCATCAGGTACTACACATCGATAATAAATCTCGTCGATACCTTTCTGATACAAGACACCTATTATAATCGAGAAGCATAGTGCTTGTTGCTTAATCTTTCTCTTCTCAAACTTTGATTGAGCATCCCCAACCTCTCTTGTAGATTGAAAATGTATTATAGTTGCATAACAAGAAGTGATGGAAGTTGTATCTGGTGCACAGATCGATCGCCGTATGCACGGGTAGTAAGGGTCAGAAGTCCTCAAGAACAAAAGAACTCTACTTTTTACACAAAAACCAATGAAGAAAGCTTGCACGACATGAACAAGAGACCAATTGGGTGCAACATCCCCCCATGCCTTGTGTGAGCGCTCCACAAAGCATGTATTTAATATATTATTCATCTTCAAGCTCAAATAATAGCCCAAATTACAAAATAGTACGCTTTAGCTTTTGAGTTTGCTTTTGTGCCAATAAAGAATTAAAGCTAATGGGCGCCCAAGAAGTTAGGCGGTACCCAAATACAATGTCCAATACAAGTATTTAGATCGTGCACCCATGCGCATACAAAAATAATAAATAAATATCAAGCACTTTGATAAATAAGCGTGACAAAATATAGGCGCCATGACTAAGATACGAATCCATAAAAAATTGACGATAACTTGAATACACGCTATCCTCCAACGCTTCCCAATGCCACCTCTACTCGCCCTACACATCTGTAATGTGTCCACTTGTATCTTCAGGACACATCTTAGCAGTCCATTGAAAAAGATGTCTAGAAAGCTCCGCCCGGCACTCCCATGGAATGTTACGAGGTTTGCGATCTAGGGCTTTCCACGTTTGCCATGTAGCGGAAGTATTTCGACCGTTCCCACTTAGGATCGACCTGAATTAGGGTTTTCTTTATTGGTCATTTCCTAACGAAAACTAGCGTCGGACCGAAGAGAACTACTTTACACAAAAAGGGGCCAGGTCCGAAGCGGATTCACACTATACTTGGTTCAAGGAGAATGGGAAACTAGAGGGATGCAAAGCTCAACCTCTCTGCCATAAGACATAGTCCCATTCCGTTCCCCTAAAACGATGTAAATCGGGTTCAATCATAACTCTAGGTCAACACTTTTGTTGTTCGTGTTCTTTGACGATCTTCACGCTATCCATCGTGATTTGAGAAAAGTTCCCGGCCAACTGGGACCACCCATCCGTAGGACGGCGGACCTATGGCCCATCCTCCGCACTTTCCTTGGGTTGTTTTAGTTATTTAATTACCTAACACATTAGTTGGACATGTAACAACTAGCTTCTTTAATTAACCCGTTAGGCACTGGTTCCTTTATGTAATCTTATCACTTGACATAGAAAAACAATATCAAACAAGTTTCTTATTAACAAGTTATCATATTTATCTTTGAAATATAGAGAGTCTAGCCTGTAGGCTTATCCACAATCCGCCCAAAGGCTATCGAGCAATCCACAAGGATCACTAATCCAAGTTTCCGCCCATAGACTAGTATGCGGGCCTTGAGATCCAATCCCGAGTCACGTTAGCCTCTTGTGCAGGGCCCGAAAGGCGAGGGATTTACGGCCAGAGACCCCCCTAGCACCCAAGCGTCCTCTTGCTCCAAGTAGTGCTCAACGGAGAGACCTCTCAGGGGGGTTCGGTCCACTTTCCCGGCGCAGTTAACAACCCCCTTGGTTAGGGTCAGGCAGGCAGTCGGGGGTAACTAAAGCTGCCTCTCCCTTCAAGCCTTCAACCTGAAGTATAGATATCCATTTATCTTTTAATTCATTGATCAAACAAAGCCAAACAGTGCTCTCGAATCTGTAGCCATCACAAACATTCCCATTGATAGTTTTTGTTGGCAAACTGCTAAGGAATGAATCCTTCCTTTCGAATGCATCCAGCACTCGATCTGGGATGACTTGCAGCTTGGCAAGATCCCCTATATCCTGGGTCAAGGCGTACCCTATTAACCCGACTTGGTCAAACCTTAAGTTCATTGGTTATTTCTGGTGCGCAGATCGGACGCAGATAGCTCACGTGGTGAATTCCCAAAGGTCCCCAAGAACAAAGTACTCTACTTTTTAGCACAAAAACCAATGTAAAAGCAAGCACGACATGAGACAAGAGACAAATTGGGTTCAATCTCCCCCATGCCTTGTGTGAGCGCTTCACAAAGCATGTATTTAATGTATATTTCCAATCTTTATGCTCAAAAATAGCCCAATTACAAAAATATGACAAGCTTTTAGCTTTTGAGTTGCTTTCTACCAAAAATAGGAAAATAAAGCTAATGGACGGTGCCCATAGTGTCTGGCACGCCCAATCTCAATGTCCAAATAGAAATAACATATCCAGGCGCATAAGCGCATACAAAATAATAATAAATAATCGATGTCTCTATAGACATAACAAAATATAGGCGTGGCGCCTATCAAAATATAGTCCAAAGATCGAAAACCCGCTAGACTCCAATGCTTTCCTCCGCCACTACTGCTATCTCTACACATCAACTGAAGCATTCACAATCGTTAGTAAAATAACACAATTAAACCGACAAAAGTGAATACCTAGCAGTCTTCAGCTACATAAATAAATCAACTGGTTAGAAATAAATCCTAACCTTAATTTATTACGAGTGCGCACTCTAAACTCATAAACGTTTATTAATTTAATATGCATTTTGCGGAATCACCCGCTATGGAATCACCCATGTACACACTAAATTAATGAAACGCCCAAAAAGGACAGGCGTCCCCATCAACTTCTCGCACAAAGAATCCTCTTTGCGTATGAGCCCCGGTCATCTAAGTTTACGGAATCCACCGTAAAACCTCACGGAATCCACCGTGGAATATGCCTCCTGGCATCATACCCCCGGGGTGGGATAGCAATTGACCTCAATTGCTATTAGCTCAATGTGGAGCTAACAGAGTGGGAAAAGCATTTAGGTCTCTAGCGTGCATCCATTGTGCTTCTTCTACAGGATGGTTCTTAAATTTCACGAGATATCTAGAATACCTTCGGCCAGTTCTAGTGGTCATGTAGTCAGTGTCTATAATGGCTTCTGGTTCAAGTATTTCAGTCTCTTCTTCTAGTAAAGGTGGGTTTTCATAGACAGGGTGGATAGGTAATTGGCCTTTAAATGGTCTCAATAAACTAATATGAAATGTATTATGAATTTTCCAATGGGATGGCAGTTCTAACTTGAATGCATTGTCATTAATCTTATGAATGATTCTAAATGGTTCGTAGAATCTAGGGGCTAATTTAACAACTGGATGTCTATCTACACTTTGGAGTCTACGCTTTTCTATTCTAAGCCAAACATAATCATCAACTTTGAAATTCATGGCTTGTCTTTTCTTGTTGGCTTGTTTGGTATATGATTGTTGGGCTTTAGCAATCATATCCTTTACTTCATCAAAAATAGTATTATGCATAACAGCAATATCATCAGCAGTCTGTATTCTATTAGACAAAGATGCAACAGGTGTAGATAATCTATGTCCATAAATAACTTCAAAAGGTGCTTTCTTTGTAGATGTGTGCGGTGTATTGTTATATGCAAACTGTAATAAATGTAAATGAGTATCCCATGTCTGAGGTTTAGAGATAGTGTATGCACGTAAAAGATCTAAAATAGTGCTGTTTGTGGCTTCTGTTTGTCCATTTGTTTCTGGATGAAATGCAGATGAGAAATCAATCTTTGTGCCTAGATTTGCAAACAGTGTAATCCAAAAATTATTACAAAATCTAGAATCTCTATCTGAAATAATCACTTTCGGCAATCCATGGTTAGTAAAAACAGTTTTCAAAAATAGCTGTGCTGCTTGTGATGCTGTTAAAGTTTTCTTACATGCAATGAAATATGCTTGCTTACTAAATCTATCTACAATTGTCCAAATCATGTCATGGTTAGATTTAGTATTTGGTAAACCAGTAATAAAATCCATAGATATATGTTCCCAAGGTTTAGATGGAATAGATAAAGGCATTAATAATCCATACTGTTTACCATGATGTCTCTTTATTCTTTGACAAATCAAACATTCAGAAACAAAATTAGACACATCTGCATCCATATGCGGCCAATAAAAATCTTCAGTTAACATGCGTAATGTAGAAATGATACCTCTATGACCTTGATATGGGGGACAATGAATTTCATTCAAAACAAAAGATCGGAATGGAATAGTAACACACAGTCTCTTTTCAAAGAACATGAATCCATCATTATATGACAATGAATCAACAGGAATGAAATTATTTTGAACTAATTTTTGCCAATCAGAATGAAAAGTAATATCCTGGTGATATGTGTCTTTCATAGCAATCAAAGAATCAAAAGATATGATAGAAATGTTATGAATTGCAGGTCTTCTACTCAATGCATCGGCAACTACATTTTCTTTTCCAGGTTGGTATTGAATGATAGGATGGAAACTTTGAATGAATGAAGCCCATTTGATATGACGGTCAGAAATTTGGGGTTGGCTAAGTAGATGTCTAATGCTTTGCTGGTCGGTCTTTATCATGAATTCTGAACCCATTAAATAATGCTTCCATTGTTTTAATGCTTGAACAACTGCTGAGAGTTCCTTGTCATAAGTGGAATATTTAAGCTCAGAGGGTTTCAGCTTAGAACTAGAATATGCTATTGGATGGTTGTCTTGCATTAGCACGGCTCCTATTCCTGATCCGCTAGCATCGGTCACAACTAGAAAGAATGGTCTATTAAAGTCAGGCAATTGTAGAACAGGGGCATTGGTCAATGCACGTTTAAGTAAATCAAAGGATTTCTGCTGGTTTTCAGTCCATTGATAAACAATGCCTTTCTTAAGAAGTTTGGTCAGTGGTAAAGCAAGTAATGAGAAATTACGTACAAACTTCCTATAGAAACTAGCAAGACCAAGGAATGAGCATAGTTCATGTACATTTTTAGGAATAGGCCAATGCAATATTGCATCAATTTTCTTAGGATCAACTTTTATTCCTTCTTTTGATACAATATGACCTAGATATTCTATTTCTGTCTTAAAGAATTCACTCTTGTCAGGATTTGCAAACAATTGATTTTCTTTCAGTAATTGAAAAACTAATGATAAATGCTCATAATGCTCTTTTTCACTTTGACTGAACACTAAAATATCATCAAAGAAAACAATCACACAATATTGATATTTTAGAAAAATACGGTTCATCATTCTACTGAAAGTAGCAGGTGCATTAGTTAATCCGAATGGCATAACTAAGAATTCGTAATGGCCAAACTGTGTCCTGAATGCAGTCTTAAATATGTCGGATCTATCTAACCTCACCTGATGATATCCAGATTTAAGGTCAATTTTACTAAATATAGAAGATCCTTGTAGTTTGTCCATAAGGTCGTCAACTCTAGGTATAGGATACCTATTCTTTACAGTGATCTTGTTTAATGCTCGGTAGTCAATACACATCTGATAAGTATTATTCTTTTTCTTGACTAAGAGCACAGGTGCACCGAATGGGGAATTGCTAGGTCGAATTAAACCTCTATTTAGTAATTCTTCTAGTTGACTCTGGATTTCTTTTTGCTCTATTTGATTGTGCCTATATGGGGCTTTGCAAGGTGGTTGTGTGCCAGGTATTAGGTCAATCTTATGGTCTTCTGGACGTGATGGTGGTAAACCTGGTGGTAGGTCTTCTGCAAAACAGTCCTTAAAATATGCAAGAAATTCCTTATGTCGAGGGTGCATATGAGTTTCTTTTGCGTGCAATTCATTCACCCAAATGAGATATGATTTAGTGTTCTTGCGTAGTGCACGTTTTGCTTGAGTATGCGAAAGCAGTGGAAACATATGAGATGCATGCATACCAAATAATGTAATAGATTTTCCTTGAAAATTTATATTTATTGTGTGTGTGGAATAATCTATATTGGGATTATGTTGGTGTCTCCATGGCATTCCTAGAATAATGTCGTTAGACTGTAATGGGACAACTAAGAAATTTCTTCTTTCAATATGTGGACCAATTTGAATTTCTAAATTTTGAACTTCTTGTGTGCCATTGTACCTAGTGCCTAAAAATGCAGCTTTTATGCGATAGTGCGTAGGTACTGTATGCAATTTCAATTCCTTTACCAATTTTGCTGAAATAAAGTCATGGGTACTACCGTCATCATGCAATATAGTTCTTTCTTTTCCATGCACCATACATTTCATAGTCAACAATGAATGTAAAGTAGGCATACCTGGTAAAGTGTCGGAAGTAGTAGTAGGATCATCTTCTTCTTCAGTGAAATCCGGCATATCCTCATGCTCGTCTTCGTCCATAGCTCCAAGGTAGTTGATATGTGCTGATGGCTTCTTTGAATGACAATTTGCTGCGAGATGGCCTGGCTGGTGACACTTGTAGCATACGATGGGCTTGGCTTTGGTCACATTATTTGCAATGGCTGGGAGTCTGGGTATATTTGGATTTGCTTGTGGAATAGGCTTAGTATTTGAATTGACAGTGGATGGTAATGCAGGTGGTTTAGGCCAATTCTTGCGGAAAGATGGTGATGAAAAATGACCTGGATTAAACCTTCTGAAATTTGAATTGAATTGTTTAGATCCATAATTACCGTTTACTTGGAATGACTGTGGTCGTCGATCTCTTCCACGTAACTTATCTTCAATGTCGTGAGCTAAGGAGATGGCATCTTCAAGGGTAGCAGGCTTGAACATATTCACCTCAGCGTAGTAATGTCCAAGAAGTCCAGACATATACTTCCGCTTATGGGTCGTCTCTGGTACGTCTTCAAGCATGCGTAGCTGTAAGAGTGCATTCCAAAAACGCTCTGTATACTGTGGAATAGGCTCACGGTCGCGCTGTTGGAGTAAATCCCATTGCTTGATTGCCTTCTCATGAAATTGCGGTGGTAGGAAATTTTGCATGAACTTCTTCTTGAAATCTTCCCATGTAGCAGGACATTCTATACTCTTGCGGACTACAGTCCACCAGAGTGATGCTCTGTCTATCAGATGATTAGTAACACACTTGATTTTATCTTTCTCAGGATAAGTTTCCTCATGGAAATAGTCATCAAACTGGCTAATGAATGATAAAACAGTCTTTCCTTCTCTTATGCCATTGAAAGTGCGAAACTTGAAACTTCGTTTACTTATCTTGGATTCCTTGCGAATGGTTTGTGCTTCAAGAGTGGCGTCGATGGTACGGCGAATCAAATCTTCAGCTTGAGGTTCTTCTTTGTCAGTGGACGCTCCTTGTAGCTTTGTCAATTGCGCTTGCAAGTCTTGCCTAGCTCTTCGCTCTTCGTCCAATTGCAACATGATAAGATCCAGCTTTTGCTCCATGGTAGGCTCGGGTAGATCGTCTTCAGCCATAGGATCATCCATATGTGGGGTAGTCATCCTGTAAAACTCAACAAACCTTTCTCACTCAAAATCAGTTAGCGGGATGAGCGTAGCTCAAATTTGGGGTTACAAGGCTATGTATTTTTTTGGGTATTTTCTTCTTCAATTTTCAGAAATTCTGAAATATTTCTGTCTCCGTTTGCTGAAAGTACTTCAACGAACTTGCAGATAGGTAAAACAGCTTGCTGCGATCAACTTTCCAGTTCAGAGTTTCTGCAAACGAACAAGTCTTCTATGAGTTTCGAGAGTTAGTCAGTTCTGATTTAGTCTGACTTGCAGAGTTGCAGACTTAGCAGACTTGCAGGGTTGTTGACTTGCTGAACTTAGCCGACTTACAGAACTTGCAGGACTTGATTCCAAGTGACTTACTGAACTTGTCTTCTAGAGCGCGAGACCCGGAGTATTTTGACTTCTCTGTCCTGTATAACTTGCAGAGTATAGAAGGACTTAAGCTTAATAAATTAAGCTTAAGCTTAATAAGCTTAAGAAAAAGGCCGCCGTTTTCTAATCGTGGGGGGGGGGCCGTTTTTTTTAAACGCAGAATTTTCGGGGGTCCTCCTCTTGCCACGACTTGACGATTTGAAGCTTAGGCTTCTCTTAAGCTCTTAAGCTTTGTAATTAAGCTTTTTAATGAAGAAGATTAGAGCTTTCTCATTGTTTTTTCAACGACTTGAAGAAGAGAATTGATGAGTGGTCCTCCGCCGACAGAGAGTGGTCCTTCGCGATCTGATAGTGGAAATAGGGGTTCTTGATCGCTAGAAGTCTGCCTGTATCGACGGTTCGCGACGAGATTGACTGTAGAGGCCGTTTGTTCCTGGAGCTCCGCCTTCGCCCGAGATTGGTAGCGATTGGAAGCCCTTGATCTCTGCTCCGCTCTGATACCACTGGTGCGCAGATCGGACGCAGATAGCTCACGTGGTGAATTCCCAAAGGTCCCCAAGAACAAAGTACTCTACTTTTTAGCACAAAAACCAATGTAAAAGCAAGCACGACATGAGACAAGAGACAAATTGGGTTCAATCTCCCCCATGCCTTGTGTGAGCGCTTCACAAAGCATGTATTTAATGTATATTTCCAATCTTTATGCTCAAAAATAGCCCAATTACAAAAATATGACAAGCTTTTAGCTTTTGAGTTGCTTTCTACCAAAAATAGGAAAATAAAGCTAATGGACGGTGCCCATAGTGTCTGGCACGCCCAATCTCAATGTCCAAATAGAAATAACATATCCAGGCGCATAAGCGCATACAAAATAATAATAAATAATCGATGTCTCTATAGACATAACAAAATATAGGCATGGCGCCTATCAAAATATAGTCCAAAGATCGAAAACCCGCTAGACTCCAATGCTTTCCTCCGCCACTGCTGCTATCTCTACACATCAACTGAAGCATTCACAATCGTTAGTAAAATAACACAATTAAACCGACAAAAGTGAATACCTAGCAGTCTTCAGCTACATAAATAAATCAACTGGTTAGAAATAAATCCTAACCTTAATTTATTACGAGTGCGCACTCTAAACTCATAAACGTTTATTAATTTAATATGCATTTTGCGGAATCACCCGCTATGGAATCACCCATGTACACACTAAATTAATGAAACGCCCGAAAAGGACAGGCGTCCCCATCAACTTCTCGCACAAAGAATCCTCTTTGCGTATGAGCCCCGGTCATCTAAGTTTACGGAATCCACCATAAAACCTCACGGAATCCACCGTGGAATATGCCTCCTGGCATCAATTTCAGTTTATCGGTTGGTCTTTAATTTCCAATCAATCTTCTTTACTCAAGAAATATACTAAATTAGGATGATTATTCAACCTCTTGCAACATAACTTATGTAAGGACCTGCGAACCTTGTTGCGAGAATTTGGCCATTCCATTGTGATCCAATCACAAGATCATATGACTCCACACTTGTTGCACAAGTGTCGCATTGAATGGAGTTACAAAACAATCTGTTCCTGATTACATTAGGCTGACGTCGTCTATCCTAGAGTTCCAAGTTCCATCTCGAAAGATTCTTAGGGACAAACCCTAGTTCACTTTCCAAATATGTTTCACTGTCCCTACATTCGGTGAATGTGGGCAAGTATTTTGCGTATAGGAGTTTCAATTTTAGCGATACGTAACAATTAGGTCACGTATTATTTCCTAGTGAATTTCTTGGAATTTAATTCATTCTAAACGAATACTCTGCGGTTTAGGTGTTTTAAACTTATGCCGATTTGTTTAACTCTAGAAGATAATTTCGAGATCGTTTCCACATGATTTGTTGTCTATGCGTAAATTGCTCTTTCAACCCTAACTTGTCGATTTAAGGTCAGGCATAGATTAGGTTAATTCCAACTAATCTTTCTATAATCTTGCAAAAAAAATTCATGCTAACAGGCAACCTTTTCTTTGATAATTTATGCAGTTGACAAACGATAATTAACTAGATTTACGCATTGTAAGGATCATTTCATGCTTTGCACTTTCCATGATGATTCATTGCGAAGAGGATATGGGTTAATAGTGCGATATGCAGTTTATACTTCTAGGCTTAAATGAAGTATACTATTTTAATGGACAATAATCTAGTTTATAATTCATTTCAATGCATAAAGCTATTTGCTAGAAATGCATTTATGCTTCCTTTATTTTGCATGTTTTATTGAAAGTATTAATGACTAAGTTCCTTTGTCGTGAGCATTTAGGACAAAATTTATATCCTATTTCTAACAATTAACCTTGCATGATTGAATTATAACAATATCAAATAAAAATTAGGAAGGAAAACCTGGGCTTGGGGGGAGATATCCACGTGGATGCCAGGAGACGACCCTCCCGCGATTGCGCCTTGGACTTTCTTAGGAGGCATCGCAATTGTAGTCTTTCCGTCATGGAAGTAGCTTTACAACTCCTCTTTGGAATTCCACTGTGGCTCCCCTGCACCGTCCGTGGAAAGTAGTTTTAGAAGGCTCCCTCCTTGAAGTAGGGATTTTGAAAGAATGGGTGTTTCAAAATCTTTTGCAAATAAGACCCATTAAAGCCATGGGAGGGGCTTAATGGCCTTATAATGGCTTGCACAAATGGGGAATAAATAAAGTGTGGAATCCCTTATGAGGGTTTTTGAGTGGGAAAGGGAGGTGTTAAAAGCCCTCAACACTCTCTTCTCTTTTACGAGTGGGGAAAAAGAACAAATCTCCAAGGGTATTTTGCATGGGGTTTCAAGAGCACAAAGGAAGGGCTTAAGGGGGTTTTTACGATAGGGGGTTTCAATATACCACAAGGGAAGGAAGATAAGGGAATTTAAACACACGGGGGAGGAGGTTTCAAACCCAAAGGGAAGGGGCTTAAGGGTTGAAATACGGGGGTTCCAAAATGGCACAAGGGAAGGGGGCTAAAATAAATTATTAAAACATGGGAGGGTGGTTCCAACTACCATGGGAAAGGGGACTTAAGTGGGTTAAAACACGGGGGAGGATGAGTGGTTTTGAAGCCAAAGAAAAAGGGAGCTAAGAAGGCCCCCCCTTTGGAAGCTTCTAAGCTTCCAGAAGCTTACGTGGGAGGGGGGTATTAAGGCCGTCAGTCGATGGCGAATTTAGGCGACAGCGCGGCGGTTCAGCAACCCTCCTCCGTGTGCAGAGTGCTCCCTCAAGCCCTCTCTCTCTCACATCGACTGCTCAGAGTGGCGGAAGCACTCCCTTCATCCTCCTCCAAGCGGCAGCAGCCCAAGGTTCAAATAGGGAAGGGGAGGGGGGATCCTCCCTCTCCTAACGTGTCGACGGGCACGTATCATTGCTCTTGGCAAGCTCCAGCAAGGAGCTTGCCTACTTACTAATCCCCCTCTTCCTCCAGCTTGACTGTCGGCGGCTGGAGGAGAGGGAAATTTAAATTCTTTTTCTTTTATATCATTAAAAGCAATTATCCCTATCATTATCCTACCCTTAAGAGGGTTTCATATGCGAATGGTCTATTTATCCTTTTAGAGTTGTTACATTCTCTCCCCCTTAGAGGAATCGAGATGTCCTCATCTTGAGATAAACTGGGGATATTGATGGTTGAGAGTGCCTTTATCTATCCAAGTGGCATCCTCTTCAGGATAATCTTTCCACTGGACGAGGCATTCTCTCAAGGTTCTAGATCTTAATTGTCTCTCCCTAAGGTCTAAGATCCTATTAGGCCTTAGTTCAAGGACTCCTTGACTAGGCATTACAACTTGTTGGTCATTGAGTACATGGTTAGGATTAGGTACATATTTCTTCAATAGACTGATATGGAATACATTGTGAACCTTTAGGTTCTCAGGGAGTTGCAATCTATAAGCATTAGGTCCTAGGCATTTGAGGACCTTGTACAGTCCACAATACCTTGGACTTAGCTTCTTGTAATCTCCTAAGGATAGGAAACTCTTCTTAGGATGTATGCGAATGAAGAAAATGTCTCCTTCTTTGAAGATTCTATCTTGATGCTTCAAATCCGTGTATGCCTTCTGTCTATCCTTGGCAGCTTGGATGTCCTGTCTTATTGACTTTACTTGGTCATCCATCTCTTCCAACATTTGCCTTGAAGCTTCAACCCTTATGGTTGGATCTGAGAAGTTTAGGGGACTTCGACAGTCATGACCATACAATGCTTGGAAAGGGGTCATCTGAATGCTTTGCTGGTAAGAAGTATTGTAGGCAAATTCAACCAAAGGCAAGTATTGAATCCACCTCTTCGGCTCTCGACAACAGTATGCCCTTAGCATATCCTCGATGACTTGATTTACCCGCTCTGTTTGGCCATCCGTTTGGGGATGGTAAGCAGTGCTAAAACCGAGTTGAGTCCCAATGCTTCAAAGATAGCTCTCCAGAAGTGTGAGGTGAAGAGAGAATCACGATCACTAATGATTATTCTAGGTAAACCATGTAGCTTGAATATCTCCCTGATAAACAATCTTGCAATGTCTGAGGCTTTATAGTTTGTCTTTATTATTGGAATAAGGTGTGCAACCTTAGTAAGCATGTCAACCACAACCATGATGGAGTTGTATCCTCCCTGGACTTGGGGTAGGCCTACAACAAAGTCCATACTGATGAATTCCCATTTCATTTGGGGAATGTTAAGCGGTTGCAGTTTCCCTAGCATCTTGACATGTTCGGCTTTGATACGTTGACAAGACAAACACTCGGTGACATATTTGAGAATGTCACCTTTAAGCCTCTCCCAATGGTAGCTCTTCCTAACTGCATTAAGAGTTTTGGCATAGCCAGGATGTCCTGAGAAAGGGGAATCATGAGCTTCCCACAATATCTTCTGTCTAAGTGACTGACTCGCTGGTATACACAGCCTTGTTCTATAGTAAACAAGTCCACTATTAATAGAGATTTGCGTGCAGCTTTTGGTTCTGATCTTTGATAGAGATCTCCCTTAGCATTTTTTGGTAGGCCGGATCATGGCATGCATCCTCTCTAGCTAACTCAAGTATTGGGTTGTTTGGCATAGATACTTTTGTAGCTAGAGATCTGGCTGTTGATGGATTCTGCAAGATTAGGGAATTAGGGAATGCCTTGCGACTAAGTGTATCGACAACTACATTCTCTTTTCCTGGTCGGTACTTGATTTCAAAGTCATATTCCTCCAACACTTCAATCCATCGACGTTGCCTCATGTTGAGCTCATTCTGGGTAAAGATCCATTTGAGACTCTTATGGTCAGTTACTAGTGTAAACTTGTTACCCAACAGGTAGTGTCTCCAAAGCTTTAGAGCATGGATGACAGGTAGCAATTCCAGATCATGTGTAGCATAATTCTTCTCATGACTCTTCAATTTACTTGAAGAGTATGCTACAGGATGACCTTCTTGCATGAGTACACACCCCAAGGCAAGTATGCTAGCACCAGTTACTACCTCGAACTCTGTATTGAGGTCTGGAAGTTTTAGAATAGGTGTTGATACCAAACTTTGCTTAATCTGTCGAAGCTATTTTGTTCAGGAGTTGACCATGAAATGGAAGTTTGCTTCTTCAATAAGTCCATTAGGGGTGCTGCAATCAAAGCATAGTTTTTTATGAAGAACCTATACCATCCTGTCAATCCTTGAAAGCTGCGTATTTCTTTGAAAGATGTTGGTATTGGCCATTCGAGCACATCTCTGACCTTGGCTGGGTCCACTAAGATTCCTTCCGCTGATACTATGAATCCCAAATATTCAATCTAACGTTTGAAGAATGCACACTTCTTCATCTTAGCATACAGCTTATGTGACCTCATTGTCTCAAGGACAATCCAAAGTTGGGGTTCATGATCTTCTTCATGCTTAGAATAGACTAAAGTATCGTCGAAGAAGACAAGCACGAAATCATCAAGATATGGCCTAAAGATATCCTGCATTAACGTGTTGAAGGTGGCAGGTGCATTCGTAAGTCTGAATGACATAACTAGAAACTCAAAGTGCCCATATCTTGTATTGAAGGCAGTCTTGGGGATATCTTCTTCCTTGATCCTTATCTGATAGTAACCTGACCTGAGATCAATCTTGGAGAAGATCTTTGCACCCTGAAGACGATCAAGAAGCTCATCTATTCTAGGGATAGGGTACTTGTTCTTGACTGTTGATTGATTCAACCCTCGGTAATCAATACATAGTCGAAGTGTCCCATCTTTCTTTTTCTAGAATAGTACTGGAGCTCCCCATGGTGAACTGCTAGGCTGGATGTAGCCCTGATCTAGCAGTTGCTTGAGTTGTTCCTTCAGCTCAATTTCTTCTGGTATGGACATTATATAAGGTCTCTTTGCAATTGGCGCAGCTCCTGGTACTAACTTGATCTCATGATCCACTTCTCTTTGAGGTGAGAGTTCTGTCAGCTCTTCAGGGAATACGTCCGCGTATTCCTTTAGCAAGGTAGGTGCTTCTACTATGGCTATTTCTAATCTTTTTGCACAAGCTGGTGAGATAAAGGAATGTGTACTTCCACAATCAATTAAGGTCTTGAAACTTTTACCTTGATAGTCCGACAGTGTCTGAATCACTGAGAATTGGCGATTCGGGCCTTTCTTGTATAGAGCGGCATGGACTGTCGCCCTTTCAAACTCTGCTTCTTTGGGACATTGCCTCTTGAAGTGACCGAGTTCCTTGCAGTGGAAACAATGGAAGTTTCGGCCATTGCTTTGAGTAGGAACAAAGTTGTTGACGTTATTAGTCCTTGCTTTCTTTCTTTGTCCCTGATTATGACCTTGAACTCTCTTCATTTGAGGTCTGAATGCTCCTCTGTTCGGGTCATTATAAGACCAAGTTTTGTTACCCCTTGGTCTAGATTGTATCTCCTGAATTATAGGTGCCGCTCGAATGAGTGCGTCCTGAAGGTCTTGTGTTCCATTATATCTCGTACCTCTTGTGTTACATTATATCTTGTACCTAGGAATGCAGCCTTGATGCGATAATTTGTAGAAACAGTTTGTAAATTCAATTCTTTGACTAACTTTGCAGAAATAAAGTCATGTGTGCTCCCATCATCATGTAAAATAGTCTTTTCTTTACCATGCACAAAACATTTCATTGTTAACAAAGAATGGGGAGTTGGCATACCTGGCAAAGTATCCGAAGTAGTACCAATATCGTCATCATCTTCTGCAAAGTCCGGCATTTCCTCACGTTCTTCTTCTTCTATTGCACCCAGATAATTGATATGGATAGGTGGCTTTTTGGTTTGACAATTGGCTACTAGATGTCCAGGTTGATGGCATTTGTAACAAACTGTGGGTTTTGCTTTGGATACATTATTGGTAATAGCAGGAAGCTTAGGAATGTTGGGATCTGACTGTGAGGATGGCTTAGGGTTTGGATTGATGTTTGATGGGGCAAGGAAGGTGGTCGTGTCCAAGATTTATGGAATGAAGATGGAAGAAATGACTTTGATTGAATCTTTGAAAATTTGAATTGAATTGTTTGGAACCAAAGTTATCATTAGTTGGAAATTGTTGTGGTCGCGTGTCTCATCCTCGAATCTTGTCTTCTGTGTCATGAGCCAAGGAAATTGCATCTTCAAGTGTTGTTGGCTTGAACATATTGACTTCCGCATAGAAATGTCCAAGTAGGCCAGACATAAACTTGCGTTTATGAGTTGCTTCAGGTACATCTTCGAGCATGCGTAGTTGTAGTAGGGCATTCGAGAAACATTCAGTGTATTGAGAAATAGGTTCGCGATCCCTTTGTTGTAGAAGATCCCATTGCTTAATGGCTTTTTCATGGAATTGAGGAGGAAGGAAATTCTGCAAAAAATTCTTTTGGAAAGACTTCCATGTAGTGGGACAATCAATGCTCTTGCGGATCACAGTCCACTATAAGGATGCTCGGTCAACTAAATGGTTAGTGACATATTTAATTTTGTCTTTCTCAGCATATATTTTTTCATGGAAGTAATCATCAAATTGACTGATAAAAGCAAGTACAGTCTTTCCATCGTGTGATCCATTGAAAGTACGCAATTTTAAGTTTCTTTTACTTATCTTTGTTTCTTTGCGAATGGATTGGGCTTCAAGTGTTGCATCGATGGTACGTCGTATAAGATCTTTGAGTTGCGATCCATCTTGGTCGATGGTAGATCGTTGCAGATTGGCCAATTGAACTTGCAAAGCTTGTCGGGATCTTTGTTCTTCTTCAAGCTGCATCATAATCAAATCCAACTTTTGCTCCATCGTTGGTTCGAGTAGATCTCCTTCAGCCATAAAATCATCCATGTTTTGATTAGTCATCCTGAAAAATTTCAAAAGACCTCACACTCTCAAAATCTTATTAGCGGGATGAGCGTAGCTCAAAGGCGGGTATACAAGGCTTGTATATTTTGTTTGGCTTTTGTAGTCTTTCTCCTTTACAATTGCGGTATTCGTTGTCATAACCATCTTCCAAGGGAATAGTGTTGCGTAGAAATTGCGTATAATCTACATATGAACTCCTGGATTTGCTGAAACTAGTTCAGTAAGTTTGCAAGTGTGAATAGGGACTTCCAGAGAGTAATAGACTGGTTCGTGTGCTTCTGCGTGTGAACTGCCGCTATGGTAATAGTTGGAGATGACCTTTGTAACTTTGGTGACTTGCAGAACTTGGAAAGCTTAGAATTTAAAGCTTAAGGAACTCAATTTGATTTTCATGGACGTGAGTATGTTGGTGGCGGAATCGGCGGCCGTCAGTTTATACTGACGCCACAGGCGAAAAATTTCGATTGAAGAAGCTTTTAAATAAGCTTATTATTAAGCTTAATAAGCTTTGCATTAAAGCTTTGAAAGCTTTTTGCTATGGAGAAAAGTTTGCTTATCTGTGTATTCACGACTTGTTAAAGGAGCTTGGCCGCCGGTCCTTCACCTACTATAGAGACTGGTCTTTCACAATCAGAGGGTGTAGAAGGGGGTTCTTGACTGCCACGAACACGCTGGTATCGACCGTTCGCGATGAAACTGATCCTAAAGCTCGATCATTCCACGAGCTCCACCTTTGCGCGAGATGGTAAGCGATTGGAAGCTCTCGATCTCAGCTTCGCTCTGATACCACTGGTGCACAGATCAGTTGCCGTATGCGATGATGCCAGGAGGCATATTCCACGGTGGATTTTGTGAGGTTTTGTGGTGGATTCCGTAAAATTTTATTATTATTATTACCGAGGCTCATACACAAAGTGGATTCTTTGTGCGAGAAGTCGATGGGGACGCCTATTCTTTTCAGCTGTTTTGTTAATTTTATGTGTACATGGGTGATTCCATAGCGGGTGATTCTGCAAAATACATATTTAAATTAAAAAACATTTATGAGTTTAGAGTGCGCACTCGTAATAAATTAAGATTAGGATTGATTTCTAACCAATTTATTTTTGTAGCTGAAGACTGCTAGGTATTCACTTTTGTTGATTTAATTGTATTATTTTTCTAACAATTGTGAATGCTTCAGTTGATGTGTAGAGCGAGCAGAGGTGGCATTGGGAAGCATTGGAGGATAGCGTGTATTCAAGTTATCATCAATTTTTAATGGGCATGTATCTTAGACAGGGAACCTATATTTTATCGCACTTATTTATCAAAGCGCTTGATATTTATTTATTATTTTTGTATGCGCATGGACGCACGATTTAAATACTTGTATTGAACATTGTATTTGGGTACTGCCTAACTTCTTAGTTGCACATTAGCTTTAATTATTTATTGGCACAAAAGCAAACTCAAAAGCTAAAGCGTGCCATTTTGTAATTTGGGCTATTATTTGAGCTTGAAGGTGAATAATATATTAAATACATGCTTTGTGGAGCGCTCACATAAGGCATGGGGGGAGATTGCACCCAATTGGTCTCTTGTTCATGTCGTGCAAGCTTTCTTAATTGTTTTTTGTGTAACAAGTAGAGTTTTTTTGTTCTTGGGAACCTTCTGACACTCACTACGCGCACATACGACGATCGATTTGTGCACCAGTATCAATATTAAATAAACCTTTCATGTCACTTCGTTTAGTCAAAATTTCATTTGGCTTCCTCAAATCCACAAGGCATTCCATAATGCCCTATAGCTTTGCTGGCTTACTCTTAATCTCATAATCAAACTCTTGCAAAATGATTAACCACTTTGCTAGATAGTCAAGCAACTACAACTTGTTCATCAATAGTCTAAGTTCTTCTGCCTTCATAAAAAATACCATATTCTCATAGAGAATATACTGCTGAATTTCTTTGTCGTAAAAACCATTCCAAGATGCAATTTCTCCAGATAAGTATAATTAATTTTAGATATTTATAATTTACGACTAACAAAGGAAATTGGATGATACAATTTCTCTTCCAAAATTTAGGCTAAACATAAGCTAATACTATGCATTATTATTGTTCAAAATATATAGAAGAACTCACCTCTTTTGGGTGCTTTTAGGATTGGTGTCTCTGCTACTTCCTGCTTCACATCCTCAAATGACACTTGACATGCTTTTTTCCAATCAAATAAACAATTAAAACATAATAGATTCATTAATGGCAACATTGTTTTGCTAATGCATTGATCAATATCCAATAATATCCCATTGATGTGATAGAAAGATATGTATCTCTTTTGGAGTATCTGATGGGCTCATAGTGACTATAACCTTTATCTTTTCAAGGTCAATCACAATACCAGCCAAACTAACCACATGGCCTAGTAACAACCCATAGGTCATCCCAAAGATGCAGTCTCATTGATTAATAGGAGCAATGCAAAACTATTTGCAACACTTAAAACATTTTCTTAAAATGATCAACTATCTATCCCTTATGGTAGATGCCTCTAGATCATCGATGAAAACTTTTAACTCCTCTAGGGAGATGTCACAAAAAGTCTTCTCGGCTTTCATTGCCAAGAATCGGGAACATTGCATAACCCAAAGGCCATCACATGATACAAAAAGGTACTAAAGAGAGTGATGAATGTCGTGTTTTACTTATTTTCCTTTGCACAATAGCCATTTGGTTGTATCCAACAAAGCAATCCATAAATGAATAGATTTTTCGACATGCTAATTGATCTTAAATCTCATCAATGAATGGTAATGGATAGTAATCCTTAATTGTTTGCTTATTAAGTTCTCTGATCTCTACATAATGCCAAATTTAATTATTCTTCTTATTTCTATAAATGACTACTTAACACCACTCTCTGTTCCAGCAATTTGTCAATTCCTAGAATAGTCCGTCCCTTAGTTGAAAGGCATCCCAAGGTCCAACTCAATTACATCCACGTCCCTTATCCTTTCTTGAGCCTCCATCGGTTCATTAAAAGTTACCTAATAGATAATCCTCTGTAGTGGACCCCTCTTTGGATTTGTTACTTGATGACGTCTCACTAGTAGATGGATCATATAATGTATCTAACTTTGAGGCATCTACTACTACACATCTAGCATCTCTACCAAAGATCAACCAACCAATGGGTATGTCAACCTAACAGTCCACTTGTAAGATCCATGGTCTACTTAGAAATACTTGGTAGCTCGTCCACCTTGCAAACCTAATAATCCTAAAGTCCAAAATGCATTCCACATTAATGATAGTCATGTAGACTTTAGTGATGCAACCTTTAGGTTGTCTTAAGCTTTCATCAGTCATTTGGAGAATGGTGGAGATATCCTTTTGGATTTCCAACCCTAGCCTCTCCATCAATTCCAAACTCATAATCTTGGCAAAGGATCACGTATCTACAATACCATGTTCCATTAATATGCCATCAACATACGTTTCTACCCTTGCACAATGCTTTTCAGCATGCTCAGCAAACCGATCATCTCCTACCCGAGCTATACCCAAGGGCTCCACAATATACCTAGTGCAAAAAATATTATTAAACTCTTTACAAACTCCTAGGGATAAATTGATTAACTGCACAAGATTTACATCTGGCTTAACCTCGCAAAGAGAATTTGCTAGATTGAATTCATGATAGTTAGCAATAGCTCTCTTTTCCAGCCTAATCGTTCTCTCATTTGGTCTTTGAGCATGCCTTGGTGCTTCCTTCTTGGGCTTTGCCTTCTTCTTTGAAAATTCCTTATCTTTTTTAGGGTTAGCTTTGGTATTAATAGCTTTTAGAGATCAACCTTCCATGTCACGATTAATGACCTAGACAGGTTTTACCTTGTCTTTGTCACCATCTTTACCCTTTTGACCTCTTATACTGACCTGTAAATTGGAAGCTTTGATGCCATTGACATGTACAACTTCAATAAGGCTAGCTCCAATGCCACTAGGTAGCTCCTTTACGATAGCCTTCCCTCTTCACAATAATTATTTTGGTCCCTCATTGTATTGTAGATTATTCCCTTGCACTCAATGGTTGACTAGACCTTGTTGTTTACTTCCTTTTACTGGAGAGAGCTAATCTTGCTCTCCAACATGTACTGGCTAAGTGGCGAGACTTTTTGCATATGTTACATTTAATATTTGGGCAATTTCTAGGAAAATTTTTGCCACCATACCACTTACATGTGAACCTTGAGGGGGCACCCTCTTTATAGCATCAAGTCCTTATCAAATTCTACTACTTCAAGAAATTGACATCAGTAACTATTTTCCTATATTATTTGGTGATGATGTCAGTATGGTGCTTCATCATATCCTTAATTTTACTAAGGACATTCGAGGGACTTGACTCATAGCCGTGATCGTCTACCTATCATTCCATTGGCCTAACCACTTGATTTGGAATTGACTGCTAATTCTTTGGAACAATATTAAAATTTGTCATTTGGCTTTAGACATTTGGTAGAGTGATCTGTTGTGACCATAGGCATGGTCAAATTGGAAGGATTTGGCAACATGGTGGCATTCTGAATCATACTTCCTCTCATTGGAAGTACTCATGGATGTTACTTAACCTCCATTTGTCAATGCCAAAATATTTCCATCACCTACACTTGGATTCTAGTTTTCCTAGAGGTATAAGCTCAAACCCTTTCACTCCTTGTGTGATGATGAAATTCAAAGGAGAAACTTTTGATTATAATTCTTTCTATCTTTTTCCCTTGAATCTGTTGCATGGTCCTATGAGGTTCTTCTTTCTTCAATTAGAACATACCTTGGCTACAACATCTAGTGGCCATCTACTTCCTTAGGAATAGTTGCAAGTTGCTTCATCAAAGAGCATACAAGTCTTCTTCAACAAGTTCCGGTTCTTCTTCAACAACAATTTCATAAAAATTGGGGCAATGTGCTTCAATGAGGCTCAAAGTTCAAATCTTCATTGTAGACACTGCAATGCACCAATCATCTTGTGCACCAAGTTTTATTATTTGGACTCAGCCTTCTGATCTACGGCAAGTTTTATTATTTTCACTCAACCTTTTGATCTCGTACTTCCATTTCTCCTTGTAAGGTAGTATTCCTTATTGTATATCACCTTTGTTACTTGACTTGCCAAAAAAAAAGAGGAAAAAATAGAAAAAATAGAGAAAGAAGAAAATAGAGAAAAAGAAATATGTGCTCATATGCACTACACCTCACTTAGTTGTCCTCAAGTTGGATTCTTCCAGTGGCTTTCTCAGTTGGCTCTGTCTCTAAACCCCTAGCCCTTTTTCCACTTCCATACACATTTACTTGGGGCACATCAAGGTCATGACATACCTAGGGAGCCTTGGCTCACCTTGGTTAGACCTCTCTCCTTGCGTCACGTACACTTTTTCCATCTCATCATAGTACCTACAACTCAAATCCAACACAAGCTGGAAAAGGTTCTTCAATCTAGATATCACAATTGCATCAGCTACCATGAGTGGTTGGTCCAATGGAGAACCATGTGCTTCAAGAGTATATTGCATTGCACTCTCTAGCTCCTATCCCTCTTTCATTGGTGTTTTTCCATACTCCTCATCAACAATCCCTTTTACCTTAGAAACGACAATTCTTCCCATCCTCTTCATCAGCTTAAGATCCCTTGCTTCATCTGCCAACATCATTAGAAGCACCCTTGAAGCAATCTTCTAACTATGTATTAGACCATGTATGCACACACACTCATTGTCAATATTTGCACCATAAACTACGCATGAGTTTGGGTCCTCAAGTGTGGAAAAACACTTCAGGCTAGGGCCTAGAGTTTGATACATCTCCCAAACCAACATCTTCACATGTCCTTTGCACCACAAAAAAAGACTAGAACTTTCCCCTCTAGGAAGTGATTACACGTGAGGTCTTACTTTGCAAGTACAAAAGTTTGTGGAGGATCAAACATCATCATTGATACATCAACACTACATCACCCATCCTCTGTAATCTCCCATTCATCTTCAATGACCATTTCGTCAAGTGTATCTTCAATGACACCATGCAATATCCCTTCCTTCACCATCAAGACTACCACTTGATCACGATTATTCCTAGCATTTTGTGTTTTTGGTGCAAGCTACAACATGCTACCTATGACGTGAGTGCCATGGGATGGGCACTACTCTAGAGGGAAAATAATGCTAACAATATTATTTTGGGCACTTGTGTATTATTTTTTACTCATGGACATCATCATATTATCATGGATGTATTATTTTGTGAGAGCCTTGGCCACTCCTGTGCAAATTGTGTTGATCTCTCATAGTTGTTTTTATTGCACCCGCAAGTGTTGCATGGGTTGCGCACATGGATTTGTGATTAGATTAGCATAGGATTGGTCTATTTAGGCTAAGGTTGAAGCATGCTTCAAGGATTGACCAACCTAGAGCCAAGTGGGTAGGATGCCCAAGAGAGGTTGCAAACCCGAATTCACAATTGTGGAAACCCTAAACAAAAAATGGACACAAACCCTAAAAGAAAAACACAAACCCTAACCCTTATTCTTGGTCTATATAAGGGTGGAAAGTCTCAATTGTATTCACCCTTTTGGCACATCCATGCTATGGAAGCTCTATCAGTGTGACTACTCAAGTTTTCCATTCTATCATCTTGCTACCATTGTGTTGAGAGTGATTGAGAGGGAGAGAGTGAGAGGTGTGTTGAGCAAGGGACTGAGGGAAGGTCAAGCTCTTTATCTTCTTGATTTTGTCATCATCTCCACTAGCTCTTCAACTTGTTGGTGTGCTTGATGGTGGTAGATGATAAGTCTAGTCTTACTTGTCATTATTCTAGGAAAGCATGTTGTATTTGGCAACAATACCATAGAATGTATGAATACAAGTGCAAGGAAAAGGGAAATGATAAAGTGTAGGACAAGAATATGATCATAACATTGTGCCTAGTAAGTTTAGTATCAAAATTGAGGATATTAATGTAGTACAAATGATATATCTAATGATCTTATCTTGGCAGCTTCTTCTTTGGATGTTTCACAACTAATTAATTCTTTGTAAGGATATACCTAGTGTTGGCTAATAGATTTAGGGGTTTCCTTTTATGTGACGTCTCATAGAGAATGGTTTTACTCCTATCATAATATTACTAGATCTCTCTGTTTGGGTAATGATGTGGCATAAGAGATCATCAATATTGGTGATATGTGTTTGTATTTTGGTTTTAGAAGCATATTCACTCTTCATGATGTTTGTCATGTATCACCTCTCACAATGAGCCTTATCTTAGCCACCAATAGCTGGCACCTTGCATGATATAGGTTATCTTTTCTCTTTTGGTAATCTCTCATGGAAGATATCTCGTAAAAATCCTATTATTGCATGTGGTACTAAGTCTAGTATCTTGTATTCTTAGCTTTTATTAAGGTAAATTGACCATGTTTTCGTTGTGGTTGTGGTTCCACATGTATCTCTTTAGCATTGGTGCCTTGGACACATGTCTTTGAAAGAATTGGAAATGCTTACCAATTTCTAATATCTTTCCCCCTAGACTATAAGTTTGGCTCTTGTTCATTTGGATTTATGTGGTTGCATGCCCCGTCAGTCATCACTACATGGAGTGACTATTTGATAATATTGTACTTATTTAGAAATTGAATCAACAAATACTTTTCTTCTACTAGCATCTCATGATGCATGTTTTGGACTTTTATTATATGCTCAACTTCTATATGAGTTAATGATATATTTCTTAGCACATTTGACTAGAAGGATGGCATGGTTATACCCTACCACCCATTTTCTCCCCTTTTGTAATGTGCCTACCTATCAGCTGTCCAGCCACGTTTTAGCGGTCCATTGAGAAATGAATCTAAGTGTCGTTGCGGGGAACTCTCATGGAATGTTTCGCGGTTTGTCACCTAGGGTTTTCTGAGTCCACCTTGCGATGGAACATTTGCGGCCGAACCCATTAGGATCGACCTAAAATCTTGATTCCTAGTGGTTAAGGCTTCCTAACACCATTCTAGCATCGTGGGTCCTGGACATCCTACTTTATGTAGAGATACCCAATGTGAAGTAGACCCATGCCGTACTTGGTTCAAAGAGGATGGGAAACGAGAGGGATGTGCCACTCAACCTCTCTATGCGTAGGGCATAGTCCCATTCCGGTCCCCTAAAATGAAATGAATCAAGTTCTAACTTAACAATACCTAAAGATCAAACGACAATAAAACTTTGTGAGAAGCCTCCTAGTTCTCTGGGACCACCCTATCGTAGGACAGACTTGTCGAGGCATCTGCCCACCTGCTTCCCTCAATAGGCATTCTTTAGTCATCTAATTAGGTCCTATCACATTTATGTATGATATTTAAAATCAACTTCCTTAATTAAGCCCTTAGGGAACATGGTTTTTTCACGTAATTTATAGCACACACATGAAAATAGAGTAAGCAGTCCTTTTGACAAACAAGTTTTTTAACTTATATTCAAGTTAATCTTTGTGTCCTGCCCATATAGAAGAAATTATATATCCCTTCTATTGAAATAACCGGTCCAAATCACATGGCACCACAATTTCCATCCATTATCTAGAGTAGGATCTTCCAACGTCCTAGACATTGGGCTCACAGTAGTCTACCATTCCATTCGAGACTAGGCAAGGGTTGTCTAGAGCTCCATTAGCCCACGAAACCTAGGAGTGAGACACAACTTCCGTGGTTGGCCTTTTCACCACTTGTGACCTTCAACCCGTGAATGGAGCAGTGCCCTCTCGGGTTTGAACGCGACCTGACCTTGCAGATAATCCACCCGTACAAAATATCTTTCCTTAATTAATCCAATTAAGAATCAAGCACAATCTAGGCAATCAGCCTAATATCATCTTCCAAGAAAACATTCCTTTATTTTTCCATGGCAACTTGTCATCCTAACCCCTGCCATGCATTTACCATCAAACAAAAGCACTTGGAATAATCATCCAATCACATCCCAACAGTGAATTTAATGCAAGAGCATTTAGGACGTTATTTCATCAACCAACAAACAATGGTATTCCTTTCCAACATTGCAAGAATAGTCGTGATAATCCTTCCATTGCATACTCACTCTCCCCCTTGGGATCTAAGCAGTTCCATGCAAAATTTACTTAACATGTCGCCTAAGACACATGCCAAGATCTCATACAACAATGCAAGAATGTAAATTCTATTGAGCACTTACTTCGATCGACAACCCGACCTTTTTCCCAACAAGTACAAAAGCATCGGTCTTTCCTTTGACCTAGGGTTTCCTAGTCCTTGCGCTCTCGCTTGCCCTAAGGTTGTTGTATCTAGCCTAGCCCCGAATAGGATTAATAACATAGTCGTTATGGGACGGATCTCAAGGTGTCTCAGATCTAATCCTTATGATCGTTGTTTGTGTTAGCTATGCACTAGAGTTTTGAGATTGAAATTCCTCTAGGTTAGGTTACTTACCATGCAATTTGTCAAGCGTGCAAGGTCAACGTACTTTTAGTGTGGTAAAATACCTTGGAATGCTATTATGCTATGTGTGAGTTTGTCACATAGCATTTAGATACAATTAAATCCCCTTGATTACTGCACTTTGCAACTTTATCTATGGAATGTATGAGATGAAACCTATCCCTTTGCATGACCTAATTCTCCTGCGGTATCTAATGTACTTCATGTGGGAATCAAAACAAGCATCTATTTATTTAGAAATACATTTCTTACAACTGGTACCGTTGTTGGATGGCCACTGATGTCCTCCCTTAATGCCTTTGTTGCGGGATTACCATTCGCATGTGACATCTTCCACTTGGGGGCCGTTCCCCATCTTCATCTTCCATGGACCTGAATCACACAAGCCTTCCATCCTTTTTTTCTTGATTAGTAGGTGGAATTTGGGAAGAGAAACAAACTACGGTGGGGGGGATAATTTCCTAGAAAAGGGGAGTAGGTGCATGTGGCCATCCTCTAAGGAGGGAAAGAGAAAGAGTCTCTCTCCCTCCCTCTCTCTCTCTCGCCTTCCCTCTTCTTCTTCTTTCTCTCTCTCTCCCTCTTCTTCTTCTTCTTTCTCTCTCTCTCCCTCTTCTTCTTCTTCTTCTTCTTCTTTTCCCCCTTCTCACCTCTCTTCTTCTTCTTCTTCTTCTTCTTCTACTTCTCTCTCTTCTCACCTCTCTTCTTCTTCTTCTTCTTCTTCTTCTTCTTCTTCTTCTTCTTCTCTCTCTTCTCACCTCTCTTCTTTCTCTTCCTCTTTCTCTCTCTCTCTCTCTCTCTCTCTTTCCCGCTCACTCCCTCCTTGTAATGCCCTCTCTCCCTTTGTCTCTTTCCCTCTCTATCACTCTCTCCCTCCCCTTTCTTTTTCCTGGCGCAAGTAAGGCGGTCTGTTGTCTTCAATTAAGGAGGGGGGTTTATAGGCGGTAAGGGGGGTGTTATTGGAGCACAAACTGGAGTGGTGGCATGGTTTTTCCCACCCACCACCTGTTGGCTACATGGCGGCTCTGCTCTAGACCGGAGGTGGTAGGCCTTTGGCCTCCCTCCTCAAAATCTTCTTTTGCTTCATCCTTAGCATTGTTTTCATCTCCTCTATGTCATTTTCTTCCTCCCCCTACCATGTCATCAACTTCCTCCTCTCTCATCATCAAAGGTCTTCCTCCCCTCCACGCCATCTTACTGATAGTTCCATCTTCTCCTACCTCCTTTCCCATTCCCCCCGGCACCACCTATCAACAACAGTGGGGGAGGGAAATTTTTTTTTCACTAATGCTTAGTTATTAAGGGGGGAAGAAGCTCGTTCCCATGTAGGTGGGAAATTACATCCTCGCCCCCTTAGAAAACTCGAGATGTCCTCATCTTGGAATAAACTGGGGAAGACAAGTACTAATGGGGGTTAAGGCATGTGGGTTAGGACCCACCATGTCTTCACTATGCTACTCTGAATCCTTACAATCTTTTGAAACAAAAACTTATTGTATAAGGTATAACCGAGATGTGATTAATATAAAAAAAAGTATATTGTAATTGCATCTCATGAATATCTTCTAGGTTTTTCCTAGGTATCTGATATATCCTGAATCACTAGAGCTTGTACAGTTTCATTCCTCGTAAGTTCAGGTTCTCCTTGAGTCTTGTTGGGACAATTGATGTAGTTATGTCCAATGTTGTGGCACTCGGAGCATTGGTGTTTAGGGTGCTTTGGAAATTACCTTTTGAAACAACCTTGCTCCTCGCAATAGAAACAATGCGAAGCTTTATCACTTGGAGTCACAAGATTCCTAGTCACAAGCTTTATCACTTGGAGTCACAATATTCCTAGTCATCCTTGGCAAGTTTTTCTTCGTTAGACCAAATTGTCTTAAGATCCTTTTAGCGGATCGAAGTGGTCCTTTATCTCAAAAACTCTATTTCCAGATCATCATTTCCTTAGTTTGGGACCGAGTTCCATGGATAATCAGCTTTTCTTGTAATATTAAAGAATACTTCCAAGCTTTGGTATTCTACTAAGACCCAATTTATATTAGTTGAGAAGAAACAACTTAAGAGAAAACCATTGCAAGTTATAACTGTCATACTTGCTAAAGTATCTCTGATCACCTGCAAGTTCTAAGATTAAAATAGATGCAACTCATATTACCCAGGTTAACTCTAGTTACAAGAGTAAGGTTTATTTTAATATAAGTTGTATTTCATGTCGATAAATTTTCTAGGATTTCTAATCATCTTGAAGAGGTGTTGTAGATTCTAGGTTTTCGTATTCTTTGATTCCTCTATATATTGGAATAGTGCACTTATGTAGCTACGTTCCCTTGGAGGCTCCATATCTTCTGGGCTTAAGTTAAGACTGTCTACTTGGTCATGTCCTAGTTCATTGCAGTGAAAACATCAGTGGTGGAGATATCTCCTACAGATGCGCCCTATGTCTCTGCACAGGTGGCATCTCTTTTCCCCTGATCTCGAGAATCCTCTTTGTCACAATTGCCCAAATTAAGCTCTTGGATCATTGGCTTTGCTTGAAGTAATACATTTTGCAAGTCCATTGGATGCATGGCTCCTAGATGCTGGTTTTTAAAGGAGTGTTTAGGCCATGGCAAAACTTGAATACTTGCTATGCAATATCCATAAATGGGATGTATTTTAACAGGGTTACAAACTTTTAATAGTTAATTCCAGTTGCTTGGGCTTGAAGAATTCATCCATCTTCAAAGTCTGGTAGGTTGACAAAAGGTATCATCCCCGTACATCTTTCAGTTGAGATGAAGTGATAATGGCTTCAAAAATACCTTGATCTTTACACTATTGCTTCTACCACATCCAAGCATGGCCAACTAACTTAAGTTTGGCTATCATTGCTTGATTGGTAGAGATAGTTCCTGAAGCAGAGAAATAATCATCCATCGACTCAACCCGTATCTCTGCCTCTGCTGTGACATCTATTCCTTTTCCATCAGACTCAGATGCCTTAATTTTCTAGAGAAGGAATTTCTTCTTTTGCATGTTAGCATTTGTGGGTACCAAAGGTGCCTAACAATCAAGCCATACCATATAGGTTATCCTGTTTAAGATATGTTTACAAACCATACATAAATCAATCCTATATCATTATGAAGTTTCACTTTGATACCAACTCTAACGTGCATACCTATCGACTGTCCACGCACATTTTATCAATCCATCAAGAAACAAATCTAAGTGTCACTTGCCCGCCCCTCCCATGGAATGTTCTGGGGTTTGTCGCCAAGGGTTTTTCGAGTTTGTCTCACAATGGATTGTTCATGGCCAAACCCACTAGGATGATTGACCTAGAATCTAGGTTCCTTGTGATCAAGGTCTCTTGACAACATTCTAGCATCGAGTCCTCAACATCCTACTTTACGTAGAGATATCCAACCCGAAGTAGACCCATGCCACACTTGGTTCAAAGAGAATGGAAAATGAGAGGGATGCCCCACTCAACTCCTCTACCTGTAGGGCATAGTCCCATTCTGGTCCTCTAAAATGCCATGAATTGGGTTCTAACTTAACAATACCTAAAGGTCGAACGACACTAAAACTTTGTAAGAAGCCTCCTAGTTCTCTGGGACCACTCTACTATATGATAGACTCGTTGGGGGTTCCGCCCGACCACTTCCCTTAATAGGCATTCTTTAGTTATCTAATTAGGTCCTATCACATTTATATGTGCCATTTAAAATCAACTTCCTTAATTAAGCCTTTAGGAAATAGGGTTCGTTCACGTAATTTATAGCACAAACACAAAAACAGAGCATGTAGTCATTTTGACAACCAAGTTCCTTAACTTATCTTCAAGTTAATATTTCTCTCCTACCCATACAGGGAGAAATTATGTATCCCTTCCATCCAAAAAGAGTACTCGATCCAAATCACATGGCACCACAATTTCCATCCATTATCTAGAATAGGATCTGCCAATGCCCTAGACATTGGAGTCTACAACTCCATTCCGGACTAGGCAAGGGGTGTCCAGAGCTCCACTGACCCCAACTAACCTAGGAGTGAGACCCATGAATTGAGAAGTGCCCTGACGGGTTGAAATGCGACGTGACCTTGGTGATGATCCACTTGTGTAATGTATTATTCTTTGATTAATCCAATTAAGAATCAATCACAATCCAAGCAATGAGCCTAATATCATCTTCCAAGAAAACATTCTTTTAATTTTCCATGGCAACTTATGATCCTAACCCCTGCCATGCATTTACCATCAAACATAAGCACTTGGAAAAATCATTCAATCACATCCCAACAATGAATTTAATGCAAGAGCATTTAGGACGTTATTTCATCAACCAACAAACAATGGTACTCCTTTGCAACATTGCAAGAATAGTCGCGATAACCCTTCCATTGCATACTCACTCTCCCCCTTGGGATCTAAACGGTTCCATGCAAAATTTACTTAATATGTCGACTAAGACACATGCCAAGATCTCATAAAACAATGCAAGAATGTAAATTCTATTGAGCACTTACTTTGATCGACAAGCCGACCTTTTTTCCAACAAGTATAAAAGCATCGGTCTTTCCTTTGACCTAGGGTTTTCTAGTCCTTGATCTCTTTGCTTGCCCTAAGGTTGTTGTTGCATCTAGCCTAACCCCGAATAGGATTAATAACATAGTCACTATCGCACGGATCTCAAGGTGTCTTAGATCTAATCCTTATGATTCTTGTTGGTGTTAACTATGTACTAGAGTTTCGAAATTGACTTATCTATTATTTTTTAGAAAGGACAGTTGACAATACCTTGGAATGTTATTATGCTATGTGTGAGTTTGTCGTATAGCATCTAGATATAATTAACTTCCCTTTCCAACTTTATACTTGTAATGTATGAGATGAAACCTATCCCTTCCCATGACCTAAATCTCGTGCGGTATCTAGTGTACTTCATGTGAGAATCAAAACAAGCATATATTTATTTGGAAATACATTACGACTAAAGAATGTCCTCGCTCGATGCCTAGACTGCCATTCACGCGTGACATCTTCTGCTTGGGGATCATTCCTGATCTTCATCTTCGCTGGATGTGAATCGCACAAGCCTTTCATGCTTTTCTTCTTAATTAGCGGGTCCAATTTGGGAAGAGAAATAAACTGTGGTAGGCGAGGCAAATAATTTCGCTGAAAAGGGGAGTAGGTGCGTGTGGCCACCCTCTAAGGAGGAAAAGAGGAAGAGTCTCTCTCCCTCCCTCTCTCTTTCTCTCTCTCTCTCTCTCCCCTTCCATCTTCTTCTGATTTCTTTCTCTCTCCCTCTTCTTCTTCTTCTTCTCCTTCTTCTTCTCTCTTTTCTCACCTCTATTCTTCTTCTTCTTCTTCTTCTCTCTCTTTTCATCTCTCTTCTTTATCTCTCTCTCTCTTTCCCACTCTCTCCCTCTCTGTCACACCCTCTCTCTCTCCCTCTCTCTCTTTCCCTCTCTATCACCCTCTCCCTCCCCTTTCTTTTTCCCAGCAGCAAGTAAGGTGGTCTCTTGTCTTCACTTAAGGGGAGGGGGGGGAGTTCTATAGGTGGTAAGGGGGGTATTATTGGAGCACAAGGTGGAGTGGTGGTGTGGTTTTTCCCACCCAACACCTGTCAGCTATGTGGCCGCTCTTCTTTGGACTGGAGGTGGTAGCCGTGTAGCCTTCCTCCTCAAAATCATCGTCTTCTTCATCCTTGACGTTGTCATCATCTCCTCCATGTCCTTTTCTTCCTCCCCCTGCCATATCATCAATTTCTTCCTCTCTAATCATCAAAGATCTTCCTCCCCTCCATGTCATCTGCTCTGACAGTGCCATCTTCTCCTATGTCCTTTCCCATTCCTCCCCTCACCACCTATCAATGATAGTGGGGGAGGGAAAACAAATTTCACTAATGGTTAGTTATTAAGGGGGAAAGAAGGTCGTTCCCATGCGGGTGGGACATTAAATCCTCTCCCCCTTAGAGAACTCGAGATGTCCTCATCTCGGAAGAAATTGGGGAAGACAAGTATTAATGGGGGTTAAGGCCTGTGGGTTAGGACCCAACATGTCTTCGCTATGCTTCTCTGATCCTTGTAGTCTTTTGAAATAGAAACTTATTGTATTAGGTATAACTGAGTTGTGATTAATATAAAAAAAAGTGTATTATAGTTACATCTCATGAATATCTTCTAGGTTTTTCCTAAGTATTTGATATATCTCGAATCACTGGAGCTTGTACAATTTCATTCCTTGTAAGTTCAGGTTCCCCTTGAGTCTTGTTGGGACAATTGATGTAGTTATGTCCAATGTTGTGGCACTCGGAGCATCAGCATTTAGGGTGCTTTGGACATTCCCTTTTGAAATGACCTAGCTCCTCACAGTAGAAACAACGCAAAGCTTTATCACTTCCAGTCACAAGATTCCTAGTCATCCTTGGCAGGTTTTTCTTCATTAGACCAAATTGCCTTAGGATCCTTTTAGCGGATCGAAGTGGTCCTTTATCTTAGAAACTCTATTTCTAGATCGTCCTTTTCTTAGTTTGGAATTGAGTTCCATGGATAATCGTCTTTTCTTGTAATATTAAAGAATACTTCCAAGCTTTGGCATTCTACTAAGACCCAATCTATATTAGTTGAGAAGAAACAACTCAGGAGAATAAGATGGCAGTAAGGAGAAGGGTTGCTCTCAAAAGTTCCACAAACAAAAATGAGCTCTTCCATTCATAGTCTACCTTTTATATATCATGGTTAAGCTTACAGTTTCTTCAAAAATTTGGGCATTGTGTCCCCTTTTTAGGCTCTTAACTGGTCCTTTATAAATTGTGCATACACTCAATGTTTATTGGATCCGAACTCTACCTAAAGTGAATAGAATATTTGTAACTACAACCTCATATGTGTTGCAAGTCTCTCTAGGTAACTGTCAGATATGTTGCAATTTGTACAAGAGTGAATCCAGTTCTCAAACAATGTTATAAATGTAATAATATTACCTTAAGAAATAACAAAATATTCTTTTGGTTACATATTGCTCATGATAGTGCCTAAATTAAAATAATGCAACCTCTTGCTTATTGTAGCTCATACTACTAAAAGCTATCTAGACTAACAAGATGAATTTCTTGTTCCTAAAATCCTCCCAACCAATTTACATTTTTTGAAATGCACTTTTTGTTACATATTGCAGCTCAGGATGTCTATAAGGTTCATCCAAAATGGTATGTTCACCCTAATTTTCAACATTATGTATGCAAGCTGAAAAAGGCACTGTACGGGCTGAAGCAGGCTCCAAGAGCTTGGCATCTTAGGATGAGTAACTACTTGCAGAGGTTGGGATTTACTGTTGGTAGGGCTGATCATATCCTATTTACAAAGAAGACTGACAGTGGCTTGGTAGTGCTGGTCATATATGTTGATGATTTGATAATCACTGGTAATGATGACTTGGGCATACAACATGTAATGAAGATGCTGAAATTTGAATTTGACATGAAAGATCTAGGTGAATTGAAGTATTTTTTGGGTATTCAGATAATTAAGGTTGAAAATGGTTTATGGCTGATGCAGAAACATTATGCCATGGAAATGTTAAAAAAGTATGTCATGGCTAAATGCAAACCATTGGATACACCCCTTGATCAAAATGACAAGTTGGACATTAGCATTGGAGCTAAAATTCAGGATGTGACTATGTATAGGCAGATGGTTGTATTTGAACAAAATATAGTGGATCTAATGAGATTTTCCAATGTATCAAGGTAAACATCTTAGATTGTAATTGCTCTAATTTGTAATACAATGTAAAATTTAACTACATTTTTTATCTATACTATTGTACATGACATAATTGAAAAGCTTTAAATTCTCTTCTGAAGAGAATATCATTAATAGCTAGACTCAATTAAAAGTTTGTTTCAAATAAAAAAACCTAGATTTGGTGTTTTCTTAGTTGGAGTTCAAGAGGCATGCTTTGGTGGTTGATAATAACAATTGTTTTGACACTGATTAGCCAATTTATGAATCATGTAATATAGAAGTAACTTCATATAAAGTTTTGTTGTTTATATTATTCCTGTAGCTTTCGCAATTCTTGATCCCCACCCAGCTAATGGCATTATTGTTTCCCTAAATTGTTTGTCGCTATGATCACTACATTTTACACCATGTGTGACTCAGTGGTGGTTTCTTGAGTATGCTATATAAGTTCTCCAAGAAAAGAATAGCAAGTGCATGTCATCAATCTAGCTAAAATTCTTTCTTGTTTCATTTATTGAAAATTTTTGGGTCGAGATACCATTGAGAAGTTTCTTTTATAACTTGATTCTCATTTTGAATTTGTTTCTCATAAAGTAGCTACAAGAGAAGAGGAATTATGAGTTGATGATTATATAAATCTACAAGAGGAATTATGAGTTGATGATTATATAAATCTGAATTGTAGACATTTATTTCTGATAGGGTAGGTGCAAGAGAAGAGGAATTATGAGTTGATGATTAATAAATCAAAATTCTGGACATTTGATACAAAAAGAAGCAAACAACAAAACATCAAAATTTTATCATAGTAGATATGTTGTTTACATGGTATGATTCTTTAGCTTACCTTGAAATTTGTCAAAATTTCTAGACAACTAGACTCATTACATTCAATTGCCTCCAGTGTTATATCAATTCTGGAATGTAATTGGAATATTAATCTAGACTCAACCAAAAGTGACAAGGTTTAAAGAAGAACTTGATACAAGGCAATAACCTCTTTTACAATTGGTTTCCTTTCATGATAAATTGATTCAATATAGCTGATGCATAGGTACATTGAATGTTGATGATATTAGATATACTACTAGCATAAATTTTCATACTTACGAATATTGGACATGTTAGAAGATCAACCATGATCATCTTTTTTCCTCTATCCTCAATAGTCAATCAACAACATTACACTTTGTATTGTTTAACTTCCACACAATGGCTACCATTATTTCATTGAGTGCTTTGGCAACTTGTTCACAAGGAACTTTTAATTATTTCCTATGTAGGGAAAAAAATGGAATTCCCTATTAATTCCTTGGTTAAAAATACACATAAGTAGCAAAAGTAAATAATAGGAAAAATGGAACATATCCTATCTAGAGAAATAAGGGAATGTTCCGACTTCCTAGTTAGAGAGCTAGAGAAACAAGGGAATGTTCCAATGTTACATTCCCTTGTTTCTCTAGCTAGGATATGTTCCATTTTCCCTACTATTTACATTCACTACTTATGTGTATTTTTAACCAAGGAATTCATAGGAAATGCCATGAATCAAGAAAGCAATCTATTTATAGCCAGTATAACATACCTACTATAATACTCATTCTCTATTTTTTAACTAGTAAGACAAATCTAAAGCTTCTTTCACTAAAAGAAATGATAATTTTTCACTGCTCAAGGCATGTGAAGCATAATAATACTCAAAAAATATAAACCTAGTGAATACCAAGAAGGCCTACAATTTTGAAATGTTGCAAGAGTGTTGCAATCCCACTAAAGCTTCAAACATTGGCATGCATAAGAAGATTTAGCACTTACAACATGAGACACATACTTGTAACTGAATACTTTTAAAATTATAGATCAATAAGCAAGTACTAAATGATGTATTGATTTTAGTGAGCTCAAAGAAAGAGCATAAGAATTTGACCATGAGTAAGTCAAACAAATTATAGTACCAATATCACCATTTAAAGCATGATATAGTATACATAAGAAGGTTCATCACTAGCAACATGAAATACCTACTTGTAACTAGAGACTTTTAAAATTGTAGATTAGTAAGAATGTTCTAAATGATGTATTTATTCCAGTGAGATTAGAGAAAGAGCATAAGAATATGACTATTAGTATTGTTTGAAAGGACTAATATCACCATCTAAAGCATGACAGACATAGCTATGATTGATTGGAGAAAGAGCATAAGAATTCAACTATTAGTAGTGATCAATATCACCATCTACAGCATGATACACATAGTTGTGATTGATAGAATTTGAGATAAACTATACTGATTAAACAAACTACCAATAACTACATTTATCCTTACAACTAAAAATTAAGAAGCATACATTGCAAGCATAGAATTCCACACACCTGTGTCATGCTGCTCATTTAATCCATTAAAAACATTCCCAGTAATCTCAATTACTTTAAAATTTCCATGTTTGACTACATCAATCTCTTCAAAATCAAGTAGAGGCTTAAAATTCATTGTTCTATTCTGGAATAAGTCCTCCATAGAAAGTACTTTAGCATAGGCCTTAAGCAATGAAATAAAAGAAGCCTTATCTGGGACAACTCCATCAGAAAGCATTATTGTATTCCATGAAACCACATCTCACTCAATCATACAACTAAACATGCTCCACACATCCTCTCGACTATGACACCTTCCTACATACTAAAAAGGGAATTAGTCATAATTAGATCTACCACAAGTCTACTCTCAATAATAATGCAAGCATGTACCTTCTAGCCTTCAACAATGCTTGTTTGCTTGGTAAGTGCGGCAAGGACACCTATAAGTGTAATCGAGTTTGGAACTAAGCTTTCCTAGTGCATTTAATGCAAAATTTGAATGACCTCTTGACATACATAACTCATGTTGAGCACAAACCATAATCATAGAATTCCAAAGCACTAAGTCACATGCATGTGCTCTTTTAAATGTTGTCCAAGTATTATCCACATTGCCCCACCTCTCATAAATGCTTACCAAAGCACTAGCTACCATGGCATCTCCATGTAGTTTCTATGTGAAGATGTATTTGCTCACTTGTAGCCAAGTGTCCATGGTTACGACAAGAAGATAGAATTGTGGTAAAAGTAACCTTTCTTGGAAGAACTCCCTCCTCATGCATTTTTCTAAAAAGTTGAAAGGCTTGATCTGGCTCTCCATGCTTGGCACATGAAGAAATCATAGATTTCCATGAAATTACATTCTGCATGGATAGCTACTCAAATTTATCATATGCCTTAGTTCGGAAAAAACATTTTTCATACATATCTAAAATAGAATTTCCTAATTCTTCATCTAATTTCCAATTATTACTTAAAGCATGCATGTGGATGTGCCTTTGAGCTTGTAAATTAGCCAGGCTAGAGCATGCATCAAGGTTGTTAATAATTAGCATGACCTTATTTGGAAGTATTTCTTATTGTTGCATTTGAGCAAGAAGTTTTATTGCTTGAATGCCCTAACCATGATGGGAATAAGTAGTCAACATTGCATTCCAAGAGACCATATCCCATTCATACATCTAAGAAAAACCCACTCTACATAATTTAGGCTCCCACATTGTGCATACATGTTGACAATGCCACTGCATATACCAGTGTCAATCTCACACTTGCTATTAACAATGCCACTGCATATACCAGTGTCAATGCCACTGGTATATACCACTACATATACTAGTGTCAATCTCATACTTCCTATTAACAATGCCACTGCATATACCAGTGTCAATGCCATTGGTATTTGGAAGTATTCCTTATTGTTGCATTTGAGCAAGAAGTTTTATTGTTTGAATGCCCTGACCATGATGGGAATAAGTAGTCAACATTGTATTCGAAGAGACCATATCCCATTCATACATCTCACAAAAACCCACTCTACATAATTTAGGCTCCCACATTGTGCAATGTTGACAATGCCACTGCATATACCAATGTCAATCTCATACTTGCTATTAACAATCTAGGCATGTATTTTCTTCCCTTTGAATAATTTTTTTGAGCCACCACATGTAGAGAGAGCACACACATACGTGAATTTGTCCTTCACAACTCTCTCTTGAAACATCTAATCAAACAAGTGAAGATACACCTAGTGCTTCTCATGCTACATACATGCCGTGATGATGAAGTTCCATGAGAAAGGTATCTATTTCAAGCATATCGATAAACAGATCCAATGCATGTTTGACTGTACCACACTTGCCATAAATCTATGTCAAAAGTGAAGTATGTGTCCTCTGCTAAATCATTTTGAACCATATGATGATGGATGTGCTTTGCATTAGACAAGGCCTTCTAATCCCCGCAATGCTACAAGAGGGAAGCATAGGAGGCTAAATCTTATAGTAGATCAAGGTTACTGAGAAGATCACAAGTTTCAGCAGAGATAAAAGCCATGAGTTTCAATGTCTAGGTAGCCAACACAGGACCTAATAGCCATCTTTGTGCAAACAACAATGGCTTTATGGTTGGTTGAGCCGAAAACCCTATAAGTTCAATGTGTGAATGGAAATCACAAGATGTGAAAACCATCATTATGCAAGCGAGAGTGATTGCTTCTTGGCAAGAGAATGAAGAAACTAGAGCAAGGCCAAGCCAAGATGGGAGGTTGCACACTTGACTCACCCTCCAGTCCCCAAAAGCAATTGCTCCCATATTGGTAAGATCCCATTTTGAAGTAAACTAGGGTAAGGGGGCCACCCCCTTAATTATATCAAGTGGTCACCCAGATTTCACACACTTGTGGCCTAGTAGGAGAACAAAAGCCAATCATCCATTGGAGGAGGCTAAGCACTCTCCAATCTTGAATTGCCACACATCTAGTCTCTTTAGTTGTGCATGTTTTTCTTCCTTCTGTGGGAAATTTTTTAATGAATGTGAATCCATTCAAGAGCTTCAATCTTCATTAAGAGGGGCATTGAGCACCTCAAATTTCTTCTGGACAGTTGATTCTAGGAACTGAAGGGCCTTAGAGATGGAATTTTCTACACGCACACTTGATGACTAAGATCGAAGGGGAGGAGTTGCGTGCCACTATACTAGTCCCCCTTACCCTAGCAAGCCTCTATGAAGTCTTAATCTTGCTAAGAGTGAGATAAGATATCCTATCTCTCTATACTTGCAATGGAGTCTCGGTTCATTATGACCCTTTCTCTTTCTAGGTATGGGTATATGTGTGTCTCTAATATAGATTTGATCTTGCAAGTCAAAGTTCTCACAAACGCACATATAAACCTCATGGAATTGAGAGAAACTAACACATAAATACACATAAAAATGCAAATGTGCATGCACAAAGAACACCAAAACACACACATGTAGATATACATGCATATGTATAGATGCACACACATGCATAAAAGTATACACACACAGAGATGTGTGTGTGTGACCCTACACATCACATGACACCAATTTATGGAATGATAACTCAACCCTAATACCAAGAAGGTCTTGAATGGGGCACCAATTTATGGATGGTTGTCCTATTATCCAAGGTAAAATATCCTGAAAAGCGACTAAGAAGAATAGGAATTAATGAGCTTTGGGCTCTAAATGATTATGCAACTAATAATAAACTGTCTTGGTCAAAAACCCTAGGTTTAGATCTCAACCCACCAACAAAGACACCATCTTAAAAAGTCTCTTTCTACTTGCATGTTATGTTTCTCAATGATCAAGGCACCTTATATCTTGTTTTTTATACTCATCTTGTTTTGAATGAGTTTGCTTCTATGCTCTAGACTAGACTAAGGTATCCCTCTAAGTTTTACCTCCTTTATCTTTTAAAATTAACTTTTATCCTCTTCATTGGTTCACTCTAGGTTCTCTTTTACACACTCTATGGATCATTTCCACTTTTACACATTGGCTTCTTAACCTCAACAAGGTCATGATCAGCTCATTAGAGATCTATGCTCGTGTGACTTTCATGACACACATTTGTCAAAAGTGGGGAATGGAATGATTACATTCTCTTATCTAGGGATTTTTGAGAGTATATAAGAATTCTCTATGTTGGCCTATAATTCCCTACTATTAGAAGTAGGGAATTAGGAATAACATTCATGTTTTCTCTTAAATAGGGAATTTCAAAAGAATGTAGGAAATTCTCTACATTGACCTATAATTTCCTATTATAAGAGGTTGGGAATGTAATTCACTAGATATATATAAAAAATACATACGAATTTACATAGAATTTTTTTTGAGAATTGCTTATATTTCACAAAATTTCCTATATACGAAATGATTAAAATTTCCTTGTGGTTACTTTGGGATCTAGTCTTAAGTCTTTTCATTTTAGCAACATAAGGATTTATTGTTGATCATAAAAAACGGATTCCAATAATAATGATCTATCGAGCATGCTTGGCAATGACATTTAGAACTATTTGAGTATCTATATGCATAGTTTAAATTTTCAGATAAAACACATACCTGACTGCACACTGAGGAATAAGCATTTAAGCTTTATAGACTCCCATAATAGATTATATCCGATAGATATATCAAATGCATGGAAGATTTTGGGAGTTTATTTGATTCCATGGGTATTATCTTGACTCCAAGCTGTATCACTTATGCTGAAACGGATGGTCGAACTGAGCTTATCAATCAATGGCTATAAGTCTAATTTGCTTGTTTACATATATGACATTTTGGGATACAAGAAACAGAAAGCATGAGGAAAACATCAAAAAAGAAAAGATCTAAGTAGAGTCGAATCCTTAAGAGACTGATCATTCATAGCTAAAATACTTCAAGAATCTGCTAGTATTTCGAAGGGCATAGCAAATTTCCAACAGGTATTCTACAGTTCCAACCGATACAAATACACTAAAATGTCATTTTCTTCGGTTGGTTGGCTAGCTAATCGAGGTATGTCTGCAAATTGCATGCGTTCCACAGGAGTTGGCCGTTGTTGTTACCAATGCATTCGTTGAGGTCGACAACGCTAATGTTGTTCGGGAAGAGACGAGCGTGATCACCCACGCAGTTAGCCGTGAGGAAACCGTTGGGCAAAAGAGTGATGTTGCTGCACGTCTTAGAGAAGTGACAACTGCGGTTTCTTCTTGGGTCCGTTGGGCAGAGGGGACACGTACGATACTGGCAAACGATCCCGCATTGAAGCACACCGTGAAGGTTGGCCACCCTCCTGTCCAGGTGGATGGCCGCCCCGTTGCCGCCGGCGCACGACGCTGTCATCCCCACGTCGCCGTCTTTCCACACCAGCGCCAGATCGGTACACGATTTTGTAAAGTTCGTCATTATCTCAGGATGGCATTTGGTATGCAGGTCCTCCTGCAGCTGTATTAATGTACATCATCATGATTCATACCCAACTACCGCATATGTCTAACACCACAACATCGTACATCATATGATATGCACGTACAGGAGCAACGTCATTCATGTTCATGTTCATGATAACTTAGGGTTAAGAAGATACATGAGAAGTAAGAATTATTAACATACACACGTCGGCACACCAATATCACGATAGCAACTACTGTATTATGCAAGCGTTGGTTAATAACTAATTCCACAACAACAAAACGAATTGAGCGGCCTGCACTACCTATCGCAGCTGCCTTAACTAAATCAAGACAGGCATGACGAACATCATATTAAACGCAAACGACAACAAAATCTTGAGGCTACTTACTGAGGAGGGTTCCTGCTGCGCCAAGGCCAGCTGTACTATCGTCAGCACTGTCACCGTTATGTCCACAGCAAGACAGGCAGAAGCGTACACATGCAGCTTGCCGCCGCTCGCAGGAGTCCTCGACTTTGACGCCATCTCGTTGTCCTTACTGGGCGCGGTAATGAGATTACTAAAAGCCCCTTTTCTAGTCCCTCTAATCCGTAAACACCGACCCTCTCTCAAAAAGGTACTTCTTCCAATATATTCAGTGTTTCGGTTGGTCGTTTGAAGCGTCATCTGCGCAATGTTCACAGTAATCGTCCCATTTTTATGGGCTGGGTAAGGGGCAGTGCTCATGAAAAACTTTTTTCCATTCCAATGGAAAATAGGAGTAGGTTAACCCTAGCAGATTTTGAGAGGGAAATAGTCAGTTTTATAACTAAAATGCTAAAACGTTAGCCGCTATTCATAAAAACAAGTTTCAAATTTAACCAGTTTTTTTAGAATCTTACCTCGAAAAAATACACTAAAGGATGGGTCTCTGTGAGCACTGGTAATGGCTTTTCAAAAGTCTTCAAGTTTGCCTTCATTTTTCAAGGTGGATCTTCAAAGGAGTTTTGCCCCCATGGAAATTGACTAACTTTTAAATATTATTGTTTTAAAATGAGTTGTTTCTTTCCAAGTACAGTCACATTTCAACGGACATTCACATATAAAATAGCATCTATATGTACTAGAAAATGTAAGTAACACTACAAGAATTTGAGCTAGTAGCGACGCCGATTAGCGACGCCGGATAGCGGCGTCGCTATTTGCGCAAATAGTGACATTCCATAGGGAAAAAAAGCGGCCGAAACCGAGCGCGGTTTTCATTTCGCGTTTGCAGCTTGTGAGTTTTGAGAGTGAGAGCGAGGGAGAGAGCGACCGTCGTGAGAGAATGAGAGGAAGAAGACTTGCCGCCGCCGCCGCCGCCGCCGCTGCCGCCGTTGTTCGCGAAGGAGAGGAGGAGCCTTCATCGCAAAGAGGAGCCGCCCCACGCTCGCCATATCTCATCGGTGAGTCTCCCTCTCTCTTTCTTTTGCTTGTTTAGGAGAGGAAATGAGAGAGAAAGAGAGGGAGAGGGAGAGAGAAAGAGAAAGAGAGGAAGAGGGAAAGGGAGGAGGAGGAAATGAGAGAGGGAGAGAAAGAGAAAGAGAGGGAGAGGGAGGGAGAGGGAGAGTGCATTCTCTCTCTCCCTCTCCCTTTTGCTTGTTTAATGTTTAAATCACTTTCTTTTTTGCTTGTTTAGGAGAGGAAACGAGAGAGTAATAGTATAAGAGAGGGAGAGGGAGAGGGAGAGGGAGAGAGAGGGAGAGAAAGAGAAAGAGAAAGAGAAAGAGAAAGAGATGGAGAGGGAGAAGGAGAGGGAGGGGGAGGAAATGAGAGAGGGAGAGAAAGAGAAAGAGAGGGAGAGGGAGGGAGAGTGCATTCCCTCTCTCCCTCTCCCTTTTGCTTGTTTAATGTTTAAATCACCTTATTTTTTGCTTGTTTAGGAGAGGAAATGAGAGAGAAAGAGAGGGAGAGAAAGAGAGGAAGAGGGAGAGGGAGGGAAAGGAAATGAGAGAGGGAGAGAGAGAAAGAGAGGGAGAGTGCATTGTCTCTCTCCCTCTCCCATTTGTTTGTTTAATGTTTAAATCACTTTATTTTTTGCTTGTTTAGGAAATGAGAGAGAAAAAGAGAAAGAGAGGGAGAGAAAGAGAGGGAGAGGGAGAGGGAGGGGAAGGAAATGAGAGAGGGAGAGAAAGAAAAAGAGAGGGAGAGGGAGAGGGAGAGGGAGGGAGAGTGCATTCTCTCTCTCACTCTCCCTCTTGCTTGTTTAATGTTTGAATCACTTTCTTTTTTGCTTGTTTAGGAGAGGAAATGAGAGAGAAAGAGAGAAAGAGAGGGAGAGGGAGAGAGAGGGAGAGAAAGAGAGGCAGAGGAAGGGGAAGGAAATGAGAGAGGGAGAGAAAGAGAAAGAGAGCGAGAGGGAGAGCGAGAGGGAGAGGGAGGGAGAGTGCATTCTCTCTCTCCCTCTCCCTTTTGCTTTTGGAGAGTGTTAAGATATATTGTGAGAGGGAGAGGAAATGCGAGAGAAAGAGAAAGAGAGGGAGGGAGAGGGAGAGAAAGAGAAAGATAACATATATTGGAATGATAGCATATCCATGATTATGGTAATGGTATCCACTTTACTTTTTTTATGGGTACCATTACATCGACTCCTTAAGGGGGTTAAAAATTAGTCATACCGTTTAATAGGTCTAATTCGGAGATTTAAGATGCACGACAATAGACTTATCGATAATGGTATGCAATGTGCTTTGCCATGGGCCACGTACATTGGTGACTCTTTAAGATGGCTTAAAATTGGTCATGTCCTTCATAATGTCCAAGTAGGGGATCTAATTGTGATATGCATAATTCATTGTTTTTGTATTAACTTTATAGGCATAACAAATTAGTAATCATGCCAACTAGTCGATGGAAGCACTAAAAGAAAATGATATCCTAGCTAATGATCATTACGGTACTTCATCAAAATGAATCCAAAAGTATTGTTATAGAAGAAGAATCCCTTAAATTGAGTATAGGATATTTTCTCTCAGGTCTTATGACTACGAGTAGAATTGATTGAAATAAATTTTATTACTATAGTTGATAAATTTCATAGATGGCATTAATTTTAATACGCGATCCTAGGACAAAAAAACCACATTTCTAAGATACTTTTTGTTGAGACTGATTTATTATTAGACTAAGAGATCCTCAATGATGCTCATAAATGGATTACTTATACTCAAAGCCCTCCAGTGCAGTTTTTTACAATAACGAATAATTATCTACCGGGACAAACAAATCCTTGAACATGATACAAGGCCGAGATATAACATCAAAAAATCTCTCAACTACTATGTACAATGCAAGATTTATGGTCAACTTGCAACTTGACGTACATCTCCATAAAGCTATCCATTTAAGCCTCGTTTGTTGTAATGTAGATAAGATGAAAAACGAAGAAGGTCTTATTGTTCAAGATCACGAGACGTATCTTAATCAGCGTGTCCCATGTCCTTGCTCTCAATGCAAGTTGGCAATTAGACGAAAACGCCGATTGTCTATAGAACACGTATGACAATTTGGCAAGTTTCAATCTGAGATCATTGATCAGGCGATTGCGGATTTTCAGCAAACGGTAATTTGAAGTTAATATTAATCATGCATTGTACTCGCAAGCCAATTGAAAACCATACACAATAAGATTGGGTCTTGTTGGCAAATTTTCTATCCAGGGGGGTGATGTCTCGACCCAAGGGGGAGTGCACCCTTTGCGGCCAATTAGAAGAGTTCGTGGATGTGCGATGGATGGATTGCAGGAGCCAATCCACCACTTGCAAGGCCCATTCGGTCTGCGCTCAACTTCTTACAGTGTATGGCCTATAGTGCTTGTCAACTACAACATCCCTCCATGGCTTTCTACGAAGAAAGAACATCTCATCCTTAGCTTGCTCATCCCGGGCAGCTACAAAGTAAAAAATATAGACGTGTATCTTCGTCCATTAGTCGATGAGCTTAAGATTTTGTGGGAGGAGGGAGTCACTGTGCAAGATATGAGCAGGCACGATGGTCGGCGGTCAACCAACATTCGAGCCATTCTCATGTGGATGATGCATGACTTTCCGGGATTGGGAGAGTGCTCAGGTGAGCAGACCTCCGTTCTCGCTGGTAATATCTATATTTTATTTCATTCAATCAAGTATTCACTAGGTCGTGGCTCGCCTTACAGATGATGCATGTCCATTGGGTGGGCCACAGTTAGACTCCCGAAGGTCACGAACCATGAAGAAGATGGTATATCAAGGACACGCCGCTTTCTTACCGGAGGATCATGAACTCAGGGAAGGATTTCTTGAACGACCTCCAACACGTATGAATGCTACAAGCTTGTACGAGCTGAAAATGGTAAACCCAGAATCACATCCAAATGGAATGCGACGTCGATGGTGGTATATTATATATTCAACTCCTCGAAGTGCGAGATTATATGATCAAAGCGATGTTTCGGGCATAGATGAAGATAATATGCAAATAGAGGAGTCGATATTACAAGGAGTGGAGGCCACCGCAAGCTTGGAGCCCGCATCGGCTAACAATGATGGAAATACAGTAGTCCAAGAATTTTTTGAGAACGAGGCAGACTCGTTCTTTTGTGGTGACATGTCTATCGACCTTCCAGTGTATGCAGAGTTGTGTCAGGAGATTAACATGGGACCATAGAATAATTCATTCTTGGAGAATTGTATTACTCAATTCGTTATTTAGATCTTTCATAAAGGTAGATAAGATATGCATTTTAAGAGGGATTTTTTAAAAATGATTGATATTACTATGCTTTGTATAGTTTAAATTGATTATTCTAATACCATTTTTAATCTGTGCAGGTGGCATTTTCAGGATGAGTCGAGGGATGAGCGATGAGGAGTTTCAGGACATGATGGCACGCATATCTCCAGACCAGCTCGCGAGATTCAGAGAGATGGTAGACCAGGAGCTGTCTCGTTCTTCGTCAGGGCGCTCTGCTAGATCTGCTTCAGCGAGATCAGATGCTTCAGCTTTGAGCAGACGATCTCGGCGCTCACGACTTGGGCCAGAGGGAGGGATTACATCGAGATCAGGGGGTGCTACTGTGGAGATACGGATGTGGTGTCTCCGTCTCGTCGTTCAGTTGGAGCTGCATCACCTCTAGGATTTGTCACACCTGTGGGGACGTCTACTCCAGTTACTCCGACTTTTGCACAGTCGTCAGCAGGTGGCACCCCCTTTTGGTGGCATCCCTTTTGGTGGCACCCCCTTTGGTGGCACCCCTTTGAGTGGCACTCCGAGAGAGGTTACCCCCATCGATACACCAGATGTACAAGGGTCTCGTGGATATGCCCAGGAGCGTGGACGGAGGTGGGAGAGGACCCATCTTAGGCAGACTCCTAGGGGTTATGGATACCTGGTTGATAGTAGGTCAGGAGCCATCATCATGAATGATAAGGGGAGGAGGGTGATGGCTCGCATGAGAGAGTTGTGCCAACAAGTTTTTCAGCACAACGTCCTGGATCATTGGAAGAACATACCGGAGGGGAGCAAGGACTACATAGTAGCATCCTTGCACGAGGAGTTTCCGGTGCCAACCGCAGTAGATAGATTCTCTAAGGGCTGCATGATGGATTGCATGCGTGCAAACATGTCACATAGACGATCCGACGCACGCAAGGTAATCAAGAGTTAGACTGCAAAGCCCGAGTGGTTAGATGCAGACGACTGGCGTCGACTGAGGGAGTAGGCTACAGATTCGCCAGGACGTTGGAGTCAACAGGAGCGGGAGGCGGCGAGGGCACGACTCGAGGCCAGAGTGGTCCATCATCTTGGGAGTGGCAGCCACAGGACATATTTGGAGGACTTTGTAAGTTTCTCTTTTGTTTTGCTTGTTTGTTTTTTTGAAATATTCTTTGTATTGACAATTATGTTTCTAACAGTTAGCATTTTGTTTTCTTTGCAGCACTCCATTACAAATCGCGATCTGCAAGGCCTTGAGACTCGATATGCAGCGAGGCACGGTCTCAATGCATTGATCGACCGATTGTATAGACGCGGCGACCCTGTAAGTCACTCATCTTTCTTGTCCGTAGTTACCATGAGATATTTGAATGCATTATTGTATGGTGGATTGATATGTTATTTCTTTTTCTGCAGAATCCGTTCAATGCTCCTTTGTGGCGGGACGAGCTTTCGGGGAACGAGGATTTATAGCTCGCCCTTGGATCTTTGGAGCTCACACACCTTTAGTTTTTAGTCGCGTGATCTATGTAGACATTTTCTATGTATTAGTGATATCCTTTCATGATTGTACCAATCGCATTTTATGCGATCATGTATTTATTTCATGTATCAGTTTTATGATTTCAGTATACATTCTTTTTGTTTGCAAGCGCTTTGTATGCAGTAGTGCAGAAACTATTTTGTATGGCTCGCTGCCCTGCCACAAAATATTTTTTCTCCTGTTACTCTCGCTATTTGCGTCGCAAATTTACTGTTCGTGTCACTATTTGCCTCGCTATGTGCGTCGCAAATTTACTGGTTGCGTCACTATATGCATCGCTATATGCATCGCAAATGCAACGCATATAGCGACACCAATAGCGACGTCTCTATGGCGTCATCAATAACGACGCTTTTTGCGACGACGGGGACAAATTTTTTTGTTTGCATTTTCGTCGCTTTAAACGTCGGTATAAGATCTATATCTTGTAGTGTAATATTAGAAATGCATAAGCTTTATGAATCGAAGTGATTATCATTACAATACCATCCTTTCAATATACTAGTTCTCTTGATCCAAAGTGTAAACTCCGGTATTGTTCTATCTGGATGTGGCACATATCTTTCTATTATTGATTGGTAATCCCTTCCATTATACCCCTCTTCTCTTTCTTCCACTCTACCTCTAAGCAATAGTAGACTTCTCTAGTGGGGAAGTCTTTTCTCTATCATTTTCTTGTGGATATATACATGCCACATCAATAATGAGCTTTTACCTATGGTGATTGGCATCATTGTATTTTTCCATCTATTTGCAAGCCTTTTATTCTTAAGAGTCACGAATCTCTTATATATAGTCTTTATAATCTTCACTAACAAGCCTGGTTTTTTTTACTTGAAGAACATGAAACAATATTTGATTGTGGTGTGCATCATATAACAAAGCTAAGCTATGATCTCCCTGCCACACATATCCATCTTGATGCCATCGTTTACATTTACGTAGTAATACATAATATCTTTGCCAAGGGGTTCTATTGACTTGGAAGAGATAGTTGGTCTTCCTACTCTAAGGGGTTCTATTAGACTTGAAGAGATATTTGGTCTTCAGTCTCCCTCAAGATCCTCCATGTGCTCTATTCTCTATTCTACTATGATGTCCTTAACTAGTGGATGGGGACACATGAATTATGGGTAAAGGATTTTGTATGATGTCGGAGCATTTAGGGTTGAAAGTCTATCATGAAGGTAAGAGACAATAGAGTGAAGGGAGATTCAAGGAGATTCAAGGAGAGAAGTAGACAGAAGACAAGGGGTTTAAAGAAATAGAAGATGTAGAAGAATACTTATAGAGGTGAAGCCTGATAATTTATTTCTAGATCCTGAGAAGATTAATCTATTGTAGACCAAACATGTGCGTAAAACAATAGCGTCCTCTGTGCTGCTCAGATTGCCAACCTGATGCTTTCGTTGGCTCAAAAAGAGGGGTAAAATACCAAGACATGACACCTATCCAAATTCTCCCAGATCACTCCTCCCAATTTGTAGTGCTCTTCATTGCCTAAAAATGTGATTACGCATCGCACAATTTCCCCAATCCTTCTTTTTACAAAAAATCCCCCAAAAATGGTGGTTGAAAGATACTTGCTTTCTTTTACATGTCATACTATTCTAGAAGTTGTCTACAGATTTTGGATATTTACAAGAAATAATATCTAAAATATCAAAAATAGACTAAACTTACACAAAAACTCTAGTATTTTTGAACCATCCACACTAGGGACACTAACATTAATGGCTAGTATGGCTTTAGCTCTCTAGATCAATAAGAAAGCCAAATGATTATGCATTCTAGAGTTTTTCACACTACGTACACGTAACACCATGATATCCACCCCCTCTTAACCTGGACATCCTCTGGCATGTGCCAAAGTCTTATGGATCTATAATGTCAGAAGAAGTATCCTCTATCATGTCAATGTCTTCATCTTCTACCTCTTCTTCTTCCATATTCTCATGTTCACTCTCAACAAACTCTTGAATGACTTCATACATATCCACTACAAGATATAGACCTTATAGCGACGTTTAAAGCGACGAAAATACAAACAACAAAATTTGCCCCCGTCGTCGCAAAAAGCGTCGTTATTGACGACGCCATAGAATCGTCGCTATATGCGTCGCTATGTGCGTCGTAATTGCGACGCACATAGCGACGCATATAGCGACGGTTTCAGAGAATTTGCGATGCTCATAGCGACACCAATAGTGACGCGTGCAGTAAATTTGCAACACAAATAGCGACGGTAACAGAGAAAAAAAAATTGTGGCAGGGCAGCAAGCTGCCCTGCCACATATAGCACTGTGTGCTGTATGAGAGCCATACAAAATAGTTTATGCACTGCTGCATACAAAGGGTTTGCAAACAAAAAGAATGTATACTGAAATCATAAAACTGATACATGTATACTTAAATACATGATATCGCATAAAATGCGATTGGTACAATCATGAAACAATATCACTAATACATAGAAAATGTCTACATAGATCGGGCGACTAAAAACTAAAGGTGTGTGAGCTCTAAGGATCCAAGGGTGAGATATAAATCCTCGTCCCCCGAAAGCTCGTCCCGCTGCAAAGGAGCATCAAACGGATTCTGCAGAAAAAGAAACAACATATCAATCCACCATACAATAATGCATTCAAATATCTCATGGTAACTACGGAAAGAAAGATGAGTGACTTACAGGGCCGCGGCGTCTATACAATCGGTCGATCAATGCCCTGAAACCGTGCCTCTCTGCATATCGAGTCTCAAGGCCTTGCGGATCGCGATTTGTAACGGAGTGCTGCAAAGAAAACAAAATGCTAACTGTTAGAAACATGATTGTCAGTACAAAGAATATCTCAAAAAAACAAATAAGAAAAACAAAAGAGAAACTTACAAAGTCCTCCAAATATGTCCTGTGGCCGCCACTCCCAAGATGATGTACCGATCCGGCCTCGATTCGTGCCCTCGCCGCCTCCCGCTACTGCTGACTCCAACGTCCTGGCGAATTTGTAGCCTCCTCCCTCAGTCGGCGCCAGTCGTCTGCATCTAACCACTCGGGCTTTGGAGCCCCACTCTTGATTGCCTTGCGTACATCGGATCGTCTATGTGACATGTATGCACGCATGCAATCCATCATCCAGCCCGTAGAGAATCTATCCACTGCGGCTGGCATCGGAAACTCCTCGTGCAAGGATGCTACTATGTAGTCCTTGCTCCCCTCCGGTATGTTCCTCCAATGATCCAAGACGTTGTGCCGAAAAACTTGTTGGCACAACTCCCTCATGCGAGCCATCACCCTCCTCCCCTCATCATTCATGATGATGGCTCCTGACCTACCATCCACTAGGTATCCATAATCCCTACGAGTATGCCTAAGATGGGCCCTCTCCCATCTCCATCCACGCTCCTGGGCATATCCAGGAGACCCCTGTACATCCGGTGTACCGACGGGGGTACCCTCTCCCGGAGTGCCACTCAAAGGGGTGCCACCAAAGGGGGTGCCACCAAAAGGAGTGCCACCAAAAGGCGTGCCATCTGCCGACGGCTGCGCAAAAGCTAGAGTAACTGGAGTGTACGTCCCCACAGGTGTGACAAATCCTGGAGGTGACGCAGCTCCAGCTGAACGACAAGACGGAGACACCGCGTCTGTGTCTCCTCAGCAACACCCCCCTGATCCTCCTGCAGTCGCAGTCCCTCCCTCTAGCCCAAGTCGCGAGCGTCGAGATCGTCTGCTCGAAGCTGAAGCATCTGATCGCGTTGAAGCTGATCTAGCTGAAGCTGATCTAGCAGAGCACCCTGACGAAGAACGAGACAGCTCCTCATCTGCTATCTCTCTGAATCTCGCGAGCTGATCTAGAGACATGCATGCCATCATGTCCTGAAACTCCTCATCGCTCATCCCTCGACTCATCCTGAAAATGTCGATACCTGTACAGATAAAAAATGATGTTAGAATAATCAATTTAAACTATAAAAGCACATTAATATAAATCATTTTTGAAAAATCCCTCTTAAAATGCATATCTTATCTACCTTTATGGAAGATCTAAACAATGAATTGAGTAATACAATTCTCCAAGAATGAAGTATTCTATGGTCCCATGTTAATCTCCTGACACAACTCTGCATACACTGGAAGGTCGATAGACATGTTACCACAAAAGAATGAGTCTGCCTCGTTCTCAAAAAATTCTACGACTTCTGTATTTCCATCATTGTTAGCCGATGCGGGCTCCAAGCTTGCGGTGGCCTCCACCCCTTGTAATTTCGATCCCTCTATTTGCATATTTTCTTCATCTATGCCTGGAACATAGCTTTGATCATATACTCTCGCACCTCGAGGAGTTGAAGGTATAACATACCACCATCGAGGTTGTTGGGGGTTTGGATAGAAGATTACCTGTTCACAAACACTTACAAAGCGACTTCAAACCATTGTGACATAAACCATGTCGTATTACAATTAGCAAGCAAATGACTATTTGTACCTGTTCACAATGGGCCAGGAACACAAAGGTGTCGCGCAAATCCATCCATTTTTTTTCGGAATCTATTTCGAGAAATTCAGATGGACCTCGTCGAACTGTTGCTCCAGCTCCTCCAAGTACCACTTTGAACCACTGCACATCGAATAGTATCATGGAGAAGCTACGGTAATCCACCGTAATAATTCTTTGCAAGTTCCCAAAATACTCCATCTCATCCACAACCATGTTCGGATCCGTTGCTCGTCGCCGGCTCTCTTGCTCAAACCTTGACATGACACCACAGTCCATTGTGGAGCGCATTTGGTCAATATGCTCCACCCGAAAATGCCGTCCGCGTGACCATGCTGCACTATATATTTTGTACTGCACATTGAAACACTCAAATTAGATGTAGCAAGCAAATTTAGATACGACACATTCTAAACCCCTCATTACCTTTGGACTACATCCCCTCGAGAACTCCCACTCCTCCATTGAGACCTCTGTCCCTTCGCTGGATGCTGCGGTCAAGGCTCCATGCAACCATCGTGTTGACATAAACCGTGGCATCTCCTCCATGCCTTCGGGATATCGAATCGGTCGGTGATGCATACTGCATCGGAATTCAGCTCATGCTTCCTCTCGATCTTGCCTTGCAATCTGGTACTTGGCGAGCCACGTCTCCATGGAGGCATGGTGCAACATACAAAAGCGATTCACCTTCTCTTCCATTGACGCATCCATTCTTTTTTCTACCCCATTTCCAACCACCACATCTCTAGTTAGCCTATCATCGTCCTTCAGCGTCCATAGCATTTCATTGTCTGGTTCCACCGTTGGTAGCCATTGTGAGATATGCACTAACGCCTCTGACACCAACCAACCTTCCGCCATGCTACGTTCTGGACGAGCTCGTTGTCACACAAAGCCTTTCAGGGTTTTCATGAAGCGCTCCAAGAAGAACATCCATCGCGTATGGACAGGTCCAGCAATCTCCACTTCGTCCACAAGATGCACAAGAAGGTGAACTTGTATCGTGAGCATGCTAGTGGGCAGGTATTTCTCAAAGAGACAGACCGTCTCAACTGCTCCCCGCCTTGCGGATTCAATAGAGGACGTCTTAATCTCTTTCTGTGAGATCCATTACACCAAAGTCGATAACTTGTAAATGGCCCCGCGAATTTCTGGAGTTAGGCATCTCGCGATCGCAATCGGTAGGACAAACTGCCACAAATGAGAAAGTATTAAGAATAATGGTCACTTTTTAAATTTCAAAATTTCCACGCTAATTAAAATCCATTCTGTTCACAAACCTGACATATCTTATGCCAATCATGGGATTTTAGCCCAGACATTTGGTCATCTTTAGAAAATGCGGACCTGAGAGAACGCATCATACCCGTCGGAGTGCGGATAGACTTGATTACTTGCTTCACAATGCGCTCTTCTTTGTTAGACAAAACCCAGGGAGCGCGAGGAAGCTGCACTCCCCCTTCAGCACTCAACTGCGGCCAAAGCGCCTCCATCTTACCTACCTCCTTTAAATCCATTCGTGACCCTATAGTTTCTCTCTTTCCTGTGATGTGGTCCCATAGCAAGCTGCCCACATTTTTGAAAATATTCATGGGATCCAACAAGTGGTTGACCTGTAAGTGGGTCCAATATGGCAACTCGTAGAAAACTGAGAACCATCGCATTCCATTTGGATGTGATTCCGGGTTTACCATTTTCAGCTCGTACCAGCTTGCAGCGTTCATACGTGCTGGAGGTCGTCCAAGAAAACCTTCCCTGAGTTCATGATCCTCCGGCAAGAAAGCGGCGTGTCCTTGATATACCATCTTCTTCATGGTTCGTGGCCTTCGGGAGTCTAACTGTGGCCCACACAATGGACATGCATGATAACCTGAGGTAACGAGACCTGCAAGGCGATCCATGACCTAGTGAATACTTGATTGAATGAAATAAAATATAGATATTACCAGCGAGAACAAAGGTCTGCTCACCTGAGCACTCTCCCAATCCCGGAAAGTCATGCATCGTCCACATGAGAATGGCTCGAATGTTGGCTGACCGCCGACCATCACGCCTGCTCATATCTTGCACCGTGACCCCTGCTCCCACAAAATCTTAAGCTCATTGACTAATGGACGAAGATGCACGTCCATATTTTTTACTTTGTAGCGGCCCGGGACGAGCAAGCTAAGGATAAGATGTCCTTTCTTCATAGAAAGCCATGGAGGAATGTTGTAGTTGACAAGCACTATAGGCCACACACTGTAAGAAGTCGAGCGCAGACCGAATGGGTTCACACCATCCATGGCGAGACCGAGCCGAAGATTCCTTGGCTCTCGCGCAAAGCCTGGGAAGGTAGAGTCAATGTGGCTCCATGTGCGCGAATCTGCTGATATTCGTTGAACTCCATCCGTGGACCTATTCTGCACATGCCACGCTGTCAAGCTTGCCATGGCAGACGTGCGAAACATGTGGTTTATGCGGGGGATGAGTGGAAGGTGTCTGAGAACTTTTTGAGGGATGGTTTGCCCTTGCAAGTCCTGTTGATACCTGTGAGCACCACACTTTGGACAGGTCTCCATAGTCTCGTATTCATCTCGAAACAATATGCAGTCGTTGATACATGCATGGATGTTATTGTAGTCCATGCCAAGCTTCCGTAAAACATGTCGTGCATCATCACGAGACTCAGGCATGGTGTTTGCAGGTGGCAATATATGATATTTCAATAACCTTAAAAAAATCATAAAACACCTTGAAAAAACACAAATGTTTGCAATAATATTGTTTTAAAAAAAACAATGAAGTCTGTGTGCAAGGTACCTGAATAACTCAGTCACACTCGTATCGCTCCAACCGTATTTTGCTTGCACACTTAAGAGTGCAAGCAATGTCTTCAACCGAGATACTCGGCACCCATCATATAATGGTATGGATGCTTCCTCTCTAAGCGGGTCAGATGTCTCAACATCCATGGGAATCAATGCATCGATCATTGCCTCCATCTCAGGCTCCAAGATTGTAGGCAAGTCGGAAAGGTTGTCTGTCTCCTCTGGCATTGACGGTATAGATGGGCCTTGCGAGTGGTCGATTGGCTCCTGCAATCCATCCATCGCACGTCCACAAACTCTTCTAATTGGCCGCAAAGGGTGCACTCCCCCTTGGGTCGAGACATCACCCCCCTGGATACAAAATTTGCCAATAAGACCCAGTCTTATTGTGTATGGTTTTCAATTAGCTTGAGAGTACAATGCATGAAAAATGCTAACTTCAAATTACCGTTTGCTGAAAATCCGCAATCGCCTGATCAATGATCTCAGATTGAAACTCGCCAAATCGTCGTACGTGTTCTATAGACAATCGGCATTTTCGTCTAATTGCCAACTTGCATTGAGAGCAAGGACATGGGACACGCTGATTAAGATACGTCTCGCGGTCTTGAACAATAAGACCTTCTTCATTTGCCATCTTATCTACATTACAGCAAACGAGGCTTAAATGGATAGCTTTATGGAGATGTACGTCAAGTTGCAAGATTGCCATAAACCTTGCATTGTATACAGTAGTCGAGAGATTTTCCGATGTTATATCTCGGCCTTGTATCATGCTCAACGATTTGTTTGTCCTGGTAGATAATTATTTGTTAAATCTCGGCTTTGAGTATAAGTAATCCATTTTAAAATTAATGCGCGCCATCTATGAAATTTTATAACTATAGTAATAAAATTTATTTCAATCAATTCTACTCATAGTCATAAGACCTGAGAGAAATTATCCTATACTCAATTTAAGGGTTTTTTCTTCTATAACAATAATTTTGGGGTTCATTTTAATGAAGTACGTAGCCCATGGCAAAGCACATTGCATACCATTATCAATAAGTCTATTATCTTAATATTCCTTCCCCTCCCTCTCCCTCTCTTTCTCTCCCTCTCCCTCTCTTTCTCTCTTTCTCTCACCCTCTCCCTCTCCCTCTCGTTCTCTTTCTCTCCCTCTCTCATTTCCTTCCCCTCCCCCTCCCTCTCCCTCTCCCTCTCTTTCTCTTTTTCTCCCTCTCCCTCTCTATCTCTCTTTCTCTCTCATTTCCTAAACAAGCAAAAAATAAAGTGATTTAAACATCCTCCAAGCAAAAGGGAGAGGGAGAGATACAATGCACTCTCCCTCTCTTTCTCTTTCTATCCCTCTCTCATTTCCTTCCCCTTCCTCTCCCTCTCGCTCTCTTTCTCTCTCATTTCCTCTTCTAAACAAGCAAAAAATAAAGTGATTCAAACGACAAACAAGGAAAAGGGAGAGGGAGAGAGAGAATGCACTCTCCCTCCTTCTCCCTCTCTTTCTCTTTCTCTCCCTCTCTTATTTCCTCCCCCTTCCTCTCCCTCTCCCTCTATTTCTATTTCTCTTTCTCTTTCTCTTTCTTTCCCTCTCCCTCTCCCTCTCCCTCTCCCTCTCTTTGTCTCTTACTCTCTCATTTCCTCTCCTAAACAAGCAAAAAAGAAAGTAATTTAAACATTAAACAAGCAAAAGGGAGAGAGAGAGAGAGAATGCACTCTCCCTCTCTTTCTCTCCCTCTCCCTCTCCCTCTCCCTCTCTTTCTCTCCCTCTCTCTCCCTCTCCCTCTCCTTCTCTTTCATTTCCTCTCCTAAACAAGCAAAGGAGAACGATTTAAACCTTCAACAAGAAAAAGAAAGAGAGACGAGACTCACCAATGAGATATGGCGAGCGTGGGCGGCTTCTCTTTGCAACGAGGGCTCCTCCTCTCCTTCGCGAACAACGGCGGCGGCGGCGGCGGCGGCAGCAAGTCTCTTCCTCTTCTTCTCTCACAAAGCCTTCGCTCTCTCCCTAGCTCTCACTCTCAAAAGGCGAAAAAATAAAAATGAAAACGGCGCTCTGGTTTCGGCCGCACTTTTTTTTCCTGCGGCGTCGCTATTGGCGTCGCTATTTGCGTCGCAAGTTGCGACGCCAATAGCGACGCCGATATCCGCCGTCGCTAATCGGCGTCGCTAATTGCCCAATTCCTTGTAGTGATCTAAAGTGTCAACATAAATAACCTCTTTTTTTGCCATGTTTTTAGCATTAATTTCTACAAAAATTTCAGCCACTGTATCAACATCAACCAGCCCTAAAAAATCCTTGAAACACCTTCATTTGTAGCCATCAAACCATATGTCTTCAGCTCTTTTTCAGCCCATTGTACATATTTATTTTTAGCCCTACATATGGCTTAAATATTCTTAAAACTATCAAGACTACATGCTATCCATTCCTGCAATCCAAACACAAACATAGTTTTCCTATTTCGTGGAGGTATAATTATCTTTCTAGAGGCATAACCATAGCCTCCACTTATAGCAGTGCTGTCTAAAAACCCTTAAGCTCTTGTGCATTAGGTGGCATGGGATTATCCCACATCCTATCTTGATTGTAGGGATGATTCACATAAACAGTGAGAAACTATATTGTCTTTACTCCGAACACCCGAGCATATTAAGAACCATCATACAATGCTTTTGCTTCCAGCCTTGATTCAAAAATGTAGGATTGCCCCAAAATCACCCTGATAACTACATAAGTCCTGCACAAAAAAATGATATTCATCCCTAACATCTCCAATAGTCACGGGTACATTCGAACAAGCCGCATAAAGATTCCTTGATGAATTGTTTGCTACCTGCATACACCATCCCGGATATACATCAATCGACAAACCTCCATTCTCATACAAGCTATGTGCCATAACATTCATTTCGAAACCATGATCCAAGAGAGCTATGCAAGGAGTCTCTTTTTCTACCACTTTAACAATTGTCTCTATTGTAGCACGAGCCGAATGCATTCGTAAATAATGACTACTTGGAATAAAATGAGCATCTTCTTCTTCATGTACTTATTGTTGGAAATCCCAATTATACATAGCTTTCTCTCTATACTTACTATTGCCCATAAGACCTATTTTAGCCACAAGCTTGCTGTCTACACTCCCATTTAACCCATTTTCAACATTATCCTAATCCAAATCAGTAGTACATGCATCATCATATTCCATCTGAAGTTGTTTCTCTATATCTTTATCAACCTGCATCAATTCTTGCAAAAATTCACCATCAAACTTTCTTTTTCATTTTAGTGTATCAATGATTGCATCATGAAATTCACACTCTACTATTCCAAGAACTTTGCCAAGTGTAAATTCCACTCTCTTGCCAATTATGCAATCTTCCAAGACCTTTTTAAGGTTTGCGACAGTCTCAAGATCCGATTGTAACATGTAACCGGCTTGCTTTTCCCTTTTCTTCATAAAACCATGCTTTATCTCACATGTATCTTGCATTTGGATCGTGGATGATACACATTAGAAATTGCTAACACTCCTCCGAACATCAATATACCCTCCATTTTATTTGAGCATCATCTCCCAATCAAAATCTCACAAATCAGTCCATCCACTTCTCTCATAGAATAAGGCATAAAAATAGGTACTAAGAGGAGAGAGAGGGAGAAGAGAGAAAGATTTGATTTTGAGATTTCAAACTAGACAACCAAATTTCACAATATAACAAGCGATGCAAAGCGAAAAAATCGAGGAATTCATTGCCATGATCAAATTGGTTACTTATTTGTAGGCCCCCAATACCTGTTAAGTACAAATCGTCATGGAGAAGAGAATGTGCCATTTTGCAGCCGTCGCCATAAAAAAGATGCTCCCCCATTTGTCAAATTTTGGTGGCCTTTGAGCCCCCTAAAGGCCCAATAGGCTATGCCTTTTAAAATCTTGGTAATTATTTGACCCTTTCTAGCCTCCTCGTACTCCCTGTCCGACGAGCTGATTCATGATCTAAAAAATCCTATGCATTCGACTTGGAGTTCTAAATGGTGGAGAATTTGTATTACTATTCAATCCGATGGTTAGAAAAGTTATGAAAATTTTACAATCACTGCATAGTCAAAATTTGCATTTCAATTGTCCATGGTCACTTAAAGTTGTTGAATCTACGTCTTCCACTTCCATCGAGCTTTAAGTTCTACCTCAAATTTGTATCATTTCGTAACTTTCTATCATGTCCTAGGCATTTAAATTCCTCTCTCATTGGGAACCAGGAAATAGAGTGGCTTATCTCGTCGAATCCCTTGAATTGATCTGCATAATCAACAACAATAAAAAGCATCAAGCTACCACAAAACATAATCCACAACAAAGCACAAGAACCCATCAAAACCTTGTTTTTCGTCTCTGCAACACCGTTTTGCTGTGGTGTATAACTACATGTGAGCTGTCTTCTGATCCCGTATTTAGCAAGATACCTGTCAAAGTAATGAGACATATTCATCTCCTCCATCTGATCTCAAGCATGATATGTAACAACCCAATTCATTTTCAGCATGCTTCTTGAAGTCTTTGAATGCATCAAACACATCATCCTTATGCTTCAAAATATAAGGCCAAGTGTACGTGCTGAAATCATCAATGAATGAGACATAATACCATGCACCGCCAAAAAAAGCATTATGTGAAGGACCCCAGACATCAGAGTGCACCAACTGTAAAGGCCTAGTGCTGTTTTTTACATGTCTCATGAAAGGAAACTGTGCCTGCTTCCCAAACTGACACGCAGGACATACATGACCAAAATCGTTATACTTGAATTTAGTTTCAGCTTTTGTACATTGACATGTCCAATCCGCTTGTGCCAAATCTCTACATCCCGAATGGCACTCTCATCATGAGCAAACATGGCTGCCTGAAGTCCCAGAATGGTCGCATCCAATGTAAACATCCTGCCATCCCTTCTGCCCTTGGCAATTAACTTGCAGCCATTTCCATACTCCTCAATGAAACACCCATCTTTGTTAAACCTCACTTGCAAATTCTGTTCTGCCATTTGACCCATAGACAATAGATTCTTCGTTATGGTCGGTACATGTAATACATCATGCAGGCCTTTCTTCTTGCCATCAGGCATCATAAGAGGAACAATCCCTTTATGCTTTATGTCATGTTGGGTGTCATCCCCAGTACGTACATGACCATGTGTACCTGCAACCATCTCATCAAACCACTCTCCATGTGGTGTCATGTGGTTTGATGCTCCAGAGTCAATGTACGATCTGTCATCTCTATCATGTCTCGATGCATTTAGGATACATGTTGCATGGCAAAGAGTCTATCAACTGGCTCATAATGAGCACCACTGGAAGATGCATTGTGCCCATGTTGTCTGCTCTTTGCCTTGATATCTTCCTACTTCTTGTAACAATCCTTTGCAATATGCCCATACCAGCCACAATAATGGCAATCCTTGTCCCTGTTGGACTAATCAAATGACTGCCATGAACCAGAACCACCACCTCTACCGCGGGGTGATCTCCCCTACCTCTAAACCCGCCAGATCCACGCTGGCCTTGTGTATTTGCACCATGCCAATTACTCTACTGCTGCTGCTGTCCATAAGCATTACGAGTGTCACCACGACCTCGAAATGAACCACGACCTCTAGATCCTCTACCACGCTAGCTAGAGTATAACACAGTGTCTCTACTCTGAGATGCACTGGAACGTGTATTCAAACCAAGTTTGACTTCCTCATGCAGTAACAAAGCAACTAGCTCTTCCGAGCTAGGGGGCTCTTCTCTGACAGAAATGGAATTATCAAAAGCTTTGTACTCTTTGCCTAAGCCATTCAAGGCAACAGCAATCATGTCATCTTCTGATACACTTGAGCCAATGGTAGCAAGTTGATCAACTATGGTCTTAATCTCCATGGTATACACCTGGATACTCTTGCCATTCCTAGACATGTTATTGAACCGCTGTTTCAACTGGATCTTCCTTGCATGTGTCATGGTTCCATAATTTTTCATTAGTATGTCCCAAGCATCCTTCAGAGTCTCACATCCAGTGATTTGAATTACCATAGCATCAGATATACATTGAGAAAACCAATGCAGCACCTTGCATGCTCTTTCATTCCATAGCCTGTAAGCTCTTTTCTGTTCATTAGTTGGATTCTGTGCAGGCAACTCAGGAGCAGCCTCATCTCCTATACATAGATCCCAGTAACCTCTACCAACCAAAAAGTTTTTCATCCTGAATTTCCATAATACAAAGTTCTTATTGTCCAACTTCTCTCCAACTATCTGAGTGATATTGCCAGTCCCATGTGCATTAGCCATGATGTAATAGTATGTCTATCAAGTGCCTGACTCCCTACAGACCAATAAGTATGACTGACCAAGTTCAGTCCGTAACAGTTTATGACAGTTTTCTGCACTAAATTGCAGAAAAAAATAGGGTATTTCAGCCCACTGACACCCCAAAACAACCCACAAACAAGTGGTCTCAACTATAGGTATAACTATCAATACATAAACTATGTGTTTGCTTCAGCTTAAGCTTCTGTAACCTCACTGCCAGGGTACATACATGCAGTTTGAAAACTGTAAACTGTGAGTAACCAGCAGCAATTTCAAGTCCAAAACTGAGTGGTAATCATGCCATACATGTTCCAGAACCTCCCAGATAGCCGCTAGTACATTTGGCAGTCAAGACATGAGCAAAGAGGCACAGAACAGTGCATAACCAGCACATACAAGTGTCAACAAATTTAGTTGCAGGTTGCAGTCAACCAAAATTCAGCATAACAAGCTCCAAGCAGCTCCAAAATGTCTTCCAGTCATGTCATACATTTACTTTGTAGTGGCAAGTTCAATACATGAGCATCTGAGTAGGCATAGACAACCTGTCTTCATTGACCAATGGCATAAACTTCATGAACTGTTTGTAATTAACCAAGACAGTGTGACTGCATTTACTTTAGCTTCAGAATTCAGTTTTCAATGATGTTCATTGCTTGCTTCAATCCTCCATACATTCAGCATGTATAGGCCAGTTCATATAGATGATAGAACCCCCAAGATAACCTATATTGCTTCAGTAATACACAATGCTTGTCATTGACTGTGTATGACAGTTTTCAGCCACTAGCATACTTCAGATCTTAGTGATTTTAGTGAGCAACTTCAGCTCAAATGCATTACATCCGGTACATATGGCTTCTTGACATACATCTTGGCTCCAGTGATGCTTCTAGGTATGTATGAGTGCTTCAAGCTCATGCTAGACAAGTGTATATACTTTGTAGTGGCTGTATACAACAGGGCACTGTTTATGACAAACCTGTGATCTCTATTTTCAGCTCATAAGTGAGCTCCAGCACAAGAAATGGCTTCCTATTATCTTCAAGTACCTTCCAGGGATCTCTTGCAAGCAATGTACAGACAAGTGAGTGATTACAACCAGCAAATGAGGCAGAGGAGTTCAGGCCTGAAACAGGCGCAATTTGTGCAGACTAGACAGGGGTTTGTAGTAGCACACGATGTTGATGATGATGATAATGGAGCACACAATGGTGCTTAATGCTCCCTTATCAAGGTTCTAAACAAGCCCCAAACAGTAGCTTGGACCATAGAGCAAACAATCACACAATGCATACCTTCCATGTTGAGTGTTGAAATGACTTGTTTTTTGGCTGATTTTTGTTGTTTTTGAGAGCTGAATGGTTGATTTTATGAGATGATTGATTGATTTGGAAGTGGTTTGAGAGTGTTTTGGATGATATTGATTGTGTTTTGGAAGATCATGATGTTTATTGGTGGTTCTCTGATGTTCTGATAGGTTCTGTATACCTTCTGTTTTGTTCTGTTTTGGTCTGTTTTGTTCTGATTGTCTTCTATCAGGAGAGATGGAGTATTGATTGATGAAGATTGAGATATTGAGAAAGCTTATTGAATGGTTTGTGAGAGTTTGGAATGATTTGAGAATGAGTTATGTGGTTTTGATGACCTTCTGTAACCTTCTGTAGGTCTTCTGTAGAGCTTCTGTCTCTGCTACTGTTCTGTTCTGTACTGTAGCTGTTCTGGTACTGTTCTATGACTGTTCTGTATGCTTCTGTATGTGTTCTGATGGACGAGAGTGTAGCTTGGGAAAGTTTCCTAGCCTTGGAAAGAGGTGAATACAAGTGGAAAATAGCTGAAAGAAGTGAAAGAAGTAGCTGCTGAAGACTCAAGAGAAGACTGGAGTGAAGTGACAGTAGTGAGCTATGAAAGGACACTGTAGTGGCTCTGGTGACCCTTCATATCAGACATACCTCTTGGGAGGGGTATCCACGACCTAAGAGGGATTATTGAGAGCAATTTTTGAGAGATTGTAGTGAGAATATGATGTATTATTGATGGAGAGAGAGAGAGAGAGTCAGAGATAGCCAATTTTACTCAAACAGAGTGATTGTATATGAGAGATTGAGAGAGAAGACTATGAAGATATTGAAGATGAATACTATGTGATGTATTTCCATTCAAAGATGGTGTATTCCTTTGTTTTCTTTGTTCTATTGATGAATTTTATGAAGATGTTGAAGAATATGGTTGATTCTATCAAATCCTTGGGAGATCTACATGATGCTGTATGAAGATTTGTTGTGCCTGGTGTTCTTTTCTTCATTGTGATCATATGAAACATGATAAACAAGCTTGTTGATGTTACAAGATAGATTTTCTTGCAAGAGAATTCCCTTTTCCTTGGTTTTCCTCTCGGGGCTCCATGTTTTTGGTGCGCAGCCGGGGAAACTTGCCATCAACAAGCACCAGAAGAGGCTGAAAATGAAGGAAATGGCATTGCCAAGAAGAGAAGAATTCAATGGATGTTTGTAAAGTTCCTTCTTCCACTGAAGAGTTGGAATTACTCATAATCAAAGCTACTTTCCACAAGAAGTTCATCCCACAATGGCGAAAACACATCACCATCATGATGCATGCTTTATGTGGTGGACAGTTTCCTCTTCCTGTTGAAGCAACAGAAACTTGCATCTTGGTGGCAAACTGTTTGGAAACAAACTGAAGAGCAGAAACAGAGAGAATGACCATCCATGGAAGATTTGGCATTCATTGAGAAGTTTCCAGACAACATCAAGTGGGAGATTGTGAAGAGGCTTCAGGAGTCTTGGTCTGTAGAGGTTCACAAAGACAAGAAGGAAAAAAGTTGGAATTTGTTCGTGGACGCTCAACAGCAAGATACATGGGATGCTTGGTGTACCGATAATCTTCTGTTTGTTCAATTAGCAACCCACTGGAAGTTGGTAGACAGAGTGTTTTTCACAACATACACTGTTGAAACCATCAGAAGCTGGCATTACTATGATGATGGCACCACCACAATGCTCAGACGTATGCATTTTGACACCTTCAGAACCGAATATCTTCCTCTGTGCAGTGGCATGAAAGCAGAATTCAGGGACGTTGAAAAGAAAGAAGTAGAAGAAATGTTGGCAAGAGAGTCCCCCAGAGACTGAAGACTTCTGTTAACCCTTTGTGGAGCACTAACAACATAGTGGAGCCAACCCCCTGATGAATGACGCAATAAAGACGCAAGCGTTAGAACGAGTCCAGAGGTACGTGAGAAGAGAGAAAGCAAAAATTAGAGCCGAGAGCAAGCTTGCAGCAGAAGTCGCCTTTGACGCCCTTGCGAAACTCTTTATAGAAGTCCCAATGGCACATCAAGCCCTTCCTCCTTCTGCTGGAGGTCCACTTCCAAGCCAGATCCGTCCTGGAAATATTGATGACAGGCCAGCAAATGTAGTCCCATTGCCAGTTTTTAAGGGAGAGTACAATGAAGGCCCCGATCTTCATGTAGCAGAGTTTATGGTAGCATGTGTGGCTAACAATGCCAGAACCCCTGAGCATTGGTTAGCAATATTCCTCGCCACTTTCAAGGGCGCGGCGTTTCACTGGTATGAGAGACAAGCAGCATGAACTTTTGGCACATGGGACGACCTGAAGTTGGCCTTCCTCACTAAATTCAGGCGTGAAGGTTTTGAAGAGCGGATGCGAGAGGAATTCATGAACCTAAGTCAGTCTTCTGGAGAAAGAGTAGAAGCCTATGTCTCACGAATGGAATCCATCCTGAGGAGATGGACTAATCATAATCTAGATGATGGCATTCAGAAGGGGGTGTTTCTCAGAGGATTACAACCAGAAGTCCATAAGTTTGTGGAGTTGCAAAGACCAGCCACCCTGCAAGCTGCAACAGAAGGTGCAAGACTGTACGATAAAGTGGAAGCTAGATTAGCAATGAATACAGGAAGAGGAGTCCTACCTCCCCTGATCCCAGGAATGATGTACCCACCAAATGCAGTTCCAGGGACTGTTCCCTATCCCTATCAACAGATGCCCTCGATATCATAGTACAGTGCACCAAATCCATAGTGGCCACAATCCATGCCTCAAATGGTGGTTCAACCACAACAACAATGGTCCCAACCAATTTCCTCAATGCCAAATCAGCAGCAACAGTGGAATCCTACCAACTGGAGCCAACAGCCAACAGTTCAAACAGGAGCTCTGAATCAGAACCAGAACAGAGACCCCTCTGTACCAGCCCAGCCCGTTTATGTAGTGATTACAGAGACTCCTCAAAACCCTCCTGCCAATACGTCCGGAGGTGAAAGCTTGAAGGACTACTTATCTAATTCAGTTGCAAACATCAAAAAGGTGTGGATGGATGTGATTACAGAGCAGCTATAGATGCTGAAAGTAAACACAGCAAGCATATCCAACGTTGCAGGAGCAGGAAGAGATGTGATGCGGTCAAATACTTGGTGTGGTAAGTGTCATCAAGCAGGCCATTTAGCCATCAAATGTACACGAAAACCAACTATTCCTGGGGCCTTCTGTTCCTACTGTTTGCGGAAGAACCATACAGAGGACATTTGCTCTTTGAAGGAGATGCATGATAGGAGAAGGAAGGAAGAAGACGCAAGATTCAACTTGCTGGAATCCAAAATGACAACACAGGATATTGGACCCAAGCCTAGAGAGTTTGGTCCTAATTTCGGACCCAGAAGATTTCCCTCTCAAAGTTACAGAGGAAGACAGTCTGGCGGTGGTCAGAGATCAGAAGTGGAATGTTACAGATGCGGAGAAAAGGGACACATTTCACCAAATTGTCCAAATCCTCGAAGGTCAGTGGATTACAAGCCCTTATGTAGTCGATGCAAAGGAGAAGGCCACACTGCAAAAGACTGTCCAAGCCCAGCCCCAGTGAAAAATAGTGCTACTGATAGTCCAGCCAAGGCCCAAGATTCTACCTCCAATTTAGTGGAATTGGAAGTTGCTGCCATCACGCGTGCAAAGCAGAAGGAACCACCTGTCCAGAAAGAAAATAACCCTCTTGCCAGAACAGTGAAGTTCAATCTTCCACCAGAAGAACAGAACAGAACAGAGCTTAACAGTGCCGTACAGTGCACTACAGTGCCACAGAGAGTTACAGAGACAGTTACAGAGACAGGACCATAGGTCCAGGATACAGAAGAGGAGGAAGTGCCACAAGTGGCAGAAGAAGTTCCTGTAATTCCTTTGTTGGAAGAAAGAGGGAAAATGAAAATGGGTGTTGCCCCATTCCCTAACCGATTAGAGAAGCCAGTGGATCCTATTAAGGAATACGATCTGGTCAGAGATTTAGATACCTTTAGACCAAATCTCACATTTCGACAATTATTGATGTTGTCTCCCAGTTGCCGAAAAAGGTTCAAAAGTATACTGACAAGAAGACGTGGTTTAAGGATTGCTCCCTCAATAGCAACAAAGTCCAACAAGGCTCCAGAGCCTGTAACAGAAGTGGATGTGGCTAATGCTTTCCTAGATCTGGGTACTCCAGAGACTGGTGTGTGGATGGAAGGTTACTTTATCTCAAATGCACTGATTGATGGTGGTTCATCAGTAAACATTATGACGGATGTGACAATGAAGGATCTAGGCCTACAAGGTGTGCAACCAACCCAATGGCTCATCAGACTGGCGGATCAGAGCAGAATCAAGCCTTTGGGCATTCTTCCATATGTGAAGACTACAGTGGCTGGAAAAGATTATTGGCTAACCTATTTGGTGGTGAAGCCAAACTCTTATGGTACATCCTATCCTCTGTTACTGGGCAGACCATGGCTTTTTGAAGCCCGAGCAAGGACGGATTGGTTCAAAGGAACCTTGACCTTGGGTAGAGGACCCAATAAAGTGGTGCTGAAACTGTATGGCTCTCAAAAAGGACATGGATCCACCTCCTTGGAATTATCTTCTGACTCCCCTAATGAGGCTACGGATGGAACATCAGCAGACGAAGATACTGTCAAACAGATCCTTCCCAAGAAAACAGTGGCACATTCCTTAACAGTGGATACTGTAAGCCGACTTCCAAAAGATGCAAAGCCATTATCAATGGGTGAATACTTCCTGCCTGAACCAGGAATGACTTCTGAAATCACTTCTGACAGTGAGATAGAAGCATGGATGTACTGCTCTCCCTGTTACATGGCCATAGCAGAGCCAGAGACAGAGGTAGAAGATGAAACAGAGAATCTATTCTTCTGTTACAAAGCTCCTACAAAGACAGAAGCAGAAGCAGAGACAGAAGTAGAAGCAGAAGCAGAAGCAGAGACAGAGACAGAAGAGGTTGGATATGAAATGGACGAAGAAGATTATGAAAGTGAGACGGAAGAGTCTATCCCACCTAAAGAGGATACATTTGAAGAAGAAGTTCCAGAAGCATCAGAAACAGACGACCTCATGCTACGGGACAGAATGGTGATGGTACCATTTGGTCTAGTAAATGGATCTTCTCATATGCAAAACCTTTATAAGAAATGGATTAAGAAGAACAAGCCGTCTTTTAACGGTGGCTCATGCCGTCTTAACCCATTTTTGCCAAAGAAAGATGATGATGATGCACCGTGCCAACAAGCACCAGTCCCACAAACCCAACAGAAATCAGAGGGTCCCTGTTATGTGACGTTCCTGGATGCGTCATCAGAAGAGGAGTCTTCAAGCCAAGAGGTAATTACTCTTGAAACCAAACCCGAAACGGCTCTAATCCCATTCCAATATCTTAAGGAGCAACCTAAGTCTCCACCAAAAGAAGAAGTTGGTTCTAGTGGGACATCAGAAGAGGACACCACTCCCTTGAAGGAGTCGGATCTGTATCCAGAAGCAGTTCGTGGAACCTTCATCCGTGAAGTAGAAGGTGAAAGGAAGTTAACCTTTGTGGATGCAGAAGGCACTGAACGCCACTTGAAGGTGGGTAGCAGCCTCCCAGAAGAGGAGTTGTCAACCTTGTACAACTTGTTGAAAGAAAATTTGGACGTGTTTGCATGGTCTTACAAAGACCTAAAGGGGATTGATCCCACAATATGTCAACATCATATTGACTTGGAGCCTGATGCCAAGCCAGTACGGCAACGACAGAGGCCAATGAACCCGAATTATTCCACATTGGTGAAAGCGGAGCTGCTGAAGCTTCTGGAAGCCGAGTTCATCTATCCAGTGGCAAATAGTGAATGGGTTTCACCCATCGTGGTTGTACCCAAGAAGAATGGCAAATTGCGAATATGTGTGGATTTCCGAAAGCTCAATTCTAAGATGAAGAAGGATCACTTTCCTATCCCTTTCACAGACCAACTGTTGGACACAGTGGCAGGACATGAGCTTTATTCCCTTCTGGATGGATTCAGTGGATACAACCAAGTCCAAATCGCAGAAGAAGACCAGTCCAAAACAACCTTCACCATAGAATGGGGGACCTACGCTTACCGAGTGATGCCATTTGGACTCTGCAATGCCCCTGCTACTTTTCAGCGAGTCATGATGGCCGCATTTCAAAATCATCTGCACGACTTCATTGAGGTATATTTGGATGACTTCTGTGTCTATAGTTTGATCCGTGAACACTGGGAACACCTGGAACAATGCTTTGACCGATGCCGGGAGTATGGGATTTCCCTCAACCCCAACAAATGCATCTTTGGGGTTTCTTCTGGAGTCATGTTGGGCCACATTGTCTCTGCACAAGGGATATCAACAGACCCTGCAAAGATCGAAAAGATCGCAGCTCTGGCAGCACCCACCAACCTCAAACAGTGAGGGGATTCCTAGGCCATGTGGGTTACTATAGAAGGTTCATAGCTCATTTCGCAACAAAGGCAACCTCCTTGCACAAGCTTCTGAGGAAAGATGCAGAGTTTACTTGGACGGAAGAATGTGACAAAGCCTTCCATACTTTGAAGCAGTGTCTGATTGAGGCACCCATTCTGCAACCTCCTGATTGGACGAAAGAGTTCCATGTACACACTGATGCATCAATTGAAGGCTTAGGTGCTGTCCTCTGCCAAAAGGGCTCCTCGAAGTTGGATCAACCGATCTATTACGCAAGCCGAAAAGTCACTGATAGGGAACGGAACTATACAGTGACAGAGCTGGAGTGCTTGGCAATGGTGTTTGCCCTGGAGAAGTTTCGCCACTATCTCCTATCCACCCACTTTAAATTTTATGTGGATCATGAGGCCCTGTCCTTCCTGATGAACAAAGCAGATGTGAAAGGACGAATGATGAGATGGCTCCTTCTATTTCAAGAGTTCGACTTTGAGGTGATTACTAAGCCTGGTCGTTCCCATGTTCTGGCTGATCATCTGTCGCGTATCCCACAAACTGCAGACGCGGAGCAGGATGATCCAGACCTCCCTGATGCTTCCCTATTCTTGGTAGAAACTATAACTCCCTGGTATGCAGACATTGCCAATCTGCTGGCAACCCAACAGTATCCTCCTGGTATTTCTAGTCGAGAGAGGAAGAAGCTTATGCTAGAATCAGCCCCCTACACCCTGCTAGGCGGTGCACTGTATAAGAAAGACAAAGATGAAGTGCTCAGAAGATGTGTTGCAGGAGATGAGATTGGGATTGTTCTGAAGGCTTGCCATGATGAGCCATATGGAGGTCACTTTGCAGGAGAAGCTACAGCCAGGAAGGCTCTGCTAGCAGGATATTGGTGGCCTACCATTCACAAGGATGCCTATGATTACTGTAAAAGATGTGATGCTTGTCAAAGAATGGGGAAACCCACCAAGACAAGTGCCATGCCACTGCAACCTATCCTTCCATTGAAGCCGTTTGAGAAGTGGGGCATTGACTTCATCGGTCCAATCGACCCTCCCACTAGAAGGAAACAAAACCGATACATCCTTGTATGTACGGATTATGTCACAAAGTGGTGTGAAGCTAAAGCCTTAAAGCGGGACGATAGTAACAGCGTGGCCGTGTTCATGTATGAGAATATCATCACCCGTTTTGGCAGTCCCTTAGAGCTGGTAAGTGATAGAGGCACTCATTTCCTTAACAAAGTCATGAAGGAGTTGACAGAGTTGTATAAGATCCGCCATCGCAAGTCCACTCCTTATTACCCTAGAGCCAACGGCCAAGTCGAAGTCACCAATCGCATCCTCTGCTCGATCCTGACAAAAACGATTGCCGCACATCGTCGTGATTGGGATGATCAACTTACAGAGGCCCTCTGGGCATACAGAACCTCCCATAAAGCCGCAACCGGACAGACACCCTTCCAGCTGGTGTATGGTACAGAAGCTGTTTTTCCTGTTGAACTGGAACTACCCTCTTTGAGAGTGGCTATCAAAGAGCGTTTGGGGGACGATGATTCACTGCAACGCCGTCTCCTGCACTTGGAATGTTTGGACGAAATTCGTAGGATGGCTCTACAGTGCATGGAAGCCACGCAAGCTCGACGCAAGGCTTACCATGATAGCTTCATCAAGCACAAGGAGTTCAAAGAAGGTGATTTGGTCCTAGCTTATGATTCACGATTTGGCAAGTTTCCTGGCAAGCTCCAGCAGCGGTGGATGGGCCCCTATAAGGTACTTGCCGTCAACCCTAATGGTTCTGTCCAAGTGCAGACCGTTGATGCCTCTGATGATCCCTTTCTGATCAATGGATATCGCCTGAAGAAGTACTTCCCTCCTTGGGGATCTTGACAATTATGGTCACTTGATCTTTTCCCTCATTGGCACGGCGCTGTACTTCTTATGATGCTACTTCTGATAGCCGTTCTTCAGTCAGTCCTAATGAAACGGACGCAACCCTTTGTCCCCTCAACTCCATCTTCCAGCCTTGATCTCTTATCCTCTATTTTCCACCAGCATCAATGGCGAGGTTGGTTCTGACAAATGGTAGTTCTACCATTCCCCTGCTCAATTCGAAAAAAAAAAAAAGAGAAAAAGAAAAGAAAAGAAAGAAAGAAAGAGAAAGAAAAAAAAAACAAAACATATCGATCATGGGAGAAAAGGACTTAGGTCCCTGTCATGCCGACCTATTCTTCGAGAAAAGGTGGAAACACCCTCGAGAATAGGGGAAAACAAGAAAAAGAAAAGAAAGAAAAAAAAGCAAATCTGTTATGAGAGAAAAGGAAGCAATTCCCTGTCATAGCAGGCCTCGTGCCAAGAAAAGGTGGTAAACACCCTTGGGCGAGAAGCTGGCTGTGGAAAATGTGGTAACACCCAGCAGTCCAGAAAGTGGATTCATTAATTGATATTCCCAGGATCCAATTCCGAAGTTGCCTCCCTTGATACGCTGTGTCCTAGGGTCTCTGTGCAAAGTGTCTAACTGTCCTCTAGCAGACGACATGTTCCTGTCCAATAAAACGTTCGATTTGATGGCTACCTCCCTAGGTACACCTCTTCAACAACTGATGATGCGATCTTCATCGACAAACAATCGAGTGATGTGAGCTTTCATCCTAACCGGATGGGGAAGTGAGTATGGGTTGCCCTCTATATTTATCAATAGAGAGTGAGACAGAGGGTGGGTCGAGAGACCAGTCTTTCCCCTTCAAATCAAATGAGAGGTGAGAAGTGTGAATGAAGTGTTGCATGCACGGGATGGGCCTCTCAATGCACAAAGCACAATTTGTTTCTGTGCACTGCACCATAAGGCTCCCTGGCCTTCCTTCTTGCACCGTATGCCGGCACAGGGCGGGATGCACTGTTGCACCATCAAATGCACACAAGGCATACAATCTTTGCACAAGTGACTGTGAGGATTACATCAATGGGTTTCAAGAAAAGGATGCCCTCTTATATCTATCAACAGAGAGTGAGACAGAGGGTGGGATGAGTGTGACTGGAGTTTCTTTAATCAATTACCGAGAAGTGAGATTGAGGGACGTTACGACACTTGGAGTCAGGTATGTTCCCGTTTCCCTGTGCACCCCCGGGATGGGACTTTGCCCTCATCACAAGACACATCACCCTATTCTGTACACTGTACTGTAAGGCTCCCTTTCCTTCCTTCTTGCACTTATGCCAGACGGGTTGGACGCACTACTGCACCATCAACTGTGCACCCTGGCATACTCCTTTTTTCTGTACCATTCCCCCTTGTTGATTCCTCAACCGGGTATGAGATATGGGTTTTAATCATTCTTCCTCGAGTGATATTAGTCATGGGGCGAGTGACTGTTCTTTCATTTCATTTGAGTGACTGCGAGTTGAGTGAAATATTCCTCATCATCGACGAATTTGCTGCGATTCCTTCCATCAGCTACCTCCCTGGCTGCTGCCGCGTGGTCCCTGCCATGAAGGACGTGTGCCGAGAAGATGCCTTGGTACCTCCAGCGCCGACAACCACACTGGACGTGCCATCGACACTCAACCTTGATTCTTGACGAAATGGGCCAAGTTTTTCTAACCCTCCCACTTTGGTTTCTCAGTGACGGTCATGTTTTAAGTGTGGGGACGTTAGTGGATGGTCTGTGGCGTGGTCCTAGGTCCCTGTTGTTCGGTTAACCCTATCCGTTAAGGTCTTAAGTGTGGGGACGCGTCCCTGCGCGTCTACAGTGCATATCTTTCTGCATATGCCTTAACCTATTCATGCATGTATGCCATGATTTGTTGTTACCCTGATGGGGTCCCTTCCCACCTGACCGTTCATTTTTCACCCACCCTTGGGGCTGTTCCCTTACAGTTTTCCTTCATTCCTTGATTTTGAGGTCTTGCCATGTGAATGCACCCTACGTTCACCGAAGTCCAAATCCAACCTTATAGCCCTGTTCCTCCCTTTGAATTGACTATTTTTCCTTTTTACCTACCCCTGTTCCGGTGCACGGTTTTTGAGTTATTAATTTTTGAAGCATTTTGCGCAATTTAGCTGGTTTTCCCATGAGAACGTGCTTTTCTTGTTTCGGAACCATGCTCTGACAATATTAATTTTCCGGTTTTTTCCACCTTTTTCGTGCGTATTTTTGATATTTTTCCATGTGAACCTGCCCTGTTTGCATCGGAATTCCCATTTGATTTGACAGCTGTGTCCCCTGTGCCTTCCCCCACCTTTTTCCTTTTTCCTCCACCCTTTTTCGACTTCCGAATTTTTACTTATTAATTTTTAAATGAGTTTTCGGGAGTATTTTTGGAGTTTTTCGCATGTGAACCTCTCCTAATTCCACCGGAACTGCGCTTTAACGTGATAACCCTGTGCCATTCCATCCTGCGGACATTTTTCCTTCTTACTCCAAGTCATTCCGGTGCACGGTTCGTCCGATATTAATTTCCAATCCCATTTTCGGGTTTGTTTTTTGGGTTTTTTCCATGTGAACGCATCTTATCTCCGTCAGAATTATGTTTTGATGAGATAGGATTGTCGGGCACATCTTTCTGCACAGTTTTCCTTTTTTCTGCACCTTATTCCGCTGCACGGATTTTTCGATATTAATTTTTAATTGTGTTTTTTGGTTCTTTTTTGTATTTTTTACACGTGACCGCCCTTTTCCCCTCCCGAAACCTCCGTCATATATTTTTCTTGTTTTCCCCCTGCCGTCCTGCCCACTTTTTGTTTTTACGCTATTTCGTTTTGACGTCCGGATTGGGAGTTATTCATTTTTCTTTATTTTTACGTGTATTCGCGCGCCCGTTTTGCGCGTGAACGCGCCTTTTTTCGATTTTATGCGTCTCCACGCACCCCGATCGTGTCCGCATGACCCGTCTCGTCATCCCAGCGCCATTTCAATCCCGTCACGGTAAATTTTTTTACCCCGCCCTGCGCACGTGCGCGGGACGGGGGTATGCGCCCTTGGGCCCTGCCTACCCCCCTTGGCCCACCCTCTACCCCCCTTGGACCCTGCCCACCCACCCTGCCCACCCACCCCTTCCCCCCAACCACCCGACCCCTTCCCCCCAACCATCTCCCTCCCCATCTCCCTTCCCTCTGCGTGTCCTGCCTCCTCCATTTCCCTCCTCCTCCTCCTCCTCCCTCCCCCGTCTACTGCCCGCTCCGACGCCGGCGACCTGCGCTCCTTCGCCGCCGTCTCCTCCTGCCCCGTCGCCGCCTCTGTGGACTGCTGCGTCACGTCGTCGCCGCCTCTGGGACAGCGCCTGCAGCCGCGTGGACCACCGCTCCCTGGCCGTGCCGCCACCTCCTCTAACCACCGCCACCTCCTCTAACCACCTCCTCCTCCTCTAACCACACTCAGGTTAGTTACTAACCTTGGTGTAGTTAACACTAACCTAAGTTCAATTAGGTTAACAACTAACTTCACTCTAGTTAAAACACTAACCCTAGTTAGTTTCACCAACTAACCCTAGTTAGTTGTCCCTAACCCTAACCCTAACCCTAACCCTAACTAGGACCCCTAACTCTAACCCTAACCTACCTTAGGTTACCTAACCCCCTTTAGGTTAGTTTCTACTAACTGGACTTATCTGACTTATTCAACCTGAGTAACCTAACCTGACTTGACTTCCTGTGACTACCATGACTTACCCAGACTAACCAGACTTAACTGACTTACTTCTAACTGATTTATCTGATTAACATGATTTATATGATTTAATTAATTTCTAAATTAATTTTTCCATCAAAATAATTCAGAAAATTTTCTAAAAATTCCCTTTGCTTTTTGCCAATTTTTGGGAGTTTGTCCGCTGGAAATTTCCCACCCTACAATTTTTGAAAATTAAATATTTCCTAATTTTACCCCTAAATTGCCAATAAATGTAGCAAATTCATTTAAAAATAGTAAAAAATTCTAAAAAATTCTTAAAAAATTCCCCTCACCTCCCTTGATTATTTTTCATTTATTCAACCATAAATAATCCCCAATTACAAACATTAAAAAACCAACCAAAAAACAAATCAACCCATCCACTAAGATGTTGTCTTTGTTGTTTCGTTAGTGGTTTTTCCTTTTCCTTTACTGGATTCACTCCTTTTGGGAGACTCTTCCGTGCGCATTTCTGCATTACATACACATCCCTTCTAGGTATTTATTTTATGTGCTTTATTTATTTTCATTTTCCCCTTAATCACAAATTAATTGTTAAAATGAACTCTTTATTTACCCACAGTTCCACGCGCATTCGCGCTCAACACAAACATACTTTTTAATTAAAATAAACCCGCCGTTCACTTAGCACGCACTACGTGCGCTAAAGAGGCACTTTAATTTTTAATTAAAATGAACCAGCCGTCACATGAGCACGCGCTGGCAAAAAAGCGCTCCACATCACCTTAATTTGTAATCAATGAACTTGCATTTAGAGACCCAGTCGGGTATCGAAGTCTGGGAGTCGAATTAATACACCACTTCACCTACTAACTGGTAATTTAATTTCTAATAAGGAACCGCCGTTTTCTTGCTAAGGTTTATCACCTAATAAAAATTCACCCATTTCTTAATAATTTATTAAAATGAACCCTTCATTAAATTAATTCCCTCACTGCACTTAATTCCCCTTTTTAATGAACCGTTTCGTGGGATGGGTATGCGCCGTCCTTAGAATTATTTTCTTGGTCCAGTCCTAGGTTTATCACCGATGTAGTATTGATATGTGTCGGATATGGTATTGTTTTGGTTTACTGTCTTTGTTACGGTTCCGGGTACGGTATGCAGTTTTTTCTTTTATTGCTTGATACGGGGTTCTGGGTGTTTGTCTGATGCATCGCATGAAGCTTTCGGTCGCATTTGTCTCAAGGTCATGTCGAATTTTTTCTAAGATGTGGTTTGTTTGGGGTTAGTTGGTCGAGTCACGTTTTCTTGTTTGGTTATTCTCTTATCCTTGGATTTTATTTGTTGCTTTGCAGGCATTCTCCTTGATTGTCTGTGTTTGTGGTGTGTGTGTAACCATCTGAATGGCGCCTTCTCAATCCAGTACGTCCCACTAGTTAGTAGGGATTACTCTTCCCTACTTACTTTTGAGCCTCTCACGAAGGCGGGACTTGCTGCTTTTGTGGCTACTTCTTTTTCATTACTTCCAGAGGATCCGTCATTATGTGATGAGTTTCTGGCCTCTTACAGTAAGAAGACAGGCCTAGTCCAGGGACTTTCTATGACTTTGACACCTCAAGGCTTAGGGAAAGCTCTGTCTCTACCCTCCAAAGGTGAACCTTTTGTGACCACTCGTCAGCTTTTCTCTAATGAAGAGATTCTGAAGCTGTTGCAAAAGCAGACAAGGGAAATCCTCGATGTTAAGAAGGTGATAAACTCTTCAGGAGTTTCCTTTTCTATGATCATTGATCCCGTATGGAAGATGATCTGTCAATTTCTTCAGGACAGGTTTATGCCTGCCAAAACGCCATCCCAGTACTTGTCCAAAGAGCTTTTTACAGCTTCCAGGATGGTGCTGAAAGGAGTTGCTATTGATTGGAGTACTTACCTCCTTACTAAAATGGATCAGCATTTCGTCAAAGTCACCAGGGGTAATGTTACCAATGTCACATATGGATCATATTTGTCTGCCTTCTTGACCTATTCAGGTTTACAGAAGACTGTGCCTCCACCTCCTCCATCAGATCCCGTACCTCCTCCTCCACCTTCAGATGAGTCAGAACCTATTGACATAGAGGATGATGATTCTCCGCCTCCCCTTGTCATACAACGCAAACGCTTGAAGAGGGTAGCGGATAAAGCTCCTTCCATACTTCCTTCAGTGCCCATTCCTGCTACTTCTGGCAGTGAACTCCCTGGGTATCTCACTTGTACTAACCTGTTCAGAGCACATCGAGAAGGATCATTGGACATATCAGTTCCCTCCCTGAACAATCTAGTCTCAGGAGATACGATTCCTTTCCTCTGTAAAGATATTCAAAGTTCCATTGAGTTGTCAGTGACAGCCTGTGTTCAACAGCTGTACGCGTCTTTTTATGAAGAGCTCATGCAGTCTAAGGACCAGTTGCATAAGGCAACATCTGAGTTAGCTTCTGCTAAGGATACCCTAGCAAATTTATTTAAGCAAATGGAACAGCAAACCCAACTGGTTGCCACCGAAAGCGATGAGATTTCTTCTTTGAAGATCCAGTTACTCGAGGCTCAATCCCAGGTTACTAGCCTTTCAGAAGAGAAGGAGAGGATGTCCAGAGAAGCACAGGAGTTCCAAGCTATCTTAGATGACAAACTTTCAGCTTTACAGACTGCTAATGCCACAGTGGCATCCCAAGCCTCCCAAATCCAGCAGTTGCAAGATCAACTTGCAAAGTCCCGCTCTGTTCCTCCAAGCCCTAATGTTCCATTGATTCCTTCTCTTTCACAGCAGGACTTGGCTGCTCTTCAGAGACACGCTACTTTGTGCCCTCTATTCCAAGATAAAGTGGAAAGATTGTAGTCCAGAATGGACTTGTTATGGTCTACCTTTGAGCAGTTTCAGGAATATGTTCTACCAGACCATTCTTTCTTTGTCCACTACCACTTACAGAAGTTGGTTTTCTACATGAAGCTTTCCACGATGGATTTACCTCTTCCAGAGGATGGCTGGAGTGGGGCTTGGTCTGCTGAGTTGTTGACAGAGGTAGTCAGGATGGTCTTTGAGGATTCTGTCATGCCAGATACCATGTTGATGTCGTACATGTATCTACGAGGAGACTTGTTAATTCCAGATGAGGTGGATATGGCATGGTATGTGGGGGATGTGGTCTTACAGGCTGTTTTGTATGTTAATCATTTGGAGTTGCGCATAGCTGACATATTCCAGAGTTATTCCTCCAAAGTGGCTGATTGTCATGATAATTCGTGGCATCCCATGATTGATTCGGTGGTCCTAAATCAAAGACAAAACACAGCTCCTACCTTTGCCCAGAGTACTAACCAACTGAGGATGGATCTCTTAGCCTATCTTTCAAAACATAATCCATTTGATGCTCCCTTCTTTGATGCCTATCATAGCCGATCTCTCTTAGGACCTTCTATTCCTACCCTCCTCTCTTACCAACAAATGGCTCACCGCTATGCTATATATCTTTCCCTTTGTCAATCTAATTCCACCACTATTTTACCCCTTCTTTTCCAACCTTCATCTTTCCCTCAAATTCCCATTTTTACTAACTGTTCCTTTATTGAGGATAGGGTATTTTCCCCTTCTCCACCCTGTCCTTCTCCCTCCATTAATGTACCCTCCACATTTCCTATTTATCAGTTAACACCGTTCCTTAGTGATTCCCTCCAAATTTCTGCCACTCCTTCTTTAACTTTTTCTTCTTTTTATGATTTTTCCTATCCCTCCCTTCATCCACTCTTCCTTATTCCATTACCCTCTCCTAACACTTCCATATCTCAACCACCTCAGTTGGTTAGTGACTATGATGGGTTTGATAATCAGATTTCCAGAAGAAGGGGATGGAGTTCGGATGATTGCCTTACAGGATCTCAGATCAATTGGCTAGTCATTCCAGGAGAATGGACAGCTTCCAGTCAAGCTTATCAGAACTATGTTCATTTTGCTCAGCAATATTCACAGTCTGCAGATCCCTCAGTGAGATTAACTGCTCACTTTGCTTGGTACCTGGCATATATGCATAGGCACTCTCATAATGATTCCAAGCCTATTCCAAAGTTGTGCATGAATGTCAATGTGAGCATTGATTTCCAACAGTTGGATATATTGTATTTTCATGCCCTTTGTTTGCCTAGCAGATACTTGGTCTTGTTGGAAAGGATGTGTTGTCTCAAGTTTTTTCAAAATCCTCCCAAAAACTTTGTAGATGAATCCTTATCTATGGATCGTTTCTGACAACATCAATCTTTTAAGAGGGATCATCTTCATTGATACCTTTCCAATGTATGATGGATGCTTTTTAATGAAAATCTCTCTTTTTTTGAAGGAGTCATTCAGGTGGTTGTGTTGTGTATTAGTGTTTGTGTTGTGAGTTCATTTATGTCAAATCAACGTCGTGGTTTCCTATTGGATTTCGTGTACGAGCTACATTTTGGGAGAATTGTGGTGATGGGGTCATGGATGCAGAATTGACGCAGATGCTGATGAAGAAGAAGAAAAATTTTATATCCTTTACAAATTTGTTGTAATTTTTAGTTTAATAAGAGGTGTTAATGTGTACAGGGTTTTCCTTTCTTTGTATTTTTATATCAGAAACAGGTTCTAAGTTGGGGTCGTGGTGGATGGATTATTTTTGAGGAGATATTGAAGATCAAAGTTAAGCTTTTCAATGAACTTGTATTCCCTTTTTCCTGGGTCGCGAGGACGCTTCCTTATTAAGTGTGGGGATATGTTGAGTGTTGAAATGACTTGTTTTTTGGCTGATTTTTGTTTTTTTTGAGAGCTGAATGGTTGATTTTATGAGATGATTGATTGATTTGGAAGTGGTTTGAGAGTGTTTTGGATGATATTGATTGTGTTTTGGAAGATCATGATGTTTATTGGTGGTTCTCTGATGTTCTGATAGGTTCTGATAGGTTCTGTATACCTTCTGTTTTGTTCTGTTTTGTTCTGATTGTCTTCTGTAAGGAGGGATGGAGTATTGATTGATGAAGATTGAGATATTGAGAAAGCTTATTGAATGGTTTGTGAGAGTTTGGAATGATTTGAGAATGAGTTATGTGGTTTTGATGACCTTTTGTAACCTTCTGTAGGTCTTCTGTAGAGCTTCTGTCTCTGCTACTGTTCTGTTCTGTACTGTAGCTGTTCTGGTACTGTTCTGTGACTGTTCTGTATGCTTCTGTATGTGTTCTGATGGATGAGAGTGTAGCTTGGGAAAGCTTTCTAGCCTTGGAAAGAGGTGAATACAAGTGCAAAAGAGCTGAAAGAAGTGAAAGAAGTAGCTGCTGAAGACTCAAGAGAAGACTGGAGTGAAGTGACAGTAGTGAGCTATGAAAGGACACTGTAGTGGCTCTGGTGACCCTTCATATCAGACATACCTCTTGGGAGGGGTATCCACGACCTAAGAGGGATTATTGAGAGTAATTTTTGAGAGATTGTAGTGAGGATATGATGTATTATTGATGGAGAGAGAGAGAGAGAGTCAAAGATAGCCAATTTTACTCAAACAGAGTGATTGTATATGAGAGATTGAGAGAGAAGACTATGAAGATATCGAAGATGAATACTATGTGATGTATTTCCATTCAAAGATGGTGTATTCCTTTGTTTTCTTTGTTCTATTGATGGATTTTGTGAAGATGTTGAAGAATATGGTTGATTCTATCAAATCCGTGGGAGATCTACATGATGCTGTATGAAGATTTGTTGTGCCTGGTGTTCTTTTCTTCATTGTGATCATATGAAATATGATAAACAAGCTTGTTGATATTACAAGATAGATTTTCTTGCAAGAGAATTCCCTTTTCCTTGGTTTTCCTCTCGGGGCTCCATTCCATTTGACAATGGCATTCAGCCTGTTTAAAAAATAACATAAGTCTTCAACTACAGATCCTCTTCACTCCCTCCTGCTCCAAGAAGTCCACCAAGTCAAGCTCTGATACCATGTTCAAAGTTGAGAGAGAGAGAGACAGGGAAACTCCATTGTCATGAACCTTCAGGTTCCATAGCTTTCTTCCATTATTCTTTTTCTAATTGAGTAACACACACAACAAAGATAAAGTGACCTAGTATAGGTGTAGACTAGACAGACTAATTCTAGTCAGGTCACTAACTAACTACTAACCCGACTTATTTAATGTAGTCACATGTAGACAACTGCACACTCTAGTTGTCATAGATGTCGGTCATAGATAAAGACATACTGACGGTAAGCTTGATTTCTAACAACACTTGCCATAAATCTGTGTCAGAAGTGAAGTAAGTATGTGTCCTCTGCTAAATCATTTTGAACCATATGCTGATGGATGTGCTTTGCATTAGACAAGGTCTTCTAATACTTGTGCATGTTTTTCTTCATTCTATGGGATTTTTTTTAATGAATGTGAATCCATTCAAGAGCTTCAATCTTCATTAAGAGGGGCATTGAGCACCTCAAATTTCTTTTGGACAGTTGATTCTAGGAACTGAAGGGCCTTAGAGATGGAATTTTCTACACGCACACTTGATGACTAAGATCGAAGGGGAGGAGTTGCGTGCCACTATATTAGTTCCCCTTAACGTAGCAGGCCTCTATGAAGTCTTAATCTTGCTAAGAGTGAGATAAGATATCCTATCCCTCTATACTTGCAATGGAGTCTCGGTTCATTATGACTCTTTCTCTTTCTAGGTATGGGTATATTGTTGAGATATCGAGCTCCACTCGTGATATGCCAAGGTGACCGTTGTGCATTTATGTCACCGACTTGTTAATTGCAGATGCAGTTGGTACATCGCCCATGAATAATAGCTAGATGATAGCTATCCTTATCTACTCTAGTTCGTGGCTTAGTTAGTATGTCACCTTAGTTAGTTGAGTTTGGTTTGAGACCCATATATAGGGTTCTTCTATTTCTATGTACTAGAGTTCTTTTTGGCTTATATAACTAAGAAGAGGAAAAACTGTTTTCAGCCTCCAGCCTTGTTTGTATTCCCCCATTGTGCAAGCAAGAAAGCTACAAGTGAGACTCCTTCCTTCTCCCCCACTATCTTGACATGGTATCAGAGCCTTGTTCGTGGTAAGGAGTTCAAGAAAGCAAGCCAAGTTCGCATTGTTCTGGTAAGAGGACCAGTGTTGCTTTCATTCTTATGTTCTAGGAGCAAGTCTCTGCAGGTAGCACAGCTGGAAAGTGCAAGAGTGCATTGTCTCAGATTGAGAAGCCCTTTGCGGTGTACCAAGAGGGCAGTATATGCTGCGGGAGAGGGCTTAAGCCTCTGGTTGCTCTATTTTTTTTATTAGAGGCCATTTCAGGGCCTGTTTTGGAGGCGGAAGTTTTCTGCACGCACTTAGGAAAATGCCCGGTTTTATGCTGTGCGACCATTGTTCTACAGATCAGTGAAAAGTTACTGTAGAAATTGCATCGTATGCCTGCGGGTAGAGACATTGGGAGTTACAGAATCATCATTGTTGCCTGTTGATGCAAAATCGTCACTAGGAAGTGACTGTGTGGTCAAATACCACTTTCGTCAGTTTTGCAGATTTGCCCCTATGAGGCTGAAGCTGTGTTCTTTGTAGTGACAGAATTTTTTCCACTGTTCTGTAATGGCGTCTGATTCTCTTTCACAGATTGTCACTGAAAAGCTTGACAAGAACAACTTCCAAGCATCGAAGTTTAGAATGACGAATTTCCTTATGGGAAATGATATTGAAAATTTGTTGCAGGAAATGAAAAAGAACCAGTTCTTCCTGATGTTCCCAATCAACAGCAAATGCAGGCATTTAAAGCATGGCATGAGAGAGCTAGGAAAGTTATGTACTAGCTGTCTATTAGCATTTTAGACTCTATGATTGTGCATATTCAAGATGCAAGTATGCCCAAGGAGGCATGGGATACTTTGTCAAAAATGTATAGCACAAATACTCAAGCCAGGAAAATGCAGCTCAAGTAAGAGTTTCATAATGTGCAAAGAGAAAATATGAGCATCAATGACTACCACATGAAGGTGAAGAAGATTGTAGATGCACTTGCTTCCATTGGGTCGCCAGTGGAAGATGATGGTCTAGGAAAGGATTATGCACAGTTCCAAATATCCATTTCCGTCCGTGAAAGATTTTCTGATTTTGAGGAGTTGATTGCTCTTCTAATTTCTGAGGAGCAGAGAAATGGTGGTGCATCTTCTTCAAGAGGAACTTCAAAAGAAGCTGTCTTCTACTTAAATGCTGGAAGAGGTAGAGGAAGAGGTAGAGGAGGCCGATCTCGAAGCCGTGGTAGAAATCAAAATATGCAGTAAACTCAAGAAAACCAGTCCTATGGAGGAGGACATGGTAACTCTAGAGGCAGCGGGAGCCAAAGAGGTCGTGGTGGATGGCAAAGAGGCCAAAATGAAAACAACAATGTTGAATGCTACTACTGTGGTAAAATGGGTCATATGGCTAAGGACTGCTATAAAAAGCAAAATGACATCATGAATGGAAAATTGCAACAAGGGAATTATGCATTCTCTAGTAGACAGGGTGATGACAGAAATGAGCATTTGTTTATGGTGCAGCACATGAACAATTATGTGACAAGTGCAGAAGAAAGCAACGAAGTGTAGTATGTTGACTCAGATGCATCAAACCACATGACAGGTCATGCAGAATGGATGCAGGATGCAAGAAAAATGAAAAAACCAAGATTTGTGGAGACTGGTGATGATACTGCACATCCTATTGTGCAGATTGGAAAATTTCCTTTGTCTATGCAGGATGGGAAAAAGAAATACCTGTCAGATGTATTTCATGTCCCGAATATCACCAAGAATCTGGTTTCTGTTGGTCAAATGGTTGAGCAGGGCTTGCAAGTCAGATTTAATCCTCATGGATGCTTTGTTGAGGATATGAAAAATAAAGGTTGCTTAATAGTAAAAGGAAAGAAGAAGGGCAGAATGTTTACATTGGATGCAGACTTGCCTGAATTGAGTGCAACAATGTTTGCACATGGGACCGGTGTAGTTGTAGATATTGATATCTGGCATAAATGCATTGGTCATTTTAATGTACAACAACTTAAATCAATGCAGGCCCAAAATATTATTGTAGGATTGCCAAAATTCAAGGTTGTAGAAATGCATAAGGTATGTGAAGCCTGTCAGTTTGGAAAACAGGCAAGGAAACCATTTCCTAGACATGTTCAAGAGAGTAAGAAGCCATTGAAATTAATCCACTCTGATGTGTGGACTACTAAAGCTGCATCTCTTGGAGGCTGTCATTATTTTGTCACTTTTATTGATGACTATAGCAGAAAAGTTTGGGTGTATTTTATGAAAAAGAAAAGTGAAGTTTTTGGGCATTTCAAAACTCTTAAAGCTATGGTTGAAAAAGAAACAGGCCTAAAAATAAAATGCCTAAGGTCAGATGGAGGGGGAGAGTACCTCTCAAATGAGTTTGCAAGGTTCTTGTAGGAGCATGGCATAAAGCAGCAATATTCATGTAGTCATACCCCACAACAAAATGGAATTGCAGAAAGGAAAAACAGGCATATTGGAGAGGTATCTCGTGCCATGCTCAATGAAAAAGACCTGCCAGATTTTTATTGGGATGAGGCAGTTGCTACACCAGTCTACATAATGAATAGGACTCCCACTGCAACAATACATGGGATGACTCCAGAGGAGAGGTATACTGGTAGGAAACCAGATATTTCTCATTTGAAAATTTTTTGTTGCATTGCCTATGTTCATGTGCCAGATGAGTTGAGATCCAAGTTGGATCCAAAAGCTGAGAAGTGCATCTTTATTGGTTACTCTTTGCAGCAGAAAGGGTATAGATGCTATAAACCTTCTACTCGTAAGTTTACAGTGAGCACAGATGTTGTTTTTGATGAGATGAGTAGCTGGTGTAAACCAGTAAATGTGATTGATAATATAGATGCACAAAATGGTAATGCTGCATAGAATTCACAGCAACAGTCACAAGATATTAGTGGACCTGGAGCGTCCTCTAGCAGTGGTTCACATTCTTTGCCATGGTGAGGCAGATTGAGATCAGGAGAATCTTCTCAAAGCAATGCAGATAGTGGTATGCAGGTACCACGAAAAGGAAAAGAGAAGGTAGATCAGCCCATGTTTGATGTGAATGCAGGTCACTCTTATGTGGATGGTGAATCCAGTGGCTCAGAACAGAGCATTGATGATGAGTTAGGTATTCCTTCTATTATTACACCTGGAGTAAGGAAGACCAGGGACATTTTGAGAGCACCTGGAAGTGAGCCTACTTTGCGTAGGTCTACCAGAGCTAGATATCCTGTGGATAGGCTGAAATATGATGGCTTTATAGCCATTCACTATGCATATATAGTCAAAGTGATACAGGAACCAGAACCCACTTCTTTTGAGCAAGCCATGGGAAAAGAAAAATGGGAGAAAGCCATGGATGAAGAAATGGATGCCTTGGAAGCAAATGCTACATGGGAGTTGGTACCTTTGCCGAAAGATAAGAATGCAATTGGTTGTAAGTGGGTTTATAAGGTGAAGCATAGTGCAGATGGTTCTGTGAACAGATATAAGGTAAGATTAGTAGTCAAGGGCTATGCACAAACATATAGCATTGACTATGAAGAAACATTCAGACCGGTTGCAAGGATGGCAACCGTAAGAGCAGTCATTGCTATGGCTGCATCAAAGGGATGGTCTTTACATCCGATGGATGTAAAGAATGCCTTCTTGCATGGTGATTTGCAAGAAGAGGTCTATATGGAGCAGCCACCAGGTTATGTGCATGCTATTCATCCTGAGTTTGTTTGCAAGTTGAAGAAAGCCTTGTATGGCTTGAAGCAAGCACCTAGAGCATGGTCTAACAAGATAGGACAGTATCTTGTCACTATTGGCTTTCAGATTTCCAAGGCAGATTTCTCACTTTATGTAAGAAAAACAGAGAAAGGTATTATGCTTCTTGTCATTTATGTTGATGATTTGATTATCACAAGTGATAGTGATGAATATATCATTCATGTGAAAATGCTATTGAAGCAAAAGTTTGAGATGAAGGATTTGGGAGCGCTATGTTATTTCTTGGGCATTGAGGTGATTAGATCACCAAGTGGAATATGGCTCTTGCAGAGGCAATATGGATTGGACATGCTGTCCAAATATGGGATGACAGGCTGTAAGCCTATTTCAGTTCCTTTGGAGTAGAATGTGAAGTTGAGCGCAGATGCAGGTGAGCTTCTCGAAGACCCTACTATGTACAGACGCATAGTAGGAAGTTTGATTTATATGACTATTACAAGGCCAGATTTGAGCTATGCTATTGGATTGGTAAGTCAGTTTATGCAGGCTTCAAGGAAACCACATTTGGATGCAGCTAGACGCATACTCAGATATGTGAAGTCCACATTGCAGTATGGACTATTTTATGAGACTGGGGTTCAGATACAGTTGCATGGATACACTGATGCTGATTGGGCTAGTAGTATTTCTGATAGACGATCTACCAGTGGATATGTGTTCTCTTTTCGGAGTGCTGCAGTCACTTGGAGCAGCAAGAAACAGCCTACAGTTGCCTTGTCGAGCACAAAGGCTGAGTAAGGGGTGCAGCAATGGCTGTATGTGAGGTAGCTTGGTTGCATAAGCTACTTTATGATATGCACTAGCCTACCGATGGGCCAGTTGTCATTTATTGTGACAACATGAGTAGTATACACTTGGCAAATAACCCAGTCTATCATGCTAGAACAAGGCACATTGAGGTGCATTATCACTATGTGCCGGAGAGTGTTTTACTAGGTCTTATTGATCTAGTATATGTCAGCACAAAGGATCACGTAGTTGACATATTCACGAAGGCATTGGGCGCAGAGAAGTTGCGCAAGTTCAGAGACCTTCTTGGTGTGCAGGAATTGGGATTGAGCTCAAGGGGGAGTGTTGAGATATCGAGCTCCACTCGTGATATGCCAGGGTGACCGTTGTGCATTTATGCCACCGACTTGTCAGTTGTAGATGTGGTTGATACACCGCCCATGAATAATAGCTAGATGGCAGCTATCCTTATCTACTCTAGTTCGTGGCTCAGTTAGTATGCCACCTTAGTTAGTTGAGTTTGGTTTGAGACCCATATATAGGGTTCTTCTATTTCTATGTACTAGAGTTCTTTTTGGCTTACACAACTAAGAAGAGGAAAAACTGTTTTCATCCTCCACCCTTGTTTGTATTCCCCTGTAATATTTCCGTTTGAAATATTACTAGACCAACCTCCCGCACATCGTAAATTCGTGAAAAGATTATCTCCATTTCCGGTAGTTGATTTATGATCGTACGCGAGAAAAGGAGTACTCCGCATTGGTAAATCGGGACCGAGGAATCATGACCTTGGCAAAACGGGACCGAGGAATCATGACCTTGGCAAAACGGGACCGAGGTTTAAATAACCCGCATAACCATAGGTAAACTCCCTCTTGGGAGGAGGTCAAGAGGATAATGTTGGGATAAAATTGTTGCAATTTATTTTTTTTAATATTTACCTTCCCCCAGCCGATGCGTGGCTGAGGGAAGGGGATGGGCTATTATGGCAATTTAAGAGGTGGAGGGGAAGAGGCCATGCGAGAGGCCACGTAGGGGGGAGGTCCTCTCTCCCCCCAAACTATAAAAACACCTTCTAAGGTGTTGAAGGGGGGGGAAAAATGCTGCAACAGGCTGCTTGAGAGGTGAGAGGAGGAAGGCGACAAGCTGTGGAGACTATTCGTCGTGAGGAGGAAGGAGTTGCTGCTTTAGAAGAGCCCCCGCTGAAGCTCGTTAGCCGCAAATCTGCCAGCTCCGCCCTCATTATGCCACGGTTGGCTGTTGCTGACGCTGCTCTTTCCTCATCCACGAATCGCCTTCGTCCTCATCCACGTGGGTTCAGTAGCCTGGAAACTCCCTAGAAGCTTCTTAGAAGCTTCAAAGGAAGCTCTTGTAAGTTCCCCTTCCCATTGCAACTCCCATAAGTCCATATTAAACTCGGTTTCTTTAAGCCCCCTTCCTATTGGATCCACCACAAATCCATATTAACCCCGATTTTTAAGGCCTTTCCCATGGATTCCCCATAAAGGCCATTTTAACCCCCCGGGTTTCTTTTAAACCCTTTTCCATTGCAACACCCACAAGCCCCTAGCCCGGGCTTTGAAGAAAAGAAGGAGAAACCTATAAGCCCCTTCCCACCAACCACCCATAAGCCTCTTAGGCTCGGGATTTAAAGCCCCCTTCCCACTACATTTCCCCCATAAGGTCTTTGTAGAGAACAAGAGGGTTCCTTAACACCCTTTCACATAGATCCTCCATAAGTCCATTTTTCCCCTGGCTTTGAAGAGGAAGCCTATAAGGCCCTTTCTATCAAATCTCCCATAAGCCCCTAGGGCCAGATGTAAAGTCTCCACTCCTGCAAGGTCCATCACAAGATCCCTTTCATGAACCCTCTCTTTTTCCGAAAGAAAGAAGGCCCAAGCTCCGAATCCTAAGGCCTTCCATAAGCTCCAAATCCCACATATACCCAAATCCCATAGGCCCAAGTCTCACAGGCCGGCCTTTTAAAGATCCGAAGTTCCATGAAGGTAACTCCTGCATACAAGGGAGAAGGGCAAGATCTTGAGGCTGCATACCAAGGCGAGTAAATTTATAGACTGCGAAGGCAAACCGGAAGCCAAAATCACGCCTACAATGGGCCCTAAAAAGTCACAAAACGCGCCTGCGGGAGGATCTTCTCCTAGTATTTACGTGGATATTTCCCAGAGTCCACAAGTCCAGGTTTTATCTATTTGGATTCCACACAAAAGTATTGAATTAGTCACGATAACTTCATGGATTAGGAAGCACTCATGCATGTTCAAATTCAACTAGTCAAGATAAATGAAATTGGAAAATGAATTGGCTATTTGAACATTTACTAGAATTAGCTCAAGATATGAAAATTGATCATTGGTACGTTCAATGGAATGAATGAAAAGAACATAAGGTGTCTATGCATTTTTAGGACCTTACCAGTAAGTTTCCTTTTGTGCATTCAAAAGTGACGAGCCTAGGACAACTGTTGCCTCATTACAAGGTTGAAATTATTGAGGTACACCTTTTACTAGGCATGGAAAGATTAATGGCATGTCACATTTTTAGATAAATCTTCTTGGTAATGATTCATTAAGGAAGTCGTTATCACCCGTAGGAAATAGCAAAGCATGGAAATAATTCTAGGGGCTGCATTAAATAGGTTAACTCTAGCTTCAATTGGCATGAATCTCATTTAACTACGTGTAGTTAGGAAAGGATTGCATGTTGCACATTCATCATACGTAAGAACTTCATTCATCAAGAGATGTAGTTAGGGAAAGGTTGCATGGTTCATTAAGCATGAAATCTTAAAAAGCTTAGAAAAAGAATTGTGAGCATGATTCGTGAATGCAAGTCCTAGTTGGATCAAGGGAAGTTATGCCGAAATTTAACATGCCTTTTTAGGGATTGTGAATCTAGTCGTACGTAGAAGAAATGAATCGTGTGCTTACGTAAATTGTCACAAAATGCAACTAGTTCTCCCCTTTTAGATCAAGTAAACATCTCTAGGAATGGTTCGTCCTTATCGCAAGACAAGTAAACTCGAATACCTAAATCACTTAAACTGCAAAGTATTCGCATAGGATGGTTCAATCGATACAATAAATACTCCAAGTGCTAACTAGAGTTTAGCACGTTAAGGACTTGACCTAGTTTCACACTTGTTGCCAAGTCGAAACCCTCATACCCCAAAGGTCCTACCCACATTCACGGAATGTAGGGACAATTGGACAGGCTTGCAAGAAACGATCTAAGGTTTCTACCCTAAGGGTCACTCGTTCAAATGATGAAACTCGGATTGAGTTGGAATTCCTAGGACCGTGGTCGGCCTAGTGTAATTAGGAATGGGTTGGGTAAGAAGACACTCTAAACTCTGCTTCTCGTCTGGAGATAAGCCGTTCAATGGGTGAAATGATCTCATGGAATAGATGCGACACTTGTGCAATAAGTTGCAACGTCGCATAGACTTGTGGTCAGTTCACAAGAGAGTTTTGCCATTTCTTGAAATGAGGTTGGCAAGTTCTTGCGCAAGTTTAACTTGCAAGAGGATGAGTAGTCATCCTGTTATATCACATTTCTTGGGAAAATTTTCCAAGTAAAGGGAAGTTAGGTATTTGCTGGAAGCAAATGATCAATCATTAAATTAAAGTTACATGGTCGCCAGGATTTACTGTTAATAAAACCTAAGGTATTGGTTAAGTTGGGTTAACAGGGTATGGCCCTAACCCAAGGACAAAAGGGTGAACAAACAAACCCTTGGGGATCTTGCCAAGTCGCAATTGATCCCGGATCGAATGCTGGATGCATTCGGAGAGAAGGATTCACTCCTTGACAGTTGGCCAAATAAACGACCACTGGAATTGATTGTGCTTGTAACACTGTTTGCATTGTTTGCTCAAAGAACTAAAGGATGAAATGATATCTAATGCTTCAGGTTGAAGGCCTGAAGGGAGAGGCAGCTTCAGTTACCCCCGACTGCCTGCCTGACCCTAACCAAGGGGGTTGTTGACCGCACCGGGAACGTGGACTGAACCTGCCGCGAGAGGTCTTTCCGTTGAGCTCTACTTGGAGCAGGAGGACGCTTGGGTGCCAGGGGGGGCTCTGGCTGTAAATCCCTCGCCTTCCGGGTCCTGCACAAGAGGCTAACGTGACTCGGGATTGGATCTCGAGGCCCGCATACTAGTCTACGGGCAGAATTTTGGAATAGTGATCCCTGGCGGATTACTAGATAGCCTTCGGGCGGATTATGGATAAGCCTACGGGCGGAACTCCTTGTATTTCAAAGATAAAATGATGAAATAATAATAAAGAATTTGGCTGATATTGTTTTTCTATGTCACATGATAAGATTACGTGAAGAAACCAGTGCTTAACAGGAGTAATTAAAGAAGCTGATTGTTATATGTCAAATTAATGTGTTAGATAATTACATAACTAAAACAAACTGAGGAAAGTGCGGAGGATGGGCCATGGGTCCGTCCTACGGTTGGGTGGTCCCGATTAGCCGGGAACTTTTCTCAAAAATCTCGAAGAACAGCGGAAGGATCATCGAAAGCAATGACCTAGAATTATGTTTTACCCGATGTACGCTGTTTTAGGGGAACGGAATGGGACTATGCCTTATGGCAGAGAGGTTGAGTTTTGCATCCCTCTCGTTTCCCATTCTCCTTGAACCAAGTGTAGCGTGAATTCGCTTCGGATCTGGCGTTTCTACATAAAGTAGTTCGCTCGGGTCTGACGCTAGTTGCTGCTAGCTAATGACCAAACAGGAAAACCCAAATTCAGGTTGATCCTAAGTGGGAACGGCCAGGATACTTCCACTACATGGCAGATGCGGGAAGACCTAGATCGCAAGTCCCGTAACATTCCATGGGAGTGCCGTGCGGAGCTTTCTAGACATCCTTTCCGATGGACTGCTAAGACGTGTCCGGGATGATTCTAGGGGACACGTTACAGTTGGTATCAGAGCAAACCAACAAAGGACTTGTTTTTAGGAAATTTTAATAAGACGAAGTAAAGCAAATGTTACTGTCCCAAACATTTCCTTACTTTCAATGCTGTCATGCAGAATTATGAAGCATGGAACAAGTTCTTAGTGTTCCGAGTCATGTTTATGACCGCGATGCATTCCACGGATTATCGACAAAGGGTTGAGATGATGAACATCCTAGACTGCATTTACAATCCATCGCCTGTGTACGTGGAACGGAGATGGATGGGTGTTTCAGGGATCTATTACATAGCTGCCCATCGACCTGCGTATCTTCAAATTAACTTGAAGAGAATCAAGTGGATGGAGGATTTGAAGATCGTGAAGCTATTAGTCTTTGTTGAGGCTCATGCAAACGCGACCCTACAGGTCGGAGGTCGAAGGGTTAACCAGAATAAGTATGTGTACGGGGAAGTGATTCAAAGAATCCCTGCCAACCGAATCAAGGTTTTGGGGCGTCATGAGAAGAATGGATATCGAAGGAAAAGATATCCTAATCTTCCAATGAACTATCGATTCCTGAAAATCGATGACCCCAATCCGTACTACTACTCAGTTCCTGTAGCTGAATGCAACAATATCTTATTCTCCTCGAATTAATGTATCAACTTGTTCCATCGCCCCAAGAAATAATTGTACCTCGAAAGGGCTATGTTGATATGAATGGAATAATTTTTTTTTTTTTCCCGATTGTCTTGACTGTGAATATTGATAAAGAAGTAAAGTGATTTGGTCACTTGGCTGAAGGAATACGTGGACGTAGTTTCTGAAGAGTTAACAGAACTCCCGCTTCAAAGAGAAGTAGATCATGAGATCAAGCTAGTAATAGGAGCTGCGCCAATTGCGAAGAGACCCTATAGAATGTCTATATCGGAAGCAATTGAGTTGAAGGAACAACTCAAGCAACTACTAGATTAGGGCTACATCCGTCCTAGCAGTTCACCATGGGAAGCACCAGTACTGTTCCAGAAAAAGAAAGATGGAACATTCGGCTATGTATTGATTACAGAGAGTTGAATCAATCAACAGTCAAGAACAAATATCATATTCCTAGAATAGATGAGCTTCTTGATAGTCTTCAGGGTGCCAAGATCTTCTCCAAGATTATCTTAGGTCTGGTTACTATCAGATAAGAATCAAGGAAGAAGATATCCCAAAGACGACCTTCAACACTAGATATGGACACTTTGAGTTCTAGTTATGTCATTAGGGCTTACGAATATGCCTGCCACATTCAATAGGTTAATGCAGGATATTTTTAGATCATATCTTGATAACTTCGTGCTCGTCTTCTTTGATGACACTATGGTCTGTTCCAAACAGGAAGGAGATCATGAACCCCAACTTCGGATTTTCCTTGAGACAAGGAGATCGCACAAGCTGTATGCTAAGATGACGAAATGTGCATTCCTCAAACGTCAGATTGGTTATTTGGGATTCATCATATCAGCAAAAGGAATCTCAGTGGAACCGGCCTAATTCAGAAATGTTCTAGGATGGCCAAATACCAACAACTGTCAAAGAAATATGCAGCTTTCTTGGATCGACAAGATGGTATAGGGTCTTTATCAAAAATTATGCTTTGATTGCAGCACCTTTGACAGAATTATTGAAGAAGCAAATGTCCATTGCATGGTCAACTACCGAACAAACTAGCTTTGATAGGTTGAAGCAAAGTTTGGTATTAGCACCGATCCTAAAACTTCTAGACCACAGTAAGGAGTAGAGGTAGTAACTGATACTAGCATGCTTATGTAGAAAAGTCATCCTATAGCCTAATCTTCAAGAAACTGAAGAGCCATGAAAAGAATTATGCTACCTATGATCTTGAACTTTTAGTTGTCAAGCTTTGGAGACACTACCTGCTGGGTAACAAGTTTACACTAGTGACTGATCATAAAAAGTCTCAAGTGGGACTTTACCTAGAACAAACTCAACATGAGGCAATGTTAGTGGATTGAAGTGCTGGAGGAGTGTGACCTTAAGATCAAGTACCGAACTGGAAAGGAGTATGTAGTTGCTGCTAGCTAATGACCAAACAGGAAAACCCAAATTCAGGTCGATCCTAAGTGGGAACGGCCAGGATACTTCCGCTACGTGGCAGACGCGGGAAGACCTAGATCGCAAGTCCCGTAACATTCCATGGGAGTGCCGGGCGGAGCTTTCTAGACATCCTTTTCGATGGACTGCTAAGACGTGTCCGGGATGATTCTAGGGGACACGTTACAGTTGGTATCATTTCCGTTTGAAATATTACTAGACCAACCTCCCGCACATCGTAAATTCGTGAAAAGATTATCTCCATTTCCGGTAGTTGATTTATGATCGTATGCGAGAAAAGGAGTACTCCGCATTCGTAAATCGGGACCGAGGAATCATGACCTCTCCACTGGCAAAACGGGACCAAGGTTTAAATAACCCGCATAACCATAGGTAAACTTCCTCTTGGGAGGAGATCAAGAGGATAATGTTGGGATAAAATTGTTGCAATTTATTTTTTTTAATATTTACCTTCCCCCAGCCGATGCGTGGTTGAGGGAAGGGGATGGGCTATTATGGCAATTTAAGAGGTGGAGGGGAAGAGGCCATGCGAGGGGCCACGTAGGGGGGAGGTCCTCTCTCCCCCCAAACTATAAAAACACCTTCTAAGGTGTTGAAGGGGGGGGGAAAATGCTGCAACAGGCTGCTTGAGAGGTGAGAGGAGGAAGGCGACAAGCTGTGGAGACTATTCGTCGTGAGGAGGAAGGAGTTGCTGCTTCAGAAGAGCCCCCGCTGAAGCTCGTTAGCCGCAAATCCGCTAGCTCCGCCCTCATTATGCCACAGTTGGCTGCTGCTGACGCTGCTCTTTCCTCATCCACGAATCGCCTTCGTCCTCATCCACGTGGGTTCAGTAGCCTGGAAACTCCCTAGAAGCTTCTTAGAAGCTTCAAAGGAAGCTCTTGTAAGTTCCCCTTCCCATTGCAACTCCCATAAGTCCATATTAAACTCGGTTTCTTTAAGCCCCCTTCCTATTGGATCCACCACAAATCCATATTAACCCCGATTTTTAAGGCCTTTCCCATGGATTCCCCATAAAGGCCATTTTAACCCCCCGGGTTTCTTTTAAACCCTTTTCCATTGCAACACCCACAAGCCCCTAGCCCGGGCTTTGAAGAAAAGAAGGAGAAACCTATAAGCCCCTTCCCACCAACCACCCATAAGCCTCTTAGGCTCGGGATTTAAAGCCCCCTTCCCACTACATTTCCCCCATAACCCCATCCCTATCAACCTTTTTCCCTCCCCCCCCCCCGAGGTCTTTGTAGAGAACAAGAGGGTTCCTTAACGCCCTTTCACATAGATCCTCCATAAGTCCATTTTTCCCCTGGCTTTGAAGAGGAAGCCTATAAGGCCCTTTCTACCAAATCTTCCATAAGCCCCTAGGGCCAGATGTAAAGTCTCCACTCCTGCAAGGTCCATCACAAGATCCCTTTCATGAACCCTCTCTTTTTCCGAAAGAAAGAAGGCCCAAGCTCCGAATCCTAAGGCCTTCCATAAGCTCCAAATCCCACATATACCCAAATCCCATAGGCCCAAGTCTCACAGGCCGGCCTTTTAAAGATCCGAAGTTCCATGAAGGTAACTCCTGCATACGAGGGAGAAGGGCAAGATCTTGAGGCTGCATACCAAGGCAAGTAAATTTATAGACCGCGAAGGCGAACCGGAAGCCAAAATCACGCCTACAATGGGCCCTAAAAAGTCACAAAACGCGCCTGCGGGAGGATCTTCTCCTAGTATTTACGTGGATATTTCCCGGAGTCCACAAGTCCAGGTTTTATCTATTTGGATTCCACACAAAAATATTGAATTAGTCACGATAACTTCATGGATTAGGAACCACTCATGCATGTTCAAATTCAACTAGCCAAGATAAATGAAATTGGAAAATGAATTGGCTATTTGAACATTTACTAGAATTAGCTCAAGATATGAAAATTGATCATTGGTACGTTCAATGGAATGAATGAAAAGAACATAAGGTGTCTATGCATTTTTAGGACCTTACCAGTAAGTTTCCTTTTGTGCATTCAAAAGTGACGAGCCTAGGACAACTGTTGCCTCATTACAAGGTTGAAATTATTGAGGTACACCTTTTACTAGGCATGGAAAGATTAATGGCATGTCACATTTTTAGATAAATCTTCTTGGTAATGATTCATTAAGGAAGTCGTTATCACTCGTAGGAAATAGCAAAGCATGGAAATAATTCTAGGGGCTGCATTAAATAGGTTAACTCTAGCTTCAATTGGCATGAATCTCATTTAACTACGTGTAGTTAGGAAAGGATTGCATGTTGCACATTCATCATACGTAAGAACTTCATTCATCAAGAGATGTAGTTAGGGAAAGGTTGCATGGTTCATTAAGCATGAAATCTTAAAAAGCTTAGAAAAAGAATTGTGAGCATGATTCGTGAATGCAAGTCCTAGTTGGATCAAGGGAAGTTATGCCGAAATTTAACATGCCTTTTTAGGGATTGTGAATCTAGTCGTATGTAGAAGCAATGAATCGTGTGCTTACGTAAATTGTGACAAAATGCAACTAGTTTTCCCCTTTTAGATCAAGTAAACATCTCTAGGAATGGTTCGTCCTTATCGCAAGACAAGTAAACTCGAATACCTAAATCACTTAAGCCGCAAAGTATTCGCATAGGATGGTTCAATCGATACAATAAATACTCCAAGTGCTAACTAGAGTTTAGCATGTTAAGGACTTGACCTAGTTTCACACTGTAAAAATATTACACGGCGCAGCGAAAAGAATCTGAGAAAGAGATAGAGAGTACACAACAGATAAGAGGAGAATCAGTAAATTCTTTAACTCCAAACAACTGATACAAAGATGGCTCTGTGCACCCGTGCGCTTCCACTGCGTGAAGCTTAGATGGCGATCTAGACAGAAGATAGGTGAAGAGCTTAAGGCTAGCTGGAATAACAACTCTGACTGGGTGAAAGATAAGTGTAAGATGGCTGTGAAGGGGTTTAGCTTTTATAGCCCGCGAAGGTCGTTAGGTCGGCCTGCTGACCGACCTACCATATGAGCCTCCACTAGTCGGCCAGGGAATATTCTAGGGAATATTCCCTTTACCATCGGGCCGGGGGCGCTGCCCCCAGACCCCCGTCAGGGGGGCCGCTCGCCCCCCTGGGACCCCCCAGCCAGGGGCCGCTTCGGCGGCCCCCAGACCCCACAATAGGGACCCCTTTTAACTCCCTTACACCGCAACTCGATGCAATGCGCCTCGAGTTGCTACCAGCTTAACCACTCCGTCTAACCCAAAGATTAGACCCACAACAGTCATCTTTTTGCCATCCGGTCACATAGACCTTATCTGATATACAAGTCAGGACTCAACCAATGTCCGGGCTCACACTTGGCTTCTCCTCATAATGGGGGCCTTACAACTTTGAGCACCATGGATCACTGGTAGCACCTAATGAGGGTGGGGGATTGATCATATCTAACACACACTTGTTGCCAAGTTGAAACCCTCATACCCCAAAGGTCCTACACACATTCACGGAATGTAGGGACAATTGGACAGGCTTGCAAGAAACGATCTAAGGTTTCTACCCTAAGGGTCACTCGTTCAAATGATGAAACTCGGATTGAGTTGGAATTCCTAGGACCCTGGTCGGCCTAGTGTAATTAGGAATGGGTTGGGTAAGAAGACACTCTAAACCCTGCTTCTCGTCTGGAGATAAGCCATTCAATGGGTGAAATGATCTCATGGAATAGATGCGACACTTGTGCAATAAGTTGCAACGTCGCATAGACTTGTGGTCAGTTCACAAGAGAGTTTTGCCATTTCTTGAAATGAGGTTGGCAAGTTCTTGCGCAAGTTTAACTTGCAAGAGGATGAGTAGTCATCCTGTTATATCACATTTCTTGGGAAAAATTGCCAAGTAAAGAAAAGTTAGGTATTTGTTGGAAGCAAATGATCAATCAATAAATTAAAGTGACATGGTCGCCAGGATTTACTGTTAATAAAACCTAAGGTATTGGTTAAGTTGGGTTAACAGGGTATGGCCCTAACCTAAGGACAAAAGGGTGAACAAACAAACCCTTGGGGATCTTGCCAAGTCGCAATTGATCCCGGATCGAATGCTGGATGCATTCGGAGAGAAGGATTCACTCCTTGACAGTTGGCCAAATAAACGACCACTGGAATTGATTGTGCTTGTAACACTGTTTGCATTGTTTGCTCAAAGAACTAAAGGATGAAATGATATCTAATGCTTCAGGTTGAAGGCCTGAAGGGAGAGGCAGCTTCAGTTACCCCCGACTGCCTGCCTAACCCTAACCAAGGGGGTTGTTGACCGCGCCGAGAACGTGGACCGAACCCGCCGCGAGAGGTCTTTCCGTTGAGCTCTACTTGGAGCAGGAGGACGCTTGGGTGCCAGGGGGGGCTTTGGCTATAAATCCCTCGCCTTCCGGGTCCTGCACAAGAGGCTAACGTGACTCGGGATTGGATCTCGAGGCCCGCATACTAGTCTACGGGCAGAAGCTTGGAATAGTGAGCCCTGGCGGATTACTAGATAGCCTTCGGGCGGATTATGGATAAGCCTACGGGCGGAACTCCTTGTATTTCAAAGATAAAATGATGAAATAATAATAAAGAATTTGGCTGATATTGTTTTTCTATGTCACGTGATAAGATTACGTGAAGGAACCAGTGCTTAACAGGAGTAATTAAAGAAGCTGATTGTTATATGTCAAATTAATGTGTTAGATAATTACATAACTAAAACAAACTGAGGTTAGTGCGGAGGATGGGCCATGGGTCCGTCCTACGGTTGGGTGGTCCCGGTTAGTCGGGAACTTTTCTCAAAAATCTCGAAGAACAGCGGAAGGATCATCGAAAGCAATGACCTAGAATTATGTTTTACCCGATGTACGCTGTTTTAGGGGAACGGAATGGGACTATGCCTTATGGCAGAGAGGTTGAGTTTTGCATCCCTCTCGTTTCCCATTCTCCTTGAACCAAGTGTAGCGTGAATCCGCTTCGGATCTGGCGTTTCTGCATAAAGTAGTTCGCTCGGGTCTGACGCTAGTTGCTGCTAGCTAATGACCAAACAGGAAAACCCAAATTCAGGTCGATCCTAAGTGGGAACGGCGAGGATACTTCCGCTACGTGGTAGACGCGGGAAGACCTAGATCGCAAGTCCCGTAACATTCCATGGGAGTGCCGGGCGGAGCTTTCTAGACATCCTTTCCGATGGACTGCTAAGACGTGTCCGGGATGATTCTAGGGGACACGTTACATCCCCCATTGTGCAAGCAAGAAAGCTACAAGTGAGACTGCTTCCTTCTCTCCCACTATCTTGACATAGATGCATGTCTCTAATATAGATTTGATCTTGCAAGTCAAAGTTCTCACAAATGCGCATATAAACCTCATGCAATTGAGAGAAATTAACACATAAATACACATAAAAATGCAAATGTGCATGCACAAAGAACACTAGAACACACACATGTACATATACATGCATATGCATAGATGCACACACATGCATGAAAGTATACACACACAGAGAGATGTGTGTGTGTGACCCTACACATCACATGACACCAATTCATGGAATGATAACTAAACCCTAATACCAAGAAGGTCTTGAATGGGGCACCAATTTATGGATGGTTGTCCTATTATCCAAGGTAAAATATCCTGAAAATCCACTAAGAAGAATAGGAATTAATGAGCTTTGGGCTCTAAATGATTACGCAACTAATAATAAACTGTCTTGGTCAAAAACCCTAGGTTTAGATCTCAACCCACCAACAAAGACACCATCTTAAAAAGTCTCTTTCTACTTGCATGTTATGTTTCTCAATGATCAAGGCACCTTATACCTTGTTTTTCATACTCACCTTGGTTGGAATGAGTTTGCTTCTATGCTGTAGACTAGACTAAGGTATCCCTCTAAATTTTACCTCCTTTATCTTTTAAAATTAACTTATATCCACTCTAGGTTCTCTTTTACACACTCTATGGATCATTTCCACTTTTACACATTGGCTTCTTAACCTCAACAAGGTCATGATCAGCCCATTAGATATCTATGCTCATGTGACTTTCATGACACACATTTGCAATGGATTAGTTTTAGCTAAGTTGCATGTTGCATGTGTGTTAGTGTGCTACCACTTCCTTGACTCACTTGGCTAGTGACTATATCACATTCACAAGCATGAGACCAAGAACTCCATGAAGCCAAATATCACTGTCTCAACTCATAGGCACATTAGAGTGTGAGAAATATACAACAAGAGCTCTAGTGGGTCCTCGTATTCGCAGCAAGATGCTATTGGAGGGGCATGGGAGCATCACGGGTACTAATGGTGCACTTTTGATAGTCTATAAGTAGAAGCATTCATAGGCAATGCAAAGTCAACTAGGAAGTCTTCAAGGAGCTGTCAATTCCTCGCACCCTCTTTTTTCTCTTATGACTTTTGTGGAATTTATAAGATAGGGATGTAGCTTATTTGGGGTCTATCAAAGAAGATGAGAAAATTCAATGCTATACATACATGTACTCCAACACTAATTGCAAGTTTTCCCTTGTTGCATCTTTCACGCTACATGTTAACAAAGTAGTGAAGAATTTCTAGCTAGAGTATACTAACATGTGTAATAAAAATCATATAGGATTTCGCTACTCTAATATCCTTTAAGTTATGAGATAAGGAAGCTAAGAGTTAATTTACATCAAATTTTTACAAAGAACTGGACTAGCCAATTTACTTGATCAAAATATTTTCTCTGGCTAATACAAAAAAGGAATCAATTTTGATTAAGTAATATCAAGAAAATTAATCAGCAACTAATTCTTATTAGAGGTTGATTCTTGTTGACACAGACTTGCTCAACAATAAGAGATTGGATAAAGTCTTAGTCTTTCACAAGTTCAAATGCTTACTAACACAACCATCTCTCATAGAGTCATCTCACATCCCAATATCCATGCCATTTCCTCTCTCCTCACAATCCCAATGCAAGCAAGAAAAACAACTAAGAGGTTGTAGTAGGCATAACTTCTCACCTTCAAGTGTTTCCCAAATTTCTTGGAAGGTTCATTGCTACCCTCACGATTTATTTGTTGCCCTTTGATCCACTTCTGCTACTCCATTGCATCTCTTGTGACCCATTATTCCATTGCTCTCCAAGATTTGGAATAATAAGGGGAACAAGAGAAGAAATGTAAGAGGAAAAAATACATTTGCTCTCCAACTTCTTTATTCATAATCTTAATCTTGATAAGGTGCACAAGAAAATAAGATGGTAGTAAGGAGAAGGGTTGCTCTCAAAAGTTCCACAAACAAAAATGAGCTTTTCCATTCATAGTTTTCCTTTTATATATCATCTTTAAGCTTACGGTTTCTTCAAAAATTTGGGCATTGTGCCCCCTTTTTAGGCTCTTAACTGGTCCTTTCTAAATTGTGCATACACTCAATGTTTATTGGATCCCAACTCTACCTAAAGTGAATAGAATATTTGTATCTACAACATCATATGTGTTGCAAGTCTCTCTAGCTAACTGTCAGATATGTTACAAATTGCACAAGAGTGAATCCAGTTCTCAAACAATGTTATAAATGTAATAATTCTACCTTAAGAAATAACAAAATATTCTATTGGTTACATATTGCTCATGATAGTGCCTAAATTAAAATAATGCAACTTCTTGCTTATTGTAGCTCATACTACTAAAAGTTTTCTAGACTAACAATAGAGCCTATAAGATGGACATTAGAGATAGGACAGATTAGCATTTGTCCCCTCCTATTAATATCAAACCAAAGCAATGTCACTCAATCAGGTAAGATGCCCATTTGTACCCAAAATAAGACCTAGACATCAACTTCATAGGAGGTACCTCGACCACACACTTGTATTTCCATATAAGGGAGATACTTAAGACTATGGCCCAACCCTACTTTCCCAAGATTGTCTCTTATCTTTCTAGATGAGAGATGCACTTCATTGTATGCACTGGTTTGGTTGGTCTAGTCTCATAGTCTATCCCCTCCCCCCTCTCTCTCACATGTGTATCAAGCCATCTAGCCTTAGTAGACATCAATATGATTCTCTTTTTTATCTCTCTCATATAAACATAAATAAAAAAGTAAAAAACACGTACATAAGGCTCCTTTTCTAATGGTGTTATTGACAACTTTCACAATAACCATTGTATCTATGTTGCCCATTTCAGTGCTAAGAAAATGATGAAATAAATTAAAGTGCTTGATATCAAGAAGAGTTTTGCAAGTGATGAAAGGCGAAGTGAGAATGAATATTTCACCAAATGGACATGAAATGAATAAAATGGACACATGTACTTAGCACAAGATAGAGTAACTACTTAGTTTGAGGCCTCCCATTTGTATAATATGGTGGCTATTTCTAACATCTAGTGCTAGCAAAAGTAAGTCCACAAATATATCTAGATATGGCCATCTAGCTAGAAGTGGAGAGGGTGTGTGTATGTGTGTGCATGCATGTGTATTGTGTGTTGGGGATAGGTGGGTTCTTTGAAAATGTGACTTCAGCTCTATATAAATTAATTTAAGTTTTACCATACTAGAGATTGTGTTTACAAGCTAGTTCTTAAATACCTAGATCAAAGAAATTGCTTGTATTCTCTTTCATAGAGAATATTGAGAGAAAGTACACAATTTTCTATATATTGGGTGGACTAAAAGGCCGAGGGATAAACAAAAGGTTCAATGAGTCCTCATCACCCATCAATGCATGGTGTTCTTCGACTTGTCGTTACTTCATATGGTGAAAATGTTGCTAATTGCCAACTGGTGCACATGTTGATTCTAGTGAAAGGTGCTTTAGATGTGTAACGTGTCCATCTATTATCTTCAGGGCACGTCTTAGCAGTCCATTGGAAAGGATGTCTAGAAAGCTCTGCCCGGCACTCCCATGGAATGTTACGAGGTTTGCGATCTAGGACTTTCCACATCTGCCATGTAGCGGAAGTATTCCGGCCGTTCCCACTTAGGACCGACCTGAATTAGGGTTTTCCCTATTGGTCATTTCCTAACAGCAACTAGTGTCGAACCCGAGTGAACTACTTTACGTAGAAACGCCAGGTCCGAAGCAAATTCAGCTACACTTGGTTCAAGGAGAATGGGAAACGAGAGGGATGCGAAGCTCAACCTCTCTGCCATAAGGCATAATCCCATTCCGTTCCCCTAAAACAGTGCAAATCAAGATCATTTATAACTTAGACTCTAGGTCAACGCTCTTGTTGTTTGTGATCTTTGAACGATCTTCTTGCTTTCCATCATGATTAAGAAAAGTTCCCAGCCAACCGGGACCACCCATCTGTAGGACAGACCCATGGCCACATCGACCACAATTTCCTCAGGTTGTTTTAGTTATTTAATCACCTAACACATTTAGTTGGACATGTATTAATCAGCATCCTTAATTAGCCCCTTAGGCATTGGTTCCTTCACGTAATCATAGCATTTGACATAGAAAAGCAATGTCAAACAAGTTCCTTTTCAACAAGTTATCATATTTATCTTTGAAATACAAAAAGTCCAGCCCATAAGCTTATCCATAATCCGCCCGAAGACTATCCAGCAAACCAGAGGGATTACTAATCCAAGATTTTTCCCGTAAACTAGTATGTGGGCCTCAAGATCCAATCCTGAGTCACGTTGGTCTCTTGTGTAGGGCCCGGAAGGTGAGGGATTTATGGCTAGAGCCCCCTCTGGTACCCAAGCGTCCTCCTGCTCCAAGTAGCGCTCAACGGAGAGACCTCTCACGGTGGGTTCGGTCCACCTTCCCGGTGTGGTTAACAATCCCCTTGGTTAGGGTTAGGCTAGTAGTCGGGGGTAATTGAAGTTGCCTCTCCCTTCAGGCCTTCAACCTAAAGCATTAGATATCCTTTTTTCATTTAATTCTTTGAGTAAACAAAGCAAAATAGTGCTCTTAAAATTGTTACAAGCACAAACAATTCCATTGGTTGTTATTTTTGGCCAACTGCTAAGGAGTGAAGTTAGGGCCGTACCCTGACTTAGTCAATACCTTAAGTTCATATATTATTCCAATTTATTGATTGGTTTTTTTTGCTTCCAAGCAAATATCTAATCCCCATATCTTGGTCACTTTACCCAAGAAAGGTACTATATCAGGATGATTGTTCATCCTCATGCAAGATAACTTGTGTAAGAATCTCTCAATCTCATTCTGAGGAATTGGTCATTTCCTTGTGATCAAATCATAAGATCATGTGACTCTGCAACTTGTTGCACAAGTGTCGCATCAACTATGGGACTATTCTACCCATCAACGGTGTCTTCTAATCACGGTATCATGATTAGATATAACAATCCGTTCTTGATTGCATTAGGCCGACATTGTCGGTCCTAGGGTTCCGAGTTTCGTCTTTTTAGCGAGAGATCCTTAGGGTAAAAACCCTAGATCTTTTCTCACAAGTATGTCCTACTGTCCCTACATTCTGTGAATGTGGGCAAATCTTTGGGGTATAGGAGTTTTAGATTTGGGAATATGAGTGACTAGGTCACGTCTCAACGTGTTAAATCCTAGTTAGTTCTTTGGAATATGTTGCATTGAATTAACCCTTCCTAAACGAGTACTTCGCAATTTTAGGTGTTTAGGTTTAAACCAATTTAACTTGTCTGGTCTTGAACATGATTCATTGTCTACATATAAGTTGATTTACAAACCCTAATTTTTCAGGTTAAGTTCAAAGCATAGGCATAATTCCAATTGATCATCCCCCAATATGCAAACAAGATTCAAGCTAAAAACATGCAGCTTTTTTCTACTTTCATTTCCGAATGAAGTTGTCGTATCCTGAACTTACACACTCTTTCGTTGATTTAAGTTATTAGGCCACTTGCCTAGAGTTAAATCTCCTTCATGCAGCCCTAACAATTTCCTACGGTTGCTAGTAACTTTCTTTAAGAATCATTTCAAAAAATATGTTCAATAATGCGATATGCAGTTTATTTCTTCCATGCTTAATCGAAGTGTACTATCATAATTCTGTTTTGTAAAAATGCACTTTAATCTAATTTCAATTCATTGCAATGCATAAAAACTATTGGCCAGAAATGCATAGGAATCTTATGCTCACTTTATTTTGTTCGTTTTATTGAAAACACTAACGACTCAATTCTTCCATCGAGAGCTATCTCTTTTAAATTAGTCAAGGTATTTAAATGAAAAATGCATCCTATCTCCAAAAATGATCCATGTACGATTGGATAATAACGACGTAAATCAAAAATTAGGAAGAAAAAACCTGGACTTATGGTGAAATATCCACATGGATGTTAGGAGAGGATCCTCCTGCGACTGCGCCTTGTGCTTTCTTAGGAGCCATCGCAAATGCGGCCTTTCCGTCTTGGATGCGGCTTTGTGAAACTCCCTTGGTAATTCCACCGTCCTTGATGAATTTTTTTCCTTCCTTTCGTAGAAGCTCTGGTGTAAATTGTATACACGGAAAGGGGTTTAGCACTTGGGCTAATTGGGAGATTGTAGGAAATTCAAGAGGGAAAAAGGCTTGACAAGGTTTTTTTTTAAAGGCCTTGAATGGGACTCCACAGGAAAGGCTTTGAAGAAGGCCCACAAGAAAGGATTAAGGCCTTTGAATTCTGGGGTTGGGGAAAACCCATGGGGAGGGTTTGAATCCCGGGGAGGGGTTTTTAAAACCTTTCGAGGGTAAGGCTTAGTAAAGCCATGAGAAAGGGCTTAATGGCCTTTTACAAGGTCTGCCGAGACCCCATGAAAAAAGGGGGGGAAGCAAGGGGTGTATAAGCGCTTAAAAAGGGGATTTTATGTGGGGGGGAAAAGGGGGTATGAGGACCCCAATAGGGCTTTGGATTCCGGGGGGGGTTTACCAAGCCCACATGGTCAAGGGCTAAGAGGAAGCCCACAAGGAGGAATGGGGGTGTAACGTGAAAGGAGGCTTAGGAGGCCCACCCTTGGAAGCTTCCAAGAAGCTTCTAAAGCTTTTGGAAGATTGCAGAAGCCCACATGGAAGGAGGCCAATTGGGATTCGATTGGCAGCAGCGGCGTGCAATTTTGATGGTGGCCTGGCGAACGGTAGTGGCAGATAGTGACGTGATGGCAGGTAGGGCCAGACTGCAGCGGCAGGTGGCGACATGATGGTGGGGACCTGCGAGACAGATGGTGGTGACCTCCTCCCCTTAAACTGGTGACGTACAGCGTGAAGACTCCTCCTCTATCTCTCGACAACAACTTAGTGTCTCCACTCCTCTCTCCTTCCCCAAAGCTCCCATAGTTCTGGGTTTTATAGGGAGAAGGAGAGGTACCTCCCTCCCTCCACGTGCCAACATGCATGCCCTTGCCCTCTTGCGAGCTCCACCAAGGAGCTTAGTTGGCCTTGCTATTCCCTTCTCCTCTAGCACGACAGTCGGCTGGAGGGGAGAGGGATAATTTTTTTAAAAAATCCCTTATCCCCCCCATGAAGAATGTGTGTTTTCCTTTCGAAAATTGGGAATGTTACATTCTCTCCCCCTTGGAGAAATCAAGATGTCCTCATCTTGAGATAGATTGGGGATATTGATGGTTGAGAGAGCTTTCATCTATCCAAGTGGCATCCTCCTCGGGATAATCTTTCCACTAGACAAGGCATTCTCTCAAGGTTCTGGATCTCAGTTGTCTCTCCCTAACATCTAAGATCCTATCTGGCCTTAGTTCAAGGACTCCTTGACTAGGCATTACAACTTGTTGGTCATCAAGTACATGGTTAGGATTAGATACATACTTCTTCAATAGGTTGATATGGAATACATTATGAACCTTTAGGTTCTCAGGGAGTTGCAGTCTATAGGCATTAGGTCCTAGGCACTTGAGGATCTTGTATGGTCCACAATACCTTGGACTTAGCTTCTTGCAATCTCCTAAGGATAGAGAACTCTTCTTTGGACGTACGTGAATGAAGACCATGTCTCCTTTTTTGAAGATTCTATCTTGATGCTTCAAATCCGCGTATGCCTTCTATCTATCCTTGGCGGCTTGGATGTCTTGTCTTATTGACTTTTTTTTGTCATCCATCTCTTCCAACATCTGCCTTGAAGCTTCAACCCTCAAGGTTGGGTCTAAGAAGTTTAGGGGACTTCGACAGACGTGACCATATAATGCTTGAAAAGGGGTCATCTGAATGCTTTCTTGGTAAGAAGCATTGTAGGCAAATTTAACCAAAGGCAAGTATTGAATCCACCTTTTTGGCTCACGACAACAGCGTGCACTTAGCATATCCTCGATAACTTGATTGACTCGTTCCGTTTGACCATCAGTTTGGGGATGGTAAGCTGTACTAAAACAAAGTTGAGTCCCAATGGCTTCAAAGATGGCTCTCCAGAAGTGTGATGTGAAGAGAGAATCATGATCACTAACGATTCTTCTGGGTAGCCCATGTAGCTTGAATATCTCCGTGATAAACAACCTTGCAATGTCTGAGGCATTATAGTTTGTCTTTATTGGAATAAGGTGTGCAACCTTAGTCAACATGTCAACCACAACCATGATGGAGTTGTATCCTCCTTGAACTTGGGGTAGGCCAATAACAAAGTCCATACTGATGAATTCCCATTTCATTTGGGGAATGTCAAGCGGTTGCAACTTCCCTGGCATTTTGATATGTTCGGCTTTGATACGTTGACAAGACAAACACTCGGTGACATATTTGAGAACGTCACCTTTAAGCCTCTCCAAATGGTAGCTCTTCCTAACTGCATTTAGAATCTTGGCATAGCCAGGATGTCCTAAGAAAGGGGAATCATGAGCTTCCCACAATATCTTCTACTTAAGTGACTGGCTTGCCGGTATGCATAGCCTCGTTCTATAGTAGACAAGTCCACTATTGATAGAGAATTCATGATACTTAGCCTGCAGCTTTTGATCCTGATCCTTGATAGAGATTTCCCTTAGCATCTTTCGATAGACTGGATCATGGCATGCTTCCTCTCTAGCTAACTCAAGTATTGGGTTGTTTGGCATGGATACCTTTGTGGCTAGAGATCTAGCTGTTGATGGATTTTGCAAGATTAAAGAATTAAGGAATGCCTTGCAACTGAGTGCATCGGCAACTACATTCTCTTTTCCTCGTCGGTACTTGATTTCAAAGTCATACTCCTCCATCACTTCAATCTACCGACGTTGCCTCATGTTGAGCTCGTTCTGGGCGAAGATCCACTTGAGACTCTTATGATCCACTAGAGTAAACTTGTTACCCAACAGGTAGTGTCTCCAAAGCTTTAGAGCATGGATGATAGCTAACAATTCTAGATCATGTGAAGCATAATTCTTCTCATGACTCTTCAGTTTCCTTGAAGAGTAGGCTACCGGGTGACCTTCCTGCATGAGCACACATCCCAAGGCAAGTGCGCTAGCATCAGTTACTACCTCAAACTCCTTGCTAAGGTTTGGAAGTTTTAGGATAGGTGCTGATACCAAACTTTGCTTCAATCTATCAAAGCTAGTTGTTCGTGAGTTGACCATGTAATGGATGTTTGCTTCTTCAGTAAGTCCGTTAGAGGTGATGCAATTGAAGCATAGTTTTTTATGAAGACCCTATACTATCCTGTCAATTCAAGAAAACTTTGTATTTCTTTGATAGTTGCTAGTATTGGCCATTCTAGCACATCTCTAACTTTGGCTGGGTCCATTGAGATTCCTTTCGCTGATACAATGAATTCCAAATATTCAATCTGACGTTTGAAGAATGCACATTTCTTCATTTTAGCATACATCTTATGTGACCTCATTGTCTCAAGGACAATCCGAAGTTGGGGTTCATGATCTTCTTCCTGTTTAGAATAGACTAGAGTGTCCTCGAAGAAGATGAGCACAAAATCATCAAGATATGTCCTAAAGATATGCTGCATTAACCTGTTGAAGGTGGCAGGTGCATTCGTAAGCCTGAATGACATAACTAGGAACTCAAAGTGTCCATATCTTGTATTGAAGGCTGTCTTTGGGATATCTTCATCCTTGATTCTTACCTGATAGTAACCAGATGTGAGGTGGTGATATATCAACTTTCATGGCAAGGTGAGATTCCAAGCTAGGATGATAGGGTGTAGTGAATTAGTCTCACTGTAAGTTGGGTCAGCTTGAAGTGTAGTGACTGTATGACATTGCTTAGTTGTGGTCATAAGATGACTACCATTGCAAGAAATCTCAAGTCGATGAGAAAACCATTTTTGCAAGAGCAAACTTGAGGAATGACAATTTTGCTCAAGCTCATCAAGTACTAATTGGTCTTTGATTTTAGTCAAAGAAGCATAAGAATGAATAAATCGGCATGATTGAAAGTGCTCCTAAGGGAGAGTCCTAACTTATTCCTCCAGAATCAAGAGGCTTTTATCCAAAAGATGTTCATTGTCCTCCCAAGTGGAATGCCATTTAGATCCAACCTACACTATCTCATCATTAGCAAGGCCTAGATCAATCATTGCAAACAACTTGCCATAAGTAGTGTATATGGCATTGAATTGGAGTAGGCATTCTATTTTAGAGGAATTGAATTTGTTTGCCAAAAAAGAAGCCATGGTATTCAATGGTTAACATACTAGAAAAGGCTTGATGACAAAAGGAGGATTAGGTTTAGTAGGCCTCATCTAGAGATGTGTCTTAGTAACCTCCTTCACAGCATGTTGGGGTTCATGTGGCTCAATTGGGACTAAGTGGTGGAATGCGTTAGTAGGGATGTCAATGGGATTGGATCTAGGATCTAGGGTGGCAAGTATACCTCTTTTAACCACCACTCTGTTTGGGTTAGGAAAAGGTTTTTACGCGCATCACTCTATGTCACACCATTTGATGAACATTCAATCATTGTAGTAAGATTTGGTGTTGTGTCACTCAACCTTGGAATAAGCCATTCATAGAATTTAGGATTGTATTCTAATGAACCATGGTGATCAAGAAGTTGTGGGTCATGGGTGAGACAAAAGATATATCTAGTGACATCAATCATCATGTCTCATTGTCCTAATTGACTTGCAATCTATACCTCTTCCTCTGAAAGAAATTTGTCACACAAGCGATCAAGTTTAGCCAATTTAGAACTATTGACACTATGGACAAGTGCAAGCACTCAGAGAGATGTAGGAACAACATATGTAAGATCATGTATTGAAGTCTAAAGTTCCTTTCTTTGCTCAATAATTGTCATTAGGTAGCTATCATATCATGTAGCTAATCCTCAACTAGAATACCATTTCTATTCAAACTCACGTTTTCCTTTTGCTTTCTTGCCCAATGCTACAACATCTTCTCGACATGCTATGTGCTTTCAAGTGTAGAACACAGGAATTAAGCAATGCTTCTCTTGCTCTACCTTGGTCATTTTCTTTATAACTTCTCCCATGATTGCTAGGTGAATCCAACAAATTTGTGATTTCTCTAACCAGGTCAATGGACTTTCTAAGAGTTTTTTATGCTCAACAGTCTAAATTCCAAGGTCAGCATGAATATATGCACGAGCAAGTGAAGTCAAGAGTGTTTTATCTAGTTCTTGAGAGCTTCTAGTTTCTGATTGATCTGTGTGTTGCCCGTCCAATCATTTAGCTAGTTTCAAGTGTGTTGGAGCTTTTTCCTGAGAAGAACATGTATTGTGAATCAATGGATTCATTATTATTTTTGCACTAAACTCTATATCATTGTGTGAGACGGAAGTACTCGAGGCTTTTTCTTCAACTGAAATGATAGTCTTGGTCACAGCCAAGGGCTATGATTGTATGGGTTCCATCTCATAATTGGAAGTAGTAACTTCCAATTCAATGGAATGGACAATCGTGATAATCAAAGATGATTGTACACTTGGATCCTCCAACTGAGTGGAACTATTCATGGTCATGGCATTTTCAGATTTTTTTTGTGACAACACTTGTAGAGGGAGGTCACTGCTCATTTGATTTTTCTATGGCTGTCCCTTGTGAATTGCTTTCCTTAGATTCAAGAAATACACTAGGCTACTACTACTAGATTTTTTATTTTGGTATGGGTGATAAAGGTTATTGGTTTCAAGGAGACTTCGATTGTTTTGAAGAACTAGCAACAACCTGGGATTATTGCTTATCAAGACTTGAGGGCTTTATCTCATCTATACTTGGACTTTCCATTTCAACTTGACTAGCCTCACATGGAGGTGGCTATTTTGGATATCTAACCTTTTCTTCTTGCTTGATGATTTTTTGGACAATACTAATTCCTCTTGTTGATTAGCTACAAAGTCAAGTGTTTTCTATTTTGGAATTGTGGGCTCAAGTGTCACAGGAACTAGCTCATCAATCACTAACTTATGTAGTGTGGTCTCCTCAAGTATCTTGGTCCCTAACAAAAATTTGTGTATGGATCTCTTTTTCTTTCTCTTGAATTTGGATGGGACTTGGTATGTGGTCAGTAGAGGTGGCTTTGTATGTTGTTTTGGTAACCAAATCCAACAATTTTGGAGATAAAACCCTTGAGCATGGAGCCATGCTTTTGATACCCATCGTGGCCTTATGCTAGCTCTCCATCGATGCTTCCAATTACTTGGCCTAAATCTCTTCCCCCTTCTAGATGTAGTTCTATTCCCAATAGCTTGAGAAGTTGTGGTAGTGTTTCTAATAGTTTTGGTCTTTCCTTTAGTTCTAGGAGGCTTCCTAATGAGTGGTTCTCTCTTGTTCTCATGTGCCTTGAGTAGTTCATTAAGAACTCTCTAGTTGTCCTGTCTAGGTGTTTGATATGAGTTTGAGATAAGCTTCTTTCCTTCTCTAGAGAAGAGAAAAGGTTCCCTTTGCTAAATTTAGTTTCTATCTCCACATATGGTAAGCTTAGGTGTATATGGTGTGCTTCGTAGTCCACAATGCATGTGGTTGCAAGCTTGAAAGGTCTTTCAAGCAAAACTTCATGTCCCATATCTTCTTCATTTGAAAGGACATAAAACATTGTGGCCATGGTTTCACTCTCGATAGTCAATATAATTTTGCATCGTCCTAAGAGGGAATAGGTTGAGCCTTCATATGACTTGATAGTAGCATTGATTGGGACGAGTTTAGGTTTTCTTATCTCAATCCATACCTCATAGATCAAGTTGTTATAATTTGAACCTTCATCTATGAGAGAATCAATTATGAGCTCTCACTTGGCAGTTAGTTTGATCCTAAGATATGTATGAGGGATTAGCTCTTCACCTTCTGGGTCAATGTTTGTGGCTTGGAAATTTTGTATACTAGGCATGGTAGACCTAGTTAGGGTATTACATGAAACCTTGCATGTTGGATAGTCATGATACATGTGAGTGATGCTGCACTCAATGCATCTAAGGTCAACCCTTGGAAATTTATCTATGACCATCTGGTCTACTAGCCACAGCCTAGGCTCTTCTATTGCTAGCTCTAGCAATATGTGAATGGATAGATGGATGGGAATATTCACTCATTTATGTTGAATCATCAAGTTTTAGGACATTGAGACCTGAGGTTGAGTCCACTATGAGGCATGTCAATAGGGTGTAAGGCTCTTAAAAGCTAGATGACAAACTCTTCAACTCTTCTTACAATGGACTTGTGTGGTTCTTGGTGTGGGTATTCTCATTTAACTCTCTAGGCTTGTTAGTTTAAGACTTGTGGCAGCTTGGTTGACAATGTTTTACTCATTCGGCCCTTGTAATTTCTAGAATGGTGGCTTGGATGGATGATTTCCCTCCCAATTACTTATTATATATCCTATATATAGATGTGAAAGTGACTTTTTTGGTTGTACACTATTATCCTAAATGACCTAAGGTAATGTTAGCCCAGTGTGGACAGTCATAAAGAATTAATTATAGAAATGGGATATTTACTCTGAAAATTTTATTCTTATACTCAATGGGTAGAGGAAAACGTTAGCTTCAACGCTAGCAATAATCACTTCATTTTGACCAATGGTTCAAAAGTTTTGGCCATTTTAGTGATAGGTGGTCACTACAGACACCACTTGGACAGGTTGACAGGGTACACTGTTTTGATTTGAAGAAACCATATACCTCTTCCAAACTTGTAACCTTAGTATACATGGTATATCTACATATTATTATCTTTGTTTGGATCTATCAAGAACTTATATTGGAGGAGTATAGCTTTGGTTATTTACCATTCTTTGCTAGGAAATCCTGAATTACTACAATTTCCATGATGGCAAGGAACAAGAAGGAGTAGGTATTGGAGCACATTAATGAAGGTTTAGAAGATTACCATGTTGAAGCTTATCCTACCATTGGGGCCACAAATCAGGGACAAGAATTTATGGGCAATAGTACAAATAATGAAGAGGCCCATTGGCCAAGGGTTCCCTGTGAAAATGAGCCTAGAACTAAAGTAAATATTACCCATGATTCCAATGATTTCTAGCAGCTACCAAAGAAAATTGATAACATGAATGAAGGTCTAATCCAACTCACCCATTAAATGGATGAAAATTTTGGAAAGATGATTACACACATGGAACAAAAAAACCATAGGTTGGATGCCAAATTTGAACAATTAGTCACAATATTCAGCAACTTGGGTAACAAATTGCAAAGCAATCCACCTTCCTATGCTAAAGCTGATGCACCTATTGTTCATGGAAATGTGAGGCTCACAATAGCCCATCAGCATATACCATCCACTTTTGAACATGGAGGACCTTCTAAGGTGAATGAAATAGTTTAGCCTCATACCAATTATTGGAATAAGAACATTCCAAACTTTACTAGTTAAATAGATAAAGGATAGCAAGAGTATTCCCTGCATGATGACAAAAATGAGTTTATACATGGATATCATCCTTTCTACAAAGAGTTTGGTTCTCAACACACTCAAGTTCATCATGTAAGAGATGATCAAGGTAGTATGCACATGATAAACCAAGGAAAGGATATCATTTCCAACATGCTGAAGATCATGTAGATAGGTTGCCACATGGGATATCCACTCATAACCATAAATCACATGGAAACTCATTTTTTGGTCGTCAATATTTTGAAAATAATGAAAATGGGCAGCATTCATCTATCCCTAGTCATGGACAACAAGAAATGAGTGATCATTTTAATAGACAATAGTCGTTTGGATATACCAACCATAATGGTCAACACTATCATTATGACAAGGAATACAAGGGCAAGATCAATATATCCAATTTGAAAGGAGATAATACTTCACCGAAGGAACTTCAAGAATGGATCAACAAATTGAAAATGTATTGCTACGTTTTGTATTTTGAAACTTCTTCTATCAAAGGCAGATGAAAATCAGTAATCTACTTCACCTAAGGAGTAAGATCCATGTCTATGTAAACTTTTGGAAGAGTTTAAGGGCATATTCTAGTCACCTACATCATTACCTCCTCAGTAAGAAGTGGATCATTCTATTGATTTAATGCATGATAGTAAACCCATCAACAAACCTCCTTATAGGTTATCCAAGTAGGACAAAGAAGAAGTCGAGAAATAGGTCAAAGGCTTGTTGGAAATGGGGTTTATTCAGCCTAGTCAATCACCTTTTGATTCTCATGTACTACTTGTCAAGAAGAAAGAGGGGTCATTTAGGATGTGTATTGACTAAAGAGGCGTAAACAACAGCACCATAAAGAGCAGGTACCCAATCCCCCGCATTGATGATTTGTTGGATGAACTCAAGGATGCAAGAGTTTTCACTAAGATTGACTAAAGTCAGGATATCATCAAATCAGGATGAAAGTAGGGGATGAGTATAATACAGCTTTTAGAATAGAAAGAGGTCTCTACCACTTCCTAGTTATGCCATTTGGACTTTCAAATGCACATGCAACTTTCAAGGCTCTTATGAACAAGATTTTGTAGCCATTCTTGTATAAATTAGTCTTGATATTCTTTGATGGTATTCTCATCTATAGCAAGAGTATAGACAAACATCTAAAGCATGTTAGAGAAGCCCTTCTTACCTTGAGAAGACACAAGCTTTTTGCAGAGGGAAGCAAGTGTACTTTTATGGCTGATGAAGTAGAATAATTCGGTCATATAGTTGGGGAGAAAGGGATTATGGTTGACCCAAAGAAGGTCCAGTGCATCAAGGATTGGCCCATACCACATAATTCTACTTCACTACGATGATTTCTTGGATTATCTTCTTTCTATAGGAGATCCATCAAGAATTGTGCCCATGTAACAGCTCCTCTTACTAATATATTGAAAAATGAAGCTTTCTTTTGGGATGCTACAACCATTAAGAGTTTTAATGAGTTGAAAAGTCTACTCATTTCAACACCTATCTTAGTGTGCCTAGACTTTTCCAAGGAGTTCACTATATTTGCTTATGCTACTGGCAGAGGTATTGGGGTTGTTGGTATTATTTCTTATTAAAGTAGAAAGCTGGATGATAAAGAAAGATAACTCCACATCTATGAGTAGGCAATGTTAGCCATTCTTCATGGGATTAAGAATTGACACTAGTACATTTATGATAGCCATTTTAAGGTGAAGAGCAACCATCGTATGCGGAATTATTTCCTGTCTCACCCAAATCTCTCTCCCAAAAAAAGACAATGGTTTGCTACAGTTCAAGGATATGATTTTGAGATTTCTTATATGGTAGGCAAGGATAATGTAGTGACAAATGCCTTATCCAGGATATGGGCATGTTTTGTTTCTAGCATCTCTGCCATACATGAGGATTGGATCTAGGACATTCAAGAAGAATATCTTTGAGATGAGCACACTACCAATATTATGAAGAAATTACATCAAGATGATGGCTCTAAATTTCCCAATTTCAAATGGAAAAATGGAATTCTTTGGTTTAAAGGGAGAGTATACTTGACCCCTCAGTCATCATTTAGATCTTGAATTTTACAGGAGATGCATTCTTATCCTTTCGCATGACATATTGGATTGTTTAAAACCTTTGACAAGATCCATAAATGCTTCTATTGGAAGGGACTTTGGAAAGATGTCAAGTAATATGTGATGCAATGCTTACCATATTGGCAAAATAAAGAGTCAAATTTATTGCGTAGTGGTCTACTTTAGCCTTTGCCTATTGCACATGGTAAATGGACATATGAGCATGGATTTTATCACATGACTTCCTACCATTAAGTAGGGCTAGAATAGCATTTTTTTTGTGGTTGATCATCTTATAAAATCAGCCCAGTTCTTACTTACCAAACTTCATGCTCATCAGAAAGGCACAAGAGACAATGAAATCATATGTGGATGATAAAAGAAGGCATATGGATTTTGAAGAAGGGAAATTCGTATTTTTGAAAGTATGTGAGTCTCGTTATGCTTCTCTCAAGGGTGGACATAATAAGCTTGTTCATCGCTACTATGGTCCATATCAAATTATAAAGAAATTTGGGAATCTTTCTTACCAACTTGATTTACCTCCTACCACACACATTTACAATCCTTTTCATGTGTCTCAACTCAAAAATTACATTGGGCCTAACATACAACTTCTTGAAGAACTACCTCCTCTTGATGAAGATGGCTTAATCATCTATGAGCCCGAAAGGATTGTTGGCAAAAGAGCGAAGATTCTAAGGAACCATATTGTTATGGAATATCTTGTCAAGTGGAAGGGATTGCCTATGGACGAATCATATTGGCAACATGCTTCATATTTAGATTAATTTCCATGGCTTCTTCAAGAAGATAATTAGTTCATTGCACAGTGGATAGCTTGCTGTATCAATTTTCTGTCATGAAAATAATTGAGCTATCGACATCAAAATTGGATTTTGATGATATGCATGGATAGTTATGGAGTATACTTCATTTCTATATCTCATATGTGTAAATCCAATATTTCTATCCAAAGTTGTGGGTCATTTACTATCACTACCCTATTTAGGACAACATTCCACATTTCCACTATTTTGAGCTTATTTTGGAGATTCTTTTCAATGGAAGATTATCTTATTCAATGGAAAACTTTAACAATGATATTTAGCATTGGCCTCTCACCTCTTAAGATTTACCATTCATTTGTCCTTTCAGTCTTCAAAGTTTTGAGGACAAAACTTTTGGCCAGCAATGGATTATAATAAAGCAAATTTCATGTTGCTTTAGTTAGGAAATTAGCCTAGTTTAGATAGGAATATAAAATACAAGAGGGTGTCAATGTAAATCATCTTTTAATCATTTTTCAGATCTCCACTTCTTGGAGCTTAAAGGTATTTCCTTCCCCACCATTGTAATGGGTGAGTTCCTTATAGCTACTATCATCAAATCATGGCTTCAACATCTCTTGTAATTCTTGGTTGTAAGACATCTTGAATTAAGAAATGGCAAGATATGGTTTCCAAAATTTCTTGTTATCCAACATTTCATGTTAGTCTTTGTGTGAATTTCCTTTGAAGTGGCAACCTTCATTTCATTTTGCAAGCACATACAAGAAAATGAGTGTAAGCTTGGAGCATAAGCCATGAAGTGCTATTGAATGCTTTAGAGTCTGAACCTTGTGATGTGAGAAGGTGTTTCTTGATGTACTTGTATGTAACATTCACGAATCTAAACCACACATTCTGCATACGAATATCCTCTTAGGAGGCTAAAAGGTTAGGATAATGACAAATTTTATTATTATTATTCCCCTTATTCCCCCCAGCCGATTGTCGTGCTGGAGGGGAGGGGAATAGTAGGTATGATCAAGCTCCTCGATGGAGCTTGTAGGGGGGAAGAACTCATGCAAAATGATGCATGGGGGAGGGAGGATCCCCTCCCCTCACCTATTTAAGTCTATGCCATGAAGGGAGAGGCTAGAGGGTGCAGGCTGAGAGGATACACTGCCATCAAGAAGGAAAGAGTGGAGACTATGTTGTGTGGTCATGAAGGAGAGAAAGGAGGAGTTGCCCTGCACAAACGCCGCCGTTGAAGGGAAGAGGCGAGAGTCGCAACTGCCATAGCAGCTCCACCACCACTGCAGTCCACCTTGTCTATCAGCACGTCGCCATTTGCGGCCCTTTCTCCTGCCATGTGGGGCTTCCACGTTGTTTAGAAGTATTAGAAGCTTCTCAGGAAGCTTCTATAGCTCCTAATAAGCCCCCCTTCATGTGGCCTACTTAAGGCCCTTTCATATAACACCCCCCCACAAATTCTTCTTTCAGGCTCCCTCCTAGCCCTGGTTCATGTGTCTCTTTCATAATTTCCCCCCCCCCACAAAATCCCCTTCAAAGGTCTTATACACCCCTTCTTTTTCCCCCCTTTTTTCCCCTTTTTTACCCACCTAGAGCATCCTAAAAACTACCCCTCGGGATTCAAGAAAAGCCCCCTTCTCATGGCTTGATAAGCCTTGCTCTAAAAAGGTTTTTCTACCCCCCTTCATGAGATTCAAACCTTTTCCCGTGGGTTTCTTTCCCCCTCCACGGAGATATCCCTTTTAAGGACTTTTATACCCTTTGGCCCTTTTTCCAATCCGTTAAAAGTCCAGTTTGTACCCCTTTTTCGTGGGTCCTATCCGAGGCCTTTAAAAAGGCTCGTTAAGCTTGTCCCCTTGGATTTCCTTCAATCTCCCAATTAGCCCGAGTGCTAAACCCCTTTCCATGTATTCAATTTGCACCGGAGCTTCTACAAAAGGAAGGAAAAAACATTCATAAGGGACGGTGGAATTACAAAGGGAGTTTCGCAAAGCCGCATCCAAGACAGAAGGGCCACATTCGCGATGGCTCTTAAGAAAGCACAAGGTGCAACCGCAAGAGGATCGTCTCCTAACATCCACATGGACATCTCACCACAAGTCCAGGTTTTTTCTTCCTAATTTTTATTTATGTCGTTATAATTCAATCGTGCGTGGATGATTTTTGGGGATAGGATGCATTTTTCGTCTTAAATACTTTGGTTAATTTAAAAGAATTAGCTCACGACGGAAGAGTTCGGTCATTATAATTTCCAATAAAATGAACAAAATAAAGTGAGCAGAAGATTGATATGCATTTCTAGCAAGTAGTTTTTGTGCATTGCAGTGAATTGAAATTAGATTAATGTCCATATTTACAAAACAAAATTATGAAAGTACACTCCAATTAAAGATGAAAGGAATAAACTGCATATTGCATTATTGAAAATTTTTTTTTAATGATTCTTAAAGAAAGTTATTAGCAATCTTAGGAAATTGCTAGGACTACAATTTAACTAGGCAAGTGGTCTAACAACTTAATTTATCGGAAGGGTGTGTAAGTTACGCATACGATAAATTCATTCAGAAATGAAAGTAGTAAAAGGCTGCATGTTTTAGCATGAATCTTGTTTGCATGTTATAAGATGATTAATTGAAATTAGGCTATAACCTAACCTATGCTCGATCTTAAACTGAAAAGTTAGGGTTTGAAAATCAACTTACGCATAGACAATGAGTCATGTGGTTATGGAAATGATAGCATAATTATCTTCAAGAATAGACAGGTTAAATTGGCATAAACCTAAACGCCTAAAACCGCGGAGTAATCTTTTAGAAAATGGCTAATTCAATGCAACATATCCCAAGGAAGTGACTAAGGTTAGCAGGTTGGAGACATTACTTAGTCACTCATTTCACCAAATTTGAAACCCCGATACCCTAAAGACTTGCCCACATTCACGTAATTTAGGGACAGTAGGGCATACTTGCGAGAAAAGATCTAGGGTTTTTACCCTAAGGATCTCTCACTAAAAAGATGAAACTCGAAACCCTAGGACCGACAATGTCGGCCTAATGCAATCACGAACAGGTTGTTATATCTAATCATGACACCGTGATTAGAAGACACCGTTGATGGATAGAATAGTCCCATAGTTTGATGTGACACTTGTGCAACAAGTTGCAGAGTCGCATGATGTTGGATCACAAGGGAATGGCCAATTCCTCAGAATGAGGTTGGCAGATTCTTACGCAAGTTATCTTGCAAGAGGATGAATAATCATCCTAATATAGTATCTTTCTTGGGTAAAGATAATTGCTTGGAAGCAAAAGACCAACCAATAAATTGGAATAACATATAAACTTAAAGTATTGATCAAGTCTGGTTAATAGGGTACGCCCTAACCTAGGATATAGGGGATCTTGCCAAATTAATACCGGATCGAGTGCTGAATGCATTTGCAAAGAAGGATTCACTCCTTAGCAGTTGGCCAAAAATAACGACCAATGGAAATGATTGTGCTTGTAATAGACTTAAAAGCACTGTTTTGCTCTATTTGATCAAAGAATTAAAGGATAAATGGATATCTAATGCTTCATGTTGAAGGCCTGAAGGGAGAGGCAGCTTCAGTTACCCTCAACTGCCTGCCTGACCCTAACCAAGGGGGTTGTTAATTGCGTCGGGAAGATGGACCGAACTTGCTGCGAGAGGTCTCTCCGTTAAGCGCTACTTGGAGCAGGAGGACACTTGGGTGCCAAGGGGGGCTCTAGTCGTAAATCCCTTACCTTCACACAAGAGGTTAACATGACTCGGGATTGGATCTCGAGGCCCGCATACTAGTCTACGGGTAGAATCTTAGATTGGTAATCCCTGTGAATTGCTGGATAGCCTTCGGGCGGATTATGGATAAGCCTATGGGTTGGACTTATGTATTTCAAAGATAGATATGATAACCTGTCAAAAACAAACTTGTTTGACATTGTTTTTCTATGTCAAGTGCTATGATTACGTGAAGGAACCAGTGCCTAACGGGTTAATTAAGGAAGCTGATTGACACATATCCAACTAAATGTGTTAGACACATATCCAACTAAATGTGTTAGGTAATTAAATAACTAAAAGAACCTAAGGAAAGTGCGGTGGATGTGGCCATAGGTCCGTCCTACGGATGGGTGGTCTTGGTTGGCCGAGAACTTTTCTCAATCAAGATGGACAACAGGAAGATCATTTAAAGAACATGAATAACAAGAGCATTGACCTAGAGTTATAGCTGATCGTGATTTACGCTGTTTTAGGGGAACGGAATGGGACTATGCCTTATGGCAAAGAGGTCGAGCTTTGCATCCCTCTCATTTTCCATTCTCCTTAAACCAAGTGCTACGTGAATCTGCTTCGAACCTGGCGTTTCTACGTAAAGTAGTTCGCTCGGGTTTGATGCTAGTTGCTATTAGGAAATGATCAATAGGGAAATCCCTAATTCAGGTCGGTCCTAAGTGGGAGCAGCCGGAATACTTCCTCTACGTAGCAGATGCGGAGAGTCCTAGATCGTAGACCCCTTAACATTCCATGGGTGTGTCGGGCGGAGCTTTCTAGACATTCTTTCCGATGGACTACTAAGATGTGTCCTGAAGATAATCGGTAGACACGTTACAGTTGGTATCAAAGCAAACCAACGAAGGATTTGTTTTTATGAAATCTTAATAAGATGAAGTAAAGCAAATGTTGTTGTTTCAAACATTTCCTTACTTTCAATCCTGTCTTGCAAAATTACAAAGCATGGAACAAGTTGTTAGTGTTCCGAGTCATGTTTATGACTGTGATGCATTCCCTGGATTATCGGCAAAGGGTTGAGATGATGAACATCCTAGAGCATATCTATAATCCATCACATTTGTACATGGAACAAAGATGGACGGGTGCCTCAGGAATCTACTATATAGCTTCCCACACATTTGCATACCTTCAAACCAACCTAAAGAGGATCAACTAGTTGGAAGACCTGAAAGTCATGAAGCTGTTCATTTTTGTGGAGGCTCACGTAAATTCAACTTTACATATTCAAGGTCGGAGGGTTGAGCTGAACTCATATGTATATGAGAAAGTGACTCATGTAATCCCCGCCAACAGAATTAAAGTATTGGGGCACCATGAGAAGAATGGGTTCCAAAGGAAAGGATACCCTGAACTTCCAATGACTTACCGATTCTTGAAGATCCATGACCCGAAACCATACTATTATCTAGTTCTTGTAGATAAATATAATACAACATTATTCTCCCCAAACTAAATGTAAATAGTTGGCTTATCATCGCAAGAAATGTTGTATTCTGAAAGGACTATGCCCATATAAATACAATAAAACTTCTTTTTATAAATGTATATTCCATCGTTGAGATTTGATAAGGAGTTAAGTGGTTAGATTACTTGGTTGATTGCTAAAATGGAAATGAGATATAAATCACAGCATTTAACGAGTAATAACGATAAGAAATCTTTGTCCAAGCACAACCCTAGGTACAGAATCTCAGTTCCCCTCCTACATCAAGTACTACTGTAATCCAGGAGAAGAAGTTTCTTCTCAAGCAGATTAAGCTGCCCGAATTTGACGGGAGAGGCAGATCTATCCAAGCAGATGCTGAAATTTGGATTACTTTGAAGTAGCCGGTACTGCACCTGCCAACCAGGCTATGCTCATGCCAAGCTGAAGCTCACCGGCGAAGCTAGGCTTTGGTAGAAGCAATGGTGCAGAGATCAAGGGATCGCGGAAGGATCCGTTACTTGGGAGAAGCTGAAGAAAGCCGTGCAGGGAAGATACCTACCACCTGCGTATCACACGCAGAAAATGAATGAGTTCTACAAGCTAAAGCAGCTAGGACTCACTCTAGACGCATACTACTCCAAATTTTTCTCAATTCTTAAGTATGTGCCATAGATGGACATGACACAGCAGGTGTCAAAATTTTGTGCTGGTTTAAACCCACTAGTGAATACCCGTCTCCAATTTATGCACCCATCGGATCTACAGGATGCACTCATTCAAGCTACCCCTATAATTTAGGAGATGCAGGCTAGACCAAGAGGTAACAAAACTTGGTCTTATAATGACCTGAACAAAGGAGCATTCAGACCTCAAATGAAGAGACTTCAAGGTCAGAATCAGGGACAAAGAAAGAAAGCAAGAACTAACAATGTCAACAACTTTGTTCCTACTCAAAGCAATGGCCGAAACCTCCGTTGTTTCCACTGCAACGAGCCCAGTATTTTCAAGAGGCAATGTCCTAAGCTTGGAGGAGGACATCGCCAAGCACCTTTCCAAGGAACGAGCCGTGGTCAGGGAGTCGCTACCCGAGGCAGAGGAAGAACCGCCTGCGTTGCCAATAGGCAAATGTGCGAAGAAGAAGAAGACCCGACCATGGAAGCAGAGTTTGAAAGGGCAATAGTCCATGCCACTCTTCACAAGAAAGGGCCGAATCTCTAGTTCTCGGTGATTCATACACCGTCGGACTATCAAGGTAAAAGTTTCAAGACCTTGATTGATTGTGGCAGTACACATTCCTTTATCTCACCAGCTTGTGCAAAAAAATTAGGAATAGCCACAGTAGAAGCACCTATTTTGCTTGTGGAATTGGCAAATGGTCGTGAGGTTACTTGTACCAAGCAAACTGCTAAGGTGGAATTTTTTATGGGAGGAAAGACAAATTCGATCAAATTCCATGAGTGTCTACTTGGGATGGATTGGCTAAAGCCTAATGATGCTTACATTCATTGTGGGAAGGGCCAAAATTCCTTTTGAAACTCTGAAGGGGATTTGGTCACAACTCAAGGTGAGGCTAGAGTGCCAAAAATTGAGTTGGCCAAATCATCTCGGATCATAAACAGAGTCAGAAAGGGACTACCTATTTACTTGATTAAGCTCAACAAGTTAGATCAAAAGCAGGAGTTTAGCAAAGGACCTTCTTGGGTAAAGGAATACGCAGATGTATTTTCTAAAGAGTTGACTAAACTCCCACCTCAAAGAGAAGTGGATCATGAAATCAAACTAGTACTAGGAGCTGTGCCAATTGCGAATAGACCCTATAGAATATCTATCCCGGAAGCAATTGAGCTGAAAGAACAACTCAAGCAGCTTCTAGATCAGGGCTATATCCATCCTAGCAGCTCACCATGGGAAGCTCTAGTACTGTTCTAGAAAAAGAAAGATGGAACACTTCATCTATGTATTGATTACAGAGGGTTGAATTAATCAATGGTCAAGAACAAGTATCCTATTCCTAGAATAGATGAGCTTCTTGATCGTCTTCAGGGTGCGAAGATCTTCTCCAAGATTGATCTCAGGTCTGGCTACTATCAGATAGGAATCAAGGACGAAGATATTCCAAAGACGGCCTTCAACACAAGATATGGGCACTTTGAGTTCCTAGTTATGTCATTCAAGAACGAATGCGCCTGCCACCTTCAACAAGTTAATGCAGGATATCTTTAGGCCATATCTTGATGACTTCATGCTCATCTTCTTTGACAACACTCTAGTCTATTCTAAATAGGAAGATGATCATGAACCCGGATTGTCCTTGAGACAATGAGGGCAGATAAGCTGTATGCTAAGATGAAGAAGTGTGCATTCTTCAAACGTCAGATTGAATATCTGGGATTCATCGTATCAGCAGAAGGAATCTCAGTGGACCTAGAATGGCCAATACCAACAACTATCAAAGAAATACGCAGCTTTCTTGGATTGACAGGATGGTATAGGGTCTTTATCAAAAACTATGCTTTGATTGTAGCACCTCTGACGGATTTACTGAAGAAGCAAACATCCATTGTATGGTCAACTCCCGAACAAACCAGCTTTGATAGATTGAAGCAAAGTTTGGTATCAGCAGCTATCCTAAAGCTTCTAGACCTCAATAAGGAGTTCGAGGTAGTAACAGATGCTAGCATGCTTGCCTTAGGTTGTGTGCTAATGCAGAAAGGTCATCCTGTAGCATACTCTTCAAGGAAATTGAAGAGTCATGAGAAGAATTATGCTACACATGATCTGGAATTGTTAGCATCCATGGTCTAAAGCTTTGGAGACACTACCTGTTGGGTAACAAGTTTACTCTAGTGACTGATCATAAGAGTCTCAAGTGGATCTTTACCCAGAACGAGCTCAACATGAGGCAACGCCGGTGGATTGAAGTGCTGTAGGAGTATGACTTTGAAATCAAGTACCGACCACGAAAAGAGAATATAGTTGCCGATGCACTCAATTGCAAGGCATTCCTTAATTCTCTAATCTTGCAAAATCCATCAACAACTAGATCTCTAGCCACAAAGGTATCCATGCCAAACAACCCAATACTTGAGTTAACTAGAGAGGAAGCATGCCATGACCCAACCTACCAAATGATGCTAAGGGAGATCTCTATCAAGGATCACGATCAAAAGCTGCAGGCTAAGTATCATGAATTCTCTATTAATAGTGGACTTGTCTACCATAGAACGAGGCTACGTATACCGGCAAGCCTGTCACTTAAGCAGAATATATTGTGGGAGGCTATGACCTTAGGTTGTATATGCACTATGTGTGTGTTGAATGAAAATAAGAAGAATAGAGAGAGGAAGCATGTTGCTTCACTCTGTGTTGCTCTCCTTCCTGCATCCATGAAATCTAACATGGTATCAGAGCCATGAATGGGCTTAGTGGGGGAATGCACTGAAGAAGAAGACTTGAAGACTGACTTGAAGGGCTGAAAAAAGAAGAGGATTGATTGTCATTTCCATTAATGGTCACACAGAGGTATGCATTGTTGAGCATTGGATTCCTATTGCTTGAAGGAGGAGTTGTAGCTTGCTGAGGAGTCTTTCAAGGCTTGATTGAGTATTAGTGTTGGCCCTATCATGGTCATTATCATCAAATGGTGCTGCTGTACACTCCTGACAGACCTGCGTGTTTGCGCCTGATGAAGGCATGACTCCTGCTGAAGAAAAATTGGCATGAGCACTATAAGAAGTCATCAAATGCTTGTGAGCATACATTGGAAGGTAGTTCAAGGTTACAAGAAGCCATTGCTTGTGTTGGAGCTCTGTTATGAGCTAAAATCAGAGTACACAGACCTGGGACAGAAGGTTGAACTGTTGTATACAGAGTATATACAGCATATGCAACACTTTGGAAGAGCCTTGAAACTCTCTGACATGCTTTATGGACCTCATTGGAGCCTAGGAGCACTCTGGAAGACATATGTATCAGTTCTCATGCCTTTGAGCTGAAATTCCTTGAAGAAAATACTCAGATCTGGAATTGTAAATAGGCTAAAAACCTGTCTCAAAACAGTGGGCAGCAAGCATTATCTTTCATTGAAGCATTACTTGACACTTGGCTGGGATTTATCATATGTATGACATGGGATATGTATGCTGGAGGTTTATGGATTGGGTTGAGCATCAAAGGATCATGGAAGTTGAAGTCTAAGGCTGGTGATTACTGCAGTGACATTGTCTCGGTGGTTGCAAGTAGTAAATGCAATCTATGAATTGGATTCATGAAGACAGGATGCCTGTAGTTACCCGAATGCTCATGTATTGAACCTAACACTTCAAAGTGAATGTCTGACATGATTTGAGGCTGTTTTGGAGCTTGATTGACTTTGGTTTACTAAGAAGTTGCTAGCAGATATCTATGAAGGTTTGGTTCATGTATGCCATGTATATCACTTAGTTTTGGGCTTGAAATCACTGCTGGTCACTCATAGAATTACAGTGTTCAGACTGCATATATGTACCCTGGCAGTGAGGTTGCAGGAGTTCAAACTGAAGTGAATACATAGTATTTGCACTGACTGCTTTACTCACAGGTTAAGCCACTTGGTGTGAGCTATTTTGGACTATCAGTGGGCTTAAATACCCTGGTTTTTTACTGCAATTAATTGCAGAAAACTGTCATAAACAGTTCCGGGTTGAAGTTGAACTGTTAAGAAGATCTTGGTTTGCAGGTAGTCAGGCAAGGTCTACAACATGGCAAATGCTGATAGAACTGATAATGTAACCCAGATTGTGGGAGAAAAGCTTGATAGCAACAATTATGCAATATGGAAGTTCGGCATGGAGAACTTTCTGATAGGCAAAGGATATTGGGACTTAGTGACAGGTGTTGAGGCTGAACCTGAAGTTCCAGATAGGAATCCTACAGCTGATCAAAGACGAGCGCATCGAGATTGGATGGAAAGAGCTCGCAGGGTTTTACATTGGTTGTCATTATGTATCTCGAATGCTATGGTGATGCAGATCATGAACCGTAAATCCCCAGCAGATGCATGGAATATATTGGTCAAATACTATGGCACAACTACAAGTGCAAGGAAGATACAACGAAGCAGAAATTCAATAACATGGAGAGGAAGAACAGGTCCATACAAGATTATGTCACAGAGATTAAGACCATAGCAGATCGGCTGGCATCTGTTGGCTCACAGGTTGAAGATGAGGATATGGTTGCAGTGACCTTAAATGGCTTGGGTCCAGAGTACAAGTCTTTTGACACTTCAGTATCTGTGCGGGCTGAGATGCCTGACTTTAATGAGCTGGTTGCATTATTGATTCATGAAGAGGTGAAGCTTGGCTTAGCTACAGGGACAAGCAACTCAAAGAATAAGGATGCAATTTTTTACTCGAATCAGCGTGGTCATGGTAGCCGTGGTAGAGGCTATGGATCTGGCAGAGGAGGCGAGTAGAATGCATCCTATAGCAATAGCAATCAGCAATCATCAAATGCAAGAGGTGGTGGAAACTTTCGAGGCAGGGGGTGATCTAACTCCCATGGCAGAGGCTCATGGCAGTAGCAGCATCAGTCAGACAATCCAAATAAAGATAAGGATTGTCACTAGTGCGGAAAGTATGGGCATATTGCAAAGGACTGCTGGAAGAAGCAGGGAAATTAGAAGGGCAAGCAGCATGGACATTATGCTACGTCCAGTCAGGCAGATGACTCTGGTGATAGACTAATTGCCATGCAGTATGTCAAAGATAAGGCTGCTGAAAAATCATGTGATGATGTAGTGTGGTACATTGACTCAGGGGCGTCAAATCACATGACCCCTCACGGTGATTGATTCATGGATATGGTGGCTGAAAAGCATGGCTATGTATGCACAGGTGATGACACGCAGCATAGCATTGAGCATAAAGGCAAAGTGCCTCTTGTGGTCCATAATGGCAGAAAGAAAAATTTGCATGATGTATTGCATGTCCCTTCAATTACAAAGAACTTCTTATCTGTTTGGAGCAGAACTTGCAGGTTAGATTCAATAAGCATGGCTGCTTTATTGAAGAGTTTGGCAATGGCTGCAAGTTGATAGCTCTTGGTCACAGGAATGGCAGAATGTTTACTCTTGATGCTTCTTTGCTAGAGCTGAATTCAGCTATGTTTGCCCATGGTTCTGGCATTGTTAGGGATTTGGAAATATGGCACAAGAGAGTGGGGCATGTCAATTTGCAAAGGCTGCAAATTATGCAAAAGAAATAGCTGGTTACAGGTTTATCGAAGTTCCAATATTCAGATATTGGTCATATATGCGAGGCTTGCCAGTTCGGTAAGCAGTCACGATTGCCATTTGTCAGGCATGTACGACACAGTACACGTCCATTGTAGTTAGTGCACTCTGATGTTTGGGGGCCAGCTCATAATGTATCTATGGGAGGTTCCAGATATTATGTATCCTTCATTGACGACTACAGTCGCTATACCTAGCTTTACATATTGAAAAAAAAAGATGAGGTCTTTGCTGTTTTTCAGCAATTTAAAGCACAGGTTGAGAAGGAGTTTGAATGCTACATCTCTTGCTTGAGATCTGATAGTGGTGGGGAGTATGTATCAAATAAATTTGATGATTTCTTGGCTGAAAATGGTATTCATAGGCAGCTCACCTGCAGCTACACTCCGTAGCAAAACGGAGTAGCTGAAAGAAAGAATAGAATTCTGATGGAAGCTGCTAGGGCTATGATGAATGAAAAGCATATGCCACTTTACTATTGGGCAAAGGCTGTTATGACAGTCGTATACATTTTGAACAGGACTCCCACTACAGGTATTCATGAGATGACACCATTTGAGAAGTTGTATGGCTATAAGCCGGATGTAAGTCACATGAAAGTCTTTAGCTGTCTTGCTTATGTGCATATTCTAGATGAGAAAAGGAAGAAGTTGGATCCCAAAGCACATAAGTGTGTTTTCATTGGATATTCAGGAGAAGAAGGCATACAAATGCTATGATCCCTCTACCAGGGAGACTTTGGTAAGCAGGGATGTTATCTTTGATGAGATGGGTTCTTGGTATGTATCACTAGTTGCAGTGCCAGTGGATAGGCCTTCCACTCATGCCTCTACAATTGATTTACAGCAGAGCACTGTTATGACAGGACCTCGTAGTCAGATAGTATCCCCATGGACAGGGAGATTGAGGAGCTCGCCATCCACTGACACCAATATGTCAGTGAGGGGGAGACATGATGTCTTGGACAGCAAAGGAAAAGAGAAAGTTATTGAGGATGCATCTGGTATGATGACACCTGGCAGAACGACTTCTGGCTATGAGTCTAGTGATACTCTAGACAGCAAACATGGTATTTCGACTGTCTATACGCCTGACACAAGGCAGAGCAGGTATATTCTGCCTCATGAGAGAGGGGAATCGAGTAGTGCACCATAGCTTAGACGCTCACAGAGGGTCAGATACCCTATTGACAGGTTGACATACAGTGGCTACTCTGCAAAGCATTATGCGTACATGACAAAAGTGATGGAGGTCAAAGAACCAAGTACATCCAATGGTGGGAAAACGAAGAGATCTAGTGTTGAAGAGAAAAGTAGTGTTACTGAAGACGTTACGAGCAGTGTCTTTGCTCAATCTTGGGTTGCCCTAGGCAAGATGTGTCTTTCAATCTTGCAAAGAACTACATTCCTCTCCTATTTCTAGAGTCCTACAAGGAAGGACTTATGCATGATCTTCTCCACCACTTTCATTAACGAGTCTATGGACCTCTATGCACCCAAACCACCCCTCATAGCCTCGCATCTAGGAGCATCTAAGGGGTATACTACCCTCACCTCTAATGTAGAAATTCACATTTGTATGGATTGTAATCCAATGGATAACCCTTTCAACACCCCTCAGAGGGAGTCCAGTCTCCAACAAAAAAAAAAATCTCCCCAAGTACATAAACACATATAGCATAAAAGAATGTGAGCGTAAAGAAATAACATCACTTGGACTTGGCCACAAGAAGCTTCTATGCAGCAAGAAGCTCCCTCCAACTTTTGGTAAATATGTCTAGGATAGCATGAAAAAAAAAACCATTAACTGCACCCACACTAATAAACAGACACATGGCCCTCTTGGCTTAATAAAATGTTACATTTCACTACATAATGACTAGTCCTCTTGGCCTAACAAAATAATCCCAAAAATTTCCATTCAGTAGCATATTTCAAAAACAAACCCTTGGTTGCAACATAACTCTATTAAAGCATAAGACAGACAAGGGATAAGGGCTTCTCAGGCCCTAAACTAAATGCTTCTAGTTATTGGCTAATTCCTTGCATAAATAGCAAGGGGTGTCTAATGAGTATGACGATAAACAATCATATACCTCCATGAAAGAATAGGATGATGCTCAATTGCTATGTAAATCATAACCCAAGCTAGCCATCGATGGCCAAAATAAGATGTATCAAGAAGAAGACCCCAGAGTAGTCATGGGCTAATATTAGAAGGTCATTGTAAGAGCTCTCTGAGACCACAATTGAAAAAGACCTCTTCAACAAAATGATAATTGGCAAGGGAATCCGCAAAGCAATTTCACTATTGAGGAGCTAGCTAACAAGTCACCATCTCAAAAATATGTAACATATCCAAGGTAGCATGGTGGTACATTTGTAGGATGGGATCCTGCACACTATGGGTCCCATTCAACTGGTTGATCCCTAACTACAAGTAACCTTTCACCAATAACTAGTAGATACCACCACATGAATGGGGCTACATTCAACCTCATGATCAAATCCTTGTATTTTGCCATATTATTAGTAAAAGAGTGTCCTAAACATACTCTCATTTTCATAATAACCTTACATCAAGAATATTTAATGACCATGCCAACACTTGCATGCTTTGTGGGCCCTCTAGAAGCTCTGTTAAAATACAAAGTACAGATCTAGTCTTTAGTGAATAGGCCACACTATACTGATCAACTCACTCATAATTATGATAATCAAAGTTGAGTGAGAGAAAGGGTATATAACAGGTACAATCCCTCCTTCCTTGCTAAATTTTGATAAGAATACTGGTTAAAATCCTTTGATAATGGTGGCAGTAGACCTTAGTATCCCATGTGAAAGATTTGTCTTGCTACTTATAATCTTTACTCCACTAGATCACTCGACCTTGGTAGTAACATTGCTCTAAATATGAATGCTCAAGATAAGGAATGATTCTTCCCATTTGGTTGTCTTGATACCTTACTATAAGTTAGAGTTGATTCATGAAGGACATGCATAGGCACCAAGTCTGACATCAACACTTACACATAGTAAGGCTTCACCTTATGAAAGTTAACTTTATTTTTAAACTCTATCCCTTGCAAATCTACTAAAAGGACTATAGATCCATTCTTTCCTATAGGTATAATTTTGTAGGCACCAAAAGTGATTCTTTATAAATTTATATTTCTCAGTTGAAGGTCGTGAAGTGCATTCATTCTCTTTTTCCCTACCTCTTGATTTAGTAAAGCTTGCAATCAAATTTCATTAAGATTCACAAGAGAAATAAATCTTTCCTACAATGCTTCTGTCTCACCCAACGAGTGATTGAGAGCAAATCACATAGTGGGCAATTCTATTTCCAATGATAAGACACAATCTTTCCCATATACCAGCTAGAACGAGGTGGTGTGGCATGTGGCTCTCTTGAATGTTGTATTTAAGCCCACATTACCACATACAATTTCTTATCCCAATCTCGCATACTTTCATACACTATCTTGGATAAGATCCCTACAAGTTGTTTATTTGTACTCTTAACTTGATCTTTTGCTGGAAAATTATATGGGGTAGTTTATTGTGATTAATCTTCAGAGATTCTGTCAAGGCTACTGTAACCTCATTTGAGAAGTGTGTCTCTTAATCAAACACTATCTCCTTGACTGGACCAAAATGGCAAATAATCTAATCCATAATAAAACTAGAAGTCTACTTAGCATTATCCTTCATTGTTGCTCAAGCTTCACACCATTTTGTAAAGTAGTATGTTGCTACAATAATGTAACACTTGCACATAGTGGATGAAGAGTATATTGGTCCAACAAAATCAATACCCATTTTTCGAAGGGTAACGTAACTAAAATAGGTTTTAATAGCAGCTTTACAATTCTTCCCGGCATTGTGTCTTTAGCAGACATAACTACAAGCATCCTAGAAAATCAATGGCCACCAATATCCAATAGGGAGAGGTTTTTGTGCAGTAAGCCATCCAAAAAAATGTCCCCCACATGTTGAATCATGGCATTTCATAAGAATGAATGATACCTCATCAAGTACTATACATCGGTCATAAATCTCATCCACACCTTTCTGATAAAAGACACCCATGATAATCAAAAATCATAGTGCATGTTGCTTAATCTTTTGCTTCTAAGAATTTGATAGAGTGGCCCAAAATCCTTATGTAGATAGATAATGCGTTAGAGCTTCATACTAGGAAGGGATGAAAGATGTATGGATTTTGAATAAACCTTTCATATAACTTCCTTTGCCATAATTACCTTTGTCTCCCCTAGATCCACAAGACATTCCAAAATGTCCTGGGGCCTTTGGTGGCTCACTACGAATCTCATGATCTCCTGCAAAATAATTAACCACTTTGCTAAATGATTAGGCAATTGCAACTTGTTGATCAACATCTAAGTCCCTCCGCCTTCATAAAAAATACCACCTTCTCATAAAGAATATAGTGCCTAAATTTCTTTGTTGCAAAAACCACTCCAAGGCACAATTTCTCCATATAAGTATAGTTGACTTTAGATATCCCCAATTATCAACTAGCAATGACTATTGGATGATATCATTTCTCTTCCCAAATTTGGGCTAAATAGCACCTAATACTATGCATTGTTGTTAATGAAAATATTTAAAAAACTTCACCTCTTCTAGGTGCTTTTAGGATCAATGCTTTTGCTAGTTCATGCTTCGCATCCTCAAAGGATACTTGGCAAGCTTCGCTCCAATTAAAGAGACAATTTAAAAATTACAAGTTCATCAATGGCAACATTCTTTCTACCAATGCATTGATAAATCTTTGATAATATCCCACTGATGAAGAAAGTTTTGTATCTCTTTTGGAGTGCATGGGAGACTCATAGCAACTATAAAATTTATCCTTTTTAGGGTTAGTCACGATACTAGCCTAGCTAACCACATGGCGGCCAAGTAACAACCCCCATAGGGTACCCCAAAGACGCACTTTTGTGGATTAAAGCAATGCAGAACTATTTGCAGTGCTTAAAACATTTCCTTAAAATGATCAATTGTCTTTCCCTTATGGTGGATACCCCAAGATCATTGATGAAAACTTTTAACACCTCTGGGGAGATGTCACCAAAAGTTTTATCAACTGTACGTTGCCAAGAACCAGGCACATTGCATAACCCAAAGGCCATCACATGATACACAAAGGTACCAAAGATAGTGATAAACATCATTTTCAACCTATCTTCCTCCATAATTGTCATTTGGTTGTATCCATCAAAGCAATTTATGAATGAATAGATTCTCCTATCTACTAATTTGTCTAAAATCTAATCAATAAATGGTAATGAATAGTAATCCTTAACCATCTACTTATTAAGCTCTAATATCTACGCAAATCTCAATATTATTAATATTATTATTTCTCATAGCGAGTCGTGAACACCACTCTGTGTGTTGTACTGCAATGGTATAAATAGTAAGCTCTAAGGAATACATCTGAGCTCATCATAACTCTAAGCAAAGATATCATGAAATTCCTCATTTAAGGACACATGGTCCTTCCTTTCTTTCAAATTGAGCATGAACCATAATTTTATTGGTCGTGAATCATTCAACATACCAAGGTCTGACTCAATTACATCCACATCTCTTATCCTTTCGTGATCCTCTATGTGCTCATTCAAAGTTACTTCATAAAAATCCTCTATGTAGTGGACCCCTTGTTGAATTCATCACTTGATGATGTCTCACTAGTAGATGGAGTATCTAATGTATCTAACTCTAACAAGGATAAAGGAACTCTCTTGTCTTGAGGAGATTCAAGGTAGGCATCTACTACTATGCGTTTAGCACCTCTACCAAAGATCAACAGACTAGCAGGGTATATTAACAAGACAGTCCGCTTGTAGGATCCATGATCTACCTAGAAATACTTGATAGCCAGGCTGGCCTGCAAACCTAATCACCCTAAAGTCCACAATTCATTCCACATTAGCGATAGTCACATCGAATCTAGTAATGCACCCTTCATGTTGTCTTAAACTATCTCATGAGCCATTCAGAGGACCATGGATGTATCTTTTTTTACTTCTAGATCTAGTCTCTCTATCAATTCCAAACTCATAATGTTGATCCCATGTCCACAATAGCATGTTTCTCTAATATTCCATTAGCATATGTTGCTACCCTTGGACAATGCTTTTTAACATGCTCAAACCAATCATCTCCTACTCACACTATTCTCAAGGGCTCCAGGATATACCCCATGCAAACAATCTTCTTAAACTCTTTGTGGACTCCCAAAGATAACTTAATCAAATGCAAGAGTTTTACGTTTGGTTTAACTTAGCAAAGAGAACTCACCAAATCAAATTCATGATAGCTAGTAAGAGCTCTCTTTTCTTGCTAGAACATTCTCTCCTTTAGTCTTTAAATAAACTTTATTCCCGCTTTCTTGGCTTTTTCCTTCTTCTTTGGCAATTTCTTATCCTTCTTGGCATCAACTTCACTATCAACAGCTCTGAAAGGTTCGCCTTCCATGTCGAGATTAAGGACTTGCATCGCCTTACCATTTTGTTTAGGGTTTCTCTCCACAGGTTTTACATTTTTGTTGTCACAATCTTTACCCTTTTGACCTCTTGTAATGACCCATAAATTAGAAGCTTTAGTGCCATTGACACATATAGCTTCAATAAGGCTAACTCCACTGCCACAAGGGAGCTCCTTTACAATAGCTTTCCTTCTTTGCAATATTTATTCCATGTTGGCCACCAAACAACCTAGAACTGAATCGTGAGGGGGCACCCTCTTTAGGGCATCGACTTTCTATCAAATTCTACTACTTCTTAAAGAAATTGACATCAACACCTATTTTTCTATATTTTTTGGTGATCATGTTAATATAATGCTTCATCATATCCTTAACTTCACCAAGGACATTTGAGGCACTTGACTCATAGCTGCAATGGTCTACATGTCATTTCATTGGCATAACCACTTGATTAGGAATTGGTTGTTGATTCCTTGGGAAGAACATTAGGGTTTATTGTTTGGCCTCCAACATTTGGTGGAGCCATCAGGCTAGTGATAGGCATGGTCACATTGGGAGGAGTTGTCAACATGGGCACATTTTGGGCACATTTTGAATCATGCTTCCTCTCCCATTAGAAGTACTCATGGGTATCCCTTCAATTCCGTTCATCAATGCTAGAGTGTTTCCAACACCTAGACTCAGATTCTGGTTTTCCCTAGACATATAGGCTGCTTGTAATCGTGACTCGATCTCCTATGCTCATGTAATAGCAGTATCAATGTCAATGAGAGTAACACTACTCAACTATACCTGAATACTAAAGTCTAGCATGTCATGCAAAAAGTATTGTAACTGACAAGAGTTGTTGGAATAGAAATATAGGTTTTCAACTTATAAAATATCTTCTTTAATTTCTAAGCACAGCCTCGAATATTCTTGTAAGGCTCTTGATGTGTTACATTGAGAACACGTAGCCAATACTCGCCTCCCCTTTTAGAAGAAAACTCTTTTGGAAGCTGCAAAAATACATCAACCGTAGCTATGGTTCCAACCTCTAGGCTATAATACCATACTGTAGCTCCTCCTTTCATGGTCATATTAAAGAACATCATCAAGTGTCCTTTAAATTGGATTTGACACTTAAACATTAACTTTTAGAATTCATTAATATCAAGTTTGGCATCTTCCTCTGCTAAACCATTAAAAATGGATAAAGGGAATCCCAAGGCTAGCAAGTTCGATATTTCTATAGGAATTGCACTGGGTTGTGCCATGATGACCATATTCACTAAAGGAGTTTGAATGATGGGAACTATTACTCCACTCAAATTGGACTGACTAACTAGAAGAAGAGGGGGAGTACTAGAACTTGCTCCTCCTAACAAACTATTCATAGAACTAGGGTTACTAAGACCCCTCCCTTATAGGGATATCACACAAGTCCTTTGTGAAGAATATCTTCTAATAATTTTGGCTCATTGTCTAGCCTATTTAGCTCTTTCTTGCTTTTGAAACTGCTCGGCTTGATGGTCTTCTGAATCTATCTCAATGCCTTTTGGCATACACTAATAAGCTGGTCCCTATCCATCGAGATTCGGAGACCACCACTTATTAGGGGCTCTCGGCAACAAAGGCACTACATATCCAGACCTAAAACAACCCCTACACTAGCTCTAAGGCTCTAGCTAGGCCTCTACTATACACCCAAACCATCCCTCATGGCCTCACAGCCAGGAGCATCTAAGAGGTATACTACCCTTATCTCTAATGGAGAACGTCACTTCTTGACTATCACGGCCCCACTAGGGCTCCTCTACACCTCAGGGATTGGCCGCAAGATGCATCATGAGCACATAAAGCACGTACGATACCTAATCCTCTCTTTTAATGAATCAATCTAGGAGATAATAGATAGTCCTCATTGAATACTCCCCAAAGAACGAACCACTAACCCTACATCTTAGGGTACCTGACCTCCTCAACATAAGTCATTTTTCATGAAAACAATTGTTGTGCATCCAGGATGATACCATATGTTGTGTGCAATGCCTCTGGGTATGATTTATAATGCTCAAACATCTTCTTTATTTCCAATGAGCATTATGAAGGTACAAATACATGTCTCTTCATGCCTTACTCTAAATGAGATTGTTGTGTTGCCTAGGGCTAGCATCGAGCATGCTCATGCTATTGAACCCTCTTAATTTTAAAAATGTGTTCTATATGCCATGCATTAGAAAAAAAATTATAATTCGACATATTATAAGTACTTAACAACCCCCCTTCTCCCTACTGCTTAAGATTGTGCACTTGGTGGTAAGTTTAAAGAGCATTTTTAAATGTATTTTTCCTTCATAAAAGTAATAAATATCCACTTTAACATAGACTTAAGACTAAACTAAGGCTAAACAGCATGCCTTAGCCTTATCATACATTCACAAACACAAATGTTATTTTTTTCTATTTTTCAAACTCAAAAAACTTATTTTTTTATTTTTTCCATTTATGTTTTGATAAATACCAATTTTTTAATTTACTAATTTAGAATGATTGATCTTATTAATAATTATTTTTCTATCACATTCTCTCCCATACGAATACCATACACACAACAAAACCCCAGAATTGCATGATTTCTCTTAAAACTGCAATGTTTCGAGTTTTGAGTGTTTATGAAGAAATTATTAGATGACTGATTTTTCTTGATTTCTTTGACATTTCTAGTCAATCGCAACATTGACAACCAAATGTAACAATTTTCAACCAAATTTTATCATAAAACGATAAAATCTATCACTTATCCTGATCTACACTTTGTTACGATTCATCATCATCCCATGATCAAAATCTCTCATCTTAGCCCACCTCATTCTCTCATGGAAACACACAACAAGAGAAGAGAGGAGAGAGGAGAGAGAAAGGCTGAAAATCAATATTTTGATTCCTTGCATGATAATCAGCATGTCCACAGTCAGATTGAAGCTCTTGATGAGTAGATTAGAGATGTGCCAACATTCCTTGATGATTCCAAGCCTCTTGAAGAGAGACAAATTTCATGATTTTTAGGGCATAAAAAATTTTGCACCCCCTCCATGCCTCGATTTAATTTTTTTGAGTTTAATAAAGGCTTAAGGTTAAATACTAAAAAAACTAGTTCAATTTCTCATATTCACACTAAAAACAAAGTAGAAATCAGCTTTTGGTAGGGCAAACAAACTCGAATTAGAGATGTGATTAGCCATGTAGCTCTGTGGTATCGAGATCTATCAATCTAGTGTCCATCACACACTTCCTAGCTCTCAGATCATATAACTACTTTATAACAACAAACCTTGCATGGATTAAATGGGGGGTCAAATGGACTTTGATACATAAACTAAGATTGCATTGCATTCGTGACATCAAGATCTATCTGGAAAAAACTCGAGCTCAACAATTGGCACAACTGTTTCATTTTCCATGAAAAATTAGTCTCTTATGCTTCTAGGGCACTTTTTTGCTTGAAAAATGGGTCCCAAAATTCAGCTCTCACCAAGTGAAAGAAAGGGTTGCCAAGATCAGGGATACGTCTCTAGCTGACTTAGTTGACCTCATAGATGTACTAGTGGGTTGAGAGGCAACTAATGTGGCAAGCACTAGCTCTAATGAGAATATCCTAGACCATGACATAGACCTTGGCATGGTTGAGTACCCCAATGACGTTTGACAACTTGTCACACAATACAACCAGTAGACGAGGATAGAGCACCATGGAAGATTAGTGGCAGACATCATAGCTCACCTTGAGGAAGAGAGGAGACTAGCAAGGATGGCATTGCAGCGCATGATAAGTTATAATTAGGAGCAAAGGACTCATAGACTACATTATGAGAGAGAGCTCAACGTGGTTCACAACATCCTAGCCATATCGGATAGGAATTGAATAAGAGGAAATGCGGACAGAGAGAGAGTTCTTGAAGCTGATCTTGCACTAAGTGAGCTAGTCACTAAGAGATTGTTGGAAACCACTAGTGATGTGCAGAGTCGAGAAGCCTTACCGGCATCATTGCTAGCTAGGCTAGAAGTTGCTCCAAATGCTAGGAGCCAAACAAAAATTCTCATAGTTTCAAAGAAACTTGATAAATAGGAGGCAAGGAATGACCCCTACAGCTTCATTGAACAAGTTGACCATGTATGTGAGGCTAATAACCTCAAGGACCCTACTCAGTGAGCACATATATTCAATCTTCGCTTGGGAGACAAGGGATAGACTTGGTTCACTAGTCTAGATAATGTGGAATGTAATAACTTCACCTAGTTTAAGGATCTCTTCATCAAGAGATTCTTGGAGAAAAGTTACTCGGATAACCTCATTATTAAGCTAATGAATGCCAATTAGAAAGACAAAGAGGACATATGAGACTATATAATCGGTGTGCAAAGTCTTTATAGGAGGATATGTGTAGCTGAGTGACCCATTGAGAGATCAATCTCTACCATGTTCATTAATGAGATCCACAAAAACAAAGAGCTGCATAAGACCCTTGCAAGCAACTTGAATATGCAAAGGGACATGCCTGTGAGAGCCTTTGAGGAAGCCATATGGGTAGATGACTTGCTTAGGGAGAGAAGCTCTCGCACGGCGTAGCAAGGTGGTCATGAAATTAGGAACATTGAGAGAGTTGCAACAACTAGTGAACAAGTAGTCTCTCTAGTGAATAAGAGAAAGGGAAAGCTATAGCCAACCTAAAAGTAGGGCTAGCTAGATTGTAAGAGTCAGTACAAAGACCTATGCGATCCCACGTGCAGTGTGTACAATGTGGAGGAAATCACTTGCCATCTGAATGCCCTGATGCTAGAGCAAGGCCTTGCACCAGTTGGGGAAGATTTGAGAATGATGCCATGCAGTGTCAGTTGCCAAGATGGTTGCCTTATAGTAGCCTTACACACAACCATACTATCCAGCGATTAGACAACCATATTTTGGAATGTGAGCCCATTTGGCCCTCCCTACACCCAATGATTAAAAGCAAGCCACGCTGAGGATGGATATCAATCCTATGGGGATCCGTATACCTCTTGCACCTATTGTTATTTATCCACCAAAAAAAGCTCCAGTGCACTTGGTAGAGGAACCCCTAGAGGAAGATTCTTATTTGAATCCTTAGTATTGTTTGTTTTAGTTATGTAATTATCTAACACATTAATTTGACATATAGCAATCAGCTTCTTTAATTACTCCTGTTAAGCACTGGTTCCTTCACGTAATCTTATCACGTGACATAGAAAAACAATATCAGCCAAATTCTTTATTATTATTTCATCATTTTATCTTTGAAATACAAGGAGTTCCGCCCGTAGGCTTATCCATAATCCGCCCGAAGGCTATCTAGTAATCCGCTAGGGATCACTATTCCAAGCTTCTGCCCGTAGACTAGTATGCGGGCCTCGAGATCCAATCCCGAGTCACGTTAGCCTCTTGTGCAGGACCCGGAAGGCGAGGGATTTACAGCCAGAGCCCCCCTGGCACCCAAGCGTCCTCCTGCTCCAAGTAGAGCTCAACGAAAAGACCTCTCGCGGCGGGTTCGGTCCACGTTCCCGGCGCGGTCAACAACCCCCTTGGTTAGGGTCAGGCAGGCAGTCGGGGGTAACTGAAGCTGCCTCTCCCTTCAGGCCTTCAACCTGAAGCATTAGATATCATTTCATCCTTTAGTTCTTTGAGCAAACAATGCAAACAGTGTTACAAGCACAATCAATTCCAATGGTCGTTTATTTGGCCAACTGTCAAGGAGTGAATCCTTCTCTCCGAATGCATCCAGCATTCGATCCGGGATCAATTGCGACTTGGCAAGATCCCCAAGGGTTTGTTTGTTCACCCTTTTGTCCTTGGGTTAGGGCCATACCCTGTTAACCCAACTTAACCAATACCTTAGGTTTTATTAACAGTAAATCCTGGCGACCATGTCACTTTAATTTATTAATTGATCATTTGCTTCCAAGCAAATACCTAACTTCCCTTTACTTGGCAAATTTTCCCAAGAAATGTGATATAACAGGATTACTACTCATCCTCTTGCAAGTTAAACATGCGCAAGAACTTGCCAACCTCATTTCAAGAAATGGCAAAACTCTCTTGTGAACTAACCACAAGTCTATGCGACGTTGCAACTTATTGCACAAGTGTCGCATCTATTCCATGAGATCATTTCACCCATTGAACGGCTTATCTCCAGACGAGAAGCAGGGTTTAGAGTGTCTTCTTACCCAACCCATTCCTAATTACACTAGGCCGACCAGGGTCCTAGGAATTCCAACTCAATCCGAGTTTCATCATTTGAACGAGTGACCCTTAGGGTAGAAACCTTAGATCGTTTCTTGCAAGCCTGTACAATTGTCCCTACATTCCGTGAATGTGTGTAGGACCTTTGGGGTATGAGGGTTTCGACTTGGCAACAAGTGTGTGTTAGATATGATCAATGCCCCACCCTCATTAGGTGCTACCAATGATCCATGGTGCTCAAAGTTGTAAGGCCCCCATTATGAGGAGAAGCCAAGTGTGAGCCCGGACATTGGTTGAGTCCTGACTTGTATATCAGATGAGGTCTATGTGACCGGATGGCAAAAAGGTGACTGTTGTGGGTCTAATCTTTGGGTTAGACGAAGTGGTTAAGCTGGTAGCAACTCGAGGCGCATTGCATCGAGTTGCGGTGTAAGGGAGTTAAAAGGGGCCCCTATTGTGGGGTCCGGGGGCCCCTATTGTGGTAAAGGGAATATTCCCTGGAATATTCCCTGGCCGACTAGTGGAGGCTCATATGGTAGGTCGGTCAGCAGGCCGACCTAACGACCTTCGCGGGCTATAAAAGCTAAACCCCTTCATAGCCATCTTACACTTATCTTTCACCCTGTCAGAGTTGTTATTCCAGCTAGCCTTAAGCTCTTCACCTATCTTCTGTCTAGATCGCCATCTAAGCTTCACGCAGTGGAAGCGCACCGGTGGACAGAGCCATCTTTGTATCAGTTGTTTGGAGTTAAAGAATTTACTGATTCTCCTCTTATCTGTTGTGTACTCTCTATCTCTTTCTCAGATTCTGTTCGCTGCGCCGTGTAATATTTTTACAGTGTGAAACTAGGTCAAGTCCTTAACATGCTAAACTCTAGTTAGCACTTGGAGTATTTATTGTATCGATTGAACCATCCTATGCGAATACTTTGCGGTTTAAGTGATTTAGGTATTCGAGTTTACTTGTCTTGCGATAAGGACGAACCATTCCTAGAGATGTTTACTTGATCTAAAACGGGAAAACTAGTTGCATTTTGTCACAATTTACGTAAGCACACGATTCATTGCTTCTACGTACGACTAGATTCACAATCCCTAAAAAGGCATGTTAAATTTCGGCATAACTTCCCTTGATCCAACTAGGACTTGCATTCACGAATCATGCTCACAATTCTTTTTCTAAGCTTTTTAAGATTTCATGCTTAATGAACCATGCAACCTTTCCCTAACTACATCTCTTGATGAATGAAGTTCTTACGTATGATGAATGTGCAACATGCAATCCTTTCCTAACTACACGTAGTTAAATGAGATTCATGCCAATTGAAGCTAGAGTTAACCTATTTAATGCAGCCCCTAGAATTATTTCCATGCTTTGCTATTTCCTATGGGTGATAACGACTTCCTTAATGAATCATTACCAAGAAGATTTATCTAAAAATGTGACATGCCATTAATATTTCCATGCCTAGTAAAAGGTGTACCTCAATAATTTCAACCTTGTAATGAGGCAACAGTTGTCCTAGGCTCGTCACTTTTGAATGCACAAAAGGAAACTTACTGGTAAGGTCCTAAAAATGCATAGACACCTTATGTTCTTTTCATTCATTCCATTGAACGTACCAATGATCAATTTTCATATCTTGAGCTAATTCTAGTAAATTTCAAATAGCCAATTCATTTTCCAATTTCATTTATCTTGACTAGTTGAATTTGAACATGCATGAGTGCTTCCTAATCCATGAAGTTATCGTGACTAATTCAATACTTTTGTGTGGAATCCAAATAGATAAAACCTGGACTTGTGGACTCCGGGGAATATCCACGTAAATACTAGGAGAAGATCCTCCCGCAGGCACGTTTTGTGACTTTTTAGGGCCCATTGTAGGCGTGATTTTGGCTTCCGGTTTGCCTTCGCGGTCTATAAATTTACTCGCCTTGGTATGCAGCCTCAAGATCTTGCCCTTCTCCCTCGTACGCAGGAGTTACCTTCATGGAACTTCGGATCTTTAAAAGGCCGGCCTGTGAGACTTGGGCCTATGGGATTTGGGTATATGTGGGATTTGGAGCTTATGGAAGGCCTTAGGATTCGGAGCTTGGGCCTTCTTTCTTTCGGAAAAAGAGAGGGTTCATGAAAGGGATCTTGTGATGGACCTTGCAGGAGTGGAGACTTTACATCTGGCCCTAGGGGCTTATGGGAGATTTGGTAGAAAGGGCCTTATAGGCTTCCTCTTCAAAGCCAGGGGAAAAATGGACTTATGGAGGATCTATGTGAAAGGGCGTTAAGGAACCCTCTTGTTCTCTACAAAGACCTCGGGGGGGGGGGGGGGGGGGGAGGGAAAAAGGTTGATAGGGATGGGGTTATGGGGGAAATGTAGTGGGAAGGGGGCTTTAAATCCCGAGCCTAAGAGGCTTATGGGTGGTTGGTGGGAAGGGGCTTATAAGTTTCTCCTTCTTTTCTTCAAAGCCCGGGCTAGGGGCTTTTGGGTGTTGCAATGGAAAAGGGTTTAAAAGAAACCCAAGGGGTTAAAATGGCCTTTATGGGAAATCCATGGGAAAGGCCTTAAAAATCGGGGTTAATATGGATTTGTGGTGGATCCAATAGGAAGGGGGCTTAAAGAAACCGAGTTTAATATGGACTTATGGGAGTTGCAATGGGAAGGGGAACTTACAAGAGCTTCCTTTGAAGCTTCTAAGAAGCTTCTAGGGAGTTTCCAGGCTACTGAACCCACGTGGATGAGGACGAAGGCGATTCGTGGATGAGGAAAGAGCAGCGTCAACAGCAGCCAACCGTGGCATAATGAGGGCGGAGCTGGCGGATTTGCGGCTAACGAGCTTCAGCAGGGGCTCTTCTGAAGCAGCAACTCCTTCCTCCTCACGACGAATAGTCTCCACAGCTTGTCGCCTTCCTCCTCTCACCTCTCAAGCAGCCTGTCACAGCATTTTTCCCCCCCCCCTTCAACACCTTAGAAGGTGTTTTTATAGTTTGGGGGGAGAGAGGACCTCCCCCCTACGTGGCCCCTCGCATGGCCTCTTCCCCTCCACCTCTTAAATTGCCATAATAGCCCATCCCCTTCCCTCAGCCACGCATTGGCTGGGGGAAGGTAAATATTAAAAAAAATAAATTGCAACAATTTTATCCCAACATTATCCTCTTGACCTCCTCCCAAGAGGGAGTTTACCTATGGTTATGCGGGTTATTTAAACCTCGGTCCCGTTTTGCCAGTGGAGAGGTCATGATTCCTCGGTCCCGATTTACCAATGCGGAGTACTCCTTTTCTCGCGTACGATCATAAATCAACTACCGGAAATGGAGATAATCTTTTCACGAATTTACGATGTGCGGGAGGTTGGTCTAGTAATATTTCAAACGGAAATATTACAGGGGCATACAAACAAGGGTGGAGGCTGAAAACAGTTTTTCCTCTTCTTAGTTGTGTAAGCCAAAAAGAACTCTAGTACATAGAAATAGAAGAACCCTATATATGGGTCTCAAACCAAACTCAACTAACTAAGGTGGCATACTAACTGAGCCACGAACTAGAGTAGATAAGGATAGCTGCCATCTAGCTATTATTCATGGGCGGTGTATCAACCACATCTACAACTGACAAGTCGGTGGCATAAATGCACAACGGTCACCCTGGATATCACGAGTGGAGCTCGATATCTCAACACTCCCCCTTGAGCTCAATCCCAATTCCTGCACACCAAGCAGGTCTCTGAACTTGCGCAACTTCTCTGCGCCCAATGCCTTCGTGAATATGTCAACTACGTGATCCTCTGTGCTGACATAAACTAGATCAATAAGACCTAGTAAAACACTCTCCCGCACATAGTGATAATGCACCTCAATGTGCCTTGTTCTAGCATGATAGACTGGGTTATTTGCCAAGTGTATACTACTCATGTTGTCACAATAAATGACAACTGGCCCATCTGTAGGCTAGTGCATATCATAAAGTAGCTTATGCAACTAAGCTACCTCACATACAGCCATTGCTGCACCCCTGTACTCAGCCTTTGTGCTCGACAAGGCAACTGTAGGCTGTTTCTTGCTGCTCCAAGTGACTGCAGCACTCCGAAAAGAGAACACATATCCACTGGTAGATCGTCTATCAGAAATACTACCAGCCCAATCAGCATCAGTGTATCCATGCAACTGTATCTGAACCCCAGTCTCATAAAATAGTCCATACTGCAATGTGGACTTCACATATCTGAGTATGCGTCTAGCCGCATCCAAATGTGGTTTCCTTGAAGCCTGCATAAACTGACTTACCAATCCAATAGCATAGCTCAAATCTGGCCTGGTAATAGTCATATAAATCAAACTTCCTACTATGCGTCTGTACATAGTAGGGTCTTCGAGAAGCTCACATGCATCTGTGCTCAACTTCACATTCTACTCCAAAGGAACTGAAATAGGCTTACAGCCTGTCATCCCATATTTGGACAGCATGTCCAATCCATACTGCCTCTGTAAGAGCCATATCCCACTTGGTGATCTAATCACCTCAATGCCCAAGAAATAACGTAGCGCTCCCAAATCCTTCATCTCAAACTTTTGCTTCAATAGCATTTTCACATGAAGGATATCTTCATCACTATCACTTGTGATAATCAAATCATCAACATAAATGACAAGAAGCATAATACCTTTCTCTGTTTTTCTTACATAAAGTGAGAAATCTACCTTGGAAATCTGAAAGCCAATAGTGACAAGATACTGTCCTATCTTGTTAGACCATGCTCTAGGTGCTTGCTTCAAGCCATACAAGGCTTTCTTCAACTTGCAAACAAACTCAGGATGAATAGCATGCACATAACCTAGTGGCTGCTCCATATAGACCTCTTCTTGCAAATCACCATGCAAGAAGGCATTCTTTACATCCATCGGATGTAAAGACCATCCCTTTGATGCAGCCATAGCAATGACTGCTCTTACGGTTGCCATCCTTGCAACCGGTCTGAATGTTTCTTCATAGTCAATGCCATATGTTTGTGCATAGCCCTTGACTACTAATCTTACCTTATATCTGTTCACAGAACCATCTGCACTATGCTTTACCTTATAAACCCACTTACAACCAATTGCATTCTTATCTTTCGGCAAAGGTACCAACTCCCATGTAGCATTTGCTTCCAAGGCATCCATTTCTTCATCCATGGATTTCTCCCATTTTTCTTTTCCCATGACTTGCTCAAAAGAAGTGGGTTCTGGTTCCTGTATCACTTTGACTATATATGCATAGTGAATGGCTATAAAGCCATCATATTTCAGCCTATCCACAGGATATCTAGCTCTGGTAGACCTACGCAAAGTAGGCTCACTTCCAGGTGCTCTCAAAACGTCCCTGGTCTTCCTTACTCCAGGTGTAATAATAGAAGGAATACCTAACTCATCATCAATGCTCTGTTCTGAGCCACTGGATTCACCATCCACATAAGAGTGACCTGCATTCACATCAAACATGGGCTGATCTACCTTCTCTTTTCCTTTTCGTGGTACCTACATACCACTATCTGCATTGCTTTGAGAAGATTCTCCTGATCTCAATCTGCCTCACCATGGCGAAGAATGTGAACCGCTGCTAGAGGACGCTCCAGGTCCACTAATATCTTGTGATTGTTGCTGTGAATTCTATGCAGCATTACCATTTTGTGCATCTATATTATCAATCACATTTACTGGTTTACACCAGCTACTCATCTCATCAAAAACAACATCTGTGCTCACTGTAAACTTACGAGTAGAAGGCTTATAGCATCTATACCCTTTTTGCTGCAAAGAGTAACCAATAAAGATGCACTTCTCAGCTTTTGGATCCAACTTGGATCTCAACTCATCTGGCACATGAACATAGGCAATGCAACAAAAAATTTTCAAATGAGAAATATCTGGTTTCCTACCAGTATACCTCTCCTCTGGAGTCATCCCATGTATTGTTGCAGTGGGAGTCCTGTTCATTATGTAGACTGGTGTAGCAACTGCCTCATCCCAATAAAAATCTGACAGGTCTTTTTCATTGAGCATGGCACGAGATACCTCTCCAATATGCCTGTTTTTCCTTTCTGCAATTCCATTTTGTTGTGGGGTATGACTACATGAATATTGCTGCTTTATGCCATGCTCCTACAAGAACCTTGCAAACTCATTTGAGAGGTACTCTCCCCCTCCATCTGACCTTAGGCATTTTATTTTTAGGCCTGTTTCTTTTTCAACCATAGCTTTAAGAGTTTTGAAATGCCCAAAAACTTCACTTTTCTTTTTCATAAAATACACCCAAACTTTTCTGCTATAGTCATCAATAAAAGTGACAAAATAATGACAGCCTCCAAGAGATGCAGCTTTAGTAGTCCACACATCAGAGTGGATTAATTTCAATCGCTTCTTACTCTCTTGAACATGTCTAGGAAATGGTTTCCTTACCTGTTTTCCAAACTGACAGGCTTCACATACCTTATGCATTTCTACAACCTTGAATTTTGGCAATCCTACAATAATATTTTGGGCCTGCATTGATTTAAGTCGTTGTACATTAACATGACCAATGCATTTATGCCAGATATCAATATCTACAACTACACCGATCCCATGTGCAAACATTGTTGCACTCAATTCAGGCAAGTCTGCATCCAATGTAAACATTCTGCCCTTCTTCTTTCCTTTTACTATCAAGCAACCTTTATTTTTCATATCCTCAACAAAGCATCCATGAGGATTAAATCTGACTTGCAAGCCCTGCTCAACCATTTGACCAACAGAAACCAGATTCTTGGTGATATTCGGGACATGAAATACATCTGACAGGTATTTCTTTTTCCCATCCTGCGTAGACAAAGGAAATTTTGCAATCTGCACAATAGGATGTGCAGTATCATCACCAGTCTCCACAAATCTTGGTTTTTTCATTTTTCTTACATCTTGCGTCCATTCTGCATGACCTGTCATGTGGTTTGATGCATCTGAGTCAACATACCACACTTCGTTGCTTTCTTCTGCACTTGTCACATAATTGTTCATGTGCTGCACCATAAACAAATGCTCATTTCTATCATCACCCTGTCTACTAGAGGATGCATAATTCCCTTGTTGCAATTTTCCATTCATGATGTCATTTTGCTTTTTATAGCAGTCCTTAGCCATATGACCCATTTTACCACAGTAGTAGCATTCAACATTGTTGTTTTCATTTTGGCCTCTTTGCCATCCACCACGACCTCTTTGGCTCCCCCTGCCTCTAGAGTTACCATGTCCTCCTCCATAGGACTGGTTTTCTTGAGTTTACTGCATATTTTTATTTCTACCATGGCTTCGAGATCGGCCTCCTCTACCTCTTCCTCTACCTCTTCCAGCATTTAAGTAGAAGACAGCTTCTTTTGAAGTTCCTCCTGAAGAAGATGCACCACCATTTCTCTGCTCCTCAGAAATTAGAAGAGCAATCAACTCCTCAAAATCAGAAAATCTTTCACGGACGGAAATGAATATTCGGAACTGTGCATAATCCTTTCCTAGACCATTCAAGGTCACAGAAACTAAATCATCATCTTCCACTGGCGACCCAATGGAAGCAAGTGCATCTACAATCTTCTTCACCTTCATGTGGTAGTCATTGATGCTCATATTTTCTCTTTGCACATTATGAAACTCTTACTTGAGCTGCATTTTCCTAGCTTGCGTATTTGTGCTATACATTTTTGACAAAGTATCCCATGCCTCCTTGGGCATACTTGCATCTTGAATATGCACAATCATAGAGTCTAAAATGCTAATAGACAGCCAGTACATAACTTTCCTAGCTCTCTCATGCCATGCTTTAAATGCCTGCATTTGCTGTTGATTGGGAATATCAGGAAGAACTGGTTCTTTTTCATTTCCTGCAACAAATTTTCAATATCATTTCCCATAAGGAAATTTGTCATTCTAAACTTCGATGCTTGGAAGTTGTTCTTGTCAAGCTTTTCAGTGACAATCTGTGAAAGAGAATCAGACGCCATTACAGAACAGTGGAAAAATTTCTGTCACTACAAAGAACACAGCTTCAGCCTCACAGGGGCAAATCTGCAAAACTGACGAAAGTGGTATTTGACCACACAGTCACTTCCTAGTGACGATTTTGCATCAACAGGCAATAATGATGATTCTGTAACTCCCAATGTCTCTACACACAGGCATACGATGCAATTTCTACAGTAACTTTTCACTGATCTGTAGAACAATGGTCGCACAGCATAAAATCGGGCATTTTCCTAAGTGCGTGCAGAAAACTTCCGCCTCCAAAACAGGCCCTGAAATGGCCTCTAATAAAAAAAATAGAGCAACCAGAGGCTTAAGCCCTCTCCCGCAGCATATACTGCCATCTTGGTACACCGCAAAGGGCGTCTCAATCTGAGACAATGCACTCTTGCACTTTCCAGCTGTGGTACCTGCAGAGACTTGCTCCTAGAACATAAGAATGAAAGCAACACTGGTCCTCTTACTAGAACACTGCGAACTTGGCTTGCTTTCTTGAGCTCCTTACCACGAACAAGGCTTTGATACCATGTCAAGATAGTGGGGGAGAAGGAAGGAGTCTTACTTGTAGCTTTCTTGCTTGCACAATGGGGGAATACAAACAAGGGTGGAGGCTGAAAACAGTTTTTCCTCTTCTTAGTTATATAAGCCAAAAAGAACTCTAGTACATAGAAATAGAAGAACCCTATATATGGGTCTCAAACCAAACTCAACTAACTAAGGTGACATACTAACTAAGCCACGAACTAGAGTAGATAAGGATAGCTATCATCTAGCTATTATTCATGGGCGATGTACCAACTGCATCTGCAACTAACAAGTCGGTGACATAAATGCACAACGGTCACCTTGGCATATCACGAGTGGAGCTCGATATCTCAACAATATACCCATACCTAGAAAGAGAAAGAGTCATAATGAACCGAGACTCCATTGCAAGTATAGAGGGATAGGATATCTTATCTCACTCTTAGCAAGATTAAGACTTCATAGAGGCCTGCTAGGTTAAGGGGAACTAATATAGTGGCACGCAACTCCTCCCCTTCGATCTTAGTCATCAAGTGTGCGTGTAGAAAATTCCATCTCTAAGGCCCTTCAGTTCCTAGAATCAACTGTCCAAAAGAAATTTGAGGTGCTCAATGCCCCTCTTAATGAAGATTGAAGCTCTTGAATGGATTCACATTCATTAAAAAAAATCCCATAGAAGGAAGAAAAACATGCACAAGTATTAGAAGACCTTGTCTAATGCAAAGCACATCCATCAGCATATGGTTCAAAATGATTTAGCAGAGGACACATACTTACTTCGCTTCTGACACAGATTTATGGCAAGTGTTGTTAGAAATCAAGCTTACCGTCAGTATGTCTTTATCTATGACCGACATCTATGACAACTAGAGCGTGCAGTTGTCTACATGTGACTACATTAAATAAGTCGGGTTAGTAGTTAGTTAGTGACCTGACTAGAATTAGTCTGTCTAGTCTACACCTACACTAGGTCACTTTATCTTTGTTGTGTGTGTTACTCAATTAGAAAAAGAATAATGGAAGAAAGCTATGGAACCTGAAGGTTCATGACAATGGAGTTTCCCTGTCTCTCTCTCTCTCAACTTTGAACATGGTATCAGAGCTTGACTTGGTGGACTTCTTGGAGCAGGAGGGAGTGAAGAGGATCTGTAGTTGAAGACTTATGTTATTTTTTAAACAGGCTGAATGCCATTGTCAAATGGAATGGAGCCTCGAGAGGAAAACCAAGGAAAAGGGAATTCTCTTGCAAGAAAATCTATCTTGTAACATCAACAAGCTTGTTTATCATGTTTCATATGATCACAATGAAGAAAAGAACACCAGGCACAACAAATCTTCATACAGCATCATGTAGATCTCCCACGGATTTGATAGAATCAACCATATTCTTCAACATCTTCACAAAATCCATCAATAGAACAAAGAAAACAAAGGAATACACCATCTTTGAATGGAAATACATCACATAGTATTCATCTTCAATATCTTCATAGTCTTCTCTCTCAATCTCTCATATACAATCACTCTGTTTGAGTAAAATTGGCTATCTCTGACTCTCTCTCTCTCTCTCCATCAATAATACATCATATCCTCACTACAATCTCTCAAAAATTACTCTCAATAATCCCTCTTAGGTCGTGGATACCCCTCCCAAGAGGTATGTCTGATATGAAGGGTCAGCAGAGCCACTACAGTGTCCTTTCATAGCTCACTACTGTCACTTCACTCCAGTCTTCTCTTGAGTCTTCAGCAGCTACTTCTTTCAGCTCTTTTGCACTTGTATTCACCTCTTTCCAAGGCTAGAAAGCTTTCCCAAGCTACACTCTCATCCATCAGAACACATACAGAAGCATACAGAACAGTCACAGAACAGTATCAGAATAGCTACAGTACAGAACAGAACAGTAGCAGAGACAGAAGCTCTACAGAAGACCTACAGAAAGTTACAGAAGGTCATCAAAACCACATAACTCATTCTCAAATCATTCCAAACTCTCACAAACCATTCAATAAGCTTTCTCAATATCTCAATCTTCATCAATCAATACTCCATCCCTCCTTACAGAAGACAATCAGAACAAAACAGAACAAAACAGAAGGTATACAGAACCTATCAGAACCTATCAGAACATCAGAGAACCACCAATAAACATCATGATCTTCCAAAACACAATCAATATCATCCAAAACACTCTCAAACCACTTCCAAATCAATCAATCATCTCATAAAATCAACCATTCAGCTCTCAAAAACAACAAAAATTAGCCAAAAAACAAGTCATTTCAACACTCAACATATCCCCACACTTAATAAGGAAGCGTCCTCGCGACCCAGGAAAAAGGGAATACAAGTTCATTGAAAAGCTCAACTTTGATCTTCAATATCTCCTAAAAAATAATCCATCCACCACGACCCCAACTTAGAACCTGTTTCTGATATAAAAATACAAAGAAAGGAAAACCCTGTATACATTAACACCTCTTATTAAACTAAAAATTACAATAAATTTGTAAAGGATATAAAAGTTTTCTTCTTCTTCATCAGCATCTGCGTCAATTCTGCATCCACGACCCCATCACCACAATTCTCCCAAAATGTAGCTCGTACACAAAATCCAATAGGAAACCACCACGTTGATTTGACATAAATGAACTCACAACACAAACACTAATACACAACACAACCATCTGAATGACTCCTTCAAAAAAAGAGAGATTTTCATTAAAAAGCATCCATCATACATTGGAAAGGTATCAATGAAGATGATCCCTCTTAAAAGATTGATGTTGTCGGAAACGATCCATAGATAAGGATTCATCTACAAAGTTTTTGGGAGGATTTTGAAAAAACTTGAGACAGCACATCCTTTCCAACAGGACCAAGTATCTGCTAGGCAAACAAAGGGCATGAAAATATAATATATCCAACTGTTGGGAATCAATGCTCACATTGACATTCATGCACAACTTTGGAATAGGCTTGGAATCATTATGAGAGTGCCTATGCATATATGCCAGGTACCAAGCAAAGTGAGCAGTTAATCTCACTGAGGGATCTGCAGACTGTGAATATTGCTGAGCAAAATGAACATAGTTCTGATAAGCTTGACTGGAAGCTGTCCATTCTCCTGGAATGACTAGCCAATTGATCTGAGGTCCTGTAAGGCAATCATCCGAACTCCATCCCCTTCTTCTGGAAATCTGATTATCAAACCCATCACAGTCACTAACCAACTGAGGTGGTTGAGATATGGAAGTGTTAGGAGAGGGTAATGGAATAAGGAAGAGTGGATGAAGGGAGGGATAGGAAAAATCATAAAAAGAAGAAAAAGTTAAAGAAGGAGTGGCAGAAATTTGGAGGGAATCACTAAGGAACGGTGTTAACTGATAAATAGGAAATGTGGAGGGTACATTAATGGTGGGAGAAGGACAGGGTGGAGAAGGGGAAAATACCCTATCCTCAATAAAGGAACAGTTAGTAAAAATGGGAATTTGAGGGAAAGATGAAGGTTGGAAAAGAAGGGGTAAAATAGTGGTGGAATTAGATTGACAAAGGGAAAGATATATAGCATAGCGGTGAGCCATTTGTTGGTAAGAGAGGAGGGTAGGAACAGAAGGTCCTAAGAGAGATCGGCTATGATAGGCATCAAAGAAGGGAGCATCAAATGGATTATGTTTTATAAGATAGGCTAAGAGATCCATCCTCAGTTGGTTAGTACTCCGGGCAAAGGTAGGAGCTGTGTTTTGTCTTTGATTTAGGACCACCGAATCAATCATGGGATGCCACGAATTATCATGACAATCAGCCACTTTGGAGGAATAACTCTGGAACATGTCAGCTATGCGCAACTCCAAATGATTAACATACAAAACAGCCTGTAAGACCACATCCCCCACATACCATGCCATATCCACCTCATCTGGAATTAACAAGTCTCCTCGTAGATACATGTACGACATCAACATGGTATCTGGCGTGACAGAATCCTCAAAGACCATCCCGACTACCTCTGTCAACAACTCAACAGACCAAGCCCCACTCCAGCCATCCTCTGGAAGAGGTAAATCCATCGTGGAAAGCTTCATGTAGAAAACCAACTTCTGTAAGTGGTAGTGGACAAAGAAAGAATGGTCTGGTAGAACATATTCCTGAAACTGCTCAAAGGTAGACCATAATAAGTCCATTCTGGACTACAATCTTTCCACTTTATCTTGGAATAGAGGGCACAAAGTAGCCTGTCTCTGAAGAGCAGCCAAGTCCTGCTGTGAAAGAGAAGGAATCAATGGAACATTAGGGCTTGGAGGAACAGAGCGGGACTTTGCAAGTTGATCTTGCAACTGCTGGATTTGGGAGGCTTGGGATGCCACTGTGGCATTAGCAGTCTGTAAAGGTGAAAGTTTGTCATCTAAGATAGCTTGGAACTCCTGTGCTTCTCTGGACATCCTCTCCTTCTCTTCTGAAAGGCTAGTAACCTGGGATTGAGCCTCGAGTAACTGGATCTTCAAAGAAGAAATCTCATCGCTTTGGGTGGCAACTAGTTGGGTTTGCTGTTCCATTTGCTTAAATAAATCTGCTAGGGTATCCTTAGCAGACGCTAACTCAGATGTTGCCTTATGCAACTGGTCCTTAGACTGCATGAGCTCTTCATAAAAAGATGCGTACAGCTGTTGAACACAGGCTGTCACTGACAACTCAATGGAACTTTGAATATCTTTACACAGGAAAGAAATCGTATCTCCTGAGACTAGATTGTTCAGGGAGGGAACTGATATGTCCAATGATCCTTCTCGATGTGCTCTGAACAGGTTAGTACAAGTGAGATACCCAGGGAGTTCATTGCCAGAAGTAGCAGGAATGGGCACTGAAGGAAGTATGGAAGGAGCTTTATCCGCTACCCTCTTCAAGCGTTTGCGTTGTATGACCAGGGGAGGCGGAGAATCATCATCCTATATGTCAATAGGTTCTGACTCATCTGAACGTGGAGGAGGAGGTACGGGATCTGATGGAGGAGGTGGAGGCACAATCTTCTGTAAACCTGAATAGGTCAAGAAGGCAGACAAATATGATCCATATGTGACATTGGTAACATTACCCCTGGTGACTTTGACGAAATGCTGATCCATTTTAGTAAGGAGGTAAGTACTCCAATCAATAGCAACTCCTTTCAGCACCATCCTGGAAGCTGTAAAAAGCTCTTTGGACAAGTACTGGGATGGCGTTTTGGCAGGCATAAACCTGTCCTGAAGAAAGTGACAGATCATCTTCCATACGGGATAAGTGATCATAGAAAAGGAAACTCCTGAAGAGTTTATCACCTTCTTAACATCGAGGATTTCCCTTATCTGCTTTTGCAACAGCTTCAGAATCTCTTCATTAGAGAAAAGCTGACGAGTGGTCACAAAAGGTTCACCTTTGGAGGGTAGAGACAGAGCTTTCCCTAAGCCTCGAGGTGTCAAAGTCATAGAAAGTCCCTGGACTAGGCCTGTCTTCTTGCTGTAAGAGGCCAGAAACTCATCACATAACGACGGATCCTCTGGAAGCAATGGAAAAGAAATAGCCACAAAAGCAGCAAGTCCCGCCTTCGTGAGAGGCTCAAAAGTAAGTAGGGAAGAGTAATCCCTACTAACTAGTGGGACGTACTGGATAGGGGGAGGAGCATGAGAAGGCGCCATTCAGATGGTTACACACACACCACAAACACAGACAATCAAGGAGAATGCCTGCAAAGCAACAGATAAAATCCAAGGATAAGAGAATAACCAAACAAGAAAACGTGACTCGACCAACTAACCCCAAACAAACCACATCCTAGAAAAAATTCGACATGACCTTGAGACAAATGCGACCAAAAGCTTCATGCGATGCATCAGACAAACACCCAGAACCTTGTATCAGGCAATAAAAGAAAAAACTGCATACCGTACCCGGAACCGTAACAAAGACAGTAAACCAAAACAATACCATATCCGACACATATCAATACTACATCGGTGATAAACCCAGGACTGGACCAGGAAAATAATTCTAAGGACGGCGCATACCCATCCCACGAAACGGTTCATTAAAAAGGGGAATTAAGTGCAGTGAGGGAATTAATTTAATGAAGGGTTCATTTTAATAAATTATTAAGAAATGGGTGAATTTTTATTAGGTGATAAACCTTAGCAAGAAAACGGCGGTTTCTTATTAGAAATTAAATTACCAATTAGTAGGTGAAGCGGTGTATTAATTCGAATCCCGGACTTCGATACCCGACTGGGTCTCTAAATGCAAGTTCATTGATTACAAATTAAGGTGATGTGGAGCTCTTTTTTGCCAGCGCGTGCTCATGTGACGGCTGGTTCATTTTAATTAAAAATTAAAGTGCCTCTTTAGCGCACGTAGCGCGTGCTAAGTGAACGGTGGGTTTATTTTAATTAAAAAGTATGTGTGTGTTGAGCGCGAATGCGCGTGGAACTGTGGGTGAATAAAGAGTTCATTTTAACAATTAATTTGTGATTAAGGGGAAAATGAAAATAAATAAAGCACATAAAATAAATACCTAGAAGGGGTGTGTATGTAATGCAGAAATGCGCACGGAAGAGTCTCCCAAAAGGAGTGAATCCAGTAAAGGAAAAGGAAAAACCACTAACGAAACAACAAAGACAACACCTTAGTGGATGGGTTGATTTGTTTTTTGGTTGGTTTTTTAATGTTTGTAATTGGGGATTATTTATGGTTGAATAAATGGAAAATAATCAAGGGAGGTGAGGGGAAATTTTTTAGAAATTTTTAGAAATTTTTACTATTTTTAAATGAATTTGCTACATTTATTGGCAATTTAGGGGTAAAATTAGGAAATATTTAATTTTCAGAAATTGTAGGGTGGGAAATTTCCAGCTGACAAACTCCCAAAAATTGGCAAAAAGCAAAGGGAATTTTTAGAAATTTTTCTGAATTATTTTGATGGAAAAATTAATTTAGAAATTAATTAAATCATATAAATCATGTTAATCAGATAAATCAGTTAGATGTAAGTCAGTTAAGTCTGGTTAGTCTGGGTAAGTCATGGTAGTCACAGGAAGTCAAGTCAGGTTAGGTTAGTCAGGTTGAATAAGTCAGATAAGTCCAGTTAGTAGAAACTAACCTAAAGGGGGTTAGGTAACCTAAGGTAGGTTAGGGTTAGAGTTAGGGGTCCTAGTTAGGGTTAGGGTTAGGGTTAGGGACAACTAACTAGGGTTAGTTGGTGAAACTAACTAGGGTTAGTGTTTTAACTAGAGTGAAGTTAGTTGTTAACCTAATTGAACTTAGGTTAGTGTTAACTACACCAAGGTTAGTAACTAACCTGAGTGTGATTAGAGGAGGAGGAGGTGGTTAGAGGAGGTGGCGGTGGTTAGAGGAGGTGGCGGCACGGCCGGGGAGCGGTGGTCCACGCGGCTGCAGGCGCTGTCCCAGAGGCGGCGGCGACGTGACGTAGCAGTCCACAGAGGCGGCGACGGGACAGGAGGAGACGACGGCGAAGGAGCGCAGGTCGCCGGCGTCGGAGCGGGCAGTAGACGGGGGAGGGAGGAGGAGGAGGAGGGAAATGGAGGAGGCAGGACACGCAGAGGGAAGGGAGATGGGGAGGGAGATGGTTGGGGGGAAGGGGTCGGGTGGTTGGGGGGAAGGGGTGGGTGGGCAGGGCCCAAGGGGGGTAGAGGGTGGGCCAAGGGGGGTAGAGGGTGGGCCAAGGGGGGTAGGCAGGGCCCAAGGGCGCATACCCCCGTCCCGCACACGTGCGCGGGGCGGGGTAAAAAAATTTGCCGTGACAGGATTGAAATGGCGCTGGGATGACGAGACGGGTCATGCGGACACGATCGGGGCGCGTGGAGACGCGTAAAATCGAAAAAAGGCGCGTTCACGCACAAAACGGGCGCGCGAATACACGTAAAAATAAAGAAAAATGAATAACTCCCAATCCGGACGTCAAAACGAAATAGCGTAAAAACAAAAAGTGGGCAGGACGGCAGGGGGAAAACAAGAAAAATATATGACGGAGGTTTCGGGAGGGGAAAAGGGCAGTCACGTGTAAAAAACACAAAAAAGAACCAAAAAACGCAATTAAAAATTAATATCGAAAAATCCGTGCAGCGGAATAAGGTGCAGAAAAAAGGAAAACTGTGCAGAAAGATGTGCCCGACAATCCTATCTCATCAAAACATAATTCTGACGGAGATAAGACGTGTTCACATGGGAAAAACCCAAAAAAAAAACCCGAAAATGGGATCGGAAATTAATATCGGACGAACCCTGCGCCGGAATGACTTGGACTAAGAAGGAAAAATGTCCGCAGGATGGAATGGCATAGGGTTATCATGTTAAAGCGCAGTTCCGGTGGAAGTAGGAGAGGTTCACATGCGAAAAACTCCAAAAATACTCTCGAAAACTCATTTAAAAATTAATAAGTAAAAACTCGGAAGTCGAAAAAGGGTGGAGAAAAAGGAAAAAGGTGGGGGAAGGCACAGGGGACACAGTTGTCAAATCAAATGGGAATTCCGATGCAAACAGGGCAGGTTCACATGGAAAAATATCAAAAATACGCACGAAAAATGTGGAAAAAACCGAAAAATTAATATTGGACAAACCGTGGAGCAGAATGACACGGAGTAAAAAGGAAAAATGTCAGGGAAAAAGTGGTTGTCAGGGCTATGACGTCAAAGCATGGTTCCGAAACAAGAAAAGCGCGTTCTCATGGGAAAACCGGCTAAATTGCTCAAAATGCTTCAAAAATTAATAACTCAAAAACCGTGCACCGGAACAGGGGTAGGTAAAAAGGAAAAATAGTCAATTCAAAGGGAGGAACAGGGCTATAAGGTTGGATTTGGACTTCGGTGAACGTAGGGTGCATTCACATGGCAAGACCTCAAAATCAAGGAATGAAGGAAAACTGTAAGGGAACAGCCCCAAGGGTGGGTGGAAAATGAACGGTCAGGTGGGAAGGGACCCCATCAGGGTAACAACAAATCATGGCATACATGCATGAATAGGTTAAGGCATATGCAGAAAGATATGCACTGTAGACGCGCAGGGACGCATCTCCACACTTAAGACCTTAACGGATAGGGTTAACCGAACAACAGGGACCTAGGACCACGCCACAGACCATCCACTAACGTCCCCACACTTAAAACATGACCGTCACTGAGAAACCAAAGTGGGAGGGTTAGAAAAACTTGGCCCATTTCGTCAAGAATCAAGGTTGAGTGTCGATGGCACGTCCAGTGTGGTTGTCGGCGCTGGAGGTACCAAGGCATCTTCTCGGCACACGTCCTTCATGGCAGGGACCACGCGGCAGCAGCCAAGGAGGTAGCTGATGGAAGGAATCGCAGCAAATTCGTCGATGATGAGGGATATTTCACTCAACTCGCAGTCACTCAAATGAAATGAAAGAACAGTCACTTGCCCCATGACTAATATCACTCGAGGAAGAATGATTAAAACCCATATCTCATACCCGGTTGAGGAATCAACAAGGGGGAATGGTACAGAAAAAAGGAGTATGCCAGGGTGCACAGTTGATGGTGCAGTAGTGCGTCCAACCCGTCTGGCATAAGTGCAAGAAGGAAGGAAAGGGAGCCTTACAGTACAGTGTACAGAATAGGGTGATGTGTCTTGTGATGAGGGCAAAGTCCCATCCCGGGGGTGCACAGGGAAACGGGAACATACCTGACTCCAAGTGTCGTAACGTCCCTCAATCTCACCTCTCGGTAATTGATTAAAGAAACTCCAGTCACACTCATCCCACCCTCTGTCTCACTCTCTGTTGATAGATATAAGAGGGCAGCCTTTTCTTGAAACCCATTGATGTAATCCTCACAGTCACTTGTGCAAAGATTGTATGCCTTGTGTGCATTTGATGGTGCAACAGTGCATCCCGCCCTATGCCGGCATACGGTGCAAGAAGGAAGGCCAGGGAGCCTTATGGTGCAGTGCACAGAAAAAAATTGTGCTTTGTGCATTGAGAGGCCCATCCGGTGCGTGCAACACTTCATTCACACTTCTCACCTCTCATTTGATTTGAAGGGGAAAGACTGGTCTCTCGACCCACCCTCTGTCTCACTCTCTATTGATAAATATAGAGGGCAACCCATACTCACTTCCCCATCCGGTTAGGATGAAAGCTCACATCACTCGATTGTTTGTCGATGAAGATCGCATCATCAGTTGTTGAAGAGGTGTACCCAGGGAGGTAGCCATCAAATCGAACGTTTTATTGGACAGGAACATGTCGTCTGCTAGAGGACAGTTAGACACTTTGCACAGAGACCCAGGACATAGCGTACCAAGGGAGGCAGCTTCGGAATTGGATCCTGGGAATATCAATTAATGAATCCACTTTCTGGACTGCTGGGTGTTACCACCTTTTCCACAGCCAGCTTCTCGCCCAAGGGTGTTTACCACCTTTTCTTGGCACGAGGCCTGCTATGACAGGGAATTGCTTCCTTTTCTCTCATAACAGATTTTCTTTTTTTTCTTTCTTTTCTTTTTCTTGTTTTCCCCTATTCTCGAGGGTGTTTCCACCTTTTCTCGAAGAATAGGTCGGCATGACAGGGACCTAAGTCCTTTTCTCCCATGATCGATATGTTTTGTTTTTTTTTTTCTTTCTCTTTCTTTCTTTCTTTTATTTTATTTTTCTCTTTTTTTTTTTCGAATTGAGCAAGGGAATGGTAGAACTACCATTTGTCAGAACCAACCTCGCCATTGATGCTGGTGGAAAATAGAGGATAAGAGATCAAGGCTGGAAGATGGAGTTGAGGGGACAAAGGGTTGCGTCCGTTTCATTAGGACTAACTGAAGAACGGCTATCAGAAGTAGCATCATAAGAAGTATAGCGCCGTGCCAATGAGGGAAAAGATCAAGTGACCATAATTGTCAAGATCCCCAAGGAGGGAAGTACTTCTTTAGGCGATATCCATTGATCAGAAAGGGATCATCAGAGGCATCAACGGTCTGCACTTGGACAGAACCATTAGGGTTGACGGCAAGTACCTTATAGGGGCCCATCCACCGCTGCTGGAGCTTGCCAGGAAACTTGCCAAATCGTGAATCATAAGCTAGGACCAAATCACCTTCTTTGAACTCCTTGTGCTTGATGAAGCTATCATGGTAAGCCTTGCGTCGAGCTTGCGTGGCTTCCATGCACTGTAGAGCCATCCTACGAATTTCGTCCAAACATTCCAAGTGCAGGAGACGGCGTTGCAGTGAATCATCGTCCCCAAAACGCTCTTTGATAGCCACTCTCAAAGAGGGTAGTTCCAGTTCAACAGGAAAAACAGCTTCTGTACCATACACCAGCTGGAAGGGTGTCTGTCCAGTTGTGGCTTTATGGGAGGTTCTGTATGCCCAGAGGGCCTCTGTAAGTCGATCATCCCAATCACGATGATGTGCGGCAATCGTTCTTGTCAGGATCGAGCAGAGGATGCGATTGGTGACTTCGACTTGGCCGTTGGCTCTAGGGTAATAAGGAGTGGACTTGCGATGGCGGATCTTATACAACTCTGTCAACTCCTTCATGACTTTGTTAAGGAAATGAGTGCCTCTATCACTTACCAGCTCTAAGGGACTGCCAAAACGGGTGATGATATTCTCATACATGAACAGGGCCACGCTGTTACCATCGTCCCGCTTTAAGGCTTTAGCTTCACACCACTTTGTGACATAATCCGTACATACAAGGATGTATCGGTTTTGTTTCCTTCTAGTGGGAGGGTCGATTGGACCGATGAAGTCAATGCCCCACTTCTCAAACGACTTCAACGGAAGGATAGGTTGCAGTGGCATGGCACTTGTCTTGGTGGGTTTCCCCATTCTTTGACAAGCATCACATCTTTTACAGTAATCATAGGCATCCTTGTGAGTGGTAGGCCACCAACATCCTGCTAGCAGAGCCTTCCTGGCTGTAGCTTCTCCTGCAAAGTGACCTCCATATGGCTCATCATGGCAAGCCTTCAGAACAATCCCAATCTCATCTCCTGCAACACATCTTCTGAGCACTTCATCTTTGTCTTTCTTATACAGTGCACCGCCTAGCAGGGTGTAGGGGGCTGATTCTAGCATAAGCTTCTTCCTCTCCCGACTAGAAATACCAGGAGGATACTGTTGGGTTGCCAGCAGATTGCAATGTCTGCATACCAGGGAGTTATAGTTTCTACCAAGAATAGGGAAGCATCAGGGAGGTCTGGATCATCCTGCTCCGCGTCTGCAGTTTGTGGGATACGCGACAGATGATCAGCCAGAACATGGGAACGACCAGGCTTAGTAATCACCTCAAAGTCGAACTCCTGAAATAGAAGGAGCCATCTCATCATTCGTCCTTTCACATCTTCTTTGTTCATCAGGAAGGACAGGGCCTCATGATCCACATAAAATTTAAAGTGGGTGGATAGGAGATAGTGGCGAAACTTCTCCAGGGCAAACACCATTGCCAAGCACTCCAGCTCTATCACTGTATAGTTCCGTTCCCTATCAGTGAATTTTTGGCTTGCGTAATAGATCGGTTGATCCAACTTCGAGGAGCCCTTTTGGCAGAGGATAGCACTTAAGCCTTCAATTGATGCATTAGTGTGTACATGGAATTCTTTCGTCCAATCAGGAGGTTGCAGAATGGGTGCCTCAATCAGACACTGCTTCAAAGTAAGGAAGGCTTTGTCACATTCTTCCGTCCAAGTAAACTCTGCATCTTTCCTCAGAAGCTTGTGCAAGGAGGTTGCCTTTGTTGAGAAATGAGCTATGAACCTTCTGTAGTAACCCACATGGCCTAGGAATCCCCTCACTGTTTGAGGTTGGTGGGCGCTGCCAGAGCTGTGATCTTTTCGATCTTTGCAGGGTCTGTTGATATCCCTTGTGCAGAGGCAATGTGGCCCAACATGACTCCAGAAGACACCCCAAAGATGCATTTGTTGGGGTTGAGGGAAATCCCATACTCTCGGCATCGGTCAAAGCATTATTCCAGGTGTTCCCAGTGTTCACGGATCAAACTATAGACACAGAAGTCATCCAAATATACCTCAATGAAGTCGTGCAGATGATTTTGAAATGCAGCCATCATGACTCACTGAAAAGTAGCAGGGGCATTGCAAAGTCCAAATGGCATCACTCGGTAAGCGTAGGTCCCCCATTCTGTGGTGAAGGTTGTTTTGGACTGGTCTTCTTCTGCGATTTGGACTTGGTTGTATCCACTGAATCCATCCAGAAGGGAATAAAGCTCATGTCCTGCCACTGTGTCCAACAGTTGGTCTGTGAAAGGGATAGGAAAGTGATCCTTCTTCATCTTAGAATTGAGCTTTCGGAAATCCACACATATTCGCAATTTGCCATTCTTCTTGGGTACAACCACGATGGGTGAAACCCATTCACTATTTGCCACTGGATAGATGAACTCGGCTTCCAAAAGCTTCAACAGCTCCGCTTTCACCAATGTGGAATAATTCGGGTTCATTGGCCTCTGTCGTTGCCGTACTGGCTTAGCATCAGGCTCCAAGTCAATATGATGTTGACATATTGTGGGATCAATCCCCTTTAGGTCTTTGTAAGACCATGCAAACACGTCCAAATTTTCTTTCAACAAGTTGTACAAGGTTGACAACTCCTCTTCTGGGAGGCTGCTACCCACCTTCAAGTGGCGTTCAGTGCCTTCTGCATCCACAAAGGTTAACTGCCTTTCACCTTCTACTTCACGGATGAAGGTTCCACGGACTGCTTCTGGATACAGATCCGACTCCTTCAAGGGAGTGGTGTCCTCTTCTGATGTCCCACTAGAACCAACTTCTTCTTTTGGTGGAGACTTAGGTTGCTCCTTAAGATATTGGAATGAGATTAGAGCCGTTTCGGGTTTGGTTTCAAGAGTAATTACCTCTTGGCTTGAAGACTCCTCTTCTGATGACGCATCCAGGAACGTCACATAACAGGGACCCTCCGATTTCTGTTGGGTTTGTGGGACTGGTGCTTGTTGGCACGGTGCATCATCATCATCTTTCTTTGGCAAAAATGGGTTAAGACGGGATGAGCCACTATTAAAAGACGGCTTGTTCTTCTTAATCCATTTCTTATAAAGGTTTTGCATATGAGAAGATCCATTTACTAGACCAAATGGTACCATCACCATTCTGTCCCGTAGCATGAGGTCGTCTGTTTCTGATGCTTCTGGAACTTCTTCTTCAAATGTATCCTCTTTAGGTGGGATAGACTCTTCCGTCTCACTTTCATAATCTTCTTCGTCCATTTCATATCCAACATCTTCTGTCTCTGTCTCTGCTTCTGCTTCTGCTTTTGCTTCTGTCTCTGCTTCTGCTTCTGTCTCTGTAGGAGCTCTGTAACAGAAGAATAGATTCTCTGTTTCATCTTCTACCTCTGTCTCTGGCTCTGCTATGGCCATGTAACAGGGAGAGCAGTACATCCATGCTTCTATCTCACTGTCAGAAGTGATTTCAGAAGTCATTCCTGGTTCAGGCAGGAAGTATTCACCCATTGATAATGGCTTTGCATCTTTTGGAAGTCGGCTTACAGTATCCACTGTTAAGGAATGTGCCACTATTTTCTTAGGAAGGATCTGTTTGACAGTATCTTCGTCTGCTGATGTTCCATCCGTAGCCTCATTAGGGGAGTCAGAAGATAATTCCAAGGAGGTGGATCCATGACCTTTTTGAGAGCCTTACAGTTTCAGCACCACTTTATTGGGTTCTCTACCCAAGGTCAAGGTTCCTTTGAACCAATCCGTCCTTGCTCGGGCTTCAAAAAGCCATGGTCTGCCCAATAACAGAGGATAGGATGTACCATAAGAGTTTGGCTTCACCACCAAATAGGTTAGCCAATAATCTTTTCCAGCCACTGTAGTCTTCACATATGGAAGAATGCCCAAAGGCTTGATTCTGCTCTGATCCGCCAGTCTGATGAGCCATTGGGTTGGTTGCACAACTTGTAGGCCTAGATCCTTCATTGTCACATCTGTCATAATGTTTACTGATGAACCACCATCAATCAATGCATTTTAAATAAAGTAACCTTCTATCCACACACCAGTCTCTGGAGTACCCAGATCTAGGAAAGCATTAGCCACATCCACTTCTGTTACAGGCTCTGGAGCCTTGTTGGACTTTGTTGCTATTGAGGGAGCAATCCTTAAACCACGTCTTCTTGTCAGTATACTTTTGAACCTTTTTCGGCAACTGGGAGACAACATCAATAATTGTCGAAATGTGAGATTTGGTCTAAAGGTATCTAAATCTCTGACCAGATCGTATTCCTTAATAGGATCCACTGGCTTCTCTAATCGGTTAGGGAATGGGACAACACCCATTTTCATTTTCCCTCTTTCTTACAACAAAGGAATTACAGTAACTTCTTTTGCCACTTGTGGCACTTCCTCCTCTTCTGTATCCTGGACCTATGGTCCTGTCTCTGTAACTGTCTCTGTAACTCTCTGTGGCACTGTACGGCACTGTTAAGCTCTGTTCTGTTCTGTTCTTCTGGTGGAAGATTGAACTTCACTGTTCTGGCAAGAGGGTTATTTTCTTTCTGGATAGGTGGTTCCTTCTGCTTTGCACGCGTGATGGCAGCAACTTCCAATTCCACTAAATTGGAGGTAGAATCTTGGGCCTTGGCTGGACTATCAGTAGCACTATTTTTCACTGGGGCTGGGCTTGGACAGTCTTTTGCAGTGTGGCCTTCTCCTTTGCATCGACTGCATAAGGGCTTGTAATCCACTGACCTTCGAGGATTTGGACAATTTGGTGAAATGTGTCCCTTTTCTCCGCATCTGTAACATTCCACTTCTGATCTCTGACCATCGCCAGACTGTCTTCCTCTGTAACTTTGAGAGGGAAATCTTCTGGGTCCGAAATTAGGACCAAACTCTCTAGGCTTGGGTCCAATATCCTGTGTTGTCATTTTGGATTCCAGCAAGTTGAATCTTGCGTCTTCTTCCTTCCTTCTCCTATCATGCATCTCCTTCAAAGAGCAAATGTCCTCTGTATGGTTCTTCCGCAAACAGTAGGAACAGAAGGCCCCAGGAATAGTTGGTTTTCGTGTACATTCGATGGCTAAATGGCCTGCTTGATGACACTTACCACACCAAGTATTTGACCGCATCACATCTCTTCCTGCTCCTGCAACGTTGGATATGCTTGCTGTGTTTACTTTCAGCATCTGTAGCTGCTCTGTAATCACATCCATCAACTCCTTTTTGATGTTTGCAACTGAATTAGATAAGTAGTCCTTCAAGCTTTCACCTCCGGACGTACTGGCAGGAGGGTTTTGAGGAGTCTCTGTAATCACTACATAAACGGGCTGGGCTGGTACAGAGGGGTCTCTGTTCTGGTTCTGATTCAGAGCTCCTGTTTGAACTGTTGGCTGTTGGCTCCAGTTGGTAGGATTCCACTGTTGCTGCTGATTTGGCATTGAGAAAATTGGTTGGGACCATTGTTGTTGTGGTTGAACCACATTTGAGGCATGGATTGTGGCCACTATGGATTTGGTGCATTGTACTATGATATCGAGGGCATCTGTTGATAGGGATAGGGAACAGTCCCTGGAACTGCATTTGGTGGGTACATCATTCCTGGCATCAGGGGAGGTAGGACTCCTCTTCCTGTATTCATTGCTAATCTAGCTTCCACTTCATCGTACAGTCTTGCACCTTCTGTTGCAGCTTGCAGGGTGGCTGGTCTTTGCAGCTCCACAAACTTACGGACTTCTGGTTGTAATCCTCTGAGAAACACCCCCTTCTGAATGCCATCATCTAGATTATGATTAGTCCATCTCTTCAGGATGGATTCCATTCGTGAGACATAGGCTTCTACTCTTTCTCCAGAAGACTGACTTAGGTTCATGAATTCCTCTCGCATCCGCTCTTCAAAACCTTCACGCCTGAATTTAGTGAGGAAGGCCAACTTCAGGTCGTCCCATGTGCCAAAAGTTCCTGCTGCTTGTCTCTCATACCAGTGAAACGCCGCGCCCTTGAAAGTGGCGGGGAATATTGCTAACCAATGCTCAGGGGTTCTGGCATTGTTAGCCACACATGCTACCATAAACTCTGCTACATGAAGATCGGGGCCTTCATTGTACTCTCCCTTAAAAACTGGCAATGGGACTACATTTGCTGGCCTGTCATCAATATTTCGAGGACGGATCTGGCTTGGAAGTGGACCTCCAGTAGGAGGAGGAAGGGCTTGATGTGCCATTGGGACTTCTGTAAAGAGTTCCGCAAGGGCGTCAAAGGCGACTTCTGCTGCGAGCTTGCTCTCGGCTCTGATTTTTGCTTTCTCTCTTCTCACGTACCTCTGGACTCGTTCTAACGCTTGCCTCTTTATTGCGTCATTCATCAGGGGGTTGGCTTCACTATGTTGTTACTGCTCCACAAAGGGTTAACAGAAGTCTTCAGTCTCTGGGGGACTCTCTTGCCAACATTTCTTCTACTTCTTTCTTTTCAACGTCCCTGAATTCTGCTTTCATGCCACTGCACAGAGGAAGATATTCGGTTCTGAAGGTGTCAAAATGCATACGTCTGAGCATTGTGGTGGTGCCATCATCATAGTAATGCCAGCTTCTGATGGTTTCAACAGTGTATGTTGTGAAAAACACTCTGTCTACCAACTTCCAGTGGGTTGCTAATTGAACAAACAGAAGATTATCGGTACACCAAACATCCCATGTATCTTGCTGTTGAGCGTCCACGAACAAATTCCAACTTTTTTCCTTCTTGTCTTTGTGAACCTCTACAGACCAAGACTCCTGAAGCCTCTTCACAATCTCCCACTTGATGTTGTCTGGAAACTTCTCAATGAATGCCAAATCTTCCATGGATGGTCATTCTCTCTGTTTCTGCTCTTCAGTTTGTTCCCAAACAGTTTGCCACCAAGATGCAAGTTTTTGCTGCTTCAACAGGAAGAGGAAACTATCCACCACATAAAGCATGCATCATGATGGTGATGTGTTTCCGCCATTGTGGGATGAACTTCTTGTGGAAAGTAGCTTTGATTATGAGGAATTCCAACTCTTCAGTGGAAGAAGGAACTTTACAAACATCCATTGAATTCTTCTCTTCTTGGCAATGCCATTTCCTTCATTTTCAGCCTCTTCTGGTGCTTGTTGATGGCAAGTTTCCCCGGCTGCGCACCAAAAACATGGAGCCCCGAGAGGAAAACCAAGGAAAAGGGAATTCTCTTGCAAGAAAATCTATCTTGTAACATCAACAAGCTTGTTTATCATGTTTCATATGATCACAATGAAGAAAAGAACACCAGGCACAACAAATCTTCATACAGCATCATGTAGATCTCCCAAGGATTTGATAGAATCAACCATATTCTTCAACATCTTCACAAAACCCATCAATAGAACAAAGAAAACAAAGGAATACACCATCTTTGAATGGAAATACATCACATAGTATTCATCTTCAATATCTTCATAGTCTTCTCTCTCAATCTCTCATATACAATCACTCTGTTTGAGTAAAATTGGCTATCTCTGACTCTCTCTCTCTCTCTCCATCAATAATACATCATATCCTCACTACAATCTCTCAAAAATTGCTCTCAATAATCCCTCTTAGGTCGTGGATACCCCTCCCAAGAGGTATGTCTGATATGAAGGGTCACCAGAGCCACTACAGTGTCCTTTCATAGCTCACTACTGTCACTTCACTCCAGTCTTCTCTTGAGTCTTCAGCAGCTACTTCTTTCACTTCTTTCAGCTCTTTTGCACTTGTATTCACCTCTTTCCAAGGCTAGAAAACTTTCCCAAGCTACACTCTCGTCCATCAGAACACATACAGAAGCATACAGAACAGTCATAGAACAGTACCAGAACAGCTACAGTACAGAACAGAACAGTAGCAGAGACAGAAGCTCTACAGAAGACCTACAGAAGGTTACAGAAGGTCATCAAAACCACATAACTCATTCTCAAATCATTCCAAACTCTCACAAACCATTCAATAAGCTTTCTCAATATCTCAATCTTCATCAATCAATACTCCATCTCTCCTTACAGAAGACAATCAGAACAAAACAGACCAAAACAGAACAAAACAGAAGGTATACAGAACCTATCAGAACATCAGAGAACCACCAATAAACATCATGATCTTCCAAAACACAATCAATATCATCCAAAACACTCTCAAACCACTTCCAAATCAATCAATCATCTCATAAAATCAACCATTCAGCTCTCAAAAACAACAAAAATCAGCCAAAAAACAAGTCATTTCAACACTCAACATGGAAGGTATGCATTGTGTGATTGTTTGCTCTATGGTCCAAGCTACTGTTTGGGGCTTGTTTAGAACCTTGATAAGGGAGCATTAAGCACCATTGTGTGCTCCATTATCATCATCATCAACATCGTGTGCTGCTACAAACCCCTGCCCAGTCTGCACAAATTGCGCCTGTTTCAGGCCTGAACTCCTCTGCCTCATTTGTTGGTTGTAATCACTCACTTGTCTGTACATTGCTTGCAAGAGATCCCTGGAAGGTACTTGAAGATAATAGGAAGCCATTTCTTGTGCTGGAGCTCACTTATGAGCTGAAAATAGAGATCACAGGTTTGTCATAAACAGTGCCCTGTTGTATACAGCCACTACAAAGTATATACACTTGTCTGGCATGAGCTTGAAGCACTCATACATACCCAGAAGCATCACTGGAGCCAAGATGTATGTCAAGAAGCCATATGTACCGGATGTAATGCATTTGAGCTAAAGTTGCTCACTAAAATCACTAAGATCTGAAGTATGTTAGTGGCTGAAAACTGTCATACACAGTCAATGACAAGCATTGTGTATTACTGAAGCAATATAGGTTATCTTGGGGGTTCTATCATCTATATGAACTGGCCTATACATGCTGAATGTATGGAGGATTGAAGCAAGCAATGACCATCATTGAAAACTAAACTCTGAAGCTAAAGTAAATGCAGTCACACTGTCTTGGTTAATTACAAATAGTTCATGAAGTTTATGCCATTGGTCAATGAAGACAGGTTGTCTATGCCTACTCAGATGCTCATGTATTGAACTTGCCACTACAAAGTAAATGTATGACATGACTGGAAGACATTTTGGAGCTGCTTGGAGCTTGTTATGCTGAATTTTGGTTGACTGCAACCTGCAACTAAATTTGTTGACACTTGTATGTGCTGGTTATGCACTGTTCTGTGCCTCTTTGCTCATGTCTTGACTGCCAAATGTACTAGCGGCTATCTGGGAGGTTCTGGAACATGTATGGCATGATTACCACTCAGTTTTGGACTTGAAATTGCTGCTGGTTACTCACAGTTTACAGTTTTCAGACTGCACGTATGTACCCTAGCAGTGAGGTTACAAAAGCTTAACCTGAAGCAAACACATAGTTTATGTATTGATAGTTATACCTATAGTTGAGACCACTTGTTTGTGGGTTGTTTTGGGGTGTCAGTGGGTTGAAATACCCTATTTTTTTCTGCAATTTAGTGCAGAAAATTGTCATAAACTGTTACGGACTGAACTTGGTCAGTCATACTTATTGCTCTGTAGGGAGTCAGGCACTTGATAGACAGTCTATTACATCATGGCTAATGCACATGGGACTGGCAATATCACTCAGATAGTTGGAGAGAAGTTGGAAAATAAGAACTTTGTATTATGGAAATTCAGGATGAAAAACTTTTTGGTTGGCAGAGGTTACTGGGATCTATGTATAGGAGATGAGGCTGCTCCTGAGTTGCCTGCACAGAATCCAACTAATGAACAGAAAAGAGCTTACAGGCTATGGAATGAAAGAGCATGCAAGGTGCTGCATTGGTTTTCTCTATGTATATCTGATGCTATGGTAATTTAAATCACTGGATGTGAGACTCTGAAGGATGCTTGGGACATACTAATGAAAAATTATGGAACCATGACACATGCAAGGAAGATCCAGTTGAAACAGCGGTTCAATAACATGTCTAGGAATGGCAAGAGTATCCAGGTGTATACCATGGAGATTAAGACCATAGCTGATCAACTTGCTACCATTGGCTCAAGTGTATCAGAAGATGACATGATTGCTGTTGCCTTGAATGGCTTAGGCAAAGAGTACAAAGCTTTTGATAATTCCATTTCTGTCAGAGAAGAGCCCCCTAGCTCGGAAGAGCTAGTTGCTTTGTTACTGCATGAGGAAGTCAAACTTGGTTTGAATACACGTTCTAGTGCATCCCAGAGTAGAGACACTGTGTTATACTCTAGCCAGCGTGGTAGAGGATCTAGAGGTCGTGGTTCATTTCGAGGTCGTGGTGACACTCGTAATGCTTATGGACAGCAGCAGCAGTAGAATAATTGGCATGGTGCAAATATACAAGGCCAGCGTGGATCTGGCGGGTTTAGAGGCAGGGGGAGATCACCCCGAGGTAGAGGTGGTGGTTCTGGTTCATGGCAGTCATTTGATTAGTCCAACAGGGACAAGGATTGCCATTATTGTGGCTGGTATGGGCATATTGCAAAGGATTGTTACAAGAAGTAGGAAGATATCAAGGCAAAGAGCAGACAACATGGGCACAATGCATCTTCCAGTGGTGCTCATTATGAGCCAGTTGATAGACTCTTTGCCATGCAACATGTATCCTAAATGCATCGAGACATGATAGAGATGACAGATCGTACATTGACTCTGGAGCATCAAACCACATGACACCACATGGAGAGTGGTTTGATGAGATGATTGCAGGTACACATGGTCATGTACGTACTGGGGATGACACCCAACATGACATAAAGCATAAAGGGATTGTTCCTCTTATGATGCCTGATGGCAAGAAGAAAGGCATGCATGATGTATTACATGTACCGACCATAACGAAGAATCTATTGTCTATGGGTCAAATGGCAGAACAGAATTTGCAAGTGAGGTTTAACAAAGATGGGTGTTTCATTGAGGAGTATGGAAATGGCTGCAAGTTAATTGCCAAGGGCAGAAGGGATGGCAGGATGTTTACATTGGATGCGACCATTCTGGGACTTCAGGCAGCCATGTTTGCTCATGATGAGAGTGCCATTCGGGATGTAGAGATTTGGCACAAGCGGATTGGACATGTCAATGTACAAAAGCTGAAACTAAATTCAAGTATAACGATTTTGGTCATGTATGCCCTGCGTGTCAGTTTGGGAAGCAGGCACAGTTTCCTTTCATGAGACATGTAAAAAACAGCACTAGGCCTTTACAGTTGGTGCACTGTGATGTCTGGGGTCCTTCACATAATGCTTTTTTTGGCGGTGCATGGTATTATGTCTCATTCATTGATGATTTCAGCACGTACACTTGGCCTTATATTTTGAAGCATAAGGATGATATGTTTGATGCATTCAAAGACTTCAAGAAGCATGCTGAAAATGAATTGGGTTGTTACATATCATGCTTGAGATCAGATGGAGGAGATGAATATGTCTCATTACTTTGACAGGTATCTTGCTAAATACGGGATCAGAAGACAGCTCACATGTAGTTATACACTGCAACAAAATGGTGTTGCACAGAGGAAAAACAAGGTTTTGATGGGTTCTTGTGCTTTGTTGTGGATTCTGTTTTGTGGTAGCTTGATGCTTTTTATTGTTGTTGATTATGCAGATCAATTCAAGGGATTCGACGAGATAAGCCACTCTATTTCCTGGTTCCCAATGAGAGAGGAATTTAAATGCCTAGGACATGATAGAAAGGTACGAAATGATACAAATTTGAGGTAGAACTTAAAGCTCGATGGAAGTGGAAGATGTAGATTCAACAACTTTAAGTGACCATGGACAATCGAAATGCAAATTTTGACTATGCAGTGATTGTAAAATTTTCATAACTTTTCTAACCATCGGATTGAATAGTAATACAAATTCTCCACCATTTAGAACTCCAAGTCGAATGCATAGGATTTTTTAGATCATGAATCAGCTCGTCGGACAGGGAGTACGAGGAGGCCAGAAAGGGTCAAATAATTACCAAGATTTTAAAAGGCATAGCCTATTGGGCCTTTAGGGGGCTCAAAGGCCACCAAAATTTGACAAATGGGGGAGCATCTTTTTTATGGCGACGGCTGCAAAATGGCACATTCTCTTCTCCATGACGATTTGTACTTAACAGGTATTGGGGGCCTACAAATAAGTAACCAATTTGATCATGGCAATGAATTCCTCGATTTTTTCGCTTTGCATCGCTTGTTATATTGTGAAATTTGGTTGTCTAGTTTGAAATCTCAAAATCAAATCTTTCTCTCTTCTCCCTCTCTCTCCTCTTAGTACCTATTTTTATGCCTTATTCTATGAGAGAAGTGGATGGACTGATTTGTGAGATTTTGATTGGGAGATGATGCTCAAATAAAATGGAGGGTATATTGATGTTCGGAGGAGTGTTAGAAATTTCTAATGTGTATCATCGGCGATCCAAATGCAAGATACATGTGAGATAAAGCATGGTTTTATGAAGAAAAGGGAAAAGCAAGCCGGTTACATGTTACAATCGGATCTTGAGACTGTCGCAAACCTTAAAAAGGTCTTGGAAGATTGCATAATTGGCAAGAGAGTGGAATTTACACTTGGCAAAGTTCTTGGAATAGTAGAGTGTGAATTTCATGATACAATCATTGATATACTAAAATGAAAAAGAAAGTTTGATGGTGAATTTTTGCAAGAATTGATGCAGGTTGATAAAGATATAGAGAAACAACTTCAGATGGAATATGATGATGCATGTACTACTGATTTGGATTAGGATAATGTTGAAAATGGGTTAAATGGGAGTGTAGACAGCAAGCTTGTGGCTAAAATAGGTCTTATGGGCAATAGTAAGTATAGAGAGAAAGCTATGTATAATTGGGATTTCCAACAATAAGTACATGAAGAAGAAGATGCTCATTTTATTCCAAGTAGTCATTATTTACGAATGCATTCGGCTTGTGCTACAATAGAGACAATTGTTAAAGTGGTAGAAAAAGAGACTCCTTGCATAGCTCTCTTGGATCATGGTTTCGAAATGAATGTTATGGCACATAGCTTGTATGAGAATGGAGGTTTGTCGATTGATGTATATCCGGGATGGTGTATGCAGGTAGCAAACAATTCATCAAGGAATCTTTATGCGGCTTGTTCGAATGTACCCGTGACTATTGGAGATGTTAAGGATGAATATCATTTTTTTGTGCAGGACTTATGTAGTTATCAGGGTGATTTTGGGGCAATCCTACATTTTTGAATCAAGGCTGGAAGCAAAAGCATTGTATGATGGTTCTTAATATGCTCGGGTGTTTGGAGTAAAGACAATATAGTTTCTCACTGTTTATGTGAATCATCCCTACAATCAAGATAGGCTGTGGGATAATCCCATGCCACCTAATGCACAAGAGCTTAAGGGTTTTTAGACAGCACTGCTATAAGTGGAGGCTATGGTTATGCCTCTAGAAAGATAATTATACCTCCACGAAACGGGAAAACTATGTTTGTGTTTGGATTGCAGGAATGGATAGCATGTAGTCTTGGTAGTTTTAAGAATATTTAAGCCATATGTAGGGCTAAAAATAAAAATGTACAATGGGCAGAAAAAGAGCTGAAGACATATGGTTTGATGGCTACAAATGAAGGTGTTTCAAGGATTTTTTAGGGCTGGTTGATGTTGATACAGTGGCTGAAATTTTTGTAGAAATTAATGCTAAAAACATGGCAAAAAAAGAGGTTATTTATGTTGACACTTTAGATCACTACAAGGAATTGGGCAATTAGCGACGCCGATTAGCGACGGCGGATATCGGCGTCGCTATTGGCGTCGCAACTTGCGACGCGAATAGCGACGCCGCAGGAAAAAAAAGCGCGGCCGAAACCAGAGCGCCGTTTTCATTTTTATTTTTTCGCCTTTTGAGAGCGAGAGCTAGGGAGAGAGCGAAGGCTTTGTGAGAGAAGAAGAGGAAGAGACTTGCTGCCGCCGTCGCCGTTGTTCGCGAAGGAGAGGAGGAGCCCTCGTTGCAAAGAGAAGCCGCCCACGCTCGCCATATCTCATTGGTGAGTCTCCTCTCTCTTTCTTTTGCTTATTGAAGGTTTAAATCGTTCTCCTTTGCTTGTTTAGGAGAGGAAATGAAAGACAAGGAGAGGGAGAGGGAGAGAGAGGGAGAGAAAGAGAGGGAGAGGGAGAGGGAGAGGGAGAGAAAGAGAGGGAGAGTGCATTCTCTCTCTCTCTCTCCCTTTTGCTTGTTTAATGTTTAAATTACTTTCTTTTTTGCTTGTTTAGGAGAGGAAACGAGAGAGTAAGAGACAAAGAGAGGGAGAGGGAGAGGGAGAGGGAGAGGGAAAGAAAGAGAAAGAGAAAGAGAAAGAGAAATAGAGGGAGAGGGAGAGGAAGGGGGAGGAAATAAGAGAGGGAGAGAAAGAGAAAGAGAGGGAGAAGGAGGGAGAGTGCATTCTCTCTCTCCCTCTCCCTTTTGCTTGTTTGTCATTTGATTCACTTTATTTTTTGCTTGTTTAGGAGAGGAAATGAGAGAGAAAGAGAGCGAGAGGGAGAGGAAGGGGAAGGAAATGAGAGAGGGATAGAAAGAGAAAGAGAGGGAGAGTGCATTGTATCTCTCCCTCTCCCTTTTGCTTGGAGGATGTTTAAATCACTTTATTTTTTGCTTGTTTAGGAAATGAGAGAGAAAGAGAGATAGAGAGGGAGAGGGAGAAAAAGAGAAAGAGAGGGAGAGGGAGAGGGAGAGGGAGGGGGAGGGGAAGGAAATGAGAGAGGGAGAGAAAGAGAACGAGAGGGAGAGGGAGAGGGTGAGAGAAAGAGAGAAAGAGAGGGAGAGGGAGAGAAAGAGAGGGAGAGGGAGGGGAAGGAATATTAAGATAATAGACTTATTGATAATGGTATGCAATGTGCTTTGCCATGGGCCACGTACTTCATTAAAATGAACCCAAAATTATTGTTATAGAAGAAAAAACCCTTAAATTGAGTATAGGATAATTTCTCTCAAGTCTTATGACTATGAGTAGAATTGATTGAAATAAATTTTATTACTATAGTTATAAAATTTCATAGATGGCGCGCATTAATTTTAAAATGGATTACTTATACTCAAAGCCGAGATTTAACAAATAATTATCTACCAGGACAAACAAATCGTTGAGCATGATACAAGGCCGAGATATAACATCGGAAAATCTCTCGACTACTATATACAATGCAAGGTTTATGGCAATCTTGCAACTTGACGTACATCTCCATAAAGCTATCCATTTAAGCCTCGTTTGCTGTAATGTAGATAAGATGGCAAATGAAGAAGGTCTTATTGTTCAAGACCGCGAGACGTATCTTAATCAGCGTGTCCCATGTCCTTGCTCTCAATGCAAGTTGGCAATTAGACGAAAATGCCGATTGTCTATAGAACACGTACGACGATTTGGTGAGTTTCAATTTGAGATCATTGATCAGGCGATTGCGGATTTTCAGCAAACGGTAATTTGAAGTTAGCATTTTTCATGCATTGTACTCTCAAGCTAATTGAAAACCATACACAATAAGACTGGGTCTTATTGGCAAATTTTGTATCCAGGGGGGTGATGTCTCGACCCAAGGGGGAGTGCACCCTTTGCGGCCAATTAGAAGAGTTTGTGGACGTGCGATGGATGGATTGCAGGAGCCAATCGACCACTCGCAAGGCCCATCTATACCGTCAATGCTAGAGGAGACAGACAACCTTTCCGACTTGCCTACAATCTTGGAGCCTGAGATGGAGGCAATGATCGATGCATTGATTCCCATGGATGGTGAGACATCTGACCCGCTTAGAGAGGAAGCATCCATACCATTATATGATGGGTGCCGAGTATCTCGGTTGAAGACATTGCTTGCACTCTTAAGTGTGCAAGCAAAATACGGTTGGAGCGATATGAGTGTGACTGAGTTATTCAGGTACCTTGCACACAGACTTCATTGTTTTTTTTTAAACAGTATTATTGCAAACATTTGTGTTTTTTCAAGGTGTTTTATGATTTTTTTCAGGTTATTGAAATATCATATATTGCCACCTGCAAACACCATGCCTGAGTCTCGTGATGATGCACGACATGTTTTACGGAAGCTTGGCATAGACTACAATAACATCCATGCATGTATCAATGACTGCATATTGTTTCGAGATGAATACGAGACTATGGAGACCTGTCCAAAGTGTGATGCTCACAGGTATCAACAGGACTTGCAAGGGCAGACCATCCCTCAAAAAGTTCTCAGACACTTTCCGCTCATCCCCCGCATAAACCACATGTTTCGCACATCTGCCATGGCAAGCTTGACAACGTGTCATGTGCAGAATAGGTCCACGGATGGAGTTCAACGAATATCAGCAGATTCGCGCACATGGAGCCACATTGACTCTACCTTCCCAGGCTTTGCGCGAGAGCCAAGGAATCTTCGGCTCGGTCTCGCCATGGATGGTGTGAACCCATTCGGTCTGCGCTCGACTTCTTACAGTGTGTGGCCTATAGTGCTTGTCAACTACAACATTCCTCCATGGCTTTCTACGAAGAAAGGACATCTTATCCTTAGCTTGCTCGTCCCGGGCCGCTACAAAGTAAAAAATATGGACGTGCATCTTCGTCCATTAGTCAATGAGCTTAAGATTTTGTGGGAGCAGGGGTCACGGTGCAAGATATGAGCAGGCGTGATGGTCGGCGGTCAGCCAACATTCGAGCCATTCTCATGTGGACGATGCATGACTTTCCGGGATTGGGGGAGTGCTCAGGTGAGCAGACCTTTATTCTCGCTGGTAATATCTATATTTTATTTCATTCAATCAAGTATTCACTAGGTCATGGATCGCCTTGCAGGTCTCGTTACCTCAGGTTATCATGCATGTCCATTGTGTGGGCCACAGTTAGACTCCTGAAGGCCACGAACCATGAAGAAGATGGTATATCAAGGACACGCCGCTTTCTTGCCGGAGGATCATGAACTCATGGAAGGTTTTCTTGGACGACCTCCAGCACGTATGAACGCTGCAAGCTGGTACGAGCTGAAAATGGTAAACCCGGAATCACATCCAAATGGAATGCGATGGTTCTCAGTTTTCTACGAGTTGCCATATTGGACCCACTTACAGGTCAACCACTTGTTGGATCCCATGAATATTTTCAAAAATGTGGGCAGCTTGCTATGGGACCACATCACAGGAAAGAGAGAGGGTCACGAATGGATTTAAAGGAGGTAGGTAAGATGGAGGCGCTTTGGCCGCAGTCGAGTGCTGAAGGGGGAGTGCAGCTTCCTCGCGCTCCCTGGGTTTTGTCTACCAAAGAAGAGCGCATTGTGAAGCAAGTAATCAAGTCTATCCGCACTCCGACGGGTATGATGCGTTCTCTCAGGTCCGCATTTTCTAAAGATGACCAAATGTCTGGGCTAAAATCCCATGATTGGCATAAGATATGTCAGGTTTGTGAACAGAATGGATTTTAATTAGCGTGGAAATTTTGAAATTTAAAAAGTGACCATTATTCTTAATGCTTTCTCATTTGTGGCAGTTTGTCCTACCGATTGCGATCGCGGGATGCCTAACTCCAGAAATTCGCAGGGCCATTTACAATTTATCGACTTTGGTGCAATGGATCTCACAGAAAGAGATTAAGACGTCCTCTATTGAATCCGCAAGGCGGGGAGCAGTTGAGACGGTCTGTCTCTTTTAGAAATACCTGCCCACTAGCATGCTCACGATACAAGTTCACCTGCTTGTGCATCTTGTGGATGAAGTGGAGATTGCTGGACCTGTCCATACGCGATGGATGTTCTTCTTGGAGCGCTTCATGAAAACCCTGAAAGGCTTTGTGTGACAAGGAGCTCGTCCAGAACGTAGCATGGCGGAAGGTTGGTTGGTGTCAGAGGCGTTAGTGCATATCTCACAATGGCTACCAACGGTGGAACCAGACAATGAAATGCTATGGACGCTGAAGGACGATGATAGGCTGACTAGAGATGTGGTGGTTGGAAATGGGGTAGAAAAAAGAATGGATGCCTCAATGGAAGAGAAGGTGAATTGCTTTTATATGTTGCACCATGCCTCCATGGAGACGTGGCTCGCCAAATACCAGATTGCAAGGCAAGATCGAGAGGAAGCATGAGCTGAATTCCGATGCAGTATGCGTCACCGACCGATTCGATATCCCGAAGGCATGGAGGAGATGCCACGGTTTATGTCAACACGATGGTTGCATGGAGCCTAAACCGCAGCATCCAGCGAAGGGACAGAGGTCTCAATGGAGGAGTGGGAGTTCTCAAGGGGATGTAGTCCAAAGGTAATGAGGGGTTTAGAATGTGTCGTATCTAAATTTGCTTGCTACATCTAATTTGAGTGTTTCAATGTGCAGTACAAAATATATAGTGCAGCATGGTCACGCGGACGGCATTTTCGGGTGGAGCATATTGACCAAATGCGCTCCACAATGGACTGTGGTGTCATGTCAAGGTTTGAGCAAGAGAGCCGGCGACGAGCAACGGATCCGAACACGGTTGTGGATGAGATGGAGTATTTTGGGAACTTGCAAAGAATTATTACGGTGGATTACCGTAGCTTCTCCATGATACTATTCGATGTGCAGTGGTTCAAAGTGGTACTTGGAGGAGCTGGAGCAACAGTTCGACGAGGTCCATCTAGATTTCTCGAAATAGATTCCGAAAAAAAATGGATGGATTTGCGCGACACCTTTGTGTTCCCGGCCCATTGTGAACAGGTACAAATAGTCATTTGCTTGCTAATTGTAATACGACATGGTTTATGCCACAATGGTTTGAAGTCGCTTTGTAAGTGTTTGTGAACAGGTAATCTTCTATCCAAACCCCCGACCACCTCGATGGTGGTATGTTATACCTTCAACTCCTCGAGGTGCGAGAGTATATGATCAAAGCTATGTTCCAGGCATAGATGAAGAAAATATGCAAATAGAGGGATCGAAATTACAAGGGGTAGAGGCCACCGCAAGCTTGGAGCCCGCATCGGCTAACAATGATGGAAATACAGAAGTCGTAGAATTTTTTGAGAACGAGGCAGACTCATTCTTTTGTGGTAACATGTCTATCGACCTTCCAGTGTATGCAGAGTTGTGTCAGGAGATTAACATGGGACCATAGAATACTTCATTCTTGGAGAATTGTATTACTCAATTCGTTGTTTAGATCTTCCATAAAGGTAGATAAGATATGCATTTTAAGAGGGATTTTTCAAAAATGATTTATATTAATGTGCTTTTATAGTTTAAATTGATTATTCTAATATCATTTTTTATCTGTACAGGTATCGACATTTTCAGGATGAGTCGAGGGATGAGCGATGAGGAGTTTCAGGACATGATGGCATGCATGTCTCTAGATCAGCTCGCGAGATTCAGAGAGATAGCAGATGAGGAGCTGTCTCGTTCTTCGTCAGGGTGCTCTGCTAGATCAGCTTCAGCTAGATCAGTTTCAACGCGATCAGATGCTTCAGCTTCGAGCAGACGATCTCGACGCTCGCGACTTGGGCTAGAGGGAGGGACTGCGACTGCAGGAGGATCAGGGGGGTGTTGCTGTGGAGACACAGACGTGGTGTCTCCGTCTTGTCGTTCAGCTGGAGCTGCGTCACCTCCAGGATTTGTCACACCTGTGGGGACGTCCACTCTAGTTACTCCAGCTTTTACGCAGCCGTCGGCAGATGGCACGCCTTTTGGTGGCACTCCTTTTGGTGGCACCCCCTTTGGTGGCACCCCTTTGAGTGGCACTCCGGGAGAGGGTACCCCCGTCGGTACACCGGATGTACAGGGGTCTCCTGGATATGCCCAGGAGCGTGGACGGAGATGGGAGAGGGCCCATCTTAGGCATACTCGTAGGGATTATGGATACCTAGTGGATGGCAGGTCAGGAGCCATCATCATGAATGATGAGGGGAGGAGGGTGATGGCTCGCATGAGGGAGTTGTGCCAACAAGTTTTTCGGCACAACGTCTTGGATCATTGGAGGAACATACCGGAGGGGAGCAAGGACTACATAGTAGCATCCTTGCACGAGGAGTTCCCGGTGCCAGCCGCAGTGGATAGATTCTCTACGGGCTGGATGATGGATTGCATGCGTGCATACATGTCACATAGACGATCTGATGTACGCAAGGCAATCAAGAGTGGGGCTCCAAAGCCCGAGTGGTTAGATGCAGACGACTGGCGCCGACTGAGGGAGGAGGCTACAAATTCGCCAGGACGTTGGAGTCAGCAACAGCGGGAGGCGGCGAGGGCACGAATCGAGGCCGGATCGGTACATCATCTTGGGAGTGGCGGCCACAGGACATATTTGGAGGACTTTGTAAGTTTCTCTTTTGTTTTTTTTATTTGTTTTTTTGAGATATTCTTTGTACTGACAATCATGTTTCTAACAGTTAGCATTTTGTTTTCTTTGCAGCACTCCGTTACAAATCGCGATCCGCAAGGCCTTGAGACTAGATATGCAGAGAGGCACGGTTTCAGGGCATTGATCGACCGATTGTATAGACGCGGCGGCCCTGTAAGTCACTCATCTTTCTTGTCCGTAGTTACCATGAGATATTTGAATGCATTATTGTATGGTGGATTGATATGTTGTTTCTTTTTCTGCAGAATCCGTTTGATGCTCCTTTGCAGCGGGACGAGCTTTCGGGGGACGAGGATTTGTAGCTCGCCCTTGGATCCTTAGAGCTCACACACCTTTAGTTTTTAGTCACCCGATCTATGTAGACATTTTCTATGTATTAGTGATATTGTTTCATGATTGTACCAATCGCATTTTATGTGATATCATGTATTTATTTCATGTATCAGTTTTATGATTTCAGTATACATTCTTTTTGTTTGCAAGCGCTTTGTATGCAGCAGTGCATAAACTATTTTGTATGGCTCTCATACAGCACACAGTGCTATATGTGGCAGGGCAGCTTGCTGCCCTGCCACAATTTTTTTTTTCTCTGTTACCATCGCTATTTGTGTCGCAAATTTACTGCACGCGTCGCTATTGGTGTCGCTATGAGCATCGCAAATTCTCTGAAACCGTCGCTATATGCGTCGCTATGTGCGTCGCAATAATTGCGACGCACATAGTGACGCATATAGCGACGATTCTATGGCGTCGTCAATAACGACGCTTTTTGCGACGACGGGGGAAAATTTTGTTGTTTGTATTTTCGTCGCTTTAAACGTCGCTATAAGGTCTATATCTTGTAGTGGATATGTATGAAGTCATTCAAGAGTTTGTTGAGAGTGAACATGAGAATATGGAAGAAGAAGAGGTAGAAGATGAAGACATTGACATGATAGAGGATACTTCTTCTGACATTACAGATCCATAAGACTTTGGCACATGCCAGAGGATGTCCAGGTTAAGAGGGGGTGGATAACATGCTGTTACGTGTACGCAGTGTGAAAAACTCTAGAATGCATAATCATTTGGCTTTCTTATTGATCTAGAGAGCTAAAGCCATACTAGCCATTAATGTTAGTGTCCCTAGTGTGGATGGTTCAAAAATACTAGAGTTTTTGTGTAAGTTTAGTCTATTTTTGATATTTTAGATATTATTTCTTGTAAATATCCAAAATCTATAGACAACTTCTAGAATAGTATGACATGTAAAAGAAAGCAAGTATCTTTCAACCACCATTTTTGGGGGATTTTTTGTAAAAAGAAGGATTGGGGAAATTGTGCGATGCATAATCACATTTTTAGGCAATGAAGAGCACTACAAATTGGGAGGAGTGATCTGGGAGAATTTGGATAGGTGTCATGTCTTGGTATTTTACCCCTCTTTTTGAGCCAACGAAAGCATCAAGTTGGCAATCTGAGCAGCACAGAGGACGCTATTGTTTTACGCACATGTTTGGTCTACAATAGATTAATCTTCTCAGGATGTAGAAATAAATTATCAGGCTTCACCTCTATAAGTATTCTTCTACATCTTCTATTTCTTTAAACCCCTTGTCTTTTGTCTACTTCTCTCCTTGAATCTCCTTGAATCTCCCTTCACTCTATTGTCTCTTACCTTCATGGTAGACTTTCAACCCTAAATGCTCCGACATCATACAAAATCCTTTACCCATAATTCATGTGTCCCCATCCACTAGTTAAGGACATCATAGTAGAATAGAGAATAGAGCACATGGAGGATCTTGAGGGAGACTGAAGACCAAATATCTCTTCAAGTCTAATAGAACCCCTTAGAGTAGGAAGACCAACTATCTCTTCCAAGTCAATAGAACCCCTTGGCAAAGATATTATGTATTACTACGTAAATGTAAACGATGGCATCAAGATGGATATGTGTGGCAGGGAGATCATAGCTTAGCTTTGTTATATGATGCACACCACAATCAAATATTGTTTCATGTTCTTCAAGTAAAAAAAATCAGGCTTGTTAGTGAAGATTATAAAGACTATATATAAGAGATTCGTGACTCTTAAGAATAAAAGGCTTGCAAATAGATGGAAAAATACAATGATGCCAATCACCATAGGTAAAAGCTCATTATTGATGTGGCATGTATATATCCACAAGAAAATGATAGAGAAAAGACTTCCCCACTAGAGAAGTCTACTATTGCTTAGAGGTAGAGTGGAAGAAAGAGAAGAGGGGTATAATGGAAGGGATTACCAATCAATAATAGAAAGATATGTGCCACATCCAGATAGAACAATACCGGAGTTTACACTTTGGATCAAGAGAACTAGTATATTGAAAGGATGGTCTTGTAATGATAATCACTTCGATTCATAAAGCTTATGCATTTCTAATATTACACTACAAGATATAGATCTTATACAGACGTTTAAAGCGACGAAAATACAAACAAAAAAATTTGTCCCCGTCGTCGCAAAAAGCGTCGTTATTGATGACGCCATAGAAACGTCGCTATTGGTGTCGCTATGTGCGTCGCATTTGCGATGCATATAGCGATGCATATAGTGACGCAACCAGTAAATTTGCGACGCACATAGCGAGGCCAATAGTGACACGAACAGTAAATTTGCGACGCAAATAGCGAGAGTAACAGGAGAAAAAATATTTTGTGGCAAGGCAGCGAGCCATACAAAATAGTTTCTGCACTACTGCATACAAAGCGCTTGCAAACAAAAAGAATGTATACTGAAATCATAAAACTGATACATGAAATAAATACATGATCGCATAAAATGCGATTGGTACAATCATGAAAGGATATCACTAATATATAGAAAATGTCTACATAGATCACGCGACTAAAAACTAAAGGTGTGTGAGCTCCAAGGATCCAAGGGCGAGCTATAAATCCTCGTTCCCCAAAAGCTCATCCCGCCACAAAGGAGCATCGAACGGATTCTGCAGAAAAAGAAATAACATATCAATCCACCATACAATAATGCATTCAAATATCTCATGGTAACTACGGACAAGAAAGATGAGTGACTTACAGGGTCGCCACGTCTATACAATCGGTCGATCAATGCATTGAAACCGTGCCTCGCTGCATATCGAGTCTCAAGGCCTTGCGGATCGCGATTTGTAATGGAGTGCTGCAAAGAAAACAAAATGCTAACTGTTAGAAACATGATTGTCAATACAAAGAATATTTCAAAAAAACAAACAAGCAAAACAAAAGAGAAACTTACAAAGTCCTCCAAATATGTCCTGTGGCTGCCACTCCCAAGATGATGGACCACTCTGGCCTCGAGTCGTGCCCTCGCCGCCTCCCGCTCCTGTTGACTCCAACGTCCTGGCGAATCTGTAGCCTACTCCCTCAGTCGACGCCAGTCATCTGCATCTAACCACTCGGGCTTTGCAGTCCCACTCTTGATTGCCTTGCGTGAGTCGGATCGTCTATGTGACATGTTTGCACGCATGCAATCCATCATGCAGCCCTTAGAGAATCTATCTACTGCGGTTGGCACCGGAAACTCCTCGTGCAAGGATGCTACTATGTAGTCCTTGCTCCCCTCTGGTATGTTCTTCCAATGATCCAGGACGTTGTGCCGAAAAACTTGTTGGCACAACTCTCTCATGCGAGCCATCACCCTCCTCCCCTTATCATTCATGATGATGGCTCCTGACCTACTATCAACCAGGTATCCATAACCCCTAGGAGTCTGCCTAAGATGGGTCCTCTCCCACCTCCGTCCACGCTCCTGGGCATATCCACGAGACCCTTGTACATCTGGTGTATCGATGGGGGTAACCTCTCTCGGAGTGCCACTCAAAGTGGTGCCACCAAAGGGGGTGCCACCAAAAGGGATGCAACCAAAAGGGGGTGCCACCTGCTGACGGCTGTGCAAAAGTCGGAGTAACTGGAGTAGACGTCCCCACAGGTGTGACAAATCCTAGAGGTGATGCAGCTCCAACTGAACGACGAGACGGAGACACCACATCCGTGTCTCCACAGTAGCACCCCCCTGATCTCGATGTAATCCCTCCCTCTGGCCCAAGTCGTGAGCGCCGAGATCGTCTGCTCAAAGCTGAAGCATCTGATCGCACTGAAGCAGATCTAGCAGAGCGCCCTGATAAAGAACGAGACAGCTCCTGGTCTACCATCTCTCTGAATCTCGCGAGCTGGTCTGGAGACATGCGTGCCATCGTGTCCTGAAACTCCTCATCGCTCATCCCTCGACTCATCCTGAAAATGTCACCTGCACAGATTAAAAATAGTGTTAGAATAATCAATTTAAACTATACAAAGCATAGTAATATCAATCATTTTTGAAAAATCCCTCTTAAAATGCATATCTTATCTACCTTTATGAAAGATCTAAACAACGAATTGAGTAATACAATTCTCCAAGAATGAATTATTCTATGGTCCCATGTTAATCTCCTGACACAACTCTGCATACACTGGAAGGTCGATAGACATGTCACCACAAAAGAACGAGTCTGCCTCGTTCTCAAAAAACTCTTGGACTACTGTATTTCCATCATTGTTAGCCGATGCGGGCTCCAAGCTTGCGGTGGCCTCCACCCCTTGTAATATCGACTCCTCTATTTGCATATTATCTTCATCTATGCCTGAAACATCGCTTTGATCATATAATCTCGCACTTCGAGGAGTTGAATATATAACATACCACCATCGACGTCGCATTCCATTTGGATGTGATTCCGGGTTTACCATTTTTAGCTCGTACAAGCTTGTAGCATTCATACGTGTTGGAGGTCGTCCAAGAAAACCTTCCCTGAGTTCATGATCCTCCGGTAAGAAAGTGGCGTGTCCTTGATATACCATCTTCTTCATGGTTCGTGACCTTCGGGAGTCTAACTGTGGCCCACCCAATGGACATGCATCATCTCTAAGGCGAGCCACGACCTATGAATACTTGATTGAATGAAATAAAATATAGATATTACCAGCGAGAACGGAGGTCTGCTCACCTCAGCACTCTCCCAATCCCGGAAAGTCATGCATCATCCACATGAGAATGGCTCGAATGTTGGCTGACCGCCGACCATCGCGCCTGCTCATATCTTGCACAGTGACCCCCTCCTCCCATAAAATCTTAAACTCATCGACTAATGGACGAAGATACACGTCTATATTTTTTACTTTGTAGCGGCCCGGGATGAGCAAGCTAAGGATGAGATGTTCTTTCTTCGTAGAAAGCCATGGAGGGATGTTGTAGTTGACAAGCACTATAGGCCACACCTTGTAAGAAGTCGAGCGCAGACCGAATGGGCCTTGCGAGTGGTGGATTGGCTCCTGCAATCCATCCATCGCACATCCACGAACTCTTCTAATTGGCCGCAAAGGGTGCACTCCCCCTTGGGTCGAGACATCACCCCCCTGGATAGAAAATTTGCCAACAAGACCCAATCTTATTGTGTATGGTTTTCAATTGGCTTGCGAGTAAAATGCATGATTAATATTAACTTCAAATTACCGTTTGCTGAAAATCCGCAATCGCCTGATCAATGATCTCAGATTGAAACTTGCCAAATTGTCGTACGTGTTCTATAGACAATCGGCGTTTTCGTCTAATTGCCAACTTGCATTGAGAGCAAGGACATGGGACACGCTGATTAAGATACGTCTCGCGATCTTGAACAATAAGACCTTCTTCGTTTTTCATCTTATCTACATTACAACAAACGAGGCTTAAATGGATAGCTTTATGGAGATGTACGTCAAGTTGCAAGTTGACCATAAATCTTGCATTGTACATAGTAGTTGAGAGATTTTTTGATGTTATATCTCGGCCTTGTATCATGTTCAAGGATTTGTTTGTCCCAGTAGATAATTATTCGTTATTGTAAAAAACTGCACTGGAGGGCTTTGAGTATAAGTAATCCATTTATGAGCATCATTGAGGATCTCTTAGTCTAATAATAAATCAGTCTCAACAAAAAGTATCTTAGAAATGTGGTTTTTTTGTCCTAAGATCGCGTATTAAAATTAATGCCATCTATGAAATTTATCAACTATAGTAATAAAATTTATTTCAATCAATTATACTCGTAGTCATAAGACCTGAGAGAAAATATCCTATACTCAATTTAAGGGATTCTTCTTCTATAACAATACTTTTGGGTTCATTTTGATGAAGTACCGTAATGATCATTAGCTAGGATATCATTTTCTTTTAGTCCTTCCATTGACTAGTTGGCATGATTTCTAATTTGTTATGCCTATAAAGTTAATACAAAAACAATGAATTATGCATATCACAATTAGATCCCCTACTTGGACATTATGAAGGACATGACCAATTTTAAGCCATCTTAAAGAGTCACCAATGTACGTGGCCCATGGCAAAGCACATTGCAGTCTATTATCGTGCATCTTAAATCTCCGAATTAGACCTATTAAACGGTATGACTAATTTTTAGCCCCCTTAAGGAGTCGATGTAATGGTACCCATAAAAAAAGTAAAGTGGATACCATTACCATAATCATGGATATGCTATCATTCCAATATATGTTATCTTTCTCTTTCTCTCCCTCTCCCTCCCTCTCTTTCTCTTTCTCTCGCATTTCCTCTCCCTCTCACAATATATCTTAACACTCTCCAAAAGCAAAAGGGAGAGGGAGAGAGAGAATGCACTCTCCCTCCCTCTCCCTCTCCCTCTCGCTCTCTTTCTCTTCCTCTCTCATTTCCTTCCCCTTCCTCTCCCTCTCTTTCTCTCCCTCTCTCTCCCTCTCCCTCTCTTTCTCTCTTTCTCTCTCATTTCCTCTCCTAAACAAGCAAAAAAGAAAGTGATTCAAACATTAAACAAGCAAGAGGGAGAGTGAGAGAGAGAATGCACTCTCCCTCCCTCTCCCTCTCCCTCTCCCTCTCTTTTTCTTTCTCTCCCTCTCTCATTTCCTTCCCCTCCCTCTCCCTCTCCCTCTCTTTCTCTCCCTCTCTTTCTCTTTTTCTCTCTCATTTCCTAAACAAGCAAAAAATAAAGTGATTTAAACATTAAACAAGCAAAAGGGAGAGGGAGAGAGACAATGCACTCTCCCTCTCTTTCTCTCTCTCCCTCTCTCATTTCCTTTCCCTCCCTCTCCCTCTCCCTCTCTTTCTCTCCCTCTCTTTCTCTCTCATTTCCTCTCCTAAACAAGCAAAAAATAAAGTGATTTAAACATTAAACAAGCAAAAGGGAGAGGGAGAGAGGGAATGCACTCTCCCTCCCTCTCCCTCTCTTTCTCTTTCTCTCCCTCTCTCATTTCCTCCCCCTCCCTCTCCTTCTCCCTCTCCATCTCTTTCTCTTTCTCTTTCTCTTTCTCTTTCTCTCCCTCTCCCTCTCCCTCTCCCTCTCCCTCTCTTATACTCTTACTCTCTCGTTTCCTCTCCTAAACAAGCAAAAAAGAAAGTGATTTAAACATTAAACAAGCAAAAGGGAGAGGGAGAGAGAGAATGCACTCTCCCTCTCCCTCCCTCTCCCTCTCTTTCTCTTTCTCTCCCTCTCTCATTTCCTCCTCCTCCCTTTCCCTCTTCCTCTCTTTCTCTTTCTCTCCCTCTCTCTCCCTCTCCCTCTCTTTCTCTCTCATTTCCTCTCCTAAACAAGCAAAAGAGAGTGATTTAAACCTTAAACAAGCAAAAGAAAGAGAGAGGGAGACTCACCGATGAGATATGGCGAGCGTGGGGCGGCTCCTCTTTGCGATGAAGGCTCCTCCTCTCCTTCGCGAACAACGGCGGCAGCGGCGGCGGCGGCGGCAAGTCTTCTTCCTCTCATTCTCTCACGACGGTCGCTCTCTCCCTCGCTCTCACTCTCAAAACTCACAAGCTGCAAACGCGAAATGAAAACCGCACTCGGTTTCGGCCGCTTTTTTTCCCTATGGAATGTCACTATTTGCGCAAATAGCGACGCCGCTATCCACCGTCGCTAATCGGCGTCGCTACTAGCTCAAATTCTTGTAGTGTTACTTACATTTTCTAGTACATATAGATGCTATTTTATATGTGAATGTCCGTTGAAATGTGACTGTACTTGGAAAGAAACAACTCATTTTAAAACAATAATATTTAAAAGTTAGTCAATTTCCATGGGGGCAAAACTCCTTTGAAGATCCACCTTGAAAAATGAAGGCAAACTTGAAGACTTTTGAAAAGCCATTACCAGTGCTCACAGAGACCCATCCTTTTGTGTATTTTTTCGAGGTAAGATTCTAAAAAAACTGGTTAAAATTGAAACTTGTTTTTATGAATAGCGGCTAACGTTTTAGCATTTTAGTTATAAAACTAACTATTTCCCTCTCAAAATCTGCTAGGGTTAACCTACTCCTATTTTCCATTGGAATGGAAAAAAGTTTTTCATGAGCACTGCCCCTTACCCAGCCCATAAAAATGGGACGATTACTGTGAACATTGCGCAGATGACGCTTCAAACGACCAACCGAAACACTGAATATATTGGAAGAAGTACCTTTTTGAGAGAGGGTCGGTGTTTACGGATTAGAGGGACTAGAAAAGGGGCTTTTAGTAATCTCATTACCGCGCCCAGTAAGGACAACGAGATGGCGTCAAAGTCGAGGACTCCTGCGAGCGGCGGCAAGCTGCATGTGTACGCTTCTGCCTGTCTGGCTGTGGACATAACGGTGACAGTGCTGACGATAGTACAGCTGGCCTTGGCGCAGCAGGAACCCTCCTCAGTAAGTAGCCTCAAGATTTTGTTGTCGTTTGCGTTTAATATGATGTTCGTCATGCCTGTCTTGATTTAGTTAAGGCAGCTGCGATAGGTAGTGCAGGCCGCTCAATTCGTTTTGTTGTTGTGGAATTAGTTATTAACCAACGCTTGCATAATACAGTAGTTGCTATCGTGATATTGGTGTGCCGACGTGTGTATGTTAATAATTCTTACTTCTCATGTATCTTCTTAACCCTAAGTTATCATGAACATGAACATGAATGACGTTGCTCCTGTACGTGCATATCATATGATGTACGATGTTGTGGTGTTAGACATATGCAGTAGTTGGGTATGAATCATGATGATGTACATTAATACAGCTGCAGGAGGACCTGCATACCAAATGCCATCCCGAGATAATGACGAACTTTACAAAATCGTGTACCGATCTGGCGCTGGTGTGGAAAGACGGCGACGTGGGGATGACAGCGTCGTGCGCCGGCGGCAACGGGGCGGCCATCCACCTGGACAGGAGGGTGGCCAACCTTCACGGTGTGCTTCAATGCGGGATCGTTTGCCAGTATCGTACGTGTCCCCTCTGCCCAACGGACCCAAGAAGAAACCGCAGTTGTCACTTCTCTAAGACGTGCAGCAACATCACTCTTTTGCCCAACGGTTTCCTCACGGCTAACTGCGTGGGTGATCACGCTCGTCTCTTCCCGAACAACATTAGCGTTGTCGACCTCAACGAATGCATTGGTAACAACAACGGCCAACTCCTGTGGAACGCATGCAATTTGCAGACATACCTCGATTAGCTAGCCAACCAACCGAAGAAAATGACATTTTAGTGTATTTGTATCGATTGGAACTGTAGAATACCTGTTGGAAATTTGCTATGCCCTTCGAAATACTAGCAGATTCTTGAAGTATTTTAGCTATGAATGATAGTCTCTTAAGGATTCGACTCTACTTAGATCTTTTCTTTTTTGATGTTTTCCTCATGCTTTCTGTTTCTTGTATCCCAAAATGTCATATATGTAAACAAGCAAATTAGACTTATAGCCATTGATTGATAAGCTCAGTTCGACCATCCGTTTCAGCATAAGTGATACAGCTTGGAGTCAAGATAATACCCATGGAATCAAATAAACTCCCAAAATCTTCCATGCATTTGATATATCTATCGGATATAATCTATTATGGGAGTCTATAAAGCTTAAATGCTTATTCCTCAGTGTGCAGTCAGGTATGTGTTTTATCTGAAAATTTAAACTATGCATATAGATACTCAAATAGTTCTAAATGTCATTGCCAAGCATGCTCGATAGATCATTATTATTGGAATCCGTTTTTTATGATCAACAATAAATCCTTATGTTGCTAAAATGAAAAGACTTAAGACTAGATCCCAAAGTAACCACAAGGAAATTTTAATCATTTCGTATATAGGAAATTTTGTGAAATATAAGCAATTCTCAAAAAAAATTCTATGTAAATTCGTATGTATTTTTTATATATATCTAGTGAATTACATTCCCAACCTCTTATAATAGGAAATTATAGGTCAATGTAGAGAATTTCCTACATTCTTTTGAAATTCCCTATTTAAGAGAAAACATGAATGTTATTCCTAATTCCCTACTTCTAATAGTAGGGAATTATAGGCCAACATAGAGAATTCTTATATACTCTCAAAAATCCCTAGATAAGAGAATGTAATCATTCCATTCCCCACTTTTGACAAATGTGTGTCATGAAAGTCACACGAGCATAGATCTCTAATGAGCTGATCATGACCTTGTTGAGGTTAAGAAGCCAATGTGTAAAAGTGGAAATGATCCATAGAGTGTGTAAAAGAGAACCTAGAGTGAACCAATGAAGAGGATAAAAGTTAATTTTAAAAGATAAAGGAGGTAAAACTTAGAGGGATACCTTAGTCTAGTCTAGAGCATAGAAGCAAACTCATTCAAAACAAGATGAGTATAAAAAACAAGATATAAGGTGCCTTGATCATTGAGAAACATAACATGCAAGTAGAAAGAGACTTTTTAAGATGGTGTCTTTGTTGGTGGGTTGAGATCTAAACCTAGGGTTTTTGACCAAGACAATTTATTATTAGTTGCATAGTCATTTAGAGCCCAAAGCTCATTAATTCCTATTCTTCTTAGTCGCTTTTCAGGATATTTTACCTTGGATAATAGGACAACCATCCATAAATTGGTGCCCCATTCAAGACCTTCTTGGTATTAGGGTTGAGTTATCATTCCATAAATTGGTGTCATGTGATGTGTAGGGTCACACACACACATCTCTGTGTGTGTATACTTTTATGCATGTGTATGCATCTATACATATGCATGTATATCTACATGTGTGTGTTTTGGTGTTCTTTGTGCATGCACATTTGCATTTTTATGTGTATTTATGTGTTAGTTTCTCTCAATTGCATGAGGTTTATATGTGCGTTTGTGAGAACTTTGACTTGCAAGATCAAATCTATATTAGAGACACACATATACCCATACCTAGAAAGAGAAAGGGTCATAATGAACCGAGACTCCATTGCAAGTATAGAGAGATAGGATATCTTATCTCACTCTTAGCAAGATTAAGACTTCATAGAGGCTTGCTAGGGTAAGGGGGACTAGTATAGTGGCACGCAACTCCTCCCCTTCGATCTTAGTCATCAAGTGTGCGTGTAGAAAATTCCATCTCTAAGGCCCTTCAGTTCCTAGAATCAACTGTCCAGAAGAAATTTGAGGTGCTCAATGCCCCTCTTAATGAAGATTGAAGCTCTTGAATGGATTCACATTCATTAAAAAATTTCCCACAGAAGGAAGAAAAACATGCACAACTAAAGAGACTAGATGTGTGGCAATTCGAGATTGGAGAGTGCTTAGCCTCCTCCAATGGATGATTGGCTTTTGTTCTCCTACTAGGCCACAAGTGTGTGAAATCTGGGTGACCACTTGATATAATTAAGGGGGTGGCCCCCTTACCCTAGTTTACTTCAAAATGGGATCTTACCAATATGGGAGCAATTGCTTTTGGGGACTGGAGGGTGAGTCAAGTGTGCAACCTCCCATCTTGGCTTGGCCTTGCTCTAGTTTCTTCATTCTCTTGCCAAGAAGCAATCACTCTCGCTTGCATAATGATGGTTTTCACATCTTGTGGTTTCCATTCACACATTGAACTTATAGGGTTTTCGGCTCAACCAACCATAAAGCCATTGTTGTTTGCACAAAGATGGCTATTAGGTCTTGTGTTGGCTACCTAGACATTGAAACTCATGGCTTTTATCTCTGCTGAAACTTGTGATCTTCTCAGTAACCTTGATCTACTATAAGATTTAGCCTCCTATGCTTCTCTCTTGTAGCATTGCGGGGATTAGAAGGCCTTGCCTAATGCAAAGCACATCCATCATCATATGGTTCAAAATGATTTAGCAGAGGACACATACTTCGCTTTTGACATAGATTTATGGCAAGTGTAGTACAGTCAAACATGCATTGGATCTGTTTATCGATATGCTTGAAATAGATACCTTTCTCATGGAACTTCATCATCACGGCATGTATGTAGCATGAGAAGCACTAGGTGTATCTTCACTTGTTTGATTAGATGTTTCAAGAGAGAGTTGTGAAGGACAAATTCACGTATGTGTGTGCTCTCTCTACATGTGGTGGCTCAAAAAAATTATTCAAAGGGAAGAAAATACATGCCTAGATTGTTAATAGCAAGTATGAGATTGACATTGGTATATGCAGTGGCATTGTCAACATTGCACAATGTGGGAGCCTAAATTATGTAGAGTGGGTTTTTGTGAGATGTATGAATGGGATATGGTCTCTTCGAATACAATGTTGACTACTTATTCCCATCATGGTCAGGGCATTCAAACAATAAAACTTCTTGCTCAAATGCAACAATAAGGAATACTTCCAAATACCAATGGCATTGACACTGGTATATGCAGTGGCATTGTTAATAGGAAGTATGAGATTGACACTAGTATATGTAGTGGTATATACCAGTGGCATTGACACTGGTATATGCAGTGGCATTGTTAATAGCAAGTGTGAGATTGACACTGGTATATGCAGTGGCATTGTCAACATGTATGCACAATGTGGGAGCCTAAATTATGTAGAGTGGGTTTTTCTTAGATGTATGAATGGGATATGGTCTCTTGGAATGCAATGTTGACTACTTATTCCCATCATGGTTAGGGCATTCAAGCAATAAAACTTCTTGCTCAAATGCAACAATAAGAAATACTTCCAAATAAGGTCATGCTAATTATTAACAACCTTGATGCATGCTCTAGCCTGGCTAATTTACAAGCTCAAAGGCACATCCACATGCATGCTTTAAGTAATAATTGGAAATTAGATGAAGAATTAGGAAATTCTATTTTAGATATGTATGAAAAATGTTTTTTTCGAACTGAGGCATATGATAAATTTGAGTAGCTATCCATGCAGAATGTAATTTCATGGAAATCTATGATTTCTTCATGTGCCAAGCATGGAGAGCCAGATCAAGCCTTCCAACTTTTTAGAAAAATGCATGAGGAGGGAGTTCTTCCAAGAAAGGTTACTTTTACCACAATTCTATCTTCTTGTCGTAACCATGGACACTTGGCTGCAAGTGAACAAATACATCTTCACATAGAAACTACATGGAGATGCCATGGTAGCTAGTGCTTTGGTAAGCATTTATGAGAGGTGGGGCAATGTGGATGATACTTGGACAACATTTAAAAGAGCACATGCATGTGACTTAGTGCTTTGGAATTCTATGATTATGGTTTGTGCTCAACATGAGTTATGTATGTCAAGAGGTCATTCAACTTTTGCATTAAATGCACTAGGAAAGCTTAGTTCCAAACTCGATTACACTTATAGGTGTCCTTGCCGCACTTACCAAGCAAACAAGCATTGTTGAAGGCTAGAAGGTACATGCTTGCATTATTATTGAGAGTAGACTTGTGGTAGATCTAATTATGACTAATTCCCTTTTTAGTATGTAGGAAGGTGTCATAGTCGAGAGGATGTGTGGAGCATGTTTAGTTGTATGATTGAGTGAGATGTGGTTTCATGGAATACAATAATGCTTTCTAATGGAGTTGTCCCAGATAAGGCTTCTTTTATTTCATTGCTTAAGGCCTATGCTAAAGTACTTTCTATGGAGGACTTATTCCAGAATAGAACAATGAATTTTAAGCCTCTACTTGATTTTGAAGAGATTGATGTAGTCAAACATGGAAATTTTAAAGTAATTGAGATTACTGGGAATGTTTTTAATGGATTAAATGAGCAGCATGACACAGGTGTGTGGAATTCTATGCTTGCAATGTATGCTTCTTAATTTTTAGTTGTAAGGATAAATATAGTTATTGGTAGTTTGTTTAATCAGTATAGTTTATCTCAAATTCTATCAATCACAACTATGTGTATCATGCTGTAGATGGTGATATTGATCACTACTAATAGTTGAATTCTTATGCTCTTTCTCCAATCAATCATAGCTATGTCTGTCATGCTTTAGATGGTGATATTAGTCCTTTCAAACAATACTAATAGTCGTATTCTTATGCTCTTTCTCTAATCTCACTGGAATAAATACATCATTTAGAACATTCTTACTAATCTACAATTTTAAAAGTCTCTAGTTACAAGTAGGTATTTCATGTTGCTAGTGATGAACCTTCTTATGTATACTATATCATGCTTTAAATGGTGATATTGGTACTATAATTTGTTTGACTTACTCATGGTCAAATTCTTATGCTCTTTCTTTGAGCTCACTAAAATCAATACATCATTTAGTACTTGCTTATTGATCTATAATTTTAAAAGTATTCAATTACAAGTATGTGTCTCATGTTGTAAGTGGTAAATCTTCTTATGCATGCCAATGTTTGAAGCTTTAGTGGGATTGCAACACTCTTGCAACATTTCAAAATTGTAGGCCTTCTTGGTATTCACTAGGTTTATATTTTTTGAGTATTATTATGCTTCACATGCCTTGAGCAGTGAAAAATTATCATTTCTTTTAGTGAAAGAAGCTTTAGATTTGTCTTACTAGTTAAAAAATAGAGAATGAGTATTATAGTAGGTATGTTATACTGGCTATAAATAGATTGCTTTCTTGATTCATGGCATTTCCTATGAATTCCTTGGTTAAAAATACACATAAGTAGTGAATGTAAATAGTAGGGAAAATGGAACATATCCTAGCTAGAGAAACAAGGGAATGTAACATTGGAACATTCCCTTGTTTCTCTAGCTCTCTAACTAGGAAGTCGGAACATTCCCTTATTTCTCTAGATAGGATATGTTCCATTTTTCCTATTATTTACTTTTGCTACTTATGTGTATTTTTAACCAAGGAATTAATAGGGAATTCCCTTTTTTTCCCTACATAGGAAATAATTAAAAGTTCCTTGTGAACAAGTTGCCAAAGCACTCAATGAAATAATGGTAGCCATTGTGTGGAAGTTAAACAATACAAAGTGTAATGTTGTTGATTGACTATTGAGGATAGAGGAAAAAAGATGATCATGGTTGATCTTCTAACATGTCCAATATTTGTAAGTATGAAAATTTATGCTAGTAGTATATCTAATATCATCAACATTCAATGTACCTATGCATCAGCTTGACATTGTTTGCTTTCTTTTCATTATTGTATTATTGTAAGCTTTATGTATTGAATCAATTTATCATGAAAGGAAACCAATTGTAAAAGAGGTTATTGCCTTGTATCAAGTTCTTCTTTAAACCTTGTCACTTTTGGTTGAGTCTAGATTAATATTCCAATTACATTCCAGAATTGATATAACACTGGAGGCAATTGAATGTAATGAGTCTAGTTGTCTAGAAATTTTGACAAATTTCAAGGTAAGCTAAAGAATCATACCATGTAAACAACATATCTACTATGATAAAATTTTGATGTTTTGTTGTTTGCTTCTTTTTGTATCAAATGTCCAGAATTTTGATTTATTAATCATCAACTCATAATTCCTCTTCTCTTGCACCTACCCTATCAGAAATAAATGTCTACAATTCAGATTTATATAATCATCAACTCATAATTCCTCTTGTAGATTTATATAATCATCAACTCATAATTCCTCTTCTCTTGTAGCTACTTTATGAGAAACAAATTCAAAATGAGAATCAAGTTATAAAAGAAACTTCTCAATGGTATCTCGACCCAAAAATTTTCAATAAATAAAACAAGAAAGAATTTTAGCTAGATTGATGACATGCACTTGCTATTCTTTTCTTGAAGAACTTATATAGCATACTCAAGAAACCACCACTGAGTCACACATGGTGTAAAATGTAGTGATCATACCGACAAACAATTTAGGGAAACAATAATGCCATTAGCTGGGTGGGGATCATGAATTGCGAAAGCTACAGGAATAATATAAACAACAAAACTTTATATGAAGTTACTTCTATATTACATGATTCATAAATTGGCTAATCAGTGTCAAAACAATTGTTATTATCAACCACCAAAGCATGCCTCTTGAACTCCAACTAAGAAAACACCAAATCTAGGTTTTTTTATTTGAAACAAACTTTTAATTGAGTCTAGCTATTAATGATATTCTCTTCAGAAGAGAATTTAAAGCTTTTCAATTATGTCATGTACAATAGTATAGATAAAAAATGTAGTTAAATTTTACATTGTATTACAAATTAGAGCAATTACAATCTAAGATGTTTACCTTGATACATTGGAAAATCTCATTAGATCCACTATAGTTTGTTCAAATACAACCATCTGCCTGTACATAGTCACATCCTGAATTTTAGCTCCAATGCTAATGTCCAACTTGTCATTCTGATCAAGGGGTGTATCCAATGGTTTGCATTTAGCCATGACATACTTTTTTAACATTTCCATGGCATAATGTTTCTGCATCAGCCATAAACCATTTTCAACCTTAATTATCTGAATACCCAAAAAATACTTCAATTCACCTAGATCTTTCATGTCAAATTCAGATTTCAGCATCTTCATTACATGTTGTATGCCCAAGTCATCATTACCAGTGATTATCAAATCATCAACATATATGACCAGCACTACCAAGCCACTGTCAGTCTTCTTTGTAAATAGGATATGATCAGCCCTACCAACAGTAAATCCCAACCTCTGCAAGTAGTTACTCATCCTAAGATGCCAAGCTCTTGGAGCCTGCTTCAGCCCGTACAGTGCCTTTTTCAGCTTGCATACATAATGCTGAAAATTAGGGTGAACATACCATTTTGGATGAACCATATAGACATCCTGAGCTGCAATATGTAACAAAAAGTGCATTTCAAAAAATGTAAATTGGTTGGGAGGATTTTAGGAACAAGAAATTCATCTTGTTAGTCTAGATAGCTTTTAGTAGTATGAGCTACAATAAGCAAGAGGTTGCATTATTTTAATTTAGGCACTATCATGAGCAATATGTAACCAAAAGAATATTTTGTTATTTCTTAAGGTAATATTATTACATTTATAACATTGTTTGAGAACTGGATTCACTCTTGTACAAATTGCAACATATCTGACAGTTACCTAGAGAGACTTGCAACACATATGAGGTAGTTACAAATATTCTATTCACTTTAGATAGAGTTGGGATCCAATAAACATTGAGTGTATGTACAATTTATAAAGGACCAGTTAAGAGCCTAAAAAGGGGACACAATGCCCAAATTTTTGAAGAAACCGTAAGCTTAACCATGATATATAAAAGGTAGACTATGAATGGAAGAGCTCATTTTTGTTTGTGGAACTTTTGAGAGCAACCCTTCTCCTTATTGCCATCTTATTCTCCTGAGTTGTTTCTTCTCAACTAATATAGATTGGGTCTTAGTAGAATGCCAAAGCTTGGAAGTATTCTTTAATATTACAAGAAAAGACGATTATCCATGGAACTCAATTCCAAACTAAGAAAAGGACGATCTAGAAATAGAGTTTCTAAGATAAAGGACCACTTCGATCCGCTAAAAGGATCCTAAGGCAATTTGGTCTAATGAAGAAAAACCTGCCAAGGATGACTAGGAATCTTGTGACTCGAAGTGATAAAGCTTTGCGTTGTTTCTACTGTGAGGAGCTAGGTCATTTCAAAAGGGAATGTCCAAAGCACCCTAAATGCTGATGCTCCGAGTGCCACAACATTGGACATAACTACATCAATTGTCCCAACAAGACTCAAGGGGAACCTGAACTTACAAGGAATGAAATTGTACAAGCTCTAGTGATTCGAGATATATCAAATACTTAGGAAAAACCTAGAAGATATTCATGAGATGTAACTATAATATACTTTTTTTTATATTAATCACAACTCAGTTATACCTAATACAATAAGTTTCTATTTCAAAAGACTACAAGGATTAGAGAAGCATAGCGAAGACATGTTGGGTCCTAACCCACAGGCCTTAACCCCCATTAATACTTGTCTTCCCCAATTTCTTCCGAGATGAGGACATCTCGAGTTCTCTAAGGGGGAGAGGATTTAATGTCCCACCCGCATGGGAACGACCTTCTTTCCCCCTTAATAACTAACCATTAGTGAAATTTGTTTTCCCTCCCCCACTATCATTGATAGGTGATGAGGGGAGGAATGGGAAAGGACATAGGAGAAGATGGCACTGTCAGAGCAGATGACATGGAGGGGAGGAAGATCTTTGATGATTAGAGAGGAGGAAATTGATGACATGGCAGGGGGAGGAAGAAAAGGACATGGAGGAGATGATGACAACGTCAAGGATGAAGAAGACGATGATTTTGAGGAGGAAGGCTACACGGCTACCACATCCAGTCCAAAGAAGATCGGCCACATAGTTGACAGGTGTTGGGTGGGAAAAACTACACCACCACTCCACCTTGTGCTCCAATAATACCCCCCTTACCACCTATAGAACTCCCCCCCCCTCCCCTTAAGTGAAGACAAGAGACCACCTTACTTGCTGCTGGGAAAAAGAAAGGGGAGGGAGAGGGTGATAGAGAGGGAAAAAGAGAGAGGGAGAGAGAGAGGGTGTGACAGAGAGGGAGAGAGTGGGAAAGAGAGAGAGAGATAAAGAAGAGAGATGAAAAGAGAGAGAAGAAGAAGAAGAAGAAGAATAGAGGTGAGAAAAGAGAGAAGAAGAAGGAGAAGAAGAAGAAGAAGAGGGAGAGAGAAAGAAATCAGAAGAAGATGGAAGGGGAGAGAGAGAGAGAGAAAGAGAGAGGGAGGGAGAGAGACTCTTCCTATTTCCCTCCTTAGAGGGTGGCCACACGCACCTACTCCCCTTTTCAGCAAAATTATTTGCCTCGCCTACCACAGTTTATTTCTCTTCCCAAATTGGACCCGCTAATTAAGAAGAAAAGCATGAAAGGCTTGTGCGATTCACATCCAGCGAAGATGAAGATCAGGAATGATCCCCAAGCAGAAGATGTCATGCGTGAATGGCAGTCTAGGCGTCGAGCGAGGACATTCTTTAGTAGTACCGATTGTAAGTAATGTATTTCCAAATAAATATATGCTTGTTTTGATTCTCACATGAAGTACACTAGATACCGCACGAGATTTAGGTCATGGGAAGGGATAGGTTTCATCTCATACATTACAAGTATAAAGTTGGAAAGGGAAGTTAATTATATCTAGATGCTATACGACAAACTCACACATAGCATAATAACATTCCAAGGTATTGTCAACTGTCCTTTCTAAAAAATAATAGATAAGTCAATTTCGAAACTCTAGTACATAGTTAACACCAACAAGAATCATAAGGATTAGATCTAAGACACCTTGAGATCCGTGCGATAGTGACTATGTTATTAATCCTATTCGGGGTTAGGCTAGATGCAACAACAACCTTAGGGCAAGCAAAGAGATCAAGGACTAGAAAACCCTAGGTCAAAGGAAAGACCGATGCTTTTATACTTGTTGGAAAAAAGGTCGGCTTGTCGATCAAAGTAAGTGCTCAATAGAATTTACATTCTTGCATTGTTTTATGAGATCTTGGCATGTGTCTTAGTCGACATATTAAGTAAATTTTGCATGGAACCGTTTAGATCCCAAGGGGGAGAGTGAGTATGCAATGGAAGGGTTATCGCGACTATTCTTGCAATGTTGCAAAGGAGTACCATTGTTTGTTGGTTGATGAAATAACGTCCTAAATGCTCTTGCATTAAATTCATTGTTGGGATGTGATTGAATGATTTTTCCAAGTGCTTATGTTTGATGGTAAATGCATGGCAGGGGTTAGGATCATAAGTTGCCATGGGAAATTAAAAGAATGTTTTCTTGGAAGATGATATTAGGCTCATTGCTTGGATTGTGATTGATTCTTAATTGGATTAATCAAAGAATGATACATTACACAAGTGGATCATCACCAAGGTCACGTCGCATTTCAACCCGTCAGGGCACTTCTCAATTCATGGGTCTCACTCCTAGGTTAGTTGGGGTCAGTGGAGCTCTGGACACCCCTTGCCTAGTCCGGAATGGAGTTGTAGACTCCAATGTCTAGGGCATTGGCAGATCCTATTCTAGATAATGGATGGAAATTGTGGTGCCATGTGATTTGGATCGAGTACTCTTTTTGGATGGAAGGGACACATAATTTCTCCCTGTATGGGTAGGAGAGAAATATTAACTTGAAGATAAGTTAAGGAACTTGGTTGTCAAAATGACTACATGCTCTGTTTTTGTGTTTGTGCTATAAATTACGTGAACGAACCCTATTTCCTAAAGGCTTAATTAAGGAAGTTGATTTTAAATGGCACATATAAATGTGATAGGACCTAATTAGATAACTAAAGAATGCCTATTAAGGGAAGCGGTCGGGCGGAACCCCCAACGAGTCTATCATATAGTAGAGTGGTCCCAGAGAACTAGGAGGCTTCTTACAAAGTTTTACTGTCGTTCGACCTTTAGGTATTGTTAAGTTAGAACCCAATTCATGGCATTTTAGAGGACCAGAATGGGACTATGCCCTACAGGTAGAGGAGTTGAGTGGGGCATCCCTCTCATTCTCCATTCTCTTTGAACCAAGTGTGGCATGGGTCTACTTCGGGTTGGATATCTCTACGTAAAGTAGGATGTTGAGGACCCGATGCTAGAATGTTGTCAAGAGACCTTGATCACAAGGAACCTAGATTCTAGGTCAATCATCCTAGTGGGTTTGGCCATGAACAATCCATTGTGAGACAAACTCGAAAAACCCTTGGCGACAAACCCCAGAACATTCCATGGGAGGGGCGAGCAAGTGACACTTAGATTTGTTTCTTGATGGATTGATAAAATGTGCGTGGACAGTCGATAGGTATGCACGTTAGAGTTGGTATCAAAGTGAAACTTCATAATGATATAGGATTGATTTATGTATGGTTTGTAAACATATCTTAAACAGGATAACCTATATGGTATGGCTTGATTGTTAGGCACCTTTGGTACCCACAAATGCTAACATGCAAAAGAAGAAATTCCTTCTCTAGAAAATTAAGGCATCTGAGTTTGATGGAAAAGGAATAGATGTCACAGCAGAGGCAGAGATACGGGTTGATTCGATGGATGATTATTTCTCTGCTTCAAGAACTATCTCTACCAATCAAGCAATGATAGCCAAACTTAAGTTAGTTGGCCATGCTTGGATGTGGTAGAAGCAATAGTGTAAAGATCAAGGTATTTTTGAAGCCATTATCACTTCATCTCAACTGAAAGATGTACGGGGATGATACCTTTTGTCAACCTACCAGGCTTTGAAGATGGATGAATTCTTCAAGCCCAAGCAACTGGAATTAACTATTAAAAGTTTGTAACCCTATTAAAATACATCCCATTTATGGATATTGCATAGCAAGTATTCAAGTTTTGCCATGGCCTAAACACTCCTTTAAAAACCAGCATCTAGGAGCCACGCATCCAATGGACTTGCAAAATGTATTACTTCAAGCAAAGCCAATGATCCAAGACCTTAATTTGGGCAATTGTGACAAAGAGGATTCTCGAGATCAGGGGAAAAGAGATGCCACCTGTGCAGAGACATAGGGCGCATCTGTAGGAGATATCTCCACCACTGATGTTTTCACTGCAATGAACTAGGACATGACCAAGTAGACAGTCTTAACTTAAGCCCAGAAGATATGGAGCCTCCAAGGAAACGTAGCTACATAAGTGCACTATTCCAATATATAGAGGAATCAAAGAATACGAAAACCTAGAATCTACAACACCTCTTCAAGATGATTAGAAATCCTGGAAAATTTATCGACATGAAATACAACTTATATTAAAATAAACCTTACTCTTGTAACTAGAGTTAACCCGGGTAATATGAGTTGCATCTATTTTAATCTTAGAACTTGCAAGTGATCAGAGATACTTTAGCAAGTATGACAGTTATAACTTGCAATGGTTTTCTCTTAAGTTGTTTCTTCTCAACTAATATAAATTGGGTCTTAGTAGAATACCAAAGCTTGGAAGTATTCTTTAATATTACAAGAAAAGCTGATTATCCATGGAACTCAGTCCCAAACTAAGGAAATGATGATCTGGAAATAGAGTTTTTGAGATAAAGGACCACTTCGATCCGCTAAAAGGATCTTAAGACAATTTGGTCTAACGAAGAAAAACTTGCCAAGGATGACTAGGAATATTGTGACTCCAAGTGATAAAGCTTATGACTAGGAATCTTGTGACTCCAAGTGATAAAGCTTCGCATTGTTTCTATTGCGAGGAGCAAGGTTGTTTCAAAAGGTAATTTCCAAAGCACCCTAAACACCAATGCTCCGAGTGCCACAACATTGGACATAACTACATCAATTGTCCCAACAAGACTCAAGGAGAACCTGAACTTACGAGGAATGAAACTGTACAAGCTCTAGTGATTCAGGATATATCAGATACCTAGGAAAAACCTAGAAGATATTCATGAGATGCAATTACAATATACTTTTTTTTATATTAATCACATCTCGGTTATACCTTATACAATAAGTTTTTGTTTCAAAAGATTGTAAGGATTCAGAGTAGCATAGTGAAGACATGGTGTGTCCTAACCCACGTGCCTTAACTCCCATTAGTACTTGTCTTCCCCAGTTTATTCCAAGATGAGGACTTCTCGAGTTTTCTAAGGGGGCAAGGATGTAATTTCCCACCTACATGGGAACGAGCTTCTTCCCCCCTTAATAACTAAGCATTAGTGAAATTTTTTTTTCCCTCCCCCACTGTTGTTGATAGGTGGTGCCGGGGGGAATGGGAAAGGAGGTAGGAGAAGATGGAACTATCAGTAAGATGGCGTGGAGGGGAGGAAGACCTTTGATGATGAGAGAGGAGGAAGTTGACGACATGGTAGGGGGAGGAAGAAAACGACATAGAGGAGATGAAAACAATGCTAAGGATGAAGCAAAAGAAGATTTTGAGGAGGGAGGCCAAAGGCCTACCACCTCCGGTCTAGAGCAGAGCCGCCATGTAGCCAACAAGTGGTGGGTGGGAAAAACCATGCCACCACTCCAGTTTGTGCTCCAATAACACCCCCCTTACCGCCTATAAACCCCCCTCCTTAATTGAAGACAACAGACCGCCTTACTTGCGCCAGGAAAAAGAAAGGGGAGGGAGAGAGTGATAGAGAGGGAAAGAGACAAAGGGAGAGAGGGCGTTACAAGGAGGGAGTGAGCGGGAAAGAGAGAGAGAGAGAGAGAGAGAGAGAAAGAGCAAGAGAAAGAAGAGAGGTGAGAAGAAGAAGAAGAAGAAGAAGAAGAAGAAGAAGAAGAAGAAGAAGAAGAAGAGAGGTGAGAAGAGAGAGAAGTAGAAGAAGAAGAAGAAGAAGAAGAGAGGTGAGAAGGGGGAAAAGAAGAAGAAGAAGAAGAAGAAGAGGGAGAGAGAGAGAAAGAAGAAGAAGAAGAGGGAGAGAGAGAGAAAGAAGAAGAAGAGGGAAGGCGAGAGAGAGAGAGAGAGAGGGAGGGAGAGAGACTCTTTCTCTTTCCCTCCTTAGAGGATGGCCACATGCACCTACTCCCCTTTTCTAGGAAATTATCCCCCCCACCGTAGTTTGTTTCTCTTCCCAAATTCCACCTACTAATCAAGAAAAAAAGGATGGAAGGCTTGTGTGATTCAGGTCCATGGAAGATGAAGATGGGGAACGGCCCCCAAGTGGAAGATGTCACATGCAAATGGTAATCCCGCAACAAAGGCATTAAGGGAGGACATCAGTGGCCATCCAACAACGGTACCAGTTGTAAGAAATGTATTTCTAAATAAATAGATGCTTGTTTTGATTCCCACATGAAGTACATTAGATACCGCAGGAGAATTAGGTCATGCAAAGGGATAGGTTTCATCTCATACATTCCATAGATAAAGTTGCAAAGTGCAGTAATCAAGGGGATTTAATTGTATCTAAATGCTATGTGACAAACTCACACATAGCATAATAGCATTCCAAGGTATTTTACCACACTAAAAGTACGTTGACCTTGCACGCTTGACAAATTGCATGGTAAGTAACCTAACCTAGAGGAATTTCAATCTCAAAACTCTAGTGCATAGCTAACACAAACAACGATCATAAGGATTAGATCTGAGACACCTTGAGATCCGTCCCATAACGACTATGTTATTAATCCTATTCGGGGCTAGGCTAGATACAACAACCTTAGGGCAAGCGAAGAGCGCAAGGACTAGGAAACCCTAGGTCAAAGGAAAGACCGATGCTTTTGTACTTGTTGGGAAAAAGGTCGGGTTGTCGATCGAAGTAAGTGCTCGATAGAATTTACATTCTTGCATTGTTGTATGAGATCTTGGCATGTGTCTTAGGCGACATGTTAAGTAAATTTTGCATGGAACTGCTTAGATCCCAAGGGGGAGAGTGAGTATGCAATGGAAGGATTATCAGGACTATTCTTCCAATGTTGGAAAGGAATACCATTGTTTGTTGGTTGATGAAATAACGTCCTAAATGCTCTTGCATTAAATTCACTGTTGGGATGTGATTGGATGATTATTCCAAGTGCTTTTGTTTGATGGTAAATGCATGGCAGGGGTTAGGATGACAAGTTGCCATGGAAAAATAAAGGAATGTTTTCTTGGAAGATGATATTAGGCTGATTGCCTAGATTGTGCTTGATTCTTAATTGGATTAATTAAGGAAAGATATTTTGTACGGGTGGATTATCTGCAAGGTCAGGTCGCGTTCAAACCCGAGAGGGCACTGCTCCATTCACGGGTTGAAGGTCACAAGTGGTGAAAAGGCCAACCACGGAAGTTGTGTCTCACTCCTAGGTTTCGTGGGCTAATGGAGCTCTAGACAACCCTTGCCTAGTCTTGAATGGAATGGTAGACTACTGTGAGCCCAATGTCTAGGACGTTGGAAGATCCTACTCTAGATAATGGATGGAAATTGTGGTGCCATGTGATTTGGACCGGTTATTTCAATAGAAGGGATATATAATTTCTTCTATATGGGCAGGACACAAAGATTAACTTGAATATAAGTTAAGAAACTTGTTTGTCAAAAGGACTGCTTACTCTATTTTCATGTGTGTGCTATAAATTACGTGAAAAAACCATGTTCCCTAAGGGCTTAATTAAGGAAGTTGATTTTAAATATCATACATAAATGTGATAGGACCTAATTAGATGACTAAAGAATGCCTATTGAGGGAAGCAGGTGGGCAGAACCCTCGACAAGTCTGTCCTACGATAGGGTGGTCCCAGAGAACTAGGAGGCTTCTCACAAAGTTTTATTGTCGTTTGATCTTTAGGTATTGTTAAGTTAGAACCTGATTCATTTCATTTTAGGGGACCGGAATGGGACTATGCCCTACGCATAGAGAGGTTGAGTGGCACATCCCTCTCGTTTCCCATCCTCTTTGAACCAAGTACGGCATGGGTCTACTTCACATTGGGTATCTCTACATAAAGTAGGATGTCCAGGACCCACGATGCTAGAATGGTGTTAGGAAGCCTTAACCACTAGGAATCAAGATTTTAGGTCGATCCTAATGGGTTCGGCCGCAAATGTTCCATCGCAAGGTGGACTCAGAAAACCCTAGGTGACAAACCGCAAAACATTCCATGAGAGTTCCCCGCAACGACACTTAGATTCATTTCTCAATGGACCACTAAAACGTGGCTGGACAGCTGATAGGCAGGCACATTACAAAAGGGGAGAAAATGGGTGGTAGGGTATAACCATGCCATCCTTCTAGTCAGATGTGCTAAGAAATATATCATTAACTCATATAGAAGTTGAGCATATAATAAAAGTCCAAAACATGCATCATGAGATGCTAGTAGAAGAAAAGTATTTGTTGATTCAATTTCTAAATAAGTACAATATTATCAAATAGTCACTCCATGTAGTGATGACTGACGGGGCATGCAACCACATAAATCCAAATGAACAAGAGCCAAACTTATAGTCTAGGGGGAAAGATATTAGAAATTGGTAAGCATTTCCAATTCTTTCAAAGACATGTGTCCAAGGCACCAATGCTAAAGAGATACATGTGGAACCACAACCACAACGAAAACATGGTCAATTTACCTTAATAAAAGCTAAGAATACAAGATACTAGACTTAGTACCACATGCAATAATAGGATTTTTACGAGATATCTTCCATGAGAGATTACCAAAAGAGAAAAGATAACCTATATCATGCAAGGTGCCAGCTATTAGTGGCTAAGATAAGGCTCATTGTGAGAGGTGATACATGACAAACATCATGAAGAGTGAATATGCTTCTAAAACCAAAATACAAACACATATCACCAATATTGATGATCTCTTATGCCACATCATTACCCAAACAGAGAGATCTAGTAATATTATGATAGGAGTAAAACCATTCTCTATGAGACGTCACATAAAAGGAAACCCCTAAATTTATTAGCCAACACTAGGTATATCCTTACAAAGAATTAATTAGTTGTGAAACATCCAAAGAAGAAGCTGCCAAGATAAGATCATTAGATATATCATTTGTACTACATTAATATCCTCAATTTTGATACTAAACTTACTAGGCACAATGTTATGATCATATTCTTGTCCTACACTTTATCATTTCCCTTTTCGTTGCACTTGTATTCATACATTCTATGGCATTGTTGCCAAATACAACATGCTTTCCTAGAATAATGACAATTAAGACTAGACTTATCATCTACCACCATCAAGCACACCAACAAGTTGAAGAGCTAGTGGAGATGATGACAAAATCAAGAAGATAAAGAGCTTGACCTTCCCTCAGTCCCTTGCTCAACACACCTCTCACTCTCTCCCTCTCAATCACTCTCAACACAATGGTAGCAAGATGATAGAATGGAAAACTTGAGTAGTCACACTGATAGAGCTTCCATAGCATGGATGTGCCAAAAGGGTGAATACAATTGAGACTTTCCACCCTTATATAGACCAAGAATAAGGGTTAGGGTTTGTGTTTTTCTTTTAGGGTTTGTGTCCATTTTTTGTTTAGGGTTTCCACAATTGTGAATTCGGGTTTGCAACCTCTCTTGGGCATCCTACCCACTTGGCTCTAGGCTGGTCAATCCTTGAAGCATGCTTCAACCTTAGCCTAAATAGACCAATCCTATGCTAATCTAATCACAAATCCATGTGCGCAACCCATGCAACACTTGTGGGTGCAATAAAAACAACTATGAGAGATCAACACAATTTGCACAGGAGTGGCCAAGGCTCTCACAAAATAATACATCCATGATAATATGATGATGTCCATGAGTAAAAAATAATACACAAGTGCCCAAAATAATATTGTTAGCATTATTTTCCCTCTAGAGTAGTGCCCATCCCATGGCACTCACGTCATAGGTAGCATGTTGTAGCTTGCACCAAAAACACAAAATGCTAGGAATAATCGTGATCAAGTGGTAGTCTTGATGGTGAAGGAAGGGATATTGCATGGTGTCATTGAAGATACACTTGACTAAATGGTCATTGAAGATGAATGGGAGATTACAGAGGATGGGTGATGTAGTGTTGATGTATCAATGATGATGTTTGATCCTCCACAAACTTTTGTACTTGCAAAGTAAGACCTCACGTGTAATCACTTCCTAGAGGGGAAAGTTCTAGTCTTTTTTTGTGGTGCAAAGGACATGTGAAGATGTTGGTTTGGGAGATGTATCAAACTCTAGGCCCTAGCCTGAAGTGTTTTTCCACACTTGAGGACCCAAACTCATGCGTAGTTTATGGTGCAAATATTGACAATGAGTGTGTGTGCATACATGGTCTAATACATAGTTAGAAGATTGCTTCAAGGGTGCTTCTAATGATGTTGGCAGATGAAGCAAGGCATCTTAAGCTGATGAAGAGGATGGGAAGAATTGTCGTTTCTAAGGTAAAAGGGATTGTTGATGAGGAGTATGGAAAAACACCAATGAAAGAGGGATAGGAGCTAGAGAGTGCAATGCAATATACTCTTGAAGCACATGGTTCTCCATTGGACCAACCACTCATGGTAGCTGATGCAATTGTGATATCTAGATTGAAGAACCTTTTCCACCTTGTGTTGGAGTTGAGTTGTAGGTACTATGATGAGATGGAAAAAGTGTACGTGACGCAAGGAGAGAGGTCTAACCAAGGTGAGCCAAGGCTCCCTAGGTATGTCATGACCTTGATGTGCCCCAAGTAAATGTGTATGGAAGTGGAAAAAGGGCTAGGGGTTTAGAGACAGAGCCAACTGAGAAAGCCACTGGAAGAATCCAACTTGAGGACAACTAAGTGAGGTGTAGTGCATATGAGCACATATTTCTTTTTCTCTATTTTCTTCTTTCTCTATTTTTTCTCTTTTTTCCTCTTTTTTTTTTGGAAAGTCAAGTAACAAAGGTGATATACAATAAGGAATACTACCTTACAAGGAGAAATGGAAGTATGAGATCAAAAGGTTGAGTGAAAATAATAAAACTTGCCGTAGATCAGAAGGCTGAGTCCAAATAATAAAACTTGGTGCACAAGATGATTGGTGCATTGCAGTGTCTACAATGAAGATTTGAACTTTGAGCCTCATTGAAGCACATTGCCCCAATTTTTATGAAATTGTTGTTGAAGAAGAACCGGAACTTGTTGAAGAAGACTTGTATGCTCTTTGATGAAGCAACTTGCAACTATTCCTAAGGAAGTAGATGGCCACTAGATGTTGTAGCCAAGGTATGTTCTAATTGAAGAAAGAAGAACCTCATAGGACCATGCAACAGATTCAAGGGAAAAAGATAGAAAGAATTATAATCAAAAGTTTCTCCTTTGAATTTCATCATCACACAAGGAGTGAAAGGGTTTGAGCTTATACCTCTAGGAAAACTAGAATCCAAGTGTAGGTGATGGAAATATTTTGGCATTGACAAATGGAGGTTAAGTAACATCCATGAGTACTTCCAATGAGAGGAAGTATGATTCAGAATGCCACCATGTTGCCAAATCCTTCCAATTTGACCATGCCTATGGTCACAACAGATCACTCTACCAAATGTCTAAAGCCAAATGACAAATTTTAATATTGTTCCAAAGAATTAGCAGTCAATTCCAAATCAAGTGATTAGGCCAATGGAATGATAGGTAGATGATCACGGCTATGAGTCAAGTCCCTCGAATGTCCTTAGTAAAATTAAGGATATGATGAAGCACCATACTGACATCATCACCAAATAATATAGGAAAATAGTTACTGATGTCAATTTCTTGAAGTAGTAGAATTTGATAAGGACTTGATGCTATAAAGAGGGTGCCCCCTCAAGGTTCACATGTAAGTGGTATGGTGGCAAAAATTTTCCTAGAAATTGCCCAAATATTAAATGTAACATATGCAAAAAGTCTCGCCACTTAGCCAGTACATGTTGGAGAGCAAGATTAGCTCTCTCCAGTAAAAGGAAGTAAACAACAAGGTCTAGTCAACCATTGAGTGCAAGGGAATAATCTACAATACAATGAGGGACCAAAATAATTATTGTGAAGAGGGAAGGCTATCGTAAAGGAGCTACCTAGTGGCATTGGAGCTAGCCTTATTGAAGTTGTACATGTGAATGGCATCAAAGCTTCCAATTTACAGGTCAGTATAAGAGGTCAAAAGGGTAAAGATGGTGACAAAGACAAGGTAAAACCTGTCTAGGTCATTAATCGTGACATGGAAGGTTGATCTCTAAAAGCTATTAATACCAAAGCTAACCCTAAAAAAGATAAGGAATTTTCAAAGAAGAAGGCAAAGCCCAAGAAGGAAGCACCAAGGCATGCTCAAAGACCAAATGAGAGAACGATTTCGCTGGAAAAGAGAGCTATTGCTAACTATCATGAATTCAATCTAGCAAATTCTCTTTGCGAGGTTAAGCCAGATGTAAATCTTGTGCAGTTAATCAATTTATCCCTAGGAGTTTGTAAAGAGTTTAATAATATTTTTTGCACTAGGTATATTGTGGAGCCCTTGGGTATAGCTCGGGTAGGAGATGATCGGTTTGCTGAGCATGCTGAAAAGCATTGTGCAAGGGTAGAAACGTATGTTGATGGCATATTAATGGAACATGGTATTGTAGATACGTGATCCTTTGCCAAGATTATGAGTTTGGAATTGATGGAGAGGCTAGGGTTGGAAATCCAAAAGGATATCTCCACCATTCTCCAAATGACTGATGAAAGCTTAAGACAACCTAAAGGTTGCATCACTAAAGTCTACATGACTATCATTAATGTGGAATGCATTTTGGACTTTAGGATTATTAGGTTTGCAAGGTGGACGAGCTACCAAGTATTGCTAAGTAGACCATGGATCTTACAAGTGGACTGTTAGGTTGACATACCCATTGGTTGGTTGATCTTTGGTAGAGATGCTAGATGTGTAGTAGTAGATGCCTCAAAGTTAGATACATTATATGATCCATCTACTAGTGAGACGTCATCAAGTAACAAATCCAAAGAGGGGTCCACTACAGAGGATTATCTATTAGGTAACTTTTAATGAACCGATGGAGGCTCAAGAAAGGATAAGGGATGTGGATGTAATTGAGTTGGACCTTGGGATGCCTTTCAACTAAGGGACGGACTATTCTAGGAATTGACAAATTGCTGGAACAGAGAGTGGTGTTAAGTAGTCATTTATAGAAATAAGAAGAATAATTAAATTTGGCATTATGTAGAGATCAGAGAACTTAATAAGCAAACAATTAAGGATTACTATCCATTACCATTCATTGATGAGATTTAAGATCAATTAGCATGTCGAAAAATCTATTCATTTATGGATTGCTTTGTTGGATACAACCAAATGGCTATTGTGCAAAGGAAAATAAGTAAAACACGACATTCATCACTCTCTTTAGTACCTTTTTGTATCATGTGATGGCCTTTGGGTTATGCAATGTTCCCGATTCTTGGCAATGAAAGCCGAGAAGACTTTTTGTGACATCTCCCTAGAGGAGTTAAAAGTTTTCATCGATGATCTAGAGGCATCTACCATAAGGGATAGATAGTTGATCATTTTAAGCAAATGTTTTAAGTGTTGCAAATAGTTTTGCATTGCTCCTATTAATCAATGAGACTGCGTCTTTGGGATGACCTATGGGTTGTTACTAGGCCATGTGGTTAGTTTGGCTGGTATTGTGATTGACCTTGAAAAGATAAAGGTTATAGTCACTATGAGCCCATCAGATACTCCAAAAGAGATACATATCTTTCTATCACATCAATGGGATATTATTGGATATTGATCAATGCATTAGCAAAACAATGTTGCCATTAATGAATCTATTATGTTTTAATTGTTTATTTGATTGGAAAAAAGCATGTCAAGTGTCATTTGAGGATGTGAAGCAGGAAGTAGCAGAGACACCAATCCTAAAAGCACCCAAAAGAGGTGAGTTCTTCTATATATTTTGAACAATAATAATGCATAGTATTAGCTTATGTTTAGCCTAAATTTTGGAAGAGAAATTGTATCATCCAATTTCCTTTGTTAGTCGTAAATTATGAATATCTAAAATTAATTATACTTATCTGGAGAAATTGCATCTTGGAATGGTTTTTACGACAAAGAAATTCAGCAGTATATTCTCTATGAGAATATGGTATTTTTTATGAAGGCAGAAGAACTTAGACTATTGATGAACAAGTTGTAGTTGCTTGACTATCTAGCAAAGTGGTTAATCATTTTGCAAGAGTTTGATTATGAGATTAAGAGTAAGCCAGCAAAGCTATAGGGCATTATGGAATGCCTTGTGGATTTGAGGAAGCCAAATGAAATTTTGACTAAACGAAGTGACATGAAAGGTTTATTTAATATTGATACTGGTGCACAAATCGATCGTCGTATGTGCGCGTAGTGAGTGTCAGAAGGTTCCCAAGAACAAAAAAACTCTACTTGTTACACAAAAAACAATTAAGAAAGCTTGCACGACATGAACAAGAGACCAATTGGGTGCAATCTCCCCCCATGCCTTATGTGAGCGCTCCACAAAGCATGTATTTAATATATTATTCACCTTCAAGCTCAAATAATAGCCCAAATTACAAAATGGCATGCTTTAGCTTTTGAGTTTGCTTTTGTGCCAATAAATAATTAAAGCTAATGTGCAACTAAGAAGTTAGGCAGTACCCAAATACAATGTTCAATACAAGTATTTAAATCGTGCGTCCATGCGCATACAAAAATAATAAATAAATATCAAGCGCTTTGATAAATAAGTGCGATAAAATATAGGTTCCCTGTCTAAGATACATGCCCATTAAAAATTGATGATAACTTGAATACACCCTATCCTCCAACGCTTCCCAATGCCACCTTTGCTCACTCTACACATCAACTGAAGCATTCACAATTGTTAGAAAAATAATACAATTAAATCAACAAAAGTGAATACCTAGCAGTCTTCAGCTACAAAAATAAATTGGTTAGAAATCAATCCTAATATTAATTTATTACGAGTGCGCACTCTAAACTCATAAATGTTTTTTAATTTAAATATGTATTTTGCAGAATCACCCGCTATGGAATCACCCATGTACACATAAAATTAACAAAACAGCTGAAAAGAATAGGCGTCCCCATCGACTTCTCGCACAAAGAATCCACTTTGTGTATGAGCCTCGGTAATAATAATAATAAAATTTTACGGAATCCACCACAAAACCTCACAAAATCCACCGTGGAATATGCCTCCTGGCATCATCGCATACGGCAACTGATCTGTGCACCAGTGGTATCAGAGCGAAGCTGAGATCGAGAGCTTCCAATCGCTTACCATCTCGCGCAAAGGTGGAGCTCGTGGAATGATCGAGCTTTAGGATCAGTTTCATCGTGAACGGTCGATACCAGCGTGTTCGTGGCAGTCAAGAACCCCCTTCTACACCCTCTGATTGTGAAAGACCAGTCTCTATAGTAGGTGAAGGACCGGCGGCCAAGCTCCTTTAATAAGTCATGAATACACAGATAAGCAAACTTTTCTCCATAGCAAAAAGCTTTCAAAGCTTTAATGCAAAGCTTATTAAGCTTAATAATAAGCTTATTTAAAAGCTTCTTCAATCGAAATTTTTCGCCTGTGGCGTCAGTATAAACTGACGGCCGCCGATTCCGCCACCAACATACTCACGTCCATGAAAATCAAATTGAGTTCCTTAAGCTTTAAATTCTAAGCTTTCCAAGTTCTGCAAGTCACCAAAGTTACAAAGGTCATCTCCAACTATTACCATAGCGGCAGTTCACACGCAGAAGCACACGAACCAGTCTATTACTCTCTGGAAGTCCCTATTCACACTTGCAAACTTACTGAACTAGTTTCAGCAAATCCAGGAGTTCATACGTAGATTATACGCAATTTCTACGCAACACTATTCCCTTGGAAGATGGTTATGACAACGAATACCACAATTGTAAAGGAGAAAGACTACAAAAGCCAAACAAAATATACAAGCCTTGTATACCCGCCTTTGAGCTACGCTCATCCCGCTAATAAGATTTTGAGAGTGTGAGGTCTTTTGAAATTTTTCAGGATGACTAATCAAAACATGGATGATTTTATGGCTGAAGGAGATCTACTCGAACCAACGATGGAGCAAAAGTTGGATTTGATTATGATGCAGCTTGAAGAAGAACAAAGATCGCGACAAGCTTTGCAAGTTCAATTGGCCAATCTGCAACGATCTACCATCGACCAAGATGGATCGCAACTCAAAGATCTTATACGACGTACCATCGATGCAACACTTGAAGCCCAATCCATTCGCAAAGAAACAAAGATAAGTAAAAGAAACTTAAAATTGCGTACTTTCAATGGATCACACGATGGAAAGACTGTACTTGCTTTTATCAGTCAATTTGATGATTACTTCCATGAAAAAACATATGCTGAGAAAGACAAAATTAAATATGTCACTAACCATTTAGTTGACCGAGCATCCTTATAGTGGACTGTGGTCCGCAAGAGCGTTGATTGTCCCACTACATGGAAGTCTTTCCAAAAGAATTTTTTGCAGAATTTCCTTCCTCCTCAATTCCATGAAAAAGCCATTAACCAATGGGATCTTCTACAACAAAGGGATCGCGAACCTATTTCTCAATACACTGAATGTTTCTCGAATGCCCTACTGCTCGAAGATGTACCTGAAGCAACTCATAAACGCAAGTTTATGTCTGGCCTACTTGGACATTTCTATGCGGAAGTCAATATGTTCAAGCCAACAACACTTGAAGATGCAATTTCCTTGGCTCATGACACAGAAGACAAGATTCGAGGATGAGACACGCGACCACAACAGTTTCCAACTAATGGTAACTTTGGTTCCAAACAATTCAATTCAAATTTTCGAAGATTCAATCAAAGTCATTTCTTCCATCTTCATTCCATAAATCTTGGACACGACCACCTTCCTTGCCCCATCAAACATCAATCCAAACCCTAAGCCATCCTCACAGTCAGATCCCAACATTCCTAAGCTTCGTGCTATTACCAATAATGTATCCAAAGCAAAACCCACAGTTTGTTACAAATGCCATCAACCTGGACATCTAGTAGCCAATTGTCAAACCAAAAAGCCACCTATCCATATCAATTATCTGGGTGCAATAGAAGAAGAAGAACGTGAGGAAATGCCGGACTTTGCAGAAGATGATGACGATATTGGTACTACTTCGGATACTTTGCCAGGTATGCCAACTCCCCATTCTTTGTTAACAATGAAATGTTTTGTGCATGGTAAAGAAAAGACTATTTTACATGATGATGGGAGCACACATGACTTTATTTCTGCAAAGTTAGTCAAAGAATTGAATTTACAAACTGTTTCTACAAATTATCGCATCAAGGCTGCATTCCTAGGTACGAGATATAATGGAACACAAGAGGTACGAGATATAATGGAACACAAGACCTTCAGGACGCACTCATTCGAGCGGCACCTATAATTCAAGAGATACAATCTAGACCAAGGGGTAACAAAACTTGGTCTTATAATGACCCAAACAGAGGAGCATTCAGACCTCAAATGAAGAGAGTTCAAGGTCATAATCAGGGACAAAGAAAGAAAGCAAGGACTAATAACGTCAACAACTTTGCTCCTACTCAAAGCAATGGCCGAAACTTCCATTGTTTCCACTGCAAGGAACTCGGTCACTTCAAGAGGCAATGTCCCAAGTTTGGTGGAGGACATCGCCAAGCATCTTTCCAAGAAATGGGCCGTGATCAAGGAGCCGCTACCCGATGCAGAGGAAGAACCGCCTGCATTGCCAATATGCAAATGTGTGAAGAAGAAGAAGAAGAAGATCCGACCATGGAAGCATAGTTTGAAAGGGCGACAGTCCATGGCGCTCTATACAAGAAAGGCCCGAATCGCCAATTCTCGGTGATTCAGACACCGTCGGACTATCAAGGTAAAAGTTTCAAGACCTTAATTGATTGTGGAAGTACACATTCCTTTATCTCACCAGCTTGTGCAAAAAGATTAGAAATAGCCATAGTAGAAGCACCTACCTTGCTAAAGGAATACGCGGACGTATTCCCTGAAGAGCTGACAGAACTCTCACCTCAAAGAGAAGTGGATCATGAGATCAAGTTAGTACCAGGAGCTGCGCCAATTGCAAAGAGACCTTATATAATGTCCATACCAGAAGAAATTGAGCTGAAGGAACAACTCAAGCAACTGCTAGATCAGGGCTACATCCGGCCTAGCAGTTCACCATGGGGAGCTCCAGTACTATTCTAGAAAAAGAAAGATGGGACACTTCGACTATGTATTGATTACCGAGGGTTGAATCAATCAACAGTCAAGAACAAGTACCCTATCCCTAGAATAGATGAGCTTCTTGATCGTCTTCAGGGTGCAAAGATCTTCTCCAAGATTGATCTCAGGTCAGGTTACTATCAGATAAGGATCAAGGAAGAAGATATCCCCAAGACTGCCTTCAATACAAGATATGGGCACTTTGAGTTTCTAGTTATGTCATTCGGACTTACAAATGCACCTGCCACCTTCAACACGTTAATGCAGGATATCTTTAGGCCATATCTTGATGATTTCGTGCTTGTCTTCTTCGACGATACTTTAGTCTATTCTAAACATGAAGAAGATCATGAACCCCAACTTTGGATTGTCCTTGAGACAATGAGGTCACATAAGCTGTATGCTAAGATGAAGAAGTGTGCATTCTTCAAACGTTAGATTGAATATTTGGGATTCATAGTATCAGCGGAAGGAATCTTAGTGGACCCAGCCAAGGTCAGAGATGTGCTCGAATGGCCAATACCAACATCTTTCAAAGAAATACACAGCTTTCAAGGATTGACAGGATGGTATAGGTTCTTCATAAAAAACTATGCTTTGATTGTAGCACCCCTAATGGACTTATTGAAGAAGCAAACTTCCATTTCATGGTCAACTCCCGAACAAAATAGCTTCGACAGATTAAGCAAAGTTTGGTATCAACACCTATTCTAAAACTTCCAGACCTCAATACAGAGTTCGAGGTAGTAACTGGTGCTAGCATACTTGCTTTGGGGTGTGTACTCATGCAAGAAGGTCATCCTGTAGCATACTCTTCAAGTAAATTGAAGAGTCATGAGAAGAATTATGCTACACATGATCTGGAATTGCTACCTGTCATCCATGCTCTAAAGCTTTGGAGACACTAACTGTTGGGTAACAAGTTTACACTAGTAACTGACCATAAGGGTCTCAAATGGATCTTTACCCAGAATGAGCTCAACATGAGGCAACGTCGATGGATTGAAGTGTTGGAGGAATATGACTTTGAAATCAAGTACCGACCAGGAAAAGAGAATGTAGTTGTCGATACACTTAGTCGCAAGGCATTCCTTAATTCCCTAATCTTGCAGAATCCATCAACAGCCAGATCTCTAGCTACAAAAGTATCTATGCCAAACAACCCAATACTTGAGTTAGCTAGAGAGGATGCATGACATGATCCGGCCTACCAAAAAATGCTAAGGGAGATCTCTATCAGAGATCAGAACCAAAAGCTGCACGCAAATCTCTATTAATAGTGGACTTGTTTACTATAGAACAAGGCTGTGTATACCAGCGAGTCAGTCACTTAGACAGAAGATATTGTGGGAAGCTCATGATTCCCCTTTCTCAGGACATCCTGGCTATGCCAAAACTCTTAATGCAGTTAGGAAGAGCTACCATTGGGAGAGGCTTAAAGGTGACGTTCTCAAATATGTCACCGAGTGTTTGTCTTGTCAACGTATCAAAGCCGAACATGTCAAGATGCTAGGGAAACTACAACCGCTTAACATTCCCCAAATGAAATGGGAATTCATCAGTATGGACTTTGTTGTAGGCCTACCCCAAGTCCAGGGAGGATACAACTCCATCATGGTTGTGGTTGACATGCTTACTAAGGTTGCACACCTTATTCCAATAATAAAGACAAACTATAAAGCCTCAGACATTGCAAGATTGTTTATCAGGGAGATATTCAAGCTACATGGTTTACCTAGAATAATCATTAGTGATCGTGATTCTCTCTTCACCTCACACTTCTGGATTGCTATCTTTGAAGCATTGGGACTCAACTCGGTTTTAGCACTGCTTACCATCCCCAAACGGATGGCCAAACAGAGCGGGTAAATCAAGTCATCGAGGATATGCTAAGGGCATACTGTTGTCGAGAGCCAAAGAGGTGGATTCAATACTTGCCTTTGGTTGAATTTGCCTACAATACTTCTTACCAGCAAAGCATTCAGATGACCCCTTTCCAAGCATTGTATGGTCATGACTGTCGAAGTCCCCTAAACTTCTCAGATCCAACCATAAGGGTTGAAGCTTCAAGGCAAATGTTGGAAGAGATGGATGACCAAGTAAAGTCAATAAGAAAGGACATCCAAGCTGCCAAGGATAGACAGAAGGCATACACGGATTTGAAGCATCAAGATAGAATCTTCAAAGAAGGAGACATTTTCTTCATTCGCATACATCCTAAGAAGAGTTTCCTATCCTTAGGAGATTACAAGAAGCTGAGTCCAAGGTATTGTGGACTGTACAAGGTCCTCAAATGCCTAGGACCCAATGCTTATAGATTGCAACTCCTTGAGAACCTAAAGGTTCACAATGTATTCCATATCAGTCTATTGAAGAAATATGTACCTAATCCTAACCATGTACTCAATGACCAACAAGTTGTAATGCCTAGTCAAGGAGTCCTTGAACTAAGGCCTAACAGGATCTTAGACCTTAGGGAGAGACAATTAAGATCTAGAACCTTGAGAGAATGCCTCGTCCAGTGGAAAGATTATCCTGAAGAGGATGCCACTTGGATAGATAAAGGCACTCTCAACCATCAATATCCCCAGTTTATCTCAAGATGAGGACATCTCGATTCCTCTAAGGGGGAGAGAATGTAACAACTCTGAAAGGATAAATAGACCATTCGCATATGAAACCCTCTTAAGGGTAGGATAATGATAGGGATAATTGCTTTTAATGATATAAAAGAAAAAAAATTTAAATTTCCCTCTCCTCCAGCCGCCGACAGTCAAGCTGGAGGAAGAGGGGGATTAGTAAGTAGGCAAGCTCCTTGCTGGAGCTTGCCAAGGGCAATGATACGTGCCCGTCGACACGTTAGGAGAGGGAGGATCCCCCCTCCCCTTCCCTATTTGAACCTTGGGCTGCTGCCGCTTGGAGGAGGATGAAGGGAGTGCTTCCGCCACTCTGAGCAATCGATGTGAGAGAGAGAGGGCTTGAGGGAGCACTCTGCACACGGAGGAGGGTTGCTGAACCGCCGCACTGTCGCCTAAATTCGCCATCGACTGATGGCCTTAATACCCCCCCTCCCACGTAAGCTTCTGGAAGCTTAGAAGCTTCCAAAGGGGGGGCCTTCTTAGCTCCCTTTTTCTTTGGCTTCAAAACCACTCATCCTCCCCCGTGTTTTAACCCCCTTAAGCCCCCTTTCCCATGGTAGTTGGAACCACCCTCCCATGTTTTAATAATTTCTTTTAGCCCCCTTCCCTTGTGCCATTTTGGAACCCCCGTATTTCAACCCTTAAGCCCCTTCCCTTTGGGTTTGAAACCCCCTCCCCCGTGTGTTTAAATTCCCTTATCTTCCTTCCCTTGTGGTATATTGAAACCCCCTATCGTAAAAACCCCCTTAAGCCCTTCCTTTGTGCTCTTGAAACCCCATGCAAAATACCCTTGGAGATTTGTTCTTTTTCCCCACTCGTAAAAGAGAAGAGAGTGTTGAGGGCTTTTAACACCTCCCTTTCCCACTCAAAAACCCTCATAAGGGATTCCACACTTTATTTATTCCCCATTTGTGCAAGCCATTATAAGGCCATTAAGCCCCTCCCATGGCTTTAATGGGTCTTATTTGCAAAAGATTTTGAAACACCCATTCTTTCAAAATCCCTACTTCAAGGAGGGAGCCTTCTAAAACTACTTTCCACGGACGGTGCAAGGGAGCCATAGTGGAATTCCAAAGAGAGTTGTAAAGCTACTTCCATGACGGAAAGACTACAATTGCGATGCCTCCTAAGAAAGTCCAAGGCGCAATCGCGGGAGGGTCGTCTCCTGGCATCCACGTGGATATCTCCCCCCAAGCCCAGGTTTTCCTTCCTAATTTTTATTTGATATTGTTATAATTCAATCATGCAAGGTTAATTGTTAGAAACAGGATATAAATTTTGTCCTAAATGCTCACGACAAAGGAACTTAGTCATTAATACTTTCAATAAAACATGCAAAATAAAGGAAGCATAAATGCATTTCTAGCAAATAGCTTTATGCATTGAAATGAATTATAAACTAGATTATTGTCCATTAAAATAGTATACTTCATTTAAGCCTAGAAGTGTAAACTGCATATCGCACTATTAACCCATATCCTCTTCGCAATGAATCATCATGGAAAGTGCAAAGCATGAAATGATCCTTACAATGCGTAAATCTAGTTAATTATCGTTTGTCAACTGCATAAATTATCAAAGAAAAGGTTGCCTGTTAGCATGAATTTTTTTCGCAAGATTATAGAAAGATTAGTTGGAATTAACCTAATCTATGCCTGACCTTAAATCGACAAGTTAGGGTTGAAATAGCAATTTACGCATAGACAACAAATCATGTGGAAACGATCTCGAAATTATCTTCTAGAGTTAAACAAATCGGCATAAGTTTAAAACACCTAAACCGCAGAGTATTCGTTTAGAATGAATTAAATTCCAAAAAATTCACTAGGAAATAATACGTGACCTAATTGTTACGTATCGCTAAAATTGAAACTCCTATACGCAAAATACTTGCCCACATTCACCGAATGTAGGGACAGTGAAACATATTTGGAAAGTGAACTAGGGTTTGTCCCTAAGAATCTTTCGAGATGGAACTTGGAACTCTAGGATAGACGACGTCAGCCTAATGTAATCAGGAACAGATTGTTTTGTAACTCCATTCAATGCGACACTTGTGCAACAAGTGTGGAGTCATATGATCTTGTGATTGGATCACAATGGAATGGCCAAATTCTCGCAACAAGGTTCGCAGGTCCTTACATAAGTTATGTTGCAAGAGGTTGAATAATCATCCTAATTTAGTATATTTCTTGAGTAAAGAAGATTGATTGGAAATTAAAGACCAACCGATAAACTGAAATAACCAATGAACTTAAGGTTTGACCAAGTCGGGTTAATAGGGTACGCCTTGATCCAAGATATAGGGGATCTTGCCAAGCTGCAAGTCATCCCAGATCGAGTGCTGGATGCATTCGAAAGGAAGGATTCATTCCTTAGCAGTTTGCCAACAAAAACTATCAATGGGAATGTTTGTGATGGCTACAGATTCGAGAGCACTGTTTGGCTTTGTTTGATCAATGAATTAAAAGATAAATGGATATCTATACTTCAGGTTGAAGGCCTGAAGGGAGAGGCAGCTTTAGTTACCCCCGACTGCCTGCCTGACCCTAACCAAGGGGGTTGTTAACTGCGCCGGGAAAGTGGACCGAACCCGCCCAAGAGGTCTCTCCGTTGAGCACTACTTGGAGCAGGAGGATGCTTGGGTGCTAGGGGGGTCTCTGGCCGTAAATCCCTCGCCTTTCGGGCCCTGCACAAGAGGCTAACGTGACTCGGGATTGGATCTCAAGGCCCGCATACTAGTCTATGGGCGGAAACTTGGATTAGTGATCCTTGTGGATTGCTCGATAGCCTTTGGGCGGATTGTGGATAAGCCTACAGGCTAGACTCTCTATATTTCAAAGATAAATATGATAACTTGTTAATAAGAAACTTGTTTGATATTGTTTTTCTATGTCAAGTGATAAGATTACATAAAGGAACCAGTGCCTAACGGGTTAATTAAAGAAGCTAGTTGTTACATGTCCAACTAATGTGTTAGGTAATTAAATAACTAAAACAACCCAAGGAAAGTGCGGAGGATGGGCCATAGGTCCGCCGTCCTACGGATGGGTGGTCCCGGTTGGCCGGGAACTTTTCTCAAATCACGATGGATAGCGTGAAGATCGTCAAAGAACACGAACAACAAAAGTGTTGACCTAGAGTTATGATTGAACCCGATTTACATCGTTTTAGGGGAATAGAATGGGACTATGTCTTATGGCAGAGAGGTTGAGCTTTGCATCCCTCTAGTTTCCCATTCTCCTTGAACCAAGTATAGTGTGAATCCGATTCGGACCTGGCCGCTTTTTGTGTAAAGTAGTTCTCTTCGGTCCGACGCTAGTTTTCGTTAGGAAATGACCAATAAAGAAAACCCTAATTCAGGTTGATCCTAAGTGGGAACGGTCGGAATACTTCCGCTACATGGAAAACGTGGAAAGCCCTAGATCGCAAACCCCGTAACATTCCATGGGAGTGCCGGGCAGAGCTTTCTAGACATCTTTTTCAATGGACTGCTAAGATGTGTCCTGAAGATACAAGTGGACACATTACAGATGTGTAGGGCGAGTAGAGGTGGCATTGGGAAGCGTTGGAGGATAGCGTGTATTCAAGTTATCGTCAATTTTTTATGGATTCGTATCTTAGTCATGGCGCCTATATTTTGTCACGCTTATTTATCAAAGTGCTTGATATTTATTTATTATTTTTGTATGCGCATGGGTGCACGATCTAAATACTTGTATTGGACATTGTATTTGGGTACCGCCTAACTTCTTGGGCGCCCATTAGCTTTAATTCTTTATTGGCACAAAAGCAAACTCAAAAGCTAAAGCGTACTATTTTGTAATTTGGGCTATTATTTGAGCTTGAAGATGAATAATAGATTAAATACATGCTTTGTGGAGCGCTCACACAAGGCATGGGGGGATATTGCACCCAATTGGTCTCTTGTTCATGTCGTGCAAGCTTTCTTCATTGGTTTTTGTGTAAAAAGTAGAGTTCTTTTGTTCTTGGGGACTTCTGACCCTTACTACCCGTGCATACGGCGATCGATCTGTGCACCAGATACAACTTCCATCACTTCTTGTTATGCAACTATAATACATTTTCAATCTACAAGAGAGGTTGGGGATGCTCAATCAAAGTTTGAGAAGAGAAAGATTAAGCAACAAACACTATGCTTCTCGATTATAATAGGTGTCTTGTATCAGAAAGGTATCGACGAGATTTATTATCAATGTGTAGTACCTGATGAGATACCATTTATTCATGAGGAATTCCATGATTCAACATGTGGGGGACATTTTTCTGGAGGGCTTACTTCCCAGAAAGCTCTACATCCTAGATATTGGTAGCCATTGATTCTCTAAGATGCTTTCAATTATGTTAAGCATTGTAATATCTGTCAAAGATACGATGCCAAGGAGAATCATAAGTAGCTATTGAATCCTATTTTAGTTACATTACCCTTTGAAAAATGGTATATTGATTTTGTTGGACCAAAACACCCTTCATTAACTACACAGAAGTGCTATATCATTGTAGTGATGAACTAGTTTTTGAACTAGTCTAAAGCTTGAACAATGATGAAGGATAATGCTAAGGAGATGGCTATTTTTATTATGGAGCAAATTGTTTGTCGTTTTGGTACACCTAAGGAGTTAGTGTTTGACCGAGGAACACACTTTCTAAATATGTTATAGTAATATTAACGGAAGCTTTGAAGATTATACACAATAAAACCACCCCATATATAATCTTCAAGCAAATGGTCATCGAGAGTACAAATAAAGATCTTGTAGGGATCTTATCCAAGTTAGTGTCTAAAAGTACGCAAGATTGGGATAACAAATTTTATGTGGCAATTTAGGCTTATAACACGACATTTAAGAGAGCTACATGCCACACCCAGTTTAAGTTGGTATATGGGGAAGAGTGTGTCTTTTAATTGGAAATAGAATTACCCATTGTGCGATTTGCTCTCAATCATTCATTGGGTGAGGTAGAAGCATTGTAGGAAACTTGCAGATCCTTGATGGATTTCAATTGTAGATTCTATTTTATCAAGAGGTAGGGAACAAGAGAATAAAAGTGCTTTACGACCTTTGGGCTAGAAAATATAAATTTGAGAAGGCTCAATTTTGGTGTTGTACTATGATGCTCATCAGGAGCTATTTCATGGTAAACTAGAATCCAAATGGGATGGGCCATATAAAATTGTTCGTATAGGAAAGAATGGCTCTACAATCCTTTTAGCAAACTTGTAGGGGTAGAGTTTCAAATTAAGGTAAACTTTAATAAATTGAATACTCACTACCTTTAAGGGTTGACATTAGGCTTGGTGCCTATGTAGGTCCTTCAGGATTTAGCTTTAACTTGCAGTAGGTACTAAGACAATCGAATGGGAAGACTCATTCCTTATCTTGACCATCTGTATTCCGAGCAGCATTACCACCAACATTGAGTGATATGGTGGAGTAAAGATTATCATGTTATTGAGTGGCAAGATAGATATTTCATGTGGGATATTAAGGTTTACTTGCCATCATTGTCAAAGAATTCTTACAAGTTTCCCTATCGAGTTGAGCACAAGGAAGGAGGGGTTGTATCTGTTATACATCCTCTCTCTTGGCTAGACTTTGATTATCATAAGTACAAGTGAGCTAATTAGTATGGCATGGCCTATCAATGAAAATTGGGTCTCTACTTTTTATTTTGACGGCGGAGCTTCTAGAGGGCCCACTGAGCATGCAAGTGTTGATGTGGTCATTAAAATCCCCAGCGTATAGTAGTTATAACAATGGGAGAATATCTTAGCATTGCTTTTACGAATAACACAGTAGAATACAAGTCTTTAAACATGGGAGTGAATGTAGCTTGGTATGGTGGTATCCATCAGTTATTGGTAAAAGGTGATTCACAGCTAATGATCAATCAATTAAATGGGACCTATAGTGTGAGAGATTCTATTCTGTAGATATACAAGAGTGTAGCCTTGAATATGATGCATGTGTTTGAGGAAGTGACTTGTGATCTTATTCCACGATAACAGTGGAATTACTTTGTAGATTCCATGGCCAATTTAGATTTTGTTGAGGATATTTTTTCAATTGCGATCATGGAGCCCTCTTACAATTGCCTCCTAATATCAATTTAGGGCTACTTGGGGATTTCTTGCTGACACATCCTATTTTGGTTGCCACTAGTTAGTGTGAATTAGAGTCAAGTGGCAATTGATCACATTTCTATTTGATCATGGATGCATAGGATCATTCATCATTATAGTTGTCAAACACCCCTTGCTATTTATACAAGGGGTTAGCCAATAACTTGTAATTGCACTTAGTGTAGTGTTGAAGAAGCCCTCAACCTTCGTCAGATTTATTCTTTAGTAGAGTTATGATGGGACCAAGGATTTGTTTTAGAAATAGGTTGTTGAATGGTCATTTCATGAATTATTTTGTAGGCCAAGAGGGCTAGTAATTCTACAGTGAAGTGTTTTATTTTGTTAGGCCAAGAGGGCCATGTGCCTGCCTAGTGTGGGTGCGGTTAATGGCTTTTTTAAAGTTTTATGCTATAGAAATTTAGCAGAACCTAGGGGAGCATCTTAGTGGACGGAATATTATTGTGGCCAAGTCGAGGTGAAATTTTTTCTTTACAAGTACTTTCTCTCTATGCTATAAGTATTTAGGTACTTGTGGGGGATTTTTCCTCTACTGGGGATTGGAAATCAAGGCTTGAAGTCCTAGAGTTAGGTTAGTTGTGTTTGAGGGAGATCTAAGTAGTTGTCCAAAGACATTGTCAATCATTTTAAGAATTGTTTTGAAAGATGGTTCCAGTGATCGTGTTCTGCCAACCTACTAGGTAGCTGTTTCTAGGAGCTTCTATTAGTAGTGAGGTAGTTAGAGAAGCCTACCAAAGTTTTAAAAAAGAGAAAATTTTAAATATCCTTGGAATAAACATACAGAGGTTTGTAAAAAGGGGTTCTAACCCTTGAAATAGAGAAGGAAAAGAATTAAAAAAATCTTAAGAGTAGTTGATCATTGCCTTGAGACAGCTTGGTCGGTTCATGGGGACAAGTCAAAGGCCAATGCCTTGTCTTCCTAGGCATGGCATCTAGTTGGAAAAAACACTAAGAAAGGTTGGAGCAAAAACAAAAGTGAGCGCAAGAAAATATTTAAACCTTGCGAGGGCTTGGTAGGTCCTCAAGTACCAAGTTAGGATGTGAGGCTGATGCCCTATTCTCCTTGAGTGACTACACTCAACTCCCTCCTTTTTACATACATGAGTATACAAATTAGAAAGAATCATATCATAAACTGAAAATACATGTTGACCACGCTATAGGAGTCCTCGCTTACTAGTAGGAGTTCCTAGTCCATAGTTGTCATAAGTTGGATAGATGGTTCAAGCCATCATCTAGGATGACTTCTTTGATGGTTATTTTTAGCTAGTCTATGTTGGAGTAGTTGGTTAGAGACTTGCTCTAGAGCTTTGTCACATTATGCTGGACCTCTCCCTTGTGGGTTTCATGCTTTATTGTGAGAGTTGTTCTTGTGAGAGTTGTTCTTGTGCTTTATTGTGAATTCTGTTCTATGGTAGCTTGAAGCTTTTTATTGTTGTTGATTATGCAGATCAATTCAAGGGATTCGGCGAGATACGGAACTTGAAATTGTTGCTGGTTACTCACAGTTTACAGTTTTCAGACTGCATGTATGTACCCTGGCAGTGAGGTTACAGAAGCTTAAGCTGAAGCAAACACATAGTTTATGTATTGATAGTTATACCTACTGTTGAGACCACTTGTTTGTGGGTTGTTTTGGGGTGTCAGTGGGCTGAAATACCCTTTTTTTTTTGCAATTTAGTGCAGAAAACTATCATAAACTGTTACGGACTGAACTTGGTCAATCATACTTGATAGACAGTCTATTACATCATGGCTAATGCACATGGGACTGACAATATCACTCAGATAGTTGGAGAGAAGTCGGACAACAAGAACTTTGCATTATGGAAATTTAGGATGAAAAACTTTTTGCAGAGGTTACTGGGATCTATGTATAGGAGATGAGGCTGCTCCTGAGTTGCCTGCACAGAATCCAACTAATGAACAAAAAAGAGCTTACAGGCTATGGAATGAAAGAGCATGCAAGGTGCTGCATTGGTTTTCTCTATGTATATCTGATGCTATGGTAATTCAAATCACTGGATGTGAGACTCCGAAGGATGCTTGGGACATACTGATGAAAAATTATGGAACCATAACACATGCAAGGAAGATCCAGTTGAAACAGCAGTTCAACAACATGTCTAGGAATGGCAAGAGCATCCAGGTGTATACCATGGAGATTAAGACCATAGCTGATCAACTTGCTACCATTGGCTCAAGTGTATTAGAAGATGACATGATTGCTGTTGCCTTGAATGGCTTAGGCAAAGAGTACAAAGCTTTTGATAATTCCATTTCTATCAGAGAAGAGCCCCCTAGCTCGGAAGAGCTAGTTGCTTTGTTGCTGCATGAGGAAGTCAAACTTGGTTTGAATACAGGTTCCAGTGCATCTCAGAGTAGAGACACTGTGTTATACTCTAGCCAGCGTGGTAGAGGATCTAGAGGTCGTGGTTCATTTCGAGGTCGTGGTGACACTCGTAATGCTTATGGACAACAGGAGCAGTAGAGTAATTGGCATGGTGCAAATACACAAGGCCAGCATGGATCTGGCGGGTTTAGAGGCAGGGGGAGATCACCCCGAGGTAGAGGTGGTGGTTCTGGTTCATGGCAGTCATTTGATCAGTCCAACAAGGACAAGGATTGCCATTATTGTGGCTGGTATGGGCATATTGCAAAGGATTGTTAGAAAAAGCAGGGAGATATCAAGGCAAAGGGCAGACAGCATGGGCACTATGCATCTTCCAGTGGTGCTCATGATGAGCCAGTTGATAGACTCTTTGCCATGCAGCATGTATCCTGAAATGCATCGAGACATGATAGAGATGACAGATGGTACATTGACTCTGGAGCATCAAACCACATGACACCGCATGGGGAGTGGTTTGATGAGATGGTTGCAGGTACACATGGTCATGTATGTACTGGGGATGACACCCAACATGACATAAAGCATAAAGGGATTGTTCCTCTTATGATGCGTGATGGCAAGAAGAAAGGCCTACATGATGTATTACATGTACCGACCATAACGAAGAATCTGTTGTCTGTGGGTCAAATGGCAAAATAGAATTTGCAAGTGAGGTTTAACAAAGATGGGTGTTTCATTGAGGAGTATGGAAATGGCTGCAAGTTAATTGCCAAGGGCAAAAGGGATGGCAGGATGTTTACATTGGATGCGACCATTCTGGGACTTAAGGCAGCCATGTTTGCTCATGATGAGAGTGCCATTCGGGATGTAGAGATTTGGCACAAGCGGATTGGACATGTCAATGTACAAAAGCTGAAACTAAATTCAAGTATAACGATTTTGGTCATGTATGCCCTGCGTGTCAGTTTGGGAAGCAGGCACGGTTTCCTTTCATGAGACATGTAAAAAACAGCACTAGGCCTTTAGAGTTGGTGCACTCTGATGTCTGGGGTCCTTCACATAATGCTTCTTTTGGCGGTGCATGGTATTATGTCTCATTCATTGATGATTTCAGGACGTACACTTGGCCTTATATTTTGAAACATAAGGATGATGTGTTTAATGCATTCAATGACTTCAAGAAGCATGCTGAAAATGAATTGGGTTGTTACATATCATGCTTGAGATCAGATGGAGGAGATGAATATGTCTCATTACTTTGACAAGTATCTTGCTAAATATGGGATCAGAAGACAACTCACATGTAGTTATACACCGCAGCAAAACGGTGTTGCAGAGAGGAAAAACAAGGTTTTGATGGAGTCAGCTAGAGCTATGCTGAATGAAAAATGTCTGCCAAATGGTTATTGGGCTGAAGCAGTGATGACTGCTGTCTATGTGTTGAATCAAACCCCTACAGCAGGGATTCATGATGTCACTCCGTATGAGCAGTTGTATGGTCATAAACCTGATATTTCGGACTTGAAGGTATTTGGCAACATTGCATATGTGCATATACCGGATGAGAAGAGGAAGAAATTGGATCCTAAGGCACTGAAAAGTGTGTTTATAGGATATGCACAGGAACGGAAAGCTTATAAGTATTATGTACCTTCTTCGCATGAGACACTCATAAGCAGAGATGTGGTATTTGATGAGTTAGCATCCTGGTATGGGAATCCTGTTGCAGTGCCTACTGATGGCTCACCCACTATGAGTCATGTTGAAAATACTCCTGCAGAGAGTACTTCCATGAGTGGTCAGACAGGTGATGTATCATCTACAGTGAGTCCTTGGACAGGATGATTGCGAAGTGGCACTACTGCATCCACTCACACGGATATGTCAGTGAGGGGGAGAACAGATAAGGGAAAAGAAAAGGTTTTTGAAGATCTAATAGGTCCACTCACTGCAGGTTATGATTCATCTAGCAGTGATAGCTTAGACACTGAATTGGGGATTCCGTCTGTTATGACGCCAGGTGCTAGGCAGAGCCATTATGTGCTGCCTCATGAGAGGCAAGCTCACAGTGAGCCATAGCTCAGGAGATCAGAGAGGGTCAGATGACCTGTTGACAGGTATACTTACACTGGATATTCAGCCCATCATTATGCTTATATCATGAAAGTAACAGGTTTTAGAGAACCAAGTAAGTTTGATGAGGCAGTTGTAGATGAGAATTTGCATACTGCTATGGATGAGGAATATTCAGCTTTGGCTGAAAATGGTACATGGGATTTGGTACAGTTGCCTGAGGGAAAAACACCTATTGGATGCAAGTGGGTGTATAAGGTGAAATGTAAATCAGATGGATCATTGGAAAGATACAAGGCCAGGCTGGTTGCAAAAGGGTATGAGCAGCAGTATGGTCTTGATTATGAGGAGACTTTCAGCCGTGTAGCAAAGATGGCTACAGTTAGAATTGTGATTGCTTTGGCAGTAGCTAGAGGCTGGAAACTATAGCAGATGGATGTAAAGAATGCCTTTCTCAATGGAGAATTACAGGAAGAGGTTTACATGGAACAGCCTGAAGGCTATGTGCATCCAGAATTTCCAGCACATGTATGTCGGCTGAAAAAGGCATTATATGGGCTGAAACAGGCACCCAGAGCATGGAATACTCGCATCAGCAGTTATTTGCAGCAACATGGTTTCCGATTGGGAGATGCTGATCATAGTCTGTTTGTGAAGAAGACAGATAGTGGCTATGTTTTCCTAAATGTCTATGTTGATGACTTAATCATTACAAGAGATGATGAAAATGTGATTGTTGAAATAAAGACATGTTTACAGGCTGAGTTCAAGGTCAAGGACCTTGGAGAGCTGAAATATTTTTTGGGGATTGAGGTTGTCTCTACACCTCAAGGCATATGGCTGCTACAGAAGCAGTATGCTCATGACATGTTACAGAAATATGGTATGGCTGATTGCAAGCCTATGGATACACCTTTAGAGCAGAATGTCAAGCTGTAGATTGATGTTGGGACAAAGATTGAGAATGTTACTATGTACAGTCAGATGGTAGGCAGCTTGATCTATCTCACGATCACTAGACCTGACTTGAGTTATGTTGTGGGGCTGATCAGTTAGTTCATGCAGAAGCCTCGCAAACCACACTTGGATGCAGTCAAGAGAATTCTGAGATATGTAAAGAGTACCATAGATCATGGGTTGTTTTATGCATATGGGAAACCCCTTGACTTGATGGGGTACGCTGACTGGGTTGGTTACACGTATGACAGGAGGTCAACCAGCCGCTATGCATTTGGAATGGGTAGTAGCATGATTAGTTGGTAGAGTACGAAACAGCCTACAGTTGCATTGTCCAGTACGGAAGCAGAGTATCGTGGTGCGGCCTTAGCGTCCTGTGAAGCTAAGTGGTACAGAAGTTGCTGAATGACTTGCACTTGGACAACAAAGTCAAGCTGCATTGTGACAATTTGAGGAGTGTCATGTTAGCAAGAAATCATGTTTATCATGTAAGATAAAAACACATTGAGGTTCACTACCATTTCATCAGGAAAATGGTTTTAGCAGATCAGATTGACTTGGAGCATGTGAAGATTGAAGACCAGGTAGCAGACATCTTTACCAAATCACTTGGTAAAGATAAGTTCATTCACTTTAGACAGCTACTTGGAGTGATATAGATGATTTGAGTTTTGTTTTGAGCTTGAGGGGGAGTGTTAGAAATCAAGCTCACCGTCAGTATGTCTTTATCTATGACCGACATCTATGATAGCTAGAGTGTGCAGCTGTCTACATGTGACTACATTAAATAAGTTGGGTTAGTAGTCAGTTAGTGACCTGACTAGAGTTAGTCTATCTAGTCTACACCTACACTAGGTCACTTTATCTTTGCTGTGTGTGTTACTTAGTTAGAAAAATAATCATGGAAGAAAGCTATGGAACTTGAAGATTCATGACAATGGAACTAGATCTCTTTATGGATATGCTTGAAATAGATACCTTTCTCATGGAACTTCATCATCAGGGCATCCCTCTTTTTATTTCTCTCTTCCTCTTTATTTCTTTTTCCCCCTCTCTCTCCCTCTTTGTTTCCCTCCCTCGTTTTCTCTCTCCTTTACTCTATCTATTTTTCATTTTTCTCCCCCTCTCTCCATTTTTCTTTCTCTCTTTGTTTCTATCTTCCTATCCCTCCACTCTTCTCTCTGTTTCTCGATCTCCCTCCCTCTCTCCCTCTCCTTCAGTGCATGTCTCCACAAACAAAAATAAAGAGAAAAAATAAGAAAATAGAAAAAAAAGAGAGAGGCAATGTCTCTCTCTCTCAATGCATCTCTCTCTCCCTCCTCTATTTTCTTCTCTCTCTCTCTTTCTCTCTTTCTCTAGTTTTCTCTCCCCTCCCTTTCTATTCCTCTCTCTCCCTTCCTCTACTTTTCTCTTCCTTCTTTATCTACTTCTCTCTCCTTTCCTCTCTATTTCTATCTCCTCCCTCTTTATATCTCTCTCCCTATTTCTCTCTCTTCTCGCTGTCGTGTTGCTGCGCATCCGAGTCGTATACACCTCCATTTCTTTTGTTGTGCATTTGTGTTAATTTCTGCGTGTGATTCATTGTTTGTGTGATGCATTTCGATAAACCACATCCAATGTATATATTCCCTTAGTGCATGTGTATGATTTTGTTTGGATGCATGATGTGTGTGTATTAGAAAAATATGAAAAACTGATGCCAAAGGATCTTTGTCCTGCTGCTATTTGTTCTAGTTTTGTGTGCAATGACAGTCTTTAAGATCACCACATGCTACACATCTCGGTATGAAGGTCAAAAACCAGGAACTTCAGGGTTGAGGAAAAAGGTTACTGTTTTCAAGCAACCAAATTATTTACACAACTTTGTGCAAGCAACAATCAATGCACTACCTGTTGAAAAAGTAAAAGGGTCAACAATTGTTGTCTCTGGTGACGGCCGATACTTTTCGAAAGAAGTGATTCAGATCATAATAAAGATTGCTGCAGCAAATGGTGTGAGCCAAGTGTAGGTTGGGCAAAATGGGCTGCTGTCAACACCAGCTGTTTCAGCTGTCATCAGGAACAGAGCTGATTTTAATGGTGAAAAAGCTTATGGTGCTTTCATTTTGACTGCAAGTCACAATCCAGGTGGTCCTCATGAGGACTTTAGAATAAAATACAATACTAAAAAATGGTTTTTGATTTCGATGGCTAAAAATGATGCTGGGTTAGATATTTTTGGGCAATGTGACACGCAGTGAACAAGAAAAAGAAAAACTAAAAACAGAGGAGAAAAGGAAAGGGAAGACTAATTTGGGGAGGGAGGCGCCATTGGGGGATTTCTGCCCATGGTCACGAGGTAAAAGCAGAGTTAAATCGGAAGCATCAATATGGTCCAAGCTATGAAAGGCAGTGGTAATCAGAGCTTCTGAAAACCTGACATATGGTGGAGGGAAGGACTTTGACATGGGCTCACTGTCTTTGAGTTGTACATCCTCCGAAGGACTTCTATGTTGACCATTGCTGATGTCTGCGAGACCAGAACAGGCCACCAGGGAACAGGGGAACCGAGTAACGAAGCAGCAAGCTTTTCTTATTTTGTTTTTTTTTTAAAATCAAATACAAAAGGGGAAGGAAGGACAGACAATGAAGGTGACGATGGATTTCCATTGAAGACATCAAAGATGAAGCTGTCGATGAAGGATAATACAACAAATTGGTGACAAAGAACAAGAGACAACAAGATGATGTAGCAACAGAAGAATGAGAAGACCGGTGGAATTACTGAGACGACGAGCAATAGCGGTTGACAAAAGGCAAGCTCTGCCACATGGAGATGCTCAAAGATTAGCAACGAAGAAGTTCAAGGTGACGAAGCTGTCAACGTGACGTAGAGAGTCAAATGAAACACCGACTTGCAATCAAAGAAGATGCTGCAATTAGTCCGAGAAGATGGAGTCACTGCGACATCTGGTGAAGACAAATGTGAAAAAAGAAGGAAGATAAGGAGAAGGTGATTGACAGAGATGAGCAGACCTAGAAGTAAGCAATAAGCTGGTGGCCAGCGACCAGAATAGGGCTCGAATTGAGGCCCTAGACATGGTGCATGGAGCTATGAACTTCTAGTGACTTGCAACATTCTGAACTGCCTTGCCTTCTCCTTTTTTGTCGTCTGTTGCCTATCATTTTTCTTCCGTATGCTCTGGACCTTCCTATCCCAAAGGATCAATGGAAGCCTCTCTGAACAACAAAAAGAGATCATAAAGCCAGATTTTCCTGTAACTGAAACTGTAAGGATTTTTGTGGAGTTTGAGCGTGCTGAGCAGGCTATTAAGGAATTAGTGAGCTTGAATGGGAGATATTTTGGGGGTAGAGTTGTAGCAACCAATTTCTATGATGAGGAGAGGTTCAATGTGAATGAACTGGCACTACTTCTTGGAGAGATACCAGCACTGTGCAACCTGGAGTCTCTAAGTCTGTCCAATCAGACAACTTGTCACTGGGAACTTCAAAGGAAATCTTCATATCTGGGATTTAGAGAAATCAAACGTGCCTATAATGGTGATATAAAACTATTTGATTTGAAGAAGTGCAAAGTTAGATGTGAAACCAGCACAGATAATGGGGTATGCAGTGTCCAGTTTGATTGTAAAGACATAAAAATGAACAAATGTGCTACAACCACGTTGGAATCAAAATTTCATGTGTTTGACCTCCGAATTCAACATCCAGAAAAAGGGATTGCTGCCCATAGAACTTCATCGTATTGGCATTGTATGGATTTCTTAGAATTGATCACAGGGATTGCTGCCTAGCAGAACTCATCAAGCCTATGTGCCAATGGCAAAACTGTTCTCGAACACCTAAATGCAAAGTTGGTTATGAGATACTACAGATTTTTCTGAACATGGACCTCTTGTAAAGTACTTGACAAGCAATATAGTGATCTTTGACATCAAATATTGAGATCTTCTTGTTAGCCCCTTTCCTTGCTGTATCTTGAACCCCGTGTTCTGCAGCCCTTGCGTGAACTCTACGACATTTCTGGTGAACCCGACGTGAAAGTGTTGCATCACTTTTCAACAAGATGGGAGACTCGCAAGAAGAGATGACAAATGATAATGTCATGAAGAACCTGTTTCAGTCATTTACCATGTATATGCAGCAGCAAGCTCATGCAAAACGAGACAGTGATGCTATGGATGCCTTAAAAGCTGTCCAACAGGAGTTGAAGCAGTTTAATGGCCAGCAAGTGTCAACTTACCTGCATTTATATGAAGAAAAGATGAAGTTTTTTGGGGTTTCTCAAGATGTTTGGAGCCGCTACTTCTTGCGGATTGTGGTGCGTACTCTTGAAGGTCGAATTGCAGAGATTCAAGAAGCACATGCAGGTTGGACTGAATTTAAGAAGGCATTAAAAGATGAATATTTCCTGGAAGATACAGGTCTTATGAATCACAGGAATTTTTTAGCAGATGCTGATTTACAGGAAAAGTTGGATGATCTTTTGGAAGATCAAGCTACTGATTCAGGTTTAAAGACTGAGTGGAGACATGTCATTGATGCTGTGAATGCTCTTGTTAAGAAGCAGCGCAGGAGAGTCAGATTGCATCGAAATACAGGATCAGTTCCTGAGAAATCCTTGGAGACTTCTTCTTCTACCCCTGCTGCAACTTCTTTGCCTAAGCCTACTCCTCCTGTTGTGAATCCACCAGTTCCTGCTGCTCCAGTGCCCTTATCTGTAGATGATGTTATTAAAGGCTTGGCAGATTTGACGATTGAAGCAGTCAAAGCTGAAGTTGGTATGTTAAAGGAGCAACTTATGTCAGTACCTGCTATAGCACCTGCTCCAATGACTGATTTTCTAGCTGGTCAAAGAAAAGGGCGACGATGTATTTGGTGTGATAGTACAGAGCACCAACACTGCAGAGATTGTGATGCTTTTCAGGAAGCACGTAAGAAGAATGTAGTGTTCTGGGGACAAGATGGGAAGATATGGTTGACAGAGACTAGCGCTCCTCTTGACACGAACTTCGGTAAGGGAGGTATGAAGAAGCTTGTTGATGATATGGCTGCGCGATCAGCTTATGTGAGTGTTAGAGGAGATGCTTCAGCTTTTGGAGTCCAGCTTGAGCAGAAATCTGATGGAGACTCTGCTTTATGGTCTTCTGCCTTGGAGATAGCAAGAAGAGGGAAAGTTCAGGCATCTACTATGACTTGTGTGGGCTCCAGCATCCGAGGAGAAACAGGATGGGATTCTCCTATTGACAGGTATTCTATTTTTGCTTATATGGCTAAAACGCAGGGTTTAGATGCCATGGTTGAGGAAAAAAGAAGAAGAGATGAGGAAGGTCCTAGCTCCTCCAAAAAGACTAGAGGGGGTGACTTTGTTTCACCACCTGTTACAGCTCCACCTATGTCAAATTCTCCAGCTCATTCAGGTCCTGATCAACCAATGGGAGACAAGCAGAAAGAAAAGAGGCAACCAAGAAAAGAGCCAGGATTCAAGCTCTTGTCAGATCTTGAAATGCAAACGGATATGAGTAAGATTTTTCATGAAAGAATTTTAAATAGTGAAGTTACTTTTACTGTTGGAGAAGCTCTTGGGATTGCTAGAAGAGAAATACAAGATCAGATGCAGGATCTTTTGCGGAGGAAAGGACATGCGATGGAAGGACTTGCTTTACAGGGATTGTGGCATGGAGCTCTTGGGGAAGAGCATGATGATGTAGTGATGGTTGAGAATGCTTCTGTTAATCCGCAATTGGAGAAAATAGTGCAGCCTATGCAGTACGAAGATGATGAGACCCCTATTCTCATTCCTCGTAGCCATTTTTCACGAAGTCATTGGGCTAGAGCGACCACTGAGACAGTGGTAAGGATTGGAGAGAAACAAATTCCATTGATAGCTTTAGTTGATCACGGTTCTGAGATTAATCTTATTGCTCGAGGTGTTTATGAGAGTGGCAAGTGGCCTATGGATGCAGAGCATGGCTGGCGCATGAGAGCCGCCAATAATACTTCTGGTGATATGTATGCTGCTTGTCCGAGTATCAGAATTTCTATTGGTAATGTTGAAGAGGATTATCATTGCTTTGTTCAGGATTCATGCTCTTATCCGATTATTCTTGGACAGCCTTTCATTTCAGAAGCTAGAATGGAAACAAAAGTGATGGATGACCGGTCAGCTTATGCGCGGATACGCAGTAAATATGGTATGCGAGCTGTTCAGTTTATGACTGTTGGGGTAAATCATCCGAGAAACAGGGACTCCTTGCGTGACGCACCACTACCTGCGAAGGAGTTGGATTTTCATTAGGTACCGCTATCTTGCGAGACGCCAGTGGTACAGAGCGGAGAAAAGAGGAGATCTCGCCTCCTGGCAGCCAGTCTTTCTCCAATAATTTTGTTGGTTTTTCTTCAGATAGTTCAGTGAGTTATCAGAAAATTTCAGATTTGCCTAGAGCTGCCAGGCAGTACATTGGTCGTAAGGAGAAAGAGTTGAAGAATGCAGGTATTTTGCAAGCAGAAGAGCATGTGGATGGATTGTATGAAGGAATGTCTTATGCAGATACTTTGTTTGAGATGAGAGCAATGCTGAAAACTGATGTATGTAAGGGTTCAAAGATCATACCTGTGCAAACCTTGGATATGTTTCAGGAAATTTCTGGTTTTATGCTACAAACAGAGTTAGAGGCTGAGAAAACTCAGCAAACTGAATTTATGGCTGATCTTGATCAGCTAACAGAATTGTAGAGGGCTGAATCCATTCAGCCAACAGAGTTGAATGTAGAAAAATTTTTGCATACAGAGTTTCAGGATGCATCTATGCAGTCCATAGAGCCGAGGGCTGAATCCATTCAGCCAACAGAGTTGTAAGCAGAAAAATTTCTGCATACAGAGTTTCAGGCTGCACCCATGCAGTCCATAGTGCGAAAGGCTGAAATTTTTCAGCCAAAGAGTTGAAAGATGCTGAAAATTTGCAGAAATTGCAGCAAAGAAAAGAGTGCTTAAATGATGCCAAGGTTGACACAAAATATAAAACAGTTGATAAGAAGGTTAAGCCGGTTGCATGCCCGCTTCCTTCTGATAGTGATGAACAAATTGAAAAAGCTATGAAGCAGCCTATGTTGAGGAACCGTGCAAATATTGGACATAAGTTTACTGCTGAAACTCTTGCAGAATTGAAGATAGGAAATGACGATTTTTTGCTTCCAGTGGAAAAAGAAAGTTTTAGAGAGATGCTTGGACGTCATGGCAAGGCATTTGCTTTCTTTCCACATGAAATTGGTTGCATTAGTCCCGAATTGGTTGCACCCATGGTCATCTTAACTGTTCCTCATGTACCATGGAATATACGTCCTATACCTGTGCCTAAAGCACACTTGCCAAAGCTGATAGAGTTGCTGAATGAGAAGATTAAAATGGGGATTTTGGAACCCTCTTCTGCACCCTATTCTAACAGGTGGTTTACTGTACCAAAGAAGAATGGTACTTTGAGATTTATTCAGGATATGCAGCCCGTGAACAAAGTGACAATCAGGAATGTGGGAACAGGTCCAGTTGTGGATGAATTTGCTGAGGCTTTTGCAGGACGAGCCATCTATTCACTAGGTGACTTGTATTCAGGTTATGATCAGTTTCAGCTTGCCTTGGAAAGCAGGGATATTACTACTATGCGGACACCTATTGGTCTTGTGAGGATGTGTACCTTGCCTCAAGGTGCCACAAACTCAGTTGCTCATATGATGAATGCTATGCATAGAGTTCTATGAGACTATATTCCGCAGTATACCATGCCTTTTCTAGATGATGTGCCTATTAAGGGTTGTGCAGAGGAAGAAAAGAATGAAAGTCTTGATTTACGTGGATGTAGACAGTTTGTGGCTGACCACTTGATTGCTTGTGAGCAAATATTGACACGATTAGAGGAGGTAAATTTGACACTTTCAGGGCTGAAATCTGTCTTTGGTGTTAATGAAGTTATTATAGTTGGGCATATGGTTGGATATTATGGTAGAAAACCTTCTCCTGCAAAGGTGGATGCCATAAACAAGATTGCAGAGTATTGCTCGACTACTTCAGAGGTGCGGAGATTTGTGGGAGCTTGTGTATTTTACATGATTTGGATTCCTCATTTTGCTCATATAGCAGATGTTCTCTATCAGCTGCTTCGAAAGGGGCAGAAATTTCATTGGAATGAGAAGCATTCAAAAGCCATGCGTAAGCTCAAGAAGCTGTTGCAATCAGCTCCTACTCTACGCAAGGCGGATTATCAGTGTGGACGACCGATCATGTTGACCGTTGATACTAGCCCTATTGGCATAGGTTGGGCTGTGGGACAGGATGATGCTGAAGGAAATAGGTATGCTATCCGCTTTGGAGCTAAAGTTCTTAATGAGTGACAAAGGAGATATCCGCAGATCAAAAGAGAGTTGTGGGGAGTAGTCACTGCACTGAAGTGTGACAAAGGGTATTTTATTGGAGCTTCAATTGTTATGGAAACAGATTGTTTGCCTTTGCTTGGCATGATTACTAGTTGCTTGCTCCAGATATAGCGATGCTTCGGTGGATTGCCTATATCAAATCATTGAATCCAGAATTTCGACACATAGCAGGGAAAGATAATCCAGTTGCTGACATGCTATCTAGAGCAAGATATGAGGATGAGGAGTCAATGCTTGCAGAAGATGATGTGACAGAGTTTGCTGCTTCTTTCCTTGTTCATGATTGTCATGTATCTACTGTTGAAGCCTTTATTGAAGAACTTTATGTTGATGAGTGGCTGCAAATTGGACAGTATCTAAGTTCATTGACTCGAAGAGCTGATTGGACAGATGATGAATTCAAGAAAATCAGAAGGAAGGCTTATGGGTATTTCTTGAAAGATGGTTTTCTTTGGAAGCATCCAAAGAAGAGAGGAGGCTTGCCCTTGAGAGTAGTTTGTGATGTAGCGATGCAAATACAGATTATGCGAGAGTTTCATGAGAGCTCATGGGCTGGACATAGAGGTGTGTGGGCTACCTATGAGAAAATCAAAGAAAGATACTAGTGGAAAGGAATGTATAAAGATGTTTCTCACTTTGTGGAGACTTGCAGGGACTGCTAGCTTTACTCTTTAGTGCGACATCGTGATGAGTTGCATCCGACTTATCCACTATGTATGCATTATAAGTGGGTGGTAGACTTGGTTACTTTGCCAGTGGGACTTTGGCAGATGAGATATCTTGACTTGGCTAGGGAGGATCTTACAAACTATGTTGAAGGCAGATCTTTGCGGACGAAGACCACCACTACAGTATGTAAATTCTTATTGGAAGAAGTATTTTCCAGGTATGGATGTATAGGCAAGATTACAGCTGATCGTGGAGAGCTAGATGCAGATGAAGCTAGAGAATTCTTCTCACGGCTTGGGATTAAATTGGCTCTTACTACTGCCTATGATCCAGAGGGAAATGGCAAAAGTGAATGAGGACATCCGCCAATAGTTAAAGCATTAGCAAAAGCTTGCAGAGGTCGAATTGGAGATTGGCCGAGATTACTACCTTTTGCATTGTGGGCTGATCGCTCTACACATAGTGTGACTACTGGATACATGCCTGCGGAGTTGATGTATGGGCAAAAACCTGTCATGCCTACTGAAATTTGTGCTCTCACTTGGAGTGTTCTTCCGTGGCATGAGAATTTATCAAGGGAAGAGCTTTTAGCCCTTCGGATTCGTCAACTAGAGAGAAGGACAGAAGATGTGCAGCTAGCAGTTGATCGTTTAAAGGCAGCCCATCTCAGAAATAAGGACAGGTTTGATTTAAGGCATCGCTTGAGGCCTAGAGCCATAAAAGAAGGAGATTGGGTTCTAGTCTATGACAGTAGTCTAGAAAATCAGCATAGTAGCATGAGAAAAATGGTTCAAAGATGGTTTGGACCGTATGAAGTGAAACAGGTTTTTGACAATGGTACCTATGAGCTGGCTGAATTAGATGGAACAGTATTGAGAGTGCCTATTGCTGGAAAACGAGTCAAGATTTTCAAGAGAAGAGAAGATGAAGAATATGCACTTGAAGCATTGACAGAAGAAGAGCAGGTAGAAGAAAGTCAAGCAGAAGAAACAGAGAACATAGATGATGAAGCTGATGGAGAAACAGGTCTACTAGAAACAAAAGATGGACTCGACCTGTTTGTGGACTTGAATGATCTTGGATAGTTGGCACATCCGGAGGATGTGCAGGTTTAGAGGGGGTGGATGTCGTGTTGCTGCGCATCCGAGTCGTATACACCTCCATTTCTTTTGTTGTGCATTTGTGTTAATTTCTGCGTGTGATTCATTGTTTATGTGATGCATTTCGATAAACCGCATCCAATGTATATATTCCCTTAGTGCATGTGTATGATTTTGTTTGGATGCATGATGTGTGTGTATTAGAAAAATATGAAAAACTTATGCCAAAGGATCTTTGTCCTGCTGCTATTTGTTCTAGTTTTGTGTGCAATGACAGTCTTTAAGATCACCACATGCTACACATCTCGGTATGAAGGTCAAAAACCAGGAACTTCAGGGTTGAGGAAAAAGGTTACTGTTTTCAAGCAACCAAATTATTTACACAACTTTGTGCAAGCAACAATCAATGCACTACCTGCTGAAAAAGTAAAAGGGTCGACAATTGTTGTCTCTGGTGACGGCCGATACTTTTCGAAAGAAGTGATTCAGATCATAATAAAGATTGCTGCAGCAAATGGTGTGAGCCAAGTGTAGGTTGGGCAAAATGGGCTGCTGTCAACACCAGCTGTTTCAGCTGTCATCAGGAACAGAGCTGATTTTAATGGTGAAAAGGCTTATGGTGCTTTCATTTTGACTGCAAGTCACAATCCAGGTGGTCCTCATGAGGACTTTAGAATAAAATACAATACTGAAAAATGGTTTTTGATTTCGATGGCTAAAAATGATGCTGGGTTGGATATTTTTGGGCATTGTGACACGCAGTGAACAAGAAAAAGAAAAACTAAAAACAGAGGAGAAAAGGAAAGGGAAGACTAATTTGGGGAGAGAGGCGCCATTGGGGGATTTCTGCCCATGGTCACGAGGTAAAAGCAGAGTTAAATTGGAAGCATCAATATGGTCCAAGCTATGAAAGGCAGTGGTAATCAAAGCTGCTGAAAACCTGACATATGGTGGAGGGAAGGACTTTGACATGGGCTCACTGTCTTTGAGATGTACATCCTCCGAAGGACTTCTATGTTGACCATTGCTGATGTCTGCGAGACCAGAACAGGCGGCCAGGGAACAGGGGAACCGAGTAACGAAGCAGCAAGCTTTTCTTATTCTGTTTTTTTTTAAAAATCAAATACAAAAGGGGAAGGAAGGACAGACAATGAAGGTGACGATGGATTTCCATTGAAGACATCAAAGATGAAGCTATCGATGAAGGATAATACAACAAATTGGTGACAAAGAACAAGAGACAACAAGATGATGTAGCAACGAAGAATGAGAAGACCGGTGGAATTACTGAGACGACGAACAATAGCGGTTGACAAAAGGCAAGCTCTGCCACATGGAGATGCTCAAAGATTAGCAAGGAAGAAGTTCAAGGTGACGAAGCTGTCAACGTGCCGTAGAGAGTCAAATGAAACACCGACTTGCAATCAAAGAAGATGCTGCAATTAGTCCGAGAAGATGGAGTCATTGCGACATCTGGTGAAGACAAAGGTGAAAAAAGGAGGAAGATAAGGAGAAGGTGATTGACAGAGATGAGCAGACATAGAAGTAAGCAATAAGCTAGTGGCCAAGGACCAGAACAAGGCTCGAATTGAGGCCCTAGACATGGTGCATGGAGCTATGAACTTCTAGCGACTTGCAACATTTTGAACTGCCTTGCCTTCTCCTTTTTCGTCGTCTGTTGCCTATCATTTTTCTTCCGTATGCTCTGGACCTTCCTATCCCAAAGGATCAATGAAAGCCTCTCTGAACAACAAAAAGAGATCATAAAGCCAGATTTTCCTGTAACTGAAACTGTAAGGATTTTTGTGGAGTTTGAGCGTGCTGAGCAGGCTATTAAGGAATTAGTGAGCTTGAATGGGAGATATTTTGGGGGTAGAGTTGTAGCAACCAGTTTCTATGATGAGGAGAGGTTCAATGTGAATGAATTGGCACTACTTCTTGGAGAGATACCAGCACTGTGCAACCTGGAGTCTCTAAGTCTGTCCAATCAGACAACTTGTCACTGGGAACTTCAAAGGAAATCTTCATATCTGGGATTTAGAGAAGTCAAACGTGCCTATAATGGTGATATAAAACTATTTGATTTGAAGAAGTGCAAAGTTAGATGTGAAACCAGCACAGATAATGGGGTATGCAGTGTCTAGTTTGATTGTAAAGACATAAAAATGAACAAATGTGTTACAACCACGTTGGAATCAAAATTTCATGTGTTTGACCTCCGAATTCAACATCCAGAAAAAGGGATTGCTGCCCATAGAACTTCATCGTATTGGCATTGTATGGATTTCTGAGAATTGATCACAGGGATTGCTGCCTAGCAGAACTCATCAAGCCTATGTGCCAATGGCAAAACTGTTATCGAACACCTAAATGCAAAGTTGGTTATGAGATACTACAGATTTTTCTGAACATGGACCTCTTGTAAAGTACTTGACAAGCAATATAGTGATCTTTGACATCAAATATTGAGATCTTCTTGTTAGCCTCTTTCCTTGCTGTATCTTGAACCCCGTGTTCTGCAGGCCTTGCGTGAACTCTACGACATCGCTTCCTCTCTTTACCTCTCTCTTCTTCCTTGTATCTCATTTTCTCTTTGTTTTTCTATTTCTCTCTCTCTCTCTCTCTCTCTATTTTTCTATTTCTTTCTATCTCTCCCTCCCTCCCTCTCCTCCCTCTCTCCTTTCTCTCTCTCCCTCACTCTTATTTTGTCTCTCCTCCCTCTCTCTTCCTTCCCTCTCCCTTCTCTCTCCCCCTCTCTATTTTTCTTCTCACCTCTCTCCTCTTTTCACTCTTCTCCCTCTCTTTCTCTTTTCCTCTCCCTTCCTCTCTCTTTATCTCTATTTGTTTCTCTTTCCTCTCACTCTATCCCTTCCTCCATCTCTCGATTTCTCTCTCCTTCTCCTCATCTCTCCCTCTTTCTTTCTCTCTCCCCCTCTCTCCCTCTCTTTGTTCCCCTTCTTTTCTATCTCTTTCTCTCCTTTCCTCTCTCTATTTTTCATGAAGTCCCCCCTCTCTCCCTCTTTCTTTCTCTCCCTCTTTCTCTCTTCCTCTCCCTCCATTCTTCTCTCTATTTCTCTCCGTCCCTCCCTATCATGCCTATGATCATCAAACTAAGATTAAACTAGCTTCCAATTTAGAACTCATGGATGAGTTTCTATCAGGCAAGGCCCCATAACTATCTATTGTTAGTATAATAGAGAAGTCCACAAGACACATAGTTTCCATAACCTTGGCATTGTAATCCTACAATGCCTCAAGAAACCTTATCTTCTAAACTTTTCCTTATCTCATGTGATCTATGTTTGCCTTAAAATTATGTTGTCAAGTTTCTCCAAAGTATGTTCTGCAATAAATCTCAGTTTAGATTCCCTATCCACATAGGCATGCACTATGATGTGAGTTTTTATGGCGGCATCAAAAAGCATGACTAAAATAGTGACGCATCTAACCTTGACCAGTATAGAAGCCTCATTCGCCCTAGCCTTCTTGCTAATCCTAGTAATTATACCACTTTTCCACTACCTTCTCGACCGTGGAGTTAGCAAAAGCATCTTAGAAAAAGTTTTGTTTGATATTTTATGTTGTATGTCTTTAATAAGAAAAGATTATGCAATGCGATATCCCAATATATAAGCTTGTTGAATTATAGACCTTTGTCTTCTTATGACTAGCCTTAAGTATATTATGATCTTTTCATGCTTCCTAGACCTCTTAGCAACATCATGAGTTTTCCTTTCACGCAAGAGGCCCCTAAGTCCTCTTGTAGTTTGGCTAGCACATTAGCCTTTGAATCATCCATTGATATGCCATGAAAACCTAAATGTTATTTTCTTCATATTTATCATCGTGATCTCTTTGTTAGTACAATGGTAAGAGAAGGTGGTAATAGACCCTAGATATCATCTCTTCCCTTGCCTCTCCCCATCAAGAGATAGATATGACCTCTCTTTCTTACAAGATTTGGATATTCAAGATCCTGGTACCTTATTTCACTCATCAAGGCGTGTACTCTATGCTTTCCTTAGATTATCTCTTCCATTCCATACACCTGAAACTTTTCCCCTATCCATGAGTCTTAATCTTGACTATCGAAAGTGGTAAATCAAGTCAGTAATGCTTTTGCCATGGATAATCTTGGTTTGGTTGGGTCTTCTCTCTTCATGTTTTGGTGCTTATTAGACTAGCTTTCCACATGTACACATCAAGCTCCTTGCATATCTTTCTTTACTGCTCACTCTTAGTGCATAACTATAATTATGACTCCACTATACTGTTTTTGTTCCTAAATATCTACCTTTTCTCTAGGTTGCAGAAGCAAGTAATCTATATGCTTACTACACTTGCAAATGCCCCATATTTGAACTTATCTGGGAAACCTTAGTTGTAACCATAAGGCTTTAAATTGAAACTAAAATAATATTCTACTATTTTATTTAATTCAAGTCCTAATTAATAAGTTCTAATTTCTTTACACATCATTTTGATGATGAACCCATGGATTAACATTTATGATCTACTTTTCCATGCATGTTTACTATTACCACACAACCTAGTACTTAGTCATTTTTCTATTCTAGATATATCAAAGTATTACACATTTAATGCGTCAAGATATATCAATTTTTATAATTTTTTAAATGTAGCCCTAATCCATATAAACCGTGCTCAAGATACATGCATGAAGGGAAAAAAAGAAAGCATGGGAGCTATTGATTGGAGTACTTTAGTTGTATATCAACAATTGCCAACTAGTAGCTCATTGTCTTTTTGCTTGGTAGGTGTTACATCTATAAACATGTTTAGATATACGTTTTGAGCTATATTGAAATTTCATAGTAGATTTCATATGCATTGGCATTTAAATGTGCATTGAAAATTGTATGAAACTTGCAACGAGTCAATGTGCCTTTGGATGTGAGTCTTTTGAGGCACCTATCAATTTCACAAGTGAAGACAGACACACCTTGAACTTTTTCCTATTTCACAAAACACATTTATCTGTATACTTGAGAAGCTTTGATGCCGTTAATCCGTAGGCATCAATGAAGCTAACTGCAGTGCCACTGGGCAGCTCCTCTACAGTAGCCTTGCCTGAAAGATTCGCTTCGGCCCATCATCTCGCTGAAGATTGTTCCCTTGCACACGATGGTTAATAAGACTTGACTACCTACTACCTTGTTGGAGAGAGCTTATCTTACTCCAACAGCAACCTAATGGCCGGACTTCCCACAAATATCACATTTGACGTTGAGGCAATTCCTAGGGTAATGCTGGCCACCACACCACTTACAACTAAATCTTGAGGGTGCACCCTCTTCAGCTCATCGACTCCCTATCAGATTTTGTTATTTTTTAGGGAAATTAACATCAATGACTATTTGTCTATATTGTTCAAAAATCATGTCAGTGTAGCGTTTCATCATGTCCTTAACTTCGCTAAGGACATTCGAGGCACTCAACTCATAGCCTTGATTGTCTATCTATTGTTCCATTAGCCTAATGATTTCATTAGGCATTGGTTGTTGTAGACTCACAGGAACAACATTAGGGCTCGATACTTAGCCTCCAAGATTTGGCAGAGCCATCTGACTAGCCATAGGCATAGTCATACTAGGAGGAGCGGGCAATAAAGGTACACTTTGGACCATGCTTCCTCTTATATTTAGGTTAGTTGTAGCTATCCCTTGATTTCCATTGCCATTGGTTAATGGCAAATTATTTTTCAAAACTAAACCCATATTAAGATTGGTACGAGAGGCATAAGGTGCTTGTAGTTCGGATTCTACTTCTTGTGCTTGTCTAATGGCAGTGTCTGCATCCGACAAAGTGACACTACTCAACTGCACTTGAATGTTGAAATCTAGACCATGCAAGAAATATTGCAATTGGGAAGTTGCTACGATAGGAATAGAGGCTTGCAATTTGCAAAAGATCTCTTTTAACTTCTTAGCATATGCTCAGATATCCTCATGTGGTTCTTGATGTGTCACATTTAATACACATAGCCAAAAATGACCACCCCTTTTCAAGGGAAAACTCCCTTTGAAATGCCTCAAATAATAAATCAATGGTAGTTATGGTTCCTGCTCCATGCCATGATACCATATGGAAACTCTCCCTTTGAGAATCATGTTAAAGAACATAATTAGATGTCCTTCATCTTGGATGCGGTAGTTGAACATCAACTTTTGGAATTCGTTAATGCGCAGTTCCACATTCTCCTCCACTAACCCATTAAAGATGGGCAAGGGAAAACCTGAAGCTGGAAAATCAAGTGTTCCAACAGGTATAGCAATAGGTTGTGCTACCATGGTAATAATGAGATTCGCTCCTACTACAAGGGTTCGAACAACCAAAACTAGAGCTCCACTCAAAGTGGAGGGAGTGATCGGAGGTGAGGAAGAACTAGAGCATCCTCCCCCTAATGGACTATGTGCCATGCTAGGATTATTAAAACCCTACCCTTGCAAGGCTATTGGGCCACTCCTTTGCGGAGAGTATCTTCTATTAATCTCAGCCCACAGTCTAGCTCATTCAACCCTTTCTTGCTTTTGGAGCTCCGCTTGACAGTCTTGCGAGTCTATCTCAATAATCTTTGGCATACACTAGAGAATAGGTACCAATCGACCAAGACACGGAAACCGCCACTTGTAGGTGGCTCCCGAAAAACACACCACCTCTGTCGAGACCTAAAACAGGGCCGACACTAGCTCTCTAGTACTAGTCGAACCTGTAAGACACACAAGACACTCCGCACGGCCTCATAGCTAGGAGCATCTAAGGGACACGCTACACTAAACTCCAATATCGATCTTGCATTTGTAATAGGACACAAACCAATATTTTTCCTCCTCTACTCCTTAGAGGGAGATCCCATACACATTGGTATAATATACCATGTTATCACATATGTAGGAGGCAACCTCTTAGCTAAAACTTCACAGCCCCACTACAACTCTCCTACATCTCGGGGATTGGCCCCTTGATGCGCTGCTCCAACATAAAGAACAAACGTACAAGATCCACTATTTGATTTTAAACGATCCAAGAGACTTCAATATTTTCTTACCAAGCACTTTCCCCAAGAAACAATTATCTAACCTACACCAAGGATATCCTTACACACTCCACATTGGTCATTTATTAGTCAATCAAATGCTATGCATCCACGTTTTATACCATGTGACATGCAAAATGCAAAAGTGTATGACCATTGTGCAAAAGCATTTTATGATTAGAAATCAGCCATGTGGTGTGCAAAAATAATACTTTAATGATTTTCAATGTACTCGTTACTGTGGCGTTGCTAGAGGCTGAGTCTCCTCATGCTACTAGCCTCTTTAAATTTAAACTTTTATTGGTCTATATACTATGCATAAACAAAAAGAATTAGAATTTAATGTATTTCTATCAATCTCTCGCTTTTACAATCTCTTTTTCCTTAACCATTTAGGTTTTACAACATTGCATAGGTTCAAGATTCATTTGTATATCAATTTTCATATGAAAAGTGAACAAAACACACTGAAACATAAAAACATGGCTAAACTAGGCCTTAGTCCTCATGCCTCAGCTTGGTTAAACATTCACAAACATTAATCATATTTTTTCTTAATTTTTAAAGCTCAAAAATCCATTTTCTCTTATTTTTTTATTTTTCTTTATTTATTTATGCATAACAATAGGGTATTTTTTTATATATAAATTTTTACTGATTATGATAGCTAAAAGATAGTTTCTATCAAAATTTCATCCCATGTGAATTCTGTTTTCCCACCCGAAACCAACAAAATCTTCATTTTCACTCTAAAAAGACACTTTGCGGATTGTAATTTAATTATTACGATAATGTATCATTATGGTTCTACATTTCTTTTATGTGTAGCCCTCAATCATGGTGCCAAAAAGATTCAATTTTTTTTCATTCCATATGAATTTTATTTAGACCTTCAAACAACAAAAACAAGCAAATTTTATTTATAAAAATGAAGCATATCGCTTATTTGCGTGTTGCGGATTTTTTTGATAATCATTACAGGTATCCAATGGACTGAGACTACAAGGATACAGAGGCATAGCGATGGTGCTTTCCAATGTAAATTAGCGGTGTCGTTATTTGCATCGCAAATGCGATGCAATAGCAATGGTACTCAAACGAAAAAATACGGGCTGAAACCCGAGTGCGTTATTTTGTGTGAACGAATGAAAGAGAGAGTGAATTCCATCTTGCATTTAAGAGGGAGAGGGAGAGAAAGAGGGAGAATGAAAGCTTCTCATTGCTGCCGTTGTTGTTTGCGAAGAAGAGGAGGAAGTGTACGCAGGGCGAAGAAGAGCTGCCGAATGCATCCTCGGGCCTTTGCGGTGAGTGCATTATTTCCTCTTGCTTTGTTTTTTTTTTCTCCTTTTCTTTTACTTGTTTTTGTTAAAAATCATGTGTATTGAGAGAGAAAGAGAGGAAATGAGAAAGGAAGAGGAAGAGAGAAAAGGAAAGAAGGAACGAGAGAGAGAGGGAGAAAACATTAAACATAATAGGAAAATAGAGAAAGAGAGGGAGAGGGAGGAAGGGAGGGAAAGATTGTTGTTATTGTTGTTGTTGTTTTATTTCTTCTTTTCTTGCTTGTTGTAGTAGTAGTAGTAGTAGTTATTGTTGTTGTTGTTGTTTTTCTTCTTTTCTTGTTTATTGTAGTGGTAGTGGTAGTGGTTTGTTGTTGTGGTAGTCGTAGTCATCATAATCGTGATTGTAGTAGTAGCAGTAGTAGTTTTCTTGTTTCTTATTGCTGTTGTTATTGTTATTGTTGTAGTAGTAGGTTTTTTTCTTTTCTTGTTTATTGTTATTTAGTTTTCTTATTTGTTATTGTTGTAGTAGTAGTAATAATAGTAGTAGTTTTTTCTTCTTTTCTTGTTTGTAGTAGTAGTAGTAGTTGTTGTTGTTGTTGTTTTTTCTTTTTTTCTTGTTTATTGCAGTGGTAGTGGTAGTGGTAGAGAGAGAGAGATGTTTTGTTAAAGGAAATGAGAGAGGGAGAGAAAGAGAAAAAAAAGAAGGAATGAGAGAGAGGGAATAAACATACAACATAATAAAGAAAGAGAAAAAAGAGAGAGAGATGGAAGGAGAGAAGAGAATGAATGGATAAAAAACAAAGAGAGTGGTGGCGAGGTCCGATGCAATACCACGAGACTCGAAACACTCTGACATACGTTAATTTGTGGATGGGTGGAGACTTTACATATGTTAATTTGGTTGAGTTACAAGAGAAGAAATCCCTTCTCAAACAATTTAAGAAAGAAAAAAAGAATGATAATAAAAACAAATTGTTTGTCGTAACGTAAACCAAATGGAAAACAATGAAATTTGTGATGCTCAAGATCGTGTGGCATATCTTAATCAGCGTGTCCCATGTCCTTGCTCTCAATACAAGCTGGCAATTAGACGAAAAAATTAATTGTCTATAGAACACGTACGACGCTTTGGCGAGTTTCAATCTGAGATCATTGATCAAGCGATCTCAGATTTTGAGCAAACGGTAAGAAAAGTGTATATCAATCATGCATTGGATTTGCAAGCTAATTGAATACCATATAAAAAAACATTGGGTGTGGCTAGAAAATTTTCTATCCACACAGGTGACGTCTCGTTCCAAGGAGGAGTGCACCCTTTGTGGCCAGTTAGAAGAGTTTGTGGGCGTGCGATGGATGGAGTGTCTGAGCCAATCCACCACTTGGAAGGTACTATCCAATCTATACCGTCAATACCAGAGGAGATAAGCAGCCTTCCAAACTTACCTACAATCTTAGAGCTTGAGATGGAGGCAATGATCTCGATGCATTGATGCCCATGGATGTCGAGACTTCTGATCCGCTTAGAGAGGAAGCATCCATACCATTATATGATGGGTGCCGAGTATCTCGCCTAAAGACACTGCTTGCACTCCTAAGTGTGCAAGAAAAATATGGATGGAGCGATGCGAGTGTGACCGAGTTGTTCAGGTACCTTGTACGTACACTTCATTGATTTCTTTTCGCCACTATCATTAAAAACATTTGTGCTTTTTCAAGGTATTTTATGATTTTTTTTCAAGTTACTAAAGTATCATATATTACCACTTGAAAATACCATGCCCGAGTTTTGTAATAATGTGCAACATGTTTTACGAAAGCTTGACATGGACTACAATAGCATCCATGCATATATCAACGATTGCATACTGTTTGAGGAGAATACAAGACTATGGAGACATGTCCAAAGTGTGATGCTCACAAGTATCGATAGGACTTGCAAGGGAAAACCATCACTTAAAAAGTTCTTAGATAATTTCCACTTATCCCTCGCATAAACTATATGTTTCGTACGTCCAACATGGCGAGCTTGATAACGTGGCATGCACAGAATAGGTCCACGAATGGAGTTCAACGAATATCAGTGGATTCACGTACATGGAGCCACATTGACTCTACCTTCCAAGAGCCAAGGAATCTTTGGCTCGGTCTTGCTATGGATGGCATGAACCAATTGGATCTACGCTGAACTCCTTACAGTGTGTGGCCTATAGTCCTTGTCAACTACAATATCCCTCCATGGCTTTCTATGAAGAAAGAACATATCATTCTTAGCTTGCTCGTTCCTACCGCTACAAAGTCAAAAATATGGACGTGTATCTTCGTCTATTAGTCGATGAGCTTAAGATTTTGTAGGAGAAGGGGATCACCATGCAAGATATGAGCAAGCCCGATTGTCGACGGTCCGCGAATATTCGAGCCATTCTCCATGCAAGATATGAGTAAGCCCGATTGTCGACGGTCCGCGAATATTCGAGCCATTCTCATGTGGACCATGCATGACTTTTTGGGATTCAGAGATTGCTCAGGTAAGTAGGATTTTATTCTCGTTGGTAATATTTATCATAGCTCGTTCAAGTTTGTATTCACTGGATAGAGGTGTTGGGACAGGTCTAGTTACCTCAGGTTATCATGCATGTCCATTGTGTGGGCCACAGTGAGACTCTCGAAGGTCACAAACTATGAAGAAGATGGTATATTAAGGACACTCCGCTTTCTTTCCAGAGGGTCATGAACTCAGGGAAGGTTTTTTTGGATGACCTCTAGCACATATGAATGCCCAAAGCTAGTACGAGCTGAAAATGTTCCACACAATCACATCCAAATGGAATGCGATGGTTCTCAGTTTTCTACGAGTTGCTATATTGGACCCACTTATAGATCAACCACTTGTTGGATTCCATGCATAATTTTCAAGAATGTGGGTAGCTTTCTATGGGATCGCATCACAAGAAAGAGAGACACTATAGGGGCATGAATGGATTTGAAGGATGTAGGCAAGATGGAGACGCTTTGGCTGCAGTGGCATGCTGATGGTCGCTTGCAGCTACCTCGCACTCCTTGGGTTTTCTCTACTAAAGAAGAGCGCATTGTGAAGCAAATAGTCAAGTCTATCTGCACTCTAACAAGTATGATGTGTTCTCTCAGGTTCGCATTTTCTAAAGAAGACCAATTATTAGGGCTAAAATCTCATGATTGGCATAAGATATATCAGGTTTGTACTACGAATGGATTATAAATGGCCTACATATTCTACTATTTGGATTGTAGTCGTTGTTCATAATGCTTCCTCATTTGTGGTAGTTTGTACTATTGATCGCGATCGCAAGATGCCTTACTCCGGAAATACGCGGGGCGATTTATAGCTTATCAACTTTAGTGTAATGAATCTCATAGAAGGAGATTAATATGTCATCTATTGAATCCGCAAGGCGGGGAGCAATGGAGACGGTCTGTCTCTTTGAGAAATACCTGCCTACCAACATGCTCATGATACAAATCCACCTTCTGGTGCATCTTGTAGATGAAGTGGAGATTATAGGACTTTTTCTTCTTGGAGTGCTTGATGGAAACTCTAAAAGGCTTTGTGTGACAATGAGCTTGCCAGAAGGTAGCATGGCTAACGGTTGGTTGGTATCTGAGGTGTTAGTGTATATTTTATAATGGCTACTAATGGTGGATTCATACAATAGTATGCTTTGGTTACTGAAGGACAATTATAGACTCACCAGAGATGTGGTGGTTGGAAATGGGGTAGAAAAAATAATGGATACTGCAATGGAAGAGAAAGTGAATCACTTTTGTATATTGCACCATGCCTCCGTGGAGACGTGGCTCGCTAGGTACCAGCAAACTAGGAAGGATCGAGAGGAAAAGCAATCTGAATTTCGACGTAGTATGCACCATCGATCCATTCGATATCACGAGGGCATGGAGGAGATGCTGCGGTTTATATCATTGCAATGGTTGCATGGAGCTTTGACTGCAGCGTCTTGCAAAGGGGCAGAGATCTCAACTGACGAGTGGAAATTCTTGAGGGGATGTAGTCCAAAGGTGATGACGTGTTTAGGGTTTGTCGTATCTATATTTTATATGAAACAACTAATTGAGTATTTAAATGTACATTACAAAATATATAGTACGGCATGGTCACACGGACAGCATTTTTCCATTGAGCGTATTGACAGAATGCACTCCACAACAAATTGTCGTATCATGGCAAGGTTTGAGCAAGAGACCCAACGACGAGCAACGGATCTAAACATGGTGATAGATGAGATGGAGTATTTTTGGAATTTGCAAAGTATTATCACGGTGGATTACCATAGCTTCTCCATGATCTTATTTGATGTGCATTGGCTCAAATTGGTACTTGAAGGAGTTTTAGCAATAGTTCGATGAGGTCCATCTAGATTTCTCAAAATAGATTCTGAAAAAAATGGATGGATTTGCGCGACATGTTTGTGTTGCCGGCCCATTGTGAACATGTGCATGAACTCATGTGTTTTTTAATTGTATCACAACATGGTACATGTCATAATAGTTAAATCTCTCTTGTACATGATTGTGAACATGTAATTTTCTATCCAAGCCCCTGATAACCTTGATGGTGGTACGTTATACCTTCAACTCCTCGAAGTGTGAGAGTATATGATCAAAGAGATATTCTAAGCATAGATGAGGACAGTATGCAAATAGAGGGGTGATATTGCAAGGGGTGGAGGCCATCGAAAGCTTGGAGAATGTAGAGGAGCCAGCATCGGGTAACAATGATGGAAATATAGGAGTCAAAGAATTCTTTGACTTATCCTTTTGTGGTGACATGTCTATCGACTTTCCAGTGTATGCAAAGTTGTGTCAGGAGATTAACGTGGGACCATAGGGTACTTCATACTTGGAGCATCCACCTACTCAATTCATTGATGAATCGCTTATAAGGGTACATAAGATATGCATTTTAAGTAAGATCTTTTTTCTAAGATTTATATTACTGTGCTTTGTATGATTTATATTGATTATACTAACATCAATTTTTTTTTATGCAGGTGACCTTTGTGGATATTTAGATCATCACGATGAGTCAAGGGATGAGTGACGAGGAGCTACAGGAGATCTTCACGTGTATGTCTCCAGTTCAGATGGCAAGTTTCAGAGATATGGTGGACTAGGAGATGTCTTGGACACCATCAGGCTATTCTTTTAGATCTACTTCGGCACGTTCTGATGCTTCAATTTCCAGCAGACGAGGTCGACGCTCCAGACTTGGGAAAGATGAAGGGTGTGGTTCAGGGGGATGCTACGGAGATTTGGATGCAAAGAGCCCGTGGTCGACTCGAGATACAAGTGCTACTCCTCGCTCTTTTGGTAGTTCGCGAGAGCGTAGCTTAGATGGTTGCTATGGAGGTACCGACGTAGTGTCTCCATTTCGTCGTTCTTCTAGAGTTGCGTCACCCGTAGGATTTGTTACACCTCCGGGAATGTCTACTCTAGTCACTCCAGCTTTTGCTCAGCCATCCGCAGGTGGCACCCCTATGGTTGCTACTTGAAGAGATACTACCCTCGTAGGTACACCAGATGTTCAGGGGTCTCATGGATATGCCCAGGAGTGTGGTTGCAGGTGGGAGAGGACCCATCTTAGGCATATCCTAGAGGGGTATGCCTACCTTGTAGATGATAGGATACGAGCCATCATCATGAATGATGAGGGGAGAAGGGTGATGGCTCATATGAGAGAGTTGGGCCAACAAGTTTTTCGGCACGACATCTTGGATCATTTCAAGAAGATACTGAAGGGGAGCAATGAATAGATAGTAGCATCCTTGCATGAGGAGTTTTCGGTACCAGTCGCAGCAGCTAGGTTTTCCACGGGCTGGATGATGGAATGCATGCATACATACATGTCACACAGACGATCAGACGCACACAAGGCACTCAATAGTGGGGCTTCAAAGCCCGAGTGGCTAGATGTAGATGACTGGCACCGACTTAGGGAGGAGGCTACAGATTCTCCATGACTTTGGAGACAATAGCAAGAGGCGGCAAGGAAATGACTAGAGGCCGAAGTGGTTCATCATCTTGGGAGTGGCGACCATAGAACATATCTGGAGGACTTTGGAAGTTTTTCTTTTGTTTTACTTTCTTTTTTTTTGCAATATTCTTTGTACTAACAATCGTGTTTCTAACAGTTCTATTTTGTTTTCTTTGCAACACTCCATTACAAACCGCGATCCCACTGGCCTTGAGACTCAATATGCAGAGAGACATGGTCTCACTGCATTGATCGACCAATTGTATGGAGGCGGAGGCCCTATAAGTCACTCATCTTTTTTGTCCCTAGTTATAAGTTTAATTAAAATGCATTATTGTATGGTGGACTAATGTGTAGTTGTTCTTTTTTTGCAAAGTTTGTTTGATGCTCCTTTGTGGCGGGACGAGGTTTCTGATAGCGAATATCTATAGCTCACTCTTGGATCCCTGGAGCTCACATACTCTTCTTTTTTGGTCACGTGATCTGTGTAGACATTTTCTATGTAGTAGTAGTATCTTGCCATGATTGTACCAGTCACTTTCATTATGCGATCATGTATTTATTTCATGTATCAATGTTATGATTTAAGTACACTTTGCCTTTATTTACATGAGCATTGTACACATAATTAAAACTATTTTGTATGGCTCAAATAAAGCACATGCCACAAAAAAAAAATCCATGTTACCATCACTATTAGCGTCACAATATTACTGCACATGTTGCTATTAGTGTCACAAAATGCGTCGCAAAGTGTCATTACCAACATCGCAAATATTGAGACTGACGCAAATAGCGACGCTAATACCGATTGTTCTATAGCATGGCCAATCACGACGTTTTTTGCGACAACGGGGGCAAATTTCTTTATGAACATTTTCATTGCTTTTAACATCAGTATAAGGCCTATATCTTGTAGTGTGAGCAGAAATCATTCTTAAGTGCTGGACACCTTCCCTCATCCTCCTCTTGATCTTGGAGCAATCCGATCACCACCGGACAAGCATCCTTTAACCTCTCTTCTTCTTGATTTCTCTAGTGTGAATCAATATTTGGAAGAGAGAGAGTGAGGAGAGAGAAAGACTAGATTTCAATCTTCTGATGTGGGTAGCCATTAGCGAAGGCAAGAGCTGGAGAGCGTAGAAGTTCTTCATCTTGATGGTGGCATTGATTGACATGGGTATATTGACCCTGTAGTATGGCTTATAGGCCCACCCCTCCATTTTTCTGTCACATGCATCCCCAACCTGATTGTTTTTTTTTCTGCCATTAAAAAAATGTTCCCTATCCCCCCCTCCCCCCCGATCACATTTCAATTTTGAGGGGGGAGGCCCCAAGGGTCACCCCCCTTCACCTAAAAAACATTTACAATAACAAAAAATTTATCCTTCACCTTGGGCACTATCATTTCACTGTCTAACCTCCAATTATTGATCTAAAAATTTTTCGTTGACCATTTCAAGGTCCCCCACCACCAACCACTTTCATAACTCCAATCCAACACTCGAAAAATTTATGAAAATTTCGCAACCGTCACTTGGTGTGTCTTGAAAGTGCTTTTGAATCTTGCCACTTACAATTGACCCAACTACCTTTGTTACCTTTGACATGATTCAATTTTCTCTTGAAATATGGATTTCTTGGTAAATTTTGAGCACATTTCAAGGTCAAAAATCCACCAATCAACACTATCTAACTTCTATCATAAATTTTGCATTTTTTTTGGATTGTAATCCAATGATTAAGCTTTCCCACAATCCTTTGAGGGAGTCCCTACATATATCAATGTAAAACACCACGTAAGCACAGACAGAGGAGGCACCCCTCGACTGATTCCACAGCCATTGCGGCTCTCCTACATCTCACGGATTTGCCCCTCAATGTGCTGCTAACACAAATAGCACGTATGTCACAAACTCCACTCTTCTTTTCAAACGTTCCAGGAGATATATATATATTCCTCACTAAATTATCCCCAAGGAAATGGATCATCTAAACCTACAGCTTAGGATATCTCACATACTCAACATAGGTCATATGCATGAATACAATTGCAATGCATCCAGTAATGATACCATGAGTTTTGTGCAATGCAATTGTGTATGAACCATAGTATTTAATCATTTTATCATTTAGAAATCAACATGGTGAGGTGCAAAGACATTTCTTTCAATGATTTTAATCTAAATGTAATGTTGCATTGTTGAGGCCTAGCACTGAGCATTCTCATGCTACTAGACCCTGTTAAACTTAAACCATAAATGTCCTATATGCCATGCATTAGCAAAATATCAGAATTTTGAATCTTACCAATAATTAGTCACTCTCAAATCCCCTCATTTTCCTTACTACTTAGGTTATGCATACATTGATAGGTGTAGAAAGCATTTTTTATGTGTTTTTCTTTATAAAAGTGATAAAGACTCCACTTTAATACAAAGATAAGGTTGAACTAAGGCTCATCCCTCATGATCCAGCCATGTCACATATCAATACATATGAATATTATTATTATTATTGAATTAAAAAACTTTTTAAAATAATTTCTCCTATTTTTTCTTATTTATTTATGCATTAAATATTATTTTTTAAATTTTTGGGTTTAAATTGATCATGTGTTCTAAAATTTTCATTTTATATAATTTTTTATTTCACACGAACCTCATCAACACCACAAAAATCCCAAAATTTACCATTTTTCTTAAATTATGTATAAATTATTATGTGATTAAATTTTCTTATTTCTTTAGCATCTCTCATAGATTACAATATTAACAATGAAAGATAATAATTTTTTAACAATTTCAACCAAAATCTATCATAAAAGAAATAGAATGATTGCTTACATATAAAAACACGCTTTTGAGGCTCATATTTCAAAGTTGGGAGGCCACTAACGCTCTTTCTTGGATATTGATACACTTTCACAGCCCTATGATCTTTTACACTCCAGCACCATCACTCAATCAGCATATTTCATCAAACCCCACCCCCTTCTCTCATATAATCAAGCATATGAACAGGGTAGCAAGAGGACAAAGAAGAGAGGATAGAGAAAAACTAAGAAATTAGAATTTCATTTCCTTGATCATATTTCATATGCTTATAGTCAAAATCTTACTCTTGCCATGTAGATCAGACTTCCACCTCTCTATCTCTCTCTCTTTATCAGGGTGTATTGAAGAGGCACAAATTCATCCAAAAATAATGCACAAAACAAAAAATGCCCCCTCCTTCTATCAGGCAAGAATTTGCATGGTTTCTTTCATTTACATTTCATTTCATGTCATTATTTAAATGTCCACTTTGAAAAAACCACTTTCACAATCATTTGTTAGAGTCTTTGATCGTTTTGGAGGGACAAATGGACTTGGAATTGCGATTCCATAGGACAGCTAACTCCATGACGTTGAAATCTATAATCCTTGACTCCCTCGATCACTTTTCGATTCCTCAATTCCATAGCTTCTTTAGAGTGTTAAACCTTGAAGGGATTAAAAGGGGGGGTCAAACGACCTCTAATCCACAAATGGAGACTTGCGTTGGATTCCTAGCATCGAAATCCATGTGGGGAAACCTTAGCTCAACCATTCGCCACCATTCAATTTTGCATGAAAATTTGGTCCTTGACGCTCCTAGTCACTTTTCGGCTCCAAGAATGGGTGCAAATGCTTCATAAACGGGCACCAAAGTCTAGCTTTCATTAGTGACCACGTGATAGGGTGACTCAGTCTGTTGAATCCCATGAACTAATATGCACAATCATAGCCACAAAAAGCATCAAGCTGTGATAAGAAAGAACCAATAACATATATTAGAGGTCTTGCTCTTTCCCCTAATAAAAATCACGGCATAAAATCCACGAGGGAGAAGATAAGTATTATCTGATCAAGAGGTCAAGAGTCAATTTCAACCAAATGCTCCAGCATAGCCTAGCTAAAAATAAATATAAAAGAGATCCTCCTAAGTGATTGGCTGACCTATCTACCTAACTGAGGAGACCAAAACTAGGAGCTTCCACTAGGCTAGGACTCCTATAGCGTGATCTCATTTATTTATTATTATTTTATTTCTATTTAGCTATCTTCCTTCAGAACCTGATACTCAGGCATGTAAAAATGAGGGAGTTGAGCTGATATTCCAAGTAAGAAATTAGCTGCCCCATCAATCAATGTTTTCTAGTATAGGTTCCAGCATGGACCTGCAAGGCATGATTCTCATTAATGTATTTAGAGATAATAATGTTTAATCTTATTGAGATTCACCTTATTTTTAAGCTCCACTCCCTATAGATCAGTTAGTAATGCTGTGGACTTATTTTTCCCGATTCTAACCATTTTGTAGGGACCATCCCACTTAGGCTAGTAGAGTCCTTGGAAACTATAATATTTCTTGCTAAAAAAAATATATTATGTACTCATGAGTCTCACACAAGGACGATGCCAGCATTGAATATACGCATAGTTCGACCTTTTACTTGACGTATCCTTGGCACAAACGAGACCAAGGGTTTAAAGAAACCCGCATTCTTCATAAGAACCTCCTCTTAGGAGGCCAAACGGATAATTTTTGGAAAAATGACAAATTTTTTTATTCCCTCTTTCCCCTAGTCGACGGTCATGTTGGAGGAGAGGGAGGGGAGGCACGATTGACTGAGCGTCCTTGCTGGATGCCATGGAGGGGGTGAATGCCATGCGTAAGGCCGCATGGGAGAGGGAGGTTCCCCTCCCTTCACCTATAAAACCTTGGGAGGGGGGAGCTGTAAGGAAAGAGAGGAAAGGCGGTGATAATCGTGAAGCTGCCGTTAAGAGGGAGTAAGGTGGGGAGATCCGGGACGCCGCCGTTGAAGGGGAGAAGAGAGCCGCGCCGCTCTGCTGGCCAAGAGGGACGAGGAATTGCCAACATCCACTGCCGTCGAATTCCATCACGGCCTTCATCTCGGCCTTGCTACGAGCAAGCTACCGTTGAAGAAAACATCTTCTTTCTTCACCACGTGTAGAATCTTGACCCCCAGAAGCTCTAGAAGCCCCCCCTTAGGAAACCCCCCCTTCTTGTGGGCTTCCTTAAAGCCCTTCTAAGTGGGTTTTAAACCACCCCCCTTCCCACCCCCCCCCACAAAAATCTCTCTTAAAGGTCTTTTACACCCCTTGCTCCCTTTTTTTTTAATCCACTAAAGTCAATTGAACCCCCTTTCCCGTGGAGTCCTATCTGAGGCCTTTAAAAAAACTCATTAAGCCCTTTTCCCCCTTAGGTTCCCCACAAGCTCCCATTAGCCGAGGTTCTAAACCACTTCCCTATTGCCCTCTCAAGCAGGTTCGGGATCTTTTAAAATCCCCTTTTATTTGCCTTCCCAAAGCAACCTTTTACACCCCTTTTTCCTTGAAGTTTAAGGCCTTTTTCTTCCCTTATAGACCCGGAGTTTAAGCCCTTGCATCCCCAAAAATTTTTTAAACCATTTTTCCTTTCAAGGCCATCCGTTACAAGCCTTTTAAATCCATTTCCTAATCGTGAAATCACTACTTCGAGGAGGAAGCCTTGAAGGCCTTCTAAAGCTCAGTTTCAAAAGACGGTGAAATTGATCAAGGAAGCCGAATCACAAAGAGAGTTTCGCGTGTGAAGGATACAGCCAAAATCATAAATACGCGTCCAAGGCGAAAAGGCCGAATTCGCGATGGCCCCTAAGAAGGCACAAGGCGCAACCGCAGGAGGATTGTCTCCTAACATCCATGTGGACATTTCACCACAAGTCCAGGTTTTTCTTCCTAATTTTGATTTACATCATAATAATTCAAGTATGCATGATTCTTTTACGAAAAATAGGATGCACTTTTTCGATTGAAATACTTTGGATAAATTAAAAGGAAATAGGTTACGATCAAGGAATTGGTCATTTGTATTTTTCCAATGGAACGAATGTAAGGACATAAGACGTCTATGCATTCTTAGCAATTTGTTTATATGCATTACAAGTAACGAATTTAGATCAATTAAAAATCATCTTTATAAAGTAAAAATTATTACTGTACACTTCAATTGTGCATGGAAAGAATAAATCGCATGTCGCATTATTAGGCATCTTTTCTTCGAATGATTCATTAAAAGAAGGTTGCTAATAATCCGTAGGAATTGACAAGGCATGGAAATGGTTCTTAAAACTGCGTAAAGTAGATCAAAATCTAGTCAATTGGCTTAAATCTCAATCAACTACGTAAAAAGTTATGAAAGGTTGTATAGTGCTCATTCAGCATACGAAAATCTCATTTAGAAAAGAAGTTAGAAAAAGGTTGCATGGTTCGCATAAAACCCTAATGCTTAGTAGCATGAATCTTGAATGCATGTTCTAGAAGAATCAATAGAAGTTATGCCGTAACTTAGCATATGCTTTGATTTTAACCAGAAAAGTAGGGTTTGTAAATCTACTCAAACGTAGGAAATGAATCATGTGGTTACGAGAAGGGTATCGTAAAAACCTTCAAGAATAGACAAGTAAATTGATTTACCCTAAAAACACCTAAACCGCAAGGAACTCATTCAAGAAGGTTTAAAGCAATGCAACATATTCCAAAGAGCTAACTAGGGTTTAGCACGTTGAGGACGTGACCTAATCGCTCTTATTGCCAAAGCTGAAACTCTTATACCCTAAAGACTTTCCCTCATTCACGGAATGTAGGGACAATAGGACATACTTGCGAGAAACGATCTAGGGTTTTCTAACCTAAGGATCGCTCGCTAAAAAGATCAAACTCGGTTTGAATTTGGAACCCTAGGACCGACAATGTCGGCCTAGTGTAATCAAAAATGGATTGGAAATGAAGACACCCTAACTGTGTTTCCTATCTAATCATGATTCCATGACTAGAAGACGTCGTTCGAGGGGTAAAATAGTCCGGTGAATTAAATGCGACACTCGTGCAACAATTTGCAGAGTCGCATGATCATGTGATTTGATCACAAGGGGATGGCCAGTTCCTCGGAATGAGATTAGCAGATTCTTACGCAAGCTTATCTTGCAAGCGGATGAATAATCGTCCTGATATAGTACCTTTCTTGGGTAAAGACCAAGATACGGGGATTAAATAATTGCTTGGAAGCAAAAGACCAATTAATAAATTGGAATAACATATTTACTGCTAATAGAACTTAAGGTTTTGGTTAAGTTGGGTTAATAGGGTACAGCCCTAACCCAAGGATATAAGGGTTAACAAACAAACCCTTAGGGATCTTGCCAAGTCCAAATTGATCCTGGATCGAGTCCTGGATGCATTCGGAAAGAAGGGTTCGCTCCTTAGCAGTTGGCCAAAATAACGACCATTGGAAATGATTGTGCTTGTAACAGTTTAGAGAGCACTGTTTGCTGTGTTTGCTCAAGTAATTAAAGGATGAAAAGATATCTACATGCTTTAGGTTGAAGGCATGAAGGGAGAGGCAGCCTCACTTACCCTCAACTGAGTGCTTGACCCTAACCAAGGGGGTTGTTAACCGCGTCGGGAAGGTGGACCAAACCTGCCGTGAGAGGTCTCTCCGTTGAGCACTACTTGGAGCAGGAGGACGCTTGGGTGCCAGAGGGGGCTCTAGCCATAAATCCCTCGCCTTCCGGGCCTTGCACAAGAGGCCAATGTTACTTGGGATTGGATCTCGAGGCCCACATACTAGTCTATGGGAGGAATCTTGGATTAGTAATCCTTGTGGATTGTTGGATAGCCTTCGGGTGGATTATGGATAAGCCTACGGGCTGGATGTGATAAATGTATTCCAAAGATAAATATGATAAGCTGTTGAAAAGGAACTTTTTTGACATTGCTTTTCTATGCCAAGTGCTATGATTACGTGAAGGAACTAGTGCCTACTGGACTAATTAAGGAAGGTGTTTGATGCATGTCCAGCTAAATGTGGTAGGTAATTAGATAACTAAAACAACTTGAGGAAAGTGCGGTGGATGTGGCCATGGGTCTGCCCTACGGATGGGTGGTCCCGGTCCCGGTTGGCCGTGAACTTTTCTCAATCACGATGGACAGTAAGAAGATCTTTTTCAAAGGACACGAACAGCAAGGGCGCTGACCTAGAGTCTAAGTTATAATAATCCCGATTTATGTTGTTTTAGGGGGAACAGTATGCGACTATGCCTTATGGCAGAGAGTTCGAGCCTTGTATCCCTCTTGCTTCCCATTCTCCTTGAATCAAGTGTAGCGTGAATCCGCTTCGGACCTGGCGTTTCTGCGTAAAGTAGTTTGCTTGGAATCGCTAGTTGCCATTTAGGAAATGACCATTAGGGAAACCCTGATTCAGGTCGGGTCCTAAGTGGGAACATCCAGAATACTTCCGCTATGTGGTAGATGCAGAAAGTCCTAGATTGCAAACCCCGTAATATTCCATGGGAGTGCCCGACAGAGCTTTCTAGACATCCTTTCCATTGGATTGCTAAGACGTGCCCTGAAGATAATAGGTGGACACGTTACAGTTGGTATTAGAGCCAACCAACGAAGGATTTGTTTTTAAGAAATATTAATAAGATGAAGTAAAGCAAATGTTACTGTTCCAAACATTTCCTTACTTTCGATGTTGTCTTGCAGAATTACAAAGCATGGAATAAGTTCTTAGTGTTCTGAGTCATGTTTATGACTACGATGCATTCCTCGGATTATCGACAAAGGGTTGAGATGATAAACATCTTAGATTGTATCTATAACCCATCGCCTTTGTACATGGAACGAAGATGGATGGGTGCCTCAGGAATCTACTATATAGCTACCCACTGGTTTCCATACCTTCAAACCAAGCTAAAGAGAATCAAGTGGTTGGAAGACCTGAAAATCGTGAAGCTATTCATTTTTGTGGAGGCTCATGTAAACTCAACTTTACATATTCGAGGTCGGAGGGTTGATCTGAACTCATATGTATATGAGGAAGTGACGCGTGTAATCCCCGCTATGACAGGATCAAGGTGCTGGGGTGCTATGAGAAGAATGGGTTCCAAAGGAAAGGATACCCTGATCTTCCAATGACTTACCGATTCCTAAAGATTTATGACTCCAAACCATACTATTATCGAGTTTCCGTAGATAAATGTAATACAACATTGTTCTCCCCAAACTAAATGTAAAAAGTTGCTGTATCATATCTGGAAATATTGTACTCCAAAAGGGCTAGGCCATATGAATGCAATGAGACTTCTTTTTATCAATGTCTGTTTTGTCGATGAGAATTGATAAAAAGTTAAGTGGCTAGGATTCTTGGTTGATAGCTGGATTGGAGATGAAATATAAATTGTAACGATTAACGAGTAATAACGTTAAGAAACATTTATCGAGGCACAACCTGAGGTACACATTCCCAGTTCGCCTCCTACATCAAGTATTGCCATAATCCAGGAGAAGAAGTTTCTTCTCAAGCAAATTAAGCCACGTGAATTTGACGGGAAAGGCACGTCCGTCCAAGCACATGATGAAATTTGGATTGAATCCATGGAGGATTACTTTGAAGCAGCCGGTACTGCACTCGCCAACCAGGCTATGCTCGCCAAGCTGATGCTCACCGGCAAAGCCAAGCTTTGGTGGAAACAATGGTGCAGAGATCAAGGGATCGCGGAAGGATCCGTTACCTGGAAAAAGATGAAGAAAGCCGTGCAAGGAAGAGACTTACCACCTGTATATCACACGCAGAAAATGAATGAGTTCTACGAGCTAAAACAGCTGGGACTCACTCTTGACGCATACTACTCTAAATTCATCTCACTTCTTAAGTATACGCCACAGGTGGACATGACATAGCAGGTGTCAAAATTTTGTGTTGGTTTAAACCCACCAGTGAATACTCGTCTCGAATCTATGCGCCCATCAGATCTTCAGGATGCACTCATTCGAGCTACGCCTATAATTCAGGAGGTGCAGGCTAGACCAAGAGGTATCAAACTTGGTCTTTTAATGACCCAAACAGAGGAGCATATAGACCTCAAATGAAGAGAGTTCAAGGTCACAATCGGGGACAAAGAAAGAAAGCAAGGACTAATAATGCCAACAGCTTTGTCCCTACCCAAAGCAATGGCCGGAACTTCTGTTGTTTCCACTGCAACGAGCCTAGACATTGCAAGAGGCAATGTCCCAAGCTTGGAGGAGGACATCGCCAAGCACCATTCCAAGGAACTGGCCGTGGCCAAGGAGCTGCTACCCGAGGTAGAGGAAGAAGCGCATGTGTTGCCAACAGGGAAATATGCGAAGAAGAAGAAGATCCCACCATGGAAGCAGAGTTTGAAAGGGCAACAGTCCATGCCGCTCTTCACAAGAAAGGGACGAATGGCGAGTTCTCAGTGATTTAGACACCGTCAGGCTATCAAGGTAAAGGTTTCAAAACCTTGATTGATTGTGGCAGTAGACGTTCCTTTATCTCACCAACTTGTGCAAAAAGATTGGGAATAGCCACCGTAGAAGCACCTACCTTGCTTATGGAATTAGCAAATGGTCATGAGGTCACTTCTACCAGGCAAACTGCTAAGGTGGAATTCTTTCTGGGAGGAAAGGCAACTTTAGTCAAATTCAGAGTCATGAGCCTAGGTATCCATGAGTGTCTACTCAGAATGGATTGGCTTAAACCTAATGATGCCCACATCCATTGTGGAAAGGGCCAAATTTCCTTTCGAAACTCTGAAGGGGAATTGGTCACAACTCAAGGAGAGGCTAGAAAGACAAAAATTCAATTTGCCAAAGCATCTTAGATTATAAAGGGAGTGAGAAAAGGACTACCTCTCTACTTGATTAAGCTCAACAAGTTAGATCAGAAGCAGGAGTCTAGAGAAGGACCTTCATGGCTGAAGGAATATGCAAATGTATTTCTTGAAGAGTTGATAGAACTCCCGCCTCAAAGAGAAGTGGATCATGAGATCAAGCTAGTACCAGGAGCTGCGCCAATTGCAAAGAGACCTTATAGAATATCCATCCCGGAAGCAATTGAGCTAAAGGAACAACTTAAGAAACTACTAGATTAGGGCTACATTCGTCCAAGCAGTTCACCATGGGGAGCTCTAGTACTGTTCTAGATAAAGAAAGATGGAACACTTCGAATGTGTATTGATTATAGAGGGTTGAATCAATCAACTATCAAGAACAAGTACCCTATTCCTAGAATAGATGAGCTTCTTGATCGTCTTCAGGGTGCGAAGATCTTCTCCAAGATTGATCTCAGATCTGGTTACTATCAGATAAGGATCAAGGAAGAAGATATCCCAAAGATGGCCTTCAACATAAGATATGGATACTTTGAGTTCCTAGTTATGTCATTTGGGCTTACGAATGCGCCTGCCACCTTCAACAAGTTAATGCACAATATCTTTAGGCCATATCTTGACGACTTCGTACTCATCTTCTTTGACGACACTTTAGTCTATTCGAAACAGGAGGAATATCATGAACCCCAACTTCAGATTGTCCTTGAGACAATGAGGGCACACAAGCTATATGCTAAGATGAAAAAGTATGCATTCTTCAAGCCTCAGATTGAATATCCGGGATTCATCGTATCAATAGAAGGAATCTCAATGGACCCGTCCAAAGTCAGAGATGTGCTAGAATGGCCAATACCAACAACTATCAAAGAAATACGTAGTTTTCTTGGATTGATAGGATTGTATAGAGTCTTCATAAAAAACTATGCTTTGATAGCAGCACCTCTGACAGATCTACTGAAGAAGCAAACATCCATTGCACGGTCAACTCCCGAACAAACTAGCTTTGATAAATTGAAGAAAAGTTTGGTATCAGCACCTATCCTTAAACTTCCAGACCTCAGTAAGGAGTTCGAGGTAGTAACTGATGCTAGCGCGCTTGCCTTAGGATGTGTGCTCATGCAGGAAGGTCATCTTGTAGCATACTCTTCAAGGAAAGTGAAGAGCCATGAAAAGAATTATGCTACCCATGATCTAGAACTTTTAGCTGTCATCCATGCCCTAAAGCTTTGGAGACACTACCTGTTGGGTAACAAGTTTCCTCTAGTGACTGATCATAAGAGTCTCAAGTGGATCTTTACCCAGAATGAGCTCAACATGAGGTAACCTCGGTGGATTGAAGTGCTGGAGGAGCTGTATGATTTTGAAATCAAATATCAACTAGGAAAGGAGAATGTAGTTGCTGATGCACTCAGTCTCAAGGCATTCCTTAATTCTCTAATCTTGCAAAACCCATCAACAACTAGATCTCTAGCTACAAAGGTGTCCATGCCGAACAACCCAATACTTGAGCTAGCTAGAGAGGAAGCATGCCATGATCGAGCCTATCAAAAGATGCTAAGGGAGATCTCTATTAAGGACCAGGATCAAAAGCTACAGGCTAAGTATCATGAATTCTCTATCAATAGTGGACTTGTCTACTATAGAACGAGGTTGTGTATACCGGCAAGCCAGTTACTTAAGCAGAAGATATTGTGGGAAGCTCATGATTCCCCTTTCTTAGGACATCGTGGCTATGCCAAGACTCTCAATGCAGTTAGGAAGAGCTACTATTGGGAAAGGCTTAAAGGTGACATTCTCAAATATGTCACTGAGTGTTTGTCTTGTCAACGTATCAAAGCCGAACATGTCAAAATGCGAGGAAAGTTACAACCACTTGACATTCCCCAAATGAAATGGGAATTCATCAGTATGGACTTTGTTGTTGTCCTACCCCAAGTTCAGGGAGGATACAACTCCATCATGGTTGCGGTTGACATGCTTACTAAGGTTGCAAACCTTATTCCAGTAAAGACAACTTATAAAGCATCAAACATTGCAAGGTTTTTTATCAAGGAGATATTCAAGCTACATGGGCTTCCCAGAAGAATCATTAGTGATCGTGATTCTCTTTTCACATCACATTTTTGGAGAGCTATCTTTGAAGCCATTGGGACTCAACTCTATTTTAGCATAGCTTACCATCCCCAAACTGGTCAAACGGAGCAAGTCAATCAAGTTATCGAGGATATCCTTAGGGCACACTGGATAGATGAAAGTACTCTCAACCATCAATATCCCCAGTTTATCTCGAGATGAGGACATCTCGATTCCTCCAAGGGGGAGAGAATGTAATATTTCTTGCTAAAAAATATATATTACGTACTCGTGAGTCTCACGCAAGGACGATGCTAGCATTGAATATATGGATAGTTCGACCTTTTACTTGACGTATCCTTGGCAAAAACGAGACCAAGGGTTTAAAGAAACCCGTATTCTTCATAAGAACCTCCTCTTAGGAGGCCAAAAGGATAATTTTTGAAAAAATGACAAATGTTTTTATCCCCTCTTTCTCCCAATCGACGGTTGTGTTGGAGGAGGGGGAGGAGAGGCTCGATGACTAAGCATCCTTGCTGGATGCCATGGAGGGGGTGAATGCCATGCGTAAGGTCGCGTGGGAGAGGGAGGTTCCCCTCCCTTCACCTATAGAACCTTGGGAGGGGGGAGCTGTAAGGAAAGAGAGGAAAGGTGGTGATAATCATGAAGCTGCCATTAAGAGGGAGTAAGGTGGGGAGAGCCGGGACACCGCCGTTGAAGGGGAGAAGAGAGTCGCGCCGCTCTGTTGGCCGAGAGGGACGAGGAATTGCCAACATCCGCTGCCGTCGAATTCCGTCATGACCTTCATCTCGGCCCTGCCGCTAGCAAGCTGCCGTAGAAGAAAACATCTCCTTTCTTCTCCACGTGTAGAATCGCGACCCCCAGAAGCTTTAGAAGCCTCTTGGGAAGCTTCTAAAGGCCCCCCTTCTTGTGGTCTTCCTTAAAGCCCTTCTAGTGGGTTTTAAACCCCCCCCCACAAAAATCTCTCTTAAAGGTCTTTTACACCCCTTGCCCCCTTTTTTTTAAATCCATTAAAGTCAATTGAGCCCCCTTTACCGTCGAGTCCTATCTGAGGCCTTTAAAAAAGCTCATTAAGCCATTTTCCCCCTTAGGTTCCCCACAAGCTCCCATTAGCCGAGGTTCTAAACCAGCTTCCCTATTGCCCTCTCAATCGGGTTCTCGTTACCTCGGGATCTTTTAAAATCCCCTTTTATTTGCCTTCCCAAAGCAACCTTTTACACCCCTTTTTCCTTGAAGTTTAAGGCCTTTTTCTTCCCTTATAGACCCGGAGTTTAAGCCCTTGCATCCCCACAAAGTTTTTAAACCCTGTTTTCTTTCAAGGCCTTCCGTTACAAGCCTTTTAAATCCATTTTCCAATCGTGAAATCACTGCTTCGAGGAGGAAGCCTTTAAGGCCTTCTAAAGCTCGGCTTCAAAAGACGGTGAAATTGATCAAGGAAGCCGAATCACAAAGAGAGTTTCGCGTGCGAAGGATATGGCCAAAATCATAAATCTGCGTCCAAGGCGAAAAGGCGGAATTCGCGATGGCCCCTAAGAAGGCACAAGATGCAACCGCAGGAGGATCGTCTCCTAACATCCATGTGGACATTCACCACAAGTCCAGGTTTTTCTTCATAATTGTGATTTGCGTCGTAATAATTCAATTACGCATGATTCTTTTACGAAAATTAGGATGCACTTTTTCGATTGAAATAATTTGGATAAATTAAAAGAAATAGCTTACGATCAAGGAATTGGTCATTTGTATTTTTCCAATGGAACGAATGTAAGGACATAAGACGTCTATGCATTCTTAGCAATTTGTTTATGTGTATTACAAGTAACGAATTTAGATCAATTAAAAATCATCTTTATAAAGTAAAAATTATTATTGTACACTTCAATTGTGCATGGAAATAATAAATCGCATGTCGCATTATTAGGCATCTTTTCTTCGAATGATTCATTTAAAGAAGATTGCTAATGACCCGTAGGAATTTACAAGGCATAGAAATGGTTCTTAAAACTGCGTAAAGTAGATTAAAATCTAGTCAATTGGCTTAAATCTCAATCAACTACGCAAATAGTTACGAAAGGTTGTATAATGCTCATTTAGCGTACGAAAATCTCATTTAGAGAAGAAGTTAGAAAAAGGTTGCATGGTTCACATAAAACCCTAACGCTTAGTAGCATGAATCTTGAATGCATGTTCTAGAAGAATCAATAGAGGTTATGCCGTAACTTAGCATATGCTTTGATTTTAACTAGAAAAGTAGGGTTTGTAAATCTACTCAAACATAGGAAATGAATCATGTGGTTACGAGAAGGGTATCGTAAATACCTTCAAGAATAGACAAGTAAATTGATTTACCCTAAAAACACCTAAACCGTGAGGAACTCATTCAAGAAAGGTTAAATCAATGCAACATATCCCAAAGAGCTAACTAGGGTTTAGCACGTTGAGGACGTGACCTAATCGCTCTTATTGCCAAAGCTGAAACTCTTATACCCTAAAGACTTGCCGTCATTCACAGAATGTAGGTACAATAGGACATACTTGTGAGAAACGATCTAGGGTTTTTTACCCTAAGGATCGCTCGTTAAAAAGATGAAACTCGGTTTGAATTTGGAACCCTAGGACCGACAATGTCGGCCTAGTGTAATAAAAAACGGATTGGAAATGAAGACACCCTAACCGTGTTTTCTATCTAATCATGATTCCGTGATTAGAAGATGTCGTTCGATGGGTAAAATAGTCTGGTGAATTAAATGCGACACTCGTGCAACAAGTTGCAGAGTCGCATGATCATGTGATTTGATCACAAGGGGATGGCCAATTCCTCGGAATGAGATTAGCAGATTCTTACGCAAGCTTATCTTGCAAGAGGATGAATAATCGTCCTGATATAGTACCTTTCTTGGGTAAAGTAACCAAGATACGGGGATTAAATAATTGCTTGGAAGCAAAAGACCAATCAATAAATTGGAATAACATATTTACTGCTAATAGAACTTAAGGTTTTGGTTAAGTTGGGTTAATAGGGTACGGCCCTAACCCAAGGATATAAGGGTTAACAAACAAACCCTTGGGGATCTTGCCAAGTCGAAATTGATCCCGGATCAAGTGTTGGATGCTTTCGGAAAGAAGGATTCGCTCCTTAACAGTTGGCCAAAATAATGACCACTGGAAATGATTGTGCTTGTAACAATTTAGAGAGCACTATTTGCTTTGTTTGCTCAAGGAATTAAAGGATGAAAATATATCTAAATGCTTCAGGTTGAAGGCCTGAAGGGAGAGGCAGCCTCAGTTACCCCCGAGTGACTGCCTGACCCTAACCAAGGGGGTTGTTAACCGCGCCGGGAAGGTGGACCGAACCCGTCGTGAGAGGTCTCTCCGTTGAGCTCTACTTGGAGCAGGAGGACGCTTGGGTGCTAGAGAGGGCTCTGGCTATAAATCCCTCGCCTTCCGGGCCCTACACAAGAGGCCAACATGACTCGGGATTGGATCTCGAGGCCCGCTGTCGAAGGGTTTGTGAAAGCAATGTCGCAACCACAGAGGTTATTGGTCCAAGATAGAAGATCAATCAAACAAGATCAAGATTCAATTTGTGAATGCAATGTCAGAAAATGACCCTATAATCAATTTGTTCAAGCCTTTAGTCTCTTGAATGTGGCAAACAGACTTGTTGGCCTAGTTCTTCGGAAAGGAAAAAGCTTGATAAGTCATAGAGAACTTCCAAAATGTCTTCACGAGTCATTTTCCCCTCTCCATCTGCATCATAGACTTTAAACAAATGAACTTCACTTTCTTTTCGAAGGTTTGCTTTAACACTGAAAAACTGAGAGAAGGGTCACAAAAAAAACTTATATGAGAGAGGAGGGAATGGATTAGGTGAAAATTTTCTGGACTCCAGCCAATGCATGACTACCTCCTCCTGTTGCATCCATTGAGCCGCAGAGTACAATCTAGTTTTCTGTTGAATATTAGCTGATAAAACAGAGCTGAAGGATGAACAAATGGAGATTTTGGAAGCATGTGCATTATTGAAGTTCATCTGCTGGACCGCAGGAAACAATATGGTTCACTGAACATAATTACGCTAGAGTATATCTCATCCATATCTTCAATTCGCTTTAGCCTTCCCTTACTGGGCTGTAGGAAGTAGCTGATACAAGGAAATCAATGAAGTGGCAAAGCCCAAAGCACCAGTAACACGTGGTGTAACTTTCTTTGGCGCCAATTGGAGGAGGCCGATTGCAACAACAATATCAAGCGAAGACTTGGTCAATGATAAAACTCGTTGCTGTGCTTGCATCCTCTAAGTCCATGAAAGCCTTTTCATAATGCAGAGAAGACTGCTCTGCTTAACAGAAGAATATTGTTGCCTAGAGCTTTGACCTTTTCAATTCAAGTTTTGCTATTGTTTGTAGATGAATCATCTGGCCCATCAGCAATACGCAGTGTTCGAGCAGACGTCCATAAATGAGCCAGTGGAAAATCTGAGCAGACTCCTGTTCCACCGTGGCATTGTATGGCAACATCAAGGATCTTCAATGCCATACAGGGAGCTGCAACCTTTGCCATCGCAATGGCTCTTCTTGCCATCTGATTGCCATGAAGGTCTAGCTGATTTGCCGCATGCAGCACCAGTCGATGAGCAAGTCGCCCTGCTCAAAAACTCATTGTGAGAATCATGTCGACGAAGACTCACAGCTCCAACACGGCCTAATTCGCCTCCATAGATGCACCAGGCCGGCTTACAATACCATCCAGTCGTCCCATTATCTTCTTCATCAGATGCTTTCTTCGTCACCTTTGTCGGCTTTCCGTTGTCGTGTCCACCTTCGTCCTTCAATCAGTCCTCAGTCGCCTGCAGACGTCCAGACCGCCTCCCGGCTCAAGAAGGACCGCTTTGATGCCTTCAGAGAGAGAAGCGGAACGTTGATGAGAAGCGGCAGCTCGGCTACCTCAGTTCCGAGATCACCCTTTGGGCAGCCACCTTCAACATGCTGCAGCCCGTCGATTAGCAGGTCGCCATGCCGATGACGTTCAGGCCAATAGTATATGGCGTAAGATTGGGTAACAACATGCTCAGTGATGGACGATTTCCAGAGAATGTCTTGTGAGGCACAAGTTGATCAGGCGCACCTTCCTCCTCTTCCCATACTGAAAACCTCCTTGCCCACCAAAAAGCAGAGCTCCTTCCGTTGATCCTTTCCCTCCCCAAATTCTGCGCCCCCCAAGCTCCTTGAGAGTCCTCGATCCCCTTCTCCAAAGCGTGTCCCCTTTTCCCCTATACTCTGTTCTGCTTTTCCCGTCTATTTCCCTCCTTCACATCCTCCTTTCTCAGCGTCCCCCTCTCCCGTGTAAGATCCATACCTCCTCTATTCCCTACGTTCAAAACTTCCCTCCCTTTTCAGATTTCAGAGCGCCCTTTTGCCTCCCAGATTAGCGTCCTTTTGCCTCCCAGATTAGCATCTTTTCTCCCCTTTTTCTGCCCTCATATGTCAAATCCATCAATCCCGGGTCCTCCAAGTTCTTGACAAAGTGCACATGGAGCACAGAACAATCATTGTATATAATCAGTGAGATATGTCTTCCCAAAGCACCATGTTTGTGCAGGTAATCTGCAACTCCAAGACCTTTCCAAACCTGTACATTGTCAATGTTGATAGCTGCTAGGTTAAAAATCCAGTATGGAGCAGTACATAGAAGTATAAATGTCACTATATGGACATAACGATTCCCAAATCCTAGCCTCTCCATATTCCACCCAAAAACACAGAATGAACACAACACTGACAAGACTGCAACTGGTGGATCATTATAGCAATTTAAGAGTACCCATTGCCATTCTGGATCCTGAACAAGAGCACCATCTCTTGACATAAAAGAAACTTCACCACAGCAAATCTTGGGAGCCCGTATGATCCTTAATGATGGTGTATGTTCAAGCTTCTCTTGCTGAATAAATCCTGTTTCCTGAATGTGAAGTTCAATTTCTTCATGGATTTGGAAGTCTTTCCCTAAAGGACTCAAAATACTATACACACCTGCTGCAGCTGGAGCACCATTAGCAACCGCAAGGCACAAACCAACCCCAAAAGGGCCTTTCTGACCTCTTAAAACCCCAGTTGAGAGTGTAATGAGATCATCTCATTCCATGCCACGACAATGTCCTGATCAAACAGCCCATCAAACATGCTCTGCTTCTAAATTGTTGCCACATTTACCATAAATATTAATAAGTGTGCTATTAACAAAAACATCTGAAGTGAAGCCCTTCATGGGAACATCTATACTCATACGCAGGGAATAAATGTAATCACAACAACTAAGTATGCATAAAGTATTAAATCGCACACACAACTTTCGGGTGGTTTTCACACCTCGAATGCGCAGCAATACGACACCGCATCCTAGTCTACAGGCGGAATCTTGGATTAGTAATCCCTGTGAATTGCTGGATAGCCTTCGGGCAGATTATGGATAAGCCTACGGGCTGGATGTGATAAATGTATTCCAAAGATAAATACGATAAGCTATTGAAAAGGAACTTGTTTGACATTGCTTTTCTATGTCAAGTGCTATGATTACGTGAAGGAACCAGTGCCTAATGGACTAATTAAGGAAGTTGAAATGTGGTAGGTAATTAGATAAGTAAAACAACTTGAGGAAAGTGCGGTGGATTTGGCCATGGGTCTATCCTATGGATGGGTGGTCTCAGTTGACCGGGAACTTTTCTCAATCATGATGGACAGCAAGAAGATCGTTTTCAAAGGACACGAATAGCAAGGGCGCTGACCTAGAGTCTAAGTTATAATAATCCCGATTTACGCTATTTTAGGGGAACGGAATGGGTCTTTGCCTTATGGCAGAGAGGTCGAGCCTTGCATCCCTCTTGTTTCCCATTCTCCTTGAACCAAGTGCAGCGTGAATCCACTTCGGACCTGGTGTTTCTGCGTAAAGTAGTTTGCTCGGGTTTGACGCTAGTTGCCGTTAAGGAAATGACCATTAGGGAAACCCTAATTCAGGTCGGTCCTAAGTGGGAATGGCCAAAATACTTCCGCTACGTGGCAGACGCGGAAATTCCTAGATCACAAACCCCGTAACATTCCATGGGAGTGCCAGGCAAAGCTTTCTAGACATCCTTTCTGTTGGACTGCTAAGACATGTCTTGAAGATAACAGGTGGAAACGTTACAGAAAGAACTCCCTATGTGCATCATAGTATAAAACTAATTTCCCTTTCTTAAAGGTATATTTATTCACTTTTAAATCATGCAACTACTTCATTTGACGCTTAACCACTTCCTGTGTAATAGACTTTGTAAATTTGAGCTCATCTAGGTGTGCTAAAGTCGTAAAGCACTCCAAGAGTGCATCTTCATTCCCCAAAGAATGGTTAATTGAAAATCTTATGATTGGTAAATCAATCTCTAGGGGTAATGCGCACTCCTCCCCATTAACTAACTTGAATGAGGTGTGGCCGATGGCTTGTTAATAAATCGTGCTATATGCCCAAAGTTCCACATATAACTTCTTATCCTAGTCTTTTTTCTTCTCTCATACTATCTTTGACGGAATACCCACAAGCTATTTATTGGTACTCTCAACCCACCCATTTTCCTATGGGTTATAAGGCGTTACCTTATTGTGCTTAATCTACCATGATTGAGTTAGGGTCTTAATCACCTTATTTAGAAAATGGGCTCCATGATCCAACACTAATTTCTTGGGCAAACTAAATCAACAGATAATCTGCTCAAGAAGGAAGCTAGTAGTCTCCTTTGCATCATCCTTCTTCCGTCACTCGTACTTCTGACCACTTCATAAAATGGTCACTTGACTATGATATATCTCTTCTATAAAAGAGAAGAGGGTAATAGCACCCACAAAATCCATGCCCCTTATAGGTAGTAGAGTCATAATAGGAATCAGTGGGTACTCCCTATTCTCCCTATTGTCATGTCTTTAACATATATCACAACTCTTAACATACTCAAATGAATCCTCAAAAATGGATGGTCACCAATATCCAACTCTTAACATACTCAAATGAATCCTAAAAAATGAATGGCCATCAATATCCAGCTCTTAAAGCTTTTTGTGCAGTCAACCACCCAACAAAGTGCCCTCCACAAGCTGAGTCATGGCACTCTTCCAAGATAAATGGAACCTCATCAGGCATAACACATCAGCAGTAAACATCATCAACCCCTTATCAATATAATGTTCCTACAATGAAGGTAAATTTCAAAGCCCATTGTCTAATTTTTCTCTTCTCTCATTTTGATAGAGCGGCTCCAATATCTCCTATGGATAAGTAGTGTGTTATAGTAACATACCAAGATGGAATAGAAGCTGTATCAATTTTAAATAGTCCCTCAATATTACTAACTTCAGCCAAGATTTCCTTTGGTTCCCAATATCCACAAGACATTCAACAATGCCTTGCAACTTGGTGGCTTACTCCTAATTTCATAATCAAACTCTTGTAAAGTAATCAGCCATTTTGCAACATACCAAGATGGAATGGAAGCCGTATCAATTTTAAATAGTCCCTCAATATCACTAACTTCAGGCAAGATTTCCTTTGGTTCCTTGAAATCCACAAGACATTCAACGATGCATTACAACTTCAGTGGCTTACTCCTAATTTCATAATCAAACTCTTGTAAAGTAATCAGTCATTTTAATAGGCAATCAGGTGGCTGTAACTTGTTTAGCAACAATCTAAGTCATTTCTCCTTCGTATAAAACACTACCTTTTCATAGAGAATATAGTGACTAAACTTTTTGGTCACAAACACCATCCGAAGGCACAATTTCTCCATATAGGTGTTATTAAGTTGAGATATCCCTGACTTATGACTAGCAAATGCTATTGAATGATACTGTTTCTCCTCCTAGATTTGGGCTAAACAATAGCTAATGCTATGGATTGTTACTAGTGAAAACATATAAAAAACCTCACCCCTTTTGGATGATTTTAATATTGTTTCTTTTGCCAATTCTTTCTTCACATCCTTGCAGGATACTTGACATGATCACTCCAAACAAGCAGATAGTTAGAAGATAATATATTTGTCAATGGAAACGTTCTTTGTGCAAATGCATTAATAAATTGTCGATAGTATCCTAATGATGACAGAAAGCTATGCACTTCTTTAGGAGTATGTGGTTGACTCATAGCAACAATAACCTTTATCTTCTCATGATCAGTTGCAATACAAGTTGAACTAACCACATGACCCAATAGCAGTCCATAGGGCACTCCAAAGACACACTTTCTCGGGTTAAGAGCAATGCAAAACTACCTACAATGCTAAAAAAACTTCCGTAAAATAATCAACATTCTTTCCCTTATGGTGGTTGTCCCCAGATAGTTGATAAAGGTTTTTAGCTCCTTAGGGAAAATATAACCAAAAGTCTTATTAGTTGTACGTTTCCAAGAAATCGACGCATTGCATAATCCAAATGCCATCAAATGATATGTAAAGGTACCAAATACAACAATAAATGTTATTTTCAACTTATCTTCCTCCGCAATAGCTATTTGGTTATATCCAACAAAGCATTCCATAAATGAATTGACATCCCTACTCACTAAGTGATCTAGATTTTGATCAATGAATGGCAACAATGGATACTAACATTTAATTCTCTATTTATTGAGCTTCATAAAATCTATGCAAAGTTGGATTTGATTATTCTTCTTTTTCTTGATAACCATTAGCAAACACCACTCTCTAAATTATACAGGAAATATCATGCTAGCCTTCCACAGTTTTTGTAACTCCTCAAATAGTCAGTCCCTTAGCTCAAACGACATACACCTCACTTTTTGGTGCACAAGACGACTACCTTTCTTCAAAGGAATACTATGCACAACCAAACTGGGAGGATTACCCCTCAACTCATTATAACTCTAATCGAAGATGTTACAGAATTCTTAGATCAAGGACACATAATTCCTTCTCTCTTCTAGACTGAGTGTAGCCCCTTATTTAATATTTCATGGATCATTCAACATTTCGAGATCAAGCTCGATTACATCCTCGTCTCTTATTCTATCTTGAGCTTAAATCGGCTCATTTAGAGTCACCTGGTATATATCCTCTATGTAGTGGACCCCTCTTTTAATTCATTGATTGATGAAGTTTCACTACTAGATGGTTCTTCTAATGCATCTAATTTTGACTAGGATAAAGAGGCTCTCTCACTTTGAGGAGACTCAAGATATGCATCTACTACCACACAACTAGCACCTCTACAAAAATCAAATGACCAGCACGTATATCCATTTGAAAGTCTAATCGCAAGATCCATGGCCTTACTAACAATACTTGATAGCTTGTCCATCTTGAAAACCGAATAACCCTAAAGTCTATAGTGCATTCCACACTCGCAAGAGTCAAATGGACTTTGGTAATGCAACCTTCAAGTTGTCTTAAACTCTCATCAAGCATTCAAAGAATTGTGGAGATATCCTTTTGGATTTCTAATCCCAGCCTTTCCATCAATTCTAAGCTCATGATGTTGATGGAGGATCTCGTGTCTACATTAGCACGATCCACTAATATTCCATCAACATACATTGCTACCCTTTAGTAATGCTTTTTAGCTTGCTCAAACCAATCCTCTCCCACACAAGCTTTTTCCAAGGGCTCAACAATATACCTTGTGCGAAGAATCTTTTTAAATTATTTACACCCTCTTGGAGATAACTTGATCAATTGCTGGAGGTTTACCTCACGCTTTACATTGCAAAGAGAACTCACTAAATTAAACTTATGATAATTAGCAATGATTCTCTTCTCCTGCCAGACCATTCTCTCCTTTGGCCTTTGAACTGGCTTTGGCGCCTCCTTCTTGGCTTTTGCCTTATTATTTGGCAATTCATTTTTTGAGGGTCAACTTTGCCATCAACAACTTTTAGAGGACCAGCTTTTACATTTAGGGTTTATCTCAAAAGGTTTAACATTATCCCTATTGCCTTATTTACCCTTTTTCCATCTTGTAATTGCTCACAAATTAGAAGCTTCGATGTTGTTGATACTCATAGCTTCAATAAGCCTGACACTAGGCAACTCTTATATAATAACTTTCCATGTTTGCAATATTTGCTTTGGTCCATCATCTTAGTGGAGATTATTCCATTACGCTCGAGGACCTAGCTGCCTACTCCCTTGCTCGAGAGAACTAATATTACTCCAACAAGTACTAGCTCGAGAGAACTAATATCACTCCAACAAGTATTAGCTCGAGAGAACTAATATTACTCCAACAAGTACTAGCTCGAGAGTACTAGTTGCCTACTCCCTTGCTCGAGAGAACTAATATTACTCCAACAAGTACTAGCTAGATGACCAGATTTCCCACATATGTCACATTTAACATTAGGGTGATCCCCAGGGAAATGTTAGCCACCACACCACTTACAACTAAATCTCTAAGGGGCACCCTCTTTAGGGTGTTGAACCCCTATCAAATTTTGTTGTTTTTAAAGAAAATTGACATTAACAACTTTTTGCCTATATTGTTTGGTGATCATGTCAGTACAGTGCTTCATCATATCCTTAACTTCTCTAAGGACATTCGATGCACTAGACTCATAGCTACAATCATCTACTTGATGTTCCATCAACCTAACCACCTGACTAGGGGTTGGCTGTTGTTGATCAATTGGAACCACATTAGGGTTTATCATTTGACTTCCATTATTTAGTGGAACCATCTAATGACTAGCCATTGGCATGATCACAATGGGAGGAGCTTGTAGCAAGGGTACATTTTCTATTATGATTTCTCTCACATTCGAGTTAGTCATAGCTATCTCTTGACTTCCATTGGTCAATGACAAATTATTTCTAGGATTTAGACATGCCTTAAGATTTTCTCTAGAGGCATAGGTCTCTTGTAGTGGGGATTCTACTTTCTCTACTTGTCTAGTAGTAGTGTCTATATCTGGAAAAGTGACATTATTCAACTACACCTAAATATTGAAGTCCAAACCATGCAAAAAATATTGCAGTTGGGTAGCTGTTGGGATAGGGATAGAGGCTTGCAATTCACATAAGACCTCTTTTAAATTCTTGGCATATGCTCGAATATCCTCATGTGGTTCTTGATGTGTCACATTTACTACATGTAGCCAATATTGACCACCCCTTTCAAGGGCAAATTCCCTTCGAAAGGCGACATAAAATAAATCAATAGTGGTTATGGTTCGAGCCTCTAGGCCATGATATCATAGAGCTCTTCCCTTGAGAGTCATGTTAAATAACATCATTAAATGTCCTTCATCTTGGATAACACAATTGAACATCAACTTTTGAAACTCCCTAATGTAGAGCTTTGCATCTTCTCCACTAACCCATTAAAGATGGGTAGAGGGAAACCTAAGGCTAGCAAATCCGCCATTCCAACAAGAATTGTGATAGGTTGCACCATAATGATAATTGGATTTTCAATGGGATTTTGTGAATGTGGGTTTACAACCACACTTGATGTAGGTTGACTTACTCGGGGAAGGGCGGCACTAGAGCCTCCTCCTCCCAATGGACTACTTGTGGCTCTAGGACCACTAGATCCACTCCCTTGTAGGAATATTGGACTACTACATTGTGGGGAATACCTCCTCAAGATATCGGCATGTTGCCTAGATTTTTGTTACTTTTGGATTTCAGCTAGACGATGTTTATATGTAAACAATGGATCAACCTCAGTGTCCTTTGACATAAACTCGCTAAATGGTCTCGAGGCAATTGAGATTCGAGGACCGCCACTTAAGTGGCTCCCCACAAATGCACCAATTATTAGGACCCCGATTGAGCTTGACACTAACTCTCTAGGCACTAGTCGAGTCTCTGTACACTCAAAGAACACACCCCCTTAGGCTCACAGCCCAAGAGCGTCTATAAGGGACACAATCCTCTAACTTTTGTCGTAACTTTTGCATTTGTTTTGGATTGTAATCCAATGGTTAATCCTTCACCACACTCCTCAAAGTGAGTCCCTACACATATGGGTGTAAAACACCACTTAAGGACAAACTGAGGAGGCACCCCTTGGCTGAAAGTCGTGGCCCCACTACGGCTCTGCTACACCTGGCATTCGGCCCCTAGATATGTTACTAACACAAATAGCACATACCTCACAAACTCCACTTTTGTTTTCAAATGTTCCAAGAGATATATATTTTTTCCTCACTAAAAATTCCTCAAGGAAATCCATCATCTAAATCTACAACTTAGGATATCTCACATACTCAACGTAGGCCATATGCATGAATACAATTGCAATGCATCCAGTAATGATACCATGAGTTGTGTGCAATGCAATTATGTATGAACAATAGTGCTCAATGATTTTACCATTTAGAAACTCAGGTAAATTACCCAATGAATATATATGTAGATCATGTGGGTTCAACAAAATGTATTTTTAAAATACCATTTTTATACATTTTTTACATACAAAAGGGTTTAATATAAAGGTTTTCATTACAGATTGAATAGAAAATGGTTATGTCTTATTCAGGAAAAATTCACAGATAAGGATATTTATAAATAGGCCTTGAATACACATGATTTATAGAACATATATATATAGTAACTTCTGTGAGTTTAGAAATTAGCATTGTGAGGTGCAAAATACATTTCTTTCAATGATTTTAATCTACACCTAATGATGTGTTGTTGAGGGTTAACACACCGAGCATTCTCATGCTGCTAGACTCTCTTAAACTTAAACCATAAACGTCCTATATGCCTTGCATAAGCAAAATATCATAATTTAGTATCTTATTAGCAATTAGTCACTTTCAAACCCCTCTTTCTCCCTACCGCTTACATTATGCATGCATTGATAGGTGTAGGAAGCATTTTTTATGTGTTTTTCTTTATAAAAGTGATAAAGACTCCACTTTAACACAAAGACAAGGCTGAACTAAAGACTCCACTTTAACACAAAGATAAGGCTAAACTAAAGCTAATACCTCATGCTCTAGCCATATCACACATCTACATACACAAATCTTATTTTTTCATATTTTTTGAATACAAAACTTTTATTTTTTCAATTTTTTATTTTTATTTATTTATTTATTTATAGATAAAATATGATATTTTATGATTTTGTAGTTTGGACTTATTATATGTACTAAGAATGAATTTATATCATTCTTTATTCCATATGAACCCCATAAATACCGCAAAACCCCCAAACTTGACCATTTTTCTTAAAATCGTGCAGTCCTGGGTTTGTGTATAAATTATTATGTGACTAAATTTTTCCATTCTCTTTAGTATCTCTGATAGATTATAGGATTAACAACCAAGGATAACCATTCCCAAACAATTTCAACCAAAATCTATCATAAAAGAAGTAGAACGATCACTTACGTATAAAAACATGCTTTTTGAGACTTATATTTCAAGGTTGAGAGGCCACTAACGCTCTTTTTTTTATGGTAATGCTCTTGTACAACCCGATCTATGATCATTTGCGCTCTAGTACCATCACTTCATTAGCATCTTTCATCAAATCCCACCCCTTCTCTCTCATGAAATCAAGCATATGAGCAGGCAGCAAGAGGAGAGAGAAAGACTTAAAAATTAGAATTTCATTTCCTTGATCATTTTCCACATGCTTATGGTGAAAATATTGCCCTTGTCATGTAGATTAGACTTCCATCTCTCTCTCTCTCTCTCTCTCTCTCTCTCTCTCTTGATCGAGGTGTATTGAAAAGGCACAAATCCATCCAAAAATGGGGTGCAAGATTAAAAATGACCCCTCCTATTAAGCAAGAATTTGCATATTTTTTTCATTTACATTTTATTTCATGTCATTTCTTAAATGTCCACTTTGAAAAAATCACTTTTACACTACTCCACGAGGGTTTCTAGCCTGTTTGGAGGGGCAAGCAGACTCGAAATTACTGATGCCAGGAGGCATATTTCACGGTGGATTCCGTGCCACGGTGGATTCCGTGAGGTTTTACGGTGGATTCTGCAAACTTTGATGACAGGGGCACATACACAAAGTGGATTCTTTGTGCGAGAAGTTGATGGGGATGCCTGTCCTTTTTGGGCGTTTCATTAATCTAGTGTGTACATGGGTGATTCCATAGTGGGTGATTCTGCAAAATGCATATTAAATTAATAAACGTTTATGAGTTTAGAGTGCGCACTCGTAATAAATTAAGGTTAGGATTTATTTCTAACCAGTTGATTTATTTATGTAGCTGAAGACTGCTAGGTATTCACTTTTGCCGGTTTAACTGTATTATTTTACTAACGATTGTGAATGCTTCAGTTGATGTGTAGAGATAGCAACATGGCGGAGGAGAGCATTGGAGGATAGCGAGTATTCGATTTATTATTTATATTTTGATGCGCATTTCTTAGGCATGGCGCCTATATTTTGTCACGCCTATTTATTGAGGCGTTGGCTATTTATTATTATTTTGTATGCGCATGGGCTCACAATTATGTTATTTATACTTGGACATTGTATTGGGCATGCCAGAATCTTTGGGCACCATCCATTAGCTTTATTCCTACTTTGTGCTAAAGCAAACTCAAAAGCTAAAAGCTTGCTATTTTGTAATTTGGGCTATTATTTGAGCTTGAAGATGATTAATACATAAAATACATGCTTTGTGGAGCGCTCACACAAGGCATGGGGGGAGATTGCATCCAATTGGTCTCTTGTTCATGTCGTTCATGCTTTTTACATTGAATTTTGTGCAAAAAGTAGAGTTCTATTATTCTTGGGGACCTTCTGGCATTCACTACGCGAGCGTACAGTATCCGATCTGCGCACCAATGGTATCAGAGCGAAGCTGAGATCAAGAGCTTCCAATCGCTACCCATCTTGTGAAAAGGCGGAGCTCCTGGAACAAATGAGCTCTATGGACAATCTCGTCGTGTACGGTCGATACAGATAGATTCCTGGCGATCAAGAACCTCTGTTTCCATCATCAGACTGCGAAGGACCAGCTTGCAGAGGCGGAGGACTACTCCTATCCCTTCTTCTTCAAGTCGTCAAGAACAGAGATAAGCCATATTCTTTGCCAAGCTTTAAAGCTTCAATCTTTAACTTACAAAGCTTAGTATTAAGCTTTAATAAGCTTAATAACTTAAAATTCATTTCAGGCGGCATCAGTATGTACTCGCTAAGATCGAACGCGTTGACAGCATGCTGCGATACCTCAAAATCGAATTGGGCTTCGTAAGCCATAAGTTATACTACTAAGCTAAGTCATAAGCCACAGGTCACACCAGAGCAATCAGATTCTGCAAGTTCTTTCAAGTCACATAAAGCAATCAAGTTTTGCAAGTCTACAAACTCTGCAAGTCACATAAGTCTGGTACTCTGCAAGTCAGACAAGTCACCTGGAGTCAAAACTGACTTCTGTTTAAAACTCATAGAAGGGCTGTTCCTGCGCAGAAACTCCGAACTACAAAGTTGTTCATTGGAAGGTACTCTACGCATACGCAGGTTTGCTGAAGCATTTCCAACATACGAAGAAGATAAAACACAAATTTTTCGAAGATTGTGAAAGCCACACCCAAAAATATATAAGCCTTGTATTCCCGAAGTTGAGCTACGCTCATCCCGCTAACTTGATTTTGAGAGTGAGAGGTCTTTTGAGTTTTGCAGGATGACGGAATCACATATAGATGATTTGAGGCTGAAGGCGATCTACCTGAACCTACGATGGAGCAAAAGCTGGACTTAATTATGATGCAATTGGATGAAGAACGACGAGCTAGGCAAGCATTGCAAGTTCAATTGGAAAATTTACAAAGATCGACTACCGACAAAGAGGAACCTCAATCTGAAGATCTTATCCGACGTACCATCGACGCAACTCTCGAAGCTCAATCCATCCGCAAGGAATCAAAGATAAGTAAAAGAAATTTCAAATTCTAAAATTTCAATGGCACTCGAGAGGGAAAAACTGTTCTTGCATTCATTAGTCAATTTGACGACTACTTTCATGAGCAAACCTATGCAAAAAAAGATAAAATCAAGTGTGTCACTAATCATTTAGTGGATAGAGCATCTCTTTGGTGGATTGTGGTTCGCAAGTGTATAGATTGTCCCACTACCTGGGAGAATTTCAAAAAGAAGTTTATGCAAAATTTCCTTCCTCCACAATTTCATGAGAAAGCCATAAAGCAATGGGATCTTCTTTAGCAACGGGATCATGAGCCTATTCCTCAGTACACAGAGCGTTTTTGGAATGCATTACTCCAGTTACGCATGCTTGAAGACGTACCTGAAGCGACACACAAGCGCAAGTATATGTCTGGACTCCTTGGGCATTACTACGCTGAAGTTAACATGTTCAAGCCTGCTACTCTTGAAGACACAATTTCATTAGCTCACGACATTGAAGACAAGCTGCGAGGTAGAGACAGACGTCCACAGAAATTCCAAGCCAATGGTAACTATGGATCTAAGCAATTCAACTCAAATTTTAGAAGAATTTATCAAGGTCGTTTCTCTTCATCATCTTTCCATAAGAACTGGGCAAAACCACCTGCTTTACCATCCAATGCCAATCAAAACCCCAAGCCTATTCCATAGCCAAATCCTAATGTACTTAGACTTACTGCCATTGCAAACAATGTAACCAAAGCCAAGTCTATACTGTGTTATAAATGCCACCAACCTGGACATCTAGAAGCAAATTGCCATTCGAAGAAGCCACCTGTCCATATCAACTACCTTGGAGCAATGGAAGATGACGAACATGAAGATATGCCTGATTTCACGGAAGATGAGGACGACACTACTACTCCTTCAGATACTTTACCAGGTATGCCAACTCCACATTCTTTATTGACTATGAAATGTTTAGTGCATGGAAAGGAAAAGATTATTTTGCATGATGACGGTAGTACTCATGATTTTATTTCTGCAAAGCTAGTAAAAGAATTGAAGTTACAGACTGTACCTACGCATTATCGCATTAAAGTAGCATTCTTAGGAACTAGGTATAATGGTACACAGGAAGTGCATGATTTAGAAATTCAAATTGGTCAATATACTAAAAGAAGAAATATTCTAGTTGTTCCATTACAGTCAAGTGACATTATTTTAGGTATGCCTTGGCGTCATCAGCATAATCCAGATATAGATTATTCCACACATGCAATTAATATTCAATTTCAAGGAAAACATATTACATTGTAACACAATATTAGTGAGTTTGGGAATCTCCCAATTTCCATTTTTTGAATACGAAAAAGGTGGCACCCGCATAACATGCCCATAAGTTTCTCAAAACCATATGATGTGGCCTATCATTGGAAAGTGCTTGAAAAATGGAATCTATTGAGTTATAGAGTGCTCGATTTGGAGTTACAATGTTCAAGTTATGAGAAATCCAAAGATTTGACCACGTGTCCCAAACTTATGGGAAATTTCCATATTCCCCAATATGGTGTTTTGTCTGGTATGCATGCATCTAATGTTTTTCCACTGCTTTCGCATACTCAAGCTAAATGTGCATTACGCAAGAGTAGTAAATCTTATCTCTTTTGGATGAATGAACTGCAAGTCAAAGAAAATCATATGCACCCTAGGCATAAAGAATTTCTTGCACATTTTAAAGACTGTTTTGCCGAAGATCTATCACCTGGTTTACCTCCTTCACGTCCAGAAGACCATAAAATAGATTTCATTCCTTGTACCCAACCACCTTGCAAAGCACCATATAGGCATAACCAGATAGAGCAAAAAGAAATTCAGAGTCAAGTTGAGGAATTACTAAATAGAGAATTGATTAGACCTAGTAGTTCTCCATTTGGTGCACCTGTTTTGTTAGTCAAGAAAAAGAATAATACCTATCGTATGTGCATTGACTATCGAGCTTTAAATAAGATCACTATAAAAAATAGGTATCCAATTCCTAGAGTCGATGACCTTATGGATAAATTGCAAGGATCTACTATATTTAGTAAAATAGATCTTAAGTCTGGTTATCATCAGGTGAGACTAGATAAGTCTGACATATTCAAGACTGCATTTAGGACACAGTTTGGTCATTATGAATTTTTATTGATGCCTTTCCGATTGACTAATGCACCTGCTACATCTAGTAGAATGATGAATCATATATTTTTGAAATATCAGTATTGTGTAATTGTCTTCTTTGATGATATTTTGGTGTTTAGTCAAAATGAGAAAGAACATTATGAGCATTTGTCATTGGTTTTCCAGTTATTAAAAGATAATCAACTGTATGCAAATCCTGAAAAGAGTGAATTCTTTAAAATAGAAATTGAGTATTTAGGTCATATTGTATCATCTGATGGAATTAAAGTTGACCCTAAGAAAATAGATGCAATATTGAATTGGCTTGTACCTAAAAATGTGCATGAATTACGATCATTCCTTGGTCTTGCTAGTTTCTATAGGAAGTTTGTGCGTAATTTTTCATTACTTGCTTTACCACTAACTAAACTTCTGAAGAAAGGTATTGTCTATCATTGGTCCGATAATCAACAGAAATCCTTTGACTTATTGAAACATGCATTAACCCATGCCCCTGTCTTATAGTTTCCTGATTTTAATAGACCATTCTTTTTAGTAGTGACTGATGCTAGTGGATCAGGAATAGGAGCCGTACTTATGCAGGACAATCATCCCATAGCCTATTCTAGTTGTAAGCTGAAACCCTCTGAACTGAAATATTCCACATACGACAAAGAATTATTAGCTGTTGTACAAGCATTAAGACAGTGGAAACACTACTTAATGGGTTCAGAATTTATGATTAAGACCGACTAGCAAAGTATTAGACATTTACTTAGCCAACCCCAAATATCTGACCGACATATCAAATGGGCATCCTTTATTCAGAGTTTTCATCCTATAATTCAATATCAACCCGGTAAAGAAAATGTAGTGGCTGATGCATTAAGTAGAAGACCTGGCATTCATAATATTTCTGTTATATCATTTGATTCTTTAATTTCTATGAAAGATACTTATCATGAAGACATTACTTTTCATGCTGATTGGAATAAGTTAGTTCAAAATAACTTGATTCATATTGATTCACTGTCATATAATGATGGATTTATATTTTATGAAAAGAGATTATGTGTTACAGTTCCATTCCGATCTTTTGTTTTGAATGAGATTCATTGTCCTCCATATCAAGGTCATAGAGGTATCATATCTACTTTAGGTACATTAATTGAAGATTTTTATTGGTCGCATATGGACATTGATGTATCTAACTTTGTTTCTAAATGTTTGATTTGTCAAAGAGTTAAGAGACATCATGGTAAACAGTATGGATTACTTATGCCTTTATCTATTCCATCTAGACCATGGGAACAAATTTCTATGGATTTTATTATTGGTTTACCTAATACTAAATCTAACCATGATATGATTTGGACAGTAGTAGATAGGTTTAGTAAACAAGCATATTTCATTCCATGTAAGAAAACTTTAACAGCATCACAAGCAGCACAATTGTTTTTGAAAACTGTTTTCACTAACCATGGATTACCAAAAGTTATTATTTCTGACCATGATTCTAGATTTTGTAACAACTTTTGGATTACTCTATTTGCTAACCTAGGCACAAAAATTGACTTTTCATCTGCATTTCATCCTAAAACTAATGGACAAACAGAAGCCACTAATAGTACTATACTAGATCTTTTACGTGCTTATACTATTTCTAAACCACAGACATGGGATACACATTTGCATTTATTGCAGTTTGCATATAATAATACACCACACACATCTACAAAGAAAGCACCGTTTGAAGTTATTTATGGTTATAGATTATCTACACCTATTGCATCTTTGTCAAATAGAATTCAGAGTGCTGATGATATTGCTAGTATGCATAATACTATTTTTGATGAGGTTAAAGCCATGATTGCCAAAGCCCAACAATCATATACCAAACAAGCCAATAAGAAAAGACAAGCCATGAATTTCAAAGTTGATGAATATGTTTGGTTGAGAATAGAAAAACGTAGACTACAAAGTGTAGATAGACATCCAGTTGTCAAATTAGCCCCTAGATTCTATGGACCATTTAGGATCATTCATAAAATTAATGACAATGCATTCAAGTTAGAATTACCACCTCAATGGAAAATTCACAACACATTTCACATTAGTTTATTAAGACCATTTAGAGGCCAACTACCTGTACACCCTGTTTATGAAATCCCACCTTTGTTAGAGGAAGAGACTGAAATACTTGAACCTGAAGCTATCATAGATACTGACTTTATGACCACTAGAACTGGCCGAAGATATTCTAGATATCTAGTTAAATTTAAGAACCATCCTGTAGAGGAAGCCCAATGGATGCACGCTAGAGACTTAAATGCTTTCCCCACTCTGTTAGCTCCACATTAAGCTAATAGCAATTGAGGTCAATTGCTATCCCACCCCGGGGGTATGATGCCAGAGGCATATTTCACGGTGGATTCCGTGCCACGGTGGATTCCGTGAGGTTTTACGGTGGATTCTGTAAACTTTGAAGACCAGGGCTCATACACAAAGTGGATTCTTTGTGCGAGAAGTTGATGGGGACGCCTGCCCTTTTTGGGGCGTTTCATTAATTTAGTGTATACATGGGTGATTCCATAGCGGGTGATTCCGCAAAATGCATATTAAAAAAATAAACGTTTATGAGTTTAGAGTGCGCACTCGTAATAAATTAAGGTTAGGATTTATTTCTAACCAGTTGATTTATTTATGTAGCTGAAGACTGCTAGGTATTCACTTTTGTCGGTTTAATTGTATTATTTTACTAACGATTGTGAATGCTTCAGTTGATGTGTAGAGATAGCAGTAGTGGCGGAGGAAAGCATTGGAGGATAGCGAGTATTCGATTTATTATTTATATTTTGATGGGCGCATACCTTAGGCATGGCGCCTATATTTTGTCACACCTATTTATTGAGGCGTTGGATATTTATTATTATTTTGTATGCGCATGGGCGCACGATTATGTTATTTATACTTGGACATTGTATTGGGCATGCCAGACTCTTTGGGCATCGTCCGTTAGCTTTATTCCTACTTTGTGCTAAAGCAAACTCAAAAGCTAAAAGCTTGCTATTTTGTAATTTGGGCTATTATTTGAGCTTGAAGATGATTAATACATAAAATACATGCTTTGTGGAGCGCTCACACAATGCATGGGGGGAGATTGCACCCAATTGGTCTCTTGTTCATGTCGTTCATGCTTTTTACATTGAATTTTGTGCAAAAAGTAGAGGTCTATTGTTCTTGGGGACCTTTCGGCATTCACTACATGAGCGTACAGCATCTGATCTGTGCACCAATTACGATATGACTAAATGGCTGGTCTGTGACCTCAAAATCTATAAACATTGATCCCATTGCGCACTTTTGGGCTCGTGAATCACATAGTTGAGCTAGAGCACTAAACCATGCAAGGATTAAATAGGGGGTCAAACAACCTTTGATCGACTCATGGAGACTTGCGTTGGATTCCTGCCATCAAAATCCACTTGGGAAAACTCTAGCCATCTATCACTATTCAAATTTGCATGAAAATTTGGTATTTGATGCTTCTCAACCACTTTTCTGCTCCAAGAATGGGCTCAAATGCTTCAAATATGGGTCCCAAAATCCAACTCTCACCCAAGGAATATTATAGCCCAAAAGGAACCCCAAGACAAAAAAGGCCCAAAAAGTAAAAAATGGAAGACAGCCTAAGGCACGAAAGTGGAAAAGAAAGTAAGCTTAGAAAAATGTATGAAAAGACTTAATGCAAAAGGCACTGAATATTCTAGCAAAGAAAGCGTTGGGCACATTGTCATTCATTTTGTAACAAATCACCAATCTTCCTCTTGTGCAATTTGTAAAGCACGAGCAAAGGAACCATGAAAAGATAGAACAACTAAGGAAAGAAGACCTTGGCCAAGTAAAAAGAGATGGGTGCCCATAGAGTGTTGAGACCGTTGTGTACTCGTGATACGCCAGGGTGACCGTTGTGTATTTATGTCACCGACTTGTCAGTTGCAGATGCGGTTGGTACATCGCCCCTGAATAATAGCTACATGATAGCTATCCTTATCTACTCTAGTTCGTGGCTCAGTTATTATGCCACCTTAGTTAGTTGAGTTTGGTTTTGAGACCCATATAGAGGGTTCTTCTATTTCTTTGTACTAGAGTTCTTTTGGCTTACACAACTAAGAAGAGGAAAATTGTTTTCAGCCTCCACCCTTGTGTGTCTTCCCCCATTGTGCAAGCAAGAAAGCTTCAAGCGAGACTCCTTCCTTCTCTCCCACAATCTTGACATGGTATCAGAGCCTTGTTCGTGGTAAGGAGCTCAAGAAAGTAAGCCAAGCTCGCGGTGTTCTGGTAAGAGGAGCAGTGTTGCTTTCATTTTCTGTTTTGGGAGCAGATCTCTGCAGGTAGCACAGCCGGAAAGTGCAGGAGTGCATTGTCTCAGGTTGAGACGCCCTTCGCGGTGAAGCAAGAGGGCAGTATATGCTTCACCGCGACCTTGTTTTTTTTATTTGAGGCCATTTCGGGGCCTGTTTCACAGACGGAAGTTTTCTGCACGCACTCAGGAAAAGGCTCAGTTTTATGCTGTGCAGCCACTGTTCTACAGGTCGGTGAAAAGTTACTGTAGAAATTGCATCGTATGCTTGTGCGCAGAGACATTGGGAGTTTCAGAATCATCCTTGGTTCTTGTTTATGCAAAATCGTCACTAGGAAGTGACTGTGTGGTCAAATACCACTTTCGCCAGTTTTGCAGATTTGCCCTTGTGAGGGTGAAGCTGTGTTTTTTTGCAGTGACAGAATCTCTTGCAGTATTCTGTAATGGCGTCTGATTCTCTTTCACAGATTGTCACTGAAAAGCTTGACAAGAACAACTTCCAGGCATGGAAGTTTAGAATGACGAATTTCCTTATGGGAAAAGGATATTGGGAATTTGTTGCAGGAAATGAAGAAGAACCAGTTCTTCCTGATGTTCCCAATCAACAGCAAATGCAGGCATTCAAAGCATGGCATGAGAGAGCCAGGAAAGTTATGTACTGGCTGTCTATCAGCATTTCAGACTCTACGATTGTGCATATTCAGGATGCAAGTACGCCAAAGGAGGCATGGGATACTCTGTCAAAGATGTATAGCACAAATACGCAAGCCAGGAAAATGCAGCTCAAGCAAGAGTTGCACAATGTGCAAAGAGAAAATATGAGCATCAATGACTACCACATGAAGGTGAAGAAGATTGCAGATGCACTTGCTTCCATTGGGTCGCCAGTGGAAGATGATGATTTAGTTTCTGTGACCTTGAATGGTCTAGGAAAGGATTATGCACAGTTTCGGACATCCATTTCAGTTCGTGAAAGATTTCCTGATTTTGAGGAGTTGATTGCTCTTCTAATTTCTGAGGAACAGAGAAATGGTGGTGCATCTTCTTCAGGAGGAACTTCAAAAGAAGCTGTCTTCTACTCAAATGCTGGAAGAGGTAGAGGCAGAGGTAGAGGAGGCCGATTTGGAGGCCGTGGCAGAAATCAGAATATGCAGCAGACTCAAGAAAACCAGTCCTATGGAGGAGGACGTGGTAACTCTAGAGGCAGGGGGAGCCAAAGAGGTCGTGGTGGATGGCAAAGAGGCCAAAATGCAAACAATAATGTTGAATGCTACTACTGTGGTAAAATGGGTCATATGGCTAAAGACTGCTATAAAAAGCAGAATGACATCATGAATGGAAAACTGCAACAAGGGAATTATGCATCTTCTAGTAGACAGGGTGATGACAGAAATGAGCACTTGTTTATGGTGCAGCACATGAACAATTCTGTGACAAGTGCAGAAGAAAGCAATGATGTATGGTATGTTGACTCAGGTGCATCAAACCACATGACAGGTCATGCAGAATGGATGGAGGATGCAAGGAAAATGGAAAAACCAGGATTTGTGGAGACTGGTGATGATACTGCACATCCTATTGTGCAGATTGGAAAAATTCCCTTGTCTATGCAGGATGGGAAAAAGAAATACATGTCCGATGTATTTCATGTCCCGAATATCACCAAGAATCTGGTTTCTATTGGTCAAATGGTTGAACAGGGCTTGCAGGTCAGATTTAATCCTCATGGATGCTTTGTTGAGGATATGAAAAATAAAGGTCGCTTGATAGCAAAAGGAAAGAAGAAGGGCAGAATGTTTACATTGGATGCAGACATGTCTGAATTGAGTGCAGCAATGTTTGCACATGGGACCGGTGTAGTTGCAGATATTGATATCTGGCATAAACGCATTGGTCATGTTAATGTACAGCGACTTAAATCAATGCAGGCCCAAAATATTGTTGCAGGTTTGCCGAAATTCAAGGTTGCAGAAATGCATAAGGTATGTGAAGCCTGTCAGTTTGGAAAACAGGCAAGGAAACCATTTCCTAGACATGTTCAAGAGAGTGAAAAGCCATTGGAATTAATCCACTTTGATGTGTGGACTACTAAAGCTGCATCTCTTGGAGGCTATCATTATTTTGTCACTTTTATTGATGACTATAGCAGAAAAGTTTGGGTGTATTTTATGAAAAAGAAAAGTGAAGTTTTTGGGCATTTCAAAACCCTTAAAGCTATGGCTGAAAAAGAAACAGGTCTGCAAATAAAATGCCTAAGGTCAGATGGAGGGGGAGAGTACCTCTCAAATGAGTTTGCAAAGTTCTTGCAGGAGCATGGCATAAAGCAGCAATATTCATGCAGTTATACCCCACAACAAAATGGAATTGCAGAAAGGAAAAACAGGCATATTGGAGAGGTATCTCGTGCCATGCTCAATGAAAAAGACTTGCCAGATTTTTATTGGGCTGAAGCAGTTGCTACAGCAGTCTACATAATGAACAGGACTCCCACTGCAGCAATACATGGAATGACTCCAGAGGAGAGGTATACTGGTAGGAAACCAGATATTTCTCATTTGAAAATTTTTGGTTGCATTGCCTATGTACATGTGCCAGATGAGCTGAGATCCAAGTTGGATCCAAAAGCTGAGAAGTGCATCTTTATTGGTTATTCTCTGCAGCAAAAAGGGTATAGATGCTATAACCCTTCTACTCGTAAGTTTACAGTGAGCAGAGATGTTGTTTTTGATGAGATGAGTAACTGGTATAAACCAGTAAATGTGATTGATGATGTAGATGCACAAAATGGTAATGCTGCACAAAATTCACAGCAGCAGTCACAAAATATTAGTGGACCTGGAGCGTCCTCTAGCAGTGGTTCACATTCTTCGCCATGGACAGGGAGATTGAGATCAGGAGAATCTTCTGAAGGCAGCGCAAATAGTGGTATGCAGGTATCACGAAAAGGAAAAGAGAAGGTAGATCAGCCCATGTTTGATGTGAATGCAGGTCACTCTTATGTGGATGGTGAATCCAGTGGCTCAGAACAGAGCATTGATGATGAGTTGGGTATTCCTTCTATTGTTACACCTGGAGTAAGGAAGACCAGGGATGTTTTGAGAGCACCTGGGAGTGAACCTACTTTGCGCAGGTCTACGAGAGCTAGGTATCCTATGGATAGGCTGAAATATGATGGATTTACAGCCATTCACTATGCATATATGGTCAAAGTGATACAGGAACCAGAACCCACTTCTTTTGAGCAAGCCATGGGAAAAGAAAAATGGGAGAAAGCCATGGATGAAGAAATGGATGCCTTGGAAGCAAATGCTACATGCGAATTGGTACCTTTGCCTAAAGGTAAGAATGCAATTGGCTGTAAGTGGGTTTATAAGGTGAAGCACAATGCAGATGGTTCTGTGAACAGATACAAGGCAAGATTAGTGGTCAAGGGGTATGCACAAACATATGGCATTGACTATGAAGAAACATTCAGTCCAGTTGCAAGGATGGCAACCGTAAGAGCAGTCATTGCTATGGCTGCATCAAAGGGATGGTCTTTACATCAGATGGATGTAAAGAATGCCTTCTTGCATGGTGATTTGCAAGAAGAGGTCTATATGGAGCAGCCACCAGGTTATGTGCATGCTGTTCATCCTGAGTTTGTTTGCAGGTTGAAGAAAGCCTTGTATGGCTTAAAGCAAGCACCTAGAGCATGGTCTGACAAGATAGGACAGTATCTTGTCACTATTGGCTTTCAGATTTCCAAGGCAGATTTCTCACTTTATGTGAGAAAAACAGAGAAAGGTATTATGCTACTTGTCATTTATGTTGATGATTTGATTATGACAGGTGACAGTGATGAAGATATCCTTCATGTGAAAATGCTATTGAAGCAGAAGTTTGAGATGAAGGATTTGGGAGAGCTGCGTTATTTCTTGGGCATTGAGGTGATTAGATCACCAAGTGGGATACAGCTCTTGCAGAGGCAGTATGGATTGGACATGCTGTCCAAATATGGGATGACAGGTTGTAAGCCTATTTCAGTTCCTTTGGAGCAGAATGTGAAGCTGAGCGTAGATGCAGGTGAGCTTCTGGAAGACCCTACTATGTACAGACGCATAGTAGGAAGTTTGATTTATATGACTATTACCAGGCCAGATTTGAGCTATGCTGTTGGATTGGTAAGTCAGTTTATGCAGGCTCCAAGGAAACCACATTTGGATGCGGCTAGACGCATACTCAGGTATGTGAAGTCCACATTGCAGTATGGACTATTTTATGAGACTGGGGTTCAGATACAGTTGCATGGATACACTGATGCTGATTGGGCTGGTAGTATTTCTGATAGACGATCTACCAGTGGATATGTGTTCTCTTTTGGGAGTGCTGCAGTCACTTGGAGCAGCAAGAAACAGCCTACAGTTGCCTTGTCGAGCACAGAGGCTGAGTACAGGGGTGCAGCAATGGCTGCATGTGAGGTAGCTTGGTTGCATAAGCTACTTTATGATATGCATCAGTCTACAGATGGGCCAGTTGTCATTTATTGTGACAACATGAGTAGTATACACTTGGCAAATAACCCAGTCTATCATGCTAGAACAAAGCACATTGAGGTGCATTATCACTATGTGCGAGAGAGGGTTTTACTAGGTCTTATTGATCTAGTTTATGTCAGCACAGAGGATCAGGTAGCTGACATATTCACGAAGGCATTGGGCGCAGAGAAGCTGCGCAAGTTCAGAGACCTGCTTGGTGTGCAGGAATTGGGATTGAGCTCGAGGGGGAGTGTTGAGATATCGAGCTCCACTCGTGATACGCCAGGGTGACCGTTGTGTATTTATGTCACCGACTTGTCAGTTGCAGATGCGGTTGGTACACCGCCCCTGAATAATAGCTACATGATAGCTATCCTTATCTACTCTAGTTCGTGGCTCAGTTATTATGCCACCTTAGTTAGTTGAGTTTGGTTTTGAGACCCATATAGAGGGTTCTTCTATTTCTTTGTACTAGAGTTCTTTTGGCTCACACAACTAAGAAGAGGAAAATTGTTTTCAGCCTCCACCCTTGTGTGTCTTCCCCCATTGTGCAAGCAAGAAAGCTTCAAGCGAGACTCCTTCCTTCTCTCCCACAATCTTGACATAGAGAACGAGGGCATGTATAAAAAGGCAACAAGGGAATGGAGAAGATCATTCTTGTGTGTGGCCAAAATTAGCTATTCTCTTCTACTTCTTGTTCTTGCTTGCTTGAGCTTGTGCTTGAGAGAGGGAGTGATTGTGTGAGGGCGAGGGACTATGGTGGAGAAGCTCTCCATCTTCTCCTATCTTCTTCTTTTTCTCTCATTTTCTTTTGTCTTGGTGCGGCCATGGAGCATGGAGTTTGAAGCTTTAGGATTGAGTTTCCACCTTGGATTGTGGAGCTATCGAAGTGCGTGAGGTCGGAGGAAACTCAATCGAGTGTGGAGGTAAGCTCACTACACTTGTAGGTGTGAGAGCATATATGGATATGTTAGAGGTAGTCATTGCACCTGCCTTGAAATGCTTGAAGCACTATGAGGGGTCCATGGACCTTGGTGGTTGAGCGAGAAGCTCCAATATCAACAAAGGCATAATTTACTAACAGATCTACAAAGCAGTTCCACTAACGAGGAACCAGCTAGCAAGCCACTATTTCAAAAATCTAAAGTATATTCAAGGCTACACGATGATACATTTGGAAAATGGAATCCCTCACACTATATATTTCATCTAATTGGTTGATCACTAGCTATGAGTACCCTATGATGAAGGCATTGTATTTTGCCATGTTATTAGTAAAAGTACTGCCTAAATATCTCCCATTTTCATAAGGACTCTACATCAAGGGACTTTTATAACCATATCGATACTCACATGCTTAGCAAGCTCTCATGAAGCTCCATCAAAATACAAATTATAGATACATGCTTCAATGACTAGCCATGCCATATCAATTAGCTTACTCATACTTATAGTAGTCAAAGTCGAGTAGCTAAGAGAGAGAATGTATGACAGGTATAATCTGTCCTTAACTAATTTCATTATGGATGCTAATAAGAACCCTAGGACAATGCTGGCAATAGACAACCTTAATATCCCATATGAAAGATCCGTCTTGCCACTCAATAATATGATAACCCTTACTCCACCTTATCACTCAACCTTGGTGCTAACACTGTTACAATTATATATATCATCTCTCACTTGACTTGGGTCTCACCTATATATACTAACTCTACATCAATATGAATCATTCTTTGGGAGCATGTCTTGTGTATCTCTCTCGTACTCTCTCTCTCTCTCTCTCTCTCAACATGGTATCAGAGCTATGGATGCATAGCAACAACAAGGAAGATAAGTTGTTTCATTGTTTATACTTGATTGAATTCTTTGCACAAGTGATGATTTGATACATGAACTTGTTCAAATTAGAAATATTAGTTAATTTTATCTTTAAAAACAAAACCGTAGCTCTCGTCGTGCTCTCGAATCCTGTCAAAACCGCTTGTCAATCGGAGTTCTGGATGAAAAGTTATGACAATTCAGGATTCAAGACAACAATTCTGCTCGAATCTGCGATTCTTTATTTAAAACTGAAATTCTAATTATATTTCGTTAATCCCCAATTACAGTCGTCTTCGTTAATGACATTGATTACGACAAGCAAACAACTTGCTATTTTTAGCGATGTTTTATTCTTGTTCACGTTCTTTGTTCGACCAAAATAGCACTTTTCTTATACACGTCATCTCGACTTGCACGTTACGTCTCTCTATTTCGGGCTTTCTTTTTAGTCACTCAATACTTTATGTCATTCTTACGTGCATCTCCCTATTTTGATTGTCACACGTCTCAACTACGCTCGTCTTATTCATGGCATGGCCAATTGCGTAATTGTTAACGGATATCCGTCTGGTTCCCTTCTTCCAAGGACAAGGCTTTCCTAGGTGGAAAGCAAAGATGATGCTAATTCTTGAAGGTAACGAATTATTTGATATTGTTTTGGGTGACCTGTGATGTGATGAATGACAATTCTCTGATTACTAATGGCCCGTTATTTGAACAATGGAAAATTAATCATACTGATTGGATTCGTCGTGACAAAGTGGCTCATCGTTATAAATTTATTTAAATCAGAGGCATGTTTTGCAAGTATAATGAAGGTAAATCATGAGATTTAGCCTCAATTTACACTTGTTTGTATGTAGGCAGAAGGGGATTGTGAGAGCTAAGTATCCTTTGAAGTCTGATTTTATGCACATTCTAGCATATATGAAAATTCACAACCAATTGCTTGATTTTCTCGCTTCAAATCACTGATGACATATCAAAAAATGATGGTCTAAGAAGAAAGTTCAAAAACTAGTCTTTCTCTCTCCTCCCTCTCTCTTCTCTTACGGGTTGTTCATGAGGGTAGTCTTTGGAAGAGATCGAGATGGAGACTAATTGTTTGGCTTAAATCCGATTGATATGGAATCATGCAGATTGCTAACTCATGACCTTTACTACTTGGAGATCAATGGTAGGTCTAATGGCTATTTGAAATTTCAATTCTTGAAACCTAAAACCTAAAAAATAGCGGTAAGCCCTTTTTAATAGAAATTTGGATTCTTTTTGACAAATTATGATGCAAATCTTGTTCGTATGTGATGATTTTTTTGTTGAATCTTGGTTTTGATGTGTTTGAGAATTGTGAAGCATAAAATAGAGAACCCATATCTATGCGTGTGATTAAATAAATTTTCAAAATCTGAAATGCATATTTTAAGTGGAAAAATGATGTTTTTCTTGGTTTCGGGCAATCAAGTCATGCTCATATGGGATAAAATCAAATGTAAAGGTGGATTAGAGTGTGAACTAATTTTTTGACTCAAAATAATAAAAAAAATACATAAATTTATATAAAGAAAATGAAGAAATTTTCTCAAAAATGTAGTTTTGGGCAAATAAAATAGGAAAACAATAGGTTTTGTGTCCAAACCATTTTGAAAAATTAGAATGATGTTTTTGCAAGTATAATTAAGGCAAAGCATTAGTTTTAGCCTTGGCTTGCCTAGTTTGTATTTCAAAATGCGTGGTTATTGCTTTCTACATAAAGAAATTCACATAAAATACTCGTTTAACCTACCCAACTAATGCAAAATGTTAAAAATTAGGGATGAAGGGATTGTGGGAGCTAGCTATCATTAGATATTTTATTTTGTGCATACTCTAGCATATGAGATTCATTTTATTTAAGTCTTAAAAGAGTAGTAGTACAGGTAATTCTGGTGCTGCCTTAGCAATGAAGCAATACACTAGAGTGAAATCATCAAAGGGCATTTATGCACATCCACACTGATTGATTTATAAATTTACTTTCTTGAGTGCATGTGCCATTCACTTTTCATCTACATTTTCATACGTGGTATCAAGAGAATTATTTCCTAGATGTATAGCACTTGATTTTGAATTATTGAACCATGTTGAGTGTAATGTTTCCTAAGCTATAGGTCTAGTGTTATCATTTCCTTTGGCAATTGATGTGTCAAAAATTATATTATCTTCCATAAAATTTTATCAAAAGAGAAAACAATGTTGCATATATGCTTTACATTGAAACGACACATTGTTGGGCTAATTTCTAGGGTGTAGAAGAATTCTAGTTGGTGGGCCACAACGATAAGCTTGGGGGTGCTCCCTTTGTGTGTGTTATGACATGCGAGTCACTAATATGTTTGGGTACTCCTTTTTCTTGGAGTTAGGAAGGGCATCATGTTTAGCTATGATCTAGAGATGGTATCTACAAATGCATTCTTTGGATAAATCTCTTCATAGTGTCTATATTATGCTTCTGGGTTGCAAGGCCATGGGGTTATTTAGTTGAGTTTAGGGGGCCTAGATAGAGCCCAAGAGCCACTATCGAGCCTATTTTTGGTACTGACAGAGGTGGTGCATTTGCTAGGAGCCACTAATAAGTGTTGATTTTTGAATCTTAGTTAACTAGAGACTAGTTAGTCAGTTTATGCCAAAGGACATCGAGATGGATCCATTACTTCCCGATAAACACCATCAAGATGAGAACCAAAAACAAGAAAGAGTCAAAAGGGATAGATGGCAAGCTAGAATTGTTAGGAGGTATTCCCCTCAACATGGAACTTTGATACCCTTACGAGTGAGAGGTCTTAGTGACCCTAGTGCCACAAACAATTCATTACGAGGAGGAGGAAGCTCAAGTGCTTTCCTTCTCCTAGGAAGTCAACCCACTTCAAGTGGAGTTGTAGTCACATTGGTATAAACTCCTACAATAAATTCGATCATTATTATGGCACAACCTATTGCAATTCTTGTAAGAATGTCATATCTGCTAGCTTTAGGCTACCCTCTACCCATCTTTAATAGATTAGTAGAGGAGGATGCATAGCTTCACATTACTGAGTTCCAAAAACTCATGTTTAATTTTTGATTTTAGGATGAGGGATATCTAATGATGTTTTGTAATATGACCCTAAAAGGGAGGGCTGTGATGTGGTATCATGGCTTAGAAGACGCTACCTAAACCATAATTGATTTATTCTTTATAGCACTTCAAAGAGAAATTATCCTAGGGAGATGTGAACAATATTCGCTACGTGTGCTAAATGTGACATGTCAAGAGCCCTATGAAAATGCCTGAGTGTATGCCAAGAAGGTAAAAGAGGTCTTTCACAAGTTGCAAGCCTATATTCCTATTTCACTTGTTGCCTAATTGTAATATTTCTTGCATGGATTGGACTTCAATATCCAAGTAAAGTTGAGTAATGTCCCTCTACGAGATATAGATACTGCTATAACTTAGCATAGGAAGTAGAGTCATGTTTACAAGAAACCCATGCATCAAAGAAAAATCTAAATTTGAGCTTTAGTCCTCAAAATATTTTTGGATTGGTTAGTGGAGATGAAGAAGCGACCAATACCTATGTGACCAACCCGAATGATAGAGAGGAAGTATGATGCAAAATGTGCCTTTGTTGCCACCTCCTCTAAATGTCATTAAGCCAACAACAACAAGCCAAAGTGCGTCTTTTGCAAATCAAGGATCTATCTTGGTAGCAACATCTTTGCAAGTAATACAACCTAGTGAGAGGGTAGCTTTGAAAGCCATTGGTTATGAGTCCTCTATATCAAAAATTGTAGAGGAAGTAGAAGATATGATGAAACATTATATGAACATGATCACGAAGCAATACTACTAGATTTTCGTAGATATTAGTTTCTTAAAGCATCAACAAAATCTAATGGGTACTAGAAATCCCAATGATGGGGGTCCATCATGATTCAACTATAAGCAGTGTAGTGGGCAACATTTCCCTTGTAATTGTCCTAATGTCAAATGCGATATATGTAGAAAGTTTGGTCACTTAGCCACTATCTATTGTAGTAGGATTAGTTCTCTCCAATAAGGTAATTAGCAACTTGGGTCTATGAACCATCGTGCAAATAACATGTAATATATACCAAAACATTTACATATATACCAAAACACTACCTGCATGAACCCCCTTTTTAAGTAATGGGGATAATGATATAGCAATTTTGCTAATTTCCTAAGGATAATGCAATTTTTTTTTCCTTATCCCCCTCCCCAGCCGACTGTTGTGCTGGAAGGGGAGGGGAATAGAAAGGATGCAAAAGCTCCTCGGTGGAGCTCGCAAGGTGATACGGCCATGCCCGTCGACACATTAGGAGAGGGAGGATCCCCCTCCCCTCCCCTATATAACTGAGGGGGGCCATACGCTGACAAAGGACGGACGGGCCAGAGATGGGGATGAAGATGGAATGCTGCCGCCGTGACGCTATGCCAAAGCTGAGAGGGTGAGAGAGGGAGGAGCTAAGTTGCTGCGCCACTCTGATAGCGTGTGTGGAAGGAGGAGGGAAGATTGACGCAATGCCACTCGGGCTCTGACATCCCAGTCCGCGCTCCCCCCCAGCCGTCGAGACGCCGCCTAAGTCACCGTTTGAGCTTCCCCCCTCCCACGTGGCGGAAGCTTTAGAAGCTTCCTGGAGGGGAAGCCTCTAAAGGGCTAGACAAGCCCCCTTTCACCCTCCTTCTTGTGCCTTTCGAAACCTTCCCCCCCTTCCCCGGTTTTCAACCCCCTCTAAGCCCCCTTCCTATGCCTCTTGAATCCCCCTCCCCTGGGTTTTAAAATCCTCTTGAGCCCCCCTTTCCTTTGGGCTTGAACCCCCCTCCCCCGTGTGTTTAAATTCCTTTAGGCCCTTTCCCCTTGGCTTTGGAATCACCCCCTTCCCCTTGGTGTTGGAACCCTTCCCCCCCCCCCCCCCCCCCCCGTGTTTAATTGTCTTTAAAGGCCCTTAGGCCTTTTCCCTCCTTCCGAAAGGTATAGCCTTTAAAGGCTACTTTTTCCCCTTGAAAGTTCTCCCTTAAGATTCAATAAGGTCATTTTTCCCAAGAAAAATTATCCTTAGCCCTTTCCTTTCCCTATGCAAAATACCCTTGGGGCTTTGTTTTTTTCCCCACTCGCAAAAGGAAAGAGAGTGTTGAGGGTCTTTTAACACCTCCCTTTCCCACTCAAAAACCCTCGTAAGGGATTCCACACCTTGTTATTCCCCGTTCGTGTGAGTCCTTACAAAGGCCATTAAGCCTTCCCCATGGCTTAATGGGTCTTAGTCGTGAAAGATTCTGAAACACCCCTTTTGAATTCGTGACTCCAAGGAGGAAGCCTTCTATAATTGCTTTCGACGGACGGTGCAAGTTATTGCAAAAGAGAGCCATGGTGGAATATCAAAAAGGAGTTGTAAAGCTGCTTCCACAGCGGAAATGCCTCCTAAGAAAGTCGAAGGCGCAGCGGGAGAGTCGTCTCTTGGCATCCACGTGGACATCTCACCCCAAGCCCAGGTTTTCCTTCCTAATTTTATTTGATATTGTTGTAATTCAATCATGCAATGTAAAAAACCAATTTACGCATTGACAACGAGTCATGTGGAAATGATCTCGAATTTATCTTCTAGAGTTAAACAAATTGGCATAAATCTAAAACACCTAAACCGCGGGGTACTCATTTAGAAAGAGTTGAATTCCAAGAAATTCACTAGGAAATTAACACGTGACCTAATCGTTATGTATCGCTAAAACTGAAACTCCTATACCTTAAATACTTGCCCATATTCACTAAACGTAGGGGACAGTGAAATGAAATTGGAAAGTGAGCTAGGGTTTGTCCCTAAGAATCTTACAAGATGAAACTTGGAAACCCTAGGTCTAACGATGCCAGCCTAGTAACCTGAAACGGATTGTTTCGTGACTCCATTGTCTCATAGTTCGATGCGACACTTGCGCAACAAGCACGGAGTCATACGATCTTGTGATTGGATCACAAGGGAATGGCCAAATTCTCGCAACGAGGATGGCAAGTCCTTACGCAAGTTATCTTGCAAGAGGATGAATAATCATCCTAATTTAGTATCTTCCTTGAGTAAAGAAGATTGATTGGAAACTAAAGACCAACTGATAAACTGAAATAACCAATGAACTTAAGGTTTGACCAAGTCAGGTTAGTAGGGTATGCCCAGGATATAGGGGATCTTGCCTAGTTGCAAGTCATCCCGGATCGAGTGCTGGACGAATTCGAAAGGAAGGATTCATTCCTTAGCAATTTGCCAATAAGAACGATCAATGGAAATGTTTGTGCTTGCTACAGATTTTAGAGCACTCTTTGGCTTTGTTTGATCAATGAATTAAAAGATAAATGGATATCTATACTTCAGGTTGAAGGCCTGAAGGGAGAGGCAACTTCAGTTACCCCTGACTGCCTGCCTGCCTGACCCTAACGAAGGGGGTTGTTGACCACGCCGAGAAAGTGGACTCAACCCGCCGTGAGAGGCCTCTCCGTTGAGCGCTACTTGGAGCAGGAGGACGCTTGGGTGCTAGGGGAGCTCTGGCCATAAATCCCTCGCCTTCTGGGCCCTCCACAAGAGGCTAACGTGACTCGAGATTGGATCTCGAGGCCCGCATACTAGTCTACGGGCGTAAACTTGGATTAGTGATCCCTGTGGATTGTTGGATAGCCTTTGGGCAGATTGTGGATAAGCCTATGGGCTAGACTCTTTGTATTTCAAAGATAAATATGATAACCTATTAATAAGGAACTTGTCTAATATTGTTTTTCTATGTCAAGTGATAAGATTACGTGAAGGAACCAGTGCCTAATGAGTTAATTAAAGAAGCTGGTTGTTACATGTCCAACTAATGTGTTAGGTAATTAAATAACTAAAACAACTGGAGGAAAGTGCGGAGGATGGGCCATAGGTCCGTCCTACGGATGGGTGGTCACGGTTGGCCATGAAATTTTCTCAAATCAATCATCAAAGAACACAAACAACAAGAGCGTTGACCGAGAGTTATGATTGAGCCAATTTACGTTTTTTTAGGGGAACAAAATGGGACTATGCCTTATGGCCGAGAGGTTGAGCTTTGCATCCCTCTCATTTCCCATTATCCTTGAACCAAGTGCAGCGTGAATCCACTTCGGATCTAACGTTTTTGTGTAAAGTAGTTAGCTTGGGTCCGATGCTAGTTGCCGTTAGGAAATGACCAATAAGGAAAACCCTAATTCAGGTCGATGCTAAGTGGGAATGACCGGAATACTTCCGCTACGTGGCAGACGCGGAAAGCCCTAGATTGCAAACCCCGTAACATCTTGCCCGCATACTAGTCTACAGGCAGAAACTTGGATTAGTGATCCTTGTGGATTGTTGGTAGCCTTCGGGCAGATTGTGGATAAGCCTACGGGCTGGACTCTTTGTATTTCAAAGATAAATATGATAACCTGTTAATAAGGACCTTGTCTTATATTGTTTTTCTATGTCAAGTGATAAGATTACGTGAAGGAACCAGTGCCTAACGGGTTAATTAAAGAAGCTAGTTGTTACATGTCCAACTAATGTGTTAGGTAATTAAATAACTAAAACAACCCAAGAAAAGTGCGAAGGATGGGCCATACGTCCATCCTACAGATGAGTGGTCCCGGTTGGCTGGGAACTTTTCTCAAATCACGATGGACAGCTGAAAGATCGTGAACAACAAGGGCGTTGAGCGAGAGTTATGATTGAACCGATATACGCTGTTTTAGGGGAATGGAATGGGACTATGGCTTATTGCAGAGAGGTTGATCTTTGCATCCCTCTCGTTTCCCATTCTCCTTGAACCAAGTGCAGCATGAATCCGCTTCGGACCTGGCGTTTCTGCGTAAAGTGGTTCGCTTGGGTCGACGCTAGTTGCCGTTAGGAAATTACCAATAAAGGAAAACCCTAATTCAGGTCAATCCTAAGTGGGAACAGCCGGAATACTTCTGCTGCATGGCAGACGCGAAAAGCCCTAGATCGCAAACCCCATAACATTCCATGGGGGTGCCGGGCAGAGCTTTCTAGACACCCTTTCCGATGGATTGCTAAGACGTGTCCTGAAGATACAAGTGGACACGTTACATAACAAGAATACTAAAGGAGAGGGCCCTAAGCAAATTTGGAAAAAAGGTAAAGCCACATTTGATGAAATGCCCAGTGAGGTAAGTTTGGTTGAAAATTTGCAAATCAACAAGAATTTATCTCCTAAATATGTTAGGGTAGTCCTTAGGGGTTAGAAATTGAAAGACATTTAGAAAAATGACCTTAGTACAAGAAAAGCTAACCCTAAACCTTGCAAGGATGACAAGAAGGTGTTGGATTCCCTAGCAGGGCCTCTTAAAATGATTATGTCTTAGGGGAACATGTGGTCAAAACAAAATGAAAATTGAAAGAAAAGGAGGGCACCAAGATGATCAAGAAGCCAATAGAGTGGCTAATGTAGAAAGAGAAGAGAGTAGTGGCAAAATTCAATGAGTTTGACCTACTAAACCTGCTATGTGAAGTCAAATGCGATGTGAATCCACTACAACTAATCCAATTGTCATTGAACATTCGTAAGGAGTTGAAGAAAATCCTATGAACGGGTTATGTGGTAGAACCTTTCGGTGTCCATTGAGTGGGTAGTGAATGGTGGGATCATGTAGATAAGCACTCCCCTAGGGTGCAGGCATATGTGGATGGAGTCTTGATAGAAAATGTAGTGGAGGACCCCGACTCATCTGTAAACATTATGAGCATGGACTTATTGGAGAGGTTGGGTCTACCAATCCAAAAGGACATCATAATGGTTTTAAAGATGATTGATGATAACCTAAGGCAACCAAAAGGAATGGTAATTCATGTACATGTGATAGTTGATAATATTGAGTGTGTCCCTGACTTTCGTGTTATCTGATTTTCTGGGAGGCCAAGCTACCAATTGTTTGTTGGACATCCATGGATATTACATTCTAATTGTTTGGTGGATATCCGAGTTGATTGATTTATTTTTGAGCATGGATTGACAAGAATAATTTTGGATGCATAACTTGAGTGCATCTTGGATGAAAGGGCATTCCCTCCCACTACAGAATGGAAGGCACTCGAGGGAACTTTAGGCACATTGGAACCTCAAGTTCTAGTGGTTTTGAAGAGGGTTCTACTAGTGAGGAGGTTTACCAAGTATGTTTAAATAAGCCAATAGAGGTAAAGGACAGGATTCATGGTATTGATGTGATAGAGTTGGATCTTCAAACTCCCATTGATCCTTGTCCCATTAAACTAGGTACTATGTTATCCTTGCTGTGAGGGGATAGATTATGTGGAACTCCTACATGAGTTTAGGGCTATATTTGCATGGATTTATGATGAGCTGAAGGGGAATCGCCCCATCTATTGCTATGCATACAATCCCATTGAAAGAAGGTAGTAAGAGAGTGAGGCAGAAGGCTAGACATATGGGTAGACATATGACATTTAAGCTAAGAGAGCCTCTTTTTGAGGAAATGATGCATTTAAGAAAGGCTATTCTAATCTTTCGTATTGAACATATAGAATGGTACTCACTAGTGGTGTGATAAGAAAGAAAAAGAACAATCAAATTTACTTATTTGTCTATTTTAAGAAAATTGAACAAGCAAATGATAAAGGATTGTTTCGCCTATGTATTGATCAAATTTTAGATTTTCTTATGTATCGATTAGATTTTAGATTAGCTGGTAGGTTAAGAGATATATCTTTCATGAACTATTTCATGGATTATAATCAAATGGACATAGCTCAAGAGGATAAGTTAAAGACAACATTTATTACAAATTTTCATACTTTTGCATATCATGTAATGGATTTTGGCCTATCTAACGCTTTTTGGTCTTGGTAAAAAAATAACTAACAAGACATTTATCGATATATTCCCTGAAAAACTGAAGGTTTTCATAGATGGTTTGGGGGGAGATACCATGGCCAGTCATAGATAGTTGATTGTTCTACACGCATGCTTTGAACGATGTTGTGAGGATTGCATAGTGTTGAATCCTTAGAAGTGTTTATTTAGGGTGCCTTATGGTCTTCTTATGGTTTGCTATTAGGTCATGCTATGAGTGTGGCTAGTATTGCTATTGATCTTGAAAAGGTAGTTGTTATTGTGGCCCCTAAGCCCACACACATGCTCTACGAAAGTTCACAGTTTTGTTTCATCCATGGGGTATTATCGTCAATTCATTAATGTATTGGGTGAGCATTCATTACCCTTGATGAATCTTTTATCTCATATCCAAGCTTGAATGGACAGAAGCATGTAAAGTCACGTTTAAAGATATTAAAATGGAATTATCCAAAAAACCAGATGTAAAAGCTTCAAATAGGGGCAAGGTTTTCTATATATTCATGACTACAAGAAGGTGTAGTATCAGCTCTTGCCTATCCCAAGTTTTTGAGGCACAACTTTATCATCCTATTGCATTCACAAGCCAAAAGTTGGGAGTTTTAGGAAGTTTTGCCTAGCTATGGTGTTCACCACCAAGAAGTTCAAACAAATTACTCTTAATGAGAAGGTGGTGTTCTTCACCAAGGTAGAAGGATTGCGCTTATTGCTGAACAAGCTTCAACCCCGTGATCGCCCAGCCAAATGGTTGATCCCTTTGCAGGAGTTTAACCATGAGATTAGGAGAAATCCATCAAAGCTACATGGTATTGTAGAGTTTCTACTAGATTTTGGTAAGCCTAAGGAAGAATGGGCTAGTATTAGTGATTGCGAGGATTTATGCAAAATCGATACAATCTCTATTTGGTCATTATATGTGTCTATCACACATTATGTATCAATAGGCAATCAAATAGAAAATCTTTCTAAATCAAAGAAGGGGAAGATTAAGCATCAAGTACTTCTCTTTTCAATAATAGTGGGTGTGTTATATAGGAAAGATGTGGATGAGATTTATCATCCTTGTATGGTGCTCGATGAGGTACCCTTTATCGTAAAGGAATGTCATGATTCAACATGTGGAGGCCATTTTGCTTGATGACTCACCATCTAGAAAGATTTATGTGCTAGCTATTGTGACCAATGGTTTTTCTAAGATGCTTTTTCATATGTCAAGCATTGTGATATCTATCAGAGACATGATGCTAGGGAAAATCATAAGCAGTCCTTTCATCCTATCCTTGTGACTTTTCCCTTTGAGAAGTGGGGCATTGATTTTGTTCCACTTGTGCACCCTTCGTCTACTACGTGGAAGCGTTACATCATTGTGGCAATGGAATATTTTGCAAAGTGGTCTGAAGCTCAAGCTACGATGAAGGACAATGCCAAGGAAATAACTAATTTCATTATGGAACAAATAGTTTGTGATTTTGGTCCACCTAAAGAACTAATATCTAACTGTGAGACAAACTTTTTGAACAAGGTCATCAAAGCCTTGATTGATGCTTTGAAAATGAAACATAATAAAACTATTTCATATAAATCCCAAAGAAAATGGACAAGTAGAGTGTACCAAAAAGTATATTGTAGAGATTTTATCCAAAAGTATGTCTAAGGGTAAGCATGATTGGGACAAGAAACTTCATGTGGCTATCTGAGCTTAAAATACTACGTTAAAGAGAGCAACATGCCACACTCTGTTTAAGATGGTATATAGGGAAGAGTGTGTCTTGCACTTGGAAATTGAGTTACCCACTATGAGGTTTGCATTGAACCATTCTCTGGGAGAAGAGGAATCATTGCAAGAAAGATTGACCTCCCTAGCATATCTTGATGAGATCCTATTGTAGGCTTTGTTATATCAAGAGGTAGGGAAGAAGAGGATTAAAATGCTTCATGACCTTCGTACCAGAAGTTATAAATTTGTGAAGGGTCAGGTGGTCCTATATTATGATGCATATCACGAGTTATTTCTTAGCAAATTAGAACCCAAATAGGATGGCCCTTATAAGTTCATATATAAAATATTGGCTCTACAATCCTTTTAGTAGATTTGTAGGGGGTAGATTTTTAAACTAAAGTAAACTTTAATAATTGAAGCCCTATTATGTGTAGAAACTAAGGTCACACTTGATACCTTTGTAGGTCTTCTAGGATCCATTTTAAACTTGCTACAAGTAACAAGGCAATCAGATGGGTAGAATCATTCCTTATCTTGAACATCTGTATTTAGAGTAGCATTACCACCAAGGTTGTGTGATCTAGTGGACTAAAGGTTATCATATTGTTGAGTGGCAAGATTGATCTTTCATGTGGGATATTAAGGTCTACTAGCACCATTATCATACGGTTCTTATTAGCATTCCTATATTGAGTTTGGTGAGGAAGTAGAGTCTATACTTTTCATGCATCCTCTCTCTTGGCTAGATTTTGACCATCATAAGTACGACTAGGTTGACCGATATGGTGTGGTCTATCAATGAAGCATGGGTCTATAATTTGTATTTTGACGGTGCTTTATGAGGGCCCACTAAGAATATGAGTATCAATATGGTTATTAAACACCCTCGACGTAGAGTCATTATTAAAATGGGAGTTTATTTAGGCATCACTTTTACTAATAATATGGTAGAATACAAGGCATTAATCATGGGGTTGAATATAGTTTGATGTGGTGGTATCCATCGTTTATTAGTGAAAGGCAACTTGCACTTAGTGTTTAACCAATTGAATGGGACTTATGGTATGAGTGATCCCATTCTCTAGATGTATCATCGCAAAGCTTTGGATATATTGGAGATAATTGGAGACAGTGACAACTGATTCCTCATTAGTGAAACCTCTTTGCAAAATCATTAGCAAATTATGCATTTGTTGAGGATGTATTTCTCAATTGTGGTCCCAAGAGGTTTTTAGAATTGCTTGATCTTATTAGCCTAGGACTACTCTATGGACTTCTTTTATTGACAAGTCTTGTTCTGGCCACCAATGGTTAGTATTGTGTGATGAGCTAGTAGCAATTCAACATATTCCTATTCTTTCATGGATGCATAGGATTGTTCAACACTATATTTGCCGAATGTCCTTTCCATTTATATAGGGGGCTAGCTAGTAACACCATATTAGATAATTTGAAAATTTTCAAACTTTCAGTTTAAAATAAGTGATAACTATTTAACCACATGGCTAAATCTTGATCCATATTTGAAAGTGAGATTTGGGAAGGTAGCTTATATCACACTTAAGGTAGACTTCACCTTTAAGTAAGACAACAAGATTGTACCATATGGTCAAATAATAAAGATATTGGGGATATCCAAAGTGCGTGAAAATTCTTGAATTCCCTAATATAGTGTTAATAATTTGATGCATTTAGTGTAGGGCTAAGAGGTCCATCTCTTGGTCTAGCACTATATTCTAGTACGATCTATGTGAGGGTCAAGGGTTTGTTCTTAGCCATAGTATGCTGAATATTGTGCTTTATAGCTATATTTTCATTAGGCCAAGAAGGACATTTGGTTGAATTTAATATCTAATTTCATTAGGCTAAGAATGCCATTCATTTTGTAGTGTAATGTTTGATTTCATAAGGCCAAGAGGGCCATGTATTTGTTTGGTGGGGGTGTGGTTAATGGTTTCTTGTCTTAGTGCTATACTAAACAAATTCAATGGAGTAACTAGAGCGAGCCTCTTGCTACGCACAAGATTCTTGTGGCCAAGCCTAGGTTATGTCCTTTCTTAATGTGTTCTTTCCCTTGGTGCTATATATGTATATGTGTATATGGTGAATTTTCTTCTTTTGGAGACCGGTAATCAAGGCATATATAAAGTCCCAAGGTTTGCTTTGTTATATTCTGGGGAAGTTTGGAATAGTTGTCCACCTCCTATGAAGACATTGTCAAGCACTCTAAGAGCTATTTTAGGAGTAGTCCTAGTGACCCTATTTTGCTAGTCCACTAGGCATTTGTTTCTACGAGCTTCTACTAGTTGTGAGACAAATAGAGAAGCCTATCAAATAAAAGAAAGAGAAGAATCAATGAATATATCTAGAATCCTATACAAAATACAAAGGTGTGTAAAAATGGATTCTAACCCCTCCAAAAAGAAGAAAGAAAGAAAATTTATAGGGTGTAGATGATCATTGCCTTTTAGAGACCTGGTAGGTTCCTAGGGGCAAGTCAACTGACATGAAGCTTATGCCTTGTCTTTCTAGGAGTGACATTCAGCTGAAAAAATAAATAAGGGTGATTGGAGTGAAAGTAAAAGTTGCAACTAGGTTTGGATCTCTATTAGATTATGCTTGGCCTATCCCTTGTGAATCTTCATGCCTTGATTTTGTCATGGGACAAGGTGACAAGTGTATTTGTATTTAGTTATGCATTTTCTTTATAGTACATGGATGCTCTTTATGGTTTCTTTATTTGAAAATCAGTTCGTGGACTTGACGATTGAATCACCCTATCTTGTGGTTTCCAATGAGAGTGGGATTTTACAATCCTAGAAATGCCAAAAATATGTAAAAAACTATCAATTTGAGGTGAAAATTAAAGCTGAATGTAAGTAGCAGATGTAGATTCAATAAATTTAAGCGGCTATGGAAGACGGGATTTCAAATCACTTTGAAAGAGGGACTTTGCAATGCTTGCATATTTTTCATGATTTTTCTAGGTGTCAGAATGAGATGAGTTCTAGGGAGTGTGGGACTCCGTGATGGTGAGGCAGTAATTTCTAGATTGAGAATTGACCATCAAAAGCTAGAGATGCAAAAGGCCAAGCACGGAGGGCCAAGTGGCAATGGGAAAATGAATCTATTGCCAAAAGCAACGACCTTTGGGAGCTCAAAGGAGCCCAAAAGTTTTTGAATTCAAGGAAAGGGGGTTCAATTTTCATGGTGGGTGTTAAAAAACCGATGCCTTCTTCTCCTACACAAGGATTTTGTTGAGAGGGGACTATGGCCGATATAAACAACCAATTAATTTGATCATGGCCATCAACTGTTCCATTTTCTTGCTTCATATCACCAGTGATGGATCTCAAAATGATGGCCTGAGCAAAAAATTTAAAAACCAGTCTTTCTCTCTCCTTCTTTGGGCTATTCATATGGTTATTCTTTGGGAAAGATCGGGATAGAGATTGGTTGTCCAGCATGAATTAGATTGATATGGAATCATGTTGATGGTAAGGAGTGATAACCAACGCTATTTGGAGATCAATGATGGGTCTCGTGGTGGCTGACCAAAAATTTAGTTCTTGAATTCTGAAACCCAAAAAATGGTGGTAATAAGCCTCTTTTTAATAGAAATTTGAATTCCTTTTGACAAATTAAATCTTGTTCATATGCAATGAAAATTTGTTTAAAGGTTTGTTTTGATGTGTCTAAGAGTTACGAAGCATAAAATATAGAACATATTTTCGTACATGTGAGTTATTAATTTTTCAAAATTCAAAAGCATGTTTTAAGTGAAAATTGATATTTTTCTTAGTTTCAAGAAATCAAATCATATTCATATGGAATAAAATCAAATGTGAAGTTGGATCAAAGTGTGAATTAATTCTTGACTCAAAAAAAAGAAGTAATTTATGTTTAAAATTAAAGAAAATTACTCAAAAATGTGGTTTTAGGTTTTAAAAATAGATTTTTCATTAAAAATTTCATGAAAAATAGAATGATTTTTTTGCAAGTATAATGAAGGTAAAGCATGAGGTTTAACCTCAGTTTACCCCCATTTATATGTCAAAGTGCATGTTTATCACTTTTTACATAAAGAAAAACACATAAAATAAGAATTTAACCTACCCACCAACGAATGCAAAATCTTAAATAGTAGGGAAAAGGGGATATGGGAGTTATCATTTAAGTTTTAATTTTATGCATATTTTAGCATATAGAGTTCATTTGACTTAAGTCTTAAAAATAGCAATAGTAGATGGGTTATTCTGATGCTACCTTAGTAGCAACAAAGCAATACCCTAGAGTGAAATCATGAAAGTATTGTTTATGCACATCCACATTGATTCATTTATAAGCTTACTTGGTTGAGCATATATGTCATTCACTTTGTATCTGCATTTTCATATGTGGTATCAAGAGAATTTTTTAATGGATGCATAACACTTGATTTCAAATTATTGATCCATGTTGAGTGTGAGGTTCCTTAAGCTATAGGTCTAGTGTTATTGTTTCCTTTGGGGTTTGATGTGGTAAGGATTATATTATTTCCTGAAACGTTTTATCACAAGAGACGACTATATTGTGTATGTGCTTTATGTTGAAAGGACACATCTTGGGGCAAATGCCTATGGTGTAAGAGAGTCATAGTGGGGCCACAATGATAAGCTGGGAAGTACTCCCTTTGTATGTGGTACAAGGTGCTAGTCATTGATATGTTTGGGTACTACTTTTTCCTAGAGTTAAGAAAGGCGTCACATTGGACTATGATCTGGAGATGGTATCTACAAACACGTTTTTCAGATAAATTAGTTCAAAGTTTTTATACGCTCTTGGTCGTGAGGCCATGGGTTTATCTAAGTGAATTAAGGAGGCGTGGCTAGAGACCTAGAGCAAGTGTGGGGTCCATTTTTGGTCACGATAAGTGATTTTTAGAAACTCATATTTAATTTCCAAATTTAATAAAAGGTACATCTAATGATAATCTTTAACAAGACCCTAAGAGGAAGGGCTTCAATGCGGTATCATGGATTAAAAGCAGGTACCATAACCATAATTTATTTATTGTTTGAAGCCTTTCGAAGCGATTTTTTTCCCAAGAGAGATTGTCAATATTGGCAATGTGTTCTAAATGGAACACATCAAGAGCCCCATGAAAATGCCCAAGCATATGTGAAGAAGATGAAAGATGTCTTTTGCAAGTTGGAAGCCTTTATTCCTATTCTACTTGTTGTCCAATTGCAATACTTCTTGCATGGATTGGACTGCAAGATCCAAGCGTAGTTGAGTAGTTTACCTCTAGTGGATATAGATATTGTTGTAACTCAAGCAAAGGAACTAGAGTCATGCTTACAAGCTGCCTTTGCCTCAAGGGTAAATTTAAATTCAAGTCTTAGTCCTAGAATAATTTGGGGTTGGTTAATAGAGATCAACGTGCACTCAATATCCTTGTTACTAACCCAAATGGAAAATGAACCATGATTCAAAATGTGCCTTTGCTGGCAACTCCTCAAAATTTCATTAAGCCAATAGGTAGCTATAGAGCTCCTTTTGCAAACCAAGGGTCTATATAGATAGCAACACCTTTGCAAGTTGTGTAACCTGGTGAGAGGGTAGCTCTTGAAGCCACTAGTTATGAGCTTGTTATTATGAGTCTTTTGCATCTAACATTGTAGAGGAAGTCAAAGATATGATAAAATATTATACTAGTATGATCACTAAGAATTCCCTACTATAGATCACTATAGATATTAATTTTTAAAAGTGCCAACAAAATTTGATGGGCACTAGAATTCTCAATGATGGGGGACCCATCATGATTCAACTGTAAGTGGTGTGGTGGACAACATTTCTCTCATAAGTGTCCTAATTACAAATGTAATATATGCAAGAAGTCTAATCATTTAGCCACCACCTCTTGGAGTAGGGTTAGTTCTCTCCAGCAAGGTAGTCAGCAACTTAGGTCTGTGAACCATTGTGCAAATAACAAGAATACTAAAGAAGAGGGACCTAAGAAAATTTTGCAAAGGGGTAAAGCCACAGTTGAGGAACTGCCTAGAACACAATATTAGTGAGTTTGGGAATCTCCCAATTCCCATTTTTTGAATACTAAAAAGGTGGCACCCGGATAACATGCCCATAAGTTTCTCAAAACCTTATGATATGACCTATCATTGGAAAGCACTTGAAAAATGGAATCTATTGAGCTATAGAGCGCTCAATTTTAAGTTATAATGTTCAAGGTATGGCAAATCCAAAGATTTGACCACATGTCCCAAACTTATGGGAAATTCTCATATTCCCCAATATGGTGTTCTAGTGAGGTAAGTTTGGTTGAAACTTTGCCAATCAGGGAGATTTTATCCCCTAACAATGTTAGGGTAGTAATTAGGGGCCAAAAATTGAAAGACACTTAGAAAGATGGCCCTAATACAAGCAAAGTTAACCCTAAACCTTGCAAAGGTGATAAGAAGATGTTGGATATCTAGGTGGGTCCTCTTGAAAATGATGGTGTTTTAGAGAAGCATGTGGTAAAAAGAAAACATAAATTGAAATGAAATGAGGATAGTAAGATTATTAAAAAGTCAAAATAGTAGCTAGTGTGGAAAGAGAAGAGAGTAATGGCAAACTTATGTGAGTTTGACCTAGAAAACGCGCTACATGTGAAGTCAGTGTATGCAAATTTACTACAATTGATCCAACTGCCATCAAACCTTTATAAGGATTTTAAGAAAATCCTATGTATGTATTATGTCGTAGAACCTTTCGAGGTCCATTGAGTGGGTAGTGAATGGTGGGATCATGTAGAGAAGCACTATCCTTTGGGTGCAAACATATGTTGATGGAGTCTTGATAAAAAATGTAGTGGAGAACCTTGGCTCATTCATAAACATTATGAGTATGGATTTATTGGAGAGGCTAGGTCTACCAATCCAAAAGGATATCACAATGGTTTCTAAAGATAACTGATGATAGCTGAAGGTAACCAAAAGGAATAGTAACACATGTACATGTGACGACTGCTAACATTAAGTGTGTCCTTGACTTCCATGTTATCCGATTTTCTCGAACAACAAGCATGTTATTCATAATTTAATTAACCTCAAGAAAAAAAACAACACCAATCTTCTCAAATATTCACAAAGCTTCATATAACAATTCTCTTGTGAATTTATCACAACAAAACTTCAATTCATTCTTCATATTCTTCATCAAAAGAACAAGATAATGCAAAAAAATGGTCCACTTTGAATGGAAATTGTCTTATAGTATTCATCTTCAATAGCTTCATAGTCTTCATAGCCTCTCTCATGATCTCACTCATAGATACATTGTTTTGCATGAAAAAGTGGGTATCTCTCACTTTTTGTCTCTTTCATGCATGATCTCTCTCAATGGTACATTGGAATAATGAAGAATAATCATCCATAAATTCTCTCTGTTCCTGGATACCTCTCCAAGAGGTATGTTTGACATGAAGGGTCACTAGAAAGCCACTATAATGTCCTTTCAAAGCTTAACAATATCTTTGTCGCTTCAATCTTCACTTGAGTCTTTAGCAACTACTTCTTCCACTTCTTTGAGCTGTTTTGAACTTGTGTTCATCCCTTCTCAAGATTAGAAAACTTCCCCAAGCAAATACATTCATCCCACAAAACACTTACAAAGGCAGACAAAGTAAAAATAGAACAAAGACAAAGATTTCATAGAAGGTCAATAGAGGCTTAAAACAGAAAGCCACTAGAAAGCATTTAGCTCAACTAAAACCACTCAAAACCATCAAGATTCATTCAATAAGCTTCTAAAAACTCTCAAACTCTATCAGTCATCATTCTAACATCTCATATAGAAGGAAAATAGAAAAAAACACAAGCTCAACAGAACCAAAACCTATCAGGCACTTAACAAAACCTATCAACACATCATATTTCCACTAAAAAAGATCATGAGCTTTTCAAACCTATTCAACCTTATCCAAAACCCTCTCAAATACTTCCAAATAAATCAATTATCATATAAATGGATCAAAAATTGATCTTAAAGTCCAACCAAAAATAGTAAAAAACACAATCATATCAACCCTCAACATATTCCCACACTTAATCAGGGTGTGTCCTCATTACCTTAGAAAAAGAGACTAAAAATGCAAAATAATAGTTAACCTTGATCTTCCATAGCATCCAAACATGACCCCAACTTATAACCTCATCTAGTAAAGAATTTCAATGAAAAGAAAACACCTTTATCCATTAACACAACTTAGAAACAAAAAAGCATGTCAAACTTTTAACGGATATAAGCACTTGCTTTCACAATAAGCATCCATCCATCAGATAGAATCATGAATCGTCATCAATCAACTTCTCAATTAGCTCCATCTTCATCTTCAATTCCACACAAAAAGGATAAAACACCACATATACATCATATAACATACACAAAACTCACACATACAGAAGACAATGTAGTCGAAATGGCACATGCTCCTAAAACATGGAGAAAAAAGAAAAAGATTTTAATTAAATATATCACTACAACCAACTATATTGGATGAAGGTAAATTTTCTTGAATTTCATACTCAACTTGAGACATTCCAACAATTATTGTGATCCACAAAATGTAGAGGCACATTTTGGAGAAACTGTAAACAACACATCCCATAGGATAATAAACATAGTAGGAAAAGCTTGTGCAAAATAATATAAGACATCCATTTGAGCAATGGTCACATCCTCATTTAGGATTAATCATCAAGTTTGGAATACTCTTTTGAGTATTTAGATGAAATTGCTCATGCATAGAATCAAGAAAACGACAAAAATGAGACATCAAGTGTAATGAGGTATACTCAAAAAGGGCATGTGCTATCGCAAATTGAAGATAATAAGTAGAACATTGTGTAGAAGTGTCCCAAGAACCAGGGATGATATGCTAATTAAAAGAATTTCTTGTCAAAGGATCATTTAATGTCCATTGCTATCGATAGAGGACATCATAGTCATATACAAGAGCATCCATCATTGATTATGGAGGAATATTAATATAGTCAAATGGATATGGCAAGGAAATAAGAGGGGAATAGTGAAGAGGTGGGTAAGATAAATCATAAAATGAAGATATTTAAATCTATCAAACACTACTTTGAGTGAATCTGCAGACCACATGTTCTGCCACCCATACTCTCGAGGTTCTAAGTCCACATTACTCAAGGAAATATACAATGTAAAGAGCTGTTGATGATACTTAATCCATAAGGATGATGGAGGTGACACCAATTCAACACAATTGACAAAATCTTCCTAAACACAATTCATACGCTACCGAAGGCGCTCTACCATCACATAGTTTAGCTTTCTGTTGCAATTGATTTAGCTCTTTCTTAGAAGACAAGAGAGAAGACATCACCTAGGAGTGGAGGAGGAATAAACAGAGTAGCAATTTTTTGATTAAGTTATTCAATAAAATTCTTCCATGACTCTACAATTTCTTGGGAATGTTACAATTGGCCTTTACATATACCAAGCTTACAACGTGCTGAATTTTTTTCCTTAGTTAAGGACACATTCTCTTCTTCTAAAGTGGAAACTTTAGCTTTTATCTCCTTAATTGTGGCTTTCTGTGAATCCATCAAAGCTGTAGCTACAATCATTTGTGTAGGAATATAACTCAGAGTAGCCTTTTCACAAGCTAAATTCTCTACAGCTTGGCTAAGTTTACTAGTTAAAGAGTCCACTTTGTCTTGCAATAAGGTGTATACTCTTGTATAGACTGTCTAAAGACAAGAGGTCATGGAGGTCTCCAAGGCAGACTGAACATGAGAAACTAATTGTGAAAGCATGGATAAAAAAAGCATTGTTTGCAAGGAAGGAGGAACTTATTGATGTAGTTTTCCTTCCTATTGTGCTACAAAGAGGTTTATACAATACAGGAATGAGGGAATGGAACTACCAAACACCTCAAGTATCGGAATCTGTACCACAAGGGTTGGAATAGGGAGAGGACTAAAAGGACCCTATGTGCAATGCTTCTTTCAAATGATTCTCACAGAGGGTATAGCTACTAAATTTGAATTGACTTCCATAGGAAGAGAAGGAATAGAAGGAGGAGGCTCTTGTGGAAGTGGAATAGAGATCAAGCACAAGAATGCAACCTGGGGGAGGAGCCAATTGAATAATCTTCTATAGAAAAACCCCATAGGAAACAGTACTAAGTTGACCCTTTTTGACATGTAGAAAATGTTGATCTATTTTAGCCAACAAAAAGGTTGTCCAATTAAGCTTAACCCCCTCTAGGATTCTGATAGATACAAAGAATATCTCTTGAGACAAACACTGGATGCAAGCTTGCCTAACATAAAGTAGTCCTAGAAGATTTGGCATACTTGCTTCCATAAGGGAGAGGAAATATGTGCCACTAATACTCTTGAATAGGTGTTAACCTTATGCACTACCAAAGGAGTAGAAGTCTCCTTCTGCAACAAGGCAAGGATCTCTATAGCAGATAATAAATGATTGCCAGTAGGCACAAGGGAAGCTACAAAAGGCAGGGAACAAGGCCTCATTGACAGTAAGTAGGGATAAATAGAACCAATGGCTATAAACCAAGTGTGAAAGCTTCTTGTAAGTCTCCAAAAAAAGAGTAATAGAGCTTCATATCCACTGGAGGGAACTTCAAGGCCACAAAGAGATGAAGAATAGCCATGCGAATATAGTTAGCATCCAAAAGGAGAGAATAACCATGGATTGGCCGTAATAGTACATATACTAAATCACAAGCAGGGGTGTGGAAGAAGATGCCATTTAGACAATACTAGATCACCTACATGCACACAAAAACTAGGAAAAGAAGAAAGTATTCCTATAAAACACACACATATCACCAGTGAGACAAATAAAAAGGAAACAATTCAACAACAAAAAACTTACTAGACCAGACCAAACCTCCCTAAGCTATCCATATCCTATGAAAAATTCAACATGACCTACACACATATGCAACTGAAAGCTTCATGCTATGCAAACATATAGGAAACCAAAAAAATTGTAGGTAAACACTCGAAAGAAAAAAAAAAGTGATGCATGTTGTATCCAAGACATAATCTAGAAATTAGGACTAGATCATAGGCTTGGACCATGAAAATAAATGTAGACGAACAAGATCGATGTCTCTGAGCAACAAACCTCAATCTTTGTAAGGATATGGCACATACTTGTGGTCCGATGAAGTGGGTGGATAAAAATAACACGACTCATTTCGATTAAATGAAAAATTAATCATAGTTCATTATTAAATTATCCCGTTAATACATGGTGAGTCCTATTCACATCCCAATGCTTACTTAGACTGACTTGACTGAATTGGACTAAGGGTCTCTACAAATGCAATTCATTTTAAAAAATTAAATGATCTGTGGCACAAAGAATGTGTATGAGTGACTTTGAAGGGGTCATTATTATTTATTACTTATAATTATATGTGTGTTATGGTGCATGTGAAAGAGGGAAAAAGAAAAAGAACCTAGTAATATGTATACACCTGCAAGGTCTGATGTGAGAATCTGCTCGTCTAAACAAGTCGTAGAATAGAAAAATCACACAAAAATAATAGGTTGACTAGTGACAATCACCCTCTTGTAAGATGCAAAAGAAATACCAAGATTAATACCATGGTAAAGAATAAAAAGAAGGGAGACAAGGAAGGGTTTGTCACTTGAGTGATCATGTGTTCGGAATTTGTTTTTCCTTTTCCTTGTGTTTTTATATTTTTTAATTTTATTTTTTGCGGTGTTTGAACTCATAGAATTTTTAGAATTATGTATTGGATTGTATTTAAAATTTGGTTTTTAGATGTCATGTCACATTTGATGTGGATAGGACTTGAAAATTTTTTGATTGATCTATTGATGATTTGTTTTCCATTGGATTTTGTTTATTTTTTTGGTTTTTTAAATGAATAAATTTGAGTAATCAAACGGCTACACAAACATTAAAAATGTAAAGAAGAGTTTTTTGAATTTAAGTAGGCATTTTTTAAAAAAATCTCTAATTTTCCAAGTATTCTTTATTTTTAAGGTTATTTTCTAATACAAATAAATATTTTCCAATGTTTTTTTTGAACTTTTTATGTATTTATGGTTGTTCATAATCATTATGAAATTTTTATCAAAAATTTTAGGCTTTTTAAAGTATTTTTTCTCTTATTTAAAGAATTTTATTGAAATTTTATAGAATTTTCTTTTTTTAATATTTTAAATTTTTTAAATTTTTTAAGTGTGGAGGATTAAAATAATCAAAATTGAGACAACAAGGTATATGATGGCAACTACATGTGAACCACAACTCCATGGTATGGGCGAAACAGGACGTATGTCCTCACACTCGAACGGGGGCTTACAACACATGTACACACGAATGCAAAGGGCGGTCACCTGGGTTATGGAACCCAAAACACCGTCATTAGGAACAAAATATGCATCACAGAGTGGGCATTCGTGTGGGAAGCAATCTCAATGCACGAGGTGTAAACATGCGCTTCAAAAAGGGTGGGTGTTTAAAGAGGGGATGGGCAAGGTCAAGGGTGCAGGTGGGGGGTAAGGGTAATGGGGGGGGGGAGGGGGGAAGGGGGTAAGGAGGTAAGGAGGTAAGGAAAAGGGGGGCAAAGGGAAATTGGGTGAGCGGGTTGGAGGATGGGGCAAGGGGAGGAAGGTGGGTGGGTGGATGGGTGAAGGGTGGGGGGGCGTAGTAAGGGGCGGGGATGTCAAAGACGTAGTCTGGAAGGCAGAGTGGGGCATCAAAGAAGGTATAGTGGGGTTTTGGGGAGTGCAGGCAGTCACAGTGAGGCCAAGCGCTATGGGGAAGGAGGCTCATGCAATGACAAAGGCCATGCGAGAGGAAACAATGAAGGCAATAGGGCAGCAGTAGGTGGAGGGAAGGCCCCAAAGCAGGAAAGGAGGAGATGAAGGTGGCAAGGCGTGCGGAGGGAAGGCTATAGGACCTGGAAGGAAGAGACGAAGGCAACAAGTGGGGTGTCGAAGGAAGAGGGGGAGGAAGAAGAGGAAAAGAAGGAGGAGGAGAGGGGCAAGAGAAAAGGAAGGAGGGAGGAGAAGGGCACGAGGGAAGGAAGGAGGAGGAAAGAGGAAGGGGAAGAGAGAAAGAGAGAGGGAGAGAAAGAGGAGGGAAAAGTCAGGGAGAGAGAGAGTTGGGGAGGGGAGGGAAATTTTTTAAAGGTTTTTTAAATTAACCAAATATTGTTTTGTAACAAAATTTTTAAAAAAGGAAGTCTGCCTCCTCGTCATGCACACCAATCTAGGTGGGGGATAAAAAATTTGCATTTATAGGAATAGCCGAGGGTGGGGGAGAACCCAAGGTGCCCCAACACAACATGGTGAATACTTAGCATGTGTTTCAAGGTAAAAACCAACCCTATACGTGGCATGCGGGGCAAGAGGATAAAAATTTGGATGAAAACTTTAGTTTGAAGGAATCTAGGCATTGGATGAAGACATCGTAAAAAGCAAAACTAGGCAAGGCAACAAGAGAAAAGGCAAGGACAACACATCCGGTGCATTCAACATCAAATTTCAAAAAATCCATCAGGTGGAACGAAATAAAAAAAGAAGAAAATTTGTCAGTAATGAGGAGACGGACATGCGTCTCATGTCAAAATGCAGTTCCAATGAGAATACAACCTGTTTGCATGAAAAAAACAAAAAAAACCCAAAAAACATGAATAAAATAATAACAAAAATTTGGAAAGCTTGAATGGAAGACAACAAGAAGAAAAAATGTGCAAAGTGATGAGTGAGATACGGCTACCTAGTTGAAATATGGTTCTGATGGAAAATGGGGTGGTTCGCATGAAAAAACGGTAAAAACACATCCAAAAATTGGAATAGAAATTATTTCCAAACACACTGTAAGTCGAAACTAGGGGCAACAAAAATGAGAAATGTCCAAGGAATGGGGGCCAATAAGGCTACTAGGTCCAAACATGATTACGGTGGAAGGAAGGCATGTTCACATGGAAAAAGGGACAAAAATATGTAAGAAACTACAATTAAAATATAATACCAAAAATTGAATGACGAAAACATGGTCAAGGAGCATAATAGCTCAAGACTATCCAAACACAGTGCCATTTTGATGAGAAAATAGCGTATTCATATGGAAAAAATGGAAAAATCACGTAAAAAGAAACCCACAAACACACAAAAGTAAGCAATGGCCAATCTAGGTGTAAAAAAGAGGGGCTGTAAAAAGGAGAAATGTTTGGAAAAAGGGAAAAAATAGAGCTACCATATCAAATTGCAATTCTAGTGCAAAAGGGGTATGTTTGTATGAAAATATGTCCGATTTACGTAAAATTCTTCAAAAATTAATAACTTAGGAATCATGGCTTAGAAATGAGGGCCGTGAAAAGGAAAATGGCAAGTTCAAAGGGGCAAATTTGGTTGTAGGATGACATCACAATTGTGGGGAAGATAGTGTGCGTTCACATGGAGGATCATCAAAATGATAAAACAACCAATAGGGTTAGAGACCACTATAGAAATGGGTTTGAATAGGGTTGGCAGGTGAGGGAGGGACCTCAATAGAGCATAACAAAAATAAGAGGTCATGTAAGGATCAAATAATAGGATATTCGTAAATGTATATAACCAAGATGCAGAGAGACGCATCCCCACACTTAAGACATGAATATATTCGGTTGACTAATCAACATGGACCTAACACTTGACCACGACCCATATCCATATATCCCAACCCTTAAAACATGATATATAAAAAAATATTAGAAACACTTGCCTCATTCAATTGGTTGATGTAGGTCATCAACACTCGATGAGGTATCAAAGTCAGCCATAGGAGGTACAAAGGCTCGCCATATTACGCTTTTGGACATAGCAGGGACCATGTAGTGTCATCCACGGAGGTAGCATTATCGATGAAGATCGAGTAAGCCATCGATGGCGAAGTATTCATCACTCGATCTTGATAGTCACTCATGTTGGAATGATAGATCAGCCACTCACCCCATAATGCACATCACTCGAGGAGAATGATGATTGAAATCCATATCGCACACCTAATTTAGAAATTGACAGGGATGGTTTAGAAGGAGTATACCAGCGTGCATAGTTGATGGTGTATGAGTGCATCCCAACCCATCTAGCATAGATGCAAGAAGAAAGGCTAGGAAGCCTTGTAATGATGTGTGCCAAACAAAGTAATGTGTGTGTGTATTGATGGTAAAGACACATCCCATTTGTGTAGAGAGAAGCAACAACATACATGATGAAAATTATTGTGATGTCCCTCAATTCGCACCTCTCTATTGATGAAAGGGAAATGAATCCCACTCCACCCCCCCCTCTATCTCAAGCTCTGTTGAGAGATGCAAGAGAGCAATTGAGTTTCTCACACCCAATGGTGCTATCCTTATATTAACCACTTGTTGATGGGACCTAAAATGGGCCGAAACTGGCTATGGCACTAGCCAAACCTCATGCTCATAACAGGCAAACACACCCTCACGGCCTCGCGGACCAGGAGCATCAATCTAATGCTAAAGGACAAACTGTCCTAAAGCCTAATCTATGCGTTTATAGTTTCATCGTTTTGTAGTCCAACGTTTCCCTTTCTATAAACTCCTCAAAGGGAGAACCCATACACACTGGCAATAAATACCACGATAATCACATACATGAAGGCAACCTCTAGGTAGAAACACCGCGGCTCCACTGCAGCTCTCCTACATCGTAGGGATTAGCCCCTTGATGCATTGCTCAACATATAAAACAAATGAACAAACTCCACTCTTCATTTTGAATTCAGGAGATATACCATGTGTCCTCATGTAACACTTTCTTAGGAAATCGATTCTCTATCCTACGGCAAGGGATAACCTTACGCTCTCAATCGTGGGTCAAATTCCTAAGAAAACAAGTGCTATGCAGTCCAAGAGCTTTTCCGTTGATACCATGAACTATGCATAGTGCATAATGTGAACGGTTTACTACACAAACAGAAGAAAATCAACATTGTGTATCCTATGAAACCATTCTTTTCATGATTTCCATGCTAGCATTTATGTAATGAGAAAAGACACCGAGCCTTACTCTCATACTGTCTTTCTCTTTATTTTAAAATAACGTCCTATAGGCATGATGCAACACATAAACCAAAATTTAGTTTATATTTTGATGCTCAACCTCCCCTCTCACCCTGTCATTTAATGTTTTGCATTCGTTGATAGGTGAAAGGGTCATTTTATGTGTGTCCTTACAAAGAAAGTGATAAATATGAACAAAAACATAGAAACAAGGGTAAACCAAGGCCAACCGTGTGTTTACCTTCATTATATGCTGCACAAACACACATGTAATTTTCTAGAATTTTCCTTTTACCGTTTCCTAATTTTCTCCCATTTAAAATCCATTTTCACCATTTTTTGGTATTTTTCATCTATTTTCTTCAATAAAAATGACTAAAAATTAAGATTTATTGTGGTTTGTGGCCCTTAGGTTCCTTGACAGTAAAATTTCAGGTTTTGTAGGCATTATGCCTCATATTTCCCATTTATCTTGCAAAAACCCTATTTTTACCCCTTAAACGCGTGTTTTTTGAGTTTTATAACATTAATTTCAGCTATATCCCTTATGATTTTCTGATTTTCTGATTACAAACTATTGAAACTCATAGAAACCAACATCATAATGAATATTCAGCCCATGGGAACAATGCTTCATCAATCAAACGGCATAAAAACTCATTTTCTCTTCATAAAAATTGAATTACCGCTTATGTTTCGTGTTTTGGAATCTCCATTTTGCTGCGGGACTGTGGATCAGCCCACATTCAATGTCTAGCATCTTCACAATCAGCAATCTTCATGTCTATATCGATCCGGAAGCAATTCCATCCCAACTGGACAATCTTTCCTTCACCGTTCTTCATTTTCTCTTGCACACAGGAACAACCCTTTAAGGGAGAGAGAGGGAGGAGAGAGAAATACTAGATTTGGTTCTCTTCATTCCCATAGCCATTTCACAAGAAAAGGTAGGTGATAAGACCAGCCCACAGGGAGACGATCGGGGGTATCATCCATTGTAGGGGTTGTATTCAACCTCCATGTCCCATTTCCATCTCCATCAAGCAAAAATTATGCCCTGCGCCTGCACGCCATGCCTCTATCCTCCTCTACATGTTTTCATCAAGGGGTGCATAAAAAATTTTGGGGGGGATCCAAACTTCAAAAGACATGCCCAATTTTGACCTCTCAAGTGCTCACATCTTCGAATCTTGACCATTTGTTGGCTTCTTCCTCATCCGGCATCCGATTCGAGCTCTCAAAAATCATGGGCATCTAGCTTGACATCTCGTATTGATTGGCAACTCATGACAACCTGCATGGTAGTCTCAAAAATTATCAAAAATCCACAAGTGTCACTCAGGTGCGTTTTAAGAGTCATCTTTCACTTGGTGCTTAAAATCGTCCTAGCTGGAGCCGCTGCCTTCGATGTTAAATATTTTTCCCTAAATTTTGGATTTTTTGGCAAATTTAAGGCACATCCCGGGCTCAAAACTCCGCTCTCATTGGCGACCACGAGATAGGGCCACTCAGCCTGTCGAATCCCACAATAGATTTGCACAAAACAACCAAAGGAAGCATCAAGTTGGTACAACATAGATACATACTAAAACACAGCACAATGCTCACCCTACCCCCTGACAATACCAAGGCATGAAACCCACAAGGAGTAGGCCTAGCATAATCTGATAGAAGGTCCAAAGCTAGTCACTAATCAACTGCTCCAACATGACCAAACTAAAAAGAATTATCAAAGAAGTTGCTCTAAGTGGTGGTCTTAACTACCTACCGTACTAAGGACAACACAACCAGGAGCTCCTACTAGGCGAGGACTCCTATAGCCTGATCAAGAACTATTTTCTTTTAGCACATTTTTTCTTTTAGGTTTTTTATTTTTCCATACTCGGGCATGTAAAAAGGAGAGAGCTGAGCGTAGTGACCCAAGGAGAACAAGGCATCGGCCTCAGGTCCTGTCTCGGTACCTAAGAACCTACCAAGCCCTCACAAGGTGACACTTAATCCTTTTCTAACGCTCACTTTTATTTTCGCTCCAACCTTTCTTAATTTCTTCTTTTCCAGCAAGATGCCACCCCTAGGAAGACAAAGCATGGCCCTGGGTTTGATTCATCCCCAAGAACCTACCAGGCCTTCGCAAGGTGATGATCAACTGCTTATAAAGTTTCCTTTCTTTTCTTTTGTATTTTTATAGTGGTTAGAACTCCTTTTTACACACCTTTGTATATATTTATTGTCTTTAAGATATTCAGGGTTTTGTTTCTCTCTATCATCATCATTTTTCCTTTAGTAGGCTTCTCTAATTGCCTCACAATTAACAAGAACTCCTAGAACGGCTGCTTAGCAAGCTAGCAGAACAGGGTCACTAGGACTGCCTTCTGAAACAGGTCTTTCGATGTCTGGCAATGTCTTTACCGGAGGCAACAACTACGCACACCTCTCCTCAGACATACCTAACCTAAACCTAGGACTTCATGCCTTAGACTCCGGTCCCCAACAAGAAAAGAAAATCCCCTACAAGTACACAGACACATATAGCAGAAAAACACGGTACTCATAAAGGAGAGATATCACCTAGATAGGGCCATGAGAAGCTTCTACGCAACAAAGGCTCCTTCCAAGCTCGTCTTTAAACCTGTCTAGCACAGAACTAAAACAAGAAACCATTAACCACACCTGTACTAAACAAACGATCGGCCCTCTTGGCCTAACAAAATCTGGACGTAATATCCAAAGGAGCTAGCCTTCCTAGCTTAAAACTAGATAGGTCATTTTAGTCTACGTAATACTGATGTCCTTGGCATATATATCACACCCTATCAGATTACCCAGGGTGCCAAGGATAGCATATCATAGGTCGACTAGCCCCATGCTACTTATGCAAGTTAGCTAAAAGCTTGATCTTGTATTTTTTTATCTTAGGTTTTTGTAGAGCTACAAGTCCAAGCCTTTCCACAAATAACTCATCAATAAGGCCTTGGGCACTATGAGCTGAATGAACGGTCTCAGTGGGTTTGCATGTCGCACATTTATTGTAATCCGAATAAACTGGTCGTTCAGGCGGTTGAGTGGCTCCTTTGGGAGAAAGAATCATAGCTTTGTACTCATTCGAACCTCCCGTATTTTGGTTTTCACATAAATCAGTGCTGCAACCCAAACTAGGTAAAGCTTCAAGCCTAGGCACATCACATGGGTGTATCCCAAGGCAATGTATATTGTCAGATGTATATCCAGTCTTATCCTCTTGGGGGTTCGACAAAATATATCCAGGTGGGATCCTTGGCCTTGCATCCGAAACTCTTGCCATACTTTTGGAGATTTTGGGTCTCCAAACCCATCTCACATTTCCCTTAATATTCTTACATTCCCTCAATTTGCTGCACTGGTCTGACGAACTCAATGCAAACTTATCCCTATGGCCAAATGGCCTCACATCTTATGACCTTTATGAAGCACAGGTGGACTTTTAGCATTTTGCATCCTCTTTAGAAAAGATGTCTTTACTTGTTTACGTCCATACTGCAAATTTTTTTCCATAATAACCATGCTTTCACTGAAGGGAACAACATCCACCCGGAAGCATGATTCCGACACCAAAGGTCTCTCAAAAGCCTTACAAGCAACAAAAGTAGAACCACACACAGAATGCTTATCAACATTCATAGGCCCATTGGTTCCATCCATGTTGCCATCACAACTACCTCTCATGGAAGTGTTGCAAGCCCTAATGGGACTTACATGGCTTGGAACCTTTTCACTGAGAGGCATGTCATTACTACTTATAGGATGGCCATTTTTTGCTTTGAGATTTTGGCCACCAAGGTTCCCCTCATAGGCTGCCTTGGTATCAACAAGTGAGCTGTGTTCTTGCAGAAATGGTTGGAAGCTAGGATGCACTTGTACTGAGCGGGGAAAACTCCAAAAGTTTTGCCAACATCTCTGAATGTGACCCTCATAATCAATGGCATGCATTTTTGCTTCCCTTAAGGACTTAGGATTCCGCAGTTACACTTGGATTTGCGTATTAATCCCTAAGCCATTCAGAAAAAGCTCACATAACACATCATCTGGTAATGCACTGGCTCTTCTTGGCCAAAGCCTAAGAGTACTATCAAAGGCTCTAGCATACTCTTTAACAAAAGGATAAGACTCCTGTCTAAACTGCATAAGCTACCCTAAGACCTGAATCATAGGGAGCTTCTTTTCATACTCATCTAGAAATCTATCACAAGACTCCTCAAATGATTTGATCGACCCTCTTGGAAGGCTCCAATACCATTTCCTTGCCTCTCCCTTTAGGGTACTCGGGAATACGAGCATCCAATGTATATCGTCGAACCCACTTGCAATGCAAGTTAGGTCATATTCTCTTAAATGAATGATCGGATCCTCATTTGGCAACCCATAAAACACTAGGAGATCCCTATAAAGAGGAGGTCATTTAGTCCTCCCCTTTGGGATCAACACCGAGTCATTAAAATCTTCATATTCAACATAATCTGGATCCAGCCTCTTAGGATCTTTAACCTCTTCCATCCCCACCCTTTCTGGTGTAGGGGGGTTAATATCCTCATTGACATCCCTTTTTGCTAACTCACTGAGTGGTCTAGGGAGTCCTATAAGTTTCAACATGTAATTTTGATCCCCTCTTAGAGGATCTTCCATACCTTTCCCTTTAAAAGGAAAGTCCATTATAGGTTTATATAAGAGCTTTTGGTCCTTATCCAAAGTAGATTTATCATTACCACTGGCTATGGGCCTTATCCAAAGCAGGCTTATATAAGACGCACCACTGATGGGACCTAAAATGGGCCGGCACTCGCTATGGCACTAGTTGGACCTCATGCTCATAACAAACAAATACACCCTCATGGCCTGGTGGACCAGGAGCGTCAATCTAATGCTAAAGGACAAACTGTCCTAAAGTCTAACCTATGCGTTTATAGTTTCATCATTTTGTACTCCAATGTTTTCCTTTCTATAAACTCCTCGGAGAGAGAACCCATAGACACTAGCAATAAATACCACGATATCACATACATGGAGACAACCTCTCGGTAGAAACACCGCGGCCCCACTGCAGCTCTCCTACATTGCAGGGATTAGCCCCTTGATGTGCTGCTCAACATATAAAACAAACAAACAAACTCCACTCTTCATTTTGAATCCAGGAGATATACCATGTGTCCTCACGCAACACTTCCTTAGGAAACCAACCCTCTATCCTACGGCAAGGGATAACCTTACGCTCTCAATCGTGGGTCAAATTCCTAAGAAAACAAGTGCTATGTAGTCCAGGAGCTTTTCCGTTGATACCATAAACTATGCATAGCACATAATATGAACCGTTTAGTTCACAAACAAAAGAAAATCAGCATTGTGTATCGTGCGAAACCATTCTTTTCATGATTTCCATGCTAGCGTTTATGTAATGAGAAAAGACACCGAGCCTTACGCTCATACTGCCTTTCTCTTTATTTTAAAACAACATCCTATAGGCATGATGCAACACATAAACCAGATTTCAGTTTATATTTTGACGCTCAACCTCCCCTCTCCTCTCACCCTGCCGTTTAATGTTTTGCATTTGTTGATAGGTGAAAGGGTCGTTTTATGTGTGTCCTTATAAAGAAAGCGATAAACATGAACGAAAACATAGAAACGAGGGTAAACTGAGGCCAACCTAATGCTTTACCTTCATTATATGTTGCACAAACACACATGTAATGTTCTTGAATTTCCTTTTACCGTTTCCTAATTTTCTCCCATTTAAAACCCATTTCTCACCATTTTTTGGTATTTTTCCTCTATTTTCTTCAATAAAAAATGACTAGAAATTACGATTGATTGTGGGTTGTGGCCCTTAGGTTCATTGACAGCAAAATCTCAGGTTTTGTAGGCATTATGTCTCATATATCCCATTTATTTTGCAAAAATCTCATTTTTACCCCTTAAACGCGTGTTTTTCGAGTTTTATAACATTAATTTCAGCCATATCGCTTATGATTTTCTGATTTTCTAATTACAAACTGTTGAAACTCATAGAAACCAACATCATAATGAATATTCAGCCCATGGGAACAATGCTTCATCAATCAAACGGCATAAAAACTCATTTTCTCTTCATAAAAATTGAATTACCGCTTTTAGGTTTCGTGTTTCGGGATCTCGGTTTTGCTGCAGGACTGCGGGTCAGCCCACATTCAATGTCAAGCATCTTCACAATCAGCAATCTTCATGTCTACATCGATCCGGAAGCAATCCGATCCCAACTGGACAATCTTTCCTTCACTGTTCTTCATTTCCTCTTGCACGCAGGAACAATCCTTTAGGGGAGAGAGAGGGAGGAGAGAGAAAGAATAGATTTGGTTCTCTTCATTCCAACAGCCATTTCACGAGCAAAGAGAGACGATAAGACCAGCCCACAGGGAGAAGATCGGGGGTATCATCCATTGTAGGGGTTGTATTCAACCTCCATGTCCATCAAGCGAAAATTGCACCCTGCGCCTACATGCCATGCCTCCATCCTCCTCCATGTTTTTTCATCAAGGGGGGCATAATTTTTTTTGTTTTGGGGGGGGGGGTCCATACTCCAAAAGGCATGCCCAATTTTGACCTCTCAAGTGTCCACCTCTTCGAATCTTGACCATTTGTTGACTCCTTCCTCGTCCGACATCCGATTCGAGCTCTGAAAAATCCTGGGCATCTGGCTTGACATCCCGCATTGACTGGCAACTCCTAAGAACCCACATCGTAGTCTAAAAAATTATCAAAAATCCACAAGTGTCACTCGGGCGCCTTTTAAGAGTCATCTTTCACTTGGTGCTTAAAATCGTCCTGGCTGGAGCCGTCGTCTTTGATGTTAAATATTTTTTCCCTAAATTCCGGATTTTGTGGCAAATTTTAGGTACATCCCAGGCTCAAAACTCCCTCTCACTTGTGCAAAGGTTGTATGCCTTTGTTTGCAATTGATGGTGTAGTGGTGCATCCCACCTTGTGCTAGCATACATTTGCGAGAAGGAAGGCCAAGGAGCCTTATAGTGCTGCACACAGGAACAAATCATGCTCTATGTATTGAGAGGCCCAGCCCATGCGTGTAATGTTTAGGCTAGACCTTAGAAGAAGTCACTTTAGTAATATGTATGGTATTTTGTCTATTTTGGACATTTGTCAATTTTGATGATTTTTGGAATCTTGAAAATGGAAGGTCCTAGCTTTTCATAGCACACCTAGGATTTAGTTATGTTCGCATGTATGCTCAGACAGATCATTATGTAACTATGGCAAATTTTTCTGAATGAAATATATAGATGCAGCTTCTCAACCTGTGTTGTCTTATTTCCTCTATTCTGATCCTTTGCGAGTTCATATCTAAGCATAGTAAGATAAGCAGTGATGTAGAAAGTGAAATGCTTGTGATGTGAAGATGAACTTTAGTGTGAATTTTGATTTTCTCAATTATCAGATTGAATGTCAAAATGTCATTTGAAATAGTAAAAATTATGTACTTGCTGCTCAACTGTGTAACCATAATACACTTGCAATCACGATGTTTATGAAGGGTGTTCATGGTCGAGTTTCTTCTCTTCTATGGGAGGGACAAATGCCATGCTGAATAGTGGTTTTGGGGGTAGTTACATTGGCAGTTATGTTTTTGGAAGTCAGATGCTAAATGATTTTTCGTTTAGGAGAATTTATAGCAACCTGTTCACTCGTTATTGTGCCGCTACGTGCACACCATGTGAAAAAATCTAAAATGTGGCTTTCTTATTGATCTAGAGAGCCAATGCCATTTTAGACATTAGTGTTAGCGTCCATGGTTTAAACATATTAGTTTTTTGGATAACTATAGCCAATTTATGATATTTTAGATATTATCTCTTGTAGAAATCCAAAAACTGTAGACAACTTCTAGATTACGATGACATGCAAAAGAAAGCATGTAGCTTTTAGCCATCTGTGAGGATTTTATGTAAAAAGAGAGATGGACGAAATCGCACGCGTCGCGATTGCTGTTCTCAGGCAGTGAATAGCACTCCGAAGTGGGAGATAAGGAAAGAGTGATCTGGTAGAATTTTGGCCAAGTGTCCTCGTATTTTATCCCCCTTGGTATTATTTTGTGTATATTTTTTTATACAAGAGATTTGTCTTCTCATAATGAAGAAATAAACTGACAAGCTTCAATTTTGTGAGTATTATTCTACGTTTTCTATTTCTTTCTGTGAGTATTCTTTCATATCTTCTCTTCCTTTCAACCCCTTCTCTTCTGTCTACTCCACCCCTTGAATCTCCCTTCACCTTGCTATCTCTTACCCCCGTGGTAGACTTTTGATTGCATGTGCTCTGACAGTGGTGAACCCGAGGTGAAAGTCGACTGTAGAGGTGTGTAAAGATGGGAGATGCTATAGCTTCAAGTGGTGGTGATGGTTTGCAACAAATGATTTCTTTGTTTCATCAACAACAACATCAACAGTTGTTGTTACAACAACATATGCAAACTCGGCAGGAAGTAGAAAGAATTGATTGCTTAATCGTTAATGCATTGCAGGCAGTGGGACAAGAATTGAAGCAGTTTAAAGGTCAAAATGTTTCGGCCTTCATCCCGCTGTATGAAGAAAAGATGTTGTTTCATTGGGTACCACAGTATACATGGAGTCAGTATTTCTCCCGTTTGGCCATACATGCTTTGCATGATCAAATTGATGAGTTACATAGAAGAGATGCTAATTGGGTAGCTTTTAAGAAATCTTTGAGAGAAGAGTTTTTCTTGGAAGACATTTATAGATTGGATTGAAAAACCCAATAAAGGGTTGGTTGCTATAGCTTTGCTCCGTGAATTTGAAAGTTGGTATACGCAATTGGATGCCAATGGCATTTATAGATTGGATTACGCAGTAGGATTGGTAACTAAAAAGACATTTATAGATTGGATTGAAAATCCCAATCAAGGGTTGGCTGCTATAGCTTTGCTCCATGAATTTGAAAGTTGGTATACGCAATTGGATGCCAATGAGCAACAATCATTGGAGAGCTAGAAAATTGATTTGTTTCTGAAGGTTGCAGATCCTGTCTTGCAAGAGAGGCTGATTGATAGTTTAGAAGATGCCTCTTATGAAACATGACTAAAATCAGATTGGGCTAATGTAATTGAAGCAGTGCATATGTAAGAGAGAACGGATGAAATTAAGATGGGGTACAAGCACCACAACTGCCAGTGCTTAAAAGGGGCCTGAAATTGTGGCCAAGTTACCTGTAGCTATGGCCGAACAACCGGCTATACCTATTGGTCCAGCTCTTAAAGGTGATGTTGTGGATGAATTACTCAAAGGCATGCCTAATTTGAGAATGAATTTGACAAAGATCTATGCAAAAAGGTCGAAAATTTGGATATTAAGTAGAAGAGAAGACTCGGACAACACCCTAAAGACCATACAAAGAAGGATACAAGAGAAGATGCATTTGGTGTGATAGTTTACAATATAAAAAGTGAGATTTTACAGCTTACCATGAAGCAAAAGAAAAAAGGTTAATCTTTTGGAAAGATAGAAACATACATGCAGCAGAAACTGGTCTTCCAATAGAGCCAAATTTTAGAAGATATAGCTGCAAGGACAGCATTTGCTGCCATAGATGGAGCCACGTATGGGTTGAGAATTGAAAGGACTGATGAAGCTCATAAAGGAAGCAAGGCTAAAGAAAAATCTTGTGTTTGGATGCAAGCATTAGATTGCGTGGAAAAGGGAAAAACAACAAAGTCCAAATTGGCTGATGTAAGTCAGAGTATATGAGGGAGAACAGGATGGAGTGCACCAGTGGACTCATTTTGAGCCTATGTTTATTTGGCTGAGGTTCATAATCAAGAAGCTCTTGTGGAAGAAAAGAGAAGAAGAGATGAGGACACTACTGGTCCTTCCTCTTCAGGCCCATCTAAATGCATAACATGAAGTAAAATGGAGCAACAAAAAGAGACTGAAAAAGCCATACCTGAGCATGTTATGGATAATGCATCTCAAGAGAAGAAACAAGAAGGGAAGAAAAGGGGCAAGCAGCCCAGCTACAGGTTACAATAAGATCTTGAGAGTGCCACAAATCTTAAAAAAGTCTTGGAAGATCACATACTTGGAAGTAGAGTGGAATTCACACTTGGCGAAGTTCTTAGAATCGCAAAGCATGAATTTCATGATGCAATCATTGATACGATGAAACGAAAAAGACAATTTGATGGTGAAGTTTTGCAAGCATTAATGCAGGTTGACAAAGACATAGAGAAACATATTCAGAGGGAATACGATGAAGTATGTAATGTTGATTTGGAACATGCTGATGCTGAAAATGGGTTAGATGGAAGTATAGGCAGCAAGCTTGTGGCCGAAAATGGTATTATGGGCAGCACTAATCATAGAGAAAAGGCTATGTATAATAGGGATGTCCATCAACAAGCACATGAAGAAGAAGATGCTCATTTTATTCCAAGTAGTCATTGTTCACGAACGCATTGGGCTCATGCTACTACAGAGACAATTGTTAATGTGGGAGAAAGAGGGACACCTTGCATAGCTCTCTGGGATCATGGTTTTGAAATCAATGTTATGGCACACAGTTTGTATGAGAATGGAGGTTGGCCAATTGATATAGATCCCGGATGGCACATGCGGGTGGCAAACAATTCATTAGGGGATCTTTATACAGCTTTGTTTGTATGTACCCATGTCTATTGGAGATATTAGGGATGAATATCATTTTTTTGTGCAAGATTCATGTAGTTATCCAGTGATTTTGGGACAGCCCTATATTTCAGAATCAAGGCTAGAAACAAAAGCCTTGGATGATGGTCCTTTATATGCTTGGGTTCGGAGTAAAGATAATACAAAGACAGTACAGTTTTTCACTACTTGTGTGAATCATCCCCGCAATCGAAATAAGCTACAGGATAATCCCATGCTACCTAATGCAGGAGAGTTGAAGGGTTTTTAGATAACACTACTATAAGGGGAGGCTATTGCAGTGCCTCTAGGAAGATAATTACGCCTCCAAGGAAGGGGAAAACTGTGTTTGTGTCTAGATTGCAGGAATGGACAACATGTAGTCTTGGCAGTTTTAAGAATGTTTCAGCCATGTGAAGGGCTAAAAAGAAATATGTAGGATGGGATGAAAAAGAGCTAAAGACATATGGTTTGATGGCTACAAATGAAGGTATTTTAGGGCAGTTTTCAGGTCTAATTGATGTTGATACAGTGGTTGAAATTTCTACAGGAATTAATGTTGAAAGCATGGCAGAAAAAGTGGTTATTTATGTTGACACTTTAGAAATGTATGACGTCATTCAAGAGTTTGCTAAGTATGAATGTTATGGGCTGCAAAACAGGGCTAAAGCAAGGGTGGATACAAAGTACAAAATAGTTGCAAAGAAGATTAAGCATGTGGCTTTGCCTTTACCACCTGAAAGTGATGGGTTGGCTGAAAAAGTGACTCAATAGCCTAGTTTACGGGATCCACATGGAGTGGGACATAAATTTACAGTTGAAACTTTACAAAAGTTGAAAATTGGTGATATAAGATTTCTTTTACCTGAGAAAGAGCTTGTTTCTTGCAGATGTTGGCAACGCATGGGAAAGCCTTTGCATTTCAACTAGATGGAATTGGATGTATTGATCCGACCATAGTTGCACCTACGGTGATCTTTACAGTACCTCATGTGCCATGGAATTTAAAGCCTATTTGAGTACCTCGGGCATATTTGCCTAAGTTGTTGAATCTTTTGAGCGAGAAGATCAGGATGCTGATTTCGGAGCCCTCTTCAACTCCATATTCGAATCGGTGGTTCACTGTTCTAAAGAAGAATGGTTCTTTGAGGTTTATACAGGATTTGCAACCAGTTAATAAAGTCACCATAAGGAATATTGGATTAGGCTCGATAGTGGATGAATTTGTAGAAGTATTTGTAGGCAAGGCAATTTACTCTTTGGGAGATTTATATTCAGGATATGATTAGTTCCACCTTGCATTAGAAAGCTGAGATATCACTACCATGAAGACATTACTTGGATTGGTTAGGATGTGTACGATTTCACAAAGGGAAACCAATTCAATGGCGCATATGATGAATGCTATGCATAAAGTTTTGAGGGAGTATATTCCTCAGTTGACCATACCCTTTCTTGATGATGTGCTGATAAAAGGGCGCAATATCTATGAGAAGAATGAAGAGCTGAATGATCAAGGATGTAGAGGATTTGCGGTTGATCATATTGGTGATTGTGACAGGATTTTGAACCGTCTTGAAGAAGTGCATTTGACTCTGTCAGGAGAAAAATCAGCTTTTGGAGTAGAGGAAGTATTGGTTGTTGGGCACATGTGTGGACCATATGGAAAAAAGCCCTCACCAGAAAAGATTGATGCCATAAGCAGGATGCGGGATACATGTTTAAATGTATCTGAGGTAAGAATATTTTTGGGTGCATGTGTCTTTTACTTGATATGGATTCCGCATTTTGCTCATGTGGCTGAAAGTCTATATCAACTCTTGAGAAAAGGGCAAAAGTTTTGGTGGGGAAAACAACATACAAAGGCAGTTCAGAAGTTAAAGAGCTTATAGATTTCAGCCCCAACATTAAAGAGAGCAAATTATGAGAATGGGCAACCTATTATTCTCACTGTGGATACAAGCCCAATTGGCATTGGTTGGGCAGTGGGTCACAATGATGCTGATGGGAATAGATATGCCATTCGGTTTGGAGCAAAGGTCCTCAATGAACATCAACGACAGTATTCTCAAGTCAAAAGAGAGCTTTGAGGTGTAGTGATAGCCCTTAAGTGTGATAGGGTGTATTCTATGGGAGCTCATGTAGTGGTAGAGACTGATTGTCTACCTCTATTGGGCATGATAGCAAATTGCTCAACTCCTGATATTTCCATGTTATGATGGATTGTATATATAAAGTCACTTAACCCTAATTTTCAACATATTGCAGCTAGAGAAAACACCATGGCTGACATGCTTTCACAAGCGAGGTTTGAAGATGAAGAGGAGTTGATGGAAGATGAAGAGGATGATGTGATAGGTGTTGAAAATGTCTTTATGACAGTAGGGAATGAGTATGCAACTGTTGTTACTGCAGGTACAACTGTTGTAACATGGATTTCAGCAGTAAGAAAAGATCTTACAACCGTGGAGAAGAAATTGGCACAAGAGAAAAAGCATCATCAGTGTTATGCTTCAATGAGAACACAATTTTTGGAAGAGTTGTATGAGAATGATTGGTTGAAAATAGGTCAAGAGGTGTTTTGTGATTGCGAAGTGTGTGGAAGAGTGAATGATGATATAGGGTTGTGTATGTAAAGAGTCAGGTGATGTGTGCCTTTTGTGTGTGTGGGGCACAGGTAATTTGCATAAGGTGTGGATATATGGTGTGTGTGTGTGTGTGTATTAGGGTGGAGTGGTGTGTTAGGAAGGTGTATAGGTTTGATGAGTGTGTATGGAGTGTTTAAGTGCAGTTGGATTTGTGGTTCTTAGTGTTAGAATATTTGTAGAGGTTTGTCCCTTAGAAACTCAACAGTCTTCATGGATAAAGAAAATCCAAGTGCTAAGTGGATCTTGCCCTAGATTGGTGCTACAAACATATACAGTGAAAATAACATTTTTAAGTTCAAGGCTTCAACACTATATGTTAAAGATCAAGGTATTCTGACTGTGGGTAATACTTTTGCCTAGGATCAACATGTTAATTTTGTTTCCTTAACTATGCAAAAACGACAAAAACAAAAACAAAATTAGAAATACCCCTATCTTCATCTTGGATACATAGCTACAAGTATTTGTAATACTTTTGCTTGAAATATTAATCGACCTTTAAAAAAATCCCGCACATCTTGCAAAAAAGTAGTGCAAAATAATCTCCCGCGTCGATTAATGTCGGTGGCTAAGTGTTCCCTCCTCGCACAATGTTAAATTCCAGCTCCATGTCGTGCAAAAGAGGCCGGGGCTTGAAGAATGCAAGCCGCATGGGAACACCTCTCCAAAAGGGAAAAAGAGGATAATGGTAAAAATTTAGGCAAATTTTTTTATTAATATCCCCTCCCCCCTTAGCTGGGGGAGAGGAGTGTGAGAGGGAGGGTGAGTAGTCCATGAGAGGTGGAGTGCATGGGGGAGGGAGAAGTCATGCAAGTATGCCACTAGGGTGGCTATCCCCCCCCTTAAAGGCTATATAACCTCCCCCCTGGAGCTTGAGAGGGAGGCACAAAGAGAGAGAAGAGGGAGGCCGTGCTATCAGAGGAGTGCCACCATGCCAGGGAGCTGCCACCACATGCCACCTGCTGCTGCCTGTTGCAATGCTGCTGCCGCCTCCACTTTACCATCACCATCATCATTATCACCTCCATCTTTGTCATCGGCATCTTCTCCCACTCAACTACTTTCCTCTCTCTCCATGTAGCTTCTGCTCAGAAGCATAGAAGCTTCTAAAAACAACGCTTCTATAAGCATAGAAAATCTAGGGCAGAAAGGGATTTGATACACGAAAGAGTTAAAGAGGAGTTGTTGAACCAAAATTCAATGGCTCCCAAGAAAATGGCAAAAGGTGCACACGCGGGAGTTTCTTCCCCGAGCATACGCATGGACATCCCTACGAGTCGTCATGCCAAGGTTATTAAAAGAATAATTCCGCATTAAAGCAATGCATTAGGCACATTTAATTTTCATGGGAAGAATGCATTTACGCATGTCTCTAGTTCACGTAGTCAAGTTAAAATACATTTGGTAAATTTATCTCCTTGAACGATTTACAAGAGTTAGTGCATGTCGTGCAATTGGGTTGCTTGCATTTCCAAGTTTCAAATCCTAAGCGCATATTGCTTAGGTTTAAAAGATGAAATTGTTTAAATGCATCTTTGATTGGCCGTAGAAAAGAAAAGCGCATAAGGCATTTCTGCAGTAATTTTCTACTTGTGGATTCGTATGAGATAATCGTTGTCAATGTTGTCCAAGTAGTTGCATTGCATGGAAATGAAACCATGAACTTGCCTGTTGCATGCGATGATGCTTGCATTTTAAGACACATTAAGTGCCGTAGAACGGATTAAGTCAGCATAAGTCTTATGACATTCGTCGTACATGAACTTCATTTATTGAAGTTGTATCTAGAAAAGTTTGCATGTCACATTAAAGCCTGAAATTCAAATGCATTAAACAAAAAGTTTGTAGGCAAAGTTCTTGACGTAAATCTATGTAGGTTTTATGCAAGTTATTTCCCAAATTGTCAATCATCATGATTTTTGCAAGGAAAAGAAATGGTCTTTGCAAACCTTATAGTTGCATAGAAGTAAAAGTCTATGATTCACATACTTGTATAGAATGTTGCATCTTGAATTTATTTATTTGCACCTCTTAGGAAAAGTATTTGCATGTCTTCTAAGCAAAGATCATTCTTATCACAAGACAATCTGATTATTTTAGGTAGATCAATTGTAATTGTATAACCCTCAAGGGATTCGTAAAAGCATAACTAGTCAGTACGATGAACACTCCAAAGTGCTAGGTAGGGTTTAGTACGTTTAAAATTCTGCCTAGTATCGCACTTGGGATGCCAAGTCAAGACTTTCGAACCCAAAGGTCCTACCCACATTCACGGAATATTTGGGGTAATTGGACACCCATACAATAACGATCTAGGGTTTTTACCCTAAGGATCGAATGACCTAATACTAGACTTCCCATTGAGTTAGAAGCCCTAAGGCCAAGCGTTGTGACCTAGTAAGGTTAGGGTTGGGTTGAGTCAAGAGGATTCCCAAACCCTACATCTTGACCAACCATATTTCTTAACCAGATCTAGGAGTGACACATGTGCAACAAGTTGCAATGTCGCATGGTTTTGTGTTAAATCACAAAGTAGAGTTGCCACTCCTTAGAAAAAGGTTGGCAGGTTCTAGCGCAAGTCTAACTGGCAAGAGGATGAGTTGTCATCGTACTACATCACCCTTCTTGGGCTGATTTTCCAAGTTAGGGGAAATTATGTATTGCCTACCAAGTAAAGGATCAATCAAGATGGGGCCACAAAGTTGCCCAGGATTTACTATCTTAGCTTAAGGAACCTAAGGTGTTGGTTAATAGGGTATAAACCCTAACCCAAGTATAAAAGGGTAAACAAGCAACGAAACCCTTGGGGATCTTGCCAAGTTGCAATTGATACCGGATCGGATGCTGGATGCATTCGGAGAAGAGGATTCACACCTTAGCAGTTGGCCAAATAAAGAACCACTAGATTGATTGTGTTTGTACAGTTTAGGAGGACTGTTTGTATTGCTTTGCTCAAGGAACTAAAGATGGAAAAATAATCAATGTTTTAGGTTGAAGGCCTGGAGGGAGAGGCAGCATCAGTTATCCCTGACTATCTGCCTGACCCTAACCAAGGGGGTTGTTAGCCATGCCGGATATGTGGACCGAACCTGCTGCGAGAGGTCTCTCTGTGGGTGTGACTTGGAGTAGGAGGACGCTTGGGTGCTAGGGGGGCTGTGGCCATAAATCCCTTGCCTCCAGGTCCTACAAAAGAGGCCAACGTGACTCGGGATTGGATCTCGAGGCCCCCATACTAGTCTACGGGCGAGAACTTGGATTAGTAATCTGTGAGGATTGCTGGATTGCCTTTGGGCGGATTATGGATTGCCTTTGGACGGATTACGGATTAGCGTATGAGCTGGATTATATGATGTATTCCAAAGATAAATAAGATCAATTGTTGAAAAGGAACTTGTTTGACACTGTTTTTCTATGTCAAGTGCTAAGATTACGTGAAGAAACCGGTGACTAATTGGATAATTAAGAAAGTAGTTTTATGCGTGTCCAACTAAATGTGGTAGGTAATTAGACAACTAAAGCAACCCCAAGGAAAGTGCGGTGGATGTGGCCATGGGTTGGTCCTACGGATGGGTTGTCCCGATTGGCCGGAAACTTTTCTTGAAGGAAATTGACAATAAGGAACAATGACTTAGAATCTAGGATACTAAAGTCTCGATTTATGCTGTTTTAGGGGAACGGAATGGGACTATGCCTTATGGGCGGAGAGGTCAAACTTTGCATCCCTCTCGTTTTCCATTCTCCTTGAACCAAGTGCAGCATGAATGTGCTTCCACCTTGACGTTTCTGCGCAAAGTAGTTTACCTAGGGTTCGACGCTAGCTGTCATTCTAGGAATTTGACCAGTGGGAACAGCCAGAATGCTTCCGCTTCGTGGTAGACTCGGGAAGACCTAGATCGCAAACCCTGTGACATTCCATGGGAGTGCTAGGTGGTGCTTTCTGGACTCTCTTTTCGATGGGCTGCTAAGACGTGTCCTACGAGTAAACAGGTGGACACGTTACAGTTGGTATCAGAGCGAACCAATGAGGAACTAATGTTTACAAGAAAACTTAATGAGGAGAAGTAGAGCAAATGTTGCCATTAAGAACATTTCCTTACTTACTTATCGATGCTAACTTCATAGTCGTGAAGGATGGAACAGATTCTTGGTGTTTCAGGTTATGTTTATGACTGTGATGCGTGCTTCGGACTATCGAAGAAGGATTGATATGATGAATATCCTAGACCGCATCTACAATCCTTCACCCCTGTACGTGGAATGGAGATGGATGGGTGATTCAGGAATCTATTACATAGTTGCCCACTGATTTGCGTACCTTTGAACCAACTTAAAGAGAATCAAGTGGTTGGAAGTCTTAAAGATCGTGAAGTTGTTCATTTCTATTGAAGCTCACACAAACGCAACCCTAAATGTGTCGGAGGTCGGAAGGTCAAGCAAAACACGTATGTGTACAAGGAAGTGACCCGAATAATCCCTACCGATAGAATCAAGGTGTTGGGACGTTACGAGAAGAACGGGTATCAAAGGAAAGGATACCCTAATCTTCCAATGATCTATCAATTCCTGAAAATCCATGACCCCAATCCATACTATTACTCAGTTCCTGTAGTTCAATGTAACACAGTCTTATTCTCCCCGAATTAATGTATCAGCTTGTTCCATTTTCCCAAGAATAATTGTACTCAAAAGGGCTATGCCCATATGAATGAAATAAACTTTTTTATCAATATTTGTCATGACTGCAAGTATTGATAAAGAAGTTAAGTGATTAGGTCACGTGGCTAAAAGCTAAATTGGACATGAAATGTAATGTGAGGAAATGCTTAGCAAGTTTTAACGTTAAGAGCTTCATGCCTAGGCACAACCTCAAGTGCAGACCCCTAGTCCGACCCCTACTCCAAGTACGGCCGTGATTCAGGAAAAGAAGTTTTTTCTCAAGTAGATCAAGCCACCAAAATTTGATGGCAAAGGAAGGACCGTCCAAATTGATGCCGAAATCTGGATAGAATCCATGGAGGATTACTTCGAAGTGGCAGGTGTATTGTACCCGCCAACCAAGCAATGCTCGCCAAGCTTAAACTTACCGACAAAGCAAGACTTTGGTGGAAGCAATGGTGCAAATACCAAGGGATCTTGGAAGGGTCAGTTACTTGGGAGAAGCTAAAAAGATCTATGCGAGGAAGATACCTACCACCTACCTATTGCACGCAAAAGATGAACGAGTTCTATGAGCTGAAACAACTTGGTTTATCTCTTGATGCATACTATTCAAAGTTCCTCTCTCTTTTGAAGTATGCGCCACAAATGGATATGACACAACAGGTGTCAAAGTTTTGTGCTGGATTAAACCCACCTATAAACACTCGCCTTGAGTCAATGCGCCCAACTCAGGATGTGCTCATTTGAGCTGCACCCATAATACAGGAGGTGCAGACTAGGCCAAGAAATGACAAGACTGTCTTACAAGAATCAGGTCCCAGGCAAAGAGAGCGCAAGGACAAAATCAGGGACAAAGGAAGAAAGCTAGAACCAACAATGTCAATAATTTCATTCCTACCCAAGGTAATGGCCGCGATCTCCGTTGCTTCCATTGCAATGAGCCTGGTCATTTTATAATGTTCCAAACTTGGCGGAGGACAACATCAAGGACCAAAGGAAGAATCACCTATGTTGCCAACAGGGAGATGTGCGATGAAGAAGACCCAACCACGGAAGCAGAATTTGAGAGGGAAACAGTCCATGCCGCCCTTCACAAGAAAGGCTTGAATCGCCTGTTTTCGGTGATTCAGACACCATCAGATTATCAAGGTAAAGGCTTCAAAACCTTGATTGATTGTGGCAATACGCATTCCTTTATTTCACCAACTTGTGCAAGAAGACTAGGAATAGCCACAATAGATGCACCTACCTTACTTGTGGAATTAGCAAATGGTCGTGAGGTCACTTGTACCAGGCAAACTGCTAAGGTGGAATTCCTGTTGGGTGGAAAGTTGACTTCGGTCAGATTCAGGGTTATGAACCTAGGTATCCATGAGTGTTTGCTTGGAATGGATTGGCTTAAACCTAATAATGCCCACATTCATTATGGAAAGGGCCAAGTTTCCTTTCGAAAATCTAAAGGGGAATTGGTCACAACTCAAGGAGAGGCTGGAAAGCCAAAAATTCAATTGGCCAAAGCATCTCAGATAATAAAGGGAGTTAGGAAGGGACTACTTGTTTATTTGATTAAGCTTAAGAAGCTAGATCAAAATCAGGGGTATAGTGAAGAACCTTCATGGCTAAAGGAGTACGCAGACCTATTTCCTAAAGAGTTGATAGAACTTCCTCCTCAAAGGGAAGTTGATCATGAAATCAAGCTAGCACTAGGAGTTGCACCAATTACAAAGAGTCCATATAGAATGTCCATCCCAGAAGCGATTGAGCTGAAGGAGCGACTCAAGCAACTGTTAGATCAAGGCTACAATATCCATCCTAGCAGTTCGCCATGGGGAGCTCCAGTACTGTTCCAGAAGAAGAAGGATAGAACGCTTTGGCTGTGTATTGATTACAGAGGGTTGAATCAATCAACCATTAAGAACAAATATCCCATTCCAAGAATAGATAAACTTCTTGACCATCTTGAAGGTGCGAAGATCTTCTCCAAGATTGATCTCAGGTCTGGATACTATCAGATAAGGATTAAGGAAGAGGATATCCCAAAGACGGCATTCAGCACAAGATATGGGCATTTTGAGTTCCTGATCATGTCATTCGAGCTGACGAATGCACTTGCTACCTTCAACAGGCTAATGCAGGATATCTTTAGGCCATATCTTGATGACTTTGTACTCGTCTTCTTTGACAAAACCTTAGTCTACTCCAAACAGGAAGAAGATCATGAACCCCAGCTTCGCATTGTCCTTGAGACAATGATGGCACATAAACTTTATGCCAAAAAGAAGAAGTGTGCATTATTCAAGCGACAGATTGAATATCTGGGATTCATTGTATCAGCAAAAGTAATTTCAGAGGATCCAGCCAAGGTCAGAGACGTTCGGGAGAGTGGCCAACACCAACAACTGTCAAAGAAATACGTAGCTTTCTTGGATTGATAGGATGGTGCAGGGTCTTTGTAATATTCCCACCCGTGAATATTGACTTCCCGCACACTGCGTAAACCTTGTGCAAAGGTTATCCCACATATTGGATTTACCGGCAGTATAATGTGTAACCTGCACGTGAGAAATCGAGACCATTCGCATTGGCAAAGCAAGCCGAGGTTCAAAACCGAAATTCCCGCGTAAACACCCTCTTGGGAGGGGCAAAATAGTTATTATTAAAGCAAATTTTTTTTATTTTTATCCCTTTTTCCCTAGCCAATGCACGGCTGGAGAAGAGGGAGTGTGGGGGAATGGGTCAAGGAAGAGTCGTGGGCTGCATGGGAGGGGGGGAACCCATGCAAGGGCCACGTGGTGGAGCCCTTCTCTCCCCCCCCCATGCCTATATAAACAACCGCCTACGTGCAGAGGAGGGGAGAGGATACTAGTCGCCGTGCTGAGGAGGAGGAGGCTCTGACAACTCGTCGCCGTGCAGAGGAGGAAAGGAGGATTGTGAAGTGGGGCCTGGGGTCGCCGCCTACTCAGGCCGGCAGTCATCGTGCTGCATCCGAGGAGGGATAGGTCGACGCGTTGATGAACGAGGCCGTGCTGCACAGTTTCCGCCAGGCTGCCGCCACGATCACGGGGGTCGTCTTCACAATTCCTTTTTCCCCCCTGCCATCGAAAAATCTTCCCCCCAATCATTACTTCTCCCACCCACGTTTTCTGTAAAGGATAGAAGCTTCCTAGAAGCTTCTAAAGGGAAGGCCCTAAGCCCTGTGCACGCGGTCTTTACCCAGTGAGCTTAAAATCCCACACCTTGTGACGGGTATTCCGGTATATGGGAGAAGCGGATAGACGTGGAGGTTGTTTTGCCAAGGAAAGAAGGAATCCGCGGAGTTAGAGTCATCAACGATGGCGCCCAAGAAGACACAAGGCGCACCTGCGGGAGGTTCTTCCCCGGACTTACACGTGGATATCACCGCGGATCCACAAATCCAGGTTCCGTAAATATATTTCCACATGAAGAGATGTTTTAAATACGCTTAACTCCATAGGGAAATTCATACTACGGTAGTGATAATGGTACATTCGATAAAATATAGATAAAGGATCCGCGCATATCATGCATCTAAAAAGTTATGAATGAAAATCATTTATTCTCCTTGTGAACTTAGTTGCAACTGTCTCGTCATGCATCTTAAAAGTGGAAGCCACATATGGCCTAGGATTATTGTTAAAGTGCATTGGTCATGTAGGAAAGGAGTTTTTTTTTTTTGCATTTAGTCAATAACTCCCTTCGTTATGATTCGCGTGAGGGATTTATTAATTTTTGTTTCACGACATGATAAAGAACCCCGATCTTATAAATGGCATGGAGGATGATGCTTGCAAATAGATTAAATCGACTCTTGCCTTATTATTGCATGAACTTCACTCACGATGTTGTTGTATCTAAGGGTCGCACTTTTACTTTCGCAAACTTCATTTCATCATGTAACATTTAGGAATGATTGCATGGCTTATAAAAGCATGAAATGCAAATACTTAGACACAAGGTTGTAGGTGTTATCCCTTGACCTAAATCCTAGTAAGACCTATGTAGATTACTCTTCAAATTATCTTGTCTTTTGACTTTAACTAAAAGGAAGGGATAGGACTACTGCGGATCTTATGGCATGTGAAAGTAATGTATTACAGGTTTACATGTATGGTAGCATTTTGCAACTATTTTCCTACTTTAGACAAAGTATATCATCGCTAGGAAAGAATTGTCCTTGTCAAAAGACAAGTAGGTCAATTCACCCAAGTCATTTGTAGTATCACAACTGCTAGGGTTTCGTTTAGGCATAGCTAGCCGATTCAATAAAAACCTCAAGTACTAGCTAGGGCTTGGCACGTTAGAGATGTGGCCAAGTAACGTAATTGGACACCAAGTCGAAGTCCTCAAACCCAAAGGTCCTACCCACCTTCCCGGAAAAGTTGAGCCAATGGGACACGCACGCAAATAATGATCTAGGGTTTCTACCCTAAGGATCATTCGACCTAGTGCTAGAACTTGGTTTGAGTTGGAATCCCTAGGACCGAACGTTGTCGGTCTAGTGCAATTAGGATTGGGTGAGTGAGAAGACGCCCTAAACCCTACTTCGAGTCTAATCATAATTCTTGACCAGAAAACACCATTCAAAAGTGAAATGATCTCTTGGAATGGAGGCGACACTTGTGCAACAAGTTGCAACGTCGCATAGCCTTGTGGTTCGATCACAAGAAAGTTTTGCCAATCCTTGGAATGAGGTTGGCAGGTTCTTGCGCAAGTTTAACTGCAAGGGGATGGGTAGTCATCCTGTTACATCGCCCTCATTAGGGGAAATTTGCCAAGTTAAGGGAAGTTAGGTATTTGCTTGGATGCAAATGATTAATCAATAAATTAAAGCGACATGGCCGCCGGGATTTACTATTAATAAAACCTAAGGCATTGATTAAGTTGGGTTAACAAGGTATGATCCTAACCTAAGGACAATAGGAATCTTGCCAAGTTGCAATTGATTCCGGATCGAATGCTGGATGCATTCGGAGAGAAGGATTCACTCCTTAACAGTTTGCCAAATAAACAATCACTGGAATTGATTGTGCTTGTAACAGTTTAGAAAGCGCTGTCTGCATTGTTTGCTCAAGGAACTAAAGGATGAAAAGATATATAAATGCTTCAGGTTGAAGGCCTGAAGGGAGGGGCAGCTTCAGTTACCCCCGACTGCCTGCCTGACCCTAACCAAGGGGGTTGTTGACCGTGCCGGGAACGTGGACCGAACCCACCACGAGAGGTCTTTCCGTTGAGCTCTACTTGGAGCAGGAGGACGCTTGGGTGCCAGGGGGGGCTCTGGCCGTAAATCCCTCGCCTTCCGGGTCCTGCACAAGAGGCTAACGTGACTCGGGATTGGATCTCGAGGCCCGCATACTAGTCTACGGGCGGAAGCTTGGAATAGTGATCCCTAGTGGATTAGTGGATAAGCCTTCGGGCGGATTATAGACAAGCCTACGGGCGGAACTCCTTGTATTTCAAAGATAAATGATGATATAAAAGAAGTTGTTTGATATTGTTTTTCTATGTCACGTGATAAGATTACGTGAAGGAACCAGTGCTTAACGGGATTAATCAAGGAAGCTGTTTGTTATATGTCAAATTAATGTGTTAGGTAATTACATAACTAAAACAACCGAGGAAAGTGCGGAGGATGGACCATGGGTCCGTCCTATGGATGGGTGGTCCCGGTTAGCCGGGAACTTTTCTCAAAAATCTTGAAAAACAACAGGATGATCATCATCATCAAAACAAATAACGAGAACGATGACCTAGAGGTACAGCTTACCCGATTTACGCTATTTTAGGGGAACGGAATGGGACTATGCCTTATGGCAGAGAGGTTGAGCCTTGCATCCCTCTCGTTTCCCATTCTCCTTGAACCAAGTGTAGCATGAATCCGCTTCGGACCTGGCGTTTCTGCGTAAAGTAGTTCGTTCGGGTCTGACGCTAGTTACTGTTAGCTAATGGCCAAATAGGAAAACCCTAATTCCGGTCGATCCTAAGTGGGAAACGGCCAGGATACTTCCGCTACGTGGTAGACGCGGGAAGACCTAGATTGCAAAACCCGTAACATTCCATGGGAGTGCCGGGTGGAGTTTTCTAAACATCCTTCCCGATGGGCTGCTAAGACGTGTCCTAGATGACTCTAGTGGACACGTTACAGTCTTTATCAAAAACTATGCCTTGATTGCAACGCCTCTAATGAATATATTGAAGAAACAAACATCAATTGTATGGTGAACCGCTGAAAAATCTAGTTTTGACAAACTAAAGCAAAGCTTGGTGTCAGCACCTATCTTGAAACTTCCGAACCTTGGTAAGGAGTTTGAAGTGATAACTGATGCTAGCACACTTACCTTAGGATGTGTGCTTATGCAAGAAGGTCATCCTGTAGCATACTCTTCAAGGAAACTAAAGAGCCATGAGAGGAACTATGCTACCCATGATTTGGAGTTGTTAGCTATCATCCATGCTCTTAAGCTTTGGAGACACTACTTGCTTGGTAACAAGTTTACCCTAGTGATGGATCATAAAAGTCTCAAATGGATCCTTACCCAAAATGAGCTCAACATGAGGCAACGTCAATGGATTGAAGTGCTGGAAGAATATGATTTTGAAATCAAATACCGGCCTGGAAAGGAGAATGTAGTTGCTGATGCACTCAGTTGCAAGGCTTTTCTAAATTCTCTAATCTTGTAAGATCCATCAATGGCTAGATCTTTAGCCACAAAGGTATCCATTCCAAACAACCTAATTCTTGAACTAGCTAGAGAAGAGGCATGCCATGATCCAATCTATTAGAAGATACTAAGGGCACATTGTTGCCGCGAGCCCAAAAAGTGGATTCAATATTTGCCACTGGTGGAGTTTGCCTACAATGCTTCTTATCAACAAAGCATTCAGATGACCCATTTTCAAGCATTATATGGGCTCAACTGTCGAAGTCCTTTAAAAATTTTGGATCCAACCTTAAGGGTTGAAGCTTCAAAGCAAATGCTGGAAGATATGGATGACCAAATGAAGGCAATAAGATAGGACATCCAAGCCGCCAAGGATAGACAAAAGGCTTACATGGACCTAAAATGTCAAGACAGATCCTTTAGTGAAGGAGATATGGTCTTCATTTGCGTACGTCCAAAGAAGAGTTCCCTATCCTTGGGTGAATGCAAGAAGCTCAGTCAAAGGTATTGTGGACCCTACAAGATCCTCAAGTGCCTAGGGCCTAATGCTTACAGACTTCAACTCCCTGAGAACCTAAAGGCTCATAATGTATTCCATATCAACCTACTGAAGAAGTATGTACCTAACCCTAACCACGTACTTGATGATCAACAAGTTGTAATCACTAGCCAAGGAGTCCTTGAGGTACGGCCTAACATGATCTTAGATGTTAGGGAGAGGCATTTGAGATCTAGAACCTTGAGAGAATACCTCTTCCAGTGGAAATATTATCGCGAAGAGGATGCCACTTGGATGGATGAAAGTACTCTCAACCAACAATACCCCCAGTTCTTCTCGAGATGAGGACATCTCGATTCCTCTAAAGGGGAGAGAATGTAATATTTCCGCCTGAAATATTAATCGACCTTTAAAAAAAACCCCGCATATCTTGTGGAAAAGCAGTGCAAAATAATCTCCCGCGTCGATTAATGTTAGTGGCTAAGTGTTCCTCCTCGCAAAATGTTAAATTCCGGCTTTTTGTCGTGCAAAAGAGGCCGGGGCTTGAAGACCACAAGCCGCACGAGAACACCTCTCCAAAAGAGAAAAAGAGGATAATGGTAAAAATTTAGGTAATTTTTTTTATTAATATCCCCTCCCCCCCCCAGCGGATGCATGGCAGGGGAGAGAAGTGTTAGAGGGAGGGTGAGAAGTCCATGAGAGGTGGAGTGCATAAGGGAGGGAGAAGTCATGAAAGTATGCCACGGGGGTAGCTATCCCCCCCCTTAAAGGCTATATAACCTCCCCCTTGGAGCTTGGGAGGGAGGCACGAAGAGAGAGAAGAGGGAAGCCGTGCTGTCAAAGGAGCGCCGCCACGCCAGGGAGCTACCGCCACACGCCGCCTGCCGCCGCCTCCACTTTACCATCACCATCATCATTATCACCTCCATCTTCGTCATCGGTATCTTCTCCCACTCAACTACTTTCCTCTCTCTCCACATAGCTTCTGCTCAGAAGCATAAAAGATTCTTAGAAGCTTCTAAAAACAACTCTTCTATAAGCCTTGTTCATCCTCACCATTGCGGGTTAGCCTAAAATAAAATTCTATAAGGGCCGTGTCCCGCGCAGAATAGAAAATCCAGTGCAAAAAGGGATTCGATACGCAAAAGAGTCATAGAGGAGTTGCTGAACCAGAATTCAATGGCTCCCAAGAAAATGGCAAGAGGCGCACACACGGGAGTTTCTTCCCCGAGCATACGCATGGACATCCCTACAAGTCCTCATGCCAAGGTTCTTAAAAGAATAAATTCGCATTAAAGCAATGCATTAGGCATGTTTAATTTTCATGGGAAGAATGCATTTACGCATGTCTCTAGTTCACGTAGTTAAGTTAAAATACATTTGGGAAATATATCTCCTTGAACGATTTACAAGAGTTAGTGCATGTCGTGCAATTGGGTTGCTTGCATTTCCAAGTTGCAAATCCTAAGCGCATATTGCTTAGGTTTAAAAGATGAAATTGTTTAAATGCATCTTTGATTGGCCGCGGAAAAGAAAAGCGCATAAGGCATTTATGTAGTAATTTTCTACTTGTGGATTCGTATGAGATAATCGTTGTCGATGTTGTTTAAGTAGTTGCATTGCATGGAAATGAAACCATGAACTTGCTTGTTGCATGCAATGATGCTTGCATTTTAAGACGGATTAAGTGCCGTAGAACAGATTAAATCAGCATAAGTCTTATGACATTCATCGTACATGAACTTCATTTATCGAAGTTGTATCTAGAAAAGGTTGCATGTCATATTAAAGCCTGAAATTCAATTGCATTAAACGAAAAGTTTGTAGCCAAAGTTCTTGACGTAAATCTATGTAGGTTTTATGCAAGTTATTTTCCAAATTGTCAATCATCATGATTTTTGCAAGGAAAAGAAATGGTCTTTACAGACCTTATAGTTGCATAGAAGTAAAAGTCTATGATTGGCATACTTGTATGGAATGTTGCATCTTGCAGTTATTTATTTGCACCTCTTAGGAAAAGTATTTGCATATCTTCTAAGCAAAGATCATTCTTGTCGCAAGACAATTAGATCGTTTTAAGTAGATCACTTGTAAGTCTATAACCCTCAAGGGATTCGTAAAAGCATAACTAGTCGGTACGATGAACACTTCAAAGTTCTAGGTAGGGTTTAGTACGTTTAAAATTCTGCCTAGTATCGCACTTGGGACGCCAAGTCGAGACTTTCAAACCCAAAGGTCCTACCCACATTCATGGATTGTTTGGGTTAATTTGACGCCCATACAATAACGATCTAGGGTTTTTACCCTAAGTATCGAATGACCTAATACTAGACTTCCGATTCAGTTAGAAGCCCTAGGGCCAAGCATTGTGACCTAGTAAGGTTCGTTGATGGGAGAAATGATCCCATGAGTTAGGAGCGACACCTGTGCAACCAGTTGCAACGTTGCATGGTTTTGTGTTAAGTCACAAAGTAGAGTTGCTACTCCTTAGAACAAGGTTGACAAGTTCTAGCGCAAGTCTAACTGGCAAGAGGATGAGTAGTCATCGTGCTACATCACCCTTCTTGGGCTGATTTGCCAAGTTAGGGGAAGTTATGTATTGCCTAGTAAGCAAAGGATCAATCAGGATGGGGCGACGAAGTTGCCCAGGATTTACTGTCTTGACTTAAGGAACCTAAGGTGTTGATTAATAGGGTATAAACCCTAACCCAAGGACAAAAGGGTAAACAAGCAACGAAACCCTTGGGGATCTTGCCAAGTCGCAATTGATCCCGGATCAGATGATGGATGCATTCGGAGAAGAGGATTCACACCTTAGCAGTTTGCCAAATAAAGGACCACTGGATTGATTGTGTTTGTATGGTTTAGGAGAACTGTTTGTATTGCTTTGCTCAAGGAACTAAAGATGGAAAAATAATCAATGCTTCAGGTTGAAGGCTTGGAGGGAGAGGCAGCATCAGTTACCCACGTCTGTCTGCCTGACCCTAACCAAGGGGGTTGTTAGCCGCGCCAGGTATGTGGACCAAACCCGCCATGAGAGGTCTCTCCGTGGGTGCTACTTGGAGCAGGAGGACGCTTGGGTGCCAGGGGAGGCTATGGCCATAAATCCCTTACCTTCGGGTCCTGCACAAGAGGCCGATGTGACTCGGGATTGGATCTGGAGGCCTGCATACTAGTCTACGGGTGGAAACTTGGATTAGTAATCCTTGAGGATTGCTCGATTGCCTTCAGGCAGATTATGGATTGCCTCCGGGCAGATTCTGGATTGCCTTCGGGCGGATTATGGATTAGCCTAGGGGCTGGATTATATGATGTATTCCAAAGATAAATAAGATCAATTGTTGAAAAGAAATTTGATTGACACTATTTTTCTATGTCAAGTGCTAAGATTACGTGAATGAACTGATGACTAATTGGATAATTAAGGAAGTTGTTTTATGCATGTCCAACTAAATGTGGTAGGTAATTAGACAACTAAAGCAATCTCGAGGAAAGTGCGGTGGATGTGGCCATGGGTCCGTCCTAGAGATGGGTGGTCCCGGTTGGTCGGGAACTTTTCTCAAAGGAAATTGACAACAAGGAATGATGACTTCGAATCTAGGATTCTAAAGTCCCGATTTATGTTGTTTTAGGGGAACGGAATGGGACTATGCCTTACGAGTAGAGAGGTCGAGCTTTGCATCCCTCTCATTTTGCATTCTCCTCGAACCAAGTGTAGCATGAATCCACTTCGACCTTGACATTTGCGCATAAAGTAGTTCACCTGGGGTTCGACGCTAGCTGCCATTCTAGGAATTTGACCTCTAGAAAAACTGTGATTTAGGTCAGTCCTAAGTGGGAACGGCCGGAATGCTTCCGCTTCGTGGCAGACTCAAGAAGACCTAGATCGAAAACCCCGTGACATTCCGTGGGAGTGCCGGGCAGCACTTTCTGGACTCTCTTCGCGATGGACTGCTAAGACGTGTCCTACGAGAGAACATTCAGACACGTTACAATATCATTCCCCTATTTTATAGAGGTTTGCCTGTAAGTTGCATGGCTACAGTACTGGATACTAGACATCAGGATCTGATGGATATGATAGTTTGAGCTGTAGTATCTCCACTATCCAATGGACCAACATTCTTCGAACTGCACATCCTAATTATGTCATCTCAGTTGATGATCCTTATCTTCGTGATCTACTACTTCTCCATATCTGTACTTCTAGTTTGAACATGATGGCTACTTAAGCCCATCTTGCTATACAATATAGAATGGGTTTTAGAGCTATGTCTTTAGCCATACCTAGAGTTTTAGATGGTTTGAATGGTGATCAAGATAAGGGCCAAACTGTTATAATGAAAGTTGATGAAGCAACTAAAAGGTTTTTGCTGGAATGTATTAATTGGTTTGAGATTTAATTTCCAATTGAATGACAGTTAGATATTTCCTCCATTCAGAAGAAGGAGCTTCTTCCTCGCTCCAAAGCAGATTTCTGTAAGAAACATCAAGGGTAAAACTTTGATGCTCCTCATTGGAGATGTTGAACCTATCAAAGAACATAACACTAATGTTGCTTCTTTGATCAAGCCTACTCTAAGAATTTCCCCTTCACAACGGGCTAACTCCTTAAAGTTCTTGACACATCAATGTTCACATTTCCAATTCACAAATGTTGTTTGTGCTCATTGTAAAATGTTGATTGAAAAGGATGTTGTGCATATAGTAAATGCTGTCACTTAATTCGACTATGAAGGACATGTCTATAAAGCTGCACCTTATCTTCGTCCTCAAGATGATGTAAACTGGTCCAGAGCTACAGACTACCAACTGGACACATCTTGCATTAACTAGCTTAATGGAAAGAATTGATAAGCTTGTGTTAATCTGTGAAACATTGCAAGATATATTACAAAAGGTTCCAAGGAAATTGGATAATGTAAATCCCTCTCCTACTCACATTACTCTTGCTATTATTTCGACTACCCTATCAAGTACTAATGTTGCTTGTTTCATGACACCTCTTGATATTACCTAGGATGTGTTCTTTGAGAAACGTCTCAAAAAATAATGGGATCCTCTCTTCAATTCCTCACAATCTGGTTCTCTTAATGTGCATATTGTACTTCCTACAAACAAAGGTAAAGCCCATATGCAAGAAAATGATGATGTAGATGTAGAGACTCTATTGTCATAGATTCAACAGATCTATATACCTCTCTTGGCTTTTGACCAAGATCAAGTTGTCCCTACCCATTCTATTGAAATTGGTCCTTCAACTTCTTGAAGGCTTGTACATTATGAATCTATTGGATATTCTTCTAGGGTACCTCTCTCTGATTAGTTTACAAAACCGACTGACTAGGCATTGCATGAACTTTTAGATCAAATGTATTCTACTAAATGGTTGTTCAAGGTAGGGTAAGGGCATAACCTAGGGGTCTATTAAGTAGTCTTTAAGTGTAGTTTTGAGCCTTTGTAATTGTTGAGATGTGAAAAGTCATGAGTATACTATGAGTCTTTTTGAGAAGTTAGAAGGAGAAGTCGTGAGATCTATCCTATTTGTTCACGTCATGAAAACAGATGAGCCTCTAAATGATGTTGTGATTATGAAGGAACAGAACAGATTTCTTTGCCTGTGTTTCTCTCTGTATTCAATATTGTAATCTATTTCATATAATCGACTAACTGAATTGCATAATGGAGCCGAAGTTGGTGGGAAATAAGCCTGTTTGTTGAGGAATTGTTCAAGATTATTGCTTAGCAAAGACAGATTAGAAGAAGTTAATTATAGATTGAATATATTTGTTATGGGGAAGCGCTTTGTTTTAAGTTAAATATAGGGAAGCTTTTTGACTCCTAACACTTGGAAATCTTGGGAATTAGACTTTGGGCATCAAGCGGGATGGTTCAAAATGGAACATGTGCAGAAGATTCATGAGTTAAACGATACACTAAAAAATGAATTCTGTTTGGTGGAAAGATGGTCTATATGTTGAAGTGATGTTCAATGGTGTGTTCTGACAAAGACAGAAAGGCCAATAATAGTCGCAATCTGAATCTGTTTTATATAAGAGAGATATATATTTTGGGTTAATTTAGGGAAAGCTTGCTTTTTGACTCCTAACAATGGTATGATGATGAAGCTGAAGCTAAGCCACAGGAACTCCTTCTTCAAGCTCAACAACAGAAGGCAGATGCTCTACCTAGAGCAATATCTGGATCCCGAAAGAGCTGAAATGGATGATGTTCAGTACTATATTAACAACAAAATGGATTCCAAAATTATGGGTGAGTCTATGGAATTCAGAGCTATAGAAAGCTTGCCTTCATGGTACTATATAGATGCCAATGCATACAATTATTGCATCTACACTATCTCCTCCTCGAATGAAGATGGTGATAGTATCATAGATGATGATGTGGAGGATGATTCCTTCCAATCCTTCAATCCCCATTGAGGAAATCATAATGAAGCCCTTAATGCTCATACTTCCTCCTCCAAATCTTCCAAAGACTCAGATAAAAAGCTTTACAAAATCTGTGTTTCAGAGAAAGTTGGAAACTTTTCTATTTGGCCAATAGATGGTAAGACACCTGAGGAAATTAAACTTTTGATCTATGTGATGTATGCATATGTAGGACAAAAGTTATTGGATAAGCTCAATCCTAACCATGTGGATGTGCTCAATGCCATGACACATGGATTTGTAGGTGGTCTAAGACAGTGGTGGATGTCTATACATCCCTAGATAAAACTAGCCATTGCTCAACAATTGGATCCAATTAGTTTATTTTTTTCGTTATTACTTAGTGAACTTCTTGGAAACAAGTTAGATGAAGTTGTAGAGGTCGGTGAGGCTTTCTTCAAAGCAAAATTATGTAAACATAGTAAGAAATTCTATAAATATTTTGGTTGTGATGATAAATACAGTTGTTCCCCATGGAACAACTCTTCTTAGAAATCCTCTTCAAGAGCTCCCTATATATCTCATCACATATCTTCCAAATCACATCGACATCATCGTTAGAGTAGATATTTTAATCAGTCCAAATTTGAATCAAATGATTGAGCCAAATACAACAAGTATAAAAGCTCTCAATCTCACAAAAACAAAAAGGTTTTCAAATGCTACATATGTGGAAGAACAAATCACTTGGCTAGAAAATGTCCACAAAAAGACAAAGAAAATACCAAAACAACCAAGAAGAATGATAAACCCAAAGTGGCCAATTGGCACCATTATTTATCAGTTTCTTCTACTTCTTCCATTTCTTCCTCAAGCTACTCTGAGGATTCTTATGATTCTGCTAATGATACTGAATCCTCTTATGATGACACTAAATCTACTCTATCTCATGATTCTAGTAGTAACACCATATTGGGGAATATGGGAAATTCCCAAAAGTTTCAAACACGTGGTCAAATCTTTGGATTTGTCATAACTTGAACACTATAACTCCAAATCGAGCGCATAGGTCACTAGATTCAATTTTTCAAACACTTTTCAATGATAGGTCACAGAATATGGTTTTGAGAAACTTATGGGCATGTTATTTGCGCGCCACCTTTTTAGTATTTAAAAAATGGGAATGGGGAGATTCCCAAACTCACTAATATTGTGTTTAGTGCTTCATGCTAGGAATGGCATACCTTTGTTTCCTGTGATGATGATTTGACTTCAGATGATGAACAAGCTCATCATATGTCATCCTTTTCCTCAAAAGGAAAAGAAAAGTTATTTTATTCTCCTTCCACATCTAAATCCCATCAATCTAAAAGACATGAGCACCGTAAAGGTTCTTTGTTTGATGATGAAGACAAAACACTCAGTGCTTCTTCCTCTTCAGAAACAAAAACTTCTTATTCAAAAGACAAGAAGAATCAAAAGGAAAAATTAAAAGCTGAACTATTCTCCAATTCACATGACTTCCCGTGACATGGGACTCTCAGTAGAGATACTCTCAAGAAGGCTAATCTATTCATTCCTCACAAATTGGAAAAGATACATAACCCCAAGACTGTGCAACAATTTGTTGATGAACTTACAAAGACCAGTACTTTTGCTTCTGGTGAAGTCATTGAAATGATGAATGCATTTCAAGCAATGCAGATACAATTCCAATGTTTGTGTAAAAGTTGAAAAAGTAAGTCAGAACATAGAAACATATTTCTCAAGCCATAACTGAGGTATTGAGAGAACTCACAACTTCTTTTCATGTAGAGGTTTATCCCATCAACCCTATCTGGGTGACTTCTTCTAAACATTCTGTGCATGCTCATATTTTGAACCAACTTGAAGGTGATGGACCTATCCCTATTGTAAATCTTAGACTCTGCTCATCTAGTAAATTCCAATTTTACCTTGATGTTCTTATTGATACTGGTTTGTGCTTGACTCTTGCTCCCTATGAGTTGTTTGATTCATCTCTCATCCAAGAGAGTAGCTCTATCACTGTGGATCTACCAAACAACAAGCAGCTGACTCTGACTAAAATAGTCAAAGCATTTCTCTATTTGGGTGAATTAAGATCCCTATTGAGATTTAGCTCATGCGCCATATGCACTATGATCTTTTGATTGGGGTTGGCATTCTCCAACTTCTTACTCCATATACCTTGTGGAAAGATCATATTGTGTTTTCCTACAAGGATCAAACCTCTCAAGTTTCTCTTTTGGAAAAATTTGGATGTAGTATTTATTCTCTTACTCCCTCTACTCGAGAACAAAAATTACAACAGATTGAATCTTGGCTTCGACAGGAGATGGTGAAATATCAAAAAGAAACTCAAGAGATAACAACTAAGCTATGCCAATTTATGCATGATAACCCTTTAATGTTTCAAGAGAAACAACAAGGCTATGCTCTTGGACTCCCACTCAAAGAGAATGATGTTCCCTCTAAAGATATCCATAAAGATATGAAAGAGGAAGTTTTGGCTCTTTGCAAAGCAGAGATTGAAGACCTCCTCCAAAAGAAATTGATTGAACCAACCACTTCAGAATGGGAATGCCAAGCATTTTATGTAAAAAAACCATTCTAAACAAAAATAGGTAAAAACAAAGGCTAGTAATTAACTACAAGCCCTTGAACAAATATCTCATTGGACATGGACATCCGATTCCTCTCAAAGACCTCTTAATCAAGAGGATTAAAACAACCAAATTGTTGAGTAAGTTCGACCTAAAATCTAACTTCTGGCAACTACCTATTAAGCCTACTGATTGGTACAAAATTGCCTTCTGTGTACCACATGGTCATTACCAATGGACTATTCTTCCCTTTGGTATTAAGACCCCTCCAACCTATTTCCAAGGTTGGACAGATATAGTGTTTTCAAAGTTTCCATTTTTCTTAGTATATATAGATTATATTTTATTATTTTTTGAAATATTAAAGGAACACTTAGATCATCTCATCTAGTTCATGCTTGTTGTTGAACAAGCAGGCATGGTGCTCTCCCCCTCAAAATCTAAAATTTTTGTAACAAATGTTAAGTTTTTAGGTCTGAATATCCATCATGAAAGGATGAAACTCCAAGAATATGTATTTAAAAATATATTAAAGTTTCTCTACCAACTCCCAAATGTAAAAATGACTCAACAACTCTTACGATGCTTGAATTGGATAAATTCCTCTACACCCAACCTAGCTTTATATACTTAAGATCTCTACCCGCTACTGCAAAAAAACCACTTTATTTGGAAATATCTACGTACTATTACAGCGCAGCAAATCAAGGCTATTATTCACAAACTACCACCTCTCCAATTACCCTGTGGACATCCCTTAGTAATTTATACTGATGCCTCTGATCTTGGTTAGGGTGCTATCCTCTGTGAACATGCTTCTCCATCCACTCTACCAACCCACATTCAACACCTACAAATTTTCCACTATGCATCATGAGCCTTTATCTATCATATAAAAGAGAAATATTTGTGTGTGTGTGTGTGTGTGTGTGTAGTGAGAGAGAGAGAAAGAGAGAGAGACAAACAAACAGACATAGTGTGTGTGTGTGTGTGTATGTGTGAAATGTTTATATCACTCTTCTTCCCCTTACTAACCTATTTTTGTAATGTCCCGCTATGCACCACCACTGTGGAGGAACAAACCCCCCCTAATTTTTAAAAGAAAATAATTCAAAAAGAAAAATTTAATCGCCCCCTATCATCGTCGACATGTGGCGGGGGGAGGAAGTGGAAGATGACATCAGTAGGAGCGGACATCGCGATGAGGTCAAATGTGATGATGCAGCAGAGCTGACGAGGATTAGACGATCGTTACAAGGAAGGAGGGGTAGACTACATGGCAACATGCCAAATTGGCTACCGAGATGGAGGACAAGATGAGGGACTCCATTACCCCCCAACTATCATTTTCTCCCCAATTATAAACCCCCCTCCCTCTATATAGCCCCCCCTTAAGCAAACGATAAAGATACCACCTCCTTATCTCTTGTTGCCACCGCTAAGAGAAAGGAAGGGAGGAGAGAGAGGGAGGAAGAGAAAGAGGAGAAGAAGAAGAGAAGAGGGAGAAGAAGAAAGAGGGAGGGAGAGAGGAGAAGAAGAAGAGAAGAAGAAGAAGAGAAGGAGATAGGGAGAGGAAGAGAGAGGGAGAATAAGAGAGAGAAGAGAGAGAAGAGGAGGAAAAGAGATAGAGAAGAGAAGGGGAGAAGAGTGAGAGAAGGAGAAGGAGAGAAGAAAAGAAGAAGAAGGGAGGAAGAGAGAGAAGAGGGAGAGAAGAGGGAAGGGAAGAAGAAGAAGGAGAAGGATAAGAAGAAGGGTAACACTTGACTATCATCATCAGCTTACCCTCTTGATATCATATCCAAAATTTTTGGCTAGTTACTTACCATGGCTCCCAAGCATCGCAAAGGAGTGAAGACCGTGGGAGCTACCATAGTTGCCCAATGAACAAGAACAGATGGAATTCATGGTGCAAATGGAGCCGTTGGAATTGCAGCCATTAATGGAGCACCAGGTATAGCCAACGCAGGAATTAGCACAACTCCAGACCCCGTCTCGTGGAACTAGGTTCTCCTTGGCCGAGGGAAGAACTATTGATTTCATTCCCCCACATGAAATGATAAGGTTTTCATAATATATCACATAAAATGATAGACTTTCACTTAGTTTAGTGCATGATTCGATAACTTTAATTCATGGTTTACTTCTGTGATTAAAATAAATACATGAAATGTTAGCTTCCATTCATAGGATGCAACTGTACAAAAGCATAGAGGACTTGTCATCTATCTTGAATTCCACGCGGAAGATAGGTCTTGATCTTGCATACCATGAATAGGTTGTCTTAACCTATGATAGCCAATTGTTATGCTTGGAGACCGCATGAAATATTAGGGGAAAATTGCATTTAGAATACTAACAGGTTCTTAGACTTTCATGGATCGCTTACAAGGAAATACTTTTTTTTGCATTATATGATTATCTTTTACCTATGTTAGAGCATAGAGGTGATAAGTGAATTGAGTTTAAACTTTAATTATATACTCAAGTCACATGAGACCCCACACTTTAGGAACAAGTACTCATTGCCAGGTATGAAGAGAGTTAAAGATTGTTTAGGCTGTACTAATAAATTAAACGCACAATGTGCATGCAAGATAAGTTTGATTAGAAAATTTTGCATAGCATCGCACTAAGAGAGGATATAAAGAATGTATGACAAGTCATGAAATATATTTAATGTGCTTTAAACATTACCAAGTATGTTCAAAGATGTGCAAGAAAATCAAGGACTCACAACTTGGAACCCTAGAGAAAACCCAAAGGGAAGGAGGGATTCAAAAGAAGTTGAGTGATTAAACACACGTGCTTGTGAGTTGTTTTTAAGGATCTTGTCCTAGATGATTGGAAGTGGATATCCTCAGGCTTAAGCGAGGCTAGTAAGCTAACTCTAAATGGAACGTTGATCAAGGATTATGCTTGGTTGTTTCGAAAAGGATATTTCTAAGTGAATTGACTGGTTGCCTTGGTAAGAGGAGATCCCTACTAAGGACAAGTTGTTTATAAGCAAAATGATTGCTTGATGTAGAAAATGATATTTTCTTGATTGGAAATGAAAGGGATGTTTTCCTTAGTTATTGTTTGTAAGCTGGGTGCTTCAACTATGATTGATTCCTTAAAGGAATAATTAAGGAAGGATGGCGCTAGCTAGCCCCTGTGAGCTGCCAAACCCTAACCAAGGGGGTTATGAATCCACACCGGGAATGTGGACCAAACTCGCCACGAGAGGTCTCTCCGTGGGAATTACTTAGAGTAGGAGGATGCTTGGGTGCCAGTGGGGGCTCTGGCCGTAAATGCAAATGCCTCCAGGCTCTATACAAGTGTTCTACGTGACTCGAGATGGGATCTTGAGGCCTTGATACTAGTTACAAGGCGGAACCTTGGGACGATAAACCTTCGGGTTTTATTGCCGAGAAACGGAAGGATTTTTCTGCGGAGGCAGAAAAAAGGAACACTTAATTCTCCTATATGGGAAAGAGACAAACATTAATCTTAAGATAAATTAAGAAAGTCTTTGATCTTGTTTTATCTTGTCTTTGTGTTAGTGTCCCAAGTTATGTAAAGGAACTTGTGACTAATGGGTTAATTAAGGAAGCTACTTTTATATGTCAAACATAACGTGGTAGGTAATTAGATAACTAAAACAACCCTCGAGGGAAGTGTGGTGGATGTGACCAATGGGTTTATCCTACGGAAGGGTGGTCTCGGTTAGCCGAGAACTTTCCTCAAAAGGAAATGTTAGCGAGGAATGTTAGGGAAGGTTGTACGATGACCTAGACAATGTTGGTTAGAACCCTGATCCATAACGTTTTAGGGGACCGGAATGGGACTATGCCCTATGGGCAGAGAGGTCGAGCGATGCATCCCTCTCATTTTCTATTCTCTTTGAACCAAGTGCGGTATGATTTTACTTGCGTCCAGTTGTATATACGCAAAGTGGAGCGATTGAAGACCGAAGCTAGAAGGCTGTTAGGAAGACTCGACTGCTAGGAACCCGGATCCTAGTGGGAACGATCGGATAAGTTCCATTACGAGGCAAACTCGAGATACCCTAGTTGGCAAACCCCGTGTCATTCCTTGGGATTGTCGGGCGGCGTCTTCTAGATTGATCTCTCGATGGCCTGCTAAGACGTGTCTCGCGATTGAGGGGCGGGCATGTTACAGTTGGTATCAGAGGAAAACTTCTTAATAATGCATGATTGATTAATGTTCAGATCATAGGCATAACCTAAATAACCTAAGTGGTATGGCTTGACTGTCAGGAACCTTCTGCACCTACGAATGCCGATATGCAAGAGAAGAAGTTCCTTCTCAAGAAAATTAGGCCACATGTTCAAGTGGATGTCGAGATCTGGATTGAGTCCATGCATGACTATTTTGAGGCAGCAAGAAGTGCACCTGCTAACCAAGCCATGCTTGCCAAACGTAAACTTACACGTGAAGTAAGACTTTGGTGGAAACAATGGTGCAGAGACCAAGCAATCTCAGATGGGACAGTCGCTTGGAACAAGCTTAAGGAAGCCGTGTGAGGGAGGTATCTGCCACCTGTCTATCGCACACAGAAGATGAATAAATTCAACAAATTAAAGCAGCTTGGGCTATCCCTTGATGCATACTATTCAAAATTCTTCTCTCTCTTAAAGTACGCACCACAAATGGATATGACGCAACAGGTGTCAAAGTTCTACCCTGGGTTGAATCCACCCATGAACACTCGATTGGAATCGATGCGCCCAACAGACTTGCAAGACCCATTATCCAAGCAAGTCCAATCATCCAAGAGCTTAAATCAGGAAACTATGATGAAGATGACTCACCGGACCAAGGCAAAAGGTGCCACAAGTGCAGAGAGATAGGTCACATCCGTAAAAGATGTCCTAACCACCGATGTTTCCATTGCAATGTACCAGGACACATCCAAGCTGATTGTCCTGAGTTGGACCCTGAGAATCAGGAACGTGCAGTCGAACGAAGCCGTCTAAACTCTGCTTTTAACGCACATTATGAACTACATGATGATGAAGACTTGGAGCCTGTTGTAACCCTTGAGGATGACTAGATATCCTAAGAAGATCCTCTTGAGATAATAAGTCTTGTACTTGGAATAAATCCAATTGAATTCTATGAATTGTGACAAGTTGTTATTTTGATAGTTTGAGTAATCAGAGTAGCGCAGCGGAAGCGTGATGGGCCCTAACCCACAGGCTCTAAGGCCCAGTAATGCTTGTCTCCCCCAGGTCTTTTCGAGATGAGGACATCTCGATTCCTCTAAGGGGGAGAGAATGTAATGTCCCGCTATGGGCCTGCACCATGGAGGAACAAACCCCCCCTAATTTTTAAAAGAAAATATTTCAAAAGAAAAATTTAATCGCCCCCTGTCGTCGCGCCGACATGTGGTGGAGGGAGGAAGTGGAAGATGACGGCAGTAGGAGGGGACATCACGATGAGGTCAAATGTGATGATGCAGCAGCTGACGAGGATTAGACGATCGTAACGAGGAAGGAGGGGTAGACTGCATGGTGACATACCAAATTTGGCTACCGAGATAGAGGGCAAGGAGAGGAACTCCATTACCCCCCAACTATCGTTTTCTCCCCAATTATAAACCCCCTTCCCTCTATATAGCCCGCCCCCTTAAGCAAACAATAAAGATACCACCTCCTTATCTCTTGTTGTCAACCTCCGCTGAGAGAAAGGAAGGGAGGAGAGAGAGGGAGGAAGAGAAAGAGGAGAAGAAGAAGAGAAGAGGGAGAAGAAGAAAGAGGGAGCGAGAGAGGAGAAGAAAAAGAGAAGAAGAAGAAGAAGAAGAATAAGAAGAGAAGAAGATAGGGAGAGGAAGAAAGAGGGAGAATAAGAGAGAGAAGAGAGAGAAGAGGAGGAAAAGAGATAGAGAAGAGAAGGGGAGAAGAGTGAGAGAAGGAGAAGGAGAGAAGAAAAGAAGAAGAAGGGAGGAAGAGAGAGAGGAGGGGGAGAAGAGAGAAGGCAAGAAGAAGAAGGAGAAGGAAGAGAAGGAGAAGAAGAAGGGTGAGAGAGAAGAGAGAGATAAGGGACAGGGATAGACTTAGATTTTGCTATCCTCCCTCTTGACTATCATCATCACCTTACCCTCTTGATATCATATCCGAAATTTTTGGCTAGTTACTTACCATGGCTCCCAAGCGTGGCGAAGGAGTGAAGATCGTGAGAGCTACCATAGTTGCCCAAGGTACAAGTACTAATGGAATTGATGGTGCAAATGGAGTCGTTGGAATTGCAGCCATTAATGGAGCACCGGGTATAGCCAACGTAAGAATTGGCACAATTCCAGACCCAATCTCACGGAACCAGATTCTCCTTGGCCGAGGGAAGAACTATTGATTTCCTTCTGCCACATGAAATGATAAGGTTTTCATAATATATCACATACAATGATACACTTTCACTTAGTTTAGTGCATGATTTATTAACTTTAATTCATGGTTTACTTTCGTGATTAAAATAAATACATGAAATGTTAGCTTCCATTCATAGGATGCAACTGCACAGAAGCATAGAGGACTTGTCATCTATCTTGCATTCCACGCGGAAGATAGGTCTTGATCTTGCATACCACGAATAAGTTGTCTTCACCTATGATAGCCAATGTTTATGTTTGGAGACCGCATGAAATATTAGGGTAAAATTGCATTTAGAATACTAACAGGTTCTTAGACTTTCATGGATCGCTTACAAGTTTTTTTTTTTTTTTGCATTATATGATTATCTTTTACCTATGTTAGAGCATAGAGGTGATAAGTGAATGAGTTTAAACTTTTATATACTCAAGTCACATGAGACCCCGCACTTTAGGAACAAGTACTCATTGCTAGATATAAAGAGAGTTAAAGATTGTTTAGGATGTACTAATATATTAAACGCACCATGTGCATGTAAGATAAGTTTGATTAGAGAATTCCGCATAGCATCGTACTAAGAGAGGATAGAAAGAATATATGACAAGTCATGCAATATATTTAATCATGTGCTTTAAACATTACTAAGTATGTTAAAAGACGTGCAAGAAAATCAAGGATTCACAACTTGGAACCCTAGAGAAAAACCCAAGGGAAAGAGGGATTCAAAAGAAGTTGAGTGATTAAACACACATGCTTGTGAGTTGTTTTTAAGGATCTTGTCTTAGATTATTGGAAGTGGATATCCTCCAGGCTTAAGCTAGGCTAGTAAGCTGACTTTAAATGGAACGTTGATCAAGGATTATGCTTGCTTGTTTCGAAAAGGATATTTCTAAGTGAATTGACTGGTTGCCTTGGTAAGAGGAGATCCCTAAGGACAAGTGGTTTATAAGCAAAATGATTGCTTGATGTAGAAAATGATATTTTCTTGATTGGAAATTAAAGGGATGTTTTCCTTAGTTATTGTTTGTAAGCTGGGTGCTTCAGCTATGATTGATTCCTTAAAGGAATAATTAAGAAAATATGGCACTAGCTACCCCCCGTGAGCTGCCAAACCCTAACCAAGGGGGTTATGAATCCGCGCTGGGAATGTTGACTGAACCCGTTGCGAGAGGTATCTCCGTGGAAATTACTTGGAGTAGGAGGACGCTTGGGTGCCAGTGGGGGCTCTGGCCATAAATCCCAATGCCTCCGGGCCCTACATAAGTGTTCTACATGACTCGAGATGGGATCTCGAGGCCTTGATACTAGTTACAAGGCGGAATCTTGAGAGGATAAACCTTCGGTTTTTATTGCCGGGAAACGGAAGGATTTTTGTGCAAAGGTAGAAAGGAACACTTAATTCTCCTGTATGGGTAGGAGACAAACATTAATCTTAAGATAAATTAAGAAAGTGTATGATCTTGTTTTATCTTGTCTTTGTGTGACTGTCCCAAATTATGTAAAGGAACCTGTGACTAACGGGTTAATTATAAAGGAAGCTGCTTTTATGTGTCAAACATAACGTGGTAGGTAATTAGATAACTAAAATAACCCCCGAGGGAAGCGTGGTAGATGTGACCAATGGGTTTATCCTACGGAAGGGTGGTCTTGATTAGCCGAGAGCTTTTCTCAAAAGGAAATGTTAGCGAGGAATGTTAGGGAAGGTGGGACGATGACCTTAGACAATGTTGGTTAGAACCCTGATCCATATTTTTTTAGGGAATTGGAATGGGACTATGCCCTACCGGCAGAGAGGTCGAGTGATGTATCTATGCAAGTGCGGTATGAGTCTGCTTGGGTCCAGTTGTATCTATGCAAAGTGGAGTGGCTGAAGACCGACGCTTAAAGGCTGTTAGGAAGACTCGACTGCTAGGAACCCGGACTTTAGGTCAATCCTAGTGGGAATGATTGGATAAGTTCCGTTGCGAGGCAGACTCGAGAGACCCTAGTTAGCAAACCCTGTGTCATTCCTTGGGAGTGTCGGGCAGTGTCTTCTAAATTGATCTCTCGATGGGCTGCTAAGACGTGACCCGCGATTGAGGGGTGGGTACATTACAAATTTTTTAATACATTAAAAAAAACTCTTCTTTTTCCACTTTCTTACTTCATCTAATCTTCTTCTACCCTTCACAACATTGTGAGAGGGGTTTAGTTGAAAGGTTGTATCCACTATCAAAGATAGAATAAAATAGAGAATAGGAGATAGAAGAGAAGAAAAAGAATAGACAAGAGGTACACAAGATAAAGAAAAAGCACAACAAATCAAAGCACTATGTATTGATAGAACCTAAGCAGTTAAACAAATTTATTGTTTGGCACTACTCAGAAGCAATCTCTAAGTGTTAGATCTCCTGGAGTTTCCCTGTGGACCTAAAATGTGAATCAAACACCAACTTCTTCTCTACTGCTTAGACCACAAAACCAATGGTTCTCTTGGCTCCGAAAGGGGGATAAAACTACAAGACGCTTGCTCAAAATTTTTTCAGGTTAACTCCTTCTCCTGGTTCAAGTGTTGTTTGCTACTTGTAAACCGTGATCGCGGCAGGCGGTAGGATTTTAGAAGGCCTTCTTTTTGCATGAGAGCTCCCAAACTAGTTGAAAAAGTAACTTTCTTTTGCATGTCACCCTATTCTAGAACTTTTCTATAGATTTTTAAGATATTTACAAAAAAAAAATCCAAAAAATCAAAAATAAGCTAAACTTGTTTAAAAATACCGTATTTTGAAACTAACCATACTATGGATAGTAACACTAATGACTAATATGGCATTCACTCTCTAGATCAATAAGAGAGCTAGATGATGATGCATTCCGTGTTTTTTTACATTTTTCCATGTAGCGACATGACATCCTTCCCCTCTAAACTTGCACATCCTCCGCAGTATATGCCACTGATGCACCACTTGGGTTAGAGACCCATAGCATCAACTTGTCGCATATCATGCATTTAAGAATGTATCCCTTGGATCATAGATCAAAATACTCAATATTTGTATAACTCTTGAACCAAACCTAGTATCCCCTCTAGGGTCATAAGGCCTTGGGTGCGCATCATATACTAGAGGTTGTTCAATCTTCATATGCAGGCTATCAATGCACCCATCAACAAATACATAGCAACATGCCTGCTCTTTCGAAGTCCAGTGCATAGAAATCTTATTGACAATTGTGTACCACATCAAACATAAACTGAGCCTCACTTACATCCTACACATTCTCACCATCACCAAAAATAGTAAAGCATTCTATATCTTGAAGCATCGTTGAATTGCCTATCAAGGCCTCTAACAAAGCATCTAAAACGTTTTCTAGGTATGAAGCATTACATCTAAAGGCATATCCTTGAGCTCATGAATTGTCTCATAATTTATAACTTTATCCTGCAAATCATGTGCATCCAACAAGTTGTCAATCTCTCTTTGAGTCCTTGCATAAAGTAAAACATGATCTTCATAAACCTCTTCAAATGCATTAAGAAAATCTATAGATGTAATGGTTGAGTCTTCCACTATAGGATCTTCCAAGGCATTTGTGGTAGTCTCAATATTAGACTGTAACTTATATCCCAATTGTTTGCCTTCTTGCTTGCTATCCTATTTCTGCTTGTGTAAACATGAGGTGACTAATTTGTAACTTTAGGAGGATCCACACTTCTTCTTATCACTCTCTTAGATATCCCTAGATTATCTTCATCTCTCTTCCATTTCTTTTCCACAAATACATCCATGTTTTGCCCTTTTGTTGAATATGCATCCACTGAATATGCATCTACGAAAGATTCTCATAAATGATAACTTTATACTGCAAATCATGTGCATCCAACAAGTTACCAATCTCTCTTTGAGTCCTTGCATCAAGTAAAACACGATCTTCATAAACCTCTTCAAATGCATTAAGAAAATCTATAGATGCAATGGTTGAGTCTTCCACTATAGGATCTTCCAAGGCATCTGTGGCAGTCTCAATATTAGACTGTAACTTATATCCCAGTTGTTTTCCTTCTTGCTTGCTATCCTATTTCTGCTTGTGTAAAACCTCTTCCATAACATGCTCATGAGGTGAGTAATTTGCAACTTTAGGAGGATCCACACTTCTTCTTGTCACTCTCTTAGATATCCCTAGATTATCTTCATCTCTCTTCCATTTCTCTTTCACAAGTACATTCGTGTTTTGCCCTTTTGTTGAATATGCATCCACTGAATATGCATCTACAGAAGATTCTTAATTAGTTATATCATGAATGTCTTACCATTCGTAAGACATTTCTCTATCAGTAACTTTCCTCTTTTCAGTTGCATCTCGGGCGGGGGGGGGGGGGGGGTCACTCATAAATATATGTATACATAATGTGAGTTCAAAATAAGGAGTTTTTATAACACAATTTTTATAGATTTTTTACATACAGAAGGGTGTCATATAAAGGGTTTACTTACAAGTTGAATAGAAAAGGGTTATGTTTAATTCAAAAAAAATTCACAGATTCGGATATTTATAAATAGGCCATGAATGCACGTTATATAGAGAATATATATATATAGTGAACCCCCTGAGAGTTGCATGCAAAGCACGTGTCCATATTACAGCCTTTCGGGCCATTACTTGGTCAAGCATTTTGGACCACAACCATTACTCGGCCAAGCATTCTATCCAATTGTAGACCAAAAGTAGAACCATATATAGTCCCCTGAGCATTTTGAACAACAAGTCTTCCAACAACTTTTGCATACCTCCCTTTCCAAAATTCAAAGTAAAAGGCCATCCTGTTTCTTGTGAATGGATCTTGCCATGTTTTCAAAAGATGAGCTATCATGCCAAGGCTTCCTTAGAAGTAGCACAATCCTTCCTTTCATGCTGCAAACTATCACACTAGATACATCTTTTCCTTGGTTTAGGGGTTGTTGCCCATCCCCTTTCCTCTTGTCCTTTCTCATCCAATTTTGTGAGCTTCAATCGAAGATCCCACATACCTTTGACCATTTCATCTAATACATCTTCCCTAGCAATGGGAATAATAGGTGAAGCCATAGGGTTAGCCATAGAAGTGGGTGGCTTATTGGATACATCTACTATTTTGCCCGTACCAGTGGAAAAGCTAAATACATATAATCTTTCTCTTCTTCTATACTTTTTCACCAGTGCAGTAACAACTTTCTTAACATGCCTCCACTCTATTTTAAGCCATGTCTCTATAGTCAGATCCTCTAACAAATCATCAAGTTTCTCCTGAAGCTCAAGATCTGTTGCTTATAAAAACAATTGAATTTTTTGACTTGTAATATCTTGTTGTTATGCAAGATGTAACTATTCAAACTGACTTTTAAATTCTCTTAATAAATCTGTAACCACAAGACCCTTATTGGGTTGTAAAACCCACTATTCGAAAGTCTTGCAGGTAATGAAACTGGTGTCTTCAATGTAAAATTCCTCCTTGACTGTCTTCTTGAAATCTACCCAGTCAACATCTTGCATATACAATTCAATAACTTATGCTTTCAATTTATGTATAGTGACTCCTACAAAATATTGGCTCCATGCACGTTGAACTACCCCAAAGAACTCCATCTTTTGAGCATAGGTATACAAATATACATATACATTCCTGCCATTAAATAACTTCATCTCACGCTCAACTGCTTGTAGAGCATTTACCACAATAGTTTATGTTTGAGTAGAAGCCTACATCACTTGTTGTTGTTGTTGTATGTGCATAAGCATGTTTCTATTCTGCACTAGCTACTGCAAAACATCACTAGAAATTGTGCTTGAAGGTTTTCCATCTTGTCTTTCCTTTTAAGACCTTTTACATTGGGTTCACCAATGTCATGGTGGTTTTAGTCGAAAGGCTATATCCACCGAGGATGAGAGATAGAAGAAAGTAGAAAATAGGAGATAGAAGAGAAGAGAAAGAATAGACAAGGGATACACAAGATAAAGAAAAAGCACAATGAATCAAAGCACTATGTATTGATAGAACCTCAGATGATAAACAAATTTATTGTCTGGCACTACTCAAAAGCAATCTCCAAGCATTAGATCTCGTGGAGTTCCCTTATAGAATAAAAATATGCATCAAATACTAACTTTTTCTCTGCTACTCAAATCACAAATCTAATGATTCTGTTGGCTCTGAAACAGGGGTAAAACCTTAGGACACCTTCTCATAATTCTTTTAGGTCACTCCTTTGCCCGGTTTGGAGTGCTCTTTGTTGTGGGTAAACTGCAATTGCGCACCACGCAATTTCAAAAGCCCTTCTTTTTGCATGAGATCTCCCAAGCTAGTTGAAAAAGCAACTTGCTTTGTGCGTATGAGAGCTCAATTTTGGGACCCGTTTTTTAAGTGTTTGAGCCCATTCTTGAAGCAAAAAATGGTCGCGAGGCATCAAGGAGAAAATTTTCATAAAAATTTGAACGGTGTGGATCATCAAGCTAGAGTTTTTCTAACTTGATTTTGACACGAGGAATGCACCACAAGTCTCCATTTGTCGATCAAAGGTCATTTGACCCCCCATTTATTCCCCACAAGGTTTAGCGCTCTAAAGTAGCTATGTGATTCGAGTGCTAGAAAGTTCACGATGGGGTCAAGGTTTATAGATTTCGACATCAGTGAGTCATCTACCTAGATGGATCACAATTTTGAGTCCATTTGCCCCTCCAAGCAGACCGAAAACCCTCGCCGAGCAGTGCGAAAGTGGTTTTTTCAATGTGGACATTTAATAAATGATATTAAATGAAATGTAGATTAAAAATATATGAAAATTATTGCCCGAGAAGAGGAGGGGGTGTTTTTTGCTTTGTGCCCCATTTTTGGATGAATTTGTGCCCCTTCAATACACCCCAATAGAGAGAGAGAGAGAGAGAGAGAGAGAGAGAGAGAGAGAGAGAGATGGAAGCCTGATCTATGATCAAGGAAATGAAAATTTGATTTCTTAGCCTTTCTCTCTTCTCTCTCCTCTCTCCTTTTGTTGCATATTCATATACTTGATTCTATGAGAAAAGGGGTTGGGTTTGATGAAAGATGTTGATGGAGTGATGGTGCTAGAGTGAAAAGGATCGTAGATCGGGTTATGGAAGAGCATCAACGGCCAAGAAAGAGCATCAGCGGCCTCCCAACCTTGAAATATGAGTCTTAGAAAGTGTGTTTTTATGCGTAAGCGATCGTTCTATTTGTTTTATAATAGATTTTGGTTGAAATTATTTGGAAATGATTGTCTTTGGTTATTAATACTATAATCTATTAGAGAACCTAAAGAAAATAAGAAAATTTAGTCACATAATATACATAAACCCGCAAAACCGGCAATTATGCGGTTTTTAAAAAAATGGTTAATTTTGGGGTTTTTGTGGTCATGTTTATGGGGTTCTTGTATAATAAAAATTAATATAAAATTAATTCTTAGCACACATGATCAATCCAAATAGAAAAATGAGAAAATATAGTATTTTATGCATAAATAAATAAAAATAGAAAAAAATAAGTTTTTTGCATTCAAAAAATAAGAAAAAATAAGATTTATGTATTGCATGTGTGACATGGCTAGAGCATGAGTGAAAAGCTTGAATTCAGCCTTGTCATTGTGTTAAAGTGAAGTCTTTGTCTCTTTTATAAAAAAAAACACATAAAAAATGCTTCCTACACTTATCAATGAATGCATAACCTAAGGAGTAGGGAAAATGAGGGTTTTTGAGGGTTTTGAAGGAGGGATATGTGAGATATCCTAAGCTATAGGTTTAGAGAATCAGTTTCCCTAGGGAGTATTTAGTGAGGAAAATATTTATATCTCCTGGAACGTTTGAAAACAAGAGTGGAGTTTGTGATGTATGTGCCATTTGTGTTAGCGATGCATTGAGGAGCCAATCCTCGAGGTGTAGGAGAGCCGTAGTGGGGTCACAACATTTAGTTGAGGGGTGCCTCCTTTGTCTACTATTATGTGATTTTTTACATTGATATGTGTAGAGAGTCCCTCTAAGGAGTGTGGGGAAGGCTTAACTATTGGATTACAATCCACAACAAATGTAAAATACACGATAGAAGTTAGGGCAGTGTGTCCCTTAGATGCTCCTGGCCGTGAGATCGAGAGGTGTGTTATTTGAGTGTAGAGATGCCTAGCTAGTGCCTAAAGAGTCAGTGTTGGGCCATATTTGAGTCGCGACAAGTGGTGCATTTATTAGGAGCCGCTTATAAGTGGTAGTCCTTGAATCTTGGTTGTCTAGGGACCATTTCGCTAGTTTATGCCAAAGGACATTGAGATTGATCCATTGTTTATTCATAAACACCATTTAGTTGAGATCCAAAATCAAGAAAGAGCTAGGCGATGTGTCCAGTTCTTGAGGAGGTATTCCCCTCAACATAGTAGTCCAATATTCCTACGAGGGAGTGGATCTAGTAGTCATAGAGCCACAAGTAATCCATTGGGAGAAGGAAGCTCTAGTACTCCCCTTCCCTTAGTAGGTCAGCCTACATCAAGTGCAGGTGTAAACTCACCTTCACAAAATCTTATTGCAAATCCAATCATCATTATGGCAGAGCCTATTGCAATTCTTGCTAGAATGGTGTTGTGACACTGTACGTCTACCACTGCAGACCTGAGGGCAGAATTTTTGCCAAAATTTTGGACTCTTAAGCCAATGTCATTATGAGTTTATTTTTCGTTGTATGTTTCTTTTGTGTTTGCATTTGCATGACGCATGCGCATATATAGTTAGGCTAGGCATAATTTCTTCAATGCATTCATAATTTTTTGTGTGGGAGCATTGCTTGATTGATTGCATAGCATGGATTCTACTTGCAGGCTGCATGAGTGTTTGGGCATGAAGTTTCATTACATGGCATAATCTTGCTAGGACAAATTGCATGAAAAATAGCTTCTTACTACAAAGAGAATGTATGTTTTTAAGAATCCATGGGTGTGTACTTCATAATGGAGTTTATGAAAGAAGGCATAATGAATAAGTGTGAATACACAAGGGATGGCTTAATCCAATCTGATGGCAATTCTTGTATGAGATATGGATGTTGTTGAAAACACTCTCACTGAGATGAGAAGAAATATTCTATAATGCTCTACTTGGATTGCTATAAGTTGCAATGATGACATACATTGGGTGTTGTTGAATTATTCTTTCAATTGCATCTACATGTCCTTGACGAAGCTAAAAGATTTCTATCAAAGAAGAAGAAGAGGGAAAAACCTTGATGAGAAGAGGTTGAAAGACTTGATCAACTACCTCATCTCTTTGTGGACTGAGAAGACCACCGCAAAAGAGCTGTCGAACGATGAAGATGAAGAAGAGAATGGATAACTATTGGATCAAAGAGAACACTTTAAGTGTATGGAGATGGCTTTGAGTTTCGACTTTCAGTTTATCGGCTACCATTTCAATATTTACTTCAATAAGTTGATCTCATGGAATTGAAACAATTCACGTTTCTAGCATGGACCCAACAAAAGGCATTTGTGTCTTTTCTTTTGAACAAGTAAAGCCTTAAATTGTTACCATTCATCAGATGCATTAACACAAAGAAAAAGAGAGAAATCAATGGAATGTAAAATAATGGCAATTATTGTGGGCAATGATAGGTGGTATTTTGTTAATCACAAGGGCAGGTCGCTTGACAAGTAAATGGCACTTTTTTGGATCGTACGTAGGATGACGCAGCCCTGTACTTTAAAGCACACCATTAGCGATCAAAAGAAGCTTTTGTTATTATGAAAAGAACGCGGCAAGACATCATCATTGATGTTAAAGATCAAAGCTTTTCTGAAAAGAAAAGCACCGTGCTTTGTATATTGAATTCGGATCGATGAAATAAAGAGGAGGACGTCAAAAGTATGTGTTAAGGAAAGTAGGGAACGAGAAGATTAATAACTTAAAAGCTATGATGCTTTCCTGGGAGCTTTCAGGGTGGCGCTGAATATATAAGGAGGGAGGGAGATGTGATGAAGGCGGCGGGGTGACAAAAGCTGCTGAACGAAGGATGGGAACGTGAGGACAAAGCTAAAGACTGATCGACCTACAGTCCAGCGGAAGGAGAAATCACACAAGAGGACAAAGGGAGCGAGAACGAAGAAGGTGACCATGCAGGACGAAGGTGGAGGACGTTTGGAGCTGCTGAAGGTGACAAAAGTGACAAAGTGATGATCAAGGAGCTCTTACGAAGATGAAGGAGGAGGAGTGTTGCAAAAACGGCAGACGAAGCTCAAGAGGGACTTCAGCAAGCATGGGACAAGAGTTTAAGTCGATCCTTAATAAGCTGCAAAAATTCAACTATTGTTGTGGTGTACATGACTAACTGAATCAGAAGAAAAAAGACTTGAGAACTGCGACAACAGAGCAGAAGTTGAAGGCGAAGCTGAAAGGGGAAAAATGACGATGAAGACCTCGTTGAGCTTTCAGTGGTGTTTGCATCCTGGGTAGCAATCTAATTTATTCTCCAGTTCTTTTTTTTTTGAAGTTTACGCAAACATCGGGAAAAGGAGAACGGAGAGCGTCGGCGATGGCTGCAACAACGATGATGACGTAACGGGTGTGCTCAGACAACGAGAAGAAGACCCGTGAGCTCTCCATATGACTTCTATTTCATTGCTAATTCAAATTGGAGGACGTCCCAGTGATTGACGCACCACCTTCTCTGACAACGCCTCCAGCATATTCACCTCTGACGAGTCTGACTTCACTTGATAAGAGAGTGAAGCTCCCTTTTACCTGCTCCATGCTAAAGAGAAGTTATGAAGTAAATTCTGAAAGACTGAGGATCCCCGAATGATTTGGTGCACATATTGAATCTCCACGTGGTTATAAGGCTAGCATGTACAGTCGCCGCCTTGAGTCATATCGAGCCACCTTCGACTTAATGTACTCCGTTACGAAACCATGGAAGCTGAAAGATGTTGTTAATATCATGCTTCAACTTCATATGTGACAAATACTACGATGAGCAAGGGAGGATAAGTTCTGAATTACGACGCTAAGGGTGCCACCCCGCCGTTGTACTTTGAGGCAATTGCAATGATTTGAGTCTCTTCTTCTTTATGTTGGTTAAAGACTTGTCCTGAAGATAATTTGTCCCTTACACTCATGATTTTCACAAGATGGTTGCTTTTTGACTTCCGAGCTTTGGACAAGATTGATGTCTCAAGTCTCTATTAAATGATCTAGATTCTGGAGCTTTGTGAGCTTACAGCAATGTCACCTTTGAATGGATGTTATGTACCGGATTATGTCTGAAGGTTGAAGGCTTCTATTTGAGGTTAATACGATGTTCTTGACACCACATATGAGTTTTAAAGATAGATCTAACACAAATAGTTTAAGTCATATTGGCAAGGAAAAGGCCTTTCTCAACCTTTGGGACCTTAATACTTGAAAGTACCATATCTGCTCTATCAAAAATACTTCCCAATCACTTGTCCTTTTCATGCCGCATATTAAATCGTACAAATGATAATCCTAACTATTATTTTATCTTGACTTGAGTACTTTTGATCCATTATTCTCATCTCACTTAGCGTCCTTGCAACAAGTGACATTTATGAACCCCCCAGCCGTTGCACGATTTCCGTGCGACACCTGGTGAACCCGACATGAAAGTGTCGTTTCTAATTGTCGAGATGGGAGACTCTTCAAATACTCCACCCACTTCATCTTCGAGTGCTTCTTCCTTTTCGACCGATGAGATGAAGAATTTATTGCAAATTCTTTCTTGGGCTATTATGATGCAGAATCAACAGATGTAGTTATCTATGCAGCAATAGCAGTAGCTATATCAATAACTATTGGATCAACAATGAATGCTACATCAAGAGCAAGAGCATACACATGGATCAACCAAAGCAATTGAGAGTGTGGTAAGTGAACGTAAATTATTTGACGGCCGCAATGTCTCAGCTTATCTTAAAACTTTTGAAAGCCAGATGCGCTTCTTTGGAGTTCCTACCAACTGGAGCAACTATTTCTTATGGCTTGTCACACCTGTTTTGCGGGTTAGAGTGAGTGATTTATTTGTACAAGATTCAAACTGGAATGTCTTCAAAAAGATGCTCAAAGATGAATATTCTTTATAGGATTATGGTATTGCTATGCAAAAGACATTCAGAGAATGGGTCTATCAGCCCAACAAAATCTTGTTGCTTCCAAGTTATTGTGGGAGTTTTAAGAATATTACAACCAGTTAAATGAACTTGAGCAACTCTGCCATAATGTTCGCAATGATGGACACGCAGTGTCATGACATCTGCCCCCTCCAAACCTGCACATCCTCTATATGGGCTAGAGCTACCCATCCTCATCACCACCAAGGTCGATGATAAATGTGATCTCCTCATCTTTAGTAAAAACATCAGCAATATCTACATCTTCATCATCTCCTAGTTTAATTCCATCATAAATCTCATCATCCAACTCCTCAACTATATAGGCTACATCATCTCTTCTCTTGAATAATTCGATTCTCTTCCCTGCAATTAGAATCTACAAGGCCGTACCATCAAGCTTTACCAAGGAATATATAGCATTGTCATGGACATGTTGCACCAAATAAGGCCCAAAACACCAACTTGAAGCCTTGTGGATAGCACTAAATTGATTGTCTAGACTCTTGTCAAAGACCAACACCCAATCTCCCTCCTCAATCTCTTTAGGTCTCAATCTATGTTTACTATCAAATCAATCTTTATTGCGAAGTTTGGCCTCTTTGAGATTTTGAACTGCTTTGTCAATATCATTAGATCTTCTCTTCAACAACTGAGAAATACAAAGAGCCACAAAGAACCAAAAGATCCTCTCTAGTCATTTCTTCTTATGGCTATCATAAAGTACTCCAAGTAAGTGTACAAGTCTTTGTACGCATGGTTGCTTCTGCCCATACATCAACTCGGCTAGCATATAACCTATAGTCACACTACGAGTAGTGTGATGAGCCCATAAAGCAGAGGCAACAACCTTAGCCACTCTCTAACTTGTCCATCCTCGAGGAAGTTACTATATATATATATATATATATATATATATATATATATATATATATATATATATATATATATATATATATATATATATATATATATATATCATTTATATCACGTGTGTTCAAGGCCTATTTATAAATATTCATATCTGTGAATTTTTCATGAATAAAGCATAACCCTTTTCTATTCAATCTCTAAATAACCCCTTTATATTACACCCTTCTATATGTAAAAAATGTAAAAATTTGATATTTTAAAAATACATTATTTTGAACTCACATTTTCGGAGGGGTTTTTATCGCACTACAACAGAAACGAGGCATAGACGCGCATGTTAGACGCGCAAAGTCGGGCGTGTCTATCATAGCGTCTATAAGTCCGTGTAAACGTGCATGTAGATAGAAGCGAATTTTGTGTCTATATATCCGCGCAAATAGACGCTAATATAGACACGCCAGCAGATGCACAATTATTTAACCACCTAAAATTGGCAATTCACATAATTAAAAAATCAAAGTTAATAATTATTTAACCACCTCAAATTGATTTTTGAGCATGCACATGTGCGCATGATACAAACCATAGAATTAAGAATACACATTGGATCATTGAACTAAAAAAATAGAGTTAATAATTACTTTTTCATTGCTCTCTAATGAATGGCAGTTCCTCTAGTTGACAAGCCTGATATAAGTAATTAGCGGCAAGCGACAGAAACCTTACAATTAGTAGCAGACATTGCAATATGTATCTCGTAATTTCTCTATGTACTTGAAGATGATAAAAGATACTTCCTTTTTATTATGGAAAATTCAATTTAGCTTTAAACTTGACTATTAATTCTTGAGTATGCACGTGTGCGCATGATAAAAACTATAGAATTAGGAATACACATTGAATCAATAAGCAAATTAAGTATGCTACAGTGAATGATCCATCTCATCTTCAATGAGATCAGCCCTTGCTAAACTTTCTACTTCTAGGTCTATGTTACCAAGAGATAACGAAACAAATAAGTCTATCCCACTATCAGATGTGTTGCTATATTGCTCAATAACTTCATCAATATCATCGACAATCACATTATTGTCTTCTTCAACATTTCCTTGAACATCCTCACGAGGTTCATCTTGTACTATATCACGCATATCATCCATTATGGTGTCATCATGCACATCATCATTAATTGTTGGATTTTCATCTGCTATCTCCATGTCGGTAATATTACCATATATTTATTGGTTTTGAATGATTAGATATAGGGATGACATACCACCATCGGTTATTGTTTACTATTGGATGATACAAAACCTATATTTGAAAAACAAAAGCAAAAAACTTAAGTACTTATTATATTGTGTATATGTATCACATGTATACATATACAAAAATTAGCCTTTGTATATATACCTACTCCCATTGTTGAGGTAGTACTAATGTGTCATTCTTGTTTTGGTGAAATTTTGTAGAGTCAATGATTAGAAAATTACTTGGATGACGTCTGATTGTGCAATGCTCACCATTTGTTACTACTTCTTTAAACCACTTTATATCCAGTATATATATAAAGAATCGTCTGAAGTCAAGCTTCAGAATATCTTGGATCAAGCCACAATAACCTTCCATGGTACCATTGGCATCCTCGAAGTGAGCAAGGACACCACAATCTTGGGTTTTTCTCTTTTCATCTATACGTTCATGAGTTCGAAGATGTTTACCCTCACACCAAAGTGCATTGAATAATGTGCACTAGTAGTAAAAGATAAAAGATCAAACATGTCAATTATTTATATAAAATAAAACTTATAGAAACAAATTAATTGATAATATGTCTCACCTTTGATAAGCAACCTCGTGCGTATTCCCACTCTTCTTGAGATATATTAATTTCCTCGTCTTTTTCCATTCTCTCTATTTCCTCATGTAACCAATCTATATCAATATGACGTGGGAGCACATTTAGATGATCTGGAAATGAGACATTACGTCCATATCTAGTGCAAAATTCTTATCTTTCACTTTTTCTTCTTGCCCTTGCTTCATTATATAGTGTTACCCATTTTCTCATTACATCACTATTGAACACACAAAAACTACTTAACTTAGGAAGTTCTTCTTTTGTTAGCACTTTACTCATTCCTTTTCCTTGAGGTACTATAGAGGTCATCCTCAAGTCTTCATCATCTTTCCATAGTCGTGGTTGAGAGGGATCCACTTCAGCAAGATATTTAGAGATATAAACAAGGGATGATTGCACTAACCAACCCTCAGCCATGCTTCCCTCAGGCCATGCTTTTTGCCTTACAAAATCTTTCAAGGTTTTCATGAAGCGCTTAAGAAAAAACATCCACCTTACATGAACTGCCCCACAAAGTGCAATCTCATCAATCAAATGTACGAGTAAATGTAATTGAGTAGTTAAAATGGATCGAGGAAAATTTTCCTCCACCAAACAAACCACCTCAACAGATAATACTCGAGCATCTTGCAATGTGTTTGGATCAATTTCCTTCAAGCTCACGTATCTGTCAAGATGTATGATGTGCTTGTTTATTTTTGTGTAGAAATTCAAAGATATATAATGAAAAAATACAATGTATACACACCTCACAAGCTCTCCCATCTTGAAAATGATATCACGTACATCTTTGGATACACAATGGGATATGCTAGTAGAAAGTACGAACTGAATGTAAACAATATTCATAGATCAAATGATTAGTTGAGGAAAAAGTCATCATACCCCAAAGTTTACACATAGTCATTCCACTAATTACTATATTCATGGTTAGAGATACCCTTACTTGAATCATTTTGTGCCAATCGTGGGACTTCAAACCAGATAGTTGCTCCACACCTCTTTTCTTTTTCTTTATGAAGGCTCCCTTGAGACATCTCATACATCCTGTGGGTGTTCGAAAGCTATATATTTGTTCCTTCACTATTTTTTCCTCATTCTTTGACAACATCCAAGGTGCATGGGATAGCTCAATCTTTCCTCTAGGTCCAATGCGTGGCCAGGCTCCTCTCATGCGACCAATGTTACGTAAATCCCTTCTTACATTAACTGAATCACGAGCCCCTATCAAGTGATACCATAATGTAGATACAACATTTTTGAATATGTGCATGGGGTCCAATAGGTGATTGATCTTGAGTTCAGTCCAATACGGAAGACGAAAAAATATAGAGAACCTAACAAACAAACAATATATTATGTAAACAATTCATCATGCTAAATACTTTAAAGTCAATCGAGAGAAATGCACTTCTTACTGGCTCATGCCGAGTGGAGGGTGGCTGTCGGCATTAATACATCTCTCCTTCCAATCTTGAATGGTTAGAGATTGTGGAGTCATTTCATTAGTAGGGAGAACATATTTGGGATGGTCAATAGGAAGAAATCGATGATGATTGTCGTAGATAACCTTCTTTAAACGTGCCGGCCTAGAGGAAACTAGAGAGGGACCGCAAATAGGACGTGCATGATATCCTGATGTGGTTAAACCTGAAAAAACAAGTGAATTAATAAAATGCAATTGATTTAAGTCTTGAATTTCAAATATAGAGTTATATACATGTACCTGAACACTCTCCGTATCCTGGAAAGTCGTGCATGGTCCACAACAACATGGCCTTCAATGTGAAATCTCTAAAGGATGCAGATGCACTTGTATCTTGCACCTCAATACCTTCCCGTAATATTTCTAACTCTTCAATCAAAGGCTCTAAGTAAATGTCCATGTTTTTTACCTTGTGTTTTCCAGGAATCAGAAGGGACAACATTACATGTCCCTTTTTAATTGCCATGGATGGAGGAATATTATAGTTCACCAATACCACTAGCCATACAATGTATGATGTGCTTTTGATACCAAATGGATTGATTCCATCCATACCTAAACCAAATCTCAAATTTCTTGGCTCTTCTTTGAAAACGGGCCACAAATTATCTATATGTTGCCATGCCGGTGTGTCTGCAAGAATCCTCCATTTTCCATCACTTGAACGATGACTAGCATGCCATGACATGAGCTTTCCAATAGACTTACACTTGAACATAAGTTTTATACGTGAAACAATCGGAAAATATCGCAAAACCTTACGAGGCACATCCATTGACTTCATCTCCACTTCGTATCTTGATTCGCCACAAATAGAACACTCTCGTGCGAACTCATGAATCCCACGAAATAAGACACAATCATTGACACATGCATGGATCTTGACATAATCGAGGCCTCCCAGAGATGTCAAGTAATGTCTTGCTTGCTCTCTCTTAGTTGGCAATTTGTTTCCTTTTGGAAGCATTTGTGATAATAACCTGCATATATTTTTAAAAGTGAGTTAAAAAACCACCAACATATATTTCTGTCTGATTTTAAAATAGAATAATTAATATTATGATTCATAAGCCAAACTGAATTGATACCTACTTCAATAAGGCATCCAAACTGACATTACTCCATCCATAAATTGTTTGCAAGTTAAGTATCTGGAGGGATGCACAAAGAATGGAGTACGTACAACCTTTATACAATGGAGTAGATGATGCTACATATAGTGGATCGTCTGGCTTCATAGAGTGACCTTCTCCCTGAACTGGTTGCGAAAATAGATGGTGTACATGTTGTCCAAAATCTCATCCTCTATGACTTGATGGGGCATTTCATGAGGGCTACTATCATGGTCCTCAGTCTCTACTCTTCTTGAAGACTCTGCCTCCTCGTGTCGACGTTTTGCAGCCTCTCGACGCCCGGGAGGGAGCATATGAGGATGTGGCACCGCATCCTGCTCAACCACAAAAGGGAGTTTCATGTATGTTGATATATAATTCTCGTAACATAGACATGCAATCTTAGTGGTAAAAAAAAACAATGAATATCGGTGATTTATCTCGGTCCCATTCTCCATACGGTGTGACATTGCAATTTGACATGCTCGAAAAATACACTCTCGATAACGATCACACATGCATTTAATTTTTCGTCGTAGCCATGTATCTCGATTATGAAGAGGCAATGTTTCATCCTCACTTGAGGATGTGCTCATTGACTCATCAGCTTGCACCGCACTAGGTGATGACGACATCGACATGATTAAACCTAATTCATGACAACATCAAAATATTTGTCATTCATATGTTTACATAAGATCTTAATTTTAAATACATAAAAATCATCATAAATACATTAAAACTTATGATAATAATTCACTATCAAAACTTATCTTAAAAACAAAAAATTATGATAAAGCCTAAATGCGCGTCTATATCCGTGTTTACCTACGCGTCTATATTGCATCTATTTTCGCGTCTATGTTCACGTCTATACTTGCGTCTACCTGAACAATAGATGCGCATATACACATGAAAATAGACGCACACGTCAAAATTCAAACCATACTTAAATCATTTCTTTTCAAACTGCGCCTTTCCTTTACTGCATTTTTTATGGTTCTGAAGCTTGAGTTTAGCTGACATGCAGTCTCTTCATGCCTCACCTAGTCTCTTCATGCCTCACCTTCTCATGACTCACCTCTTCTTTTATTTCAAACACACAAGAAGGGAAAAAGGAAAGCCAAGGAGAGGAAAAAAGAGAGAATAAGAGAGAGGAGAACAAGAAGAAAGAGCAAGCAAGCAAGCAAGCATCAAGGGAGGGTAACTTACCAAGGAGAGGAAGAAGGAGAAGGAAGAAGCACCACCACCCGCCACACCAAACACCCAAGGTGAGTCTCTCTCTCTCTCTCTCTCTCTCTCTCTCTCTCTCTCTCTCTCTTTGTTTCTCTCTTCCTCTCTTTGCTCTCTCTGTATATTTACGATTTGTGATTCCATTATGTATTTCATTTTGTAAATCATCAATGGCGGTCGTCGGCCTAAAATCCGTCGACTGAGCGCATCTGATAGCATTTCTACATTTCAGTGTAGACGCAGATATAGACGCGAAAAATGTTTCCTCTCATAGCGTCTGAGGGCGCGTCTAAGAGCGCGTGTGCTGTTGTGTGTGCTCTACAATGTACACGCGATGATACACGCGCTGGACAGAAGGTTGACTTGCAGTCTACACGCGATTATACATGCGCATTGACCTGGAATGTGTGTCTGACAGCGCGTCTCTGCTGCATCTTAGATGTGAAGATAGACGCGCTGGACAGAAGGTTCACTTTGGAGCGCGTCTGAGGGCGCGTCTAACCTGCAATTTAGACGCGGGGATACACGCGCCAGGTCTCCCTGTTTTGATAGTATTTTGCAATGATGAATGTGACCAATGCCATGTTTGTGTTTATCAGTTTTTTTGTTTATGAGAAGCATTAGCACTTACATTTTATGCTCAATTTCTAAAGAAAGCTCTTTGAAAATGTAGGTAATATATGATTTTTTGTATGTAAATAAATTTGTCTTTTTCCTGTGTTTTTTTTGCAGATGTCATATCCTGGTTCATCTAGCAATGACCCGGATTTGGATCGCATGAATGATACATTGGCCTCTTTTGGCAGGGGGGTCAATGCATTGTTTGGAGATTTTCCTAGTAGGGAAGACTTCATGGGAGAGATGACTAGACACCTTGGCCGCTCTCCCATAGCGGACGAGGTGTTCAGTGTCATGTTAGGGATGCCTCTGACGTCTTTGCCTGGCACTACTTCCCAGACTCCACATGTAGGTACTCCACATGTAGGTACTCCATATGCAGGTACTCCACGTGCATTGGCTGAAGCACAAGTATCTGCAGAAGCATGTACATCTGCAGAAGCTCGTAAGTCCAGCGAGGTAGAGGGTAGTCGACAGAGGGGGAGGAGGGAGAGTCGAGAGGAAGGACGAGGCTTGTGTGGGGGTTGCCTAGGAGGTGGCGAGTGATCACCCTCACCAGTAGATCATGTAGAGGAGGTTGTATGCCAGTACTATAGAGTTACAGATGCTGGTGGCATCTTTCATTATGATGAGGGAAGGGATGTAATAGCGTACATGAGAAGCGTCGTGCATGCGATATATAAAGATTGTTTCATTGCCTTCAAAAATCAGAAAAGTGGCTTGTGGCAGGATGTGTTGAGGGCAGTCCATAGGAGGTACCCAAATCGTGAGGGTCACCGATTCTCGGATGATTGGGGATGCACAAAAGTGAGGGATATGTTTCACAACAAAAGATCCCACCTCATGACACGGGCCAGGGACTCACTGTGGAGACAGGAGGAGGGGCGTGGAGCCTATAGCCAACCACCTATGTGTCACCGCATAGAGTGGAAGAAAGCCAAGAAGAAAGCAGCAGAGAAAGTGAAGAGTTGCCAGCACGTAGAGGTGCGACGGATCCAAATGGAAACAATGGGATCGTCGCATTACGGATCGGGCGGCAAAGAGTCGTGGGAGGCAGAGTTTGTAAGTATATTTTGATTTCTAGTTTTTTTAACTTTATATTTCTTTCAATTCTTTATATATTTTATTCTAATATATGTGACTCATAATTATTTGTATATATCTAAATGTTTTGCAAACTACGATCGTTGGTAGGACACCTACTCCTAGAGAGGTAGGTTACCATCGAGGCCATAACCGCGCAGCGACATGGCTTCACTTCTATGAGGAGGGTCTCATCACTGAGGACCAATACAACCGGGCCATGAGGATTCGACAGCCAGAGGAGGTATGTTTTTCTTACTTTCCTATTAAAAGTATAGCTAATTATAACTTTTTCTCCACCTTGTCTATGTAAGCAACCCTGATCTTTTGTGTGTATAGGCGAACCCGGATGTGGAGCATAGCGAGGAGGGGGATAGCAACGCTAGTAGCCATGGTGGTACTAGCAAAGATGTTTCCTCTTCAGATTCGTAGAGGAGCACCATACCTCCTTATGAGGCCTTCTTTTCTTGTATATGTATGATATCTCTTTGAGCCTACTGCTTGCGGCCACACTTTAGGTCGCAAGCACTTAAACTTCCCTTGTAAATGCTTTTGATATATAATGAATACATAGACTTTTATTTTCAATTATCGTGCCCGTAAGATACATTGTCTTTTTCCCAAATGCACAATCTGATGTATGGGAGGGGGAAGAAAAAAACCAGAGAGTATACAACCACATGCTCTCTGGTTTTTTTTTTCCAATTCTGTTTTGCGCGACTATCCATGCGTCTAAATTACAGATAATTCACATTTATATGGGCGTCTATAGTGCAGACTACACGTGCTTATACACGCGCTTCATAATTCAAATTTTAAAATAAAATTATTTTTTTTTTAAAAAAATGACATTTTTTGTTTTCCGTTCGCGTCTACCAGTGCTTGTAAAAGCGCATCTACCACAGCGTGTCTATATGCGCATGTATATGTGCGTCTATTGCACGTCTATTTGTGCATGTAAATTCGTTGATACATGCGATTATAGACGCGAAATGGTAGATGTGCAAATAGACAGGCGGATAGATGCGCCCGTAAGAGTTTCTCTATATTCAAAAATCGCGTCTAAATGTGCGTCTATGAGGTCTTTTTGTTGTAGTGTCGAAAGGTTGAATCCACCGAGGATCAGAGGTAGAAGGAAGTAGAGATAGGAGATGAAAGAGAAAATAAAAAATACACAAGATGTAAAAATAATAATAACAAAGAACAATGAATCAAATCAAAATGTATTGAGAGAACCTGAAATCGTTTGTCTGGCACTACTCAGAAGCATTCTCCAGGCATTAGATCTCCTAGAGCAGCTTCTTCATAGAACAAAAACATAGATTAGAAATAATAGCTCCTTCTCTACTACTCGGAACCCAAATCTGATGGCTCCATTGGGGTTGGAAGGGGGGTAAAACTCTAGGACACCCGATCACAGATCTTCTAGATTAGTCCTTCTTCCAGCTCTTCTAGTTCAAACTGTAGTTTGCAGCCTGTCAATAGAGATCGTGATGCGCGTGATTTCGCCAATCTGTCTTTTTTTATGAAAAATCTCCTAATTGGCTGAAAAAGAAACTTGCTTTTTGCATGCCATCCTAATCTAGAAGCTTTTTTAACTTTTTTAGATTATTACAATAAATAATATCAAAAAAAGACTAAAACTATTCACGAATCTAGTATTTTTGGATAATCCATGCAACTCACACTAGTGCTAATGACTCAGATCACATTGACTCTCTAGATCAATAAAGAAGTCAGATGATGATGCATTCTATGTTTTTTTACACTATGTTCGCATAGCATCACGACAACGTGATGCACACATATATTAATAAGTAACTTACCTGAGTGTCCATCGCATGCACTACAACAAAAACGAGGCATAGACACGCAAATTCGGGTGCGTCTATCATAGCGTCTATAAGTGCATTTAAACGTGTGTGTAAACAAATGCGAATTTTGCGTCTATATATCCACACAAATAGACGCTAATATAGACACGCCAGTAGACGCACAATTATTTAACCACCCAAAATTAGCAATTCACATAATAAAAAAAACAAAGTTAATAATTATTTAACCACCTGAAATTGATTCTTGAGCATGCACATGTGTGCATGATAAAAACCATAGAATTAAGAATACACATTCAATCATTGAATTTAAAAAATAGAGTTAATAATTACTTTTTCGTTGCTCTCTAACGAATGGCAGTTCCTCCAGTTGACAAGCCTGATATAAGTAATTAGCGGCAAGCGACAGAAACCTTAGAATTATTAGCAAGCATTGCAATATGTATCTCATAATTTCTTTACGTACTTGAAGATGATAAAAGATACATTCTTTTTATTATAGAAAATTCAATTTAGCTTTAAAATTGACTAATGATTCTTGAGTATGCACGTGTGCGCATGATAAAAACCATAGAATTAGGAATACACATTGAATCAATAAGCAAATTAAGTATGTTACAGTGAATGATCCATCTCATCTTCAATGAGATCAGCCCTTGCTAAACTATCTACTTCTAGGTCTATGTTACCAAGAGATAACGAAACAAATAAGTCTATCCCACTATCAAATGTGTTGCTATATTGCTCAATAACTTCATTAATATCATCGACAATCACATTATTGTCTTCTTCTACATTTCCTTGAACATCCTCGCGAGGTTCATCTTGTACTATATCACGCATATCATCCATTATGGTGTCATCATGCACATCATCATTAATTGTTGGATTTTCATCTGCTATCTCCATGTCGGTAATATTACCATATATTTATTGGTTTTGAACGATTAGATATAGGGATGACATACCACCATCGGTTATTGTTTACCATTCGATGATACACAACCTATATTTGAAAAACAAAAGGAAAAAACTTAAGTACTTATTATATTGTGTATATGTATCACATGTATACATATACAAAAATTAGCGTTTGCATATATACCTGCTCGCATTGTTGAGGTAGTACTAATGTGTCATTCTTGTTTTGGTGACATTTTGTAGAGTCAATGATTACAAAACCACTTGGATGACGTCTGATTCTGCAATGCTCACCATTTGTTACCACTTCTTTAAACCACTTCACATCCAGTACATATATAAAGAATCGTTTGAAGTCAAGCTTCAGAATATCTTGGATCAAGCCACAATAACCTTCCATGGTACCATTGGCAGCCTCGAAGTGAGCAAGGACACCACAATCTTGGGTATTTCTCTTTTCATCTATATGTTGAGTTCGAAGATGTTTATCCTCACACCAAAGTGCATTAAATAATGTGCACTAGTAGTAAAAGATAAAAGATCAAACATGTCAATTATTTATATAAAATAAAACTTATAGAAACAAATTAATTGATAGTATGTCTCACCTTTGATAAGCAACCTCGTGTGTATTCCCACTCTTCTTGAGATATATTAATTTCCTCCTCTTTTTCCATTCTCTCCATTTTCTCATGTAACCAATCTATATCAATATGACCTGGGAGCGCATTTAGATGATCTGGAAATGAGACATTACGTCCATATCTAGTACGAAATTCTTGTCTTTCGCTTTTTCTTCTTGCCCTTGCTTCATTATATAGTGTCACCCATTTGCTCATTACATCACTATTGAGCACACAAAAACTATTTAACTTACGAAGTTGTTCTTTTGTTAGCACTTTACTCATTCCTTTTCCTTGAGGTACTATAGAGGTCATCCTCAAGTCTTCATCATCTTTCCATAGTCGTGGTTGAGAGAGATCCACTTAAGCAAGATATTCAGAGATATAAACAAGGGATGATTGCACTAGCCAACCCTCAGCCATGCTTCCCTCAGGCCGTGCTTTTTGCCTCACAAAATCTTTCAAGGTTTTCATGAAGCGCTCAAGAAAAAACATCCACCTTACATGAATTGCCCCACAAAGTGCGATATCATCAATCAAATGTACGAGTAAATGTAATTGAGTAGTCAAAATGGATCGAGGAAAAATTTCCTCCACCAAACAAACCACCTCAACAGATAATACTCGAGCATCTTGCAATGTGTTTGGATCAATTTCCTTCGAGCTCACGTATTCCTCGCGTCGAAGTTTTGCGGTCTCTCGATGCCCGGGAGAGAGTATCTGAGGATGTGGAACCACATCCTGCTCAACCACAAAAGGGAGTTTCATGTACGTTGATATATAATTCCCATAACATAGACATGCAATCTTAGTGGTAAAAAAAAACAATGAATACCGGTGATTTTTCTCGGTCCCATTCTCCATACAAACTGAGGTGTGACATTGCAATTCGACGTGCTTAAAAAATACACCCTCGACAACGATCACACATGCATTTAATTTTTCGTCGTAGCAATGCATCTCAATTATGAAGACGCAATGTTTCATCCTCACTTGAGGATGTGCTCATTGACTCACCAGCTTGCACCGCACTAGGTGATGACGACGTCGACATGATTAAACCTGATCCGAGAAAATCACAAAAAAATATTTGTCTAATACTTTGTTGATTTTTTGTAAATTTGGAGCTTTGAAATAAAGAAGAGGGTGGGAACAACCTCTTGGGAAATCCAAGAAATCACTGGATGAAAATATTTTATGGACCGGTTTACCAAGGGGGGGTGAAGAGTGAAGATCAATGGAGGAAGGTGAAGGGAAAATGTATAATGTGAAAAGAAAAGATATGAAATATATTTGGAGCCATCCAAAGGGTATCTGAGGCTCATAATGTCATGACTTTGGAGCCTTATGATAATTCAACCAAATGGGACCCTTCTTGAAAGCATTAGTGGAAGAAAAATTAGGCACATGATCTTGTAGGATTTTTTAAAAATACTTCCACTCCGATCCAAAAAAACTTTTTAGCATGAACGTTGTAGCACATAAGCTGAAGTTTCGACTGGTATTTTTTTATAATTTTTTGGAGCTACGAGTCGAGAGATATGGCCAAAATGGTGGATGAAAACGTTTTCCAACTGCAGTGCAGACCACCTCCCAATTTTATACACATCCATGCTTTCTTCCCCACACTTAACACTTCCATAAAACATCATTCATTAGACCCCCAACCCTTTCCCCTCTCTTCTCCTCTCTCTCAAGCTAATAAACCATTAGAATTCCCCTCCTAAATCACCCTCAAATCATCCTTAATTGTAATAGTAATGTATGAACTCTCATTACTCTCTCTCTATTATTGCTAGATATGATCTTATTTTATGAAGATTCTCTATATTTTTTTATAGGAGAGCTCTTGGACTCAAGCTATGGGGGGAAGAATGGAGACAACTCACTTATGATGGAGCTTGATTAAGTACAAATTGGTCAACAAAACACCTAGATGGAGCTTCCACATTGGTGGAACCGCCTTAATGCAGCTTTGGTGGTGTTAATTCCTATTATATCTTAACCTCCTCCCTAAACACCCTCAAGGCCTATATAAAGAGGCCTTCTCCTTTGTAATTTGCAACAAAGAGGCCCCCTTCAGCCCTATTGAGCCTTCCCCATTCTCCCTCATGAGCTTATGAAATTCCTTCCCTTACTATAGCTTATGTATGCTCTACAATGTAATAAGCCCATGATATCGGTGTCCATATTGTGTATATTGGTTATGTCCCGAGGGTTCTCCATCTCTTAAGTTTATTGATTCATCTATTTTTTCGTAGTTCTCTCTCTCTCACTCTCTCTCTCTCTCCCTCTCTTGGTTTTCATCTCTTCTCCCTCACAATCTCCTCTCCCTCTTGCATAGCGTTCTAGTCCGCTCTTCCATGACTAGGTGGTGCCCTTACCTCATTCACTTTGTGGCAAAAGGGAGTTTGGCATAGTATAGAGGCTGCCATACCAAATTTCCTTCGTCAAAACCTAATTCATGACAACATCAAAATATTTGTCATTCATATGTTTACATAAGATCTTAATTTTAAATACACAAAAGTCATCATAAATACATTAAAACTTATGATCAGAATTCACTATCAAAACTTATCTTAAAAACAAAAAATTATGATAAATCCCAAATGCGCGTCTATATCTGCGTTTAACTACGCGTCTATATTCACGTCTATACTCACATCTATCTGAACAATAGACGCACATATACACGCGAAAATAGAAGCACGCGTCAAAATTCAAACCATACTTAAATCATTTCTTTTCAAACTGCGCCTTTCCTTTCCTGCGTTTTTTGCGGTTCTGAAGCTTGAGTTTAGCCGATATGGAGTCTCTTCATGCCTCACCTAGTCTCTTCATGCCTCACCTCCTCATGACTTACCTCTTCTTTCATTTCAAACACACAAGAAGGGAAAAAGGAAAGCCAAGGAGAGGAAGAAAGAGAGAAAAAGAAAGAGGAGAACAAGAAGAAGCAGCAAGCAAGCATCAAGGGAGGGTAACTTACCAAGGAGAGGAAGAAGGAGAAGGAAGAAGCGCTACCACCCGCCACACCAAACACCCAAGGTGAGTCTCTCTCTCTCTCTCTCTCTCTCTCTCTCTCTCTCTCTCTCTCTCTCTCTCTCTCTCTCTCTCTCTTTGTTTCTCTCTTCCTCTCTCTGCTCTGTCGGTTTATTTAGGATTTGTGATTCCATTATGTATTGCATTTTGTAAATCATCAATGGCGGTCGTCGGCCTAAAATCGGCCGACTGGGCGCGTCTGATAGCGCGTCTACATCTCAGTGTAGACGCAGACATAGACGCAAAAATGTTTTTCTCTCGGAGCGTCTAAGGGCGTGTCTTAGAGCGCGTGTGATGGCGCGTGTGCTTTTGTAGTGTACACGCGATGATATAGGCGCTGCACAGAATGTTAACCTGCAATGTACACGTGATTATACACGCGCATTGACCTGGGATGTGCGTCTGACAGCGCGTCTATGCTGCATGCTAGATGCGCAGATGGACTTGCTAGACAGAAGGTTCACTCTGGAGCGCGTCTAAGGGCGCGTCTAACCTGCAATGTAGACGCGGGGATACACGCGCCAGGTCTCCTAGTTCTGATAGTAAATAATATATTTTTGCAATGATGAATGTGACCAATCCCATGTTTGTGTTTATCAATTTTCTTGTTTAAGAGAAGCATTAGCACTTAAGTGTTATGCTCAATGTCTAAAGAAAGCTCTTTGAAAATGTAGGTAATATATGAATTTCTATGCAAATAAATTTATCTTTTTCCTGTGTTTTTTTTGCAGATGTCGTATCCTGGTTCATCTAGCAATAACCCTGATGTGGATCGCATAAATGATACATTGGCCTCCTTTGGCAGGGGGGTCAATGTATTTTTTGGAGGTTTTCCTAGTAGGGAAGACTTCATGGGAAAGATGACCAGACACCTTGGCCGCTCTCCCACAGCGGACGAGGTGTTCAGTGTCATGTCTGGGACGCCTCTAGCTTCTTTGCCTGGCACTACTTCCTAGACTCCACATGCAAGTACTCCACATATAGGTACTCCATATGCAGGCACTCCATATGCAGGTACTCCACGTGCTCCACGTGCATCGGCTGAAGCACAAGTATCTGCAGAAGCACGTACATCTCCAGAAGCTCGTGCGTCCAGCGAAGTAGAGGGTAGTTGACAGAGAGGGAGGAGGGAGAGTCGAGGGGGAGGACGAGGCTTGTGTGGGGGTTGCCTAGGAGGTGGCGAGCGATCACCCTCACCAGTAGATCACCTAGAGGATATTGTACGCTAGTACTATAGAGTTACAGATGCTGGTGGCATCTTTCATGATGATGAGAGAAGGGATGTAATGGCGTACATGAGGAGCGTCGTGCATGCGACGTATAAAGATTGTTTCATTGCCTTCAAAAATCAGAAAAGCGGCTTGTGGCAGGAGATGTTGAGGGCAGTCCATAGGAGGTACCCAAATCGTGAGGGTCACCGATTCTTGGATGATTGGGGACGTACAAAAGTGAGGGATATGCTTCATAACAAAAGATCCCACCTCATGACACGGGCCAGGGACTCACTGCGGAGGCTGGAGGAGGGGCGTGGAGCCTATAGCCAACCACCTATGTGCCACTTCATAGAGTGGAAGAAAGCCAAGAAGAAAGCAGCTGAGAAAGTGAAGAGTCGCCAGCACGCAGAGGCGCGACGGATCCAAATGGAAACAATGGGATTGTCGCATTACGGATCAGGCGACAGAGAGTCGTGGGAGGCAGAGTTTGTAAGTATATTTTGATTTCTAGTTTTTTTAACTTTATATTTCTTTCAATTCTTTATATATTTTAGTCTAATATATTGTGACTCATAATTGTTTGTATATCTCTAAATGTTTTGCAGACTACCATCGTTGGTAGGACACCTACTCCTAGAGAGGTAGGTTACCATTGAGGCCATAACCGCGCAACGACATGGCTTCACTTTTATGAGGAGGATCTCATCACTGAGGACCAATACAACCGGGCCATGAGGATTCGACAGCCAAAGGAGGTATGTTTTTCTTACTTTCCTATTAAAAGTATAACTAATTATAACTTTTTCTCGACCTTGTCTATGTAAGCAACCCTGATCTTTTGTGTGTGTAGGTGAACCGGGATGTGGAGGATAGCAAGGAGGGGGATAGCGACGCTAGTAGCCATGGTGGTACTAGCGAGGATGTTTCCTCTTCAGATTCGTAGAGGAGAACCATACCTCCTCATGAGGCCTTCTTTTCTTGTATATGTATGATATCTCTTTGAGCCTACTGCTTGCGGCCACACTTTAGGTCGCAAGCATGTAAACTTGCCTTGTAAATGCTTTGATATATAATGAATACATGGACTTTTATTTTCAATTCTCGTGCCCGTAAGATACATTGTCTTTTTCCCAAATGCACAATCTGATGTATGGGAGGGTCCAGTTCTGTTTTGCGCGTCTATCAGCGCGTCTAAATTGCAGATAATTCATGTTTATTCGCGCGTCTATAATGCAGACTACACGCGATTCATAATTCAAATTTAAAAAATAAATTAAATATCTTTTTAAAAAAAAAATATTTTTTGTTTTCCGTTCGCGTCTATCAGTGCTTGTAAAAGCGCGTCTATCAGTGCTTGTAAAAGCGCGTCTACCAGCGTGTCTATATGCGCATGTATATGTGCGTCTATTGCACATCTATTTGTGCGTGCAAATTCGTTGATACATGCGATTATAGACGCGAAATGATAGATGCGCAAATAGACGGGCGGATAGATGCGCCCGTAAGAATTTCTCTATATTCAAAAATCGCGTCTAAATGTGCGTCTATGAGGCCTTTTTGTTGAAGTAATGTTTTGGCCAAGGTTTTCAAAATCGGCAGATGGCCTCTTTTGCTCTTCCCGTTTCCTTCTGGATTATATGCCGAAGTCAAAGAAAGGTTAATGCCAAGGCAAGAGAAAAACTCCGTAGCCTCATTAGCATCCAACTCACCTCTATCTACTGTAATTTTTCCTATGCATCCATACGTGCAAATAACATCCTTCAATAGAAACTTACAAACTACTGAAGTAGACTTCAACCTTAATGCTCTTCCTTCCACTTGATTTCTGAGATCTTCTCCTACCAAAAAAATGTAGTATATCTACCATAAACCAATATGCATAGTAATCAGATCCAGAACCCACTTGTAGCTAATACATAGCGGGTAGGTAGGATGAAGGACATCTCTATGCCTCACTGAAGAGAACAACTAGCAATCAGGGCATGTCTCAACAAACTATGAGATATCTCTATATATATCTCTCCACCAATAGCACTCTTTAATCTTCTCATAGGTCTCCCAAACAGCTCGATGTCTAGTCTAAATTTCATGATCCGCACCTATGAAGCTCTATCACAGACAACTCTCAATGGCTATCCTCCTCACTTATGGATGCTTCCAAAGTAGCTCACCTCACAAGAAGAAACCATAATCTTTTCTCCTGATCTTCTTGAAGTCTGCATCAATCCACCCTTCCTATCTAAACATGGTACTCAAATAATGATCAATCTGTAAATACTCTCCTATATACAAAGACTCATCAAATCTTTCCAAAGAAAACACATGACAAATATGATCATCATGCATGGTTGAAAGATCAGCCCCATCATCAACATCATCAATGCAAGAAAACTCTATGTCATCATACCTCGCTCGTAAAAGAATATTCGCCTATTGCGTTGTCTTTATCTACTATGTGTTTGAACTTAGGATTCATGGGTTTTATGCACCCACTCTACCTAAGCATAGCAATATTTGTAGTAGAGAAACTCGTGATCATACCTAGAAGAGGCAAATAATCAATCTCGACCGCCACAACAGCACCAATGAAGTACTCTTCATCATTCTTTTGTGTCGTGACAATTCCTAAGAGCTCCCTCTTAATCTGTGGATACCTACACTGCTGCTCATTTAGGACTTTCACCCCAAACTGAATAGCATACGTATCCTCATTTGCATCATCTTGGCCAATAGCCCATCTAAAGCCAATAGGACTAGTATCAATAGTAAAAACAATAGGTCTCCCATACTCATAATGTGCTTTTCGAATAGTCGGAGTAGCTTTCAATAATTTCTTCAATTTTTGCATAGCTTTAGTATGTCTCATCTCCCAAGAAAAATGCAACCCTTTCCTCAACAACTAGTAGCGATAATCTACAATATGAACAAAATGAGGAATGGAAATAAGATAAAACACACAAGTTCCAAGAAACCTACGAACCTCCGAAGTAGAAGAGTAGGTCTCTACAATCTTTTCTATGGCATCAACCTTCGCAAGAGAAGGCTTCTTGCCATAATATCCACACATATGTCCCACAATCAAAACTTCTCTGGCTCCAAAAATAGACTTCAACCCTGACAAGGTCAGATTACTCTCAACATCTCTTATATGTATGGCCACAACATCTCTTATATGTATGGCCACAAAGAACATGTTGAGAGAGAGAGAGACTATGAGAGAGATATACAAGATATGCTCCCAAAGAATGATTCATATTGATGTAGAGTTAGTATATATAGGTGAGACCCAAGTCAAGTGAGAGATGATATATATAGTTGTAACATCCCCACTCAAACAAAGGTCTCTGGCTGTGAGTGAAAAAACCCTTGGGGAGAACAAGGGAAAAACCCGAGCCCCTACACATACCTACGATACAAAAATGATTTACTATAAAGTTTTCTTGAATACAATGATACATGCCTCAATCAGTGAGACAAGAACTTGGAACAATACCAAGTGTATGTCTTAATGAACTAAAGCAAGCTTCACTAAGAGCTTTTCTGAATATGTCTACAACCATTTGATCACTGGGACAATGCTCCACCATAATGGAACCTTTCTTGACTTCATGTCGACGAACATAATGATCATGAATAGGAATATGCTTTGATTTACTATGTTGTATATAGTCTTTGGTAAGACTAATAGCACTTTGGTTATCGCATCGAAGAGGTGTACTAGATGATGAAGGATGTCCCAAATCTGCAAGTAGTTGTCGAAGCCAAACTAGCTCGCGAGCTACTAATGATGCAGCAACATATTCGGCCTCAGTTGTAGAAACCGCAACACATCGTTGTTTCTTGCTGGACCAAGAAACCAAACATCCATTTATAAAGAAACAATTCCCACTTGTAGATCGCATGGATAAGTGTGAACTTGCCCAATTAGCATCTGTATATCCAATAAGGTCAAGAGAAGTTGAAGAAGATAAAGAAGAATCCTCTCGACAACGATAAATAAGACCAAATTCCTTAGTACCCTTGAGGTACTTAAGAATACGTTTTGCAGCACTCCAATGAATAGTGGAAGGGGAAGAAAGATACTGTCCCAAAAAATTAGCTGCAAATAAAATATATGGTCTTGTGTTTAAACAAATAAATTGAAGACAACCAACGAGATTAGCAAAAGGTTGATGAATGGCTAATTCTTCATTGCGTGTTGTAGATGTACCCTTGGTAGAGCTTGAAAGAATGGGAGTATTGGCAGAGTGCGCATTTGTCAACCGAAACTTCTTAACAATATCATTAATAAACTTTGTCTGGCGAAGAAGAAGAATGCCTTGTTGTCGATGTCGTTGAACTTGAATACCCAAACAAGAATGTATCTCACCAAGATCCACCATTTCAAATGCAGTCGATAAAAGCTTATTCATAGCATCCAAGAAAGCAATATTATTTGACACAAGAATAGTATCATCAACATATAGAGAAAGAATAATAAAATATTTGTCCTCCCTTTTGATGTAAAGATTTGGGTCAGCAAAACATGCAACAAAACCTTTAGATGTGAGGAACTGATCAATCTTAATATACTAAGCACGAGAGGCTTGCTTCAATCCATATAATGCACGATGAAGCTGGCATACAAGATGCTCCTTTCCTACAATCATAAAACCTTCAGGTTGCTCCATATAGATTTCTTCTTCAAGATCTCCATTGAGAAAAGCCGTTTTAACATCCATTTGGTGAATTTCTAGATCAAATAGTGTTGCAAAAGCCAAAATCATACAAACAGTTGTGGAGCGCACAACGGGAGAAAATGTTTCTTGATAATCTACTCCTGCAATCTGTGAGTAACCTTTTGCAACAAGTCATGCTTTGAACTTATCAAACGAGCCATCAGCTTTGGTCTTGGTTTTATAAACCCATTTACATTTAATAGGAACACGATTTGGGGGGAGTTTAGTAAGAATCCATGTACCTTTGGAGATTAAAGAATCGTACTCAGCTTGCATAGCTTCTTGCCATTGATTCCTTTGAGACGAATTGATAGCTTCCATATATGATATTGGATCCTCTTGGATAGACATAGCATCATCAAAGACATCATATTCAATAGAATATAATCCATGCTCTATCTCAATAGGAAGATCGACATAGATCTCCAAATTTTCATCAATCTTATTTGGAGGTGAAGGAGGTTTATGATCATCAGAATTAGTAGAATCACAAAGCAAGTAAGGAAATGCACTAAGCAAAGACAATGTATCATCTGAAACATCTGACAACCATGTGCCACCCATAGTCTTCTCATCAAATATAGCATCACGACTAATGATAACCTTTTGAGTAGAAGGATCATAAAATTTGTAACCTTTGGAATGATTTGAATAACCAAGAAAAATAACCTTCAAACCTGGAGGATCCAACTTATGTCGAGTGTCCTTGGGCACATGAATATAAGCAATGCAGCCAAATGTGCAAAAGTGAGATACTGAAGGTGTCTTCCCTGTCCAGATTGTTATAGGAATTTTACCAGCAGGTGTAGTAGTTGGAAGATGATTTTGAATAAAAACGGCAGTTAGAAGTGCTTCAGTCCAAAAATTTCGAGACAAACCAGAGTGTATAAGCATGCAACGTATAGCATTAAGAATAGTGTAATTTTTGCGCTCAGCAACACCATTTTGCTGAGGAGAATAAGGAATTGTAAACTCATGATGAATACCTTGATCCTTACAAAAGTCATCAAATAGATTGGATACATATTCACCATCATTGTCACTGCGAAGCGTCTTTATAGAAAATCCAGTTTGAAGCTCCACACTTATCTTGTATTGTTTAAATATAGATAAAGTCTCAGACTTATGTCGAAGAAGATAGACATGTGTGTACCGTGAGAAATCATCAATGAAAGTTATAAAATATCGATATTGAGACTTTGAGGTAGGAAAAGGACCGCAAATATCGGTATGAACCAAATCCAAGAGAGCACAGGAATGTGATGAAGTAGAAGTGTGGAAAGGCGAACGATGGTGTTTTCCAAGTGCATAGTACTCACATATTCCCATACGTGGATGAGATTTAAGATCCATACCTTGCACAAGACCATGACGATGAAGATCAAGAATTTTGGCAAAATCAGAGTGTGCAAATAGTTGATGCCATAATTTGCAATCTTCATATTCAAGGGCACTAACAACATTTGCAATTGTATCGTTCAATGATAGCTCAAATAGATTACCATGTCGAGGAGCCACTGCTATAGTATGCCCATCTTTCTCTATACGACATTGATTATGATCAAAGCCAACAAACAAACCAAGATCAACTAGACGAGCAACAGAAAGAAGATTTCTTTGCAAATCTGGAACATGAAGAACTCCTCTTAACATTCTAGTGGATGAAACAGTCCCCAGATATAAATCACCCACTCCTTTGACTTGACAAGTCGTATCATCCGCAAGGTAAACAAACTTCTTAATAGGAAGAGAATGATAATTGTGAAGCCACTACGATTGGTATGTCATGTTTCCAGTGGCACCTGAATCAACGATGAATAGAGAACCATCATGAACATGAAGTGCCTTTTCTGGAGAGATATCATGATGGACAAAATTGAGCTCCTAATGAGTATAATCATCATCAGTTGTAGTTTGTTGAACAATATAAGCTCGAGAATATTCTTCATCATATCTGCGTTTAGAACAACGACGAGATGGATGATCTGTATGTGCACAATAATCACAAGGAGGAAAACTTTTGGACGAGCGAGGTTGCTTTGTAGTAACTCCATGTTTCTCATCATATTGAGGTGCCCAGCAATCAGAAGCCACATGGCCTTTCTTATCACAATAAGAACAATGTTTGTTAGGATAAGCAAGACGAGAAGATTTACTACCTTGATTAGGGCATCCACCCTGCTGAAAATGTAAAGCGCGACGCTTGCGAGCAATAAAAGTAGCATCAAAATCCCTTTGTTTGCGAGTGACCAAAACAGCATCAGATTTTTCCAAATGATGCTCATGACGTTGAGAATATTCAATAAGAGATATACATGCTTTGTCAAAGTGGATATCATCCTTGTTAGACAAAATAGTGATGATATTGTCATATAAAGGATCTTTGATGGTATGAAGAAGTTGAGTAACAATCTGATTTTTAGCAACAAGAGCGCCGGCAGCACCAAGTTGATTGATAATATCTTTAAAAGCCTTGATATGAGAGTGCATAGAAGTACCAACCTTATATTGAAGATTCTTCAAACAAGTTTGGAGACAAAATTTCGATGACCGATTTCTTCTCAAACGTTGAGATAAGATACTCCCAAATAGCATGAGAGGTTTCCAGATGAAAGACATCCAACATAAGTGAGTCAGGAAGTGCAGATAATATATAACGACGAGCTGCCTTGTTACTACGAATCCAATCAGTATGATCAATTTTCCATTTTTCAAATAATGGACCATCAGTAATCATAGAATTGTTATTCATCACATCAATAGGTTGAATTGGGCAAGACAGGTTGCCCAAAACAATATCAAATAATTCGTCACCTTCAAGAATTAGCATCATCTTTACTTTCCACCCAGGAAAGCCTTGTCCTTGGAAGAAGGGAACTGAACGTTGGCCAGACGGATGTCCGCAGATGGATGTCCGTTAACAATTACGCAATTGGCCATGCTTGTATGTCGAGAGAAAACAAATAAGATGAGATTGCAGAATCTGCAAACCATGATCAAGAAGAGCGTAGTTGAGACGCATGACAATCAAAATAGGGATATGCATGTAAGAACGACGAAAAGTATTGAGTGACTAAAAAGAAAGCCCAAAATAGAGAGGCGTAACGTGCAAGACGAGATGACGCATATAAGAGAAGTACTATTTCGGTCGAGCAAAGAACGTGAACGATAATAAAACATCGCTAAAAATAGCAAGATGTTTGCTTGTCGTAATCAACATCATTAACGAAGAGGAGCAATTAACAAACTGTAATTGGGGATTAACGAACTGTAATTAGAATTACAGTTTTAAATAAAGAATCGCAGATTCGAGCAGAATTGTTGTCTTGAATCCTGAACTGTCATAATTTTTGATCCAGAACTGCGATTGCAAGCGGTTTTGACAGGATTCGAGAGCACGACAAGAGCTATGCACCTAGACCTCGTTTTGTTTTTAAAGACTTCTAATTTGAACAAGTTCATGTATCAAATCATCACTTGTGCAAAGAATTCAATCAAGTATAAACAATGAAACAACTTATCTTCCTTATTGTTGCTACGCATCCATAGCTCTGATACCATGTTGAGAGAGAGAGAGAGTATGAGAGAGGTACACAAGACATACTCCCAAAGAATGATTCATATTGATGTAGAGTTAGTATATATAGGTGAGACCCAAGTCAAGTGAGAGATGATATATATAGTTGTAACAAAACATGCATCCATGATGCATCTAAAGTCTCATCTTTCTCTTTTTTCAAACAACCTTTAATAGGCAGATCATCAATGAAGTGCATGGTAAGCTCTCGAATAAAATCCCTTAAGACCTTGTTCATCCCATTCATTATATGTGCAACCGAATTAGTAGCTCCTTGTGGAAGCGTACACATTCGAAAAAGGCCAAAAGTTTTCTTCATCATATTCAAATCTCTACTCTCAAGGGAAAGCTAGAACTGGTCATACCCAGAATAAAGATCACCAAAAGAATAGATAGCACGTCCAGCAAAAGCTTCTACAAAATCATCCACAATAATTCATGTACCAGCATTTCCAATAGTGACCTTGTTTACTAGCTGTAAGTCCTATATGAATCTGAGTGTCCCATTCTTCCTAGAAACTGTGAACCATCTATTAGATATAGAGCTAAAGATGGTTCTAGAATTTCCATCTGGATCCGCTCCTTAAAAAGCTCCACCAATTTCGATAAGTGAGCCGTAGGCACAGGAATAGGCCATAGATTCCAAGGGGCATGTGGAATAGTAAAAATAACCATGGGGATCACAACCCTAGGATCATCACATCCAATCTCATGTGGAAAAAAAGCAAAATCTTTCCCATGTTTGCACAACATCTCTTCAAAAGATCTCACCCCTTATGGAAGTATAAAATATTCAGTCCCAATCTTTATCTTTTTCATTGTCTCAGCTAAAAACCTGTGACCAATACCAGCAGGATCTCGTAAAGGAGGTTGCATAGAATCTCTCCTAATCATCTTATCACTGTCCAAAGGTAGCGGTCCTACAACTGGTCTAACCTTCTTGTCAATTGTCTTATATTTTTTCTGAACTCTTGCTTCATTGCTACAACCTGCAAATTTCAATGCCCCTTGTTGAAAATACCCTGGTAAATACAAATTTTGTTGTGTATAAACAGTAACATCTAACTCTTTTTGTTGAAATATGTTACCAAATAATACTTTTTGCTGAGAATCCTCACCACCCAAATTCTCTTGAAGCATAAAATCAACAACTTCGCCATATGTCGCTAGAGAATGGGCCTATAAGACATGAAAACTCTTGACTGTCAGTATTCAGCAATACTGAAAGTTCTTCCATAGTATTTGAGCATGAAAGCCGATCATAGAGACCATTTACCCTGTCCTCTTTCTGCAAAACACTTGCAAGCTTCAATTCTTTTTCTTTTGTTTTCACATATTTCCTAGCAGCTTTAGGCATATTAGAAATATGCTAAAAACACAAAGTACTTTTAGTGGATACGCCATAGACACATGAGGAAAAACTGCCACTACTAGGAGGCGGAGAATTTTCCCTGACTCATACCACTATCATCTCACAAGACAGTGGTACCTAACAAAAATTCAGCTCTCCTCTACTGCTGAAAGAGGTGAATCCCTCAAAGAATCCTTGTTCTGCTAATGGTTGACATAAAGTGTCATGAATAGGACAATTCTCTTTCCATCCTTGCTTCGGATGTATAGGCAGACCCATCATCCAGAACCTTAGTCTCCATCCAAGACTCAACAATAAATGGTTGCCCCAAAATAATATGATAGGAACAAGAGTTCTGCACAAACAAATGATAAGACTCATCAACATCTCCAATAGAAATCTTTAAGTTTGGATAAGGAGCATACAAATCTTCTATAGTGTTGTTAGCCGCACGCATGTGTCAACCATGATCCACATCAACTAGCCATCTACTAGTATCATATAAACCTCACACCATGACATCAACCTTGGAGCCATGATCCAAAAGAGCAACAAAAGGAGTCTCTATCTCACCAATCTTGACTACAGTCTTTGTAGTTGCACGTGCTTAGTGGGTACAAGAAAAATGGCTACGAGGCACCAATCTAGGCGCATCTTCACTCTTAGCATACTGTAGGGGCTGAAGTAAAGGCTGAAGAGTCTTCTTGGATTGCATACATAAAGCTCCATCTATAGACTCCTCAAGAGCCTCCTCATTAGAATCAATCTCCTCAATCTGCAACCCATAGAGAATAGCTTCAGCAATAGCTAAAGCCTCTCGATGGATCATATCCTATATCGGCTCTTAAATAACCTATCATTTTCTTTTAATGATGTCGATAATAATCATGAAATTGTCTTTTGGGAATCTTCAAGACTTCTTCAAGAGTAAATTCAATTTTGTAATTAAGAATCCGATCCTCAAGTACATTTTTCAAGTCCATAGTCGTCTCAATGTCAGAAAGCAGCTTAAATCCACGTTACTTTTTCGGCTTCAGATCTTTTGTCTTTGGGGCTTTGGGATCTTCTTATACTTTTGGCTTCTGAATATCATCCATACTCTACTTTGGTTTTGAAGAAGGCTAAGAAGCTGTATCATTCCTCTTAGGAACCCTCTTCAAACCTTAAGGCTGATCATTATCTCTTTTCCACTTTTCCTCAACAAGCACATCAAATCCTTGAGATTTTTCCATATATGGATGGATAGAAAAGTCATCAACTTGATCATTCCATCCAGTCCCTTTTTTTATTACATCTCCTATGGCTAAAAGTTCAGATGATGAAGCTTTTCCTTTCTTCTCTTTGTGCACTGCATAGGACCATAAATAAGATTTATCCTTCGGCAACTGCTCCAACTGAAAACCATAGGTAGCAACTTCTCTTGCCGCCTCTCACATCACATGAGAAGAGTGTTAAAGAGACTCCTCCAATAATTTTTTCATATCACCCTTACCAAAATTTGGTTTAATGGGCTACTATGTATTCCTAAAACATATCATCTTGTCCTTTCAGACTACCAACTTTAGCCTTTTTGCCTCTTCAAAATCTTGGCAGTCCTTCCGCTCATGATTTGGACTATCACACCACATGCAATAGCGAACGCGATCATTTCTGTAAGAATTTTTAGGAGTCAAAGAAGTTGGGGATGAACTTGGAGTTAGACTAAGTGGCTACTTCTCCATTTTGGTCATCTTAATTTGAAGGTCTTTTAAGTTCTTCAAAATTTCCTCCACCGTATCTTCAATAGTTGATTTTGCAGATGATTTGACAACTACAACAGGAATAGGCATAGGCATAGAAGTAGTCATAGACACAAGATGAGAAATAGGAGAAGTAGTGGATGGTACAACAAGAGAAGCAGAAGAGGTCGTGGTGCGCAGATCGGTCACAGTATGCTCACGTAGTGAATCCCGGAAGGTCCCCAAGAACAATGAACTCTACCTTTTTGCACAAAAAACAATGTAAAAAGCATGAACGACAAGAGAAAGAGACCAATTGGGTTCAATCTCCCCCCATGCCTTGTGTGAGCGCTTCACAAAGCATGTATTTTATGTATATTTCCATCTTCATGCTCAATAATAGCCCAATTTACAAAAATATGACAAGCTTTTAGCTTTTGAGTTTGCCTTTTACAAAAATAGGAAATAAAGCTAATGGACGGTGCCCATAGAGTCTGGCACGCCCAATCTCAATGTCCCAAATAGAAATAACATATTCGTGCACATAGGCGCATATAAAATAATAATAATCGATGCCTCAATAGACATGACAAAATATAGGCGTGGCGCCTATCAAAATATAATCCATAGGTCGAATACTCGCTAAACTCCAATGCTTTCCTCCGCCACTGCTACTATCTCTACACATCAACTGAAGCATTCACAATCGTTAGTAAAATAATACAATTAAACCGACAAAAGTGAATACCTAGCAGTCTTCAGCTACATAAATAAATCAACTGGTTAGAAATAAATCCTAACCTTAATTTATTACAAGTGTGCACTCTAAACTCATAAACATTTATTAATTTAATATGTATTTTGCGGAATCACCCGCTATGGAATCACCCATGTACACACTAAATTAATGAAACGCCCGAAAAGGACAGGCGTCCCCATCAACTTCTCGCACAAAGAATCCACTTTGTGTATGAGCCCCGGTCATCTAAGTTTACGGAATCCACCGTAAAACCTCACGGAATCCACCGTGGAATATGCCTCCTGGCATCATACCCCCGGGGTGGGATAGCAATTGACCTCAATTGCTATTAGCTCAATGTGGAGCTAACAGAGTGGGGAAAGCATTTAAGTCTCTAGCGTGCATCCATTGTGCTTCCTCTACAGGATGGTTCTTAAATTTTACTAGATATCTAGAATACCTTCAGCCAGTTCTAGTGGTCATAAAATCAGTGTCTATGATAGCTTCTGGTTCAAGTATTTCAGTCTCTTCCTCTAATAAAGGTGGGTTTTCATAAACAGGGTGGACAGGTAATTGGCCTCTAAATGGTCTCAATAAGCTAATGTGAAATGTATTGTGAATTTTCTGATGAGATAGTAATTCTAACTTGAATGCATTATCATTAATTTTATGAATGATTCTAAATGGTCCATAGAATCTAGGAGCTAGTTTGACAACTGGATGTCTATCTACACTTTGCAGTCTACGTTTTTCTATTCTCAGCCAAGCATAATCATCAACTTTGAAATTCATGGCTTGTCTTTTCTTGTTGGCTTGTTTGGTATATGATTGCTGGGCTTTAGCAATCATATCCTTAACCTCATCAAAAATACTGTTATGCATACTAGCAATATCATCAGCACTCTGAATTTTATTAGACAAAGATGCAACAGGTGTAGATAATCTATATCCATAAATGACTTCAAACGGTGCTTTCTTTGTAGGTGTGCGGTGTATTGTTATATGCAAACTGTAATAAATGCAAATGAGTGTCCCATGTCTGAGGTTTAGAGATATTATATGCACGTAAAAGATCTAGAATGGTGCTATTTGTGGCTTCTGTTTGTCCATTTGTTTCTGGATGAAATGGAGATGAGAAATCAATCTTTGTGCCTAGATTAGCAAACAGTGTAATCCAAAAATTGTTAAAAATCTAGAATCACGATCTGAAATAATCACTTTTGGCAATCCATGGTTAGTAAAAACAGTTTTCAAAAACAATTGTGCTGCCTGTGATGCTGTTAAAGTTTTCTTACATGGAATGAAATATGCTTGCTTACTAAATCTATCTACAACTGTCCAAATCATGTCATGGTTAGATTTAGTATTTGGTAAACCAGTAATGAAATCCATAGAAATTTGTTCCCAAGGTTTAGATGGAATAGACAAAGGCATTAGTAATCCATACTGTTTACCATGATGTCTCTTAACTCTTTGACAAATCAAACATTCAGAAACGAAATTAGATACATCTGCATCCATATGCGGCCAATAAGAATTTTCAGTTAACATACGTAATGTAGATATGATACCTCTATGACCTTGATATGGGGGACAATGAATTTCATTCAAAACAAAAGATCGGAATGGAATAGTAACACACAGTCTCTTTTCATAAAACATAAATCCATCATTATATGACAATGAATCAACAGGAATGAAATTATTTTGTACTAATTTATTCCAATCAGAATGAAAAGTAATATCCTGGTGATATGTATCTTTCATAGCAATCAAAGAATCAAAAGATATGACAGAAATATTATGAATTGCAGGTCTTCTACTCAATGCATCAGCAACTACATTTTCTTTTCCAGGTTGGTATTGAATGATAGGATGAAAACTTTGAATAAAGGAAGCCCATTTGATATGACGGTCAGAAATTTGAGGTTGGCTAAGTAAATGTCTAATGCTTTGTTGGTCGGTCTTTATCATAAATTCTGAACCCATTAAGTAGTGTTTCCACTGTCTTAATGCTTGTACAACTGCTAATAGTTCTTTGTCATATGTGGAATATTTCAGCTCAGAGGGTTTCAACTTACAACTAGAATATGCTATTGGATGATTGTCTTGCATTAGTACGGCTCCTATTCCTGGTCCGCTAGCATCAGTCACAACTAGAAAGAATGGTCTATTAAAGTCAGGCAACTGTAAAACAGGGGCATTGGTTAATGCATGTTTCAATAAGTCAAAGGATTTCTGCTGATTTTCGGTCCATTGATAAACAATTCCTTTCTTGAGAAGTTTTGTTAATGGTAAAGCAAGTAATGAAAAATTACGTACAAACTTCCTATAGAAACTAGCAAGACCAAGGAATGAGCGTAACTCATGCACGTTTTTAGGAACAGGCCAATTCAATATTGCATCAATTTTCTTAGGATCAACTTTAATTCCTTCAGATGATACAATATGACCTAAATACTCAATTTCTGTCTTAAAGAATTCACTCTTTTCAGGATTTGCAAACAATTGATTTTCCTTCAATAACTGAAAAACTAATGACAAATGCTCATAATGCTCTTTCTCGTTTTGACTAAACACCAAAATATCATCAAAGAAAACAATCACACAATATTGATATTTCAGAAAGATACGGTTCATCATTCTACTAAAAGTGGCAGGTGCATTAGTCAATCCGAATGGCATGACTAAGAATTCGTAATGACCAAACTGGGTTCTGAAAGCAGTCTTAAATATGTCAGATTTATCTAGCCTCACCTGATGATAACTAGACTTAAGGTCAATTTTACTAAATATAGAAGATCCTTGCAGTTTGTCCATAAGGTCATCAACTCTAGGAATAGGATACCTATTCTTTACAGTGATCTTATTTAAAGCTTGGTAGTCAATACACATACGATAGGTATTATTCTTTTTCTTAACTAAAAGTACAGGTGCACCGAATGGAGAACTGCTAGGTCGAATCAAACCTCTATTTAGTAATTCTTCAACTTGGCTCTGGATTTTTTTTTGCTCTATTTGATTGTGCCTATATGGTGCTTTGCAAGGTGGTTGTGTGCCAGGTATCAAATCAATCTTATGGTCTTCTGGATGTGAAGGAGGTAAACCTAGTGGTAGGTCTTCTGCAAAACAGTCCTTAAAATATGCAAGAAATTCTTTATGCCTAGGGTGCATATGATTTTCCTTTGCTTGCAATTCATTCACCCAAATGAGATATGATTTACTACTCTTGCGTAATGCACGTTTTGCTTGAGTATGCGAAAGCAGTGGAAAAACATTAGATGCATGCATACCATATAATGTAATAGATTTTCCTTGAAAATTAATATTCATTGTGTGTGTGGAATAATCTATATCTGGATTATGCTGGTGTCGCCAAGGCATTCCTAAAATAATGTCACTCGACTGTAATGGAACAACTAAGAAATTTCTTCTTTCAGTGTATGAACCAATTTGAATCTCTAAATCTTGCACTTCCTATGTACCATTATACCTAGTACCTAAAAATGCAGCTTTTATGCGATAATGCGTAGGTACAGTCTGTAATTTCAATTCCTTTATCAATTTTGCTGAAATAAAGTCATGAGTACTACCGTCATCATGCAAGACAATCTTTTCCTTTCCATGCACCAAACATTTCATAGTCAATAATGAATGTGGAGTAGGCATACCTGGTAAAGTGTCGGAAATAGTAGTAGTGTCGTCCTCATCTTAAGTGAAATCAGGCATATCCTCATGCTCGTCTTCGTCCATGGCTCCAAGATAGTTGATATGTGTTGATGGCTTCTTTGAATGACAATTTGCTGCGAGATGTCCAGGCTGGTGACGTTTATAGCATACTATTGGCTTGGCTTTGGTTACATTATTTGCAATGGCTAGAAGTCTAGGTACATTTGGATTTGCTTGTGGAATAGGCTTAGGATTTGGATTGACATTGGATGGTAATGCAGGTGGTTTAGCCCAATTCTTGCGGAAAGATGGTGAAGAGAAACGACCTGGATTAAACCTTCTAAAATTGGAATTGAATTGTTTAGATCCATAATTACCATTGGCTTGGAATTGCTGTGGTCGTCTATCTCTACCGCATAACTTATCTTCAGTGTCGTGAGCTAGTGAGATGGCGTCTTCAAGGGTAGCAGGCTTGAACATGTTCACTTCAGCGTAGAAATGCCCAAGAAGTCCAGACATATACTTCTGATTATGTGTCGTCTCTGGTACGTCTTCAAGCATGCGTAGCTGTAGGAGTGCATTCCAAAAACGCTCTGTATACTGAGGAATAGGCTCACGATCCCATTCTTGAAGTAGATCCCATTGCTTGATAGCCTTCTCATGAAATTGCGGTGAAAGGAAATTCTGCATGAACTTCTTCTTGAAATCTTCCCAAGTAGCAGGACATTCTATGCTCTTGCGTACTACAGTCCACGAAAGTGATGCTCTGTCTACCAAATGATTAGTAACACACTTGATTTTATCTTTTTCTGGATAGGTTTCCTCATGGAAATAGTCATCAAACTGGCTAATGAATGATAAAACAGTCTTTTCTTCTCGTATGCCATTGAAAGTGCAAAATTTGAAACTTCGTTTACTTATCTTTGATTCCTTGCGAATGGTTTGAACTTCAAGAGTGGCGTCGATGGTACGTTGAATCAAATCTTCAGCTTGAGGTTCCTCTTTGTTGGTAGACGCTCTTTGTAATTTTGTCAATTGCGCTTGCAATGCTTGCCTAGCCCTTCGTTCTTCTTCCAATTGCATCATGATTAGATCCATCTTTTGTTCCATGGTAGGCTCAGGTAGGTCGTCTTCAGCCATAGGATCATCCATATGTGGTTCCGTCATCCTGTAAAACTCAAAAGACCTTTCTCACTCAAAATCAGGTTAGCGGGATGAGCGTAGCTCAAATTCGGGGTTACAAGGGTATGTGTTTTTTGGGTATTTGTTTCTCAATTTTCAGAAAATCTGTGATATTTCCTGCTTCGTATGCTGAAAATACTTCAGCGAACCTGCGTATGGGTAGAATACTTTGCCACGAACAACTTTGCAGTTCGGAGTTTCTGTGCAGGAACAACCCTTCTAGGAGTTTTGAGCACTAGTCAGTTCTGACTCCAGTTGACTAGTCTGACTTGCAGAGTTGCAGACTTAGGTGACTTGCAGAGTTGCAGACTTAGCCGACTTAGTGAACTTGCAGGACTTGATCACAGTCGACTTGCAGGACTTGATTTCGGTAGTGCAGGACCTGGAGTTTGGTGATTTGCTTGCCTTGTATGACTTGATGAAAGCTTAATGTCTTAAGCTTAATAGCTTAAGCTTAAGAAAGGAAGCTTAATGGAGCAGCATGGCGCAAATAGTGGGGGGGAGGGGGTGTTTTCTGCACGTCGCGCAATTTTCGGACGTCCTCTTATACCATGATGAGGATTTTTGTGAAGCTTTTGCAATTCCTTAAGCTTTTAAGCTTTATTACTAAGCTTTTGAAGAAGATAGTTATGGAGCTTCTTATTGTATTTCCACGACTTGTTTATGGAGATGATGGAGTGGTCCTCCGCTTGTACAGCCTAGTCCTTCGTGATCTGAGAGTAGAAACAGGGGTTCTTGATCGCCAGAAGTCTGCCTGTATCGACGGTTCGTGACGAGATTGACCGTAGAACCCGATCGTTCCAGGAGCTTCGCCTTCGCACGAGATGGGTAGCGATTGGAAGCTCTTCATCTCAGCTCCGCTCTGATACCACTGGTGCGCAGATCGGTCGCAGTATGCTCACGTAGTGAATCCCAGAAGGTCCCCAAGAACAATGAACTCTACCTTTTTGCACAAAAAACAATGTAAAAAGCATGAACGACAAGAGCAAGAGACCAATTGGGTTCAATCTCCCCCCATGCCTTGTATGAGCGCTTCACAAAGCATGTATTTTATGTATATTTCCATCTTCATGCTCAATAATAGCCCAATTTACAAAAATATGACAAGCTTTTAGCTTTTGAGTTTGCCTTTTACAAAAATAGGAAATAAAGCTAATGGACGGTGCCCATAGAGTCTGGCATGCCCAATCTCAATGTCCCAAATAGAAATAACATATCCGTGCGTATAGGCACATACAAAATAATAATAATTGATGCCTCAATAGACATGACAAAATATAGGCGTGGCGCCTATCAAAATATAATCCATAGGTCGAATACTCGCTAAACTCCAATGCTTTCCTCCGCCACTGCTGCTATCTCTACACATCAACTGAAACATTCACAATCGTTAGTAAAATAATACAATTAAACTGACAAAAGTGAATACCTAGCAGTCTTCAACTACATAAATAAATCAACTGGTTAGAAATAAATCCTAACCTTAATTTATTACGAGTGCACACTCTAAACTCATAAACGTTTATTAATTTAATATGTATTTTGCGGAATCACCCGCTATGGAATCACCCATGTACACACTAAATTAATGAAACGCCCAAAAAGGAAAGGCATCCCCATCAACTTCTCACACAAAGAATCCACTTTGTGTATGAGCCCTGGTCATCTAAGTTTACGGAATCCACTGTAAAACCTCACGGAATCCACCGTGGAATATGCCTCCTGGCATCAGGTCGTGGCAAAATAAGACATTGCTGATGGTGTTTGCATTCCATTCTGCAAGCGAGCCTTCCATCTCCACTTCTTTGTCAAAGTAGAGATCGCATCACAACATCCTGCCAATCTATCTTCAATCCCATAAGCAGCGTACGGTCTTCAAGAAGCTCTCTCGACTCATCCTAAAGAAGTGCAGGATCAATCGCCTACAAGAATAAGACCACTTTCTCCGACTTTAGACCTCTTTTATCTAGTGTATCCAACTGGTTATATCACTGTTCAAACTCTTGCAACAACTTAGAAGCAACAAGACCTCTGTTGGGTTGATAGACCCACTACGTGAATGTTTTCCACGTAGCACTATCATAATCCTCTCATCTTTCAGCACTTTTTTGAAAATATTCCACTTAGAGTCTTGCAAAAATAAATCTGTAACTCTAACATGCAAAATAGGCATGACAAGCCATAAGAAATAATTGCTCTAGTTGGTGGAACTCTGAAGAAGCGTATCTGGCTTTCAAAGGCTTTGATGTAGGCTGAAACGTTCCGGCTATCAAATAATTTGCACTTACTAATCAGAGCCTCAATTGCCTTGGTCGCACCACATGTATACTCTTGTTCTTGACATAACATTCGTTGTTGATTCAATTGCTACTAATGTAACTACTGTTGTTGCTGCATAGATAACTGCATCTGTTGATTCTGCATTATAATGGCTAAAGAAAGAGTTTGCAATAAAGTCTCCATCTCATCAGTCGAAAAGGAATAAGTAGTCGATGATGAAGGTGGATTTTTTGAAGAGTCTCCCATCTCGATGATCAAAAGCGATGCTTTCACATTAGGTTCACCAGATGTCGCATGGAATTTGTGCAAGGGTTCATGAAGTCGCTAGCTACAGGGACCCTTTGAGATGGGAGAATACAACGAAATAAAACTTATCCAAAAGAATTTTGAAAGAGAAAATAATTTCTTGATTTAAAATATCGGTAAGTTACATGTTCATAAGATTTTAATTTCAATTTTGATCATAAGAGTTTCACAAAAGACAAGATGAATTTTCAATCTAAGAGAGAAGAGAAAAAGGTAGGATGACAAATTTTATGGAAGAATTTCGAGGAGCACGAAGCTCAACTTAGAAGCCACTTCATGGAATTTGTTAACGACTTCAACATTAGGTGAGAAGCTTTAAGCTCAACTCAAGCAAATCTTCATAGCGACTCGCAATGATGGAAACTTTGATGTAGGCAAGGGACTTTAAGCTCATCCTCAAGCCTTCTCTTTAAAATTTGATGGCAATCTTTGAAAAAGACGACAAAATCACTCTCAACCTCAAACCTTACACACTTGTTTTGATGGGCCAATATATCTCCCTAAGAGCACCCTCTTATATAGTTTTCCAAGCAACGCATACGTTGATATGCTTTTAGCTTTTCAAAAAAAGCTTAAGGCTTTCTTACCTTAGCTTTTCTCTTTTTCACGTTTTTATTATTACATTTTCAAAGCTTGCCAAATCTGCACGCATGCCACAGTTGCCATGCCATGCGGTGCTCTGAATACTACTACAGCTTGTGGATGCCGCCGTGAATGCATGTCAAACTCGATGGTGGGCGGGCTAGAATTGTTCTTGTAAGCTGTGGAATCAAGAGAGTGATCGTGACTCCTTCTCTGTCCATGGGAAGACTGGCCTCTATGGCCATATTGCCAAAGACTGCGATTGCCGTAACCATACTCAGGGTTTTCGAAGTCCGGTGCAGTGCCACGCAGAGAGGCCTGAATCGTGTAATCCTACGAAGGATGTTGGAAGGGCTGTTCATCTCTCACATTCGTTTTGGAATAGCCTTTATTCTCTCTATCCTGGTGTGCTGTGGGGGCTTCGCTTGCTATTCCAGATGCCTCACGAGAAAGAGAGGATGTGGACATCCCTCTGAGAACACATGACAACCCATCTCTTGCGAGACGAGGAGGACTACAGTCATTGCCAACACGCACTCCCATCTTGCTTTTAGTAGCAGGTCGAGCACCTTCAAGTGCTTCCTGCCGAGTACCAACTTCTCCCATCTTGCTTTTAGTAGCAGGTCGAGCACCTTCAAGTGCTTCCTGCCGAGTACCAACTTCTTCACTTGGATCTGCTTGCTTGATATCAGGGAATTCATTCGCTTCTTTCTCCTCTTTTGGAGTGATTCCTAGCTCAGTCGAAACAGCATCAAGCTCTACAAACTCCTTTTTCAACTCCTTTTTTGACAACTGTCTATCAGGTTCAGGGGTAGCATAAACTGGCTTATGAGCCCTACAGCATAGCTCAAGTCAGGCCTAGTGATGGTCAAGTAAATCAAGCTGCCAACCATCTGTCTGTACATAGTCACATCCTCTACTTCAGCCCCAATGTTCATGTCTAGCCTGACATTCTGATCAAGAGGTGTATCCAGCGGTTTGCATTCAGCCATGTCATACTTCTTCAGCATCTCTATGGCATAGTGCTTCTGCATCAACCATAACCCATTGTCAGCTGGAATTACCTCAATGCCTAAGAAATATTTCAGTTCTCCCAGGTCTTTCATGTCAAATTCAGATTTCAGCATCTTCATTACATGCTGTATGCCCAAGTCATCATCACCAGTGATTATCAAATCATCAACGTATATGACCAGCACTACTAAACCACTGCGAGTCTTCTTTGTAAATAGGCTATGATCAGCCCTGCCAATAGCAAAACCCAATCTCTGCAAGTAGTTACTGATCCTAGCACGCCAAGCTCTCGGAGCCTGTTTCAGTCCGTACAATGCCTTTTTCAGCCTGCATACATAATGCTGAAAATCAGGGTGAACATACCCTTCCGGCTGAACCATATAGACATCCTCTGCTAGGTCACTGTTAAGAAATGCATTCTTAACATCCATCTACTGCAATTTCCAGCCTTTAGCAGCAGCCAAGGCAATCATAGTGCGTATAGTTGCCATCTTGGCAATAGGGCTGAATGTTTCCTCATAATCAAGTCCATACTGTTGGGCATACCCCTTTGCAACCAACCTGGCTTTGTATCTCTCCACACTGCTATCTGACTTGCATTTGATTTTGTAGACCTATTTGTAGCCAATGGTCTTTTTCCCTTCAGGCAGTCGTACTAAATCCCATGTTTTATTTTCAGCCAAGGCATTCATTTCTTCATCCATGGCTACACACCAATTCTTATCTTTTACTGCTTCAGCATATGTACTTGGTTCTTTGACCTCCATCACTTTTGTCATGTACGCAAAATGCTTTGCAGAGTAGCCATTGTATGTCAACCTGTCAACAGGGTATCTGACCCTCTGCAAGCGTCTAAGCTGCGGTGCACTACTCGATTACCCTCTCTCATGAGGCGGAATATACCTGCTCTGCCTTGTGCCAGGCGTATAGACAGTCCGAATACCAAGTTCGCTATCTAAAGTATCACCAGACTCATAGCCAGAAGTCATTCTGCCAGGTGTCATCATACCAGATGCATCCTCAATAACTTTCTCTTTTCCTTTGTTGTCCAAGACATCATGTCTTCCCCTCAATGACATACTGGTGTGAGTGGACAGCGATCTCCTCAATCTCCCTATCCATGGGGATACTGTCTGACTACGAGGTCCTGTCATAACAGTGCTCTGCTGTAAATCAATTGTAGAAGCATGAGTGGAAGGCAAATCCGCTGGCACTGCAAGTGGTGATACATACCAAGAACTCATCTCATCAAAGATAACATCCCTGCTTACCAAAGTCTCCCTGGTAGAGGGATCATAACATTTGTATGCCTTCTTCTCCTGCGAATATCCAATGAAAACACACTTACGTGCTTTGGGATCCAACTTCTTCCTTTTCTCATCTCGAACATGTACATAAGCAAGACAGCCAAAGACTTTCATGTGACTTACATCTGGCTTATAGCCATACAACTTCTCAAACGGTGTCATCTCATGAATACCTGCAGTGGGAGTCCTGTTCAAAATGTATACGGCTGTTATAACAGCCTCTGCCCAATAGTAAAGTAGCATATGCTTTTCATTCATCATAGCCCTAGCAGCTTCCATCAGAATTCTATTCTTCCTTTCAGCTACTCCATTTTGCTGCGGAGTGTAACTGTAGGTGAGCTGCCTATGAATGCCATTTTCAGCCAAGAAATCATCAAATTCATTTGATACATACTCCCCACCACTATCAGATCTCAAGCAAGAGATGTAGCATTCAAACTCCTTCTCAACCTGTGCTTTAAATTGCTGAAAGACAGCAAAGACCTCATCTTTTGTTTTCAATATGTAAAGCCAGGTATATCGATTGTAGTCGTCAATGAAGGATACATAATATCTGGAACCTCCCATAGATACATTATGAGCTGGCCCCCAAACATCAGAATGCATAACTGCAATGGACGTGTACTCTGTCGTACATGCCTGACAAATGGCAATCGTGACTGCTTACCGAACTGGCAAGCCTCGCATACATGACCAATATCTGAATATTGGAACTTCGGTAACCTTGTAACCAGCTGTTTCTTTTGCATAATTTGCAGCCTTTGCAAATTGACATGCCCCACTCTCTTGTGTCATATTTCCAAATCCCTAACAGTGCCAGAACCATGGGCAAACATAGCCGAATTCAGCTCGGCAAAGAAGAATCAAGAGTAAACATTCTGCCATTCCTGTGACCACGAGCTATCAACTTGTAGCCATTGCCAAATTCTTCAATAAAGCATCCATGCTTATTGAATCTAACCTGCAAGTTCTGCTCCCTCATCTGACCAACAGATAACAAGTTCTTCATAATTGAAGGGACATGCAATATACCATGCAAATTTTTCTTTCTGCCATTATGGACCACAAGAGGCACTTTTCCTTTATGCTCAATGCTATGCTGCGTGTCATCACCTGTGCATACATAGCCATGCTTTTCAGCCACCATATCCATGAACCAATCCCCGTGAGGGTTATGTGATTCGACGCCCCCGAGTCAATGTACCACACTGCATCATCAGATGATTTTTCAGCAGCCTTATCTTTGACATACTGCATGGCAAACAGTCTATCACCAGAGTCATCTGCCTGATTGGACGTAGCATAATGTCCATGCTGCTTGCCCTTCTGGTTTCCCTGCTTCTTCCAGCAGTCCTTTGCAATATGCCGATACTTTCCGCAGTAGTGACAATCCTTATCTTTATTTGGATTGTGTGACTGACGCTGATACTGCCATGATCCTCTGCCACGGGAGTTAGATCTCCCCTTGCCTCAAAAGTTTCCACCACCTCTTGCATTTGATGACTGTTGATTGCTATTACTATAGGATGCATTCTGCTGGCCTCCTCTGCCAGATCCATAGCCTCTACCACGGCTACCACGACCACGCTGATTCGAGTAAAAAACTGCATCCTTATTCTTTGAGTTGCTTGACCCTGTAGCTAAGCCAAGCTTCACCTCTTCATGAATTAATAATGCAACCAGCTCATTAAAGTCAGGCATCTCAGCCTGCACAGATACTGAAGTGTCAAAAGACTTGTACTCCGGACCCAAGCCATTTAAGGTCACTGCAACCATATCCTCATCTTCTACCTGTGAGCCAAGAGATGCCAGCTGATCTGCTATTGTCTTAACCTCTGTGACATAATCTTGTATGGATCTGTTCTTCCTCTCCATGTTATTGAATTTCTGCTTCAGTTGTATCTTTCTTGCACTTGTAGTTGTGCCATAGTATTTGACCAATATATTCCATGCATCTGCTGGGGATTTACAGTTCATGATCTGCATCACCATAGCATCCAAGATACATAATGACAACCAATGTAAAACTCTGCGAGCTCTTTCCATCCAAGCTCGATGCGCTCGTCTTTGATCAGCTGTAGGATTCCTATCTGGAACTTCAGGTTCAGCCTCAAAACCTGTCACTAAGTCCCAATATCCTTTGCCTATCAGAAATTTCTCCATGCGGAACTTCCATATTGCATAATTGTTGCTATCAAGCTTTTCTCCCACAATCTGGGTTACATTATCAGTTCTATCAGCATTTGCCATGTTGCAGACCTTGCCTGACTACCTGCAAACCAAGATCTTCTGAATAGTTCAACTTCAGCCCGGAACTGTTTATGACATTTTTTTGTAATTAATTGCAGTAAAAAACCAGGGTATTTCAGCCCACTGATAGTCCAAAACAGCTCACACCAAGTGGCTTAACCTGTGAGTAAAGCAATCAATGCAGATACTATGTATTCACTTCGGTTTGAACTCCTGCAACCTCACTGCCAGGGTACATACATGCAGTCTGAAAACTCTAATTCTATGAGTGACCAGCAGTGATTTCAAGCCCAAAACTGAGTGATATACATGTCATATATGTCCCAAACCTTCATAGACATCTGCTAATACATGTAGCAATCTGAGCATAACCAATGGGGCACAAATCAGTGCATAGATAGCAGGTATAAGTATCAAGTCTTCTACTTACAAATTGCAATTAGCAACTTCTCAGTAAACCAAAGTCAATCCAGCTCCAAAACAGCCTCAAATCATGTTAGACATTCACTTTGGATTGTTAGGTTCAATACATGAGCATTCGGGTAACTATAGGCATCCTGTCTTCATGAATCCAATTCATAGATTGCATTTACTACTTGCAACCACTGAGACAATGTCACTGCAATAATCACCAGCCTTAGACTTCAACTTCCATGATCCTTTGATGCTCAACCCAATCCATAAATCTTCAGCATACATATCCCATGTCATACATATGATAAATCCCAGCCAAGTGTCATGTAATGCTTCGGTGAAAGCTAATGCTTGCTGCCCACTGTTCTAAAACAGGTTTCCAGCCTGTTTACACTTCCAGATTTGAGTACTTCCTTCAAGAAATTTCAGCTCAAAGGCATGAGAACTGATACATATGTCTTCCAAAGTGCTCCTTGGCTCCAATGAGGCCCATAAACCATATCAGAGAGCTTCAAGCTCCAATTTAGTTCAAATACAAGCTACCCTATCACTGTTTACAGCTGAGCTGCTGTTATTTCAGATCTGTAGATCAGATCTGTAGCTCATAACTGAGCATACATCCAAGTGATAGCATGCCAAGACCTTCAACCACCTTCCAAGATGTATAGGCAGGATGTAGATTACCTGAGGAGCTGCAAATGCCTTGTATTGCAGGTGAATATCCTTCAGCCACAGCAGGCGCAAACATGCAGACTGGCCAGATCTGTGCTACTGCACATCTTGCTTATTACTATAATAATAATGCACTCACTGGTGCTCAATCAGTCCTTAGACTCCTCAGCAAGCCACAGCTCCTGCTTCAAGCAATGAGACTCCAATGCTTCACAGTACATACCTCTGTGTGACCATTGATGGAAATGACAGTCAGTCCTCTTCTTTTTCCAGCCCTTCAAGTCAATCTTCAAGTCTTCTTCTTCAGTGCATTCCACCAGTGAGCCCATTCATGGCTCTGATACCATGTTAGATTTCATGGAAGCAAGAAGGAGAGCAACACGGAGTGAAGCAACATGCTTCCTCTGTCTATTCTTCTTCTTATTCATTTAGCACACCCATAGTGCATATACAACCTAAGGTCATAAAGACCATTCACACTAGAAGTAACACCGACTTATTTAATATACCTAACTGATCTAGCCAGACTAGCTGAAATGCTCAATAGAGACACAGATCAAAACTGCGGAGTATGACCTGGCCTATGTAGCTCCACCAACTTCCTATAGGGTGTTGACCACCATTCGTAATCGACCCTTTAAAGATCATGTCAAACGACACATGTATTTAGATTGCATTCTCACTGAGGAGGAGCTACACATTTGTAGCCGAATCAACTTGGATGACTTCCTCACGGATGTTCTCACCTACATCACTCAAGTAGGCATTCGTCCTTATGTCATGTATTACTATGCTAATCTAGAATATAATTCGAACTTCTTTGATTGACTCATGAAAAAGTAAGACCTTGCAACCAAGTGCTGAATGCCCTTGACCTCCCAAATGTTAGTCCTAGGAAGGATTCTTCTTCCTTCCTGAAGGGGAGGGGATAAGGTGAAAAAAAGAATAAAACTCAAAAGCAAAGGGAAACAAATCAAAACCGGTTCATGATTAAGAAAAAGGGTCATAAAATTTGGGATGTGTGGACTGCTTGAGGGAGAAGTTTAATCCTATAATTAAGCATGCTGATTCCTCAAGCATGTGATCTTTTTTCTCAACAAAAATTTGTTTTGAAAAGCACTAATGGTGAACATGGATTCATGACAGGCATCCAGTATGGCAGGCCAAGAAAAAGCCAACAAGTTGTCCTTTTAAGAAGAAGAGTAGGAAAAATATGGCCTTGCTATGGAAACAAGGACCTTTAACCAATTTAAGTTTAGGCATGTCTTGAACTCAGAGGATGTTGCCATGGAGGAACAACCAATGAAGCAGATTGTCGAACAATGCCATGTGCAAAAGTACATGGAAGCAATTGGCCAAGCTGTCAACAAATGAGAAGTGTGTGTAATGTCTTCGCACATTTGGTAGAGACTATGACACTGTGACAGTCTAAAAGAAAGAAGAAACTCGCCAAATCTAGATCAAGTTAACCCCAGAGTTGGTGGAGAATGCATTGGGCCTACCCAATAAGGTGGAAAGGCGACCGAGGAGAGATGTGTACGCCATGTAAGGAATGGACAAGGTGGCGGTCCAAACAAATGATGGCATTAGCAAACATCCTTGACCCCAAAATCCAGCTCCAAGCCAAAATGATGCACATGCCATTCTCTAGCCATAGGTACAACTCAATAAATGAGCAAAATCAATGTGCCTATGGTGGAGAGCATTGTAACAAGATCTCTTGACATAGTGAACCTAAATGACTTTGTGTGAAAGACCATTGCGTCTTCAACAAAAGCATTGAAGACCACTAGAAGGAGATTCCCTTGGTACTAAGGGAAAAAGAAAAGCATCATCCTTAAAGGCCTCTACCATCAGATTTGATGGGGTCTTGATGCCTATAATAAGCAAAGCATTGGGGAAAGGATAGGGTGAAGAAGAAGAAGTCAGAGAAACACTAGAAAGGTCACCTCCTCACCACAAACAACGGCCACACTCTAATGAAAGGATGGTGAGTGAGGATAAGGAAGGAAAATAAAAAATGCAAAGTAGCCAATGAAAACCCCAAAAACCAAAGAAGAAGGATTTGCAAGAGAAGACTGAGGAGAAAAGAAGGAAAAAAGAAAAAGTTAACTTACAAAAAGCTAAAAGAGATTCTAAGAAGGAAGAGGAAGAGAGGAAGAAGAAAGAAATGGAGGAGTCAGAGAGATTGGAGGAAAAATCAAGAAAATTTGAGGAGGAGAGGAAAAGGAAGGCAATAGAGGAAGAGGAGGAATTGAAAAGGAAGGAAGAAGAAGACATATATTTGGCAACACATGTATCTATAGAGCAGTTATGTAGATAGGACAAGTTGGATGCCATGAGCTTGTCTAGAGATGAACGCCCAAGCTCAAGCACACAAGTGCCAAAGATCACGTCAACCGGAGTGAAAGAAGGCAAGGGAAACACCCCAATCAAACCCATCCCGGCCCTACCCTCATAATGCCTACCACTCCCACAATCATATCTACACCAAGCTCCATGGCCAAAGTGGATCCTACCAACCTCATGGACTAGGTACAATACTTTATCAATAGGAAAACAGCCCAAGAAATGGGAGAAGGTACCCCCATAATAGGAACTAAAAGACTAGAAGTAGCAGACACGGAGTCTAGGAAACATCCCAAGAGATAGAAGAGGGAAACCTCCATTCCCACGACAGAGCTGCCACGTGCAGACTATGATGACTATGTCAAGGAGCTCCTATCGCAACTCGAGAAGCCAAAGGAAGATAAGAAGATGGTAGTGCTGACTTTAGGCACAAAAGGAGGCCATTGCTGCATCATGATTAGAGAAAACTTGTCAAGTAGTCATGTGCCAAAGGGAGATACGTGACTTGAAGGAGTAGTTGCTAGCCAAGAAGAACGAGGCAAAAACCGAGTAGTAGACAAAGCTAGACGAAGAGATTCAAGCCCTAATGAGCAAGTTTGCAGATGCGAACCCAAACTCTGGGTGCCATCCTTGGCCTTGAAGAGCAACGAAACTATATATTGCAAGCAGGCTCGACTCCATAGGAAGTCCATGCACTAGGATTCCTTGAGGGGGCACAACAATTAGGCCAGCAATTAGGACTCCATAAAGAAGCAATTAGGCCAGTAAGAAAAAGAGGCCAACAATTAGGACTCCATAAAGAAGAAATAACGGATTGCACACATGGCCCTAAGAGCAAGCTTGCAGATGCGAACCCAACCTCTCGGTGCCATCCTTGGCCTTGAAGAGCAACAAAACTATATATTGCAAGCAGGCTTGACTCCATAGGAAGTCCATGCACTAGGATTCCTTGAGGGGGCACAACAATTAGGCCAGCAAGAAAAAGAGGCTAGCAAAAGCTTTGACATGGAACCTCATGAAGAAGAACTTGTCCCATAGCCTCCTTCCCCATGCCTAAAAGAATAGGAGTAGAAATTATATACCTCTACTGAAAGAAAAGTGGAGCTTAAGAGAAAGAGGCAATGGATGGTGGAGCAAGCAAGGTAAAGATTGAATGCCAAGTCGATAATGTTGCTAACTGCACCCATCCTACAAAGCCAAGACGACGGCCCAACAAGCTTCAATGCCGAACTTGTGATCTAAGAGCAACATTAGACTGCTAGAAGGCCATTCGACTTTAATTTCTGATTCCTTGCCAACTTGTACAGAGTACTACCAATCAAGGTGATGGAAGAAGTGAGTAGTGTGAAAAGCCAACTAGGAGAAAAATGAACCTCAAAGAGAGAGCAGAATCCCACCCTTTGGGGGACCAAGGACACAAAATTTTGGCAAGATAAAGTTTTTGAAAAGCCCAAGACTGTAAAGGGCTATGAGTGTCAACCCACATGGAGGAGGTGCATTTTTATGTGAACATGGATACTTGGGTTGGCTTTTTGTAATATCCTATCCTTCGAGAGAAATAATCCAACCTTCATGCCATATGCGAGAAGGGTAGAAGTGGATTTTAACCCAAGCGTCCATGGTTGGTACGATTTTCCATGGATCTATAACATCAATGCTACTAAACCCAAAGAGGCCATTGTTTTCATGTCAGAGGACCTATATAATTCAATAGGTTGCTTCATCGATGAATTCTCTTCCTATCTTGATCTCGCCTTCATTACGACCTGTAATTACCTTAAACTACTTAGGATACTACTTAGAGAGAATTCCATGCCACAAGAGCATCGCCTTATACCCCTGTTTTTTGATCCCAATTGAATAGACAGTTGCACCATGGCAAAATTGATTATGCAAGCCGCTCTACTTCGTTCATTTTTCTTAGCTCTCCTGGAAGATATGAATGATAGTCACTTCACATGTTGCAATCATCCATTTATTTTCACCACCACTCTCCAAGTATACCTGAACCTTAGAGGGTACATGTAGAGCTGGTAATTCCTTCATAAATCTTGTAAGCCCCCGACTCGACCCTCTCCGAAACGGTGTTGCACAGAATTTGCGCAGGGGTTCTTGAAGTCACTCACCACAAGGACACTTTGAGATGGGAGAATACAACGAAATAAAACTTATCTAAAAGAATTTGAAAGAGAAAACAATTTCTTGATTTAAAATATCGGTAAGTTATAGGTTCATAAGATTTTCAATTTTGATCACAAGAGTTTTGGAAAAGACAAGATGAATTCTCAATCTGAGAGAGAAGAGAAGAAGGTAGGATGACAAATTTTATGGAAGAATTTTGAGGAGCATGAAGCTCAACTTGGAAGCCACTTCATGGAATCTGTTCACGATCTTCAAAAATTAGGCGAGAAGCTTTAAGCTCAACTCAGGCCAATCATCATAGCGACTCGCAATGATGGAAACTTTGATGTAGGCGAAGGGCTTTAAGCTCATCCTCAAGCCTTCTCTCTAAAATTCGATGGCAGTCTTTGAAAAAGGCGAGGGATTCACTGTCAACCTCAAGCCTTACACACTTGTTTTGATAGGCCATATCTCCTTAAGAGCACCCTCTTATTAGTTTTCCAAGCAACTCATACATTGATACGTTTTTAGCCTTAAAAAAACTTAAGGCTTTTATGCCTTAATTTTTCTCTTTTTCACATTTTTAGCATTACATTTTGAAATCTTGCCAAATCTGCACACATGCCACAGTTGTCATCTTGTTTTTTTTTAATGTTGTTATTAGGTTCGGCTGGGCGGGGCCATATATGCACTTGTGCTTTGAATTCACTACAGCTTGTGGATGCCACCGTGAATGCATGTCAAACTCGGTGGTGGGCAGGCTAGAAATGTTCCTGTAAGCCATGGAATCAGCAGAGGGATCGTGACTCCTTGTTTGTCCATAGGAAGACTGGCCTCTACGGCCATGTCAAAGACTGTGACGCCGTAACCATATATGCTCTAGGTTTTCGGAGTCCGGTGCAAGGCCACGCAGAGAGGCCTGAATCCTGTAATCCTGCGAAGGATATGGGAAGGACTATTCATTTCTCACAGTCGTTCTGGAATAGCCTTCGTTCTCTCTATCCTGGTGCACTGCAGGGGCTTCGCTTCCTATTGCAGACGCGTCATGAGAAAGAGAGGATGTGCACATCCCTTTGAGAACACAAGATAGCCCATTCTCTTGCGAGACGAGGCGAACTGCAGTTATCACTGACACACACTCCCGTCTTGCTTTCAGTGGGGCAGGTCGAGCACCTTCAAGTGCTTCCTGCTGGGTACCAATTTCTTCACTTGGATCTGCTTGCTTGATATCAGGGAATTCATTTGCTTCTTTCTCCTCCTTTGGAATGATTCCCAGCTCAACCAAAACAGGATCAAGCTCTGCAAACTCCTCTTTCAACTCCTTTCTTGACAACTATTTATCAGGTTCACGGGCAGTTGGTGTAACTGCAGGACCTACTTTCACGTCGGTTGCCACTAGTGTTGCCTTAATCTCTGTTTCTTGCTCATCTTCACTATCTTCATCCAGTTCCTCAACTTCATCTCCTTCACAATGGGCGTGGAGGTAAAGAGATAGTATAGAATATCAAGACAAAATATTATAAAAGAAATTTCCAAACATGCGTTAAGCCAACAACTAGCAAGAGAAATCCTTTTGTAAGCCAAGGGTTAGTATAGGAAGCACAACCGGTTTTGCATCCCCTTATTCCCTTGTTTAGGGTTTCCCTCAACCGGTTTTGCATTATCTTTGTCAACCTCTTTAGCTTTTTGGGCTCTTGTCACATCTCTTAAGTTAGAGGTTTCAGCATCATTGACTCGTACAACCTCAATAAGACTGACTCCATTGCCTTGTGGCAACTCTTCTATAGTTGTTTTTCCCCTCTGCAATATTTGTCTTGGTGCATCATTCTGCTACAAGTTATTTCCTTGCGCTCTATGATTCATTGGGCCCGGCTGTTTACTCCCTTGTTAGAGAGAACTAATCTTACTCCAATAGGTAGCAGCTAAATGGACCGACTTCCCACAAATGTCACATTTCACATTTGGACAGTTTCGGGGAAAGTGCTGCCCACCACACCACTTACAACTGAATCTTGAGGGTCCACCCTCTTCAGGGCGTCGACTCCCTATCAGATTTTGTTGCTTCTAGAAATTAACGTCGACAGCTATTTGTCGATATTGTTCGGAAATCATGTCGGTATAACGCTTCATCATATCCTTAACTTCGCCCAAGGACATTAGATGCACTCGACTCATAGCCTCAATCATCGACCCGTCGTTCTATTGGCCTAACAATTTGATTTGGCATTGGTTGTTGACCCACAGGAACAACATAAGAATTCAAAACTTAGCCTCCAACATTTGGTGGAGCCAATTGACTTGCCATAGGCATAGTCACACTGGGGGGAGCTGGTAGCAAGGGTACATTCTGAACCATACTTCCTCTCCCATTAGGGTTAGTCCTAGGCATCCCTTGACTCCCATTCGTTAATGGTAGATTGCCTCCAGGTACTAAACCTGCATTAACATTCATTCGAGAGGAGTAGGCCGTTTGTAATCGTGCTTCTACTCCCTCTTCCCGCGTAATAGCGGTGTCTATATCTGCCAAGGCCACACTGCTCAATTGCACTTGGATATTAAAATCCAACACATGCAAAAAGTATTGCAATTGGGCAGCCGGCGGAATAGGAATGTAAGTTTGTAACTTACGAAATACTTCCTTCAACTTCTTGGCATATTCTTTCACATTCTCATGAGGGTCTTGGCATGTTACATTCAAGACACGTAACCAATATTGGCCACCTCTTTCAGGGGCATATTCTCCTCGAAAAGCTGCATAGAATTGATCAATTATGGTTATAGTTCGAGACTCTATGCTGTGATACCATATCGCAGCCCTTCCTTTTAACGTCATATTAAAGAACATCATGAGATGTCCCTCATCTTGGATGCGATAATTGAATATCAATCTTTCAAATTCACAAATATGAAATTCTGCATCCTCTTTCGCTAACCCATTAAAAATGGGCAAGGGAACTCCTAAAGCTGGTAAATCTGGCGTCCCTGCAGGGATTGCGATTGGTTGTACCATGGTGACAATTGGATTGGCAATGGGAGTTTGAACTGTCCGAATCACACCCCCACTTGAAGTGGGTAGACTTGGTGGAAGAGAAGAAGAACTTGCGCTTCCTCCAGCACCTAACTGACTATGTGGAGCAGTTGGGTTACTAAGACCACTGCCTCTTATACGTACTGGGCTACTCCTTTGAGGAGAATAACGACTTACGATCTCTAACCGCCATCTAGCCCTCTCATCACGTTTTGCTTTTTGGATTTCCGCTTGACGGTCCTTGTCAGAGAACATAAACCAACTTCCTTTTGGTCCCTAGAAACCCTAGATCCGAAAACCACCACTTATAAGTGGCTCCCAGCAGACGCACCACTAATGGGACCTAAAATGGGCCGGCACTGGCTATAGCACTAGCCGAACCTCATGCTCATGGCACACAAACACCCTCACGGCCTCGCGGACCAGGAGCGTCAATCTAATGCTAAATGACAAATTGCCCTAGAGCTTAATCTATGCGTTTATAGTTTATAGTCCAATGTTTTCCTAAAACTCCTCAAATGGAGAACCCAAAGTACATAGGCACAATGCCTCGTCACACACACATAGGAGGCACTCCACTAACCAATAGTCGGAGCCCCACTGCAGCTCTCCTACATCGCAGAGGGATTGGCACTTTGATGCGCTGCTAAACATATAGAACATTTCCACAGATACTCCTCTCAAGGTACAGATATTTTACATTCCAGGATGTACCATTCCTCACTATAATTTCCCCTTAGGACCCAACCACTAACCTACAGCTTAGGACTCCTCTCACACTCGTCGTTGGTCACAATCTAAGAAAAACAGGTGCCATGCATCCAGGAGGTTTTTCTAATATCTTTTAATTATTATGATTAATGTAAATCGTGTATGGCTATATACTCAGAAAAAAGAAAGATCAAGATCGTGCATGGTGCATAAAGCATTCTTTCCATGAATTTTACTAGTGCGTGCTGCGTTGAAAGGAGGCATCAAGCCATATGCTCATGCTACCATCCTTTTTATTCAAACCGGTTCCTATATGCCAAGCGCAATGCATAAATCAAATCTTTTCTTTATCTTTCAGCATTTTAGCCCCTCTTCATCCAACTCTTAGCATTTTGCATCATTGATCGGTTAGATAGGGTTTCTATGCATTTCTCCCTTTTAAAAGAATAATAAATATGCATAAAACATAAAAATGGGAGACAAACCAAGGCCAACCTCATCACAAACATAAATATAAGTTTTTCTAATTTTCCTGAGCCCATTTTCTATTTTTTCCTAATTTTAAACCCATTTTTTCATATTTTTAGGTATTTTTTTCTATTTTTCCTTGGATAAATAATGACTGAAAATGAAAATTGATTGTGGCCTGTGGACCTTAGGTTTATTGACAGTAAAAACTCAGATTTAGTTGGTGTGACATATCATATTTCTCATTTATATAGCAAAACCCCCAATTTTACCCTTAAAACGCGTGTTTTTCATGTATTTTGACACTAATTCCGGTCATGTAGCCTTATATTTTCTGATTTTCAGGTTGCAAATAGTTGAAACTCATGGCAAACAATATCATAATGAACTTTCATCCCATATGAACAAGATTTCATAAAGCAAATTGCATAAAAATATCATTTTCCTTTGTAAAAATAGCATTACCGCTTATTTTCGGGTTACGATTTCTTGTTCTTGGTTATAGGACTGATTTTCAGCATGCATTTAATGCTCAGCATCTTCAAGATCAGTACTCTTCAAGTCTTCATCCATCCGAAAGCAATCTGGTCTCATCCGGAGAAGCTTTCCTCCACCATTCTTCATTGTCTTCTTCCATACAAGAACAGCCCCTTAAGGGAGAGAGAGGGAGGAGAGAGAAAGACAAAGATCAGAAATCTTCATCCAGGCCATCATTGCGCGAGTGAGAGGTGGCGATATGATCAGCAGGAAGAAGGTAGTCATGCCCCATGATCAAATGGGGGGGTTGTGTGCAGGCTGCCATCATGAGAGAGAGGAGAGAGGGCGCAATTTTCGGACGCTAATGGCGCCTCCTCTCTCAACATTTTTTTTGGCATCTCTTGCTTCCACACTTTCATGTGACATTTAAAATTTGGGCTCCCAAAGGTCATTAGCCCATTTTGCCCAAATTTTGTCCACCCCTTCGCATCTTGATCGGTTCCTTGGCCATTTCCCTGTCCGGGCTCCAAATCGAGCTCTGAAAAATCCTGGGCGTCCGGCTTGACATCCCGCATTGGCTGGAAACTCCTAACAACCCGTATGACAGTCTGAAAAATAATCAAAAATCAACAAGTGTCACTCCGTTGGTGCCTTTTAATAGTCGTATTTCACTTAGTACTTAAAATCGTCCTAGCTGGAGCCACTGCCTTCGATGTTGAATATTTTTTCCTTAAAATCCAGATTTTTTGGCAAATTTTAGGCACATCTCGAGCTCAAAACTCCGCTCTCATTGGCGACCACGGGATAGGGCGACTGAGCCCGTTGAATCCCACAACAACAGATCTGCACAAAACAACCAAAGGAAGCATGAAGCTGATACAAAATAAATACACACTAAAACACAGCACAATGCTCACCCTACCCCTTGACAAAACCAAGGCATAACATCCACAAGGAGTAGACCTAGCATAATCTGATAAAAGGTCCGAAGCTAGTCACTAACCGACTGCTCCAACACGACCAAACTAAAAAGAACTATCAAAGAGGTTGCCCTAAGTAGTGGTCTGAACTAGCTACCTAACTAAGGACAACACAACCAGGAGCTCCTACTAGGTGAGGACTCCTATAGCCTGATCAAGAAGTATTTTCTTACAGTACATTTCTTCTTTTAGGGTTTTATCCTTCTATACTCGAGTATGTAAAAAGGAGGGAGCTGAGCGTAGTGACCCAAGGAGAATAAGGCATCGGCCTCAGGTCGTGTCTCGATACTAAAGAACCTACCAAGTCCTCGCAAGGCGACACTTAATCCTTTCCTGGTGCTCACTTTTATATTCTCTCCAACCGTCCTTACTTTCTTCTTTTCCAGCAAGAAGCCACCCCTAGGAAGACAAGGCATCGGCCCTCTGACTCGTCCCCAAGAACCTACCAGGCCTTCGCAAGGCGATGATCAACTGCTTATAAATTTCCTTTCTTTTCTTTTCTATTTTTATAGGGGGCTACCCTTTTTACACACCTTTGTATATATTTATTTTCTTTAGGGATATTCAGGGTTTCTTTTCTCTTTAGCATCATTATTTTGCTTCTAGCAGGCTGCTCTAACTACCTCACAACTAACAAGAACTCCTAGAATGGCTGCCTAGCAGGCTAGCAAAACAGGGTCACAAGGACTACTGCCTAAAACAGGTCTTTCAATGTCTGGCAATGTCTTTACAAGAGGCAACGACTACTCAGACCTCCCTCAGACATACCTAACCTAAACCTGGAACTTCATGCCTTCGTTGCAGGTCCCCAACAAGAAAAAAAAAATCCCTTGCAAGTACACAGACACAAATAGCATAAGGCACGGCATTCATAAAGGAGAAATATCTCCTGGATAGGGCCACGAGAAGCTTCCATGCAACAAAGGCTCTTTCCAAGCTCTTCTTTGAAACCTGTCTAGTATAAAACTAAAACAAGAAACCATTAACTGCACCTGCACTAAACAGACAATTGGCCCTCTTGGCCTAATGAAATAAAACACTTCACTACAAAACTTAATCGACCCTCTTGGCCTAATGAGATAAAACATTCAAAACCTCGCAAAACGGGCCCTCTTGGCCTAACAAGATCAAACAAAATAGCACTTACACATCCCTCCCCGAAATAGCACAAATATATAATAATAGGCTCATTTCCAAGGAGGAAAAATAGGCTTGCAGCCCTAAACTAAATGCATAAGGTTATGACCCATCTCTTCTGCATATATAGCAAGAGGCATACGCATAACATGTTGTCTAATCAGCCTATGGGTCCAAGATAATAACGGTAGATTGGTCTCGGCTACTCTTTGCATCACCCATATCAACCATCGTCTGCCATATATTGCATGCTCTGATAACATTCCCCACAAACGACCGGGTCCAGTTTAATCATTGATAACAATATCCAAACTAGGACCACAATTGAAGAAAATGTCTTCTTCATGAGCAAGATTTGCCAGTGAATCCGCAAACTGATTCCAGTAACGTGGAATCAACTAAAAAGACACTCTCTCAAACTCCTCAAGTAGGGTCATAGTAGCTCGATGATACATACAAAGAATGAGATTCCGCACTGTGTATGTCCCATCTAGCTGATTCAGAATCAACTGGGAATCCCCTTTTACTAACAATCGCCGAATACCACCTTGCTTGGCAATATGCAGTCCCATAATCAAGGCTTTATACTCTGCCATATTGTTAGTGAATCCTACCCCCAAATAAGCAGCTAACTTCATCGTAACTCTACGTCGGGGATCTAGGATTACTAATCCAACACTCCCTTTTTTATTAGGGCCTCTAAATGCTTCGTCTAAATATAATGTGTACGTCCACAATAGGTTTACACAGTCGGCCATCACGAACCTCTATTTGTAATTATGGTAATCAAAGTTTAGCATGTTGAGAGGATGAACTGAAGGCTCCATCCCACCTTCTTCATTGAACTCAACAGGGATACTTGTCAACAGTCGTAAGCAGTGATGGGCAGAAAACTTTGATCTCCCACACAAAAGTTCCGTCTTCTTGCTCAATCACTTTGTATCCTTTGCTCCACCAGATAAGTTTCCCCTGATGGTATCTCTGCTCCAGATATGGGTGCTCCAAATAATAAATAAACCGCCCCATCAACCAGCTTTAAGCTCTTTTGCAGGTCTCAGATCATCCCCAGCATGGACCTGCAATGCATTTTCTTTGTATTAGCATACTTAGAAATAATAAGGCTTAATCTTATTAAGATTAACCTTATTTTTAAACTCTACTCCCTATAAATCAGCTAACAGAGCCATAGACCTATTGTTCCCTAACCTAACGATCTTGTAGGACCCATCCCATTTAGGTTCCAACTTCCCTGGAAACAGCTCCCTACGCGCATCATAATATAGAACTAATTGCCCTTTTTTAAAGGTATACTTCTTCGCTCTAAGGTCATGCAACTACTTCATCCGACATTTAGCTACCTCCTGGTGTAATAAGCTCTGCAACTTTGGCTCATCCAGGTGGGCTATCATCGTAAAATGTTCAAACAGAGAATCCTCATCTCCCAAAGAGTGGTTAATTGCAAACCGTATGGTTGGCAATTCGATTTCAAGGGGTAACACACACTCTTCCCCATAAACTAATTTAAATGGGGTATGGCCGATAGCTCGCTTGAATGTGGTATTATACACCCATACTGCCACATACAACTTCTTGTCCCAGTCCCATTTCTTCTCAGAGACTATTTTAGACAAGATACCCACAAGCTTCTTATAAGTACTTTCGACTTGCCCATTTGCTTGTGGATTATAAGGGGTTATTTTATTGTGCTTGATTTGCCAAACTTCAATCAAGCTTTTGATCACTTTGTTCAAAAAATGGGTTCCACGGTCCGTTCGGGGGACCGAAAGGCCAGATAACCTGCTCTAAAAGGAAACTTGCAGTCTCTTTTGCATTGTCATGCCTCGTCGCCCGCTCTTCTAACCATTTTGTAAAATAATTTGTTGCTACTATAATATACCTCTTCTGAGTAGTAGACGACGGGGTAATAGGATCCACAAAGTCAATGCCCCACTTCTCAAATGGAAGAATAGCCATGATAGGCGTAAGTGGGCGTTTCCTATTCTCTCTGCTATCATGTCTTTGATAGGTATCACATCTCTTAACATACTCAAAAGAATATTGGAAGATGGATGGCCACCAATATCCAGCTCTTAAAGCTTTCTGCGTCGTCAACCGTCCTGCAAAGTGCCCTCCACATGCAGAGTCATGGCACTCTTCCAAGATGAAAGGAACCTCATCAGGCATCACACATCGGCGGTAAATATCATCAACACGCTACTGATATAGTGTTCTTGCGATCAAGGAAAACTTCAAAGCCTGTTGTTTGATTTTCCTCTTTTCTGACTTTGATAGACCAGCTCCAGTCTCTACTGTTGATAGATAATGCGTAATAGCAGCACACCAAGATGGGATAGAAGTTGTATCAATTTTAAACATTTCTTCAATATCACTTCCTTCAGCCAAAGTCTCTTTCGGCTCCTCGAAATCCACAAGGCATTCCACAATACCCTGCAACCGTGGTGGCTTACTCTTAATCTCATAATCGACATCCTGCAAAGTGATTAACCACTTTGCCAAATGATTAGGCGGCTGTAGCTTGTTCATAAGCAATCTAAGCCCTTCCACCTTCGTATAGAACACTACCTTTTCAAAGAGAATGTAGTGCCTAAATTTCTTAGTCCCAAAGACCATCGCAAGACACAACTTCTCCATGTAGGTATAGTTGATCTCTGAAATGCCCAATTTCTGACTAGCAAAAGCTATCCGATGATACCACTTTTTCTCCCAGATTTGGGCTAGACATCAGAGCTGCTACTATGCATGGTGGCTGCTGAAAATATGTAAAACATCTCGCCTCTTTTAGGTGCTTTTAAAAAGGGTGCTTCTACTAGCTCGTGTTTCACATCCTCGAAAGCTACCTTACAAGGGTCGCTCCACTCAAATAGACAGCTAAAGGATAATAAATTCGTTAATGGCAACATCCTTTCTGCCAAGGTATTTATAAACCTTCGATAGTACCCTATCGACAACAGAAAACCATGAACCTCTTTCGGAGTACGTGGTGGACTCATAGCAACTATGACCTTGATCTTTTCAGGGTCAGTTGCTATCCCTACTGAAGTGACTACATGACCTAGCAATAGCTCATAAGGCACTCCAAAGACACACTTACATGGGTTAAGAGTGATACAAAATTGTCTGCAACGCTCAAAGTACTTTCTTAAAATAATCAACATCATTTTCCTTACAGTGGCTGCCCCCAGGTCATCGATAAACACTTTCAACTCATCCGGGGAGATGTCACCAAAGGTCTTGTTTGCTATTCGTTGCCATGATCCATGTGCATTGCACAAACCAAAGGCCATCACATGGTACGCAAAAGTACTAAAGACAGTAATAAAATTTGTTTTCAACTTGTCCTCTTCTGCAATCGCCATCTGGTTATATCCCGCAAAGCAATCCATAAATGAATATGTTTCCCTACCCGCTAATTGATCCAAAATCTCGTCAATAAATGGCAACGGGTAGTAATCCTTAACCATCTGCTTATTCAGCTCTCTAAAATCTACACAAAGTCGAATCTGGTTGTTTTTCTTCCTAATGACAACTGGTGAACACCATTCTGTGTGCTCTACCGGAAAGATTAAATCAGCTTTCCGTAACTTCTGTAACTCCTCAAACAGCCGTCCCTCAATTCAAAAGGCATACGCCTTACCTTCTGACGCACAGGATGACTGCCTTCTTTTACAGGAATAGTATGAACAGCCAGGCTGGGAGGAATACCTCTCAGCTCATCATAACTCCAAGCAAAGATATCGCAGAATTCTCGAATTAAGGACACATAGTCCTCCCTTTCTGTTGAACTGAGCATGGAACCTAATTTAATTGGCCGCGAATCATTCGGCGTGCCAAGGTCCAACTCAATCACATCCACATCTCTTATCCTATCTTGCGGCTCTATTGGCTCATTTAGAGTTATTTGATAGATATCTTCTATAGTGGACCCCTCTTTAGATTCATCACTGGATGATGTCTCACTACCATATGGATCATCTGCTATCTCTAATTCAGTAGAAGATAAAGGAGCTCTCTCACTCTGAGGAGACTCAGGGTAAGCATCGACTATTACTCGATTAGCACCTCTACCTAGAACCACTCGACTGGCGGGCATATCAACTTGATAGTCTGTTCGTAAGATCCAAGGCCTACCTAGCAAAACTCGATAGCTAGGACGTCCTGCAAATCTTATCACCCTAAAGTCTAAGAAACATTCTACACTTGCAACTGTAACATGGACTCTAGTAACGCAACCTTCTGGTTGTCTTAGACTATCATCAGCCATTCTAAGAAGGGTGGAGCTGTCTTTTTGGATGCCTAGACCCAACCTCTCCATCAACTCTAAACTCATGATATTGACGGAGGATCCAGTGTCTACAATGGCATGTTCCACTAATATTCTATCCACATAAGCTGGAACCCTAGGGCGGTTCTTTTCCGCATGGTCAAACCAATCTTCCCCTACTCGTGCTATGCCCAAAGGTTCTACAATATACCCAATACATAGGATCTTCTTAAATTCCTTGCGTACTCCTAGAGATAATTTAATCAATTACAAGAGGTTCACATCTGGTTTAACTTCGCAAAGAGAACTTGCTAAATCAAAGTCATGATAGGTAGCCAAAGCTCTCTTTTCTCGCCAAACCATCCTCTCTTTTGGTCTTTGGATCGGTTTTGGTGCTTCTTTCTTAGCTCTTGCCTTCTTTCTTGGCACTTCTTCATCCTTTTTAGGGTCACCTTTTCTGTCAACCGGCCTTAGCGGTCCCCCTTCTATGCTAGGATTCTGGACTTATGTCCCCTTATTCCCTTGTTTAGGGTTTCCCTCAACCGGTTTTGCATTATCTTTGTCAACCTCTTTAGCCTTTTGGCCTCTTGTCACGGCTCTTAAGTTAGAGGTTTCAGCATCATTGACTCGTACAGCCTCAATAAGGCTGACTCCGTTGCCTTGTGGCAACTCTTCTATAGTTGTTTTTCCCCTCTGCAATATTTGTCTTGGTACATCATTCTGTTGCAAGTTATTTCCTTGCGCTCTATGATTCACTGGGCCTGGCTGTTTACTCCCTTGTTGGAGAGAACTCATCTTACTCCAATAGGTAGCAGCTAAATGGCCCGACTTCCCACAAATGTTACATTTCACATTTGGACAGTTTCGGGGGAAGTGCTTCCCACCACACCACTTACAACTAAATCTTGAGGGTCAATCCTCTTCAGGGCGTCGACTCTCTATCAGATTTTATTGCTTCTTTAAGAAATTAACGTCGACAGCTATTTGTCGATATTGTTCGAAAATCATGTCAGTATAATGCTTCATCATATTCTTAACTTCGCCAAGGACATTAGATGCACTCGACTCATAGCCGCGATCATCGGCTCGTCTTCCATTGGCCTAACAATCTGATTTGGCATTGGTTGTTGACCCACATGAACAACATTAGAATTCGAAACTTGGCCTCCAACATTTGGTGGAGCCAACTGACTTGCCATAGGCATAGTCACACTGGGGGGAACTAGCAGCAAGAGTAGATTCTGAACCATACTTCCTCTCCCATTAGGGTGAGTGGTAGGCATCCCTTGACTCCCATTCTTCAATGGTAGATTGCCTCCAGGTACTAAACCTACATTAACATTCATTCGAGAGAAGTAGGCCGTTTGTAATCGTGCTTCTACTCCCTCTGCCCGCGTAATAGCGGTGTCTATATCTGCCAAGGCCACACTGCTCAATTGTACTTCGATATTAAAATCCAACTCATGCAAAAAGTATTGCAATTGGGCAGTCGGAGGAATAGGAATGTAAGTTTGTAACTTACGAAATACTTCCTTCAACTTCTTAGCATATGCTTTCACATTCTCATGAGGGTCTTGGCATGTTACATTCAAGACACGCAACCAATATTGGCCACCTCTTTCATGGGCATCTTCTCCTCAGAAAGCTGCATAGAATTGATCAATTGTGGTTATGGTTCCAGACTCTATGCTGTGATACCATACTGCAGCCCTTCCTTTTAACGTCATATTAAAGAACATCATGAGATGTCCCTCATCTTGGATGCGATTATTGAACGTCAATCTTGGAAATTCACAAATATGAAATTTTGCATCCTCTTCCGCTAACCCATTTAAAATGGGTAAGGGAACTCCTAGAGCTGGTAAATCCGGCGTCCTTGCAGAGATTGCAATGGGTTGTGCCATGGTGACAGTCAGATTAGCAATGGGAGTTTGAACTATCGGAATCACACCCCCACTTGCAGTGGGTAGACTTGGTGGAAGAGAGGAAGAACTTACGCTTTCTCCAGGACCTAACGGACTATGTGGAGCACTTGGGTTACTAAGACCACTGCCTCTTATACGTAGTGGGCTACTTCTTTGAGAAGAATAACGACTTACGATCTCTAACCGCTGTCTAGCCCTCTCAGCACGTTCTACTTTTTGGATTTCGGCTTGATGGTCCTTGTCAGAGGACATAAACCAACTTCCTTTTGGTCCCTAGAAACCTTAGATCCGAAAATCACCACTTATAAGTGGCTCCCGGCAGACGCACCACTGATGGGACCTAAAATGGGCTGGTAATGGCTATATCACTAGCCGGACCTCATGCTCATGACACACAAACACCCTCAGAGCCTTGTGGACCAGGAGCGTCAATCTAATGCTAAAGGACAAACTGTCTTAGAGCTTAATCTATGCGTTTATAGTTTATAGTCTAACGTTTCCCTAAAACTCCTCAAAGGGAGAACCCAAAGTACATAGGCATAATGCCTCGTCACATACACATAGGAGGCACTCCACCGACCAATAGTCCTAGCTCCACTGCAGCTCTCCTACATCGCAGGGATTGGCCCTTTGATGTGTTGCTAAACATATAGAACATTTCCACACATACTCCTCTCAAGGTACCAATATTTTACGTTTTAGGATGTACCATTCCTCACTACAATTTTCCCTTAGGACCCAACAACTAATCTATAGCTTAGGACATCCTCTCATACTCGTCGTTGGTCACAATCTAAGGAAAACAGGTGCCATGCATCCAGGAGGTTTTTCTGATACCTTTTAATTATTATGATTAATGCAAATCGTGTATGGATATGTGCTCAGAGAAAAGAAAGATCGAGAACGTGCATGGTGTATAAAGCATTCTTTCCATGAATTTTACTAGTGCGTGCTGCGTTGAATGGAGGCACCAAGCCATATGCTCATGCTACCATCCTCTTTATTCAAACCAATTCCTATATGCCAACTGCAATGCATAAATCAAATCTTTTCTTTATCTTTGAGCATTTTATCCCCTCTTCATCTAACTCTTAGCATTTTGCATCATTGATCGATTAGATAGGGTTTCTATGCATTTCTCCCTTTTAAAAGAATAATAAATATGCACAAAACATAGAAACGTGGGAGAAACCGAGGTCAACCTCATACTTTGCCATCGTTGTACATTGCACAAACATAAATATAATTTTCCCTAATTTTTCTCAGTCCATTTCCTAATTTTTCCTAATTTTCAATCCTTTTTTTCCCATTTTTGGGCATTTTTTCCTATTTTTCTTTAATAAATAATGACTAAAAATTAAAATTGATTGTGGGCTATGGCCCTTAGGTTCATTGACAGAAGAAACTCAGATTTAGTTGGTGTGACATATCATATTTCTCATTTATACAGCAAAACCCCCAATTTTATTTATCATAAATCTGATATTTCTCATTTATGATATGCCATGTAGCCTTATATTTTCCGATTTTCAAGTTACATAAGGCTACATGGCATATCATAAATGAGAAATATCAGATTTATGAAAATATAAGGCTACATGGCATATCAGATTTTGTTGGTGTGACATATCATATTTCTCATTTATATAGCAAATTTTAGGAACATCTCGAGCTCAAAACTCCGCTCTCAGGGAGGTAGCTCCTGAAGCCACTAGTTATGAGTCCTCTACATAAAACATTATAGAGAAAGTAAAATATGTGATAAAACATTATATGGATATGATGACTGAGCAGTACCGCCAAATTACCATAGATATTAAATTTTTTACGTGCGAATAAAATCAGATGGGTATTACAAAGCCTAATGAGGTGGGCCCATCACAATTTAGCTATAAGTGGTGTGGTGGGAAACATTTCCCTCGTAATTGTCCTAATGTCAAATTTGATATATGTAGGAAGTCAAATCCCTTAGACACTAGCTATTGGAGCGGGGTTCTCTCCAAAAAAGTAGCCAGCAAGCTAGGCTTGTAAACCATTGTGCAACTAAGGAGCTAAGATTGTAAACCATTGTGCAACTAAGGAGAATACTAAAGGAGAGGGTCCTAAGTAAATTTTGCAAATGGGTAAAGCCGCACTCAAGGAAAGGCCTAGCGAGGTAAGTTTGTTGAAACTTTGCTAATCTATGAGAGTTTATATTCTAACAATATTAGGATAGTAACTAGGGGTTAGAAACTAAAAGAAAATAAAAAAGATGACCCTAGTACAACCAAAGTTAACCCTAAACCTAGCAAGGATAATAAGAAGGTGTTGGATGCCCACGTGGGTCCTCTTAAAAATGATGGTGTTTTAGAGGAGTGTGTGGTCAAAAAAAAATGGAAACCAAAAGCAAAGGAGGGTACTAAGATTGTCAAGATGTCAAAAGAGAGGTTGGTGTGAAAAAAGAAGATAGTAGTGGCAAACTTCCGTGAATTTGACTTAGCAAACACGCTATCTGAAGTCAGACCGGATGGGAATATGCTACATCTAATCCAATTATCACTAAACATTTGTAAGGAGTCTAAGAAAATCCTATGAACAGGTTATGTTGTAGAACTTGGTATCCATTGAGTGGGTAGTGAGTGAATGGTGGAATTATAAAGAGAAGCAATACCCTAGGGTGCATGAATACGTCGATGGAATCCTGATAGAAGATGTAGTGGTGGACCCTAGCTCATCTATAAACATTATGAGCATGGATTTATTAGAGAGGTTGGGTCTACCAATCCAAAAGAATGTCAACAATGATTTTAAAAATGGCTTATGATAGCCTAAGGCAATAAGAAGGAATGGTAGCACAACTACATGTGACAATTGCTAATATTGAGTGTGTCCTTGACTTTTATGTTACGCAATTTGCATGGAGGTCAAGCTATATGTTTGTTGCTTGGATGTTAGTGGATATTACATTCCAATTGTTTCTTCATGGATATCCCAGCTAGTTGCCTAATTTTTGGGCATGAGTTAAAGAGAATAATAGATGCATACTCTAAGCACTCATTGAATGAAAGGGCATTATCTCCCACTGCAGGATGGGAGGCACTCGAGGGAACCTCAATTGTTAGAACATCAAGTTCTGGTGATTCATGATGTAGATGTGATAGAGCTAGATCTTGGGACTCTCAATGATCCATAGCTCATTAAACTTTGCACTATGTTATCTATGATGAGCATGTAGATTATGTGGCACTCTTACTGGAGTTAAGGGATATATTTGCATGGAGTTATGATGAGCTAAAGTGGATTCCCCCGTCTATTGCAGTGCTGCATATGATCCCTTTGAAAGAGGGTTGTAAGCTAGTGAGAAAGAAGATTAGACATATACCTTTGGAGATGAGAGAGCCCCTGTTTGAGGAATTGATGCATTTAAGGAAGGCTAGACTAATCTTTCCCATTGAGAACATGCAACATGGTGCTCACCGGTAGCAATAAGAAAGAAAAAGAACAATCAAATCTGCATGTGCCTCGATTTTAAGGAATTGAACAAAAAAATAGGGAAGAACAATTATCATTTTCCCTTTATCAATCAAATTTTAGATCAATTGGCAGGGTGAGAGATGTAGTCTTTCATTAACTATTTCACGTGTTATAACTAGATGGCTATAGTTGAAGAAGATAAGTTAAAGACAACATTGATTATATTTTTTGGTAATTTTATGTATCATGTGATGGTTTTTGGCCTATTTAATGCTCCTAGGTCTTGGCAAACAATGATAACAAGAGATTTGCCTATATATCCCTTGAAGAGCTTAAGGTTTTCATATATAATTTGGGGCAACTACCATGACTCTCATAGATATTTGATTGTTTTATGTGCATGGTTTGAGCAATATCATGAGTATTGCAATGCATTGAGCCCTCGAAAGTGTGTATTCAGGGTGCTTTGTGATTTTCTATTCAGTCATGTTGTGAGTGCAGCTAGTATCACTACTGATCCTGACAAGGTGGTAGTTATAATGGCTGTAAGCCCACCCACTTACCCTAGCGAAGTTCATAGTTTTGTTTCATCTATGGGATATTATCCTTGATTCATTAATGTATTGGCTAAATGTTTGTTACCCCTTGATGAATCTTTTATCTCATAGCTATGTTTTTGAATGGACAAAAGCATGCAAAGTGGTGTTTGAATATGTTAAAATGGAATTATCCAAAGTTCCAATTTTAAAAGCTCAAAAAGAAGTGAGGTTTTTTATATATTCATGACTGCCACAAGACATAGTATTAGTTATTGCCTATTTCAAATTTGGGTGGCACAACTTTATTATCCTATTGCATTGGCAATTTCAGAGCTTTGTTACAGCTATTTGGAGAAGATTTGCTTTGTTATATAGTGTTCCCTACCAAGAATTTCAAACACTATATTCTTTATGAGAAGGTGGTGTTCTTTACAAAGGTAGAGGAATAACACTTACTACTAAATAAGCTTTAACCCCTTAATCTCCTAGCCAAGTGGTTGATCTCTTTGCAAGAGTTTGACTATTAGATTGGGAGAAAGCCACCAAAGTTGTAGGGTATGGTAGAGTGTTTAGTAGATTTTGGTGAGCCCAAGGAAGAGTGGTCAAATATTAGTGAATGCAAGTACTTATGCAAAATTGATGCAACCTCTATTATGTCATGGTATACATCTATCACGCATTATCTCTCAATAGGCAACCCGAAAAAAACTCTTTCTACATCTGAGGAGAGGAAGATTAAGCAACAAGCACTTTGCTTTTTAATAATAGCATATGTCTTATATAGGAAATTATGGATGAGATTTATTGTCATTGTGTGGTGCTTGATGAGGTACTCTTTATTCCATAGCAATGTCATGATTTAGTGTGTGGAGGTCATTTTGCTGGATGGCTCACTACCGAGAAAGCTTTACATACTCGATATATTGGTAGCCAATGGTTTTCCAATATACTTTCGCATATGTTAAGTGTTGTGATATTTTTCAAAGACACAATGCTAGGGAAGATCGTAGGCATCCTCTTAACCCTATCCTTTTGACTTTTCCCTTTGAGAAGTTGGGTATCAATTTTATTGGACCTATGTATCCTTTGTCTACTACATGCAAAAGCATTATATCATTGTGGCAATGGAGTTTTTTACAAAATGGTATGATGCTTGAGCTATGATGAAAGACAATGCCAACAAAACAATGAGCTTTGTTATGGAGCAATTTTTTTACCATTTCAGTCCACCTAAAGAACTGGTGTCCAACCGTGGGATACATTTTTTGAATAAGGTCATAGAAGCCTTGATTGAAGCTCTAAAAATGAAACATAATAAAAAACCCTATGTAATCCCCAAGAAAATGGACAAGTAGAGAGTACCAACAAGCAACTTGTGGAGATTTTATCCAAAATAATTATATTTGATAGTAAGCTTGATTGGGATTAAAAAATTCATGTGGTTTTTGGGCTTATAATACTACATTCAAGAGAGCCATGCCCCATTTAAGTTGGTATATAGGGAAAAGAGTGTCTTGCCATTAGAAATTGAGTTACCCACTATGAGTTTTGTGTTAAATCATTCTTTGGTTGGGTGAAGAGAAAGCATTGCAAGAAAGGTTGTCCTCCCTAGCACATCTTAATGAGATTTGATTTTAGACTTTGTTACATTACGAGGTAGGGAAGAAGAGGATGAAAGTGCTTCATGAACTTTGTGCTAAAAGATATAAATTTGTGAAGGGCCCTATATTACAACATCACGAGTTATTTTGTGGCAAGTTAAAATCTAAATGGGATGGCCCTTATAAGATTGTTTGTATAGGAAAAAATGAATCTAAAACCCTTTTAGTAGATTTACAAGGGATAAGTTTAAAAATAGAGTAAACTTTAAAAGTTAAAGCCCTATTATGTGTAGGGACTAACATTGAACTTGGTGCCTTTGTAAAGTATTCTAGGATCCAGCTTAAACTTGCAATAGGTGCCAAGGTAATTGGATGGGTAGAATCATTCCTTATCTTGAAGATCCATATTTAGAGTAATGTTAGCACCAAGGTCGAGTGATTAGGTGAAGTAAGTGTTATCATGTTACTGAGTGGCAAGATGGATCTTTCATACGGGATATTAAGGTGGTCTATTGCCAACATTGTCATAGGGTTCTTATTAGTATCCATAATGAGATTAGTTAAGGAAAGACGAATTTTACATGTCATGCATTCTCTCTCTTAGCTACTCGACTTTGACTACTAAAAGTATGAGTAAGCTGATCGGTATGGCATTGCCAATCAATGAAGCATGTATCTATACTTTGTATTTTGATGGAGCTTCATGAGGGCTTGCTAAGAATGTGAGTATCGATATGGTTATAAAAGACCCTTGATGGAGAGTCCTTATCAAAATGGGAGATATTTAGGCATTGCTTTTACTAATAACATGGCAAAATACAAGGCCTTCATCATAGGGTTGAATATAGCCGGACATGATGGCACTTACCATTTATTAGTAAAAGGTCACTCACAGCTAGTGATCAATCAATTAGATGAAATCTATAGTGTGAGAGATCCCATTTTCTAGATGTATCATTTGCTTTGCCTTTGTTGATGTGGGAGATTCTCACTTAACCACCAAGATCCATGGACCCCTTATACTGCTTCAAGCATTTCAATGCAAGTGCAATGACTACCTCTAACATAGCTGTAAACGCTCTCACACCTATAAGTGTAGTGAGCTTACCTCCATGCTCGATTGAGTTTCCTCCAACCTCAAGCACTCCGGTAGCTCCAGAATCCAAGGTGCAAGCTCAATCCTCAAGCATCAAACTCCACGCTCCATGGCGGCACCAAGACAAAAGAAAATGAGAGATAAAGAAGAAGAGAGGAGAAGATGGAGAGCTTCTCCACCCACCATAGTCCCTCACCCTCACACAATCACTCCCTCTCTCAAGGACAAGCTCTAGCAAGCAAGAACAAGAAGAAGAGAGAAGCTAATTTTGGCCACACACAAGAATGATCTTCTCCATTCCCTTTTTTCCTTTTTATACATGTCCTCCTCCTCTATGGGCACCCATCCCTTTTTACTTGACTGATTATTTTAGCCAAGGTCTTCTTTCCTTATTTGTTGTATCTTTTCATGGTTCCTTTGCCCGTGCGTTACAAATTGCATAGGAGGAAGCCTGTTGCTCTGTTACAAAATGAACTACAATGTGCCCAACACTTTCATCACTAGAATATTTAGTACATTTTGCAGTAAGTCTTTTCCTACATTTTTCTAAGCTTACCCTTCTTTTCCACTTTTTTTCCTTAGGCTATCTTCCAATTTGGACTTTGGAGCCCCAAGAGGAACACCAAGGAAAAGGGGATTCTACTGCAAGAAAATCTATATTGTAACATCAACAAGCTTTTATTTCATTCTTTTGATGACCAAAACAAAGAAAACAGTAATTCTTCACACAACATCATAGTAGATATCTCCCACGGAATTGATAGAATCAACCATAATCTTCAACATCTTCATAGGATCCATCAATAGAACAAGGAACATAAAAGAATACACCATTTTTTAATGGGAATCAATCACATAGTATTCATCTTCAATATCTTTATAGTTTCCTCTCTCAATCTCTCATATACGGATACACTGTTTTGATAGAATTGGCTATCACTGGCTCTCTCTCTCTCTCTCTCTCTCTTTCTCTCTCTCAATAGTACATCATCTCCTCACTAAAATACTCTAATAATGACTCTCAATAATCCCTCTTAGGTCATGGATGCACCTCCCAAGAGGTATGTCTGATGTGAAGAGGCACTAGAGCCACTACAGTGTCTCTTCACAGCTTACTACTGTCACTGTCACTCTAGTCTTCTCTTCAGTCTTCAGTAGATGCTTCTTCCATTTGTTTTAGCTCTTTTGAACTTATATTTATCCTTTTCAAAAGTTAGAAAACCTTCCCAAAGTCACACATACGTTCTACAGAACGCTTACAGAAGATCTACAGAACAGTACAGAACAGGAACAGAGCATATATAGAACATATACAGAGCAGAGACAGAGGCTCTACAGAAGGTTTACAAAGGGTTACAGAAGGTCATTAGAAAACATCAAAGCCTCATAATTCATACTAAAAACATTCCAAAATATCAAAAAATACTCAATAAGGTTTCAAAATATTTCAACCTTCATCAATCATCAATCCATGCTTCATACAGAAGAAAATCAGAACAAAATAGAAGCTATATAGAAGGTGTCAGAACCAATCAGAACCTCAAGAGAACCTATCAAAACATCACATAGCTTCATTTCTCCACTAAAAATCATCATGAGCTTCCAAAACATAATCAATATCATCCAAAACACTCTCAAATACTTCCTTTAACAATCAGACATCACTCTAAATACATTAAAAATCAATCATTCAGACCTCAAAAACAACAAAAAATTAGTAAAAAATTCAGTCTTTTTCCACTCTCAACATATCCCCACACTTAGAAAGAAAGCATCCTCGTGACCTAAGGAGAATAAGAATATAAGTTCATTAAAGAGCTCAATTTAATCTTCTTCAGTATCTTCAATAATCACTCCAAACCACGACCCCAACTTATCACCTGTATCTCTAGGAAAGAATATTTGTAAAGGAAAACTTCGTTAGTCATTAACTCATGTGATAAAAATTTGAAAGTCATAACAAATTTGTAAAGGATATAAAAGGTTCTTCTTCAACTTTCCATCCACCATCACCATAAATAGTGGAAAAAAGCTCTCAAACAAATTATTCAACGAGCACGAACACATCACATAAGATTAACCCACAACACGCACACTAAACACAACCATCTAAATGACACCTCCAAAAAGAGAGATATATATCATTAAGAATCATCCAAAATACATTGCAAAGGCATCAATGAAGGTGATCCCTTTTGAAGGCTTGGTGATTACGAAACGATCCATGGAGAAGGACTCATCCACAAATGTCTTGGGAGGATTTTGAAAGAACTGAAGGCAGTACATCCTTTCTAGCAAAACAAGGTATCTGGTAGGTAGACATAGGGCATGAAAATATAGGACATCCAAATGTTGGGAATCAATGTTCACACTGACATTCATACAAAGCTTTGGAATGGAATTTTGATCATTATGGGAATGCCTATGCATATATGCTAGATACCAAGTAAAATAAGCTGTCAATCTCACTGAAGGATCTAGAGATTGTGAATATTGGTGAGAAAAATGGAGGTAATTTTGGTATACTTGACCAGCATTTGCCCAGTCCCTTGGAATTAATGGCCAGTTAATATGTGGTCCCGTGAGAGAATCAGTTGAGCTCCATCCTCTTCTTCTCGGAATCTGCTGATCAAATCCTTCGTACCCGCTAACCAACTGAGGGGGTTAAGAAATAGAAATGGCAGGAGATGGAAGTGGAATAAGTAAAAGAGGATAAAGAGATGTGTAGGAGAAATCATAAAAGGAAGAATAAGCTAAATAAGGAGTGGCTGAAAAGTTAAGCGAATCAGTTAGGAAAGGGGTCAATTGATAAGTAGTAAAAGTAGAAGGTATATGGATAGATGCAGAAGGACATGGCGGAGAAGGGAAAAAGACTTGATCTTCAATGAAATAACAATAGGTAAAGATTAGAATTTGAGGAAAACCCTGAGGTTGGAAAAGGAGAGATAAGATGGCTGCTGAGTTGGATTGATAAAGGGAAAGATAAGTATCATAGTGATGGGCCATTTGTTGGTAGTACAATAGGCTAGGAACAGAGGGACCTAAAATAGATCATCTCTGGTAGGCATCAAAGAAGGATGAATCAAATGGATGGTTCTTGGAAAGATAAGCTAGGAGATCCACCCTCAGTTGGTTAGTGCTCTGCACATAAGTAAAAGTTGTATTCTGATGTTGATTTAGGACCATATAATCAATCATTGAATGCCATGAAGTGTCCGGACAAGTAGCCACATTAGAAGAATAACACTGGAACATGTCATATATCCTCAACTCCAAATATTTTACATATAAGACAGGTTGCAAAACCACATCTCCCACATACCAGGCCTGATCTACATCATCTGAAATCAACAGATCACCTCGTAGATACATGTAAGACAGCAACATGGTATCCGTCATCACAAAATCTTCAAAGACCATACGGACAACTTCTGTCAGCAAATCAAAAGACCAAGCCCCACTCCAACCATCCTCTGGAAGAGGGAGATCCATCGTTGAAAGCTTCATATAGAAGGCCAATTTTTGCAACTGATAGTTGACAAAGAAGGAATGGTCTGGAGAAACATACTCCTAAAAGTGCTCAAATGTAGACCATAACAAATCCATCTTGGACTGCAATCTTTCCACTTTATCTTGAAACAAGGGACATAATGTGGCCTGTCTCTGGAGAACTGCCAAGTCCTACTGAGATATAGAAGGAATCATAGGAACATTGGAGCTTGGAGGAATGGACCGTGACTGCACCAGTTGGTCTTGCAACAACTGCTTAATCTGGGAAGCTTGGGATTCCAATGTACTATGAGAAATCTGCAAAGCTGACAGTTTTGAATCTAAAAGAGTCTGAAACTCTTGAGCTTCTTTGGACATTCTCTCTTTCTCCTTTGAGACTTTAGTGACCTCTGACTGAGCTTCTGCTAACTGAATCTTCAAAGAAGATTATTCTTGTCTGTGGGTCTCAATCATTTGGGTCTGCTGCTCCATCTGCTTAAACAGATTGGCAAGAGTGTCTTTAGAAGAGGCTAACTATGTGGTTGCCTTATGCAACTGTTCTTTGGACTGCAGCAATTCTTCATAGAAAGAAGCATATAACTGTTGAACACAGGCTGTCACTGAGAGTTCAATCAAACTCTAGATGCCATTACAAAGGAATGGAATGGCATCTCCTGACACTAAACTGTTCAGTGAAGGAACTCATATTTCCAAAGAATCCTCTCGATGTGCCCTGAATAAATTGTTACATATGAGATAGGTAGGGAGGTCATTGCCAGAAGTAGCAGGAACTGTTACTGAGGGAATGACTGCAGGAGTTTTATTTGCTACACGCTTCAAGCGCTTTCGCTGAATGACCAATGGAGGAGGGGAATCAAGATCCTCTATGTCAATAGGTTCTGACTCCTCTGAAGATGGAGGGGGAGAAACTAGATCAAATGGAGGAGGTGGTAGCATACCCTTCTTAAGGCCGGAATATGTCAAGAAAGCATATTAATAGGAACCATAGGTGACATTGGTGACATTCCCTTTCATCACTTTGACAAAATGTTGGTCAGTCTTTGTAAGCAGATAAGTACTCCAATCAATGGCAACCCCTTTTAACACCATCATGGAAGATGTGAAGAGTTCCTTGGACAAATAATGAGATGGTGTTTTGGTAGGCATAAACCTGTCTTGGAGGAATTGGCAGACTAACTTCCAAAGAGGATCAATGATCATGGAAAAAGAAGTGTTAATCACTTTCTTAACATCCAGAACCTCTTTGGTTTAGTTCTGACAGCTTGAGAATCTCATTATTTGAGAGTAATTGTCTGGCCATAACAAAGGGTTCTCCTTTGTAGGGAAGAGACAAAGCCTTCCCTAACCCTCTAGGTGTCAATACCATGGAAGCACCACGAACCACGCCCGATTTCTTACTGTATGATGCAAGAAACTCATCACATAGAGATGGATCATCTGAAATCAAAGGGAGTGAAGCAGCCATGAAAGTTGCAAGGCCTTCTTTCGGTATAGGCTCAAAAACCAGTAGGGAAGAATAATCCCTACTGATCAATGGGACATACTGGATAGGAGGAGGAGCGTGAGGCGCTATTCAGATGGAAAACACACACACCACAAACACAGACAATCACAAAGAATGCCTGCAAAACAACCAAATAGCTATAAAAAAGAAATTGATTAAAAGAAGCACACACACAGACATAACTAACCAATTGACCATCCCAAACAACCCACATCCTAGAAAAAAATTCGGCATGACCTCTACACATATGCAATCGAAAAATTCATGCAATGCAACAAGCAGGCATCCAAGACCTCGTATCAAGCAAAAAAGAAAAAAAACTACAAACCGCACCCGTAATTGTATCACACAAGCAAACCATTATTCTTCAAAAATCTAATCAGGACCTAACTAGAAATTGGACCAATGTCAACTTAAAGGACTTTACGTGCCCATCCCACGAACCGTGTTTCTTAAGCGCGAGAAAAACTGCAGTGAGGGGAAATGTTTTAATGAAGGGTTCATTTTAAGAAATTATTAACAATGGGTGAAATTTTATTAGGTTATAAACCTTAATAAGAAAACGGTGGTTCCTTTTAAAAATTTTAATTGCAAATTATTAAGGTGAAGCGGTGCTTTAATGAAATTCGGACTGCGATACCTAGACGGGGGTCTCTAAATGCAAATTCATTAATTAAAAAATAATGGTGATGTGGGGTGCTTTTTACCACACAGCGCGTGATTTTTTGTGATGGTTGGTTCATTTTTATTAAAAATTAAAGTGCCTCTCAAGCGCACGCATCGCATGCAAAGTGAACGGCGTGTTGATTTTTAATTATTAGAAAAATGTGTGTTTAGCGTGAGCCCGCGTGAAAAAATGGGTGAATATTGTTCATTTTAACAATTAACTGTAGTTAAGGGATGATCAAAATGAATAAAGCTTAAAAAATAGATACCTGGTAAGGGTGTGTATACAAGAGACTGAAGGCGCACTGAGTAGTCCCAAATGCAAGGAATTCAGTCAAAAAAGTAAAAACCACTGACTAGAAAAAAGAAAGCACCTTAATATTTTTGTTTTATTATTATTATTATTATTATTATTATTAAATTATATTTTATGTGTGTTTGTATTTTATATTTTATGTGTTTTTTTCTTATCGTTTTTGTATTTTTTTTCAATAATTAAAACGAGATATGGGACACATGAATATGCTATGAAGTGTAATGGTCGGATTTCAACAATTCAACAAGTGTCAAAAATGTGTTTTAATATATCCATGATTTTTCAGCTGATTTTTGGAATTTAAAATGAATTTTCATGAGGTGAGGTATTAAATTTAGGGTTTTGGCTTCAAATAATACTTTGGCCATTTATGAAAGCATTTTCAATTGAGAAATTATTTGCAAAAGAAGCAAGAGATTTGTGAATTTTTTTGAAATTTTTTGGAAATATTCTTGAATTTTCACTAAATTTTAATGATTTTTGCTCATTTTTCATGTATTTTTGAAAGAATTTTCAAGTTTTAAATTTTTTGCAATTTATTTTCTGAAAGTCCTACTTTAGAAAATAGTGCAAATTATTTCAGCAATGTTGGAAATTTTTAAGAAATTTTTTGCAATTTATTTGATTTTTAAATAAATTCTAATGATTTTTTAAAGTTTTTTTGTGTTTTATGTTTGTTTTTATGTATTTTTATGTGTTTGTTGGATTTTAAAATTAAAAGTCGATACCCGAGCTACGTGTGAAGAGCTGAGGATGACTACGTGTGAACGGGTGACTGCAACACACCACCGCACGGACTAGTCGGAAGCGCGTTCTCGCGCCTGAACGCCCGTTGGAAAATGCCCACAAACTCGTGTACGCAATGTGGAGGGTAGGAGTAGAGTAGAAGGGGCACGAACGGGGTCTAAAATAGGGGGAAATGGGGGTTAGTAGAGATTAGTTGATTAAGTGATCTAAGATAGGGTAGGTGAGAGTAACTTAGAGTAGGTAAGTTAATTAAGGTGATTAAGTAAATTAAGTGAACTAGGTGGATTAGGTAAATTAGGTTAATTAGGTAAATTAAGTTAAGTAGGTAAACTAAGTTAGTTAGGTAAATTAAGTTAGTGAGGTTGCTTAAGTAAGTAGGTAAGTTAGGTTAGTTAATAAGGTTAATTAGGTAGGTTAAGTTAATAAGATTAATTAAGGGAGGGAGCTAACCAGGGATAGGAGGGAGGGAGACGACGGCCGGCAGCGGCATGGGGGGAGGAGGAGGAGAGGAGGAGTCGTTTGGTGGGCGTGGTGGCAAGGCGAGGAGGGGAGGAAGGAGGTAGGTGGCGTGGTGGCCCGCGGCTCGCGGCGGCGTGGTGGGAGGAGGATCGTGTGGGGAGGAGGGAATGGAGGAAGAGGCGCCATGGTAGGAGAAGGCACGGGGGAGGAGGAGAGGAGAGAACGACGGCTTTCGATGGTCGGGGCGTTGCGGCGTGTCAGACGATCACAAGCAACGCCACGGGCGAGCAATACAACGGTGGTACATCGCCCGCACAACAGGGTGGTATGTTGGGAGTGGCGTAGTGGCGCACCTCGGCCGGGTAAAACAGGAACGAGGCCAAGCGGTGGGCGGGAACGGGCAACTCCACAGCAAGCAACATGGCAGTTGATGGGTGGTTCCAAGGGGCGACGACGGTGGGGTTGGAAGGTCAGGAGGGGCAACGAAGGCCATGACAAGGATGGGTGGGCATCAAGGGGGAGGAGGTGGTGGTGGAGGAGGTACAAGGGAGGCATTGAAGGAGAGGGAAGGCAAGGGAGAGGGCGAAGGAGCAGGCACTGGAGGAAAGACAAGGGAGATGCTCGCTGAGGCGAGACGCTCTCTCTCAAGCTGAGGCGAGATGCTTGCTGCGATCCTCCATCAAGACGCCATGATTCCCTTAAGAAGACGACCGCAACACTAAAACACAGAGATCGAATTGTGCTTCTCGTCTTGAAGAGGCCATGGCAGCTGCGTACGAGAGGGCGTAGGAGGCTCTGCAGGTGGCGTTAGAGGAGTACCGAGAGAGGAGAATGGATGCATTAGGTAAGGTTTTTTTTTTTGTTTTCTCTTTTTTGTTTTTTTTAAAATGGTTTTGTTTAAAGTTTCATAGGTTTTTTTTGGTTAATTTTTTGTTTAATAGTTTATTATGTTGGTAAAAATTTGTTTTAATGTGGGTGGTGTGGTGTGTTGTGGGTTGTTGTTGTGTGTTATGTGTCGTTTGTGTGTGTGTGTGTGTGGGTTTTTTTGTTTTTTTTGGGTTTTTTTTTTCATGGTTTTTTTGGGATTGTTTGTTTGTTTGTTTTTTTTTAAATTGTGTTTTAAAGTTGGGTGTTATTATATGGTGTTGTTTTTGTTTTTGGGTGTTCTTTAATTTTTTTTTAAAATTAGGATTATTGTTTTTAATTTTTATTTGTGTTGTTTTGTGTGTTGTTGTTATTTGTTTTTTTTTCTCTCTTTTTTGTTTTTTTTTCGCTTGGTTTGTTTATTTGTTTGTGGGTTTGTTTCTTTTGTTGTTGGTGTTGTTTTTTTAAAATAATAAATTTGTTAGGGTTGCTAAAAATGAGTGCACCCCGTCCCGTGCGCATGCGCGGGGCGGGAGTAAAAAAAAATTGCATAAGTGGGATCAGAGGAGACAGGTACGACGACGAGCTACAGACACCACGAGGACGTTTCGAGGCGCATAAAACCAAAAACAGGCATGTTCATGCGCGACACGAGAGCTGCGGCCACACGACAAAAAGGAAGAAACATTAATAAAACTAAAACCCCACATCAGATCGAAAAACTATAAAAAGGAAAAATGTGACAGGAGACGAGGAGAAGATAATAAAAAAATGTGACACGGGTTCTGGGGAAAAATCAGGGTGTTCACATGGAAAAAAACACAAAAAATAAACCGAAAAACACATATGTGTGTTAATATCGAAAAATTCGCTCGTCGAAACGAAGTTCGAAAAGAAGTAAAAATATGTAGAATAATGTATCCAACAACTGATCATGACAAAATACGATTCTGATCGAAATAGGATGCGTTCACATGGGAAAAACCTAAAAATTGTACCAAAAAATGGAGTCGAAAATTAATATAAGAATAACCAATTGCCGGAACGAAGCGCTAAAAGCAGGAAAAATGTCCAAAGGAATGGGATTCACAGGGCGTGTGCATCAAAACTCTGTTTGGCGGGGATTATGAGAGCTACACATGGGAAAAACATAAAAAAAGACACCCGAAAACACTCGAAAAAATTAATAACTAAAAATTCAGCAGTCGGAAGAGGGGGAGGAAAAAGGAAAAAAGTGGGGAAAAAGCTTGCGGGATACGGCTGCCAAATTAAACTGGAATTCCGATGAAAATAGGCATGTTCATATGAAAAAATGTGAAAAATATACACAAAAAGGGCTTGAAAACTGCAAAAATTAATAGCGGACCAACCGTGCATTGGAATGATAGGAAAGAAAAATGAAAATGTCAGGAGGAATGGATAGGGTGGGGCTGGCACCTCAGAACAGCGTTCCGAAGCAATAAAGATGCGTGTACATGGAAAACTATTCAATTTTTGGGAAATGCTTCAACAATTAATAACTTTAGAACTGTCTGTCGGAATAGCGTTTGGTAAAAGGGAAAAATGGAAAGTTTGAAGGGACGAACATGGCTATAAGGTTGGATGTGAGTCGCGGTGAACATAGGATGCATTCACATGGAAAAATCGCAAAACAAGGAATAAGGGCAAACAGTCAAGGAGCAGCTCTGACGGCAGAGTGAAATAGAATGGAGGAGTGGGGAAGGGACCCCATTAGGGTAAAATGAAGTCATGGTGTAGATGCATGATCATAGCAGGGTATATGCATGGGGGTATGCAACATAGACGCTCATGGATTCGTCCCCACACTTAAAACCTTAGCAGGAAGGGTAAACCAAACATCAAGGACCTAGTACCACACATCAGACCAACCACGAACGTCCCCACACTTAAGACATGACTGTCACTAAGAAACAGAAGGTGTAGGGTTAGAAAACTTGGCCCATACTGCCGAGGAGTAATGTCGACTATCGAGGTTGCGACTTGGATCGTTGTCGGCTGTAGAAGGTACCAAGGTGTCTTCATAGCTCACATCCTTCATGGCAGGGACCATGCGACAGCACCTAGGGAGGTAGCTGGTGGAAGGAATCGTAGAAAATTCGTCGATGATGAGGGATATTGCACTCAACTCACGATCACTCAAATGGAATGAAAGAGCAATCACTCACCCCATTACTAACATCACTCGTGCGTTGTGCATTGAGAGGCCCATCCCCTGCATGCAACACTCTGTTCACACATCTCACCTTTCATTTGATTTGAAGGGAAAGATTGGTCACTCACCCCAGCCTCTGTCTGACTCTCTGATAGATATAGAGGGCAGCCCATATTCATGTCCCCATCCTGTTAGGATGAAAGCTCACATCACTCAAGGGGTTGGTGATGAAGATCATGTCGGCTCTTGTTGTTATTAGGATCTTGAAGACAAGGCATGCCCAGCGAGGCAGCTTACAAATCTCATACTTCAATGATTTGTAAGAAAGGTCGTTTGTTGAGAAGGGCAGACAGACTGATATTGCAAAGATAGCACGCCAAGGGAGGTGGCTTCAAATTACTTGTTGGAAAGGTTCTACTGATGAGTCAACTATCCTGAACTGTGGGGTGTTACCACCTTTTCCATAGTCAGCTTTCCGCCCAAGGGTATTTCCACCTTTTCTTAGAATGAGGCTTGTTATGACTGGGAATTTCTTCCTTTTCTCCCATAACAGTTTGTTTGTTTTTTTTCCCCTTTTATTTTATTTTATTTTATTTTGTTTGTGAACAAAGAGAATGGTAAAAATACTATGTGTCAGGACCAACCTCGCCAGCATTGCTGAATCAGACGAAAAGAGAACAAGGTCGGGTTCTAGGTGTCCCCAATGCTCACAGATTAAGCTATAGACACAGAAGTCATCAAGATACACCTCAATGAAATCATGCTAGTGATTCTGGAAGGCAGCCATCATTACTCGTTGGAAGGTGGCAGGAGCATTACAGAGCCCAAATGGCATCACTCTGTAGGCATAGGTCCCCTATTTTGTGGTGAAGGTTATTTTGGATTGTTCCTCTTCTACAATTTGGACTTGGTTATATCCGCTCAATCCATCCAAGAGGGAATATAGCTCATGGCTTGCCAGTGTGTCCAAAAGTTGGTCGGTAAAAGGGATAGAGAAATGATTCTTCTTTGTCTTTGAATTGAGCTTTCAAAAGTCCACATATATTCGAAGTTTTCCATTCTTCTTGGATACTACCACAATGGGCAAAACCCATTCACTATTAGCCACGGGATAAATCAACTCGGCTTTAAGAAGTTTCAATAATTCAGCCTTCACCAGAGCAAAACAGTTAGGATTCATACGTCTTTGTCTTTGCCTTACAGGTTTGGCATCAGGCTCTATGTCAATATGATATTGGCATACTGTGGGATCAATCCCATTTAGATCTTTATATGACCAAGCAAACACATCTAAGTTCTCCTTTAATAAGTCTTGCAGGACCACTAGTTCTCCTTCTGGAAGATTGAGACCCACTTTCAGGAGACATTCAATACCATCAGTATCCAGGAACATCACTTGTCTTTCACCTTCCACTTCACGGATAAACGTCCCATGGATTGTTTGGAGGTCTGACTCTTTCAAGAGAATAGTGTCATCATCTGATGTTCCACTAGAACTAGTGTCCTCCTTCTGGACAGAGAACTCGTTTTGTCTGTTGAGGTTGTTGGAAGGGTATCAGAGCTTTCTTTGCTTCTGTGTGAGTGGTGATTTCTTCTGGACTTAGGTATTCATCTTCAGAGGATGCGTCCAAGAATATCACATAGCACGGACCTTCTAGAAGCCGAGGCTTTGATAGCTTTGGCTTCTGTTGGCAGGGAGCATCATCATCATATTTTCTCTAGACTAAACAGTCAGGGTGACAGGAGCCACTGGTAAACTTAATTTTTATACTTTTAATCCATTTCTTATACAGATTTTGCATACTTTGTGGTCCATTGGTCAGCCCAAATGAAACCATGGTAATTCCATCCAACACCCTGAGATCTTTGGCCCCTGTAGGGACATCAATAAGATCATCCGTTATCAAAGGAAATTCTTCATTTGCACTTTCATAACCTGCTTCATTTTTTTCCTGATCATTTTCATCCTCTTCCTCTAGAGTCTCTGTCTCTGCTTTTGTAGAGGCTCTGTAGGAGAAGAACATATCTTTTGCCTCTACATTTGCTTCTCCTTCTGCTTTTATCTCTCTAACAATCACTGTCTCTGTGACTGTCTTTGTGACTGTCTCTGGTTCTATCTTTGCTCTGTATCTGCTCTGTCTCTGTTCTGTCTCTGTTCTATATCTGCTCTATCTTTGTTCTGTCTCTGTTACTATCTCTGTGACTCCCATGTAACAGGGAGAACAGTACATCCATGCTTCTATTTCACTGTCAGAGGTGATTTCAGAAGTTAATTCTAGTTGAGATAGGAGGTATTTTCCCATGGACAAGGACTTTTCTTCCCTTGGTAGTTAGCTTGCAGTGGCCACTGTTAGGGACTGTGCATTTGTTTTCTTGGGAAAGATATGTTTAACAACCTCTTCATCTCATGATGTACCATCTATTACCTCATTGGAAGAGTCAGTTATGACTTCGATGGATGTGGATCCATTGCCTTTTTGCGATCCATACAATTTCAACACCACTTTGTTGAGTCCTCTGCCTACGGTTAGGGTTCCTTTGAACCAGTTCATCCTTGCCCTTGCTTTAAAAAGCCAAGTTCTTCCCAACAACAGAGGTTATGAGATCCCATAAGAATTTAGTTTGACCACCAAATATGTCAACCAATAATCTTTTCTTGCAAGGGTTGTTTTTACGTATGGGAGGATGCGCAACGGCTTAATTCTACTTTGATCTGCCAATCTCATAAGCCGCTGTGTAGGTTGAATTCCTTGCAACCCTAAGTCCTTCATTATTACATCTGTCATTATGTTTACGGACGAGCCTCCATCAATCAATGCATCTGAAATAAAGCATCCTTCAATCCATACACTAATCTCTAGGGTTCCAGGATCTAGGAAGGCGTTAGCCACATCTACTTTCTTTACAGGCTCTAGGGCCTTAGTGGTCTTGGTCACTGTTGAAAGAACGATCCTTAGTCCACATCTTCTTGTCAACATGCTTTTGAATTTCTTTTTGGCAGCTGGGAGATAACATCAATAATTGTCGGAATGTTAAGTTTGGTTTAAAAGTATCTAGGTCTTTTACCAAGTCATAATCTTTGATAGGATCTACTGGCTTCTCCAGCTTTCTCGGGAATGGGGCTACACCCATTTTCATCTTTCCTTTTTCTTCTAGCAATTGCAGCATTGTCATTTCTTCTGTTTCTGGAGGTGCTTCTGTATCATCTATCTCCTAAACCTCTGGTCCTATTTCTGGGACTGTCTCTGTGACTCTCTGTGGCACTACAGTGCCCTGTACTGCACTGTTCTGTCTTGTACTGCTCTGTCCCTCTGTTGATAGGTTAAACTTCACTGTCTTGGCAGAGGAATTTGGTTCTAAATAACTGGTTCCTTCTTTTTCTTGGCATGCATGACAACGACAACTTTCAACTCTACCAAATTGGAGGCAGACTCTTGTACCTTCTGTTGGCTATCAGTGCCATTGGCCTTTACAGGGGCTGGACTTGGACAGTCCTTTGCAGTATGGCCTTCACCTTTGCATCGGCTGCATAAGGGCTTGTAATCCACAAATCGTCTAGGGTTTGGACAATTCGTGGAGATATGACCATTTTCTCCACACCTGTAACATTTCACCTCTGATCTTTGACTGATCTTTGACCATCGCCAAACTGTCGTCCTCTGTAACTTTGAGAGGGAAATCTCCTTGGATCGAAATTAGGACCAAACTCTCTAGGCTTTGGTCAAATATCCTGTGTTGTCATTTTAGACTCTAGCAAGTTGAATCTTGCATTTTTTTCCTTCTGTTTTCGTTCATGCATCTCTTTCAGAGAGCAAATATCCTCTGTAGGGTTCTTCCGCAAACAGTATGAACAGAAGGCTCTAAAAATTTGGTTTTCGGGTACATTCAGTTTTTAAATGTCCCGCTTGATGACACTTTCTGCGCCATGTATTAGAGTGCATCACATCTCTCCGAGCTCTTGCAGGAGTGGATATATTGTTGGTATTCACCTTCAGCGTTTGTAGCTGCTCTGTAATCACATCCATAAGCTCTTTCTTGATACTTGCAACTGAGTTGGATAAGTAGTCCTTCAGATTCTCACCTCCTGAAGTACTTGTAGTAAGGTTTTGTGAAGCTTCTGTAATTACTGCATACACTGGTTGGATTGATCCAGAGGGTCCTCTGTTCTGGTTTTGATTCAGAGATCCTGTTGAGAGTTGGGGTTGTTAATTCCAGTTGGTAGGGTTCCACTGTTGTTGAGTCGCCATTGGAGGAACTATTTGAGGCCACTGTTGTTGAGGTTGAACCATCATTTGAGGCACTGACATCTATGGCGACCACAATGGATCAGGTGCATTATATTGCGGCATTGTTTGCATCTGGGGATAGGGGTAGAAAGCTGTCCCTGGGACTGCATTTGCTGGGTATACCATTTCTGGCATGGGAGGAGGTAAGACTCCTCTTCCTGGAGTCATTGACAGTCTTGCTTCAACTTCGTCATACAATATTGCACCTTCCACTGTAGCTTGTAGATTTATTGGTCTTCTCAACTCCATGAACTTGCAAACTTCTGGTTGTAGGCCTCTAAGAAACACTCCCTTCAGGATACCTTCGTCCAAATCATAATTAGTCCATCTCTTTAGGATGGATTCCATTCGTGAGACATAAGCTTCTACTCTTTCTCCAAAGGAGTGACTTAGGTTCATGAACTCCTATCGCATCTGCTCTTCAAAACCTTCACGCCTGAATTTAGTGAGGAAGGCCAACTTTAGGTCGTCCCATGTGCCAAAAGTTCCTACTACTTGTCTCTCATACCACTGAAATGCCGCGCCCTTGAAAGTGGCGGGGAATATTGCTAACCAATGCTCAGGGGTTCTGGCATTGTTAGCCACACATGCTACCATAAATTCTGCTACATGAAGATTAGGGTCTTCATTGTACTCTCCCTTAAAAAGTGGCAATGGGATTACATTTGCTAGCTTGTCATCAATATTTCCAGGTTGAATCTGACCAAGAAGGGGACATTGAGTTGCCATGGGGACTTCTATAAAGAGTGCTTTTAGGGCGTCAAAGGAGGCTTCTGTTGCAAGCTCATTCTTAGCTTTGATTTTTGCCTTCTCTCTTCTCACGTACCTCTAGACTCATTCAAACACTTGCCTCTTGATTGCGTCATTCATTAGGGGGTTGGCTCCAACCAATTGGTCAGTACTCAATATAATAGAATCAGAGAGGGGCTTCAATCTCTGGGGGATTCTCTAGCCAACATCTCTTCTAATTCCTTCTTTTCAACATCTCTGAATTTGGCTTTCAAACCACTACAAAGGGGAAGATATTCCGTTTTGAAAGTATCAAAACTCATTCTTCTTAGGATCATTGTTGTACCATTATAATAATGCCATCTTCTGATGGTTTCCACGATGTATGTTGTGAAAAATACTATCTACCAACTTCCAATGGGTTGCTAATTGGACAAATAGAAGATTGTCAGAACACCAAGCATCCCATGTATCTTGTTGTTGAGCATCCACGAACAAATTCCAACTCTTTTTCTTCTTGTTTTCGTGAACCTCCACTGACCAGGACTCCTGAAGCTTCTTCACAATCTCCCACTTGATAATGTTTGGAAACTTCTCAATGAATGTTAAATCTTCCATGGATGGTCATTCTCTCTATTTCTGCTTCTTAGTTTGTTCTCAAATTTTTTTTCACCAAGATGCAACTTTTTGCTGCTTCAACAGGATAAGGAAACAGTCCATCGCATAGAGCTTGCATCATGATGGTAATATGTTTTCGCCATTGTGGGATGAACTTCTTGTGGAAATTGGCTTTGATAATGAGAATCTCCAACTCTTCAGTGGAAAAAGGAACTTTGCAAACATCCATTGAATTCTCCTCTTCTTGACAATGCCATTTCCTTCATTTTCAGCCTCTTCTGATGCTTGTTGATGGCAAGTTTCCCCGGCTGCGCACCAAAAACATGGAGCCCCAAGAGGAACACCAAGGAAAAGGGGATTTTACTGCAAGAAAATCTATCTTGTAATATCAACAAGCTTTTATTTATTTCTTTTGATGACCAAAACAAAGAAAATAACATTTCTTCACGCAACATCATAGTAGTATCTCCCACGGATTTGATAGAATCAACCATAATCTTCAACATCTTCATAGGATCCATCAATAGAACAAGGAACATAAAAGAATACACCATTTTTGAATGGGAATTAGACACATAGTATTCATCTTCAATGTCTTTATAGTTTTCTCACTCAATCTCTCATATACATATACATTGTTTTGATAGAATTAGCTATCTCTAGCTCTCTCTCTCTCTCTCTCTCAATAGTACATCATCTCCTCACTAAAATACTCTAATAATGACTCTCAATAATCATCTTAGGTTGTGGATGCACCTCCCAAGAGGTATGTCTGATGTGAAGAGGCACCAGAGCCACTACAGTGTCTCTTGACAGCTTACTACTGTCACTGTCACTCTAGTCTTCTCTTCAGTCTTTAGCAGCTGCTTCTTCCATTTGTTTTAGCTGTTTTGAACTTAGATTCATCCTTTCCAAAAGTTAGAAAACTTTCCCAAAGTCACACATACATTCTACAAAACACTTATAGAAGATCTACAAAACAGTACAGAACAAGAATAGAGCAGATACAGAACAGAAACAGAGGAGAGACAGAGGCTCTACAGAAGGTTTACAGAGGATTACAGAAGGACATAAGAGAACATCAAATCCTAATAATTCATACTAAAACCATTCCAAACTATCAAAAAATTTTCAATAAGGTTTCAAAATATTTCAACCTTCATCAATCATCAATCCATGCTTCATATAGAAGAAAATCAGAACAAAACAGAAGCTATACAAAAGGTGTTAGAACTAATCAGAACCTCAACAGAACCTATCAGAACATCACATAGCTTCATTTCTCCACTAAAAATCATCATGAGCTTCCAAAACATAATCAATATCATCCAAAAAACTCTCAAACACTTCCTTTAACAACCATACATCACTCTAAATCCATTAAAAATCAATCATTTAGACCTCAAAAACAACAAAAAATCAATAAAAATTTCAATCTTTTTCCACTCTCAATAGAATTTTTGGGGCTTTTTTGTCTTGGGCTTTCTTTTGGGCTATAATATTCCTTAGGTGAGAGTTGGATTTTGGGACCCATTACTGAAGCATTTGAGCCCATTCTTGGAGCAGAAAAGTGACCGAGAGGCATCAAATACCAAAATTTCATGCAAAATTGAATAGTGGTAGATGGTCAATGAGCTAGAGTTTCCCTAAGTGGATTTCGATGTTAGGAATCTAACGCAGTCTCCGTGCGTTGATCGAAGGTTGTTTGACCCCCCATTTAATCCCCGCATGGTTAAGTGCTCTAAATCCACTATGTGATTCAAGAGTCCAAAAGTGTGCAATGGGATCAAGTTTATAGATTTCAACGTCACCAATCAGCAATTCAATTGGATCGCAATTTTGGGTCTGTTTATCCCTCCAGATAGGCTGCAAAACCTCGTGCAATAGTGTGAAAATGGTTTTTTCAAAGTGGACATTTAAGAAATGACATGCAATAAAATGTAAATGAAAAAAAAACATGCAAATTCTTGCTCAATAGGAGGAGGGGGACTTTTTATTTTGCACCCCATTTATGGATGTATTTGTCCCTCTTCTCAATACGCCTCAATCAAGAGAGAGAGAGAGAGAGAGAGAGAGAGATGGAAGTCTAATCTACATGCCAACGGCAAGATTCTCACTATAAGCATGTGAAATATGATCAAGGAAATGAAATTCTAATTTCTAAGTCTCTCTCTCTCCTCTCTCCTCTTGCTACCTCATATGCTTGATTTAATGAGAGAAGGGGGTGGGACTTGATGAAAGATGCTAATGGAGTGGTGCTACTAGAGCGCAAAAGATCATAGATCGGGTTGTAGAAGAGTGTTAGCATCCAAGAAAGAGTGTCAATGGCCTCCCAACCTTGAAATGTGAGTCTCAAAAATCATGTTTTTATGCATAAATGATCGTTCTTATTCTTTTACGATAGATTTTGGTTGAAATTGTTTGGAAATGGTTGTCCTTTGTTGTTAATGCTATAATCTATCAGGGATGCTAAAGAAAATAAGAAAATTCAATCACATAATAATTCATACATGAACCAGAAAAACCCACAGGAAGTTTATGGTTTGAGTTTAGGAGGGTTTAGCAATAGAGAATGCTCAGTGTGTTGACCCTCAACAACACGGCATTACGTGTAGATTAAAATCATTGAAAGAAATGCCTTTTGCACCTCACAATGTTGATTTCTAAATGATAAAATGATTGAGCACTATCATTCATACATAATTGCATTGCATGCAACTCATGGTATCATTATTGGATGCATTACAATTATATTCATGCATATAACCTACGTTGAGTATGTGAGATATCCTAAGCTGTAGGTTTAGTTGATTGATTTCCTTGGGGACTATTTAGTGAGGAAAATATATATATCTCTTGGAAATTTTGATACCAAGAGTGGAGTTTGCAAGGTACATGCTGTTTGTGTTAGTGGCATATCTAGGGGCCAAATGCGAGGTGTAGGAGAGCTGCAGTGGAGCCATGGCATTCAGCCAAGGGGTGCCTCCTCTATCTATCCTTAAGTGGTGTTTTACACCCATATGTGTAGGGACTCTCTCTAAGGAGTGTGGTAAAGGCTTAACTATTGGATTATAATCCAAAATAAATGCAAAATTTACTATAGAAGTTAGAGCAGTGTGTACCTTATAGACGCTCTTAGACTGTGAGACTGAGGGGGTGTGTTCTTAGAGTGTAGAGAGGCTCTAGAGAGTCAGTGTCAAGCTCAATCAAGGTCCTCACAAGTGATGCATTTGTGGGGAGCCACTTATAAGTGGCAATCCCCTCAAATCTCAGTTTCCTAGGGACTATTTAGCCAGTTTATGCCAAAGGACAGTGAGATTGATCCATTGTTTTACTGATAAACACCGTCTAACTGAGATCTAAAAGTAAGAAAAAGCTAGGCAGCATGGCAATATCTTGAGGAGGTATTCCCCTCAATGTAGTAGTCCAATATTCCTACGAGGGAGTGAATCTAATGGTCATAGAGCCACAAGTAGTCCATTGGGAGGAGGAAGCTATAGTGCTCCACTTCCCCCAGTAAGACAGCCTACATCAAGTGTGGATGTAAACCCACATTCACAAAATCCTCTTGCAAATCCAATCGTCATTATGGTGCAGCCTATCACAGTTCTTATTGGAATGGCGGATTTGCTAGCCTTAGGTTTCCCTCTACCTATCTTTAATGGGTTAGTGGAGGAAGATGCAAAGCTCTACATTAGGGAGTTTCAAAAGTTGATGTTCAACTGTTGTATCCAAGATGAAGGACATTTAATGATGTTCTTTAACATGACTCTCAAGGGAAGAGCTATAATATGGTATCATGGCCTAGAGGCTCATACCATAATCACTATTGATTTATTTTATATTGCCTTTCGAAGGGAATTTGCCCCTAAAAGGGGTGGTCAATATTGGCTACGTGTACTAAATTCGAGCATATGCCAAGAAGTTAAAAGAGGTCTTTCACAAATTTCAGGCCTCTATCCCTATCCCAACAGCTTCCCAACATCAATATTTTTTGCATGGTTTGGACTTCAATATTCAGGTGTAATTGAGTAGTGTCACCTTGTTGGATATAGACATTGCTATTAGATGAGTAGAGGAAGTAGAATCTCCACTAAAAGAGGCCTATGCCTCTAGAGCCAATCTTAATGTGGGTCTAAATCTTGAAAATAATTTGGCATTGACCAATGGAAGTCAAGGGATAGCTATGACTAACCCGAATGTGAGAGAAAGCATAATAAAAAATGTGGCCTTGCTACTAGCTCCTCCCACTGTGACCATGCCAATGGCTAGTCAAATGGTTCCACTAAACAATGGAAGTCAAATGATAAACCCTAATGTGGTTCCAATTAATTAGCAATAGCCAACCCGTAGTCAAGTGGTTAGGTCAATGGAACATCATGTAGATGATCATAGCTATGAGTCTAGTGCATCGAATGTCCTTAGAGGAGTTAAGGATATGATGAAGCACTGTACTTACATGATTACAAAACAATATAGTCAAAAAGTTGTTGATGCCAATTTTCTTTAAAAACAACAGAATTTAATAGGGATTCAACGCCCTGAAGAGGGTGCCTCCTCAAGATTTAGCTATAAGTTGTGTGGTGGCTAACACTTCCCTAGGAATTGCCCTAATGTTAAATGTTACATATGTGGAAAATCTAGCTATCTAGCTAGTATTTGTTGGAGTAATATTAGTTCTCTCTCTAACAAGGGATTAGGCAACCACGTCGAGCATAATGGAATAATCTCCAATAGGATGGTGGACCAAAGCAAATATTGTAAAGAGGGAAAGTTACTATATAAGAGTTGCCTAGTGTTGGCTTATTGAAGCTATGAGTGTCAACAACATCGAAGCTTTTAATTTTTTATCCATTACAAGAAGGAAAACGGTTAAAGAAGACAATAGGGATAATGTAAAACCTATTGAGGTAAAACCTAAATGGGATGATAAAGGGACGAGGCAAGTCCTTAACCCTAATGTAGAAGCCGGTCCTCTAAAAGCTCTTGATTGCAAAGTTGACCCTCAAAAAACTAGTTGCCAAAGAAGAAGGAAAAAGCCAAGAAGGAGGTGCCAAAGCTAGTTCAAATGCCAAAGGAGAGAATGGTTTGGCGGGAGAAGAGAACCATTACTAATTATCATAAGTTTAATTTAGCGAGTTCTCTTTGCAATGTAAAGTGTGATGTAAACCTCTAGCAATTGATCAAATTATCTCCAATAGTGCATAAAGAATTTAAAAAGATTCTTTGCACTAGGTATATTGTTGAGCCCTTGTAAATAGCTCGTGTGGGAGAGGATTGATTTGATCATGCTGAAAAGCATTACCCAAGGATAGCAATGTATGCTGATGGAATATTAGTAGATCGCGCTATTGTAAATGGTAGTAGATGCATATCTTGAGTCTCCTCAAAGTGAGAGAGCCTCTTTATCCTCGTCAAAATTAGATGTAGTAGAGGAACCATCTAGTAGTGAGACTTCATCCAATGATGAATCAAATGAGGGGTCCATTTCAGAGGATATGTACCATGTGACTCTAAATGAGCCGATTGAAGCTCAAGATAGAATATGAGACGCGAATGTGATTGAGCTAGATCTCAGAATGTTGAATGATCCATGACCTATTAAATTAGGGGCTATGCTCAGTCTAGAAGAGAGAAGGGACTATGTGTCCCTGATCTAAGAACTTTGTAACATCTTTGCTTGGAGTTATGATGAGTTTGAGGGGTATTCCGTCCACTTTGGTTGTACATAGTATTTCTTTGAAGAAAGGTAGTCATCTTGTGCCCCAAAAAGTGAGGTGTATTCCGTTTGAGCTAAGGGACTAACTACTTGAGGAGTTACAAAAATTGTGTAAGGCTGACATGATATTTCCTATACAACACATGGAGTGATGCTTGCTAGTGGTTATCAAGAAAAAGAAGAATAATCAAATCTAGTTTTGCATAGATTTTAGGGAGCTCAATAAATAGATAGTTAAAGATTAGTATCCGGTGCTGCAATTCATTGATCAAAATCTAGATCAATTAGTGAGTAGGGATGTCTATTCATTTATGGACTGCTTTGTTGGATATAACCAAATGGCTATTACAGAGGAAGATAAGTTGAAAATAACATTTATTACTATATTTGGTACCTTCGCATATCATGTGATGGCATTTGGATTATGCAACGTGTCGAGTTCTTGGCAATGTACAACTGATAAGACTTTTGGTGATATTTTCCCTAAGGAGCTAAAAATGTTTATCAAAGATCTGGGGACAACCACCATAAGGGAAAGAATGTTGATTATTTTACAAAAGCTTTTTGAGTATTTTAGGTAGTTTTGCATTCGATCGTGAAAAGGTAAAGGTTATTGTTGCTATGAGTCCGCCACGTACTCCTAAAGAAGTGCATAGCTTTCTATCATCATTAGGATATTGCTCAAAGAACGTTTCCATTGACAAATCTATTATCTTTTAACTATTTGCTTGTTTGGAGTGATCCTGCCAAGTATCCTACAAGGATGTGAAGAAAGAATTGACAAAAGCGCCAATCTTGAAAGCACCCAAAAGGGGTAAGGTTTTTTATATATTTTTAGCAGCCACAATGCATAGAATTAGTTGTTGTTTAGCCCAAATCTAGGAGGAGAACTGGTATCATTCAATAGCATTTGCTAGTCATAAATGAGGGATATCTGAACTTAATAACACCGCCTTGGGACAATGTTTGGGACTAAAAAATTTAGTCATTATGTTCTCTATGAAAAGATAGTATTTTATATGAAGGTGAAAGGACTTAGATTGTTACTAAACAAGTTATATCTACATGATCACCTACTAAAATGATTGATTACTTTACAAGAGTTTGATTATAAAATTAGAAGTAAGCCACTGAAGTTGCAATGTGAATGTCTTGTGGATTTTAGGGAACCAAAGGAAATCTTGGCTGAAGTTTGTGATATTGAGGGCCTATTTAAAATTGATACGGCTTCCATTCCATCCTGGTATGCTACAAAATGGTTGATTAATTTACAAGGGTTTGATTATGAAATTAGGATTAAGCCACCAAAGTTCCAAGGCATTGTTGAATGTCTTGTGGATTTTGGGAACCAAAGGAAATCTTGGCTGAAGTTAGTGATATCTAGGGACTATTTAAAATTGATACAGTTTCTATTCCATCTTGGTATGTTGCTATAACACACTATTTTTCCACAGGAGAGTCTAGAGCTGCTTTATCAAAATGAGAGAAGAGAAAAATTAGACAGTGGGCTTTGAAATTTACCTTCATTTTAGGAACACTATATCGACAAGGGGTTGATGATGTTTACCGCCGATGTGTTATGCTTGACAAGGTTCCATTTATATTGGAAGAGTGCCATGACTTAGCTTGTGGAGGGCACTTTGCTAGGTGGTTGACTGCACAAAAAGCTTTAAGAGTTGGATATTGGTGGCCATCCATTTTTGAGGACTCATTTGACTATGTTAAGTGATGTGATATATGTTAAAGGCATGACAATAGGGATAATAAGAATTGCCCACTGACTCCTATTATGGCTATAGCACCACTCGAGAAGTGGGGCATTGATTTTGTGGGTCCTATTACCCTCTTCTCTTCTATACAAAAGAGATATATCATAGTCAATATACTATTCTACAAAGTGGTCAGAAGTACGAGGGATGAAGAAGGATGATGAAAAGGAGACTACTAGCTTCCTTCTTGAGCAGATTATGTGTGGATTTGGTTCGCCAAATAAATTAGTGTTGGACTGTGAAACCCATTTTCTAAATAAGGTGATTTAGAGCTCTGACTGAAGCATGGTAGATTAAGCACAATAAGATAACTCCTTATAACCCATAGGCAAATGGGTGGGTTGAAAGTACCAATAAATAGCTTGTGGGTATTCCGTCAAAGATAGTATGAGAGACGACACGAGACTAGGATAAGAAGTTATATGTGGTGGTGTGGGCATATAACACGATGTTCAAATAAGCCATAAGCCACACCCCATTCAAGGTAGTTAATGGGGAAGAGTGCGCATTACCCCTAGAGATTGAGTTACCAACCATAAGATTTGCACTTAACCATTCTTTAGGGGATGAAGATGCACTATTTACGCACTTTACGACTTTAGTACACCTCGATGAGCTCAAATGACAAAGTCTGTTACACAAGAGGTGGCTAAGCATCGAATGAAGTAATTGCATGATTTAAAAGTGAAGAAACATACATTTAAGAAAGGGAAATTAGTTTTATACTATGATGCACATAGGGATCTATTTTGAGGAAAACTTGAGCCTAAGTGGGATGGTCCCTACAGAATAGTCAGAATAGGGAAAAATAAGTCCCCAGCGTTACTAACTGATCTACAGGGAGTGGAGCGTAAAAATAAGGTGAATCTTAATAAGATTAAACATTATTATCTCTAAATGCATTAATGAGAATTATGCATTTTGCAGGTCCATGCTTGAACCTATAATAGAAAACATTGGTTGATGGAGCAGCTAATTTCTTATTTTGAACACCATACTTTGAGCAAAGATATCATCAAGAAAAGCTAAACAAGTTATAGTTGCTCGACCTTTAGCAAAGTGGTTAATCACTTTGCAAGAATTTGATTATGAGATTAGAAGTAAGCCACCAAAACTGCAAGGTATTGTGGAATGCCTTGTGGATTTTGGGGAGCCAAAGGAGACTTTAGTTGAAGGAAGTGATATTGAGAAAATTTTTAAAATTGATACGGTGTCTATTCCCTCCTAGTATGCTGCTATAACACATTATCTCTTGATAGGAGAGGCTAGAGCCAGTTTATCAAAATCAGAAAAGAGGAAAATTAGACAGCATGCATTTAAATTTTCTTTTATCTTCGCAGTAACACTATATTGGTAGGGGGTTGATGATATCTATCACTGATGTGTGATTCCTGAGGAGGTTCCATTCATTTTGGAAGAGTGCTATGAATCCGCTTGTGGAGGGCATTTTGTTGGACAACTGCTGACGACCCAAAAAGCATTAAGAGCTGGATATTGGTGGCTGTCCATTTTTTAAGATGCCTTTGAGTATGTTAAGAGATGTAATACTTGTCAACTGCATGGCAGTAGGGAGAATAGGAAGTGACCACTTACTCTGATTTTGGTTATACTTCCATTCAAGAGGTGGTGCATCAACTTTGTGGATCCTATTACTTCATTATCCACTATGCAAAAACCAATATATTATCATGACGACTGACTATTTTACAAAGTGGTCAGAAGCATGAGTGACGAGGAGGGATGATGCAAAAGAGGCTACTAATTTCCTATTAGAGTAGATTATATGTTGATTAGGTCCGCCAAAAAAATTAGTATTAGACCGTGGAACCCATTTTCTAAACAAGCTGATTAAAAGCTTGACTGAAGCATGGCAAATTAAGCACAACAAGACAACTTATTATAAAGCACACGAAAATGGACAAGTCGAAAGTACTAATAAGCAACCTTAGTGAAGTTACTATATATATATCCTCTACACCACGTGTGTTCAAGGCCTATTTATAAATATCCTTTTATGTGAAACTTTCCTAAATAAAACATAACCCTTTTCTATTCAATCTGTAAAAAGTCCCTTTATATTATACCATTTTGTATACAAAAAATGTATAAACATTGTATTTTAAAAATACCTTATTTTGAACCGACGTGATGCGCACATATATGTTGAGATATTTGCAATCACACCTACTTTAGTCCCTTTGTGAGAAGTAGTGAGGGCTCAGGAATCCCATATGCACAGTAGGAGAAAGTACCACCACTCAATTCCTATAAAGCATTGTACTTGCACTCTTTTTCTAATGCAATGATAGTACTCTTTTCTTTCTAGTAAAGTGTCATGTCACTGTCAATACACAAGATTGTGTTTATGAGTCCAAGTCTCAATCTTAGAACCTAATTCACTTGTGTAACAATTTGTCCTAGTCAGGGTCAATGTCTTCATGAGTTTCTTTTCTCTCTTTCAACCTCCATAGCTTCTGCATTTGCATGCTCTAGATCCTGCGTATTTCACATGGTATCAGAGCTCAATTGAGCATGGCTCAACTCTTATTTCACTCCTCTCAGCTCCTTTACATCTGTTCTCAACTGAGTCTGAGTATTGGACCCTATCTCCAACTTCATTTGCATTCCTATCTTCAATGAAGCTTTCATGGCAACCATAGACAGCAGCATCCTGTCAGTTTGAAGCTTTCATATCTCTCTCCATAGGACAAATCTCTCTAAACTTCCTTCTGGAGAAGTTTTTCTCTACTTCCAAATATCCTTCTTGGCACCTCAATCATTGAGATTGGGCAACTATAGCTTCAACATTACCTCTTTTCAGAGTTGCTGCCATAACTGTGTGTGTGGACAGCACCTACCTACCTCTGTTGGAGTAGCCATATCTCATCAACTAGGCCATATCTCTTCAAGATTTCTTCTCAAGAGTTGTTCTTCAGGTCAAGATGCAAATTTTTGGCACAAAATTAAGGAGGTTAATGCACACCATGCCCGAAATTTACATTTTTCCAAATCTAGGCACAGTTTTGATAGTGACTACTTTGAAGGCTTAGATATCTCAACTCGAGCATAATGAGTACAAACTCTCTTAGGGGGAGTTAGATCCATTAGTAAGGGTCCTCTATCTCAAAGGGTTTGAGCAGGTTCAACTTGTGGAGTGCGTGGGAGCTCATTTACCAGTTGCTAGTCCCTGTTTTGACAGGACAGCCATAGCCACTTACCTTTAAACTCATTCACTCTTGATTTTCTTTCTCCTGCCACTTAAACCAAGCCAAGGCCACTCTAATCTAAAATTTGCAGTAGGTATTCAACCATCAAATCAGCAAGGAGAAAAATCTATGAAGAGTTTTTTAAGATCATCAAGTTAAACTCAAGCAGCAAACATCAAATTTCAAACCAGTATCTTTTGATACTTCACTGCCATTGCTTGTGTCTTTTGACACATACAAAGATCAACTCATTCATGGTTATTCTCAATCATTTGAAGCTAATTTGCTGCTAGTCTCTCAAGTCGAACATGGGCAAAGATTCTCCAACTGCTCATTTCAAAGGAGTCGGGTTTCATACCTGGCAGACCCGCATCAAATTGATCTTGATGAAGAAGGGCCTCTGGGCCATTACCACTTGAAAAGAAAAGAAGCCTCGTGATGCGGATCTTGCTGTCACTTGGCAAAAGAATGATGATAAGGCTCAGGCCATTATCAAACTGGAGCTAGATGACAGCTATATCCACTATGTGGATAACTGTGAGACCTCACAGAATACATGGAAGAGACTTGACACCTTGTTCGGTGGACAACCTAAATCATCAAAGTATGGTCTCCTAATTGAGTTTTTTAGGCTTGAAATGAAGTCCAGCACATCACTTGCCATACATCTAAATTACATGGAAGGACTTCTAACCCAACTTGCAGGAATCAACATTAAAATGGAAGAAGATGTTTGCATCGGTGTTCTACTTAAGAGTTTGCCTCCAGAATATAATAATGTATCAACAACTTTAATCAACATGCCAAATCCTAAACTTGTTGATATCCAGGCATCACTATTAGAGGAGGAAAAGAAGCTAAAAACTAAGGAAGAACCAAGTACCTCTAGAGATGAGCATGCATTATATGTTGGCAACAGATACAAAGGCAAGAAGGATTAGCTCTTCTGTGACTTCTGTAAAAGGACTAAAAACACCGAGAAGTTCTGCCACGCTAGAAAGAGGTCCCAAAAGGCCTATCTAGTTGCAGTCAAAGAAGAAGAAGAAAATGGAGCAAAGGAAGAAGAATAAGAATAAGAAGACCACCAGGAGAAGGACAAACCTCATCAATCCTTCTATTCAGATATACTTTTTTAGTTTTGTATTTCCTAGCCCTAATGCCTCAAACATAAACTTGTAAACTCCTCAATTATCCTTGTACTACAACCTATCCTAGAGAAATTTGTAGACTAGCTTCCAAAGAGGATCAGTGATCATTGAGAAAGACACTCCTAAAGTGTTAATCACCTTCTTGACATCGAGGATCTCTTTAGTCTGCTTCTGTAACAACTTAGGATCTGTTCATTTGTGAATAATTGTCTAGCTGTGACAAAGGGTTCCTCTTTGTAGGCCGCCATAAAGGTGACAAAGATTGTCATAATGAGGATCTTACTCATCCTCATTAAAGTGAAAACTAATATTCAATTTCAATTTTGTTCAAATTTTGATTACTTCCCTCCATTTTCACTCTCTTCTTTCGTTCCCATCCTTATTAGTTTCTTCTTTGTTTTCCTTCTTATTTCTAATTCACATAGTTTTTCAATCCAATCTTCTAATCACATCCTTAGCTATGGATCTATGTAGCTCTAGTAAAAGGCCTCTCTATCATCTTCATATTGAGTTGGATAGTGAGTATGAACCAATAAGGAAGAGAACAAAACGCATTACTATTATAGAGTCTATGAAACATACACTCAGGTTAAAGAGAAAATAAGAATCTTGATCTTTGCTTAGATGGTAGGCTATATCTCGAAGATCCTAGCAAAAATAGCACTCCACCTTTCTATAATAGCTCTTCATTGTTGAGGTTCATTGGTGATGGTTAATATGGGTTTCTAGGATATACACGTAACTTGGATGTAGAAAAGGATGTCCTCAAATCGGAGAACCATCTTTTATCAAAACATAACAATGAGTTACGACAAAAGCTAGAGGGCTAACAACAAAGGATTCATTCATTGGAGAAACGTATCAAATCTTATCAGCAAAAGAAAACATTTTTAGGCCTTTGAAATCGATAAAAAGGCTCTTAGAAATATCGAGAGTCTCAGCTGAGGAGGAGGTGGTTGTAGTAAAAGAATCCAAGCAATAAGGTACATTTTTTTCCACTTTAAAATATGAAATATGACTTTGTTTATAATTAATTGTATAGTTTTGTGATGCTGATTTTGTTTAGGTCTCTTCTTTAACTGAATGCAAGTGAAAGATATTCTTTGAAATCATCTTAGTTTTATTATCATCTTCTTCCTTCAATAGTTTTAAAAGATATTTTGGAGAGGAAGAAATTTAAAAAGGAAAATAAACAATTCTTGGGGTCATTTATAAAGGATCATTCTTTGGATATTGAGTTAGTACAGAAGACACTAGATAATATTGGTATCAGTCGATATGCTTATATATAACTTTTCTAGCTTTTTCAGTTAAATATGAAGTAAGGACAAGTACGTAATTGTGTAGGCCTTCTATGGTTAGAACTATTAGACAGAGAGTGAATAACAAAGTGATGAAGATTCTAAGTGAGCCTTTCCATATCAAGGCTAGCTTCAAGGGCAAGAAAAAGGAAGTTGTATTCAATGAATTTAAAAATATTTTTCTTGACTTTCCCACCCTACAATGTTTAATGATTAGATTATATGACTTGTCACTAGAAGAGGCATAAGAAGTGGCTCGATTTGTGGTTAAACTTGATGAAAATGAGATTCTAAAATGTACAAAACTAGAGAGAGTCTCTATAACCTTGATAAATAGAGCACTTTCATCAGATCATTGCAATCACTCAATGTCAATCGAAACATAACATCTGGTAATTAGGAGCATTCGAAGTAGATACAAAGGATTTTGATATATTGTATTTGGTTTTTTTATCGAACACCAATACCTGATGTTATTAAGAGACAACAAGCAAGAGAAGGGCTATTTGTTGAAGGATTTGGGAGCTATAAGATTGAGTGGCACATAGCTAGTGACTTGAAGACACTTAAATGTATATGCAATGTATCAAAGGGAGCACAAGGATCCACAGTTTAAATGAGTCCTAGATATTCCTTTAGTGAATGCCCATATCTATACACTTCATGCGCTTTGTAGGATAATTGAAAAGCTTGTTCATCTTTATATAGGAATTACATGGAAGGTGAAGCCATCATCAGCTAGAACACATGCTATAACAAAGATTGAAAAAGTCTTATCGGCAATTGGTTTGGATGGTGGTAATGTTGTTATTGAACCACATCTTCAAAAGTCTAAGGATGGAAATTTTGTCCTCAAAAGGCCATCTATTGGTGGAGTGAAGGCTAGAAGGTTCCTAGACTTTCATGGGAGACTTGGAAAGATAAAATCTAGAAATGGTGGCTCAACTATTAGATACAATCAGTGGTAAGATGCAACAATATTTTTTTCCTGTGATGCACAACAATATACGCAAATAGAAAGCATTGAAGAAAAAAGCATCACATACACACACCTTGCGTTATATATACAAATTACCTTTCCGCAGGGATTTTTGAGCTTGTGAGACAATACAGCTTATCTCTTGTGATCTTGAGCATGCTTGCATCATCCCACTTTAGCCCAAATAACAACTTAAAGAACTCATCACCATTTTGGGGATTAGCAATGGATAGGTATTTGTAACCCCTATCCTTAAGGCGCTCCTCTTCCACCCTTGTAGCCTTCTCCAAACGTTTCTTCCTCTCTACCTCATCTAGACCAAGAGCCTCAAGCTTAGCAGTTTCTTTTGAGATGAAGACATGAAATTCATCCTATCATTCCAAAAAAAAACTAAATTAGAGATAGAAAAGCACATCTCATACAAGTGAGCCATAGAAAGAAAATCACCTTCCATACAAGCTGAGATATTAAACCGCAAGGAGAGTTATACCATGGAGCAACACCATGATAATACCTTGCCTCTATACTCATCTCAACCTCAGCCCACTTCCTCATGGCCGGACTCAATCTATCTAGAATGAAGTCTTTGTTTGCAATACCAAACTTTTGAAACATATACACCTCATGTGCAATATTTGGAGTAACATGAGCTCTGGCAATACTATTGAAAACAAACAAAAGCATAATATGAGAATGTAAGTGTAACATATTACAAAGAGGAGAATAGTTAAAGGAAGAAGACTTACCCATTGGTGGTGTCTAGTGCGAGTAGTAGCTCTGCTTCCTTTGCCTTGGGCACCTCAATGAATTGGCACCGTACACTAACATGGTAGTGAGCACAGTCGGAGTACTCTGTAATTGAAAACCAACAAACATAAGAATGGGATACGAACATTCAATACTTGCATGTATAGTGGACAACTTACTTTCCTTGATGCGTTTCCACCACGTTTTAAGCCTGTGGTTTCCATCCCAAACCAAGAACTTTTTACCCTTAAGGTCTTGCCACTCTCTTCCAAGAGCCCTCTCAAAATCCTCATTTCTTTGACGCCATATTGGACCCCATTCATCTAGATTGCTGGCTGTCAGAGACATGGTCTCCCCTCTCGGACCTTCAACTGACACAAGGAAGTGTCCCATAGTCTCAAGATAACCAGTGGAATCAAAGGAAGGAATCAACCACTGGGCATCATCCGTAGCAAATCTGACTGCCTCATGAGCCACTAATCTGCAAAGAGGCACAAGAGGAGGTAGCGTCCTATTTTTTATATAAAATTGACTCAGCACATCCTTCATCAGTCCTAGAGAGACTTGCTTGCCTAAGTTCCTTGAGTGCTTCTTTTCTTTTTCATCATCATTCTCCCTTTGATCACTATCACCACTCACCTCTTCTTTGTCATCTAGACTATCATGCTGCACATTAGTCTCTGTAGGAGCAGATATTAATAAGTAAAAATAAAAAAAAGTAGCATTAAACCAATCATATTTAATACATAACACTGAACAAAGCGTCATATGTAAATGAAATGGACACATAAGTGACTACCTGTGTGCTCCGCAACCCCGTCAATTGTATTGGAGTCCCCATCCACTTGTGCTTCGTCATCAATGTAGACACATCTTTTTGGACCACATCCTTTCTTTGTTGAAGGAGTGTCCACTAATCTCAAACGTGATGATGCTTCTTGCTCTAAGATCCGCCCAAGAACACATCCTGAACGTAGCTTCATACAGACTTCATGGCTACTATGAGGTGACACACATTTCTTTCTCTTTCTAAGCACTCTTTTAGGTGCCATAACTTTCTCTACACACTTACAAATAGATACACAATCAACCTCTTTAAGATTAACAACACAATCAATCTCTTTAAGATTAGCAACACAATCAATCTCTTTAAGGTCATGGGACAAAGCCACGGACGAAGCCACACGCTTGTGCATAAGCCCACGGATCGTCCACGCGGACGCAGATGATTGGGGGGTTCAATCTCTTACCTTATTCTCACGAAGCATATGGGACAAAGCCACACGCTTGTATCCATGGGAGGTTCAATCTCTTACCTTGAAGGCCCGTCGGACGGCATACGGGACGGCATACGGGACAGTTGCCATGGGGCATAAGCCCACCCATCGTCCGCGTGGACGCGGACGATTGGGGGGCTTCAAGGTGTTACCTTGGAGGCCCACACAACGGCGCATACCAAATGACGGGACGGCATACAGGACGGTTGCCACGGGGCATAAGCCCACCCATCGTCCGCGTGGACGCGGACGATTGGGGGGCTTCAAGGTGTTACCTTGGAGGCCCACACGACGGGACGGCATAACCAAATGATGGGACGGCATACGGGACAGTTGCCATGGGGCATAAGCCCACCCATCGTCCGCGTGGACGCGGATGATTGGGGGGCTTCAAGGTGTTACCTTGGAGGCCCACACGACGGCTTAGCCCACACAAAGCATGACCAAATTAACAAGCTAAAGTGTGACAAAGCTTAAGCATGACCAAAAGGCAAAAGACAAAGCGTGACAAAGCGTGACCAAAAGACGAAGCGTGACAAAGCTTAAGCAAATGACCAAGCTTAAGCCCACCCATCGTCCGCGTGGACGCGGACGATTGGGGGGCTCAAGGTGTTACCTGGGACGGACGAAGCCGTTGATCGTCGCGGATTGGGAGGCCACGGACGAGGCCACGAACGAAGCCGTTGATTGGGAGGCCACGGACGAAGCCGTTGATCGTCGCGGATGCTGCAGGAGTTACGAACGAAGCGAGAGCTGCAGGGGTTACGGACAGTCGCGCAAGATACGAAGCCATTGTGGGGCACCGTCGTGAGCTATAGGAGCGAGAGCTACAGGAGCTACAGGAGTTACAGGAACGAAGCGAGAGCTACAGGAGCTACAGGAACGAAGCGAGAGCTACAGGAGCTGTAGGAGTTGCACAGTCGCGCAGGATACGAAGCCGTTGTGGGGCACCGTCGTGAGAGCTGTAGGAGCTGTAGGAGCTGCAAGAGTTGTGGGGCACCGTCGTGAGAGAGAGACAGAGAGAGGGAGAGAAGGGAGAAGGGAGAAAGACAAGTGAGAAAGAGAAGAGAAAGAGAAGGGAGAAGGGAGAAAGAATGGAGAAAGAGAAAGAGAAGGGAGAAGGGAGAAAGAGAGAAGGGAGAGAGAGAGAAAGAGAAGGGAGAAAGAGAAGGGAGAAGGGAGAGAGGGAGAAAGATAAGGGAGAAGGGAGAGAGAGAGAGAAAGAGAAGGGAGAAAGAGAGAAGGGAGAGAAGGGAGAGAGAGAGAGGGAGAGGAGAGAGAGTGAGAGCAAAGAGAGGAGAGAGTTGAGGAGAGACTTAATAACCCTAATAAAGAAGTTAGCCGTTGATTGCGTAATTAGGTAACTAGTTGGCCGTTAAATAATTAAATAATTAATACAACATAAATAAATTATGAGTGCATAAAGGTGAAGGATGGTGGGTGGTTGAGTCGTAAATTTTTCTATTGATTTCTCTCCGCTTGTAGTGACGGTGAACTGTTGCTATATTCAGAGTTTTCTTCTCTTCATCAAATACACACTGTGAGCTATATTCAGAGTTTTCTTCTCTTCATCAAATACTAACCCATCAGAGGGCACAACATGTCGAGTTTTGCTATTTTGACATGGAGACTAGCCAGTGATTGCTTAGAGCACAGGGTTTCATTAAGAAATGGGGAGATTCTTTTGAGTGAGTACTACCTACAGAATCTATTGCCTCCAACACAAAAATTCCAGGGGTTGCAAGCCGTCATAGAGAATGATGGTGGAGCAAACAATGTCACTATGTCTCCAAGATGGGATCATGAAGGGCATGCGCACTATCTGATTGATAGTACATTATCAGCCACCTACTCTATCAGGCACTCAAGTAACTATGTGTGCATCTCTAACAGTATTGAGTCAATAGAAGATGAGATTGACAACTACATTGATTGTACTCCAGGTTGTAGCAAATCAACTCCAGTGTGTCTTGACGTACACTCGGATAACAAGAAGGATGTTGATGACACAAATGTCGGGGAGGACCTATGTGTGGGCAGCCAAAGCGAGGACTTATCTTCCTATGATAACTCGATTGCAGCCTTCATTGAGGAGAAAGCTAGAACGGGTAGATTGAAAAAATTACTAGCGCTCTGTGGACCTCCACGAAGGGTGGATGAGCTCCCAATCGAGTATAATGGCACAATTGCTTTTGAGCTTCTAGCCACAGATAGCAAGAAACGAATGATGGGTATGGAACAAAAATATGATGGTCACGTGTGGTCGCGGCCCTCACAGACAAATATGGCAATTGAGTGCACTGTGCGCTTGAGCTATTGTCTTGGAAGTCTTCAATGTCTTAGGATCACTTGTCCTTACTACATAACAGAGGGAAAATACAATGATGTTTTTTTCCATGGTCACTTGGATAGAACTGTGAGCATGGGTTATCCTGCAAGTGAGGGAAACTCCAAGATAACATGTCACTATTGTCTTAATGTTGCTACTTGTGTAGCCATTTGCAAATGCATGATCTATTATGTGTTGCCACTGGATCCTACAATGACACGTTTGGTGATCCATGTTGGGGAGCATGCTCACAGTGTTCAACATGGCACTAAGAGGGCAACCCTTGACAAGGTTCGGAGGCTTGTGAGCACGGTCCTAAAGATTGAAAAGGGAGGCCCACGAAAAATACAGATGCTAGTCGCTCGGCAGATGTTGTTTGAATCTTTAACAAAAGAAGACGAGTCGGAGGCGACAGAGGTGGATCTTAATCATTTTCTAGAAGAAATGATGCCACTTGTGCAGAATAAAGGGTAGGCTTGTGCATTATTATTTTCTGCTTACAATGTATGTCTTGCATTTGAAATAACCCTCTAATAAACACATAGGTTCAAAGGCATTGTTTCACAAGAAAGAGCCAAACAAGGTCAGGTGGTTGGTGATGGGTATGACAACATACTTCTTTTGCAAAAACGTTGTGTCTTCCCATTTTTCCATGGAAGTAGATTTCCAGGACAAGGTGATGCCAAGGAGAAGTGCTACTTGTTTAAAATGTCCACCAAGGGACCAGCATCAGGGGTGGACTTAGTGAATCGTATGAGGCGAATTGGGACTGGAGATTTACGACGTGCATGGGTGCACTTTGATCATACCCATAGGATTGATGGGTGGGCAACTATGTCTTGTTCAGTTTATGATCACGGGTATGTGGCAACATAATGAAAGCTTTTATTGAAATTAAATTGTTGTTGATGAACACTATACTAATGTATCAATCATGAACTAGCATGAGAGCATTGCAGGTAATTGCAATATGTGAATTTAAAGAGGAGGATGAAGAGTCTCAAATCCTATTTTGGAGAAATTTGAATTCTGTCATGGTTCAATGTGGCCATGATCCACCTGACTTTGTTGGATTTATGTCCGATGAGGCAAGTGCGAATTGGATGGCAATAAGGGCTGTGTACAATGGAGGGCCTCATAACATAATGGAAGGGAGGGAGCATTCTTGTCTTTTTCATTGGGAGCAAAGTTTGCAAAAGCATACCAAGAAATTAGTCACTGTGGATAAACAAATGCACCACATTGAATTGTGTGAAGCATGGAGGCTAGCAACGACAACTCAACTAGCCTCACTTCAGGCCTCTGCTATCCGAGATTGGTGGGCACGAAATGTCAACAAGGAACACATCAAGGCTTTGGATAGGTGGTTGAAATGGTAGGAGCAAAGAATTGCCCACTGGGGAGGAATTGAATCTCATGTAAGTGTGACATTTTTTCCAGCTCATTAAGATTTGTTGCACAATGTAGCAATGGGGAGAGCTACTGATTCTATTTTTGGATTTGACTCCGCAAGCTAACAAAAGTCCTTGGGAACATGCTCAAATTCCAAGCATAAACTTATCAGAAAGTGTCCATGCTAGTTGGTTAGCAGGTGAGGGTGGAAAACGAAAGATATCACTTTATGATGCATGTGTTAGTGATGTTTTGAATGCATATATTCAATGTGCAAAGAGGTTGGGCTATACCACGGGGAGGTTTATTGGTTCTGGGCCTTCTATGGAGTCTTTGTTGGCTAGTGCCAGCAAAAGGGAATCCCCAAATCCCTCCTCTGTTGCACGGGCGTTGCAAGGTGTTGTAGCTGGAAGTCCTTTGTACGAGGAGCCTATAATGCAAGGTGATAGGGAGACTATGCAAAGAAAAAAGAAGGGAGGTGGAGCAACTGTAAGTTCTCATAGACTGGGATACGTGATGGAGTCAAGGCAAAGGAAAATCAGGGGCAGGCCGCGGAGTATATAGTTTGACGATGGAAAGATGGAAGAGATATGTATCCAAGAGGATGAGGAGATACCAATCAAGCCCTTTGCAAGTGGAGTAAGTGCACCAAATGCGGAAACGTCAACTCACGTAGAAGAGGTAGAAGTGGCACAGGAGGAGTGGGCTTTACGAAGGACACCACCTAACTGTGTGAGAAAGTGTTTTGGTATGGAGGGTAGAAAGAATTGCAGCAGCAAATTACAGAGTCAGCAAGTGGGGTTAGTCGCACCATGCTTTTGGTCTGAGAGAGCCTATAAGAACAAGGCCATTGCACAATGGATATGGTTCTGTAATCATGATGTCAAGCATACAAACGCTGTGCAAAAACAAGTGATAGCATCACCAATTGTTCCATCTTTGTGGCCAGTTGATATAGGAACAAATATATCGAAGGAAGAGTGTAGCAGCCTAAGACAAGCTGGTTTCAAGTTTGCCTGCTTTAGCTTTACAGCACCACCAAGGAACGAGAAGAGCAAACCTCCTATTTCTACAGAATGTGGTTCAAGCGGGAGAAGACGCAAGTGGAGACATGGAATTTCCAAAGATGCACAAAAGAGAATAGAGGCAGCTGGTTGCATGGTTGTGACATTCTTGGAGGAGGTAGTGCAACTTGAGAGACAACATTCAGTATTTCGAGTCTTGACAGAGAGTTGTTATGATGTGCACATCAAAGAAGAGCCTAGGTGCACTTGTCCTGATTTTCAAAAAAGAGAATCTACCCAAAAGGCATTTCTTGCTTGCAAACATATGTATTATGTGTACATGCACATACTTGGCCTTCAACCCAAGGAGCACATGGTCATACATCAGCCTGCACTAACCCCCACAGACCTTGCCTTTGTGTTAGGGCAAACACGTAAGATATGCCCTGTTATGTAGGAAGCCCAACGTAAGCATGGCTCATTCATTGTTCTGGAGGACTCATCATCATGCACTTCATTAGGGTGTGACATGTCCTTTTTGTTACATGAAGATCTTGGAACCTTTCTAGATATTGTACTCCTTTTGGGTAATGCAAAACTTTGGAATGTTATTATTTGTTGTGATTATTCAACACCATTGCTCCCTTTATTGTGAATGGGTTAGTAATGCATGATGCGCAATATATTTTTGACATGTCATTTGTAGAAAGCATCCAAGGTTGTTTCAAAAAGCTCTAAAAATCAATTTCAATTGCAAAAGCACGAAATCAAAAGCTTGCAAAAATAACACACCCGTTAAGGATCATGTTGATAATGGACAAGCTCGAAATAGAAAAGTCAATGTTTGGAAAACACTAGACAAAGTAATCTTTTATTGTAATAAAACTGAGTGGAATGATTTTTCAAAGACTTAAAAAACCAATTGAACCTTTTTAAAAAAAGTCAATGACAGAAGCTTGGAGCAATCAACATTTCACTCACTACATGATAAGAAGTTTGCATATGTATGTCTCTTTATTGTCTGACTCATATAGGGTTTTCTGATTGAATTTCTTTATTTTTTAACTATGGAGCATATTTTATACAACCATGCTCCATATTTTATCAAGAAATATGGATCTCTATCTATTAGGTCAACCCAAGGTATGGAAAAATCACATTATCAAGCAAGAACAAAATACTTTAGACACACAAGACATGGAGGTGGAACATTACAAAGCAAAAAGTTTATTAGAAGTCGTTCAAAGGTTCTACAGGCAAAATTGGCACAACTTGAAGCTCAAAGACACAACCGCATCATGTAATACATCATCTTTGGTAAGGACTATATCCACTATTATCCAAATAAGAAAAGAGGGATATTTAAAGTCTTGTGCAAAGCAAAGATATTCAGAAAGGTTATAAACTAGACAAAGAGATGGAAAAAGATGGGTTTCAAGAAACCCTTATCATCTTTTAGTCTGACTCTGTTGCAGAAGAGTCTTTAGTTTTCAGGGAATTCATTGGGTCCTCTAAATGAATCATTTGTCTCATTCCACTCGATGAGATCTAGACATTTTAAGAATTCTTGTTTCCTATAGCCTAAAAGGAGCTTCAAACTCTTGGCATCTCCTACATGGGAGATCAAATAAGAGTCAATAACTCCAAAGTAATCTACCTAGATCCATTGTATCCAAGCATGAAGCCAAAAACTCTTATAACTTCTTTCTTCTCCACCAAAATTATCTTCTCTGAACCTCTATTGAAAGCTTGGGATCTAATCACCTTGGAGATAGCTTTCTAAGCCAGTATTGGTAAGCTTGGAGAGCTTGATAACCTACTATGATAAATTGTAACTATTTGATTATTTAAGCTTCCAATATAATGACCAAGGCCTTGACTTTTTCCAAGCTTCAATTTCCTTGAGCCTATGGCTCTTCCAAGAAACTTGTTTATATCTTCAATTTCTATCTGCACAATAAACTACAATAGTATGAGATGTCAATAGGTAAATATCCAATAATATTTGCCTATAATGCGTAACATACTCTAATATAAATCACAATGGATATCTTAGGATTATCTTTTATACCTTAGGGTTTTCATCTTCTTCAAGAAGACTATCATCATATAGATTTATTGAACTTTTTGGTTTCTCCTCTAATGGAGACTTCAGTTTCTCTTCATATCCCATGTTATCAATACCAAGTCTCTTCTGAATATGCCTTTTCATATTCGACAATCTAATTTATACAAGAAAGCAAGGCTATAGAGATATCTTGAAAATTCTCTTCCTCAACATCAACAGTTGCTAGAAATTCCTCCTTATAACCTATAAAATTCTTATCACTCTGACCCCATGCTGCAAGGATTGCCAAGCAGTAATCTTCTCTAAGATAAAAAGGTGTTGAATATCATTTAAAAATGCATATCTCTTTTTGCTGATAAGATAATTGGGAAATGTTGGGACACATGCAAGAGGTCCTTTTTCAATCTGTGCACTAAACTCTATCTCATTTTCTTCCACTTTTGTAATGTTCTCACTTTTAAACAAAGCAACATCAAATCCCTGCACTAACCGGTTCTCAATATCCTCCTAAAACATTTTCCCCTTCTCTTCAATCTCTTTGTCTTTGCATGCAATATCCTCTATCTTCTTCTCTTGTATTGTATATGAAGAACAACTATCCACGTATTGAAGATACACAAGAAATCCAACATCCTTCTTTACAAGAAGACATTGATGATGATTCTAATGAAAAGGGTAATCTACTATCCACTTCTTGAATTCCTTATCAATAAGGCTAAACCTTGTATGCAAAGTTATTCTAGCAGCATTGGTAGCTTCCATTATATTGTTATAATGGACAAGTCCCTCAATCTCTAGGCCTTCTACATGTCTATCATAGAACTCCCTCTAATCCTTCAGTTTATCTTCAATATCCTTCAAGAGCTCTTATAAATCAAAGGGAACATTGAGCATATCTCTTATATAAATAAATATAGATGAATTTTCAATTGTATGAGGAAAATCAAAGAGCTTTTCATCACAAGTATCCTCAAGATCCTCCTCCATTTCTTTCAAAGAAAACTTCCTTTTAGTCATCTTGATCACTCACAAAAAAAAATCTAGAGAAAAAAAAATTAGGGGCATAATATACTAATCCACATCTGCTTATATCTAGAAGACTAAAGAAAGATTGCTAAAAATTTGAAGTCCAAACCTACAAGGCACAGTTTTTGAATTTTGACAAATTTTAGATGTTTGTCATGCTAGAGAATTAGAAATGCAAGATGAATGAGGTGAATTTGAACTTTATGCAATAGAGAAAGCAAAAAAAAATCCATGTCTCATCAATCAAATTTTGTTATACATCCACGACTCATAAAACACAAAAACTATGATCCAAACCACTTCACAGTTCATAAAATCATGTTTCACACATCACTTGAAAAAAAACCTAATGATTTCCCATTTAAAATATCCAAAATAATTATTAAAAACAATGTATCTAGAACAACAAAATCCCATCGTTTGCAAACGTCATGTTGCCTCTTGTGTTGTCCCTCAAGGTGAGCTCTTGATAATTTCAATGAAGTATTTGACATTTTCCAATGGGAGAATATCATTGTTTTTTCCCAAACTATTCAAAATCATAAACTCTAAAGGAAAGACCTAGCTAGGGGCAATTGTGTAGAACTAGTTTCATAATATGAAATAAGTTTCATAATATCTAGTTCCATGAAATGCGATAAAAAACTTTCGAAATTACATAAAATTAGGAAAAAGTAATTTCTAATTTTCATTTTTCATGAAACGCAAAAATATACTTTCAAGTCAATTAAGAAGTTGTAAAATCGTGTTTCATATGCCTATGAATCATTTGATCATCTTCAGTACCTCAAAATTCAGGTTAAGAGGAAAAGAATGACAAGAAAAAGTTTCTTACATGAGATTTGTTGTCCCTACTGCTGCTGAGAATAAATGGTCTATTGTTAGAATATGTTTGGTAAAGCTTACTATGCTTCCAAGATAAAATAGCTCAAGACAAGATACGTTGAAGACCCAGCCCTGAGTGTCATGCATGCATATATATATATATATATATATATATATGCCAACGATTGCCGTACGTTTGTCCAAGATGCAATAATTTGGAGGAGCAAAAAAAAGAAAATGCTAAGAATTATCTTGTACCTCTAAAGAAGGAGCCATAAAAGCGCAATCATTCCAGAAAATAAAGTTACACATGGCACAAATTCCCATGCAAAAATGTCATTCTTGTTGCACGTCTGAAATTAATTATGCATTAGGATAGCCACACGTGTAAACCAACATACTTTTAAACCAAAATCTTGAACCTCAAAATAGTTTTTTCGAAGAAAAAGCTCTTTCTATGCTCGATCACACCGACACAAGCTCAATAAGACACAATCCAAAGTTATTCTTCAGTACAAGGCGACTAAAGAAGGTTTCCTCACCCATCTTATGCACCGAACCTTCGAAAATGTAAGTTCTTGGACAATTTTAAGGTTACTCCACAACACTTGCCAAATCTTGCTAAACTATACCAAAAAAGGCCCGACATATGAAACGTGATTACTCATGATCTTCCAATCGACAACAATTCATTCATATTTCATACGTGACTGAGAATGCAAGTTTCCTGCAATGGAATTTTTTTCGCTAATGAAATTTTAATCATGGCACCTCATATGGACAAGACTTCTTTTGCATTTCATACGCCATTGGAATGCAAGTTTCTTGATATACAATTGTGGCTTGTAAAACTTCATGATAATAAGAGGTTCTATTCTTAGGATACTTTTTGATAATAACATGTTCTATTTTCAGACGTGTAAAATGGGAAAAGGCTTCTTTCATGTTTCATAAAACTCTGGAGTGCAAGTTACTTGATATTAAATCCTGGCTTGTAAAACTTCATGATAATAAGATGTTCTATTTTTAGGATATTTGTTGATAATAAGATGGTCTTTTTATAGACTTATAAAACTTCATGAAATTAATTATATTTGATTAAGTATGCATCCTAAAAAGGAGTGACGTGTGAAATGAGAGAGGTGTTTGTTTCTCTTGTCTAGAAGGAGTCCTCGCATTTCATACGTCTTTTGTCTGCAGTGTTTCATTCAAATTGAAGGTAGACTATGTGATTAGTGTTTGTTTGCTACTAGGTGATTTTAGATAACATTATGTAAGAAATTTGGAGATCTGTCTTAATTTTCTTGTGTTATTTGTTTTCTTTGATGTTTCAGATGGCTAGAACAAAGGCCACTCCAAGGAAGTAGAAGGTTGATCCTACAGGTCTTGCCTCAAAGACCCATCAGTCCTCTAAGACTTCCAAACTTAGAAGGAAATCAATGCCAAGGAGAAGGTTCTCACAACATGTTAGGTGCCTTAAGGAGATTAGAAGTGAAATGAAGGCTTTGAGTAATGCAATTCCAGAACTATCTTTTCAAAGGCTTGTTAGAGAAATTTGTGACAAGCATAGCCTTGATAGTTTTAGATGGACTAGGGCAGCTCTCAACTGCATTCACGAGGCTATAAAAGATTTTTTAATTAAGTTTTTCCAAGATTCTTATATCTGTGCTACTCATGCACATAGGCTTACCCTTATGTATAAAGACATGATCATTCTCAAGAGATTGAGATATAGGTTTTCAAAGGTCCTTGAGTAAGAGTCCCCCTTTCTCATGTGAAGGCTTTTAATATTTTAAATGTCCCTCCATATAGAAAAATAAAAAATGATCCAAGTCTTAAGGTTGAAGATGTCACCCATGAAAAGGACACAAGACAACATGAGAAAGAGGAAAAGGCCAGAGAAGAGCAGGCAAATAAATGGAGCTAGTATAAAAGAAAGAAGAAATAAGAAAAGGAAGAAAAAAAACCCCATCATTTGAAGAGGAGTTATCTACCCTTCTTGAAAGGGTTGACCCTAAGGGCTTCAATGTTTTTTGCTTTTTACTTGGTGATATTAACAAAAGATTTGATATGTTATTTTTGGACTCTAACTATGTTCAAATTCTCAAGAATAAAGTAAGAGAAGTGAATGACTCGATTCTTCTTGTTGAGATGATGTGTAGTATACCAAAATTTATTTTTACTCACTGTATTTTTCTAGCAATAGACTTTTATGTTGATGCTTACTATCTCCATTCCTTTGCTAGGTGTGTAATGCATGAGCTCCCCTTTGATATACAACAAAAGATTGAGGTTCTTGATCCATCTATCTCATATTGTATGAGGAGTGAGCTTGATGCAAGTGCATTTGACCATTGGTTCAATTCAACTGACTTTTGAAACTTTGGAGGTTTTTCTAATTTCATACAATGAAAAGTAAGTAATTTGATATTTTATTAGATTTTTGAGGTATTGTTTTGCTAGATTATTGAAATATTTTTGTTTTCAATTCTTATTGGAGCCTAATAGGAATAGGGATCTCCTTGATATTTTTATCTTTCTTTTGTAGATACTCTAGATATTTTGATCTTTCTTTTGTAATTACTCTAAATTTTATTGCCTTTTTGGTACATAGCTATAAAAAGATTGATTGAAGTGCTAGAGAAAAAGCTTCCCATGCCTTCTGACTTACTTGCAACAATGTAATATAAACAAGTTGCAGTAAGTTCTTGATTAATATGGTTAGAACATAATATGAAAATTTATTCTAAAAACTACCATAAACAAGTTTCATAGTTTCACATTATATTGTTGATTGCAGTTTTCTCATCAGGATGATAGTTACTCTTATGACTGGAGAGTAATTGTGAATGCTAGAAGATTGGTTTAGTTTATTTATCTTAATGATGATAAACTTATTAAGGTAATGTGAAACATACTAAACTTTAAGATAGAGGTTTTTTGCAAAATAGTCCATTGTGAAAAATAGCAATGAACTAAAAATCTTTTCTTACAAATGTATGACAATTTACAAGGGATTGCTGTACAAGTGAGCATATTTGATATATAAGAGCAAAGCTCATGAAGTAATAATGGTAAATTGTATACAATTGACAATATTGGACAATAGTGGGGCCGGCTTGGACATTGAAGAGGAGGAGGTACATGTAACTACAACAAGTGAAGCTATGCCTTCAACACCCAAGGCAACCAAAGCATCAAATATAGGCAAAAGAACTCCTAGAGAGGATGTCCCTTCTCCTAAGAAAAGTTCTAAAAAAAAGTAGCTTTTCCTCATTGATTGTAAGCCCTTGTGTATAAGTAATGGAGATGACTGACAAAAGTTTACCACAAAATTTGTACATGTATTTTATATTGATAGTAAAGAGATATTTTATTCAATATCATTGCATTGTATATTATTGTATTGTCGTTGATATCTGTATTTAAAAAATGCTATAAATATTTATTAATCAAAAAGTGAAATCAGATATACACCTAAAAGGATATAATATGATATAAAAACTTACTCGTTTGTTATTAAGTTAAAACACAAATGAATATGGTAGTTCAATATCTTCATTTTATAAATCCGATCTTGATGTGGCATACATGAGGATCTAACCTTCACGATTGCAATAATATCCTCATTGTACCAAACATCTATTGCAAATCAGAGTTGGAAGTATGAGAGAGTGTGCATAAGAGGGAGAGAGAGCTCAAGTACAAGAACAAGATCTTGTTTAGACAGTTGTTCAAGGTAGAACTCATACACTCTCCTCTACATTTGAGTGTGTATTTTAGGCATTTTATATAGCCTCTGGAGGAGTTAGGCTTAGGGTTTCCCTTGACCTCTAGACCATTTACACCTAGCTACCCTTATCCTCTCTAGTGTAAGGAGAGTTCCTGTGCTTATCTTTCAACACCCCCCCTCAATGACAGGTGGCATTGGATAAAACATGATAGGATGCCTCCCCTTAATTCACAATGAGATGCCTTTATAAATCAGGCTACAAGAAAAGGTTATAGGTAGAGAGTGTCACAAGACTCAAAAGAGTCGGTCATCTGTGGATTGGGAGGCAAAGTTGGCCTCTAATTCCTTAGGTACTTCTGGAACACTGGGACACTTACTAGTGATATGCACAGTCTTTTTTTCATTTATTGCACTTCATTTTGTCAGGATATTTCTTCCAGCAACAATTGCTCATAATATGCCCCTTTTTGTGAGACAGAAGGAGCACTTAGTAGAAGTTGTATGGACTAACACTTGCTCAGGAGAAGTCAATGCGGCAGACCCTTCAGTATGGTTTCTCTTCTCTTTATCTAGGCATGACTGGATGGTACTTGCTAAAGTTGGGCTCGGAATATTAGTTAGGGTAGTCACAAGGGTTGGAAAGACCTTCGCAAACTTTAGCACGATGGCAATGGCGTCTTCATCATGGATGGGTGCTTGAACGGAGGCCAGTTGTGCCATAAGCCCCTTCATATGTGAAATAAACTTGCTTAGATCTTCTCCCTATTTGTATTCCAAGCTAAAAAACTCAGTCTTGAGAAATATCTTGAAGTTCTTCCTTATAGCACTGTAGAGCCTTTCAAGCTCATCCCACTTTCTTTTGCAGTTGAGAGTTGGTCAATGTGATGAATTAAATTAGATTCATCTAAATGAAGCATGATGATGGCTTGAGCACGTTCATCATCTTCTACATGAATGGGATTGGATGGGTCAATTACTTTGGTTCCTTTTATGAAGGGCCAGTATCCTTTTTCCATCATTTTGTATTTGACCAAGACTTGCCAAGGATGAAAATCTTTTCCAAATTTAAATTTCCAAATTTGAGGAGAGACATCAACATATGTTGTGGCCATTGGGAAGGTCTTACCACTTGTTAGGATAAGGGCAGTGTCTAGTCCCTTACAACCTTGCCACTAAATGTGGAAGAAAATCAAGGACACCCTTACAAACAATTGATATCGAAGTTGTAATGAGGAGAAAGGTTGAAAATCATACATATGTAATATTTCAAAATATGACTTTGGTGGTCCTTTCTTATGTGCAATCTTCTTCCGAGGTTTAATGATCTTTTTAGGTTTCAATGGACTGGACTTTTGGCTCCTCCTGGTGGTATGGTTTAGTAGATGAACCTTGTGTTGGACAAAGATGGTCTATGATTTCAATGCTTGTTTCTGATGACTCTGAGGAGAGTACAATGACACTCATCCCTCTGATTTCATTGACCATGGTACTTGAAAAAACCACACATGATATCCCTCTTAGAGGGAGATGGCCCACTAGGAGGCTATGCAAGCCCTATGGTGGCCCCGATGATTGCGCCCTCCTTAGCATGCACTGCAACTTGTGATGTGTCGCGTGTAAATCTACACCTGTTTTAGAAAAATTGTAATGATGCCCACCATGTCGTCCAATTTGAGAGATTGATGCACCGTGCTGAAGCTCCCTAAGATGAGGATGAAGTCTGCAAAAGAAATCAGGAGCTAATACTACTTCTATTGCACACACTAGCTCCTCGAAGGTCAAAGGGTCTAGTTGTCTTTGGTGGAAAGGATGGTAACTGAGATGGAAAGTGTTCTTCTTGTGCACTTAGATGTGTAAAGAGGGTGAGGAAACCTGAAGGATTAGAGATGGCTCTAATACCATGTTGCAAATCAGAGTTGGAAGAATGAGAGAGTGTGCACAAGAGGGAGAGAGAGAGCTCAAGTACAAGAACAAGATCTTGTTTAGTCAATTGTTCAAGGTACAACTCTACACTCTTCTCTACATTTGAGTGTGTAATTTAGGCTATTTATATAGCCTCTGGAGGAGTTATGGTTAGGGTTTTCCCTATCCTCCTTTCCATTTACACCTAGGTACCCTTATCCTCTCCATTGTAAAGAGAGTTCCTATGCTTATCTTTCAATAACATCAAGATCCACTATAGGATCTTTGCTAAAATTATCAAGATTTTGGTCTAAAGCAACCAAACTACCACCAACATAATACCATCTACTATACAGAAAACTAAGGATGAAATTTTGAGTAGTAATTATATATTTACAAGCTATGGAGTCTTGATCTATCTTACATATAATTTTTCCTTCTATCCTAGTGTCCCATCCCTTATCAACAAATTGTATAAGATGCTCATATGCTAGTCTCTTCACTAAAAGAATGGTCTTTGATATAACACCATATTGGGGAATATGGGAATTTCCCATAAGTTTGGGACATGTGGTCAAATCTTTAGATTTGTCATAACTTGAACACCATAACTCCAGAAGGAGCACTCTATAGCTCAATAGATTCTATTTTTCAAGCACTTTCCAATGATAGATCAGATCATATAGTTTTAAGAAACTTATAGGCATGTTATCCGGGTGCCATCTTTTTAGTATTCAAAAAATGGGAATTGGGAGATTCCCAAACTCACTAATATTGTGTTATATTCTTAGCTTAACATTAGAAAAGAATTCAACAAATATATTAATAGGCATGAACAAAGTAACTTCGATTAGCCTACTTGAGATACTAGGTTTTAATGCTCTCGGTATCTCGAAAAATATTTTACATCTATAGCCCTCACTAGTAGCTGGACTTGGCAAAGGCCATTAAAGCTTGAAAAATCAAGCAAAGGAAGGGGAAAATTTGATCCCCATTGGCTATGCTGCATGGAAACAATATATGAATGGTCATAGAAGAATATTCCATTCTCTACAAGCTCTATCTTCTTTCTACCTTTGTACATCTCTTCTCCTATCCAGTCATGCATCACATCAATCACATCAACAATAGACTCGATCGGTTGCCATTCCTCAAGATTAGAGGGATAGACATCTACAATACAAATGAATAAATGTTATAGTGGAAAACTTTAAACCAAGTCCAAGAAAAGGAAGACCTTAAGAATCAAATCCTTACAATTTGGATTACTCATTGGAAGATTTGAACTTCTAAGTTCCAAATATAGCTCTCTATGCATAAACACATGTTGCACAAGAACCTCTATTATGCTATTCTTATTCACTCCAAGCTTGAAATCTCAGATTCTACCCTTCCAAGTAGAGATGAATGAGCTCTCATATCTTTTCATTTTCCCATGTTTTGCCTATTGCATGGTGATCCAACTGCCTTTGCTAATTATTGTAGGAATCCATATTCCATCTTTTTCGAATGAGTTAAAGATTGATATGGATGTGATTTGGGAGCTTGAACACATTTTTCAAGGTCAAATTTCTGTATCCATGGCGCACAAAGAGAGAGAGAGAGAGAGAGAGAGAGAGAGAGAGAGACATGCTACAAGATATAGAACTTATACCGATATTAAAAGCGACTAAAATGTAAATAATAAAATTTGCCCCTGTCATCGCAAAAACTGTCGTTATTGGCAACGCCATAGAACAGTCAGTGTCAGCATCATTATTGGCATCGGTATTAGCGTTCTTATTGGCGTCGGTATTAGAATCACAGATACCGATGCCAATAACGATGCTCTGCAATGCTAATAATGACACCAATAACAACGCGAGTAGTAAATTTGTGATGCTAATAGGGACGGTAACAGGAAAAAAAAAATTTGTGGCAGCGCAGTAAGCTGCCCTGCCACATATAGCACTACGTGCTTTATTTGGGCCATACAAAATAGTTTCTCCACTGTGTATAATGCACCTGTAAACAAAAACAAAGTATAATGAAATCATAATACTAATACATGAAATAAATACATGATCGCATAATGAAAGCGACTAGTACAATCATGACAAGATATCACTACTACATAGAAAATGTCTACATAGATCAGACGACCAAAAAAGAAAGGTGTGTGAGCTCCAAGGATCCAAGAGCGAGCTACATATCCTCACCATCCAAAAGCTCGCCCCACTACAAAGGAGCATCGAACGCGAGCTACATATCCTCGCCATCCAAAAGCTCATCCCACTACAAAGGAGCATCGAACGGACTCTGCAAAAAAAGAAACAACAACACATCAGTCCACCATATAATAATGCATTCTAATTAAACATGGTAACTACGGAAAAGAAAGATGAGTGACTTATAGGGCTACCACATCTATACAATCGGTCGATCAATGCAGTGAGACCGTGCCTCTCTGTATTCGAGTCTCAAGGCCGGTCGGATCACGATTTGTAATGGAGTGTTGCAAAGAAAACAAAATACTAACTGTTAGAAACATGATTGTCAGTACAAAGGATATTGCAAAAAAATAAACAAGCAAAATAAAAGAAAAACTTACAAAGTCCTCCAAGTATGTCCTGTGGCCGCCACTCCCAAGATGATGGACCACTCTGGCCTCTAGTCGTGCCCTCGCCGCCTCGCACTACTAACTCCAATGTCTTGGAGAATTTGTAGCCTCCTCCCTCAGTCGGCGCCAGTCGTCCGCATCTAGCCACTTGGGCTTTGCAGCCCCACTCTTGAGTGCCTAGCGTGCGTCCGATCGTCTGTGTGACATATATGCATGCATGCAGTCCATCATCTAGCCCATAGAAAATCTATCTATTGAGGCTGGAACTAGAAACTCCTCATGCAAAGATGCTACTATGTACTCCTTGCTCCCCTCTGGTATCTTCTTCTAATGATTTAAGACATTCTAACGAAAAACTTGTTTGCACAACTATCTCTTGTGAGCCATCACCCTCCTCCCCTCATCATGCATAATGATGGCTCCTGACCTATCATCGACTAGATAGGAATAGCCCCCTGGGGTATCCCTAAGATGGGTCCTCTCCCACCTACGTCCATGCTCTTGGGCATATCGAGGAGACCCTTGTGCATCCATGTCAATCTCCTGACACAACTCCGCATACATTGGAAGGTCGATAGACATGTTACCACAAAAGGATGAGTTCACCTTATTCTCAAAGAATTCTTGGACTCCTGTATTTCCATCATTGTTAGCCGATGCTGGCTCCAAGCTTTTGGTGGCCTCTACCCCTTGCAATATCGACCCCTCTATTTGTATATTGTCTTCATCTATGCTGGAAACATCACTTTGATCATATATTCTCGCACTTCGGGGAGCTAAAGGGATAATATACCACCATCGAGGTTGTCGGGGGTTTGGATAGAAGATTACCTGTTCACAAACACGTACAAGATAGTTTAAACTATTGTGATATGTCGTAATACAATTAACAAACAAATGAGTCCATGCACCTGTTCACAATGGGCCGGCAACACAAAGGTGTCACGTAAATCCATCCATTTTTTTTAGAATCTATTTCGAGAAATCCAGATGGACCTTGTCGAACAATTACTCCAGCTCCTTCAAGTACCACTTTGAACCACTGCACATCGAATAGTATCATGGAGAAGCTACGGTAATCCACCGTAACAATACTTTGCAAGTTTCCAAAATACTCCATCTCATCTATAACCATGTTTGGATCCGTTGCTCGTCGCCAGCTCTCCTGGTCGAACCTTGCCATGATACCAGAGTCCATTGTGGAGCACATTTTGTCAATATGCTCCATGTGAAAATGCCATCCCCGTGACCACGCTGCACTATATATCTTGTATTGTACATTGAAACACTCAAATTAGATGTCGCATATAAAATATAGATACGACAAATCCTAAACATCTCATCACCTTTGGACTACATCCCCTCGAGAATTTCCACTCCTCCATTGAGACCTCTGTCCCTTTGTGAGATGCTACAGTCAAAGATCCATGCAACTATCGCGTTGACATGAACCGTGGTATCTGCTCCATGCCTCTGGATATCGAATCAGTCAATGACGTGTACTACCTCAAAATTGAGATCGTGTTTCCTCTCGATCTTGCCTAGCGATCTGGTACTTGGCGAGCCACATCTTCATAGAGGCATGGTGCAATATATAAAAGCGATTCACCTTCTCCTCCATTGTAGCATCCATTCTTTTTTTTACCCCATTTCCAACCACCACATCTCCAGTTAGTCTATCGTCGTCCTTTAGTGACCATAGCATTTTGTTATTTGGATTCACAGTTGGTAGCCATTGTGAAATATGCACTAGCACCTCAGAAACCAACCAACCTTCAGCCATGCTACCTTCTGGCCGAGCTCATCGTCGCATAAAGCCTTTTAGGGTTTTCATAAAGCGCTCCAAGAATAACATCCATCGCATAGGGATAGGTCCAAAAATCTCCACTTCATCTACAAGATGCACAAGAAGGTGGATTTGTATCGTGAGCATACTGGTAGGCATGTATTTCTCAAAGAGATAGACCGTCTCCACTGCTCCCCGCCTCGCACATTCAATAGAGGACGTCTTAATCTCCTTTTGTGTGATCCATTGCACCAAAGTCAACAACCTGTAAATGGCCCTGCATATTTCTTGAGTAAGACATCATGCGATCGCGATTGGTAGTATAAACTGCCACAAATAAGAAAGCATTATGAACAATGGCTACACTCCAAATAGCAAAATGCACACGCCAATTACAATCCATTCGTAGTACAAACCTGACATATCTTATGCCAGTCATGGGATTTTAGCCCTGATAATTGGTCGTCTTTAGAAAATGTAGACCTGAGAGAATGCATCATACCCGTCGGAGTGTGGATAGACTTGACTACTTGCTTCACAATGCGCTCTTCTTTAGTGGAAAAAACTCTTCTAATAGGCCACATGCCCACAAACTCTTCTAATTGGCCGCAAAGGGTGCACTCCTCCTTGGGATGAGACGTCACCTCCTTGGATAGAAAATTTACCAGCCAGACCCAATCTTATTGTATATGGTATTCAATTAGCTTGCAAGTACAATGCATGATTGATATTAACTTTTCTTGACGTTTGCTGAAAATCCGCAATCGCTTGATTAATGATCTCAGATTGAAACTCGCCAAATCATCGTATGTGTTTTATAGACAATCGACATTTTTGTCGAATTGTCGGCTTACATTGAGAGCAAGGACATGGGACACACTGATTAAGATACACCTCGCGATCTTGAACAATAGAACCTTCATCGTTTTCCATTTTGTCTACATTACGACAAACAATTTGTTTTTGTTATCATTCTTTTTTTCTTTCTTAAATTGTTCTCCTCTCCTTTCATCTCTCTCTCTTTTTTTCTTTCTTAAATTGTTATCATCTCCTTCCATCTCTCTCTTTTTCTCTACATTACGACTATGACCATGACCATGACTACGACTATGACCATAACCACGACTATGACTACGACCACGACCATGACTACGACCACGACCACAACGACCACGACGACCATGGCTACGACTACGACCACAACTATGACTACGATCATGACCATGACCATGACCACAACTATGACTATGACGACCACAACCACGACCCACGACCACGATCATGACTAGGACGACCATGACCACCACTACGACCGTGACCACGACCACGACTACGACCACAACCACGACTATGGCCACGACCACCACGACCATGACTACGACTATGAATACGACTACGACTATGATCATGAGTATGAGTATGACCATGACCATGACCACGACCATGACCATGACCACGACCATGACCATGACTACGACTATGACTAGGACTACGACAACCACGACCACGACCACGACCACGACTACGACCACAACTACGACCACGACTATGACGACCACGACCACGACTATGACCATGACCATGACCACGACCACGACCACCACGACCATGACTATGACCATGACCATGACCACGACCACGACCACCACGACTATGACAATGACCACGACCATGACTATGACTACAACTACGACTACGACTACTTATATATAGATGAAGAAATGGACAAGAGTTAAGGAGAGAGTAAAGTTAGAGAAGAAGAGGAGAGAAGTGCGAGAGGTAGAAATAGAAAGAGAGATATAGAGAGAAAAGAGATAGGGGGAGATAGAGGGATTTAGGGAGAGTATAGAAAGAGAGAAAGAGGGAAGATTGAGGGAGAGAGAAGGGTTGAGAGAAGAGAGAGGAGAAAGAGAGAGAGATCCGACTAGAGCATTTGACACCCATAGTCAACACACCGTGGAAAACACAAGCACAAATTGACATTGAATAATGGCAAGAAAATCCACCATAAAACAATAATTATAATACTTGAGGTAGGATTTCAAAGTCTTACTAATTTCAATCGGTCATGGATGCCATACTATGGGTAGGTTGCACTCACTAAGAATAGAATTGGAGATTCACCTCATCTTCTCTGCATCACCAATAGAATTCTCCTTTACCATTTACAAATCACCTACCTTCTCTCCACACTATTGTACACTACAATCTTTATGAGCGCATGAGATTGGGATCTCCACAGATACCAAAGCATGATCTCTAGCTTGATGGTTACATAGATACTAGTACTACTCATGGAATAAACCTTAAAATAGTTATTATGCTCAAATATATGCTTGTTAGAGCAGAAATTTGTTCTCAAGACTATTCTAAGGAAGAAAGAGGGTTAAAAGAGTGTCCTTCCTTGCAAGTGGTTTTATATTATATTTTGTAATTAAAATTGATAGTTGAGGATGAGTTTCCTAAGAGATCTTGTGGTGATGTTGTTTTAGTTTTGCGAAGCATATGAATTATGTTGTTTTAGTTTTTTGTATTTGTCTTTTTAAGAAGAGATTAATTTTTATGGAATATCGAAAGTTATTTTTGGATTTACGTTATGAAAAATGAATGTTTTTCTAACTGATAGGCTGATTGCATTCGTTGTATACTTGCGTGGTGGAGGCCAAGACAATCCTCATGTATGAGAGGTCTCTTTGCAGGAAGAACATTATGTTAGGAGGCACAAGTGTGCTAGGGTTCTCTAGCCATATATCCCTTAGGTTTGTTGAGGATCGGCCTAACCCCTATGAGCCTAGGATGAGCTTATTGTAAGGTATTGTTTACTTTTCTCTCTTTCTCTCCCTCTCTCATTTCCTCTCCCTCCCTCAACCTGACCCTCTCTTTCTCTCTTTCCCTATTAGGTTTACTGATTTTTCTCTCTTTTTCTCTCTCCTCTCTCTCTCTCTCATTTCCTTTTCTGTCTTCCTCTCCCTCTCTTGTTTTCTCTCCCTCCCTCACCCTTCCTCTCCCTCCCTCACCCTCTCCCTCACCCTCACCCTCTCTTTCTCTCTTTCCCTATTATGTTTAACATATTTTCTCTCTTTTTCTCTCTCCTCTCATTCTCTCATTTTTTCTCTCTCCTCTCCCTCTCTCATTTCCTTTTGCTCTCTTCCTCTCCTTCTCTCATTTCTTCTCCCTCCCTCTCCCTCTCTCATTTCCCTATTATGTTTAATGTCTCCCTCCCTCTCCCTCTCCCTCTTCCTCTCCCTCTCCCTCTCTCATTTTCCTATTATGTTTAATGTCTCCCTCCCTCTCTCTCTCTCTCTCCCTCCCTCTCCCTCTCCCTCTCCCTCTCTCATTTCCTCCCCCTCCCCCTCCCTCTCCCATTTCCTTCCTTTCCCTCTCCCTCTCTTTCTCTCTCATTTCCTCTCCCTCTCTCAATATACACAAATTATACAAGAAAAAGTAAAAGAGAGAGAGAATGCACTCTCCCTTCCTCTCCCTCTCTCATTTCCTCCCCCTCCCTCTCCCATTTCCTCCCTTTCCCTCTCCGTCTTCCTCTCTTTCTTACTCTCTCCCTTCCACTCCCTCTCTCATTTCCCTCTCCCTATCTTTCTCTCTCTCTCCCTCCCTCTCCCTTTCTCATTTCCTCCCCCTCCCTCTCCCATTTCCTTCCTCTCCCTCTTTCTCCCCCTCTCCCTCTCTTTCTCTCTCATTTCCTCTCCCTCCCTCTCCCTCTCCCTCTCTTTCTCTCTCATTTCCTCTCCCTCTCTCAATATACACAAATTATTAAAAAAAAGTAAAAGAGAGAGAGAATGCACTCTCCCTCCCTCTCCCTCTCTTATTTCCTCCCCATCCCTCTCCCATTTCCTCCCTCTCCCTCTCCCTCTCCCTCTCTTTCTCTCTCCCTCCCTCTCCCTCTCTCATTTCCTCCCTCTCCCTCTCCCTCTCTCTCTCTCTTTCTCTCTCATTTCCTCTCCCTCTCTCAATATACACAAATTAAACCCTAAACAAGTAAAAGAGAGAGAGAATGCACTCATCATAAAGAATCGAAGAAGGGTTTGGTGGCTCCTCTTTGCCCTCTGTACACCTCCTCCTCTTCTTCGCGAATAACGGTGTCGGCAGTGGTGGCGATGGCAGCGGTGAGAAGCCTTCTTTCTCTCTTTCTCTCCCTCTAAGAAAAATAGTTGCTCTCTCTCTCGAAAACTTTTGTGAGTGCGCGAAATGAAATGCGCTCGAGTTTCAGCCCGCGTTTTTTTTTCTCTGGGTACTATCTCTATTTGCGTCGCTATTAGCGTCACATTTGTGACGCAAATAGCGACGCTGCTATTTATCATCACTAATCGGCATCGCTATGGCCTGATATCCTGAGAGAGAGAGAGAGAGAGAGAGAGAGAGAGAGAGAGAGAGAGGACTAGGCTATCACAAAGGAGGAAAAAACACGAGAGGGAAAAAAGAAAGGAGGGGAAAAAAATATATGCCAAGCTTTTTTCTAGTTTGAATTTAGAGTAAACTTGTCATTATCATTAATCCATACATATCATTAAATAAAAGTGGTCAAGATTGCATATCATCAATGCAAAAAATATGTGCCAAGCTTTTTTCTAGTTTGAATTTAGAGTAAACTTATCATTATCATTAATATAGACATATCATTTAATAAAGGAGGTCAAGACTGTATATCATTAATGCAAAGAATGTCATAATCACGAATATAAGAGACTAAAAATAGATATTGATAATACAAATTCGTAATGTTATTATATATATATATATATATATATTTGTAAAATAACTTTTTGCCTTTATTAAAATAGAAATTCTATTATGGAGGTTTTTCTTCTATTGGTCTAGAGCACTCTCTTTCTATCTCCTAAAAGGCATTTTTAAGACCTCAAAACTCCCCTAATACATGCCCTATATGGTAGGTGATGGTTAGTATGGGTGATGTAAAGGGTGGTCGAGACCCATTTGCTCTTATTATCTTGGACCCATAGGTTGGTTAGATGACATGTTACACGTACACCTCTTGCTATTTATGCAGGACTTATGGGTCACAATTTGATGCATTTACTTAAGGGCAGAAGCCCTATTTTCTTCTTGGGATGGAGCTTTTACAAGGGGGGATATTAATGAGCTATTTTGTTTGATTCCCTTAGGCCAAGAGGGCCGATTGTTGTTGTTAAGTTTAAATGTTTTATTTCTTCAAAAAAAGAAGGCCAGTTTTGTTAGAAGTGAACTATGCTATTTCCTTAGGCCAAGAGGGCCATACGTTTGTTTGGTGTAGGTACGTTTAACGGTTTTCTATTTTAGTGATTGCATCATACAGGTTGAGAAAGTCACTAGAGGGAGCCTTTGCTTAACGGAGGAGCTTCTTGTGGCTATTTTAGGTCGCTTTGTCCCCTTTCTGATTTTTTCCTCTATGTTGATAATGATATATGCGTATGTAGAGGTTACTTTCTTCTCATTTGTTGAGGACCCGCAATCAAGGCATGAAGTCCCAGGTTTAGGTTAGGTATGTGTGTGGGAGGTCTGAGTAGTTTTTGCCTCTTGTAAAGGCATTTTTAGGCATTGAAAGACAGGTTTTAGAAGGTTGTTCTAGTGACCTTATTCTACTTACGTGCTAGACGGCCGTTCTAGGAGTTTCTGTTAGTTGTGAGGCAGTTAGAAAAGCCTGCCTAAACAAATATATGCAAATAAGTAAAATCCTGAATAGCTAAAGAATAAAAATATATAGAGGTGTGTATTAAAATAGAAAAAAAAGTGAAAAAGAAAAATCTATGAGCTTTGCTTATCACCTTGTGAAGGCCAAGTACGTTCTTGGGGACAAGTTAGACCCAGCTAGCGGCGGCATCTAGTCGAAAAAGAAGATAAATAAAGAAGGTTGGAGCGAAAATAAAAGTGAGCATTACAAAAGGATTAAGTGGCACCTTGCAAGAGCTTGGTAGGTTTTTGGGTAGCGAGTTAGGACGTAAGACCGAGGCCCTGTTCTCCTTGGGTCATCGCTTTCGTATTGCTACGCATTCGAGGTGTGAAAACCACCCAAAAGTTGTGTGTGTGATTTGATACTTTGTACATACTTAGTCGTTATGTTTGCTCTTTTATTTTATGTGGGTAATATAGTGAAGAGGGGTTTGAAGCAAGAGGAAGAAATAATTCGTGATGAGTTGACATACATGACTGCCCTTCAAGCTTGTGGTGCACTTACAGATGCAGAAGCTATTGTTTGGAAGGAACAATTGTCTCTACTTGGGTTTCTGGAAATTGGTCAGACATTGTATCATGATGCTTGTATGAGGGGTTATACTTCAGATGTCTTTGTTGGTAATGGCCTTGTGAGTATGTATGGAGCACATGGGACCATACAAGAAGCAGAGAGTATGTTTATTGGCTTACCTTTATGGACTCCATCCCAAGTTGAATGATGGAAATGCATTTCGCGGGTTGGCTACAAGTTAGCAGATGGGTGTCGAATCAACGATTGGAGTTGAAGTGCCTACCATTATGCTTATATTTGTGTTGGGGAAGAGGACAAAGGGGGCGTGAAAAAGCAAAAGCAAAAGAGAACTATGTTTAAAAGAGCCCTTTTTGGGGGGAAAGAAAAATAACACTATTTTTGGGAAAGGGGGATGATCAAGAACAGGGAACGCGGAAGAAAAACGGGGGAGGCTCTAAAGGCAATATAGCGAAGAAGAGGGACCAACGCGGATGAGGAGGCAGAGAATCAAATTTTGGAAGCATTTGATTTAGTGGAGCTATGCAATTGCATTCCCTGAGTTGGCTTTAGTTCTTCTCATGGGATTACGCTGGATTTTGATGCAAACAAAGGTGGATCGTTTCTGTGGGCAATGAAAGTAATTGAAAGTGAAGCGGGCTGACTTGAGTCGCTATCAAAGTTTTCTGTCAGCTAAAGGCAGAAAGCAGCCCAGAAACGGACGGGTTGTTCCATTGGGAGAGTAGGTTGTAGAAAGAAAAAACGATGCGGATGTTGTGGTTAGAAGAGCTCGAAGGTTCAGTCTCAGTGCTACGACTGAGAAGGGCAATAACAGAGGGAAAGAGCTGGAGATTTATCGGAGGATACTGAAGAAATTGATGAATGAAAGTATTGAGGAGCTCTTCGATATTGGAAGGTCTTCAGAGATTACAATGAATCATCAACGGATAGCTCTGAACGGGGTGACAAAGATGAGAAGAACGACGAAAGGGCATTGATCTTTTGGAAGGGAGGCATATACGGAAGCTGGAGTGAAAGGGAATCGATGATTGAAGAGAACGCGCTCAGGCTGTTGTGAGGGGTGCAGGCAATCTCCTCACTACGCATGAAAGAACAGGGGGATGCGAAAGAAAACAGAGAGAGGAAGGAACGAAATGATACTGGGGAAAAAGCGTTGAGAGAGAGAGAGAGAGTGCGAGCGAGCACCATTAACTCTTGCTGCTAATGCCCCGATGTTGCTCTCACCGGCTTGATCGTGTGAGGACGAAAAATCTTGCCGCTCGGTTCTCAGATCCGCAGACATGGCTAGCATGTGACGGAATTACCGTCTTGTAAGCTCCAGGGGTAAGGTCTGCAGTAGCTGCCACAGAGCCTTACCTGCAAAGGATCCGCATGTTGCCAGCTAATAGCATGCCATGCTTCCAATTTTCGAGTTACTGACCACTCCCCAGGCTCGACCATACAACAGGATTCCTTCCCCGCTCCGTCCTCGCTTCTCAGAAGTGATGAATTCCAAGGGCTTTTACTGGTCAGAAGTGATGAATTCCAAGGACTTTTACTACTCAGAAGTAATGAATGCAACGTTATAGTGTGGCATGATCAGCCACTTTGAATTAAAGAGCCAGGACAGTCTACCTTTGCCTGCATAGCCTGGACAGTAGGCACAAGAACCTTGAGATCATTCACAATGATACCCATGAAAAGCCGTACAATATACTGAGTAGAAAACCGGGCTTTATCAACGAATATGTGTATCCTGCTGAATTTGAAGCATTGAATCGGATGTGCATTTGCTGATGATGACAAAGGATTGAACAGAGACCATGGTGTACAGAATTCAGCTGTGCAGAATTCAAAATATGAGCTTTCAAATGTTTATTAGGCAGGGAAAGACGGGCTTTCAGAAATCCATTGAGCTCTTCTTTGTAAACTTCTCCATCGACTAAAGATCAATGACCCAATGCCTATCTGGATTGATGCTGAAATATGAACCATGAATCTTTTGTAAAATTCTGGAGCTACTTGCAAACATATAGAAAACTTGAAGACAATTTGATTACACAATTGGAATGCTATCATATCTGAATAAAAATACTATTTCTCTCTAAAATATCAAGAGTTCTGCCTTCTACATACAAATTATCTTGATGCTTCTTATAGAGTACTAACCAGCGGATTTCTTTTTGAAATAACAAGAAGGGACGTGAAAAACTTCAGTTTTTGTGCAGCCAATTTATAAGTCAAAGTTGTTTCCCTTATGAAGCTGAAGCTGTTGAAGTTGAATAGGGTTGTAAATGTCACACTTGATTAATCTTTTATCCTGAAATTTATCAAGGACTTCTGAAGTTGCGACATTGCTTTCGAATCCCTTCGACAACGCTTAGCTCCTCCTTTTTACATGCCCGAGTATGGAAAAATAAAGGTCTAAAATATAAATGTGCAAAAAGATAATATTTCTTGATCAAGCTATAGGAGTCCTTGCCTTGTAGGAGCTCCTGTTTGAGTTATCCTTAGTAAGGTTGGTAGTTCTAACCACCACTTAGAATCACCTCTTTAATAGTTCTTTTTAGCTTGGTTGTGTTGGAGCACTTGGTCAGGGACTAGCTTTGGGCATTTTGTTAGATTATGCTAGGCCTACTCCTCGTGGATTTCATGCCTTGATTTGGACAAGGGATAAGGTGGGAGTTGTGATGGGTTTTATTATGTATCTACTTTGTATCAGCTTGATGCTCTTTGTGGTTATGTTTATGTGCAACTTTGTTTATGGGATTCAATGGGCTGACTCACCCTATCCCGTGGTCGCCAATGAGCGGTGGATTTTGGACCGTGAAACATGCTCAAAATTTGCGAAAAAAATTTGCATTTCAAGAGAAAATTGAATCCCGTCGAAGACGGCAGATGCAGTTGGGTAAATTTTAATGGGTTAATTTTAAGCCGTAAGCAAAAGATGGGTTTCAAAAGCACTTTGAAGACACACCAAGCGACGATTGCAAAATTTTCATAATGTTTCGCTGTCAGATTAGACTTCTATAAGTGGCCGGTAGCGGGGGACCTTGAGACAGTCATGCAAAAATTTTTAGATCATTAATCCAAGGTCGGATAGTGAAATGGTGGTGCTCGAGGTGGAGGACAAATTTTTTTATATTGTGAATGGTCTTTAGATGAAGGGGGGTGACCCTTAGGGCCTCCCCCCTTAAAACTGAAATGTGACCGGGGAGGGGGGCGTTTTTTTTTTTCGGAAAGAGAAATGATGAGGTTGGGAGCGCATGTGATAGAAAAATGGATGGTGGGGCAGGCTAAAAGCCATACCATAGGGTCTCTATACCCATGGCAATCAATGCCACCGTTGAGATGAAGCCACCGTTGAGATGAAGAACTTCTATGCTCTCCAATGCATGCCTTTACTTAGCTATTGGCATTAGAAGATTGAAATCTAGTATTTCTCTCTCCTCCCGCTCTCTCTTCCAAATGGTGATTCACACGAGAGAAATCAAGAAGAAGAGGAGCTGAAGGATGCTTGTTAAACAATGATCGAATTGTTCCAAGATCAAGAGGAGGCTGAGGGAAGGTGTTAAGCACTGAAGAATGATTGTTGATCAGTCCTTTGGCTACTCGTAATGATTGTAAAAAAACCCCCAACATGCAAAAAAGCGGTATGCTATATTTTTATAAAGAAAATTTACTTATTTTTATTGTTTTTTTGCACCATTATTGAGGCCTATACATAAAAGAAATGTAGAACCATAATGATACATAGTCATAATAATTAAATTGCAACTCGAAAAGCACATTTTTAGAGGAAAAATAAAGATTTTGTTGGTTTCGGGTGGGAAAAAAAAACTCACATGGGGTAAAATTATGATAAAAACTATATTTCAACTGTCAAAATCAATCAAGAATCATAGACTAGAAAATATCCTATTTTTAAAAATAAAAAATAAATATAAATAAAAATCATAAAAATAGATTTTTTATGCTTTTAAAATTAAGAAAAAATATGATTAATATTTGTGAATGTTTAATGAGGCTGAGGCATGAGTTCTAAGGCCCATTTTAGCCTTGTATTTGAGTGCGTATTTATTGCTTTTCATATGAAAAATGACATACAAATGAACCTTGAACCTATACAATGTTGCAAAACCTAAACAATTAGGGAAAAAAGAGATTGTAAAAGTGAGAGATTGCTGGAAATACATTAAATTTTGATTCATTTGGTTTATGCATAGCTTATAGGCCAATAAAAATTTAAATTTAAAGAGGCTAGTAGCACGAGGAAACTCGATGCAACGCCGTAGTAACGAGTAGATCCAAAATCATTAAAGTATTGTCTTTGCACACCACGTGGCTGATTTCTAATCATAATTTTTTATTGCACAATGTGTTAAGAAACCCAATGTGGGGTTGATCATGGTGTGTACAAAATGATTGACACATAATTATGGTGGATTGTAACATACAAGGAACTCCATGGCTATAAAGAGAAGGCACACAATATGCACACTTAAATGTTCTCTCTTCTATATCATTGCATACACATGTGGCACATTTTACTCCACATCTCTCATCCATATGCATGCACCATACAATCTTAAGCACATAAGAGTGCTTTCACATAATACACACCCACAAATACCAAAGCTTACATTCTCAACACCCCCTCTTAAGTGAGGTGTTTACTTTACCTTATCACCCATCCAATGTAGCATTGTATGACCACAATTGCTACCATTCAACACTCCCTCTCAATGCTATATTGGAGTGTTTACATGACTAGACACATCTAGTCTACTATATGCATGTTTTATGTGCATGTACAATGTTCGTTTGAGCGTCACTTGCTCAAGTGAACAATCCTAGATGTTGGGAAAGGTATGACAAACCTTACTGTGCAACAATCATGTACACACACAACCTTGGGGGGTTCACTATATATGTATTCTCTATATAATGTACCCCTTTATATGACACCCTTCTGTATGTAAAAAAATGTATAAAAATGGTATTTTAAAAACCCTTTATTTTGAACTCATGTTATATATACATATATTCATGAGTGACCCCTCTGAGCACACAACGCACTCACAAATTCTTTTGGAGATCTTAGTCTCAGTGGTGGGCAGAGAACCCAACACAAGCCAATTCTTGTGCAACCTTGTCTCAGACACACTTTGTCAAGACACACATGCATATAAATACATTCATTTTGAGCCTCTAGGTGGGCTCAAGTAGAGTACCTTCATACCATGGGTGAGTGCAAACTTCTATTGAGCACTAAGGCCCAAATACAAGTACATAGTGGTGATGGTTTTTTTTTTCTCAAAAAAGGGATTGGTCACTATGAAGTCACATAGGCATTATCTTCTCTTCCATCCACTTCTGCCTCTGCTCATCACAGATTATAGCAATGGTAGATTCCCTTAGCTCTTGAGCATGTGCAAAAGGAGCTTCCTCATAGCTCTCAATTGCATCCTTATGCTTGTCGATGGCCTGCTTTCTCTCCTTGACTCGGGCTTGGAACTCCTTCTAGTAGAGGACAATCACATGCTTCTTCTTCGTTCTTCTACCATGGAAGCCTCAGCACCTGCATACTTTTTCCCATCATCTTCCTTTGTCTTAGCTTTGTTCTATGCCATCAACTTGCTTTTGCTGCCATGCTTTCTTGGACTCTCTCCCTCAGTTACCTTTTGGCTTACTGGCTTATCATTCTTCTTCCCTTTTGGCTCTTTCCTATTGACACCTGGCAATAGGCTCATTTTTCTTGCTAGGAGTGATGATTGCTCACAGGGATGTCTCTGTGCTCCGAGAGTAGAGGACATGGTAGGCCCCCACAAGTGATAGGCATGGGACGTCTTCCATATACGCTCTCAGATGGACATGGAAGCTCCCTCCCATCAATGTCCACACAAGAACATCTTCAGAGAGACTGGATCCCTCCTCTGGTGGAGCGATCCAAACAATCCTCCTCCAGCATGGAGGCTCTTCTCTTTGGTTTTCCATCCTCAAGATGGTGGCGGCATGTCTGCCATAGAAGCTTAGCTACAAGATCTCTACAAAGAAGGGTAGATTGTCAAGGCTTCCAATTATTGGCTTTCACACCGTAACCAACGATTGTCTGACCGTTCTAATCTCACACATCTGAAACTATGTCACAAGAAAAAGGTCCTTTTGCTGGTCAAGCAATTGCATTCCCATCTCCTTGCTCACACGAAGTTCTTCCATGGCGCCCTTGGTGACTACTTGGTTGTTACATTGGCCAAATTTGATGCCCTTGAAGGAGCTTCCCATGTGTTTTTTTTTTTTGGCACCACCAATCGTACTCTTTTTCTCTTGGAAAGCCTTGATTTCTTCTTATACCAAGTGCAGACAAGGTTCAAAAGCATTGAGAATGCATCAATTGATGTTGATAGATGGTGTGCAACTCGACAAGTACACCTTTATCAGCCTTCTTAAAGCTTGTAGCAGCATATTGAATCTCAACGAGGCTAGAATTCTTCACTTACTGTTGTTGAAGCCAACCCAGCTTCCATTTCTCATGCTCATGTGAGCATCCATAAGCCTTTCATGACTTTCATGAGCTTACATGTAGAACCTCCAAACCTACACGGTCTTTTTAGCATGCACCTTCAAGGGTGCTTATCACATGCTTCTAGTTTTGAGAAGTCTATAAGGTGCCAAGTATGTGAAAGCCTTTCTTTCTTCCACTCCACATGCTCATACTTGAGCATACACATAAGACATGCCTCAATTGACATGCTCCATCTTGGACTGCAACTAGCCCAACAATACTTGCTGTTCCAATGACAGTAAGCATATATACCTTCACATGCTCCTTGCTCAAGGGCAAGAGCCAATAGGACAACAATGTCCACAAACAACAACCTTTCTCTTATTTGAGTATTTTTCCTAACCATAGCTTTGATACCATGTCAAGAAACTCAATGTGGGGTTGATCATGGTGTGTACAAAATGATTGACACATAATTATGGTAGATTGTAACATACAAGAAACTCCATGGCTATAAAGAGAAGGCACACAATATGCACACTCAAATGTTCTCTCTTCTATATCCTTGCATACATAGGTTATATATATAAAGGAGGAGATACTCCATCAATGATCCCTCACACTTTCCATGTGCGTCCCATGTGAGACCATACAACCCACACTTTACATGTGTGTCCTATGTGGCACATTTTACTCCACATATCTCATCCATATTCATGCACCATACAATCTTAAGCACATAAGAGTGCTTTCACATAATATACACTTGCAAATATCGAAGCTTACATTCTCAACACAATGGTCATACACTTCTGCACTTTTCAAACCACATGGTATAAAACCTGGATGCATAGCACTTGATTGCTTAATGAATGATCAATGTGGAGTGTGTAAGGATACCCTTGCTATAGGCTAGACGATTGTTTCTTGGGAAAAGTGTTTGGTGAGGAAATATTGAAGTCTCCTGGATCATTCAAAATCAAAGAGTGGAGCTTGTATGTTTGTTCTTTATATTGGAATAGTGCATCAAGGGGCCAATCCTTGAGATGTAGGAGAGCTGTAGTGGGGCCACTATGTTTCAGTCGAGAGGTTGCCTCCTATGTATGTGATACATGGTATATTATACCAATGTGTATGGGATCTCCCTCTGAGGAGTAGGGGAGGGAAAATGTTAGACTGAGTTCTATTACAAATGCAACATCAATATTAGAGTTTAGTGAAGTGTACCCCTTAGACGCCCCTGGCTACGAGGCCATGTGGGGTGTTTTGTGTGTCCTAGAGGTCCGGCTAGTGCTAAAGAGCTAGTGTTAGACCCTTTTTAGGTCATGATAAGTGTGTCCTTAGATGCTTTTAGCTGTGAGGCCGAGAGGGTGTCTTCTTTGAGTGTAGAGAGTCCCGCCTAGTGCCTAGAGAGGCCCATTTGGGATCCTGACATTGGGTTGTAACATTATTCCTTGGTATTGCTTCCTTTGGATTTGTAACATTACCCCCCTCCTTACGGAGTGCCAGAGTCCCATGGCACTTGTTGATAAGGCCCAGGTGGTTGAAGGTTTGCCATGTGGGCTGAGGATGGGGTTTTGGGAGATTGTCTATGGAGAAAAAACACATCAAAATGGATGGAGTGTTGTGGATGCTGAGGATGGATTGATTAGACAATGGGGGACCTTTGATGCTGAAGGTTGATCATGAGTTGCTGAATGTACCTGAAAAGAGAAGGAAGTGCACTTCCTTGGGGTGTGCCTATCTCATAGTGCAGTGAATGGTGGAACTGGGAGTTGGGGTCAACCCTTAAGCACAAGCCCAAGGTGTTCTCACACACTTAAGGATCTAGTTCTTATACAAACGGAGGTGTTTTAGGTGTGACTTAGGGAGACATGTCTACCGTAGGCGAGGGAGATCCCCCTAGGTGTGTCCTACCCTTAGATCCCCCTAGGTGTGCACTAAGTACGTGAAGTGGAGAAAGGGCTCAAGTGACCCCTACTTGTAGTGTTTGTGATGCTCGTAGAGTACATATGCCTAATTCCCTTGATGTGCTTCTTTGCTTTCTACTTTCATTCTTCTTGTTCTCATTTCGTTTTTTTTTTCTTATACTTTCTTTTCTCTCTCTCTCTCTCTCTCTCTCTCTCTCATGAATAAATTTACTAAGGGAGCATGCTAAGAGGTATTGTGTTGTGGAGTAGGGGCCAAGTTGTGTGGTGGCTTGAGGTATTTACTAAGGAATGACTTGCTTTTTGCAGATAACCCTTTAAACTAGTTCTTACATTGAGTGGAGTAGATGATTAAAATGGGTGGTTACCCCTAGTGAATCTACTATCACTCGTGTTCTCTATGAGGTTCATGGAAAATGTTGGCAGGAGAGTGGCTCTCATCTTGAGGCACACCATCACACAACTATCTATCTAGCATTGAGATAAAAAAAAGAGGGCTAGTAATTGCTCTTTCTTTGTAGTAGGTTTTTGTTTCAGTAATACTCTCAATAGGCGGAGATAGTTATATGTGATGATGAAAGTGGGGTTGGGACATGAGGAGAAGTTATTTAGGAAGCTTGCTACAGATGGGCGGAGATCTCTTTCAGGGAAAATCAAGATCTCTTCAGGGATCGAGTAATTTACATTATAGATCAAAGGGAAGTCATATCTACCATGCACCTCTTGGTTGAAATCAACTCCAAATCTTCTCGGGTAGGGCATGTAGATAGGTTCATCCACTCATAAGGTAGGGTGTCGCAAAAAGAAATCCAAGCCTCTTAGCTAAAGTCCTAGATATTCTTGCACCACCTTGGTTGTGCCTCATATCCCTCTATCCTCTGGGGTATCTTCAATGTCTTATTTTTCCAGTAATTTGCAGGTTCTTGTTGGTGCCACCTTCTAGGGTGCCTCCTCTATTCCTCTAGCCATTCTAAGACTTGTGAAAGTTTAATGACATCCTCCACCACCGTATGAAATAGTTCTTTGTCCAATGAACAAGGGAAGGTGAAAGATAACTCAAAGGGTTTACAGTTCTCCCATTACTCCTACACCGCAAGTTCCTAGCCCGAGTTGAAGGGATCACACTCCTCACCTCGAGGAATGGCCACTTGAGGAACTTGCATTGTCCTAGCTTGAAACTTCATGCAGGCATATTCCACTTGCTCCTTGCACTTGTGCCTTGCCAGTACCATCTGTTTGGGTGGCCCTACTTTCTCTCCTTACTCTTCTTTTTGCACTTGTGGCTATGTAGGGGGGGCTTGGTTCTTGCATTTATTCCTCCTCTTGACACTCCACTTTGAAAGCAAGTCCTTCCTACACCAAATCTAGTGGCTCATGTAGTAGTGGTTGCATTTTTTGTTTTGGCTCTCAAGGTGAGTTCTTGTGAGATTAAGCCACCGAAGACTAGGTGAGCGCATTGCTCCTCTAGTTCCAAAATAGTGCTAGTCATAGGTGCCTTGTCATGTAGTCCATACTGTAGAGCCCTCCTCGTCAACTCTAGCTTTCTCTTTAGTTTCTCCACCATCTCTTCTCCTCTTGGTTGCATGACATTAAACACTATTCTTAAGAATGCACCCCCTCAACATGGGCCAACTTGTAGGCTAAGTTCTTGATTCAATCTTTGTTTATGGCCATCTATTCTTCTATTTTTTCCTTCTTCTCCTCTAACCCTTGGTTTTGGTACTCGTTCAGGGTGGCAATCACCTACTCTTGCTTCTACCACACTATATGCATTTGCGCTTGCTCTTGGGTTTTTCATTTCACATGCTCTTTGAGTATGACTTTTTCATGAAGAGCTTATTGTAGCTAGTTTTGTAGCTCCATCAATTTTCTCTTGTTCTCCTCATCTCATTAGTTCCTAGCCTCTTGCAGCTCTTTCTGAGCCTCTTTTATTTTCCTCTTTAACTCTTTTATTTCTAGTTCTAGGTGTTTATTTTTGCAAGAGTTGAAGGCATACATATTTTCCAAGGAGATGCAGGTTTCCCTCTTTTCATCATACAACTTCTTGAGATCCTCTTCTCCCTCTCTTTTCTTCAAGGCCTCTTTTAATGAGATTACCTCCCTATTAATGATGGACATTACTCTTGCTTGTTCCATCCTATAGTTTGCGAAGGCATCCTTTTCTTTTTTGAGCTTTGCAAGTGTGGCCTTTTTTCCTTTAGTTGCCTTGTGGAGTTGGCTTTGAAATTCCTTCACCAATTTGTCTTGATCTTCATTATAGTGCATGGAAGAAAGTTCCAAAGTGATTAGCACTTCTAAGCGAGGTACCTTAGGCCCTTGGCATGAATCTATGTCGACTACTACTAGTCTTTTGGTTCCTAAACGAGGTGCTCCTTTGGTCGGTGCAGTCACCATTTGTTGCACTTTGTTGACTAAGTACCACACCTAGGCCATGAGATTGTTTTCATTGACTACCCCTTGTGCCATACCCTGTGTTGGGGTGATTGTTGGTGTAGCTAAGACTAGTGGAATTGGTTATAACAGGGCTTTATCCTTGCCTTCCACCACATGTCTTGGTTCTATTTCTTCCACTATTGTGCTTGTGCTTGGCACATCCTCCCTTGCTAGGCTCATCATTGCCAATTCTTCAGATTAAAAGGGTTTCTTCACTTATCTCCGAATGGTTAGGGTAATCTCCTCCTCTTCTTGTTGTCTCTCATCCTTTCTTTCTCCTTTTCTTGCCTCTTTCTGTGCTCTTCTTCTAGCCTTTTTGACTCCTCCTCCACCCTTTGTAGCTCTCTATTTTCCTCAATGGTAAAGCTAGCCTTACGTATGGGGATTTTGAGAATAATCTTCCTTCTTCCCCCTTGGCTTGAGAGTTTTGAGTCGTGCTTCTCACTAATTGTCCTCTTGCTTGAGGCTTCTTGTAGTTGAGGTGGTTAATCATTCTCCTTTTCATTAATGATTCTTGTTGTGTTTTCCTACTACTCTTTATGGGTTTCTTTTCCCTCATGTTCTCCTCCTAAAATGGATATGGTCTACCTTGCTAGGGTGGGACACTCTTCCTCATAGATTGGTGATAGCTCTCCTTTTGAATTGGTGATGGCTCTGAGGTGTCCTCTACCATTTTTCTCTCCGCCTCTTCTAGAACTTCCTAGATAATGGCTATTAATAGTCCTCCAAAACCTATGGTTGAAGCCTTGGAGGAAAGTTCTTACCTTTAAGACTTTGTAGTGATAGTCGTGGATCCTTATCCTGCCACCCTTGGTGTTGCGGCTAGTACCTTTTTCAAGGTCTGTATTGTTTCTGGATGTAGGCATTCAAATTAAACTCATGCAAGGTGTGGTTGCAAGGTATTCTAGCAAGGGTACAATGGTTCTACTTTTAAGAGCATTGTATCTCTAGCTAGAAAAAAGTGTGTGGATCAATTTAGCCTATAGCCGAATGGTGGGGTTTGAGATATTAGCTAGGCTTATTCCATCATTGGTGTAGATTCTTCTTTTGTCCATCCTTAGCATTCCATACACATCCCTCTTGGATCTCTTTTCTAGCTTCTCTACTAGCCCCCAAGTGCCTCCTCTATGATGTCTGGACTAAGGGACTGTTAGATATGATCAATGCCCCACCCTCATTAGGTGCTACCAATGATCCATGGTGCTCAAAGTTGTAAGGCCCACATTATGAGGAGAAGCCAAATGTGAGCCCGGATATTGGTTGAGTCCTGACTTGTATGTTAGATGAGGTCTATGTGACCGGATGGCAAAAAGGTGACCATTGTGGGTCTAATCTTTGGGTTAGACAAAGTGGTTAAGCTGGTAGCAACTCGAGGCACACTGCATCGAGTTGCGGGGTAAGGGAGTTAAAAGGGCCCCCTATTGTGGGGTCCGAGGAATATTCCCTGGAATATTCCCTGGAGCCCAGGGGGCTCTAGAGATCGGAGAGCGTGCAAGAGGCAAAGGCTTCAACAGCAAAGAGAAACTATGTCGACTCCTGGAAGCGGTTCTGGCGCATCAGGATGCGGTGCAGGAGGTGGTGCTGCTATACCGGCTATTCAAACACTGAGGATTCGTCCGCCAACCTTCAGCGAAGGCAAGTTAGATGGTACAAACTACACCTTGTGGAAGTTTAAAATTACAACTATCCTTGATTCTTATGAGCTTCTGGAGACTGTGCTGGGGACTGACGCAGAACCACAGCCTACCCCCGACCCATCAAATCCTAGTGTGATGATTCCTCCGAATGCAGATATTCTACGAGCTTGGAAACAAAGGAATGAAGATGCATTGTGTGCCTTAGTTACAAGCTGTTCTGACAGTGTTCTGACTTTGATTCAGCATACAACCAAAGCGTCAGAGGCTTGGAATGTACTAAGGAGTCTGTATGAAACACGAAACCAAACGAGGATTCAAAACTTGGAGAATCAACTAGCAGCAGAGAAGTTTGCTGAAGGAGAGACGGTTGAAGCATTCATCACTCGGATTAAGAACCTGCGCGACCAGATGGCTGGCGCTGGGATACAAAAGACTAGCGAAGAGCTAGCTCGGAGGTGTCTTCAGATTTGTCCACAAAAGTTTGATGGACTAGTAACTGCCCTTAATACTCAGGTGAGACCTCAAGCTTTGACTTTTGAGGAGTTTTGTGCATTATTAATGGAGGAGGAGTTGAGGCTGAAAGCCCGAGAAGGAAGCAACAATGGAGATGCTGCATTCTCTGCCAATGCAAAAGGCAAAGGTGTTTCCTCCACAAAAAATGATGGTGACAAAAAGAAGAAGGGCGGCAAGAAGAAGTTTCAAGGAGAGTGCTTCTACTGCAAGAAGAAAGGACATGCAATTGCAGATTGTTGTGTCAAGAAGGCAGATGAAAAGAATGGTACCCTTAAAAGTAAAGGGAAAGAGACAGCCAATATGGCTGAAGCAGAGCTGGAATTATTCATAGCGACCATTGAGGAAGTGTGCTCCTCAGCACAAGAAGAATCTACCACTGACTCATGGGTGTTGGATAGTGGGGCCAATAAGAAAGATCTATACAGTTCTATGCAGCCTCTACAAGAATCCATCACTGTGACAGTTGGAAATGATGCTAAATGCCCTGCTGCGGGCACAGGTACTATTTCTTTTGTTGCTGCAAAGGGTGAAGTCAAAAAGCTTTCAAATGTATTGTATGTTCCCGAAATCAGGAGAAATCTATTATCAGTTGGCTGCCATAACTGATCTTGGTCATGAAGTGAGGTTCAAGAAGACAGGTGTAGAAATTATTGATAGTGCTGGCACAATTGTTGGCAATGGAGAAAGAAGGAACAACATATATGAGCTAAGTGCTCTTACAGCCACCGCTGGAGTGGGCACAAGTAAGATTTGGCATGAAAGGTTTGGACACATCCGATTTGCAGTATTGAAGGAGATGCAAAAGCAAGGTATGGTTGCTCACCTACCTACAATAACTGAATTGAAGGAACCATGTGAAGCTTGTATGATGGGCAAGCAACAGAGAAAGGCATTTCCACAAGAAAGAAAGAATAGAGCATAGGCTCCTCTAGAGTTGGTGCATGCTGACTTGTGTGGTAAGATGCCTACACAGGCCTTGGGGGGATCTTCTTATTTTATGTTGATTGTCGACGACTACAGTAGGAAGATGTGGGTGTACTTCCTTTGTGATAAGGCTCAAGCTTTTGGTAAGTTTAAAGAATGGCTAATACTTGTTGAGAATGAAACAGAGAAAAGTGTGAAGAAATTTAGAACAGATGGTGGTGGTGAGTTCAACTCAAAGGAGTTTAAAGGTTTTTGCAAGAGCAAATGGATCAAGCGTCAATTGACGATGCCTCACACACCTCAGCAGAACGGTGTTGTGGAACGCAGGAATCGCACCATTGTGGAGATGGCAAGATGCATGCTAAAGGGCAAGGGATTGCCTAACCATTTTTGGGCTGAAGCTATTAATACTGCAGTCTACACTCTGAATTGGAGCTATACAAAGGCTCTCAAGGGAAAAACACCTCATGAGGCTTACACTGGTAAGAAAGCATCTGTCTCACATTTTAGAATTTTTGGATGTGAATGTTATGCACATGTTCCAGATGAGAAGAGAAACAAGTTACAACCAAAAAGCAAAAAATATATCTTCTTGGGTTATAGTGATGAGCAGAAGGCTTACAAGTTATATGACCAAGAGGCAAAGAAGATCATCGCGAGTCGTGATGTGGTGTTCAAGGAGGAGCCACATACAGTGGAGGAGGAGAAGGCAAGTTCTTCCACTTTATCATCAAGCAAAGAAGTAGTCCACTATGAACCTGTCCCGAGAGCTATCCCTATCCTTAAGGAGGAGGAAGCATCATCTTCAAATGATGAGGAAAAAGTTCACCAACCTGACATCACCCCACCGGAAAAGCCATTGTCGCGCTGGGTGAAGCAGCTCTATGACCACAATAATCCTGTGCCTACATCTGTTGAGGAGAAGGCAGACGGACCAAGGAGGTCTCAAAGAATAGAGGAGCAAAGGAGGGCTTCTGCTCACATAGTCAATATGGCCTTGATGGTTGAGATTATGAGAGAAGTAAAGGAGCCAACTGACTTAGAAGAAGCACTTGCAGATCCATCATGGAAGGCTGCTATGCAGGCGGAGTATGACAGCATAATGAAGAATGACACTTGGGAGCTAGTGGATCGACCAGCAAAGCGGAAGGTTATTGGCACCAAGTGGATCTGGAAGGTAAAGTAGAAGGCTGATGGTACCTTAGAAAAGTACAAAGCTAGACTGGTTGCCCAAGGATTTTCACAAGTTGAAGGGTTTGATTTTCAAGAGTCATTTGCCCCAACTGCTAGAATGACCACTATTCGCATGGTACTTGCAATGGCTGCCCACAAGAAGTGGCCAGTGTACCAAATGGATGTTAAGTCAGCGTTCTTAAATGGTGACCTCAAGGAGGAGGTATACGTGGCTCAGCCACGAGGGTTTGAGGCCCCCCATTCTGAGAATAAAGTGTGTAAGCTGAAGAAGGCATTGTATGGGCTGAAACAAGCCCCCAAAGCATGGTACTAGCAGATAGATAAGTTCTTTTTAAACCTAAACTTCAAAAGATGTGCCTCAGATGCTAACTTGTATGTTTATCGGGATGGTAAAAAGTCTGTAGTGATTGTCCTATATGTGGACGACCTTCTTATTACAGGTGACTATGAAGATATGATCAACCAAACTCGAAAGGCTTTGAGTTCTGAGTTTGAAATGACAGACTTGGGCTTGCTGCACTATTGTTTAGGGATTGAAGTCTGGCAAGAGCCAGGAAAGATCTTCATCTCTCAGAAGAAGTATGCATGGGAGATCTTGAAGGCATTTGGCATGACCGAGTGCAAGGAGATAGCCACACCTATGGAGGTGAATGCAAAGTTATCCATCGAGGATACATCAGCACTAGCAGACATTGGGAGGTATAGGAGGTTGGTCGACAGTCTGATCTACTTGTGCAACACCAGACCAGATATCAGTTTTGCTGTTGGTGTTTTGAGCAAGTTCTCAAACAAACCTCATGAGAGTCATTAGAAGGCTGGGATGCAGGTGCTTAGATACTTGAAGAAAACTCTTGACTATGGTATCACATACAGTTTCGGAACTTCTCTTGTGGGGAACTGTGACTCAGATTGGGCAGGAGACATTGATTCCAGGAAGTCAGTTTCTGGTTATTGTTTCTCTTTGGGTTCAGGAATTTTCTCTTGGATTAGTAAGAAGAAACCAACAGTGGCATTGTCTTCTACCGAAGCAGAGTACAAGGCAACTTGTTTTGCTGCATGTGAAGTCGTATGGTTGAGAAGGATTCTATGGCATATGGGAGTGCAGGATGAAGAACCAACTATGCTGAGATGTGACAATCAGAGTTGCATCGCCATTGCCAAAAATCCAGTGTTTCATGCACGCACCAAACATATAGAGATCCAGTATCACTATGTGCATGATTTGATGGAGGATGGGATAGTGGAATTGGTCTACTGTCCAACAGAGGAGAATGGAGCAGATATCTTCACCAAAGCACTTACGAAGGATCTTCTTCAAGTTCATCTTCAGAGACTGGGCATTGGGCCAAGGAGATAGTTCACCTATGGGTGGACATTGAGGGGGGGTGTTAGATATGATCAATGCCCCACCCTCATTAGGTGCTACCAATGATCCATGATGCTCAAAGTTGTAAGGCCCCCATTATGAGGAGAAGCCAAATGTGAGCCCGGACTTTGGTTAAGTCCTGACTTGTATATCAGATGAGGTCTATGTGACCGGATGGCAAAAAGGTGACCATTGTGGGTCTAATCTTTGGGTTAGATGGAGTGGTTAAGCTGGTAGCAACTCGAGGCGCACTGCATCGAGTTGCGGGGTAAGGAAGTTAAAAGGAGCCCCTATTGTGGGGTCCGGGGGCCGCGGAAGTGGCCCCTAGCTGGGGGGTCCCAGGGGGGCCAGCGGTCCCCCTGGCGAGGGTTCGGGGGCAGCGCCCTCGGCCCGATGGTAAAGGGAATATTCCCTGGCTGACTAGTGGAGGCTCATATGGTAGGTCGGACCTAACGACCTTCACGGGCTATAAAAGCTAAACCCCTTCGCAGCCATCTTTCACTCATCTTTCACCCAGTCAGAGCTGTTGTTCCAGCTAGCCTTAAGCTCTTCACCTATCTTCTGTCTAGATCGCCATCTAAGCTTCACACAGTGGAAGCGCACGGGTGGACAGAGCCATCTTTGTAGCAGTTGTTTGGAGTTAAAGAATTTACTGATTCTTCTCTTATCTGTTGTGTACTCTCTATCTCTTTCTCAGATTCTGTTCGCTGCGCCCTGTAATATTTTACAACTACCACACTTTTAGAGGTCTTGCCTTGCATGACACTCATCGTGTCAATGTTCCTTTAGATATCAAAAGTTCTCAAGAATTTAGTGCATTTAATGTGGTCTATGTCTTGTCCCCCCTTTTCTAGATACTTGGTAAGGTTACATTACTCCAGCATTTGTACCACTACCTCTTTGATTGTCACCACTCCTTCTAGATTATATATGTGTGATATTCCAATTGGTTGAATTCCTAGATCTCCATGAACAATTCATATCTTCTATGCTCCTCCTCCAAGAAGGGGAGCCAATTGGATTTATCCTAGTGCCGCACCAATTTAGGATCATATCACCATGCAACATCCCACAACTAGTTCTCTTTAAAGGGAGTGTCTTACACGCAAAGTAAGATGACTAGAAAGATCAATGTTCAAAAACAAGAGTTCTCATACGATGAGGAATATAATCCACAAAAATAACAAAATTAAGAAATCTGGCTTGGCTAATCTACTCATGAATATATGTGTGTATCACGTGGATTCAAAATAAGATATTTTAAAAATACTATTTTTATACCATTTTTACATACAAAGAAGAGTGTAATATAAAGGGGTTATTTACAGGTTGAATAGAAAAGGGTTATGTTTTATTCAAGAAAATTTTACAAATAAGGATATTTATAAATAGTCCTCGAACGCACGTGATGTAGAGGATATACATATAGTAACTTCCCCAAGCCCCTTAGAAAGGATGAGAATCCTTCCCAGGATTATGGAAATTCAAGTTTATGGGCATTCATTGCATCGGTGGTATGACTTACTTTCTCAAGAACCAGTTGTAAAACTTGGGGTTATATTCAAGAGTGGCATAATAGTCCAAATACCATGGATGAATGCCCACTTGTGTGACGTAAGTCAATATATCAGTCAAGAAGTCACGCGAGTTGAGCCACTTGCAATGTGGAGTTCCTCCTCCATTAAAATCTTATCCAAGCATGGGTGAAGCATGACATTGTCTTCTAATGGTTGATTTTTGGTTATGGTCAACACTCTAAATGAGGTGGGGGCCACATCGGTCGGGTTGTATTTAGAAGTCTTGATGGTGTGTCTTTGCTCCACATTGGTCATGATTTGGTGTCCCTGTTGGGCCCACGAAAGCTGCAAATTATACCACCTACGTATGAAACTGGAATCATATTCAATGATTTAGTAAAGTTCAAAAAGTTTTTGGGGTGGCATGGAAATTTTACCTTTTTGATAAGATGTGATCAGTGTTGGCTTATGGCCTTTGTGTGTAAGATGTCATTGTCAATCATCTCATTTGCAATAGCAAAAGTTTTAATAAATATAAAATTTTAATATTTCAGAGAACACAAGTAGGAATGTACCTCGTTATCTATAGGTTTGTTGAGTGGGCCTAGGTGTAAACATTCATAACTTTTAGCAAACAGTGTGAAAGTTGAATCCAGCCCTTGGATGCATGTAGCCAGGTGGTCATCCCCTATGTCCATGGCCATATTGGATACCACTTCAAGAATGGATCATCATGGTGGAAGCAGATTAAGGTGTTGTGGTGGCTTGGGTCTAGTTGAACATGACAAGTTGACTTGGGAAACTTCTACTGGAAGGTTCTCAGTGGGTGTGGTAGTCTTGGGTTATGAGGTTTGCAATTCATTTTACACTTATCATTGGGTCTTTTGGTGATTATCTTAGAGTCTTTAGGCAAGTCCTGGCTTGGTTACTCATGGACTGTTGGTTGAACTTTGGGTTGATAGACTATTTGAACACTCAAGGATTGAGTACCCTTTGTTTGAGTTCTTCTCCTCCCCTCTTTTGATTAACATTGTAGAAGCTTCAATTTTTGGGGCATGATATTGAGGATTTGACTTAGCATATGCAAGTTTGGGAGACCATAGGGAGGTGCTACCCTCATAGTATCCTTGGGCTTGCAGGAGGGCTTTGAAAACAAGCACTACTCAAGAACATGTGCACTATGGGAGTTCCAACTCCACCATTTAGGCATGGAGCATGAGGTATGGAAACTATGTATACCCATGTTTGACATTCGTGAAAGTGTGGTTTATGCTTTGGAACCCACTTGAGTGTTTTAGCTGTGGTTTGGGATGTGATAGGGTAGGTATCTTGTAAGCATGTTGGGATGTAGTTCTCCCCTCATTAGGATGGATGCTAGGTTTAGCTACCAGTAACACTATAGGTTTTAGGACAATTGTGGTGCTCTTTCTGAAAGCCTTTAGGATTCTAACAAGCCCGATAGTGAGGTGGATGCATTGCAAATCGTAGTCTACATTGTGATGATCTTATTTTTTGAATGTGATCCAAATAGCATCTCTATGCCAACATTTTTCTTGTTGATAGCATGTTGAAAATGATGAGTAGACTCTCAGTATTGATAGAAACCATCACTTTGCATTTCCCTAAGAATGGGTAGGGTTGCCCCACAAATGGCCTCGGTTGCATTGGTTGGTTTCACTTGGGATTGATCCAAGGCAGTCTAGTGTTCATGCCTTAAGATAATGGCATTGGCTCCCTCATCAATTAGTGCATCAATGATGGCCACAACACTCACATTTGATAGTGAGTTCATTAGCGGAGATTCATGAAGTGGATGTGATGGGGGGGATGGTACTTTTTGATGCACATGCCATTTTGAAGAAACCTATACTTTGTTCTTCTAGGGTTTCTAGCTCCTCATTCCCTGTTCTATTGACATTACAAACCTTCAAGAGTCCCAATCCCCTAAACTTAAATTTCTTCTTGTGTTCTTTGACAAAGTATAAAAAACTAAATCTCCTTACCTAGAGTCTCATTACTTGATATATTTGTCAAACCAACTCCTGCGGCATGCGCTTTTGCAAATTAGAGTGTGGATTGCAACGAAATAGGTCTCAGAGAGGTATTCTAGCTCTATTAGGTGATTTGACCATGCTTCTTGGCCCTCCCATTGCTCTTGGGCTGCAATTCTCAAGCTAGGAACAAAGAATAACACTAGCAAAACAACTTCAATTCCGTAGGTCAACCTAAATGGAGTTTTTCCTATGGTGGCTATTTTGTAGGCTGTTCAATATGCCCATAAAGCTACCATAAGTTTATTTTCCTAGCCATCATTGCATGAGGCAGAGATGACTTTCATTATAATACCCACCAATATCTTTTTTGTGGATTCAACTTGACCATTGGCCTATGGATACTATGGAGAGGAATCCCTATGGATTATTAGAAAGGTGGATAACAAGTGAGTGAGCAGCTCATTGATAAAGTTACTACCTTGGTCACTAACCAACTCTATGGGGCATTCAGAACCTTGAGATCGTTGGAGCTTTTGCCTACTTGGTGAGATATTTTATGGCAACAATGATATATTTGGCTTGGGAGTATTGAGCTACAGGGCTGACCGGGCCAGTGAGATCCATTCTCCACTTCTCAAATGGTGGTGCACAATCACTGGGGGGTCATCTCCATTCTATCCTTATGATTAGGGACCTTAGTCCATTTGCACTCATCGCAACGCTTTATAAACTTAGCTACATCATAGAATAATGTTGGCTATCACATTTCTCACTAGAGCACCTTGTGTGCAATAGTGTCCCCATTGAAATGTCCTCGAGTTATTCTACCATTTACTTCCTTGAGTACATCATACATTTTGTGTTCACAGATACATCTCCTCACAATTCCATATTGTCCTACCTGATATAGTTAACAAGCAATCGACTTATATGATTGGATCTTCAAGATGAGTCTTTTCAATCTAGCTTTCTCTATTGATCAATTTAGTAGTCTATTCTCGAGTATAAGGACTATGTCATTTGTCCAATATAGTGTCAAGTTTTCTATAAATAATTCTCATTTGCCAAATATTTTAAGAAGGTATGCATCCAGTAAGTCATCACCGATTCCTTGTCCTCGGCCGCCTTTCCTATGGGTATGGACATATGATCTCCCATATAATGTTGATTTCCCTTATGTATGACCATAGAGAAGTCTAATTGCAAAATCAGAAGCAACCATCAAGAAATGTGTCCCCTTGTGTAAGGTTTATTCACAAGATAAAGTAATGCCTGATGGTCCACAAAGACGGTGAAGGGTGTCATTAGAACATAGTGTTTGAACTTCTTTATGGAAAACACCATGGCTAACCCTTCTCTCTCCATTGTGGAGCAGTTTATTCTATTTCTATGAGCTACCTGCTAGCAGAACTCACTGGATATTCTAGGTTATGTTCACCAAGTTGGCACAACACTACTCACACATCAAATGTGGATGTATCAATGTGTATGTGAAATGTGATGGATCAATTTGGGGCTCTTAAGATAGTAGCTGAAGTTGGAGACTCTTTAAGGCTTTCATATGCCTATTGAACTTCTTGGGTCCACTCAAATACTATCAGTAGCTTGTACAAAGGTCTAGCAATCAATCTCAGGGAAGTTACTATATGTATATCCTCTACATCATGTGTGTTCAAGGCTTATTTATAAATACCCTTATCTATGCTTTTTTCTTGAATAAAATATGATCCTTTTCTATTCAATATGTAAATAACCTCTTTATATTACACCCTTCTGTATGTAAAAAATGTACAAAAGTGGTATTTTAAAAATACCTTACTTTGAACCCATGTGATTGACACATATCTTCATGAGTAACTTATTGGAGTAATCAATGTGTAGTTCAATATAAACCATCGGTAGTAGTATCCTCTATGGCCTAAGAAACATTGAACTCCCTTGAAGTTGGTCACAGGGAGAAGGTCTATAATCACCTTGACTTTAGAAAAGTTCGTGGCTATCCCAACTTTTTCAAGTGCCCTTCCGAGTTGGTGTGGATACATAGGTCATTGAAAAATACTTCCAATCATTTCTTGAGCATGATCTTTAAAATGGAACACATGAGGCATTGGAAGGTAGCAGGAGCATTAGTTAATCCAAATGGCATGACTATGTAGGCAAATACCCCCCAGTTGGTGGCAAATATCATCTTGTGCCTATTTTCTGAATGGACTTGCACTTGTTTATATCTTCATAAGCCATCCAAAAAGTTGTAGGCTTCCTTTCTTGCCACTCTCTCTAGCATGTTTTATGTGTATGTTAGCAGGTAATTGTTTTGCTTGGTGACTATGTTGACCTTCTTATAGTTTACACACACTCGAATCTTCCCATTCTTTTCATGATTATGACTATGGGTGATACCCAATCCGTATGCTCCATCTCATAAATGAATCATGCCTTCAATAGCTTATCAATCTCCTCCTTTATGGCATGTACATGATTAGGATTCATTGCATATGGTTGTTACCTGACTCGAGCTACATTCGCAATCATGGGAATGTTATGAGTCATGATACTTAGATCTATTCCCTTTACTTTGTCTAAAGAACATGCAAACACACCAGTGAACTCCCTTAGCATATTTATGATATCATGTTCTTTCTTCTCGATTAGGTCATCCGCTATACGCACACAAGTTAAGGCTTGTCCTTCCTCTCTTGCCAAGTTGACCTCCTTAAACTTGGCTAGTCCTTCAATGCATTCACTTGCTTGCCCTTTCCACTTGGCTCCTACCAACACCATTCTTCTATCACCCTTTTTATAACTTGTGAAGCACTCGGACACGTCCTAGGGTTTCTCCTACCATTCAACTTCTGTCAACTTTGACTATTTCCTTTTTTCCTTCCTTAATAACTTCTTACACCTTAGGAAGATTGGAAGTTCCCCCTTGGTGTACTGAGTCCCAGGTGGTTGAGGTATCTCACGGTCACTATCAGATCTTTCCTGTGACTTGGAATTGTACTCGCCCCCCTCACTAGAAGAAGTTGTCTCCCTTGGTGCTTGCAACTCTGAAGTTTTGTCAACTCCAAATAGTGGTGGGATCCAAGGAGGATGAGATTGTCAAGCTTTCTCATGATTTATCACCTTGAGACATTCTAGCCAAGCTCAATCGCAATCTACCTTGGCAACTCCTTTTCTCACTCAAAAAATGTTTATTTCTTGGTTTTTAGGGTTTGATATCATCTACTCAATTGTTATTCCTTTCATATCATATTCTATGGTTAGTACTTCCTCCTTGCTCTCCTCTCAGTGGTGGAAAAACAACCCTCATAATTGTCATCAAAATTTTCAAACTGGGACCCTATGTCGCTTGTAGGGTTCCTACTTTGACACGCCATCTCACTTGTCATAAGAGCCCAATTATTTTAGATCTTGCACCTTGGTCCATTGCCACTCTCTACTTTCCATAAGATCCTTGAGATGCTCCAAGCTGGTAGCTGGGTTAGCCGCCGTAAGCTTTCTTCACAACTGCTCAAGGACTTTGAGAAGTTCAAGTTTTTTTATTGGGACATGATATGTGATTAATGTTGGTTGGCCCATGGGGTTCTCATCCATCATGCACATAGGTACTGTGGTGGGCAACATAGAAGTGATGGCACTCTTACGGTTGCTAGCAGAGTCTATAGCTTTCATGTGTTTATCCTCTTCCTCCAAGAATGTGAGATCAATGGTTGTGAATACATGCATCAAATCTTGCTCATCCTCAAGGCAAGGAATATACTTTGTTATAGAGGCCCATAATTACTTTTTGATCTCGAGTCTCCCTTTCAATAGGTTAGACATGGCATCTAGATCAATTGGTGAAGTCTTCTAAGTGTCCATCTCTACTCAAACTGCTTCAGATCTATTGTCCAAGAATATTCGGTCATTAAGACAATCCTCTATTACTCTAGCATTTCTGTTCCATGGACTCCCTAGTAGGATATCATAATCCACTCCCTTCGTTACTATGAATTTCACTCAGAATTGGATTCGTGCTATCTTTAGTGGCCTTTTCTTTAGTGCATGTGAGTGTTCTCCCAAAAGGCATTTATTTATGGGGACTTAGACATGGGATTCAGTGGTAGGCTTGGTATGTGTGCCACAACATTGTGGTCTAGGAAGGCTTCCAGCTTATGGTCATTACTGTGTTCTACCCTTTGCTTTAAGTCTTGCCAAAGTGCAGGTTTTTGTTTATCACAAGCCACCATTCCTCTTTCCCTCCTTAGCTTGATGGGTTCCTTACCAACGTTCTTGAATTATTTGCATGTTTTTGTTCTTCTCATTCTATTCATGGAGCTCTTCATGTGGTGGCTTTTTCCACCTTGCCCTCAAATATGTGGGTGACTAGTGTGCTCCTTGTTGAGAGTTCCTCAATTGCTTCCTCAACTATAGGTTTGGCATCTTGAAGGTGAGCCCGGGCTTCTTTTTTCCACTCCATGACCTTATATATGCAACCTTCAACTACTATTTGGGGTCATGGTACTCTACAACATTAGTGCTTCCCTTCTCTCTCATCGTAGGAGCAAATGTTTCTACTTCGGCATCCATAACTTGCTTTCCTTTGGTTAAGGTCTCACTCTTTGTTTTGAGTGTTATTTTTTCCTTGGTTCTTTTTTCCTTCGTTGTTGACTCTTCCTTCTTATGGAGGATACATCCAAGTTGCTAGGCCCAATTAGTGAGATACTTATCTCCTTCATTGAGCTTTTGTCATGAATTTTTGGGAATAGGTGTGGCACCATTGTCACGCGACTCAACATAAAAGAGCCCCAACGGCAAAAATGGTACAATTTCCAAGCTAGTGGAGGGTTTCTTCTTAGGGAAATTAGCAAACACATGTGTGACTCTGTATTCGGGGCACCTCAAGTCAGCCTTCTCCCAGTATGAGCACTTGTCAAACATGCTACAGGTTCCTAGTTCAGAGCCCCTCCTTGGCCTCTACCTCTTCCTTTTCCTAAGGCCATGATGAGCATAGGTCTATAGACCATCAATATGGGATTTCTTTATTAATCATAAGAGACATACTAAGGATTCAAATAAGAATCTTCCTCTAGGGATTCCTCTACCAAGTGCACTGGAGCTTTTTTTGGTGGATAAATAACAATAGGTGCAAGAGGTATATGGATCCCCATAGGATTGATATCCATCCTCAGCGTGGCTTGCTTTGAATCATTGGGTGTAGGGAGGGCCAAATGGGCTCACATTCCAAAATATGGTTGTCTAATCGCTGGATAGTATGGTTGTGTGTAAGGCTACTATAAGGCAACCATCTTGGCAACTGACACTGCATGGCATCATTCTCAAATCTTCCCCAACTGGTGCAAGGCCTTGCTCTAGCATCAGGACATTCAGATGGCAAGTGATTTCCTCCACATTGTACACACTGCACGTGGGATCGCATAGGTCTTTGTACTGACCCTTACAATCTAGCTAGCTCTACTTTTAGGTTGGCTATAGCTTTGGTATGGTCACACTCTTCCCTTTCTCTTATTCACTAGAGAGACTACTTGTTCACTAGTTGTTGCAACTCTCTCAATGTTCCTAATTTCATGACCACCTTGCTACGCCGTGCGAGAGCTTCTCTCCCTAAGCAAGTCATCTACCCATATGGCTTCCTCAAAGTCTCTCACAGGCATGTCCCTTTGCATATTCAAGTTGCTTGCAAGGGTCTTATGCAGCTCTTTGTTTTTGTGGATCTCATTAATGAACATGGTAGAGATTGATCTCTCAATGGGTCACTCAGCTGCACATATCCTCCTATAAAGACTTTGCACACCGGTTATATAGTCTCATATGTCCTCTTTGTCTTTCTAATTGACATTCATTAGCTTAATAATGAGGTTATCCGAGTAACTTTCCTCCAAGAATCTCTTGATGAAGAGATCCTTAAACTAGGTGAAGTTAAGAGATCCTTAAACTAGGTGAAGTTATTACATTCCACATTATCTAGACTAGTGAACCAAGTCTATCCCTTGTCTCCCAAGCGAAGATTGAATATATGTGCTCACTGAGTAGGGTCCTTGAGGTTATTAGCCTCACATACATGGTCAACTTGTTCAATGAAGCTGTAGGGGTCATTCCTTGCCTCCTATTTATCAAGTTTCTTTGCAACTATGAGAATTTTTGTTTGGCTCCTAGCATTTGGAGCAACTTCTAGCCTAGCTAGCAATGATGCCGGTAAGGCTTCTCGACTCTGCACATCACTAGTGGTTTCCAACAATCTCTTAGTGACTAGCTCACTTAGTGTAAGATCAGCTTCAAGAACTCTCTCTCTGTCCACATTTCCTCTTATTCAATTCCTATCCGATATGGCTAGGATGTTGTGAACCACGTTGAGCTCTCTCTCATAATGTAGTCTATGATTCCTTTGCTCCTAATTATAACTTATCATGCGCTGCAATGCCATCCTTGCTAGTCTCCTCTCTTCCTCAAGGTGAGCTATGATGTCTGCCACTAATCTTCCATGGTGCTCTATCCTCGTCTACTAGTTGTATTGTGTGGCAAGTTGTCAAACGTCATTGGGATACTCAACCATGCCAAGGTCTATGTCATGGTCTAGGATATTCTCATTAGAGCTAGTGCTTGCCACATTAGTTGCCTCTCAACCCACTAGTACATCTATGAGGTCAACTAAGTCAGCTAGAGACGTATCCCTGATCTTGGCAACCCTTTCTTTCACTTGGTGAGAGCTGAATTTTGGGACCCATTTTTCAAGAAAAAAAGTGCCCTAGAAGCATAAGTGACTAATTTTTCATGGAAAATGAAACAGTTGTGCCAATTGTTGAGCTCGAGTTTTTTCTAGATAGATCTTGATGTCACGAATGCAATGCAATCTTAGTTTATGTATCAAAGTCCATTTGACCCCCCATTTAATCCATGCAAGTTTGTTGTTATAAAGTAGTTATATGATTTGAGAGCTGGGAAGTGTGTGATGGACAATAGATTGATAGATTTTGATACCACAGAGCTACATGGCTAATCACATCTCTAATTCGAGTTTGTTTTCCCTACCAAAAGCTGATTTCTACTTTGTTTTTAGTGTGAATATGAGAAATTGAACTAGTTTTTTTAGTATTTAACCTTAAGCCTTTATTAAACTCAAAAAAATTAAATCAAGGCATGGAGGGGGTGCAAAATTTTTTATGCCCCAAAAATCATGAAATTTGTCTCTCTTCAAGAGGCTTGGAATCATCAAGGAATGTTGGCACATCTCTCATCTACTCATCAAGAGCTTCAATTTGACTGTGGACATGCTGATTATCATGCAAGGAATCAAAATATTGATTTTTAGCCTTTCTCTCTCCTCTCTCCTCTCTTCTCTTGTTGTGTGTTTCCATGAGAGAATGAGGCGGGCTAAGATGAGAGATTTTGATCATGGGATGATGATGAATCGTAACAAAGTGTAGATCAGGATAAGTGATAGATTTTATCGTTTTATGATAAAATTTGGTTGAAATTTGTTACATTTGGTTGTCAATGTTGCGATTGACTAGAAATGTCAAAGAAATCAAGAAAAATCAGTCATCTAATAATTTCTTCATAAACACTCAAAACTCGAAACATTGCAGTTTTAAGAGAAATCATGCGATTCTGGGGTTTTGTTGTGTGTATGGTATTCGTATGGGAGAGAATGTGATAGAAAAATAATTATTAATAAGATCAATAATTCTAAATTAGTAAATTAAAAAATTGGTATTTATCAAAACATAAATGGAAAAAATAAAAAAATAAGTTTTTTGAGTTTGAAAAATAGAAAAAAATAACATTTGTGTTTGTGAATGTATGATAAGGCTAAGGCATGATGTTTAGCCTTAGTTTAGTCTTAACTCTATGTTAAAGTGGATATTTATTACTTTTATGAAGGAAAAATACATTTAAAAATGCTCTTTCAACTTACCACCAAGTGCACAATCTTAAGCAGTAGGGAGAAGGGGGGTTGTTAAGTACTTATAATATGTCGAATTATAATTTTTTTTCTAATGCATGGCATATAGAACACATTTTTAAAATTAAGAGGGTTCAATAGCATGAGCATGCTCGATGCTAGCCCTAGGCAACACAACAATCTCATTTAGAGTAAGGCATGAAGAGACATGTATTTGTACCTTCACAATGCTCATTAGAAATAAAGAAGATGTTTGAGCATTATAAATCATACCTAGAGGCATTGCACACAACATATGGTATCATCCTGGATGCACAACAATTGTTTTCATGAAAAATGACTTATGTTGAGGAGGTCAGGTACCCTAAGATGTAGGGTTAGTGGTTTGTTCTTTGGGGAGTATTCAATGAGGACTATCTATTATCTCCTAGATTGATTCATTAAAAGAGAGGATTAGGTATCGTACGTGCTTTATGTGCTCATGATGCATCTTGCGGCCAATCCCTGAGGTGTAGAGGAGCCCTAGTGGGGCCGTGATAGTCAAGAAGTGACGTTCTCCATTAGAGATAAGGGTAGTATACCTCTTAGATGCTCCTAGCTGTGAGGCCATGAGAGATGGTTTGGGTGTATAGTAGAGGCCTAGCTAGAGCCTTAGAGCTAGTGTAGGGGTTGTTTTAGGTCTGGATAGGTAGTGCCTTTGTTGCCGAGAGCCCCTAATAAGTGGTGATCTCCGAATCTCGATGGATAGGGACCAGCTTATTAGTGTATGCCAAAAGGCATTGAGATAGATTCAGAAGACCATCAAGTCGAGCAGTTTCAAAAGCAAGAAAGAGATAAATAGGCTAGACAATGAGCCAAAATTATTAGAAGATATTCTTCACAAAGGAGTTGTGTGATATCCCTATAAGGGAGGGGTCTTAGTAACCCTAGTTCTATGAATAGTTTGTTAGGAGGAGCAAGTTCTAGTACTCCCCCTCTTCTTCTAGTTAGTCAGTCCAATTTGAGTGGAGTAATAGTTCCCATCATTCAAACTCCTTTAGTGAATATGGTCATCATGGCACAACCCAGTGCAATTCCTATAGAAATGTCGAACTTGCTAGCCTTGGGATTCCCTTTATCCATTTTTAATGGTTTAGCAGAGGAAGATGCCAAACTTGATATTAATGAATTCTAAAAGTTAATTTTTAAGTGTCAAATCCAATTTAAAGGACACTTGATGATGTTCTTTAATATGACCATGAAAGGAGGAGCTACAGTATGGTATTATAGCCTAGAGGTTGGAACCATAGCTATGGTTGATGTATTTTTGCAGCTTCCAAAAGAGTTTTCTTCTAAAAGGGGAGGCGAGTATTGGCTACGTGTTCTCAATGTAACACATCAAGAACCTTACAAGAATATTCGAGGCTGTGCTTAGAAATTAAAGAAGATATTTTATAAGTTGAAAACCTATATTTCTATTCCAACAACTCTTGTCAGTTACAATACTTTTTGCATGACATGCTAGACTTTAGTATTCAGGTATAGTTGAGTAGTGTTACTCTCATTGACATTGATACCGCTATTACATGAGCATAGGAGATCGAGTCACGATTACAAGCAGCCTATATGTCTAGGGAAAACCAGAATCTGAGTCTAGGTGTTGGAAACACTCTAGCATTGATGAACGGAGGTGAAGGGATACCCATGAGTACTTCTAATGGGAGAGGAAGCATGATTCAAAATGTGCCCATGTTGACAACTCCTCCCAATGTGACCATGCCTATCACTAGCCCGATGGCTCCACCAAATGTTGGAGGCCAAACAATAAACCCTAATGTTCTTCCCAAGGAATCAACAACCAATTCCTAATCAAGTGGTTATGCCAATGAAATGACATGTAGACCATTGCAGCTATGAGTCAAGTGCCTCAAATGTCCTTGGTGAAGTTAAGGATATGATGAAGCATTATATTAACATGATCACCAAAAAATATAGAAAAATAGGTGTTGATGTCAATTTCTTTAAGAAGTAGTAGAATTTGATAGAAAGTCGATGCCCTAAAGAGGGTGCCCCCTCACGATTCAGTTCTAGGTTGTTTGGTGGCCAACATGGAATAAATATTGCAAAGAAGGAAAGCTATTGTAAAGGAGCTCCCTTGTGGCAGTGGAGTTAGCCTTATTGAAGCTATATGTGTCAATGGCACTAAAGCTTCTAATTTATGGGTCATTACAAGAGGTCAAAAGGGTAAAGATTGTGACAACAAAAATGTAAAACCTATGGAGAGAAACCCTAAACAAAATGGTAAGGCGATGCAAGTCCTTAATCTCGACATGGAAGGCGAGCCTTTCAAAGCTGTTGATAGTGAAGTTGATGCCAAGAAGGATAAGAAATTGCCAAAGAAGAAGGAAAAAGCCAAGAAAGCGGGAATAAAGTTTATTTAAAGACTAAAGGAGAGAATGGTCTAGCAAGAAAAGAGAGCTCTTACTAGCTATCATGAATTTGATTTGGTGAGTTCTCTTTGCTAAGTTAAACCAAACGTAAACCTCTTGCATTTGATTCAGTTATCTTTGGGAGTCCACAAAGAGTTTAAGAAGATTGTTTGCATGGGGTATATCCTGGAGCCCTTGAGAATAGTGTGAGTAGGAGATGATTGGTTTGAGCATGTTAAAAAGCATTGTCCAAGGGTAGCAACATATGCTAATGGAATATTAGAGAAACATGCTATTGTGGACATGGGATCAACATTATGAGTTTGGAATTGATAGAGAGACTAGATCTAGAAGTAAAAAAAGATACATCCATGGTCCTTTGAATGGCTCATGAGATAGTTTAAGACAACATGAAGGGTGCATTACTAGATTCGATGTGACTATCGCTAATGTGGAATGAATTGTGGACTTTAGGGTGATTAGGTTTGCAGGTCAGCCTGGCTATCAAGTATTTCTAGGTAGATCATGGATCCTACAAGCGGACTGTCTTGTTAATATACCCTGCTAGTCTGTTGATTTTGGTAGAGGTGCTAAACGCATAGTAGTAGATGCCTACCTTGAATCTCCTCAAGACAAGAGAGTTCCTTTATCCTTGTTAGAGTTAGATACATTAGATACTCCATCTACTAGTGAGACATCATCAAGTGATGAATTCAACAAGGGGTCCACTACATAGAGAATTTTTATGAAGTAACTTTGAATGAGCACATAGAGGATCACGAAAGGATAAGAGATGTGGATGTAATTGAGTCAGACCTTGGTATGTTGAATGATTCACGACCAATAAAATTATGGTTCATGCTCAATTTGAAAGAAAGGAAGGACCATGTGTCCTTAAATGAGGAATTTCATGATATCTTTGCTTAGAGTTATGATGAGCTCAGATGTATTCCTTAGAGCTTACTATTTATACCATTGCAGTACAACACACAGAGTGGTGTTCACGACTCGCTATGAGAAATAATAATATTAATAATATTGAGATTTGCGTAGATATTAGAGCTTAATAAGTAGATGGTTAAGGATTACTATTCATTACCATTTATTGATTAGATTTTAGACAAATTAGTAGATAGGAGAATCTATTCATTCATAAATTGCTTTGATGGATACAACCAAATGACAATTATGGAGGAAGATAAGTTGAAAATGATGTTTATCACTATCTTTGGTACCTTTGTGTATCATGTGATGGCCTTTGGGTTATGCAATGTGCCTGGTTCTTGGCAATGTACAGTTGATAAAACTTTTGGTGACATCTCCCCAGAGGTGTTAAAAGTTTTCATCAATGATCTTGGGGTATCCACCATAAGGGAAAGACAATTGATCATTTTAAGGAAATATTTTAAGCACTGCAAATAGTTCTACATTGCTTTAATCCACAAAAGTGCTTCTTTGGGGTACCCTATGGGGGTTGTTACTTGGCCGCCATGTGGTTAGCTAGGCTAGTATCGTGACTAACCCTAAAAAGGATAAATTTTATAGTTGCTATGAGTCTCCCATGCACTCCAAAAGAGATACAAAACTTTCTTCATCAGTGGGATATTATCAAAGATTTATCAATGCATTGGTAGAAAGAATGTTGCCATTGATGAACTTGTAATTTTTAAATTGTCTCTTTAATTGGAGCGAAGCTTGCCAAGTATCCTTTGAGGATGCGAAGCATGAACTAGCAAAAGCATTGATCCTAAAAGCACCTAGAAGAGGTGAAGTTTTTTAAATATTTTCATTAACAACAATGCATAGTATTAGGTGCTATTTAGCCCAAATTTGGGAAGAGAAATGATATCATCCAATAGTCATTGCTAGTTGATAATTGGGGATATCTAAAGTCAACTATACTTATATGGAGAAATTGTGCCTTGGAGTGGTTTTTGCAACAAAGAAATTTAGGCACTATATTCTCTATGAGAAGGTGGTATTTTTTATGAAGGCGGAGGGACTTAGATGTTGATCAACAAGTTGCAATTGCCTAATCATTTAGCAAAGTGGTTAATTATTTTGCAGGAGATCATGCGATTCGTAGTGAGCCACCAAAGGCCCCAGGGCATTTTGGAATGTCTTGTGGATCTCGGGGAGACAAAGGTAATTATGGCAAAGTTATATGAAAGGTTTATTCAAAATCCATACATCTTTCATCCCTTCCTAGTATGAAGCTCTAACGCATTATCTATCTACATAAGGATTTTGGGCCGCTCTATCAAATTCTTAGAAGCAAAAGATTAAGCAACATGCACTATGATTTTTGATTATCATGGGTGTCTTGTATCAGAAAGGTGTGGATGAGATTTATGACCGATGTATAGTACTTGATGAGGTATCATTCATTCTTGTGAAATGCCATGATTCAACATGTGGGGGACATTTTTTTGGATGGCTTACTGCACAAAAACCTCTCCCTATTGGATATTGGTGGCCATTGATTTTCTAGGATGCTTTTAGTTATGTCTGCTAAAGACAAGATGCCGGGAAGAATTGTAAAGCTGCTATTAAAACCTATTTTAGTTACGTTACCCTTCGAAAAATGGGTATTGATTTTGTTGGACCAATATACTCTTCATCCACTATGTGCAAGTGTTACATTATTGTAGCAACATACTACTTTACAAAATGGTGTGAAGCTTGAGCAACAATGAAGGATAATGCTAAGTAGACTTCTAGTTTTATTATGGATTAGATTATTTGCCATTTTGGTCCAGTCAAGGAGATAGTGTTTGATTAAGAGACACACTTCTCAAATGAGGTTACAGTAGCCTTGACAGAATATCTGAAGATTAATCACAATAAACTACCCCATATAATTTTCCAGCAAAAGATCAAGTTAAGAGTACAAATAAACAGCTTGTAGGGATCTTATCCAAGATAGTGTATGAAAGTATGCGAGATTGGGATAAGAAATTGTATGTGGTAATGTGGGCTTAAATACAACATTCAAGAGAGCCACATGCCACACCACCTCGTTCTAGCTGGTATATGGGAAAGATTGTGTCTTATCATTGGAAATAGAATTGCCCACTATGTGATTTGCTCTCAATCACTCGTTGGGTGAGACAGAAGCATTGTAGGAAAGATTTATTTCTCTTGTGAATCTTAATGAAATTTGATTGCAAGCTTTACTAAATCAAGAGGTAGGGAAAAAGAGAATGGATGCACTTCACGACCTTCAACTGAGAAATATAAATTTATAAAGAATCACTTTTGGTGCCTATAAAATTATACCTATAGGAAAGAATGGATCTATAGTCCTTTTAGTAGATTTGCAAGGGATCGAGTTTAAAAATAAAGTTAACTTTCATAAGGTGAAGCCTTACTATGTGTAAGTGTTGATGTCAGACTTGGTGCCTATGCATGTCCTTCATGATTCAACTCTAACTTATAGTAAGGTATCAAGACAACCAAATGTGAAGAATCATTCCTTATCTTGAGCATTCATATTTAGAGCAATGTTACTACCAAGGTCGAGTGATCTAGTGGAGTAAAGATTATAAGTAGCAAGACAAATCTTTCACATGGGATACTAAGGTCTACTGCCACCATTATCAAAGGATTTAAACCAGTATTCTTATCAAAATTTAGCAAGGAAGGAGGGATTGTACTTGTTATATACCCTTTCTCTCACTCAACTTTGATTATCATAATTATGAGTGAGTTGATCAATATAGCGTGGCCTATTCACTAAAGACTAGATCTGTACTTTGTATTTTAACAGAGCTTCTAGAGGGCCCACAAAGCATGCAAGTGTTGGCGTGGTCATTAAAGATTCTTGATGTAAGGTTATTATGAAAATGAGAGTATGTTTAGGACACTCTTTTACTAATAATAAGGCAAAATACAAGGATTTGATCATGAGGTTGAATGTAGCCCCATTCATGTGGTGGTATCTACTAGTTATTGGTGAAAGGTTACTTGTAGTTAGGGATCAACCAGTTGAATGGGACCCATAGTGTGCAGGATCCCATCCTACAAATGTACCACCATGCTACCTTGGATATGTTACATATTTTTGAGATGGTGACTTGTTAGCTAGCTCCTCAATAGTGGAATTGCTTTGCAGATTCCCTTGCCAATTATCATTTTGTTGAAGAGGTCTTTTTCAATTGTGGTCTTAGAGAGCTCTTACAATGACCTTCTAATATTAGCCCATGACTACTATGGGGTCTTCTTCTTGAAACATCTTATTTTGGCCATCGATGGCTAGCTTGGGTTATGAGTTACATAGCAATTGAGCATCATCCTATTCTTTCATGGAGGTATATGATTGTTTATCGTCATACTCATTAGACACCCCTTGCTATTTATGCAAGGAATTAGCCAATAACTAGAAGCATTTAGTGTAGGGCCTGAGAAGCCCTTATCCCTTGTCTGTCTTATGCTTTAATAGAGTTATGTTGCAACCAAGGGTTTGTTTTTGAAATATTCTACTGAATGGAAATTTTTTGGATTATTTTGTTAGGCCAAGAGGACTAGTCATTATGTAGTGAAATGTAACATTTTATTAAGCCAAGAGGGCCATGTGTCTGTTTATTAGTGTGGGTGCACTTAATGGTTTTTTTTTTCATGCTATCCTAGACATATTTACCAAAAGTTGGAGGGAGCTTCTTGCTGCATAGAAGCTTCTTGTGGCCAAGTCCAAGTGATGTTATTTCTTTACGCTCACATTCTTTTATGCTATATGTGTTTATGTACTTGGGGAGATTTTTTTTTTTGTTGGAGACTGGACTCCCTCTGAGGGGTGTTGAAAGGGTTATCCATTGGATTACAATCCATACAAATGTGAATTTCTACATTAGAGGTGAGGGTAGTATACCCCTTAGATGCTCCTAGATGCGAGGCTATGAGGGGTGGTTTGGGTGCATAGAGGTCCATAGACTCGTTAATGAAAGTGGTGGAGAAGATCATGCATAAGTCCTTCCTTGTAGGACTCTAGAAATAGGAGAGGAATGTAGTCCTTTGCAAGATTGAAAGACACATCTTGCCTAGGGCAACCCAAGATTGAGCAAAGACACTGCTCGTAACGTCTTCAGTAACACTACTTTTCTCTTCAACACTAGATCTCTTCGTTTTCCCACCATTGGATGTACTTGGTTCTTTGACCTCCATCACTTTTGTCATGTACGCATAATGCTTTGCAGAGTAGCCACTGTATGTCAACCTGTCAATAGGGTATCTGACCCTCTGTGAGCGTCTAAGCTATGGTGCACTACTCGATTCCCCTCTCTCATGAGGCAGAATATACCTGCTCTGCCTTGTGCCAGGCGTATAGATAGTCGAAATACCATGTTCGCTGTCTAGAGTATCACTAGACTCATAGCCAGAAGTCATTCTGCCAGGTGTCATCATACCAGATGCATCCTCAATAACTTTCTCTTTTTCTTTGCTGTCCAAGACATCATGTCTCCCCCTCACTGACATATTGGTGTCAGTGGATGGCGAGCTCCTCAATCTCCCTGTCCATGGGGATACTATCTGACTACAAGGTCCTGTCATAACAGTGCTCTGCTGTAAATCAATTGTAGAGGCATGAGTGGAAGGCCTATCCACTGGCACTGCAACTGGTGATACATACCAAGAACCCATCTCATCAAAGATAACATCCCTGCTTACCAAAGTCTCCCTGGTAGAGGGATCATAGCATTTGTATGCCTTCTTCTCCTGAATATCCAATGAAAACACACTTATGTGCTTTGGGATCCAACTTCTTCCTTTTCTCATCTAGAATATGCACATAAGCAAGACAGCCAAAGACTTTCATGTGACTTACATCTGGCTTATAGCCATACAACTTCTCAAATGGTGTCATCTCATGAATACCTGTAGTGGGAGTCCTGTTCAAAATGTATACGGCTGTCATAATAGCCTTTGCCCAATAGTAAAGTGGCATATGCTTTTCATTCATCATAGCCCTAGCAGCTTCCATCAGAATTCTATTCTTTCTTTCAGCTACTCCGTTTTGCTACGGAGTGTAGCTGCAGGTGAGCTGCCTACGAATATCATTTTCAGCCAAGAAATCATCAAATTTATTTGATACATACTCCCTACCACTATCAGATCTCAAGCAAGAGATGTAGCATTCAAACTCCTTCTCAACCTGTGCTTTAAATTGCTGAAAAACAGCAAAGACCTCATCTTTTTTTTTCATTATGTAAAGCTAGGTATAGCGACTGTAGTCATCAATGAAGGATACATAATATCTGGAACCTCCCATAGATACATTATGAGCTGGCCCCCAAACATCAGAGTGCACTAACTACAATGGATGTGTACTCTGTCGTACATGCCTGACAAATGGCAATCGTGACTGCTTACCGAACTGGCAAGCCTCACATACATGACCAATATCTGAATATTGGAACTTCGGTAAACCTGTAACCAGCTATTTCTTTTACATAATTTGCAGCCTTTGCAAATTGACATGCCCCACTCTCTTGTGCCATATTTCCAAATCCCTAACAATGCCAGAACCATGGGCAAACATAGCTGAATTCAGCTCTAGCAAAGAAGCATCAAGAGTAAACATTCTGCCATTCCTGTGACCAAGAGCTATCAACTTGCAGCCATTGCCAAACTCTTCAATAAAGCAGCCATGCTTATTGAATCTAACCTGCAAGTTCTGCTCCAAACAGATAACAAGTTCTTTGTAATTGAAGGGACATGCAATACATCATGCAAATTTTTCTTTCTGCCATTATGGACCACAAGAGGCACTTTGCCTTTATGCTCAATGCTATGCTGCGTGTCATCACCTGTGCATACATAGCCATGCTTTTCAGCCACCATATCCATGAATCAATCACCGTGAGGGGTCATGTGATTCGACGCCCCTGAGTCAATGTACCACACTACATCATCACATGATTTTTCAGCAGCCTTATCTTTGACATACTGCATGGCAATTAGTCTATCACCAGAGTCATCTGCCTGACTGGACGTAGCATAATGTCCATGCTGCTTGCCCTTCTAATTTCCCTGCTTCTTCCAGCAGTCCTGTGCAATATGCCCATACTTTGGGCACTAGTGACAATCCTTATCTTTATTTGGATTGTCTGACTGATGCTGCTACTGCCATGAGCCTCTGCCACGGGAGTTAGATCACCCCCTGCCTCGAAAGTTTCCACCACCTCTTGCATTTGATGATTGCTGATTGCTATTGCTATAGGATGCATTCTACTGGCCTCCTCTGCCAGATCCATAGCCTCTACCACGGCTACCACGACCACGCTGATTCGAGTAAAAAATTGCATCCTTATTCTTTGAGTTGCTTGTCCCTGTAGCTAAGCCAAGCTTCACCTCTTCATGAATCAATAATGCAACTAGCTCATTAAAGTCAGGCATCTCAGCCCGCACAGATACTGAAGTGTCAAAAGAACTGTACTCTGGACCCAAGCCATTTAAGGTCACTGCAACCATATCCTCATCTTCAACCTGTGAGCCAACAGATGCCAGCCGATCTGCTATGGTCTTAACCTCTGTGACATAATCTTGTATGGACCTGTTCTTCCTCTCCATGTTATTGAATTTCTGCTTCAGTTGTATCTTCCTTGCACTTGTAGTTGTGCCATAGTATTTGACCAATATATTCCATGCATCTGCTGGGGATTTACAGTTCATGATCTGCATCACCATAGCATTCGAGATACATAATGACAACCAATGTAAAACCCTGCGAGCTCTTTCCATCCAAGCTCGATGCGCTCGTCTTTGATCAGCTGTAGGATTCCTATCTGGAACTTCAGGTTCAGCCTCAACACCTGTCACTAAGTCCCAATATCCTTTGCCTATCAGAAAGTTCTCCATGCGAAACTTCCATATTGCATAATTGTTGCTATCAAGCTTTTCTCCCACAATCTGGGTTACATTATCAGTTTCATCAGCATTTTCCATGTTGTAGACCTTGCCTGACTACCTGCAAACCAAGATCTTCTTAACAGTTCAACTTCAGCCCGGAACTGTTTATGACAGTTTTCTGCAATTAATTGCAGTAAAAAACCAGGGTATTTAAGCCCACTGATAGTGCAAAATAGCTCACACCAAGTGGCTTAACTTGTGAGTAAAGCAGTCAGTGCAAATACTATGTATTCACTTCGGTTTGAACTCCTGCAACCTCACTGCCAGGGTACATATATGCAGTCTGAAAACTGTAATTCTGTGAGTGACCAGCAGTGATTTCAAGCCCAAAACTGAGTGATATACATGTCATACATGAACCAAACCTTCATAGATATCTGCTAGCAACTTCTTAGTAAACCAAAGTCAATCCAGCTCCAAAACAGCCTCAAATCATGTCAGACATTCACTTTGAAGTGTTAGGTTCAATACATGAGCATTCGGGTAACTACAGGCATCCTGTCTTCATGAATCCAATTCATAGATTGCATTTACTACTTGCAACCACTGAGACAATGTCACTGCAGTAATCACTAGCCTTAGACTTCAACTTCCATGATCCTTTGATGCTCAACCCAATCCATAAACCTCCAGCATACATATCCCATGTCATACATATGATAAATCCCAGCCAAGTGTCAAGTAATGCTTCAATGAAAGATAATGCTTGCTGCCCACTGTTTTGAGACAGGTTTCTAGCCTATTTACACTTCCAGATCTGAGTATTTTCTTCAAGGAATTTCAGCTCAAAGGCATGAGAACTGATACATATGTCTTCCAGAGTGCTCCTAGGCTCCAATGAGGTCCATAAAGCATGTGAGAGAGCTTCAAGGCTCTTCCAAAGTGTTGCATATGTTGTATATACTCTGTATACAATAGTTCAACCTTCTGTCCCAGGTCTGTGTACTCTGATTTTAGCTAATAACAGAGCTCCAACACAAGCAATGGCTTCTTGTAACCTTGAACTACCTTCCAATGTATGCTCACAAGCATTTGATGACTTCTTATAGTGCTCATGTCAATTTTGCTTCAGCAGGAGTCATGCCTTCATCAGGCGCAAACACGCAGGTCTGTCAGGAGTGTACAGCAGCACCATTTGATGATAATGACCATGATAGGGCCAACACTAATACTCAATCAAGCCTTGAAAGACTCCTCAGCAAGCTACAACTCCTCCTTCAAGAAATAGGAATCCAATGCTCAACAATGCATACCTCTGTGTGACCATTAATGGAAATGACAGTCAATCCTCTTCTTTTTTCAGCCCTTCAAGTCAGTCTTCAAGTCTTCTTCTTCAGTGCATTCCACCACTAAGCCCATTCATGGCTCCGATACCATGTTAGATTTCATGGATGCAGGAAGGAGAGCAACACAGAGTGAAGCAACATGCTTCCTCTCTCTATTCTTCTTATTTTCATTCAACACACACATAGTGCATATACAACCTAAGGTCATAGCCTCCCACAATATCTTCTGCTTAAGTGACAGGCTTGCCGGTATACGTAGCCTCGTTCTATGGTAGACAAGTCCACTATTAATAGAGAATTCATGATACTTAGCCTGCAGCTTTTGATCGTGATCCTTGATAGAGATCTCCCTTAGCATCATTTGGTAGGTTGGGTCATGGCATGCTTCCTCTCTAGCTAACTCAAGTATTGGGTTGTTTGGCATGGATACCTTTGTGGCTAGAGATCTAGTTGTTGATGGATTTTGCAAGATTAGAGAATTAAGGAATGCCTTGCAATTGAGTGCATCGGCAACTATATTCTCTTTTCCTGGTCGGTACTTGATTTCAAAGTCATACTCCTCCAGCACTTCAATCCACCGGCGTTGCCTCATGTGGAGCTCGTTCTGGGTAAAGATCCACTTGAGACTCTTGTGATCAGTCACTAGAGTAAACTTGTTACCCAACAGGTAGTGTCTCCAAAGCTTTAGACCATGGATGACAGCTAACAATTCCAGATCATGTGTAGCATAATTCTTCTCATGACTCTTCAATTTCCTTGAAGAGTATGCTACAGGATGACCTTTCTGCATGAGCACACAACCTAAGGCAAGCATGCTAGCATCTGTTACTACCTCGAACTCCTTATTGAGGTCTAGAAGCTTTAGGATAGCTGCTGATACCAAAATTTGCTTCAATCTATCAAAGCTGGTTTGTTCGGGAGTTGACCATACAATGGATGTTTGCTTCTTCAGTAAATCCGTCAGAGGTGCTACAATCAAAGCATAGTTTTTGATAAAGACCCTATACCATCCTGTCAATCCAAGAAAGCTGCGTATTTCTTTGATAGTTGTTGGTATTGGCCATTCTAGGTCCACTGAGATTCCTTCTGTTGATACGATGAATCCCAGATATTCAATCTGACGTTTAAAGAATGCACACTTCTTCATCTTAGCATACAACTTATCTGCCCTCATTGTCTCAAGGACAATCCGGGTTCATGATCATCTTCCTATTTAGAATAGACTAGAGTGTTATCGAAGAAGATGAGCATGAAGTCATCAAGATATGGCCTAAAGATATCCTGCATTAACTTGTTGAAGGTGGCAGGCGCATTCGTTCTTGAATGACATAACTAGGAACTCAAAGTGCCCATATCTTGTGTTGAAGGCCGTCTTTGGAATATCTTCGTCCTTGATTCCTATCTGATAGTAGCCAGACCTGAGATCAATCTTGAGAAGATCTTCGCACCCTGAAGACGATCAAGAAGCTCATCTATTCTAGGAATAGGATACTTGTTCTTGACCATTGATTAATTCAACCCTCTGTAATCAATACATAGATGAAGTGTTCCATCTTTCTTTTTCTAGAACAATACTAGAGCTTCCCATGGTGAGCTGCTAGGATGGATATAGCCCTGATCTAGCAGTTGCTTGAGTTGTTCCTTCATCTCAATTGCTTCCGGGATAGATATTCTATAGGGTCTATTCGCAATTGGCACAGCTCCTAGTACTAGTTTGATTTCATGATCCACTTCTCTTTGAGGTGGGAGTTTAGTCAACTCTTCAGAAAATACATCTGCGTATTCCTTTAGCCAAGAAGGTCCTTTGCTAAACTCCTGCTTTTGATCTAACTTGTTGAGCTTAATCAAGTAAATAGGTAGTCCCTTTCTGACTTTGTTTATGATCCGAGATGCTTTGGCCAACTCAATTTTTGGCACTCTAGCCTCACCTTGAGTTGTGACCAAATCCCCTTCAGAGTTTCAAAAGGAAATTTGGCCCTTCCCACAATGAATGTGGGCGTCATTAGGCTTAAACCAATCCATCCCAAGTAGACACTCATGGAATTTGATCGAAGTTGTCTTTCCTCCCATAAAAAATTCCACCTTAGCAGTTTGCTTGGTACAAGTAACCTCACGACCATTTGCCAATTCCACAAGCAAAATAGGTGCTTCTACTGTGGCTATTCCTAATTTTTTTGCACAAGCTGGTGAGATAAAGGAATGTGTACTGCCACAATCAATCAAGGTCTTGAAACTTTTACCTTGATAGTCCGACGGTGTATGAATCACCGAGAACTAGAGATTCGGCCCTTTCTTGTGAAGAGCGGCATGGACTATTGCCCTTTCAAACTCTGCTTCCATGGTCGGGTCTTCTTCTTCTTCTCACATTTGCCTATTGGCAACGCAGGCGGTTCTTCCTCTGCCTCGGGTAGCGACTCCCTGACCACGGCCAGTTCCTTGGAAAGATGCTTGGCGATGTCCTCCTCCAAGCTTAGGACATTGCCTCTTGAAATGATTGGGCTCGTTGCAGTGGAAACAACGGAGGTTTCGGCCATTGCTTTGAGTAGGAACAAAGTTGTTGACATTGTTAGTTCTTGCTTTCTTTCTTTGTCCTTGATTCTGACCTTGAAGTCTCTTCATTTGAGGCCTGAATGCTCCTCTGTTCGGGTCATTATAAGACCAAGTTTTGTTACCTCTTGGTCTAGCCTGCATCTCCTAAATTATAGGGGTAGCTTGAATGAGTGCGTCCTGTAGATCTGATGGGTGCATAAATTGGAGACGGGTATTCACTAGTGGGTTTAAACCAGCACAAAATTTTAACACCTGCTGTGTCATGTCCATCTATGGCACATACTTAAGAATTGAGAAAAATTTGGAGTAGTATGCGTCTAGAGTGAGTCCTAACTGCTTTAGCTTGTAGAACTCATTCATTTTCTGCGTGTGATACGCAGGTGGTAGGTATCTTCCCTGCACGGCTTTCTTCAGCTTCTCCCAGGTAACGGATCCTTCCGCGATCCCTTGATCTCTGCACCATTGCTTCTACCAAAGTTTGGCTTCGCCGCTGAGCTTTAGCTTGGCACGAGCATAGCCTAGTTGGCAGGTGCAGTACCGGCTACTTCAAAGTAATCCAAATTTCAGCATCTGCTTGGATAGATCTGCCTCTCCCGTCAAATTCGGGCAGCTTAATCTGCTTGAGAAGAAACTTCTTCTCCTGGATTACAGTAGTACTTGATGTAGGAGGGGAACTGGGATTCTGTACCTAGGGTTGTGCTTGGACAAAGATTTCTTATCGTTATTACTCGTTAAATGCTGTGATTTATATCTCATTTCCATTTTAGCAATCAACCAAGTAATCTAACCACTTAACTTCTTATCAAATCTCAACGATGGAACATACATTTATAAAAAGAAGTTTTATTGTATTTATATGGGCATAGTCCTTTCAGAATACAACATTTCTTGCGATGATAAGCCAACTATTTACATTTAGTTTGGGGAGAATAATGTTGTATTATATTTATCTACAAGAACTGGATAATAGTATGGTTTCGGGTCATGGATCTTCAAGAATCGGTAAGTCATTGGAAGTTTAGGGTATCCTTTCCTTTGGAACCCATTCTTCTCATGGTGCCCCAATACTTTAATTCTGTTGGCGGGGATTACATGAGTCACTTTCTCATATACATATGAGTTCAGCTCAACCCTCCGACCTCGAATATGTAAAGTTGAATTTACATGAGCCTCCACAAAAATGAACAGCTTCATGACTTTCATGTCTTCCAACCAGTTGATCCTCTTTAGGTTGGTTTGAAGGTATGCAAATGTGTGGGAAGCTATATAGTAGATTCCTGAGGCACCCATCCATCTTTGTTCCATGTACAAATGTGATGGATTATAGATATGCTCTAGGATGTTCATCATCTCAACCCTTTGTCGATAATCCAGGGAATGCATCACAGTCATAAACATGACTCGGAACACTAACAACTTGTTCCATGCTTTGTAATTTTGCAAGACAGGATTGAAAGTAAGGAAATGTTTGAAACAACAACATTTGCTTTACTTCATCTTATTAAGATTTCATAAAAACAAATCCTTCGTGGGTTTGCTTTGATACCAACTGTAACGTGTCTACCGATTATCTTCAGGACACATCTTAGTAGTCCATCGGAAAGAATGTCTAGAAAGCTCCGTCCGACACACCCATGGAATGTTAAGGGGTCTACGATCTAGGACTCTCCGCATCTGCCACGTAGAGGAAGTATTCCGGCTACTCCCACTTAGGACCGACCTGAATTAGGGATTTCCCTATTGATCATTTCCTAACAGCAACTAGCGTCAAACCCGAGCGAACTACTTTACGTAGAAATGCCAGGTTTGAAGCAGATTCACGTAGCACTTGGTTTAAGGAGAATGGAAAATGAGAGGGATGCAAAGCTCGACCTCTTTGCCATAAGGCATAGTCCCATTCCGTTCCCCTAAAACAGCGTAAATCAGGATCAGCTATAACTCTAGGTCAATGCTCTTGTTGTTCATGTTCTTTAAATGATCTTCCTGCTGTCCATCTTGATTGAGAAAAGTTCTCGGCCAACCAAGACCACCCATCCGTAGGACGGACCTATGGCCACATCCACCGCACTTTCCTCAGGTTCTTTTAGTTATTTAATTACCTAACACATTTAGTTGGATATGTGTCTAACACATTTAGTTGGATATGTGTCAATCAGCTTCCTTAATTAACCCATTAGGCACTGGTTCCTTCACGTAATCATAGCACTTGACATAGAAAAACAATGTCAAACAAGTTCCTTTTTGACAGGTTATCATATCTATCTTTGAAATACATAAGTCCAACCCATAGGCTTATCCATAATCCGCCCGAAGGCTATCCAGCAATTCATAGGGATTACCAATCCAAGATTCTACCCGTAGACTAGTATGCGGGCCTCGAGATCCAATCCCGAGTCATGTTAACCTCTTGTGTGAAGGCAAGGGATTTACGACTAGAGCCCCCCTTGGCACCCAAGTGTCCTCCTGCTCCAAGTAGCGCTTAACGGAGAGACCTCTCGCAGCAGGTTTGGTCCATCTTCCCGACGCAATTAACAACCCCCTTGGTTAGGGTCAGGCAGGCAGTTGAGGGTAACTGAAGCTGCCTCTCCCTTCAGGACTTCAACATGAAGCATTAGATATCCATTTATCCTTTAATTCTTTGATCAAATAGAGCAAAACAGTGCTTTTAAGTCTATTACAAGCACAATCATTTCCATTGGTCGTTATTTTTGGCCAACTGCTAAGGAGTGAATCCTTCTTTGCGAATGCATACAGCACTCGATCCGGTATTAATTTGGCAAGATCCCCTATATCCTAGGTTAGGGCGTACCCTATTAACCAGACTTGATCAATACTTTAAGTTTATATGTTATTCCAATTTATTGGTTGGTCTTTTGCTTCCAAGCAATTATCTTTACCCAAGAAAGATACTATATTAGGATGATTATTCATCCTCTTGCAAGATAACTTGCGTAAGAATCTGCCAACCTCATTCTGAGGAATTGGCCATTCCCTTGTGATCCAACATCATGCGACTCTGCAACTTGTTGCACAAGTGTCACATCAAACTATGGGACTATTCTATCCATCAACGGTGTCTTCTAATCACGGTGTCATGATTAGATATAACAACCTGTTCGTGATTGCATTAGGCCGACATTGTCGGTCCTAGGGTTTCGAGTTTTATCTTTTTAGCGAGAGATCCTTAGGGTAAAAACCCTAGATCTTTTCTCGCAAGTATGCCCTACATTACGTGAATGTGGGCAAGTCTTTAGGGTATCGGGGTTTCAACTTTGGTGAAATGAGTGACTAAGTAATGTCTCCAACTTGCTAACCTTAGTCACTTCCTTGGGATATGTTGCATTGAATTAGCCATTTTCTAAAAGATTACTCCGCGGTTTTAGGTGTTTAGGTTTATGCCAATTTAACCTGTCTATTCTTGAAGATAATTACACTATCATTTCCATAACCACATGACTCATTGTCTATGCGTAAGTTGATTTTCAAACCCTAACTTTTCAGTTTAAGATCGAGCATAGGTTAGGTTATAGCCTAATTTCAATTAATCATCTTATAACATGCAAACAAGATTCATGCTAAAACATGCAGCCTTTTACTACTTTCATTTCTGAATGAATTTATCGTATGCGTAACTTACACACCCTTCTGATAAATTAAGTTGTTAGACCACTTGCCTAGTTGAATTGTAGTCCTAGCAATTTCCTAAGATTGCTAATAACTTTCTTTAAGAATCATTTTAAAAAAAATATATTCAATAATGCAATATGCAGTTTATTCCTTTCATGTTTAATCGGAGTGTACTTTCATAATTTTGTTTTGTAAATATGGACATTAATCTAATTTCAATTCACTGCAATGCACAAAAACTAGTTGCTAAAAATGCATATCAATCTTCTGCTCACTTTATTTTGTTCATTTTATTGGAAATTATAATGGCCGAACTCTTCCGTCGTGAGCTAATTCTTTTAAATTAACCAAAGTATTTAAGACGAAAAATGCATCCTATCCCCAAAAATCATCCACGCACGATTGAATTATAATGACATAAATAAAAATTAGGAAGAAAAAACCTGGACTTGTGGTGAGATGTCCATGTGGATGTTAGGAGACGATCCTCTTGCGGTTGCACCTTGTGCTTTCTTAAGAGCCATCGTGAATGCGGCCCTTCTGTCTTGGATGCCGCTTTGCGAAACTCCCTTTGTAATTCCACCATCCCTTATGAATGTTTTTTCCTTCCTTTTGTAGAAGCTCCGGTGCAAATTGAATACATGGAAAGGGGTTTAGCACTCGGGCTAATTGGGAGATTGAAGGAAATCCAAGGGGACAAGCTTAATGAGCCTTTTTAAAGGCCTCGGATAGGACCCACGGAAAAGGGGTACAAACTGGACTTTTAACGGATTGGAAAAAGGGCCAAAGGGTATAAAAGTCCTTAAAAGGGATATCTCCGTGGAGGGGGAAAGAAACCCACGGGAAAAGGTTTGAATCTCGTGAAGGGGGGTAGAAAAACCTTTTTAGAGCAAGGCTTATCAAGCCATGAGAAGGGGGCTTTTCTTGAATCCCGAGGGGTAGTTTTTAGGATGCTCTAGGTGGGTAAAAAAGGAGAAAAAAGGGGGAAAAAAGAAGGGGTGTATAAGACCTTTGAAGGGGATTTTGTGTGGGGGGAAAAAGTATGAAAGAGGCACATGAACCAGGGCTAGGAGGGAGCCTGAAAGAAGAATTTGTGGGGGGGTGTTATATGAAAGGGCCTTAAGTAGGCCACATGAAGGGGGCTTTAGGAGCTATAGAAGCTTCCTGAGAAGCTTCTAATACTTCTGAACAACGTGGAAGCCCCACATGGCAGGAGAAAGGGCCGCAAATGGCGACGTGCTAACAGACAAGGTGGACTACAGTGGTGGTGGAGCTGCTATGGTAGTTGTGACTCTCGCCTCTTCCCTTCAACGGCGGCGTTTGTTCAGGGCAACTCCTCCTTTCTCTCCTTCATGACCACACAACATAGTCTCCACTCTTTCCTTCTTGATGGCAGTGTATCCTCTCAGCCTGCACCCTCTAGCCTCTCCCTTCATGGCATAGACTTAAATAGGTGAGGGGAGGGGATCCTCCCTCCCCCATGCATCATATTGCATGAGTTCTTCCCCCCTACAAGCTCCATCGAGGAGCTTGATCATACCTACTATTCCCCTCCCCTCCAGCACGACAATCGGCTGGGGGGAATAAGGGGAATAATAATAATAAAATTTGTCATTATCCTAACCTTTTAGCCTCCTAAGAGGATATTCGTATGCAGAATGTGTGGTTTAGATTCGTGAATGTTACATACAAGTACATCAAGAAACACCTTCTCACATCACAAGGTTCAGACTCTAAAGCATTCAATAGCACTTCATGGCTTATGCTCCAAGCTTACACTCATTTTCTTGTATGTGCTTGCAAAATAAAATGAAGGTTGCCACTTCAAAGGAAATTCACACAAAGACTAACATGAAATGTTGGATAACAAGAAATTTTGGAAACCATATCTTGCCATTTCTTAATTCAAGATGTCTTACAACCAAGAATTACAAGAGATGTTGAAGCTATGATTTGATGATAGTAGCTACAAGGAACTCACCCCTTACAATGGTGGGGAAGGAAATACCTTTAAGCTCCAAGAAGTGGAGATCTGAAAAATGATTAAAAGATGTTTTACATTGACACCCTCTTGTATTTTATATTCCTATCTAAACTAGGCTAATTTCCTAACTAAAGCAACATGAAATTTGCTTTATTATAATCCATCGCTGGCCAAAAGTTTTGTCCTCAAAACTTTGAAGACTGAAAGGACAAATGAATGGTAAATCTTAAGAGGTGATAGGCCAATGCTAAATATCATTGTTAAAGTTTTCCATTGAATAAGATAATCTTCCATTGAAAAGAATCTCCAAAATAAGCTCAAAATAGTGGAAATGTGGAATGTTGTCCTAAATAGGGTAGTGATAGTAAATGACCCACAACTTTGGATAGAAATATTGGATTTACACATATGAGATATAGAAATGAAGTATACTCCATAACTATCCATGCGTATCATCAAAATCCAATTTTGATGTCGATAGCTCAATTATTTTCATGACAGAAAATTGATACAGCAAGCTATCCACTGTGCAATGAACTAATTATCTTCTTGAAGAAGCCATGGAAATTAATCTAAATATGAAGCATGTTGCCAATATGATTCGTCCATAGGCAATCCCTTCCACTTGACAAGATATTCCATAACAATATGGTTCCTTAGAATCTTCGCTCTTTTGCCAACAATCCTTTCGGGCTCATAGATGATTAAGCCATCTTCATCAAGAGGAGGTAGTTCTTCAAGAAGTTGTATGTTAGGCCCAATGTAATTTTTGAGTTGAGACACATGAAAAGGATTGTAAATGTGTGTGGTAGGAGGTAAATCAAGTTGGTAAGAAAGATTCCCAAATTTCTTTATAATTTGATATGGACCATAGTAGCGATGAACAAGCTTATTATGTCCACCCTTGAGAGAAGCATAACGAGACTCACATACTTTCAAAAATACGAATTTCCCTTCTTCAAAATCCATATGCCTTCTTTTATCATCCACATATGATTTCATTGTCTCTTGTGCCTTTCTGATGAGCATGAAGTTTGGTAAGTAAGAACTGGGCTGATTTTATAAGATGATCAACCACAACAAAAATGCTATTCTAGCCCTACTTAATGATAGGAAGTCATGTGATAAAATCCATGCTCATATGTCCATTTACCATTTGCAATAGGCAAAGGCTAAAGTAGACCACTACGCTGTTATAGAGTTCGTGCAAGAGCTGCAGAACACGGGGTTCAAGGTACAGCAAGGAATGAGGCTAATAAGAAGATCTCAATAACTCAATATTTGATGCCAAAGATCTCTATATTGCTTGTCAAATGAATTACAACAAAGATACTGTCAATAAGCAAATTTTGTTCAAGTCCTTCAGCATGTATCTTTTTGCCTTACTCCAAGGTTCTTAAGCAAGTTCAAGCTTTCAAGCCACTAACAAAGGTAAAAGCATTAGGGCAAAGTCTGTAGGGCAGCTGGTATAACATACAAAACAGCATTCACTGCAAAACTGTGATACCAAAGTTCAACTAGTACAACTGAGCCATTGGCCAAACATCAATTTGGTCATTGATTGCTTCAAATTTCCCTCTAATGCATAAACCAGAGAACTCCCAATCATTCTTCACACTAATACATTCTCTTACAAGAGCATAGTTTTCTGAAGAATGTAGCTTTACATCAACAAGCTTCAGTTTGGAAACTTCAAATCAGTTTTCAGCAGCAAACCTGACAGACTCTTCTATATATAATGACACAAAAGGATTGGTAGCTTTCCAAAAGCTGTGATTTTCTGTTCCACATAAGCAACAATTTTGAGATTGGTTTCCATCAAGGTGATTTCAGCAGTTGGCTTAATCGTCTTCACTGTCAGTTTCATCCTGAGGCCCTTACATTCAAGATTTTCCCTCCATCCTGTTCTGATGGTGGCCAGCATCTGATCCACATTCAAGCACTCAAGAACCTGCAGTTTCCGTCATGCCCAATAACTACTCCAGCACGTCCACCTTCTATGATTCACGCTATAATCAGCAAACCTATATAAGTTTTTGGTCATGTGTTACTCTAACAGGAGATACGCCCATGACAGTCGGAGCACGGTAGCCATTTTTGTTGCTACGACATGACCTCGGGGCAAGTTGCTTTTGAAGTCTGGTTGCTGTTCCGTGTCAATATTCACGTTGTGCCACTGCAGAAGCTCACCTTCATCCTCAAGTTTTTTGCAATCCTCCTTCTATCAACTGCAATCGACTACAGTCAGATTAACTTGATCAACGAGCTTGCTCCTGTTCTATCAACGATTGTGCTAGTTGTGCTCAACACCCGATCCTTCCTACAAGAAAGCTCCCCTTGTCAACAAGGTATGCGGAAGAAGGAGAGGATCTTTTTGGCACCATTTCACGTCAAACTGAATCTGCGCCATCGCCGATTGACAGATGACACCCATAGCCACTGAGATTGTAAGTAATGTGCCTCTTCTCACCGAGACACATCGTTTTCTCTGACCTGGTATCAGCTTTTTTTTTCCTAAAGGAGAGAGCCAAGATCACCTTTTTTTTGGGATAGGAAGAAAGGATCGGAGGGAGCCTTCATGGCGGCGGCACCTTTTCCAGAATTAGTCTTCCCTCCCTCAGCTATTCGAATTCTCCCCTGTTTTTAGTTTTTCTTTTTCTTGTTCACATGTCAAAATTAGGCAAGCGACCTTCCTCATTTATCTGAGACTCCAATCTCTTGATTTTTGTGTATATGTTACGAGAATCCATGCAGCTTTTGTCTCCTGCCACAAAACCATAGAGTGTGTGGTCAATTTCAACAAAAGCTTCTCCTAGCTTCTTATGTGATCTCATGGAACATTGTCACATCTTCTGTATCTCATTAGCTTCTTCCCACATTCCGGCACTTGTATAAAGGTCTGACATGAGCATATAAGCTGAGGCAGCATGTGAGTTCAATGAGACAATTTTGTCAAAGCATTGCTGTGCTAGCAATATGTCACCATGCCTTTTGCATTGATTTAACATTAACATCCAAGCAACAAAATTATTTGCAAGAGGCATATCTTGCAGCAACTCTGCTGCCTCCTTTAAATGTCCTTCTTGTAGCATATCTTCAAAACACTTGCACCAAGGCTGTCATGTTGGAGCAAACTTTGACTGCAGAAACAAAAGTGACTTCATTTGGTTGTTTGAAAACAGTAACCTTTTTCCTCAACCCTGAAGTTCCTGGTTTTTGACCTTCATACCGAGATGTATAGCATGTGGTGATCTTAGAGACTGTCATTGCACACAGAAGTAGAACAAATAGTAGCAGGACAAAGATCCTTTGGCATCAGTTTTTCATATTTTTCTAATACACACACATCATGCATCCAAACAAAATCATACACATGCACTAAGGGAATATGTACACTGGATGCAGATGCTTCACACAAACAATGAGTCACACGCAGAAATTAACACAAATGCACAACAAAAGAAATGGAGGTATATACGACTCGGATGCGCAGCAACACGACATCCACCCCCTCTAAACCTGCGCATCCTCCGGATGTGCCAACTATCCAGGATCATTCAACTCCACAAACAGGTCGAGTCCATCTTCTGATTCTAGTAGACTTGTTTCTCCATCAGCTTCATCATCCATGTTTTCTGTCTCTTCTGCTTGTCTTTCTTCTACCTGCTCTTGTTCTGTCAATGCTTCAAGTGCATATTCTTCATCTTCTCTTTTCTTGAAAATCTTGACTCGTTTACCAGCAATAGGCACCCTCAATACTGTTCCATCTAATTCAGCCAGCTCATAGGTACCATTGTCAAAAACTTGTTTCACTTCATACGGTCCAAACCATCTTTGAACCATTTTTCTCATGCTACTATGCTGATTTTCTAGACCACTGTCATAGACTAGAACCCAATCTCCTTCTTTTATGGCTCTAGGCCTCAACCGATGCCTTAAATCAAACCTGTCCTTATTTCTGAGACGGGCTGCCTTCAAACAATCAATGGCTAGCTGCACATCTTCTGTCCTTCTCTCTAGTTGACGAATCCGAAGGGCTAACAACTCTTCCCTTGATAAATTCTCATGCCACGGAAGAACACTCCAAGTGAGAGCACAAATTTCAGTAGGCATGACAGGTTTTTACCCATACATCAACTCCACAGGCATGTATCCAGTAGTCACACTATGTGGAGAGCGATCAGCCCACAATGCAAAAGGTAGTGATCTCGGCCAATCTCCAATCCGACCTCTACAAGCTTTTGCCAATGCTTTAACTATTGGCGGATGTCCTCTTTCACTTTTGCCATTTCCCTCTGGATTATAGGCAGTAGTAAGAGCCAATTTAATCCCAAGCCGTGAGAATAATTCTCTAGCTTCATCTGCATCTAGCTCTCCACGATCAGCTGTAATCTTGCCTATACATCCATACCTGCAAAATATTTCTTCCAACAAGAATTTACATACTGTAGTGGTGGTCTTCGTCTGCAACGGTCTACCTTCAACATAGTTTGTAAGATCCTCCCTAGCCAAGATAAGATATCTCATCTGCCAAAGTCCCACTGGCAAAGTAACCAAGTCTACCACCCACTTGTAATGCATACATAGTGGATAAGTCGGATGCAACTCATCACGATGTCGCACTAAAGAGTAAAGCTGGCAGTCCCTGCAAGTCTCCACAAAGTGAGAAACATCTTTATACATCCCTTTCCACCAGTATCTTTCTTTAATTTTCTCATAGGTAGCCCACACACCTCTATGTCCAGCCCATGAGCTCTCATGAAACTCTCGCATAATCTGTATCTGCATCGCTACATCACAAACTACTCTCAAGGGCAAGCCTCCTCTCTTTCTTGGATGCTTCCAAAGAAAACCATCTTTCAAGAAATACCCATAAGCCTTCCTTCTGATTTTCTTGAATTCATCATCTGTCCAATCAGCTCTTCGAGTCAATGAACTTAGATACTGTCCAATTTGCAGCCACTCATCAACATAAAGTTCTTCAATAAAAGCTTCAACAGTAGATACATGACAATCATGAATAAGGACAGAAGCAGCAAACTCTGTCTCATCATCTTCTGCAAGCATTGACTCCTCATCCTCATATCTTGCTCTAGAAAGCATGTCAGCAACTGGATTATCTTTCCCTGCTATGTGTTGAAATTCTGGATTCAATGATTTGATATAGGCAATCCACTGAAGCATCGCTATATCTGGAGTCGAGCAACTAGTAATCATGCCAAGCAAAGGTAAACAATCTGTTTCCACAACAACTTAAGCTCCAATAAAATATCCTTTGTCACACTTCAGTGCAGTGACTACTCCCCACAACTCTCTTTTGATCTGTGGGTATCTCCTTTGTCGCTCATTAAGAACTTTAGCTCCAAAGCGGATAGCATACCTATTTCCATCAGCATCATCCTGTCCCACAGCCCAACCTATGCCAATAGGGCTAGTATCAACTGTCAACATGATCGGCCGTCCACACTGATAATCCGCCTTGCGTAGAGTAGGAGCTGATTGCAACAGCGTCTTGAGCTTACGCATGGCTTTTGAATGCTTCTCATCCCAATGAAATTTCTGCCCCTTTCGAAGCAGCTGATAGAGAACATCTGCAATATGAGCAAAATGAGGAATCCAAATCATGTAAAATACATAAGCTCCCACAAATCTCCGCACCTCTGAAGTAGTCGAGCAATACTCTGCAATCCTGTTTATGGCATCCACCTTTGCAGGAGAAGGCTTTCTGCCATAATATCCAACCATATGCCCAACTATGATGACTTCATTAACACCAAAGACAGATTTCAGCCCTGAAAGTGTCAAATTTACCTCCTCTAATCGTGTCAATATTTGCTCACAAGCAATCAAGTGGTCAGCCACAAACTGTCTACATCCACGCAAATCAAGACTTTCATTCTTTTCTTCTTCTGCACAACCCTTAATAGGCACATCATCTAGAAAAGGCATGGTATACTGCGGAATATAGTCTCGAAGAACTCTATGCATAGCATTCATCATATGAGCAACTGAGTTTGTAGCACCTTGTGGCAAGGTACACATCCTCACAAGACCAATAGGTGTCCGCATAGTAGTAATATCCCTGCTTTCCAAGGCAAGCTGAAACTGATCATAACCTGAATACAAGTCTCCTAGAGAATAGATGGCTCGTCCTGCAAAAGCCTCAGCAAATTCATCCACAACTGGACCTGTTCCCACATTCCTGATTGTCACTTTGTTCACGGGCTGCATATCCTGAATAAATCCCAAAGTACCATTCTTCTTTGGTACAGTAAACCACCTGTTAGAATAAGGTGCAGAAGAGGGTTCCAAAATCCCCATTTTAATCTTCTCATTCAGCAACTCTATCAGCTTTGGCAAGTGTGCTTTAGGCACAGGTATAGGACGTATATTCCATGGTACATGAGGAACAGTGAAGATGACCATAGGTGCAACCAATTCGGGACTAATGCAGCCAATTTCATGTGGAAAGAAAGCAAATGCCTTACCATGACTTCCAAGCATCTCTCTAAAACATTCTTTTTCCACTGGAAGCAAAAAATCCTCATTTCCAATCTTCAATTCTGCAAGAGTTTCAATGGTAAACTTATGTCCAATATTTGCAGGATCCCTCAACATAGGCTGCTTCATAGCTTTTTCAATCTGTTCATCACTATCAGAAGGAAGCGGGCCTGCAACCGGCTTAACCTTCTTATCAACTGTTTTATATTTTGTGTCAACCTTGGCATCATTCAAGCACTCTTTTCTTTGCTGCAATTTTTGCAAATTTTCAGCATCTTTCAACTCTGTTGGCTGAAAAATTTCAGCCTTTAGCTCTATGGACTGCATGGGTGCAGCCTGAAACTCTGTATGTAGAAATTTTTCTGCATTCAACTCTGTTGGCTGAATGAATTCAGCCCTCGGCTCTATGGACTGCATAGATGCATCCTGAAACTCTGTATGCAGAATTTTTTCTGCCTTCAACTCTGTTGGCTGAATGGATTCAGCCCTCTGCAATTCTATTAGCTGATCAAGATCAGCCATAAATTCAGTTTGCTGAGTTTTCTCAGCCTCTAACTCTGTTTGCAGCATAAAACCAGAAATTTCCTGAAACATATCCAAGGTTTGCACAGATATGATCTTTGAACCCTTGCATACATCAGTTTTCAGCATTACTTTCATCTCAAACAATGTATCTGCATAAGACATCCCTTCATACAATCCATCCACATGCTCTTCTGCTTGCAAAATACCTGCATTCTTCAACTCTTTCTCCTTACGGCCAATGTACTGCCTGGCAGCTCTAGGCAAATCTGAAATTTTCTGATAACTCACTGAACTATCTGAAGAAAAACCAACAAAATTATTGGAGAAAGACTGGCTGCCAGGAGGCGAGATCTCCTCTTTTCTCCGCTCCGTACCACTGGCGTCTCGCAAGACAGCGGTACCTAATGAAAATCCAACTCCTTCGCAGGTAGTGGTGCCTCACGCAAGGAGTCCCTGTTTCTCGGATGATTTACCCCAACAGTCATAAACTGAACAGCTCGCATACCATCTTTACTGCGTATCCGCGCATAAGCTGACCCGTCATCCATCACTTTTGTTTCCATTCTTGCTTCTGTAATGAAAGGCTGTCCAAGAATAATCGGATAAGAGCATGAATCCTGAACAAAGCAATGATAATCCTCTTCAACATTACCAATAGAAATTCTGATACTCGGACAAGCAGCATACATATCACCAGAAGTATTATTGGCGGCTCTCATACGCCAGCCATGCTCTGCATCCATAGGCCACTTGCCACTCTCATAAACACCTTGAGCAATAAGATTAATCTCAGAACCATGATTAACTAAAGCGATCAAGGGAATTTGTTTCTCTCCAATCCTTACCACTGTCTCAGTGGTTGCTCTAGCCCAATGACTTCGTGAAAAATGGCTGCGAGGAATGAGAATAGGGGTTTCATCATCTTCATACTGCATAGGCTGCACTATTTTCTCCAATTACGGATTAACAGAAGCATTCTCAACCATCACTGCATCATCATGCTCTTCCCCAAGAGCTCCATGCCATAATCCCTGTAAAGCAGGTCCTTCCATCACATGATGTTTCCTCCGCAAAAGATCCTGCATCTGATCCTGTATTTCTCTTCTAGCAATCCCAAGAGCCTCTCCAACAGTAAAAGTGACTTCACTATTCAAAATTCTTTCATGAAAAATCTTACTCATATCCGTTTGCATATCAAGGTCTGACAAGAGCTTGAATCCTGGCTCTTTTCTTGGTTGCCTCTTTTCTTTCTGCTTGTCTCCCATTGGTTGATCAGAACCTGTTTGAGCTGGAGAATTTGACATAGGTGGAGCTGTAACAGGTGGTGAAACAAAGTCACCCCCTCTAGTCTTTTTGGAGGAGCTAGGACCCTCCTCATCTCTTCTTCTCTTTTCCTCAACCATGGCATCTAAACCCTGCGTTTTAGCCATATAAGCAAAAATAGAATACCTGTCAACAGGAGAATCCCATCCTGTTTCTCCTCGGATGCTAGAGCCCACACAAGTCATAGTAGAAGTTTGAACTTTCCCTCTTCTCGCTATCTCCAAGGCAGAAGACCATAAAGCAGAGTCTCCATCAGATTTCTGCTCAAGCTGGACTCCAAAAGCTGAAGCATCTCCTCTAACACTCACATAAGCTGATCGCGCAGCCATATCATCAACAAGCTTCTTCATACCTCCCTTACCAAAGTTCGTATCAAGAGGAGCGCCAGTCTCTGTCAGCCATATCTTCCCATCTTGTCCCCAGAACACTACATTCTTCTTACGTGCTTCCTGAAAAGCATCACAATCTCTGCAGTGTTGGTGCTCTGTACTATCACACCAAATACATCGTCGCCCTTTTCTTTGACCAGCCGGAAAAGCAGTCACTGGAGCAGGTGCTACAGCAGGTATTGACATAAGTTGCTCCTTTAACTTACCAACTTCAGCTTTGACTGCTTCAATTGTCAAATCCGCCAAGCCTTTAATAACATCATCTACAGATAAGGGCACTGGAGCAGCAGGAACTAGTGGATTCACAGCAGGAGGAGTAGGCTTAGGCAAAGAAGTTGCAGCAGGGGTAGAAGAAGAAGTCTCCAAGGATTTTTCAGGAACTGATCTTGTATTTCGATGCAATCTTATTCTCCTGCGCTGCTTCTTAACAAGAGCATTCACAGCATCAATGACATGTCTCCACTCAGTCTTTAAACCTGAATCAGTAGCTTGATCTTCCAAAAGATCATCCAACTTTTCCTGTAAATCAGCATCTGCAGCTTGCAAAAATAACTCCACTTTCTGCATCTCCAAAGCTTGCTGTTCAGTCCCATCCAACTGATCATAACGGCTTTCAAATTCTCGCAGAAGAGCAGTAATAGAAAGTCCCTTATTAGGCATAGAAACCCATGCTAAAAAATTCCTGCGATTCATAAGACCTGTATCCTCCAGGAAATATTCATCTTTTAATGCCTTTTTAAATTCAGCCCAACCTGCAAGTGCCTCTTGAATTTCTGCAATTCGACCTTCAAGAGCGCGCACCACGATCCGCAAGAAGTAGCGGCTCCGAATATCTTGAGAAACCCCAAAAAATTCATCTTTTCTTCATATAAATGCAGGTAAGTTGACACTTGCTGGCCATTAAACTGCTTCATCTCCTGTTGGACAGCTTTCAAGGCATCCATAGCATCAGTGTCTCGTTTTGCATGAGCTTGCTGCTGCATATACATAGTAAATGACTGAAACAGGTTCTTCATAACATTATCATCTGTCATCTCTTCTTGCGAGTCTCCCATCTTGCTGATGACGCAGCACTTTCACGTCGGGTTCACCAGAAATGTTATAGAGTTCGTGCAAGAGCTGCAGAACACAGGGTTCAAGGTACAGCAAGGAATGAGGCTAACAAGAAGATCTCAATAACTCAATATTTGATGCCAAAGATCTCTATATTGCTTGTCAAATGAATTACAACAAAGATACTGTCAATAAGCAAATTTTGTTCAAGTCCTTCAGCATGTATCTTTTTGCCTTACTCCAAGGTTCTTAAGCAAGTTCAAGCTTTCAAGCCACTAACAAAGGTAAAAGCATTAGGGCAAAGTCTGTAGGGCAGCTGGTATAACATACAAAACAGCATTCACTGCAAAACTATGATACCAAAGTTCAACTAGTACAACTGAGCCATTGGCCAAACATCAATTTGGTCATTGATTGCTTCAAATTTCCCTCTAATGCATAAACCAGAGAACTCCCAATCATTCTTCACACTAATACATTCTCTTACAAGAGCATAGTTTTCTGAAGAATGTAGCTTTACATCAACAAGCTTCAGTTTGGAAACTTCAAATCAGTTTTCAGCAGCAAACCTGACAGATTCTTCTATATATAATGACACAAAAGGATTGGTAGCTTTCCAAAAGCTGTGATTTTCTGTTCCACATAAGCAACAATTTTGAGACTGGTTTCCATCAAGGTGATTTCAGCAGTTGGCTTAATCGTCTTCACTGTCAGTTTCATCCTGAGGCCCTTACATTCAAGCTTTTCCCTCCATCATGTTCTGATGGTGGCCAGCATCTGATCCACATTCAAGCACTCAAGAACCTGCAATTTCTGTCATGCCCAATAACTACTCCAGCACGTCCACCTTCTATGATTCACGCTATAATCAGCAAACCTATATAAGTTTTTGGTCATGTGTTACTCTAACAGGAGATACGCCCATGACAGTCGGAGCACGGTAGCCATTTTTGTTGCTACGACATGACCTCGGGGCAAGTTGCTTTTGAAGTCTGGTTGCTGTTCCGTGTCAATATTCACGTTGTGCCACTGCAGAAGCTCACCTTCATCCTCAAGTTTTTTGCAATCCTCCTTCTATCAACTGCAATCGACTACAGTCAGATTAACTTGATCAACGAGCTTGCTCCTATTCTATCAACGATTGTGCTAGTTGTGCTCAACACCCGATCCTTCCTACAAGAAAGCTCCCCTTGTCAGCAAGGTATGCGGAAGAAGGAGAGGATCTTTTTGGCACCATTTCACGTCAGACTGAATCTGCGCCATCGCCGATTGACAGATGACACCCATAGCCACTGAGATTGTAAGTAATGTGCCTCTTCTCACCGAGACGCATCGTTTTCTCTGACCTGGTATCAGCTTTTTTTTTCCTAAAGGAGAGAGCCAAGATCACCTTTTTTTTGGGATAGGAAGAAAGGATCGGAGGGAGCCTTCATGGCGGCGGCACCTTTTCCAGAATTAGTCTTCCCTCCCTCAGCTATTCGAATTCTCCCCTGTTTTTATTTTTTCTTTTTCTTGTTCACATGTCAAAATTAGGCAAGCGACCTTCCTCATTCATCTGAGACTCCAATCTCTTGATTTTTGTGTATATGTCACGAGAATCCATGCAGTTTTTGTCTCCTGCCACAAAACCATAGAGTCTATGGTCAATTTCAACAAAAGCTTCTCCTAGCTTCTTATGTGATCTCATGGAACATTGTCGCATCTTCTGTATCTCATTAGCTTCTTCCCACATTCCGGCACTTGTATAAAGGTCTGACATGAGCATATAAGCTGAGGCATCATGTGAGTTCAATGAGACAATTTTGTCAAAGCATTGCTGTGCTAGCAATATGTCACCATGCCTTTTGCATTGATTTAACATTGACATCCAAGCAACAAAATTATTTGCAAGAGGCATATCTTGCAGCAACTCTGCTGCCTCCTTTAAATGTCCTTCTTGTAGCATATCTTCAAAACACTTGCACCAAGGCTGTCATGTTGGAGCAAACTTTGACTGCAGAAACAAAAGTGACTTCATTTGGTTGTTTGAAAACAGTAACCTTTTTCCTCAACCCTGAAGTTCCTGGTTTTTGACCTTCATACCGAGATGTATAGCATGTGGTGATCTTAAAGACTGTCATTGCACACAGAACTAGAACAAATAGCAGCAGGACAAAGATCCTTTGGCATCAGTTTTTCATATTTTTCTAATACACACACATCATGCATCCAAACAAAATCATACACATGCACTAAGGGAATATGTACACTGGATGCAGATGCTTCACACAAACAATGAGTCACACACAAAAATTAACACAAATGCACAACAAAAGAAATGGAGGTATATACGACTCGATGCGCAGCAACACAACAACGCAATAAATTTGACTCTTTATTCTGCCAATATGGTAAGCATTACATCACATATTACTTGACATCTTTCCAAAGTCCCTTCCAATAGAAGCATTTATGGATCTTGTCAAAGGTTTTAAACAATCCAATATGTCATGCGAAAGGATAAGAATGCATCTCCTATAAAATTCAAGATCTAAATGATGACTGAAGGGTCAAGTATCCTCTCCCTTTAAACCAAAGAATTCCATTTTTCCATTTGAAATTGGGAAATTTAGAGCCATCATCTTGATGTAATTTCTTCATAATATTGGTAGTCTGCTCATCTCAAAGATATTCTTCTTGAATGTCCTAGATCCAATCCTCATGTATGGTAGAGATGCTAGAAACAGAACATGCCCATATCCTGGATAAGGCATTTGTCACTACATTATCCTTGCCTACCATATAAGAAATCTCAAAATCATATCCTTGAACTGTAGCAAACCATTGTCTTTTTTTGGGAGAGAGATTTGGGTGAGACAGGAAATAATTCCGCATACGATGGTTGCTCTTCACCTTAAAATGGCTGCCATAAATGTACTAGTGTCAATTCTTAATCCCATGAAGAATGGCTAACATTGCCTACTCATAGATGTGGAGTTATCTTTCTTTATCATCCAGCTTTCTACTTTAATAAGAAATAATACCAACAACCCCAATACCTCTGCCAGTAGCATAAGCAAATATAGTGAACTCCTTGGAAAAGTCTAGGCACACTAAGATAGGTGTTGAAATGAGTAGACTTTTCAACTCATTAAAACTCTTAATGGTTGTAGCATCCCAAAAGAAAGCTTCATTTTTCAATATATTAGTAAGAGGAGCTGTTACATGGGCACAATTCTTGATGGATCTCCTATAGAAAGAAGATAATCCAAGAAATCATCGTAGTGAAGTAGAATTATGTGGTATGGGCCAATCCTTGATGCACTGGACCTTCTTTGGGTCAACCATAATCCCTTTCTCCCCAACTATATGACCGAATTATTCTACTTCATCAGCCATAAAAGTACACTTGCTTCCCTCTGCAAAAATCTTGTGTCTTCTCAAGGTAAGAAGGGCTTCTCTAACATGCTTTAGATGTTTGTCTATACTCTTGCTATAGATGAGAATACCATCAAAGAATATCAAGACTGATTTATACAAGAATGGCTACAAAATCTTGTTCATAAGAGCCTTGAAAGTTGCATGTGCATTTGAAAGTCCAAATGGCATAACTAGGAAGTGGTAGAGACCTCTTTCTATTCTAAAAGCTGTATTATACTCATCCCCTGCTTTCATCCTGATTTGATGATATCCTGACTTTAGTCAATCTTAGTGAAAACTCTTGCATCCTTGAGTTCATCCAACAAATCATCAATGCGGGGGATTGGGTACCTGCTCTTTATGGTGCTGTTGTTTACGCCTCTTTAGTCAATACACATCCTAAATGACCCCTCTTTCTTCTTGACAAGTAGTACATGAGAATCAAAAGGTGATTGACTAGGCTGAATAAACCCCATTTCCAACAAGCCTTTGACCTATTTCTCGACTTCTTCTTTGTCATACTTGGATAACCTATAAGGAGGTTTGTTGATGGGTTTACTATCATGCATTAAATCAATAGAATGATCCACTTCTTACTGAGGAGGTAATGATGTAGGTGACTAGAATATGTCCTTAAACTCTTCCAAAAGTTTACATAGACATGGATCTTACTCCTTAGGTGAAGTAGATTACTGATTTTCATCTGCCTTTGATAGAAGAAGTTTCAAAATACAAAACATAGCAATACATTTTCAATTTGTTGATCCATTCTTTAAGTTCCTTCGGTGAAGTATTATCTCCTTTCAAATTGGATATATTGATCTTGCCCTTGTATTCCTTGTCATAATGATAGTGTTGACCATTATGGTTGGTATATCCAAACGACTGTTGTCTATTAAAATGATCACTCATTTCTTGTTGTCCATGACTAGGGATAGATGAATGCTGCCCATTTTCATTATTTTCAAAATATTGACGACCAAAAAATGAGTTTCCATGTGATTTCTGGTTATGAGTGGATATCCCATGTGGCAACCTATCTACATGATCTTCAGCATGTTGGAAATGATATCCTTTCCTTGGTTTATCATGTGCATACTACCTTGATCATCTCTTACATGATGAACTTGAGTGTGTTGAGAACCAAACTCTTTGTAGAAAGGATGATATCCATGTATAAACTCATTTCTGTCATCATGCAGGGAATACTCTTGCTATCCTTTATCTATTTAACTAGTAAAGTTTGGCATGTTCTTATTCCAATAATTGGTATGAGGCTAAACTATTTCATTCACCTTAGAAGGTCCTCCATGTTCAAAAGTGGATGGTATATGCTGATGGGCTATTGTGAGCCTCACATTTCCATGAACAATAGGTGCATCAGCTTTAGCATAGGAAGGTGGATTGCTTTGCAATTTGTTACCCAAGTTGCTGAATATTGTGACTAATTGTTCAAATTTGGCATCCAACCTATGGTTTTGTTGTTCCATGTGTGTAATCATCTTTCCAAACTTTTCATCCATTGAATGGGTGAGTTGGATTAGACCTTCATTCATGTTATCAATTTTCTTTGGTAGCTGCTAGAAATCATTGGAATCATGAGTAATATTTACTTTAGTTCTAGGCTCATTTTCACAGGGAACCCTTGGCCAATGGGCCTCTTCATTATTTGTACTATTGCCCATAAATTCTTGTCCCTGATTTGTGGCCCCAATGGTAGGATAAGCTTCAACATGGTAATCTTCTAAACCTTCATTAATGTGCTCCAATACCTACTCCTTCTTGTTCCTTGCCATCATGGAAATTGTAGTAATTCAGGATTTCCTAGCAAAGAATGGTAAATAACCAAAGCTATACTCCTCCAATATAAGTTCTTGATAGATCCAAACAAAGATAATAATATGTAGATATACCATGTATACTAAGGTTACAAGTTTGGAAGAGGTATATAGTTTCTTCAAATCAAAACAATGTACCCTGTCAACCTGTCCAAGTGTTGTCTGTAGTGACCACCTATCACTAAAATGGCCAAAAATTGTGAACCATTGGTCCAAATGAAGTGATTATTGCTAGGGTTGAAGCTAACGTTTTCCTCTACCCATTGAGTATAAGAATAAAATTTTCAGAGTAAATATCCCATTTCTATAATTAATTCTTTATGACTGTCCACACTGGGCTAACATTACCTTAGGTCATTTAGGATAATAGTGTACAACCAAAAAAGTCACTTTCACATCTATATATAGGATATATTATAAGTAATTGGGAGGGAAATCATCCATCCAAGCCACCATTCTAGAAATTACAAGGGCCGAATGAGTAAAACATTGTCAACCAAGCTGCCACAAGTCTTAAACTAACAAGCCTAGAGAGTTGAATGAGAATACCCACACCAAGAACCACACAAGTCCATTGTAAGAAGAGTTGAAGAGTTTGTCATCTAGCTTTTAAGAGCCTTACACCCTATTGACATGCCTCATAGTGGACTCAACCTCAGGTCTCAATGTCCTAAAACTTGATGATTCAACATAAACGAGTGAATATTCCCATCCATCTATCCATTCACATATTGCTAGAGCTAGCAATAGAAGAGCCTAGGCTGTGGCTAGTAGACCAGATGGTCATAGATAAATTTCCAAGGGTTGACCTTAGATGCATTGAGTGCAGCATCACTCACATGTATCATGACTATCCAACATGCAAGGTTTCATGTAATACCCTAACTAGGTCTACCATGCCTAGTATACAAAATTTCCAAGCCACAAACATTGACCCAGAAGATGAAGAGCTAATCCCTCATACATATCTTAGGATCAAACTAACTGCCAAGTGAGAGCTCATCATTGATTCTCTCATAGACGAAGGTTCAAATTAAAACAACTTGATCTATGAGGTATGGATTGAGATAAGAAAACCTAAACTCGTCCCAATCAATGCTACTATCAAGTCATATGAAGGCTCAACCTATTCCCTCTTAGGACGATGCAAAATTATATTGACTATCGAGAGTGAAAGCATGGCCACAATGTTTTATGTCCTTTCAAATGAAGAAGATATGGGACATGAAGTTTTTCTTGAAAGACCTTTCAAGCTTGCAACCACATGCATTGTGGACTACGAAGCACACCATATACACCTAAGCTTACCATATGTGGAGATAGAAACTAAATTTAGCAAAGGGAACCTTTTCTCTTCTCTAGAGAAAGAAAGAAGCTTATCTCAAACTCATATCAAACACCTAGACAGGACAGCTAGAGAGTTCTTAATGAACTACTCAAGGGACATGAGAACAAGAGAGAACCACTCATTAGGAAGCCTCCTAGAACTAAAGGAAAGACCACAACTATTAGAAACACTACCACAACTTCTCAAGCTATTGGGAATAGAACTACATCTAGAAGGGGGAAGAGATTTAGGCCAAGTAATCGAAAGCGTCGATGGAGAGCTAGCATAAGGCCACGATGGGTATCAAAAGCATGGCTCCATGCTCAAGGGTTTTATCTCCAAAATTGTTGGATTTGGTTACCAAAACAACATACAAAGCCACCTCTACTGACCACATACCAAGTCCCATCCAAATTCAAGAGAAAGAAAAAGAGATCCATACACAAATTTTTGTTAGGGACCAAGATACTTGAGGAGACCACACTACATAAGTTAGTGATTGATGAGCTAGTTCCTGTGACGCTTGAGCCCACAATTCCAAAATAGAAAACACTTGACTTTGTAGCTAATCAACAAGAGGAATTAGTACTGTCAAAAAAATCATCAAGCAAGAAGAAAAAGCTAGATATCCAAAATAGCCACCTCCATGTGAGGCTACTCAAGTTGAAATGGAAAGTCCAAGGATAGATGAGATAAAGCCCTCAAGTCTTGATAAGCAATAATCCCAGGTTGTTGCTAGTTCTTCAAAACAATCGAAGTCTCCTTGAAACCAATAACCTTTATCACCCATACCAAAATAAAAAATCTAGTAGTAGTAGCCTAGTGTATTTCCTGAATCTAAGGAAAGCAATTCACAAGGGATAGCCATAGAAAAATCAAATGAGCAGTGACCTCCCTCTACAAGTGTTGTCACAAAAAAATCTGAAAATGCCATGACCATGAATAGTTCCACTCAGTTGGAGGATCTAAGTGTACAATCATCTTTGATTATCACGATTGTCCATTCCATTGAATTGGAAGTTACTACTTCCAATTCTGAGATGGAACCCATACAATCATAGCCCTTGGTTGTGACCAAGACTATCATTTCAGTTGAAGAAAAAGCCTCGAGTACTTCCGTCTCACACAATGATATAGAGTTTAGTGCAAAAATAATAATGAATCCATTGATTCACAATACATGTTCTTCTCAGGAAAAAGCTCCAACACACTTGAAACTAGCTAAATGATTGGACGGGCAACACACAGATCAATCAAAACTAGAAGCTCTCAAGAACTAGATAAAACACTCTTGACTTCACTTGCTCGTGCATATATTCATGCTGACCTTGGAATTTAGACTGTTGAGCATAAAAAACTCTTAGAAAGTCCATTGACTTGGTTAGAGAAATCACAAATTTGTTGGATTCACCTAGCAATCATGGGAGAAGTTATAAAGAAAATGACCAAGGTAGAGCAAGAGAAGCATTGCTTAATTCCTGTGTTCTACACTTGAAAGCACATAGCATGTCGGGAAGATGTTGTAGCATTGGGCAAGAAAGCAAAAGGAAAAAGTGAGTTTGAATAGAAATGGTATTCTAGTTGAGGATTAGCTACATGATATGATAGCTACCTAATGACAATTATTGAGCAAAGAAAGGAACTTTAGACTTCAATACATGATCTTACATATGTTGTTCCTACATCTCTCTGAGTGCTTGCACTTGTCCATAGTGTCAATAGTTCTAAATTGGCTAAACTTGATCACTTGTGTGACAAATTTCCTTGTTACTTTGTGGCAAAAGACTCAGTCCGATTGCTACAATGAGACATGATGATTGATGTCACTAGATATATCTTTTGTCTCACCCATGACCCACAACTTCTTGATCACCATGGTTCATTAGAATACAATCCTAAATTCTATGAATGGCTTATTCCAAGGTTGAGTGACACAACACCAAATCTTACTACAATGATTGAATGTTCATCAAATGGTGTGACATAGAGTGATGCGCGTAAAAACCTTTTCCTAACCCAAACACAGTGGTGGTTAAAAGAGGTATACTTGCCACCCTAGATCCTAGATCCAATCCCATTGACATCCCTACTAACGCATTCCACCACTTAGTCCCAATTGAGCCACATGAACCCCAACATGCTGTGAAGGAGGTTACTAAGACACATCTCTAGATGAGCCCTACTAAACCTAATCCTCCTTTTGTCATCAAGCCTTTTCTAGTATGTTAACCATTGAATACCATGGCTTCTTTTTTGGCAAACAAATTCAATTCCTCTAAAATAGAATGCCTACTCCAATTCAATGCTATATACACTACTTATGGCAAGTTGTTTGCAATGATTGATCTAGGCCTTGCTAATGATGAGATAGTGTAGGTTGGATCTAAATGGCATTCCACTTGGGAGGACAATGAACATCTTTTGGATAAAAGGCTCTTGATTCTGGAGGAATAAGTTAGGACTCTCCCTCAAGAGCACTTTCAATCATGCCGATTTATTCATTCTTATGCTTCTTTGACTAAAATCAAAGACCAATTAGTACTTGATGAGCTTGAGCAAAATTGTCATTCCTCAAGTTTGTTCTTGCAAAAATGGTTTTCTCATCGACTTGAGATTTCTTGCAATGGTAGTCATCTTATGACCACAACTAAGCAATGTCATACAGTCACTACACTTCAAGCTGACCCAACTTACAGTGAGACTAATTCACTACACCCTATCATCCTAGCTTGGAATCTCACCTTGCCATGAAAGTTGATATATCACCACCTCACATCTGGTTACTATCAGGTAAGAATCAAGGATGAAGATATCCCAAAGATGGCCTTCAATACAAGATATGGACACTTTGAGTTCCTAGTTATGTCATTCCGGCTTACGAATGCACCTGCCACCTTCAACATGTTAATGCAGCATATCTTTAGGACATATCTTGATGATTTTGTGCTCATCTTCTTCGAGGACACTCTAGTCTATTCTAAACAGGAAGAAGATCATGAACCCCAACTTCGGACTGTCCTTGAGACAATGAGGTCACATAAGATGTATGCTAAAATGAAGAAATGTGCATTCTTCAAACGTCAGATTGAATATTTGGAATTCATTGTATCAGCGGAAGGAATCTCAGTGGACCCAGCCAAAGTTAGAGATGTGCTAGAATGGCCAATACCAGCAACTATCAAAGAAATACAAAGTTTTCTTGAATTGACAGGATGGTATAGGGTCTTCATAAAAAACTATGCTTCAATTGCATCACCTCTAACGGACTTACTGAAGAAGCAAACATCCATTACATGGTCAACTCACGAACAACTAGCTTTGATAGATTGAAGCAAAGTTTGGTATCAGCACCTATCCTAAAACTTCCAAACCTTAGCAAGGAGTTTGAGGTAGTAATTGATGCTAGCGTACTTGCCTTGGGATGTGTGCTCATGCAGGAAGGTCACCCGGTAGCCTACTCTTCAAGGAAACTGAAGAGTCATGAGAAGAATTATGCTACACATGATCTAGAATTGTTAGCTATCATCCATGCTCTAAAGCTTTGGAGACACTACCTGTTGGGTAACAAGTTTACTCTAGTGACTGATCATAAGAGTCTCAAGTGGATCTTCGCCCAGAACGAGCTCAACATGAGGCAACGTCGGTAGATTGAAGTGATGGAGGAGTATGACTTTGAAATCAAGTACCGACGAGGAAAAGAGAATGTAGTTGCCGATGCACTCAGTTGCAAGGCATTCCTTAATTCTTTAATCTTGCAAAATCCATCAACAGCTAGATCTCTAGCTACAAAGGTATCCATGCCAAACAACCCAATACTTGAGTTAGCTAGAGAGGAAGCATGCCATGATCCAGTCTATCGAAAGATGCTAAGGGAAATCTCTATCAAGGATCAGGATCAAAAGCTGCAGGCTAAGTATAATGAATTCTCTATCAATAGTGAACTTGTCTACTATAGAACGAGGCTATGCATACCGGCAAGCCAGTCACTTAAGTAGAAGATATTGTGGGAAGCTCATGATTCCCCTTTCTTAGGACATCCTGGCTATGCCAAGATTCTCAATGCAGTTAGGAAGAGCTACCATTTGGAGAGGCTTAAAGGTGACGTTCTCAAATATGTCACGGAGTGTTTGTCTTGTCAACGTATCAAAGCCGAACATGTCAAAATGCCAGGGAAGTTGCAACTGCTTGACATTCCCCAAATGAAATGGGAATTCATCAGTATGGACTTTGTTATTGGCCTACCCCAAGTTCAAGGAGGATGCAACTCCATCATGGTTGTGGTTGACATGTTGACTAAGGTTGCACACCTTATTCCAGTAAAGACAAACTATAATGCCTCAGACATTGCAAGGTTGTTTATCAAGGAGATATTCAAGCTACATGGGCTACCCAGAAGAATCGTTAGTGATCATGATTCTCTCTTCACATCACACTTCTGGAGAGCCATCTTTGAAGCCATTGGGACTCAACTTTGTTTTAGTACAGCTTACCATCCCCAAACTGATGGTCAAACGGAATGACTCAATCAAGTTATCGAGGATATGCTAAGTGCACGCTGTTGTCGTGAGCCAAAAAGGTGGATTCAATACTTGCCTTTGGTTGAATTTGCCTAGAATGCTTCTTACCAACAAAGCATTCAGATGACCCCTTTTCAAGCATTATATGGTCACATCTGTCGAAGTCCCCTAAACTTCTCAGACCCAACCTTGAGGGTTGAAGCTTCAAGGCAGATGTTGGAAAATATGGATGACAAAAAAAAGTCAATAAGACAAGACATCCAAGCCGCCAAGGATAGATAGAAGGCATACGCGGATTTGAAGCATCAAGATAGAATCTTCAAAAAAGGAGACATGCTCTTCATTCGCGTACGTCCAAAGAAGAGTTCTCTATCCTTAGGAGATTGCAAGAAGCTAAGTCCAAGGTATTGTGGACCATACAAGATCCTCAAGTGCCTAGGACCTAATGCCTATAGACTGCAACTCCCTGAGAACCTAAAGGTTCATAATGTATTCCATATCAGCCTATTGAAGAAGTATGTATCTAATCCTAACCATGTACTTGATGACCAACAAGTTGTAATGCCTAGTCAAGGAGTTCTTGAACTAAGGCCAGACAGGATCTTAGATGTTAGGGAGAGACAGCTGAGATCCAGAACCTTGAGAGAATGCCTCGTCTAGTGGAAAGATTATCCTAAGGAGGATGCCACTTGGATAGATGAAAGCTCTCTCAACCATCAATATCCCCAGTCTATCTCAAGATGAGGACATCTTGATTTCTCCAAGGGGGAGAGAATGTAACATTCCCAATTTTCAAAAGGAAAACACACATTCTTCATGGGGGGAATAAGGGATTTTTAAAAAAAATTATCCCTCTCCCCTCCAGCCGACTGTCGTGCTGGAGGAGAAGGGAATAGCAAGGCCAACTAAGCTCCTTGCTGGAGCTCGCAAGAGGGCAAGGGCATGCATGTTGGCACGTGGAGGGAGGGAGGTACCTCTCCTTCTCCCTATAAAACCCATAACTATGGGAGCTTTGGGGAAGGAGAGAGGAGTGGAGACACTAAGCTGTTGTCGAGAGATAGAGGAGGAGTCTTCACGCTGTACGTCACCAGTTTAAGGGGAGGAGGTCACCACCATCTGTCTCGCAGGTCCCCACCATCATGTTGCCACCTGCCGCTGCAGTCTGGCCCTGCCTGCCATCATGTCACTATCTGCCACTACCGTTCGCCAGGCCGCCATCAAATTTGCACGCCACTGCTGCCAATCGAATCCCAATTGGCCTCCTTCCACGTGGGCTTCTGCAATCTTCCAAAAGCTTTAGAAGCTTCTTGGAAGCTTCCAAGGGTGGGCCTCCTAAGCCTCCTTTCACATTACACCCCCATTCCTCCTTGTGGGCTTCCTCTTAGCCCTTGACCATGTGGGCTTGGTAAACCCCCCCCCCGGAATCCAAAGCCCTATTGGGGTCCTCATACCCCCTTTTCCCCCCCACATAAAATCCCCTTTTTAAGCGCTTATACACCCCTTGCTTCCCCCCCTTTTTTCATGGGGTCTCGGCAGACCTTGTAAAAGGCCATTAAGCCCTTTCTCGTGGCTTTACTAAGCCTTACCCTCGAAAGGTTTTAAAAACCCCTCCCCGGGATTCAAACCCTCCCCATGGGTTTTCCCCAACCCCAGAATTCAAAGGCCTTAATCCTTTCTTGTGGGCCTTCTTCAAAGCCTTTCCTGTGGAGTCCCATTCGAGGCCTTTAAAAAAAAACCTCGTAAAGCCTTCTTCCCTCTTGAATTTCCTACAATCTCCCAATTAGCCCAAGTGCTAAACCCCTTTCCATGTATACAATTTACACCAGAGCTTCTACGAAAGGAAGGAAAAAAATTCATCAAGGACGGTGGAATTACCAAGGGAGTTTCACAAAGCCGCATCCAAGACGGAAAGGCCGCATTCACGATGGCTCCTAAGAAAGCACAAGGCGCAGTCGCAGGAGGATCCTCTCCTAACATCCATGTGGATATTTCACCATAAGTCCAGGTTTTTTCTTCCTAATTTTTGATTTACGTCGTTATTATCCAATCGTACATGGATCATTTTTGGAGATAGGATGCATTTTTCATTTAAATACCTTGACTAATTTAAAAGAGATAGCTCTCAATGGAAGAATTTAGTCGTTAGTATTTTCAATAAAACGAACAAAATAAAGTGAGCATAAGATTCCTATGCATTTCTGGCCAATAGTTTTTATGCATTGCAATGAATTGAAATTAGATTAATGTGCATTTTTACAAAACAGAATTATGGTAGTACACTTTGATTAAGCATGGAAGAAATAAACTACATATCACATTATTGAACATATTTTTTGAAATGATTCTTAAAGAAAGTTACTAGCAACCGTAGGAAATTGTTAGGGCTGCATGAAGGAGATTTAAATCTAGGCAAGTGGCCTAATAACTTAAATCAACGAAAGAGTGTGTAAGTTCAGGATATGACAACTTCATTCGGAAATGAAAGTAGAAAAAAGCTGCATGTTTTTAGCTTGAATCTTGTTTGCATATTGGGGGATGATCAATTGGAATTATGCCTATGCTTTGAACTTAACCTGAAAAATTAGGGTTTGTAAATCAACTTATATGTAGACAATGAATCATGTTCAAGACCAGACAAGTTAAATTGGTTTAAACCTAAACACCTAAAATTGCGAAGTACTCGTTTAGGAAGGGTTAATTCAATGCAACATATTCCAAAGAACTAACTAGGATTTAACACGTTGAGACGTGACCTAGTCACTCATATTCCCAAATCTAAAACTCCTATACCCCAAAGATTTGCCCACATTCACAGAATGTAGGGACAGTAGGACATACTTGTGAGAAAAGATCTAGGGTTTTTACCCTAAGGATCTCTCGCTAAAAAGACGAAACTCGGAACCCTAGGACCGACAATGTCAGCCTAATGCAATCAAGAATGGATTGTTATATCTAATCATGATACCGTGATTAGAAGACACCGTTGATGGGTAGAATAGTCCCATAGTTGATGCGACACTTGTGCAACAAGTTGCAGAGTCACATGATCTTGTGATTTGATCACAAGGGAATGACCAATTCCTCAGAATGAGATTGAGAGATTCTTATACAAGTTATCTTGCATGAGGATGAACAATCATCCTGATATAGTACCTTTCTTGGGTAAAGTGACCAAGATATGGGGATTAGATATTTGCTTGGAAGCAAAAAAAACCAATCAATAAATTGGAATAATATATGAACTTAAGGTATTGACTAAGTCAAGATACGGCCCTAACTTCACTCCTTAGCAGTTGGCCAAAAATAACAACCAATGGAATTGTTTGTGCTTGTAACAGTTTTAAGAGCACTATTTTGCTTTGTTTACTCAAAGAATTAAATGAAAAAAGGATATCTAATGCTTCAGGTTGAAGGCCTGAAGGGAGAGGCAACTTCAATTACCCCCGACTACTAGCCTAACCCTAACCAAGGGGATTGTTAACCACACCGGGAAGGTGGACCGAACCCGCCGTGAGAGGTCTCTCCGTTGAGCGCTACTTGGAGCAGGAGGACGCTTGGGTACCAGAGGGGGCTCTAGCCATAAATCCCTCACCTTCCGGGCCCTACACAAGAGACCAACGTGACTCAGGATTGGATCTTGAGGCCCACATACTAGTTTACGGGAAAAATCTTGGATTAGTAATCCCTCTGGTTTGCTGGATAGTCTTCGGGCGGATTATGGATAAGCTTATGGGCTGGACTTTTTGTATTTCAAAGATAAATATGATAACTTGTTGAAAAGGAACTTGTTTGACATTGCTTTTCTATGTCAAATGCTATGATTACGTGAAGGAACCAATGCCTAAGGGGCTAATTAAGGAAGCTGATTAATACATGTCCAACTAAATGTGTTAGGTAATTAAATAACTAAAACAACCTGAGGAAAGTGTGGTCGATGTGGCCATGGGTCTATCCTACATATGGGTGGTCTCGGTTGACTGGGAACTTTTCTTAATCATGATGGAAAGCAAGAAGATCGTTCAAAGATCACAAACAACAAGAGCGTTGACCTAGAGTCTAAGTTATAAATGATCCTAATTTGCACTGTTTTAGGGGAACGGAATGGGATTATGCCTTATGGCAGAGAGGTTGAGCTTCGCATCCCTCTCGTTTCCCATTCTCCTTGAACCAAGTGTAGTTGAATTTGCTTCGGACCTGGCGTTTCTGCGTAAAGTAGTTCACTCGGGTTCGACACTAGTTGCTGTTAGGAAATGACCAATAGGGAAAACCCTAATTCAGGTCGGTCCTAAGTGGGAACGGCCGGAATACTTCCGCTACGTGGCAGATGTGGAAAGTCCTAGATCGCAAACCTCATAACATTCCATGGGAGTGCCGGGCAGAGCTTTCTAGACATCCTTTCCAATGGACTGCTAAGACGTGCCCTGAAGATAATATGTGGACATGTTACACATCTAAAGCACCTTTCACTAGAATCAACATGTGCACCAGTTGGCAATTAGCAACATTTTCACCATCTGAAGTAACGACAAGTCGAAGAACACCATGCATTGATGGGTGATGAGGACTCATTGAACCTTTTGTTTATCCCTCGGCCTTTTAGTCCACCCAATATATAGAAAATTGTGTACTTTCTCTCAATATTCTCTATGAAAGAGAATACAAGCAATTTCTTTGATCTAGGTATTTAAGAACTAGCTTGTAAACACAATCTCTAGTATGGTAAAACTTAAATTAATTTATATAGAGCTGAAGTCACATTTTCAAAGAACCCACCTATCCCCAACACACAATACACATGCATGCACACACATACACACACCCTCTCCACTTCTAGCTAGATGGCCATATCTAGATATATTTGTGGACTTACTTTTGCTAGCACTAGATGTTAGAAATAGCCACCATATTATACAAATGGGAGGCCTCAAACTAAGTAGTTACTCTATCTTGTGCTAAGTACATGTGTCCATTTTATTCATTTCATGTCCATTTGGTGAAATATTCATTCTCACTTCGCCTTTCATCACTTGCAAAACTCTTCTTGATATCAAGCACTTTAATTTATTTCATCATTTTCTTAGCACTTAAATTGGCAACATAGATACAATGGTTATTGTGAAAGTTGTCAATAACACCATTAGAAAAGGAGCCTTATGTACGTGTTTTTTACTTTTTTATTTATGTTTATATGAGAGAGATAAAAAAGAGAATCATATTGATGTCTACTAAGGCTAGATGGCTTGATACACATGTGAGAGAGAGGGGGGAGGGGATAGACTATGAGACTAGACCAACCAAACTAGTGCATACAATGAAGTGCATCTCTCATCTAGAAAGATAAGAGACAATCTTGGGAAAGTAGGGTTGGGCCATAGTCTTAAGTATCTCCCTTATATGGAAATACAAGTGTGTGGTCGAGGTACCTCCTATGAAGTTGATGTCTAGGTCTTCTTTTGGGTACAAATTGGCATCTTACCTGATTGAGTGACATTGCTTTGGTTTGATATTAATAGGAGGGGACAAACGCTAATCTGTCCTATCTCTAATGTCCATCTTATAGGCTCTATTGTTAGTCTAGAAAACTTTTAGTAGTATGAGCTACAATAAGCAAGAAGTTGCATTATTTTAATTTAGGCACTATCATGAGCAATATGTAACCAAAAGAATATTTTGTTATTTCTTAAGGTAGAATTATTACATTTATAACATTGTTTGAGAACTGGATTCACTCTTGTGCAATTTGTAACATATCTGACAGTTAGCTAGAGAGACTTGCAACACATATGAGGTTGTAGATACAAATATTCTATTCACTTTAGGTAGAGTTGGGATCCAATAAACATTGAGTGTATGCACAATTTAGAAAGGACCAGTTAAGAGCCTAAAAAGGGGGCACAATGCCCAAATTTTTGAAGAAACCGTAAGCTTAAAGATGATATATAAAAGGAAAACTATGAATGGAAAAGCTCATTTTTGTTTGTGGAACTTTTGAGAGCAACCCTTCTCCTTACTACCATCTTATTTTCTTGTGCACCTTATCAAGATTAAGATTATGAATAAAGAAGTTGGAGAGCAAATGTATTTTTTCCTCTTACATTTCTTCTCTTGTTCCCCTTATTATTCCAAATCTTGGAGAGCAATGGAATAATGGGTCACAAGAGATGCAATGGAGTAGCAGAAGTGGATCAAAGGGCAACAAATAAATCGTGAGGGTAGCAATGAACCTTCCAAGAAATTTGGGAAACACTTGAAGGTGAGAAGTTATGCCTACTACAACCTCTTAGTTGTTTTTCTTGCTTGCATTGGGATTGTGAGGAGAGAGAAAATGGCATGGAGATTGGGATGTGAGATGACTCTATGAGAGATGGTTGTGTTAGTAAGCATTTGAACTTGTGAAAGACTAAGACTTTATCCAATCTCTTATTGTTGAGCAAGTCTGTGTCAACAACAATCAACCTCTAATAAGAATTAGTTGCTGATTAATTTTTTTGATATTACTTAATCAAAATTGATTCCTTTTTTGTATTAGGCAGAGAAAATATTTTGATCAAGTAAATTGGCTAGTCCAGTTCTTTGTAAAAATTTGATGTAAATTAACTCTTAGCTTCCTTATCTCATAACTTAAAGGATATTAGAGTAGCGAAATCCTATATGATTTTTATTACACATGTTAGTATACTCTAGCTAGAAATTCTTCACTACTTTGTTAACATGTAGCTTGAAAGATGCAACAAGGGAAAACTTGCAATTAGTGTTGGAGTACATGTATGTATAGCATTGAATTTTCTCATCTTCTTTGATAGACCCCAAATAAGCTACATCCCTATCTTATAAATTCCACAAAAGTCATAAGAGAAAAAAGAGGGTGCGAGGAATTGACAGCTCCTTGAAGACTTCCTAGTTGACTTTGCATTGCCTATGAATGCTTCTACTTATAGACTACCAAAAGTGCACCATTAGTACCCGTGATGCTCCCATGCCCCTCCAATAGCATCTTGCTGCGAATACGAGGACCCACTAGAGCTCTTGTTGTATATTTCTCATACTCTAATGTGCCTTTGAGTTGAGACAGTGATATTTGGCTTCATGGAGTTCTTGGTCTCATGCTTGTGAATGTGATATAGTCACTAGCCAAGTGAGTCAAGGAAGTGGTAGCACACTAGCACACATGCAACATGCAACTTAGCTAAAACTAATCCATTGCAAATGTGTGTCATGAAAGTCACATGAGCATAGATATCTAATGGGCTGATCATGACCTTGTTGAGGTTAAGAAGCCAATGTGTAAAAGTGGAAATGATCCATAGAGTGTGTAAAAGAGAACCTAGAGTGGATATAAGTTAATTTTAAAAGATAAAGGAGGTAAAATTTAGAGGGATACCTTAGTCTAGTCTACAGCATAGAAGCAAACTCATTCCAACAAAGGTGAGTATGAAAAACAAGGTATAAGGTGCCTTGATCATTGAGAAACATAACATGCAAGTAGAAAGAGACTTTTTAAGATGGTGTCTTTGTTGGTGGGTTGAGATCTAAACCTAGGGTTTTTGACCAAGACAGTTTATTATTAGTTGCGTAATCATTTAGAGCCCAAAGCTCATTAATTCCTATTCTTCTTAGTGGATTTTCAGGATATTTTACCTTGGATAATAGGACAACCATCCATAAATTGGTGCCCCATTCAAGACCTTCTTGGTATTAGGGTTTAGTTATCATTCCATGAATTGGTGTCATGTGATGTGTAGGGTCACACACACACATCTCTCTGTGTGTGTATACTTTCATGCATGTGCGTGCATCTATGCATATGCATGTATATGTACATGTGTGTGTTTTGGTGTTCTTTGTGCATGCACATTTGCATTTTTATGTGTATTTATGTGTTAATTTTTCTCAATTGCATGAGGTTTATATGTGCATTTGTGAAAACTTTGACTTGCAAGATCAAATCTATATTAGAGACATGCATCTATGTCAAGATAGTGGGAGAGAAGGAAGCAGTCTCACTTGTAGCTTTCTTGCTTGCACAATGGGGGAATACAAACAAGGGTGGAGGCTGAAAACAGTTTTTCCTCTTCTTAGTTGTGTAAGCCAAAAAGAACTCTAGTACATAGAAATAGAAGAACCCTATATATGGGTCTCAAACCAAACTCAACTAACTAAGGTGGCATACTAACTGAGCCACGAACTAGAGTAGATAAGGATAGCTGCCATCTAGCTATTATTCATGGGCGGTGTATCAATCACATCTACAACTGACAAGTCGGTGGCATAAATGCACAACGGTCACCCTGGCATATCACGAGTGGAGCTCGATATCTCAACACTCCCCCTCGAGCTCAATCCCAATTCCTGCACACCAAGTAGGTCTCTGAACTTGCGCAGCTTCTCTGCGCCCAATGCCTTCGTGAATATGTCAACTACGTGATCCTCTGTGCTGACATAAACTAGATCAATAAGACCTAGTAAAACCCTCTCCCGCACATAGTGATAATGCACCTCAATGTGCCTTGTTCTAGCAGTATAGACTGGGTTATTTGCCAAGTGTATACTACTCATGTTGTCACAATAAATGACAACTGGCCCATCTATAGGCTAGTGCATATCATAAAGTAGCTTATGCAACCAAGCTACCTCACATACAGTCATTGCTGCACCCCTGTACTCAGCCTCTGTGCTCGACAAGGCAACTGTAGGCTGTTTCTTGGTGCTCTAAGTGACTGCAGCACTCCGAAAAGAGAACACATATCTACTGGTAGATCGTCTATCAGAAATACTACCAGCCCAATCAGCATCAGTGTATCCATGCAACTGTATCTGAACCCCAGTCTCATAAAATAGTCCATACTGCAATGTGGACTTCACATATCTGAGTATGCGTCTAGCCGCATCCAAATGTGGTTTCCTTGAAGCCTACATAAACTGACTTACCAATCCAACAGCATAGCTCAAATCTGGCCTGGTAATAGTCATATAAATCAAACTTCCTACTATGCGTCTATACATAGTAGGGTCTTCGAGAAGCTCACCTGCATCTGCGCTCAACTTCACATTCTACTCCAAAGGAACTGAAATAGGCTTACAGCCTGTCATCCCATATTTGGACAGCATGTCCAATCCATACTGCCTCTGCAAGATCCATATCCCACTTGGTGATCTAATCACCTCAATGCCCAAGAAATAACGTAGCACTCCCAAATCCTTCATCTCAAACTTTTGCTTCAATAGCATTTTCACATGAAGGATATCTTCATCACTATCACTTGTGATACTCAAATCATCAACATAAATGACAAGAAGCATAATACCTTTCTCTGTTTTTCTTACATAAAGTGAGAAATCTGCCTTGGAAATCTAAAAGCCAATAGTGACAAGATACTGTCCTATCTTGTTAGACCATGCTCTAGGTGCTTGCTTCAAGCCATACAAGGCTTTCTTCAACCTGCAAACAAACTCAGGATGAATAGCATGCACATAACCTGGTGGCTGCTCCATATAGACCTCTTCTTGCAAATCACCATGCAAGAAGGCATTCTTTACATCCATCTGATGTAAAGACCATCCCTTTGATGTAGCCATAGCAATGAATGCTCTTACGATTGCCATCCTTGCAACCGGTCTGAATGTTTCTTCATAGTCAATGCCATATGTTTGTGCATAGCCCTTGACTACTAATCTTGCCTTCTATCTGTTCACAGAACCATCTGCACTATGCTTCACCTTATAAACCCACTTACAACCAATTGCATTCTTATCTTTTGGCAAAGGTACCAACTCCCATGTAGCATTTGCTTCCAAGGCATCCATTTCTTCATCCATGGCTTTCTCCCATTTTTCTTTTCCCATGGCTTGCTCAAAAGAAGTGGGTTCTGGTTCCTGTATCACTTTGACTATATATGCATAGTGAATGGCTATAAATCCGTCATATTTCAGCCTATCCACAGGATATCTAGCTCTGGTAGACCTACGCAAAGTAGGCTCACTTCCAGGTGCTCTCAAAACGTCCCTGGTCTTCCTTACTCCAGGTGTAATAATAGAAGTAATACCTAACTCATCATCAATGCTCTGTTCTGAGCCACTGGATTCACCATCCACATAAGAGTGACCTGCATTCACATCAAACATGGGCTGATCTACCTTCTCTTTTCCTTTTCGTGGTACCTGCATACCACTATCTGCATTGCTTTGAGAAGATTCTCCTGATCTCAATCTGCCTGACCATGAAGAATGTGAACCACTGCTAGAGGACGCTCCAGGTCCACTAATATCTTGTGACTGTTGCTGTGAATTCTATGCAGCATTACCATTTTGTGCATCTACATTATCAATCACATTTACTAGTTTACACCAGCTACTCATCTCATAAAAAACAACATCTGTGCTCACTGTAAACTTACGAGTAGAAGGGTTATAGCATCTATACCCTTTCTGCTGCAAAGAGTAACCAATAAAGATGCACTTCTCAGCTTTTGGATCCAACTTGGATCTCAACTCATCTGGCACATGAACATAGGCAATGCAACAAAAAATTTTCAAATGAGAAATATCTGGTTTCCTACCAGTATACCTCTCCTCTGGAGTCATCCCATGTATTGCTGCAGTGGGAGTCCTGTTCATTATGTAGACTGGTGTAGCAACTGCCTCATCCCAATAAAAATCTGGCAGGTCTTTTTCATTGAGCATGGCACGAGATACCTCTCCAATATGCCTGTTTTTCCTTTCTGCAATTCCATTTTGTTGTGGGGTATGACTACATGAATATTGCTGCTTTATGCCATGCTCCTACAAGAACCTTGCAAACTCATTTGAGAGGTACTCTCCCCCTCCATCTGACCTTAGGCATTTTATTTGTAGGCCTGTTTCTTTTTCAACCATAGCTTTAAGAGTTTTGAAATGCCCAAAAACTTCACTTTTCTTTTTCATAAAATACACCCAAACTTTTCTGCTATAGTCATCAATAAAAGTGACAAAATAATGACAGCCTCCAAGAGATGCAGCTTTAGTAGTCCACACATCAGAGTGGATTAATTTCAATGGCTTCTTACTCTCTTGAACATGTCTAGGAAATGGTTTCCTTGCCTGTTTTCCAAACTGACAGGCTTCACATACCTTATGCATTTCTACAACCTTGAATTTTGGCAATCCTACAATAATATTTTGGGCCTGCATTGATTTAAGTCGTTGTACATTAACATGACCAATGCATTTATGCCAGATATCAATATCTACAACTACACCAGTCCCATGTGCAAACATTGTTGCACTCAATTCAGGCAAGTCTGCATCCAATGTAAACATTCTACCCTTCTTCTTTCCTTTTACTATCAAGCAACCTTTATTTTTCATATCCTCAACAAAGCATCCATGAGGATTAAATCTGACTTGCAAGCCCTGCTCAACCATTTGACCAACAGAAACCAGATTCTTGGTGATATTCGGGACATGAAATACATCTGACAGGTATTTCTTTTTCCCATCCTGCATAGACAAAGTAATTTTTCCAATCTGCACAATAGGATGTGCAGTATCATCACCAGTCTCCACAAATCCTGGTTTTTTCATTTTTCTTGCATCCTGCATCCATTCTGCATGACCTGTCATGTGGTTTGATGCATCTGAGTCAACATACTACACTTCGTTGCTTTCTTCTGCACTTGTCACATAATTGTTCATGTGCTGCACCATAAACAAATGCTCATTTCTGTCATCACCCTGTCTACTAGAGGATGCATAATTCCCTTGTTGCAATTTTCCATTCATGATGTCATTTTGCTTTTTATAGCAGTCCTTAGCCATATGACCCATTTTACCACAGTAGTAGCATTCAATATTGTTGTTTTCATTTTGGCCTCTTTGCCATCCATCACGACCTCTTTGGCTCCCCCTGCCTCTAGAGTTACCATGTCCTCCTCCATAGGACTGGTTTTCTTGAGTTTGCTGCATATTCTGATTTCTACCACGGCCTCCAGATCGGCCTCCTCTACCTCTTCCTCTACCTCTTCCAGCATTTAAGTAGAAGACAGCTTCTTTTGAAGTTCCTCCTGAAGAAGATGCACCACCATTTCTCTGCTCCTCAGAAATTAGAAGAGCAATCAACTCCTCAAAATTAGAAAATCTTTCACGGACGGAAATGGATATTCGGAACTGTGCATAATCCTTTCCTAGACCATTCAAGGTCACAGAAACTAAATCATCATCTTCCACTGGCGACCCAATGGAAGCAAGTGCATTTACAATCTTCTTCACCTTCATGTGGTAGTCATTGATGCTCATATTTTCTCTTTGCACATTATGAAACTCTTACTTGAGCTGCATTTTCTTGGCTTGCGTATTTGTGCTATACATTTTTGACAAAGTATCCCATGCCTCCTTGGGCGTACTTGCATCTTGAATATGCACAATCATAGAGTCTAAAATGCTAATAGACAGCCAGTACATAACTTTCCTAGCTCTCTCATGCCATGCTTTAAATGCCTGCATTTGCTGTTGATTGGGAACATCAGGAAGAACTGGTTCTTTTTCATTTCCTGCAACAAATTTTCAATATCATTTCCCATAAGGAAATTCGTCATTCTAAACTTCCATGCTTGGAAGTTGTTCTTGTCAAGCTTTTCAGTGACAATCTGTGAAAGAGAATCAGACGCCATTACAGAACACTGCAAAAAATTTTGTCACTACAAAGAACACAGCTTCAGCCTCACAGGGGTAAATCTGCAAAACTGACGAAAGTGGTATTTGACCACACAGTCACTTCCTAGTGACGATTTTGCATCAACATGCAACAATGATGATTCTGTAACTCCCAATGTCTCTACACACAGGCATACGATGCAATTTCTACAGTAACTTTTCACTAAACTGTAGAACAATGGTCGCACAGCATAAAACCGGGCATTTTCCTAAGTGCGTGTAGAAAACTTCCGCCTCCAAAACAGGCCCTGAAATGGCCTCTAATAAAAAAAACAGAGCAACCAGGGGCTTAAGCCCTCTCCCACAGCATATATTGCCCTCTTGGTACATCGCAAAGGACGTCTCAATCTGAGACAATGCACTCTTGCACTTTCCGGCTGTGCTACCTGCAGAGACTTGCTCCTAGAACATAAGAATGAAAGCAACACTGGTCCTCTTACCAAAACACTGCGAACTTGGCTTGCTTTCTTGAGCTCCTTACCACGAACAAGGCTCTGATACCATGTCAAGATAGTGGGGGAGAAGGAAGGAGTCTCACTTGTAGCTTTTTTGCTTGCACAATGGGGGAATACAAACAAGGGTGGAGGCTGAAAACAGTTTTTCCTCTTCTTAGTTATGGAAGCCAAAAAGAACTCTAGTACATAGAAATAGAAGAACCCTATATATGGGTCTCAAACCAAACTCAACTAACTAAGGTGACATACTAACTAAGCCACGAACTAGAGTAGATAAGGATAGCTATCATCTAGCTATTATTCATGGGCGATGTACCAACTGCATCTGCAACCAACAAGTCGGTGACATAAATGCACAACGGTCACCTTGGCATATCACGAGTGGAGCTCGATATCTCAACAATATACCCATACCTAGAAAGAGAAAGAGTCATAATGAACCGAGACTCCATTGCAAGTATAGAGGGATAGGATATCTTATCTCACTCTTAGCAAGATTAAGACTTCATAGAGGCCTGCTAGGTTAAGGGGAACTAATATAGTGGCACGCAACTCCTCCCCTTCGATCTTAGTCATCAAGTGTGCGTGTAGAAAATTCCATCTCTAAGGTCCTTCAGTTCCTAGAATCAACTATCCAAAAGAAATTTGAGGTGCTCAATGCCCCTCTTAATGAAGATTGAAGCTCTTGAATGGATTCACATTCATTAAAAAAAATCCCATAGAAGGAAGAAAAACATGCACAAGTATTAGAAGGCCTTGTCTAATGCAAAGCACATCCATCATCATATGGTTCAAAATGATTTAGCAGAGGACACATACTTACTTCACTTCTGACACAGATTTATGGCAAGTGTTGTTAGAAATCAAGCTTACCGTCAGTATGTCTTTATCTATGACCGACATCTATGACAACTAGAGTGTGCAGTTGTCTACATGTGACTACATTAAATAAGTCGGGTTAGTAGTTAGTTAGTGACCTGACTAGAATTAGTCTGTCTAGTCTACACCTACACTAGGTCACTTTATCTTTGTTGTGTGTGTTACTCAATTAGAAAAAGAATAATGGAAGAAAGCTATGGAACCTGAAGGTTCATGACAATGGAGTTTCCCTGTCTCTCTCTCTCTCAACTTTGAACATGGTATCAGAGCTTGACTTGGTGGACTTCTTGGAGCAGGAGGGAGTGAAGAGGATCTGTAGTTGAAGACTTATGTTATTTTTTAAACAGGCTGAATGCCATTGTCAAATGGAATGGAGCCCCGAGAGGAAAACCAAGGAAAAGGGAATTCTCTTGCAAGAAAATCTATCTTGTAACATCAACAAGCTTATTTATCATGTTTCATATGATCACAATGAAGAAAAGAACACCAGGCACAACAAATCTTCATACAGCATCATGTAGATCTCCCACGGATTTGATAGAATCAACCATATTCTTCAACATCTTCACAAAATCCATCAATAGAACAAAGAAAACAAAGGAATACACCATCTTTGAATGAAAATACATCACATAGTATTCCTCTTCAATATCTTCATAGTCTTCTCTCTCAATCTCTCATATACAATCACTCTATTTGAGTAAAATTGGCTATCTCTGACTCTCTCTCTCTCTCTCCATCAATAATACATCATATCCTCACTACAATCTCTCAAACATTACTCTCAATAATCCCTCTTAGGTCGTGGATACCCCTCCCAAGAGGTATGTCTGATATGAAGGGTCACTAGAGCCACTACAGTGTCCTTTCATAGCTCACTACTGTCACTTCACTCCAGTCTTCTCTTGAGTCTTCAGCAGCTACTTCTTTCACTTCTTTCAGCTCTTTTGCACTTGTATTCACCTCTTTCCAAGGCTAGAAAACTTTCCCAAGCTACACTCTCATTCATCAGAACACATACAGAAGCATACAGAACAGTCACAGAACAGTACCAAAACAGCTACAGTACATAACAGAACAGTACCAGAGACAGAAGCTCTACAGAAGACCTACAGAAGGTTACAGAAGGTCATTAAAACCACATAACTCATTCTCAAATAATTCCAAACTCTCACAAACCATTCAATAAGCTTTCTCAATATCTCAATCTTCATCAATCAATACTCCATCCCTCCTTATAGAAGACAATCAGAACAAAACAGACCAAAACAGAACAAAACAGAAGGTATATAGAACCTATCAGAACCTATCAGAACATCACAGAACCACCAATAAACATCATGATCTTCCAAAACACAATCAATATCATCCAAAACACTCTCAAACCACTTCCAAATCAATCAATCATCTCATAAAATCAACCATTCCAGGAAAAAGGGAATACAAGTTCATTGAAAAGCTCAACTTTGATCTTCAATATCTCCTAAAAAATAATCCATCCACCACGACCCCAACTTAGAACCTGTTTCTGATATAAAAATACAAAGAAAGGAAAACCCTGTATACATTAACACCTCTTATTAAACTAAAAATCACAACAAATTTGTAAAGGATATAAAAGTTTTCTTCTTCTTCATTAGCATCTGTGTCAATTCTGCATCCACGACCCCATCACCACAATTCTCCCAAAATGTAGCTCGTACACGAAATCCAATAAGAAACCACCACGTTGATTTGACATAAATGAACTCACAACACAAACACTAATACACAACACAACCATCTGAATGACTCCTTCAAAAAAAGAGAGATTTTCATTAAAAAGCATCCATCATACATTGGAAAGGTATCAATGAAGATGATCCCTCTTAAAAGATTGATGTTGTCGGAAACGATCCATAGATAAGGATTCATCTACAAAGTTTTTGGAAGGATTTTGAAAAAAGTGGAGACAGTACATCCTTTCCAACAAGACCAAGTATCTGCTAGGCAAACAAAGGGCATGAAAATACAATATATCCAGCTGTTGGGAATCAATGCTCACATTGACATTCATGCACAACTTTGGAATAGGCTTGGAATCATTATGAGAGTGCCTATGCATATATGCCAGGTACCAAGCAAAGTGAGCAGTTAATCTCACTAAGGGATCTACAGACTGTGAATACTGCTGAGCAAAATGAACATAGTTCTGATAAGCTTGACTGGAAGCTGTCCATTCTCCTGGAATGACTGGCCAATTGATCTGAGGTCCTGTAAGGCAATCATCCGAACTCCATCCCCTTCTTCTGGAAATCTGATTATCAAACCCGTCACAGTCACTAACCAACTGAGGTGGTTGAGATATGGAAGTGTTAGGAGAGGGTAATGGAATAAGGAAGAGTGGATGAAGGGAGGGATATGAAAAATCATAAAAAGAAGAAAAAGTTAAAGAAGGAGTGGCAGAAATTTGGAGGGAATCACTAAGGAACGGTGTTAACTGATAAATAGGAAATGTGGAGGATACATTAATGGAGGGAGAAGGACATGGTGGAGAAGGGGAAAATACCCTATCCTCAATAAAGGAACAGTAAGTAAAAATGGGAATTTGAGGGAAAGATGAAGGTTGGAAAAGAAGGGGTAAAATAGTGGTGGAATTAGATTGACAAAGGGAAAGATATATAGCATAGCGGTGAGCCATTTGTTGGTAAGAGAGGAGGGTAGGAACAGAAGGTCCTAAGAGAGATCGGCCATGATAGGCATCAAAGAAGGGAGCATCAAATGGATTATGTTTTGAAAGATAGGCTAAGAGATCCATCCTCAGTTGGTTAGTACTCTGGGCAAAGGTAGGAGCTGTGTTTTGTCTTTGATTTAGGACCACCGAATCAATCATGGGATGCCACGAATTATCATGACAATCAGCCACTTTGGAGGAATAACTCTGGAACATGTCAGCTATGCGCAACTCCAAATGATTAACATACAAAACAGCCTGTAAGACCACAATCCCCACATACCATGCCATATCCACCTCATCTGGAATTAACAAGTCTCCTCGTAGATACATGTACGACATCAACATGGTATCTGGCATGACAGAATCCTCAAAGACCATCCTGACTACCTCTGTCAACAACTCAGCAGACCAAGCCCCACTCTAGCCATCCTCTGGAAGAGGTAAATCCATCGTGGAAAGCTTCATGTAGAAAACCAACTTCTGTAAGTGGTAGTGGACAAAGAAAGAATGGTCTGGTAGAACATATTCCTGAAACTGCTCAAAGGTAGACCATAACAAGTCCATTCTGGACTGCAATCTTTCCACTTTATCTTGGAATAGAGGGCACAAAGTAGCCTGTCTCTGAAGAGCAGCCAAGTCCTGCTGTGAAAGAGAAGGAATCAATGGAACATTAGGGCTTGGAGGAACAGAGCGGGACTTTGCAAGTTGATCTTGCAACTGCTGGATTTGGGAGGCTTGGGATGCCACTGTGGCTTTAACAGTCTGTAAAGCTGAAAGTTTGTCATCTAAGATAGCTTGGAACTCCTGTGCTTCTCTGGACATCCTCTCCTTCTCTTCTGAAAGGCTAGTAACCTGGGATTGAGCCTCGAGTAGCTGGATCTTCAAAGAAGAAATCTCATCGCTTTGGGTGGCAACCAGTTGGGTTTGCTGTTCCATTTGCTTAAATAAATCTGCTAGGGTATCCTTAGCAGAAGCTAACTTAGATGTTGCCTTATGCAACTGGTCCTTAGACTGCATGAGCTCTTCATAAAAAGACGCGTACAGCTGTTGAACACAGGCTGTCACTGACAACTCAATGGAACTTTGAATATCTTTACAGAGGAAAGGAATCGTATCTCTTGAGACTAGATTGTTCAGGGAGGGAACTGATATGTCCAATGATCCTTCTCGATGTGCTCTGAACAGGTTAGTACAAGTGAGATACCCAGGGAGTTCACTGCCAGAAGTAGCAGGAATGGGCACTGAAGGAAGTATGGAAGGAGCTTTATCCGCTACCCTCTTCAAGCGTTTGCGTTGTATGACCAGGGGAGGCGGAGAATCATCATCCTCTATGTCAATAGGTTCTGACTCATCTGAAGGTGGAGGAGGAGGTACGGGATCTGATGGAGGAGGTGGAGGCACAGTCTTCTGTAAACCTGAATAGGTCAAGAAGGCAGACAAATATGATCCATATGTGACATTGGTAACATTACCCCTGGTGACTTTGACGAAATGCTGATCCATTTTAGTAAGGAGGTAAGTACTCCAATCAATAGCAACTCCTTTCAGCACCATCCTGGAAGCTGTAAAAAGCTCTTTGGACAAGTACTGGGATGGCGTTTTGGCAGGCATAAACCTGTCCTGAAGAAACTGACAGATCGTCTTCTATACGGGATCAGTGATCATAGAAAAGGAAACTCCTGAAGAGTTTATCACCTTCTTAACATCGAGGATTTCCCTTGTCTGCTTTTGCAACAGCTTCAGAATCTCTTCATTAGAGAAAAGCTGACGAGTGGTCACAAAAGGTTCACCTTTGGAGGGTAGAGATAGAGCTTTCCCTAAGCCTCGAGGTGTCAAAGTCATAGAAAGTCCCTGGACTAGGCCTGTCTTCTTGCTGTAAGAGGCCAGAAACTCATCACATAACGACGGATCCTCTGGAAGCAATGGAAAAGAAGTAGCCACAAAAGCAGCAAGTCCCGCCTTCGTGAGAGGCTCAAAAGTAAGTAGGGAAGAGTAATCCCTACTAACTAGTGGGACGTACTGGATAGGGAGAGGAGCATGAGAAGGCGCCATTCAGATGGTTACACACACACCACAAACACAGACAATCAAGGAGAATGCCTGCAAAGCAACATATAAAATCCAAGGATAAGAGAATAACCAAACAAGAAAACGTGACTCGACCAACTAACCCCAAACAAACCACATCCTAGAAAAAATTCGACATGACCTTGAGACAAATGCGACCGAAAGCTTCATGCGATGCATCAAACAAACAACCAAAACCCCGTATCAGGCAATAAAAGAAAAAACTGCATACCGTACTCGGAACCGTAACAAAGACAGTAAACCAAAACAATACCATATCCGACACATATCAATACTACATCGGTGATAAACCCAGGACTGAACCAGGAAAATAATTCTAAGGACGGCGCATACCCATCCCACGAAACGGTTCATTAAAAAGGGGAATTAAGTGCAGTGAGGGAATTAATTTAATGAAGGGTTCATTTTAATAAATTATTAAGAAATGGGTGAATTTTTATTAGGTGATAAACCTTAGCAAGAAAACGACGGTTCCTTATTAGAAATTAAATTACCAATTAGTAGGTGAAGCGGTGTATTAATTCGAATCCCGGACTTCGATACCCGACTGGGTCTCTAAATGCAAGTTCATTGATTACAAATTAAGGTGATGTGAATCGCTTTTTTGCCAGCGCGTGGTCATGTGACGCTGGTTCATTTTAATTAAAAATTAAAGTGCCTCTTTAGCGCACGTAGCGCGTGCTAAGTGAACGGCGGGTTTATTTTAATTAAAAAGTATGTGTGTGTTGAGCGCGAATGCGCGTGGAACTGTGGGTGAATAAAGAGTTCATTTTAACAATTAATTTGTGATTAAGGGGAAAATGAAAATAAATAAAGCACATAAAATAAATACCTGGAAGGGGTGTGTATGTAATGCAGAAATGCGCACGGAAGAGTCTCCCAAAAGGAGTGAATCCAGTAAAGGAAAAGGAAAAACCACTAACGAAACAACAAAGACAACACCTTAGTGGATGGGTTGATTTGTTTTTTGGTTGGTTTTTTAATGTTTGTAATTGGGGATTATTTATGGTTGAATAAATGAAAAATAATCAAGGGAGGTGAGGGGAATTTTTTTAGAATTTTTTACTATTTTTAAATGAATTTGCTACATTTATTGGCAATTTAGGGGTAAATTTAGGAAATATTCAATTTTCAGAAATTGTAGGGTGGGAAATTTCCAGCGGACAAACTCCCAAAAATTGGCAAAAAGCAAAGGGAATTTTTAGAAATTTTTCTGAATTATTTTGATGGAAAAATTAATTTAGAAATTAATTAAATCATATAAATCATGTTAATCAGATAAATCAGTTAGAAGTAAGTCAGTTAAGTCTGGTTAGTCTGGGTAAGTCATGGTAGTCACAGGAAGTCAAGTCAGGTTAGGTTAGTCAGGTTGAATAAGCCAGATAAGTCCAGTTAGTAGAAACTAACCTAAAGGGGGTTAGGTAACCTAAGGTAGGTTAGGGTTAGGGTTAGGGGTCCTAGTTAGGGTTAGGGTTAGGGTTAGGGACAACTAACTAGGGTTAGTTGGTGAAACTAACTAGGGTTAGTTAAGGAAACTAACTAGGGTTAGTGTTTTAACTAGAGTGAAGTTAGTTGTTAACCTAATTGAACTTAGGTTAGTGTTAACTACACCAAGGTTAGTAACTAACCTGAGTGTGGTTAGAGGAGGAGGAGGTGGTTAGAGGAGGTGGCGGTGGTTAGAGGAGGTGGCGGCACGGCCGGGGAGCGGTGGTCCACGCGGCTGCAGGCGCTGTCCCAGAGGTGGCGGCGACGTGACGCAGCAGTCCACAGAGGCGGCGACGGGGCAGGAGGAGACGGCGACGAAGGAGCGCAGGTCGTCGGCATCGGAGCGGGCAGTAGACGGGGGAGGGAGGGAGGAGGAGGAGGAGGAGGGAAATGGAGGAGGCAGGACACGCAGAGGGAAGGGAGATGGGGAGGGAGATGGTTGGGGGGAAGGGATCGGGTGGTTGGGGGGAAGGGGTGGGTGGGTAGGGTGGGCGGGCAGGGTGGGTGGGCAGGGCCCAAAGGGGGTAGAGGGTGGGCCGAGGGGGATAGGCAGGGCCCAAGGGGGGTAGGCAGGGCCCAAGGGCGCATACCCCCGTCCCGCGCACGTGCGCGGGGCGGGGTAAAAAAATTTGTCGTGACGGGATTGAAATGGTGCTGGGATGACGAGACGGGTCATGCGGACATGACCGGGGCGCGTGGAGACGCGTAAAATCGAAAAAAGACGCGTTCACGAGCAAAACGGACGCGCGAATACACGTAAAAATAAAGAAAAATGAATAACTCCCAATCCGGATGTCAAAACGAAATAGCGTAAAAACAAAAAGTGGGCAGGACGGCACGTGGAAAACAAGAAAAATATATGACGGAGGTTTCGGGAGGGGGAAAGGGCGGTCACGTGCAAAAAACACAAAAAATGAACCAAAAAACGCAATTAAAAATTAATATCAAAAAATCTGTGCAGCGGAATAAGGTGCAGAAAAAAGAAAAACTGTGCAAAAAGATGTTCCCGACAATCCTATCTCATCAAAACATAATTTCGACGGAGATAAGACGCGTTCACATGGGAAAAATCCAAAAAACAAACCCGAAAATGGAATCGAAAATTAATATCGGACGAACCGTGTGCCAGAATGACTTGGAGTAAGAAGGAAAAATGTCCGCAGGATGAAATGGCACAGGGTTATCACGTTAAAGCGCAGTTCCGGTGGAAGTAGGAGGGGTTCACATGCGAAAAACTCCAAAAATACTCCTGAAAACTCATTTAAAAATTAATAAGTAAAAATCTGAAAGTCGAAAAAGGGTGGAGGAAAAAGGAAAAAGGTGGAGGAAGGCACAGGGGACACAACTGTCAAATCAAATGGGAATTCCGATGCAAACAGGGCAGGTTCACATGGAAAAATGTCAAAAATACGCACGAAAAATGTGGAAAAAACTGGAAAATTAATATTGGAAAAACCGTGGAGCAGAATGACACGGAGTAAAAAGGAAAAATGTCAGGGGAAAAGTGGTTGTCAGGGCTATGACATCAGAGCATGGTTCCGAAACAAGAAAAGCGCGTTCTCATGGGAAAACCGGCTAAATTGCGCAAAATGCTTCAAAAATTAATAACTCAAAAACCGTGCACCGGAACATGGGTAGGTAAAAAGGAAAAATAGTCAATTCAAAGGGAGGAACATGGCTATAAGGTTGGATTTGGACTTCGGTGAACGTAGGGTGCATTCACATGGCAAGACCTCAAAATCAAGGAATGAAGGAAAACTGTAAGGGAACAGCCCCAAGGGTGGGTGGAAAATGAACGGTCGGGTGGGAAGGGACCCCATCAGGGTAACAGCAAATCATGGCATACATGCATGAACAGGTTAAGGCATATGCAGAAAGATATGCACTGTAGACGCGCAGGGACGCGTCCCCACACTTAAGACCTTAACGGATAGGGTTAACCGAACAACAGGGACCTAGGACCACGCCACAGACCATCCACTAACGTCCCCACACTTAAAACATGACCGTCACTGAGAAACCAAAGTGGGAGGGTTAGAAAGACTTGGCCCATTTCGTCAAGAATCAAGGTTGAGTGTCGATGGCACGTCCAGTGTGGTTGTCGGCGCTGGAGGTACCAAGGCATCTTCTCGGCACACGTCCTTCATGGCAGGGACCACGTGGCAGCAGCCAGGGAGGTAGCTGATGGAAGGAATCGCAGCAAATTCGTCGATGATGAGGGATATTTCACTCAACTCGCAGTCACTCAAATGAAATGAAAGAACAGTCACTCGCCCCATGACTAATATCACTCGAGGAAGAATGATTAAAACCCATATCTCATACCCGGTTGAGGAATCAACAAGGGGGAATGGTGCAGAAAAAAGGAGTATGCCAGGGTGCACAGTTGATGGTGCAGTAGTGCGTCCAACCCGTCTGGCATAAGTGCAAGAAGGAAGGCAAGGGAGCCTTACAGTACAGTGTACAGAATAGGGTGATGTGTCTTTTGATGAGGGCAAAGTCCCATCCCGGGGGTGCACAGGGAAACGGGAACATACCTGACTCGAAGTGTCATAACGTCCCTCAATCTCACCTCTCGGTAATTGATTAAAGAAACTCCAGTCACACTCATCCCACCCTCTGTCTCACTCTCTGTTGATAGATATAAGAGGGCAGCCTTTTCCTGAAACCCATTGATGTAATCCTCACAGTCACTTGTGCAAAGATTGTATGCCTTGTGTGCATTTGATGGTGCAACAGTGCATCCCGCCCTGTGCCGGCATATGGTGCAAGAAGGAAGGCCAGGGAGCCTTATGGTGCAGTGCACAGAAACAAATTGTGCTTTGTGCATTGAGAGGCCCATCCCGTGCGTGCAACACTTCATTCACACTTCTCACCTCTCATTTGATTTGAAGGGGAAAGACTGGTCTCTCGACCCACCCTCTGTCTCACTCTCTATTGATAAATATAGAGGGCAACCCATACTCACTTCCCCATCCGGTTAGGATGAAAGCTCACATCACTCGATTGTTTGTCGATGAAGATTGCATCATCAGTTGTTGAAGAGGCGTACCCAGGGAGGTAGCCATCAAATCGAACGTTTTATTGGACAGGAACATGTCGTCTGCTAGAGGACAGTTAGACACTTTGCAGAGAGACCCAGGACACAGCGTACCAAGGGAGGCAGCTTCGGAATTGGATCCTGGGAATATCAATTAATGAATTCACTTTCTGGACTGCTGGGTGTTAGCACCTTTTCCACAGCCAGCTTCTCGCCCAAGGGTGTTTACCACCTTTTCTTGGCACGAGGCCCGCTATAACAGGGAATTGCTTCCTTTTCTCTCATAACAGATTTGTTTTTTTTTCTTTCTTTTCTTTTTCTTGTTTTACCCTATTCCCGAGGGTGTTTCCACCTTTTCTCGAAGAATAGGTCGGCATGACAGGGACCTAAGTCCTTTTCTCCCATGATCGATATGTTTTGTTTTTTTTTTTCTTTCTCTTTCTTTCTTTCTTTTCTTTTCTTTTTCTCTTTTTTTTTTTTCGAATTGAGCAAGGGAATGGTAGAACTACCATTTGTCAGAACCAACCTCGCCACTGATGCTGGTGGAAAATAGAGGATAAGAGATCAAGGCTGGAAGATGGAGTTGAGGGGACAAAGGGTTGCGTCCATTTCATCAGGACTGACTGAAGAACGGGTATCAGAAGTAGCATCATAAGAAGTACAGCGCCGTGCCAATGAGGGAAAAGATCAAGTGACCATAATTGTCAAGATCCCCAAGGAGGGAAGTACTTCTTCAGGCGATATCCATTGATCAGAAAGGGATCATCAAAGGCATCAACGGTCTGCACTTGGACAGAACCATTAGGATTGACGGCAAGTACCTTATAGGGGCCCATCCACCGCTGCTGGAGCTTACCAGGAAACTTGCCAAATCGTGAATCATAGGCTAGGACCAAATCACCTTCTTTGAACTCCTTGTGCTGATGAAGCTATCATGGTAAGCCTTGCGTCGAGCTTGCGTGGCTTCCATGCACTGTAGAGCCATCCTACGAATTTTGTCCAAACATTCCAAGTGCAGGAGACGGCGTTGCAGTGAATCATCGTCCCCCAAACGCTCTTTCATAGCCACTCTCAAAGAGGGTAGTTCCAGTTCAACAGGAAAAACAGATCTGTACCATATACCAGCTGGAAGGGTGTCTGTCCGGTTGCAGCTTTATGGGAGGTTCTGTATGCCCAGAGGGCCTCTGTAATTCGATCATCCCAATCACGACGATGTGCGGCAATCGTTCTTGTCAGGATCGAGCAGAGGATGCGATTGGTGACTTCGACTTGGCCGTTGGCTCTAGGATAATAAGGAGTGGACTTGCGATGGCGGATCTTATACAACTCTGTCAACTCCTTCATGACTTTGTTAAGGAAATGAGTGCCTCTATCACTTACTAGCTCTAAGGGACTGCCAAAACGGGTGATGATATTCTCATACATGAACAGGGCCACGCTGTTACCATCGTCCCGCTTTAAGGCTTTAGCTTCACACCACTTTGTGACATAATCCGTAGATACAAGGATGTATCGGTTTTGTTTCCTTCTAGTGGGAGGGTCGATTGGACCGACGAAGTCAATGCCCCACTTCTCAAACGGCTTCAACGGAAGGATAGGTTGTAGTGGCATGGCACTTGTCTTGGTGGGTTTCCCCATTCTTTGACAAGCATCACATCTTTTATAGTAATCATAGGCATCCTTGTGAATTGTAGGCCACCAATATCCTGCTAGCAGAGCCTTCCTGGCTGTAGCTTCTCCTGCAAAGTGATCTCCACATGGCTCATCATGGCAAGCCTTCAGAACAATCCCAATCTCATCTCCTGCAACACATCTTCTGAGCACTTCATCTTTGCCTTTCTTATAAAGTGCACCGCCTAGCAGGGTGTAGGGGGCTGATTCTAGCATAAGCTTCTTCCTCTCTCGACTAGAAATACCAGGAGGATACTGTTGGGTTGCCAGCAGATTGGCAATGTCTGCAAACCAGGGAGTTATAGTTTCTACCAAGAATAGGGAAGCATCAGGGAGGTCTGGATCATCCTGCTCCGCGTCTGCAGTTTGTGGGATACGCGACAGATGATCAGCCAGAACATGGGAACGACCAGGCTTAGTAATCACCTCAAAGTCGAACTCCTGAAATAGAAGGAGCCATCTCATCATTCGTCCTTTCACATCTGCTTTGTTCATCAGGAAGGACAGGGCCTCATGATCCACATAAAATTTAAAGTGGATGGATAGGAGATAGTGGCGAAACTTCTCGAGGGCAAACACCATTGCCAAGCACTCCAGCTCTGTCACTGTATAGTTCCTTTCCCTATCAGTGACTTTTCGGCTTGCGTAATAGATCGGTTGATCCAACTTCGAGGAGCCCTTTTGGCAGAGGACAGCACCTAAGCCGTCAATTGATGCATCAGTGTGTACATGTAACTCTTTCGTCCAATCAGGAGGTTGCAGAATGGGTGCCTCAATCACACACTGCTTCAAAGTATGGAAGGCTTTGTCACATTCTTCTGTCCAAGTAAACTCTGCATCTTTTCTCAGAAGCTTGTGCAAGGAGGTTGCCTTTGTTGCGAAATGAGCTATGAACCTTCTGTAAAAACCGACATGGCCAAGGAATCCCCTCAACTGTTTGAGGTTGGTGGGTGCTGCCAGAGCTGCGATCTTTTCGATCTTTGCAGGGTCTGTTGATATCCCTTGTGCAGAGACAATGTGGCCCAACAGGACTCCAGAAGAAACCCCAAAGATGCATTTGTCGGGGTTGAGGGAAATCCCATACTCCCGGCATCGGTCAAAGCATTGTTCTAGGTGTTCCCAGTGTTCACGGATCAAACTATAGACACAGAAGTCATCCAAATATACCTCAATGAAGTCGTGCAGATGATTTTGAAATGCGGACATCATGACTCGCTGAAAAGTAGCAGGGGCATTGCAGAGTCCAAATGGCATCACTCGGTAAGCGTAGGTTCCCCATTCTGTGGTGAAGGTTGTTTTGGACTGGTCTTCTTCTGCGATTTGGACTTGGTTGTATCCGCTGAATCCATCCAGAAGGGAATAAAGCTCATGTCCTGCCACTGTGTCCAACACTTGGTCTGTGAAAGGGATAGGAAAGTGATCCTTCTTCATCTTAGAATTGAGCTTTCGGAAATCCACACATATTCGCAATTTGCCATTCTTCTTGGGTACAACCACGATGGGTGAAACCCATTCACTATTTGCCACTGGATAGATGAACTCGGCTTCCAGAAGCTTTAGCAGCTCTGCTTTCACCAATGTGGAATAATTCGGGTTCATTCGCCTTTGTCGTTGCCGTACTGGCTTGGCATCAGGCTCCAAGTCAATATGATGTTGACATATTGTGGGATCAATCCCCTTTAGGTCTTTGTAAGATCATGCAAAGACGTCCAAATTTTCTTTCAACAAGTTGTACAAGGTTGACAACTCCTCTTCTGGGAGGCTGCTACCCACCTTCAAGTGGCGTTCAGTGCCTTCTGCATCCACAAAGGTTAATTGCCTTTCACCTTCTACTTCACGGATGAAGGTTCCACGGACTGCTTCTGGATACAGATCCGACTCCTTCAAGGGAGTGGTGTCCTCTTCTGATGTCCCACTAGAACCAACTTCTTCTTTTGGTGGAGACTTAGGTTGCTCCTTAAGATGTTGGAATGGGATTAGAGCCGTTTCGGGTTTGGTTTCAAGAGTAATTACCTCTTGGCTTGAAGACTCCTCTTCTGATGACGCATCCAGGAACGTCACATAACAGGGACCCTCTGATTTCTGTTGGGTTTGTGGGACTGGTGCTTGTTGGCACGGTGCATCATCATCATCTTTCTTTGGAAAAAATGGGTTAAGATGGCATGAGCCACTGTTAAAAGACGGCTTGTTCTTCTTAATCCATTTCTTATAAAGGTTTTGCATATGAGAAGATCCATTTACTAGACCAAATGGTACCATCACCATTCTGTCCTGTAGCATGAGATCGTCTGTTTCTGATGCTTCTGGAACTTCTTCTTCAAATGTATCCTCTTTAGGTGGGATAGACTCTTCCATCTCACTTTCATAATCTTCTTCGTCCATTTCATATCCAACCTCTTCTGTCTCTGTCTCTGCTTCTGCTTTTGCTTCTACTTCTGTCTCTGCTTCTGCTTCTGTCTCTGTAGGAGCTCTGTAACAGAAGAACAGATTCTCTGTTTCATCTTCTACCTCTGTCTCTGGCTCTGCTATGGCCATGTAACAGGGAGAGCAGTACATCCATGCTTCTATCTCACTGTCAGAAGTGATTTCAGAAGTCATTCCTGGTTCAGGCAGGAAGTATTCACCCATTGATAATGGCTTTGCATCTTTTGGAAGTCGGCTTACAGTATCCATTGTTAAGGAATGTGCCACTGTTTTCTTGGGAAAGATCTGTTTGACAGCATCTTCGTCTCTGCTGATGTTCCATCCGTAGCCTCATTAGGGGAGTCAGAAGATAATTCCAAGGAGGTGGATCCATGTCCTTTTTGAGAGCCATACAGTTTCAGCACCACTTTATTGGGTCCTCTACCCAAGGTCAAGGTTCCTTTGAACCAATCCGTCCTTGCTCGGGCTTCAAAAAGCCATGGTCTGCCCAGTAACAGAGGATAGGATGTACCATAAGAGTTTGGCTTCACCACCAAATAGGTTAGCCAATAATCTTTTCCAACCACTGTAGTCTTCACATATGGAAGAATGCCCAAAGGCTTGATTCTGCTCTGATCCGCCAGTCTGATGAGCCATTGGGTTGGTTGCACACCTTGTAGGCCTAGATCCTTCATTGTCACATCCGTCATAATGTTTACTGATGAACCACCATCAATCAGTGCATTTGAAATAAAGTAACCTTCTATCCACACACCAGTCTCTGGAGTACCCAGATCCAGGAAAGCATTAGCCACATCCACTTCTGTTACAGGCTCTGGAGCCTTGTTGGACTTTGTTGCTATTGAGGGAGCAATCCTTAAACCACGTCTTCTTGTCAATATACTTTTGAACCTTTTTCAGCAACTGGGAGACAACATCAATAATTGTCGAAATGTGAGATTTGGTCTAAAGGTATCTAAATCTCTTACCAGATCGTATTCCTTAATAGGATCCACTGGCTTCTCTAATCGGTTAGGGAATGGGGCAACACCCATTTTCATTTTCCCTCTTTCTTCCAACAGAGGAATTACAGGAACTTCTTCTGCCACTTGTGGCACTTCCTCCTCTTCTGTATCCTGGACCTCTGGTCCTGTCTCTGTAACTGTCTCTGTAACTCTCTGTGGCACTGTAGTGCACTGTACGGCACTGTTAAGCTCTGTTCTGTTATGTTCTTCTGGTGGAAGATTGAACTTCACTGTTCTGGCAAGAGGGTTATTTTCTTTCTGGACAGGTGGTTCCTTCTGCTTTGCACGCGTGATGGCAGCAACTTCCAATTCCACTAAATTGGAGGTAGGCTCTTGGGCCTTGGCTGGACTATCAGTAGCATTGTTTTTCACTGGGGCTGGGCTTGGACAGTCTTTTGCAGTGTGGCCTTCTCCTTTGCATCGACTGCATAAGGGCTTGTAATCCACTGACCTTCGAGGATTTGGACAATTTGGTGAAATGTGTCCCTTTTCTCCGCATCTGTAACATTCCACTTCTGATCTCTGACCACCGCCAGACTGTCTTCCTCTGTAACTTTGAGAGGGAAATCTTCTGGGTCCGAAATTAGGACCAAACTCTGTAGGCTTGGGTCCAATATCCTGTGTTGTCATTTTGGATTCCAGCAAGTTGAATCTTGCGTCTTCTTCCTTCCTTCTCCTATCATGCATCTCCTTCAAAGAGCAAATGTCCTCTGTATGGTTCTTCCGCAAACTGTAGGAACAGAAGGCCCCAGGAATAGTTGGTTTTCGTGTACATTCGGTGGCTAAATGGCCTGCTTGATGACACTTACCACACCAAGTATTTGACCGCATCACATCTCTTCCTGCTCCTGCAACGTTGGATATGCTTGCTGTGTTTACTTTCAGCGTCTGTAGCTGCTCTGTAATCACATCCATCAACTCCTTTTTGATGTTTGCAACTGAATTAGATAAGTAGTCCTTCAAGCTTTCACCTCCGGACGTACTGGCAGGAGGGTTTTGAGGAGTCTCTGTAATCACTGCATAAACGGGTTGGGCTGGTACAGAGGGGTCTCTGTTCTGGTTCTGATTCAGAGCTCCTGTTTGAACTGTTGGCTGTGGGCTCCAGTTGGTAGGATTCCATTGTTGCTGCTGATTTGGCATTGAGAAAATTGGTTGGGACCATTGTTGTTGTGGTTGAACCACCATTTGAGGCATGGATTGTGGCCACTGTGGATTTGGTGCACTGTACTGTGATATCGAGGGCATCTGTTGATAGGGATAGGGAACAGTCCCTGGAATTGCATTTGGTGGGTACATCATTTCTGGCATCAGGGGAGGTAGGACTCCTCTTCCTGTATTCATTGCCAATCTAGCTTCCACTTCATCGTACAGTCTTGCACCTTCTGTTGCAGCTTGCAGGGTGGCTGGTCTTTGCAGCTCCACAAACTTACGGACTTCTGGTTGTAATCCTCTGAGAAACACCCCCTTCTGAATGCCATCATCTAGATTATGATTAGTCCATTTCTTCAGGATGGATTCTATTCGTGAGACATAGGCTTCTACTCTTTCTCCAGAAGACTGCCTTAGGTTCATAAATTCCTCTCGCATCCACTTTTCAAAACCTTCACGCCTGAATTTAGTGAGTGTAACGTGTCCCCTAGTATCATCCAGGACACGTCTTAGCAGTCCATCGAAAAGGATGTCTAGAAAGCTCCACCCGACACTCCCATGGAATGTTACAGGTTTTGTGATCTAGTTCTTCCCGCGTCTGCCACGTAGCGGAAGTATCCTTGCCGTTTCCACTTAGGATCGACCGGAATTAGGGTTTTCCTAATGGGTCACTAGCTAACAGCAACTGGCGTCAGACTCGAGCGAACTACTTTACGCAGAAACGCCAGGTCCGAAGCGGATTCACGCTGCACTTGGTTCAAGGAGAATGGGAAACGAGAGGGATGCTAATCTCAACCTCTCTGCCATAAGGCATAGTCCCATTCCGTTCCCCTAAAACAACGTAAATTGGGTAAGACGTAACTCTAAGTCATCGCTCTCGTTATTCTATTTGATGATGATGATCATTCCGCTGTCTTTCGAGATTTATGAGAAAAGTTCCCGGCTAATCGGGACCACCCAACCGTAGGACGGACCCATGGTCCATCCTCCGCACTTTCCTCGGTTTGTTTTAGTTATGTAATTATCTAACACATTAATTTGACATATAACAATCAGCTTCTTTAATTAACCTTGTTTAAGCACTGGTTCCTTCACGTAATCTTATCACGTGACATATAAAAACAATATCAAGCAAGTTCTTTCAACATCTCATCATTTTATATTTGAATTACAAGAAGTTCCGCCCGTAGGCTTATCCATAATCTGCCCGGAGGCTAACAAGTAATCTCCAGGGATCACTATTCCAAGCTTCCGCCCGTCAACTAGTATACGGGCTTCGGGATCCAATCCTGAGTCGCGTTAGCCCCTTGTGCAGGACCCGGAAGGCGAGGGATTTACGGCTAGAGCCCCCCCTGGCACCCAAGCGTCCTCCTGCTCCAAGTAGAACTCAACGGAGAGACCTCTCGCGGCGGGTTCGGTCCACGTTCCCGGCACGGTCAAACAACCCCCTTGGTTAGGGTCAGGCAGGCAGTCGGGGGTAACTGAAGCCGCCTCTCCCTTCAGGTTTTTAACCTGAAGTATGGATACTTATTTAATTTGTAATTCATAAATCAAACAGAGCTCTAAAATCTCTAGCAAGCACAAACATTTCCATTAACCAATCCAGTTGTATGGCAAACTGCTAAAGAAGTGTTCTTTCCTTTTTGAGTGTATCAACAGTCGTTCTTAAGATGTCTTGTAACTTTGGCAAGATTTCCTACATTCGGATGTAGGGTATACCTAGTTTGGTTTACCCTAAGGTACCTTAGATATGCTAGTTTCTATTTTACAACTTTTCTTATTTTGAAGGATATCCAAAAACTACGTCTTTTTGCAAGATAACTTGCGTAAGGATCTGCCGTCTTTGAAAAGGGTTTTTTTCCTTTTCTTTTTGTGACTCAATCACAAAATGATTTCATACATGTTGCGCAAGTCCGGCGATGGAATAATCTGTTTAGATTCCTTAAGCTGACGTATGTCAGGCCTAGGGTTCCTTCTTTTTAAGAACCTTAGGGACGAACCCTAATTTCTTATCCTTATGAATTTATTGTCCTTGCGGTAAGGTAAGTAGTCCAGTGTTTTAGGGTATGAATGTTTCTATGTTTAGATTGGTCCGGTTAGCTTTTGGAAAGATTGGTCTGGTCAGCTTTTGGAAGGTAATCTTACTCGTCTTGTCACGGTTTTACTATCTTCGATTAACTTTCTCAATCAATACAGTTTAATTTGGCATATAGCCTAATGCCATGATGATACAAAGAGTGACGATACTCCTAAATACCTAGCTAAGGAATTGGTGAATACACACTTTATTTGTTCCAAGTCCTCAATTGGAAGGGGAAAAAGTGTTAATAAAGTATCATTCAGCAATTCCCCATTACATTTTCTTTCCAAATGATTTTGTATGTCTAATTTTTATACTTGTTAATTTCTAACTTTTAACTTCCGTTTTCTTTAAGATAAACTCATGCCAATTAACAACAGTTGCCTTGCAACTAGCAAAGATAACTCTCTAATAATTTGAGCATTGAAGGAAACTTTTCATGAATTTAGCCATTTTGCCATGATCCGTTGCGAAAAGAATAAGACTAATGGAGCAAGATATAATTTCTTCATTTTAGGATTATAATACTATAGTAAATGGATAGTATTACCTATTATTTTATAATGCTTGATGCAATTTGATGGAAGCTAATTTGAATACATTGTCATTCATAAGCTAACTCCTTCGTTAGAATTGATTCGAACAAATATATATATTTCCTTGATAATTTTTCTTTGCATGATTGACTAAAACCCAAATTAACATCAAGAAGAAAACCTGGCTTTGAGGTGAGATATCCACATGGATACCGGGAGATGACCCTCCCGCGGCTACGCCTTGGACTTTCTTAGGAGGCATCGCAAGTGTGGTCCGTCGAACGTGGAAGCAGCTTTATAACTTCTCCTTAGAACTCCACCGTCGCTCCTTGCACCGTTCGTCAAAAGTAGTTTTGGAAGGCTCCCTCCTTGAATTCGGGAATTGAAAAGGGTGTTTTAGAAACTTTTACCACTAAGACACATTAAAGCCATGGGACAAGCTTAATGGCCTTAGTAAGCTTGCACGAACGGAAATATCAAAGTGTGGAAAAAGACGCAAGGTATAGGAGAGTTTTAAGGGAATTTAATAACCGTAAAGGTTATAAGTAAGGGTCTAAGGACCTTTAGGCAATTTAGGCTCATGAGGGTTTACACATGTAAAGGGGAAAATGATTCCGAACCCAATGGGGAAGAGTATATAATGCTTTAGATCACGGGGCTTGGGTTCCACTAGGGAAAGGGGTCTTAATGGGGAAAGGTCTTAAATTGTGACGGAAAAAGGGTGTAGGACAAGTTTGGGAAAGGCCTAAACTCCGGGAAAGGGAAGGGGTTTTTTCTATAACCCGTTTGAGAGGCAATAGGATAGGGCTTAGGTGAAGCCCATGAGAATGGGAACTTAAATCCTATTACAAAAAAAAAACCCACTTGAAGACCATAGGAAAAGAGTCTTATATCTCTCCCCTTAGAAGCTTCCAAGAAGCTTCTTGGAAGTTCTGTGGTCTCAGAACCACGTGGAAGAAAGGGGAGATGACGTGGAAGAGTTCACGGCGGCCAGGAGGCGGAAGGCGGCAGTAATTTGGAACATCCTTTGAAGGCGGCTCAGCTTGAGGTAACCCAGCTGACGCAGGGGCTGACGGCAACTTCAAGGCTCCAGGCAAAGCGTCCTCCTCCCTTGGCTAACACACGGCCCTCCTTCAGCTACGATTGGTGCAACGTCATCGCCTCAGCTCCTTCTTCTCACGATTTGTGGCGATTGTGGCCTCCTCCTTAATCCGCAGCATCGTCCTTTCTCCCACAACTCCGGCTTCAACAGAGCGAAGGCTGTACCCCTCCCTCTCCCTCCCACAGGGTTTATATGGGAGGGGGAGAGGTACCTCCCCTCCCCACGCGGCTGGTGCATGGGCCTAACCCATCCTATGATCCCCAGCAAGGATGCTTAGTCATCCTTGCTATTCCCCTCCCCTCCAGCATGACAGTCGCTGGGGGGAAAGAAAAAGAAAAAAAGAAAGTAATAAATAAAAAAAAATTTCCTTTAATCTAAAGGTTATCCTTTTGGCTTTCTAGGAGGAGGTTCCCATGTGAATTCGATTAACTCGTTTATGCAAGCGGAGATTAAGATACGTAGTGTGACATTCGAAAATCACATCATTGGCGTAATTTTTGGATGATGGAATTCCTTGCATGACTATCACGTGGGTTTAGAAATATTCTCATGATGGAAATATTACAGTGAGGAAGGCCAACTTCAGGTCGTCCCATGTGACAAAAGTTCCTGCTGCTTGTCTCTCATACCAGTGAAATGCCGCGCCCTTGAAAGTGGCGAAAAATATTGCTAACCAATGCTCAGGGGTTCTGGCATTGTTAGCCACACATGCTACCATAAACTCTGCTACATGAAGATCGGGCTCTTCATTATACTCTCCCTTAAAAACTGGCAATGGGACTACATTTGCTGGCCTGTCATCAATATTTCCAGGACGGATCTAGCTTGGAAGTGGACCTCCAACAGGAGGAGGAAGGGCTTGATGTGCCATTGGGACTTCTGTAAAGAGTTCCGCAAGGGCGTCAAAGGCGGCTTCTGCTGCGAGCTTGCTCTCGGCTCTGATTTTTGCTTTCTCTCTTCTCACGTACCTCTGGACTCATTCTAATGCTTGCCTCTTTATTGCGTCATTCATCAGGGGGTTGGCTCCACTATGTTGTTAGTGCTCCACAGAGGGTTAACAGAAGTCTTCAGTCTCTGGGGGACTCTCTTGCCAACATTTCTTCTACTTCTTTCTTTTCAACGTCCCTGAATTCTGCTTTCATGCCATTGCACAGAGGAAGATATTTGGTTCTGAAGGTGTCAAAATGCATACGTCTGAGCATTGTGGTGGTGCCATCATCATAGTAATGCCAGCTTCTGATGGTTTCAACAGTGTATGTTGTGAAAAACACTCTGTCTACCAACTTCCAGTGGGTTGCTAATTGAACAAACAGAAGATTATCAGTACACCAAGCATCCCATGTATCTTGCTGTTGAGCGTCCACGAACAAATTCCAACTTTTTTCCTTCTTGTCTTTGTGAACCTCTACAGACCAAGACTCCTGAAGCCTCTTCACAATCTCCCACTTGATGTTGTCTGGAAACTTCTCAATGAATGCCAAATCTTCCATGGATGGTCATTCTCTCTGTTTCTGCTCTTCAGTTTGTTCCCAAACAGTTTGCCACCAAGATGCAAGTTTCTGCTGCTTCAACAGGAAGAGGAAACTGTCCACCACATAAAGCATGCATCATGATGGTGATGTGTCTCCGCCATTGTGGGATGAACTTCTTGTGGAAAGTAGCTTTGATTATGAGGAATTCCAACTCTTCAGTGGAAGAAGGAACTTTACAAACATCCATTGAATTCTTCTCTTCTTGGCAATGCCATTTCCTTCATTTTTAGCCTCTTCTGGTGCTTGTTGATGGCAAGTTTCCCCGGCTGCGCACCAAAAACATGGAGCCCCGAGAGGAAAACCAAGGAAAAGGAAATTATCTTGCAAGAAAATCTATCTTGTAACATCAACAAGCTTGTTTATCATGTTTCATATGATCACAATGAAGAAAAGAACACCAGGCATAACAAATCTTCATACAACATCATGTAGATCTCCCACGGATTTGATAGAATCAACCATATTCTTCAACATCTTCACAAAATCCATCAATAGAACAAAGAAAACAAAGAAATACACCATCTTTGAATGGAAATACATCACATAGTATTCATCTTCAATATCTTCATAGTCTTCTCTCTCAATCTCTCATATACAATCACTCTGTTTGAGTAAAATTGGCTATCTCTGACTCTCTCTCTCTCTCTCCATCAATAATACATCATATCCTCACTAAAATCTCTCAAAAATTACTCTCAATAATCCCTCTTAGGTCGTGGATACCCCTCCCAAGAGGTATGTCTGATATGAAGGGTCACCAGAGCCACTACAGTGTCCTTTCATAGCTCACTACTGTCACTTCACTCCAGTCTTCTCTTGAGTCTTCAGCAGCTACTTCTTTCACTTCTTTCAGCTCTTTTGCACTTGTATTCACCTCTTTCCAAGGCTAGAAAACTTTCCCAAGCTACACTCTCATCCATCATAACACATACAGAAGCATACAGAACAGTCACAGAGACAGAAGCTCTACAGAAGACCTACAGAAGGTTACAGAAGGTCATCAAAACCACATAACTCATTCTCAAATCATTCCAAACTCTCACAAACCATTCAATAAGCTTTCTCAATATCTCAATATTCATCAATCAATACTCCATCCCTCCTTACAGAAGACAATCAGAACAAAACAGACCAAAACAGAACAAAACAGAAGGTATACAGAACCTATCAGAACCTATCAGAACATCACAGAACCACCAATAAACATCATGATCTTCCAAAACACAATCAATATCATCCAAAACACTCTCAAACCACTTCCAAATCAATCAATCATCTCATAAAATCAACCATTCAGCTCTCAAAAACAACAAAAATCAGCCAAAAAACAAGTCATTTCAACACTCAACATGGAAGGTATGCATTGTGTGATTGTTTGCTCTATGGTCCAAGCTACTGTTTGGGGCTTGTTTAGAACCTTGAGAAGGGAGCATTAAGCACCATTGTGTGCTCCATTATCATCATCATCAACATCGTGTACTGCCACAAACCCCTGTCCAGTCTGCACAAATTTCGCCTATTTCAGGCCTGAACTCCTCTACCTCATTTGCTGGTTGTAATCACTCACTTGTCTGTACATTGCTTGCAAGAGATCCCTGGAAGGTACTTGAAGATAATAGGCAGCCATTTCTTGTGCTGGAGCTCACTTATGAGCTGAGAATAGAGATCACAGGTTTGTCATAAACAGTGCCCTGTTGTATACAGCCACTACAAAGTATATACACTTGTCTGGCATGAGCTTGAAGCACTCATACATACCCAGAAGCATCACTGGAGCCAAGATGTATGTCGAGAAGCCATATGTACCGGATGTAATGCATTTGAGCTGAAGTTGCTCACTAAAATCACTAAGATCTGAAGTATGTTAGTGGCTGAAAACTGTCATACACAGTCAATGACAAGCATTGTGTATTACTGAAGCAATATAGGTTATCTTGGGGGTTCTATCATCTATATGAACTGGCCTATACATGCTGAATGTATGGAGGATTGAAGCAAGCAATGACCATCATTGAAAACTGAATTCTGAAGCTAAAGTAAATGCAGTCACACTGTCTTAGTTAATTACAAATAGTTCATGAAGTTTATGCCATTGGTCAATGAAGACAGGTTGTCTATGCCTACTCAGATGCTCATGTATTGAACTTGCCACTACAAAGTAAATGTATGACATGACTGGAAGACATTTTGGAGCTGCTTGGAGCTTGTTTTGCTGAATTTTGGTTGACTGCAACCTGCAACTAAATTTGTTAACACTTGTATGTGCTGGTTATGCACTGTTCTGTGCCTCTTTGCTCATGTCTTGACTGCCAAATGTACTAGCGGCTATCTGGGAGGTTCTGGAACATGTATGGCATGATTACCACTCAGTTTTGGACTTGAAATTGCTGCTGGTTACTCACAGTTTATAGTTTTCAGACTGCATGTATGTACCCTGGCAGTGAGGTTACAGAAGCTTAAGCTGAAGCAAACACATAGTTTATGTATTGATAGTTATACCTATAGTTGAGACCACTTGTTTGTGGGTTGTTTTGGGGTGTCAGTGGGCTGAAATACCCTATTTTTTCTGCAATTTAGTGCAGAAAACTGTCATAAACTGTTACGGACTGAACTTGGTCAGTCATACTTATTGGTCTGTAGGGAGTCAGGCACTTGATAGACAGTCTATTACATCATGGCTAATGCACATGGGACTGGCAATATCACTCAGATAGTTGGAGAGAAGTTGGACAATAAGAACTTTGTATTATGGAAATTCAGGATGAAAAACTTTTTGGTTGGCAGAGGTTACTGGGATCTATGTATAGGAGATGAGGCTGCTCCTGAGTTGCCTGCACAGACTCCAACTAATGAACAGAAAAGAGCTTACAGGCTATGGAATGAAAGAGCATGCAAGGTGCTGCATTGGTTTTCTCTATGTATATCTGATGCTATGGTAATTCAAATCACTGGATGTGAGACTCTGAAGGATGCTTGGGACATACTAATGAAAAATTATGGAACCATGACACATGCAAGGAAGATCCAGTTGAAACAGTGGTTCAACAACATGTCTAGGAATGGCAAGAGCATCCAGGTGTATACCATGGAGATTAAGACCATAGCTGATCAACTTGCTACCATTGGCTCAAGTGTATCAGAAGATGACATGATTGCTGTTGCCTTGAATGGCTTAGGCAAAGAGTACAAAGCTTTTGATAATTCCATTTCTGTCAGAGAAGAGCCCCCTAGCTCGGAAGAGCTAGTTGCTTTGTTACTGCATGAGGAAGTCAAACTTGATTTGAATACACGTTCCAGTGCATCTCAGAGTAGAGACACTGTGTTATACTCTAGCCAGCGTGGTAGAGGATCTAGAGGTCGTGGTTCATTTCGAGGTCGTGGTGACACTCGTAATGCTTATGGACAGCATCAGCAGTAGAGTAATTGGCATGGTGCAAATACACAAGGCCAGCGTGGATCTGGCGGGTTTAGAGGTAGGGGGAGATCATCCCGAGGTAGAGGTGGTGGTTCTGGTTCATGGCAGTCATTTGATTAGTCCAACAGGGACAAGGATTGCCATTATTGTGGCTGGTATGGGCATACTGCAAAGGATTGTTACAAGAAGAAGGAAGATATCAAGGCAAAGAGCAGACAACATGGGCACAATGCATCTTCCAGTGGTGCTCATTATGAGCTAGTTGATAGACTCTTTGCCATGCAACATGTATCCTAAATGCATCGAGACATGATAGAGATGACAGATCGTACATTGACTCTGGAGCATCAAACCACATGACACCACATGGAGAGTGGTTTGATGAGATGGTTGCAGGTACACATGGTCATGTACGTACTGGGGATGACACCCAACATGACATAAAGCATAAAGGGATTGTTCCTCTTATGATGCCTGATGGCAAGAAGAAAGGCCTGCATGATGTATTACATGTACCGACCAAAACGAAGAGTCTGTTGTCTATGGGTCAAATGGCAGAACAGAATTTGCAAGTGAGGTTTAACAAAGATGGGTGTTTCATTGAGGAGTATGGAAATGGCTGCAAGTTAATTGCCAAGGGCAGAAGGGATGGCAGGATGTTTACATTGGATGTGACCATTCTGGGACTTCAGGCAGCCATGTTTGCTCATGATGAGAGTGCCATTCGGGATGTAGAGATTTGGCACAAGTGGATTGGACATGTCAATGTACAAAAGCTGAAACTGAATTCAAGTATAACGATTTTGGTCATGTATGCCTTGCGTGTCAGTTTGGGAAGCACGCACAGTTTCCTTTCATGAGACATGTAAAAAACAGCACTAGGCCTTTACAGTTGGTGCACTCTGATGTCTGGGGTCCTTCACATAATGCTTTTTTTGGCGGTGCATGGTATTATGTCTCATTCATTGATGATTTCAGCACGTACACTTGGCCTTATATTTGGAAGCATAAGGATGATGTGTTTGATGCATTCAAAGACTTCAAGAAGCATGCTGAAAATGAATTGGGTTGTTACATATCATGCTTGAGATCAGATGGAGGAGATGAATATGTCTCATTACTTTGACAGGTATCTTGCTAAATACGGGATCAGAAGACAGCTCACATGTAGTTATACACCGCAGCAAAACGGTGTTGCAGAGAGGAAAAACAAGGTTTTGATGGGTTCTTGTGCTTTGTTGTGGATTCTGTTTTGTGGTAGCTTGATGCTTTTTATTGTTGTTGATTATGCAGATCAATTCAAGGGATTCGACGAGATAAGCCACTCTATTTCATGGTTCCCAATGAGAGAGGAATTGAAATGCCTAGGACATGATAGAAAGGTACAAAATGATACAAATTTGAGGTAGAACTTAAAGCTCGATGGAAGTGGAAGACGTAGATTCAACAACTTTAAGTGACCATGGACAATCGAAATGCAAATTTTGACTATGCAGTGATTGTAAAATTTTCATAACTTTTCTAACCATCGGATTGAATAGTAATACAAATTCTCCACCATTTAGAACTCCAAGTCGAATGCATAGGATTTTTTAGATCATGAATCAGCTCGTCGGACAGGGAGTACCAGGAGGCCAGAAAGGGTCAAATAATTACCAAGATTTTAAAAGGCATGGCCTATTGGGCCTTTAGGGGGCTCAAAGGCCACCAAAATTTGACAAATGGGGGAGCATCTTTTTTATGGCGACGGCTGCAAAATGGCACATTCTCTTCTCCATGACGATTTGTGCTTAACAGGTATTGGGGGCCTACAAATAAGTAACCAATTTGATCATGGCAATGAATTCCTCGATTTTTTCGCTTTGCATCGCTTGTTATATTGTGAAATTTGGTTGTCTAGTTTGAAATCTCAAAATCAAATCTTTCTCTCTTCTCCCTCTCTCTCCTCTTAGTACCTATTTTTATGCCTTATTCTATGAGAGAAGTGGATGGACTGATTTGTGAGATTTTGATTGGGAGATGATGCTCAAATAAAATGGAGGGTATATTGATGTTCGGAGGAGTGTTAGCAATTTCTAATGTGTATCATCGGCGATCCAAATGCAAGATACATGTGAGATAAAGCATGGTTTTATGAAGAAAAGGGAAAAGCAAGCCGGTTACATGTTACAATCGGATCTTGAGACTGTCGCAAACCTTAAAAAGGTCTTGGAAGATTGCATAATTGGCAAGAGAGTGGAATTTACACTTGGCAAAGTTCTTGGAATAGTAGAGTGTGAATTTCATGATGCAATCATTGATATACTAAAATGAAAAAGAAAGTTTGATGGTGAAATTTTGCAAGAATTGATGCAGGTTGATAAAGATATAGAGAAACAACTTCAGATGGAATATGATGATGCATGTACTACTGATTTGGATCAGGGTAATGTTGAAAATGGGTTAAATTGGAGTGTAGACAGCAAGCTTGTGGCTAAAATAGGTCTTATGGGCAATAGTAAGTATAGAGAGAAAGCTATGTATAATTGGGATTTCCAACAATAAGTACATGAAGAACAAGATGCTCATTTTATTCCAAGTAGTCATTATTTACGAATGCATTCGGCTCGTGCTACAATAGAGACAATTGTTAAAGTGGTAGAAAAAGAGACTCCTTGCATAGCTCTCTTGGATCATGGTTTCGAAATGAATGTTATGGCACATAGCTTGTATGAGAATGGAAGTTTGTCGATTGATGTACATCCGGGATGGTGTATGCAGGTAGCAAACAATTCATCAAGGAATCTTTATGCGGCTTGTTCGAATGTACCTGTGACTATTGGAGATGTTAGGGATGAATATCATATTTTTGTGCAGGACTTATGTAGTTATCAGGGTGATTTTGGGGCAATCCTACATTTCTGAATCAAGGCTGGAAGCAAAAGCATTGTATGATGGTTCTTAATATGCTCGGGTGTTCAGAGTAAAGACAATATAGTTTCTCACTGTTTATGTGAATCATCCCTGCAATCAAGATAGGCTGTGGGATAATCCCATGCCACCTAATGCACAAGAGCTTAAGGGTTTTTAGACAGCACTGCTATAAGTGGAGGCTATGGTTATGCCTCTAGAAAGATAAGTATACCTCCACGAAACGGGAAAACTATGTTTGTGTTTGGATTGCAGGAATGGATAGCATGTAGTCTTGGTAGTTTTAAGAATATTTAAGCCATATGTAGGGCTAAAAATAAATATGTACAATGGGCTGAAAAAGAGCTAAAGACATATGGTTTGATGGCTACAAATGAAGGTGTTTCAAGGATGTTTTTAGGGCTGGTTGATGTTGATACAGTGGCTGAAATTTTTGTAGAAATTAATGCTAAAAACATGACAAAAAAAGAGGTTATTTATGTTGACACTTTAGATCACTACAAGGAATTGGGCAATTAGTGACGCCGATTAGCAACGGCGGATATCGGCATCGCTATTGGCGTCGCAACTTGCGACGCAAATAGTGACGCCAATAGCGACGCCGTAGGAAAAAAAAGCGCGGCCGAAACCAGAGCGCCGTTTTCATTTTCATTTTTTCGCCTTTTGAGAGCGAGAGCTAGGGAGAGAGAGAAGGCTTTGTGAGAGAAGAAGAGGAAGAGACTTGCTGCCGCCGCCGCCGCCGCCGCCGCCGCCGCCGCCGTTGTTCGCGAAGGAGAGGAGGAGCCCTCGTTGCAAAGAGAAGCCGCCCACGCTCGCCATATCTCATTGGTGAGTCTCCTCTCTCTTTCTTTTGCTTGTTGAAGGTTTAAATCGTTCTCCTTTGCTTGTTTAGGAGAGGAAATGAAAGAGAATGAGAGGGAGAGGGAGAGAGAGGGAGAGAAAGAGAGGGAGAGGGAGAGGGAGAGAAAGAGAGGGAGAGTGCATTCTCTCTCTCTCTCTCCCTTTTGCTTGTTTAATGTTTAAATTACTTTCTTTTTTGCTTGTTTAGGAGAGGAAACGAGAGAGTAAGAGAGAAAGAGAGGGAGAGGGGAGAGGGAGAGGGAGAGGGAGAGGGAAAGAAAGAGAAAGAGAAAGAGAAAGAGAAATAGAGGGAGAGGGAGAGGAAGGGGGAGGAAATAAGAGAGGGAGAGAAAGAGAAAGAGAGGGAGAAGGAGGGAGAGTGCATTCTCTCTCTCCCTCTCCCTTTTGCTTGTTTGTCGTTTGAATCACTTTATTTTTTGCTTGTTTGGGAGAGGAAATGAGAGAGAAAGAGAGCGAGAGGGAGAGGAAGGGGAAGGAAATGAGAGAGGGATAGAAAGAGAAAGAGAGGGAGAGTGCATTGTATCTCTCCCTCTCCCTTTTGATTGGAGGATGTTTAAATCACTTTATTTTTTGCTTGTTTAGGAAATGAGAGAGAAAGAGAGATAGAGAGGGAGAGGGAGAAAAAGAGAAAGAGAGGGAGAGGGAGAGGGAGAGGGAGGGGGAGGGGAAGGAAATGAGAGAGGGAGAGAAAGAGAACGAGAGGGAGAGGGAGAGTGTGAGAGAAAGAGAGAAAGAGAGGGAGAGGGAGAGAAAGAGAGGGAGAGGGAGGGGAAGGAAATTTAAGATAATAGACTTATTGATAATGGTATGCAATGTGCTTTGCCATGGGCCACGTACTTCATTAAAATGAACCCAAAATTATTGTTATAGAAGAAAAAACCCTTAAATTGAGTATAGGATAATTTCTCTCAGGTCTTATGACTATGAGTAGAATTGATTGAAATAAATTTTATTACTATAGTTATAAAATTTCATAGATGGCGTGCATTAATTTTAAAATGGATTACTTATACTCAAAGCCGAGATTTAACAAATAATTATCTACCAGGACAAACAAATCGTTGAGCATGATACAAGGCCGAGATATAACATCGAAAAATCTCTCGACTACTATATACAATGCAAGGTTTATGGCAATCTTGCAACTTGACGTACATCTCCATAAAGCTATCCATTTAAGCCTCGTTTGCTGTAATGTAGATAAGATGGCAAATGAAGAAGGTCTTATTGTTCAAGACCGCGAGACGTATCTTAATCAACGTGTCCCATGTCCTTGCTCTCAATGCAAGTTGGCAATTAGACGAAAATGCCGATTTTCTATAGAACACGTACGACGATTTGGCGAGTTTCAATCTGAGATCATTGATCAGGCGATTGCGGATTTTCAGCAAACGGTAATTTGAAGTTAGCATTTTTCATGCATTGTACTCTCAAGCTAATTGAAAACCATACACAATAAGACTGGGTCTTATTGGCAAATTTTGTATCCAGGGGGGTGATGTCTCGACCCAAGGGGGAGTGCACCCTTTGCGGCCAATTAGAAGAGTTTCTGGACGTGCGATGGATGGATTGCAGGAGCCAATCGACCACTCGCAAGGCCCATCTATACCGTCAATGCCAGAGGAGACAGACAACCTTTTCGACTTGCCTACAATCTTGGAGTCTGAGATGGAGGCAATGATCGATGCATTGATTCCCATGGATGTTGAGACATCTGACCCGCTTGGAGAGGAAGCATCCATACCATTATATGATGGGTGCCGAGTATCTCGATTGAAGACATTGCTTGCACTCTTAAGTGTGCAAGCAAAATACGGTTGGAGCGATACGAGTGTGACTGAGTTATTCAGGTACCTTGCACACAGACTTCATTGTTTTTTTTTAAACAATATTATTGCAAACATTTGTGTTTTTTCAAGGTGTTTTATGATTTTTTTCAGGTTATTGAAATATCATATATTGCCACCTGCAAACACCATGCCTGAGTCTCGTGATAATGCACGACATGTTTTACGGAAGCTTGGCATGGACTATAATAACATCCATGCATGTATCAACGACTGCATATTGTTTCGAGATGAATACGAGACTATGGAGACCTGTCCAAAGTGTGGTGCTCACAGGTATCGACAGGACTTGCAAGGGCAGACCATCCCTCAAAAAGTTCTCAGACACTTTCCGCTCATCCCCCGCATAAACCCATGTTTCGCACGTCTGCCATGGCAAGCTTGACAACGTGGCATGTGCAGAATAGGTCCACGGATGGAGTTCAACGAATATTAGCAGATTCGCGCGCATGGAGCCACATTGACTCTACCTTCCCAGGCTTTGCGCGAGAGCCAAGGAATCTTGGGCTCGGTCTCGCCATGGATGGTGTGAACCCATTCGGTCTGCGCTCGACTTCTTACAGTGTGTGGCCTATAGTGCTTGTCAACTACAACATTTCTCCATGGCTTTCTATGAAGAAAGGACATCTTATCCTTAGCTTGCTCGTCCCGGGCCGCTACAAAGTAAAAAATATGGACGTGTATCTTCGTCCATTAGTCAATGAGCTTAAGATTTTGTGGGAGCAGGGGTCACGGTGCAAGATATGAGCAGGCGCGATGGTCGGCGGTCAGCCAACATTTGAGCCATTCTCATGTGGACGATGCATGACTTTCCGAGATTGGAAGAGTGCTCAGGTGAGCAGACCTTTGTTCTCGCTGGTAATATCTATATTTTATTTCATTCAATCAAGTATTCACTAGGTCATGGATCGCCTTGCAGGTCTCGTTACCTCAGGTTATCATGCATGTCCATTGTGTGGGCCACAGTTAGACTCCCGAAGGCCACGAACCATGAAGAAGATGGTATATCAAGGACACGCCGCTTTCTTGCCGGAGGATCATGAACTCAAGGAAGGTTTTCTTGGACGACCTCCAGCACGTATGAACGTTGCAAGCTGGTACGAGCTGAAAATGGTAAACCCGGAATCACATCCAAATGGAATGCGACGGTTCTCAGTTTTCTACGAGTTGCCATATTGGACCCACTTACAGGTCAACCACTTGTTGGATCCCATGAATATTTTCAAAAATGTGGGCAGCTTGCTATGGGACCACATCACAGGAAAGAGAGACACTATAGGGTCACGAATGGATTTAAAGGAGGTAGGTAAGATGGAGGCGCTTTGGCCGCAGTGGAGTGCTGAAGGGGGAGTGCAGCTTCCTCGCGCTCACTAGGTTTTGTCTACCAAAGAAGAGCGCATTGTGAAGCAAGTAATCAAGTCTATCCGCACTCCGATGGGTATGATGCGTTCTCTCAGGTCCGCATTTTCTAAAGATGACCAAATGTCTGGGCTAAAATCCCATGATTGGCATAAGATATCCAGCGAAGGGACAGAGGTCTCAATGGAGGAGTGGGAGTTCTCGAGGGGATGTAGTCCAAAGGTAATGAGGGGTTTAGAATGTGTCATATCTAAATTTGCTTGCTACATCTAATTTGAGTATTTCAATGTGCAGTACAAAATATATAGTGCAGCATGGTCACGCGGACGGCATTTTCGGGTGGAGCATATTGACCAAATGCGCTCCACAATGGACTGTGGTGTCATGTCAAGGTTTGAGCAATGGATCCGAACACGGTTGTGGATGAGATGGAGTATTTTGAGAACTTGCAAAGTATTATTACGGTGGATTACCGTAGCTTCTCCATGATACTATTCGATGTGCAGTGGTTCAAAGTGGTACTTGGAGGAGCAGGAGCAACAGTTCGACGAGGTCCATCTGGATTTCTCGAAATAGATTCCGAAAAAAAATGGATGGATTTGCGCGACACCTTTGTGTTGCCGGCCCATTGTGAACAGGTACAAATAGTCATTTGCTTGCTAATTGTAATACGACATGGTTTATGTCACAATGGTTTGAAGTCACTTTGTAAGTGTTTGTGAACAGATAATCTTCTATCCAAACCCTCGATAACCTCGATGGTGGTATGTTATACCTTCAACTCCTCGAGGTGCGAGAGTATATGATCAAAGCGATGTTCCAGGCATAGATGAAGAAAATATGCAAATAGAGGGATCGAAATTACAAGGGGTGGAGGCCACCGCAAGCTTGGAGCCCGCATCGGCTAACAATGATGGAAATACAGAAGTCATAGAATTTTTTGAGAACGAGGCAGACTCGTTCTTTTGTGGTGACATGTCTATCGACCTTCCAGTGTATGCAGAGTTGTGTCAGAGATTAACATGGGACCATAGAATACTTCATTCTTGGAGAATTGTATTACTCAATTCGTTGTTTAGATCTTCCATAAAGGTAGATAAGATATGCATTTTGAGAGGGATTTTTCAAAAATGATTTATATTAATGTGCTTTTATAGTTTAAATTGATTATTCTAACATCATTTTTTATCTGTACAGGTATCGACATTTTCAGGATGAGTCGAGGGATGAGCGATGAGGAGTTTCAGAACATGATGGCACGCATGTCTCTAGATCAGCTCGCGAGATTTAGAGAGATAGCAGATCAGGAGCTGTCTCGTTCTTCGTCAGGGCGCTCTGCTAAATCAACTTCAGCTAGATCAGCTTCAACGCGATCGGATGCTTCAGCTTCGAGCAGACGATCTCGACGCTCGCGACTTGGGCCAGAGGGAGGGACTGCGACTGCAGGAGGATCAGGGGGGTGCTGCTGTGGAGACACAGACGCGGTGTCTCCGTCTTATCGTTCACCTGGAGCTGCGTCACCTCCAGGATTTGTCACACCTGTGGGGACGTCCACTCCAGTTACTCCGGCTTTTTCGCAGCCGTCGGCAGATGGCACGCCTTTTGGTGGCACTCCTTTTGGTGGCACCCCCTTTTGTGGCACCCCCTTTGGTGGCACCCCTTTGAGTGGCACTTCGAGAGAGGGTACCCCCGTCGGTACACCGGATGTACAGGGGTCTCCTGGATATGCCCAGGAGCGTGGACGGAGATGGGAGAGGGCCCATCTTAGGCATACTCGTAGGGATTATGGATACCTAGTGGATGGCAGGTCAAGAGCCATCATCATGAATGATGAGGGGAGGAGGGTGATGGCTCGCATGAGGGAGTTGTGCCAACAAGTTTTTCGGCACAACGTCCTGGATCATTGGAGGAACATACCGGAGGGGAGCAAGGACTACATAGTAGCATCCTTGCACAAGGAGTTCCCGGTGCCAGCCGCAGTGGATAGATTCTCTACGGGCTGGATGATGGAGTGCATGCGTGCATACATGTCACATAGACGATCCGACGTATGCAAGGCAATCAAGAGTGGGGCTCCAAAGCCCGAGTGGTTAGATGCAGACGACTGGCGTCGACTGAGGGAGGAGGCTAGAAATTCACCAGGACGTTGGAGTCAGCAGTAGCGGGAGGCGGCGAGGGCACGAATCGAGGCCGGATCGGTACATCATCTTGGGAGTGGCGGCCACAGGACATATTTGGAGGACTTTGTAAGTTTCTCTTTTGTTTTTCTTATTTGTTTTTTTGAGATATTCTTTGTACTGACAATCATGTTTCTAACAGTTAGCATTTTGTTTTCTTTGCAGCACTCCGTTACAAATCGCGATCCGCAAGGCCTTGAGACTCGATATGCAGAGAGGCATGGTTTCAAGGCATTGATCGACCGATTGTATAGACGCGGCGGCCTTGTAAGTCACTCATCTTTCTTGTCCCTAGTTACCATGAGATATTTGAATGCATTATTGTATGGTGGATTGATATGTTGTTTCTTTTTCTGCAGAATCCGTTTGATGCTCCTTTGCAGCGGGACGAGCTTTCGGGGAACGAGGATTTGTAGCTCGCCCTTGGATCCTTAGAGCTCACACATCTTTAGTTTTTAGTCGCCCGATCTATATAGACATTTTCTATGTATTAGTGATATCCTTTCATGATTGTACCAATCGCATTTTATGCGATATCATGTATTTATTTCATGTATCAGTTTTATGATTTCAGTATACATTCTTTTTGTTTGCAAACCCTTTGTATGCAGCAGTGCATAAACTATTTTGTATGGCTCTCATACAGCACACAGTGCTATATGTGGCAGGGCAGCTTGCTGCCCTGCCACAAAATTTTTTTTCTCTGTTACCGTCGCTATTTGCGTCGCAAATTTACTGCACGCATCGCTATTGGCGTCGCTATGAGCATCGCAAATTCTCTGAAACCATCGCTATATGCGTCGCAATAATTGCGACGCACATAGCGACGCATATAGCGACGATTCTATGGCGTCGTCAATAACGACGCTTTTTGCGACGACGGGGAAAAATTTTGTTGTTTGTATTTTCGTCGCTTTAAATGTCGCTATAAGGTCTATATCTTGTAGTGGATATGTATGAAGTCATTCAAGAGTTTGTTGAGAGTGAACATGAGAATATGGAAGAAGAAGAGGTAGAAGATGAAGACATTGACATGGTAGAGGATACTTCTTCTGACATTACAGATCCATAAGACTTTGGCACATGCCAGAGGATGTCCAGGTTAAGAGGGGGTGGATGTCATGCTGTTACGTGTATGCAGTGTGAAAAACTCTAGAATGCATCATCATTCGGCTTTCTTATTGATCTAGAGAGCTAAAGCCATACTAGCCATTAATGTTAGTGTCCCTAGTGTGGATGGTTCAAAAATACTAGAGTTTTTGTGTAAGTTTAGTCTATTTTTGATATTTTAGATATTATTTCTTGTAAATATCCAAAATCTGTAGACAACTTCTAGAATAGTATGACATGTAAAAGAAAGCAAGTACCTTTCAACCACCATTTTTGGGGGATTTTTTGTAAAAAGAAACGATGGCATCAAGATGGATATGTGTGGCAGGGAGATCATAGCTTAGCTTTGTTATATGATGCACACCACAATCAAATATTGTTTCATGTTCTTCAAGTAAAAAAAACCAGGCTTGTTAGTGAAGATTATAAAGACTATATATAAGAGATTCGTGACTCTTAAGAATAAAAGGCTTGCAAATAGATGGAAAAATACAATGATGCCAATCACCATAGGTAAAAGCTCATTATTGATGTGGCATGTATATATCCACAAGAAAATGATAGAGAAAAGACTTCCCCACTAGAGAAGTCTACTATTGCTTAGAGGTAGAGTGGAAGAAAGAGAAGAGGGGTATAATGGAAGGGATTACCAATCAATAATAGAAAGATATGTGCCACATCCAGATAAAACAATACGGGAGTTTACACTTTGGATCAAGAGAACTAGTATATTGAAAGGATGGTCTTGTAATGATAATCACTTCGATTCATAAAGCTTATGCATTTCTAATATTACACTACAAGATATAGATCTTATACTGACGTTTAAAGTGACGAAAATACAAACAACAAAATTTGCCCCCATCGTTGCAAAAAGCGTCGTTATTGATGACTCCATAGAAACGTCGCTATTGGTGTCGCTATATGCGTCGCATTTGCGATGCATATAGCGATGCATATAGTGACGCAACTAGTAAATTTGCGACGCACATAGCGAGGCCAATAGTGACGCGAACAGTAAATTTGCGACGCAAATAGCGACAATAACAGGAGAAAAAATATTTTGTGGCAGGGCAGCGAGCCATACAAAATAGTTTCTGCACTACTGCATACAAAGCACTTGCAAACAAAAAGAATGTATACTGAAATCATAAAACTGATACATGAAATAAATACATGATCGCATAAAATGCGATTGGTACAATCATGAAAGGATATCACTAATACATAGAAAATGTCTACATAGATCACGTGACTAAAAACTAAAGGTGTGTGAGCTCCAAGGATCCAAGGGCGAGCTATAAATCCTCGTCCCCCGAAAGCTCGTCCCGCCGCAAAGGAGCATCGAACGGATTCTGCAGAAAAAGAAACAACATATCAATCCACCATACAATAATGCATTCAAATATCTCATGGTAACTACGGACAAGAAAGATGAGTGACTTACAGGGTCGCCGCGTCTATACAATCGGTCGATCAATGCCCTGAAACCGTGCCTCTCTGCATATCGAGTCTCAAGGCCTTGCGGATCGCGATTTGTAATGGAGTGCTGCAAAGAAAACAAAATGCTAACTGTTAGAAACATGATTGTCAATACAAAGAATATTTCAAAAAAACAAACAAGCAAAACAAAAGAGAAACTTACAAAGTCCTCCAAATATGTCCTGTGGCTGCCACTCCCAAGATGATGGACCACTCTGGCGTCGAGTCGTGCGCTCGCCGCCTCCCACTCCTGTTGACTTCAACGTCCTGGCGAATCTGTAGCCTACTCCCTCAGTCGACGCCAGTCGTCTGCATCTAACCACTCGGGCTTTGCAGTCCCACTCTTGATTGCCTTGCGTGCGTCGGATCGTCTATGTGACATGTTTGCACGCATGCAATCCATCATGCAGCCCTTAGAGAATCTATCTACTGCGGTTGGCACCGGAAACTCCTCGTGCAAGGATGCTACTATGTAGTCCTTGCTCCCCTCCGGTATGTTCTTCCAATGATCCAGGACGTTATGCCGAAAAACTTGTTGGCACAACTCTCTCATGCGAGCCATCACCCTCCTCCCCTCATCATTCATGATGATGGCTCCTGACCTACTATCAACCAGGTATCCATAACCCCTAGGAGTCTGCCTAAGATGGGTCCTCTCCCACCTCCGTCCACGCTCCTGGGCATATCCACGAGACCCTTGTACATCCGGTGTATCGATGGGGGTAACCTCTCTCGGAGTGCCACTCAAAGGGGTGCCACCTGCTGACGGCTGTGCAAAAGTCGGAGTAACTGGAGTAGACATCCCCACAGGTGTGACAAATCCTAGAGGTGATGCAGCTCCAACTGAACGACGAGACGGAGACACCACATCCGTGTCTCCACAGTAGCACCCCCTGATCTCGATGTAATCCCTCCCTCTGGCCCAAGTCGTGAGCGTCGAGATCGTCTGCTCAAAGCTGAAGCATCTGATCGCGCTGAAGCAGATCTAGAAGAGCGCCCTGACGAAGAACGAGACAGCTCCTGGTCTACCATCTCTTTGAATCTCGCGAGCTGGTCTGGAGACATGCGTGCCATCATGTCCTGAAACTCCTCATCGCTCATCCCTCGACTCATCCTGAAAATGTGATCTGCACAGATTAAAAATGGTGTTAGAATAATCAATTTAAACTATACAAAGCATAGTAATATCAATCATTTTTGAAAAATCCCTCTTAAAATGCATATCTTATCTACCTTTATGAAAGATCTAAACAACGAATTGAGTAATACAATTCTCCAAGAATGAATTATTCTATGGTCCCATGTTAATCTCTTGACACAACTCTGCATACACTGGAAGGTCGATAGACATGTCACCACAAAAGAACGAGTCTGCCTCGTTCTCAAAAAATTCTTGGACTACTGTATTTCTATCATTGTTAGCCGATGCGGGCTCCAAGCTTGCGGTGGCCTCCACCCCTTGTAATATCGACCCCTCTATTTGCATATTATCTTCATCTATGCCCGAAACATCGCTTTGATCATATAATCTCGCACTTCGAGGAGTTGAATGTATAACATACCACCATCGAGGTTGTCGGGGGTTTGGATAGAAGATTACCTGTTCACAAACACGTACAAAGCGAGTTCAAACTATTGTGACATAAACCATGTCGTATTACAATTAGCAAGCAAATGACTCTATGCACCTGTTCACAATGGGCCGGCAATACAAAGGTGTCGCGCAAATCCATCCATTTTTTTTCGGAATCTATTTCGAGAAATCCAGATGGACCTCGTCGAACTGTTGCTCTAGCTCCTCCAAGTACCACTTTGAACCACTGCACATCGAATAGTATCATGGAGAAGCTATGGTAATCCACTGTAATAATACTTTGCAAGTTCCCAAAATACTCCATCTCATCCACAACCGTGTTCGGATCCGTTGCTCGTCGCCGGCTCTCTTGCTCAAACCTTGCCATGACACCACAGTCCATTGTGAAGCACATTTTGTCAATACGCTCCACGCGAATATGCCGTCCGCGCGACCACACTGCACTATATATTTTGTACTGTACATTGAAACACTCAAATTAGATGTCGCATATAAAATTTAGATACGACATATTCTAAACCCCTCATCACCTTTGGACTACATCCCCTCGAGAACTCCCACTCCTCCATTGAGACCTCTGTCCCTTCGTTGGATGCTGCGATCAAGGCTCCATGCAACCATCGTGTTGACATAAACCGTGGCATCTCCTCCATGCCTTCGGGATATCGAATCGGTCGATGACACGTACTGCGTTGGAATTCAGCTAGCGCTTCCTCTCGATCTTGCCTTGCAATCTGGTACTTGGCGAGCCACGTCTCCATGGAGGCATGGTGCAATATACAAAAGCGATTCACATTCTCTTCCATTGAGGCATCCATTCTTTTTTCCATCCCATTTCCAACCACTACATCTCTAGTCAGTCTATCATCGTCCTTCAGCGTCCATAGCATTTCATTGTCTGGTTCCACCGTTGGTAGCCATTGTGAGATATGCACTAATGCCTCTGACACCAACCAATCTTCCGCCATGCTACCTTCTGGACGAGCTCGTTGTCGCATAAAACCTTTCAGGGTTTTCATGAAGCGCTCCAGGAAGAACATCCATCGCATATGGACAGGTCCAACAATCTCCACTTCGCCCACAAGATGCACAAGAAGGTGAACTTGTATCATGAGCATGCTAGTGGGCAGGTATTTCTCAAAGAGACAGACCCTCTCCACTGCTCCCCGCCTTGCGGATTCAATAGAGGACATCTTAATCTCTTTCTGTGAGATCCATTGCACCAAAGTCGCCAACTTGTAAATGGCCCTGCGAATTTCTGGAGTAAGGCATCCTACGATCGCGATCGGTAGGACAAACTACCACAAATGAGAAAGCATTATGAATAATGACAACTTTTCAAATTGCAAAATGCCCACGCTAATTACAATCCATTCTATTCACAAACCTGACATATCTTATGCCAATCATGGGATTTTAGCCCCGATAATTGGTCATCTTTAGAAAATGCAGACCTGAGAGAACGCATCATACCCGTCGAAGTGCGGATAGACTTGATTACTTGCTTCACAATGCGCTCTTCTTTGGTGGACAAAACCCAAGGAGCGCGAGTAAGCTGCACTCCCCCTTCAGCACTCGACTGCGGCCAAAGCACCTCCATCTTACCTACCTCCTTCAAATCCATTCGTGACCCTATAGTGTCTCTCTTTCCTGTGATGAAGTCCCATAGCAAGCTGCCCACATTCTTGAAAATATGCATGGGATCCAACAAGTAGTTGACCTGTAAGTGGGTCCAATATGGCAACTCGTAGAAAACTGAGAACCGTCGCATTCCATTTGGATGTGATTCCGGGTTTACCATTTTCAGCTCGTACCAGCTTGTAGCGTTCATACGTGTTGGAGGTCGTCCAAGAAAACCTTCCCTGAGTTCATGATCCTCCGGTAAGAAAGCGGCGTGTCCTTGATATATCATCTTCTTCATGGTTCGTGACCTTCGAGAGTCTAACTGTGGCCCACCCAATGGACATGCATGATAACCTGAGGTAACCAGACCTGTAAGGCGAGCCACAACCTAGTGAATACTTGATTGAATGAAATAAAATATAGATATTACCAGCGAGAACGGAGGTCTGCTCACCTCAGCACTCTCCCAATCCCGGAAAGTCATGCATCATCCACATGAGAATGGCTCGAATGTTGGCTGACCGCCGACCATCGCGCCTGCTCATATCTTGCACAGTGACCCCCTCCTTCCACAAAATCTTAAGCTCATCGACTAATGGACGAAGATACACGTCTATATTTTTTACTTTGTAGCGGCCCGGGACGAGCAAGCTAAGGATGAGATGTTCTTTCTTCGTAGAAAGCCATGGAGGGATGTTGTAGTTGACAAGCACTATAGGCCACACACTGTAAGAAGTGGAGCGCAGACCGAATGGGCCTTGCGAGTGGTGGATTGGCTCCTGCAATCCATCCATCGCACATCCACGAACTCTTCTAATTGGCCGCAAAGGGTGCACTCCCCCTTGGGTCGAGACATCACCCCCCTGGATAGAAAATTTGCCAACAAGACCCAATCTTATTGTGTATGGTTTTCAATTAGCTTGCGAGTACAATGCATGATTAATATTAACTTCAAATTACCGTTTGCTGAAAATCCGCAATCGCCTGATCAATGATCTCAGATTGAAACTCGCCAAATTGTCGTACGTGTTCTATAGACAATCGGCATTTTCGTCTAATTGCCAACTTGCATTGAGAGCAAGGACATGGGACACGCTGATTAAGATACGTCTCGCGATCTTGAACAATAAGACCTTCGTTTTTCATCTTATCTACATTACAACAAACGAGGCTTAAATGGATAGCTTTATGGAGATGTACGTCAAGTTGCAAGTTGACCATAAATCTTGCATTGTACATAGTAGTTGAGAGATTTTTTGATGTTATATCTTGGCCTTGTATCATGTTCAAGGATTTGTTTGTCCCGGTAGATAATTATTCATTATTGTAAAAAACTGCACTGGAGGGCTTTGAGTATAAGTAATCCATTTATGAGCATCATTGAGGATCTCTTAGTCTAATAATAAATCAGTCTCAACAAAAAGTATCTTAGAAATGTGGTTTTTTTGTCCTAGGATCGCGTATTAAAATTAATGCCATCTATGAAATTTATCAACTATAGTAATAAAATTTATTTCAATCAATTCTACTCGTAGTCATAAGACCTGAGAGAAAATATCCTATACTCAATTTAAGGGATTCTTCTTCTATAACAATACTTTTGGGTTCATTTTGATGAAGTACCGTAATGATCATTAGCTAGGATATCATTTTCTTTTAGTCCTTCCGTCGACTAGTTGGCATGATTTCTAATTTGTTATGCCTATAAAGTTAATACAAAAACAATGAATTATGCATATCACAATTAGGTCCCCTACTTGGACATTATGAAGGACATGACCAATTTTAAGCCATCTTAAAGAGTCACCAATGTACGTGGCCCATGGCAAAGCACATTGCATACCATTATCGATAAGTCTATTGTCGTGCATCTTAAATCTCCGAATTAGACCTATTAAACGGTATGACTAATTTTTAGCCCCCTTAAGGAGTCGATGTAATGGTACCCATAAAAAAAGTAAAGTGGATACCATTACCATAATCATGGATATGCTATAATTCCAATATATGTTATCTTTCTCTTTCTCTCCCTCTCCCTCCCTCTCTTTCTCTTTCTCTCGTATTTCCTCTCCCTCTCACAATATATCTTAACACTCTCCAAAAGCAAAAGGGAGAGGGAGAGAGAGAATGCACTCTCCCTCCCTCTCCCTCTCCCTCTCGCTCTCTTTCTCTTTCTCTCCCTCTCTCATTTCCTTCCCCTTCCTCTCCCTCTCCCTCTCCCTCTCTTTCTCTCTCATTTCCTCTCCTAAACAAGCAAAAAAGAAAGTGATTCAAACATTAAACAAGCAAGAGGGAGAGTGAGAGAGAGAATGCACTCTCCCTCCCTCTCCCTCTCTTTCTCTCCCTCTCTTTCTCTCTTTCTCTCTCATTTCCTAAACAAGCAAAAAATAAAGTGATTTAAACATTAAACAAGCAAAAGGGAGAGGGAGAGAGACAATGCACTCTCCCTCTCTTTCTCTCTCTCCCTCTCTCATTTCCTTTCCCTCCCTCTCCCTCTCCCTCTCTTTCTCTCCCTCTCTTTCTCTCTCATGTCCTCTCCTAAACAAGCAAAAAATAAAGTGATTTAAACATTAAACAAGGAAAAGGGAGAGGGAGAGAGGGAATGCACTCTCCCTCCCTCTCCCTCTCTTTCTCTTTCTCTCCCTCTCTCATTTCCTCCCCCTCCCTCTCCTTCTCCCTCTCCATCTCTTTCTCTTTCTCTTTCTCTTTCTCTTTCTCTTTCTCCCTCTCTTATACTCTTACTCTCTCGTTTCCTCTCCTAAACAAGCAAAAAAGAAAGTGATTTAAACATTAAACAAGCAAAAGGGAGAGGGAGAGAGAGAATGCACTCTCCCTCTCCCTCCCTCTCCCTCTCTTTCTCTTTCTCTCCCTCTCTCATTTCCTCCCCCTCCCTTTCCCTCTCCCTCTCTTTCTCTTTCTCTCCCTCTCTCTCCCTCTCCCTCTCTTTCTCTCTCATTTCCTCTCCTAAACAAGCAAAAGAGAGTGATTTAAACCTTAAACAAGCAAAAGAAAGAGAGAGGGAGACTTACCGATGAGATATGGCGAGCGTGGGGCGGCTCCTCTTTGCGATGAAGGCTCCTCCTCTCCTTCGCGAACAACGGTGGCAGCGGCGGCGGCGGCGGCGGCGGCAAGTCTTCTTCCTCTCATTCTCTCACGACGGTCGCTCTCTCCCTCGCTCTCGCTCTCAAAACTCACAAGCTGCAAACGCGAAATGAAAACCGCGCTCGGTTTCGGCCGCTTTTTTTCCCTATGGAACGTCACTATTTGCGCAAATAGCGACGCCGCTATCCGCCGTCGCTACTAGCTCAAATCCTTGTAGTGTTACTTACATTTTCTAGTACATATAGATGTTATTTTATATGTGAATGTCCGTTGAAATGTGACTGTACTTGGAAAGAAACAACTCATTTTAAAACAATAATATTTAAAAGTTAGTCAATTTCCATGGGGGCAAAACTCCTTTGAAGATCCACCTTGAAAAATGAAGGCAAACTTGAAGACTTTTGAAAAGCCATTACCAGTGCTCACAGAGACCCATCCTTTAGTGTATTTTTTCGAGGTAAGATTCTAAAAAAACTGGTTAAAATTGAAACTTGTTTTTATGAATAGCGGCTAACGTTTTAGCATTTTAGTTATAAAACTGACTATTTCCCTCTCAAAATCTGCTAGGGTTAACCTACTTCTATTTTCCATTGGAATGGAAAAAAGTTTTTCATGAGCACTGCCCCTTACCCAGCCCATAAAAATGGGACGATTACTGTGAACATTGCGCAGATGACGCTTCAAACGACCAACCGAAACACTGAATATATTGGAAGAGTACCTTTTTGAGAGAGGGTCGGTGTTTACGGATTAGAGGGACTAGAAAAGGGGCTTTTAGTAATCTCATTACCGCGCCCAGTAAGGACAACGAGATGGCGTCAAAGTCGAGGACTCCTGTGAGCGGTGGCAAGCTGCATGTGTACGCTTCTGCCTGTCTGGCTGTGGACATAACGGTGACAGTGCTGACGATAGTACAGCTGGCCTTGGCGCAGCAGGAACCCTCCTCAGTAAGTAGCCTCAAGATTTGGTTGTCGTTTGCGTTTAATATGATGTTCGTCATGCCTGTCTTGATTTAGTTAAGGCAGCTACGATAGGTAGTGCAGGCCGCTCAATTCGTTTTGTTGTTGTGGAATTAGTTATTAACCAACGCTTGCATAATACAGTAGTTGCTATCGTGATATTGGTGTGCCGACGTGTGTATGTTAATAATTCTTACTTCTCATGTGTCTTCTTAACCCTAAGTTATCATGAACATGAACATGAATGACGTTGCTCCTGTACGTGCATATCATATGATGTACGATGTTGTGGTGTTAGACATATGCGGTAGTTGGGTATGAATCATGATGATGTACATTAATACAGCTGCAGGAGGACCTGCATACCAAATGCCATCCCGAGATAATGACGAACTTTACAAAATCGTGTACCGATCTGGCGCTGGTGTGGAAAGACGGTGACGTGGGGATGACAGCATCGTGCGCCGGCGGCAACGGGGCGGCCATCCACCTGGACAGGAGGGTGGCCAACCTTCACGGTGTGCTTCAATGCGGGATCGTTTGCCAGTATCGTACGTGTCCCCTCTGCCCAACGGACCCAAGAAGAAACCGCAGTTGTCACTTCTCTAAGACGTGCATCAACATTACTCTTTTGCCCAACGGTTTCCTCACGGCTAACTGCGTGGGTGATCACGCTCGTCTCTTCCCGAACAACATTAGCGTTGTTGACCTCAACGAATGCATTGGTAACAACAACGGCCAACTCCTGTGGAACGCATGCAATTTGCAGACATACCTCGATTAGCTAGCCAACCAACCGAAGAAAATGACATTTTAGTGTATTTGTATCGGTTGGAACTGTAGAATACCTGTTGGAAATTTGCTATGCCCTTCGAAATACTAGCAGATTCTTGAAGTATTTTAGCTATGAATGATCAGTCTCTTAAGGATTCGACTCTACTTAGATCTTTTCTTTTTTGATGTTTTCCTCATGCTTTCTGTTTCTTGTATCCCAAAATGTCATATATGTAAACAAGCAAATTAGACTTATAGCCATTGATTGATAAGCTCAGTTCGACCATCCATTTCAGCATAAGTGATACAGCTTGGAGTCAAGATAATACCCATGGAATCAAATAAACTCCCAAAATCTTCCATGCATTTGATATATCTATCGGATATAATCTATTATGGGAGTCTATAAAGCTTAAATGCTTATTCCTTAGTGTGCAGTCAGGTATGTGTTTTATCTGAAAATTTAAACTATGCATATAGATACTCAAATAGTTCTAAATGTCATTGCCAAGCATGCTCGATAGATCATTATTATTGGAATCCGTTTTTTATGATCAACAATAAATCCTTATGTTGCTAAAATGAAAAGACTTAAGACTAGATCCCAAAGTAACCACAAGGAAATTTTAATCATTCCGTATATAGGAAATTTTGTGAAATATAAGTAATTCTCAAAAAAAATTCTATGTAAATTCGTATGTATTTTTTATATATATCTAGTGAATTACATTCCCAACCTCTTGTAATAGGAAATTATAGCTCAATGTAGAGAATTTCCTACATTCTTTTGAAATTCCCTATTTAAGAGAAAACATGAATGTTATTCCTAATTCCCTACTTCTAATAGTAGGGAATTATAGGCCAACATAGAGAATTCTTAGATACTCTCAAAAATCCCTAGATAAGAGAATGTAATCATTCCATTCCCCACTTTTGACAAATGTGTGTCATGAAAGTCACACGAGCATAGATCTCTAATGAGCTGATCATGACCTTGTTGAGGTTAAGAAGCCAATGTGTAAAAGTGGAAATGATCCATAGAGTGTGTAAAAGAGAACCTAGAGTGAACCAATGAAGAGGATAAAAGTTAATTTTAAAAGATAAAGGAGGTAAAACTTAGAGGGATACCTTAGTCTAGTCTAGAGCATAGAAGCAAACTCATTCAAAACAAGATGAGTATAAAAAACAAGATATAAGGTGCCTTGATCATTGAGAAACATAACATGCAAGTAGAAAGAGACTTTTTAAGATGGTGTCTTTGTTGGTGGGTTGAGGTCTAAACCTAGGGTTTTTGACCAAGACAGTTTATTATTAGTTGCATAATCATTTAGAGCCCAAAGCTCATTAATTCCTATTCTTCTTAGTCGCTTTTCAGGATATTTTACCTTGGATAATAGGACAACCATCCATAAATTGGTGCCCCATTCAAGACCTTCTTGGTATTAGGGTTGAGTTATCATTCCATAAATTGGTGTCATGTGATGTGTAGGGTCACACACACACATCTCTGTGTGTGTATACTTTTATGCATGTGTGTGCATCTATACATATGCATGTATATCTACATGTGTGTGTTTTGGTGTTCCTTGTGCATGCACATTTGCATTTTTATGTGTATTTATGTGTTAGTTTCTCTCAATTGCATGAGGTTTATATGTGCATTTGTGAGAACTTTGACTTGCAAGATCAAATCTATATTAGAGACACACATATACCCATACCTAGAAAGAGAAAGGGTCATAATGAACCGAGACTCCATTGCAAGTATAGAGAGATAGGATATCTTATCTCACTCTTAGCAAGATTAAGACTTCATAGAGGCTTGCTAGGGTAAGGGGGACTAGTATAGTGGCACGCAACTCCTCCCCTTCGATCTTAGTCATCAAGTGTGCGTGTAGAAAATTCCATCTCTAAGGCCCTTCAATTCCTAGAATCAACTGTCCAAAAGAAATTTGAGGTGCTCAATGCCCCTCTTAATGAAGATTGAAGCTCTTGAATGGATTCACATTCATTAAAAAATTTCCCATAGAAGGAAGAAAAACATGCACAACTAAAGAGACTAGATGTGTGGCAATTTGAGATTGGAGAGTGCTTAGCCTCCTCCAATGGATGATTGGCTTTTGTTCTCCTACTAGGCCACAAGTGTGTGAAATCTGGGTGACCACTTGATATAATTAAGGGGGTGGCCCCCTTACCCTAGTTTACTTCAAAATGGGATCTAACCAATATGGGAGCCATTGCTTTTGGGGACTGGAGGGTGAGTCAAGTGTGCAACCTCCCATCTTGGCTTGGCCTTGCTCTAGTTTCTTCATTCTCTTGCCAAGAAGCAATCACTCTCGCTTGCATAATGATGGTTTTCACATCTTGTGGTTTCCATTCACACATTGAACTTATAGGGTTTTCGGCTCAACCAACCATAAAGCCATTGTTGTCTGCACAAAGATGGCTATTAGGTCCTGTGTTGGCTACCTAGACATTGAAACTCATGGATTTTATCTCTGCTGAAACTTGTGATCTTCTCAGTAACCTTGATCTACTATAAGATTTAGCCTCCTATGCTTCCCTCTTGTAGCATTGCGGGGATTAGAAGGCCTTGTCTAATGCAAAGCACATCCATCATCATATGGTTCAAAATGATTTAGCAGAGGACACATACTTCGCTTTTGACATAGATTTATGGCAAGTGTGGTACAGTCAAACATGCATTGGATCTGTTTATCGATATGCTTGAAATAGATACCTTTCTCATGGAACTTCATCATCACGGCATGTATGTAGCATGAGAAGCACTAGGTGTATCTTCACTTGTTTGATTAGATGTTTCAAGAGAGAGTTGTGAAGGACAAATGCATGTATGTGTGTGCTCTCTCTACATGTGGTGGCTCAAAAAAATTATTCAAAGGGAAGAAAATACATGCCTAGATTGTTAATAGCAAGTATGAGATTGACATTGGTATATGTAGTGGCATTGTCAACATTGCACAATGTGGGAGCCTAAATTATGTAGAGTGGGTTTTTTTGAGATGTATGAATGGGATATGGTCTCTTCGAATACAATGTTGACTACTTATTCCCATCATGGTCAGGGCATTCAAACAATAAAACTTCTTGCTCAAATTCAACAATAAGGAATACTTCCAAATACCAATGGCATTGACACTGGTATATGCAGTGGCATTGTTAATAGGAAGTATGAGATTGACACTAGTATATGCAGTGGTATATACCAGTGGCATTGACACTGGTATATGTAGTGGAATTGTCAACATGTATGCACAATGTGGGAGCCTAAATTATGTAGAGTGGGTTTTTCTTAGATGTATGAATGGGATATGGTCTCTTGGAATGCAATGTTGACTACTTATTCCCATCATGGTTAGGGCATTCAAGCAATAAAACTTCTTGCTCAAATGCAACAATAAGAAATACTTCCAAATAAGGTCATGCTAATTATTAACAACCTTGATGCATGCTCTAGCCTGGCTAATTTACAAGCTCAAAGGCACATCCACATGCATGCTTTAAGTAATAATTGGAAATTAGATAAAGAATTAGGAAATTCTCTTTTAGATATGTATGGAAAATGTTTTTTCCGAACTGAGGCATATGATAAATTTGAGTAGCTATCCATGCAGAATGTAATTTCATGGAAATCTATGATTTCTTCATGTGCCAAGCATGGAGAGCCAGATCAAGCCTTCCAACTTTTTAGAAAAATGCATGAGGAGGGAGTTCTTCCAAGAAAGGTTACTTTTACCACAATTCTATCTTCTTGTCGTAACCATGGACACTTGGCTACAAGTGAACAAATACATGTTCACATAGAAACTACATGGAGATGCCATGGTAGCTAGTGCTTTGGTAAGCATTTATGAGAGGTGGGGCAATGTGGATGATACTTGGACAACATTCAAAAGAGCACATGCATGTGACTTAGTGCTTTGGAATTCTATGATTATGGTTTGTGCTCAACATGAGTTATGTATGTCAAGAGGTCATTCAACTTTTGCATTAAATGCACTAGAAAAGCTTAGTTCCAAACTCGATTACACTTATAGGTGTCCTTGCCGCACTTACCAAGCAAACAAGCATTGTTGAAGGCTAGACGGTACATGCTTGCATTATTATTGAGAGTAGACTTGTGGTAGATCTAATTATGACTAATTCCCTTTTTAGTATGTAGGAAGGTGTCGTAGTCGAGAGGATGTGTGGAGCATGTTTAGTTGTATGATTGAGTGAGATGTGGTTTCATGGAATACAATAATGCTTTCTGATGGAGTTGTCCCAGATAAGGCTTCTTTTATTTCATTGCTTAAGGCCTATGCTAAAGTACTTTCTATGGAGGACTTATTCCAGAATAGAACAATGAATTTTAAGCCTCTACTTGATTTTGAAGAGATTGATGTAGTCAAACATGGAAATTTTAAAGTAATTGAGATTACTGAGAATGTTTTTAATGGATTAAATGAGCAGCATGACACAGGTGTGTGGAATTCTATGCTTGCAATGTATGCTTCTTAATTTTTAGTTGTAAGGATAAATATAGTTATTGGTAGTTTGTTTAATGAGTATAGTTTATCTCAAATTCTATCAATCACAACTATGTGTATCATGCTGTAGATGGTGATATTGATCACTACTAATAGTTGAATTCTTATGCTCTTTCTCCAATCAATCATAGCTATGTCTATCATGCTTTAGATGGTGATATTAGTCCTTTCAAACAATACTAATAGTCGTATTCTTATGCTCTTTCTCTAATCTCACTGGAATAAATACATCATTTAGAACATTCTTACTAATCTACAATTTTAAAAGTCTCTAGTTACAAGTAGGTATTTCATGTTGCTAGTGATGAACCTTCTTATGTATACTATATCATGCTTTAAATGGTGATATTGGTACTATAATTTGTTTGACTTACTCATGGTCAAATTCTTATGCTCTTTCTTTGAGCTCACTAAAATCAATACATCATTTAGTACTTGCTTATTGATCTATAATTTTAAAAGTATTCAGTTACAAGTATGTGTCTCATGTTGTAAGTGCTAAATCTTCTTATGCATGCCAATGTTTGAAGCTTTAGTGGGATTGCAACACTCTTGCAACATTTCGAAATTGTAGGCCTTCTTGGTATTCACTAGGTTTATATTTTTTGAGTATTATTATGCTTCACATGCCTTGAGCAGTGAAAAATTATCATTTCTTTTAGTGAAAGAAGCTTTAGATTTGTCTTACTAGTTAAAAAATAGAGAATGAGTATTATAGTAGGTATGTTATACTGGCTATAAATAGATTGCTTTCTTGATTCATGGCATTTCCTATGAATTCCTTGGTTAAAAATACACATAAGTAGTGAATGTAAATAGTAGGGAAAATGGAACATATCCTAGCTAGAGAAACAAGGGAATGTAACATTGGAACATTCCCTTGTTTCTCTAGCTCTCTAACTAGGAAGTCGGAACATTCCCTTATTTCTCTAGATAGGATATGTTCCATTTTTCCTATTATTTACTTTTGCTACTTATGTGTATTTTTAACCAAGGAATTAATAGGGAATTCCCTTTTTTTCCCTACATAGGAAATAATTAAAAGTTCCTTGTGAACAAGTTGCCAAAGCACTCAATGAAATAATGGTAGCCATTGTGTGGAAGTTAAACAATACAAAGTGTAATGTTGTTGATTGACTATTGAGGATAGAGGAAAAAAGATGATCATGGTTGATCTTCTAACATGTCCAATATTTGTAAGTATGAAAATTTATGCTAGTAGTATATCTAATATCATCAACATTCAATGTACCTATGCATCAGCTTAACATTGTTTGCTTTCTTTTCATTATTGTATTATTGTAAGCTTTATGTATTGAATCAATTTATCATGAAAGGAAACCAATTGTAAAAGAGGTTATTGCCTTGTATCAAGTTCTTCTTTAAACCTTGTCACTTTTGGTTGAGTCTAGATTAATATTCCAATTACATTCCAGAATTGATATAACACTGGAGGCAATTGAATGTAATGAGTCTAGTTTTCTAGAAATTTTGACAAATTTCAAGGTAAGCTAAAGAATCATACCATGTAAACAACATATCTACTATGATAAAATTTTGATGTTTTGTTGTTTGCTTCTTTTTGTATCAAATGTCCAGAATTTTGATTTATTAATCATCAACTCATAATTCATCTTCTCTTGCACCTACCCTATCAGAAATAAATGTCTACAATTCAGATTTATATAATCATCAACTCATAATTCCTCTTGTAGATTTATATAATCATCAACTCATAATTCCTCTTCTCTTGTAGCTACTTTATGAGAAACAAATTCAAAATGAGAATCAAGTTATAAAAGAAACTTCTCAATGGTATCTCAACCCAAAAATTTTCAATAAATAAAACAAGAAAGAATTTTAGCTAGATTGATGACATGCACTTGCTATTCTTTTCTTGGAGAACTTATATAGCATACTCAAGAAACCACCACTGAGTCACACGTGGTGTAAAATGTAGTGATCATACCGACAAACAATTTAGGGAAACAATAATGCCATTAGCTGGGTGGGGATCAAGAATTGCGAAAGCTACAGGAATAATATAAACAACAAAACTTTATATGAAGTTACTTCTATATTACATGATTCATAAATTGGCTAATCAGTGTCAAAACAATTGTTATTATCAACCACCAAAGCATGCCTCTTGAACTCCAACTAAGAAAACACCAAATCTAGGTTTTTTAATTTGAAACAAACTTTTAATTGAGTCTAGCTATTAATGATATTCTCTTCAGAAGAGAATTTAAAGCTTTTCAATTATGTCATGTACAATAGTATAGATAAAAAATGTAGTTAAATTTTACATTGTATTACAAATTAGAGCAATTACAATCTAAGATGTTTACCTTGATACATTGGAAAATCTCATTAGATCCACTATAGTTTGTTCAAATACAACCATCTGCCTGTACATAGTCACATCCTGAATTTTAGCTCCAATGCTAATGTCCAACTTGTCATTCTGATCAAGGAGTGTATCCAATGGTTTGCATTTAGCCATGCCATACTTTTTTAACATTTCCATGGCATAATGTTTGTGCATCAGCCATAAACCATTTTCAACCTTAATTATCTGAATACCCAAAAAATACTTCAATTCACCTAGATCTTTCATGTCAAATTCAGATTTCAGCATCTTCATTACATGTTGTATGCCCAAGTCATCATTACCAATGATTATCAAATCATCAACATATATGACCAGCACTACCAAGCCACTGTCAGTCTTCTTTGTAAAAAGGATATGATCAGCCCTACCAACAGTAAATCCCAACCTCTGCAAGTAGTTACTCATCTTAAGATGCCAAGCTCTTGGAGCCTGCTTCAGCCCGTACAGTGACTTTTTCAGCTTGCATACATAATGCTGAAAATTAGGGTGAACATACCATTTTGGATGAACCATATAGACATCCTGAGCTGCAATATGTAACAAAAAGTGCATTTCAAAAAATGTAAATTGGTTGGGAGGATTTTAGGAACAAGAAATTCATCTTGTTAGTCTAGATAGCTTTTAGTAGTATGAGCTACAATAAGCAAGAGGTTGCATTATTTTAATTTAGGCACTATCATGAGCAATATGTAACCAAAAGAATATTTTGTTCTTTCTTAAGGTAATATTATTACATTTATAACATTGTTTGAGAACTGGATTCACTCTTGTACAAATTGCAACATATCTGACAGTTACCTAGAGAGACTTGCAACACATATGAGGTTGTAGTTACAAATATTCTATTCACTTTAGGTAGAGTTGGGATCCAATAAACATTGAGTGTATGCACAATTTATAAAGGACCAGTTAAGAGCCTAAAAAGGGGACACAATGCCCAAATTTTTGAAGAAACCGTAAGCTTAACCATGATATATAAAAGGTAGACTATGAATGGAAGAGCTCATTTTTGTTTGTGGAACTTTTGAGAGCAACCCTTCTCCTTACTGCCATCTTATTCTCCTGAGTTGTTTCTTCTCAACTAATATAGATTGGGTCTTAGTAGAATGCCAAAGCTTGGAAGTATTCTTTAATATTACAAGAAAAGACGATTATCCATGGAACTCAATTCCAAACTAAGAAAAGGACGATCTAGAAATAGAGTTTCTAAGATAAAGGACCACTTCAATCCGCTAAAAGGATCCTAAGGCAATTTGGTCTAATGAAGAAAAACTTGCCAAGGATGACTAGGAATCTTGTGACTCGAAGTGATAAAGCTTTGCGTTGTTTCTACTGTGAGGAGCTAGGCCATTTCAAAAGGGAATGTCCAAAGCACCCTAAATGCTAATGCTCCGAGTGCCACAACATTGGACATAACTACATCAATTGTCCCAACAAGACTCAAGGGGAACCTGAACTTACAAGGAATGAAATTGTACAAGCTCCAATGATTCGAGATATATCAAATACTTAGGAAAAACCTAGAAGATATTCATGAGATGTAACTATAATACACTTTTTTTATATTAATCACAACTCAGTTATACCTAATACAGTAAGTTTCTATTTCAAAAGACTACAAGGATCAGAGAAGCATAGCGAAGACATGTTGGGTCCTAACCCACAGGCCTTAACCCCCATTAATACTTGTCTTCCCCAATTTCTTCCGAGATGAGGACATCTCGAGTTCTCTAAGGGGGAGAGGATTTAATGTCCCACCCGCATGGGAACGACCTTCTTTCCCCCTTAATAACTAACCATTAGTGAAATTTGTTTTCCCTCCCCCACTATCATTGATAGGTGGTGAGGGGAGGAATGGGAAAGGACATAGGAGAAGATGGCACTGTCAGAGCAGATGACATGGAGGGGAGGAAGATCTTTGATGATTAGAGAGGAGGAAATTGATGACATGGCAGGGGGAGGAAGAAAAGGACATGGAGGAGATGATGACAACGTCAAGGATGAAGAAGACGATGATTTTGAGGAGGAAGGCTACACGGCTACCACCTCCAGTCCAAAGAAGAGCGGCCACATAGCTGACAGGTGTTGGGTGGGAAAAACAACACCACCACTCCACCTTGTGCTCCAATAATACCCCCCTTACCACCTATAGAACTCCCCCCCCTCCCCTTAAGTGAAGACAAGAGATCACCTTACTTGCTGCTGGGAAAAAGAAAGGGGAGGGAGAGGGTGATAGAGAGGGAAAGAGAGAGAGGGAGAGAGTGGGAAAGAGAGAGAGAGATAAAGAAGAGAGATGAAAAGAGAGAGAAGAAGAAGAAGAAGAAGAATAGAGGTGAGAAAAGAGAGAAGAAGAAGGAGAAGAAGAAGAAGAAGAAGAGGGAGAGAGAGAGAAATCAGAAGAAGATGGAAGGGGAGAGAGAGAGAGAGAGAAAGAGAGAGGGAGGGAGAGAGACTCTTCCTCTTTCCCTCCTTAGAGGGTGGCCACACGCACCTACTCCCCTTTTCAGTGAAATTATTTGCCTTGCCTACCACAGTTTATTTCTCTTCCCAAATTGGACCCGCTAATTAAGAAGAAAAGCATGAAAGGCTTGTGCGATTCACATCCAGCGAAGATGAAGATCAGGAATGATCCCCAAGTAGAAGATGTCATGCGTGAATGGCAGTCTAGGCGTCGAGCGAGGACATTCTTTAGTAGTACCGATTGTAAGTAATGTATTTCCAAATAAATATATGATTGTTTTGATTCTCACATGAAGTACACTAGATACCGCACGAGATTTAGGTCATGGGAAGGGATAGGTTTCATCTCATACATTACAAGTATAAAGTTGGAAAGGGAAGTTAATTATATCTAGATGCTATACGACAAACTCACACATAGCATAATAACATTCCAAGGTATTGTCAACTGTCCTTTCTAAAAAATAATAGATAAGTCAATTTCGAAACTCTAGTACATAGTTAACACCAACAAGAATCATAAGGATTAGATGTAAGACACCTTGAGATCCGTGCGATAGTGACTATGTTATTAATCCTATTCGGGCAGGACTAGAAAACCCTAGGTCAAAGGAAAGACCGATGCTTTTATACTTGTTGGGAAAAAGGTCGGCTTGTCGATCAAAGTAAGTGCTCAATAGAATTTATATTCTTGCATTGTTTTATGAGATCTTGGCATGTGTCTTAGTCGACATATTAAGTAAATTTTGCATGGAACCGTTTAGATCCCAAGGGGGAGAGTGAGTATGCAATGGAAGGGTTATCGCGACTATTCTTGCAATGTTGCAAAGGAGTACCATTGTTTGTTGGTTGATGAAATAACGTCCTAAATGCTCTTGCATTAAATTCATTGTTGGGATGTGATTGAATGATTTTTCCAAGTGCTTATGTTTGATGGTAAATGCATGGCAGGGGTTAGGATCATAAGTTGCCATGGAAAATTAAAAGAATGTTTTCTTGGAAGATGATATTAGGCTCATTGCTTGGATTGTGATTGATTCTTAATTGGATTAATCAAAGAATGATACATTACACAAGTGGATCATCACCAAGGTCACGTCGCATTTCAACCCGTCAGGGCACTTCTCAATTCATGGGTCTCACTCCTAGGTTAGTTGGGGTCAGTGGAGCTCAAGACACCCCTTGCCTAGTCCGGAATGGAGTTGTAGACTCCAATGTCTAGGGCATTGGCAGATCCTATTCTAGATAATGGATGGAAATTGTGGTGCCATGTGATTTGGATCGAGTACTCTTTTTGGATGGAAGGGATACATAATTTCTCCCTGTATGGGTAGGAGAGAAATATTAACTTGAAGATAAGTTAAGGAACTTGGTTGTCAAAATGACTACATGCTCTGTTTTTGTGTTTGTGCTATAAATTACGTGAACGAACCTATTTCCTAAAGGCTTAATTAAGGAAGTTGATTTCAAATGGCACATATAAATGTGATAGGACCTAATTAGATAACTAAAGAATGCCTATTAAGGGAAGCGGTCGGGCGGAACCCCCAACGAGTCTATCATATAGTAGAGTGGTCCCAGAGAACTAGGAGGCTTCTTACAAAGTTTTACTGTCGTTCGACCTTTAGGTATTGTTAAGTTAGAACCCAATTCATGGCATTTTAGAGGACCAGAATGGGACTATGCCCTACAGGTAGAGGAGTTGAGTGGGGCATCCCTCTCATTTTCCATTCTCTTTGAACCAAGTGTGGCATGGGTCTACTTCGGGTTGGATATCTCTACGTAAAGTAGGATGTTGAGGACCCGATGCTAGAATGTTGTCAGGAGACCTTGATCACAAGGAACCTAGATTCTAGGTCAATCATCCTAGTGGGTTTGGCCATGAACAATCCATTGTGAGACAAACTTGAAAAACCCTTGGCGACAAACCCCAGAACATTCCATGGGAGGGGCGGGCAAGTGACACTTAGATTTGTTTCTTGATGGATTGATAAAATGTGCGTGGACAGTCGATAGGTATGCACGTTAGATTTGGTATCAAAGTGAAACTTCATAATGATATAGGATTGATTTATGTATGGTTTGTAAACATATCTTAAACAAGATAATCTATATGGTATGGCTTGATTGTTAGGCACCTTTGGTACCCACAAATGCTAACATGCAAAAGAAGAAATTCCTTCTCTAGAAAATTAAGGCATCTAAGTTTGATGGAAAAGGAATGGATGTCACAGCAGAGGCAGAGATACGGGTTGAGTCGATGGATGATTATTTCTATGCTTCAGGAACTATCTCTACCAATCAAGCAATGATAGCCAAACTTAAGTTAGTTGGCCATGCTTGGATGTGGTAGAAGCAATAGTGTAAAGATCAAGGTATTTTTGAAGCCATTATCACTTCATCTCAACTGAAAGATGTACGGGGATGATACCTTTTGTCAACCTACCAGACTTTGAAGATGGATGAATTCTTCAAGCCCAAGCAACTGGAATTAACTATTAAAAGTTTGTAACCCTATTAAAATACATCCCATTTATGGATATTGCATAGCAAGTATTCAAGTTTTGCCATGGCCTAAACACTCCTTTAAAAACCAGCATCTAGAAGCCACGTATCCAATGGACTTGCAAAATGTATTACTTCAAGCAAAGCCAATGATCCAAGAGCTTAATTTGGGCAATTGTGACAAAGAGGATTCTCGAGATTAGGGGAAAAGAGATGCCACCTGTGCAGAGACATAGGGCACATCTGTAGGAGATATCTCCACCACTGATGTTTTCACTGCAATGAACTAGGACATGACCAAGTAGACAGTCTTAACTTAATCCCAGAAGATATGGAGCCTCCAAGGAAACGTAGCTACATAAGTGCACTATTCCAATATATAGAGGAATCAAAGAATACGAAAACCTAGAATCTACAACACCTCTTCAAGATGATTAGAAATCCTAGAAAATTTATCGACATGAAATACAACTTATATTAAAATAAACCTTACTCTTGTAACTAGAGTTAACCCGGGTAATATGAGTTGCATCTATTTTAATCTTAGAACTTGCAAGTGATCAGAGATACTTTAGCAAGTATGACAGTTATAACTTGCAATGGTTTTCTCTTAAGTTGTTTCTTCTCAACTAATATAAATTGGGTCTTAGTAGAATACCAAAGCTTGGAAGTATTCTTTAATATTACAAGAAAAGCTGATTATCCATGGAACTCAGTCCCAAACTAAGGAAATGATGATCTGGAAATAGAGTTTTTGAGATAAAGGACCACTTCGATCCGCTAAAAGGATCTTAAGACAATTTGTTCTAATGAAGAAAAACTTGCCAAGGACGACTAGGAATATTGTGACTCCAAGTGATAAAGCTTGTGACTAGGAATCTTGTGACTCCAAGTGATAAAGCTTCGCATTGTTTCTATTGCGAGGAGCAAGGTTGTTTCAAAAGGTAATTTCCAAAGCACCCTAAACACCAATGCTCCAAGTGCCACAACATTGGACATAACTACATCAATTGTCCCAACAAGACTCAAGGAGAACCTGAACTTACGAGGAATGAAACTGTACAAGCTCCAGTGATTCAGGATATATCAGATACCTAGGAAAAACCTAGAAGATATTCATGAGATGCAATTACAATATACTTTTTTTTATATTAATCACATCTCGGTTATACCTTATACAATAAGTTTTTGTTTCAAAAGATTGTAAGGATTCAGAGTAGCATAGTGAAGACATGGTGGGTCCTAACCCACATGCCTTAACCCCCATTAGTACTTGTCTTCCTCAGTTTATTCCAAGATGAGGACATCTCGAGTTTTCTAAGGGGGCGAGGATGTAATTTCCCACCTACATGGGAATGAGCTTCTTCCCCCCCTTAATAACTAAGCATTAGTGAATTTTTTTTTTCCCTCCCCCACTGTTGTTGATAGGTGGTGCCGGGGGGAATGGGAAAGGAGGTAGGAGAAGATGGAACTATCAGTAAGATGGCGTGGAGGGGAGGAAGACCTTTGATGATGAGAGAGGAGGAAGTTGACGACATGGTAGGGGGAGGAAGAAAATGACATAGAGGAGATGAAAACAATGCTAAGGATGAAGCAAAATAAGATTTTGAGGAGGGGGGCCAAAGGCCTACCACCTCCGGTCTAGAGCAAAGCCGCCATGTAGCCAACAGGTGGTGGGTGGGAAAAACCATGCCACCACTCCAATTTGTGCTCCAATAACACCCCCCTTACCGCCTATAAACCCCCCTCCTTAATTGAAGACAACAGACCGCCTTACTTGCACCAGGAAAAAGAAAGGGGAGAGAGAGAGTGATAGAGAGGGAAAGAGACAAAGGGAGAGAGGGCGTTACAAGGAGGGAGTGAGCGGGAAAGAGAGAGAGAGAGAGAGAGAGAGAGAGAAAGAGGAAGAGAAAGAAGAGAGGTGAGAAGAGAGAGAAGAAGAAGAAGAAGAAGAAGAAGAAGAAGAAGAAGAGAGGTGAGAAGAGAGAGAAGTAGAAGAAGAAGAAGAAGAAGAAGAAGAAGAGAGGTGAGAAGAGAGAGAAGTAGAAGAAGAAGAAGAAGAGAGGTGAGAAGGGGGAAAAGAAGAAGAAGAAGAAGAAGAAGAGGGAGAGAGAGAGAAAGAAGAAGAAGAGGGAAGGCGAGAGAGAGAGAGAGAGAGGGAGGGAGAGAGACTCTTTCTCTTTCCCTCCTTAGAGGATGGCCACATGCGCCTACTCCCCTTTTCTAGGAAATTATCCCCCCCACCATAGTTTGTTTCTCTTCCCAAATTCCACCTACTAATCAAGAAAAAAAGGATGGAAGGCTTGTGTGATTCAGGTCCATGGAAGATGAAGATGGGGAACGGCCCCCAAGTGGAAGATGTCACATGCGAATGGTAATCCCGCAACAACGACGTTAAGGGAGGACATCAGTGGCCATCCAACAACGGTACCAGTTGTAAGAAATGTATTTCTAAATAAATAGATGCTTGTTTTGATTCCCACATGAAGTACATTAGATACCGCAGGAGAATTAGGTCATGCAAAGGGATAGGTTTCATCTCATACATTCCATAGATAAAGTTGCAAAGTGCAGTAATCAAGGGGATTTAATTGTATCTAAATGCTATGTGACAAACTCACACATAGCATAATAGCATTCCAAGGTATTTTACCACACTAAAAGTACGTTGACCTTGCACGCTTGACAAATTGCATGGTAAGTAACCTAACCTAGAGGAATTTCAATCTCAAAACTCTAGTGCATAGCTAACACAAACAACGATCATAAGGATTAGATCTGAGACACCTTGAGATCCGTCCCATAACGACTATGTTATTAATCCTATTCGGGGCTAGGCTAGATACAACAACCTTAGGGCAAGCGAAGAGCGCAAGGACTAGGAAACCCTAGGTCAAAGGAAAGACCGATGCTTTTGTACTTGTTGGGAAAAAGGTCGGGTTGTCGATCGAAGTAAGTGCTCAATAGAATTTACATTCTTGCATTGTTGTATGAGATCTTGGCATGTGTCTTAGGCGACATGTTAAGTAAATTTTGCATGGAACTGCTTAGATCCCAAGGGGGAGAGTGAGTATGCAATGGAAGGATTATCACGACTATTCTTGCAATATTGGAAAGGAATACCATTGTTTGTTGGTTGATGAAATAACTTCCTAAATGCTCTTGCATTAAATTCACTGTTGGGATGTGATTGGATGATTATTCCAAGTGCTTTTGTTTGATGGTAAATGCATGGCAGGGGTTAGGATGACAAGTTGCCATGGAAAAATAAAGGAATGTTTTCTTGGAAGATGATATTAGGCTGATTGCCTAGATTGTGCTTGATTCTTAATTGGATTAATTAAGACCCACGATGCTAGAATGGTGTTAGGAAGCCTTAACCACTAGGAATCAAGATTTTAGGTCGATCCTAATGGGTTCGGCCGCAAATGTTCCATCGCAAGGTGGACTTAGAAAACCCTAGGTGACAAACCTCGAAACATTCCATGAGAGTTCCCCGCAATGACACTTAGATTCATTTCTCAATGGACCGCTAAAACGTGGCTGGACAGCTGATAGGCAGGCACATTACAAAAGGGGAGAAAATGGGTGGTAGGGTATAACCATGCCATCCTTCTAGCCAGATGTGCTAAGAAATATATCATTAACTCATATATAAGTTGAGCATATAATAGTTGTCCAAAACATGCATCATGAGATGCTAGTAGAAGAAAAGTATTTGTTGATTCAATTTCTAAATAAGTACAATATTGTCAAATAGTCACTCCATGTAGTGATGACTGACGGGGCATGCAACCACATAAATCCAAATGAACAAGAGCCAAACTTATAGTCTAGGGGGAAAGATATTAGAAAATGGTAAGCATTTCCAATTCTTTCAAAGACATGTGTCCAAGGCACCAATGCTAAAGAGATACATGTGGAACCACAACCACAGCGAAAACATGGTCAATTTACCTTAATAAAAGCTAAGAATACAAGATACTAGACTTAGTACCACATGCAATAATAGGATTTTTACGAGATATCTTCCATGAGAGATTACCAAAAGAGAAAAGATAACCTATATCATGCAAGGTGCCAGCTATTGGTGGCTAAGATAAGGCTCATTGTGAGAGGTGATACATGACAAACATCATGAAGAGTGAATATGCTTCTTAAACCAAAATACAAACACATATCACCAATATTGATGATCTCTTATGCCACATCATTACCCAAACAGAGAGATCTAGTAATATTATGATAGGAGTAAAACCATTCTCTATGAGACGTCACATAAAAGGAAACCCCTAAATCTATTAGCCAACACTAGGTATATCCTTACAAAGAATTAATTAGTTGTGAAACATCCAAAGAAGAAGCTGCCAAGATAAGATCATTAGATATATCATCTGTACTACATTAATATCCTCAATTTTGATACTAAACTTACTAGGCACAATGTTATGATCATATTCTTGTCCTACACTTTATCATTTCCCTTTTCCTTGCACTTGTATTCATACATTCTATGGCATTGTTGCCAAATACAACATGCTTTCCTAGAATAATGACAAGTAAGACTAGACTTATCATCTACCACCATCAAGCACACCAACAAGTTGAAGAGCTAGTGGAGATGATGACAAAATCAAGAAGATAAAGAGCTTGACCTTCCCTCAGTCCCTTGCTCAACACACCTCTCACTCTCTCCCTCTCAATCACTCTCAACACAATGGTAGCAAGATGATAGAATGGAAAACTTGAGTAGTCACACTGATAGAGCTTCCATAGCATGGATGTGCCAAAAGGGTGAATACAATTGAGACTTTCCACCCTTATATAGACCAAGAATAAGGGTTAGGGTTTGTGTTTTTCTTTTAGGGTTTGTGTCCATTTTGTGTTTAGGGTTTCCACAATTGTGAATTCGGGTTTGCAACCTCTCTTGGGCATCCTACCCACTTGGCTCTAGGCTGGTCAATCCTTGAAGCATGCTTCAACCTTAGCCTAAATAGACCAATCCTATGCTAATCTAATCACAAATCCATGTGCGCAACCCATGCAACACTTGCGGGTGCAATAAAAACAACTATGAGAGATCAACACAATTTGCACAGGAGTGGCCAGGGCTCTCACAAAATAATACATCCATGATAATATGATGATGTCCATGAGTAAAAAATAATACACAAGTGCCCAAAATAATATTGTTAGCATTATTTTCCCTCTAGAGTAGTGCCCATCCCATGGCACTCACGTCATAGGTAGCATGTTGTAGCTTGCACCAAAAACACAAAATGCTAGGAATAATCGTGATCAAGTGGTAGTCTTGATGGTGAAGAAAGGGATATTGCATGGTGTCATTGAAGATACACTTGACTAAATGGTCATTGAAGATAAATGGGAGATTACAGAGGATGGGTGATGTAGTGTTGATGTATCAATGATGATGTTTGATCCTCCACAAACTTTTGTACTTGGAAAGTAAGACCTCACGTGTAATCACTTCCTAGAGGGGAAAGTTCTAGTCTTTTTTTGTGGTGCAAAGGACATGTGAAGATGTTGGTTTGGGAGATGTATCAAACTCTAGGCCCTAGCCTGAAGTGTTTTTCCACACTTGAGGACCCAAACTCATGCGTAGTTTATGGTGCAAATATTGATAATGAGTGTGTGTGCATACATGGTCTAATACATAGTTAGAAGATTGCTTCAAGGGTGCTTCTAATGATGTTGGCAGATGAAGCAAGGGATCTTAAGCTGATGAAGAGGATGGGAAGAATTGTCGTTTCTAAGGTAAAAGGGATTGTTGATGAGGAGTATGGAAAAACACCAATGAGAGAGGGATAGGAGCTAGAGAGTGCAATGCAATATACTCTTGAAGCACATGGTTCTCCATTGGACCAACCACTCATGGTAGCTGATGCAATTGTGATATCTAGATTGAAGAACCTTTTCCACCTTGTGTTGGAGTTGAGTTGTAGGTACTATGATGAGATGGAAAAAGTGTACGTGACGCAAGGAGAGAGGTCTAACCAAGGTGAGCCAAGGCTCCCTAGGTATGTCATGACCTTGATGTGCCCCAAGTAAATGTGCATGGAAGTGGAAAAAGGGCTAGGGGTTTAGAGACAGAGCCAACTGAGAAAGCCACTGGAAGAATCCAACTTGAGGACAACTAAGTGAGGTGTAGTGCATATGAGCACATATTTCTTTTTCTCTATTTTCTTCTTTCTCTATTTTTTCTATTTTTTCCTTCTTTTTTTTTGGCAAGTCAAGTAACAAAGGTGATATACAATAAGGAATACTACCTTACAAGGAGAAATGGAAGTATGAGATCAAAAGGTTGAGTGAAAATAATAAAACTTGCCGTAGATCAGAAGGCTGAGTCCAAATAATAAAACTTGGTGCACAAGATGATTGGTGCATTGCAGTGTCTACAATGAAGATTTGAACTTTGAGCCTCATTGAAGCACATTGCTCCATTTTTTATGAAATTGTTGTTGAAGAAGAACCGGAACTTGTTGAAGAAGACTTGTATGCTCTTTGATGAAGCAACTTGCAACTATTCCTAAGGAAGTAGATGGCCACTAGATGTTGTAGCCAAGGTATGTTCTCATTGAAGAAAGAAGAACCTCATAGGACCATGCAACAGATTCAAGGGAAAAAGATAGAAAGAATTATAATCAAAAGTTTCTCCTTTGAATTTCATCATCACACAAGGAGTGAAAGGGTTTGAGCTTATACCTCTAGGAAAAACTAGAATCCAAGTGTAGGTGATGGAAATATTTTGGCATTGACAAATGGAGGTTAAGTAACATCCATGAGTACTTCCAATGAGAGGAAGTATGATTCAGAATGCCACCATGTTGCCAAATCCTTCCAATTTGACCATGCCTATGGTCACATCAGATCACTCTACCAAATGTCTAAAGCCAAATGAGAAATTTTAATATTGTTTCAAAGAATTAGCAGTCAATTCCAAATCAAGTGGTTAGGCCAATGGAATGATAGGTAGACGATCACGGCTATGAGTCAAGTGCCTCGAATGTCCTTAATAAAATTAAGGATATGATGAAGCACCATACTGACATCATCACCAAATAATATAGGAAAATAGTTACTGATGTCAATTTCTTGAAGTAGTAGAATTTGATAAGGACTTGATGCTATAAAGAGGGTGCCCCCTCAAGGTTCACATGTAAGTGGTATGGTGGCAAAAAATTTCCTAGAAATTGCCCAAATATTAAATGTAACATATGCAAAAAGTCTCGCCACTTAGCCAGTACATGTTGGAGAGCAAGATTAGCTCTCTCCAGTAAAAGGAAGTAAACAACAAGGTCTAGTCAACCATTGAGTGCAAGGGAATAATCTACAATACGATGAGGGACCAAAATAATTATTGTGAAGAGGGAAGGCTATCGTAAAGGAGCTACTTAGTGGCATTGGAGCTAGCCTTATTGAAGTTGTACATGTCAATGGCATCAAAGCTTCCAATTTACAGGTCAGTATAAGAGGTCAAAAGGGTAAAGATGGTGACAAAGACAAGGTAAAACCTGTCTAGGTCATTAATCGTGACATGGAAGGTTGATCTCTAAAAGCTATTAATACCAAAGCTAACCCTAAAAAAGATAAGGAATTTTCAAAGAAGAAGGCAAAGCCCAAGAAGGAAGCACCAAGGCATGCTCAAAGACCAAATGAGAGAATGATTTGGCTGGAAAAGAGAGCTATTGCTAACTATCATGAATTCAATCTAGCAAATTCTCTTTGCGAGGTTAAGCCAGATGTAAATCTTGTGCAGTTAATCAATTTATCCCTAGGAGTTTGTAAAGAGTTTAAGAATATTTTTTGCACTAGGTATATTGTGGAGCCCTTGGGTATAGCTCGGGTAGGAGATGATCGGTTTGCTGAGCATGCTGAAAAGCATTGTGCAAGGGTAGAAACGTATGTTGATGGCATATTAATGGAACATGGTATTGTAGATACGTGATCCTTTGCCAAGATTATGAGTTTGGAATTGATGGAGAGGCTAGGGTTGGAAATCCAAAAGGATATCTCCAACTGTCATCACCTTAGGAGATACTATAGAAAAGGGGATCATGGATATGGGAGCAGGGGTTAGTACACTTAGTCATGTAGTCATGAAAACATGGGAAAACCCATCGATGGAAACTTCAAGGTTCAATGTCACCCTAGCAAATGGGATGAAGGTTAGACCCTTTCCAAATGACTGATGAAAGCTTAAGACAACCTAAAGGTTGCATCACTAAAGTCTACATGACTATCATTAATGTGGAATGCATTTTGGACTTTAGGATTATTAGGTTTGCAAGGTGGACGAGCTACCAAGTATTGCTAAGTAGACCATGGATCTTACAAGTGGACTGTTAGGTTGACATACCCATTGGTTGGTTGATCTTTGGTAGAGATGCTAGATGTGTAGTAGTAGATGCCTCAAAGTTAGATACATTATATGATCCATCTACTAGTGAGACGTCATCAAGTAACAAATCCAAAGAGGGGTCCACTACAGAGGATTATCTATTAGGTAACTTTTAATGAACCGATGGAGGCTCAAGAAAGGATAAGGGACGTGGATGTAATTGAGTTGGACCTTGGGATGCCTTTCAACTAAGGGACGGACTATTCTAGGAATTGACAAATTGCTGGAACAGAGAGTGGTGTTAAGTAGTCATTTATAGAAATAAGAAGAATAATTAAATTTGGCATTATGTAGAGATCAGAGAACTTAATAAGCAAACAATTAAGGATTACTATCCATTACCATTCATTGATGAGATTTAAGATCAATTAGCATGTCGAAAAATCTATTCATTTATGGATTGCTTTGTTGGATACAACCAAATGGCTATTGTGCAAAGGAAAATAAGTAAAACACGACATTCATCACTCTCTTTAGTACCTTGTATCATGTGATGGCCTTTGGGTTATGCAATGTTCCCGATTCTTGGCAATGAAAGCCAAGAAGAGTTTTTGTGACATCTCCCTAGAGGAGTTAAAAGTTTTCATCGATGATCTAGAGGCATCTACCATAAGGGATAGATAGTTGATCATTTTAAGAAAATGTTTTAAGTGTTGCAAATAGTTTTGCATTGCTCCTATTAATCAATGAAACTACGTCTTTGGGATGACCTATGGGTTGTTACTAGGCCATGTGGTTAGTTTGGCTGGTATTGTGATTGACCTTGAAAAGATAAAGGTTATAGTTACTATGAGCCCATCAGATACTCCAAAAGAGATACATATCTTTCTATCACATCAATGGGATATTATTGGATATTGATCAATGCATTAGCAAAACAATGTTGCCATTAATGAATCTATTATGTTTTAATTGTTTATTTGATTGGAAAAAAGCATGTCAAGTGTCATTTGAGGATGTGAAGCAGGAAGTAGCAGAGACACCAATCCTAAAAGCACCCAAAAGAGGTGAGTTCTTCTATATATTTTGAACAATAATAATGCATAGTATTAGCTTATGTTTAGCCTAAATTTTGGAAGAGAAATTGTATCATCCAATTTCCTTTGTTAGTCGTAAATTATGAATATCTAAAATTAATTATACTTATCTGGAGAAATTGCATCTTGGAATGGTTTTTACGACAAAGAAATTCAGTAGTATATTCTCTATGAGAATATGGTATTTTTTATGAAGGCAGAAGAACTTAGACTATTGATGAACAAGTTGTAGTTGCTTGACTATCTAGCAAAGTGGTTAATCATTTTGCAAGAGTTTGATTATGAGATTAAGAGTAAGCCAACAAAGCTATAGGGCATTATGGAATGCCTTGTGGATTTGAGGAAGCCAAATGAAATTTTGACTAAACGAAGTGACATGAAAGGTTTATTTAATATTGATACTGGTGCACAAATCGGTCGTCGTATGTGCGCGTAGTGAGTGTCAGAAGGTTCCCAAGAACAAAAAAACTCTACTTGTTACACAAAAAACAATTAAGAAAGCTTGCACGACATGAACAAGAGACCAATTGGGTGCAATCTCCCCCCATGCCTTGTGTGAGCGCTCCACAAAGCATGTATTTAATATATTATTCACCTTCAAGCTCAAATAATAGCCCAAATTACAAAATGGCACGCTTTAGCTTTTGAGTTTGCTTTTGTGCCAATAAATAATTAAAGCTAATGTGCACCTAAGAAGTTAGGCAGTACCCAAATACAATGTTCAATACAAGTATTTAAATCGTGCGTCCATGCGCATACAAAAATAATAAATAAATATCAAGCGCTTTGATAAATAAGTGCGATAAAATATAGGTGCCCTGTCTAAGATACATGCCCATTAAAAATTGATGATAACTTGAATACACGCTATCCTCCAACGCTTCCCAATGCCACCTCTGCTCGCTCTACACATCAACTGAAGCATTCACAATTGTTAGAAAAATAATACAATTAAATCAACAAAAGTGAATACCTAGCAGTCTTCAGCTACAAAAATAAATTGGTTAGAAATCAATCCTAATCTTAATTTATTATGAGTGCGCACTCTAAACTCATAAATGTTTTTTAATTTAAATATGTATTTTGCGGAATCACCCGCTATGGAATCACCCATGTACACATAAAATTAACAAAACAGCTGAAAAGAATAGACGTCCCCATCGACTTCTCACACAAAGAATCCACTTTGTGTATGAGCCTCGGTAATAATAATAATAAAATTTTACGGAATCCACCACAAAACCTCACAAAATCCACCGTGGAATATGCCTCCTGGCATCATCGCATACGGCAACTGATCTGTGCACCAGTGGTATCAGAGCGAAGCTGAGATCGAGAGCTTCCAATCGCTTACCATCTCGTGCAAAGGTGGAGCTCGTGGAATGATCGAGCTTTAGGATCAGTTTCATCGCGAACGGTCGATACCAGCGTGTTCATGGCAGTCAAGAACCCCCTTCTACACCCTCTGATCGTGAAAGACCAGTCTCTGTAGTAGGTGAAGGACCGGCGGCCAAGATCCTTTAACAAGTCGTGAATACACAGATAAACAAACTTTTCTCCATAGCAAAAAGCTTTCAAAGCTTTAATGCAAAGCTTATTAAGCTTAATAATAAGCTTATTTAAAAGCTTCTTCAATCGAAATTTTTCGCCTGTGGCGTCAGTATAAACTGACTGCCGCCGATTCCGCCACCAACATACTCACGTCCATGAAAATCAAATTGAGTTCCTTAAGCTTTAAATTCTAAGCTTTCCAAGTTCTGCAAGTCACCAAAGTTACAAAGGTCATCTCCAACTATTACCATAGTGGCAGTTCACACGCAGAAGCACACGAACCAGTCTATTACTCTCTGGAAGTCCCTATTCACACTTGCAAACTTACTGAACTAGTTTCAGCAAATGCAGGAGTTCATACGTAGATTATACGCAATTTCTACGCAACACTATTCCCTTGGAAGATGGTTATGACAACGAATACCGCAATTGTAAAGGAGAAAGACTACAAAAGCCAAACAAAATATACAAGCCTTGTATACCCGCCTTTGAGCTACGCTCATCCCGCTAATAAGATTTTGAGAGTGTGAGGTCTTTTGAAATTTTGCAGGATGACTAATCAAAACATGGATGATTTTATGGCTGAAGGAGATCTACTCGAACCAACGATGGAGAAAAAGTTGGATTTGATTATGATGCAGCTTGAAGAAGAACAAAGATCCCGACAAGCTTTGCAAGTTCAATTGGCCAATCTGCAACGATCTACCATCGACCAAGATGGATCCCAACTCAAAGATCTTATACGACGTACCATCGATGCAACACTTGAAGCCCAATCCATTCGCAAAGAAACAAAGATAAGTAAAAGAAACTTAAAATTGCGTACTTTCAATGGATCACACGATGGAAAGACTGTACTTGCTTTTATCAGTCAATTTGATGATTACTTCCATGAAAAAATATATGCTGAGAAAGACAAAATTAAATATGTCACTAACCATTTAGTTGACCGAGCATCCTTATAATGGACTGTGGTCCGCAAGAGCGTTGATTGTCCCACTACATGGAAGTCTTTCCAAAAGAATTTTTTGCAGAATTTCCTTCCTCCTCAATTCCATGAAAAAGCCATTAAGCAATGGGATCTTCTACAACAAAGGGATCGTGAACCTATTTCTCAATACACTGAATGTTTCTCGAATGCCCTACTACAACTACGCATGCTCGAAGATGTACCTGAAGCAACTCATAAACGTAAGTTTATGTCTGGCCTACTTGGACATTTCTATGCGGAAGTCAATATGTTCAAGCCAACAACACTTGAAGATGCAATTTCCTTGGCTCATGACACAGAAGACAAGATTCGAGGACGAGACACGCGACCACAACAATTTCCAACTAATGGTAACTTTGGTTCCAAACAATTCAATTCAAATTTTCGAAGATTCAATCAAAGTCATTTCTTCCATCTTCATTCCATAAATCTTGGACACGACCACCTTCCTTGCCCCATCAAACATCAATCCAAACCCTAAGCCATCCTCACAGTCAGATCCCAACATTCCTAAGCTTCTTGCTATTACCAATAATGTATCCAAAGCAAAACCCACAGTTTGTTACAAATGCCATCAACCTGGACATCTAGTAGCCAATTGTCAAACCAAAAAGCCACCTATCCATATCAATTATCTGGGTGCAATAGAAGAAGAAGAACGTGAGGAAATGCCGGACTTTGCGGAAGATGATGACGATATTGGTACTACTTCTGATACTTTGCCAGGTATGCCAACTCCCCATTCTTTGTTAACAATGAAATGTTTTGTGCATGGTAAAGAAAAGACTATTTTACATGATGATGGGAGCACACATGACTTTATTTCTGCAAAGTTAGTCAAAGAATTGAATTTACAAACTGTTTCTACAAATTATCGCATCAAGGCTGCATTCCTAGGTACGAGATATAATGGAACACAAGACCTTTAGGAGGCACTCATTCGAGCGGCACCTATAATTCAGGAGATACAATCTAGACCAAGGGGTAACAAAACTTGGTCTTATAATGACCCGAACAGAGGAGCATTCAGACCTCAAATGAAGAGAGTTCAAGGCCATAATCAGGGACAAAGAAAGAAAGCAAGGACTAATAACGTCAACAACTTTGTTCCTACTCAAAGCAATGGCCGAAACTTCCATTGTTTCCACTGCAAGGAACTCAGTCACTTCAAGAGGCAATGTCCCAAGTTTGGTGGAGGACATCGCCAAGCATCTTTCCAAGAAATGGGCCGTGATCAAGGAGCCGCTACCCGATGCAGAGGAAGAACCGCCTGCATTGCCAATATGCAAATGTGTGAAGAAGAAGAAGAAGAAGATCCGACCATGGAAGCAGAGTTTGAAAGGGCGACAGTCCATGCCGCTCTATACAAGAAAGGCCCAAATCGCCAATTCTCGGTGATTCAGACACCGTCGGACTATCAAGGTAAAAGTTTCAAGACCTTAATTGATTGTGGAAGTACACATTCCTTTATCTCACCAGCTTGTGCAAAAAGATTAGAAATAGCCATAGTAGAAGCACCTACCTTGCTAAAGGAATACGCGGACGTATTCCCTGAAGAGCTGATAGAACTCTCACCTCAAAGAGAAGTGGATCATGAGATCAAGTTAGTACCAGGAGCTGCGCCAATTGCAAAGAGACCTTATATAATGTCCATACCAGAAGAAATTGAGCTGAAGGAACAACTCAAGCAACTGCTAGATCAGGGCTACATCCGGCCTAGCAGTTCACCATGGGGAGCTCCAGTACTATTCTAGAAAAAGAAAGATGGGACACTTCGACTATGTATTGATTACCGAGGGTTCAATCAACAGTCAAGAACAAGTACCCTATCCCTAGAATAGATGAGCTTCTTGATCGTCTTCAGGGTGCAAAGATCTTCTCCAAGATTGATCTCAAGTCAGGTTACTATCAGATAAGGATCAAGGAAGAAGATATCCCCAAGACTGCCTTCAATACAAGATATGGGCACTTTGAGTTTCTAGTTATGTCATCGGACTTACGAATGCACCTGCCACCTTCAATACGTTAATGCAGGATATCTTTAGGCCATATCTTGATGATTTCGTGCTTGTCTTCTTCGACGATACTTTAGTCTATTCTAAACATGAAGAAGATCATGAACCCCAACTTTGGATTGTCCTTGAGACAATGAGGTCACATAAGCTGTATGCTAAGATGAAGAAGTGTGCATTCTTCAAACATTAGATTGAATATTTGGGATTCATAGTATCAGCGGAAGGAATCTTAGTGGACCCAGCCAAGGTCAGAGATGTTCTCGAATGGCCAATACCAACATCTTTCAAAGAAATACGCAGCTTTCAAGGATTGACAGGATGGTATAGGTTCTTCATAAAAAACTATGCTTTGATTGCAGCACCCCTAATGGACTTATTGAAGAAGCAAACTTCCATTTCATGGTCAACTCCCGAACAAAATAGCTTCGACAGATTAAGCAAAGTTTGGTATCAACACTTATTCTAAAACTTCCAGACCTCAATACAGAGTTCGAGGTAGTAACTGGTGCTAGCATACTTGCCTTGGGGTGTGTACTCATACAAGAAGGTCATCCTCTAGTATACTCTTCAAGTAAATTGAAGAGTCATGAGAAGAATTATGCTACACATGATCTAGAATTGCTACCTGTCATCCATGCTCTAAAGCTTTGGAGACACTACCTGTTGGGTAACAAGTTTACACTAGTAACTGACCATAAGAGTCTCAAATGGATCTTTACCCAGAATGAGCTCAACATGAGGCAACGTCGATGGATTGAAGTGTTGGAGGAATATGACTTTGAAATCAAGTACCGACCAGGAAAAGAGAATGTAGTTGTCGATACACTTAGTCGCAAGGCATTCCTTAATTCCCTAATCTTGCAGAATCCATCAACAGCCAGATCTCTAGCTACAAAAGTATCTATGCCAAACAACCCAATACTTGAGTTAGCTAGAGAGGATGCATGCCATGATCCGGCCTACCAAAAAATGCTAAGGGAGATCTCTATCAAAGATCAGAACCAAAAGCTGCACGCAAATCTCTATTAATAGTGGACTTGTTTACTATAGAACAAGGCTCTATATACCAGCGAGTCAGTCACTTAGACAGAAGATATTGTGGGAAGCTCATGATTCCCCTTTCTCAGGACATCCTGGCTATGCCAAAACTCTTAATGCAGTTAGGAAGAGCTACCATTGGGAGAGGCTTAAAGGTGATGTTCTCAAATATGTCACCGAGTGTTTGTCTTGTCAACGTATCAAAGCGAAACATGTCAAGATGCTAGGGAAACTGCAACCGCTTAACATTCCCCAAATGAAATGGGAATTCATCAGTATGGACTTTGTTGTAGACCTACCCCAAGTCCAGGGAGGATACAACTCCATCATGGTTGTGGTTGACATGCTTACTAAGGTTGCACACCTTATTCCAATAATAAAGACAAACTATAAAGCCTCAGACATTGCAAGATTGTTTATCAGGGAGATATTCAAGCTACATGGTTTACCTAGAATAATCATTAGTGATCGTGATTCTCTCTTCACCTCACACTTCTGGAGAGCTATCTTTGAAGCATTGGGACTCAACTCGGTTTTAGCACTGCTTACCATCCCCAAACGGATGGCCAAACAGAGCGGGTAAATCAAGTCATCGAGGATATGCTAAGGGCATACTGTTGTCGAGAGCCGAAGAGGTGGATTCAATACTTGCCTTTGGTTGAATTTGCCTACAATACTTCTTACCAGCAAAGCATTCAGATGACCCCTTTCCAAGCATTGTATGGTCATGACTGTCAAAGTCCCCTAAACTTCTCAGATCCAACCATAAGGGTTGAAGCTTCAAGGCAAATGTTGGAAGTGATGGATGACCAAGTAAAGTCAATAAGACAGGACATCCAAGCTGCCAAGGATAGACAGAAGGCATACACGGATTTGAAGCATCAAGATAGAATCTTCAAAGAAGGAGACATTTTCTTCATTCGCATACATCCTAAGAAGAGTTTCCTATCCTTAGGAGATTACAAGAAGCTAAGTCCAAGGTATTGTGGACTGTACAAGGTCCTCAAATTCCTAGGACCTAATGCTTATAGATTGCAACTCCCTGAGAACCTAAAGGTTCACAATGTATTCCATATCAGTCTATTGAAGAAATATGTACCTAATCCTAACCATGTACTCAATGACCAACAAGTTGTAATGCCTAGTCAAGGAGTCCTTGAACTAAGGCCTAACAGGATCTTAGACCTTAGGGAGAGACAATTAAGATCTAGAACCTTGAGAGAATGCCTCGTCCAGTGGAAAGATTATCCTGAAGAGGATGCCACTTGGATAGATAAAGGCACTCTCAACCATCAATATCCCCAGTTTATCTCAAGATGAGGACATCTCGATTCCTCTAAGGGGGAGAGAATGTAACAACTCTGAAAGGATAAATAGACCATTCGCATATGAAACCCTCTTAAGGGTAGGATAATAATAGGGATAATTGGTTTTAATTATATAAAAGAAAAAAAATTTAAATTTGCCTCTCCTCCAGCCGCCGACAGTCAAGCTGGAGGAAGAGGGGGATTAGTAAGTAGGCAAGCTCCTTGCTGGAGCTTGCCAAGGGCAATGATACGTGCCCATCGACACGTTAGGAGAGGGAGGATCCCCCCTCCCCTTCCCTATTTGAACCTTGGGCTGCTGCCGCCTGGAGGAGGATGAAGGGAGTGCTTCCGCCACTCTGAGCAGTCGATGTGAGAGAGAGAGGGCTTGAGGGAGCACTCTGCACATGGAGGAGGGTTACTGAACCGCCGCGCTGTCGCCTGAATTCGCCATCGACTGACGGCCTTAATACCCCCCCTCCCACGTAAGCTTCTAGAAGCTTAGAAGCTCCAAAGGGGGGGCCTTCTTAGCTCCCTTTTTCTTTGGCTTCAAAACCACTCATCCTCCCCCGTGTTTGAACCCCCTTAAGCGCCCTTTCCCATGGTAGTTGGAACCACCCTCCCATGTTTTAATAATTTCTTTAATTAGCCCCCTTCCCTTATGCCATTTTGGAACCCCCGTATTTCAACCCTTAAGCCCCTTCCCTTTGGGTTTGAAACCCCCTCCCCCGTGTGTTTAAATTCCCTTATCTTCCTTCCCTTGTGGTATATTGAAACCCCCTATCGTAAAAACCCCCTTAAGCCCTTCCTTTGTGCTCTTGAAACCCCATGCAAAATACCCTTGGAGATTTGTTCTTTTTCCCCACTCGTAAAAGAGAAGAGAGTGTTGAGGGCTTTTAACACCTCCCTTTCCCACTCAAAAACCCTCATAAGGGATTCCACACTTTATTTATTCCCCATTTGTGCAAGCCATTATAAGGCCATTAAGCCCCTCCCATGGCTTTAATGGGTCTTATTTGCAAAAGATTTTGAAACACCCATTCTTTCAAAATCCCTACTTCAAGGAGGGAGCCTTCTAAAACTACTTTCCACGGACGGTGCAAGGGAGCCACAGTGGAATTCCAAAGAGGAGTTGTAAAGCTACTTCCATGACGGAAAGACTACAATTGCGATGCCTCCTAAGAAAGTCCAAGGCGCAATCGCGGGAGGGTCGTCTCCTGGCATCCACGTGGATATCTCCCCCCAAGCCCAGGTTTTCCTTCCTAATTTTTATTTGATATTGTTATAATTCAATCATGCAAGGTTAATTGTTAGAAATAGGATATAAATTTTGTCCTAAATGCTCACGACAAAGGAACTTAGTCATTAATACTTTCAATAAAACATGCAAAATAAAGGAAGCATAAATGCATTTCTAGCAAATAGCTTTATGCATTGAAATGAATTATAAACTAGATTATTGTCCATTAAAATAGTATACTTCATTTAAGCCTAGAAGTATAAACTGCATATCACACTATTAACCCATATCCTCTTTGCAATGAATCATCATGGAAAGTGCAAAGCATGAAATGATCCTTACAATGCGTAAATCTAGTTAATTATCATTTGTCAACTGCATAAATTATCAAAGAAAAGGTTGCCTGTTAGCATGAATTTTTTTCGCAAGATTATAGAAATATTAGTTGGAATTAACCTAATCTATGCCTGACCTTAAATCGACAAGTTAGGGTTGAAAGAGCAATTTACGCATAGACAACAAATCATGTGGAAACGATCTCGAAATTATCTTCTAGAGTTAAACAAATCGGCATAAGTTTAAAACACCTAAACCGCGGAGTATTCGTTTAGAATGAATTAAATTCCAAGAAATTCACTAGGAAATAATACGTGACCTAATTGTTACGTATCGCTAAAATTGAAACTCCTATACGCAAAATACTTGCCCACATTCACCGAATGTAGGGACAGTGAAACATATTTGGAAAGTGAACTAGGGTTTGTCCCTAAGAATCTTTCGAGATGGAACTTGGAACTCTAGGACAGATGACGTCAGCCTAATGTAATCAGGAACAGATTGTTTTGTAACTCCATTCAATGCGACACTTGTGCAACAAGTGTGGAGTCATATGATCTTATGATTGGATCACAATGGAATGGCCAAATTCTCGCAACAAGGTTGGCAGGTCCTTACATAAGTTATGTTGCAAGAGGTTGAATAATCATCCTAATTTAGTATATTTCTTGAGTAAAGAAGATTGATTGGAAATTAAAAACCAACCGATAAACTGAAATAACCAATGAACTTAAGGTTTGACCAAGTCGGGTTAATAGGGTATGCCCTGACCCAAGATATAGGGGATCTTGCCAAGCTGCAAGTCATCCCAGATCGAGTGCTGGATGCATTCGAAAGGAAGGATTCATTCCTTAGTAGTTTGCCAACAAAAACTATCAATGGGAATGTTTGTGATGGCTACAGATTCGAGAGCACTGTTTGGCTTTGTTTGATCAATGAATTAAAAGATAAATGGATATCTATACTTCAGGTTGAAGGCCTGAAGGGAGAGGCAGCTTTAGTTACCCCCGACTGCCTGCCTGACCCTAACCAAGGGGGTTGTTAACCGCACCGGGAAAGTGGACCGAACCCGCCCGAGAGGTCTCTCCGTTGAGCACTACTTGGAGCAGGAGGACGCTTGGGTGCTAGGGGGGTCTCTGGCCGTAAATCCCTCGCCTTTCGGGCCCTGCACAAGAGGCTAATGTGACTCGGGATTGGATCTCAAGGCCCGCATACTAGTCTATGGGCGGAAACTTGGATTAGTGATCCTTGTGGATTACTCGATAGCCTTTGGGCGGATTGTGGATAAGCCTACAGGCTGGACTCTCTGTATTTCAAAGATAAATATGATAACTTGTTAATAAGAAACCTGTTTGATATTGTTTTTCTATGTCAAGTGATAAGATTACATAAAGGAACCAGTGCCTAACGGGTTAATTAAAGAAGCTAGTTGTTACATGTCCAACTAATGTGTTAGGTAATTAAATAACTAAAACAACCCAAGGAAAGTGCGGAGGATGGACCATAGGTCCGCCGTCCTATGGATGGGTGGTCCCGGTTGGCCGGGAACTTTTCTCAAATCACAATGGATAGCGTGAAGATCGTCAAAGAACATGAAAAACAAAAGTGTTGACCTAGAGTTATGATTGAACCCGATTTACATCGTTTTAGGGGAACGGAATGGGACTATGTCTTATGGCAGAGAGGTTGAGCTTTGCATCCCTCTAGTTTCCCATTCTCCTTGAACCAAGTATAGTGTGAATCCGCTTCGGACCTGGCCGCGTTTTTGTGTAAAGTAGTTCTCTTCGGTCCGACGCTAGTTTTCGTTAGGAAATGACCAATAAACAAAACCCTAATTCAGGTCGATCCTAAGTGGGAACGGTCAGAATACTTCCGCTACATGGCAAACGTGGAAAGCCCTAGATCGCAAACCCCGTAACATTCCATGGGAGTGCCGGGCGGAGCTTTCTAGACATCTTTTTCAATGGACTGCTAAGATGTGTCCTGAAGATACAAGTGGACACATTACAGATGTGTAGGGCGAGTAGAGGTGGCATTGGGAAGCGTTGGAGGATAGCGTGTATTCAAGTTATCGTCAATTTTTTATGGATTCGTATCTTAGTCATGGCGCCTATATTTTGTCACGCTTATTTATCAAAGTGCTTGATATTTATTTATTATTTTTGTATGCGCATGGGTGCACGATCTAAATACTTGTATTGGACATTGTATTTGGGTACCGCCTAACTTCTTGGGCGCCCATTAGCTTTAATTCTTTATTGGCACAAAAGCAAACTCAAAAGCTAAAGCGTACTATTTTGTAATTTGGGCTATTATTTGAGCTTGAAGATGAATAATATATTAAATATATACTTTGTGGAGCGCTCACACAAGGCATGGGGGGATATTGCACCCAATTGGTCTCTTGTTCATGTCATGCAAGCTTTCTTCATTGGTTTTTGTGTAAAAAGTAGAGTTCTTTTGTTCTTGGGGACCTTCTGACCCTTACTACCCGTGCATACGGTGATCGATCTGTGCACCAGATACAACTTCCATCACTTCTTGTTATGCAACTATAATACATTTTCAATCTACAAGAGAGGTTGGGGATGCTTAATCAAAGTTTGAGAAGAGAAAGATTAAGCAACAAGCACTATGCTTCTCGATTATAATAGGTGTCTTGTATCAGAAAGGTATCGACGAGATTTATTATCGATGTGTAGTACCTGATGAGATACCATTTATTCATGAGGAATTCCATGATTCAGCATGTGGGGGACATTTTTCTGGAGGGCTTACTTCCCAGAAAGCTCTACGTCCTAGATATTGGTAGCCATTGATTCTCTAAGATGCTTTCAATTATGTTAAGCATTGTAATATCTGTCAAAGATACGATGCCAAGGAGAATCATAAGTAGCTATTGAATCCTATTTTAGTTACATTACCCTTCGAAAAATGGTATATTGATTTTGTTGGACCAAAACACCCTTCATTAACTACACAGAAGTGCTATATCATTGTAGTGATGAACTAGTTTTTGAACTAGTCTAAAGCTTGAACAATGATGAAGGATAATGCTAAGGAGATGGCTATTTTTATTATGGAGCAAATTGTTTGTCGTTTTGGTACACCTAAGGAGTTAGTGTTTGACCGAGGAACACACTTTCTAAATATGTTATAGTAATATTAATGGAAGCTTTGAAGATTATACACAATAAAACCACCCCATATATAATCTTCAAGCAAATGGTCATCGAGAGTACAAATAAAGATCTTGTAGGGATCTTATCCAAGTTAGTGTCTAAAAGTACGCAAGATTGGGATAACAAATTTTATGTGGCAATTTAGGCTTATAACACGACATTTAAGAGAGCTACATGCCACACCCAGTTTAAGTTGGTATATGGGGAAGAGTGTGTCTTTTAATTGGAAATAGAATTACCCATTGTGCGATTTGCTCTCAATCATTCATTGGGTGAGGTAGAAGCATTGTAGGAAACTTGCAGATCCTTGATGGATTTCAATTGTAGATTCTATTTTATCAAGAGGTAGGGAACAAGAGAATAAAAGTGCTTTACGACCTTTGGGCTAGAAAATATAAATTTGAGAAGGCTCAATTTTGGTGTTGTACTATGATGCTCATCAGGAGCTATTTCATGGTAAACTAGAATCCAAATGGGATGGGCCATATAAAATTGTTCGTATAGGAAAGAATGGCTCTACAATCCTTTTAGCAAACTTGTAGGGGTAGAGTTTCAAATTAAGGTAAACTTTAATAAATTGAATACTCACTACCTTTAAGGGTTGACATTAGGCTTGGTGCCTATGTAGGTCCTTCAGGATTTAGCTTTAACTTGCAGTAGGTACTAAGACAATCGAATGGGAAGACTCATTCCTTATCTTGACCATCTGTATTCCGAGCAGCATTACCACCAACATTGAGTGATATGGTGGAGTAAAGATTATCATGTTATTGAGTGGCAAGATAGATATTTCATGTGGGATATTAAGGTTTACTTCCCATCATTGTCAAAGAATTCTTACAAGTTTCCCTATCGAGTTGAGCACAAGGAAGGAGGGGTTGTATCTATTATACATCCTCTCTCTTGGCTAGACTTTGATTATCATAAGTACAAGTGAGCTAATTAGTATGGCATGGCCTATCGATGAAAATTGGGTCTCTACTTTTTATTTTGACGGCGGAGCTTCTAGAGGGCCCACTGATCATGCAAGTGTCGATGTGGTGATTAAAATCCCCAGCGTATAGTAGTTATAACAATGGGAGAATATCTTAGCATTGCTTTTACGAATAACACAGTAGAATACAAGTCTTTAAACATGGGAGTGAATGTAGCTTGGTATGGTGGTATCCATCAGTTATTGGTAAAAGGTGATTCACAGCTAATGATCAATCAATTAAATGGGACCTATAGTGTGAGAGATTCTATTCTGTAGATATACCAGAGTGTAGCCTTGAATATGATGCATGTGTTTGAGGAAGTGACTTGTGATCTTATTCCACGATAACAGTGGAATTACTTTGTAGATTCCATGGCCAATTTAGATTTTGTTGAGGATATTTTTTCAATTGCGATCATGGAGCCCTCTTACAATTGCCTCCTAATATCAATTTAGGGCTACTTGGGGATTTCTTGCTGACACATCCTATTTTGGTTGCCACTAGTTAGTGTGAATTAGAGTCAAGTGGCAATTGATCACATTTCTATTTGGTCATGGATACATAGGATCATTCATTATTATAGTTGTCAAATACCCCTTGCTATTTATACAAGGGGTTAGCCAATAACTTGTAATTGCTTTTAGTGTAGTGTTGAAGAAGCCCTCAACCTTCGTCAGTTTTATTCTTTAGTAGAGTTATGATGGGACCAAGGATTTGTTTTAGAAATAGGTTGTTGAATGGTCATTTCATGAATTATTTTGTAGGCCAAGAGGGCTAGTAATTCTACAGTGAAGTGTTTTATTTTGTTAGGCCAAGAGGGCCATGTGCCTGCCTAGTGCGGGTGCGGTTAATGGCTTTTTTAAAGTTTTATGCTATAGAAATTTAGCAGAACCTAGGGGAGTGTCTTAGTGGACGGAATATTATTGTGGCCAAGTTGAGGTGATATTTTTTCTTTACAAGTACTTTCTCTCTATGCTATAAGTATTTAGGTACTTGTGGGGGATTTTTCCTCTACTGGGGATTGGAAATCAAGGCATGAAGTCCTAGAGTTAGGTTAGGTGTGTTTGAGGGAGATCTAAGTAGTTGTCCAAAGACATTGTCAAGCATTTTAAGAATTGTTTTGAAAGATGGTTCCAGTGATCGTGTTCTGCCAACCTACTAGGTAGCTGTTTCTAGGAGCTTCTATTAGTAGTGAGGTAGTTAGAGAAGCCTACCAAAGTTTTAAAAAAGAGAAAATTTTAAATATCCTTGGAACAAAAAATACAGAGGTTTGTAAAAAGGGGTTCTAACCCTTGAAATAGAAAAGGAAAAGAATTAAAAAAATCTTAAGAGTAGTTGATCATTGCCTTGAGACAGCTTGGTCGGTTCATGGGGACAAGTCAAAGGCCAATGCCTTGTCTTCCTAGGCATGGCATCTAGTTGGAAAAAACACTAAGAAAGGTTGGAGCAAAAACAAAAGTGAGCGCAAGAAAATATTTAAACCTTGCGAGGGCTTGGTCCTCAAGTACCAAGTTAGGATGTGAGGCTGATGCCCTATTCTCCTTGAGTGACTACACTCAACTCCCTCCTTTTTACATACATGAGTATACAAATTAGAAAGAATCATATCATAAACTGAAAATACATGTTGACCACGCTATAGGAGTCCTCGCTTACTAGTAGGAGTTCCTAGTCCATAGTTGTCATAAGTTGGATAGATGGTTCAAGCCATCATCTAGGATGACTTCTTTGATGGTTATTTTTAGCTAGTCTATGTTGGAGTAGTTGGTTAGAGACTTGCTCTAGAGCTTTGTCACATTATGCTGGACCTCTCCCTTGTGGGTTTCATGCCTTGATATTGTTAGGGGGTCGGGTGAGAGTTGGTCTTGTGCTTTGTTGTGAATTCTGTTCTGTGGTAGCTTGAAGCTTTTTATTATTGTTGATTATGCAGATCAATTCAAGGGATTCGGCGAGATACGGAACTTGAAATTGTTGCTGGTTACTCACAGTTTACAGTTTTCAGACTGCATGTATGTACCCTGGCAGTGAGGTTACAGAAGCTTAAGCTGAAGCAAACACATAGTTTATGTATTGATAGTTATACCTACAGTTGAGACCACTTGTTTGTGGGTTGTTTTGGGGTGTCAGTGGGCTGAGATAGCCTATTTTTTTCTGCAATTTAGTGCAGAAAACTGTCATAAACTGTTACGGACTGAACTTGGTCAATCATACTTGATAGACAGTCTATTACATCATGGCTAATGCACATGGGACTGACAATATCACTCAGATAGTTGGAGAGAAGTTGGACAACAAGAACTTTGCATTATGGAAATTTAGGATGAAAAACTTTTTGCAGAGGTTACTGGGATCTATGTATAGGAGATGAGGCTGCTCCTGAGTTGCCTACACAGAATCCAACTAAGGAACAAAAAAGAGCTTATAGGCTATGGAATGAAAGAGCATGCAAGGTGCTGCATTGGTTTTCTCTATGTATATCTGATGCTATGGTAATTCAAATCACTGGATGTGAGACTCCAAAGGATGCTTGGGACATACTGATGAAAAATTATGGAACCATAACACATGCAAGGAAGATCCAGTTGAAACAGCAGTTCAACAACATGTCTAGGAATGGCAAGAGCATCCAGGTGTATACCATGGAGATTAAGACCATAGCTGATCAACTTGCTACCATTGGCTCAAGTGTATTAGAAGATGACATGATTGCTGTTGCCTTGAATGGCTTAGGCAAAGAGTACAAAGATTTTGATAATTCCATTTCTGTCAGAGAAGAGCCCCCTAGCTCAGAAGAGCTAGTTGCTTTGTTGCTGCATGAGGAAGTCAAACTTGGTTTGAATACAGGTTCCAGTGCATCTCAGAGTAGAGACACTGTGTTATACTCTAGCCAGCGTGGTAGAGGATCTAGAGGTCGTGGTTCATTTCGAGGTCGTGGTGACACTCGTAATGCTTATGGACAATAGGAGCAGTAGAGTAATTGGCATGGTGCAAATACACAAGGCCAGCGTGGATCTGGCGGGTTTAGAGGCAGGGGGAGATCACCCCGAGGTAGAGGTGGTGGTTCTGGTTCATGGCAGTCATTTGATCAGTCCAACAAGGACAAGGATTGCCATTATTATGGCTGGTATGGGCATATTGCAAAGGATTGTTAGAAGAAGCAGGGAGATATCAAGGCAAAGGGCAGACAGCATGGGCACTATCCATCTTCCAGTGGTGCTCATGATGAGCCAGTTGATAGACTCTTTGCCATGCAGCATGTATCCTGAAATGCATCGAGACATGATAGAGATGACAGATGGTACATTGACTCTGGAGCATCAAACCACATGACACCGCATGGAGAGTGGTTTGATGAGATGGTTGCAGGTACACATGGTCATGTATGTACTGGGGATGACACCCAACATGACATAAAGCATAAAGGGATTGTTCCTCTTATGATGCGTGATGGTAAGAAGAAAGGCCTACATGATGTATTACATGTACTGACCATAATGAAGAATCTGTTGTCTGTGGGTCAAATGGCAAAATAGAATTTGCAAGTGAGGTTTAACAAAGATGGGTGTTTCATTGAGGAGTATGGAAATGGCTGCAAGTTAATTGCCAAGGGCAAAAGGGATGGCAGGATGTTTACATTGGATGCAACCATTCTGGGACTTAAGGCAGCCATGTTTGCTCATGATGAGAGTGCCATTCGGGATGTAGAGATTTGGCACAAGCGGATTGGACATGTCAATGTACAAAAGCTGAAACTAAATTCAAGTATAACGATTTTGGTCATGTATGCCCTGCGTGTCAGTTTGGGAAGCAGGCACGGTTTCCTTTCATGAGACATGTAAAAAACAGCACTAGGCCTTTACAGTTGGTGCACTCTGATGTCTGGGGTCCTTCACATAATGCTTCTTTTGGCGGTGCATGGTATTATGTCTCATTCATTGATGATTTCAGGACGTACACTTGGCCTTATATTTTGAAGCATAAGGATGATGTGTTTAATGCATTCAATGACTTCAAGAAGCATGCTGAAAATGAATTGGGTTGTTACATATCATGCTTGAGATCAGATGGAGGAGATGAATATGTCTCATTACTTTACAAGTATCTTGCTAAATATGGGATCAGAAGACAACTCACATGTAGTTATACACCGCAGCAAAACGGTGTTGCAGAGAGGAAAAACAAGGTTTTGATGGAGTCAGCTAGAGCTATGCTGAATGAAAAATGTCTGCCAAATGGTTATTGGGCTGAAGCAGTGATGAGTGCTGTCTATGTGTTGAATCAAACCCCTACAGCAGGGATTCATGATGTCACTCCGTATGAGCGGTTGTATGGTCATAAACCTGATATTTCGGACTTGAAGGTATTTGGCAACATTGCATATGTGCATATACCGGATGAGAAGAGGAAGAAATTGGATCCTAAGGCACTGAAAAGTGTGTTTATAGGATATGCACAGGAACGGAAAGCTTATAAGTGTTATGTACCTTCTTCGCATGAGACACTCATAAGCAGAGATGTGGTATTTGATGAGTTAGCATCCTGGTATGGGAATCCTGTTGCAGTGCCTACTGATGGCTCACCCACTATGAGTCATGTTGAAAATACTCCTGCAGAGAGTACTTCCATGAGTGGTCAGATAGGTGATGTATCATCTACAGTGAGTCCTTGGATAGGATGATTGCGAAGTGGCACTACTGCATCCACTCACACGGATATGTCAGTGAGGGGGAGAACAGATAAGGGAAAAGAAAAGGTTTTTGAAGATCTAATAGGTCCACTCACTGCAGGTTATGATTCATCTAGCAGTGATAGCTTAGACACTGAATTGGGGATTCCGTCTGTTATGACACCAGGTGCTAGGCAGAGCCATTATGTGCTGCCTCATGAGAGGCAAGCTCACAGTGAGCCATAGCTCAGGAGATTAGAGAGGGTCAGATGACCTGTTGACAAGTATACTTACACTGGATATTCAGCCCATCATTATGCTTATATCATGAAAGTAACAGGTTTTAGAGAACCAAGTAAGCTTGATGAGGCAATTGTAGATGAGAATTTGCATACTGCTATGGATGAGGAATATTCAACTTTGGCTGAAAATGGTACATGGGATTTGGTATAGTTGCCTGAGGGAAAAACACCTATTGGATGCAAGTGGGTGTATAAGGTGAAATGTAAATCAGATGGATCATTGGAAAGATACAAGGCCAGGCTGGTTGCAAAAGGGTATGAGCAGCAGTATGGTCTTGATTATGAGGAGACTTTCAGCCGTGTAGCAAATATGGCTACAGTTAGAACTGTGATTGCTTTGGCAGTAGCTAGAGGCTGGAAACTATAGCAGATGGACGTAAAGAATGCCTTTCTCAATGGAGAATTACAGGAAGAGGTTTACATGGAACAGCCTGAAGGCTATGTGCATCCAGAATTTCCAGCACATGTATGTCGGCTGAAAAAGGCATTATATGGGCTGAAACAGGCACCCACAGCATGGAATGCTCGCATCAGCAGTTATTTGCAGCAACATGGTTTCCGATTGGGAGATGTTGATCATAGTCTGTTTGTGAAGAAGACAGATAGTGGCTATGTTTTCCTAAATGTCTATGTTGATGACTTAATCATTACAAGAGATGATGAAAATGTGATTGTTGAAATAAAGACATGTTTACAGGCTGAGTTCAAGGTCAAGGACCTTGGAGAGCTGAAATATTTTTTGGGGATTGAGGTTGTCTCTACACCTCAAGGCATATGGCTGCTACAGAAGCAGTATGCTCATGACATGTTACAGAAATATGGTATGGCTGATTACAAGCCTATGGATACACCTTTAGAGCAGAATGTCAAGCTGTAGATTGATGTTGGGACAAAGATTGAGAATGTTACTATGTACAGTCAGATGGTAGGCATCTTGATCTATCTCACGATCACTAGACCTGACTTGAGTTATGCTGTGGGGCTGATCAGTTAGTTCATGCAGAAGCCTCGCAAACCACACTTGGATGCAGTCAAGAGAATTCTGAGATATGTAAAGAGTACCATAGATCATGGGTTGTTTTATGCATATGGGAAACCCCTTGACTTGATGGGGTACGCTGACTGGGTTGGTTACACGTATGACCGGAGGTCAACCAGCTGCTATGCATTTGGAATGGGTAGTAGCATGATTAGTTGGCAGAGTACGAAACAGCCTACAGTTGCATTGTCCAGTACGGAAGCAGAGTATCGTGGTGCGGCCTTAGCGTCCTGTGAAGCTAAGTGGTATAGAAGTTGCTGAATGACTTGCACTTGGACAACAAAGTCAAGCTGTATTGTGACAATTTGAGTAGTTTCATGTTAGCAAGAAATCCTGTTTATCATGTAAGATAAAAACACATTGAGGTTCACTACCATTTCATCAGGGAAATGGTTTTAGCAGATCAGATTGACTTGGAGCATGTGAAGATTGAAGACCAGGTAGCAGACATCTTTACCAAATCACTTGGTAAAGATAAGTTCATTCACTTTAGACAGCTACTTGAAGTGATATAGATGATTTGAGTTTTTTTTTGAGCTTGAGGGGGAGTGTTAGAAATCAAGCTCACCGTCAGTATGTCTTTATCTATGACCGACATCTATGACAGCTAGAGTGTGCAGCTGTCTACATGTGACTACATTAAATAAGTCGGGTTAGTAGTCAGTTAGTGACCTGACTAGAGTTAGTCTATCTAGTCTACACCTACACTAGGTCACTTTATCTTTGCTGTGTGTGTTACTCAGTTAGAAAAATAATAATGGAAGAAAGCTATGGAACCTGAAGATTCATGGCAATGGAACTAGATCTCTTTATGGATATGCTTGAAATAGATACCTTTCTCATGGAACTTCATCATCAGGGCATCCCTCTTTTTATTTCTCTCTTCCTCTTTATTTCTTTTTCCCCCTCTCTCTCCCTCTTTGTTTCCCTCCCTCATTTTCTCTCTCCTTTACTCTATCTATTTTTCATTTTTCTCCCCCTCTCTCCATTTTTCTCTCTCTTTGTTTCTATCTTCCTATCCCTCCACTCTTCTCTCTGTTTCTCGATCTCCCTCCCTCTCTCCCTCTCCTTCAGTGCATGTCTCCACAAACAAAAATAAATAGAAAAAATAAGAAAATAGAAAAAAAAAGAGAGAGGCAATGTCTCTCTCTCTCTCAATGCATCTTTCTCTCCCTCCTCTATTTTCTTCTCTCTCTCTTTCTCTCTTTCTCTAGTTTTCTCTCCCCTCCCTTTCTATTCCTCTCTCTCCCTTCCTCTACTTTTCTCTTCCTTCTCTATCTACTTCTCTCTCCTTTCCTCTCTATTTCTATCTCCTCCCTCTTTATATCTCTCTCCCTATTTCTCTCTCTTCTCGCTTCCTCTCTTTACCTCTCTCTTCTTCCTTGTATCTCATTTTCTCTTTGTTTTTCTATTTCTCTCTCTCTCTATTTTTCTATTTCTCTCTATCTCTCCCTCCCTCCCTCTCCTCCCTCTCTCCTTTCTCTCTCTCCCTCACTCTTATTTTGTCTCTCCTCCCTCTCTCTTCCTTCCCTCTCCCTTCTCTCTCCCCCTCTCTATTTTTCTTCTCACCTCTCTCCTCTTTTCACTCTTCTCCCTCTCTTTCTCTTTTCCTCTCCCTTCCTCTCTCTTTATCTCTCTTTGTTTCTCTTTCCTCTCACTCTATCCCTTCCTCCATCTCTCGATTTCTCTCTCCTTCTCCTCATCTCTCCCTCTTTCTTTCTCTCTCCCCCTCTCTCCCTCTCTTTGTTCCCCTTCTTTTCTATCTCTTTCTCTCCTTTCCTCTCTCTATTTTTCATGAAGTCCCCCCTCTCTCCTTCTTTCTTTCTCTCCCTCTTTCTCTCTTCCTCTCCCTCCATTCTTCTCTCTATTTCTCTCCGTCCCTCCCTATCATGCCTATGATCATCAAACCAAGATTAAACTAGCTTCCAATTTAGAACTCATGGATGAGTTTCTATCAGGCAAGGCCCCATAACTATCTATTGTTAGTATAATAGAGAAGTCCACAAGACACGTAGTTTCCATAACCTTGGCATTGTAATCCTACAATGCCTCAAGAAACCTTATCTTCTAAACTTTTCCTTATCTCATGTGATCTATGTTTGCCTTAAAATTATGTTGTCAAGTTTCTCCAAAGTATGTTCTGCAATAAATCTCAGTTTAGATTCCCTATCCACATAGGCATGCACTATGATGTGAGTTTTTATGGTGGCATCAAAAAGCATGACTAAAATAGTCATCAAGGCGTGTACTCTATGCTTTCCTTAGATTATCTCTTCCATTCCATACACCTGAAACTTCTCCCGTATCCATGAGTCTTAATCTTGACTATCGAAAGTGGTAAATCAAGTCAGTAATGCTTTTGCCATGGATAATCTTGGTTTGGTTGGGTCTTCTCTCTTCATGTTTTGGTGCTTATTAGACTAGCTTTCCACATGTACACATCAAGCTCCTTGCATATCTTTCTTTACTGCTCACTCTTAGTGCATAACTATAATTATGACTCCACTATAGTGTTTTTGTTCCTAAATATCTACCTTTTCTCTAGGTTGCAGAAGCAAGTAATCTATATGCTTACTACACTTGCAAATGCCCCATATTTGAACTTATCTGGGAAACCTTAGTTGTAACCATAAGGCTTTAAATTGAAACTAAAATAATATTCTACTATTTTATTTAATTCAAGTCCTACTTAATAAGTTCTAATTTCTTTACACATCATTTTGATGATGAACCCATGGATTAACATTTATGATCTACTTTTCCATGCATGTTTACTATTACCACACAACCTAGTACTTAGTCATTTTTCTATTCTAGATATATCAAAGTATTACACATTTAATGCGTCAAGATATATCAATTTTTATACTTTTTTAAATGTAGCCCTAATCCATATAAACCGTGCTCAAGATACATGCATGAAGGGAAAAAAAGAAAGCATGGGAGCTATTGATTGGAGTACTTTAGTTGTATATCAACAATTGCCAACTAGTAGCTCATTGTCTTTTTGCTTGGTAGGTGTTACATCTATAAACATGTTTAGATATACGTTTTGAGCTATATTGAAATTTCATAGCAGATTTCATATGCATTGGCATTTAAATGTGCATTGAAAATTGTATGAAACTTGCAACGAGTCAATGTGCCTTTGGATGTGAGTCTTTTGAGGCACCTATCAATTTCACAAGTGAAGACAGACACACCTTGAACTTTTTCCTAGTTCACAAAACACATTTATCTGTATACTTGAGAAGCTTCGATGCCGTTAATCCGTAGGCATCAATGAAGCTAACTGCACTGCCACTGGGCAGCTCCTCTACAGTAGCCTTGCCTGAAAGATTCGCTTCGGCCCATCATCTCGCTAAAGATTGTTCCCTTGCACACGATGGTTAATAAGACTTGACTACCTACTATCTTGTTGGAGAGAGCTTATCTTACTCCAACAGGTGCCAACCTAATGGCCAGACTTCCCACAAATATCACATTTGACATTGAGGCAATTCCTAGGGTAATGCTGGCCACCACACCACTTACAACTAAATCTTGAGGGTGCACCCTCTTCAGCTCATCGACTCCCTATCAGATTTTGTTATTTTTTAGGGAAATTAACATCAATGGCTATTTGTCTATATTGTTCAAAAATCATGTCAGTGTAGCGTTTCATCATGTCCTTAACATCGCTAAGGACATTCGAGGCACTCAACTCATAGCCTTGATCGTCTATCTGTTGTTCCATTAGCCTAATGATTTCATTAGGCATTGGTTGTTGCAGACTCACAGGAACAACATTAGGGCTCGATACTTGGCCTCCAAGATTTGGCAGAGCCATGTGACTAGCCATAGGCATAGTCACACTAGGAGGAGCGGGCAATAAAGGTACACTTTGGACCATGCTTCCTCTCATATTCAGGTTAGTTGTAGCTATCCCTTGATTTCCATTGCCATTGGTCAATGGCAAATTATTTTTCAAAACTAAACCCATATTAAGATTGGTACGAGAGGCATAAGGTGCTTGTAGTCCGGATTCTACTTCTTGTGCTTATCTAATGGCAGTGTCTGCATCCGACAAAGTGACACTACTCAACTGCACTTGAATGTTGAAATCTAGACCATGCAAGAAATATTGCAGTTGGGAAGTTGCTACGATAGGAATAGAGGCTTGCAATTTGCAAAAGATCTCTTTTAACTTCTTAGCATATGCTCAGATATCCTCATGTGGTTCTTGATGTGTCACATTTAATACACATAGCCAAAAATGACCACCCCTTTTCAAGGGAAAACTCCCTTTGAAACGCCTCAAATAATAAATCAATGGTAGTTATGGTTCCTGCTCCATGCCATGATACCATATGGCAACTCTCCCTTTGAGAATCATGTTAAAGAACATCATTAGATGTCCTTCATCTTGGATGCGATAGTTGAACATCAACTTTTGGAATTCGTTAATGTGCAGTTCCACATTCTCCTCCACTAACCCATTAAAGATGGGCAAGGGAAAACCTGAAGCTGGAAAATCAAGTGTTCCAACAGGTATAGCAATAGGTTGTGCTACCATGGTAATAATGAGATTCACTCCTACTACAAGGGTTCGAACAACCAAAACTAGAGCTCCACTCAAAGTGGAGGGAGTGATCGGAGGTGAGGAAGAACTAGAGCATCCTCCCCCTAATGGACTATGTGCCATGCTAGGATTATTAAAACCCTACCCTTGCAAGGCTATTGGGCCACTCCTTTGCGGAGAGTATCTTCTATTAATCTCAGCCCACCGTCTAGCTCATTCAACCCTTTCTTGCTTTTGGAGCTCTGCTTGACAGTCTTGCGAGTCTATCTCAATAATCTTTGGCATACACTAGAGAATAGGTACCAATCGACCAAGGCACGGAAACCGCCACTTGTAGGTGGCTCCCGAAAAACACACCACCTCTGTCGAGACCTAAAACAGGGCCGACACTAGCTCTCTAGTACTAGTCGGACCTGTAAGACACACAAGACACTCCGCACGGCCTCATAGCTAGGAGCATCTAAGGGACACGCTACACTAAACTCCAATATCGATCTTGCATCTGTAATAGGACACAAACCAATATTTTTCCTCCTCTACTCCTTAGAGGGAGATCCCATACACATTGGTATAATATACCATGTTATCACATATGTAGGAGGCAACCTCTTAGCTAAAACTTCACAGCCCCACTACAACTCTCCTACATCTCGGGGATTGGCCCCTTGATGCGTTGCTCCAACATAAAGAACAAACGTACAAGATCCACTATTTTATTTTAAACGATCCAAGAGACTTCAATATTTTCTTACCAAGCACTTTCCCCGAGAAACAATTGTCTAACCTACACCAAGGATATCCTTACACACTCCACATTGGTCATTTATTAGTCAATCAAATGCTATGCATCCACGTTTTATACCATGTGACATGCAAAATGCAAAAGTGTATGACCATTGTCCAAAAGCATTTTATGATTAGAAATCAGCCATGTGGTGTGCAAAAATAATACTTTAATGATTTTCAATGCACTCGTTACTGTGGCGTTGCTAGAGGCTGAGTTTCCTCATTCTACTAGCCTCTTTAAATTTAAACTTTTATCGGTCTATATACTATGCATAAACAAAAAGAATTAGAATTTAATGTATTTCTATCAATCTCTCCCTTTTACAATCTCTTTTTCCCTAACCATTTAGGTTTTACAACATTGCATAGGTTCAAGATTCATTTGTATATCAATTTTCATATGAAAAGTGAACAAAACACACTGAAACATAAAAACATGGCTAAACTAGGCCTTAGTCCTCATGCCTCAGCTTGGTTAAACATTCACAAACATTAATCATATTTTTTCTTAATTTTTAAAGCTCAAAAATCCATTTTCTCTTATTTTTTTATTTTCCTTTATTTATTTATGCATAACAATAGGGTATTTTTTGATATATAAATTTTTACTGATTATGATAGCTAAAAGATAGTTTCTATCAAAATTTCATCCCATGTGAATTCTGTTTTCCCACCCGAAACCAACAAAATCTTCATTTTCACTCTAAAAAGACACTTTGTGGATTGTAATTTAATTATTACGATAATGTATCATTATGGTTCTACATTTCTTTTATGTGTAGCCCTCAATCATGGTGCCAAAAAGATTCAAATTTTTTTCATTCCATATGAATTTTATTTAGACCTTCAAACAACAAAAACAAGCAAATTTTCTTTATAAAAATGAAGCATATCGCTTATTTGCGTGTTGCAGATTTTTTTGATAATCATTACAGGTATCCAATGGACTGAGACTACAAGGATACAGAGGCATACGATGGTGCTTTCCAATGTAAATTAGCGGTGTCGTTATTTGCATCGCAAATGCGATGCAATAGCGATGGTACTCAAACGAAAAAATACGGGCTGAAACCCGAGTGCGTTATTTTGTGTGAACGAATGAAAGAGAGAGTGAAAGGGAGAGCGAATTCTATCTTGCATTTAAGAGGGAGAGGGAGAGAAAGAGGGAGAATGAAAGCTTCTCACTGCTACCGTTGTTGTTTGCGAAGAAGAGGAGGAAGTGTACGCAGGGCGAAGAAGAGCTGCCGAATGCATCCTCGGGCCTTTGCGGTGAGTGCATTATTTCCTCTTGCTTTGTTTTTTTTTTCTCCTTTTCTTTTACTTGTTTTTGTTAAAAATCATGTGTATTGAGAGAGAAAGAGAGGAAATGAGAAAGGAAGAGGAAGAGAGAAAAGGAAAGAAGGAACGAGAGAGAGAGGGAGAAAACATTAAACATAATAGGAAAATAGAGAAAGAGAGGGAGAGGGAGGAAGGGAGGGAGATAGAGAGGGAGGGAAAGATTGTTGTTATTGTTATTGTTGTTTTATTTCTTCTTTTCTTGCTTGTTGTAGTAGTAGTAGTAGTAGTAGTTGTTGTTGTTGTTGTTTTTCTTCTTTTCTTGTTTATTGTAGTGGTAGTGGTAGTGGTTTGTTGTTGTGGTAGTCGTAGTCATAGTCATAGTCATCATAATCGTGATTGTAGTAGTAGCAGTAGTAGTTTTCTTGTTTCTTATTGCTGTTGTTATTGTTATTGTTGTAGTAGTAGGTTTTTTTCTTTTCTTGTTTATTGTTATTTAGTTTTCTTATTTGTTATTGTTGTAGTAGTAGTAATAATAGTAGTAGTTTTTTCTTCTTTTCTTGTTTGTAGTAGTAGTAGTTGTTGTTGTTGTTGTTTTTTCTTTTTTTCTTGTTTATTGCAGTGGTAGTGGTAGTGGTAGAGAGAGAGAGATGTTTTGTTAAAGGAAATGAGAGAGGGAGAGAAAGAGAAAAAAAAGAAGGAATGAGAGAGATGGAATAAACATACAACATAATAAAGAAAGAGAAAAAAGAGAGAGAGATGGAAGGAGAGAAGAGAATGAATGGATAAAAAACAAAGAGAGTGGTGGCGAGGTCCGATGCAATACCACGAGACTTTAAACACTCTGACATACGTTAATTTGTGGATGGGTGGAGACTTTACATATGTTAATTTTGTTGAGTTACAAGAGAAGAAATCCCTTCTCAAACAATTTAAGAAAGAAAAAAAGAATGATAATAAAAACAAATTGTTTGTCGTAACGTAAACCAAATGGAAAACAATGAAATTTGTGATGCTCAAGATCGTGTGGCATATCTTAATCAGTGTGTCCATGTCCTTGCTCTCAATACAAGCTGGCAATTAGACGAAAAAATTAATTGTCTATAGAACACGTACGACGCTTGGCGAGTTTCAATCTGAGATCATTGATCAAGCGATCTCAGATTTTGAGCAAACGGTAAGAAAAGTGTATATCAATCATGCATTGGATTTGCAAGCTAATTGAATACCATATAAAAAAACATTGGGTGTGGCTAGAAAATTTTCTATCCACACAGGTGACGTCTCGTTCCAAGGAGGAGTGCACCCTTTGTGGCCAGTTAGAAGAGTTTATGGGCATGCGATGGATGGAGTGTCTGAGCCAATCCACCACTTGAAAGGTACTATCCAATCTATACCGTCAATACCAGAGGAGATAAGAAGCCTTCCAAACTTACCTACAATCTTAGAGCTTGAGATGGAGGCAATGATCTCGATGCATTGATGCCCATGGATGTCGAGACTTCTGATCTGCTTAGAGAGGAAGCATCCATACCATTATATGATGGGTGCCGAGTATCTCGCCTAAAGACACTGCTTGCACTCCTAAGTGTGCAAGAAAAATATGGATGGAGCGATGCGAGTGTGACCGAGTTGTTCAGGTACCTTGTACGTACACTTCATTGATTTCTTTTTGCCACTATCATTAAAAACATTTGTGCTTTTTCAAGGTATTTTATGATTTTTTTTCAAGTTACTAAAGTATCATATATTACCACTTGAAAATACCATGCCCAAGTTTTGTAATAATGTGCAACATGTTTTACGAAAGCTTGACATGGACTACAATAGCATCCATGCATGTATCAACGATTGCATACTATTTGAGGAGAATACGAGACTATGGAGACATGTCCAAAGTGTGGTGCTCACAAGTATCGATAGCACTTGCAAGGGAAAACCATCACTCAAAAAGTTCTTAGATAATTTTCACTTATCCCTCGCATAAACTATATGTTTCGTACGTCCAACATGGCGAGCTTGATAACGTGGCATGCACAGAATAGGTCCACGAATGGAGTTCAACGAATATCAGTGGATTCACGTACATGGAGCCACATTGACTCTACCTTCCAAGAGCCAAGGAATCTTTGGCTCGGTCTTGCTATGGATGGCATGAACCAATTGGATCTACGCTGAACTCCTTACAGTGTGTGGCCTATAGTCCTTGTCAACTACAATATCCCTCCATGGCTTTCTATGAAGAAAGAACATATCATTCTTAGCTTGCTCGTTCCTACCACTACAAAGTCAAAAATATGGACGTGTATCTTCGTCTATTAGTCGATGAGCTTAAGATTTTGTAGGAGAAGGGGATCACCATGCAAGATATGAGCAGGCCCGATTGTCGACGGTCCGCGAATATTCGAGCCATTCTCCATGCAAGATATGAGTAAGCCCGATTGTCGACGGTCCGCGAATATTCGAGCCATTCTCATGTGGACCATGCATGACTTTTTGGGATTCAGAGAGTGCTCAGGTAAGTAGGATTTTATTCTCGTTGGTAATATTTATCATAGCTCTTTCAAGTTTGTATTCACTGGATAGAGGTGTTGGGACAGGTCTGGTTACCTCAGGTTATCATGCATGTCCATTGTGTGGGCCACAGTTAGACTCTCGAAGGTCACAAACTATGAAGAAGATGGTATATTAAGGACACTCCGCTTTCTTTCCAGAGGGTCATGAACTCAGGGAAGGTTTTTTTGGATGACCTCTAGCACATATGAATGCCCAAAGCTAGTACGAGCTGAAAATGTTCCACACAATCACATCCAAATGGAATGCGACGGTTCTCAGTTTTCTACGAGTTGCTATATTGGACCCACTTATAGATCAACCATTTGTTGGATTCCATGCATAATTTTCAAGAATGTGGGTAGCTTTCTATGGGATCACATCACAAGAAAGAGAGACACTATAGGGGCATGAATGGATTTGAAGGATGTAGGCAAGATGGAGGCGCTTTGGCTGCAGTGGCGTGCTGATGGTCGCTTGCAGCTACCTCGCACTCCTTGGGTTTTCTCTACTAAAGAAGAGCGCATTGTGAAGCAAATAGTCAAGTCTATCTGCACTCTAACAAGTATGATGTGTTCTCTCAGGTTCGCATTTTCTAAAGAAGACCAATTATTAGGGCTAAAATCTCATGATTGGCATAAGATATATCAGGTTTGTACTACGAATGGATTATAAATGGCCTATATATTCTACTATTTGGATTGGAGTCGTTGTTCATAATGCTTCCTTATTTGTGGTAGTTTGTACTATTGATCGCGATCGCAAGATGCCTTACTCCGGAAATACGCGGGGCGATTTATAGCTTATCAACTTTAGTGTAATGAATCTCATAGAAGGAGATTAATATGTCATCTATTGAATCCGCAAGGCGGGGAGCAATGGAGACGGTCTGTCTCTTTGAGAAATACCTGCCTACCAACATGCTCACGATACAAATCCACCTTCTGGTGCATCTTGTAGATGAAGTGGAGATTACAGGACTTTTTCTTCTTGGAGTGCTTGATGAAAACTCTAAAAGGCTTTGTGTGACAATGAGCTTGCCAGAAGGTAGCATGGCTAACGGTTGGTTGGTATCTGAGGTGTTAGTGTATCTTTTATAATGGCTACTAATGGTGGATTCATACAATAGTATGCTTTGGTTACTGAAGGACAATTATAGACTCACCAGAGATGTGGTGGTTGGAAATGGGGTAGAAAAAATAATGGATACTGCAATGAAGGAGAAAGTGAATCACTTTTGTATATTGCACCATGCCTCCGTGGAGACGTGGCTCGCTAGGTACCAGCAAGCTAGGAAGGATCGAGAGGAAGAGCAATCTGAATTTCAGCGTAGTATGCACCATCGATCCATTCGATATCGCGAGGGCATGGAGGAGATACTGCGGTTTATATCATTGCAATGGTTGCATGGAGCTTTGACTGCAGCGTCTCGCAAAGGGGCAGAGATCTCAACTGACGAGTGGAAATTCTTGAGGGGATGTAGTCCAAAGGTGATGACGTGTTTCGCGTTTGTCACATCTATATTTTATATGAAACAACTAATTGAGTATTTAAATGTACATTACAAAATATATAGTACGGCATGGTCACACGGACAGCATTTTCCCATTGAGCGTATTGACAGAATGCACTCCACAACAAATTGTCGTATCATGGCAAGGTTTGAGCAAGAGACCCGACGACGAGCAACAGATCTAAACATGGTGATAGATGAGATGGAGTATTTTTGGAATTTGCAAAGTATTATCACGGTGGATTACCGTAGCTTCTCCATGATCTTATTCGATGTGCATTGGTTCAAAGTGGTACTTGAAGGAGTTTTAGCAATAGTTCGATGAGGTCCATCTGGATTTCTCGAAATAGATTCTGAAAAAAAATGGATGGATTTGCGCGACATGTTTGTGTTGCCGGCCCATTGTGAACATGTGCATGAACTCATGTGTTTTTTAATTGTATCACAATATGGTACATGTCATAATAGTTAAATCTCTCTTGTACATGATTGTGAATATGTAATTTTCTATCCAAGCCCCTGATAACCTTGATGGTGGTACGTTATACCTTCAACTCCTCGAAGTGTGAGAGTATATGATCAAAGCAATATTCTAAGCATAGATGAGGACAGTATGCAAATAGAGGGGTGATATTGCAAGGGGTGGAGGCCATCAAAAGCTTGGAGAATGTAGAGGAGCCAGCATCGGGTAACAATGATGGAAATATAGGAGTCAAAGAATTCTTTGACTTATCCTTTTGTGGTGACATGTCTATCGACTTTCCAGTGTATGCAAAGTTGTGTGAGGAGATTAACGTGGGACCATAGGGTACTTCATACTTGGAGCATCCACCTACTCAATTCGTTGATGAATCGCTTATAAGGGTACATAAGATATGCATTTTAAGTAAGATCTTTTTTCTAAGATTTATATTACTGTGCTTTGTATGATTTATATTGATTATACTAACATCAATTTTTGTTTATGCAGGTGACCTTTGTGGATATTTAGATCATCACGATGAGTCAAGGGATGAGTGACGAGGAGCTACAGGAGATCTTCACGTGTATGTCTCCAGTTCAGATGGCAAGTTTCAGAGATATGGTGGACTAGGAGATGTTTTGGACACCATCAGGCTATTCTTTTAGATCTACTTCGGCACGTTCTGATGCTTCAATTTCCAGCAGACGAGGTCGACGCTCCAGACTTGGGAAAGATGAAGGGAGTGGTTCAGGGGGATGCTACGGAGATTTGGATGCAATGAGCCCGTGGTTGACTCGAGATACAGGTGCTACTCCTCGCTCTTTTGGTAGTTCGCGAGAGCGTAGCTTAGGTGGTTGCTATGGAGGTACCGGCGTAGTGTCTCCATTTCGTCGTTCTTCTAGAGTTGCATCACCCGTAGGATTTGTTACACCTCTGGGAATGTCTACTCTAGTCACTCCAGCTTTTGCTCAGCCATCCGCAGGTGGCACCCCTATGGTTGCTACTTGAAGAGATACTACCCTCGTAGGTACACCAGATGTTCAGGGGTCTCATGGATATGCCCAGGAGTGTGGTTGCAGGTGGGAGAGGACCCATCTTAGGCATACCCTAGAGGGGTATGCCTACCTTGTAGATGATAGGATAGGAGCCATCATCATGAATGATGAGGGGAGAAGGGTGATGGCTCATATGAGAGAGTTGTGCCAACAAGTTTTTTGGCACGACATCTTGGATCATTTCAAGAACATACTGAAGGGGAGCAATGAATAGATAGTAGCATCCTTGCATGAGGAGTTTTCGGTACCAGCCGCAGCAGCTAGGTTTTCCATGGGCTGGATGATGGAATGCATGCATACATACATGTCACACAGACGATTTGACGCACACAAGGCACTCAATAGTGGGGCTTCAAAGCCCGAGTGGCTAGATGTAGATGACTAGCACCGACTTAGGGAGGAGGCTACAGATTCTCCATGACTTTGGAGACAATAGCAAGAGGCGGCAAGGAAATGACTAGAGGCCAAAGTGGTTCATCATCTTGGGAGTGGCGACCATAGGACATATCTGGAGGACTTTGGAAGTTTTTCTTTTGTTTTGCTTCCTTTTTTTTTGCAATATACTTTGTACTAACAATCGTGTTTCTAACAGTTCTATTTTGTTTTCTTTGCAACACTCCATTACAAACCGCGATCCCACTGGCCTTGAGACTCAATATGTAGAGAGACATGGTCTCACTGCATTGATCGACCAATTGTATGGAGGCGGAGGCCCTATAAGTCACTCATCTTTTTTGTCCCTAGTTATAAGTTTAATTAAAATGCATTATTGTATGGTGGACTAATGTGTAGTTGTTCTTTTTTTGCAAAGTTTGTTCGATGCTCCTTTGTGGCGGGACGAGGTTTCTGATAGCGAATATCTATAGCTCACTCTTGGATCCCAGGAGCTCACATACTCTTCTTTTTTGGTCACGTGATCTGTGTAGACATTTTCTATGTAGTAGTAGTATCTTGCCATGATTGTACCAGTCACTTTCATTATGCGATCATGTATTTATTTCATGTATCAATGTTATGATTTAAGTACACTTTGCCTTTATTTACATGAGCATTGTACACATAATTAAAACTATTTTGTATGGCTCAAATAAAGCACATGCCACAAAAAAAAAATCCATGTTACCATCACTATTAGCGTCACAATATTACTGCACATGTTGCTATTAGTGTCACAAAATGCATCGCAAAGTGTCATTACCAGCATCGCAAATATTGAGACTGACGCAAATAGCGATGCTGATAACGATGCTAATACCGATTGTTCTATAGCATGGCCAATCACGACGTTTTTTGCGACAACGGGGGCAAATTTCTTTATGAATATTTTCATTGCTTTTAACATCAGTATAAGGCCTATATCTTGTAGTGTGAGCAGAAATCATTCTTAAGTGCTGGACATCTTCCCTCATCCTCCTCTTGATCTTGGAGCAATCCGATCACCACCTTGGGCACTATCATTTCACTGTCTAACCTCCAATTATTGATCTAAAATTTTTTCGTTGACCATCTCAAGGTCCCCCACCACCAACCACTTCCATAACTCCAATCCAACACTCGAAAAATTTATGAAAATTCCGCAACCGTCACTTTGTGTGTCTTGAAAGTGCTTTTGAATCTTGCCACTTACAATTGACCCAACTACCTTTGTTACCTTCGACATGATTCAATTTTCTCTTGAAATATGGATTTCTTGGTAAATTTTGAGCACATTTCAAGGTCAAAAATCCACCAATCAACACTATCTAACTTCTATCATAAATTTTGCATTTTTTTTGGATTGTAATCCAATGATTAAGCTTTCCCACAATCCTTAGAGGGAGTCCCTACATATATCAATGTAAAACACCACGTAAGCACAGACAGAGGAGGCACCCCTCGACTGATTCCACAGCCATTGCGGCTCTCCTACATCTCACGGATTTGCCCCTCAATGTGCTGCTAACACAAATAGCACACATGTCACAAACTCCACTCTTCTTTTCAAACGTTCCAGGAGATATATATATATATTCCTCACTAAATTGTCCCCAAGGAAATGGATCATCTAAACCTACAGCTTAGGATATCTCATATACTCAACATAGGTCATATGCATGAATACAATTGCAATTCATCCAGTAATGATACCATGAGATTTGTGCAATGCAATTGTGTATGAACCATAGTATTTAATCATTTTATCATTTAGAAATCAACATGGTGAGGTGCAAAGACATTTCTTTCAATGATTTTAATCTAAACGTAATGTTGCATTGTTGAGGCCTAGCACTGAGCATTCTCATGCTACTAGACCCTGTTAAACTTAAACCATAAACATCCTATATGCCATGCATTAGCAAAATATCAGAATTTTGAATCTTACCAATAATTAGTCACTCTCAAATCCCCTCATTTTCCTTACTACTTAGGTTATGCATACATTGATAGGTGTAGAAAGCATTTTTTATGTGTTTTTCTTTATAAAAGTGATAAAGACTCCACTTTAATACAAAGATAAGATTGAACTAAGGCTCATCCCTCATGATCCAGCCATGTCACATATCAATACATATGAATATTATTATTATTATTGAATTAAAAAACTTTTTAAAATAATTTCTCCTATTTTTTCTTATTTATTTATGCATTAAATATTATTTTTTAAATTTTTGGGTTTAAATTGATCATGTGTTCTAAAATTTTCATTTTATATAATTTTTTATTTCACACGAACCTCATCAACACCACAAAAATCCCAAAATTTACCATTTTTCTTAAATTATGTATAAATTATTATGTGATTAAATTTTCTTATTTCTTTAGCATCTCTCATAGATTACAATATTAACAACGAAAGATAATATTTTTTTAACAATTTCAACCTAAATCTATCATAAAAGAAATAGAATGATTGCTTACATATAAAAACACACTTTTGAGGCTCATATTTCAAAGTTGGGAGGCCACTAACGCTCTTTTTTGGCTATTGATACTCTTTCACAGCCCTATGATCTTTTACACTCCAGCACCATCACTCAATCAACATCTTTCATCAAACCCCACCCCCTTCTCTCATATAATCAAGCATATGAACAGGGTAGCAAGAGGACAAAGAAGAGAGGATAGAGAAAAACTAAGAAATTAGAATTTCATTTCCTTGATCATATTTCATATGCTTATAGTCAAAATCTTACTCTTGCCATGTAGATCAGACTTCCACCTCTCTATCTCTCTCTCTTTATCAGGGTGTATTGAAGAGGCACAAATTCATCCAAAAATAATGCGCAAAACAAAAAATGCCCCCTCCTTCTATCAGGCAAGAATTTGCATGGTTTCTTTCATTTACATTTCATTTCATGTCATTATTTAAATGTCCACTTTGAAAAAACCACTTTCACAATCATTTGTTAGAGTCTTTGATCGTTTTGGAGGGACAAATGGACTTGGAATTGCGATTCCACAGGACAGCTAACTCCATGACGTTGAAATCTATAATCCTTGACCCCCTCGATCACTTTTCGATTCCTCAATTCCATAGCTTCTTTAGAGTGTTAAACCTTGAAGGGATTAAAAGGGGGGGTCAAACGACCTCTAATCCACAAATGGAGACTTGCGTTGGATTCCTAGCATCGAAATCCATGTGGGGAAACCTTAGCTCAACCATTCGCCACCATTCAATTTTGCATGAAAATTTGGTCCTTGACGCTCCTAGTCACTTTTCGGCTCCAAGAATGGGTGCAAACGCTTCATAAACGGGCACCAAAGTCTAGCTTTCATTAGTGACCACGTGATAGGGTGACTCAGTCTGTTGAATCCCACGAACTAATATGCACAATCATAGCCACAAAAAGCATCAAGCTGTGATAAGAAAGAACCAATAACATATATTAGAGGTCTTGCTCTTTCCCCTAATAAAAATCACGGCATAAAATCCACGAGGGAGAAGATAAGTATTATCTGATCAAGAGGTCAAGAGTCAATTTCAACCAAATGCTCCAGCATAGCCTAGCTAAAAATAAATATAAAAGAGATCCTCCTAAGTGATTGGCTGACCTATCTACCTAACTGAGGAGACCAAAACTAGGAGCTTCCACTAGGCTAGGACTCCTATAGCGTGATCTCATTTATTTATTATTATTTTATTTCTATTTAGCTATCTTCCTTCAGAACCTGATACTCAGGCATGTAAAAATGAGGGAGTTGAGCTGATATTCTAAGTAAGAAATTAGCTGCCCCATTTGAGAATGTTTTCTAGTATAGGTTCCAGCATGGACCTGCAAGGCATGATTCTCATTAATGTATTTAGAGATAATAATGTTTAATCTTATTGAGATTCACCTTATTTTTAAGCTCCACTCCCTATAGATCAGTTAGTAATGCTGTGGACTTATTTTTCCCGATTCTAACCATTTTGTAGGGACCATCCCACTTAGGCTAGTAGAGTCCTTGGAAACTATAATATTTCCTGCTAAAAAAAATATATTACGTACTCGTGAGTCTCACACAAGGACGATGCCAACATTGAATATACGCATAGTTCGACCTTTTACTTGACGTATCCTTGGCAGAAACGAGACCAAGGGTTTAAAGAAACCCGCATTCTTCACAAGAACCTCCTCTTAGGAGGCCAAACGGATAATTTTTGGAAAAATGACAAAAAAAATTATTCCCTCTTTCCCCTAGTCGACGGTCATGTTGGAGGAGAGGGAGGGGAGGCACGATTGACTGAGCGTCCTTGCTGGATGCCATGGAGGGGGTGAATGCCATGCGTAAGGCCGCATGGGAGAGGGAGGTTCCCCTCCCTTCACCTATAAAACCTTGGGAGGGGGGAGCTGTAAGGAAAGAGAGGAAAGGCGGTGATAATCGTGAAGCTGCCGTTAAGAGGGAGTAAGGTGGGGAGAGCTAAGACGCCGCCGTTGAAGGGGAGAAGAGAGCCGCGCCGCTCTGCTGACCAAGAGGGACGAGGAATTGCCAACATCCACTGCCATCAAATTCCATCACAGCCTTCATCTCGGCCCTGCTACCAGCAAGCTATTGTTGAAGAAAACATCTTCTTTCTTCACCACGTGTAGAATCGTGACCCCCAGAAGCTCTAGAAGCCCCCCCTTAGGAAACCCCCCCTTCTTGTGGGCTTCCTTAAAGCCCTTCTAAGTGGGTTTTAAACCACCCCCCTTCCCCCCCCCACAAAAATCTCTCTTAAAGGTCTTTTACACCCCTTGCTCCCGGCGCAAACGCAGGAGGATTGTCTCCTAACATCCATGTGGACATTTCACCACAAGTCCAGGTTTTTCTTCCTAATTTTGATTTACATCATAATAATTCAAGTATGCATGATTCTTTTACGAAAAATAGGATGCACTTTTTCGATTGAAATACTTTGGATAAATTAAAAGGAAATAGGTTACGATCAAGGAATTGGTCATTTGTATTTTTCCAATGGAACGAATGTAAGGACATAAGACGTCTATGCATTCTTAGCAATTTGTTTATATGCATTACAAGTAACGAATTTAGATCAATTAAAAATCATCTTTATAAAGTAAAAATTATTACTGTACACTTCAATTGTGCATGGAAAGAATAAATCGCATGTCGCATTATTAGGCATCTTTTCTTCGAATGATTCATTAAAAGAAGGTTGCTAATAATCCGTAGGAATTGACAAGGCATGGAAATGGTTCTTAAAACTGCGTAAAGTAGATCAAAATCTAGTCAATTGTCTTAAATCTCAATCAACTACGTAAAAAGTTATGAAAGGTTGTATAATGCTCATTCAGCATACGAAAATCTCATTTAGAAAAGAAGTTAGAAAAAGGTTGCATGGTTTGCATAAAACCCTAATGCTTAGTAGCATGAATCTTGAATGCATGTTCTAGAAGAATCAATAGAAGTTATGCTGTAACTTAGCATATGCTTTGATTTTAACCAGAAAAGTAGGGTTTGTAAATCTACTCAAACGTAGGAAATGAATCATGTGGTTACGAGAAGGGTATCGTAAAAACCTTCAAGAATAGACAAGTAAATTGATTTACCCTAAAAACACCTAAACCGCAAGGAACTCGTTCAAGAAGGGTTAAAGCAATGCAACATATTCCAAAGAGCTAACTAGGGTTTAGCACGTTGAGGACGTGACCTAATCGCTCTTATTGCCAAAGCTGAAACTCTTATACCCTAAAGACTTGCCCTCATTCACAGAATGTAGGGACAATAGGACATACTTGCGAGAAACGATCTAGGGTTTTCTACCCTAAGGATCGCTCGCTAAAAAGATCAAACTCGGTTTGAATTTGGAACCCTAGGACCGACAATGTCGGCCTAGTGTAATCAAAAATGGATTGGAAATGAAGACACCCTAACCGTGTTTCCTATCTAATCATGATTCCATGATTAGAAGACGTCGTTCGATGGGTAAAATAGTCCGGTGAATTAAATGCGACACTCGTGCAACAAGTTGCAGAGTCGCATGATCATGTGATTTGATCACAAGGGGATGGCCAGTTCCTCGGAATGAGATTAGCAGATTCTTACGCAAGCTTATCTTGCAAGCGGATGAATAATCGTCCTGATATAGTACCTTTCTTGGGTAAAGACCAAGATACGGGGATTAAATAATTGCTTGGAAGCAAAAGACCAATTAATAAATTGGAATAACATATTTACTGCTAATAGAACTTAAGGTTTTGGTTAAGTTGGGTTAATAGGGTACAGCCCTAACCCAAGGATATAAGGGTTAACAAACAAACCCTTAGGGATCTTGCCAAGTCGAAATTGATCCTGGATCGAGTGCTAGATGCATTCGGAAAGAAGGGTTCACTCCTTAGCAGTTGGCCAAAATAACGACCATTGGAAATGATTGTGCTTGTAACAGTTTAGAGAGCACTGTTTGCTCTGTTTGCTCAAGTAATTAAAGGATGAAAAGATATCTAAATGCTTTAGGTTGAAGGCATGAAGGGAGAGGCAGCCTCACTTACCCTCAACTGAGTGCTTGACCCTAACCAAGGGGGTTGTTAACCGCGTCGGGAAGGTGGACCAAACCTGCCGTGAGAGGTCTCTCCGTTGAGCACTACTTGGAGCAGGAGGACGCTTGGGTGCCAGAGGGGGCTCTAGCCATAAATCCCTCGCCTTCCGGGCCTTGCACAAGAGGCCAATGTTACTTGGGATTGGATCTCGAGGCCCACATACTAGTCTATGGGAGGAATCTTGGATTAGTAATCCCTGTGGATTGTTGGATAGCCTTCGGGTGGATTATGGATAAGCCTACGGGCTGGATGTGATAAATGTATTCCAAAGATAAATATGATAAGCTGTTGAAAAGGAACTTTTTTGACATTGCTTTTCTATGCCAAGTGCTATGATTACGTGAAGGAACTAGTGCCTACCGGACTAATTAAGGAAGGTGTTTGATGCATGTCCAGCTAAATGTGATAGGTAGTTAGATAACTAAAACAACTTGAGGAAAGTGCGGTGGATGTGGCCATGGGTGTGCCCTACGGATGGGTGGTCCCGGTCCCGGTTGGCCGTGAACTTTTCTCAATCACGATGGACAGTAAGAAGATCTTTTTCAAAGGACACGAACAGCGAGGGCGCTGACCTAGAGTCTAAGTTATAATAATCCCGATTTATGTTGTTTTAGGGGGAACGGTATGCGACTATGCCTTATGGCAGAGAGTTCGAGCCTTGTATCCCTCTTGCTTCCCATTCTCCTTGAATCAAGTGCAGCGTGAATCCGCTTCGGACCTGGCGTTTCTGCGTAAAGTAGTTCGCTTGGAATCGCTAGTTGCCATTTAGGAAATGACCATTAGGGAAACCCTGATTCAGGTCGGGTCCTAAGTGGGAACGGCCAGAATACTTCCGCTATGTGGTAGACGCAGAAAGTCCTAGATTGCAAACCCCGTAACATTCCATGGGAGTGCCGGGCAGAGCTTTCTAGACATCATTTCCATTGGATTGCTAAGACGTGCCCTGAAGATAATAGGTGGACACGTTACAGTTGGTATTAGAGCCAACCAACGAAGGATTTGTTTTTAAGAAATATTAATAAGATGAAGTAAAGCAAATGTTACTGTTCCAAACATTTCCTTACTTTCGATGTTGTCTTGCAGAATTACAAAGCATGGAATAAGTTCTTAGTGTTCTGAGTCATGTTCATGACTACGATGCATTCCTCGGATTATCGACAAAGGGTTGAGATGATGAACATCTTAGATTGTATCTATAACCCATCGCCTTTGTACATGGAACGAAGATGGATGGGTGCCTCAGGAATCTACGATATAGCTGCCCACCAGTTTGCATACCTTCAAACCAACCTAAAGAGAATCAAGTGGTTGGAAGACCTGAAAATCGTGAAGCTATTCATTTTTGTGGAGGCTCATGTAAACTCAACTTTACATATTCGAGGTCGGAGGGTTGATTTGAACTCATACGTATATGAGGAAGTGATGCGTGTAATCCCCGCCATGACAGGATCAAGGTGCTGGGGTGCTATGAGAAGAATGGGTTCCACAGGAAAGGATATCCTGATCTTCCAATGACTTACCGATTCCTAAAGATTTATGACTCCAAACCATACTATTATCGAGTTCCGGTAGATAAATGTAATACAACATTGTTCTCCCCAAACTAAATGTAAAAAGTTGCTCTATCATATCTGGAAATATTGTACTCCAAAAGGGCTAGGCCATATGAATGCAATAAGACTTCTTTTTATCAATGTCTGTTTTGTCGATGAGAATTGATAAAAAGTTAAGTGGCTAGGATTCTTGGTTGATAGCTGAATTGGAGATGAAATATAAATTGTAACGATTAACGAGTAATAACGTTAAGAAACATTTATCGAGGCATAACCTGAGGTACAGATTCCCAGTTCGCCTCCTACATCAAGTATTGCCGTAATCCAGGAGAAGAAGTTTCTTCTCAAGCAAATTAAGCCACGCGAATTTGACGGGAAAGGCAGGTCCGTCCAAGCACATGATGAAATTTGGATTGAATCCATGGAGGATTACTTTGAAGCAGCTGGTACTGCACTCGCCAACCAGGCTATGCTCGCCAAGCTGATGCTCACCGGCGAAGCCAAGCTTTGGTGGAAACAATGGTGCAGAGATCAAGGGATCGCGGAAGGATCCATTACCTGGAAAAAGATGAAGAAAGCCGTGCAAGGAAGAGACTTACCACCTGCATATCACACGCAGAAAATGAATGAGTTCTACGAGCTAAAACAGCTGGGACTCACTCTTGACGCATACTACTCTAAATTCATCTCACTTCTTAAGTATGCGCCACAGGTGGACATGACATAGCAGGTGTCAAAATTTTGTGTTGGTTTAAACCCACCAGTGAATACCCGTCTCGAATCTATGCGCCCATCAGATCTTCAGGACGCACTCATTCGAGCTGCGCCTATAATTCAGGAGGTGCAAGCTAGACCAAGAGGTATCAAACTTGGTCTTTTAATGACCCAAACAGAGGAGCATATAGACCTCAAATGAAGAGAGTTCAAGGTCACAATCGGGGACAAAGAAAGAAAGCAAGGACTAATAATGCCAATAGCTTTGTCCCTACCCAAAGCAATGGCCGAAACTTCTGTTGTTTCCACTGCAACGAGCCCAGACATTGCAAGAGGCAATGTCCCAAGCTTGGAGAAGGACATCGCCAAGCACCATTCCAAGGAACTGGCCGTGGCCAAGGAGCTACTACCCGAGGTAGAGGAAGAACCGCACGTGTTGCCAACAGGGAAATATGCGAAGAAGAAGAAGATCCGACCATGCAAGCAGAGTTTGAAAGGGCAACAGTCCATGCCGCTCTTCACAAGAAAGGGACGAATGGAAAGTTCTCGGTGATTTAGACACCGTCAGGCTATCAAGCTAAAGGTTTCAAAACCTTGATTGATTGTGGCAGTAGATGTTCCTTTATCTCACCAACTTGTGCAAAAAGATTGGGAATAGCCACCGTAGAAGCACCTACCTTGCTTATGGAATTAGCAAATGGTCATGTGGTAACTTCTACCAGGCAAACTACTAAGGTGGAATTCTTTCTGGGAGGAAAGGCAACTTTAGTCAAATTCAGAGTCATGAGCCTAGGTATCCATGAGTGTCTACTCAGAATGGATTGGCTTAAACCTAATGATGCCCACATCCATTGTGGAAAGGGCCAAATTTCCTTTCGAAACTCTGAAGGGGAATTGGTCACAACTCAAGAAGAGGCTAGAAAGACAAAAATTCAATTTGCCAAAGCATCTTAGATTATAAAGGGAGTGAGAAAAGGACTACCTCTCTACTTGATTAAGCTCAACAAGTTAGATCAGAAGCAGGAGTCTAGAGAAGGACCTTCATGGCTGAAGGAATATGCAAATGTATTTCCTGAAGAGTTGATAGAACTCCCGCCTCAAAGAGAAGTGGATCATGAGATCAAGCTAGTACCAGGAGCTGCGCCAATTGCAAAGAGACCTTATAGAATATCCATCCCGGAAGCAATTGAGCTAAAGGAACAACTTAAGAAACTACTAGATTAGGGCTACATTCGTCCAAGCAGTTCACCATGGGGAGCTCTAGTATTGTTCTAGATAAAGAAAGATGGAACACTTCGAATGTGTATTGATTATAGAGGGTTGAATCAATCAACTATCAAGAACAAGTACCCTATTCCTAGAATAGATGAGCTTCTTGATCGTCTTCAGGGTGTGAAGATCTTCTCCAAGATTGATCTCAGATTTGGTTACTATCAGATAAGGATCAAGGAAGAAGATATCCCAAAGACGGCCTTCAACATAAGATATGGATACTTTGAGTTCCTAGTTATGTCATTTGGGCTTACGAATGCGCCTGCCACCTTCAACAAGTTAATGCACGATATCTTTAGGCCATATCTTGACGACTTCGTACTCATCTTCTTTGACGACACTTTAGTCTATTCCAAACAGGAGGAATATCATGAACCCCAACTTCAGATTGTCCTTGAGACCATGAGGGCACACAAGCTATATGCTAAGATGAAGAAGTACGCATTCTTCAAGCCTCAGATTGAATATCCGGGATTCATCGTATCAATAGAAGGAATCTCAGTGGACCCGTCCAAAGTCAGAGATGTGCTAGAATGGCCAATACCAACAACTGTCAAAGAAATACGTAGTTTTCTTGGATTGATAGGATTGTATAGAGTCTTCATAAAAAACTATGCTTTGATAGCGGCACCTCTGATAGATCTACTGAAGAAGCAAACATCCATTGCATGGTCAACTCCCGAACAAACTAGCTTTGATAAATTGAAGAAAAGTTTGGTATCAGCACCTATCCTAAAACTTCCAGACCTCAGTAAGGAGTTCGAGGTAGTAACAGATGCTAGAGCACTTGCCTTAGGATGTGTGCTCATGCAGGAAGGTCATCTTGTAGCATACTCTTCAAGGAAAGTGAAGAGCCATGAAAAGAATTATGCTACCCATGATCTAGAACTTTTAGCTGTCATCCATGCCCTAAAGCTTTGGAGACACTACCTGTTGGGTAACAAGTTTACTCTAGTGACTGATCATAAGAGTCTCAAGTGGATCTTTACCTGGAATGAGCTCAACATGAGGTAACCTCGGTGGATTGAAGTGCTGGAGGAGTATGATTTTGAAATCAAATATCAACTAGGAAAGGAGAATGTAGTTGCTGATGCACTCAGTCTCAAGGCATTCCTTAATTCTCTAATCTTGCAAAACCCATCAACAACTAGATCTCTAGCTACAAAGGTGTCCATGCTGAACAACCCAATACTTGAGCTAGCTAGAGAGGAAGCATGCCATGATCCAGCCTATCAAAAGATGCTAAGGGAGATCTATATTAAGGACCAGGATCAAAAGCTACAGGCTAAGTATCATGAATTCTCTATCAATAGTGGACTTGTCTACTATAGAACGAGGTTGTGTATACCGGCAAGCCAGTTACTTAAGCAGAAGATATTGTGGGAAGAGCTACTATTGGGAAAGGCTTAAAGGTGACATTCTCAAATATGTCACTGAGTGTTTGTCTTGTCAACATATCAAAGCCAAACATGTCAAAATGCGAGGAAAGTTACAACCACTTGACATTCCCCAAATGAAATGGGAATTCATCAGTATGGACTTTGTTGTTGTCCTACCCCAAGTTCAGGGAGGATACAACTCCATCATGGTTGCGGTTGACATGCTTACTAAGGTTGCAAACCTTATTCCAGTAAAGACAACTTATAAAGCATCAAACATTGCAAGGTTTTTTATCAAGGAGATATTCAAGCTACATGGGCTTCCCAGAAGAATCATTAGTGATTGTGATTCTCTTTTCACATCACATTTTTGGAGAGCTATCTTTGAAGCCATTGGGACTCAACTCTATTTTAGCATAGCTTACCATCCCCAAACTGGTCAAACGGAGCAAGTCAATCAAGTTATCAAGGATATCCTTAGGGCACACTGGATAGATGAAAGTACTCTCAACCATCAATATCCCCAGTTTATCTCGAGATGAGGACATCTCGATTCCTCCAAGGGGGAGAGAATGTAATATTTCTTGCTAAAAAATATATATTACGTACTCGTGAGTCTCACGCAAGGATGATGCTAGCATTGAATATATTGATAGTTCGACCTTTTACTTGACGTATCCTTGGCAAAAACGAGACCAAGGGTTTAAAGAAACCCGTATTCTTCATAAGAACCTCCTCTTAGGAGGCCAAAAGGATAATTTTTGAAAAAATGACAAAATTTTTTATCCCCTCTTTCTCCCAACCGACGGTTGTGTTGGAGGAGGGGGAGGAGAGGCTCGATGACTAAGCATCCTTGCTGGATGCCATGGAGGGGGTGAATGCCATGCGTAAGGCCGCGTGGGAGAGGGAGGTTCCCCTCCCTTCACCTATAAAACCTTGGGAGGGGGGAGCTGTAAGGAAAGAGAGGAAAGGTGGTGATAATCATGAAGCTGCCATTAAGAGGGAGTAAGGTAGGGAGATCCGGGACACCGCCGTTGAAGGGGAGAAGAGAGCCGCGCCGCTCTGTTGGCCGAGAGGGACGAGGAATTGCCAACATCCGCTGCCGTCGAATTCCGTCATGACCTTCATCTCGGCCCTGCCGCCAGCAAGCCGCCGTTGAAGAAAACATCTCCTTTCTTCTCCACGTGTAGAATCGCGACCCCCAGAAGCTTTAGAAGCCTCTTGGGAAGCTTCTAAAGCCCCCCGTTCTTGTGGGCTTCCTTCAAGCCCTTCTAGTGGGTTTTAAATCCCCCCCCACAAAAATCTCTCTTAAAGGTCTTTTACACCCCTTGCCCCCTTTTTTTTAAATCCACTAAGTCAATTGAGCCCCCTTTACCGTGGAGTCCTATCTGAGGCCTTTAAAAAAGCTCATTAAGCCATTTTCCCCCTTAGGTTCCCCACAAGCTCCCATTAGCCGAGGTTCTAAACCAGCTTCCCTATTGCCCTCTCAATCGGGTTCTCGTTACCTCGGGATCTTTTAAAATCCCCTTTTATTTGCCTTCCCAAAGCAACCTTTTACACCCCTTTTTCCTTGAAGTTTAAGGCCTTTTTCTTCCCTTATAGACCCGGAGTTTAAGCCCTTGCATCCCCACAAAGTTTTTAAACCCTGTTTTCTTTCAAGGCCTTCCGTTACAAGCCTTTTAAATCCATTTTCCAATCGTGAAATCACTACTTCGAGGAGGAAGCCTTTAAGGCCTTCTAAAGCTCGGCTTCAAAAGACGGTGAAATTGATCAAGGAAGCCGAATCACAAAGAGAGTTTCGCGTGTGAAGGAGACGGCCAAAATCATAAATCTGCGTCCAAGGCGAAAAGGCCGAATTCGCGATGGCCCCTAAGAAGGCACAAGATGCAACCGCAGGAGGATCGTCTCCTAACATCCATGTGGACATTCACCACAAGTCCAGGTTTTTCTTCATAATTTTGATTTGCGTCGTAATAATTCAATTACGCATGATTCTTTTACGAAAATTAGGATGCACTTTTTCGATTGAAATACTTTGGATAAATTAAAAGAAATAGCTTACGATCAAGGAATTGATCATTTGTATTTTTCCAATTGAACGAATGTAAGGACATAAGACGTCTATGCATTCTTAGCAATTTGTTTATGTGCATTACAAATAACGAATTTAGATCAATTAAAAATCATATTTATAAAGTAAAAATTATTATTGTACACTTCAATTGTGCATGGAAATAATAAATCGCATGTCGCATTATTAGGCATCTTTTCTTCGAATGATTCATTTAAAGAAGATTGCTAATGACCCGTAGGAATTTACAAGGCATAGAAATGGTTCTTAAAACTGCGTAAAGTAGATTAAAATCTAGTCAATTGGCTTAAATCTCAATCAACTACGCAAATAGTTACGAAAGGTTGTATAATGCTCATTCAGCGTACGAAAATCTCATTTAGAGAAGAAGTTAGAAAAAGGTTGCATGGTTCACATAAAACCCTAACGCTTAGTAGCATGAATCTTGAATGCATGTTCTAGAAGAATCAATAGAGGTTATGCCGTAACTTAGCATATGCTTTGATTTTAACCAGAAAAGTAGGGTTTGTAAATCTACTCAAACGTAGGAAATGAATCATGTGGTTACGAGAAGGGTATCGTAAATACCTTCAAGAATAGACAAGTAAATTGATTTACCCTAAAAACACCTAAACCGTGAGGAACTCATTCAAGAAAGGTTAAATCAATGCAACATATCCCAAAGAGCTAACTAGGGTTTAGCACGTTGAGGACGTGACCTAATCGCTCTTATTGCCAAAGCTGAAACTCTTATACCCTAAAGACTTGCCGTCATTCACAGAATGTAGGTACAATAGGACATACTTGTGAGAAACGATCTAGGGTTTTTTACCCTAAGGATCGCTCGTTAAAAAGATGAAACTCGGTTTGAATTTGGAACCCTAGGACCGACAATGTCGGCCTAGTGTAATAAAAAAATGGATTGGAAATGAAGACACCCTAACCATGTTTTCTATCTAATCATGATTCCGTGATTAGAAGACGTCGTTCGATGGGTAAAATAGTCCGGTGAATTAAATGCGACACTCGTGCAACAAGTTGCAGAGTCGCATGATCATGTGATTTGATCACAAGGGGATGGCCAATTCCTCGGAATGAGATTAGCAGATTCTTACGCAAGCTTATCTTGCAAGAGGATGAATAATCGTCCTGATATAGTACCTTTCTTGGGTAAAGTAACCAAGATACGAGGATTAAATAATTGCTTGGAAGCAAAAGACCAATCAATAAATTGGAATAACATATTTACTGCTAATAGAACTTAAGGTTTTGGTTAAGTTGGGCTAATAGGGTACGGCCCTAACCCAAGGATATAAGGGTTAACAAACAAACCCTTGGGGATCTTGCCAAGTCGAAATTGATCCCGGATCAAGTGTTGGATGCTTTCGGAAAGAAGGATTCGCTCCTTAGCAGTTGGCCAAAATAATGACCACTGGAAATGATTGTGCTTGTAACAATTTAGAGAGCACTATTTTCTTTGTTTGCTCAAGGAATTAAAGGATGAAAATATATCTAAATGCTTCAGGTTGAAGGCCTGAAGGGAGAGGCAGCCTCAGTTACCCCCGAGTGACTGCCTGACCCTAACCAAGGGGGTTGTTAACCGCACCGGGAAGGTGGACCGAACCCATCGTGAGAGGTCTCTCCATTGAGCTCTACTTGGAGCAGGAGGACGCTTGGGTGCTAGAGAGGGCTCTGGCTATAAATCCCTCGCCTTCCGGGCCCTACACAAGAGGCCAACATGACTCGGGATTGGATCTCGAGGCCCGCATCCTAGTCTACAGGCGGAATCTTGGATTAGTAATCCCTGTGGATTGCTGGATAGCCTTCGGGCAGATTATGGATAAGCCTACGGGCTAGATGTGATAAATGTATTCCAAAGATAAATACGATAAGCTATTGAAAAGGAACTTGTTTGACATTGCTTTTCTATGTCAAGTGTTATGATTACGTGAAGGAACCAGTGCCTAATGGACTAATTAAGGAAGTTGAAATGTGGTAGGTAATTAGATAACTAAAACAACTTGAGGAAAGTGCGGTGGATTTGGCCATGGGTCTATCCTATGGATGGGTGGTCTCAGTTGACCGGGAACTTTTCTCAATCACGATGGACAGCAAGAAGATCGTTTTCAAAGGACACGAATAGCAAGGGCGCTGACCTAGAGTCTAAGTTATAATAATCCCGATTTACGCTATTTTAGGGGAACGAAATGGGTCTTTGCCTTATGGCAGAGAGGTCGAGCCTTGCATCCCTCTTGTTTCCCATTCTCCTTGAACCAAGTGCAGCGTGAATCCACTTCGGACCTGGTGTTTCTGCGTAAAGTAGTTAGCTCGGGTTTGACGCTAGTTGCCGTTAAGGAAATGACCATTAGGGAAACCCTGATTCAGGTCGGTCCTAAGTGGGAATGGCCAAAATAATTCCGCTACGTGGCAGACGTGGAAATTCCTAGATCACAAACCCCGTAACATTCCATGGGAGTGCCGGGCAAAGCTTTCTAGACATCCTTTCTGTTGGACTGCTAAGACATGTCTTGAAGATAACAGGTGGACATGTTACAGAAAGAACTCCCTATGTGCATCATAGTATAAAACTAATTTCCCTTTCTTAAAGGTATATTTATTCACTTTTAAATCATGCAACTACTTCATTTGACGCTTAACCACTTCTTGTGTAATAGACTTTGTAAATTTGAGCTCATCCAGGTGTGCTAAAGTCGTAAAGCACTCCAAGAGTGCATCTTCATTCCCCAAAGAATGGTTAATTGAAAATCTTATGATTGGTAAATCAATCTCTAGGGGTAATGCGCACTCCTCCCATTAACTAACTTGAATGAGGTGTGGCCCGATGGCTTGTTAATAAATCGTGCTATATGCCCAGAGTTCCACATATAACTTCTTATCCTAGTCTTCTTTCTTCTCTCATACTATCTTTGACGGAATACCCACAAGCTATTTATTGGTACTCTCAACCCACCCATTTTCCTATGGGTTATAAGGCGTTACCTTATTGTGCTTAATCTACCATGATTGAGTTAGGGTCTTAATCACCTTATTTAGAAAATGGGCTCCATGATCCAACACTAATTTCTTGGGCAAACTAAATCAACAGATAATCTGCTCAAGAAGGAAGCTAGTAGTCTCCTTTGCATCATCCTTCTTCCGTCACTCGTACTTCTGACCACTTCATAAAATGATCACTTGACTATGATATATCTCTTCTATAAAAGAGAAGAGGGTAATAGCACCCACAAAATCCATGCCCCTTATAGGTAGTATAGTCATAATAGGAATCAGTGGGTACTCCCTATTCTCCCTATTGTCATGCCTTTAACATATATCACAACTCTTAACATACTCAAATGAATCCTCAAAAATGGATGGCCACCAATATCCAACTCTTAATATACTCAAATGAATCCTAAAAAATGAATGGCCATCAATATCCAGCTCTTAAAGCTTTTTGTGCAGTCAACCACCCAGCAAAGTGCCCTCCACAAGCTGAGTCATGGCACTCTTCCAAGATAAATGGAACCTCATCAGGCATAACACATCAGCAGTAAACATCATCAACCCCTTATCAATATAATGTTCCTACAATGAAGGTAAATTTCAAAGCCCATTGTCTAATTTTTCTCTTCTCTCATTTTGATAGAGCGGCTCCAATATCTCCTATGGATAAGTAGTGTGTTATAGCAACATACCAAGATGGAATAGAAGCTGTATCAATTTTAAATAGTCCCTCAATATTACTAACTTCAGCCAAGATTTCCTTTGGTTCCCAATATCCACAAGACATTCAACAATGCCTTGCAACTTGGTGGCTTACTCCTAATTTCATAATCAAACTCTTGTAAAGTAATCAACCATTTTGCAACATACCAAGATGGAATGGAAGCCGTATCAATTTTAAATAGTCCCTCAATATCACTAACTTCAGGCAAGATTTCCTTTGGTTCCTTGAAATCCACAAGACATTCAACAATGCATTGCAACTTCAGTGGCTTACTCCTAATTTCATACTCAAACTCTTGTAAAGTAATCAGTCATTTTAGTAGGCAATCAGGTGGCTGTAACTTGTTTAGTAACAATCTAAGTCATTTCTCCTTCGTATAAAACACTACCTTTTCATAGAGAATATAGTGACTAAACTTTTTGGTCACAAACACCATCCGAAGGCACAATTTCTCCATATAGGTGTTATTAAGTTGAGATATCCCTGACTTATGACTAGCAAATGCTATTGAATGATACTGTTTCTCCTCCTAGATTTGGGCTAAACAATAGGTAATGCTATGGATTGTTACTAGTGAAAACATATAAAAAACCTCACCCCTTTTGGATGCTTTTAATATTGTTTCTTTTGCCAATTCTTTCTTCACATCCTTGCAGGATACTTGACAGGATCACTCCAAACAACCAGATAGTTAGAAGATAATATATTTGTCAATGGAAACGTTCTTTGTGCAAATGCATTAATAAATTGTCGATAGTATCCTAATGATGACAGAAAGCTATGCACTTCTTTAGGAGTATGTGGTTGACTCATAGCAACAATAACCTTTATCTTCTCATGATCAGTTGCAATACAAGTTGAACTAACCACATGACCCAATAGCAGTCCATAGGGCACTCCAAAGACACACTTTCTCGGGTTAAGAGCAATGCAAAACTACCTACAATGCTAAAAAAACTTCCGTAAAATAATCAACATTCTTTCCCTTATGGTGGTTGTCCCCAGATAGTTGATAAAGTATTTTAGCTCCTTAGGGAAAATATAACCAAAAGTCTTATTAGTTGTACGTTTCCAAGAAATCGACGCATTGCATAATCCAAATGCCATCACATGATATGTAAAGGTACCAAATACAACAATAAATGTTATTTTCAACTTATCTTCCTCCGCAATAGCTATTTGGTTATATCCAACAAAGCATTCCATAAATGAATTGACATCCCTACTCAGTAAGTGATCTAGATTTTGATCAATGAATGGAAACAATGGATACTAACCTTTAATTCTCTATTTATTGAGCTTCATAAAATCTATGCAAAGTTGGATTTGATTATTCTTCTTTTTCTTGATAACCATTAGCAAACACCACTCTCTAAATTATACAGGAAATATCATGCTAGCCTTCCACAGTTTTTGTAACTCCTCAAATAGTCAGTCCCTTAGCTCAAACGACATACACCTCACTTTTTGGTGCACAAGACGACTACCTTTCTTCAAAGGAATACTATGCACAACCAAACTGGGAGGATTACCCCTCAACTCATTATAACTCTAATCGAAGATGTTACAGAATTGTTAGATCAAGGACACATAATTCCTTCTCTCTTCTAGACTGAGTGTAGCCCCTTATTTAATATTTCATGGATCATTCAACATTTCGAGATCAAGCTCAATTACATCCTCGTCTCTTATTCTATCTTGAGCTTAAATCGGCTCATTTAGAGTCACCTGGTATATATCCTCTATGTAGTGGACCCCTCTTTTAATTCATTGATTGATGAAGTTTCACTACTAGATGGTTCCTCTAATGCATCTAATTTTGACTAGGATAAAGAGGCTCTCTCACTTTGAGGAGACTCAAGATATGCATCTACTACCACACAACTAGCACCTCTACAAAAATCAAATGAGCAGCACGTATATCCACTTGAAAGTCTGATCGCAAGATCCATGGCCTTACTAACAATACTTGATAGCTTGTCCATCTTGAAAACCGAATAACCCTAAAGTCTATAGTGCATTCCACACTCGCAAGAGTCAAATGGACTTTGGTAATGCAACCTTCAAGTTGTCTTAAACTCTCATCAAGCATTCAAAGAATTGTGGAGATATCCTTTTGGATTTCTAATCCCAGCCTTTCAATCAATTCTAAGCTCATGATGTTGATGGAGGATCTCGTGTCTACATTAGCACGATCCACTAATATTCCATCAACATACATTGCTACCCTTTAGTAATGCTTTTTAGCATGCTCAAACCAATCCTCTCCCACACAAGCTATTTCCAAGGGCTCAACAATATACCTTGTGCGAAGAATCTTTTTAAATTATTTACACCCTCTTGGAGATAACTTGATCAATTGTTGGAGGTTTACCTCACGCTTTACATTGCAAAGAGAACTCACTAAATTAAACTTATGATAATTAGCAATGATTCTCTTCTCCTGCCAGACCATTCTCTCCTTTGGCCTTTGAATTGGCTTTGGCGCCTCCTTCTTGGCTTTTGCCTTATTATTTGGCAATTCATTTTTTGAGGGTCAACTTTGCCATCAACAACTTTTAGAGGACCAGCTTTTACATCATGGTTAAGGACTTGCATCCCTTTATCATCCCATTTAGGGTTTATCTCAAAAGGTTTAACATTATCCCTATTGCCTTATTTACCCTTTTTCCATCTTGTAATTGCTCACAAATTAGAAGCTTCGATGTTGTTGATACTCATAGCTTCAATAAGCCTGACACTAGGCAACTCTTATATAATAACTTTCCATGTTTGCAATATTTGCTTTGGTCCATCATCTTAGTGGAGATTATTCCATTATGCTCGAGGACCTAGTTGCCTACTCCCTTGCTCGAGAGAACTAATATTACTCCAACAAGTACTAGCTCGAGAGAACTAATATCACTCCAACAAGTATTAGCTCGAGAGAACTAATATTACTCCAACAAGTACTAGCTCGAGAGTACTAGTTGCCTACTCCCTTGCTCGAGAGAACTAATATTACTCCAACAAGTACTAGCTAGATGACAGATTTTCCACATATGTCACATTTAACATTAGGGTGATCCCCAGGGAAATGTTAGCCACCACACCACTTACAACTAAATCTCTAAGGGGCACCCTCTTTAGGGTGTTGAACCCCTATCAAATTTTGTTGTTTTTAAAGAAAATTGACATTAACAACTTTTTGCCTATATTGTTTGGTGATCATGTCAGTACAGTGCTTCATCATATCCTTAACTTCTCTAAGGACATTCGATGCACTAGACTCATAGCTACAATCATCTACTTGATGTTCCATCAACCTAACCACCTGACTAGGGGTTGGCTGTTGTTGATCAATTGGAACCACATTAGGGTTTATCATTTGACTTCCATTATTTAGTGGAACCATCTAATGACTAGCCATTGGCATGATCACAATGGGAGGAGCTTGTAGCAAGGGTACATTTGCTATTATGATTTCTCTCACATTCGAGTTAGTCATAGCTATCTCTTGACTTCCATTGGTCAATGACAAATTATTTCTAGGATTTAGACCTGCCTTAAGATTTTCTCTAGAGGCATAGGTCTCTTGTAGTGGGGATTCTACTTTCTCTACTCGTCTAGTAGTAGTGTCTATATCTGGCAAAGTGACATTATTCAACTACACCTAAATATTGAAGTCCAAACCATGCAAAAAATATTGCAGTTGGGTAGCTGTTGGGATAGGGATAGAGGCTTGCAATTCACATAAGACCTCTTTTAAATTCTTGGCATATGCTCGAATATCCTCATGTGGTTCTTGATGTGTCACATTTACTACATGTAGCCAATATTGACCACCCCTTTCAAGGGCAAATTCCCTTCGAAAGGCGACATAAAATAAATCAATAGTGGTTATGGTTCGAGCCTCTAGGCCATGATATCATAGAGCTCTTCCCTTGAGAGTCATGTTAAATAACATCATTAAATGTCCTTCATCTTGGATAAGACAATTGAACATCAACTTTTGAAACTCCCTAATGTAGAGCTTTGCATCTTCTCCACTAACCCATTAAAGATGGGTAGAGGAAAACCTAAGGCTAGCAAATCCGCCATTCCAACAAGAATTGTGATAGGTTGCACCATAATGATAATTGGATTTTCAATGGGATTTTGTGAATGTGGGTTTACAACCACACTTGATGTAGGTTGACTTACTCGGGGAAGGGCAGCATTAGAGCCTCCTCCTCCCAATGGACTACTTGTGGCTCTAGGACCACTAGATCCACTCCCTTGTAGGAATATTGGACTACTACATTGTAGGGAATACCTCCTCAAGATATCGGCATGTTGCCTAGATTTTTCTTACTTTTGGATTTCAGCTAGACGATGTTTATATGTAAACAATGGATCAACCTCAGTGTCCTTTGACATAAACTCGCTAAATGGTCTCGAGGCAACTGAGATTCGAGGACCGCCACTTAAGTGGCTCCCCACAAATGCACCAATTATTAGGACCCCGATTGAGCTTGACACTAACTCTCTAGGCACTAGCCGAGCCTCTGTACACTCAAAGAACACACCCCCTCAGGCTCACAGCCCAAGAGCGTCTATAAGGGACACAATCCTCTAACTTCTGTCGTAACTTTTGCATTTGTTTTGGATTGTAATCCAATGGTTAATCCTTCACCACACTCCTCAAAGTGAGTCCCTACACATATGGGTGTAAAACACCACTTAAGGACAAACTGAGGAGGCACCCCTTGGCTGAAAGTCGTGGCCCCACTACGGCTCTCCTACACCTCGCATTCGGCCCCTAGATATGTTACTAACACAAATAGCACATACCTCACAAACTCCACTTTTGTTTTCAAATGTTCCAAGAGATATATATTTTTTCCTCACTAAAAATTCCTCAAGGAAATCCATCATCTAAATCTACAACTTAGGATATCTCACATACTCAACGTAGGCCATATGCATGAATACAATTGCAATGCATCCAGTAATGATACCATGAGTTGTGTGCAATGCAATTATGTATGAACAATGGTGCTCAATGATTTTACCATTTAGAAACTCAGGTAAATTACCCAATGAATATATATGTAGATCATGTGGGTTCAACAAAATGTATTTTTAAAATACCATTTTTATACATTTTTTACATACAAAAGGGTTTAATATAAAGGTTTTCATTACAGATTGAATAGAAAATGGTTATGTCTTATTCAGGAAAAATTCACAGATAAGGATATTTATAAATAGGCCTTGAATACACATGATTTATAGAACATATATATATATAGTAACTTCTGTGAGTTTAGAAATTAGCATTGTGAGGTGCAAAATACATTTCTTTCAATGATTTTAATCTACACCTAATGATGTGTTGCTGAGGGTCAACACACCGAGCATTATCATGCTGCTAGACCCTCTTAAACTTAAACCATAAACGTCCTATATGCCTTGCATAAGCAAAATATCATAATTTAGTATCTTATTAGCAATTAGTCACTTTCAAACCCCTCTTTCTCCCTACCGCTTACATTATGCATGCATTGATAGGTGTAGGAAGCATTTTTTATGTGTTTTTCTTTATAAAAGTGATAAAGACTCCACTTTAACACAAAGACAAGGCTGAACTAAAGACTCCACTTTAACACAAAGATAAGGCTAAACTAAAGCTAATACCTCATGCTCTAGCCATAGATAAAATATGATATTTTATGATTTTGTAGTTTGGACTTATTATATGTACTAAGAATTAATTTATATCATTCTTTATTCCATATGAACCCCATAAATACCGCAAAACCCCCAAACTTGACCATTTTTCTTAAAATCGTGCAGTCCTGGGTTTGTGTATAAATTATTATGTGACTAAATTTTTCCATTCTCTTTAGTATCTCTGATAGATTATAGGATTAACAACCAAGGATAACCATTCCCAAACAATTTCAACCAAAATCTATCATAAAAGAAGTAGAACGATCGCTTACGTATAAAAACATGCTTTTTGAGACTCATATTTCAAGGTTGAGAGGCCACTGATGCTCTTTTTTTTATGGTAATGCTCTTGTACAACCCGATCTATGATCATTTGCGCTCTAGTACCATCACTTCATTAGCATCTTTCATCAAATCCCACCCCCTTCTCTCTCATGAAATCAAGCATATGAGCAGGCAGCAAGAGGAGAGAGAAAGACTTAGAAATTAGAATTTCATTTCCTTGATCATATTCCACATGCTTATAGTGAAAATATTGCCCTTGTCATGTAGATTAGACTTCCATCTCTCTCTCTCTCTCTCTCTCTCTCTCTTGATCGAGGTGTATTGAAAAGGCACAAATCCATCCAAAAATGGGGTGCAAGATAAAAAATGACCCCTCCTATTGAGCAAGAATTTGCATGTTTTTTTCATTTACATTTTATTTCATGTCATTTCTTAAATGTCCACTTTGAAAAAATCACTTTTACACTACTCCACGAGGGTTTCTAGCCTGTTTGGAGGGGCAAGCAGACTCGAAATTACTGATGCCAGGAGGCATATTTCACGGTGGATTCCGTGCCACGGTGGATTCCGTGAGGTTTTACGGTGGATTCTGCAAACTTTGATGACAGGGGCACATACACAAAGTGGATTCTCTGTGCGAGAAGTTGATAGGGATGCCTGTCCTTTTCGGGCGTTTCATTAATCTAGTGTGTACATGGGTGATTCCATAGTGGGTGATTCCGCAAAATGCATATTAAATTAATAAATGTTTATGAGTTTAGAGTGCACACTCGTAATAAATTAAGGTTAGGATTTATTTCTAACCAGTTGATTTATTTATGTAGCTGAAGACTACTAGGTATTCACTTTTGCCGGTTTAACTGTATTATTTTACTAACGATTGTGAATGCTTCAGTTGATGTGTAGAGATAGCAACATGGCGGAGGAGAGCATTGGAGGATAGCGAGTATTCGATTTATTACTTATATTTTGATGCGCATACCTTAGGCATGGCGCCTATATTTTGTCACGCCTATTTATTGAGGCGTTGGATTATTATTATTATTTTGTATGCGCATGGGCGCACGATTATGTTATTTATACTTGGACATTGTATTGGGCATGCCAGACTCTTTGGCCACCGTCCATTAGCTTTATTCCTACTTTTTGCTAAAGCAAACTCAAAAGCTAAAAGCTTGCTATTTTGTAATTTGGGCTATTATTTGAGCTTGAAGATGATTAATACATAAAATGCATGCTTTGTGGAGCGCTCACACAAGGCATGGGGGGAGATTGCACCCAATTGGTCTCTTGTTCATGTCGTTCATGCTTTTTACATTGAATTTTGTGCAAAAAGTAGAGTTCTATTATTCTTGGGGACCTTCCGGCATTCACTACGCGAGCGTACAGTATCCGATCTGCGCACCAATGGTATCAGAGCGAAGCTGAGATCAAGAGCTTCCAATCGCTACCCATCTTGTGCGAAGGCGGAGCTCCTGGAACAAATGAGCTCTATGGACAATCTCGTCGTAAACGGTCGATACAGATAGATTCCTGGAGATCAAGAACCTCTGTTTCCATCATCAGACTGCGAAGGACCAGCTTGCAGAGGCGGAGGACTACTCCTATCCCTTCTTCTTAAAGTCGTCAAGAACAGAGATAAGCCATATTCTTTGCCAAGCTTTAAAGCTTCAATCTTTAACTTACAAAGCTTAGTATTAAGCTTTAATAAGCTTAATAACTTAAAATTCATTTCAGGCGGCATCAGTATGTACTCGCTAAGATCGAACACGTCGACAGCATGCTGCGATTCCTCAAAATCGAATTGGGCTTCGTAAGCCATAAGTTATACTACTAAGCTAAGTCATAAGCCACAGGTCACACCAGAGCAATCAGATTCTGCAAGTTCTTTCAAGTCACATAAAGCAATCAAGTTTTGCAAGTCTACAAACTTTGCAAGTCACATAAGTCTGGTACTCTGCAAGTCAGACAAGTCACCTGGAGTCAAAACTGACTTCTGTTTAAAACTCATAGAAGGGCTGTTCCTGCGCAGAAACTCCGAACTACAAAGTTGTTCATTGGAAGGTACTCTACGCATACGCAGGTTTGCTGAAGCATTTCCAGCATACGAAGAAGATAAAACGCAGATTTTTCGAAGATTGTGAAAGCCACACCCAAAAATATATAAGCCTTGTATTCCCGAAGTTGAGCTACGCTCATCTCGCTAACTTGATTTTGAGAGTGAGAGGTCTTTTGAGTTTTGCAGGATGACGGAATCACATATGGATGATTTGAGGCTGAAGGCGATCTATCTGAACCTACGATGGAGCAAAAACTGGACTTAATTATAATGCAATTGGATGAAGAACGACGAGCTAGGCAAGCATTGCAAGTTCAATTGGAAAATTTACAAAGATCGACTACCGACAAAGAGGAACCTCAATCTGAAGATCTTATCCGACGTACCATCGACGCAACTCTCGAAGCTCAATCCATCTGCAAGGAATCAAAGATAAGTAAAAGAAATTTCAAATTCTGAAATTTCAATGGCACTCGAGAGGGAAAAACTGTTCTTGCATTCATTAGTCAAATTGACGACTACTTTCATGAGCAAACCTATGCAGAAAAAGATAAAATCAAGTGTGTCACTAATCATTTAGTGGATAGAGCATCTCTTTGGTGGACTCTGGTTCGCAAGTGTATAGATTGTCCCACTACCTGGGAGAATTTCAAAAAGAAGTTTATGCAAAATTTCCTTCCTCCACAATTTCATGAGAAAGCCATAAAGCAATGGGATCTTCTTCAGCAACGGGATTGTGAGCCTATTCCTCAGTACACAGAGCGTTTTTGGAATGCATTACTCCAGTTACGCATGCTTGAATACGTACCTGAAGCGACACACAAGCACAAGTATATGTATGGACTCCTTGGGCATTACTACGCTGAAGTTAACATGTTCAAGCCTGCTACTCTTGAAGACACAATTTCATTAGCTCACGACATTGAAGACAAGCTGCGAGGTAAAGACAGACGTCCACAGAAATTCCAAGCCAATGGTAACTATGGATCTAAGAAATTCAACTCAAATTTTAGAAGAATTTATCAAGGTCGTTTCTCTTCATCATCTTTCCATAAGAACTGGGCAAAACCACCTGCTTTACCATCCAATGCCAATCAAAACCCCAAGCCTATTCCATAGCCAAATCCTAATATACTTAGACTTACTGCCATTGCAAACAATGTAACCAAAGCCAAGTCTATACTGTGTTATAAATGCCACCGGCCTGGACATCTAGAAGCAAATTGCCATTCGAAGAAGCCACCTGTCCATATCAACTACCTTGGAGCAATGGAAGATGACGAACATGAAGATATGCCTGATTTCACGGAAGATGAGGACGACACTACTACTCCTTCAGATACTTTACCAGGTATGCCAACTCCACATTCTTTATTGACTATGAAATGTTTAGTGCATGGAAAGGAAAATATTATTTTGCATGATGACGGTAGTACTCATGATTTTATTTCTGCAAAGCTAGTAAAAGAATTGAAGTTACAGACTGTACCTACGCATTATCGCATTAAAGTAGCATTCTTAGGCACTAGGTATAATGGTACACAGGAAGTGCATGATTTAGAAATTCAAATTGGTCAATATACTAAAAGAAGAAATATTCTAGTTGTTCCATTACAGTCAAGTGACATTATTTTAGGTATGCCTTGGCGTCATCAGCATAATCCAGATATAGATTATTCCACACATGCAATTAATATTCAATTTCAAGGAAAACATATTACATTGTAACACAATATTAGTGAGTTTGGGAATCTCCCAATTTCCATTTTTTGAATACGAAAAAGGTGGCACCCGCATAACATGCCCATAAGTTTCTCAAAACCATATGATGTGGCTATCATTGGAAAGTGCTTGAAAAATGGAATCTATTGAGTTATAGAGTGCTCGATTTGGAGTTACAATGTTCAAGTTATGAGAAATCCAAAGATTTGACCACGTGCCCCAAACTTATGGGAAATTCCCATATTCCCCAATATGGTGTTTTGTCTGGTATGCATGCATCTAATGTTTTTCCACTGCTTTCGCATACTCAAGCTAAATGTGCATTACGCAAGAGTAGTAAATCTTATCTCTTTTGGGTGAATGAACTGCAAGTCAAAGAAAATCATATGCACCCTAGGCATAAAGAATTTCTTGCACATTTTAAAGACTGTTTTGCCGAAGATCTATCACCTGGTTTACCTCCTTCACGTCCAGAAGACCATAAAATAGATTTGATTCCTTGTACCCAACCACCTTGCAAAGCACCATATAGGCATAACCAGATAGAGCAAAAAGAAATTCAGAGTCAAGTTGAGGAATTACTAAATAGAGAATTGATTAGACCTAGTAGTTCTCCATTTGGTGCACCTGTTCTGTTAGTCAAGAAAAAGAATAATACCTATCGTATGTGCATTGACTATCGAGCTTTAAATAAGATCACTGTAAAAAATAGGTATCCAATTCCTAGAGTCGATGACCTTATGGATAAACTGCAAGGATCTACTATATTTAGTAAAATAGATCTTAAGTCTGGTTATCATCAGGTGAGACTAGATAAGTCTGACATATTCAAGACTGCATTTAGGACACAGTTTGGTCATTATGAATTTTTATTGATGCCTTTCGGATTGACTAATGCACCTGCTACATCTAGTAGAATGATGAATCATATATTTTTGAAATATCAGTATTGTGTAATTGTCTTCTTTGATGATATTTTGGTGTTTAGTCAAAATGAGAAAGAACATTATGAGCATTTGTCATTGGTTTTCCAGTTATTAAAAGATAATCAACTGTATGCAGATCCTGAAAAGAGTGAATTCTTTAAAATAGAAATTGAGTATTTAGGTCATATTATATCATCTAATGGAATTAAAGTTGACCCTAAGAAAATAAATGCAATATTGAATTGGCCTGTACCTAAAAATGTGCATGAATTACGATCATTCCTTGGTCTTGCTAGTTTCTATAGGAAGTTTGTGCGTAATTTTTCATTACTTGCTTTACCACTAACTAAACTTCTGAAGAAAGGTATTGTCTATCATTGGTCCGATAATCAACAGAAATCCTTTGACTTATTGAAACATGCATTAACCCATGCCCCTGTCTTATAGTTTCCTGATTTTAATAGACCATTCTTTTTAGTAGTGACTGATGCTAGTGGATCAGGAATAGGAGCCGTACTTATGCAGGACAATCATCCCATAGCCTATTCTAGTTGTAAGCTGAAACCCTCTGAACTGAAATATTCCACATATGACAAATAATTATTAGCTGTTGTACAAGCATTAAGACAGTGGAAACACTACTTAATGGGTTCAAAATTTATGATTAAGACCGATTAGCAAAGTATTAGACATTTACTTAGCCAACCCCAAATATCTGACCGACATATCAAATGGGCATCCTTTATTCAGAGTTTTCATCCTATAATTCAATATCATTTGATTCTTTAATTGCTATGAAAGATACTTATCATGAAGACATTACTTTTCATGCTGATTGGAATAAATTAGTTCAAAATAACTTGATTCATATTGATTCACTGTCATATAATGATGGATTTATGTTTTATGAAAAGAGATTATGTGTTACAGTTCCATTCCGATCTTTTGTTTTGAATGAGATTCATTGTCCTCCATATCAAGGTCATAGAGGTATCATATCTACTTTAGGTACATTAACTGAAGATTTTTATTGGCCGCATATGGACATTGATGTATCTAACTTTGTTTTTGAATGTTTGATTTGTCAAAGAGTTAAGTGACATCATGGTAAACAGTATGGATTACTTATGCCTTTATCTATTTCATCTAGACCATGGGAACAAATTTCTATGGATTTTATTATTGGTTTACCTAATACTAAATCTAACCATGATATGATTTGGAAAGTAGTAGATAGGTTTAGTAAACAAGCATATTTCATTCCATGTAAGAAAACTTTAACAGCATCACAAGCAGCACAATTGTTTTTTAAAACTGTTTTCACTAACCATGGATTACCAAAAGTTATTTTTTCTGACCGTGATTCTAGATTTTGTAACAACTTTTGGATTACTCTATTTGCTAACCTAGGCACAAAAATTGACTTTTCATCTGCATTTCATCCTAAAACTAATGGACAAACAGAAGCCACTAATAGTACTATACTAGATCTTTTACGTGCTTATACTATTTCTAAACCACAGACATGGGATACACATTTGCATTTATTGCAGTTTGCATATAACAATACACCACACACATCTACAAAGAAAGCACCGTTTGAAGTTATTTATGGTTATAGATTATCTACACCTGTTGCATCTTTGTCAAATAGAATTCAGAGTGCTGATGATATTGCTAGTATGCATAATACTATTTTTGATGAGGTTAAAGCCATGATTGCCAAAGCCCAGCAATCATATACCAAACAAGCCAATAAGAAAAGACAAGCCATGAATTTCAAAGTTGATGACTATGTTTGGTTGAGAATAGAAAAACGTAGACTACAAAGTGTAGATAGACATCCAGTTGTCAAATTAGCCCCTAGATTCTATGGACCATTTAGGATCATTCATAAAATTAATGACAATGCATTCAAGTTAGAATTACCACCTCAGTGGAACATTCACAACACATTTCACATTAGTTTATTAAGACCATTTAGAGGCCAACTACCTGTACACCCTGTTTATGAAAGCCCACCTTTGTTAGAGGAAGAGACTAAAATACTTGAACCTGAAGCTATCATAGATACTGACTTTATGACCACTAGAACTGGCCGAAGATATTCTAGATATCTAGTTAAATTTAAGAACCATCCTGTAGAGGAAGCCCAATGGATGCACGCTAGAGACTTAAAAGCTTTCCCCACTCTGTTAGCTCCACATTAAGCTAATAGCAATTGAGGTCAATTGCTATCCCACCCCGGGGATATGATGCCAGAGGCATATTTCACGGTGGATTCCGTGCCACGGTGGATTCCGTGAGGTTTTACGGTGGATTCCGTAAACTTTGATGACCGGGGCTCATACACAAAGTGGATTCTTTGTGCGAGAAGTTGATGGGGACGCCTGCCCTTTTTGGGACGTTTCATTAATTTAGTGTGATCATGGGTGATTCCATAGCGGGTGATTCCGCAAAATGCATATTAAATTAATAAACGTTTATGATTTTAGAGTGCGCACTCGTAATAAATTAAGGTTAGGATTTATTTCTAACCAGTTGATTTATTTATGTAGCTGAAGACTGCTAGGTATTCACTTTTGTCGGTTTAATTGTATTATTTTACTAACGATTGTGAATGCTTCAGTTGATGTGTAGAGATAGCAGTAGTGGCGGAGGAAAGCATTGGAGGATAGCGAGTATTCGATTTATTATTTATATTTTGATGGGCGTATACCTTAGGCATGGCGCCTATATTTTGTCACACCTATTTATTGAGGCGTTGGATATTTATTATTATTTTGTATGCGCATGGGCGCACGATTATGTTATTTATACTTGGACATTGTATTGGGCATGCCAGACTCTTTGGGCACCGTCCGTTAGCTTTATTCCTACTTTGTGCTAAAGCAAACTCAAAAGCTAAAAGCTTGCTATTTTGTAATTTGGGCTATTATTTGAGCTTGAAGATAATTAATACATAAAATACATGCTTTGTGGAGCGCTCACACAATGCATAGGGGGAGATTGCACCCAATTGGTCTCTTGTTCATGTCATTCATGCTTTTTACATTGAATTTTGTGCAAAAAGTAGAGTTCTATTGTTCTTGGGGACCTTTCGGCATTCACTACACGAGCGTACAGCATCCGATCTGCGCACCAATTACGATATGACTAAATGGCTGGTCTATGACCTCAAAATCTATAAACATTGATCCCATTGCGCACTTTTGGGCTCGTGAATCACATAGTTGAGCTAGAGCACTAAACCATGCAAGGATTAAATAGGGGGTCAAGCAACTTTTGATCGACTCATGGAGACTTGCGTTGGATTCCTGCCATCAAAATCCACTTGGGAAAACTCTAGCCATCTACCACTATTCAAATTTGCATGAAAATTTGGTATTTGATGCTTCTCAACCACTTTTCTGCTCCAAGAATGGGCTCAAATGCTTCAAATATGGGTCCCAAAATCCAACTCTCACCCAAGGAATATTATAGCCCAAAAGGAACCCCAAGACAAAAAAGGCCCAAAAAGTAAAAAATGGAAGACAGCCTAAGGCACGAAAGTGGAAAAGAAAGGTAAGCTTAGAAAAATGTATGAAAAGACTTAATGCAAAAGGCACTGAATATTCTAGCAAAGAAAGCATTGGGCTCATTGTCATTCATTTTGTAACAAATCACCAATCTTCCTCTTGTGCAATTTGTAAAGCACGAGCAAAGGAACCATGAAAAGATAGAACAACTAAGGAAAGAAGACCTTGGCGAGGTAAAAAGAGATGGGTGCCCATAGAGAACGAGGGCATGTATAAAAAGGCAACAAGGGAATGGAGAAGATCATTCTTGTGTGTGGCCAAAATTAGCTATTCTCTTCTACTTCTTGTTCTTGCTTGCTTGAGCTTGTGCTTGAGAGAGGGAGTGATTGTGTGAGGGCGAGGGACTATGGTGGAGAAGCTCTCCATCTTCTCCTATCTTCTTCTTTTTCTCTCATTTTCTTTTGTCTTGGTGCGGCCATGGAGCATGGAGTTTGAAGCTTTAGGATTGAGTTTCCACCTTGGATTGTGGAGCTACCGAAGTGCGTGAGGTCGGAGGAAACTCAATCGAGTGTGGAGGTAAGCTCACTACACTTGTAGGTGTGAGAGCATATATGGATATGTTAGAGGTAGTCATTGCACCTGCCTTGAAATGCTTGAAGCACTATAAGGGGTCCATGGACCTTGGTGGTTGAGCGAGAAGATCCAATATCAACAAAGGCATAATTTACTAACAGATCTACAAAGCAGTTCCACTAACGAGGAACCAGCTAGCAAGCCACTATTTCAAAAATCTAAAGTATATTCAAGGCTACACGATGATACATTTGGAAAATGGAATCCCTCACACTATATATTTCATCTAATTGGTTGATCACTAGCTATGAGTACCCTATGATGAAGGCATTGTATTTTGCCATGTTATTAGTAAAAGTACTGCCTAAATATCTCCCATTTTCATAAGGACTCCACATCAAGGGACTTTTATAACCATATCGATACTCACATGCTTAGCAAGCTCTCATGAAGCTCCATCAAAATACAAATTATAGATACATGCTTCAATGACTAGCCATGCCATATCGATTAGCTTACTCATACTTATAGTAGTCAAAGTCGAGTAGCTAAGAGAGAGAATGTATGACAGGTACAATCTGTCCTTAACTAATTTCATTATGGATGCTAATAAGAACCCTAGGACAATGCTTGCAATAGACAACCTTAATATCCCATATGAAAGATCCGTCTTGCTACTCAATAATATGATAACCCTTACTCCACCTTATCACTCAACCTTGGTGCTAACACTGTTACAATTATATATATCATCTCTTACTTGACTTGGGTCTCACCTATATATACTAACTCTACATCAATATGAATCATTCTTTGGGAGCATGTCTTGTGTATCTCTCTCGTACTCTCTCTTCTCTCTCTCAACATGGTATCAGAGCTATGGATGCATAGCAACAACAAGGAAGATAAGTTGTTTCATTGTTTATACTTGATTGAATTCTTTACACAAGTGATGATTTGATACATGAACTTGTTCAAATTAGAAGTATTAGTTAATTTTATCTTTAAAAACAAAACCGTAGCTCTCGTTGTGCTCTCGAATCCTGTCAAAACCGCTTGTCAATCGGAGTTCTGGATCAAAAGTTATGACAGTTCAGGATTCAAGACAACAATTCTGCTCGAATCTGCGATTCTTTATTTAAAACTAAAATTCTAATTATATTTCGTTAATCCCCAATTACAGTCGTCTTCGTTAATGACATTGATTACGACAAGCAAACAACTTGCTATTTTTAGCGATGTTTTATTCTTGTTCACGTTCTTTGTTCGACCAAAATAGCACTTTTCTTATACACGTCATCTCGACTTGCAAGTTACGTCTCTCTATTTCGGGCTTTCTTTTTAGTCACTCAATACTTTACGTCATTCTTACGTGCATCTCCCTATTTTGATTGTCACACGTCTCAACTACGCTCGTCTTGTTCATGGCATGGCCAATTGCGTAATTGTTAACGGATATCCGTCTGGTTCCCTTCTTCCAAGGACAAGGCTTTCCTAGGTGGAAAGCAAAGATGATGCTAATTCTTGAAGGTAACGAATTATTTGATATTGTTTTGGGCGACCTGTGATGTGATGAATGACAATTCTCTGATTACTAATGGCCCGTTATTTGAACAATGGAAAATTAATCATACTGATTGGATTCGTCGTGACAAAGTGGCTCATTGTTATAAATTTATTTAAATCAGAGGCATGTTTTGCAAGTATAATGAAGGTAAATCATGAGATTTAGCCTCAATTTACACTTGTTTGTATGTAGGCAGAAGGGGATTGTGAGAGCTAAGTATCCTTTGAAGTCTGATTTTATGCACATTCTAGCATATATGAAAATTCACAACCAATTGCTTGATTTTCTCGCTTTAGATCACTGATGACATATCAAAAAATGATGGTCTAAGAAGAAAGTTCAAAAACTAGTCTTTCTCTCTCCTCCCTCTCTCTTCTCTTACGGGTTGTTCATGAGGGTAGTCTTTGGAAGAGATCGAGATGGAGACTAATTGTTTGGCTTAAATCCGATTGATATGGAATCATGCAGATTGCTGACTCATGACCTTTACTACTTGGAGATCAATGGTAGGTCTAATGGCTATTTGAAATTTCAATTCTTGAAACCTAAAACCTGAAAAATAGCGGTAAGCCCTTTTTAATAGAAATTTGGATTCTTTTTGACAAATTATGATGCAAATCTTGTTCGTATGTGATGATTTTTTTGTTGAATCTTGGTTTTGATGTGTTTGAGAATTGTGAAGCATAAAATAGAGAACCCATATCTATGCGTGTGATTAAATAAATTTTCAAAATCTGAAATGCATATTTTAAGTGGAAAAATGATGTTTTTCTTGGTTTCGGGCAATCAAGTCATGCTCATATGGGATAAAATCAAATGTAAAGGTGGATTAAAGTGTGAACTAATTTTTTGACTCAAAATAATTAAAAAATTACATAAATTTATATAAAGAAAATGAAGAAATTTTCTCAAAAATGTAGTTTTGGGCAAATAAAATAGGAAAACAATAGGTTTTGTGTCCAAACCATTTTGAAAAATTAGAATCATGTTTTTGCAAGTATAATTAAGGCAAAGCATTAGTTTTAGCCTTGGCTTGCCTAGTTTGTATTTCAAAATGCGTGGTTATTGCTTTCTACATAAAGAAATTTACATAAAATACTCGTTTAACCTACCCAACTAATGCAAAATGTTAAAAATTAGGGATGAAGGGATTGTGGGAGCTAGCTATCATTAGATATTTTATTTTGTGCATACTCTAGCATATGAGATTCATTTTATTTAAGTCTTAAAAGAGTAGTAGTACAGGTTATTCTGGTGCTGCCTTAGCAATGAAGCAATACACTAGAGTGAAATCATCAAAGGGCATTTATGCACATCCACACTGATTGATTTATAAATTTACTTTCTTGAGTGCATGTGCCATTCACTTTTCATCTACATTTTCATACGTGGTATCAAGAGAATTATTTCCTAGATGTATAGCACTTGATTTTGAATTATTGAACCATGTTGAGTGTGACGTTTCCTAAGCTATAGGTCTAGTGTTATCATTTCCTTTGGCAATTGATGTGTCAAAAATTATATTATCTTCCATAAAATTTTATCAAAAGAGAAAACAATGTTGCATATATGCTTTACATTGAAACGACACATTGTTGGGCTAATTTCTAGGGTGTAGAAGAATTCTAGTTGGTGGGCCACAACGATAAGCTTGGGGGTGCTCCCTTCGTGTGTGTTATGACATGCGAGTCACTAATATGTTTGGGTACTCCTTTTTCTTGGATTCAGGAAGGGCATCATGTTTAGCTATGATCTAGAGATGGTATCTACAAATGCATTCTTTGGATAAATCTCTTCATAGTGTCTATATTATGCTTCTGGGTTGCAAGGCCATGGGGTTATTTAGTTGAGTTTAGGGGGCCTAGATAGAGCCCAAGAGCCACTATCGAGCCTATTTTTGGTACTGACAGAGGTGGTGCATTTGCTAGGAGCCACTAATAAGTGTTGATTTTTGAATCTTAGTTAACTAGAGACTAGTTAGTCAGTTTATGCCAAAGGACATCGAGATGGATCCATTACTTCCCGATAAACACCACATCAAGCTGAGAACCAAAAACAAGAAAGAGTCAAAAGGGATAGATGGCAAGCTAGAATTGTTAGGAGGTATTCCCCTCAACATGGAACTTTGATACCCTTACGAGTGAGAGGTCTTAGTGACCCTAGTGCCACAAACAATTCATTACGAGGAGGAGGAAGCTCAAGTGCTTTCCTTCTCCTAGGAAGTCAACCCACTTCAAGTGGAGTTGTAGTCACATTGGTATAAACTCCTACAATAAATTTGATCATTATTATGGCACAACCTATTGCAATTCTTGTAAGAATGTCATATCTGGTAGCTTTAGGCTACCCTCTACCCATCTTTAATAGATTAGTAGAGGAGGATGCATAGCTTCACATTACTGAGTTCCAAAAACTCATGTTTAATTTTTGATTTTAGGATGAGGGATATCTAATGATGTTTTGTAATATGACCCTAAAAGGGAGGGCTGTGATGTGGTATCATGGCTTAGAAGACACTACCTAAACCATAATTTATTTATTCTTTATAGCACTTCAAAGAGAAATTATCCTAGGGAGATGTGAACAATATTCGCTACGTGTGCTAAATGTGACATGTCAAGAGCCCTATGAAAATGCCCGAGTGTATGCCAAGAAGGTAAAAGAGGTCTTTCACAAGTTGCAAGCCTATATTCCTATTTCACTTGTTGCCTAATTGTAATATTTCTTGCATGGATTGGACTTCAATATCCAAGTAAAGTTGAGTAATGTCCCTCTACGAGATATAGATACTGCTATAACTTAGCATAGGAAGTAGAGTCGTGTTTACAAGAAACCCATGCATCAAAGAAAAATCTAAATTTGAGCTTTAGTCCTCAAAATATTTTTGGATTGGTTAGTGGAGATGAAGAAGCGACCAATACCTATGTGACCAACCCGAATGATAGAGAGGAAGTATGATGCAAAATGTGCCTTTGTTGCCACCTCCTCTAAATGTCATTAAGCCAACAACAACAAGCCAAAGTGCGTCTTTTGCAAATCAAGGATCTATCTTGGTAGCAACATCTTTGCAAGTTATATGACCTAGTGAGAGGGTAGCTTTGAAAGCCATTGGTTATGAGTCCTCTATATCAAATTTAGAGGAAGTAGAAGATATGATGAAACATTATATGAACATGATCACCAAGCAATACTACTAGATTTTCGTAGATATTAGTTTCTTAAAGCATCAACAAAATCTAATGGGTACTAGAAATCCCAATGATGGGGGTCCATCATGATTCAACTATAAGCAGTGTAGTGGGCAACATTTCCCTTGTAATTGTCCTAATGTCAAATGCGATATATGTAGAAAGTTTGGTCACTTAGCCACTATCTATTGTAGTAGGATTAGTTCTCTCCAATAAGGTAATTAGCAACTTGGGTCTATGAACCATCGTGCAAATAACATGTAATATATACCAAAACACTACCTGCATGAACCCTCTTTTTAAGTAATGGGGATAATGATATAGCAATTTTGCTAATTTCCTAAGGATAATGCAAATTTTTTTTCCTTATCCCCCTCCCCAGCCGACTGTTGTGCTGGAAGGGGAGGGGAATAGAAAGGATGCAAAAGCTCCTCGGTGGAGCTCGCAAGGTGATACGGCCATGCCCGTCGACACATTAGGAGAGGGAGGATCCCCCTCCCCTCCCCTATATAGCTGAGGGGGGCTGCACGCTGACAAAGGACGGACGGGCCAGAGATGGGGATGAAGATGGAATGCTGCCGCCGTGACGCTGTGCCAAAGCTGAGAGGGTGAGAGAGGGAGGAGCTAAGTTGCTGCGCCACTCTGATAGCCTGTGTGGAAGGAGGAGGGAAGATTGACGCAATGCCACTCGGGCTCTGACATCCCAATCCGCGCTCCCCCCAGCCGTCGAGACGCCGCCTAAGTCACCGTTTGAGCTTCCCCCCTCCCACGTGGCGGAAGCTTTATAAGCTTCCTGGAGGGGAAGCCTCTAAAGGGCTAGACAAGCCCCCTTTCACCCTCCTTCTTGTGCCTTTCGAAACCTTCCCCCCCTTCCCCGTTTTTCAACCCCCTCTAAGCCCCCCTTCCTATGCCTCTTGAATCCCCCTCCCCCGGGTTTTAAAATCCTCTTAAGCCCCCCTTTCCTTTGGGCTTGAACCCCCCTCCCCCATGTATTTAAATTCCTTTAGGCCCTTTCCCCTTGGCTTTGGAATCACCCCCTTCCCCTTGGTGTTGGAACCCTCCCCCCCCCCCCCCCCCCCCCGTGTTTAGACCCTTCCTATGGGTTTTAGGATTACCCCCTCCTCCCTCCGAGTTTGTCTTTAAAGGCCCTTAGGCCTTTTCCCTCCTTCCGAAAGGTATAGCCTTTAAAGGCTACTTTTTCCCCTTGAAAGTTCTCCCTTAAGATTCTATAAGGTCATTTTTCCCAAGAAAAATTATCCTTAGCCCTTTCCTTTCCCTATGCAAAATACCCTTGGGGCTTTGTTTTTTTCCCCACTCGCAAAAGGAAAGAGAGTGTTGAGGGTCTTTTAACACCTCCCTTTCCCACTCAAAAACCCTCGTAAGGGATTCCACACCTTGTTATTCCCCATTCGTGCGAGTCCTTACAAAAGCCATTAAGCCTTCCCCATGGCTTAATGGGTCTTAGTCGTGAAAGATTCTGAAACACCCCTTTTGAATTCGTGACTCCAAGGAGGAAGCCTTCTATAATTGCTTTCGACGGACGGTGCAAGTTATTGCAAAAGAGAGCCATGGTGGAATATCAAAAAGGAGTTGTAAAGCTGCTTCCACAGCGGAAATGCCTCCTAAGAAAGTCGAAGGCGCAGCGGGAGAGTCGTCTCCTGGCATCCACGTGGACATCTCACCCCAAGCCCAGGTTTTCCTTCCTAATTTTATTTGATATTGTTGTAATTCAATCATGCAAGGTTAATTGTTAGAAATAGGATATATTTTTGTCCTAGATGCTCATGACGAAGGAACTTAGTCTCATCAGTACTTTAAAATGAAACATGCAAATTAAAGAAAGCATAAATGCACTTCTAGCAAATAGCTTTATGCATTGAAATGAATTATAAACTAGATTATTGTCCATTAAAATAGTATACGTTGTTTAAGCCTAGATGTATAAACTGCATATCGCACTCTTAACCCATATCCTCTTCGCAATGAATCATCATGGAAAGTGCAAAGCATGAAATGATTCTTATAATGCATAAATCTAGGAAATTATCATTTGTCAACTGCATAAATTATCAAGTAAAAGGTTGCTTATTTAGCGTGAAATTTGTTCGCAAAGTAAAAGAAGATTAATTGGAATTAACCTAACCTATGATTGACCTCAAATCAATAAGCTAGGATTGAAAAAACCAATTTACGCATTGACAACGAGTCATGTGGAAATGATCTCGAATTTATCTTCTAGAGTTAAACAAATTGGCATAAATCTAAAACACCTAAACCGCGGGGTACTCATTTAGAAAGAGTTGAATTCCAAGAAATTCACTAGGAAATTAACACGTGACCTAATCGTTATGTATCGCTAAAACTAAAACTCCTATACCTTAAATACTTGCCCATATTCACTAAACGTAGGGGACAGTGAAATGAAATTGGAAAGTGAGCTAGGGTTTGTCCCTAAGAATCTTACAAGATGAAACTTGGAAACCCTAGGTCTAACGATGCCAGCCTAGTAACCTGAAACGGATTGTTTCGTAACTCCATTGTCTCATAGTTCGATGCGACACTTGTGCAACAAGCGCGGAGTCATACGATCTTGTGATTGGATCACAAGGGAATGGCCAAATTCTCGCAACGAGGATGGCAAGTCCTTACGCAAGTTATCTTGCAAGAGGATGAATAATCATCCTAATTTAGTATCTTCCTTGAGTAAAGAAGATTGATTGGAAACTAAAGACCAACTGATAAACTGAAATAACCAATGAACTTAAGGTTTGACCAAGTCGGGTTAGTAGGGTATGCCCAGGATATAGGGGATCTTGCCTAGTTGCAAGTCATTCCGGATCGAGTGCTGGACGAATTCGAAAGGAAGGATTCATTCCTTAGCAATTTGCTAATAAGAACGATCAATGGAAATGTTTGTGCTTGCTACAGATTTTAGAGCACTCTTTGGCTTTGTTTGATCAATGAATTAAAAGATAAATGGATATCTATACTTCAGGTTGAAGGCCTGAAGGGAGAGGCAACTTCAGTTACCCCTGACTGCCTGCCTGCCTGACCCTAACCAAGGGGGTTGTTGACCACGCCGACAAAGTGGACCGAACCCGCCGTGAGGGGCCTCTCCGTTGAGCGCTACTTGGAGCAAGAGGACGCTTGGCTGCTAGGGGAGCTCTGGCCGTAAATCCCTCGCCTTCTGGGCCCTCCACAAGAGGCTAACGTGACTCGAGATTGGATCTCGAGGCCCGCATACTAGTCTACGGGCGGAAACTTGGATTAGTGATCCCTGTGGATTGCTGGATAGCCTTCGGGCAGATTGTGGATAAGCCTACGGGCTGGACTCTTTGTATTTCAAAGATAAATATGATAACCTATTAATAAGGAACTTGTCTAATATTGTTTTTCTATGTCAAGTGATAAGATTACGTGAAGGAACCAGTGCCTAATGAGTTAATTAAAGAAGCTGGTTGTTACATGTCCAACTAATGTGTTAGGTAATTAAATAACTAAAACAACTGGAGGAAAGTGCGGAGGATGGGCCATAGGTCCGTCCTACGAATGGGTGGTCACGGTTGGCCAGGAACTTTTCTCAAATCACGGTGGACAGCTGGAAAATCATCAAAGAACAAAACAACAAGAGCGTTGACCAAGAGTTATGATTGAGCCGATTTACGTTTTTTTAGGGGAACAAAATGGGACTATGTCTTATGGCTGAGAGGTTGAGCTTTGCATCCCTCTCGTTTCCCATTATCCTTGAACCAAGTGCAGCGTGAATCCACTTCGGACCTAGCGTTTTTGTGTAAAGTAGTTCGCTTGGGTCCGACGCTAGTTGCCGTTAGGAAATGACCAATAAGGAAAACCCTAATTCAGGTCGATGCTAAGTGGGAACGATCGGAATACTTCCGCTATGTGGCAGACGTGGAAAGCCCTAGATTGCAAACCCCGTAACATCTTGCCCGCATACTAGTCTACAGGCGGGAACTTGGATTAGTGATCCCTGTGGATTGTTGGTAGCCTTCTGGCAGATTGTGGATAAGCCTACGGGCTGGACTCTTTGTATTTCAAAGATAAATATGATAACCTGTTAATAAGGACCTTGTCTTATATTGTTTTTCTATGTCAAGTGATAAGATTACGTGAAGGAACCAGTGCCTAACGGGTTAATTAAAGAAGCTGGTTGTTACATGTCCAACTAATGTGTTAGGTAATTAAATAACTAAAACAACCCAAGGAAAGTGCGAAGGATGGGCCATACGTCCGTCCTATGGATGAGTGGTCCCGGTTGGCTGGGAACTTTTCTCAAATCACGATGGACAGCTGAAAGATCGTGAACAACAAGGGCGTTGAGCGAGAGTTATGATTGAACCGATATACATTGTTTTAGGGGAATGGAATGGGACTATGCCTTATGGCAGAGAGGTTGATCTTTGCATCCCTCTCGTTTCCCATTCTCCTTGAACCAAGTGCAGCATGAATCCGCTTCGGACCTGGCGTTTCTGCGTAAAGTGGTTCGCTTGGGTCGACGCTAGTTGCCATTAGGAAATGACCAATAAAGGAAAACCCTAATTCAGGTCAATCCTAAGTGGGAACAACCGGAATACTTCTGCTGCATGGCAGACGTGGAAAGCCCTAGATCGCAAACCCCATAACATTCCATGGGGGTGCCGAGCGGAGCTTTCTAGACACCCTTTCTGATGGATTGCTAAGACGTGTCCTGAAGATACAAGTGGACACGTTACATAACAAGAATACTAAAGGAGAGGGCCCTAAGCAAATTTGGAAAAAAGGTAAAGCCACATTTGATGAAATGCCCAGTGAGGTAAGTTTGGTTGAAAATTTGCAAATCAACAAGAATTTATCTCCTAAATATGTTAGGGTAGTCCTTAGGGGTTAGAAATTGAAAGACATTTAGAAAAATGACCTTAGTACAAGAAAAGCTAACCCTAAACCTTGCAAGGATGACAAGAAGGTGTTGGATTCCCTAGCAGGGCCTCTTAAAATGATTATGTCTTAGGGGAACATGTAGTCAAAACAAAATGAAAATTGAAAGAAAAGGAGGGCACCAAGATGATCAAGAAGCCAATAGAGTGGCTAATGTAGAAAGAGAAGAGAGTAGTGGCAAAATTCAATGAGTTTGACCTACTAAACCTGCTATGTGAAGTCAAATGCGATGTGAATCCACTACAACTAATCCAATTGTCATTGAACATTCGTAAGGAGTTGAAGAAAATCCTATGAACGGGTTATGTGGTAGAACCTTTCGGTGTCCATTGAGTGGGTAGTGAATGGTGGGATCATGTAGATAAGCACTCCCCTAGGGTGCAGGCATATGTGGATGGAGTCTTGATAGAAAATGTAGTGGAGGACCCCGACTCATCTGTAAACATTATGAGCATGGACTTATTGGAGAGGTTGGGTCTACCAATCCAAAAGGACATCATAATGGTTTTAAAGATGATTGATGATAACCTAAGGCAACCAAAAGGAATGGTAATTCATGTACATGTGATAGTTGATAATATTGAGTGTGTCCTTGACTTTCGTGTTATCTGATTTTCTGGGAGGCCAAGCTACCAATTGTTTGTTGGACATCCATGGATATTACATTCTAATTGTTTGGTGGATATCCGAGTTGATTGATTGATTTTTGAGCATGGATTGACAAGAATAATTTTGGATGCATAACTTGAGTGCATCTTGGATGAAAGGGCATTCCCTCCCACTACAGAATGGAAGGCACTCGAGGGAACTTTAGGCACATTGGAACCTCAAGTTCTAGTGGTTTTGAAGAGGGTTCTACTAGTGAGGAGGTTTACCAAGTATGTTTAAATAAGCCAATAGAGGTAAAGGACAGGATTCATGATATTGATGTGATAGAGTTGGATCTTCAAACTCCCATTGATCCTTGTCCCATTAAACTAGGTACTATGTTATCCTTGCTGTGAGGGGATAGATTATGTGGAACTCCTACATGAGTTTAGGGCTATATTTGCATGGATTTATGATGAGCTGAAGGGGAATCGCCCCGTCTATTGCTATGCATACAATCCCATTGAAAGAAGGTAGTAAGAGAGTGAGGCAGAAGGCTAGACATATGGGTAGACATATGACATTTAAGCTAAGAGAGCCTCTTTTTGAGGAAATGATGCATTTAAGAAAGGCTATTCTAATCTTTCGTATTGAACATATAGAATGGTACTCACTAGTGGTGTGATAAGAAAGAAAAAGAACAATCAAATTTACTTATTTGTCTATTTTAAGAAAATTGAACAAGCAAATGATAAAGGATTGTTTCGCCTGTGTATTGATCAAATTTTAGATTTTCTTATGTATCGATTAGATTTTAGATTAGCTGGTAGGTTAAGAGATATATCTTTCATGAACTATTTCATGGATTATAATCAAATGGACATAGCTCAAGAGGATAAGTTAAAGACAACATTTATTACAAATTTTCATACTTTTGCATATCATGTAATGGATTTTGGCCTATCTAACGCTTTTTGGTCTTGGTAAAAAAATAACTAACAAGACATTTATCGATATATTCCCTGAAAAACTGAAGGTTTTCATAGATGGTTGGGGGGGAGATACCATGGCCAGTCATAGATAGTTGATTGTTCTACACGCAATGCTTTGAACGATGTTGTGAGGATTGCATAGTGTTGAATCCTTAGAAGTGTTTATTTAGGGTGCCTTATGGTCTTCTTATGGTTTGCTATTAGGTCATGCTATGAGTGTGGCTAGTATTGCTATTGATCTTGAAAAGGTAGTTGTTATTGTGGCCCCTAAGCCCACACACATGCTCTACGAAAGTTCACAGTTTTGTTTCATCCATGGGGTATTATCGTCAATTCATTAATGTATTGGGTGAGCATTCATTACCCTTGCTGAATATTTTATCTCATATCCAAGCTTGAATGGACAGAAGCATGTAAAGTCACGTTTAAAGATATTAAAATGGAATTATCCAAAACACCAGATGTAAAAGCTTCAAATAGGGGCAAGGTTTTCTATATATTCATGACTACAAGAAGGTGTAGTATCAGCTCTTGCCTATCCCAAGTTTTTGAGGCACAACTTTATCATCCTATTGCATTCACAAGCCAAAAGTTGGGAGTTTTAGGAAGTTTTGCCTAGCTATGGTGTTCACCACCAAGAAGTTCAAACAAATTACTCTTAATGAGAAGGTGGTGTTCTTCACCAAGGTAGAAGGATTGCGCTTATTACTGAACAAGCTTCAACCCCGTGATCGCCCAGCCAAATGGTTGATCCCTTTGCAGGAGTTTAACCATGAGATTAGGAGAAAGCCATCAAAGCTACATGGTATTGTAGAGTTTCTACTAGATTTTGGTAAGCCTAAGGAAGAATGGGCTAGTATTAGTGATTGCGAGGATTTATGCAAAATCGATACAATCTCTATTTGGTCATTATATGTGTCTATCACACATTATGTATCAATAGGCAATCAAATAGAAAATCTTTCTAAATCAAAGAAGGGGAAGATTAAGCATCAAGTACTTCTCTTTTCAATAATAGTGGGTGTGTTATATAGGAAAGATGTGGATGAGATTTATCATCCTTGTATGGTGCTCGATGAGGTACCCTTTATCGTAAAGGAATGTCATGATTCAACATGTGGAGGCCATTTTGCTTGATGACTCACCATCTAGAAAGATTTATGTGCTAGCTATTGTGACCAATGGTTTTTCTAATATGCTTTTTCATATGTCAAGCATTGTGATATCTATCAGAGACATGATGCTACGGAAAATCATAAGCAGTCCTTTCATCCTATCCTTGTGACTTTTCCCTTTGAGAAGTGGGGCATTGATTTTGTTCCACTTCTGCACCCTTCGTCTACTACGTGGAAGCGTTACATCATTGTGGCAATGGAATATTTTGCAAAGTGGTCTGAAGCTCAAGCTACGATGAAGGACAATGCCAAGGAAATAACTAATTTCATTATGGAACAAATAGTTTGTGATTTTGGTCCACCTAAAGAACTCATATCTAACTGTGAGACAAACTTTTTGAACAAGGTCATCAAAGCCTTGATTGATGCTTTGAAAATGAAACATAATAAAACTATTTCATATAAATCCCAAAGAAAATGGACAAGTAGAGTGTACCAAAAAGTATATTGTAGAGATTTTATCCAAAAGTATGTCTAAGGGTAAGCATGATTGGGACAAGAAACTTCATGTGGCTATCTGAGCTTAAAATACTACGTTCAAGAGAGCAACATGCCACACTCTGTTTAAGATGGTATATAGGGAAGAGTGTGTCTTGCACTTGGAAATTGAGTTACCCACTATGAGGTTTGCATTGAACCATTCTCTGGGAGAAGAGGAATCATTGCAAGAAAGATTGACCTCCCTAGCATATCTTGATGAGATCCTATTGTAGGCTTTGTTATATCAAGAGGTAGCGAAGAAGAGGATTAAAATGCTTCATGACCTTCGTACCAGAAGTTATAAATTTGTGAAGGGTCAGGTGGTCCTATATTATGATGCATATCACGAGTTATTTCTTAGCAAATTAGAACCCAAATAGGATGGCCCTTATAAGTTCATATATAAAATATTGGCTCTACAATCCTTTTAGTAGATTTGTAGGGGGTAGATTTTTAAACTAAAGTAAACTTTAATAATTGAAGCCCTATTATGTGTAGAAACTAAGGTCACACTTGATACCTTTGTAGGTCTTCTAGGATCCATTTTAAACTTGCTACAAGTAACAAGGCAATCAGATGGGCAGAATCATTCCTTATCTTGAACATCTGTATTTAGAGTAGCATTACCACCAAGGTTGTGTGATCTAGTGGACTAAAGGTTATCATATTGTTGAGTGGCAAGATTGATCTTTCATGTGGGATATTAAGGTCTACTAGCACCATTATCATACGGCTCTTATTAGCATTCCTATATTGAGTTTGGTGAGGAAGTAGAGTCTATACTTTTCATGCATCCTCTCTCTTGGCTAGATTTTGACCATCATAAGTACGACTAGGTTGACCGATATGGTGTGGTCTATCAATGAAGCATGGGTCTATAATTTGTATTTTGACGGTGCTTTATGAGGGCCCACTAAGAATATGAGTATCAATATGGTTATTAAAGACCCTCGACGTAGAGTCATTATTAAAATGGGAGTTTATTTAGGCACCACTTTTACTAATAATATGGTAGAATACAAGGCATTAATCATGGGGTTGAATATAGTTTGATGTGGTGGTATCCATCGTTTATTAGTGAAAGACAACTTGCACTTAGTGTTTAACCAATTGAATTGGACTTATGGTATGAGTGATCCCATTCTCTAGATGTATCATCGCAAAGCTTTGGATATATTGGAGATAATTGGAGACAGTGAAAGTTGATTCCTCATTAGTGAAACCTCTTTGCAAAATCATTAGCAAATTATGCATTTGTTGAGGATGTATTTCTCAATTGTGGTCCCAAGAGGTTTTTAGAATTGCTTGATCTTATTAGCCTAGGAATACTCTATGGACTTCTTTTATTGACAAGTCTTGTTCTGGCCACCAATGGTTAGTATTGTGTGATGAGCTAGTAGCAATTCAACATATTCCTATTCTTTCATGGATGCATAGGATTGTTAAACACTATATTTGCCGAATGTCCTTTCCATTCATATAGGGGGCTAGCTAGTAACACCATATTAGATAATTTGAAAATTTTCAAACTTTCAGTTTAAAATAAGTGATAAATATTTAACCACATGGCTAAATCTTGATCCATATTTGAAAGTGAGATTTGGGAAGGTAGCTTATATCACACTTAAGGTAGACTTCACCTTTAAGTAAGACAACAAGATTGTACCATATGGTCAAATAATAAAGATATTGGGGATATCCAAAGTGCATGAAAATTCTTGAATTCCCTAATATAGTGTTAATAATTTGATGCATTTAGTGTAGGGCTAAGAGGTCCATCTCTTGGTCTAGCACTATATTCTAGTACGATCTATGTGAGGGTCAAGGGTTTGTTCTTAGCCATAGTATGCTGAATATTGTGCTTTATAGCTATATTTTCATTAGGCCAAGAAGGACATTTGGTTGAATTTAATATCTAATTTCATTAGGCTAAGAATGCCATTCATTTTGTAGTGTAATGTTTGATTTCATAAGGCCAAGAGGGCCATGTATTTGTTTGGTGGGGGTGTGGTTAATGGTTTCTTGTCTTAGTGCTATACTAAACAAATTCAATGGAGTAACTAGAGCGAGCCTCTTGCTACGCACAAGATTCTTGTGGCCAAGCCTAGGTTATGTCCTTTCTTAATGTGTTCTTTCCCTTGGTGCTATATATGTATATGTGTATATGGTGAATTTTCTTCTTTTGGAGACCGGTAATCAAGGCATATATAAAGTCCCAAGGTTTGCTTTGTTATATTCTGGGGAAGTTTGGAATAGTTGTCCACCTCCTATGAAGACATTGTCAAGCACTCTAAGAGCTATTTTAGGAGTAGTCCTAGTGACCCTATTTTGCTAGTCCACTAGGCATTTGTTTCTACGAGCTTCTACTAGTTGTGAGACAAATAGAGAAGCCTATCAAATAAAAGAAAGAGAAGAATCAATGAATATATCTAGAATCCTATACAAAATACAAAGGTGTGTAAAAATGGATTCTAACCCCTCCAAAAAGAAGAAAGAAAGAAAATTTATAGGGTGTAGATGATCATTGCCTTTTAGAGACCTGGTAGGTTCCTGGGGGCAAGTCAACTGACATGAAGCTTATGCCTTGTCTTTCTAGGAGTGACATTCAGCTAAAAAAATAAATAAGGGTGATTGGAGTGAAAGTAAAAGTTGCAACTAGGTTTGGATCTCTATTAGATTATGCTTGGCCTATCCCTTGTGAATCTTCATGCCTTGATTTTGTCATGGGACAAGGTGACAAGTGTATTTGTATTTAGTTATGCATTTTCTTTATAGTACATGGATGCTCTTTATGGTTTCTTTACTTCAAAATCAGTTCGTGGACTTGACGATTGAGTCACCCTATCTTGTGGTTTCCAATGAGAGTGGGATTTTACAATCCTAGAAATGCCAAAAATATGTCAAAAACTGTCAATTTGAGGTGAAAATTAAAGCTGAATGTAAGTAGCAGATGTAGATTCAATAAATTTAAGCGGCTATGGAAGACGGGATTTCAAATCACTTTGAAAGAGGGACTTTGCAATGCTTGCATATTTTTCATGATTTTTCTAGGTGTCAGAATGAGATGAGTTCTAGGGAGTGTGGGACTCCGTGATGGTGAGGCAGTAATTTCTAGATTGAGAATTGACCATCAAAAGCTAGAGATGCAAAAGGCCAAGCACGGAGGGCCAAGTGGCAATGGGAAAATGAATTTATTGCCAAAAGCAACGACCTTTGGGAGCTCAAAGGAGCCCAAAAGTTTTTGAATTCAAGGAAAGGGGGTTCAATTTTCATGGTGGGTGTTAAAAAACCGATGCCTTCTTCTCCTACACAAGGATTTTGTTGAGAGGGGACTATGGCCGATATAAACAACCAATTAATTTGATCATGGCCATCAACTGTTCCATTTTCTTGCTTCATATCACCGGTGATGGATCTCAAAATGATGGCCTGAGCAAAAAATTTAAAAACCAGTCTTTCTCTCTCCTTCTTTGGGCTATTCATATGGTTATTCTTTGGGAAAGATCGGGATAGAGATTGGTTGTCCAGCATGAATTAGATTGATATGGAATCATGTTGATGGTAAGGAGTGATAACCAACGCTATTTGGAGATCAATGATGGGTCTCGTGGTGGCTGACCAGAAATTTAGTTCTTGAATTCTGAAACCCAAAAAATGGTGGTAATAATCCTCTTTTTAATAGAAATTTGAATTCCTTTTGACAAATTAAATCTTGTTCATATGCGATGAAAATTTGTTTAAAGGTTTGTTTTGATGTGTCTAAGAGTTACGAAGCATAAAATATAGAACATATTTTCGTGCATGTGAGTTATTAAATTTTCAAAATTCAAAAGCATGTTTTAAGTGAAAATTGATATTTTTCTTAGTTTCAAGAAATCAAATCATATTCATATGGAATAAAATCAAATGTGAAGTTGGATCAAAGTCTGAATTAATTCTTGACTCAAAAAAAAGAAGTAATCTATGTTTAAAATTAAAGAAAATTACTCAAAAATGTGGTTTTAGGTTTTAAAAATAGATTTTTCATTAAAAATTTCATGAAAAATAGAATGATGTTTTTGCAAGTATAATGAAGGTAAAGCATGAGGTTTAACCTCAGTTTACCCCCATTTATATGTCAAAGTGCATGTTTATCACTTTTTACATAAAGAAAAACACATAAAATAAGAATTTAACCTACCCACCAACGAATGCAAAATCTTAAATAGTAGGGGAAAGGGGATATGGGAGTTAAGTATCATTTAAGTTTTAATTTTATGCATATTTTAGCATATAGAGTTCATTTGACTTAAGTCTTAAAAATAGCAATAGTAGACGGGTTATTCTGATGCTACCTTAGTAGCAACAAAGCAATACCCTAGAGTGAAATCATGAAAGTATTGTTTATGCACATCCACATTGATTCATTTATAAGCTTACTTGGTTGAGCATATATGTCATTCACTTTGTATCTGCATTTTCATATGTGGTATCAAGAGAATTTTTTAATGGATGCATAACACTTGATTTCAAATTATTGATCCATGTTGAGTGTGAGGTTCCTTAAGCTATAGGTCTAGTGTTATTGTTTCCTTTGGGGTTTGATGTGGTAAGGATTATATTATTTCCTGAAACGTTTTATCACAAGAGACGACTATATTGCGTATGTGCTTTATGTTGAAAGGACACATCTTGGGGCAAATGCCTATGGTGTAAGAGAGTCATAGTGGGGCCACAATGATAAGCTGGGAAGTACTCCCTTTGTATGTGGTACAAGGTGCTAGTCATTGATATGTTTGGGTACTACTTTTTCCTAGAGTTAAGAAAGGCGTCACATTGGACTATGATCTGGAGATGGTATCTACAAACACGTTTTTCGGATAAATTAGTTCAAAGTTTTTATACGCTCTTGGTCGTGAGGCCATGGGTTTATCTAAGTGAATTAAGGAGGCGTGGCTAGAGACCTAGAGCAAGTGTGGGGTCCATTTTTGGTCACGATAAGTGATTTTTAGAAACTCATATTTAATTGCCAAATTTAATAAAAGGTACATCTAATGATAATCTTTAACAAGACCCTAAGAGGAAGGGCTTCAATGCGGTATCATGGATTAAAAGCAGGTACCATAACCATAATTTATTTATTGTTTGAAGCCTTTCGAAGCGATTTTTTTCCCAAGAGAGATGGTTAATATTGGCAATGTGTTCTAAATGGAACACATCAAGAGCCCCATGAAAATGCCCAAGCATATGTGAAGAAGATGAAAGATGTCTTTTGCAAGTTGGAAGCCTTTATTCCTATTCTACTTGTTGTCCAATTGCAATACTTCTTGCATGGATTGGACTGCAAGATCCAAGCGTAGTTGAGTAGTGTACCTCTAGTGGATATAGATATTGTTGTAACTCAAGCAAAGGAACTAGAGTCATGCTTACAAGCTGCCTTTGCCTCAAGGGTAAATTTAAATTCAAGTCTTAGTCCTAGAATAATTTGGGGTTGGTTAATAGAGATCAACGTGCACTCAATATCCTTGTTACTAACCCAAATGGAAAATGAACCATGATTCAAAATGTGCCTTTGCTGGCAACTCCTCAAAATTTCATTAAGCCAATAGGTAGCTATAGAGCTCCTTTTGCAAACCAAGGGTCTATATAGATAGCAACACCTTTGCAAGTTGTGTAACCTGGTGAGAGGGTAGCTCTTGAAGCCACTAGTTATGAGCTTGTTATTATGAGTCTTTTGCATCTAACATTGTAGAGGAAGTCAAAGATATGATAAAATATTATACTGGTATGATCACTAAGAATTCCCTACTATAGATCACTATAGATATTAATTTTTAAAAGTGCCAACAAAATTTGATGGGCACTAGAATTCTCAATGATGGGGGACCCATCATGATTCAACTGTAAGTGGTGTGGTGGACAACATTTCTCTCATAAGTGTCCTAATTACAAATGTAATATATGCAAGAAGTCTAATCATTTAGCCACCACCTCTTGGAGTAGGGTTAGTTCTCTCCAGCAAGGTAGTCAGCAACTTAGGTCTGTGAACCATTGTGCAAATAACAAGAATACTAAAGAAGAGGGACCTAAGAAAATTTTGCAAAGGGGTAAAGCCACAGTTGAGGAACTGCCTAGAACACAATATTAGTGAGTTTGGGAATCTCCCAATTCCCATTTTTTGAATACTAAAAAGGTGGCACTCGGATAACATGCCCATAAGTTTCTCAAAACCTTATGATATGACCTATCATTGGAAAGCACTTGAAAAATGGAATCTATTGAGCTATAGAGCGCTCAATTTGAAGTTATAATGTTCAAGGTATGGCAAATCCAAAGATTTGACCACATGTCCCAAACTTATGGGAAATTCCCATATTCCCCAATATGGTGTTCTAGTGAGGTAAGTTTGGTTGAAACTTTGCCAATCAGGGAGATTTTATCCCCTAACAATGTTAGGGTAGTAATTAGGGGCCAAAAATTGAAAGACACTTAGAAAGATGGCCCTAATACAAGCAAAGTTAACCCTAAACCTTGCAAAGGTGATAAGAAGATGTTGGATATCTAGGTGGGTCCTCTTGAAAATGATGGTGTTTTAGAGAAGCATGTGGTAAAAAGAAAACATAAATTGAAATGAAAGGAGGATAGTAAGATTATTAAAAAGTCAAAATAGTAGCTAGTGTGGAAAGAGAAGAGAGTAATGGCAAACTTATGTGAGTTTGACCTAGAAAACGCGCTACATGTGAAGTCAGTGTATGCAAATTTACTACAATTGATCCAACTGCCATCAAACCTTTATAAGGATTTTAAGAAAATCCTATGTATGGATTATGTCGTAGAACCTTTAGAGGTCCATTGAGTGGGTAGTGAATGGTGGGATCATGTAGAGAAGCACTATCCTTTGGGTGCAAACATATGTTGATGGAGTCTTGATAAAAAATGTAGTGGAGAACCTTGGCTCATTCATAAACATTATGAGTATGGATTTGTTGGAGAGGCTAGGTCTACCAATCCAAAAGGATATCACAATGGTTTCTAAAGATAATTGATGATAGCCGAAGGTAACCAAAAGGAATAGTAACACATGTACATGTGACGACTGCTAACATTAAGTGTGTCCTTGACTTCCATGTTATCCGATTTTCTCGAAGGCCAAGCTATCAATTGTTGCTTGGATGTCCGTGGATATTACATTCCAATTGTTTGGTGGATATCCCAGCTTTGGGTGGTGGTTAAAAGGAATTTTTTTGGATGCATATCCTAAGTGCCTATTGGTTGGATGAAAGAGCATTACCTCCCACTATAGAATGGGAGGCACTCGAGGGAACTTCAGCTGTCCAAACCTCAAGTTCCAATGATTCTAAGGAGGGAAGTACTACTAAGGAGGTTAACAAGCAAAGGCCATGACTCGTGATGCTAATGTGATAGAGCTAGATCTTAGGACTCCCAATGATTCTCACCCCATTAAACTAGGGACTATGTTATCTATTGATAGGTGGGTAGATTTTGTGGCACTCCTACAGGAGTTTAGGGATATGTTTGCATGGAGTTATGACTAGCTAAAGGGGATTGCCCCCTCTATCACTATGCATAGAATCCTCTTGAAACAAGATAGTAAGCCAATGAGGCAAAAGGTTAGATGTATGTATTTTAAGCTAAGAGAGCCTATTTTTGAGCAAATGATGCATTTAAGCAAGGATGGTCTGATATTTCTTGTTGAACATACAAAATGGTGCTCACCCCAGTAGTGATAAGAAAGAAAAACAACAATCAAATTTGCTCGTGTGTCGATTTTAAGGAATTGAACAAGCAAATAATGAAGGACTATTATTCTTTCCCTTTATCAACGTGATTTTAGATCAACTAGTAGGGTGAGAGATATACTATTTTATAAACTATCTAGCAAGTTTTAATCAGATGGCCATAGCTTAAGAGGATAAATTAAAGATGACATTCATTACAATTTTTGGTACTTTTGCATACCATGTGATGGATTTTGGTCTATTTAATGCTCCACGGTCTTGGCAAAGAATGATTGATAAGATATTTGCCAATATGTCCCCTGAAGAGTTGAAGGTTTTTATTGATGATTTGGGGGCAACTACTATGACCCATCATAGATAGTTGATTTGGAGTACCTTATGGTTTGCTATTAGGTCATGTTGTGAGTGCAGCCAATATTGCCACCGACCTTGAAAAGGTGGTTGCTATTGTGGCCTTAAGCCCACCCACTTGCCCTAGGGAAGTTCACAATTTTGTTTCATCTTTGGGGTACTATTGTTTATACATAAATGCATTGGTTGAAAGTTTGCTACCCTTTGACAAGTCTTTTATCTCGCAGATATGTTTTTTAATGGATAGAAGCATGAAAAGTGGCATTTGAAGATGTTAAAATGGAATTATCAAAATCACCCATTTTAAAGCTCCAAAAGGAGATGAAGTTTTCTTTATATTCACGATGGCAACAAGGCATAGTATTAGTTGTTTCCTATCCCAAATTCGGGAGGCACACCTTTATCATCCTATTGCATTCGCAAGCTGAAAGTTGAGAATTTCAAAGCTTTGTTACATCTATTTGGAGAAGGTTTGCTTGGCTATGGTGTTTGCCACTAAGAAGTTTCAACACTATATTCTTTATAACAAGATTGTGTTCTTCACCAAGGCGGCAAAGGGATTGAACTTATTAACTAAACAAGCTTCATTTCCTTAAGTACCTAGCCAAGTCGTTGATCTCTTTGCAGGAGCTTGATTATGACATTTACAACAAGTCACCAAAGTTTTAGGGTATTAGAGAGTGCTAATGGATTTTAGGGGGCCTAAGGAAGAGTGGGTTGATATTAATGATTCGAGGATTTATGCAAAATTGATATAGCCTCTATTATGTCATGGTATGCATCTATCACACATTATCTATCATTGTGTGGTGCCTAATGAGGTACCCTTTATTCTAGAGGAATGTCATGATTCAACATGTGGAAGTCATTTTGCTAGATGACTCACCGCCCAAATAGCTTTACATGCTAGCTATTGGTGGTGGATGGTTTTTCAAGGTGCTTTTGCATATGTTGAGTGTTGTGATGTTTGTCAGAGACATGATGCTAGGGAAAACTGTAAGCGGATGCTTAATACTATTCTAGTGATGTTTCTCTTTGAGAAGTGGAGCATCAAGTTTTTTGGAGTTGTACATCCTTCGTCTACTACACGAAAGTGGTATATTATTGTGGCGATAGACTATTTTACAAAATGTTCTAAAGCTCAAGCTATGATGAAGAACAATGCTAAGAAAAGAGTTAGTTTCATTATGAACAAATAGTTTACCGTTTTGGTCCACTTAAAGAGCTTATGTCCACCCATGGGACAAGCCTTGACTAAAGCTATGAAGATTAAATATAATAAAAACAATCCATATAATCCCCAAGTGAGTGGACAAGTAGAGAGTACTAAAAAGTAGCTTGTAGGGATTTTATGAAAAACTGTATCTTAGGGTAAGTGTGATTGGGGCAATAAACTTTATGTGGCTATTCAAGCCTATAATACTATGTTTAAGAGAGCAACATGTCACACTCCATTTTAGTTGCTATATGGAGAAGAGATGCATCTTCTACGTGGAAATTGAGTTACCCATTGTGAGGTTTACTTTGAACCATTTTTTGGGCAAAGAGGAAGATTATTGCAAGAAACGTTGACCTCCCTAGCACATATTGATGAGATCTAATTGTAGGATTTGTTACATCAAGAGGTAGGAAAGAAGAGGATGAAAGCACTTGATGATCTTCCTACTAAAAGATGTAAATTTGTGAGAGGTCAGTTAATCCTATATTATGATATACATCATGAACTATTTTCTAGCAAGTTAGAACCCAAATGGGATGCCCCTTATAAGATCATCAAATTGGAAAGAATCCTTCTACAACCCCTTTAACAAACATGCAAGGGATAGAGCTTAAAAATGAAGTAAACTTTAATAAGTTGAAGCCCTATTATGTGTAGGGACTAACATCGAACTTGGTATCTTTGCAGGTCTTCCAAGAGCCATCTTAAACTTGCAATATATACTAAGAAAATCGGATAGGTAGAATCATTTCTTATCTCAAACATCGGTATTTAGAGAAGCATTAATACCACCAAGGTTAAGTGATCTGGTGGAGCAAGGGTTATCATATTACTGAGTGGCAAGAGGGAACTCTTACGTGGGATTTTAAGGTCTATTGTCACCATTTTCATAGAGTTCTTATTAGCATTTTTATTGAGTTTAGTGAGAAAGGAGGGACTGTACATGTCATATATCCTCTCTCTCAACTCAACTTTGACTACCATAAGTACCTTCCTATAATGAAGTATGGTTCAATACTTTGTATTTTAACGGATATTCATGAGGGCCCACTAAGCATGCGAGTGTTGATATGGTTATTGAAGACCCCCAACATAAAGTTGTTATGAAAATGGGAGTTTATTTTGACACTGATTTTACTAATAACGTGGTAGAATACAAGGCCTTAATCATGGGGCTAAATATAGCTCAATGTGGTGGTATCCGTTGTTTATTGATGAAAGGTACCTCATAGTTAATGATCAACCAATTGGATAGGACTTATAGTGTGAGGGAACCCATTTTGTAGGATGTATCATTGTGCAACCTTGGATATACTTTAGATTTTTGAGACAATGATATGTCAACTAGTTCCTCATCATCGTTGGAACCACTTTGCGGATTCATTGGAAAATTATGCCTTTGTTGAGAATGCATTTCTCAACTGTGGTACTGAGGAGTTATTAGAATTATCTGATCTTATAAGCCTAGGACTACTATGGGGACTACTTTAGCTAACATATCTTGCCATGACCAGCCAATGGTTAGTATGGGTTCATGAGTCAGGTAGCCACAATTGACCATCTTCCTTTTTTTCATGGATGCATAGGATTGTTAAACATATTTGTTGGACACCCCTTGCCATTTATGCAAGGGGCCTAGTTAATAATCTTATGCATTTAGTGTAGGGCCTAAGCACACCATCCCTTGGTCTAGTTTTGTGCTTTAGTAGAATTTGTTTGGGGACCAAGGGTTTATTATGAGCCATAGGATGTTGCATATTGTGCTCTATAGCTATATTTTTTTAGCCCCAAGATAAACACAAAGAAAAATGAAAAATCTACTGCAAGAAATTCTATCTTGTATCATCAACAAGCATGTTATTCATAATTTAATTAACCTCAAGAAAAAAAACAACACCAATCTTCTCAAATATTCACAAAGCTTCATATAACAATTCTCTTGTGAATTTATCACAACAAAACTTCAATTCATTCTTCATATTCTTCATCAAAAGAACAAGATAATGCAAAAAAATGGTCCACTTTGAATGGAAATTGTCTTATAGTATTCATCTTCAATAGCTTCATAGTCTTCATAGCCTCTCTCATGATCTCACTCATAGATACATTGTTTTGCATGAAAAAGTGGGTATCTCTCACTTTTTGTCTCTTTCATGCATGATCTCTCTCAATGGTACATTGGAATAATGAAGAATAATCATCCATAAATTCTCTCTGTTCATGGATACCTCTCCAAGAGGTATGTTTGACATGAAGGGTCACTAGAAAGCCACTATAATGTCCTTTCAAAGCTCAACAATATCATTGTCGCTTTAATCTTCACTTGAGTTTTTAGCAACTACTTCTTCCACTTCTTTGAGCTATTTTGAACTTGTGTTCATCCCTTCTCAAGATTAGAAAACTTCCCCAAGCAATACATTCATCCCACAAAACACTTACAAAGGCAGACAAAGTAAAAATAGAACAAAGACAAAGATTTCATAGAAGGTCAATAGAGGCTTAAAACAGAAAGCCACTAGAAAGCATTTAGCTCAACTAAAACCACTCAAAACCATCAAGATTCATTCAATAAGATTCTAAAAACTCTCAAACTCTATCAGTCATCATTCTAACATCTCATATAGAAGGAAAATAGAAAAAAACACAAGCTCAACAAAACCAAAACCTATCAGGCACTTAACAAAACCTATCAACACATCATATTTCCACTAGAAAAGATCATGAGCTTTTCAAACCTATTCAACCTTATCCAAAACCCTCTCAAATACTTCCAAATCAATCAATTATCATATAAATGGATCAAAAATTGATCTTAAAGTCCAACCAAAAATAGTAAAAAACACAATCATATCAACCCTCAACATATTCCCACACTTAATCAGGGTGTGTCCTCATTACCTTAGAAAAAGAGACTAAAAATGCAAAATAATAGTTAACCTTGATCTTCCATAGCATCCAAACATGACTTCAACTTATAACCTCATCTAGTAAAGAATTTCAATGAAAAGAAAACACCTTTATCCATTAACACAACTTAGAAACAAAAAAGCATGTCAAACTTTTAACGGATATAAGCGCTTGCTTTCACAATAAGCATCCATCCATCAGATAGAATCATGAATCGTCATCAATCAACTTCTCAATTAGCTCCATCTTCATCTTCAATTGCACACAAAAAGGATAAAACACCACATATGCATCATATAACATACACAAAACTCACACATACAGAAGACAATGTAGTCTAAATGGCACATGCTCCTAAAACATGGAGAGAAAAGAGAAAGATTTTAATTAAATATATCACTACAACCAACTATATTGGATGAAGGTAATTTTTCTTGAATTTCATACTCAACTTGAGACATTCCAAACAATTATTGTGATCCACAAAATGTAGAGGCACATTTTGGAGAAACTGTAAACAACACATCCCATAGGATAATAAACATAGTAGGAAAAGCTTGTGCAAAATAATATAAGACATCCATTTGCGCAATGGTCACATCCTCATTTAGGATTAATCATCAAGTTTGGAATACTCTTTTGAGTATTTAGATGAAATTGCTCATGCATAGAATCAAGAAAACGACAAAAATGAGACATCAAGTGTAATGAGGTATACTCAAAAAGGGCATGTGCTATCGCAAATTGAAGATAATAAGTAGAACATTGTGTAGAAGTGTCCCAAGAACCAGGGATGATATGCTAATTAAAAGAATTTCTTGTCAAAGGATCATTTAATGCCCATTGCTATCGATAGAGGACATCATAGTCATATACAAGAGCATCCATTATTGATTATGGAGGAATATTAATATAGTCAAATGGATATGGCAAGGAAATAAGAGGGGAATAGTGAAGAGGTGGGTAAGATAAATCATAAAATGAAGATATTTGAAGGGATAATGATGATAAAGAAAGAAAATAAAGTAAAAATTTTCTGAAGGTATTTTGCTAGAAAAACTGAGAGAATAGATGGGACAAGAGGAGTAGGTGAAGATATAGGATCAACAATAAATGGGTATGTAGTCAAAATTGGAATTTGAGAAAAAATTGCAGAGGTAAAAGATAAGAAAGGGATACTATGTGGATTCGAAGTGAGGATGTCAATATACAATGGTAATCAATAGAAAATTCGAAAATAAGATAGAATGTCATGAATGAGGATCATATGGATAGATGGAACATCAAAATTCAAAAACTAAAAAAAAAATTCAATGAATAAGGGACTGTTAGCAATATGGTTCAATACTTGGGTCTCAGACTTATGAAAGAAACTTTCTCAACTGCGAGGATCTAGAACTTCATCCTCCAAAGGAGGATACCAAGCATAGCCTCTACACCACAATGTGTGCTCGTGATAATTCTTCAGGCCATCAACAAAAGACATTTCACCAGAATGCACATACATGATTGCCTGCAAAATCACATCTCCTATATAAAGATTCATGTCCTCCTCATCACGGATATGTGGATCTCCTCAAAGATACATAAAAGATAATAAATAGGCCTCATGAGAGATTAACGCATCAATAAATCTATCAAACACTACTTTGAGTGAATCTGCAAACCACATGTTCTGCCACCCATACTCTCGAGGTTCTAAGTCCACATTACTCAAGGAAATATACAATGTAAAGAGCTGTTGATGATACTTAATCCATAAGGATGATGGAGGTGACACCAATTCAACACAATTGACAAAATCTTCCTAAACACAATTCATACGCTACCGAAGGCGCTCTACCATCACATAGTTTAGCTTTCTGTTGCAACTGATTTAGCTCTTTCTTAGAAGACAAGAGAGAAGACATCACCTAGGAGTGGAGGAGGAATAAACAGAGTAGCAATTTTTTGATTAAGTTATTCAATAAAATTCTTCCATGACTCTACAATTTCTTGGGAATGTTACAATTGGCCTTTACATATACCAAGCTTACAACGTGCTGAATTTTTTTCCTTAGTTAAGGACACATTCTCTTCTTCTAAAGTGGAAAATTTAGCTTTTATCTCCTTAATTGTGGCTTTCTGTGAATCCATCAAAGCTGTAGCTACAATCATTTGTGTAGGAATATAACTTAGAGTAGCCTTTTCACAAGCTAAATTCTCTACAGCTTGGCTAAGTTTACTAGTTAAAGAGTCCACTTTGTCTTGCAATAAGGTGTATACTCTTGTATAGACTGTCTAAAGACAAGAGGTCATGGAGGTCTCCAAGGCAGACTGAACATGAGAAACTAATTGTGAAAGCATGGATCAAAAAAGCATTGTTTGCAAGGAAGGAGGAACTTATTGATGTAGTTTTCCTTCCTATTGTGCCACAAAGAGGTTTATACAATACAGGAATGAGGGAATGGAACTACCAAACACCTCAAGTATCGGAATCTGTACCACAAGGGTTGGAATAGGGAGAGGACTAGAAGGACCCTATGTGCAATGCTTCTTTCAAATGATTCTCACAGAGGGTATAGCTACTAAATTTGAATTGACTTCCATAGGAAGAGAAGGAATAGAAGGAGGAGGCTCTTGTGGAAGTGGAATAGAGATCAAGCACAAGAATGCAACCTGGGGGAGGAGCCAATTGAATAATCTTCTATAGAAAAACCCCATAGGAAACAGTACTAAGTTGACCCTTTTTGACATGTAGAAAATGTTGATCTATTTTAGCCAACAAAAAGGTTGTCCAATTAAGCTTAACCCCCTCTAGGATTCTGATAGATACAAAGAATATCTCTTGAGACAAACACTTGGATGCAAGCTTGCCTAACATAAAGTAGTCCTAGAAGTTTTGGCATACTTGCTTCCATAAGGGAGAGGAAATATGTGCCACTAATACTCTTGAATAGGTGTTAACCTTATGCACTACCAAAGGAGTAGAAGTCTCCTTCTGCAACAAGGCAAGGATCTCTATAGCAGATAATAAATCATTGCCACTAGGCACAAGGGAAGCTACAAAAGGCAGGGAACAAGGCCTCATTGACAGTAAGTAGGGATAAATAGAACCAATGGCTATAAACCAAGTGTGAAAGCTTCTTGTAAGTCTCCAAAAAAAGAGTAATAGAGCTTCATATCCACTGGAGGGAACTTCAAGGCCACAAAGAGATGAAGAATAGCCATGCGAATATAGTTAGCATCCAAAAGGAGAGAATAACCATGGATTGGCCGTAATAGTACATATACTAAATCACAAGCAGGGGTGTGGAAGAAGATGCCATTTAGACAATACTAGATCACCTACATGCACACAAAAACTAGGAAAAGAAGAAAGTATTCCTATAAAACACACACATATCACCACTGAGACAAATAAAAAGGAAACAATTCAACAACAAAAAACTTACTAGACTAGACCAAACCTCCCTAAGCTGTCCATATCCTATGAAAAATTCAACATGACCTACACACATATGCAACTGAAAGCTTCATGCTATGCAAACATATAGGAAACCAAAAAAATTGTAGGTAAACACTCGAAAGAAAAAAAAAAGTGATGCATGTTGTATCCAAGACATAATCTAGAAATTAGGACTAGATCATAGGCTTGGACCATGAAAATAAATGTAGACGAACAAGATCGATGTCTCTGAGCAACAAACCTCAATCTTTGTAAGGATATGGCACATACTTGTGGTCCGATGAAGTGGGTGGATAAAAATAACACGACTCATTTCGATTAAATGAAAAATTAATCATAGTTCATTATTAAATTATCCCATTAATACATGGTGAGTCCTATTCACATCCCAATGCTTACTTAGACTGACTTGACTGAATTGGACTAAGGGTCTCTACAAATGCAATTCATTTTAAAAAATTAAATGATCTGTGGCACAAAGAATGTGTATGCGTGACTTTGAAGGGGTCATTATTATTTATTACTTATAATTATATGTGTGTTATGGTGCATGTGAAAGAGGGAAAAAGAAAAAGAACCTAGTAATATGTATACACCTGCAAGGTCTGATGTGAGAATTTGCTCGTCTAAACAAGTCGTAGAATAGAAAAATCCATACACAAAAACAATAGGTCGACTAGTGACAATCAGCCTCTTATAAGATGCAAAAGAAATACCAAGATTAATACCATGGTAAAGAATAAAAAGAAGGGAGGAAATTGGGTGAGCGGGTTGGAGGATGGGGCAAGGGGAGGAAGGTGGGTGGGTGGATGGGTGAAGGGTGGGGGGGCGTAGTAAGGGGCGGGGATGTCAAAGATGTAGTTTGGAAGGCAGAGTGGGGCATCAAAGAAGGTATAGTGGGGTTTTGGGGAGTGCAGGCAGTCACAGTGAGGCCAAGCGCTATGGGGAAGGAGGCTCATGCAATGAGAAAGGCCACGCGAGAGGAAACAATGAAGGCAATAGGGCAGCAGTAGGTGGAGGGAAGGCCCCAAAGCAGGAAAGGAGGAGATGAAGGTGGCAAGGCGTGCGGAGGGAAGGCTACAGGACCTGGAAGGAGGAGACGAAGGCAACAAGTGGGGTGTCGAAGGAAGAGGGGGAGGAAGAGGAGGAAAAGAAGGAGGAGGAGAGGGGCAAGAGAAAAGGAAGGAGGGAGGAGAAGGGCACGAGGGAAGGAAGGAGGAGGAAAGAGGAAGCGGAAGAGAGAAAGAGAGAGGGAGAGAAAGAGGAGGGAAAAGTCAGGGAGAGAGAGAGTTGGGGAGGGGAGGGAAATTTTTTAAAGGTTTTTTAAATTAACCAAATTTTGTTTTGTAACAAAATTTTTAAAAAAGGAAGTCTGCCTCCTCGTCATGCGCACCAATCTAGGTGGGGGATAAAAAATTTGCATTTACAGGAACAGCCGAGGGTGGGGGAGAACCCAAGGTGCCCCAACACAACATGGTGAATACTTAGCATGTGTTTCAAGGTAAAAACCAACCCTATACGTGGCATGCGGGGCAAGAGGATAAAAAATTGGATGAAAACTTTAGTTTGAAGGAATCTAGGCATTGGATGAAGACATCCTAAAAAGCAAAACTAGGCAAGGCAACAAGAGAAAAGGCAAGGACAACACATCCGGTGCATTCAACATCAAATTTCAAAAAATCCATCAGGTGGAACAAAATAAAAAAAGAAGAAAATTTGTCAGTAATGAGGAGACGGACATGTGTCTCATGTCAAAATGCAGTTCCAATGAGAATACAACCTGTTTGCATGAAAAAAACAAAAAAAAACCCAAAAAACATGAATAAAATAATAACAAAAATTTGGAAAGCTTGAATGGAAGACAACAAGAAGAAAAAATGTGCAAAGTGATGAGTGAGATACGGCTACCTAGTTGAAATATGGTTCTGATGGAAAAAGGGGTGGTTCGCATGAAAAAACGGTAAAAACACATCCAAAAATTGGAATAGAAATTATTTCCAAACACACTGTAAGTCGAAACTAGGGGCAAAAAAAATGAGAAATGTCCAAGGAATGGGGGCCAATAAGGCTACTAGGTCCAAACATGATTACGGTGGAAGGAAGGCATGTTCACATGGAAAAAGGGACAAAAATATGTAAGAAACTACAATTAAAATATAATACCAAAAATTGAATGACGAAAACATGGTCAAGGAGCATAATAGCTCAAGACTATCCAAACACAGTGCCATTTTGATGAGAAAAGAGCGTATTCATATGGAAAAAATGGAAAAATCACGTAAAAAGAAACCCGCAAACACACAAAAGTAAGCAATGGCCAATCTAGGTGTAAAAAAGAGGGGCTGTAAAAAGGACAAATGTTTGGAAAAAGGGAAAAAATAGAGCTACCATATCAAATTGCAATTCTAGTGCAAAAGGGGTATGTTTGTATGAAAATATATCCGATTTACGTAAAATTCTTCAAAAATTAATAACTTAGGAATCATGGCTTAGAAATGAGGGCCGTGAAAAGGAAAATGGTAAGTTCAAAGGGGCAAATTTGGTTGTAGGATGACATCACAATTGTGGGGAACATAGTGTGCGTTCACATGGAGGATCATCAAAATGATAAAACAACCAATAGGGTTAGAGACCACTATAGAAATGGGTTTGAATAGGGTTGGCAGGTGAGGGAGGGACCTCAATAGAGCATAACAAAAATAAGAGGTCATGTAAGGATCAAATAATAGGATATTCGTAAATGTATATAACCAAGATGCAGAGAGACGCATCCCCACACTTAAGACATGAATATATTCGGTTGACTAATCAACATGGGCCTAACACTTGACCACGACCCATATCAATATATCCCAACCCTTAAAACATGATATAAAAAAAAATGAATACAAGAGATAGGGTTAGAAACACTTGCCTCATTCAATTGGTTGATGTAGGTCATCAACACTCGATGAGGTATCAAAGTTAGCCATAGGAGGTACAAAGGCTCGCCATATTACGCTTTTGGACATAGCAGGGACCATGTAGTGTCATCCACGGAGGTAGCATTATCGATGAAGATTGAGTAAGCCATCGATGGCGAAGTATTCATCACTCGATCTTCATAGTCACTCATGTTGGAATGATAGATCAGCCACTCACCCCATAATGCACATCACTCGAGGAGAATGATGATTGAAATCCATATCGCACACCTAGTTTAGAAATGGACAGGGATGGTTTAGAAGGAGTATACCAGCATGCATAGTTGATGGTGTATGAGTGCATCCCAACCCATCTAGCATAGATGCAAGAAGAAAGGCTAGGAAGCCTTGTAATGCTGTGTGCCAAACAAAGTAATGTGTGTGTGTATTGATGGTAAAGACACATCCCATTTGTGTAGAGAGAAGCAACAACATACATGATGAAAATTATTGTGATGTCCCTCAATTCGCACCTCTCTATTGATGAAAGGGAAATGAATCCCACTCCACCCCCCCTCTATCTCAAGCTCTGTTGAGAGATGCAAGAGAGCAATTGAGTTTCTCACACCCAATGGTGCTATCCTTATATTAACCACTTGTTGATGGGACCTAAAATGGGCCGGCACTGGCTATGGCACTAGCCAAACCTCATGCTCATAACAGGCAAACACACCCTCACGGCCTCGCGGACCAGGAGCATCAATCTAATGCTAAAGGACAAACTATCCTAAAGCCTAATCTATGCGTTTATAGTTTTATCGTTTTGTAGTCCAACGTTTCCCTTTCTATAAACTCCTCAAAGGGAGAACCCATACACACTGGCAATAAATACCACGATAATCACATACATGGAGGCAACCTCTAGGTAGAAACACCGCGGCTCCACTGCAGCTCTCCTACATCGTAGGGATTAGCCCCTTGATGCATTGCTCAACATATAAAACAAATGAACAAACTCCACTCTTCATTTTGAATTCAGGAGATATACCATGTGTCCTCACGTAACAGTTTCTTAGGAAATCGATTCTCTATCCTACGGCAAGGGATAACCTTACGCTCTCAATCGTGGGTCAAATTCCTAAGAAAACAAGTGCTATGCAGTCCAAGAGCTTTTCCGTTGATACCATGAACTATGCATAGTGCATAATGTGAATGGTTTACTACACAAACAGAAGAAAATCAACATTGTGTATCGTGCGAAACCATTCTTTTCATGATTTCCATGCTAGCATTTATGTAATGAGAAAAGACACCGAGCCTTACTCTCATACTGTCTTTCTCTTTATTTTAAAATAACGTCCTATAGGCATGATGCAACACATAAACCAAATTTTAGTTTATATTTTGATGCTCAACCTCCCCTCTCACCCTGTTGTTTAATGTTTTGCATTCGTTGATAGGTGAAAGGGTCGTTTTATGTGTGTCCTTACAAAGAAAGTGATAAATATGAATGAAAACATAGAAACGAGGGTAAACCAAGGCCAACCGTGTGCTTTACCTTCATTATATGCTGCACAAACACACATGTAATTTTCTAGAATTTTCCTTTTACCGTTTCCTAATTTTCTCCCATTTAAAACCCATTTTCACCATTTTTTGGTATTTTTCCTCTATTTTCTTCAATAAAAATGACTAGAATTTAAGATTGATTGTGGGTTGTGGCCCTTAGGTTCCTTGACAGTAAAATTTCAGGTTTTGTAGGCATTATGTCTCATATTTCCCATTTATCTTGCAAAAACCCTATTTTTACCCCTTAAACGCGTGTTTTTCGAGTTTTATAACATTAATTTCAGCTATATCCCTTATGATTTTCTGATTTTCTGATTACAAACTATTGAAACTCATAGAAACCAACATCATAATGAATATTCAGCCCATGGAAACAATGCTTCATCAATCAAACGGCATAAAAACTCATTTTCTCTTCATAAAAATTGAATTACCGCTTATGTTTCGTGTTTTGGGATCTCGGTTTTGCTGCGGGACTGTGGATCAGCCCACATTCAATGTCTAGCATCTTCACAATCAGCAATCTTCATGTCTATATCGATCCGGAAGCAATTCCATCCCAACTGGACAATCTTTCCTTCACCGTTCTTCATTTCCTCTTGCACACAGGAACAACCCTTTAAGGGAGAGAGAGGGAGGAGAGAGAAAGACTAGATTTGGTTCTCTTCATTCCCATAGCCATTTCACAAGCAAAGGCAGGTGATAAGACCAGCCCACAGGGAGACGATCGGGGGTATCATCCATTGTAGGGGTTGTATTCAACCTCCATGTCCCATCTCCATCTCCATCAAGCAAAAATTACGCCCTGCGCCTGCACGCCATGCCTCTATCCTCCTCTACATGTTTTCATCAAGGGGTGCATAAAATTTTTTTGGGGGGGGGTCCAAACTTCAAAAGACATGCCCAATTTTGACCTCTCAAGTGCTCACCTCTTCGAATCTTGACAATTTGTTGGCTTCTTCCTCATCCGGCATCCGATTCGAGCTCTCAAAAATCATGGGCATCTAGCTTGACATCCCGTATTGACTGGCAACTCATGACAACCCGCATGGCAGTCTCAAAAATTATCAAAAATCCACAAGTGTCGCTCGGGTGCGTTTTAAGAGTCGTCTTTCACTTGGTGCTTAAAATCGTCCTAGCTGGAGCCGCTGCCTTCGATGTTAAATATTTTTCCCTAAATTTTGGATTTTTTGGCAAATTTAAGGCACATCCCGGGCTCAAAAATCCCTCTCATTGGCGACCACGAGATAGGGCCACTCAGCCTGTCGAATCCCACAATAGATTTGCACAAAACAACCAAAGAAAGCATCAAGTTGGTACAACATAGATACATACTAAAACACAGCACAATGCTCACCCTACCCCCTGACAATACCAAGGCATGAAACCCACAAGGAGTAGGCCTAGCATAATCTAATAGAAGGTCCAAAGCTAGTCACTAATCAACTGCTCCAACACGACCAAACTAAAAAGAACTATCAAAGAAGTTGCCCTAAGTGGTGGTCTTAACTACCTACCGTACTAAGGACAACACAACCATGAGCTCCTACTAGGTGAGGACTCCTATAGCCTGATCAAGAACTATTTTCTTTTAGCACATTTTTTCTTTTAGATTTTTTATTTTTCCATACTCGGGCATGTAAAAAGGAGAGAGCTGAGCGTAGTGACCCAAGGAGAACAAGGCATCGGCCTCAGGTCCTGTCTCGGTACCTAAGAACCTACCAAGCCCTCACAAGGTAACACTTAATCCTTTTCTAACGCTCACTTTTATTTTTGCTCCAACCTTTCTTAATTTCTTCTTTTCCAGCAAGATGCCACCCCTAGGAAGACAAAGCATGGCCCTGGGTTTGATTCGTCCCCAGGAACCTACTAGGCCTTCGCAAGGTGATGATCAACTGCTTATAAAGTTTCCTTTCTTTTCTTTTGTATTTTTATAGTGGTTAGAACTCCTTTTTACACACCTTTGTATATATTTATTGTCTTTAAGATATTCAGGGTTTTGTTTCTCTCTATCATCATCATTTTTCCTTTTTTAGGCTTCTCTAATTGCCTCACAATTAACAAGAACTCCTAGAACGGCTGCTTAGCAAGCTAGCAGAACAGGGTCACTAGGACTGCCTTCTGAAACAGGTCTTTCGATGTCTGGCAATGTCTTTACAGGAGGCAACAACTACGCACACCTCTCCTCAGACATACCTAACCTAAACATGGGACTTCATGCCTTAGACTCTGGTCCCCAACAAGAAAAGAAAATCCCCTACAAGTACACAGACACATATAGCAGAAAAACATGGTACTCATAAAGGAGAGATATCACCTAGATAGGGCCATGAGAAGCTTCTACGCAACAAAGGCTCCTTCCAAGCTCGTCTTTAAACCTATCTAGCACAGAACTAAAACAAGAAACCATTAACCACACCTGTACTAAACAAACGATCGGCCCTCTTGGCCTAACAAAATCTGGACGTAATATCCAAAGCAGCTAGCCTTCCTAGCTTAAAACTAGATAGGTCATTTTAGTCTACGTAATACTGATGTCCTTGGCATATATATCACACCCTATCAGATTACCCAGGGTGCCAAGGATAGCATATCATAGGTCGACTAGCCCCATGCTACTCATGCAAGTTAGCTAAAAGCTTGATCTTGTATTTTTTTATCTTAGGTTTTTGTAGAGCTACAAGTCCAAGCCTTTCCACAAATAACTCATCAATAAGGCCTTGGGCACTATGAGCTGAATGAACGGTCTCAGTGGGTTTGCATGTCGCACATTTATTGTAATCCGAATAAACTGGTCGTTCAGGCGGTTGAGTGGCTCCTTTGGGAGAAAGAATCATAGCTTTGTACTCATTCGAACCTCCCGTATTTTGGTTTTCACATAAATCAGTGCTGCAACCCAAACTAGGTAAAGCTTCAAGCCTAGGCACATCACATGGGTGTATCCCAAGGCAGTGTATATTGTCAGATGTATATCCAGTCTTATCCTCTTGGGGGTTTGACAAAATATATCCAGGTGGGATCCTTGGCCTTGCATCCAAAACTCTTGCCATACTTTTGGAGATTTTGGGTCTCCAAACCCATCTCACATTTCCCTTAATATTCTTACATTCCCTCAATTTGCTGCACTGGTCTGACGAACTCAATGCAAACTTATCCCTATGGCCAAATGGCCTCACATCTTATGACCTTTATGAAGCACAAGTGGACTTTTAGCATTTTGCATCCTCTTTAGAAAAGATGTCTTTACTTGTTTACGTCCATACTGCAAATTTTTTTCCATAATAACCATGCTTTCACTGAAGGGAACAACATCCACTCGGAAGCATGATTCCGACACCAAAGGTCTCTCAAAAGCCTTACAAGCAACAAAAGTAGAACCACACACAGAATGCTTATCAACATTCATAGGCCCATTGGTTCCATCCATGTTGTCATCACAACTACCTCTCATGGAAGTGTTGCAAGCCCTAATGGGACTTACATGGCTTGGAACCTTTTCACTGAGAGGCATGCCATTACTACTTATAGGATGGCCATTTTTTGCTTTGAGATTTTGGCCACCAAGGTTCCCCTCATAGGCTGCCTTGGTATCAACAAGTGAGCTGTGTTCTTGCAGAAATGGTTGGAAGCTAGGATGCACTTGTACTGAGCGGGGAAAACTCCAAAAGTTTTCCCAACATCTCTGAATGTGACCCTCATAATCAATGGCATGCATTTTTGCTTCCCTTAAGGACTTAGGATTCCGCAGTTACACTTGGATTTGCGTATTAATCTCTAAGCCATTCAGAAAAAGCTCACATAACACATCATCTGGTAATGCACTGGCTCTTCTTGGCCAAAGCCTAAGAGTACTATCAAAGGCTCTAGCATACTCTTTAACAAAAGGATAAGACTCCTGTCTAAACTGCATAAGCTGCCCTAAGACTTGAATCATAGGGAGCTTCTTTTCATACTCATCTAGAAATCTATCACAAGACTCCTCAAATGATTTGATCGACCCTCTTGGAAGGCTCCAATACCATTTCCTTGCCTCTCCCTTTAGGGTATTCGGGAATACGAGTATCTGATGTATATCCTCGAACCCACTTGCAATGCAAGTTAGGCCATATTCTCTTAAATGAATGATCGGATCCTCATTTGGCAACCCATAAAACACTAGGACATCCCTATAAAGAGGAGGTCATTTAGTCCTCCCCTTTGGGATCAACACCGAGTCATTAAAATCTTCATATTCAACATAATCTGGGTCCAGCCTCTTAGGATCTTTAACCTCTTCCATCCCCACCCTTTCTGGTGTAGGGGGGTTAATATCCTCATTGACATCCCTTTTTGCTAACTCACTGAGTGGTCTTGGGAGTCCTATAAGTTTCAACATGTCATTTTGATCCCCTCTTAGAGGATCTTCCATACCTTTTCCTTTAAAAGGAAAGTCCATTACAGGTTTATACAAGAGCTTTTGGTCCTTATCCAAAGTAGATTTATCATTACCACTGGCTATGGGCCTTATCCAAAGCAGGTTTATATAAGATGCACCACTGATAGGACCTAAAATGGGCCGGCACTCGCTATGGCACTAGTCGGACCTCATGCTCATAACAAACAAATACACCCTCATGGCCTGGCGGACCAGGAGCGTCAATCTAATGCTAAAGGACAAACTGTCCTAAAGTCTAATCTATGCGTTTATAGTTTCATCATTTTGTACTCCAACGTTTTCCTTTCTATAAACTCCTCAGAGAGAGAACCCATACACACTAGCAATAAATACCACGATATCACATACATGGAGACAACCTCTCGGTAGAAACACCGCGGCCCCACTGCAGCTCTCCTACATTGCAGGGATTAGCCCCTTGATGCGCTGCTCAATATATAAAACAAACAAACAAACTCCACTCTTCATTTTGAATCCAGGAGATATACCATGTGTCCTCACGCAACACTTCCTTAGGAAACGAACCCTCTATCCTACGGCAAGGGATAACCTTACGCTCTCAATCGTGGGTCAAATTCCTAAGAAAACAAGTGCTATGTAGTCCAGGAGCTTTTCCGTTGATACCATAAACTATGCATAGCACATAATATGAACCGTTTAGTTCACAAACAAAAGAAAATCAGCATTGTGTATCGTGCGAAACCATTCTTTTCATGATTTCCATGCTAGCATTTATGTAATGAGAAAAGACACCGAGCCTTACGCTCATACTGCCTTTCTCTTTATTTTAAAACAACATCCTATAGGCATGATGCAACACATAAACCAGATTTCAGTTTATATTTTGACGCTCAACCTCCCCTCTCACTCTGCCGTTTAATGGTTTGCATTTGTTGATAGGTGAAAGGGTCGTTTTATGTGTGTCCTTATAAAGAAAGCGATAAACATGAACGAAAACATAGAAACGAGGGTAAACTGAGGCCAACCTCATGCTTTACCTTCATTATATGTTGCACAAACACACATGTAATGTTCTGGAATTTTCCTTTTACCGTTTCCTAATTTTCTCCCATTTAAAACCCATTTCTCACCATTTTTTGGTATTTTTCCTCTATTTTCTTCAATAAAAAATGACTAGAAATTAAGATTGATTGTGGGTTGTGGCCCTTAGGTTCATTAACAGCAAAATCTTAGGTTTTGTAGGCATTATGTCTCATATATCCCATTTATTTTGCAAAAATCTCATTTTTACCCCTTAAACGCGTGTTTTTCGAGTTTTATAACATTAATTTCAGCCATATCGCTTATGATTTTCTGATTTTCTAATTACAAACTGTTGAAACTCATAGAAACCAACATCATAATGAATATTCAGCCCATGGGAACAATGCTTCATCAATCAAACGGCATAAAAACTCATTTTCTCTTCATAAAAATTGAATTACCGCTTTTAGGTTTCGTGTTTCGGGATCTCGGTTTTGCTGCAGGACTGCGGGTCAGCCCACATTCAATGTCGAGCATCTTCACAATCAGCAATCTTCATGTCTACATCGATCCGGAAGCAATCCGATCCCAACTGGACAATCTTTCCTTTACCGTTCTTCATTTCCTCTTGCACGCAGGAACAATCCTTTAGGGGAGAGAGAGGGAGGAGAGAGAAAGAATAGATTTGGTTCTCTTCATTCGAACAGCCATTTCACGAGCAAAGAGAGACGATAAGACCAGTCCACAGGGAGAAGATCGGGGGTATCATCCATTGTAGGGGTTGTATTCAACCTCCATGTCCATCAAGCGAAATTTGCACCCTGCGCCTACATGCCATGCCTCCATCCTCCTCCATGTTTTTTCATCAAGGGGGGCATAAATTTTTTTTTTTGGGGGGGGGGGGTCCAAACTCCAAAAGGCATGCCCAATTTTGACCTCTCAAGTGTCCACCTCTTCGAATCTTGACCATTTGTTGACTCCTTCCTCGTCCGACATTCGATTCGAGCTCTGAAAAATCCTGGGCATCTAGCTTGACATCCCGCATTGACTGGCAACTCCTAAGAACCCACATCGTAGTCTAAAAAATTATCAAAAATCCACAAGTGTCGCTCGGACGCCTTTTAAGAGTCATCTTTCACTTGGTGCTTAAAATCGTCCTGACTGGAGCCGTCGTCTTCGATGTTAAATATTTTTCCCCTAAATTCCGGATTTTGTGGCAAATTTTAGGTACATCCCAGGCTCAAAACTCCCTCTCACTTGTGCAAAGGTTGTATGCCTTTGTTTGCAATTGATGGTGTAGTGGTGCATCCCACCTTGTGCTAGCATACATTTGCGAGAAGGAAGGCCAAGGAGCCTTATAGTGCTGCACACAGGAACAAATCATGCTCTATGTATTGAGAGGCCCAGCCCATGCGTGTAATGTTTAGGCTAGACCTTAGAAGAAGTCACTTTAGTAATATGTATGGTATTGTCTATTTTGGACATTTGTTAATTTTGATGATTTTTGGAATCTTGAAAATGGAAGGTCCTAGCTTTTCATAGCACACCTAGGATTTAGTTATGTTTGCATGTATGCTCAGATAGATCATTATGTAACTATGGCAGATTTTTCTGAATGAAATATATAGATGCAGCTTCTCAACCTGTGTTGTCTTATTTCCTCTATTCTGATCCTTTGCGAGTTCATATCTAAGCGTAGTGAGATAAGTAGTGATGTAGAAAGTGAAATGCTTGTGATGTGAAGATGAACTTTAGTGTGAATTTTGATTTTCTCAAGTATCAGGTTGAATGTCAAAATGTCATTTGAAATAGTAAAAATTATGTACTTGCTGCTCAACTGTGTAACCATAATACACTTGCAATCACGATGTTTATGAAGGGTGTTTATGGTCGAGTTTCCTCTCTTCTATGGGAGGGACAAATGCCATGCTGAATAGTGGTTTTGGGGGTAGTTACATTGGCAGTTATGTTTTTGGAAGTCAGATGCTAAATGATTTTTCGTTCAGGAGAATTTATAGCAACCTGTTCACTCGTTATTGTGCCGCTACGTGCACACCATGTGAAAAAATCTAAAGTGTGGCTTTCTTATTGATTTAGAGAGCCAATGCCATTTTAGACATTAGTGTTAGCGTCCATGGTTTAAACATATTAGTTTTTTGGATAACTATAGCCAATTTATGATATTTTAGATATTATCTCTTGTAGAAATCCAAAAACTGTAGACAACTTCTAGATTACGATAACATGCAAAAGAAAGCATGTAGCTTTTAGCCATCTGTGAGGATTTTATGTAAAAAGAGAGATGGATGAAATCGCACGCGTCGCGATTGCTGTTCTCAGGCAGTGAATAGCACTCCAAAGTGGGAGATAAGGAAAGAGTGATCTGGTAGAATTTTGGCCAAGTGTCCTCGTATTTTATCCCCCTTTTTGGAGCCAATGGAAGCATCAGATTGGTGGTCTGAGCAGCATAGAGGAAGGTATTATTTTGTGTATATTTTTTTGTACAAGAGATTTTCTTCTCATAATGAAGAAATAAACTGACAAGCTTCAATTTTGTGAGTATTATTCTACGTTTTCTATTTCTTTCTGTGAGTGTTCTTTCATATCTTCTCTTCCTTTCAACCCCTTCTCTTCTGTCTACTCCACCCCTTGAATCTCCCTTCACCTTGCTATCTCTTACCCCCGTGGTAGACTTTTGATTGCAAACGCTCTGACAGTGGTGAACCGGAGGTGAAAGTCGACTGTAGAGGTGTGTAAAGATGGGAGATGCTATAGCTTCAAGTGGTGGTGATGGTTTGCAACAAATGATTTCTTTGTTTCATCAACAACAACATCAGCAGTTGTTGTTACAACAACAGATGCAAACTCGACAGGAAGTAGAAAGAATTGATTGCTTAATCGTTAATGCATTGCAGGCAGTGGGACAAGAATTGAAGCAGTTTAAAGGTCAAAATGTTTCGGCCTTCATCCCGCTGTATGAAGAAAAGATGTTGTTTCATGGGGTACCACAGTATGCATGGAGTCAATATTTCTCCCGTTTGGCCATACATGCTTTGCATGATCAAATTGATGAGTTACATAGAAGAGATGCTAATTGGGTAGCTTTTAAGAAATCTTTGAGAGAAGAGTTTTTCTTGGAAGACATTTATAGATTGGATTGAAAAACCCAATAAAGGGTTGGTTGCTATAGCTTTGCTCCGTGAATTTGAAAGTTGGTATACGCAATTGGATAACAATGACATTTATAGATTGGATTACGCAGTAGGATTGGTAACTAAAAAGACATTTATAGATTGGATTGAAAAGCCCAATCAAGGGTTGGCTACTATAGCTTTGCTCCATGAATTTGAAAGTTGGTATACGCAATTGGATGCCAATGAGCAACAATCATTGGAGAGCTAGAAAATTGATTTGTTTCTGAAGGTTGCAGATCCTGTCTTGCAAGAGAGGCTGATTGATCGTTTAGAAGATGCCTCTTCTGAAACATGACTAAAATCAGATTGGGCTAATGTAATTGAAGCAGTGCATATGTAAGAGAGAACGGATGAAATTAAGATGGGGTACAGACACCACAACTGCCATTGCTCAAAAGGGGCCTGAAATTGTGGCCAAGCTACTTGTAGCTATGGCGGAACAACCGGCTATACCTATTGGTCCAGCTCTTAAAGGTGATGTTGTGGATGAATTACTCAAAGGTATGCCTAATTTGAGAATGAATTTGACAAAGATCTATGCTAAAAGGTCGAAAATTTGGATATTAAGTAGAAGAGAAGGCTCAGACAACACCCTAAAGACTGTACAAAGAAGGATACAAGAGAAGATGCATTTGGTGTGATAGTTTACAATATAAAAAGTGAGATTTTACAGCTTACCATGAAGCAAAAGCAAAAAGGTTAATCTTTTGGAAAGATAGAAACATACATGCAGCAGAAACTGGTCTTCCAATAGAGCCAAATTTTAGAAGATATAGCTGCAAGGACAGCATTTGCTGCCATAGATGGAGCCACGTATGGGTTGAGAATTGAAAGGACTGATGAAGCTCATAAAGGAAGCATGGCTAAAGAAAAATCTTGTGTTTGGATGCAAGCATTAGATTGCGTGGAAAAGGGCAAAACAACAAAGTCCAAATTGGCTGATGTAAGTCAGAGTATATGAGGGAGAACAGGATGGAGTGCACCAGTGGACTCATTTTCAGCCTATGTTTATTTGGCTGAGGTTCATAATCAAGAAGCTCTTGTGGAAGAAAAGAGAAGAAGAGATGAGGACACTACTGGTCCTTCCTCTTCAGGCCCATCTAAATGCATAACATGAAGTAAAATGGAGCAACAAAAAGAGACTGAAAAAGCCATACCTGAGCATGTTATGGATAATGCATCTCAAGAGAAGAAACAAGAAGGGAAGAAAAGGGGCAAGCAGCCCAGTTACAGGTTACAATAAGATCTTGAGAGTGCCACAAATCTTAAAAAAGTCTTGGAAGATCACATACTTGGAAGTAGAGTGGAATTCACACTTGGCGAAGTTCTTAGAATCGCAAAGCGTGAATTTCATGATACAATCATTGATACGATGAAACGAAAAAGACAATTTGATGGTGAAGTTTTGCAAGCATTAATGCAGGTTGACAAAGACATAGAGAAACATATTCAGAGGGAATACGATGAAGTATGTAATGTTGATTTGGAACAGGCTGATGCTGAAAATGGGTTAGATGGAAGTATAGGCAGCAAGCTTGTGGCCGAAAATGGTATTATGGGCAGCACTAATCATAGAGAAAAGGCTATGTATAATAGGGATGTCCATCAACAAGCACATGAAGAAGAAGATGCTCATTTTATTCCAAGTAGTCATTGTTCACGAACGCATTGGGCTCATGCTACTACAGAGACAATTGTTAATGTGGGAGAAAGAGGGACACCTTGCATAGCTCTCTGGGATCATGGTTTTGAAATCAATGTTATGGCACACAGTTTGTATGAGAATGGAGGTTGGCCAATTGATATAGATCCCGGATGGCACATGCGGGTGGCAAACAATTCATCAGGGGATCTTTATACAGCTTTGTTTGTATGTACCCATGTCTATTGGAGATATTAGGGATGAATATCATTTTTTTGTGCAAGATTCATGTAGTTATCCAGTGATTTTGGGACAGCCCTATATTTCAGAATCAAGGCTAGAAACAAAAGCCTTGGATGATGGTTCTTTATATGCTTGGGTTCGGAGTAAAGACAATACAAAGACAGTACAGTTTTTCACTACTTGTGTGAATCATCCCTGCAATTGAAATAAGCTACAGGATAATCCCATGCTACCTAATGCAGGAGAGTTGAAGGGTTTTTAGATAACACTACTATAAGGGGAGGCTATTGCAGTGCCTCTAGGAAGATAATTACGCCTCCAAGGAAGGGGAAAACTTTGTTTGTGTCTAGATTGCAGGAATGGACAACATGTAGTCTTGGCAGTTTTAAGAATGTTTCAGCCATGTGAAGGGCTAAAAAGAAATATGTAGGATGGGATGAAAAAGAGCTAAAGACATATGGTTTGATGGCTACAAATGAAGGTATTTTAGGGAAGTTTTCAGGTCTAATTGATGTTGATACAGTGGTTGAAATTTCTACAGGAAGTAATGTTGAAAGCATGGCGGAAAAAGTGGTTATTTATGTTGACACTTTAGAAATGTATGACATCATTCAAGAGTTTGCTAAGTATGAATGTTATGGGCTGCAAAACAGGGCTAAAGCAAGGGTGGATACAAAGTACAAAATAGTTGCAAAGAAGATTAAGCATGTGGCTTTGCCTTTACCACCTGAAAGTGATGGGTTGGCTGAAAAAGTGACTCAATAGCCTAGTTTACGGGATCCACATGGAGTGGGACATAAATTTACAGTTGAAACTTTACAAAAGTTGAAAATTGGTGATATAAGATTCTTTTACCTGAGAAAGAGCTTGTTTCTTGCAGATGTTGGCAATGCATGGGAAAGCCTTTGCATTTCAACTAGATGGAATTGGATGTGTTGATCCGACCATAGTTGCACCTACGGTGATCTTTACAGTACCTCATGTGCCATGGAATTTAAAGCCTATTTGAGTACCTCGGGCATATTTGCCTAAGTTGTTGAATCTTTTGAGCGAGAAGATCAGGATGCTGATTTCGGAGCCCTCTTCAACTCCATATTCGAATCGGTGGTTTACTGTTCTAAAGAAGAATGGTTCTTTGAGGTTTATACAGGATTTGCAACCAGTTAATAAAGTCACCATAAGGAATATTGGATTAGGCCTGATAGTGGATGAATTTGTAGAAGTATTTATAGGCAAGGCAATTTACTCTTTGGGAGATTTATATTCAGGATATGATTAGTTCCACCTTGCATTAGAAAGCCGAGATATCACTACCATGAAGACATTACTTGGATTGGTTAGGATGTGTACGCTTTCACAAAGGGAAACCAATTCAATGGCACATATGATGAATGCTATGCATAAAGTTTTGAGGGAGTATATTCCTCAGTTGACCATACCCTTTCTTGATGATGTGCTGATAAAAGGGCGCAATATCTATGAGAAGAATGAAGAGCTGAATGATCAAGGATGTAGAGGATTTGCGGTTGATCATATTGGTGATTGTGACAGGATTTTGAACCGTCTTGAAGAAGTGCATTTGACTCTGTCAGGAGAAAAATCAGCTTTTGGAGTAGAGGAAGTATCGGTTGTTGGGCACATGTGTGGACCATATGGAAAAAAGCCCTCACCAGAAAAGATTGATGCCATAAGCAGGATGTGGGAGACATGTTTGAATGTATCTGAGGTAAGAATATTTTTGGGTGCATGTGTCTTTTACTTGATATGGATTCCGCATTTTGCTCATGTGGCTGAAATTCTATATCAACTCTTGAGAAAAGGGCAAAAGTTTTGGTGGGGAAAACAACATACAAAGGCAGTTCAGAAGTTAAAGAGCTTATAGATTTCAGCCCCAACACTAAAGAGAGCAAATTATGAGAATGGGCAACCTATTATTCTCATTGTGGATACAAGCCCAATTGGCATTGGTTGGGCAGTGGGTCACAATGATGCTGATGGAAATAGATATGCCATTCGGTTTGGAGCAAAGGTCCTCAATGAACATCAACGACAGTATTCTCAAGTCAAAAGAGAGATTTGAGGTGTAGTGATAGCCCTTAAGTGTGATAGGGTGTATTCTATGGGAGCTCATGTAGTGGTAGAGACTGATTGTCTACCTCTATTGGGCATGATAGCAAATTGCTCAACTCCTGATATTTCCATGTTATGATGGATTGTATATATAAAGTCACTTAACCCTAATTTTCAACATATTGCAGCTAGAGAAAACACCGTGGCTGACATGCTTTCACAAGCGAGGTTTGAAGATGAAGAGGAGTTGATGGAAGATGAAGAGGATGATGTGATAGGTGTTGAAAATGTCTTTATGACAGTAGGGAATGAGTATGCAACTGTTGTTACTGCAGGTACAACTGTTGTAACATGGATTTCAGCAGTAAGAAAAGATCTTACAACCATGGAGAAGAAATCGGCACAAGAGAAAAAGCATCATCAGTGTTATGCTTCAATGAGAACACAATTTTTGGAAGAGTTGTATGAGAATGATTGGTTGAAAATAGGTCAAGAGGTGTTTTGTGATTGCGAAGTGTGTGGAAGAGTGAATGATGATATAGGGTTGTGTATGTAAAGAGTCAGGTGATGTGTGCCTTTTGTGTGTGTGGGGCACAGGTAATTTGCATAAGGTGTGGATATATGGTGTGTGTGTGTGTGTGTGTATTAGGGTGGAGTGGTGTGTTAGGAAGGTGTATAGGTTTGATGAGTGTGTATGGAGTGTTTAAGTGCAGTTGGATTTGTGGTTCTTAGTGTGTTAGAATAAAATAGGGTTAGTGGATGTGTTTTGTAGAGGTTTGTCCCTTCGAAACTCAACAGTCTTCATGGATAAAGAAAATCCAAGTGCTAAGTGGATCTTGCCCTAGATTGGTGCTACAAACATATACAGTGAAAATAACATTTTTAAGTTCAAGGCTTCAACACTATATGTTAAAGATCAAGGTATTCTGACTGTGGGTAATACTTTTGCCTAGGATCAACATGTTAATTTTGTTTCCTTAACTATGCAAAAACGACAAAAACAAAAACAAAATTAGAAATACCCCTATCTTCATCTTGGATACATAGCTACAAGTATCTGTAATACTTTTGCTTGAAATATTAATCGACCTTTTAAAAAACCCCGCACATCTTGCAAAAAAGTAGTGCAAAATAATCTCCCGCGTCGATTAATGTCGGTGGCTAAGTGTTCCCTCCTCGCACAATGTTAAATTCCGGCTCCACGTCGTGCAAAAGAGGCCGGGGCTTGAAGAACGCAAGCCGCATGGGAACACCTCTCCAAAAGGGAAAAAGAGGATAATCGTAAAAATTTAGGCAATTTTTTTTATTAATATCCCCTCCCCCCTTAGCTGGGGGAGAGGAGTGTGAGAGGGAGGGTGAGTAGTCCATGAGAGGTGGAGTGCATGGGGGAGGGAGAAGTCATGCAAGTATGCCACTAGGGTGGCTATCCCCCCCCTTAAAGGCTATATAACCTCCCCCCTGGAGCTTGAGAGGGAGGCACGAAGAGAGAGAAGAGGGAGGCCGTGCTATCAGAGGAGTGCCACCATGCCAGGGAGCTGCCACCACATGCCACCTGCTGCTGCCTATTGCAATGCTGCTGCCGCCTCCACTTTACCATCACCATCATCATTATCACCTCCATCTTTGTCATCGGCATCTTCTCCCACTCAACTACTTTCCTCTCTCTCCATGTAGCTTCTGCTCAGAAGCATAGAAGCTTCTAAAAACAACGCTTCTATAAGCATAGAAAATCTAGGGCAGAAAGGGATTTGATACACGAAAGAGTCAAAGGGGAGTTGTTGAACCAGAATTCAATGGCTCCCAAGAAAATGGCAAAAGGTGCACACGCGGGAGTTTCTTCCCCGAGCATACGCATGGACATCCCTACGAGTCGTCATGCCAAGGTTATTAAAAGAATAATTCCGCATTAAAGTAATGCATTAGGCACATTTAATTTTCATGGGAAGAATGCATTTACGCATGTCTCTAGTTCACGTAGTCAAGTTAAAATACATTTGGGAAATATATATCCTTGAACGATTTACAAGAGTTAGTGCATGTCGTGCAATTGGGTTGCTTGCATTTCCAAGTTTCAAATCCTAAGCGCATATTGCTTAGGTTTAAAAGATGAAATTGTTTAAATGCATCTTTGATTGGCCGCAGAAAAGAAAAGCGCATAAGGCATTTCTGTAGTAATTTTCTACTTGTGGATTCGTATGAGATAATCGTTGTCAATGTTGTCCAAGTAGTTGCATTGCATGGAAATGAAACCATGAACTTGCCTGTTGCATGCGATGATGCTTGCATTTTAAGACACATTAAGTGCCGTAGAATGGATTAAGTCAGCATAAGTCTTATGACATTCGTCGTACATGAACTTCATTTATCGAAGTTGTATCTAGAAAAGTTTGCATGTCACATTAAAGCCTGAAATTCAAATGCATTAAACAAAAAGTTTGTAGGCAAAGTTCTTGACGTAAATCTATGTAGGTTTTATGCAAGTTATTTCCCAAATTGTCAATCATCATGATTTTTGCAAGGAAAAGAAATGGTCTTTGCAAACCTTATAGTTGCATAGAAGTAAAAGTCTATGATTCACATACTTGTATAGAATGTTGCATCTTGAATTTATTTATTTGCACCTCTTAGGAAAAGTATTTGCATGTCTTCTAAGCAAAGATCATTCTTATCACAAGACAATCAGATTATTTTAGGTAGATCAATTGTAATTGTATAACCCTCAAGGGATTCGTAAAAGCATAACTAGTCAATACGATGAACACTCCAAAGTGCTAGGTAGGGTTTAGTACGTTTAAAATTCTGCCTAGTATCGCACTTGGGATGCCAAGTCAAGACTTTCGAACCCAAAGGTCCTACCCACATTCACGGAATATTTGGGGTAATTGGACACCCATACAATAACGATCTAGGGTTTTTACCCTAAGGATCGAATGACCTAATACTAGACTTCCCATTGAGTTAGAAGCCCTAAGGCCAAGCGTTGTGACCTAGTAAGGTTAGGGTTGGGTTGGGTCAAGAGGATTCCCAAACCCTACATCTTGACCAACCATATTTCTTAACCAGATCTAGGAGCGACACATGTGCAACAAGTTGCAATGTCGCATGGTTTTGTGTTAAATCACAAAGTAGAGTTGCCACTCCTTAGAAAAAGGTTGGCAGGTTCTAGCGCAAGTCTAACTGGCAAGAGGATGAGTAGTCATCGTACTACATCACCCTTCTTGGGCTGATTTTCCAAGTTAGGGGAAATTATGTATTGCCTACCAAGTAAAGGATCAATCAAGATGGGGCGACAAAGTTGCCCAGGATTTACTATCTTAGCTTAAGGAACCTAAGGTGTTGGTTAATAGGGTATAAACCCTAACCCAAGTATAAAAGGGTAAACAAGCAACGAAACCCTTGGGGATCTTGCCAAGTTGCAATTGATACCGGATCGGATGCTGGATGCATTCGGAGAAGAGGATTCACACCTTAGCAGTTGGCCAAATAAAGAACCACTAGATTGATTGTGTTTGTACAGTTTAGGAGCACTGTTTGTATTGCTTTGCTCAAGGAACTAAAGATGGAAAAATAATCAATGTTTTAGGTTGAAGGCCTAGAGGGAGAGGCAGCATCAGTTATCCCTGACTATCTGCCTAACCCTAACCAAGGGGGTTGTTAGCCATGCCGGATATGTGGACCAAACCCGCCACGAGAGGTCTCTCTGTGGGTGCGACTCTGAATTGGAGGACGCTTGGGTGCTAGGGGGGCTGTGGCCATAAATCCCTTGCCTCCAGGTCCTACAAAAGAGGCCAACGTGACTCGGGATTGGATCTCGAGGCCCCCATACTAGTCTACGGGCGAAAACTTGGATTAGTAATCTGTGAGGATTGCTGCATTGCCTTTGGGCGGATTATGGATTGCCTTTGGACGGATTATGGATTAGCCTATGAGCTGGATTATATGATGTATTCCAAAGATAAATAAGATCAATTGTTGAAAAGGAACTTGTTTGACACTGTTTTTCTATGTCAAGTGCTAAGATTACGTGAAGAAACCGGTGACTAATTGGATAATTAAGAAAGCAGTTTTATGCGTGTCCAACTAAATGTGGTAGGTAATTAGACAACTAAAGCAACCCCAAGGAAAGTGCAGTGGATGTGGCCATGGGTTGGTCCTACGGATGGGTTGTCCCGATTGGCCGGAAACTTTTCTTGAAGGAAATTGACAATAAGGAACAATGACTTAGAATCTAGGATACTAAAGTCTCGATTTATGTTGTTTTAGGGGAACGGAATGGAACTATGCCTTATGGGCAGAGAGGTCAAACTTTGCATCCCTCTCGTTTTCCATTCTCCTTGAACCAAGTGCAGCATGAATGTGCTTCCACCTTGACGTTTCTACGCAAAGTAGTTCACCTGGGGTTCGACGCTAGCTGTCATTCTAGGAATTTGACCAGTGGGAACAGCCAGAATGCTTCCGCTTCGTGGTAGACTCGGGAAGACCTAGATCGCAAACCCTGTGACATTCCATGGGAGTGCTAGGTGGTGCTTTCTGGACTCTCTTTTCGATGGGCTGCTAAGACGTGTCCTACGAGTAAACAGGTGGACACGTTACAGTTGGTATCAGAGCGAACCAATGAGGAACTAATGTTTACAAGAAAACTTAATGAGGAGAAGTAGAGCAAATGTTGCCATTAAGAACATTTCCTTACTTACTTATCGATGCTAACTTCATAGTCGTGAAGGATGGAACAGATCCTTGGTGTTTCAGGTTATGTTTATGACTGTGATGCGTGCTTCGGACTATCGAAGAAGGATTGATATGATGAATATCCTAGACCGCATCTACAATCCTTCACCCCTGTATGTTGAATGGAGATGGATGGGTGATTCAGGAATCTATTACATAGTTGCCCACTGATTTGAGTACCTTTGAACCAACTTAAAGAGAATCAAGTGGTTGGAAGTCTTAAAGATCGTGAAGTTGTTCATTTCTATTGAAGCTCACACAAACGCAACCCTAAATGTGTCGGAGGTCAGAAGGTCAAGCAAAACACGTATGTGTACAAGGAAGTGACCCGAATAATCCCTACCGATAGAATCAAGGTGTTGGGACGTTATGAGAAGAACGGGTATCAAAGGAAAGGATACCCTAATCTTCCAATGATCTATCAATTCCTGAAAATCCATGACCCCAATCCATACTATTACTCAGTTCCTGTAGTTCAATGTAACATAGTCTTATTCTCCCCGAATTAATGTATCAGCTTGTTCCATTTTCCCAAGAATAATTGTACTCAAAAGGGCTATGCCCATATGAATGAAATAAACTTTTTTATCAATATTTGTCATGACTGCAAGTATTGATAAAGAAGTTAAGTGATTAGGTCACGTGGCTAAAAGCTAAATTGGACATGAAATGTAATGTGAGGAAATGCTTAGCAAGTTTTAACCTTAAGAACTTCATGCCTAGGCACAACCTCAAGTGCAGACCCCTAGTCCGACCCCTACTCCAAGTACGGCCGTGATTCAGGAAAAGAAGTTTATTCTCAAGTAGATCAAGCCACCAAAATTTGATGGCAAAGGAAGGACCGTCCAAACTGATGCCGAAATCTGGATAGAATCCATGGAGGATTACTTCGAAGTGGCAGGTGTATTGTACCCGCCAACCAAGCAATGCTCGCCAAGCTTAAACTTACCGACAAAGCAAGACTTTGGTGGAAGCAATGGTGCAAATACCAAGGGATCTCGGAAGGGTCAGTTACTTGGGAGAAGCTAAAAAGATCTATGCGAGGAAGATACCTACCACCTGCCTATTGCACGCAAAAGATGAACGAGTTCTATGAGCTGAAACAACTTGGTTTATCTCTTGATGCATACTATTCAAAGTTCCTCTCTCTTTTGAAGTATGCGCCACAAATGGATATGACACAACAGGTGTCAAAGTTTTGTGCTGGATTAAACCCACCTATAAACACTCGCCTCGAGTCAATGCGCCCAACTCAGGATGTGCTCATTTGAGCTGCACCCATAATACATGAGGTGCAGACTAGGCCAAGAAATGACAAGACTTAGTCTTACAAGAATCAGGTCCCAGGCAAAGAGAGCGCAAGGACAAAATCAGGGACAAAGGAAGAAAGCTAGAACCAACAATGTCAATAATTTCATTCCTACCCAAGGTAATGGCCGCGATCTCCATTGCTTCCATTGCAATGAGCCTGGTCATTTTATAATGTTTCAAACTTGGCGGAGGACAACATCAAGGACCAGAGGAAGAATCACCTATGTTGCCAATAGGGAGATGTGCGATGAAGAAGACCCAACCATGGAAGCAGAATTTGAGAGGGAAACAGTCCATGCCGCCCTTCACAAGAAAGGCTTGAATCGCCTGTTTTCGGTGATTAGACACCATCAGATTATCAAGGTAAAGGCTTCAAAACCTTGATTGATTGTGGCAATACGCATTCCTTTATTTCACCAACTTGTGCAAGAAGACTAGGAATAGCCACAATAGATGCACCTACCTTACTTGTGGAATTAGCAAATGGTCGTGAGGTCACTTGTACCAGGCAAACTGCTAAGGTGGAATTCCTGTTGGGTGGAAAGTTGACTTCGGTCAGATTCAGGGTTATGAACCTAGGTATCCATGAGTGTTTGCTTGGAATGGATTGGCTTAAACCTAATGTTGCCCACATTCATTATGGAAAGGGCCAAGTTTCCTTTCGAAACTCTGAAGGGGAATTGGTCACAACTCAAGGAGAGGCTGGAAAGCCAAAAATTCAATTGGCCAAAGCATATCAGATAATAAAGGGAGTTAGGAAGGGACTACTTGTTTATTTGATTAAGCTTAAGAAGCTAGATCAAAATCAGGGGTTTAGTGAAGAACCTTCATGGCTAAAGGAGTACGCATACCTATTTCCTAAAGAGTTGAGAGAACTTCCTCCTCAAAGGGAAGTTGATCATGAAATGAAGCTAGCACTAGGAGTTGCACCAATTACAAAGAGTCCATATAGAATGTCCATCCCAGAAGCGATTGAGCTGAAGGAGCAACTCAAGCAACTGTTAGATCAAGGCTACATCCATCCTAGCAGTTCGCCATGGGGAGCTCCAGTACTGTTCCAGAAGAACAAGGATAGAACGCTTTGGCTGTGTATTGATTACAGAGGGTTGAATCAATCAACCATTAAGAACAAATATCCCATTACAAGAATAGATAAACTTCTTGACCATCTTGAAGGTGCGAAGATCTTCTCCAAGATTGATCTCAGGTCTGGATACTATCAGATAAGGATTAAGGAAGAGGATATCCCAAAGACGGCATTCAGCACAAGATATGAGCATTTTGAGTTCTTGATCATGTCATTCGGGCTGACGAATGCACTTGCTACCTTCAACAGGCTAATGCAGGATATCTTTAGGCCATATCTTGATGACTTTGTACTCGTCTTCTTTCACAAAACCTTAGTCTACTCCAAACAGGAAGAAGATCATGAACCCCAGCTTCGCATTGTCCTTGAGACAATGATGGCACATAAACTTTATGCCAAAAAGAAGAAGTGTGCATTATTCAAGCGACAGATTGAATATCTGGGATTCATTGTATCAGCAAAAGTAATTTCAGAGGATCCATCCAAGGTAAGAGACGTTCGGGAGAGTGGCCAACACCAACAACTGTCAAAGAAATACGTAGCTTTCTTGGATTGATAGGATGGTGCAGGGTCTTTATCAAAAACTATGCCTTGATTGCAACGCCTCTAATGAATATACTGAAGAAGCAAACATCAATTGTATGGTCAACCGCTGAAAAATATAGTTTTGACAAACTAAAGCAAAGCTTGGTGTCAGCACCTATCTTGAAACTTCCGAACCTTGGTAAGGAGTTTGAAGTGATAACTGATGCTAGCACACTTGCCTTAGGATGTGTGCTTATGCAAGAAGGTCATCCTGTAGCATACTCTTCAAGGAAACTGAAGAGCCATGAGAGGAACTATGCTACCCATGATTTGGAGTTGTTAGCTATCATCCATGCTCTTAAGCTTTGGAGACACTACTTGCTTGGTAACAAGTTTACCCTAGTGATGGATCATAAAAGTCTCAAATGGATCCTTACCCAAAATGAGCTCAACATGAGGCAACGTCAATGGATTGAAGTGCTGGAAGAATATGATTTTGAAATCAAATACGGGCCTGGAAAGGAGAATGTAGTTGCTGATACACTTAGTTGCAAGGCTTTTCTAAATTCTCTAATCTTGTAAGATCCATCAACGGCTAGATCTTTAGCCACAAAGGTATCCATTCCAAACAACCTAATTCTTGAACTAGCTAGAGAAGAGGCATGCCATGATCCAACCTATTAGAAGATGCTAAGGGCACATTGCTGCCGCGAGCCCAAAAAGTGGATTCAATATTTGCCACTGGTGGAGTTTGCCTACAATGCTTCTTATCAACAAAGCATTCAGATGACCCATTTTCAAGCATTATATGGGCTTGACTGTCGAAGTCCTTTAAAATTTTTGGATCCAACCTTAAGGGTTGAAGCTTCAAAGCAAATGCTGGAAGATATGGATGACCAAATGAAGGCAATAAGATGGGACATCCAAGCCGCCAAGGATAGACAAAAGGCTTACATGGACCTAAAATGTCAAGACAGATCCTTTAGTGAAGGAGATATGGTCTTCATTTGCGTACGTCCAAAGAAGAGTTCCCTATCCTTGGGTGAATGCAAGAAGCTCAGTCAAAGGTATTGTGGACCCTACAAGATCCTCAAGTGCCTAGGGCCTAATGCTTACAGACTTCAACTCCCTGAGAACCTAAAGGCTCATAATGTATTCCATATCAACCTACTGAAGAAGTATGTACCTAACCCTAACCACGTACTTGATGATCAACAAGTTGTAATCACTAGCCAAGGAGTCCTTGAGGTACGGCCTAACATGATCTTAGATGTTAGGGAGAGGCATTTGAGATCTAGAACCTTGAGAGAATACCTCTTCCAGTGGAAATATTATCGCGAAGAGGATGCCACTTTGATGGATGAAAGTACTCTCAACCAACAATACCCCCAGTTCTTCTCGAGATGAGGACATCTCAATTCCTCTAAGGGGGAGAGAATGTAATATTTCCGCCTGAAATATTAATCGACCTTTAAAAAAAACCCTGCATATCTTGTGGAAAAGCAGTGCAAAATAATCTCCCGCGTCGATTAATGTTAGTGGCTAAGTGTTCCTCCTCGCAAAATGTTAAATTCCGGCTTTTTGTCGTGCAAAAGAGGTCGGGGCTTGAAGACCACAAGCCGCACGAGAACACCTCTCCAAAAGAGAAAAAGAGGATAATGGTAAAAATTTAGGTAATTTTTTTTATTAATATCCCCTCCCCCCCCAGCGGATGTATGGCAGGGGAGAGAAGTGTTAGAGGGAGGGTGAGAAGTCCATGAGAGGTGGAGTGCATAGGGGAGGGAGAAGTCATGAAAGTATGCCACGGGGGTGGCTATCCCCCCCCTTAAAGGCTATATAACCTCCCCCTTGGAGCTTGGGAGGGAGGCACGAAGAGAGAGAAGAGGGAGGCCGTGCTGTCAAAGGAGCGCCGCCACGCCAGGGAGCTACCGCCACACGCCGCCTGCCGCCGCCTCCACTTTACCATCACCATCATCATTATCACCTCCATCTTTGTCATCGGTATCTTCTCCCACTCAACTACTTTCCTCTCTCTCCACATAGCTTCTGCTCAGAAGCATAAAAGATTCTTAGAAGCTTCTAAAAACAACTCTTCTATAAGCCTTGTTCATCCTCACCATTGCAGGTTAGCCTAAAATAAAATTCTATAAGGGCTGTGTCCCACGCAGAATAGAAAATCCAGTGCAGAAAGGGATTCGATACGCAAAAGAGTCAAAGAGGAGTTGCTTAACCAGAATTCAATGGCTCCCAAGAAAATGGCAAGAGGCGCACACACGGGAGTTTCTTCCCCGAGCATACGCATGGACATCCCTACAAGTCCTCATGCCAAGGTTCTTAAAAGAATAAATTCGCATTAAAGCAATGCATTAGGCATGTTTAATTTTCATGGGAAGAATGCATTTACGCATGTCTCTAGTTCACGTAGTCAAGTTAAAATACATTTGGGAAATATATCTCCTTGAACGATTTACAAGAGTTAGTGCATGTCGTGCAATTGGGTTGCTTGCATTTCCAAGTTGCAAATCCTAAGCGCATATTGCTTAGGTTTAAAAGATGAAATTGTTTAAATGCATCTTTGATTGGCCGCGGAAAAGAAAAGCGCATAAGGCATTTATGTAGTAATTTTCTACTTGTGGATTCGTATGAGATAATCGTTGTCGATGTTGTTTAAGTAGTTGCATTGCATGGAAATGAAACCATGAACTTGCTTGTTGCATGCAATGATGCTTGCATTTTAAGACGGATTAAGTGCCGTAGAACAGATTAAATCAGCATAAGTCTTATGACATTCATCGCACATGAACTTCATTTATCGAAGTTGTATCTAGAAAAGGTTGCATGTCATATTAAAGCCTGAAATTCAATTGCATTAAACGAAAAGTTTGTAGCCAAAGTTCTTGACGTAAATCTATGTAGGTTTTATGCAAGTTATTTTCCAAATTGTCAATCATCATGATTTTTGCAAGGAAAAGAAATGGTCTTTACAGACCTTATAGTTGCATAGAAGTAAAAGTCTATGATTGGCATACTTGTATGGAATGTTGCATCTTGCAGTTATTTATTTGCACCTCTTAGGAAAAGTATTTGCATATCTTCTAAGCAAAGATCATTCTTGTCGCAAGACAATTAGATCGTTTTAAGTAGATCACTTGTAAGTGTATAACCCTCAAGGGATTCGTAAAAGCATAACTAGTCAGTACGATGAACACTTCAAAGTGCTAGGTAGGGTTTAGTACATTTAAAATTCTGCCTAGTATCGCACTTGGGACGCCAAGTCGAGACTTTCGAACCCAAAGGTCCTACCCACATTCATGGATTGTTTGGGTTAATTTGACGCCCATACAATAACGATCTAGGGTTTTTACCCTAAGTATCGAATGACCTAATACTAGACTTCCGATTGAGTTAGAAGCCCTAGGGCCAAGCATTGTGACCTAGTAAGGTTCGTTGATGGGAGAAATAATCCCACAAGTTAGGAGCGACACCTGTGCAACCAGTTGCAACGTTGCATGGTTTTGTGTTAAGTCACAAAGTAGAGTTGCTACTCCTTAGAACAAGAATGACAGGTTCTAGCGCAAGTCTAACTGGCAAGAGGATGAGTAGTCATCGTGCTACATCACCCTTCTTGGGCTGATTTGCCAAGTTAGGGGAAGTTATGTATTGCCTAGTAAGCAAAGGATCAATCAGGATGGGGCGACGAAGTTGCCCAGGATTTACTGTCTTAACTTAAGGAACCTAAGGTGTTGATTAATAGGGTATAAACCCTAACCCAAGGACAAAAGGGTAAACAAGCAACGAAACCCTTGGGGATCTTGCCAAGTCGTAATTGATCCCGGATCAGATGCTGGATGCATTCGGAGAAGAGGATTCACACCTTAGCAGTTTGCCAAATAAAGGACCACTGGATTGATTGTGTTTGTATGGTTTAGGAGAACTGTTATTGCTTTGCTCAAGGAACTAAAGATGGAAAAATAATCAATGCTTCAGGTTGAAGGCTTGGAGGAAGAGGCAGCATCAGTTACCCACGTCTGTCTGCCTGACCCTAACCAAGGGGGTTGTTAGCCGCGCCAGGTATGTGGACCAAACCCACCATGAGAGGTCTCTCCGTGGGTGCTACTTGGAGCAGGAGGACGCTTGGGTGCCAGGGGAGGCTATGGCCATAAATCCCTTACCTTCGGGTCCTGCACAAGAGGCCGATGTGACTCGGGATTGGATTTGGAGGCCTGCATACTAGTCTACGGGTGGAAACTTGGATTAGTAATCCCTGAGGATTGCTCGATTGCCTTCGGGCAGATTATGGATTGCCTCCGGGCAGATTCTGGATTGCCTTCGGGCGGATTATGGATTAGCCTAGGGGCTGGATTATATGATGTATTCCAAAGATAAATAAGATCAATTGTTGAAAAGAAATTTGATTGACACTATTTTTCTATGTCAAGTGCTAAGATTACGTGAAGGAACTGATGACTAATTGGATAATTAAGGAAGTTGTTTTATGCATGTCCAACTAAATGTGGTAGGTAATTAGACAACTAAAGCAATCTCGAGGAAAGTGCGGTGGATGTGGCCATGGGTCCGTCCTAGAGATGGGTGGTCCCGATTGGTCGGGAACTTTTCTCAAAGGAAATTGACAACAAGGAATGATGACTTAGAATCTAGGATTCTAAAGTCCCGATTTATGTTGTTTTAGGGGAACAGAATGGGACTATGCCTTACGGGTAGAGAGGTCGAGCTTTGCATCCCTCTCGTTTTGCATTCTCCTCGAACCAAGTGTAGCATGAATCCACTTCGACCTTGACATTTGTGCGTAAAGTAGTTCACCTGGGGTTCAACGCTAGCTGCCATTCTAGGAATTTGACCACTAGAAAAATTGTGATTTAGGTCAGTCCTAAGTGGGAACGGCCAGAATGCTTCCGCTTCATGGCAGACTCAAGAAGACCTAGATCGAAAACCCCGTGACATTCCGTGGGAGTGTTGGGCAGCACTTTCTGGACTCTCTGTTGAGATATCGAGCTCCACTCGTGATACGCCAGGGTGACCGTTGTATATTTATGTCACCGACTTGTCAGTTGCAGACGCGGTTGGTACACCGCCCATGAATAATAGCTACATGATAGCTATCCTTATCTACTCTAGTTCGTGGCTCAGTTAGTATGCCACCTTAGTTAGTTGAGTTTGGTTTGAGACCCATATATAGGGTTCTTCTATTTCTTTGTACTTGAGTTCTTTTGGCTTACACAACTAAGAAGAGGAAAACTGTTTTCAGCCTCCACCCTTGTGTGTCTTCCCCCATTGTGCAAGCAAGAAAGCTTCAAGCGAGACTCCTTCCTTCTCTCCCACAATCTTGACATGGTATCAGAGCCTTGTTCGTGGTAAGGAGCTCAAGAAAGCAAGCCAAGCTCGCGGTGGTCTGGTAAGAGGAGCAGTGTTGCTTTCATTTCCTGTTTTGGGAGCAGATCTCTGCAGGTAGCACAGCCAGAAATTGCAGGAGTGCATTGTCTCAGGTTGAGACGCCCTTCGCGGTGAAGCAAGAGGGCAGTATATGCTGCGGGAAAGGGCTTTAGCCCTTGGCGACCTTGTTTTTTTGATTTGAGGCCATTTCGGGGCCTGTTTTGCAGACGGAAGTTTTCTGCACGCACTCAAGAAAAGGCTCAGTTTTATGCTATGCAACCACTGTTCTACAGGTCGGTGAAAAGTTACTGTAGAAATTGCATCGTATGCTTGTGCGCAGAGACATTGGGAGTTTCAGAATCATCCTTGGTTCCTGTTTATGCAAAATCGTCACTAGGAAGTGACTGTGTGGTCAAATACCACTTTCGCCAGTTTTGCAGATTTGCCCTTGTGAGGGTGAAGCTGTGTTTTTTGCAGTGACAGAATTTCTTGCAGTATTCTGTAATGGCGTCTGATTCTCTTTCACAGATTGTCACTGAAAAGCTTGACAAGAACAACTTCCAGGCATGGAAGTTTAGAATGACGAATTTCCTTATGGGAAAAGGATATTGGGAATTTGTTGCAGGAAATGAAGAAGAACCAGTTCTTCCTGATGTTCCCAATCAACAACAAATGCAGGCATTTAAAACATGGCATGAGAGAGCCAGGAAAGTTATGTATTGGCTGTCTATCAGTATTTCAGACTCTATGATTGTGCATATTCAGGATGCAAGTACGCCAAAGGAGGCATGGGATACTTTGTCAAAAATGTATAGCACAAATACGCAAGCCAGGAAAATGCAGCTCAAGCAAGAGTTGCATAATGTGCAAAGAGAAAGTATGAGCATCAACGACTACCACATGAAGGTGAAGAAGATTGCAGATGCACTTGCTTCCATTGGGTCGCCAGTGGAAGATGATGATTTAGTTTCCGTGACCTTGAATGGTCTAGGAAAGGATTATGCACAGTTTCGGACATCCATTTCAGTTCGTGAAAGATTTCCTGATTTTGAGGAGTTGATTGCTCTTCTAATTTCTGAGGAGCAGAGAAATGGTGGTGCATCTTCTTCAGGAGGAACTTCAAAAGAAGCTGTCTTCTACTCAAATGCTGGAAGAGGTAGAGGCAGAGGTAGAGGAGGCCGATTTGGAGGCCGTGGTAGAAATCAGAATATGCAGCAAACTCAAGAAAACCAGTCCTATGGAGGAGGACGTGGTAACTCTAGAGGCAGGGGGAGCCAAAGAGGTCGTGGTGGATGGCAAAGAGGCCAAAATGCAAACAGTAATGTTGAATGCTACTACTGTGGTAAAATGGGTCATATGGCTAAAGACTGCTATAAAAAGCAGAATGACATCATGAATGGAAAACTGCAACAAGGGAATTATGCATCTTCTAGCAGACAGGGTGATGACAGAAATGAGCATTTGTTCATGGTGCAGCACATGAACAATTCTGTGACAAGTGCAGAAGAAAGCAATGATGTATGGTATGTTGACTCAGGTGCATCAAACCACATGACAGGTCATGCAGAATGGATGGAGGATGCAAGGAAAATGGAAAAACCAGGATTTGTGGAGACTGGTGATGATACTGCACATCCTATTGTGCAGATTGGAAAAATTCCCTTGTCTATGCAGGATGGGAAAAAGAAATACCTGTCCGATGTATTTCATGTCCCGAATATCACCAAGAATCTGGTTTCTGTCGGTCAAATGGTTGAGCAGGGCTTGCAGGTCAGATTTAATCCTCATGGATGTTTTGTTGAGGATATGAAAAATAAAGGTCGCTTGATAGCAAAAGGAAAGAAGAAGGGAAGAATGTTTACGTTGGATGCAGACATGTCTGAATTGAGTGCAGCAATGTTTGCACATGGGACCGGTGTAGTTGCAGATATTGATATCTGGCATAAACGCATTGGTCATGTTAATGTGCAGCGACTTAAATCAATGCAGGCCCAAAATATTGTTGCAGGATTGCCAAAATTCAAGGTTACAGAAATGCATAAGGTATGTGAAGCCTGTCAGTTTGGAAAACAGGCAAGGAAACCATTTCCTAGACATGTTCAAGAGAGTGAGAAGCCATTGGAATTAATCCACTCTGATGTGTGGACTACTAAAGCTGCATCTCTTGGAGGCTGTCATTATTTTGTTACTTTTATTGATGACTATAGCAGAAAAGTTTGGGTGTATTTTATGAAAAAGAAAAGTGAAGTTTCTGGGCATTTCAAAACCCTTAAAGCTATGGCTGAAAAAGAAACAGGTCTGCAAATAAAATGCCTGAGGTCAGATGGAGGGGGAGAGTACCTCTCAAATGAGTTTGCAAAGTTCTTGCAGGAGCATGGCATAAAGCAGCAATATTCATGCAGTTATACCCCACAACAAAATGGAATTGCAGAAAGGAAAAACAGGCATATTGGAGAGGTATCTCGTGCCATGCTCAATGAAAAAGACTTGCCAGATTTTTATTGGGCTGAAGCAGTTGCTACAGCAGTCTACATAATGAACAGGACTCCCACTGCAGCAATACATGGAATGACTCCAGAGGAGAGGTATACTGGTAGGAAACCAGATATTTCTCATTTGAAAATTTTTGGTTGCATTGCCTATGTACATGTGCCAGATGAGCTGAGATCCAAGTTGGATCCAAAAGCTGAGAAGTGCATCTTTATTGGTTACTCTCTGCAGCAAAAAGGGTATAGATGCTATAACCCTTCTACTCGTAAGTTTACAGTGAGCAGAGATGTTGTTTTTGATGAGATGAGTAGCTGGTATAAACCAGTAAATGTGATTGATGATGTAGATGCACAAAATGGTAATGCTGCACAGAATTCACAGCAGCAGTCACAAAATATTAGTGGACCTGGAGCGTCCTCTAGCAGTGGTTCACATTCTTCGCGATGGACAGGCAGATTGAGATCAGGAGAATCTTCTCAAAGTAATGCAGATAGTGGTATGCAGGTATCACGAAAAGGAAAAGAGAAGGTTGATCAGCCCATGTTTGATGTGAATGCAGGTCACTCTTATGTGGATGGTGAATCCAGTGGCTCAGAACAGAGCATTGATGATGAGTTGGGTATTCCTTCTATTGTTACACCTGGAGTAAGGAAGACCAGGGATGTTTTGAGAGCACCTGGGAGTGAACCCACTTTGCGCAGGTCTACCAGAGTTAGGTATCCTGTGGATAGGCTGAAATATGATGGATTTACAGCCATTCACTATGCATATATGGTCAAAGTGATACAGGAACCAGAACCCACATCTTTTGAGCAAGCCATGGGAAAAGAAAAATGGGAGAAAGCCATGGATGAAGAAATGGATGCCTTGGAAGCAAATGCTACATGGGAGTTAGTACCTTTTCCTAAAGGTAAGAATGCAATTGGCTGTAAGTGGGTTTATAAGGTGAAGCACAATGCAGATGGTTCTGTGAACAGATACAAGGCAAGATTAGTAGTCAAGGGGTATGCACAAACATATGGCATTGACTATGAAGAAACATTCAGTCCAGTTGCAAGGATGGCAACTGTAAGAGCAGTCATTGCTATGGCTGCATCAAAGGGATGGTCTTTACATCAGATGGATGTAAAGAATGCCTTCTTGCATGGTGATTTGCAAGAAGAGGTCTATATGGAGCAGCCACCAGGTTATGTGCATGCTGTTCATCGTGAGTTTGTTTGCAGGTTGAAGAAAGCCTTGTATGGCTTGAAGCAAGCACCTAGAGCATGGTCTGACAAGATAGGACAGTATCTTGTCACTATTGGCTTTCAGATTTCCAAGGCAGATTTCTCACTTTATGTGAGAAAAACAGAGAAAGGTATTATGCTACTTGTCATTTATGTTGATGATTTGATTATGACAGGTGACAGTGATGAAGATATCCTTCATGTGAAAATGCTATTGAAGCAGAAGTTTGAGATGAAGGATTTGGGAGAGCTGCGTTATTTCTTGGGCATTGAGGTGATTAGATCACCAAGTGGGATACAGCTCTTGCAGAGGCAGTATGGATTGGACATGCTGTCCAAATATGGGATGACAGGCTGTAAGCCTATTTCAGTTCCTTTGGAGCAAAATGTGAAGCTGAGCACAGATGCAGGTGAGCTTCTAGAAGACCCTACTATGTACAGACGCATAGTAGGAAGTTTGATTTATATGACTATTACCAGGCCAGATTTGAGCTATGCTGTTGGATTGGTAAGTCAGTTTATGCAGGCTCCAAGGAAACCACATTTGGATGCGGCTAGACGCATACTTAGGTATGTGAAGTCCACATTGCAGTATGGACTATTTTATGAGACTGGGATTCAGATACAGTTGCATGGATACACTGATGCTGATTGGGCTGGTAGTATTTCTGATAGACGATCTACCAGTGGATATGTATTCTCTTTTGGGAGTGCTGCAGTCACTTGGAGCAGCAAGAAACAGCCTACAGTTGCCTTATCGAGCACAGAGGCTGAGTACAGGGGTGCAGCAATGGCTGCATGTGAGGTAGCTTGGTTGCATAAGCTACTTTATGATATGCATCAGTCTACAGATGGGCCAGTTGTCATTCATTGTGACAACATGAGTAGTATACACTTGGCAAATAACCCAGTCTATCATGCTAGAACAAAGCACATTGAGGTGCATTATCACTATGTGCGAGAGAGGGTTTTACTAGGTCTTATTAATCTAGTTTATGTCAGCACAGAGGATCAGGTAGCTGACATATTCACGAAGGCATTGGGCGCAGAGAAGCTGCGCAAGTTCAGAGACCTGCTTGGTGTGCAGGAATTGGGATTGAGCTCGAGGGGGAGTGTTGAGATATCGAGCTCCACTCGTGATACGCCAGGGTGACCGTTGTATATTTATGTCACCGACTTGTCAGTTGCAGACGCGGTTGGTACACCGCCCATGAATAATAGCTACATGATAGCTATCCTTATCTACTCTAGTTCGTGGCTCAGTTAGTATGCCACCTTAGTTAGTTGAGTTTGGTTTGAGACCCATATATAGGGTTCTTCTATTTCTTTGTACTTGAGTTCTTTTGGCTTACACAACTAAGAAGAGGAAAACTATTTTCAGCCTCCACCCTTGTGTGTCTTCCCCCATTGTGCAAGCAAGAAAGCTTCAAGCGAGACTCCTTCCTTCTCTCCCACAATCTTGACACTCTCTTCGCGATGGGCTGCTAAGACGTGTCCTACGAGAGAACATTCAGACACGTTACAATATCATTCCCCTATTTTATAGAGGTTTGCCTGTAAGTTGCATGGCTACAGTACTGGATACTAGACATCAGGATCTGATGGATATGATAGTTTGAGCTGTAGTATCTCCACTATCCAATGGACCAACATTCTTCGAACTGCACATCCTAATTATGTCATCTCAGGTGATGATCCTTATCTTCGTGATCTACTACTTCTCCATATCCGTACTTCTAGTTTGAACATGATGGCTACTTAAGCCCATCTTGCTATACAATATAGAATGGGTTTTAGAGCTATGTCTTTAGCCATACCTAGAGTTTTAGATGGTTTGAATGGTGATCAAGATAAGGGCCAAACTGTTATAATGAAAGTTGATGAAGCAACTAAAAGGTTTTTGCTGGAATGTATTAATTGGTTTGAGATTTAATTTCCAATTGAATGGCAGTTAGATATTTCCTCCATTCAGAAGAAGGAGCTTCTTCCTCGCTCCAAAGCAGATTTCTGTAAGAAACATCAAGGGTAAAACTTTGATGCTCCTCATTGGAGATGTTGAACCTATCAAAGAACATAACACTGATGTTGCTTCTTTGATCAAGCCTACTCTAAGAATATCCCCTTCACAACGGGCTAACTCCTTAAAGTTCTTGACACATCAATGTTCACATTTCCAATTCACAAATGTTGTGTGTGCTCATTGTAAAATGTTGATTGAAAAGGATGTTGTGCATATAGTAAATGCTGTCACTTAATTCGACTATGAAGGACATGTCTATAAAGCTGCACCTTATCTTCATCCTCAAGATGATGTAAACTGGTCCAGAGCTACAGACTACCAACTGGACACATCTTGCATTAACTAGCTTAATGGAAAGAATTGATAAGCTTGTGTTAATCTGTGAAACATTGCAAGATATATTACAAAAGGTTCCAAGGAAATTGGATAATGTAAATCCCTCTCCTACTCACATTACTCTTGCTATTATTTCGACTACCCTATCAAGTACTAATGTTTCTTGTTTCATGACACCTCTTGATATTACCTAGGATGTGTTCTTTGAGAAACGTCTCAAAAAATAATGGGATCCTCTCTTCAATTCCTCACAATCTGGTTCTCTTAATGTGCATATTGTACTTCCTACAAACAAAGGTAAAGCCCATATGCAAGAAAATGATGATGTAGATGTAGAGACTCTATTGTCACAGATTCAACAGATCTATATACCTCTCTTGGCTTTTGACCAAGATCAAGTTGTCCCTACCCATTCTATTGAAATTGGTCCTTCAACTTCTTGAAGGCTTGTACATTATGAATCTATTGGATATTCTTCTAGGGTACCTCTCTCTGATTAGTTTACAAAATCGACTGACTAGGCATTGCATGAACTTTTAGATCAAATGTATTCTACTAAATGGTTGTTCAAGGTAGGGTAAGGGCATAACCTAGGGGTCTATTAAGTAGTCTTTAAGTGTAGTTTTGAGCCTTTGTAATTGTTGAGATGTAAAAAGTCATGAGTATACTATGTTTTTGAGAAGTTAGAAGGAGAAGTCGTGAGATCTATCCTATTTGTTCACGTCATGAAAACAAATGAGCCTTTAAATGATGTTGTGATTATGAAGGAACAGAACAGATTTCTTTGCCTGTGTTTCTCTCTGTATTCAACATTGTAATCTATTTTGCTTTTTGACTCCTAACAATGGTATGATGATGAAGCTGAAGCTAAGCCACAGGAACTCCTTCTTCAAGCTCAACAACAGAAGGCAGATGCTCTACCTAGAGCAATATCTGGATCCCGAAAGAGCTGAAATGGATGATGTTCAGTACTATATTAACAACAAAATGGATTCCAAAATTATGGGTGAGTCTATGGAATTCAGAGCTACAGAAAGCTTGCCTGCATGGTACTATATAGATGCCAATGCATACAATTATTGCATCTACACTATCTCCTCCTCGAATGAAGATGGTGATAGTATCATAGATGATGATGTGGAGGATGATTCCTTCCAATCCTTCAATCCCCATTGAGGAAATCATAATGAAGCCCTTAATGCTCATACTTCCTCCTCGAAATCTTCCAAAGACTCAGATAAAAAGCTTTACAAAATCTGTGTTTCAGAGAAAGTTAGAAACTTTTCTATTTGGCCAATAGATGTAAGACACCTGAGGAAATTAATCTTTTGATCTACGTGATGTATGCATATGTAGGACAAAAGTTATTGGATAAGCTCAATCCTAACCATGTGGATGTGCTCAATGCCATGACACATGGATTTGTAGGTGGTCTAAGACAGTGGTGGATGTCTACACATCCCTAGATACAACTAGCCATTGCTCAACAATTGGATCCAATTAGTTTATTTTTTTCGTTATTACTTAGTGAACTTCTTGGAAACAAGTTAGATGAAGTTGTAGAGGTCGGTGAGGCTTTCTTCAAAGCAAAATTATGTAAACATAGTAAGAAATTCTATAAATATTTTGGTTGTGATGATAAATACAGTTGTTCCCCATGGAACAACTCTTCTTAGAAATCCTCTTCAAGAGCTCCCTATATATCTCATCACATATCTTCCAAATCACATCGACATCGTCGTTAGAGTAGATATTTTAATCAGTCCAAATTTGAATCAAATGATTGAGCCAAAAACAACAAGTATAAAAGCTCTCAATCTCACAAAAACAAAAAGGTTTTCAAATGCTACATATGTGGAAGAACAAATCACTTGGCTAAAAAATGTCCACAAAAAGACAAAGAAAATACCAAAACAACCAAGAAGAATGATAAACCCAAAGTGGCCAATTGGCACCATTATTTATCAGACTCTTCTACTTCTTCCATTTCTTCCTCAAGCTACTCTGAGGATTCTTATGATTCTGCTAATGATACTGAATCCTCTTATGATGACACTAAATCTACTCTATCTCATAATTCTAGTAGTAACACCATATTGGGGAATATGGGAAATTCCCAAAAGTTTCGAACACGTGGTTAAATCTTTGGATTTGTCATAACTTGAACACTATAACTCCAAATCGAGCGCATAGGTCACTAGATTCAATTTTTCAAACACTTTTCAATGATAGGTCACAGAATATGGTTTTGAGAAACTTATGGGCATGTTATTTGCGCACCACCTTTTTAGTATTTAAAAAATGGGAATTGGGAGATTCCCAAACTCACTAATATTGTGTTTAGTGCTTCATGCTAGGAATGGCATACCTTTGTTTCGTGTGATGATGATTTGACTTTAGATGATGAACAAGCTCATCATATGTCATCCTTTTCCTCAAAAGGAAAAGAAAAGTTATTTTATTCTCCTTCCACATCTAAATCCCATCAATCTAAAAGACATGAGCACCGTAAAGGTTCTTTGTTTGATGATGAAGATAAAACACTCAGTGCTTCTTCCTCTTCAGAAACAAAAACTTCTTATTCAAAAGACAAGAAGAATCAAAAGGAAAAATTAAAAGCTGAACTATTCTCCAATTCACATGACTTCCCGTGACATGGGACTCTCAGTAGAGATACTCTCAAGAAGGCTAATCTATTCATTCCTCACAAATTGGAAAAGATACATAAACCCAAGACTGTGCAACAATTTGTTGATGAACTTACAAAGACCGGTACTTTTGCTTCTGGTGAAGTCATTGAAATGATGAATGCGTTTCAAGCAATGCAGATACAATTCCAATGTTTGTGTAAAAGTTGAAAAAGTAAGTCAGAAAATAGAAACATATTTCTCAAGCCATAACTGAGGTATTGAGAGAACTCACAACTTCTTTTCATGTAGAGGTTTATCCCATCAACCCTATCTGGGTGACTTCTTCTAAACATTCTGTGCATGCTCATATTCTGAACCAACTTGAAGGTGGTGGACCTATCCCTATTGTAAATCTTAGACTCTGCTCATCTGGTAAATTCGAATTTTACCTTGATGTTCTTATTGATACTGGTTTGTGCTTGACTCTTGCTCCCTATGAGTTGTTTGATTCATCTCTCATCCAAGAGAGTAGCTCTATCACTGTGGATCTACCAAACAACAAGCAGCTGACTCTGACTAAAATAGTCAAAGCATTTCTCTATTTGGGTGAATTAAGATCCCTATTGAGATTTAGCTCATGCGCCATATGCACTATGATCTTTTGATTGGGGCTGGCATTCTCCAACTTCTTACTCCATATACCTTGTGGAAAGATCATATTGTGTTTTCCTACAAGGATCAAACCTCTCAAGTTTCCCTTTTGGAAAAATTTGGATGTAGTATTTATTCTCTTACTCCCTCTGCTCGAGAACAAAAATTACAACAGATTGAATCTTGGCTTCAACAGGAGATGGTGAAATATAAAAAAGAAACTCAAGAGATAACAACTAAGCTATGCCAATTTATGCATGATAACCCTTTAATGTTTCAAGAGAAACAACAAGGCTATGCTCTTGGACTCCCACTCAAAGAGAATGATGTTCCCTCTAAAGATATCCATAAAGATATGAAAGAGGAAGTTTTGGCTCTTTGCAAAGCAGAGATTGAAGACCTCCTCCAAAAGAAATTGATTGAACCAACCACTTCAGAATGGGAAAAAAGCATTTTATGTAAAAAAACCATTCTAAACAAAAATAGGTAAAAACAAAGGCTAGTAATTAACTACAAGCCCTTGAACAAATATCTCATTGGACATGGACATTCGATTCCTCTCAAAGACCTCTTAATCAAGAGGATTAAAACAACCAAATTGTTGAGTAAGTTCGACCTAAAATCTAACTTCGGGCAACTACCTATTAAGCCTACTGATTGGTACAAAATTGCCTTCTGTGTACCACATGGTCATTACCAATGGACTATTCTTCCCTTTGGTATTAAGACCCCTCCAACCTATTTCCAAGGTTGGACAGATATAGTGTTTTCAAAGTTTCCATTTTTCTTAGTATATATAGATTATATTTTATTATTTTTTGAAATATTAAAGGAACACTTAGATCATCTCATCTAGTTCATGCTTGTTTTTGAACAAGCAAGCATGGTGCTCTCCCCCTCAAAATCTAAAATTTTTGTAACAAATGTTAAGTTTTTAGGTCTGAATATCCATCATGAAAGGATGAAACTCCAAGAATATGTATTTAAAAATATATTAAAGTTTCCTTACCAACTCCCAAATGTAAAAATGACTCAACAACTCTTACGATGCTTGAATTGGATAAATTCCTCTACACCCAACCTAGCTTTATATACTTAAGATCTCTACCCGCTACTACAAAAAAACCACTTTATTTGGAAAGATCTACGTACTATTACAGTGCAGCAAATCAAGGCTATTATTCATAAACTACCACCTCTCCAATTACCCTGTGGACATCCCTTAGTAATTTATACTGATGCCTCTGATCTTGGTTAGGGTGCTATCCTCTGTGAACATGCTTCTCCATCCACTCTACCAACCCACATTCAACACCTACAAATTTTCCACTATGCATCATGAGCCTTCTTGACTACCCAAAAGAATTATCTGTCATATAAAAGAGAAATATTTGTGTGTGTGTGTGCGTGTGTGTGTGTAGTGAGAGAGAGAGAAAGAGAGAGAGACAAACAAACAGACATAGTGTGTGTGTGTGTGTGTATGTGTGAAATGTTTATATCACTCTTCTTCCCCTTACTAACCTATTTTTGTAATGTCCCACTGTGCACCACCACTGTGGAGGAACAAACCCCCCCTAATTTTTAAAAGAAAATAATTCAAAAAGAAAAATATAATCGCCCCCTATCGTCGTCAACATGTGGCGGGGGGAGGAAGTGGAAGATGACATCAGTAGGAGCGGACATCGCGATGAGGTCGAATGTGATGATGCAACAGAGCTTACGAGGATTAGACGATCGTTACAAGGAAGGAGGGGTAGACTACATGGCAACATGCCAAATTGGCTACCGAGATGGAGGACAAGATGAGGGACTCCATTACCCCCCAACTATAATTTTCTCCCCAATTATAAACCCCCCTCCCTCTATATAGCCCCCCCTTAAGCAAACGATAAAGATACCACCTCCTTATCTCTTGTTGCCACCGCTAAGAGAAAGGAAGGGAGGAGAGAGAGGGAGGAAGAGAAAGAGGAGAAGAAGAAGAGAAGAGGGAGAAGAAGAAAGAGGGAGGGAGAGAGGAGAAGAAGAAGAGAAGAAGAAGAAGAAGAAGAGAAGGAGATAGGGAGAGGAAGAGAGAGGGAGAATAAGAGAGAGAAGAGAGAGAAGAGGAGGAAAAGAGATAGAGAAGAGAAGGGGAGAAGAGTGAGAGAAGGAGAAGGAGAGAAGAAAAGAAGAAGAAGGGAGGAAGAGAGAGAAGAGGGAGAGAAGAGAGAAGGGAAGAAGAAGAAGGAGAAGGAGAAGAAGAAGGGTAACACTTGACTATCATCATCACCTTACCCTCTTGATATCATATCCGAAATTTTTGGCTAGTTACTTACCATGGCTCCCAAGCATCGCGAAGGAGTGAAGACCGTGGGAGCTACCATAGTTGCCCAATGAACAAGTACAGATGGAATTCATGGTGCAAATGGAGCCGTTGGAATTGCAGCCATTAATGGAGTACCAGGTATAGCCAACGCAAGAACTAGCACAACTCCAGACCCCATCTCGTGGAACTAGGTTCTCCTTGGCCGAGGGAAGAACTATTGATTTCATTCCCCCACATGAAATGATAAGGTTTTCATAATATATCACACAAAATGATAGACTTTCACTTAGTTTAGTGCATGATTCGATAACTTTAATTCGTGGTTTACTTCTGTGATTAAAATAAATACATGAAATGTTAGCTTCCATTCATAGGATGCAACTGTACAAAAGCATAGAGGACTTGTCATCTATCTTGAATTCCATGCGGAAGATAGGTCTTGATCTTGCATACCATGAATAGGTTGTCTTAACCTATGATAGCCAATTGTTATGCTTGGAGACCGCATGAAATATTAGGGGAAAATTGCATTTAGAATACTAACAGGTTCTTAGACTTTCATGGATCGCTTACAAGGAAATACTTTTTTTTTGCATTATATGATTATCTTTTACCTATGTTAGAGCATAGAGGTGATAAGTGAATTGAGTTTAAACTTTAATTACATACTCAAGTCCCATGAGACCCCACACTTTAGGAACAAGTACTCATTGCCAGGTATGAAGAGAGTTAAAGATTGTTTAGGCTGTACTAATAAATTAAACGCACAATGTGCATGCAAGATAAGTTTGATTAGAAATTTTTGCATAGCATCGCACTAAGAGAGGATATAAAGAATGTATGACAAGTCATGAAATATATTTAATGTGCTTTAAACATTACCAAGTATGTTCAAAGATGTGCAAGAAAATCAAGGACTCACAACGTGGAACCCTAGAGAAAATCCCAAGGGAAGGAGGGATTCAAAAGAAGTTGAGTGATTAAACACACGTGCTCGTGAGTTGTTTTTAAGGATCTTGTCTTAGATGATTGGAAGTGGATATCCTCAGGCTTAAGCTAGGCTAGTAAGCTAACTCTAAATGGAATGTTGATCAAGGATTATGCTTGGTTGTTTCGAAAAGGATATTTCTAAGTGAATTGACTGGTTGCCTTGGTAAGAGGAGATCCCTACTAAGGACAAGTTGTTTATAAGCAAAATGATTGCTTGATGTAGAAAATGATATTTTCTTGATTGGAAATGAAAGGGATGTTTTCCTTAGTTATTGTTTGTAAGCTGGGTGCTTCAGCTATGATTGATTCCTTAAAGGAATAATTAAGGAAGGATGGCGCTCGCTAGCCCCTGTGAGCTGCCAAACCCTAACCAAGGGGGTTATGAATCTGCGCCGGGAATGTGGACCAAACTCGCCACGAGAGGTCTCTCCGTGGGAATTACTTAGAGTAGGAGGATGCTTGGGTGCCAGTGGGGGCTCTGGCCGTAAATGCAAATGCCTCCAGGCCCTATACAAGTGTTCTACGTGACTCGAGATGGGATCTTGAGGCCTTGATACTAGTTACAAGGCGGAACCTTGGGAGGATAAACCTTCGGGTTTTATTGCCGAGAAACGGAAGGATTTTTCTGCGGAGGCAGAAAAAAGGAACACTTAATTCTCCTATATGGGCAAGAGACAAACATTAATCTTAAGATAAATTAAGAAAGTCTTTGATCTTGTTTTATCTTGTCTTTGTGTTAGTGTCCCAAGTTATGTAAAGGAACTTGTGACTAATGGGTTAATTAAGGAAGCTACTTTTATATGTCAAACATAACGTGGTAGGTAATTAGATAACTAAAACAACCCTCGAGGGAAGCGTGGTGGATGTGACCAATGGGTTTATCCTACGGAAGGGTGGTCTCGGTTAGCCGAGAACTTTCCTCAAAAGGAAATATTAGCGAGGAATGTTAGGGAAGGTTGTACGATGACCTTAGACAATGTTGGTTAGAACCCTGATCCATACCGTTTTAGGGGACCGGAATGGGACTATGCCCTACGGGCAGAGAGGTCGAGCGATGCATCCCTCTCATTTGCCATTCTCTTTAAACCAAGTGCGGTATGAGTTTACTTGCGTCCAGTTGTATATACGCAAAGTGGAGCGATTGAAGACCGAAGCTAGAAGGTTGTTAGGAAGACTCGACTGCTAGGAACCCGAATCCTAGTGGGAACGATCGGATAAGTTCCATTACGAGGCAAATTCGAGATACCCTAGTTGGCAAACCCCGTGTCATTCCTTGGGATTGTCGGGCGGCGTCTTCTAGATTGATCTCTCGATGGGCTGCTAAGACGTGTCTCGCGATTGAGGGGCGGGCATGTTACAGTTGGTATCAGAGGAAAACTTCTTAATAATGCATGATTGATTAATGTTCAGATCATAGGCATAACCTAAATAACCTAAGTGGTATGGCTTGACTGTCAGGAACCTTCTACACCTACGAATGCCGATATGCAAGAGAAGAAGTTCCTTCTCAAGAAAATTAGGCCACATGAGTTTGATGGCAAGGGAAGGAATGTTCAAGTGGATGTCGAGATCTCGATTGAGTCCATGCATGACTATTTTGAGGCAGCAGGAAGTGCACCTGCTAACCATGCCATGCTTGCCAAACGTAAACTTACACGTGAAGTAAGACTTTGGTGGAAACAATGGTGCAGAGACCAAGCAATCTCAGATGGGACAGTCGCTTGGAACAAGCTTAAGGAAGCCGTGTGAGGGAGGTATCTGCCACCTGTCTATCGCACACACAAGATGAACAAATTCAACGAATTAAAGCAGCTTGGGCTATCCCTTGATGCATACTATTCAAAATTCTTCTCTCTCTTAAAGTACGCACCACGAATGGATATGACGCAACAGGTGTCAAAGTTCTACCCTGGGTTGAATCCACCCATAAACACTCGATTGGAATCGATGCGCCCAACAGACTTGCAAGACCCGTTATCCAAGCAAGTCCAATCATCCAAGAGCTTAAATCAGGAAACTATGATGAAGATGACTCATCGGACCAAGGCAAAAGGTGCCACAAGTGCGGAGAGATAGGCCACATCCGTAAAAGATGTCCTAACCACCGATGTTTCCACTGCAATGTACCAAGACACATCCAAGCAGATTGTCCTGAGTTGGACCCTGAGAATCAGGAACATGCAGTCAAACAAAGCCGTCTAAACTCTGCTTTTAACGCACATTATGAATTACATGATGATGAAGACTTGGAGCCTGTTGTAACCCTTGAGGATGACTAGATATCCTAAGAAGATCCTCTTGAGATAATAAGTCTTGTACTTGGAATAAATCCAATTGAATCCTATGAATTGTGACAAGTTGTTATTTTGATAATTTGAGTAATCAGAGTAGCGCAGCGGAAGCGTGATGGGCCCTAACCCACAGGCTCTAAGGCCCAGTAATGCTTGTCTCCCCCAGGTCTTTTCGAGATGAGGACATCTCGATTCCTCTAAGGGGGAGAGAATGTAATGTCCCGCTATGGGCCGGCACCATGGAGGAACAAACCCCCCCTAATTTTTAAAAGAAAATATTTCAAAAGAAAAATTTAATCGCCCCCTGTCGTCGCGCCGACATGTGGTGGAGGGAGGAAGTGGAAGATGACGGCAGTAGGAGGGGACATCGCGATGAGGTCGAATGTGATGATGCAGCAGCTGACGAGGATTAGACGATCGTAACGAGGAAGGAGGGGTAGAGTGCATGGCGACATACCAAAATTGGCTACCGAGATAGAGGGCAAGGAGAGGGACTCCATTACCCCCCAACTATCGTTTTCTCCCCAATTATAAACCCCCTTCCCTCTATATAGCCCCCCCCCCTTAAGCAAACAATAAAGATACCACCTCCTTATCTCTTGTTGTCAACCTCCGCTGAGAGAAAGGAAGGGAGGAGAGAGAGGGAGGAAGAGAAAGAGGAGATGAAGAAGAGAAGAGGGAGAAGAAGAAAGAGGGAGCGAGAGAGGAGAAGAAAAAGAGAAGAAGAAGAATAATAAGAATAAGAAGAGAAGCAGATAGGGAGAGGAAGAAAGAGGGAGAATAAGAGAGAGAAGAGAGAGAAGAGGAGGAAAAGAGATAGAGAAGAGAAGGGGAGAAGAGTGAGAGAAGGAGAAGGAGAGAAGAAAAGAAGAAGAAGGGAGGAAGAGAGAGAGGAGGGGGAGAAGAGAGAAGGCAAGAAGAAGAAGGAGAAGGAAGAGAAGGAGAAGAAGAAGGGTGAGAGAGAAGAGAGAGATAAGGGACAGGGATAGACTTAGATTTTGCTATCCTCCCTCTTGACTATCATCATCACCTTACCCTCTTGATATCATATCCGAAATTTTTTGCTAGTTACTTACCATGGCTCCCAAGCGTGGCGAAGGAGTGAAGATCGTGAGAGCTACCATAGTTGCCCAAGGTACAAGTACTGATGGAATTGATGGTGGAAATGGAGCCGTTGGAATTGCAGCCAATAATGGAGCACCGGGTATAGCCAACGCAAGAATTGGCACAATTCCAGATCCAATCTCACGGAACCAGATTCTCCTTGGCCGAGGGAAGAACTATTGATTTCCTTCTGCCACATGAAATGATAAGGTTTTCATAATATATCACATAAAATGATAGACTTTCACTTAGTTTAGTGCATGATTTATTAACTTTAATTCATGGTTTACTTTCATGATTAAAATAAATACATGAAATGTTAGCTTCCATTCATAGGATGCAATTGCACAGAAGCATAGAGGACTTGTCATCTATCTTGCATTCCACGCGGAAGATAGGTCTTGATCTTGCATACCACGAATAAGTTGTCTTCACCTATGATAGCCAATGTTTATGTTTGGAGACCGCATGAAATATTAGGGTAAAATTGCATTTAGAAAACTAGCAGGTTCTTAGACTTTCATGGATCGCTTACAAGTTTTTTTTTTTTTGCATTATATGATTATCTTTTACCTATGTTAGAGCATAAAGGTGATAAGTGAATTGAGTTTAAACTTTTATATACTCAAGTCACATGAGACCCCGCACTTTAGGAACAAGTACTCATTGCTAGATATGAAGAGAGTTAAAGATTGTTTAGGATGTACTAATATATTAAACGCACCATGTGCATGCAAGATAAGTTTGATTAGAGAATTCCGCATAGCATCGTACTAAGAGAGGATAGAAAGAATATATGACAAGTCATGCAATATATTTAATCATGTGCTTTAAACATTACTAAGTATGTTAAAAGACGTGCAAGAAAATCAAGGATTCACAACTTGGAACCCTAGAGAAAAACCCAAGGGAAAGAGGGATTCAAAAGAAGTTGAGTGATTAAACACACATGCTTGTGAGTTGTTTTTAAGGATCTTGTCTTAGATTATTGGAAGTGGATATCCTCCAGGCTTAAGCTAGGCTAGTAAGCTGACTCTAAATGGAACGTTGATCAAGGATTATGCTTGGTTGTTTTGAAAAGGATATTTCTAAGTGAATTGACTGGTTGCCTTGGTAAGAGGAGATCCCTACTAAGGACAAGTGGTTTATAAGCAAAATGATTGCTTGATGTAGAAAATGATATTTTCTTGATTGGAAATTAAAGGGATGTTTTCCTTAGTTATTGTTTGTAAGCTGGGTGCTTCAGCTATGATTGATTCCTTATAGGAATAATTAAGAAAATATGGCACTAGCTACCCCCCGTGAGCTACCAAACCCTAACCAAGGGGGTTATGAATCCGCGTCGGGAATGTTGACCGAACCCGTTGCGAGAGGTATCTCCGTGGAAATTACTTGGAGTAGGAGGACACTTGGGTGCCAGTGGGGGCTCTGGCCATAAATCCCAATGCCTTCGGGCCCTACATAAGTGTTCTACATGACTCGAGATGGGATCTCGAGGCCTTGATACTAGTTACAAGGCGGAATCTTGGGAGGATAAACCTTCGGTTTTTATTGCCGGGAAACGGAAGGATTTTTGTGCAAAGATAGAAAGGAACACTTAATTCTCCTGTATGGGTAGGAGACAAACATTAATCTTAAGATAAATTAAGAAAGTGTATGATCTTGTTTTATCTTGTCTTTGTGTTAGTGTCCCAAATTATGTAAAGGAACCTGTGACTAACGGGTTAATTATAAAGGAAGCTGCTTTTATGTGTCAAACATAACGTGGTAGGTAATTAGATAACTAAAATAACCCCCGAGGGAAGCGTGGTAGATGTGACCAATGGGTCTATCCTACAGAAGGGTGGTCTTGATTAGCCGAGAGCTTTTCTCAAAAGGAAATGTTAGCGAGGAATGTTAGGGAAGGTGGGACGATGACCTTAGACAATGTTGGTTAGAACCCTGATCCATATTTTTTTAGGGAATCGGAATGGGACTATGCCCTACCGGCAGAGAGGTCGAGTGATGTATCTCTGCAAGTGCGGTATGAGTCTGCTTGGGTCCAGTTGTATCTATGCAAAGTGGAGCGGCTGAAGACCGACGCTTAAAGGCTGTTAGGAAGACTCGACTGCTAGGAACCCGGACTTTAGGTCAATCCTAGTGGGAATGATTGGATAAGTTCCGTTGCGAGGCAGACTCGAGAGACCCTAGTTAGCAAACCCTGTGTCATTCCTTGGGAGTGTCGGGCAGTGTCTTCTAAATTGATCTCTCGATGGGCTGCTAAGACGTGACCCGCGATTGAGGGGTGGGCACATTACAATTTTTTTAATACATTAAAAAAAACTCTTCTTTTTCCACTTTCTTACTTCATCTAATCTTCTTCTGCCCTTCACAACATTGTAAGAGGGGTTTAGTTGAAAGGTTGTATCCACTGGGGATCAAAGATAGAATAAAATAGAGAATAGGAGATAGAAGAGAAGAAAAAGAATAGACAAGAGGTACACAAGATAAAGAAAAAGCACAACGAATCAAAACACTATGTATTGATAGAACCTAAGCAGTTAAACAAATTTATTGTTTGGCACTACTCAGAAGCAATCTCTAAGTGTTAGATCTCCTGGAGTTTCCCTGTGGACCTAAAATGTGAATCAAACACCAACTTCTTCTCTACTGCTTAGACCACAAATCCAATGGTTCTCTTGGCTCCGAAAGGGGGATAAAACTACAAGACACTTGCTCAAAATTTTTTCAGGTTAACTCCTTCTCCTGGTTCAAGTGTTGTTTGCTGCTTGTAAACCGTGATCGCGGCGGGCGGTAGGATTTTGGAAGGCCTTCTTTTTGCATGAGAGCTCCCAAACTAGTTGAAAAAGTAACTTTCTTTTGCATGTCACCCTATTCTAGAACTTTTCTATAGATTTTTAAGATATTTACAAAAAAAAAATCCAAAAAATCAAAAATAAGCTAAACTTGTTTAAAAATACCGTATTTTGAAACTAACCATACTATGGACAGTAACACTAATTACTAATATGGCATTCACTCTCTAGATCAATAAGAGAGCTAGATGATGATGCATTCCGTGTTTTTTTACATTTTTCCATGTAGCGACATGACATCCTTCCCCTCTAAACTTGCACATCCTCCGCAATATATGCCACTGATGCACCACTTGGGTTAGAGACCCATAGCATCAACTTGTCGCATATCATGCATTTAAGAATGTATCCCTTGGATCATAGATCAAAATACTCAATATTTGTATAACTCTTGAACAAAACCTAGTATCCCCTCTAGGGTCATAAGGCCTTGGGTGCGCATCATATACTAGAGGTTGTTCAATCTTCATATGCAGGCTATCAATGCACCCATCAACAAATACATAGCAACATGCCTGCTCTTTCGAAGTCGAGTGCATAGAAATCTTATTGACAATTGTGTACCACATCAAACATAAACTGAGCCTCACTTACATCCTACACATTCTCACCATCACCAAAAATAGTAAAGCATTCTATATCTTGAAGCATCGTTGAATAGCCTATCAAGGCCTCTAACAAAGCATCTAAAACGTTTTCTAGGTATGAAGCATTACATCTAAAGGCATATCCTTGAGCTCATGAATTGTCTCATAATTTATAACTTTATCCTGCAAATCATGTACATCCAACAAGTTGTCAATCTCTCTTTGAGTCCTTGCATCAAGTAAAACATGATCTTCATAAACCTCTTCAAATGCATTAAGAAAATCTATAGATGTAATGGTTGAGTCTTCCACTATAGGATCTTCCAAGGCATTTGTGGTAGTCTCAATATTAGACTGTAACTTATATCCCAGTTGTTTGCCTTCTTGCTTGCTATCCTATTTCTGCTTGTGTAAACATGAGGTGACTAATTTGTAACTTTAGGAGGATCCACACTTCTTCTTATCACTCTCTTAGATATCCCTAGATTATCTTCATCTCTCTTCCATTTCTTTTCCACAAATACATCCATGTTTTGCCCTTTTGTTGAATATGCATCCACTGAATATGCATCTATGAAAGATTCTCATAAATGATAACTTTATCCTGCAAATCATGTGCATCCAACAAGTTACCAATCTCTCTTTGAGTCCTTGCATCAAGTAAAACATGATCCTCATAAACCTCTTCAAATGCATTAAGAAAATCTATAGATGCAATGGTTGAGTCTTCCACTATAGGATCTTCCAAGGCATCTGTGGCAGTCTCAATATTAGACTGTAACTTATATCCCAGTTGTTTTCCTTCTTGCTTGCTATCCTATTTCTGCTTGTGTAAAACCTCTTCCATAACATGCTCATGAGGTGAGTAATTTGCAACTTTAGGAGGATCCACACTTCTTCTTGTCACTCTCTTAGATATCCCTAGATTATCTTCATCTCTCTTCCATTTCTCTTTCACAAGTACATTCCTGTTTTGCCCTTTTGTTGAATATGCATCCACTGAATATGCATCTACAGAAGATTCTTAATTAGTTATATCATGAATGTCTTACCATTCGTAAGACATTTCTCTATCAGTAACTTTCCTCTTTTCAGTTGCATCTCGGGCGGGGGGGGGGGGGGGGGGGGGGGGGGTCACTCATAAATATATGTATACATAACGTGAGTTCAAAATAAGGAGTTTTTATAATACCATTTTTATAGATTTTTTACATACAAAAGGGTGTCATATAAAGGGTTTACTTACAACTTGAATAGAAAAGGGTTATGTTTAATTCAAAAAAAATTCACAGATTAGGATATTTATAAATAGGCCATGAATGCACGTTATATAGAGAATATATATATATAGTGAACCCCTTGAGAGTTGCATGCAAAGCACGTGTCCATATTACAGCCTTTCGGGCCATTACTTGGTCAAGCATTTCGGACCACAACCATTACTCGGCCAAGCATTCTATCCAATTGTAGACCAAAAGTAGAACCATATATAGTCCCTTAAGCATTTTGAACAACAAGTTTTCCAACAACTTTTGCATACCTCCCTTTCCAAAATTCAAAGTAAAAGGCCATCCTGTTTCTTGTGCATGGATCTTGCCATGTTTTCAAAAGATGAGCTATCATGCCAAGGCTTCCTTAGAAGTAGCACAATCCTTCCTTTCATGCTGCAAACTATCACACTAGATACATCTTTTCCTTGGTTTAGGGGTTGTTGCCCATCCCCTTTCCTCTTGTCCTTTCTCATCCAATTTTGTGACCTTCAATCGAAGATCCCGCATACCTTTGACCATTTCATCTAATACATCTTCCCTAACAATGGGAATAATAGGTGAAGCCATAGGGTTAGCCATAGAAGTGGGTGGCTTATTGGATACATCTACTATTTTGCCCGTACCAGTGGAAAAGCTAAATACATATAATCTTTCTCTTCTTCTATACTTTTTCACCAGTGCAGTAACAACTTTCTTAACATGCCTCCACTCTATTTTAAGCCATGTCTCTATAGTCTGATCCTCTAACAAATCATCAAGTTTCTCTTGAAGCTCAAGATCTGTTGCTTATAAAAATAATTGAATTTTTTGACTTGTAATATCTTGTTGTTATGCAAGATGTAACTATTCAAACTGACTTTTAAATTCTCTTAATAAATCTGTAACCACAAGACCCTTATTGGGTTGTAAAACCCACTATTCGAAAGTCTTGCAGGTAATGAAACTGGTGTCTTCAATGTAAAATTCCTCCTTGACTGTCTTCTTGAAATCTACCCAGTTGACATCTTGCATATACAATTCAATAACTTATGCTTTCAATTTATGTATAGTGACTCCTACAAAATATTGGCTCCATGCACGTTGAACTACCCCAAAGAACTGCATCTTTTGAGCATAGGTATACGAATATACATATACATTCCTGCCATTAAATAACTTCATCTCACGCTCAACTGCTTGTAGAGCATTTATCACAATAGTTTATGTTTGAGTAGAAGCCTACATCACTTGTTGTTGTTGTTGTATGTGCATAAGCATGTTTCTATTCTGCACTAGCTACTGCAAAACATCACTAGAAATTGTGCTTGAAGGTTTTCCATCTTGTCTTTCCTTTTAAGACCTTTTACATTGGGTTCACCAATGTCATGGTGGTTTTAGTCGAAAGGCTATATCCACCGAGGATGAGAGATAGAAGAAAGTAGAAAATAGGAGATAGAAGAGAAGAGAAAGAATAGACAAGGGATACACAAGATAAAGAAAAAGCACAATGAATCAAAGCACTATGTATTGATAGAACCTCAGATGATAAACAAATTTATTGTTTGGCACTACTCAAAAGCAATCTCCAAGCATTAGATCTCGTGGAGTTCCCTTATAGAATAAAAATGTGCATCAAATACTAACTTTTTCTCTGCTACTCAAATCACAAATCTAATGATTTTGTTGGCTCTGAAACAGGGGTTGCGCACCACGCAATTTCAAAAGCCCTTCTTTTTGCATGAGATCTCCCAAGCTAGTTGAAAAAGAAACTTGCTTTGTGCGTATGAGAGCTCAATTTTGGGACCCGTTTTTTAAGTGTTTGAGCCCATTCTTGAAGCAAAAAATGGTCGGGAGGCATCAAGGAGAAAATTTTCATAAAAATTTGAACGGTGTGGATCATCAAGCTAGAGTTTGTCTAACTTGATTTTGACACGAGGAATGCACCACAAGTCTCCATTTGTCGATCAAAGGTCATTTGACCCCCCATTTATTCCCCACAAGGTTTAACGCTCTAAAGTAGTTATGTGATTCGAGTGCTAGAAAGTTCACGACGGGGTCAAGGTTTATAGATTTCGACATCAGTGAGTCATCTACCTAGATGGATCACAATTTTGAGTCCATTTGCCCCTCCAAGCAGACCGAAAACCCTCGCCGAGCAGTGCGAAAGTGGTTTTTTCAATGTGGACATTTAATAAATGATATTAAATGAAATGTAGATTAAAAATATATGAAAATTATTGCTCGAGAAGAGGAGGGGGTGTTTTTTGCTTTGTGCCCCATTTTTGGATGAATTTGTGCCCCTTCAATACACCCCAATAGAGAGAGAGAGAGAGAGAGATGGAAGCCTGATCTATGATCAAGGAAATGAAAATTTGATTTCTTAGCCTTTCTCTCTTCTCTCTCCTCTCTCTTTTTGTTGCATATTCATATACTTGATTCTACGAGAAAAGGGGTTGGGTTTGATGAAAGATGTTGATGGAGTGATGGTGCTAGAGTGAAAAGGATCGTAGATCGGGTTATAGAAGAGCATCAACGGCCAAGAAAGAGCATCAGCGGCCTACCAACCTTGAAATATGAGTCTTAGAAAGTGTGTTTTTATGCGTAAGAGATCGTTCTATTTGTTTTATAATAGATTTTGGTTGAAATTGCTTGGAAATGATTGTCTTTGGTTATTAATACTATAATCTATTAAAGAACCTAAAGAAAATAAGAAAATTTAGTCACATAATATACATAAACCCGCAAAACCGGCAATTATGCGGTTTTTAAAAAAATGGTTAATTTTGGGGTTTTTGTGGTCATGTTGATGGGGTTCTTGTATAATAAAAAATAATATAAAATTAATTCTTAGCACACATGATCAATCCAAATAGAAAAATGAGAAAATATAGTATTTTATGCATAAATAAATAAAAATAGAAAAAAATAAGTTTTTTGCATTCAAAAAATAAGAAAAAATAAGATTTATGTATTGCATGTGTGACATGGCTAGAGCATGAGTGAAAAGCTTGAATTCAGCCTTGTCATTGTGTTAAAGTGAAGTCTTTGTCTCTTTTATAAAGAAAAACACATAAAAAATGCTTCCTACACTTATCAATGAATGCATAACCTAAGGAGTAGGGAAAATGAGGGTTTTTGAGGGTTTTGAAGGAGGGATATGTGAGATATCCTAAGCTATAGGTTTAGAGAATCAGTTTTCCTAGGGAGTATTTAGTGAGGAAAATATTTATATCTCTTGGAACGTTTGAAAACAAGAGTGGAGTTTGTGATGTATGTGCCATTTGTGTTAGCGATGCATTGAGGAGGCAATCCTCGAGGTGTAGGAGAGCCGTAGTGGGGTCACAACATTTAGTTGAGGGGTGCTTCCTTTGTCTACTCTTATGTGATTTTTTACATTGATATGTGTAGAGAGTCCCTCTAAGGAGTGTGGGGAAGGCTTAACTATTGGATTACAATCCACAACAAATGTAAAATACACGATAGAAGTTAGGGCAGTGTGTCCCTTAGATGCTCCTGGCCGTGAGACTGAGAGGTGTGTTATTTGAGTGTAGAGATGCCTAGCTAGTGCCTAAAGAGTCTGTGTTGGGCCATATTTGGGTCACGATAAGTGATGCATTTATTAGGAGCCGCTTATAAGTGGTAGTCCTTGAATCTTGGTTGTCTAGGGACCATTTCGCTAGTTTATGCCAAAGGACATTGAGATTGATCCATTGTTTATTCATAAACACCATTTAGTTGAGATCCAAAATCAAGAAAGAGCTAGGCGATGGGTCCAGTTCTTGAGGAGGTATTTCCCTCAACATAGTAGTCCAATATTCCTACGAGGGAGTGGATCTAGTAGTCATAGAGCCACAAGTAATCCATTGGGAGAAGGAAGCTCTAGTACTCCCCTTCCCTTAGTAGGTCAGCCTACATCAAGTGCAGGTGTAAACTCACCTTCACAAAATCTTATTGCAAATCCAATCATCATTATGGCAGAGCCTATCGCAATTCTTGCTAGAACGGTGTTGTGACGCTGTACGTCTACCACTGCAGACCTGAGGGCAGAATTTTTTGCCAAAATTTTCGACTCTTAAGTCAATGTCATTATGAGTTTATTTTTCGTTGTATGTTTCTTTTGTGTTTGCATTTGCATGACGCACGAGCATATATAGTTAGGCTAGGCATAATTTCTTCAATGCATTCATAATTTTTTGTGTGGGAGCATTGCTTGATTGATTGCATAGCATGGATTCTAATTGCAGACTGCATGAGTGTTTGGGCACGAAGTTTCATTACATGGCATAATCTTGCTAGGACAAATTGGATGAAAAATAGCTTCTTACTACAAAGAGAATGTATGTTTTTAAGAATCCATGGGTGTGTACTTCATAATGGAGTTTATGAAAGAAGGCATAATGAATAAGTGTGAATACACAAGGGATGGCTTAATCCAATGTGATGGCAATTCTTGTATGAGATATGGATGTTGTTGAAAGCACTCTCACTGAGATGAGAAGAAATATTCTATAATGCTCTACTTGGATTGCTATAAGTTGCAATGATGACATACATTGGGTGTTGTTGAATTATTCTTTCAATTGCATCTACATGTCCTTGACGAAGCTAAAAGATTTTTATCAAAGAAGAAGAAGAGGGAAAAACCTTGATGAGAAGAGGTTGAAAGACTTGATCAACTACCTCATCTCTTTGTGGACTGAGAAGACCACCGCAAAAGAGCTGTCGAACGATGAAGATGAAGAAGAGAATGGATAACTATTGGATCAAAGAGAACACTTTAAGTGTATGGAGATGGCTTTGAGTTTCGACTTTCAGTTTACCAGCTACCATTTCAATATTTACTTCAATAAGTTGATCTCATGGAATTGAAACAATTCACGTTTCTAGCATGGACCCAACAGAAGGCATTTGTGTCTTTTCTTTTGAACAAGTAAAGCCTTAAATTGTTACCATTCATCAGATGCATTAACACAAAGAAAGAGAGAGAAATCAATGGAATGTAAAATAATGGCAATTATTGTGGGCAATGATAGGTGGTATTTTGTTAATCACAAGGGCAGGTCGCTTGACAAGTAAATGGCACTTTTTTGGATCGTACGTAGGATGACGCAGCCCTGTACTTTAAAGCACACCATTAGCGATCAAAAGAAGCTTTTGTTGTTATGAAAAGAACGCGGCAAGACATCATCATTGATGTTAAAGATCAAAGCTTTTCTGAAAAGAAAAGCACCGTGCTTTGTATATTGAATTCGGATCGATGATATAAAGAGGAGGACGTCAAAAATATGTGTTAAGGAAAGTAGGGAACGAGAAGATTAATAACTTAAAAGCTATGATGCTTTCCTGGGAGCTTTGAGGGTGGCGCTGAATATATAAGGAGGGAGGGAGATGTGATGAAGGCGGCGGGGTGACAAAAGCTGCTGAACGAAGGATGGGAACGTGAGGACAAAGCTAAAGACTGATCGACCTACAGTCCAGCGGAAGGAGAAATCACACAAGAGGACAAAGGGAGCGAGAACGAAGAAGGTGACCGTGCAGGACGAAGGTGGAGGACGTTTGGAGCTGCTGAAGGTGACAAAAGTGATAAAGTGATGATCAAGGAACTCTTACGAAGATGAAGGAGGAGGAGTGTTGCAAAAACGGCAGACGAAGCTCAAGAGGGACTTCAGCAAGCATGGGACAAGAGTTTAAGTCGATCCTTAATAAGCTGCAAAAATTCAACGATTGTTGTGGTGTACATGACTAACTGAATCAGAAGAAAAAAGACTTGAGAACTGCGACAACAGAGCAGAAGTTGAAGGCGAAGCTGAAAGGGGAAAAATGACGATGAAGACCTCGTTGAGCTTTCAGTGGTGTTTGCATCCTGGGTAGCAATCTAATTTATTCTCCAGTTCTTTTTTTTTTGAAGTTTACGCAAACATCGGGAAAAGGAGAACGGAGAGCGTCGGCGATGGCTGCAACAACGATGATGACGTAACGGGTGTGCTCAGACAACGAGAAGAAGACCCGTTAGCTCTCCATATGACTTCTATTTCATTGCTAATTCAAATTGGAGGACGTCCCAGTGATTGACGCACCACCTTCTCTGACAACGCCTCCAGCATATTCACCTCTGACGAGTCTGACTTCACTTGATAAGAGAGTGAAGCTCCCTTTTACCTGCTCCATGCTAAAGAGAAGTTATGAAGTAAATTCTGAAAGACTGAGGATCCCCGAATGATTTGGTGCACATATTGAATCTCCACGTGGTTATAAGGCTAGCATGTACAGTCGCCGCCTTGAGTCATATCGAGCCACCTTCGACTTAATGTACTCCGTTACGAAACCATGGAAGCTGAAAGATGTTGTTAATATCATGCTTCAACTTCGTATGTGACAAATACTACGATGAGCAAGGGAGGATAAGTTCTGAATTACGACGCTAAGGGTGCCACCCCGCCGTTGTACTTTGAGGCAATTGCAATGATTTGAGGCTCTTCTTCTTTATGTTGGTTAAAGACTTGTCCTGAAGATAATTTGTCCCTTACACTTATGATTTTCACAAGATGGTTGCTTTTTTACTTCCGAGCTTTGGACAAGATTGATGTCTCAAGTCTCTATTAAATGATCTAGATTCTGGAGCTTTGTGAGCTTACTGCAATGTCACCTTTGAATGGATGTTATGTACCGGATTATGTCTGAAGGTTGAAGGCTTCTATTTGAGGTTAATACGATGTTCTTGACACCACATATGAGTTTTAAAGATAGATCTAACACAAATAGTTTAAGTCATATTGGCAAGGAAAAGGCCTTTCTCAACCTTTGGGACCTTAATACTTGAAAGTACCATATCTGCTCTATCAAAAATACTTCCCAATCACTTGTCCTTTTCATTGCGCATATTAAATCGTACAAATGATAATCCTAACTATTATTTTATCTTGACTTGAGTACTTTTGATCCATTATTCTCATCTCACTTAGCGTCCCTGCAACAAGTGACATTTATGAACCCCCCAGCCGTTGCACGATTTCCGTGCGACACCTGGTGAACCCGACATGAAAGTGTCGTTTCTAATTGTCGAGATGGGAGACTCTTCAAATACTCCACCCACTTCATCTTCGAGTGCTTCTTCCTTTTCGACCGATGAGATGAAGAATTTATTGCAAATTCTTTCTTGGGCTATTATGATGCAGAATCAACAGATGTAGTTATCTATGCAGCAATAGCAGTAGCTATATCAATAACTATTGGATCAACAATGAATGCTACATCAAGAGCAAGAGCATACACATGGATCAACCAAAGCAATTGAGAGTGTGGTAAGTGAACGTAAATTATTTGACGGCCGCAATGTCTCAGCTTATCTTAAAACTTTTGAAAGCCAGATGCGCTTCTTTGGAGTTCCTACCAACTGGAGCAACTATTTCTTATGGCTTGTCACACCTGTTTTGCGGGTTAGAGTAAGTGATTAATTTGTACAAGATTCAAACTGGAATGTCTTCAAAAAGATGCTCAAAGATGAATATTCTTTATAGGATTATGGTATTGCTATGCAAAAGACACTCAGATAATGGGTCTATCAGCCCAACAAAATCTTGTTGCTTCCAAGTTATTGTGCGAGTTTTAAAAAAATTACAACCAGTTAAATGAACTTGAGCAACTCTGCCATCATGTTCGCAATGATGGACACGCAGTGTCATGACATCTGCCCCCTCCAAACCTGCACATCCTCTATATAGGCTAGAGCTACCCATCCTCATCACCACCAAGCTCGATGATAAATGTGATCTCCTCATCTTTAGTAAAAACATCAGCAATATCTACATCTTCATCATCTCCTAGTTTAATTCCATCATAAATCTCATCATCCAACTCCTCAACTACATAGGCTACATCATCTCTTCTCTTGAATAATTCGATTCTCTTCCGTGCAATTAGAATCTACAAGGCCGTACCATCAAGCTTTACCAAGGAATATATAGCATTGTCATGGACATGTTGCACCAAATAAGGCCCAAAACACCAGCTTGAAGCCTTGTGGATAGCACTAAATTGATTGTCTAGACTCTTGTCAAAGACCAACACCCAATCTCCCTCCTCAATCTCTTTAGGTCTCAATCTATGTTTACTATCAAATCAATCTTTATTGCGAAGTTTGGCCTCTTTGAGATTTTGAACTACTTTGTCAATATCATTAGATCTTCTCTTCAACAACTGAGAAATACAAAGAGCCACAAAGAACCAAAAGATCCTCTCTAGTCATTTCTTCTTATGGCTATCATAAAGTACTCCAAGTAAGTGTACAAGTCTTTGTACGCATGGTTGCTTCTGCCCATACATCAACTCGGCTAGCATATAACCTATAGTCACACTACGAGTAGTGTGATGAGCCCATAAAGCATAGGCAACAACCTAAGCCACTCTCTAACTTGTCCACCTTCGAGGAAGTTACTATATATATATATATATATATATAATTTATATCACGTGTGTTCAAGGCCTATTTATAAATATTCATATCTGTGAATTTTTCATGAATAAAGCATAACCCTTTTCTATTCAATCTCTAAATAACCCCTTTATATTACACCCTTCTATATGTAAAAAATATACAAATTTGATATTTTAAAAATACATTATTTTGAACTCACATTTTCGGAGGGGTTTTTATCGCACTACAACAGAAACGAGGCATAGACGCGCATGTTAGACGCGCAAAGTCGGGCGCGTCTATCATAGCGTCTATAAGTGCGTGTAAACGTGCGTGTAGATAGACGCGAATTTTGTGTCTATATATCCGCGCAAATAGACGCTAATATAGACACGCCAGCAGATGCACAATTATTTAACCACCTAAAATTGGCAATTCACATAATTAAAAAATCAAAGTTAATAATTATTTAACCACCTCAAATTGATTTTTGCGCATGCACATGTGCGCATGATACAAACCATAGAATTAAGAATACACATTGAATCATTGAACTAAAAAAATAGAGTTAATAATTACTTTTTCATTGCTCTCTAATGAATGGCAGTTCCTCTAGTTGACAAGCCTGATATAAGTAATTAGCGGCAAGCGACAAAAACCTTACAATTAGTAGCAGACATTGCAATATGTATCTCGTAATTTCTCTATGTACTTGAAGATGATAAAAGATACTTCCTTTTTATTATGGAAAATTCAATTTAGCTTTAAACTTGACTATTAATTCTTGAGTATGCACGTGTGCGCATGATAAAAACTATAGAATTAGGAATACACATTGAATCAATAAGCAAATTAAGTATGCTACAGTGAATGATCCATCTCATCTTCAATGAGATCAGCCCTTGCTAAACTATCTACTTCTAGGTCTATGTTATCAAGAGGTAACGAAACAAATAATTCTATCCCACTATCAGATATGTTGCTATATTGCTCAATAACTTCATCAATATCATCGACAATCACATTATTGTCTTCTTCTACGTTTCCTTGAACATCCTCGTGAGGTTCATCTTGTACTATATCACGCATATCATCCATTATGGTGTCATAATGCACATCATCATTAATTGTTGGATTGACATCTGCTATCTCCATGTCGGTAATATTACCATATATTGGTTTTGAATGATTAGATATAGGGATAACATATCACCATCGGTTATTGTTTACCATTGGATGATACACAACCTATATTTGAAAAACAAAAGCAAAAAACTTAAGTACTTATTATATTGTGTATATGTATCACATGTATACATATACAAAAATTAGCCTTTGTATATATACCTGCTCCCATTGTTGAGGTAGTACTAATGTGTCATTCTTGTTTTGGTGAAATTTTGTAGAGTCAATGATTAGAAAATTACTTGGATGACGTCTGATTGTGCAATGCTCACCATTTGTTACTACTTCTTTAAACCACTTTATATCCAGTATATATATAAAGAATCTTCTGAAGTCAAGCTTCAGAATATATTGGATCAAGCCACAATAACCTTCCATGGTACCATTGGCATCCTCGAAGTGAGCAAGGACACCACAATCTTGGGTTTTTCTCTTTTCATCTATACGTTGAGTTCGAAGATGTTTACCCTCACACCAAAGTGCATTGAATAATGTGCACTAGTAGTAAAAGATAAAAGATCAAACATGTCAATTATTTATATAAAATAAAACTTATAGAAACAAATTAATTGATAATATGTCTCACCTTTGATAAGCAACCTCGTGCGTATTCCCACTCTTCTTGAGATATATTAATTTCCTCGTCTTTTTCCATTCTCTCTATTTCCTTATGTAACCAATCTATATCAATATGACGTGGGAGCACATTTAGATGATCTGGAAATGAGACATTACGTCCATATCTAGTGCGAAATTCTTATCTTTCACTTTTTCTTCTTGCCCTTGCTTCATTATATAGTGTCACCCATTTTCTCATTACATCACTATTGAGCACACAAAAACTACTTAACTTAGGAAGTTCTTCTTTTGTTAGCACTTTACTCATTCCTTTTCCTTGAGGTACTATAGAGGTCATCCTCAAGTCTTCATCATCTTTCCATAGTCGTGGTTGAGAGGGATCCACTTCAGCAAGATATTTAGAGATATAAACAAGGGATGATTGCACTAACCAACCCTCAGCCATGCTTCCCTCAGGCCATGCTTTTTGCCTTACAAAATCTTTCAAGGTTTTCATGAAGCGCTTAAGAAAAAACATCCACCTTACATGAACTGCCCCACAAAGTGCGATCTCATCAATCAAATGTACGAGTAAATGTAATTGAGTAGTTAAAATGGATCGAGGAAAATTTTCCTCCACCAAACAAACCACCTCAACAGATAATACTCGAGCATCTTGCAATGTGTTTGGATCAATTTCCTTCAAGCTCACGTATCTGTCAAGATGTATGATGTGCTTGTTTATTTTTGTGTAGAAATTCAAAGATATATAATGAAAAAATACAATGTATACACACCTCACAAGCTCTCCCATCTTGAAAATGATATCACGTACATCTTTGGATACACAATGGGATATGCTAGTAGAAAGTACGAACTGAATGTAAACAATATTCATAGATCAAATGATTAGTTGAGGAAAAAGTCATCATACCCCAAAGTTTACACATAGTCACTCCACTAATTACTATATTCATGGTTAGAGATACCCTTACTTGAATCATTTTGTGCCAATCGTGGGACTTCAAACTAGATAGTTGCTCCACACCTCTTTTCTTTTTCTTTATGAAGGCTCCCTTGAGACATCTCATACATCCTGTGGGTGTTCAAAAGCTATATATTTGTTCCTTCACTATTTTTTCCTCATTCTTTGACAACATCCAAGGTGCATGGGATAGCTCAATCTTTCCTCTAGGTCCAATGCGTGGCCAGGCTCGTCTCATGCGACCAATGTTACGTAAATCCCTTCTTACATTAACTGAATCACGAGCCCCTATCAAGTGATCCCATAATGTAGATACAACATTTTTGAATATGTACATGGGGTCCAATAGGTGATTGATCTTGAGTTCAGTCCAATACGGAAGACAAAAAAATATAGAGAACCTAACAAACAAACAATATATTATGTAAACAATTCATCATGCTAAATACTTTAAAGTCAATCGAGAGAAATGCACTTCTTACCGGCTCATGCCGAGTGGAGGGTGGCTGTCGGCATTAATCCATCTCTCCTTCCAATCTTGAATGGTTAGAGATTGTGGAGTCATTTCATTAGTAGGGAGAACATATTTGGGATGGTCAATAGGAAGAAATCGATGATGATTGTCGTAGATAACCTTCTTTAAACGTGCCGGCCTAGAGGAAACTAGAAAGGGACCGCAAATAGGACGTGCATGATATCCTGACGTGGTTAAACCTGAAAAAACAAGTGAATTAAGTCTTGAATTTCAAATATAGAGTTATATACATGTACCTGAACACTCTTCGTATCCTGGAAAGTCGTGCATGGTCCACAACAACATGGCCTTCAATGTGAAATCTCTAAAGGATGCAGATGCACTTGTATCTTGCACCTCAATACCTTCCCGTAATATTTCTAACTCTTCAATCAAAGGCTCTAAGTAAATGTCCATGTTTTTTACCTTGTGCTTTCCAGGAATCAGAAGGGACAACATTACATGTCCCTTTTTAATTGCCATGGATGGAGGAATATTATAGTTCACCAATACCACTAGCCATACAATGTATGATGTGCTTTTGATACCAAATGGATTGATTCCATCCATACCTAAACCAAATCTCAAATTTCTTGGCTCTTCTTTGAAAACGGGCCACAAATTATCTATATGTTGCCATGCCGGTGTGTCTGCAAGAATCCTCCATTTTCCATCACTTGAACGATGACTAGCATACCATGACATGAGCTTTCCAATAGACTTACACTTTAACATAAGTTTTATACGTGAAACAATCGGAAAATATCGCAAAACCTTACCAGGCACATCCATTGACTTCATCTCCACTTCGTATCTTGATTCGCCACAAATAGAACACTCTCGTGCGAACTCATGAATCCCACGAAATAAGACACAATCATTGACACATGCATGGATCTTGACATAATCGAGGCCTCCCAGAGATGTCAAGTAATATCTTGCTTGCTCTCTCTTAGTTGGAAATTTGTTTTCTTTTGGAAGCATTTGTGATAATAACCTGCATATATTTTTAAAAGTGAGTTAAAAAACCACCAACATATATTTTTGTCTGATTTTAAAATAAAATAATTAATATTATGATTCATAAGCCAAACTGAATTGATACCTACTTCAATAAGGCATCCAAACTGACATTACTCCATCCATAAATTGTTTGCAAGTTAAGTATCTGGAGGGATGCACAAAGAACGAAGTACGTACAACCTTTATACAATGGAGTAGATGATGCTACATATAGTGGATCGTCTGGCTTCGTAGAGTGACCTTCTCCCTGAACTGGTTGCGAAAATAGATGGTGTACATGTTGTCCAAAATCTCATCCTCTATGACTTGATGGGGCATTTCATGAGGGCTACTATCATGGTCCTCAGTCTCTACTCTTCTTGAAGACTTTGCCTCCTCGTGTCGACGTTTTGCAGCCTCTCGATGCCCGGGAGGGAGCATATGAGGATGTGGCACCGCATCCTGCTCAACCACAAAAGGGAGTTTCATGTATGTTGATATATAATTCTCGTAACATAGACATGCAATCTTAGTGGTAAAAAAAAACAATGAATACCGATGATTTATATCGGTCCCATTCTCCATACAAGCCCAGGTGTGACATTGCAATTTGACATGCTCGAAAAATACACTCTCGATAACGATCACACATGCATTTAATTTTTCATCGTAGCCATACATGTCGATTATGAAGAGGCAATGTTTCATCCTCACTTGAGGATGTGCTCATTGACTCATCAGCTTGCACCGCACTAGGTGATGACGACGTCGACATGATTAAACCTAATTCATGACAACATCAAAATATTTGTCATTCATATGTTTACATAAGATCTTAATTTTAAATACATAAAAATCATCATAAATACATTAAAACTTATGATAATAATTCACTATCAAAACTTATCTTAAAAACAAAAAACTTATGATAAAGCCTAAATGCGCGTCTATATCCGTGTTTACCTACGCGTCTATATTGCATCTATTTTCGCGTCTATGTTCACGTCTATACTTGCGTCTACCTGAACAATAGACGCGCATATACACACGAAAAAAGACGCACACGTCAAAATTCAAACCATACTTAAATCATTTCTTTTCAAACTGCGCCTTTCCTTTACTGCATTTTTTGCGGTTCTGAAGCTTGAGTTTAGCTGACATGCAGTCTCTTCATGCCTCACCTAGTCTCTTCATGCCTCACCTTCTCATGACTCACCTCTTCTTTTATTTCAAACACACAAGAAGGGAAAAAGGAAAGCCAAGGAGAGGAAAAAAGACAGAATAAGAGAGAGGAGAACAAGAAGAAAGAGCAAGCAAGCAAGCAAGCATCAAGGGAGGGTAACTTACCAAGGAGAGGAAGAAGGAGAAGGAAGAAGCACCACCACCCGCCACACCAAACACCCAAGGTGAGTCTCTCTCTCTCTCTCTCTCTCTCTCTCTCTCTCTCTTTGTTTCTCTCTTCCTCTCTTTGCTCTCTCTATATATTTACGATTTGTGATTCCATTATGTATTGCATTTTGTAAATCATCAATGGCGGTCGTCGGCCTAAAATCAGTCGACTGAGCGCATCTGATAGCGTTTCTACATTTCAGTGTAGACGCAGATATAGACGCGAAAAATGTTTCCTCTCATAGCGTCTGAGGGCGCGTCTAAGAGCGCGTGTGCTGTTGTGTGTGCTCTACAATGTACACGCGATGATACACGCGCTGGACAGAAGGTTGACTTGCAGTCTACACGCGATTATACACGCGCATTGACCTGGAATGTGTGTCTAACAGCGCGTCTATGCTGCATCTTAGATGTGAAGATAGACGCGCTGGACAGAAGGTTCACTTTGGAGCGCGTCTGAGGGCGCGTCTAACCTGCAATTTAGACGCGGGGATACATGCGCCAGGTCTCCCAGTTTTGATAGTATTTTGCAATGATGAATGTGACCAATGCCATGTTTGTGTTTATCAGTTTTTTTATTTATGAGAAGCATTAGCACTTACATTTTATGCTCAATGTCTAAAGAAAGCTCTTTGAAAATGTAGGTAATATATGATTTTTTGTATGCAAATAAATTTGTCTTTTTCCTGTGTTTTTTTTGCAGATGTCATATCCTGGTTCATCTAGCAATGACCCGGATTTGGATCGCATAAATGATACATTGGCCTCTTTTGGCAGGGGGGTCAATGCATTGTTTGGAGATTTTCCTAGTAGGGAAGACTTCATGGGAGAGATGACTAGACACCTTGGCCGCTCTCCCATAGCGGACGAGGTGTTCAGTGTCATGTTAGGGATGCCTCTGACGTCTTTGCCTGGCACTACTTCCCAGACTCCACATGTAGGTACTCCATATGCAGGTACTCCACGTGCTCCACGTGCATTGGCTGAAGCACAAGCATCTGCAGAAGCATGTGCATCTGCAGAAGCTCGTAAGTCCAGCGAGGCAGAGGGTAGTCGACAAAGGGGGAGGAGGGAGAGTCGAGAGGAAGGACGAGGCTTGTGTGGGGGTTGCCTAGGAGGTGGCGAGTGATCACCCTCACCAGTAGATCATGTAGAGGAGGTTGTATGCCAGTACTATAGAGTTACAGATACTGGTGGCATCTTTCATTATGATGAGGGAAGGGATGTAATAGCGTACATGAGAAGCGTCGTGCATGTGACATATAAAGATTGTTTCATTGCCTTCAAAAATCAGAAAAGTGGCTTGTGGCAGGATGTGTTGAGGGCAGTCCATAGGAGGTACCCAAATCGTGAGGGTCACCGATTCTCGGATGATTGGGGATGCACAAAAGTGAGGGATATGTTTCACAACAAAAGATCCCACCTCATGACACGGGCCAGGGACTCACTGTGGAGACAGGAGGAGGGGCGTGGAGCCTATAGCCAACCACCTATGTGCCACCGCATAGAGTGGAAGAAAGCCAAGAAGAAAGCAGCAGAGAAAGTGAAGAGTTGCCAGCACGCAGAGGTGCGACGGATCCAAATGGAAACAATGGGATCGTCGCATTACGGATCGGGCGGCAAAGAGTCGTGGGAGGCAGAGTTTGTAAGTATATTTTGATTTCTAGTTTTTTTAACTTTATATTTCTTTCAATTTTTTATATATTTTATTCTAATATATGTGACTCATAATTGTTTGTATATATCTAAATGTTTTGCAAACTACGATCGTTGGTAGGACACGTACTCCTAGAGAGGTAGGTTACCATCGAGGCCATAACCACGCAGCGACATGGCTTCACTTCTATGAGGAGGGTCTCATCACTGAGGACCAATACAACCGGGCCATGAGGATTCGACAGCCAGAGGAGGTATGTTTTTCTTACTTTCCTATTAAAAGTATAGCTAATTATAACTTTTTCTCCACCTTGTCTATGTAAGCAACCCTGATCTTTTGTGTGTATAGGCGAACCCGGATGTGGAGCATAGCGAGGAGGGGAATAGCGACGCTAGTAGCCATGGTGGTACTAGCAAAGATGTTTCCTCTTCAGATTCATAGAGGAGCACCATACCTCCTTATGAGGCCTTCTTTTCTTGTATATGTATGATATCTCTTTGAGCCTACTGCTTGTGGCCACACTTTAGGTCGCAAGCACTTAAACTTCCCTTGTAAATGCTTTTGATATATAATGAATACATAGACTTTTATTTTCAATTCTCGTGCCCGTAAGATACATTGTCTTTTTCCCAAATGCACAATCTGATGTATGGGAGGGGGAAGAAAAAAACCAGAGAGTATGCAACCACATGCTCTCTGGTTTTTTTTTTCCAATTCTGTTTTGTGCGACTATCCATGCGTCTAAATTACAGATAATTCACATTTATATGGGCGTCTATAGTGCAGACTACACGTGCTTATACACGCGCTTCATAATTCAAATTTTAAAATAAAATTAAATATTTTTTTAAAAAAAATGACATTTTTTATTTTCCGTTCGCGTCTACCAGTGCTTGTAAAAGCGCATCTACCACAGCGTGTCTATATGCGCATGTATATGTGCGTCTATTGCGCGTCTATTTGTGCATGTAAATTCGTTGATACATGCGATTATAGACGCAATATGGTAGATGTGCAAATAGACAGGCGGATAGACGCGCCCGTAAGAGTTTCTCTATATTCAAAAATCGCGTCTAAATGTGCGTCTATGAGGTCTTTTTGTTGTAGTGTCGAAAGGTTGAATCCACCGAGGATCAGAGGTAGAAGGAAGTAGAGATAGGAGATGAAAGAGAAAATAAAAAATACACAAGATGTAAAAATAATAATAACAAAGAACAATGAATCAAATCAAAATGTATTGAGAGAACCTGAAATCGTTTGTCTGGCACTACTCAGAAGCATTCTCCAGGCATTAGATCTCCTAGAGCAGCTTCTTCATAGAACAAAAACATAGATTAGAAATAATAGCTCCTTCTCTACTACTCGGAACCCAAATCTGATGGCTCCATTGGGGTTGGAAGGGGGTAAAACTCCAGGACACCCGATCACGGATCTTCTAGATTAGTCCTTCTTCCAGCTCTTCTAGTTCAAACTGTACTTTGCAGCCTGTCAATAGAGATCGTGATGCGCGTGATTTCGCCAATCTGTCTTTTTTTATGAAAAATCTCCTAACTAGCTGAAAAAGAAACTTGCTTTTTGCATGCCATCCTAATCTAGAAGCTTTTTTAACTTTTTTGGATTATTACAATAAATAATATCAAAAAAAGACTAAAACTATTCACGAATCTAGTATTTTTGGATAATCCATGCAACTCACACTAGTGCTAATGACTCAGATCACATTGACTCTCTAGATCAATAAAGAAGTCAGATGATGATGCATTCTATGTTTTTTTACACTATGTTTGCATAGCATCACGACAACGTGATGCACACATATATTAATAAGTAACTTACCTGAGTGTCCATCGCATGCACTACAACAAAAACGAGGCATAGACGCGCAAATTCGGGTGCGTCTATCATAGCGTCTATAAGTGCGTTTAAACGTGTGTGTAAACAGACGCGAATTTTGCGTCTATATATCCACGCAAATAGACGCTAATATAGACACGCCAGCAGACGCACAATTATTTAACCACCCAAATTTAGCAATTCACATAATAAAAAAAACAAAGTTAATAATTATTTAACCACCTGAAATTGATTCTTGAGTATGCACATGTGTGCATGATAAAAACCATAGAATTAAGAATACACATTCAATCATTGAATTTAAAAAATAGAGTTAATAATTACTTTTTCATTGCTCTCTAACGAATGGCAGTTCCTCCAGTTGACAAGCCTGATATAAGTAATTAGCGGCAAGCGACAGAAACCTTACAATTATTAGCAAGCATTGCAATATGTATCTCATAATTTCTTTACGTACTTGAAGATGATAAAAGATACATTCTTTTTATTATAGAAAATTCAATTTAGCTTTAAAATTGACTATTGATTCTTGAGTATGCACGTGTGCGCATGATAAAAACCATAGAATTAGGAATACACATTGAATCAATAAGCAAATTAAGTATGTTACAGTGAATGATCCATCTCATATTCAATGAGATCAGCCCTTGCTAAACTATCTACTTCTAGGTCTATGTTACCAAGAGATAACGAAACAAATAAGTCTATCCCACTATCAGATGTGTTGCTATATTGCTCAATAACTTCATCAATATCATCGACAATCACATTATTGTCTTCTTCTACATTTCCTTGAACATCCTCGCGAGGTTCATCTTGTACTATATCACGCATATCATCCATTATGGTGTCATCATGCACATCATCATTAATTGTTGGATTTTCATCTGCTATCTCCATGTCGGTAATATTACAATATATTTATTGGTTTTGAACGATTAGATATAGGGATGACATACCACCATCGGTTATTGTTTACCATTCGATGATACACAACCTATATTTGAAAAACAGAAGCAAAAAACTTAAGTACTTATTATATTGTGTATATGTATCACATGTATACATATACAAAAATTAGCGTTTGCATATATACCTGCTCGCATTGTTGAGGTAGTACTAATGTGTCATTCTTGTTTTGGTGAAATTTTGTAGAGTCAATGATTACAAAACCACTTGGATGACGTCTGATTCTGCAATGCTCACCATTTGTTACCACTTCTTTAAACCACTTCACATCCAGTACATATATAAAGAATCGTTTGAAGTCAAGCTTTAGAATATCTTGGATCAAGCCACAATAACCTTCCATGGTACCATTGGCAGCCTCGAAGTGAGCAAGGACACCACAATCTTGGGTATTTCTCTTTTCATCTATATGTTGAGTTCGAAGATGTTTATCCTGACACCAAAGTGCATTAAATAATGTGCACTAGTAGTAAAAGATAAAATATCAAACATGTCAATTATTTATATAAAATAAAACTTATAGAAACAAATTAATTGATAGTATGTCTCACCTTTGATAAGCAACCTCGTGCGTATTCCCACTCTTCTTGAGATATATTAATTTCCTCCTCTTTTTCCATTCTCTCCATTTTCTCATGTAAGCAATCTATATCAATATGACCTGGGAGCGCATTTAGATGATCTGGAAATGAGACATTACGTCCATATCTAGTACGAAATTCTTGTCTTTCGCTTTTTCTTCTTGCCCTTGCTTCATTATATAGTGTCACCCATTTGCTCATTACATCACTATTGAGCACACAAAAACTATTTAACTTACGAAGTTGTTCTTTTGTTAGCACTTTACTCATTCCTTTTCCTTGAGGTACTATAGAGGTCATCCTCAAGTCTTCATCATCTTTCCATAGTCGTGGTTGAGAGAGATCCACTTAAGCAAGATATTCAGAGATATAAACAAGGGATGATTGCACTAGCCAACCCTCAGCCATGCTTCCCTCAGGCCGTGCTTTTTGCCTCACAAAATCTTTCAAGGTTTTCATGAAGCGCTCAAGAAAAAACATCCACCTTACATGAACTGCCCCACAAAGTGCGATATCATCAATCAAATGTACGAGTAAATGTAATTGAGTAGTCAAAATGGATCGAGGAAAAATTTCCTCCACCAAACAAACCACCTCAACAGATAATACTCGAGCATCTTGCAATGTGTTTGGATCAATTTCCTTCGAGCTCACGTATTCCTCGCGTCGAAGTTTTGCAGTCTCTCGATGCCAGGGAGAGAGCATCTGAGGATGTGGAACCACATCCTGCTCAACCACAAAAGGGAGTTTCATGTACGTTGATATATAATTCGCATAACATAGACATGCAATCTTAGTGGTAAAAAAAACAATGAATACCGGTGATTTTTCTCGGTCCCATTCTCCATACAAACTGAGGTGTGACATTGCAATTTGACGTGCTTAAAAAATACACCCTCGACAACGATCACACATGCATTTAATTTTTCGTCGTAGCAATGCATCTCAATTATGAAGACGCAATGTTTCATCCTCACTTGAGGATGTGCTCATTGACTCACCAGCTTGCACCGCACTAGGTGATGACGACGTCGACATGATTAAACCTGATCCTAGAAAATCACAAAAAATATTTGTCTAATACTTTGTTGATTTTTTGTAAATTTGGAGCTTTGAAATAAAGAAGAGGGTGGGAACAACCTCTAGGGAAATCCAAGAAATCACTGGATGAAAATATTTTATGGACCGGTTTACCAAGGGGGGTGAAGAGTGAAGATCAATGGAGGAAGGTGAAGGGAAAATGTATAATGTGAAAAGAAAAGATATGAAATAGATTTGGAGCCATCCAAAGGGTATCTGAGGCTCATAATGTCATGACTTTGGAGCCTTATGATAATTCAACCAAATGGGACCCTTCTTGAAAGCATTAGTGGAAGAAAAATCAGGCACATGATCTTGTAATATTTTTTAAAAATACTTCCACTCCGATTCAAAAAAACTTTTCAGCATGAATGTTGTAGCACGTAAGCTGAAGTTTCGACTGGCATTTTTTTATAAGTTTTTGGAGCTACGAGTCGAGAGATATGGCCAAAATGGTGGATGCCAACGTTTTCCAACTGCAGTGCAGACCACCTCCCAATTTTATACACATCCATGCTTTCTTCCCCACACTTAACACTTCCATAAAACATCATTCATTAGACCCCCAACCCTTTCCCCTCTCTCTCAAGCTAATAAACCATTAGAATTCCCCTCCTAAATCACCCTCAAATCATCCTTAATTGTAATAGTAATGTATGAACTCTCATTACTCTCTCTCTATTATTGCTAGATATGATCTTATTTTATGAAGATTCTCTATATTTTTTTATAGGAGAGCTTTTGGACTCAAGCTATGGGGGGAAGAATGGAGACAACTCACCTATGATGGAGCTTGATTAAGTACAAATTGGTCAACAAAACACCTAGATGGAGCTTTCACATTGGTGGAACCGCCTTAATGCAGCTTTGGTGGTGTTAATTCCTATTATATCTTAACCTCCTCCCTAAACACCCTCAAGGCCTATATAAAGAGGCCTTCTCCTTTGTGATTTGCAACAAAGAGGCCCCCTTCAGCCCTATTGAACCTTCCCCATTCTCCCTCATGAGCTTATGAAATTCCTTCCCTTATTATAGCTTATGTATGCTCTACAATGTAATAAGCCCATGATATCAGTGTCCATATTGTGTATATTGGTTATGTCCCGAGGGTTCTCCATCTCTTAAGTTTATTGATTCATCTATTTTTTCGTAGTTCTCTCTCTCTCTCTCTCTCTCTCTCTCTCTCTCTCTCTCTCCTTGGTTTTCATCTCTTCTCCCTCACAATCTCCTCTCCCTCTTGCATAGTGTCCTAGTCCGCTCTTCCATGACTAGGTGGTGCCCTTACCTCATTCACTTTGTGGCAAAAGGGAGTTTGGCATAGTATAGAGGCTGCCATACCGAATTTCCTTCGTCAAAACCTAATTCATGACAACATCAAAATATTTGTCATTCATATGTTTACATAAGATCTTAATTTTAAAATACACAAAAGTCATCATAAATACATTAAAACTTATGATCAGAATTCACTATCAAAACTTATCTTAAAAACAAAAAATTATGATAAATCCCAAATGCGCGTCTATATCCGCGTTTAACTACGCGTCTATATTCGCGTCTATACTCACGTCTATCTGAACAATAGACGCACATATACACGCGAAAATAGACGCACACGTCAAAATTCAAACCATACTTAAATAATTTCTTTTCAAACTGCGCCTTTCCTTTCCTGCGTTTTTTGCGGTTCTGAAGCTTGAGTTTAGCCGATATGGAGTCTCTTCATGCCTCACCTAGTCTCTTCATGCCTCACCTCCTCATGACTCACCTCTTCTTTCATTTCAAACACACAAGAAGGGAAAAAGGAAAGCCAAGGAGAGGAAGAAAGAGAGAACAAGAAAGAGGAGAACAAGAAGAAGCAGCAAGCAAGCAAGCAAGCATCAAGGGAGGGTAACTTACCAAGGAGAGGAAGAAGGAGAAGGAAGAAGCGCTACCACCTGCCACACCAAACACCCAAGGTGAGTCTCTCTCTCTCTCTCTCTCTCTCTCTCTCTCTCTCTCTTTATTTCTCTCTTCCTCTCTCTGCTCTGTCTGTTTATTTAGGATTTGTGATTCCATTATGTATTGCATTTTGTAAATCATCAATCGCGGTCATCGGCCTAAAATCGGCCGACTGGGCGCATCTGATAGCGCGTCTACATCTGAGTGTAGACGTAGACATAGACGCAAAATTTTTTTCCTCTCGGAGCGTCTTAGAGCGCGTGTGATGGCGCGTGTGCTTTGCAGTGTACACGCGATGATATAGGCGCTGCACAGAATGTTAACCTGCAGTGTACACATGATTATACACGCGCATTGACTTGGGATGTGCGTCTGACAGCGCGTCTATGCTGCATGCTAGATGCGCAGATAGACTTGCTGGATAGAAGGTTCACTCTGGAGCGCGTCTAAGGGCGCGTCTAACCTGCAATGTAGACGCGGGGATATATGCGCCAGGTCTCCCAGTTCTGATAGTAAACAATATATTTTTGCAATGATGAATGTGACCAATCCCATGTTTGTGTTTATCAGTTTTCTTGTTTAAGAGAAGCATTAGCACTTAAGTGTTATGCTCAATGTCTAAAGAAAGCTCTTTGAAAATGTAGGTAATATATGAATTTCTATGCAAATAAATTTATCTTTTTCCTGTGTTTTTTTTGCAGATGTCGTATCCTGGTTCATCTGGCAATAACCCAGATGTGGATCGCATAAATGATACATTGGCCTCCTTTGGCAGGGGGGTCAATGTATTTTTTGGAGGTTTTCCTAGTAGGGAAGACTTCATGGGAGAGATGACTTGACACCTTGGCCGCTCTCCCACAGCGGACGAGGTGTTCAGTGTCATGTCTGGGACGCCTTTAGCTTCTTTGCTTGGCACTACTTCCTAGACTCCACATGCAAGTACTCCACATATAGGTACTCCATATGCAGGCACTCCATATGCAGGTACTCCACGTGCTCCACATGCATCGGCTGAAGCACAAGTATCTGCAGAAGCACGTACATCTCTAGAAGCTCGTGCGTCCAGCGAAGTAGAGGGTAGTTGACAGAGAGGGAGGAGGGAGAGTCAAGGGGGAGGACGAGGCTTGTGTGGGGGTTGCCTAGGAGGTGGCGAGCGATCACCCTCACCAGTAGATCACGTAGAGGATATTGTACGCTAGTACTATAGAGTTACAGATGCTGGTGGCATCTTTCATGATGATGAGAGAAGGGATGTAATGGCGTACATGAGGAGCGTCGTGCATGCGACGTATAAAGATTGTTTCATTGCCTTCAAAAATCAGAAAAGCGGCAGGAGGTGTTAAGGGCAGTCCATAGGAGGTACCCAAATCGTGAGGGTCACCGATTCTTGGATGATTGGGGACGTACAAAAGTGAGGGATATGCTTCATAACAAAAGATCCCACCTCATGACACGGGCCAGGGACTCACTGCGGAGGGAGGAGGGGCGTGGAGCCTATAGCCAACCACCTATGTGCCACTGCATAGAGTGGAAGAAAGCCAAGAAGAAAGCAGCTGAGAAAGTGAAGAGTCGCCAGCACGTAGAGGCGCGACGGATCCAAATGGAAACAATGGGATTGTCGCATTACGGATCGGGCGACAGAGAGTCGTGGGAGGCAGAGTTTGTAAGTATATTTTGATTTCTAGTTTTTTTTAACTTTATATTCCTTTCAATTCTTTATATATTTTAGTCTAATATATTGTGACTCATAATTGTTTGTATATCTCTAAATGTTTTGCAGACTATCATCGTTGGTAGGACACCTACTCCCAGAGAGGTAGGTTACCATCAAGGCCATAACCACGCAACGACATGGCTTCACTTTTATGAGGAGGATCTCATCACTGAGGACCAATACAACCGGGCCATGAGGATTCGACAGCCAGAGGAGGTATGTTTTTCTTACTTTCCTATTAAAAGTATAACTAATTATAACTTTTTCTCCACCTTGTCTATATAAGCAACCCTGATCTTTTGTGTGTGTAGGTGAACCCGGATGTGGAGCATAGCAAGGAGGGGGATAGCGACGCTAGTAGCCATGGTGGTACTAGCGAGGATGTTTCCTCTTCAGATTCGTAGAGGAGAACCATACCTCCTCATGAGGCCTTCTTTTCTTGTATATGTATGATATCTCTTTGAGCCTACTGCTTGCGGCCACACTTTAGGTCGCAAGCACGTAAACTTGCCTTGTAAATGCTTTGATATATAATGAATACATGGACTTTTATTTTCAATTCTCGTGCCCCTAAGATACATTGTCTTTTTTCCAAATGCACAATCTGATGTATGGGAGGGTCCAGTTCTGTTTTGCGCGTCTATCAGCGCGTCTAAATTGCAGATAATTCGTGTTTATTCGCGCATCTATAATGCAGACTACACGCGATTCATAATTCAAATTTAAAAAAAAAAAAAATATCTTTTAAAAAAAAAAGGATATTTTTTGTTTTCCGTTCGCGTCTATCAGTGCTTGTAAAAGCGCGTCTATCAATGCTTGTAAAAGCACGTCTACCAGCGTGTCTATATGCGCATGTATATGTGCGTCTATTGCACATCTATTTGTGCGTGAAAATTCGTTGATACATACGATTATAGACGCGAAATGATAGATGCGCAAATAGACGGGCGGATAGACGCGCCCGTAAGAATTTCTCTATATTCAAAAATCGCGTCTAAATGTGTGTCTATGAGGCCTTTTTGTTGAAGTAATGTTTTGGCCAAGGTTTTCAAAATCAGCAGATGGCCTCTTTTGCTCTTCCCATTTCCTTCTGGATTATATGCCGAAGTCAAAGAAAGGTTAATGCCAAGGCGAGAGAAAAACTCCCTAGCCTCATTAGCATCCAACTCACCTCTATCTACTGTAATTTTTCCTATGCATCCATACGTGCAAATAACATCCTTCAATAGAAACTTACAAACTATTGAAGTAGACTTCATCCTTAATGCTCTTCCTTCCACTTGATTTCTGAGATCTTCTCCTACCAAAAAAATGTAGTATATCTACCGTAAACCAATATGCATAGTAATCAGATCCAGAACCCACTTGTAGTTAATACATAGCGGGTAGGTAGGATGAAGGCCATCTCTATGCCTCACTGAAGAGAACAACTAGCAATCAAGGCATGTCTCAACAAACTATGAGATATCTCTATATATACCTCTCCACCAATAGCACTCTTTAATCTTCTCATAGGTCTCCCAAACAGCTCGATGTCTAGCCTAAAGACTTTCATGAAATTCTTTCATGATCCGCACCTATGAAGCTCTATCACAGACAACTCTCAATGGCTATCCTCCTCACTTATGGATGCTTCCAAAGTAGCTCACTTCACAAGAAGAAACCATAATCTTTTCTCCTGATCTTCTTGAAGTCTGCATCAATCCACCCTTCCTATCTAAACATGGTACTCAAATAATGATCAATCTGTAAATACTCTCTTATATACAAAGACTCATCAAATCTTTCCAAAGAAAACACATGACAAATATGATCATCATGCATGGTTGAAAGATCAGCCCCATCATCAACATCGTCAATGCAAGAAAACTCTATGTCATCATACCTTGCTCGTAAAAGCATATTCGCCTATTGCGTTGTCTTTATCTACTATGTGTTTGAACTTAGGATTCATGGGTTTTATGTACCCAATCTACCTAAGCATAGCAATATCTGGAGTAGAGAAACTCGTGATCATACCTAGAAGAGGCAAATAATCAATCTCGACCACCACAACAGCACCAATGAAGTACTCTTCATCATTCTTTTGTGTCGTGACAATTCCTAAGAGCTCCCTCTTAATCTGTGGATACCTACACTGCTGCTCATTTAGGACTTTCACCCCAAACTGAATAGCATACGTATCCTCATTTGCATCATCTTGGCCAATAGCCCATCTAAAGCCAATAGGACTAGTATCAATAGTAAAAACAATAGGTCTCCCACACTCATAATGTGCTTTTCGAATAGTTGGAGTAGCTTTCAATAATTTCTTCAATTTTTGCATAGCTTTAGTATGTCTCATCTCCCAAGAAAAATGCAACCCTTTCCTCAACAACTAGTAGCGATAATCTACAATATGAACAAAATGAGGAATGGAAATAAGATAAAACACGCAAGTTCCAAGAAACCTACGAACCTCCAAAGTAGAAGAGTAGGTCTCTACAATCTTTTCTATGGCATCAACCTTCGCAAGAGAAGGCTTCTTGCCATAATATCCACACATATGTCCCATAATCAAAACTTCTCTGGCTCCAAAAATAGACTTCAACCCTGACAAGGTCAGATTCCTCTCAACATCTCTTATATGTATGGCCACAACATCTCTTATATGTATGGCCACAAAGAACATGTTGAGAGAGAGAGACTACGAGAGAGATATACAAGATATGCTCCCAAAGAATGATTCATATTGATGTAGAGTTAGTATATATAGGTGAGACCCAAGTCAAGTGAGAGATGATATATATAGTTGTAACATCCCCACTCAAACAAAGGTCCCTGGCTGTGAGTGAAAAAACCCTTGGGGAGAACAAGGGAAAAACCCGAGCCCCTACACATACCTACGATACAAAAATGATTTACTATAAAGTTTTCTTGAATACAATGATACATGCCTCAATCAGTGAGACAAGAACTTGGAACAATACCAAGTGCATATCTTAATGAACTAAAGCAAACTTCACTAAGAGCTTTTCTGAATATGTCTACAACCATTTGATCACTGGGACAATGCTCCACCATAATGGAACCATTCTTGACTTCATGTCGACGAACATAATGATAATGAATAGGAATATGCTTTGATTTACTATGTTGTATATAGTCTTTGGTAAGACTAATAGCACTTTGGTTATCGCATCGAAGAGGTGTACTAGATGATGAAGGATGTCCCGAATCTGCAAGTAGTTGTCGAAGCCAAACTAGCTCGCGAGCTGCTAATGATGCAGCAACATATTCGGCCTCAGTTGTAGAAACCGCAACACATCGTTGTTTCTTGCTGGACCAGGAAACCAAACATCCATTTATAAAGAAACAATTCCCACTTGTAGATCGCATGGATAAGTGTGAACTTGCCCAATCAGCATCTGTATATCCAATAAGGTCAAGAGAAGTTGAAGAAGATAAAGAAGAATCCTCTCGACAACGATAAATAAGACCAAATTCCTTAGTACCCTTGAGGTACTTAAGAATACGTTTTGCAGCACTCCAATGAATAGTGGAAGGGCAAGAAAGATACTGTCCCAAAAAATTAGCTGCAAAGAAAATATATGGTCTTGTGTTTAAACAAATAAATTGAAGACAACCAACGAGATTAGCAAAAGGTTGATGAATGGCTAATTCTTCATTGCGTGTTGTAGATGTACCCTTGGTAGAGCTTGAAAGAATGGGAGTGTTGGCAGAGTGCGCATTTGTCAACCCAAACTTCTTAACAATATCATTAATAAACTTTGTCTGGCGAAGAAGAAGAATGCCTTGTTGTCGATGTCGTTGAACTTGAATACCCAAACAAGAATGTATCTCACCAAGATCCACCATTTCAAATGCAGTCAATAAAAGCTTATTCATAGCATCCAAGAAAGCAATATTATTTGACACAAGAATAGTATCATCAACATATAGAGAAAGAATAATAAAATATTTGTCCTTCCTTTTGATGTAAAGATTTGGGTCAGCAAAACATGCAACAAAACCTTTAGATGTGAGGAACTGATCAATCTTAATATACTAAGCACGAGAGGCTTGCTTCAATCCATATAATGCACGATGAAGCTGGCATACAAGATGCTCCTTTCCTACAATCATAAAACCTTCTGGTTGCTCCATATAGATTTCTTCTTCAAGATCTCCATTGAGAAAAGCCGTTTTAACATCCATTTGGTGAATTTCTAGATCAAATAGTGTTGCAAAAGCCAAAATCATACAAACAGTTGTGGAGCGCACAACGCGAGAAAATGTTTCTTGATAATCTACTCCTGCAATCTGTGAGTAACCTTTTGCAACAAGTCGTGCTTTGAACTTATCAAACGAGCCATCAGCTTTGGTCTTGGTTTTATAAACCCATTTACATTTGATAGGAACACGATTTGGAGGGAGTTTAGTAAGAATCCATGTACCTTTGGAGATTAAAGAATCGTACTCAGCTTGCATAGCTTCTTGCCATTGATCCCTTTGAGACGAATTGACAGCTTCCATATACGATATTGGATCCTCTTGGATAGACATAGCATCATCAAAGACATCATATTCAATAGAATATAATCCATGCTCTATCTCAATAGGAAGATCGACATAGATCTCCAAATTTTCATCAATCTTCTTTGGAGGTGAAGGAGGTTTATGATCATCAGAATTAGTAGAATCACAAAGCAAGTAAGGAAATGCACTAAGCAAAGACAATGTATCATCTGAAACATCTGACAACCATGTGCCACCCATAGTCTTCTCATCAAATATAGCATCACGACTAATGATAACCTTTTGAGTAGAAGGACCATAAAATTTGTAACCTTTGGAATGATCTGAATAACCAAGAAAAATAACCTTCAAACTTGGAGGATCCAACTTATGTCGAGTGTCCTTGGGCACATGAATATAAGCAATGCAGCCAAATGTGCGAAAGTGAGATACTGAAGGTGTCTTCCCTGTCCAGATTGTTATAGGAATTTTACCAGCAGGTGCAGTAGTTGGAAGATGATTTTGAATAAAAACGGCAGTTAGAAGTGCTTCAGTCTAGAAATTTCGAGACAAACCAGAGTGTATAAGCATGCAACGTATAGCATTAAGAATAGTGCAATTTTTGCGCTCAGCAACACCATTTTGCTAAGGAGAATAAGGAATTGTAAACTCATGATGAATACCTTGATCCTTACAAAAGTCATCAAATAGATTGGATACATATTCACCGCCATTGTCACTGCGAAGCGTCTTTATAGAAAATCCAGTTTGAAGCTCCACACTTATCTTGTATTGTTTAAATATAGATAAAGTCTCAGACTTATGTCGAAGAAGATAGACATGTGTGTACCGTGAGAAATCATCAATGAAAGTTATAAAATATCGATATTGAGACTTTGAGGCAGGAAAAGGACCGCAAATATCGGTATGAACCAAATCCAAGAGAGCACAGGAATGTGATGAAGTAGAAGTGTGGAAAGGTGAACGATGGTGTTTTCCAAGTGCACAGTACTCACATATTCCCATACGTGGAGGAGATTTAAGATCCATACCTTGCACAAGACCATGACGATGAAGATCAAGAATTTTGGCAAAATCAGAGTGTGCAAATAGTTGATGCCATAATTTGCAATCTGCATATTCAAGGGCAGTAACAACATTTGCAACTGTATCGTTCAATGATAGCTCAAATAGATCACCATGTCGAGGAGCCACTGCTATAGTATGCCCATCTTTCTCTATACGACATTGATTATGATCAAAGCCAACAAACAAACCAAGATCAACTAGACGAGCAACAGAAAGAAGATTTCTTTGCAAATCTGGAACATGAAGAACTCCTCTTAACATTCTAGTGGATGAAACAGTCCCCAGATATAAATCACCCACTCCTTTGACTTGACAAGTCGTATCATTCGCAAGGTAAACAAACTTCTTGATAGGAAGAGAATGATAATTGTGAAGCCACTACGATTGGTATGTCATGTTTCCAGTGGCACCTGAATCAACGATGAATAGAGAACCATCATGAACATGAAGTGCCTTTTCTAGAGAGATATCATGATGGACCAAATTGAGCTCCTCATGAGTATAATCATCATCAGTTGTAGTTTGTTGAACAATATAAGCTCGAGAACGTTCTTCATCATATCTGCGTTTAGAACAACGACGAGATGGATGATCTGTATGTGCACAGTAATCACAAGGAGGAAAACTTTTGGACGAGCGAGGTTGCTTTGTAGTAACTCCATGTTCCTCATCATATTGAGGTGCCCAGCAATCAGAAGCCACATGGCCTTTCTTATCACAATAAGAACAATGTTTGTTAGGATAAGCAAGACGAGAAGATTTACTACCTTGATTAGGGCATCCACCCTGCTGAAAATGTGAAGCGCGACGCTTGCGAGCAACAAAAGCAGCATCAAAATCCCTTTGTTTGCGAGTGACCAAAACAGCATCAGATTTTTCCAAATGATGCTCATGACGTTGAGAATATTCAATAAGAGATATACATGCTTTGTCAAAGTGGATATCATCCTTGTTAGACAAAATAGTGATGATATTGTCATATAAAGGATCTTTGATGGTATGAAGAAGTTGAGTAACAATCTGATTTTTAGCAAGAAGAGCGCTGACAGCACCAAGTTGATTGATAATATCTTTAAAAGCCTTGATATGAGAGTGCATAGAAGTACCAACCTTATATTGAAGATTCTTCAAACAAGTTTGGAGACATAAAATTTCAATGACGGATTTCTTCTCAAACGTTGAGATAAGATACTCCCAAATAGCTTGAGAGGTTTCCAGATGAAAGACATCCAACATAAGTGAGTCAGGAAGTACAGACAATATATAACGACGAGTCGCCTTGTTACTAGGAATCCAATCAGTATGATCAATTTTTCATTGTTCAAATAATGGACCATCCGTAATCATAGAATTGTTATTCATCACATCAATAGGTTGAATTGGGCAAGACAGGTTGCCCAAAACAATATCAAATAATTCATCACCTTCAAGAATTAGCATCATCCTTACTTTCCACCCAGGAAAGCCTTGTCCTTGGAAGAAGGGAACCGAACGTTGGCCAGACGGATATCCGTTAACAATTACGCAATTGGCCATGCTTGTATGTCGAGAGAAAACAAATAAGATGAGATTGCAGAATCTGCAAACCATGATCAAGAAGAGCGTAGTTGAGGCGCATGACAATCAAAATAAGGATATGCATGTAAGAACGACGAAAAGTATTGAGTGACTAAAAAGAAAGCCCAAAATAGAGAGGCATAACGTGCAAGACGAGATGACGCATATAAGAAAAGTACTATTTCGGTCGAGCAAAGAACGTGAACGATAATAAAACATCGCTAAAAATAGCAAGATGTTTGCTTGTCGTAATCAACATCATTAACGAAGACGAGCAATTAACAAACTGTAATTGGGGATTAACAAACTGTAATTAGAATTACAGTTTTAAATAAAGAATCGCAGATTCGAGCAGAATTGTTGTCTTGAATCCTGAACTGTCATAACTTTTGATCCAGAACTGCGATTGCAAGCGGTTTTGACAGGATTCGAGAGCACGACGAGAGCTATGCACCTAGACCTCGTTTTGTTTTTAAAGACTTCTAATTTGAACAAGTTCATGTATCAAATCATCACTTGTGCAAAGAATTCAATCAAGTATAAACAATGAAACAACTTATCTTCCTTATTGTTGCTACGCATCCATAGCTCTGATACCATGTTGAAAGAGAGAGAGAGTATGAGAGATACACAAGACATGCTCCCAAAGAATGATTCATATTGATGTAGAGTTAGTATATATAGGTGAGACCCAAGTCAAGTGAGAGATGATATATATAGTTGTAACAAAACATGCATCCATGATGCATCTAAAGTCTCATCTTTCTCTTTTTTCAAACAACCTTTAATAGGCAGATCATCAATGAAGTGCATGGTAAGCTCTGGAATAAAATCCCTTAAGACCTTGTTCATCCCATTCATTATATGTGCAAGTGAATTAGTAGCTCCTTGCGGAAGCGTACACATTCGAAAAAGGCCAAAAGTTTTCTTCATCGTATTCAAATCTCTACTCTCAAGGGAAAGCTAGAACTGGTCATACCCAGAATAAAGATCACCAAAATAATAGATAGCACGTCCAGCAAAAGCTTCTACAAAATCATCCACAATAATTCATGTACCAACATTTCCAATAGTGACCTTGTTTACTAGCTGTAAGTCCTGTATGAATCTGAGTGTCCCATTCTTCCTAGAAACTGTGAACCATCTATTAGATATAGAGCTAAAGATGGTTCTAGAATTCCCATCTGGATCCGCTCCTTAAAAAGCTCCACCAATTTCGATAAGTGAGCCGTAGGCACAGGAATAGGCCATAGATTCCAAGGGGCATGTGGAATAGTAAAAATAACCATGGGCATCACAACCCTAGGATCATCACATCCAATCTCATGTGGAAAAAAAGCAAAAGCTTTCCCATGTTTGCACAACATCTCTTCAAAAGATCTCACCCCTTATGGAAGTATAAAATATTCAGTCCCAATCTTTATCTTTTTCATTGTCTCAACTAAAAACCTGTGACCAATACCAACAGGATCTCGTAAAGGAGGTTGCATAGAATCTCTCCTAATCATCTTATCACTATCCAAAGGTAGCGGTCCTACAACTGGTCTAACCTTCTTGTCAATTGTCTTATATTTTTTCTGAACTCTTGCTTCATTGCTACAACCTGCAAATTTCAATGCCCCTTGTTGAAAATACCCTAGTAAATACAAATTTTGTTGTGTATAAACAGTAACATCTAACTCTTTTTGCTGAGAATCCTCACCACCCAAATTCTCTTGAAGCATAAAATCAACAACTTTGCCATACGTCGCTAGAGAATGGGCCTATAAGACATGAAAACTCTTGACTGTCAGTATTCAGCAATACTAAAAGTTCTTCCATAGTATTTGAGCATGAAAGCCGATCATAGAGACCATTTACCCTGTCCTCTTTCTGCAAAACACTTGCAAGCTTCAATTCTTTTTCTTTTGTTTTCACATATTTCCTAGCAGCTTTAGGCATATTAGAAATATGCTAAAAACACAAAGTACTTTTAGTGGATACGCCATAGACACATGAGGAAAAACTGCCACTACTAGGAGGCAGAGAATTTTCCCTGACTCATACCACTATCATCTCACAAGACAGTGGTACCTAACAAAAATTCAGCTCTCCTCTACTGCTGAAAGAGGCAAATCCCTCAAAGAATCCTTGTTCTGCTAATGGTTGACATAAAGTGTCATGAATAGGACAATTCTCTTTCCATCCTTGCTTCGGATGTATAGGCAGACCCATCATCCAGAACCTTAGTCTCCATCCAAGACTCAACAATAAATGGTTGCCCCAAAATAATATGATAGGAACAAGAGTTCTGCACAAACAAATGATAAGACTCATCAACATCTCCAATAGAAATCTTTAAGTTTGAATAAGGAGCATACAAATCTTCTATAGTGTTGTTAGCCGCACGCATGCGTCAACCATGATCCACATCAACTAGCCATCTACTAGTATCATATAAACCTAACACCATGACATCAATCTTGGAGCCATGATCCAAAAGAGCAACAAAAGGAGTCTCTATCTCACCAATCTTGACTACAGTCTTTGTAGTTGCACGTGCTTAGTGGGTACAAGAAAAATGGCTACAAGGCACCAATCTAGGCGCATCTTCACTCTTAGCATACTGTAGGGGCTGAAGTAAAGGCTGAAGAGTCTTCTTGGATTGCATACATAAAGCTCCATCTATAGACTCCTCAAGAGCCTCCTCATTAGAATCAATCTCCTCAATCTGCAACCCATAGAGAATAGCTTCAGCAATAGCTAAAGCCACTCGATGGATCATATCCTATATCGGCTCTTAAATAACCTATCATTTTCTTTTAATGATGTCGATAATAATCATGAAATTGTCTTTTGGGAATCTCCAAGACTTCTTCAAGAGTAAATTCAATTTTGTAATTAAGAATCCGATCCTCAAGTACATTTTTCAAGTCCATAGTCGTCTCAATGTCAGAAAGCAGCTTAAATCCACGTTACTTTTTCGGCTTCAGATCTTTTGTCTTTGGGGCTTTGGGATCTTCTTATACTTTTGGCTTCTGAATATCATCCATACTCTACTTTGGTTTTGAAGAAGGCTAAGAAGCTGTATCATTCCTCTTAGGAACCCTCTTCAAACCTTAAGGCTGATCATTATCTCTTTTCCACTTTTCCTCAACAAGCACATCAAATCCTTGAGATTTTTCCGTATATGCATGGATAGAAAAGTCATCAACTTGATCATTCCATCCAGTCCCTTTTTTTATTACATCTTTTATGGCTAAAAGTTCAGATGATGAAGCTTTTCCTTTCTTCTCTTTGTGCACTGCATAGGACCATAAATAAGATTTATCCTTCGGCAACTGCTCCAACTGAAAACCATAGGTAGCAACTTCTCTTGCCGCCTCTCACATCACATGAGAAGAGTGTTAAAGAGACTCCTCCAATAATTTTTTCATATCACCCTTACCAAAATTTGGTTTAATGGGCTACTCTGTATCCCTAAAACATATCATCTTGTCCTTTCAGACTACCAACTTTAGCCTTTTTGCCTCCAAAATCTTGGCAGTCCTTCCGCTCATGATTTGGACTATCACACCACATGCAATAGCGAACGCGATCATTTCTGTAAGAATTTTTAGGAGTCAAAGAAGTTGGGGATGAACTTGGAGTTAGACTAAGTGGCTACTTGTCCATTTTGGTCATCTTAATTTGAAGGTCTTTTAAGTTCTTCAAAATTTCCTCCACCGTATCTTCAATAGTTGATTTTGTAGATGATTTGACAACTACAACAGGAATAGGCATAGGCATAGAAGTAGTCATAGACACAAGATGAGAAATAGGAGAAGTAGTGGATGGTACAACAAGAGAAGCAGAAGAGGTCGTGGTGCGCAGATCGGTCGCAGTATGCTCACGTAGTGAATCCCGGAAGGTCCCCAAGAACAATGAACTCTACCTTTTTGCACAAAAAACAATGTAAAAAGCATGAACGACAAGAGCAAGAGACCAATTGGGTTCAATCTCCCCCCATGCCTTGTGTGAGCGCTTCACAAAGCATGTATTTTATGTATATTTCCATCTTCATGCTCAATAATAGCCCAATTTACAAAAATATGACAAGCTTTTAGCTTTTGAGTTTGCCTTTTACAAAAATAGGAAATAAAGCTAATGGACGGTGCCCATAGAGTCTGGCACGCCCAATCTCAATGTCCCAAATAGAAATAACATATCCGTGCGCATAGGTGCATATAAAATAATAATAATCGATGCCTCAATAGACATGACAAAATATAGGTGTGGCGCCTATCAAAATATAATCCATAGGTCGAATACTCGCTAAACTCCAATGCTTTCCTCCGCCATTGCTGCTATCTCTACACATCAACTGAAGCATTCACAATCGTTAGTAAAATAATACAATTAAACCGACAAAAGTGAATACCTAGCAGTCTTCAGCTACATAAATAAATCAACTGGTTAGAAATAAATCCTAACCTTAATTTATTACGAGTGCGCACTCTAAACTCATAAACGTTTATTAATTTAATATGTATTTTGCGGAATCACCCGCTATGGAATCACCCATGTACACACTAAATTAATGAAACACCCGAAAAGGACAGGCGTCCCCATCAACTTCTCGCACAAAGAATCCACTTTGTGTATGAGCCCCGGTCATCTAAGTTTACGGAATCCACCGTAAAACCTCACGGAATCCACCGTGGAATATGCCTCCTGGCATCATACCCCCGGGGTGGGATAGCAATTGACCTCAATTGCTATTAGCTCAATGTGGAGCTAACAGAGTGGGGAAAGCATTTAAGTCTCTAGCGTGCATCCATTGTGCTTCCTCTACAGGATGGTTCTTAAATTTTACTAGATATCTAGAATACCTTCGGCCAGTTCTAGTGGTCATAAAATCAGTGTCTATGATAGCTTCTGGTTCAAGTATTTCAGTCTCTTCCTCTAATAAAGGTGGGTTTTCATAAACAGGGTGGACAGGTAATTGGCCTCTAAATGGTCTCAATAAGCTAATGTGAAATGTATTGTGAATTTTCCAATGAGATAGTAATTCTAACTTGAATGCATTATCATTAATTTTATGAATGATTCTAAATGGTCCATAGAATCTAGGAGCTAGTTTGACAACTGGATGTCTATCTACACTTTGCAGTCTACGTTTTTCTATTCTCAGCCAAACATAATCATCAACTTTGAAATTCATGGCTTGTCTTTTCTTGTTGGCTTGTTTGGTATATGATTGCTGGGCTTTAGCAATCATATCCTTAACCTCATCAAAAATACTGTTATGCATACTAGCAATATCATCAGCACTCTGAATTTTATTAGACAAAGATGCAACAGGTGTAGATAATCTATATCCATAAATGACTTCGAACGGTGCTTTCTTTGTAGGTGTGCGGTGTATTGTTATATGTAAACTGTAATAAATGCAAATGAGTATCCCATGTCTGAGGTTTAGAGATAGTATATGCACGTAAAAGATCTAGAATGGTGCTATTTGTGGCTTTTGTTTGTCCATTTGTTTCTGGATGAAATGCAGATGAGAAATCATTCTTTGTGCCTAGATTAGCAAACAGTGTAATCCAAAAATTGTTACAAAATCTAGAATCACGATCTGAAATAATCACTTTTGGCAATCCATGGTTAGTAAAAACAGTTTTCAAAAACAATTGTGCTGCCTGTGATGTTGTTAAAGTTTTCTTACATGGAATGAAATATGCTTGCTTACTAAATCTATCTACAACTGTCCAAATCATGTCATGGTTAGATTTAGTATTTGGTAAACCAGTAATGAAATCTATAGAAATTTGTTCCCAAGGTTTAGATGGAATAGACAAAGGCATTAGTAATCCATACTGTTTACCATGATGTCTCTTAACTCTTTGACAAATCAAACATTCAGAAACGAAATTAGATACATCTGCATCCATATGCGGCCAATAAAAATTTTCAGTTAACATACGTAATGTAGATATGATACCTCTATGACCTTGATATGGGGGACAATGAATTTCATTCAAAACAAAAGATCGGAATTGAATAGTAACACACAGTCTCTTTTCATAAAACATAAATCCATCATTATATGACAATGAATCAACAGGAATGAAATTATTTTGTACTAATTTATTCCAATCAGAATGAAAAGTAATATCCTGGTGATATGTATCTTTCATAGCAATCAAAGAATCAAAAGATATGACAGAAATATTATGAATTGCAGGTCTTCTACTCAATGCATCAGCAACTACATTTTCTTTTCCAGGTTGGTATTGAATGATAGGATGAAAACTTTGAATAAAGGAAGCCCATTTGATATGACGGTCAGAAATTTGAGGTTGGCTAAGTAAATGTCTAATGCTTTGTTGGTCGGTCTTTATCATAAATTCTGAACCCATTAAGTAGTGTTTCCACTGTCTTAATGCTTGTACAACTGCTAATAGTTCTTTGTCATATGTGGAATATTTCAGCTCAGAGGGTTTCAACTTACAACTAGAATATGCTATTGGATGATTGTCTTGCATTAGTACGGCTCCTATTCCTAATCCGCTAGCATCAATCACAACTAGAAAGAATGGTCTATTAAAGTCAGGCAACTGTAAAACAGGGGCATTGGTTAATGCATGTTTCAGTAAGTCAAAGGATTTCTGTTGATTTTCGGTCCATTGATAAACAATTCATTTCTTGAGAAGTTTTATTAATGGTAAAGCAAGTAATGAAAAATTACGTACAAACTTCCTATAGAAACTAGCAAGACCAAGGAATGAGCGTAACTCATGCACGTTTTTAGGAACAGGCCAATTCAATATTGCATCAATTTTCTTAGGATCAACTTTAATTCCTTCAGATGATACAATATGACCTAAATACTCAATTTCTGTCTTAAAAAATTCACTCTTTTCAGGATTTGCAAACAGTTGATTTTCCTTCAATAACTGAAAAACTAATGACAAATGCTCATAATGCTCTTTCTCGTTTTGACTAAACACCAAAATATCATCTAAGAAAACAATCACACAATATTGATATTTCAGAAAGATACGGTTCATCATTCTACTAAAAGTGGCAAGTGCATTAGTCAATCCGAATGGCATGACTAAGAATTCGTAATGACCAAACTGGGTTCTGAAAGCAGTCTTAAATATGTCAGATTTATCTAGTCTCACCTGATGATAACCAGACTTAAGGTCAATTTTACTAAATATAGAAGATCCTTGCAGTTTGTCCATAAGGTCATCAACTCTAGGAATAGGATACCTATTCTTTACAGTGATCTTATTTAAAGCTTGGTAGTCAATACACATACGATAGGTATTATTCTTTTTCTTAACTAAAAGTACAGGTGCACCGAATGGAGAACTGCTAGGTCGAATCAAACCTCTATTTAGTAATTCTTCAACTTGGCTCTGGATTTCTTTTTGCTCTATCTGATTGTGCCTATATGGTGCTTTGCAAGGTGGTTGTGTGCCAGGTATCAAATCAATCTTATGGTCTTCTGGACGTGAAGGAGGTAAACCTAGTGGTAGGTCTTCTGCAAAACAGTCCTTAAAATATGCAAGAAATTCTTTATGCCTAGGGTGCATATGATTTTCCTTTGCTTGCAATTCATTCACCCAAATGAGATATGATTTACTACTCTTGCATAATGCACGTTTTGCTTGAGTATGCGAAAGCAGTGGAAAAACATTAGATGCATGCATACCATATAATGTAATAGATTTTCCTTGAAATTTAATATTCATTGTGTGTGTGGAATAATCTATATCTGGATTATGCTGGTGTCGCCAAGGCATTCCTAAAATAATGTCACTCGACTGTAATGGAACAACTAAGAAATTTCTTCTTTCAGTGTATGAACCAATTTGAATCTCTAAATCTTGCACTTCCTATGTACCATTATACCTAGTACCTAAAAATGCAGCTTTTATGCGATAATGCATAGGTACAGTCTGTAATTTCAATTCCTTTATCAATTTTGCTGAAATAAAGTCATGAGTACTACCGTCATCATGCAAGATAGTCTTTTCCTTTCCATGCACCAAACATTTCATAGTCAATAATGAATGTGGAGTAGGCATACCTGGTAAAGTGTCGGAAATAGTAGTAGTGTCGTCCTCATCTTCAGTGAAATCAAGCATATCCTCATGCTCGTCTTCGTCCATGGCTCCAAGATAGTTGATATGTGTTGATGGCTTCTTTAAATGACAATTTGCTGCGAGATGTCCAGGCTGGTGACATTTATAGCATACTGTTGGCTTGGCTTTGGTTACATTATTTGCAATGGCTAGAAGTCTAGGTACATTTGGATTTGCTTGTGGAATAGGCTTAGGATTTGGATTGACATTGGATGGTAATGCAGGTGGTTTAGCCCAATTCTTGCGGAAAGATGGTGAAGAGAAACGACCTGGATTAAACCTTCTAAAATTGGAATTGAATTGTTTAGATCCATAATTACCATTGGCTTGGAATTGCTGTGGTCGTCTGTCTCTACCGCGTAACTTATCTTCAGTGTCGTGAGCTAGTGAGATGGCGTCTTCAAGGGTAGCAGGCTTGAACATGTTCACTTCAGCGTAGAAATGCCCAAGAAGTCCAGACATATACTTCTGCTTATGTGTCGTCTCTGGTACGTCTTCAAGCATGCGTAGCTGTAGGAGTGCATTCCAAAAATGCTCTGTATACTGAGGAATAGGCTCACGATCCCGTTGTTGAAGTAGATCCCATTGCTTGATAGCCTTCTCATGAAATTGCGGTGGAAGGAAATTATGCATGAACTTCTTCTTGAAATCTTCCCAAGTAGCAGGACATTCTATGCTCTTGCGTACTACAGTCCACCAAAGTGATGCTCTGTCTACCAAATGATTAGTAACACACTTGATTTTATCTTTTTCTGGATAGGTTTCCTCATGGAAATAGTCATCAAACTGGCTAATGAATGATAAAACAGTCTTTTCTTCTCGTATACCATTGAAAGTGCGAAATTTGAAACTTCGTTTACTTATCTTTGATTCCTTGCGAATGGTTTGAACTTCAAGAGTGGTGTCGATGGTACGTCGAATCAAATCTTTAGCTTGAGGTTCCTCTTTGTCGGTAGACGCTCTTTGTAATTTTGTCAATTGCGCTTGCAATGCTTGCCTAGCCCTTCGTTCTTCTTCCAATTGCATCATGATTAGATCCAGCTTTTGTTCCATGGTAGGCTCAGGTAGGTCGTCTTCAGCCATAGGATCATCCATATGTGGTTCCATCATCCTGTAAAACTCAAAAGACCTTTCTCACTCAAAATCAGGTTAGCGGGATGAGCGTAGCTCAAATTCGGGGTTACAAGGCTATGTGTTTTTTGGGTATTTCTTTCTCAATTTTCAGAAAATCTGCGATATTTCCTGCTTCGTATGCTGAAAATACTTCAGCGAACCTGCGTATGGGTAGAATACTTTGCCACGAACAACTTTGCAGTTCGGAGTTTCTGTGCAGGAACAACCCTTCTAGGAGTTTTGAGCACTAGTCAGTTCTGACTCCAGTTGACTAGTCTGACTTGCAAAGTTGCAGACTTAGGTGACTTGCAGAGTTGCAGACTTAGCCGACTTAGTGAACTTGCAGGACTTGATCACAGTCGACTTGCAGGACTTGATTTCGGTAGTGCAGGACCTGGAGTTTGGTGATTTGCTTGCCTTGTATGACTTGAGGAAAGCTTAATGTCTTAAGCTTAATAGCTTAAGCTTAAGAAAGGAAGCTTAATGGAGCACCACGGCGCAAATAGTGGGGGGGGAGGGGGCGTTTTCTGCACATTGCGCAATTTTCGGACGTCCTCTTATACCACGATGAGGATTTTTGTGAAGCTTTCGCAATTCCTTAAGCTTTTAAGCTTTATTACTAAGCTTTTGAAGAAGATAGTTATGGAGCTTCTTACTGTATTTCCACGACTTGTTTATGGAGATGATGGAGTGGTCCTCCGCTTGTACAGCCTAGTCCTTCGCGATCTGAGAGTAGAAACAGGGGTTCTTGATCGCCAGAAGTCTGCCTGTATCGACGGTTCGCGACGAGATTGACCGTAGAGCCCGATCGTTCCAGGAGCTCCGCCTTCGCACGAGATGGGTAGCAATTGGAAGCTCTTGATCTCAGCTCCGCTCTGATACCACTGGTGCGCAGATCGGTCGCAGTATGCTCATGTAGTGAATCCCGGAAGGTCCCCAAGAACAATGAACTCTACCTTTTTGCACAAAAAACAATGTAAAAAGCATGAACGGCAAGAGCAAGAGACCAATTGGGTTCAATCTCCCCCCATGCCTTGTGTGAGCGCTTCACAAAGCATGTATTTTATGTATATTTCCATCTTCATGCTCAATAATAGCCCAATTTACAAAAATATGACAAGCTTTTAGCTTTTGAGTTTGCCTTTTACAAAAATAGGAAATAAAGCTAATGGACGGTGCCCATAGAGTCTGGCATGCCCAATCTCAATGTCCCAAATAGAAATAACATATCCGTGCGTATAGGCGCATACAAAATAATAATAATCGATGCCTCAATAGACATGACAAAATATAGGCGTGGCGCCTATCAAAATATAATCCATAGGTCGAATACTCGCTAAACTCCAATGCTTTCCTCCGCCACTGCTGCTATCTCTACACATCAACTGAAACATTCACAATTGTTAGTAAAATAATACAATTAAACTGACAAAAGTGAATACCTAGCAGTCTTCAACTACATAAATAAATCAACTGGTTAGAAATAAATCCTAACCTTAATTTATTACGAGTGCGCACTCTAAACTCATAAACGTTTATTAATTTAATATGTATTTTGCGGAATCACCCGCTATGGAATCACCCATGTACACACTAAATTAATGAAATGCCCGAAAAGGACAGGCATCCCCATCAACTTCTCGCATAAAGAATCCACTTTGTGTATGAGCCCTAGTCATCTAAGTTTACGGAATCCACCGTGGAATATGCCTCCTGGCATCAGGTCGTGGCAAAATAAGACATTGTTGATGGTGTTTGGATTCCATTCTGCAAGCGAGCCTTCCATCTCCACTTCTTTGTCAAAGTAGAGATCGCATCACAACATCCTGCCAATCTATCTTCAATGCCATAAGCGGCGTACGGTCTTCAAGAAGCTCTCTCGACTCATCCTAAAGAAGTGCAGGATCAATCGCCTACAAGAATAAGACCACTTTCTCCGACTTTAGACCTCTTTTATCTAGTGCATCCAACTGGTTATATCACTATTCAAACTCTTGCAACAACTTAGAAGCAACAAGACCTCTGTTGGGTTGATAGACCCACTACGTGAATGTTTTCCACGTAGCACTATCATAATCCTCTCATCTTTCAGCACTTTTTTGAAAATATTCCACTTAGAGTCTTGCAAAAATAAATCTGTAACTCTAACCCGCAAAATAGGCATGACAAGCCATAAGAAATAATTGCTCCAGTTGGTGGAACTCTGAAGAAGCGTATCTGGCTTTCAAAGGCTTTGATGTAGGCTGAAACGTTCCGGCCATCAAATAATTTGCACTTACTAATCAGAGCCTCAATTGCCTTGGTCGCACCACATGTATACTCTTGTTCTTGACATAACATTCGTTGTTGATTCAATTGCTACTAATGTAACTACTGTTGTTGCTGCATAGATAACTGCATCTGTTGATTCTGCATTATAATGGCTAAAGAAAGAGTTTCCAATAAAGTCTCCATCTCATCAGTCGAAAAGGAATAAGTAGTCGATGATGAAGGTGGATTTTTTGAAGAGTTTCCCATCTCGATGATCAAAAGCGATGGTTTCACATTAGGTTCACCAGATGTCGCATGGAATTTGTGCAAGGGTTCATGAAGTCGCTAGCCGCAGGGACCCTTTGAGATGGGAGAATACAACGAAATAAAACTTATCCAAAAGAATTTTGAAAGAGAAAATAATTTCTTGATTTAAAATATCGGTAAGTTACATGTTCATAATATTTTAATTTCAATTTTGATCATAAGAGTTTCACAAAAGACAAGATGAATTTTCAATCTAAGAGAGAAGAGAAAAAGGTAGGATGACAAATTTTATGGAAGAATTTCGAGGAGCACGAAGCTCAACTTAGAAGCCACTTCATGGAATTTGTTAACGACCTTCAACATTAGGCGAGAAGCTTTAAGCTCAACTCAAGCAAATCTTCATAGCGACTCGCAATGATGGAAACTTTGATGTAGGCAAGGGACTTTAAGCTCATCCTCAAGCCTTCTCTTTAAATTTTGATGGAAATCTTTGAAAAAGACGACAAAATCACTCTCAACCTCAAACCTTACACACTTGTTTTGATGGGCCATACACAAGAAACTCTAAACCACTTACTATATAGGAAAAAAAAGAGAATTTTCTAGTTAGATTTCCACATAACTAGTAAGAGTCTAATATAGGAAAAATCAAACTTTACTAGATTGCCAATCTAGAAACATAGTTTCCAATATAGAAATATTTTTCTAGTTAACTTACCATATAGAAAGCTTTTTTTGGTTAACTTACTATATAAGAAGTTTATTATCATAACTATCTATATAGTAACTTTATAAAAAAAAGTTACTATATAGTAACTTCAGAAATAGACATTATCTATATAGTAACTTCATCGAAAAAGTTACCATATAAGAAATTATAACATATCACATCTATGTAGTAACTTTATCATATAAACTTAGCATATAGGAGGCATATAATGACATAATCAAATCTCATAGAATGTTATTTTAATATTTTTATATAAATAATAATAGAAAAATAATTGATTTAAAAAGTGATTTTAATAAAGTAAAAGTGAATAATAGAATTTTTGCCAATTAAGTAGCAAACTATAATGTGAAATCCAAATTGTCCCTATTCTACTACATTAACATTATCTAGGCTTAAACTTCCAATGACTGTATCTTTTATTATAACTTGTTTTTGCACCATGAGCCACTATACACTAAGTGCAACTTGAAGATTATATTTCTCCAATGCTTGCCAGCCAAGCAAAAGAAGCCACTGACCCATCATTGTTGCCAAACCTCTAAGAGCATATAAGAGTTGTCCACCTTCAAACAGGTGAGCAAAACTGAGAATGGCCAATATTCAATGGTGCACTTCTTGAGACAACAGAAAAACCCTAATTACAATAGTAATAAGGCTTGATTTCAACAAAACAATGTTGAATATCTTCAGATTTGCTAAGATGAGGCAAAACATAGTAGAGGAGAGAGAGAAATTCAATATGCTGCCAAGAAAGTGTTGTAATAGCAACCTCTGTTGTTTCAAATATAAAAAATAAGGTCACCTGCTGGTTATTAGGGTTCTACTATTTGAAACCCTAATTTCTGCACCAACAGTTGTCAATAACCTCATTTTTAGGGAATCCTATCATTTGCAGCCCTAAAATCTGCTCAACATCAAGTTGCCGTGCTATCCTAGAGCTTCAGCACCTATCCCTTACTCACAACTAAGTTATCCTTCAGATCTGCCCCCAAACAACCCAAAATGGGCGAAAAACAGCCCAACATGGAAGATACACTTTCATGCAACCCAAAACTAATCCAAATGTGGCATTGATCAATCGGGAGGGTGGGACTAGGTCTAAATATGAGGTGATTCCTTTCCACTCCCTGTTTCCTTCAAGGAAGGAGGTGACTCATCAGCACATGAGTGGGATATGTGCCTATAAGCAACAAGGGAGGGGGGTACATTGTGCTAGGGGAGATTCCCCACATGACCATATCAGAGGATAGAGTATGATTCTTTTGAACTACGATGCATAACTACCACGACCTTTTTCAAAAATACTTCAGCAATAGAGAAGTGATACAGGCTATGTATCATTCCAGATCTAACCTATGACAAAGAGGATACATGCAATGCATTCAAGTATGTCCTCTAATGTCCCAAACTTCTAAGAAGCATAGGCCTGAACAATACTGGAATAAAGGTCCTGACCTTTGAAAAGTTCTCAATATCCCAAACAAAGAAACTATGATCGGCATATACAACAACTGGAAGAACCAAAATATTTGATGTAAAAATAGTGATTGAAGAGAAACCTGACTAATGTATTATCAAAACTGAAGCACTTTACGCCTAACAGCTTTAAGTTTCTTCTCAATGTAAGGACTCACTAATGCTATCTCACAATAAAACTTACCAAGCTTGTGCGATGTTGCAAATTGACAAGCAACAGCATCACAATATGAGATCCCATTTACATTATGTGTGGCAAGGTAGGACTCAGGAGCATGTGTTTGTATCTATCAAGTTATGGAATCCAAATGGCATTGGTCAAGGAAAAGTTGCAGTAAATGCAAGAGACTCAAGCATGAAAATCTGCACAATACCATCACTGCATGCAAAAGCAATGTGCAAACTTGAAATGGCTAAACCATGGCCTTGTCGAACCTGCAACAAGTAGCTGAAACTGTTGTTGATGTTTGCAAATAGGCAACCACAGAGAGATCCTTGCTTGCATATCAGAGGATACCTTAAGATTAACCCATTTTTTCAATGCAAGTTCACAATGCAGAACGCATACTATTCCTGTTGAACATCATATGTGTCAACCACAAACCTCAATTCACTAATTATACTAAATTAGTAGCAGAATTGAGAATAGTGTCAAACAAAAAAATTTGGTTAAAGCCTGCTTGGGCATGCCTGTGCAGGTCAAGGCATAAACCGGTTGGACATCTCCATCTCGTGAATCTTCTCAAGATGTTACTACCGCAAAAGAATTTTCACACAGACTACCAAGATGAACATTTCTTCCATCTAGGAAAAGACCTGAGCCTATTCCAGATCATTGATGTCCTGCATTTGACCTGATAGTCCAATGTTTCAAGTGATTAGCACCTGCTATAACAAAAAAACTTCCATCTGAAGCAACATGAATCCCACTTTTTGGCATGGATATAGTTGTATCTCTCACTTTGGCTATCAATGATGTAGACTTGAAATCCCAGAGGCAAACTAAACCATCAAATGGAAATCCAGCTGAAGCAAGATGTTTTCTTGGGCACCAAAGGCATCATAAAAATTCAGTTGGAGTTTCCATATTTATTCCTATTAACATATATGTTGATGTTAGTATTTCAAAAACATGTTGCACTACAAACTTTGGCCTCCCATATTGATTCAAAAGAACAAAAACTTAAATCTTCTGATTCACCCTCATCATTTTCTAGAATGGTCTCTACAACCTTGGCCTATGCCCAATTCGGCAACAGGGACACACTGAACTTAAATGCAAGAGTTGCATTGCTTGCAAGTTGAGATCTAGTAGTAATAAGAGTACCAGAAGCATCCAACTCTTGTGTCTAAGACTTGTCACGTCTCAAGGGGTTTGAAGAAGTATTGTTTAGTTGCCCTTTTGAGTCAGAACTATAGCACTTCCACATCATCTTAGTTAGAAGATTAGGAAGCCTCCAAACAAATATGCAACTCTCTCCATTAACCTTTTGAAAACCATAAATTAGCATCAACAAGTGAAAAAGTTATATTAAAGAAGCCAAGGTCAGCATATATACAACTCTAAAGGCCACCTTAAACTTATCGATATTAGCCGCTTGCAATTAGGCATGAAAGCTATCCTTGTTATTACTTCAGCATGACCTTGCCCCAGGGATAAAATGCTTCCATCTGATATGTCATACATGTGCATGCTCTTATCAAAATGTGATCAGACTACTTATGACCCACTAGGATCAATGCGAACCTACCACAGAAAGGGGCAAAAGACATTAGATACTATGATGACAAATATTGTACACAAACCCAATGTCTTAAATATCAAAAGTAGCAAATATGCAGACAGAAAAAGTGAGATATAAAGAGATGTGGCTTTGCCAATTATCTTCAAGTGGTCAACCTTATGAAGAACAAGGTTCAATCCTTATTATATTGAGCTTTCTTATTTGAAGAGAGCAGAAATCCTTGTAAAAACAACATCAATTTGATCTTATGCACCATTTGTAAAACATCAAAACACACATACCTTTTTTGCCCTATTGTTTACACCATCTGACAGTAAATTGAGCAGGTGAAAACAAGGAATTCATTGTTCATACTTTAATGGGCTCACCAACTTCTCCTTCTGGTTTGAAGCATCTTATAGACTTCCCACTAGCAAGATTGAGCATGTTCAGCTTCTTATCCTGAAACCATACAAGACAAATAATTTAACATATTAGCCAATCATGTTTCAATATAAAACTTGTGGTAACCTTCCATGAAAAGAACTTCCAACATGTCCAACAGTTACAGCTATCTTGTTGTATGGATCAATATCCATATCATAAACTATGCGACGAGAAGCCATTTCTTGATAATAATGTGTACTCTTGATGCCCATTGTTGTTGCCTCTATGTTGCAAAACACCACTGATCTACAGGTAAGTGGTTTTACAGTTTAGCCAAAACAAAATAGACTTGAGAATCTAAAAATTCAAAGTAAAAACCATGACTTTAGGAGGAAACCATACTTGTCCCCACTAGTGCTCAGCAAATTGAAACCACCACAAGCAAATTTTGCTGCATTGATTAAAGTTGAATGATCATATCATGTCTTGATGATCAGCACCCATACAAACTATAGCAATCCAAAAATCCTGAACAATAAACCCATCTAGGTACTCCATTATGCCAAACAAGAGTACACCCAAGTCTATAGTATGCAAATTCTCCTATGACCAAAGGAGATTAAAAATGAAAGTAAAATGTATCCCACGTCATGATATGATGCTGCCCACTAGATGCCTACCTTCTCCATCAAGTTCACACCAAAAGCTCACTTATATTAATATAGCTCAATAAGCAGAACTATTTTTGCAAAGACATAGGTCCAATATGAGTCCAGAGTGAAAAATACAAAACAAACTGCGTGCAAAAAAACCATCATTTCAGCTACCTTACTGAATAATCTACAAGAATCATTAAAGAATGATATACTGTACCGATGCCCAACTGACTTAAACCTACAACAATCTAACTGCATCTAATTGAATTCTCTCAATCATGTAGCTTACTAAAATCTGTTGTTGTGGCTCTTGCCTCTACTGGGACTGGCCCTGTTGCAGCCCAAAACACCTAAACTGACTTAAAAACTAAAGTGTCCAATGAGACTACCACCTCAGGTGCCAGACTAAATAATCTAAGAGATTTAATAATAGGATGGAACTCATGGCAGGCTCATCTTATACCCTGGATTGAATACAAATGACATAGCCGACATAATCTTCAAAAATTTAGCTGCCAAACTCAATAATGTATTTGCATTTACTCTTGCATCCAGCTGCTTCTATTGTCACTAACTAACCTTGATGTGGCCAAAGCCCCTGATATGACAACTCACTTGGATCTTGGATCTTTGACTTTAGGCTTGTGCACCAAATGTCTCGATGTTCTTTCACATTGCACGCCTATTCAGAGAGTTAGCCACAAACCCACTGTACTAGCTATAAGTACTTCAACTACATAAGGACATAAATATGGGAGATCTGTAAAATGTAAGCTAATATATGTAACTAGAAAATAGTACATTGCCCTATTTGAAGAAACAGCTACAGAAAACAAGTCAAAAAATGGTTGACACATCATACCATTGATAAAACCAGGAACTATCATCATGCAATTGCGCATTCAGATCTTGAATGTAAGTCCCACATTGAATGTAAATTGCAATGATCCTCCTTCCTCTTTAATATTTGTTGAGACCCCTGCCTACATCCCAAGCACCTGGATGTCAGCTTCACCTGCATCGAACAGGGGTTGAGGAAGCCATGTGTTGCTATACGAGTATCTCCAATCCAGAGTCAAGTCAACTTGGACATTAGAGGCCTGCACGGCCACACTGGTATTGCCAAGGGAGACGACAGACCATGCCTTCTATCAGCAGTACCAGCAGCAGGAACAAGCATACAGTACTGCCGACTAGCCCGGGCCATGAGCTTGCGGGCACCTTGCCATTCCTTGGGAATTTCTGCAGGTGGCTGGGAAGTCGCCACACGTTTCGCTGAGCGTATTGGCCTAGCCATATACAACCCCATCATGTACCTGTGGCTAGGTCAGGTCCCGTGCATTGTGGTGTCTTCGGCCGCCATGGTGCATGCCTGCTTTAAGGACCACGACCACGTCTTCGCCGGCTGCCTGCGCTATGCATACAGCCGCCTCCTCATGTACCACTGCAAGGGCATCGGCTTCACCCCCTAGGGCCCCCACTGGTCCCTCATGTGCCGCCTGTGCACCTCCCACCTCTTCTCCCCCAAGCAGTTCCAGTCTTCCTTGCACTCCCAAGCTGTAGAGATGTCCTCCATGATACAATCCATATGGCTCGCTCACCATAAGCACAAACCCATCAATGTCTCTCACAAGGTCAGTGTTACGTCAAATGAACTGCCTTGTTCTTTTTTGCTGTAAAAGCCCCAAAAAGTTTAGAAAGAAAACCTAGGTTTAAGGGACAATGAATTTCAAAAATGACCCCTTTGACAGTTTAAAGAAGGAACAATATTTATGGTTGTAAAAATGGCAAAGATGTCATATAATTTCATTCAAAAATCTCTCCACATTTTTTGAGTTGAAGATTTCTATATCTACTACTACCAAAAATGTCTTTTGTGAACCTTGGACAAGGTTTTCATGTTGGCAGCCAACAACATCAGCCACATGGTCATGGGGAATTGTTTCTTCGAGTCGACTAGTGCTCCCACCCCCCAAGTGGAGGAGTTCAAGCAAATGATGAATGACTTCTTTTGCCTGGTAGGAGTCTTCAACCTTGGGGACTACATCCCCTTCTTACGAAACCTTGATTTGCAAGGATATGAGGGAAAAATGAAACAACTCCACAAGAAACTCGACACTTTTTGGGAGTGCACCATACGAGAGCACTCTCACCTAGAGTGTGAAAGAGAGGGGCATTTCCTTGACTTCCTTATGTCCCTTACTACTTCAACTAGTCCAGAATCGTACAAGCTCAACATGGAGGAAGTTAAGGGTGCCTTGATGGTTTGTATTGAATTGTTTTCTTCTTCTCACATCTTGGAAGTTAAATTTGGATCTTAGGGTTCTTCTTATTATGGTCATCTTGATGGGCATAGTTGCATATTATATTCATCTTCACCAAAGGTTGTCTCTGTGTACATGTAGGACCTCTTCGCAGCTGGCACTGATACCACGGCAGTTTGTGTTGAATGGGCAATGACAGAGCTCCTATGTAATCCAAATGTGTTGAAGAAAGCTCAAGCTGAGCTTGATTGTGTAGTGGAAAAGAATAGCATGGTGCAAGAATCAGACATCCTCGCTACCTACAAGTTGAGAGAGTTTCCCAATCATTAAGCAAGAAAGCAAGGAAATTAAAAAAGACACATCCCTCATTACACTATGGCTCTCAACAAAGATCATTGCCCACAAACCCAAATGAGAGTGCAAGTGGAACCCTTTTCTTAAACATTTTCATTTTGCACCTTGCATGCTAAAATGCAAATAACAAATATGCTTCTTCATTTGCACATTATCTTTATTAGCAACATGGCTAATAGAAATAAGACTTTCAAGCAATATCAAAACTACTTTGGAGAAAATAGAGGTACTTGGTATCAACCGATAGTTACGCCAGGGTTGGGCACTAACTGTCGAAGGGTTGGGCGCTGACTGTCAAAGGGGGGCCACTGACTATCAAAGGGGGCGCTGATTATCGAAGTTTGGGCGCTGACTATCGAAGTTTGGGCACTGACTATCGATGGGGGCGTTGACTGTCAAAGGGTTGGGCGCTGTCACGTTGATGGGGCTGGGCGCCGGCTAGGTGACGCAAGCCAATACGCAGTACGCAGGCTTGTATGCAGTGATGTGCCAGCTAGTGGCACCAACCTTCAACCATGCGCCCGCGACCGCTAGCTACTTCTAGCTATAGCTAGCGCTACCTACGTCGATCACCAGCTAGGCTCTGAATGTAGCTGTGACGAGCTAAATGTAGCTGTGATGGGGCTGGGTGTTGAATGTAGCTGTGATGGGGCTGGGCGGCAGCTCGTCTGATGTGGTAGGCCGGGTTGCAAGCCGAGCACAGTGATGTATGGGGCTGGGCGCGAACCTTCAACCCTACCGCCAGCTAGTGGTGCTGCTAGCTACATTGCGATAAAACTTTCGTCGACACTGCTAATCAGGTGCAGGCCATTCCCAAGCTCCTCCATTCAGCTCGTGCAGGCCGTTGCTCCAGGTCTCCTACACCACCGTCTAGATCTCCTTATCGAGCTGGAGCAAAGTGCAAGAATAGAATAGTACAAAAGGAGAAGGATAGTAAAGCGGCGTTGAAGGAAAGAAGGGAGATTATATAAAAGAGAGGGAACTTGGAAGTACCTTGAATTGGTTTTTTTGGTTGTCATATATGTACTCCCTCCCTTACTCTCGTTTTGGATTTCATATGGATTTGTTTACCCCTTTGAGCTACTTCTAACATGAGAACTATTTTCATTACTTGCATTGGGGTCAATTACGATGAAAAGAATTCAATGTAAAAGAGAGACTGCATAATTGTTAAAGTTGTAAATCATGAGTTTATGTTTGCCTTATCTATGAATTGTCATTATCATTCATGCCAACAAAGGGTTTTCCTTTTGAATAGATTGTGGTGGTAGATGTGGATAAAGTAATTGTAGTTAGCAAGCAACCATTGCTTGAACGAGTATGTTAGAGCTTGAGTACAAGAGATGAAAGACCAAGATGGCATGAATTTTTGAATAACAAGAATACCTTTAGAGTGGTGTATGTTAACCCCTCTATTCTATAGTCAAGTGAGGTATTAGAGCCATCTCTATTCCCTTCTTGCTTACAGTTTCTTCATGGTATTAGAGCCTGATATGCTCTGTGACATTTGTCAAGTAAAAATATTATAGATGTATTGCTAAAGAAGCATGTATAGAGGAAAAGGAGCTAGCAATGGAGTTCAACAATTGGTGAGAACTGAGTGACCAAGTGTTGACTCATGTTTATGCCCCAACCTCCACAACGAATGATCTTTTTGATCAACCTTGTCTAGATCGATGATGGTAACCTGGCACCATTAATTAGTGCTTCGAAATCCCTCCAATATTTAGTGCTCCAAAATCCCTCCAATATGTAAAGAGTCGTGTAATATATGATCAAAGCCTCCAACGTTGGCTTTCATTTGCTTGGTTAGTAAGCTAACTAAATTTCGAGTTGGCAGCTTATTAAAAACTTCTTGTGCTTTTGTAAGCAAGCTAAGTTCAACGCACATATCTACTAATACAATGCCACAACTACTATATCATGTGTATTTCCTAGCCCTTCTATGCCACTTCTATGCATCCACATGCCTTGAAGATGCAACCAAAAGTGACTAAATAAGCCCCAGCTTGTGTAACTTGGTATGTATCTTTTTTCCCTTCTTTGATACAAGCTTTCATAATGCAAGTATGGGTGACCAAATTTGTAGACACTCACCTTTGAGATGTTGCCAAAACATCTCAAAGCTTCGGCACCATGTCCATGCTTTGCCTATCTCTAGTGATCAAGGCACTTCAAGAGACTTTGTTTGGTACTGGGAACTTTTCAATCACTTCTTTTCCTTTTGCGAGTGCAACACACTTTGAATACACATAGAGCTAGGAAACACCAACACAGATGTCCTTTTTAAGAAACCTTATCTTGATGATATCTATATGCATCATGCTGCCTCAATGGAGGTCTTACAAAGCTTCTTTGGCTTCATAGCTAATTAGGTAGAAAACATGCAAAACCCTACTAGCCATTACTAAAACCTCTTTTTCCACACTGTCTTTCATGTGCTATATACCCTTATTCTTCTAATCCCCACTAAAATCAATAGATTGCATGCTATCCTTTTTCCTATAAGATTTGGTAATGTGAGGGGTTCCTAATCTATAAGAGAGCTAATTCATATTCAAAGAACCACATAGAATCTTGAAGAAGAATTCAAATAAAATAAAAGTATGTTCTACACAATGCATACTAGATGTTCTATACAAATGTACTTGTGTGTCCACACTCGCACTTCAATTTCTCCAGACACGATATGTACATGTGGACTAATGTATTGCATCTTACTCTCACACATGTACAAATTGCCCCAAAGACCTTGTACCCTAGTTCTTATCCTAAGGTACTTGAAAGTGTGTGTACAAATGCATCTACAATGTGTGAAAGTATTTGCACTCTTGTCCAAGAATCGTGCAAATTAGGCCTTATATATTACCTAAGTGCATAAGGTAATCATCTGCTTCAATATGTCTAAGTAATCGAGTGGATAAGGTGTTATTTTAGTAAAATGCTATGAGACATAATGACATGGGATGGCCATTTTCTAGCTTGCCATCCTAGACCTAGCTTATCCTCAAACCAACCCACATCCCAATCCCATCCACTTATAAGAGCCCTCTTTGATGGTGACAAAGGAAGGCAATTCTAGTCCACATCCCCATTCCCAAAACCATCCACATTACTATGCTATGAGCACTAAGTAGTAGAGTGTGATGGTGGTATAGTGCCTAAGTATTATATAATCATGTGCTAATGCTACCTAGAGTGATTCATGACTGCCTAATGTGGCCTAAATTGCTGAGTGAGGTTATTGTTATAAAAAAATGAAGTTCTCAATGTGGTAAGAGGGTGCCTCGTGATAGTGGAGATGGTAAAGTGAGTTGAAATAAAGTGCATGATTGTGCAACTACATGACTATGTGATTGAGTATGTGCATGTGGAAGAGTGTGCTTGAATTTTTGCCTAATTAAACATGTGGCCAAAGTGCTCCAAGTAGTTAGGACGATGTGCTTCAAGTGATTGAGTTCTCCAATGTGGCTAAACAATCATGTGGCCTATCTACATAGTAGTTGAGTGGACTAAGGTGCTTAAGTGGTTGGGTGAAAAAGGCAATGTGTGGTCCGCATGATGAAGAGGGAAAAGACAGTGTGGTTCAAGGGTACTAACCAATGTGGTGAATGCTCGTGCATAGCCATGGTTGATGCAAATATATACCCATACAATATTGATAGCTTATAGATATGTTGCAAGATGAGACTCATGTAGGTACTTATGATATAGGGGAGATGCCATGTACACCTCAACCTATAGCCAAGTGAGAAAAATGCTACTCGATGCAATGGGAACAACACTCCACTCGTTAATAAGATAGTTACTTGTGCACAAGTGAGATATCAACTTCTTCAACTAATCTTGCTAATTCTCAGTCCCTTAAGATAATCTATGAAGTATGTGGTGTAATATTTTAGTGGTTCACTACACCAATACTTCAACCATTACTTTGCTGCTATGATCATAGACCATGTGTAAGAATCAACTCCATGGTATCAGAGCGATGATTGCAATGGAAAATTGAGCCAAATTAATTACAAAAGCATATTATAACTAGCAAACAGTGTAAATGAGAATGACTCAATCGCATTCAAAATGATTAGTTCTAAAATAAGCCTCAACTTAGCTCTAATATTTTATTTTTAATATTATAATTACAATTAATTAATGAAAAATTTAATGAATATGAATAAAATAAAAGAAAATAGAGACAACAATGCACTCTAAATAGATGAGTACAATTGCTTTAAAGCTAAAGCATATAAATAGTTTTATGTGATAACAGCCTCCATAATAGTAATAATTTCACATTGCACTCCACTAGTGATCAATATTACAATCATTACATCTCTATACTTGTCTAGTTATTTTCTCACCAAAAATAAAACAAATTCATTGCCTATTATCGTCTGTTTAGCACAATATGATCATCATCACACATATAAAAAGTTAGAATTGTACTACAAATAGGCCAAAATTAATGAGAATCCACAAAATGACTAAATACAACTTATTTTTATAGAAGTAACACATGATGTATAAGCCTATCTTACTCTCTATATTCTTTACCTTAAATTAGAATTAGACTCAATAAATACTAGGCTTATACTACATTAAAGGTTAGTGTTAGGGCTAGGCTCGTAATAAGGTAGAGCTTAAGCTTAGGCTTAGGTTTAGATTGGATTAGTTATATAGGCAAAGTATTTGCATAGGCTCCTCATACAGACAAACTGATAGAGTCTATAGAGTGGCTAGACATAGGTATGTCTAACATAAATACACAAGGGGTAGGCATAGGGTACACATATGGCAAGTTAGGAAAATACTAGGCATACTATAAGCCAATCCTATTTGTATACATAATCTAAGCATATTCTAGGAAGAGTTTAGACATAGGGTAAGCATATGCTAGGAGCCAACACCTAACACAACCCTATCCTATTCTATGGTTACCTTGTGCCTAGAAAATGCGAGATATAAGTTGTATTCTTATGCATAGCATATAATGTTCCTACTTTATATTATCGAGCCAATGCCTAACCTAGCATGTGCTTATCCTATGCCTAATGTATAAGCTAGGCTATATATAAGCTATGGATAGGCTAGACTAAGCATAGGCTACACAAACTATTGAGTATAGCTATAAGTGTGGAATCGAAAGCTTAGCTCATAAGTGAGTAATATACAAATGCAAATTTCAAATAAACTAATATTTATTTACTAATTTTACCTAGCAAAATCGTGAGTCTACGTTAACTTGAAAGACTATCCATAATTTCCTAGTTAGATAATAGTACTTGCTAGTTATGACTAGTGAATAAAATAAAATCAAATAAACTAATATTTATTTACTAATTTTACCTAGCAAAATTGTGAGTCTACGTTAACTTGAAAGACTATCCATAATTTCCTAGTTAGATGATAGTACTTGCTAGTTATGACTAGTGAAAAAAAAAATCCTAGTTATGTTGATATTGTTACTAGATATACAATAACTTACTAGATAATGTTACTAGATAAGGCTTCAACTTTCTAGATCTATCTAGAAAAAGAGATTTACTAGTTAGAAGAGATTCCTGATGACAAAATTATCTAGTTATAACTAGAAAATTATACATTCTTCCTAGTTTGGTTGCTATTCTTCCTAGTTATAGTGTGAACTTTCTATATAGTAAGTGGTCTAGAGCTTGTTGTGATATCTCCCTAAGAGCACCCTCTTATATAGTTTTCCAAGCAACGCATACGTTGATATGCTTTTAGCTTTTCGAAAAAAGCTTAAGGCTTTCGTACCTTAGCTTTTCTCTTTTTCACGTTTTTATTATTACATTTTCAAAGCTTGCCAAATCTGCACGCATGCCACAGTTGCCATGCCATGCGGTGCTCTGAATTCTACTACAGCTTGTGGATGCCGCCGTGAATGCATGTCAAACTCGATGGTGGGCGGGCTAGAATTGTTCTTGTAAGCTGTGGAATCAAGAGAGTGATCGTGACTCCTTCTCTGTCCATGGGAAGACTGGCCTCTATGGCCATATTGCCAAAGACTGCGATTGCCGTAACCATACTCAGGGTTTTCGAAGTCCGGTGCAGTGCCACGCAGAGAGGCCTGAATCCTGTAATCCTACGAAGGATGTTGGAAGGGCTGTTCATCTCTCACATTCGTTTTGGAATAGCCTTTATTCTCTCTATCCTGGTGTGCTGTGGGGGCTTCGCTTGCTATTCCAGATGCCTCACGAGAAAGAGAGGATGTGGACATCCCTCTGAGAACACATGACAACCCATCTCTTGCGAGACGAGGAGGACTACAGTCATTGCCAACACGCACTCCCATCTTGCTTTTAGTAGCAGGTCGAGCACCTTCAAGTGCTTCCTGCCGAGTACCAACTTCTCCCATCTTGCTTTTAGTAGCAGGTCGAGCACCTTCAAGTGCTTCCTGCCGAGTACCAACTTCTTCACTTGGATCTGCTTGCTTGATATCAGGGAATTCATTCGCTTCTTTCTCCTCTTTTGGAGTGATTCCTAGCTCAGTCAAAACAGCATCAAGCGCTACAAACTCCTTTTTCAACTCCTTTTTTGACAACTGTCTATCAGGTTCAGGGGTAGCTGGGGTAACTCCAGGAGCAAGTTTCACGTCGGTTGCCACTAGTGTTGCCTTAGTCTCTGTTTCTTTCTCTTCTTCATTATCTTCATCCAGTTTCTCAACTTCATCTCCTTCACTCTCTTCTCCTTGGCTCGATTCCTTATGTGACACATTGCCACTGTTCTTTGTAGGTAGATCTAAAATTAGAGGGAAAGCTAACATGGCAAAGTAATCATTGTCCTCCTCCTCACAATCGGCTTACACTTAATCGAGCAGAGGTCATCATCCATGCATAGCTCCTTCAATATCTTTGGACAAGCAAGGCAAGATAGCTTCACTCTCTTCAGTGGATTTTCGACAGAGGGATTGCAAAGGTAGAAGATTCAGCTATTGTTGATTTTGTAGGTGAACCCATTGAACTTATTAGTGATCAAGGCACATCGTTCATCAATGAGGTGATTGCTCATCTCTTGTCCATCTGCTTGATCATCCATCACAAATCCTCACCCTACTACCCTCAGGCAAATGGTCAAGCAGAATTAACAAATAAAATTCTCGTAAATGTTTGACCAAGGTAGTCTTTGCTTCGCACAACAACTGGGATAACAAACTAATGGTAGCCTTATGGGCCTATCAAATAGCCTATAAAATGGTTGTGAGATAGACCCCCTTCAGGTTGACCTACAAAATGGAGGCATTTCTACTTATAGAATTCTTTGTCCCTAGCTTGAGAATTTTCATTCAAGAGAGATGGGAGGGGAAGGAAGCATAGGTGCAACGTCTAGTTGAGCTAGAACACTTATCAAAAACTCAGCTTTTAGCCACCGATGCGCTGATCTGTGAAAAGGCACGACATAAGAGTTGGTTTGAAAAACATGTTAAGGAGAGAGATTTTGAATAGGGATACTTAGTACTATTGTACTTGGTCAAGGGACACAAGCACAAAATAAATTTTAGGGGGTTAGGATCTTTCAAAGTTCATGCACCATAAGCCAAACCGGCAATGTGGAACTCGAACCCTAGAAGGTGAAAGCATAGGCTTCTTTAATGGCAGCCATATATAAAAAAGTACTACCCCCCATGAATCCACTTCATGAACCCCTGATGCTAGAAGCCCCTGTCAATGTACACATAGCCACCATTACAGAGGTTGAAGCAGAGGATGAGGAAGCAATAGCCTCGGGGGGAGGGGGGTCACTCATGAATATATGTATATATAACGTGAGTTCAAAATAAGGGGTTTTTAAAACACTAGTTATATACATTTTTTTACATACAGAAGGGTGTCATATAAAGGGGTTACTTACAAATTGAATAGAAAAGGGTTGTGTTTTATTCAAGAAAAGTTCACAAATTAGGATATTTACAAATAGGCCATGAACGCACATTATATAGAGGATATATATATAGTGAACCCTCCGAGGCAATAGCTCGAGCTTATCTATGCATGACCATTACATCCCAGTAGACACATGCCATTGATGCATTCAATGATGAGGGAGATGACTTTAATTTCATGACTCACAATCATTGCACTAAGATCAGCAAACCACAGTAGTAGCCGACTAACAACAAACTCAAGCCATTTGGTCACCGATCATATGCATTTATAGAAAAGTGTAAAGTTGTAGTCTCTATTGAGTTTGAAAAATGCTTGCTCATGATCTTTTATGTGTTGCCAATCATAAAAGATGCAGGCTTGGAATCACTATTAGGATGAGCCTTTAGAAGCATACCCACTATCATGTCGACTACTAGTCACATTGCATCCACCTAGCCATTAACAATACACAAATTGTCATAGCTTTTAGCAAGGGTTGCATGATCGTATCACAATAATCTACAAAGCCAGTGAGACAGAGAAACCCACCATCGAGCCTAAGGAGGGGGGGTTGTAATTTGTCATCACCCGCCAAACCTTAGGACCAACAAAAGTTTGATCACAAGGCTAAAACCCTTGAATACTAGCTCAAATGGGTGCCAAAACATCCGATACCACTGCCTAAGAGTGCCGAACCACGTACTTACAAGGCTAGAAACCTTCCCTCGAAACCTAGGAGGCCTTGAAGAAACTATATACATTAATGAACAATCAAGCCGCGATAGGTCCCTAAGACCTTATTGCAAGGGCATGGCTATTACGAGGGTAATATCTAGATTTTGGTACCTTAATCGAAGATAACCAAGGACATTACTCACACACTGCCCTCAACTTTGACCATACAAAGCATCATGATGAGTCAAGTATCAGTGTCACAAAATCCTTTGGCTGCAGGACCCATTACCCTTCCAAAATCTAAACCCATCGAGACTCAATAATTCCATTGACCCAAACCACAACTTGCTACTCATAAATCCCCTCAACCTTGCCCTACTAGTATCCCAACTACCACTGAAGTATCTAGTTACACACCACCCACTGCACCGGCCATGCCTAGTACACCAAGGCCACACACCGGAATCACAATCACAACTGCACCCATAAGATGCTAAATTGTCAAGCCCAACCAAACCAAAGCCACCTGTGGATCTTAGACCCTCTTACCATAAGAGATCTATTGTAACCTTGGCCGCCAACTTAGCTGAGAATACAAGCGATGACTTGGTTGCTTGCCTTAGCCTTGGATGCCACATTTACCATGCTAGCTAAAAGCTATGATCTGCTAGACCTAGGTCTTTTGGACGAGCCTTTCGCAACTAAGGGAAAATGGAACCTTGCTGATGGGACGAATTAGAATTTGTGTTTGTTAAAGGTACCCAAGTAGTCGAGGTGTTCATTGTCATCGAGTTGTTGTCTGTGAGTTGCTTTAACTTCTCAATTTCTTGTCAAAGCTCACCAACAATAACTCCTCTTTCTTACACAAATGGTATGTGTTAGATTTTATGGAAGCAAGAAGGAGAGCAACACGGAGTGAAGCAACATGCTTCCTCTCTCTATTCTTCTTCTTATTCATTTAGCACACCCATAGTGCATATACAACCTAAGGTCATAAAGACCATTCACACTAGAAGTAACACCGATTTATTTAATATACCTAACTGATCTAGCCAGACTAGCTGTGTCCAGCTCATGTCGGTCAAACACACATGTATGAGCTTGATATTCTAGCACTCCCCCTCAAGCTCAAGACAGCATATGTACTCCAAGCAGCTGTCTAAAACCACAGAACTTATCTTTACCCAAGGACTTGGTAAAGATATCCGCTACCTGTTTATCAGTCTTCACATGTATAAGATCAACTCGTCCTGTAAGAACCATCTCTCTGATGAAATGTTAGTGTACCTTTATGTGTTTCGTCCTGGCATGATAGACTGGATTCATAGCCAGGACTACACTACTCAGATTGTCACATAGTAACTTCACTGGAGCATCTACCTGTATGTCTAAATCAGCCATAAGCTTGAGCAGCCATGAAATCTCGCATGCTGCCAATGCAGCACCCCTGTACTCTGCCTCAGTACTCGACAAAGCAACTGTAGGCTGCTTCTTGTTGCTCCAGCTAATCATGCCGCTACCAAATCCAAATGCATATCCACTCGTAGATCTACGATCATATGAGCAACCTGCCCAATCTGCATCCGTGTATCCAGTCAATATCAAGGGATTATCTCTGACATAGAACATCCCATACTCTACAATGGACTTAACATATCTCATAATGCGTCTAACTGCATCCAAGTGCGGCTTTCTAGGCTTCTGCATAAACTGGCTTATGAGCCCTACAGCATAGCTCAAGTCATGCCTAGTGATGGTCAAGTAAATCAAGCTACCAACCATCTATCTGTACATAGTCACATCCTCTACTTCAGCCCCAATGTTCATGTCTAGCTTGACATTCTGATCAAGAGGTGTATCCAGCGGTTTGCATTCAGCCATGCCATACTTCTTCAGCATCTCTATGGCATAGTGCTTCTGCATCAACCATAACCCATTGTCAGCTGGAATTACCTCAATGCCTAAGAAATATTTCAGTTCTCCCAGGTCTTTCATGTCAAGTTTAGATTTTAGCATCTTCATTACATGCTGTATGCCCAAGTCATCATCACCAGTGATTATCAAATCATCAACGTATATGACCAGCACTACTAAACCACTGCCAGTCTTCTTTGTAAATAGGCTATGATCAGCCCTGCCAATAGCAAAACCCAATCTCTGCAAGTAGTTACTGATCCTAGCACGCCAAGCTCTCGGAGCCTGTTTCAGTCCATACAATGCCTTTTTCAGCCTGCATACATAATACTGAAAATCAGGGTGAACATACCCTTCCGGCTGAACCATATAGACATCCTCTGCTAGGTCACTGTTAAGAAATGCATTCTTAACATCCATCTACTGCAATTTCCAGCCTTTAGCAGCAGCCAAGGCAATCATAGTGTGTATAGTTGCCATCTTGGCAATAGGGCTAAATGTTTCCTCATAATCAAGTCCATACTGTTGGGCATACCCCTTTGCAACCAACCTGGCTTTGTATCTCTCCACACTGCTATCTGACTTGCATTTGATTTTGTAGACCCATTTGTAGCCAATGGTCTTTTTCCCTTCACGCAGTGGTACTAAATCCCATGTTTTATTTTCAGCCAAGGCATTCATTTCTTCATCCATGGCTACACACCAATTCTCATCTTTTACTGCTTCAGCATATGTACTTGGTTCTTTGACCTCCATCACCTTTATCATGTACGCAAAATGCTTTGCAGAGTAGCCATTGTATGTCAACCTGTCAACAGGGTATCTGATCCTCTGCGAGCGTCTAAGCTGCGGTGCACTACTCGATTACCCTCTCTCATGAGGCGGAATATACCTGCTCTGCCTTGTGCCAGGCGTATAGACAGTCCGAATACCAAGTTCGCTATCTAAAGTATCACCAGACTCATAGCCAGAAGTCATTCTGCCAGGTGTCATCATACCAGATGCATCCTCAATAACTTTCTCTTTTCCTTTGTTGTCCAAGACATCATGTCTTCCCCTCAATGACATACTGGTGTGAGTGGATAGCGAGCTCCTCAATCTCCCTATCCATGGGGATACTGTCTGACTACGAGGTCCTGTCATAACAGTGCTCTGCTGTAAATCAATTGTAGAAGCATGAGTGGAAGGCAAATCCGCTGGCACTGCAACTGGTGATACATACCAAGAACTCATCTCATCAAAGATAACATCCCTGCTTACCAAAGTCTCCCTGGTAGAGGGATCATAACATTTGTATGCCTTCTTCTCCTGCGAATATCCAATGAAAACACACTTACGTGCTTTGGGATCCAACTTCTTCCTTTTCTCATCTCGAACATGTACATAAGCAAGACAGCCAAAGACTTTCATGTGACTTACATCTGGCTTATAGCCATACAACTTCTCAAACGGTGTCATCTCATGAATACCTGCAGTGGGAGTCCTGTTCAAAATGTATACGGCTGTTATAACAGCCTCTTCCCAATAGTAAAGTAGCATATGCTTTTCATTCATCATAGCCCTAGCAGATTCCATCAGAATTCTATTCTTCCTTTCAGCTACTCCATTTTGCTACGGAGTGTAACTGTAGGTGAGCTGCCTACGAATGCCATTTTCAGCCAAGAAATCATCAAATTCATTTGATACATACTCCCCACCACTATCAGATCTCAAGCAAGAGATGTAGCATTCAAACTCCTTCTCAACCTGTGCTTTAAATTGCTGAAAGACAGCAAAGACCTCATCTTTTGTTTTCAATATGTAAAGCCAGGTATATCGATTGTAGTCGTCAATGAAGGATACATAATATCTGGAACCTCCCATAGATACATTATGAGCTGGCCCCCAAACATCAGAATGCATAACTGCAATGGACGTGTACTTTGTCGTACATGCCTGACAAATGGCAATCGTGACTGCTTACCGAACTGGCAAGCCTCGCATACATGACCAATATCTGAATATTGGAACTTCGATAACCTTGTAACCAGCTGTTTCTTTTGCATAATTTGCAGCCTTTGCAAATTGACATGCCCCACTCTCTTGTGTCATATTTCCAAATCCCTAACAGTGCCAGAACCATGGGCAAACATAGCCGAATTCAGCTCGGCAAAGAAGAATCAAGAGTAAACATTCTGCCATTCCTGTGACCACGAGCTATCAACTTGTAGCCATTGCCAAATTCTTCAATAAAGCATCCATGCTTATTGAATCTAATGTGCAAGTTCTGCTCCGTCATCTGACCAACAGATAACAAGTTCTTCGTAATTGAAGGGACATGCAATACACCATGTAAATTTTTCTTTCTGCCATTATGGACCACAAGAGGCACTTTTCCTTTATGCTCAATGCTATGCTGCGTGTCATCACCTGTGCATACATAGCCATGCTTTTCAGCCACCATATCCATGAACCAATCCCCGTGAGGGGTCATGTGATTCGACGCCCCCGAGTCAATGTACCACACTGCATCATCAGATGATTTTTCAGCAACCTTATCTTTGACATACTACATGGCAAACAGTCTATCACCAGAGTCATCTGCCTGATTGGAGTAGCATAATGTCCATGCTGCTTGCCCTTCTGGTTTCCCTGCTTCTTCCAGCAGTCCTTTGCAATATGCCCATACTTTCCGCAGTAGTGACAATCCTTATCTTTATTTGGATTGTTTGACTGACGCTGCTACTGCCATGATCCTCTGCCACGGGAGTTAGATCTCCCCTTGCCTCAAAAGTTTCCACCACCTCTTGCATTTGATGACTGCTGATTGCTATTACTATAGGATGCATTCTGCTAGCCTCCTCTGCCAGATCCATAGCCTCTACCACGGCTACCACGACCATGCTGATTCGAGTAAAAAATTGCATCCTTATTCTTTGAGTTGCTTGACCCTGTAGCTAAGCCAAGCTTCACCTCTTCATGAATTAATAATGCAACCAGCTCATTAAAGTCAGGCATCTCAACCTGCACAGATACTGAAGTGTCAAAAGACTTGTACTCCGGACCCAAGCCATTTAAGGTCACTGCAACCATATCCTCATCTTCTACCTGTGAGCCAAGAGATGCCAGCTGATCTGCTATTGACTTAACCTCTGTGACATAATCTTGTATGGATCTGTTCTTCCTCTCCATGTTATTGAATTTCTGCTTCAGTTGTATCTTTCTTGCACTTGTAGTTGTGCCATAGTATTTGACCAATATATTCCATGCATCTACTGGGGATTTACAGTTCATGATCTGCATCACCATAGCATCCAAGATACATAATGACAACCAATGTAAAACTCTGCGAGCTCTTTCCGTCCAAGCTCTATGTGCTCGTCTTTGATCAGCTGTAGGATTCCTATCTGGAACTTCAGGTTCAGCCTCAACACCTGTCACTAAGTCCCAATATCCTTTGCCTATCAGAAAGTTCTCCATGCGGAACTTCCATATTGCATAATTGTTGCTATCAAGCTTTTCTCCCACAATCTGGGTTACATTATCAGTTCTATCAGCATTTGCCATGTTGCAGACCTTGCCTGACTACCTGCAAACCAAGATCTTCTGAATAGTTCAACTTCAGCCCGGAACTGTTTATGACAGTTTTCTGTAATTAATTGCAGTAAAAAACCATGGTATTTCAGCCCACTGATAGTCCAAAACAGCTCACACCAAGTGGCTTAACCTGTGAGTAAAGCAATCAATGCAGATACTATGTATTCACTTCGGTTTGAACTCCTGCAATCTCACTGCCAGGGTACATACATGCAGTCTGAAAACTCTAATTCTATGAGTGACCAGCAGTGATTTCAAGCCCAAAACTGAGTGATATACATGTCATATATGTCCCAAACCTTCATAGACATCTGCTAGTATATGTAGTAATCCGAGCATAACCAATGGGGCACAAATCAGTGCATAGATAGCAGGTATAAGTATCAAGCCTTCTACTTACAAATTGCAATTAGCAACTTCTCAGTAAACCAAAGTCAATCCAGCTCCAAAACAGCCTCAAATCATGTTAGACATTCACTTTGGATTGTTAGGTTCAATACATGAGCATTCGGGTAACTATAGGCATCCTGTCTTCATGAATCCAATTCATAGATTGCATTTACTACTTGCAACCACTGAGACAATGTCACTGCAATAATCACCAGCCTTAGACTTCAACTTCCATGATCCTTTGATGCTCAACCCAATCCATAAATCTTCAGCATACATATCCCATGTCATACATATGATAAATCCCAGCCAAGTGTCATGTAATGCTTCGGTGAAAGCTAATGCTTGCTGCCCACTGTTCTAAAACAGGTTTCCAGCCTGTTTACACTTCCAGATTTGAGTACTTCCTTCAAGAAATTTCAGCTCAAAGGCATGAGAACTGATACATGTCTTCCAAAGTACTCCTTGGCTCCAATGAGGCCCATAAACCATATCAGAGAGCTTCAAGCTCCAATTTAGTTCAAATACAAGCTACCCTATCACTGTTTACACCTGAACTGCTATTATTTCAGATCTGTAGATCAGATCTGTAGCTCATAACTGAGCATACATCCAAGTGATAGCATGCCAAGACCTTCAACCACCTTCCAAGATGTATAGGCAGGCTGTAGATTACCTGAGGAGCTGCAAATGCCTTGTATTGCAGGTGAATATCCTTCAGCCATAGCAGGCGCAAACACGCAGACTGGCCAGATCTGTGCTACTGCACATCTTGCTTATTACTATAATAATAATGCACTCACTGGTGCTCAATCAGTCCTTAGACTCCTCAGCAAGCCACAGCTCCTGCTTCAAGCAATGAGACTCCAATGCTTCACAGTACATACCTCTGTGTGACCATTGATGGAAATGACAGTCAGTCCTCTTCTTTTTCCAGCCCTTCAAGTCAATCTTCAAGTCTTCTTCTTTAGTGCATTCCACCAGTGAGCCCATTCATGGCTCTGATACCATGTTAGATTTCATGGAAGCAAGAAGGAGAGCAACACGGAGTGAAGCAACATGCTTCCTCTGTTTATTCTTCTTCTTATTCATTTAGCACACCCATAGTGCATATACAACCTAAGGTCATAAAGACCATTCACACTAGAAGTAACACCGACTTATTTAATATACCTAACTGATCTAGCCAGACTAGCCGAAATGCTCAATAGAGACACAGATCAAAACTGCGGAGTATGACCTGGCCTATGTAGCTCCACCAACTTCCTATAGGGTGTTGACCACCATTCGTAATCGACCCTTTAAAGATCATGTCAAACGACACATGTATTTAGATTGCATTCTCACTGAGGAGGAGCTACACATTTGTAGCTGAATCAACTTGGATGACTTCCTTACGGATGTTCTCACCTACATCACTCAAGTAGGCATTCGTCCTTATGTCATGTATTACTATGCTAATCTAGAATATAATTCGAACTTCTTTGATTGACTCATGAAAAAGTAAGACCTTGCAACCAAGTGCTGAATGCCCTTGACCTCCCAAATGTTAGTCCTAGGAAGGATTCTTCTTCCTTCCTGAAGGGGAGGGGATAAGGTGAAAAAAAGAATAAAACTCAAAAGCAAAGGGAAACAAATCAAAACCGGTTCATGATTAAGAAAAAGGGTCATAATATTTGGGATGTATGGACTGCTTGAGGGAGAAGTTTAATCCTATAATTAAGCATGCTGATTCCGCAAGAATGTGATCTTTTTTCTCGACAAAAATTTGTTTTGAAAAGCACTAATGGTGAACATGGATTCATGACAGGCATCCAGTATGGCAGGCCAAGAAAAAGCCAACAAGTTGTCCTTTTAAGAAGAAGAGTAGGAAAAATATGGCCTTGCTATGGAAACAAGGACCTTTAACCAATTTAAGTTTAGGCATGTCTTGAACTCAGAGGATGTTGCCATGGAGGAACAACCAATGAAGCAGATTGTCGAACAATGCCATGTGCAAAAGTACATGGAAGCAATTGGCCAAGCTGTCAACAAATGAGAAGTGTGTGTAATGTCTTCGCACATTTGGTAGAGACTATGACACTGTGACAGTCTAAAAGAAAGAAGAAACTCGCCAAATCTAGATCAAGTTAACCCCAGAGTTGGTGGAGAATGCATTGGGCCTACCCAATAAGGTGGAAAGGCGACCGAGGAGAGATGTGTACGCCATGTAAGGAATGGACAAGGTGGCGGTCCAAACAAATGATGGCATTAGCAAACGTCCTTGACCCCAAAATCCAGCTCCAAGACAAAATGATGCACATGCCATTCTCTAGCCATAGGTACAACTCAATAAATGAGCAAAATCAATGTGCCTATGGTGGAGAGCATTGTAACAAGATCTCTTGACATAGTGAACCTAAATGACTTTGTGTGAAAGACCATTGCGTCTTCAACAAAAGCATTGAAGACCACTAGAAGGAGATTCCCTTGGTACTAAGGGAAAAAGAAAAGCATCATCCTTAAAGGCCTCTACCATCAGATTTGATGGGGTCTTGATGCCTATAATAAGCAAAGCATTGGGGGAAGGATAGGGTGAAGAAGAAGAAGTCAGAGAAACACTAGAAAGGTCACCTCCTCACCACAAACAACGGCCACACTCTAATGAAAGGATGGTGAGTGAGGATAAGGAAGGAAAATAAAAAATGCAAAGTAGCCAATGAAAACCCCAAAAACCAAAGAAGAAGGATTTGCAAGAGAAGACTGAGGAGAAAAGAAGGAAAAAAGAAAAAGTTAACTTACAAAAAGCTAAAAGAGATTCTAAGAAGGAAGAGGAAGAGAGGAAGAAGAAAGAAATGGAGGAGTCAGAGAGATTGGAGGAAAAATCAAGAAAATTTGAGGAGGAGAGGAAAAGGAAGGCAATAGAGGAAGAGGAGGAATTGAAAAGGAAGGAAGAAGAAGACATATATTTGGCAACACATGTATCTATAGAGCAGTTATGTAGATAGGACAAGTTGGATGCCATGAGCTTGTCTAGAGATGAACGCCCAAGCTCAAGCACACAAGTGCCAAAGATCACGTCAACCGGAGTGAAAGAAGGCAAGGGAAACGCCCCAATCAAACCCAGCCCGGCCCTACCCTCATAATGCCTACCACTCCCACAATCATATCTGCACCAAGCTCCACGGCCAAAGTGGATCCTACAAACCTCATGGACTAGGTACAATACTTTATCAATAGGAAAACGGCCCAAGAAATGGGAGAAGGTACCCCCATAATAGGAACTAAAAGACTAGAAGTAGCAGACACGGAGTCTAGGAAACATCCCAAGAGATAGAAGAGGGAAACCTCCATTCCCACGACAGAGCTGCCATGTGCAAACTATGAGGACTATGTCAAGGAGCTCCTATCGCAACTCGAGAAGCCAAAGGAAGATAAGAAGATAGTAGTGCTGACTTTAGGAAGAAAAGGAGGCCATTGCTGCATCATGATTAGAGAAAACTTGTTAAGTAGTCATGTGCCAAAGGGAGATACGTGACTTGAAGGAGTAGTTGCTAGCTAAGAAGAACGAGGCAAAAACCGAGTAGTAGACAAAGCTAGATGAAGAGATTCAAGCCCTAATGAGCAAGTTTGCAGATGCGAACCCAAACTCTGGGTGCCATCCTTGGCCTTGAAGAGCAACGAAACTATATATTGCAAGCAGGCTTGACTCCATAGGAAGTCCATGCACTAGGATTCCTTGAGGGGGCACAACAATTAGGCCAGCAATTAGGACTCCATAAAGAAGCAATTAGGCCAGTAAGAAAAAGAGGCCAACAATTAGGACTCCATAAAGAAGAAATAACGGATTGCACACATGGCCCTAAGAGCAAGCTTGCAGATGCGAACCCAACCTCTCGGTGCCATCCTTGGCCTTGAAGAGCAACAAAACTATATATTGCAAGTAGGCTTGACTCCATAGGAAGTCCATGCACTAGGATTCCTTGAGGGGGCACAACAATAGGCCAGCAAGAAAAAGAGGCTAGCAAAAGCTTTGACATGGAACCTCATGAAGAAGAACTTGTCCCATAGCCTCCTTCCCCATGCCTAAAAGAATAGGAGTAGAAATTATACACCTCTACTGAAAGAAAAGTGGAGCTTAAGAGAAAGAGGCAATGGATGGTGGAGCAAGCAAGGTAAAGATTGAATGCCAAGTCGATAATGGTGCCAACTGCACCCATCCTACAAAGCCAAGACTACGGCCCAACAAGCTTCAATGCCGAACTTGTGATCTAAGAGCAACATTAGACTGCTAGAAGGCCATTCGACCTTAATTTCTGATTCCTTGCCAACTTGTATAGAGTATTACCAATCAAGGTGATGGAAGAAGTGAGTAGTGTGAAAAGCCAACTAGGAAAAAAATGAACCTCAAAGAGAGAGCAGAATCCCACCCTTTGGGGGACCAAGGACACAAAATTTTGGCAAGATAAAGTTTTTGAAAAGCCCAAGACTGTAAAGGGCTATGAGTGTCAACCCACATGGAGGAGGTGCATTTTTATGTGAACATGGATACTTGGGTTGGCTTTTTGTAATATCCTATCCTTCGAGAGAAATAATCCAACCTTCATGCCATATGCGAGAAGGGTAGAAGTGGATTTTAACCCAAGCGTCCATGGTTGGTACGATTTTCCATGGATCTATAACATCAATGCTACTAAACCCAAAGAGGCTATTGTTTTCATGTCAGAGGACCTATATAATTCAATAGGTTGCTTCATCGATGAATTCTCTTCCTATCTTGATCTCGCCTTCATTACGACCTGTAATTACCTTAAACTACTTAGGATACTACTTAGAGAGAATTCCATGCCACAAGAGCATCGCCTTACACCCCTGTTTTTTGATCCCAATTGAATAGACAGTTGCACCATGGCAAAATTGATTATGCAAGCCGCTCTACTTCGTTCATTTTGCTTAGCTCTCCTGGAAGATATGAATGATAGTCACTTCACATGTTGCAATCATCCATTTATTTTCACCACCACTCTCCAAGTATACCTGAACCTTAGAGGGTACATGTAGAGCTGGTAATTCCTTCATAAATCTTGTAAGCCCCTGACTCGACCCTCTCCGAAACGGTGTTGCACAGAATTTGCGCAGGGGTTCTTGAAGTCACTCACCACAAGGACACTTTGAGATGGGAGAATACAACGAAATAAAACTTATCCAAAAGAATTTGAAAGAGAAAACAATTTCTTGATTTAAAATATCGGTAAGTTATAGGTTCATAAGATTTTCAATTTTGATCACAAGAGTTTTGGAAAAGACAAGATGAATTCTCAATCTGAGAGAGAAGAGAAGAAGGTAGGATGACAAATTTTATGGAAGAATTTTGAGGAGCATGAAGCTCAACTTGGAAGCCACTTCATGGAATCTGTTCACGATCTTCAAAAATTAGGCGAGAAGCTTTAAGCTCAACTCAGGCCAATCATCATAGCGACTCGCAATGATGGAAACTTTGATGTAGGCGAAGGGCTTTAAGCTCATCCTCAAGCCTTCTCTCTAAAATTCGATGGCAGTCTTTGAAAAAGGCGAGGGATTCACTCTCAACCTCAAGCCTTACACACTTGTTTTGATAGGCCATATCTCCTTAAGAGCACCCTCTTATTAGTTTTCCAAGCAACTCATACATTGATACGTTTTTAGCCTTAAAAAAACTTAAGGCTTTTATGCCTTAATTTTTCTCTTTTTCACATTTTTAGCATTACATTTTGAAATCTTGCCAAATCTGCACACATGCCACAGTTGTCATCTTGTTTTTTTTAAATGTTGTTATTAGGTTCGGCTGGGCGGGGCCATATATGCACTTGTGCTTTGAATTCACTACAGCTTGTGGATGCCACCGTGAATGCATGTCAAACTCGGTGGTGGGCAGGCTAGAAATGTTCCTGTAAGCCATGGAATCAGCAGAGGGATCGTGACTCCTTGTTTGTCCATAGGAAGACTGGCCTCTACGGCCATGCCAAAGACTGCGACGCCGTAACCATATATGCTCTAGGTTTTCGGAGTCCGGTGCAAGGCCACGCAGAGAGGCCTGAATCCTGTAATCCTGCGAAGGATATGGGAAGGACTATTCATTTCTCACAGTCGTTCTGGAATAGCCTTCGTTCTCTCTATCCTGGTGCACTGCAGGGGCTTCGCTTCCTATTGCAGACGCATCATGAGAAAGAGAGGATGTGCACATCCCTTTGAGAACACAAGATAGCCCATTCTCTTGCGAGACGAGGCGAACTGCCGTTATCACTGACACAGACTCCCGTCTTGCTTTCAGTGGGGCAGGTCGAGCACCTTCAAGTGCTTCCTGCTGGGTACCAATTTCTTCACTTGGATCTGCTTGCTTGATATCAGGGAATTCATTTGCTTCTTTCTCCTCCTTTGGAATGATTCCCAGCTCAACCAAAACAGGATCAAGCTCTGCAAACTCCTCTTTCAACTCCTTTCTTGACAACTATTTATCAGGTTCACGGGCAGTTGGTGTAACTGCAGGACCTACTTTCACGTCGGTTGCCACTAGTGTTGCCTTAATCTCTGTTTCTTGCTCATCTTCACTATCTTCATCCAGTTCCTCAACTTCATCTCCTTCACAATGGGCGTGGAGGTAAAGAGATAGTATAGAATATCAAGACAAAATATTATAAAAGAAATTTCCAAACATGCGTTAAGCCAACAACTAGCAAGAGAAATCCTTTTGTAAGCCAAGGGTTAGTATAGGAAGCACAACCGGTTTTGCATCCCCTTATTCCCTTGTTTAGGGTTTCCCTCAACCGGTTTTGCATTATCTTTGTCAACCTCTTTAGCTTTTTGGGCTCTTGTCACGTCTCTTAAGTTAGAGGTTTCAGCATCATTGACTCATACAACCTCAATAAGACTGACTTCATTGCCTTGTGGCAACTCTTCTATAGTTGTTTTTCCCCTCTGCAATATTTGTCTTGGTGCATCATTCTGCTACAAGTTATTTCCTTGCGCTCTATGATTCACTGGGCCCGGCTGTTTACTCCCTTGTTAGAGAGAACTAATCTTACTCCAATAGGTAGCAGTTAAATGGACCGACTTCCCACAAATGTTACATTTCACATTTGGACAGTTTCGGGGAAAGTGCTGCCCATCACACCACTTACAACTGAATCTTGAGGGTCCACCCTCTTCAGGGCGTCGACTCCCTATCAGATTTTGTTGCTTCTTCCAGAAATTAATGTCGACAGCTATTTGTCGATATTGTTCGAAAATCATGTCGGTATAATGCTTCATCATATCCTTAACTTCGCCCAAGGACATTAGATGCACTCGACTCATAGCCTCGATCATCGACCCGTCGTTCCATTGCCTAACAATTTGATTTGGCATTGGTTGTTGACCCACAGGAACAACATAAGAATTCGAAACTTAGCCTCCAACATTTGGTGGAGCCAACTGACTTGCCATAGGCATAGTCACACTGGGGGGAGCTGGTAGCAAGGGTACATTCTGAACCATACTTCCTCTCCCATTAGGGTTAGTCCTAGGCATCCCTTGACTCCCATTCGTTAATGGTAGATTGCCTCCAGGCACTAAACTCGCATTAACATTCATTCGAGAGGAGTAGGCCGTTTGTAATCGTACTTCTACTCCCTCTTCCCGCGTAATAGCGGTGTCTATATCTGCCAAGGCCACACTGCTCAATTGCACTTGGATATTAAAATCCAACACATGCAAAAAGTATTGCAATTGGGCAGCCGGCGGAATAGGAATGTAAGTTTGTAACTTACGAAATACTTCCTTCAACTTCTTGGCATATTCTTTCATATTCTCATGAGGGTCTTGGCATGTTACATTCAAGACACGTAACCAATATTGGCCACCTCTTTCAGGGGCATATTCTCCTCGAAAAGCTGCATAGAATTGATCAATTGTGGTTATAGTTTGAGACTCTATGCTGTGATACCATACTGCAGCCCTTCCTTTTAACGTCATATTAAAGAACATCATGAGATGTCCCTCATCTTGGATGCGATAATTGAACATCAATCTTTCAAATTCACAAATATGAAATTCTACATCCTCTTTCGCTAACCCATTAAAAATGGGCAAGGGAACTCCTAAAGCTGGTAAATCTGGCGTCCCTGCAGGGATTGCGATGGGTTGTGCCATGGTGACAATTGGATTGGCAATGGGAGTTTGAACTGTCCGAATCACACCCCCACTTGAAGTGGGTAGACTTGGTGGAAGAGAAGAAGAACTTGCGCTTCCTCCAGCACCTAACTGACTATGTGGAGCAGTTGGGTTACTAAGACCACTGCCTCTTATACGTACTGGGCTACTCCTTTGAGGAGAATAACGACTTACGATCTCTAACCGCCATCTAGCCCTCTCATCACGTTTTGCTTTTTGGATTTCGGCTTGAGGGTCCTTGTCAGAGGACATAAACCAACTTCCTTTTGGTCCCTAGAAACCCTAGATCCGAAAACCACCACTGATAAGTGGCTCCCAGCAGACGCACCACTGATGGGACCTAAAATGGGCTGGCACTGGCTATAGCACTAGCCGAACCTCATGCTCATGACACACAAACACCCTCACGGCCTCGCGGACCAGGAGCGTCAATCTAATGCTAAAGGACAAATTGCCCTAGAGCTTAATCTATGCGTTTATAGTTTATAGTCCAATGTTTTCCTAAAACTCCTCAAAGGGAGAACCCAAAGTACATAGGCACAATGCCTCGTTACACACACATAGGAGGCACTCCACTAACCAATAGTCGGAGCCCCACTGCAGCTCTCCTACATCGCAGAGGAATTGGCCCTTTGATGCGCTGCTAAACATATAGAACATTTCCACAGATACTCCTCTCAAGGTACAGATATTTTACGTTCCAGGATGTACCATTCCTCACTACAATTTCCCCCTAGGACCCAACTACTAACCTACAACTTAGGACTCCTCTCACACTCGTCGTTGGTCACAATCTAAGAAAAACATGTGCCATGCATCCAGGAGGTTTTTCTAATATCTTTTAATTATTATGATTAATGCAAATCGTGTATGGCTATATACTCAGACAAAAGAAAGATCAAGATCATGCATGGTGCATAAAGCATTCTTTCCATGAATTTTACTAGTGCGTGCTGCGTTGAAAGGAGGCATCAAGCCATATGCTCATGCTACCATCCTTTTTATTCAAACCGGTTCCTATATGCCAAGTGCAATGCATAAATCAAATCTTTTCTTTATCTTTCAGCGTTTTAGCCCCTCTTCATCCAACTCTTAGCATTTTGCATCATTGATCGGTTAGATAGGGTTTCTATGCATTTCTCCCTTTTAAAAGAATAATAAATATGCATAAAACATAAAAATGGGAGACAAATTGAGGCCAACCTCATCACAAACATAAATATAAGTTTTTCTAATTTTCCTGAGCCCATTTTCTATTTTTTTCTAATTTTAAACCCATTTTTTCATATTTTTAGGCATTTTTTCCTATTTTTCCTTTGATAAATAATGACTGAAAATGAAAATTCATTGTGGGCTGTGGCCCTTAGGTTTATTGACAGTAAAAACTCAGATTTAGTTGGTGTGACATATCATATTTCTCATTTATATAGCAAAACCCCCAATTTTACCCTTAAAACGCGTGTTTTTCATGTATTTTGACACTAATTCCGGTCATGTAGCCTTATATTTTCTGATTTTCAAGTTGCAAATAGTTGAAACTCATGGCAAACAATATCATAATGAACTTTCATCCCATATGAACAAGATTTCATAAAGCAAATAGCATAAAAATATCATTTTCCTTTGTAAAAATAGCATTACCGCTTATTTTCGGGTTACGATTTCTTGTTCTTGGTTATAGGACTGATTTTCAGCATGCATTTAATGCTCAGCATCTTCAAGATCAGTACTCTTCAAGTCTTCATCCATCCGGAAGCAATCTGGTCTCATCCGGAGAAGCTTTCCTCCACCATTCTTCATTGTCTTCTTCCACACAAGAAGAGCCCCTTAAGGGAGAGAGAGGGAGGAGAGAGAAAGACAAAGATCAGAAATCTTCATCCAGGCCATCATTGCGCGAGTGAGAGGTGGTGATATGATCAGCAGGGAGAAGGTAGTCATGCCCCATGATCAAATGGGGGGGTTGTGTGCAGGCTGCCATCATGAGAGAGAGGAGAGAGGGCGCAATTTTCGGACGCTAATGGCGCCTCCTCTCTCAACATTTTTTTTGGCATCTCTTGCTTCCACACTTTCATGTGACATTTAAAATTTGGGCTCCCAAAGGTCACTAGCCCATTTTGCCCAAATTTTATCCACCCCTTCGCATCTTGATCGATTCCTTGGCCATTTCCCTGTCCGGGCTCCAAATCGAGCTCTGAAAAATCCTGGGTGTCCGGCTTGACATCCCGCATTGGCTGGAAACTCTTGACAACCCGTACGACAGTCTGAAAAATAATCAAAAATCAACAAGTGTCACTTGGCTGGCGCCTTTTAATAGTCGTATTTCACTTGGTACTTAAAATCGTCCTAGCTGGAGCCGCTGCCTTCGATGTTGAATAATTTTCCTTAAAATCCAGATTTTTTGGAAAATTTTAGGCACATCTCGAGCTCAAAACTCCGCTCTCATTGGCGACCACGGGATAGGGTGACTGAGCCCATTGAATCCCACAACAACAGATCTGCACAAAACAACCAAAGAAAGCATGAAGCTGATACAAAATAAATACACACTAAAACACAGCACAATGCTCACCCTACCCCTTGACAAAACCAAGGCATAACATCCACAAGGAGTAGACCTAGCATAATCTGATAAAAGGTCCGAAGTTAGTCACTAACCGACTGCTCCAACACGACCAAACTAAAAAGAACTATCAAAGAGGTTGCCCTAAGTAGTGGTCTGAACTAGCTACCTAACTAAGGACAACACAACCAGGAGCTCCTACTAGGCGAGGACTCCTATAGCCTGATCAAGAAGTATTTTCTTACAGTACATTTCTTCTTTTAGGGTTTTATCCTTCTATACTCGAGTATGTAAAAAGGAGGGAGCTGAGCGTAGTCACCCAAGGAGGATAGGGCATCGGCCTCAGGTCGTGTCTTGATACTAAAGAACCTACCAAGTCCTCGCAAGGCGACACTTAATCCTTTCCTGGTGCTCACTTTTATTTTCGCTCCAACCGTCCTTACTTTCTTCTTTTCGAGCAAGAAGCCACCCCTAGGAAGACAAGGCATCGGCCCTCTGACTCGTCCCCAAGAACCTACCAGGCCTTCGCAAGGCGATGATCAACTGCTTATAAATTTCCTTTCTTTTCTTTTCTATTTTTATAGGGGGTTAGAACCCCTTTTTACACACCTTTGTATATATTTATTTTCTTTAGGGATATTCAGGGTTTCTTTTCTCTTTAGCATTATTATTTTGCTTCTAGCAGGCTGCTCTAACTGCCTCACAACTAACAAGAACTCCTAGAATGGCTGCCTAGCAGGCTAGCAAAACAGGGTCACAAGGACTACTGTCTAAAACAGGTCTTTCAATGTCTGGCAATGTCTTTACAAGAGGCAACGACTACTCAGACCTCCCTCAGACATACCTAACCTAAACCTGGAACTTCATGCCTTCGTTGTAGGTCCCCAACAAGAAAAAAAATTCCCTTGCAAGTACACAGACACAAATAGCATAAGACACGGTATTCATAAAGGAGAAATATCTCCTGGATAGGGCCACGAGAAGCTTCCATGCAACAAAGGCTCCTTCCAAGCTCTTCTTTGAAACCTGTCTAGTACAAAACTAAAACAAGAAACCATTAATTGCACCTGCACTAAACAGACAATTGGCCCTCTTGGCCTAATGAAATAAAACACTTCACTACAAAACTTAATCGGCCCTCTTGGCCTAATGAGATAAAACATTCAAAACCTCGCAAAACGGGCCCTCTTGGCCTAACAAGATCAAACAAAATAGCACTTACACATCCCTCCCCGAAATAGCACAAATATATAATAATAGGCTCATTTCCAAGGAGAAAAAATAGGCTTGCATCCCTAAACTAAATGCATAAGGTTATGACCCATCCCTCCTGCATATATAGCAAGAGGCGTACGCATAACATGTTGTCTAATCAGCCTATGGGTCCAAGATAATAATGGTAGATTGGTCTCGGCTACTCTTTGCATCACCCATATCAACCATCGTCTGCCATATATTGCATGCTCTGATAACATTCCCCACAAACGACCGGGTCCAGTTTAATCATTGATAACAATATCCAAACTAGGACCACAATTGAAGAAAATGTCTTCTTCATGAGCAAGATTTGCCAGTGAATCCGCAAACTGATTCCAGTAACATGGAATCAACTAAAAAGACACTCTCTCAAACTCCTCAAGTAGGGTCATAGTAGCTCGATGATACATACAAAGAATGAGATTCCGCATTGTGTATGTCCCATCTAGTTGATTCAGAATCAACTGGGAATCCCCTTTTACTAACAATCGCCGAATACCACCTTGCTTGGCAATATGCAGTCCCATAATCAAGGCTTTATACTCCGCCATATTGTTAGTGAATCCTACCCCCAGATAAGCAGCTAACTTCATCGTAACTCTACGTCGGGGATCTCGGATTACTAATCCAACACTCCCTTTTTTATTAGGGCCTCTAAATGCTTCGTCTAAATATAATGTGTACGTCCACAATAGGTTTACATAGTCGGCCATTACGAACCTCTATTTGTAATTATGGTAATCAAAGTTTAGCATGTTGAGAGGATGAACTAAAGGCTCCATCCCACCTTCTTCATTGAACTCAACAGGGATACTTGTCAACAGTCGTAAGCAGTGATGGGCAGAAAACTTTGATCTCCCACACAAAAGTTCCATCTTCTTGCTCAATCACTTTGTATCCTTTGCTCCACCAGATAAGTTTCCCCTGATGGTATCTCTGCTCCAGATATGGGTGCTCCAAATAAGAAATAAACCGCCCCATCAACCAGCTTTAAGCTCTTTTGCAGGTCTCAGATCATCCCCAGCATGGACCTGCAATGCATTTTCTTTGTATTAGCATACTTAGAAATAATAAGGCTTAATCTTATTAAGATTAACCTTATTTTTAAACTCTACTCCCTATAGATCAGCTAACAGACCCATAGACCTATTGTTCCCTAACCTAACGATCTTGTAGGACCCATCCCATTTAGGTTCCAACTTCCCTGGAAACAGCTCCCTACGCGCATCATAATATAGAACTAATTGCCCTTTTTTAAAGGTATACTTCTTCGCTCTAAGGTCATGCAACTACTTCATCCGACATTTAGCTACCTCCTGGTGTAATAAGCTCTGCAACTTTGGCTCATCCAGGTGGGCTATCATCGTAAAATGTTCAAAGAGAGAATCCTCATCTCCCAAAGAGTGGTTAATTGCAAACCGTATGGTTGGAAATTCGATTTCAAGGGGTAACACACACTCTTCCCCATAAACTAATTTAAATGGGGTATGGCCGATAGCTCGCTTGAATGTGGTATTATACACCCATACTGCCACATACAACTTCTTGTCCCAGTCCCATTTCTTCTCAGAGACTATTTTAGACAAGATACCCACAAGCTTCTTATAAGTACTTTCGACTTGCCCATTTGCTTGTGGATTATAAGGGGTCATTTTATTGTGCTTGATTTGCCAAACTTCAATCAAGCTTTTGATCACTTTGTTCAAAAAATGGGTTCCACGGTCCGTTCGGGGGACCGAAAGACCAGATAACCTCCTCTAAAAGGAAACTTGCAGTCTCTTTTGCATTGTCCTGCCTCGTCGCCCGCTCTTCTAACCATTTTGTAAAATAATTTGTTGCTACTATAATATACCTCTTCTGAGTAGTAGATGACGGGATAATAGGATCCACAAAGTCAATGTCCCACTTCTCAAATGGAAGAATATCCATGATAGGCGTAAGTGGGCGTTTCCTATTCTCTCTGCTATCATGTCTTTGATAGGTATCACATCTCTTAACATACTCAAAAGAATATTGGAAGATGGATGGCCACCAATATCCAGCTCTTAAAGCTTTCTGCGTCGTCAACCGTCCTGCAAAGTGCCCTCCACATGCAGAGTCATGGCACTCTTCCAAGATGAAAGGAACCTCATCAGGCATCACACATTGGCGGTAAATATCATCAACACCCTACTGATATAGTGTTCTTGCGATCAAGGAAGACTTCAAAGCCTGTTGTTTGATTTTCCTCTTTTCTGACTTTGATAGACCAGCTCCAGTCTCTCCTGTTGATAGATAATGCGTAATAGTAGCATACCAAGATGGGATAGAAGTTGTATCAATTTTAAACATTTCTTCAATATCACTTCCTTCAGCCAAAGTCTCTTTTGGCTCCTCGAAATCCACAAGTCATTCCACAATACCCTGCAACCGTGGTGGCTTACTCTTAATCTCATAATCGACATCCTGCAAAGTGATTAACCACTTTGCCAAATGATTAGGCGGCTGTAGCTTGTTCATAAGTAATCTAAGCCCTTCCGCCTTCGTATAGAACACTACCTTTTCAAAGAGAATGTAGTGCCTAAATTTCTTAGTCCCAAAGACCATCGCAAGACACAACTTCTCCATGTAGGTATAGTTGATCTCTGTAATGCCCAATTTCTGACTAGCAAAAGCTATCCGATGATACCACTTTTCCTCCCAGATTTGGGCTAGACATCAGAGCTGCTACTATGCATGGTGGCTGCTGAAAATATGTAAAACATCTCGCCTCTTTTAGGTGCTTTTAAAAAGGGTGCTTCTACTAGCTCATGTTTCACATCCTTGAAAGCTACCTTACAAGGGTCGCTCCACTCAAATAGACAGCTAAATGATAATAAATTCGTTAATGGCAACATCCTTTCTGCCAAGGTATTTATAAACCTTCGATAGTACCCTATCGACGACAGAAAACCATGAACCTATTTCGGAGTATGTGGTGGACTCATAGCAACTATGACCTTGATCTTTTCAGGGTCAGTTGCTATCCCTATTGAAGTGACTACATGACCTAGCAATAGCTCATAAGGCACTCCAAAGACACACTTACGTGGGTTAAGAGTGATACAAAATTGTCTGCAACGCTCAAAGCACTTTCTTAAAATAATCAACATCATTTTCCTTACAGTGGCTGCCCCCAGGCCATCGATAAACACTTTCAACTCATCCGGGGAGATGTCACCAAAGGTCTTGTCTGCTATTCGTTGCCATGATCCATGTGCATTGCACAAACCAAAGGCCATCACATGGTATGCAAAAGTACTAAAGACAGTAATAAAATTTGTTTTCAACTTGTCCTCTTCTGCAATCGCCATCTGGTTATATCCCGCAAAGCAATCCATAAATGAATATGTTTTCCTACCCGCTTATTGATCCAAAATCTGGTCAATAAATGGCAACGGGTAGTAATCCTTAACCGTCTGCTTATTCAGCTCTCTAAAATCTACACAAAGTCGAATCTGGTTGTTTTTCTTCTTCCTGATGACAACTGGTGAACACCATTCTATGTGCTCTACCGCAAAGATTAAATCAGCTTTCCGTAACTTCTGTAACTCCTCAAACAGCCGTCCCTCAATTCAAAAGGCATACGCCTTACCTTCTGACGCACAGGATGACTGCCTTCTTTTACAGGAATAGTATGAACAGCCAGGCTGGGAGGAATACCTCTCAGCTCATCATAACTCCAAGCAAAGATATCGCAGAATTCTCGAATTAAGGACACAGTCCTTCCTTTCTGTTGAACTGAGCATGGAACCTAATTTAATTGGCCGCGAATCATTCGGCGTGCCAAGGTCCAACTCAATCACATCCACATCTCTTATCCTATCTTGCGGCTCTATTGGCTGATTTAGAGTTATTTGATAGATATCCTCTATAGTGGACCCCTCTTTAGATTCATCACTGGATGATGTCTCACTACCATATGGATCATCTGCTATCTCTAAAGGAGTAGAAGATAAAGGAGCTCTCTCACTCTGAGGAGACTCAGGGTAAGCATCGACTATTACTCGATTAGCACCTCTACCTAGAACCACTCGACTGGCGGGCATATCAACTTGATAGTCTGTTCGTAAGATCCAAGGCCTACCTAGCAAAACTCGATAGCTAGGACGTCTTGCAAATCTTATCACCCTAAAGTCTAAGAAACATTCTACACTTGCAACTGTAACATGGACTCTAGTAACACAACCTTCTGGTTGTCTTAGACTATCATCAGCCATTCTAAGAAGGGTGGAGCTGTCTTTTTGGATGCCTAGACCCAACCTCTCCATCAACTCTAAACTCATGATATTGACGGAGGATCCAGTGTCTACAATGGCATGTTCCACTAATATTCTATCCACATAAGGTGGAACCCTAGGGCGGTTCTTTTCCGCATGGTCAAACCAATCTTCCCCTACTCGTGCTATGCCCAAAGGTTCTACAATATACCCAATACATAGGATCTTCTTAAATTCCTTGCGTACTCCTAGAGATAATTTAATCAATTACAAGAGGTTCACATCTGGTTTAACTTCGCAAAGAGAACTTGCTAAATCAAAGTCATGATAGGTAGCCAAAGCTCTCTTTTCTCGCCAAACCATCCTCTCTTTTGGTCTTTGGATCGGTTTTGGTGCTTCTTTCTTAGCTCTTGCCTTCTTTCTTGGCACTTCTTCATCCTTCTTAGGGTCACCTTTTCTGTCAACCGGCCTTAGCGGTCCCCCTTCGGATTCTGGACTTATGTCCCCTTATTCCCTTGTTTAGGGTTTCCCTCAACCGGTTTTGCATTATCTTTGTCAACCTCTTTAGCCTTTTGGCCTCTTGTCACGGCTCTTAAGTTAGAGGTTTCAGCATCATTGACTCGTACAGCCTCAATAAGGCTGACTCCGTTGCCTTGTGGCAACTCTTCTATAGTTGTTTTTCCCCTCTGCAATATTTGTCTTGGTGCATCATTCTGTTGCAAGTTATTTCCTTACGCTCTATGATTCACTGGGCCCGGCTGTTTACTCCCTTGTTGGAGAGAACTCATCTTACTCCAATAGGTAGCAGCTAAATGGCCCGACTTCCCACAAATGTTACATTTCACATTTGGACAGTTTCGGGGGAAGTGCTTCCCACCACACCACTTACAACTAAATCTTGAGGGTCAATCCTCTTCAGGGCGTCGACTCCCTATCAGATTTTGTTGCTTCTTTAAGAAATTAACGTCGACAGCTATTTGTCGATATTGTTCGAAAATCATGTCAGTATAATGCTTCATCATATCCTTAACTTCGCCAAGGACATTAGATGCACTCGACTCATAGCCGCGATCATCGGCTCGTCGTTCCATTGGCCTAACAATCTGATTTGGCATTGGTTGTTGACCCACATGAACAACATTAGAATTGGAAACTTGGCCTCCAACATTTGGTGGAGCCAACTGACTTGCCATAGGCATAGTCACACTGGGGGGAGCTAGCAGCAAGAGTAGATTCTGAACCATGCTTCCTCTCCCATTAGGGTGAGTCGTAGGCATCCCTTGACTCCCATTCGTCAATGGTAGATTGCCTCCAGGTACTAAACCCACATTAACATTCATTCGAGAGAAGTAGGCCGTTTGTAATCGTGCTTCTACTCCCTCTGCCTGCGTAATAGCGGTGTCTATATCTGCCAAGGCCACACTGCTCAATTGTACTTGGATATTAAAATCCAACCCATGCAAAAAGTATTGCAATTGGGCAGTTGGAGGAATAGGAATGTAAGTTTGTAACTTACGAAATACTTCCTTCAACTTCTTAGCATATGCTTTCACATTCTCATGAGGGTCTTGGCATGTTACATTCAAGACACGCAACCAATATTGGCCACCTCTTTCAGGGGCATCTTCTCCTCAGAAAGCTGCATAGAATTGATCAATTGTGGTTATGGTTCCAGACTCTATGCTGTGATACCATACTGCAGCCCTTCCTTTTAACGTCATATTAAAGAACATCATGAGATGTCCCTCATCTTGGATGCGATTATTAAACGTCAATCTTGGAAATTCACAAATATGAAATTTTGCATCCTCTTCCGCTAACCCATTTAAAATGGGCAAGGGAACTCCTAGAGCTGGTAAATCCGGCGTCCTTGCAGAGATTGCAATGGGTTGTGCCATGGTGACAGTTAGATTAGCAATGGGAGTTTGAACTATCAGAATCACACCCCCACTTGCAGTGGGTAGACTTGGTGGAAGAGAGGAAGAACTTACGCTTTCTCCAGGACCTAACGGACTATGTGGAGCAGTTGGGTTACTAAGACCACTGCCTCTTATACGTACTGGGCTACTTCTTTGAGGAGAATAATGACTTACGATCTCTAACCGCTGTCTAGCCCTCTCAGCACGTTCTACTTTTTGGATTTCGGCTTGACGGTCCTTGTCAGAGGACATAAACCAACTTCCTTTTGGTCCCTAGAAGCCTTAGATCCGAAAATCACCACTTATAAGTGGCTCCCGGCAAACGCACCACTGATGGGACCTAAAATGGGCCGGTAATGGCTATATCACTAGCCGGACCTCATGCTCATGACACACAAATACCCTCACAGCCTCATGGACCAGGAGCGTCAATCTAATGCTAAAGGACAAACTGTCTTAGAGCTTAATCTATGCGTTTATAGTTTATAGTCCAACGTTTCCCTAAAACTCCTCAAAGGGAGAACCCAAAGTACATAGGCATAATGCCTCGTCACACACACATAGGAGGCACTCCACCGACCAATAGTCCTAGCTCCACTGCAGCTCTCCTACATCGCAGGGATTGGCCCTTTGATGTGTTGCTAAACATATAGAACATTTCCACACATACTCCTCTCAAGGTACCAATATTTTACGTTCTAGGATGTACCATTCCTTACTACAATTTTCCCTTAGGACCCAACAACTAACGTATAGCTTAGGACATCCTCTCATACTCGTCGTTGGTCACAATCTAAGGAAAACAGGTGCCATGCATCCAGGAGGTTTTTCTGATACCTTTTAATTATTATGATTAATGCAAATCGTGTATGGATATGTGCTCAGACAAAAGAAAGATCGAGATCGTGCATGGTGTATAAAGCATTCTTTCCATGAATTTTACTAGTGCGTGCTGCGTTGAATGGAGGCACCAAGCCATATGCTCATGCTACCATCCTCTTTATTCAAACCAATTCCTATATGCCAAGTGCAATGCATAAATCAAATCTTTTCTTTATCTTTGAGCATTTTATCCCCTCTTCATCTAACTCTTAGCATTTTGCATCATTGATCGATTAGATAGGGTTTCTATGCATTTCTCCCTTTTAAAAGAACAATAAATACGCACAAAACATAGAAACGTGGGAGAAACCGAGGCCAACCTCATACTTTGCCATCGTTGTACATTGCACAAACATAAATATAATTTTCCCTAATTTTTCACAGTCCATTTCCTAATTTTTCCTAATTTTCAATCATTTTTTCCCATTTTTGGGCATTTTTTCCTATTTTTCTTTAATAAATAATGACTGAAAATTAAAATTGATTGTGGGTTGTGGCCCTTAGGTTCATTGACAGAAGAAACTCAGATTTAGTTGGTGTGACATATCATATTTCTCATTTATACAGCAAAACTCCCAATTTTATTTATCATAAATCTGATATTTCTCATTTATGATATGCCATGTAGCCTTATATTTTCTGATTTTCAAGTTACATAAGGCTACATGGCATATCATAAATGAGAAATATCAGATTTATGAAAATATAAGGCTACATGGCATATCAGATTTTGTTGGTCTTACATATCATATTTCTCATTTATATAGCAAATTTTAGGAACATCTCGAGCTCAAAACTCCGCTCTCAGGGAGGTAGCTCCTGAAGCCACTAGTTATGAGTCCTCTACATAAAACATTATAGAGAAAGTAAAATATGTGATAAAACATTATATGGATATGATGACTGAGCAGTACCCCCAAATTACCATAGATATTAAATTTTTTACGTGCGAATAAAATCAGATGGGTATTACAAAGCCTAATGAGGTGGGCCCATCACAATTTAGCTATAAGTGGTGTGGTGGGAAACATTTCCCTCGTAATTGTCCTAATATCAAATTTGATATATGTAGGAAGTCAGATCCCTTAGACACTAGCTATTGGAGTGGGGTTCTCTCCAAAAAAGTAGCCAGCAAGCTAGGCTTGTAAACCATTGTGCAACTAAGGAGCTAAGATTGTAAACCATTGTGCAACTAAGGAGAATACTAAAGGAGAGGGTCCTAAGTAAATTTTGCAAATGGGTAAAGCCGCACTCAAGGAAAGGCCTAGCGAGGTAAGTTTGTTGAAACTTTGCTAATCTATGAGAGTTTATATTCTAACAATATTAGGATAGTAACTAGGGGTTAGAAACGAAAAGAAAATAAAAAAGATGACCCTAGTACAACCAAAGTTAACCCTAAACCTAGCAAGGATAATAAGAAGGTGTTGGATGCCCACGTGGGTCCTCTTAAAAATGATGGTGTTTTAGAGGAGTGTGTGGTCAAAAAAAAATGGAAACCAAAAGCAAAGGAGGGTACTAAGATTGTCAAGATGTCAAAAGAGAGGTTGGTGTGAAAAAAGAAGATAGTAGTGGCAAACTTTCGTGAATATGACTTAGCAAACACGCTATCTGAAGTCAGACCGGATGGGAATATGCTACATCTAATCCAATTATCACTAAACATTTGTAAGGAGTCTAAGAAAATCCTATGAATAGGTTATGTTGTAGAACTTGGTATCCATTGAGTGGGTAGTGAGTGAATGGTGGAATTATGTAGAGAAGCAATACCCTAGGGTGCATGAATATGTCGATGGAATCCTGATAGAAGATGTAGTGGTGGACCCTAGCTCATCTATAAACATTATGAGCATGGATTTATTAGAGAGGTTGGGTCTACCAATCCAAAAGAATGTCAACAATGATTTTAAAAATGGCTTATGATAGCCTAAGGCAATAAGAAGGAATGGTAGCACAACTACATGTGACAATTGCTAATATTGAGTGTGTCCTTGACTTTTATGTTACGCAATTTGCATGGAGGTCAAGCTATATGTTTGTTGCTTGGATGTTAGTGGATATTACATTCCAATTTTTTCTTCATGGATATCCCAGCTAGTTGCCTAATTTTTGGGCATGAGTTAAAGAGAATAATAGATGCATACTCTAAGCACTCATTGAATGAAAGGGCATTATCTCCCACTGCAGGATGGGAGGCACTCGAGGGAACCTCAATTGTTAGAACATCAAGTTCTGGTGATTCATGATTCATGATGTAGATGTGATAGAGCTAGATCTTGGGACTCTCAATGATCCATAGCTCATTAAACTTTGCACTATGTTATCTATGATGAGCATGTAGATTATGTGGCACTCTTACTAGAGTTAAGGGATATATTTGCATGGAGTTATGATGAGCTAAAGTGGATTCCCCCGTCTATTGCAGTGCTGCATATGATCCCTTTGAAAGAGGGTTGTAAGCTAGTGAGAAAGAAGATTAGACATATACCTTTGGAGATGAGAGAGCCCCTGTTTGAGGAATTGATGCATTTAAGGAAGGCTAGACTAATCTTTCCCATTGAGAACATGCAACATGGTGCTCACCGGTAGTAATAAGAAAGAAAAAGAACAATCAAATCTTCATGTGCCTCGATTTTAAGGAATTGAACAAAAAAATAGGGAAGAACAATTATCATTTTCCCTTTATCAATCAAAATTTAGATCAATTGGCAGGGTGAGAGATGTAGTCTTTCATTAACTATTTCACGTGTTATAACTAGATGGCTATAGTTGAAGAAAATAAGTTAAAGACAACATTGATTATATTTTTTGGTAATTTTATGTATCATGTGATGGTTTTTGGCCTATTTAATGCTCCTAGGTCTTGGTAAAGAATGATAACAAGAGATTTGCCTATATATCCCTTGAAGAGCTTAAGGTTTTCATATATAATTTGGGGCAACTACCATGACTCTCATAGATATTTGATTGTTTTATGTGCATGGTTTGAGCAATATCATGAGTATTGCAATGCATTGAGTCCTCGAAAGTGTGTATTCAGGGTGCTTTGTGATTTTCTATTCAGTCATGTTGTGAGTGCAGCTAGTATCACTACTGATCCTGACAAGGTGGTAGTTATAATGGCTGTAAGCCCACCCACTTACCCTAGCGAAGTTCATAGTTTTGTTTCATCTATGGGATATTATCCTTGATTCATTAATGTATTGGCTGAATGTTTGTTACCCCTTGATGAATCTTTTATCTCATAGCTATGTTTTTGAATGGACAAAAGCATGCAAAGTGGTGTTTGAATATGTTAAAATGGAATTATCCAAAGTTCCAATTTTAAAAGCTCAAAAAGAAGTGAGGTTTTTTATATATTCATGACTGCCACAAGACATAGTATTAGTTATTGCCTATTTCAAATTTGGGTGGCACAACTTTATTATCCTATTGCATTGGCAATTTCAGAGCTTTGTTACAGCTATTTGGAGAAGATTTGCTTTGTTATATAGTGTTCCCTACCAAGAATTTCAAACACTATATTCTTTATGAGAAGGTGGTGTTCTTTACAAAGGTAGAGGAATAACACTTACTACTAAATAAGCTTTAACCCCTTAATCTCCTAGCCAAGTGGTTGATCTCTTTGCAAGAGTTTGACTATTAGATTGGGAGAAAGCCACCAAAGTTGTAGGGTATGGTAGAGTGTTTAGTAGATTTTGGTGAGCCCAAGGAAGAGTGGTCAAATATTAGTGAATGCAAGTACTTATGCAAAATTTTAAATGGGGCATGGCTCTCTTGAATGTAGTATTATAAGCCCAAAAACCACATGAATTTTTTAATCCCAATCAAGCTTACTATCAAATATAATTATTTTGGATAAAATCTCCACAAGTTGCTTGTTGGTACTCTCTACTTGTCCATTTTCTTGGGGATTACATAGGGTTTTTTATTATGTTTCATTTTTAGAGCTTCAATCAAGGCTTCTATGACCTTATTTAGAAAATGTATCCCACAGTTGGACACCAGTTCTTTAGGTGGACTGAAATGGTAAAAAAATTGCTCCATAACAAAGCTCATTGTTTTGTTGGCATTGTCTTTCATAATAGCTCAAGCATCATACCATTTTGTAAAAACTCCATTGCCACAATGATATAATGCTTTTGCATGTAGTAGACAAAGGATACATAGGTCCAATAAAATTGATACCCAACTTCTCAAAGGGAAAAGTCAAAAGGATAGGGTTAAGAGGATGCCTACGATCTTCCCTAGCATTGTGTCTTTGAAAAATATCACAACACTTAACATATGTGAAAGTATATTGGAAAACCATTGGCTACCAATATATCGAGTATGTAAAGCTTTCTCGATAGTGAGCCATCCAGCAAAATGACCTCCACACACTAAATCATGACATTGCTATGGAATAAAGAGTACCTCATCAAGCACCACACAATGACAATAAATCTCATCCATAATTTCCTATATAAGACATATGCTATTATTAAAAATCAAAGTGCTTGTTGCTTAATCTTCCTCTCCTCAGATGTAGAAAGAGTTTTTGTCGGGTTGCCTATTTTTGGTATATAGGGAAAAGAGTGTCTTGCCATTAGAAATTGAGTTACCCACTATGAGTTTTGTGTTAAATCATTCTTTGGTTGGGTGAAGAGAAAGCATTGCAAGAAAGGTTGTCCTCCCTAGCACATCTTAATGAGATTTGATTTTAGACTTTGTTACATTACGAGGTAGGGAAGAAGAGGATGAAAGTGCTTCATGAACTTTGTGCTAAAAGATATAAATTTGTGAAGGGCCCTATATTACAACATCACGAGTTATTTTGTGGCAAGTTAAAATCAAAATGGGATGGCCCTTATAAGATTGTTTGTATAGGAAAAAATGAATCTAAAACCCTTTTAGTAGATTTACAAGGGATAAGTTTAAAAATAAAGTAAACTTTAAAAGTTAAAGCCCTATTATGTGTAGGGACTAACATTGAACTTGGTGCCTTTGTAAAGTATTCTAGGATCCAGCTTAAACTTGCAATAGGTGCCAAGGTAATTGGATGGGTAGAATCATTCCTTGTCTTGAAGATCCATATTTAGAGTAATGTTAGCACCAAGGTCGAGTGATTAGGTGGAGTAAGTGTTATCATGTTACTGAGTGGCAAGATGGATCTTTCATACGGGATATTAAGGTGGTCTATTGCCAACATTGTCATAGGGTTCTTATTAGTATCCATAATGAGATTAGTTAAGGAAAGACGAATTTTACATGTCATGCATTCTCTCTCTTAGCTACTCGACTTTGACTACTAAAAGTATGAGTAAGCTGATCGGTATGGCAATGCCAATCAATGAAGCATGTATCTATACTTTGTATTTTGATGGAGCTTCATGAGGGCTTGCTAAGAATGTGAGTATTGATATGGTTATATAAGACCCTTGATGGAGAGTCCTTATCAAAATGGGAGATATTTAGGCACTACTTTTACTAATAACATGGCAAAATACAAGGCCTTCATCATAGGGTTGAATATAGCCGGACATGATGGCACTTACCATTTATTAGTAAAAGGTCACTCACAGCTAGTGATCAATCAATTAGATGAAATCTATAGTGTGAGAGATCCCATTTTCTAGATGTATCATTTGCTTTGCCTTTGTTGATGTGGGAGATTCTCACTTAACCACCAAGATCCATGGACCCCTTATACTGCTTCAAGCATTTCAATGCAACTTCAATGACTACCTCTAACATAGCTGTATACGCTCTCACACCTATAAGTGTAGTGAGCTTACCTCCATGCTCGATTGAGTTTCCTCCAATCTCAAGCACTCCGGTAGCTCTAGAATCCAAGGTGCAAGCTCAATCCTCAAGCATCAAACTCCACGCTCCATGGCGGCACCAAGACAAAAGAAAATGAGAGATAAAGAAGAAGAGAGGAGAAGATGGAGAGCTTCTCCACCCACCATAGTCCCTCACCCTCACACAATCACTCCCTCTCTCAAGGACAAGCTCTAGCAAGCAAGAACAAGAAGAAGAGAGAAGCTAATTTTGGCCACACACAAGAATGATCTTCTCCATTCCCTTTTTTCCTTTTTATGCATGTCCTCCTCCTCTATGGGCACCCATCCCTTTTTACATGACTGATTATTTTAGCCAAGGTCTTCTTTCCTTATTTGTTGTATCTTTTCATGGTTCCTTTGCCCGTTGTCGAAGGGTTTCGAAAGCAATGTCGCAACTTCAGAAGTCCTTGATAAATTTCAGGCTAGAAGATCAGGCAGAATTATATTCTCTGAGAAAATCCTTCAGCCCAATTACTGTATTGCTATTCTGATGATGATGACGATGACGGCGACGATGATCGCGATGATGAGAAAGATGAGGAGCGTGTGATGAGCATAATCATGATTCAATATAAGGAGTTCAAGATAGAGGCATGTATAGGACTACAAAATAATAGAGCTCAATACAAGTAATACATCTCAAGTATTTGGAAAGGATAGAAATAGAACATATTCTAAAATAGTGGGTACTAGTTTGATTTGTCCCTTTGATGATGATAGGAGAGGAAGAGAAACATGAAGAGCCAACCTCTTCAGAATCCATGTGTCTTCGCAGACTATCATTTTGTTTGTTTAATCTTCACGGTTGTCGATGAAGCGTTCAGGTTGTTTAGCCCCTTCTCGCTACAGCGGCCAGAACTGCATTAGGAACCCCTTTCCACGCGAACACTACAGGTTTGTCATCCTCGTCAACCTTCAGCAGCTCCAGACATCCGCCAAAGTCGCAGAGCTCCTCGGTTACTTCACTTCGATCATTTTCATGTCCGAATCCCACAATGGTAACTCCGTAGTCATCATTTGCATCACCTTTCTCTTCCTTCGATCCTTCTTCTTCTACAGATTGCCGATTCTCTTCTTTTCCTCGTTTCCCTATATGCCACGTCCTTCGACTCTCATGCTTCCGTCACCTTCATCGTTCATGTCCTTCATCTTCAACTGTAGTTCGGTCCTTGTCTTTTGTGTCTTTTGCACTGTCGGTTCTACTTTTTCGTCATCTTCCGTCTTGACTTGTTTCTTTCTTCAGCTGTAGCTTCGCCCTCAGCTTCAAGTCGTCACCCTCATCAACTTCTTTAGTTGGGGCTTCTTCGTCGTCACTTGCCATCTTCTTCAACAGCTTCGTTGAACTCCTTCGTCCGTCTCTTCTTTCCCTGCATCTTCATCTTCCAAAGCTCTCCGATACTCTACTTTCCCTCCCTCTACTCTGCGCCTCCTGTCTCCGATCCATACCTCCCTTTTCGTCATTTTCCTATTTTCAGATTAATCCCCATTCCCAGCTAAGGTCCTCCGAAAAAGCAAAAAACAGCCCATAAAGCTCTCTACAGCCCGAAATATCCCCGACTCAGTGCAAGCCCCCTAAAAAAACCGACTTCCACAAAGAAGAATATAAGTAATAACTCCAATGCTCCCAAACATCAGCCTCTGTGCTGTATGAGGTGCAACATAGTAGGCACTTCCCATGATGTCATTAAGTCTCTCCTTTGGCTTGACAAAAACGGATAGACCAAAATCAGTAGCCTTCATTGATGCAGCTTCAACCTTCGTTGTGAAAAGAAAATTCTCTGGCTTCAGACCCCGATGAACAACACCTTGCAAGTGGCAGAAGAATACTATGTTCAAAATTTGCACCACAATAACCTTTACATCCTCCTCAGAGTATCTTCCGCCCCGTGAGAGAATGCGATCCAACAACTCTCCTCCCTCGCAAAGTTCCATAATCGGCATATCTTGAAATAAGTGTAGCCCATGAGATTGCATCTCAAGTTACCAGTCTACCAAATTCCTTATTCTTCTCCATCTTCGGCATAGAATGAAAGAGCAAACATAACAACTAAGTATGTACAAAGTAACAAATCTCATGCACAACTTTTGGGTGGTTTTCACACCTCAAATGCGCAGCAATACGACATCCACCCCCTCTAATCCTGCGCATCCTCCGGATGGGCCAACTACCCATGATCATTATCTTCAAGATCCACAAACAAATCAATCTCTTCGTTTTGCATTTCCAGTAGATCAACAAGATATCCAGCCATATCATCTGTCTCTTCCATTGGAGTTTCTTGTCGTTGCTCTTCTCTCGAAAATTCTTCCAATGCATAATCCTCATCATCTCTTTTCTTGAAAATCTTGATTCTTTTTCTAGCAATAGGCACTCTAAGCACTGTTCCATCCAATTCTGTCAACTCATATGTTGCATTATCAAAGACATGTCTGACTATGTATGGCCCAAACCATCTTTTCACCATCTTCCGAAGTGCAGTATGCTGATTTTCAAGACTGCTATCAAACACCAATACTCAATCTCCCTCTTCTATTGCTCTTGGTCGCAAGCGATGCCTGCTGTCAAACCTGCTTATTTCTCAGTCTAGCAACCTTCAACCTGCCAATAGCTAGCTGAATATCCTCAGGTCTCCTCTCCAACTGTCGAATCCGAAGAGCTAAGAGCTCCTCTCTCGTCAAATCCTCCTGCCAAGGTAAAACTGACCAAGTCAAAGCACAAGTCTCAATCGGCATAACAGGTTTCTGACCATACATCAACTCTGCAGGCATAAATCCTGTAGTAACACTATGAGTCGTACGATCAGCCCATAAAGCAAATGGTAGAAGTCTTGGCCATTCTCCAATCCGTCCTCTGCATGCTTTGGCTAATGCTTTCACTATTGGCGGATGCCCTCTTTCACTCTTCCCATTTCCCTCTGGATTATATGCTGTGGTTAGAGCCAATTTGATTCCTAGCTGAGAGAAAAACTCCCTAGCTTCATCTGCATCCAATTCACCACGATCCGCAGTGATCTTACCCACACAACCATACCTGCAGAAAATTTCCTCCAATAAGAACTTACACACTACACTAGTGGTCTTCGTTCTCAAAGATCTGCCCTCAACATGATTGGTAAGATCCTCTCGAGCCAAAACAATGTATCTCATCTGCCATAGACCCATAGGCATGGTAACCAAATCAACTACCCACTTATAATGAATGCATAGTGGATAGGTCGGATGAAGCTCATCTCGATGACACACAACTGAATACATCTGGCAGTCTCTGCAAGTCTCAACAAAGTGAGAAACATCTCTGTACATGCCTTTCCACCAATATTTCTCCCTGATTTTCTCATAAGTAGCCCATACTCCTCTATGACCAGCCCAAGGACTCTCATGAAACTCCCTCATCACCTGTAACTGTGTCTCTCTATCGCATACAACCCGCAAAGGTAATCTGCCTCTTTTCTTCGGATGCTTCCAAAGAAATCCGTCCTTGAGAAAATAACCATAGGCTTTCCTTCTGATCTTCTTGAACTCTTCATCTGTCCATTCATCTCTTTTGCTTAGTGTACTAAGGTACCTGCCAATCTGCAACCAATCTCCAACATAGAGCTCTTCTGTGAAAGCCACAATATCATAGACATGACAAACATGATCAACCATAGTGGCTGAAATTTCTGCATCATCCTCTTCTGCAAGTAGAGTCTCCTCATCATCATATCTGGCTCTAGACAACATATCTGCCACTGGATTATCCTTCCCTGCTATGTGTTTAAATTCCGGATTTAATGACTTTATGTATGCAATCCATCTCAACATAGCTATATCCGGAGTAGAGCAACTCGTGATCATACCAATCAATGGCAAGCAATCTGTCTCTACCACAACTGAAGCTCCAATAAAGTACTCCTTGTCACATTTGAGAGCCGTGACAATCCCCAATAACTCCCTCTTGATTTGCGGATATCTCCTCTGTCTCTCGTTTAGGACTTTTGCCCCAAACCGAATAGCATACCTATTTCCATCTGCATCATCTTGACCCACAGCCCAACCTATGCCAATTGGACTAGTGTCAACTGTCAATACAATAGGCCTATCACAATTATAATCCGCTTTCCTGAGAGTAGGAGCATTCTGCAATAACTTCTTCAATTTCCGCATGGCTTTAGTGTGACTCTCATCCCAATAAAATTTCTGCCCCTTTCGAAGCAGCTGATACAAACAATCTGCAATGTGTGCAAAATGAGGTATCTAAATCATATAAAACACACAAGCACCAATGAATCTCCGTACCTCAGAAGTGGTGGAACAATACTCTGCAATCTTGCCTATAGCATTCACCTTATCAGGTGAGGGTTTCCTGCCATAATATCCACACATATGCCCAACAATGACAACCTCATTCACTCCAAAAACAGATTTTTGCCCTGAAAGTGTCAAGTTCACTTCTTCCAACCTGGTCAAAATCTTCTCACATGCTGAAATATGATCAGCCACAAAGTATCTGCATCCCTGCTCATTTAGGCTCTCATTCTTCTCTTCTTCTGCACACCCCTTAATGGGCACATCATCCAAGAAAGGCATAGTAAGCTGAGGTATGTAATCACGAAGAACCTTATGCATGGCATTCATCATATGCGCAACAGAATTAGTGGCACCTTGAGGTAAGGTACACATCCTGACAAGCCCAATAGGAGTTCTCATGGTGGTTATGTCCCTGCTTTCCAAAGCCAGCTGAAACTAATCATATCCTGAATACAAATCACCCAAAGAATAGATGGCACGTCCAACAAATGCCTCTGCAAACTCATGCACAACTGGACCTATACCAACATTCCTGATAGTAACTCTATTCACTGGCTGCATGTCCCGAATAAATCGAAGAGTACGATTCTTCTTCGGAACTGTAAACCACCTGTTTGAGTATGGTGCAGATGAAGGCTCAAGGATTCCCATCCTGATTTTCTCATTCAATAAATCAATCAGCTTTGGCAAGTGTGCTTTAGGCACTGGAATAGGTCGGAGATTCCATGGAATATGAGGAATAGTAAAAATGACCATAGGAGCAACAATATCAGGATTCACACATCCAATCTCATGTGGGACAAACGCAAATCCCCTTCCATGACGCTCAAGCATCTCCTGAAAGCATTGCTTCTCCATGGGTAACAAGAAATCACCATTTCCAATTTTCAATTCAGCAAGTGTCTCTACTGAAAATTTATGACCAATATGCTCCGAATTCCTCAAAATTTGCTGTTTAGCAGCCCTCTCTATTTGCTGATCACTGTCAGATGGAAGCGGTACAGCAACCGGCTTCACCTTCTTATCCACAGTTTTGTATTTCGTGTCAACCCTGGCTTCATTATGCTCTTCTGCATTACATAAACCTTGCTGTAAATCAGCAATTCTGCACTCCAATGGCTGAATATTCTCAGCCCTCTGCTCTATGGACTGCATAAAAACAGCCCCAAACTCTGAATGCTGAAATATTTCAGCAGTAAACTCTGTTGGCTGAAAATTTTCAGCCCTCTGTCTCTCTGAAAGTTGATCATAACCAGCTGGAAACTCTGTTTGCTGAATTTCTTCAGCACTCAACACTCTTTGCTGAGTTACCTCAGCCTCTAACTCAATCTGTGACATAAAATCTGCAATTTCATGAAACATGTCCAGGGACTGCACTAATACATTACCATGACAATTCAGCATATCAGTTTTCAGCATATCTCCCATTTCTGACATCGTATCTGCACAAATCACACTGTCATACATACCATCTATGTGCTCATCATCCTCCAAAATTCCTGCATTTTTCAAATTTTTCTCCTTCCTGCATATATACTACCTGGCAGCTCTAGGCAACCTAGAAGTCTTCTGATAACTCATTGAACTGTTTGCTGAAATCCCAACATAACCGGAGGAGAAAACACTGCTGCTGCCAGGAGGCGAGAACTCCAATTTCCTCTCCTCTGTACCATCGTCGTCTCGCGAAACGGCGGTACCTAATGAAAACCCGAATCCCTCACAGTGGGCAAGGGTGCATCTCTCAGAGTATCTCTGTTTCTAACATGGTTCACACATACAGTCATAAACTGAACTGCTCTCATACCATCTTTACTGCGAATCCGTGCATAAGTAGATCCATCATCCATGACCTTTGTCTCCATGCGCATCTCTGTAATGAATGGTTGTCCAAGAATTCTAGGATAAGAGCATGAATCCTGCACAAAGAAATGAAAATCCTCCTCTACATCACCAATAGAAACCCTGACACTAGGGCAAGCAGCATATAAATCACCTGCAGTATTATTGGCGGCTCTCATACGCCACCCATGCTCTACATCTATAGGCCATCTGTTACTCTCATAAACTCCACGAACAATGAGATTAATCTCTGAACCATGATCAACCAATGCAACATAAGGCACTTGTTTCTCTCCAATCTTTACCATCGTCTCTATAGTTGCCCTAGCCCAATGGCTCCGCGAGAAGTGACTACGCGGTATCAAAACAGGCTCATCAATTTCAGCATAATGCATAGGCTGAACCCTCTTCTCTACCTGCGGAAAAACAGAAGCATTATCAACCATGACCTCATCATCATCCTCATCCAACTCTCCAATCAAAACTCCCTGTGTATCATTGGTAGCCAATGCATGTCTTTTCCTCTTCAGGACCTCCTGAAACTGATCCTGAAACTCTCTTTTTGAGATGCCCAAAATCTCGGAAATAGTGAAAGTCACCTCACTGCCAAGTATCTTATCATTAAAGATTTTCTTCATATCTATAGATGTCTCAATGTCGGACATCAATCTGAATCCTGGCTGCTTTCTCTCTCTAGGCTCTTGCCTCTTTTCCCTCTTTGGAGCATCCTCCATCTGTCGATCTGGCCCTGGTCTTGAAGACGGTCCTGCAGTAGGTGGAGTAACAAACTCACCCCCTCTAGTCTTCTTAGCTGCACTTGGATTTTCTTCATCCCTCTTACGCTTCTCCTCAACAAATACATCTGCACCATGAGATTTAGCCAAATAAGCATAAATAGAATACCTGTCAACAGGCGAGTCCCATCCTGTCTCTGATCTGATGCTAGAGCCTGCGCTAGTCAAAACAGTTTGCTGAATTTTTCCCTTGTTTGCAGTCTCCATAGCATAAGTCCATAGTGCGGACTGAGTCTCCGATCCCTTCTCAATCTGTACTCCATATGCAGAAGCATCACCTCTAGCTGCCACATAAGAAGTACGCGCAGCCATGTCCTCCACTAACTTCTTCATTCCACCTTTACCAAAGTTGGTAGCAAGTGGAGCTCCTATCTCAGTCAACCAAATCTTACCATCTTGCCCCCAATATACCAAATTCTGCCTCCTTGCATCGTGGAAAGAGTCACAATCCCTGCAATGCTGATGCTCCGTACTATCACACCAAATACATCTCCGATCTCTCCTAGGAGCACTAGGAGCACTCCTAGGTGCAGTAGGAGCACTAGAAGAAGTAGTAGGCACAGTCGAAGCAAACTGCTCCTTCAACTTACCCACCAACTCCGCTTTGACTGACTCAAGTGTCAAATCTGTGATACCTTTGATTATATCATCAAGAGAAGTAGGCACCGATGGAGCGGATGGTTTTGGAGTAGAAGGTGTAGGCATCGGTCGTGGAACAAGAGGAATAGGTGGAGTAGAAACAGTAGGCACTGGCATAGGCCAAGAAACTGGCTGAGGAGGAGAAGAAATAACAGGGATAGAAGTAGGCATAGGAGCAGATGATGGTGTAGGTGTCATGGAACCATTCTGTAGGCGAGTCTTCCATATCCTCCTCTTGGTCAAAGTCGAGACTGCATCCTGAGCATCCTGCCAATCAGTTTTAAGACCCATAGGCTTTGTGTGATCTTCAAGAAGCTCACCCAATTCTTCTTGAAGAGCAGGATCTGCAGCTTGCAAGAAAAGCTCAACTTTTTCAACATCCAATGCTCTTTGTTCAATGGCATCAAGCTGACTATACCTTTCTTCGAATTCTCGAATCAACTCCGAAGCAGCAAGACCTTTGTTTGGCATGTAGACCCACTCTCGGAATGACCGCCGAGTAGCCATACCAAAGTCCTCAAGGAAGTATTCTTCTTTTAGTGCCTTCTTAAAATCTTGCCAATGTGTATTTTGAATAAATAAATCAGTCACCTTTGTCCTCAAAGCAGGTGTGACAAGAGGAAGGAAGTACTTACTCATAAGTCCAGCAGGAACTCCAAAAAACCCCATCTTGATCTCATATGTCTTCAAATATGCTGAAACATTACGCCCGTCAAATAGCTTCTTCTCACTCTCAACTGCTTCAATAGCCTTAGTCGCGCTGTTTGCATTCTCCTGCTCCGAGTAGAGTTGCCTTTGTTGAGACAACTGCTGTTGATGCAATTGTTGTTGCTGCTGCATATACATTTGTGTTTGCTGATTTTGGAGCTGCATATACATGGACATATTCTGCAAAATCTGTTTTAGATCCTCCGTTGAAGTACTTGACGCAGCAGTCATTGATGGAGCTAAAGTAGAGGCAGTTGGAGTTGTAGAGGAAGCTGAAATAGAGGCTGAAGTATCTCCCATCCTGAAATTTCTGCGATGCTTTCACGTCGGGTTCACCAAAGATGTCGAAGGGTTTTGAAAGCAATGTCGCAACTTCAGAAGTCCTTGATAAATTTCAGGCTAGAAGATCAGGCAGAATTATATTCTCTGAGCAAATCCTTCAGCCCAATTACTGTATTGCTATTCTGATGATGATGACGATGACGGCGACGATGATCGCGATGATGAGAAAGATGAGGAGCGTGTGATGAGCATAATCATGATTCAATATAAGGAGTTCAAGATAGAGGCATGTATAGGACTACAAAATAATAGAGCTCAATACAAGTAATACATCTCAAGTATCTGGAAAGGATAGAAATAGAACATATTCTAAAATAGTGGGTACTAGTTTGATTTGTCCCTTTGATGATGATAGGAGAGGAAGAGAAACATGAAGAGCCAACCTCTTCAGAATCCATGTGTCTTCGCAGACTATCATTTTGTTTGTTTAATCTTCACGATTGTCGATGAAGCGTTCAGGTTGTTTAGCCCCTTCTCGCTACAGCGGCCAGAACTGCATTAGGAACCCCTTTCCACGCGAACACTACATGTTTGTCATCCTCGTCAACCTTCAGCAGCTCCAGACATCCGCCGAAGTCGCAGAGCTCCTCGGTTACTTCACTTTGATCATTTTCATGTCCGAATCCCACAATGGTAACTCCGTAGTCATCAGTTGCATCACCTTTCTCTTCCTTCGATCCTTCTTCTTCTGCAGATTGCCGATTCTCTTCTTTTCCTCGTTTCCCTATATGCCACGTCCTTCGACTCTCATGCTTCCGTCACCTTCATCGTTCATGTCCTTCATCTTCAACTGTAGTTCGGTCCTTGTCTTTTGTGTCTTTTGCACTGTTGGTTCTACTTTTTCGTCATCTTCCGTCTTGACTTGTTTCTTTCTTCAGCTGTAGCTTCGCCCTCAGCTTCAAGTCGTCACCCTCATCAACTTCTTTAGTTGGGGCTTCTTCGTCGTCACTTTCCATCTTCTTCAGCAGCTTCCTTGAACTCCTTCGTCCGTCTCTTCTTTGCCTGCATCTTCATCTTCCAAAGCTCTCCGATACTCTACTTTCCCTCCCTCTACTCTGCGCCTCCTGTCTCCGATCCATACCTCCCTTTTCGTCAGATTATGAGAGAAGTAAAGGAGCCAACTGACTTAGAAGAAGCACTTGCAGATCCATCATGGAAGGCTGCTATGCAGGCAGAGTATGACAACATAATGAAGAATGACACTTGGGAGCTAGTGGATCGACCAGCAAAGCAGAAGGTTATTGGCACCAAGTGGATCTGGAAGGTAAAGTACAAGGCTGATGGTACCTTAGAAAAGTACAAAGCGAGACTGGTTGCCCAAGGATTTTCACAAGTTGAAGGGTTTGATTTTCAAGAGTCATTTGCCCCAACTGCCAAAATGAACACTATTCGCATGGTACTTGCAATGGGTGCCCACAAGAAGTGGCCAGTGTACCAAATGGATATTAAGTCAGCGTTCTTAAATGGTGACCTCAAGGAGGAGGTATACTTGGCTCAGCCACCAGGGTTTGAGGCCCCCCATTCTGAGAATAAAGTGTGTAAGATGAAGAAGGCATTGTATGGGCTAAAACAAGCCCCCAGAGCATGGTACCAGCAGATAGATAAGTTCTTTTTAAACCTAAACTTCAAAAGATGTGCCTCAGATGCTAACTTGTATGTTTACTGGGATGGTAAAAATTCTGTAGTGATTGTCCTATATGTGGACGACCTTCTTATTACAGGTGACTATGAAGATATGATCAACCAAACTCGAAAGGCTTTGAGTTCTGAGTTTGAAATGACAGACTTGGGCTTGCTGCACTATTGTTTAGGGATTGAAGTCTGGCAAGAGCCAGGAAAGATCTTCATCTCTTAGAAGAAGTATGCATGGGAGATCTTGAAGGCATTTGGCATGACCGAGTGCAAGGAGATAGCCACACCTATGGAGGTGAATGCAAAGTTATCCGTCGAGGATACATCAGCACTAGCAGACATTGGGAGGTATAGGAGGTTGGTCGACAGTCTGATCTACTTGTGCAACACTAGACCAGATATCAATTTTGTTGTTGGTGTTTTGAGCAGGTTCTCAAACAAACCTCATGAGAGTCATTGGAAGGGTAGGATGCGGGTGCTTAGATACTTGAAGAAAACTCTTGACTATGGTATCACATACAGTTTCGGAACTTCTCTTGTGGGGAACTGTGACTTAGATTGGGCAGGAGACATTGATTCCAGGAAGTCAGTTTCTAGTTATTGTTTCTCTTTGGGTTCAGGAATTTTCTCTTGGATTAGTAAGAAGAAACCAACAGTGGCAGTGTCTTCTACCGAAGCAGAGTACAAGGCAACTTGTTTTGCTGCATGTGAAGTCGTATGGTTGAGAAGGATTCTATGGCATATGGGAGTGCAGGATGAAGAACCAACTGTGCTGAGATGTGACAATCAGAGTTGCATCGCCATTGCTAAAAATCCAGTGTTTCATGCACGCACCAAACATATAGAGATCCAGTATCACTATGTGCGTGATTTGATGGAGGATGGGATAGTGAAATTGGTCTACTGTCCAACAGAGGAGAATGGAGCAGATATCTTCACCAAAGCACTAACGAAGAATCTGCTTCAAGTTCATCTTCAGAGACTGGGCATTAGGCCGAGGAGACAGTTCACCTATGGGTGGACATTGAGGGGGGGTGTTAGATATGATCAATGCCCCACCCTCATTAGGTGCTACCAATGATCCATGGTGCTCAAAGTTGTAAGGCCCCCATTATGAGGAGAAGCCAAATGTGAGCCCGGACATTGGTAAAGTCCTGACTTGTATATCAGATGAGGTCTATGTGACCGGATGGCAAAAAGGTGACCATTGTGGGTCTAATCTTTAGGTTAGATGGAGTGGTTAAGCTGGTAGCAACTCGAGGCGCACTGCATCGAGTTGCGGGGTAAGGAAGTTAAAAGGAGCCCCTATTGTGGGGTCCGGGGGCAGCGGAAGCGGCCCCTGGCTGGGGGGTCCCAGGGGGGCCAGCAGTCCCCCTGACGAGGGTCCGGGGGCAGCGCCCTCGGCCCGATGGTAAAGGGAATATTCCCTAGAATATTCGCTGGCTGACTAGTGGAGGCTCATATGGTAGGTCGGACCTAACGACCTTCACGGGCTATAAAAGCTAAACCCCTTCGCAGCCATCTTTCACTCATCTTTCACCCAGTCAGAGCTGTTGTTCCAGCTAGCCTTAAGCTCTTCACCTATCTTCTGTCTAGATCGCCATCTAAGCTTCACACAATGGAAGCGCACGGGTGGACAGAGCCATCTTTGTATCAGTTGTTTGGAGTTAAAGAATTTACTGATTCTTCTCTTATCTGATGTGAACTCTCTATCTCTTTCTCAGATTCTGTTCGCTGCGCCCTGTAATATTTTACAACTACCACACTTTTAGAGGTCTTGCCTTGCATGACACTCATCGTGTCAATGTTCCTTTAGACATCAAAAGTTCTCAAGAATTTAGTGCATTTAATGTGGTCTATGTCTTGTCCCCCCTTTTCTAGATACTTGGTAAGGTTACATTGCTCCAGCATTTGTACCACTGCCTCTTTGACTGTCACCACTCCTTCTAGATTATATATGTGTGATATTCCAATTGGTTGAATTCCTAGATCTCCATGAACAATTCATATCTTCTATGCTCCTCCTCCAAGAAGGGGAGCCAATTGGATTTATCCTAGTGCCCCACCAATTTAGGATCCTATCACCATGCAACATCCCACAACTAGTTCTCTTTAAAGGGAGTGTCTTACACGCAAAGTAAGATGACTAGAAAGATCAATGTTCAAAACCAAGAGTTCTCATACGATGAGGAATATAATCCACAAAAATAACAAAATTAAGAAATCTCATACCAATAGATCCACACTCTCATTATTTTCTTTTGGAATTCAATTTTGATTTTGAGTTTTCATCCATTACTCCCCTTCCCCCTGGCTTGGCTAATCTACTCATGAATATATGTGTGTATCACGTGGATTCAAAATAAGATATTTTAAAAATACTATTTTTATACCATTTTTATATACAAAGAAGAGTGTAATATAAAGGGGTTATTTACAAGTTGAATAGAAAAGGGTTATGTTTTATTCAAGAAAATTTTACAGATAAGGATATTTATAAATAGTCCTCGAACGCACGTGATGTAGAGGATATACATATAGTAACTTCCCCGAGCCCCTTGGAAAGGATGAGAATCCTTCCCAGGATTATGGAGATTCAAGTTTATGGGCATTCATTGCATCGGTGGTGTGCCTTACTTTCTCAAGAACCAGTTGTAAAACTTGGGGTTATATTCAAGAGTGGCATAATAGTCCAAATACCATGGATGAATGCCCACTTGTGTGACGTAAGTCAATATATCAGTCAAGAAGTCACGCGAGTTGAGCCACTTGCAATGTGGAGTTCCTCCTCCATTAAAATCTTATCCAAGCATGGGTGAAGCATGACATTGTCTTCTAATGGTTGATTTTTGGTTATGGTCAACACTCTAAATGAGGTGGGGGCCACATCGGTCGAGTTGTATTTAGAAGTCTTGATGGTGTGTCTTTGCTCCACATTGGTCATGATTTGGTGTCCCTGTTGGGCCCATGAAAGCTGCAAATTATACCACCTACATATGAAACTGGAATCATATTCAATGATTTAGTAAAGTTCAAAAAGTTTTTGGGGTGGCATGGAAATTTTACCTTTTTGATAAGATGTGATCAGTGTTGGCTTATGGCCTTTGTGTGTAAGATGTCATTGTCAATCATCTCATTTGCAATAGCAAAAGTTTTAATAAATATAAAATTTTATTCTTCCATAGAACACAAGTAGGAATGTACCTCGTTATCTATAGGTTTGTTGAGTGGGCCTAGGTGTAAACATTCATAACTTTTAGCAAATAGTGTGAAAGTTGAATCCAACCCTTGGATGCATGTAGCCAGGTGGTCATCCCCTATGTCCATGGCCATATTGGATACCACTTCAAGAATGGATCATCATGGTGGAAGCAGCTTAAGGTGTTGTGGTGGCTTGGGTCTAGTTGAACATGACAAGTTGACTTGGGGAACTTCTACTGGAAGGTTCTCAGTGGGTGTGGTAGTCTTGGGTTATGAGGTTTGCAATTCATTTGACACTTATCATTGGGTCTTTTGGTGATTATCTTAGAGTCTTTAGGCAAGTCCTGGCTTGGTTACTCATGGACTGTTGGTTGAACTTTGGGTTGATAGACTATTTGAACACTCAAGGATTGAGTACCCTTTGTTTTAGTTCTTCTCCTCCCCTCTTTTGATTAACATTGTAGAAGCTTCAATTTTTGGGGCATGATATTGAGGATTTGACTTAGCATATGCAAGTTTGGGAGACCATAGGGAGGTGCTACCCTCATAGTATCCTTGGGCTTGCAGGAGGGCTTTGAAAACAAGCACTACTCAAGAACATGTGCACTATGGGAGTTCCAACTCCACCATTTAGGCATGGAGCATGAGGTATGGAAACTATGTATACCCATGTTTGACATTTGTGAAAGTGTGGTTTATGCTTTGGAACCCACTTGAGTGTTTCAGCTGTGGTTTGGGATGTGATAGGGTAGGTATCTTGTAAGCATGTTGGGATGTAGTTCTCCCCTCATTAGGATGGACGCTAGGTTTAGCTACCAGTAACACTATAGGCTTTAGGACAATTGTGGTGCTCTTTCTGAAAGCCTTTAGGATTCTAAAAAGCCCAATAGTGAGGTGGATGCATTGCAAATCGTAGTCTACATTGTGATGATCTTATTTTTTGAATGTGATCCAAATAGCATCTCTATGCCAACATTTTTCTTGTTGATAGCATGTTGAAAATGATGAGTAGACTCTCAGTATTGATAGAAACCATCACTTTGCATTTCCCTAAGAATGGGTAGGGTTGCCCCACAAATGGCCTCGGTTGCATTGGTTGGTTTCACTTGGGATTGATCCAAGGTAGTCTAGTGTTCATGCCTTAAGATAATGGCATTGGCTCCCTCATCAATTAGTGCATCAAGGGAGCATATACCATTTGGGAGGTTACAATGATCCGTAGGTAGGCTCGTGCTATTGCTTCCTCATCTGCATCCTTGAGCTCAATGATGGCCACAACACTCACATTTGATAGTGAGTTCATTAGCGGAGATTCATGAAGTGGATGTGATGGGGGGGATAGTACTTTTTGATGCACATGCCATTTTGAAGAAACCTATACTTTGTCCTTCTAGGGTTTCTAGCTCCTCATTCCCTGTTCTATTGACATTACAAACCTTCAAGAGTCCCAATCCCCTAAACTTAAATTTCTTCTTGTGTTCTTTGACAAAGTATAAAAAACTAAATCTCCTTGCCTAGAGTCTCATTACTTGATATATTTGTCAAACCAACTCTTGCGGCATGCGCTTTTGCAAATTAGAGTGTGGATTGCAACGAAATAGGTCTCAGAGAGGTATTCTAGCTCTATTAGGTGATTTGACCATGCTTCTTGGCCCTCCCATTGCTCTTGGGCTGCAATTCTCAAGCTAGGAACAAAGAATAACACTGGCAAAACAACTTCAATTCCGTAGGTCAACCTAAATGGATTTTTTCCTATGGTGGCTATTTTGTAGGCTGTTCAATATGCCCATAAAGCTACCATAAGTTTATTGTCCTAGCCATCATTGCATGAGGCAGAGATGACTTTCATTAGAATACCCACCAATATCTTTTTTGTGGATTCAACTTGACCATTGGCCTATGGATACTATGGAGAGGAATCCCTATGGATTATTAGAAAGGTGGATAACAAGTGAGTGAGCACCTCATTGATAAAGTTACTACCTTGGTCACTAACCAACTCTATGGGGCATTCAGAACTGTGAGATCGTTGGAGCTTTTGCCTACTTGGTGAGATATTTTATGGCAACAATGATATATTTGGCTTGGGAGTATTGAGCTACAGGGCTGACCGGGCCAATGAGATCCATTCTCCACTTCTCAAATGGTTGGTGCACAATCACTGGGGGGTCATCTCCATTCTATCCTTATGATTAGGGACCTTAGTCCATTTGCACTCATCGCAATGCTTTATAAACTTAGCTACATCATAGAATAATGTTGGCTATCACATTTGTCACTAGAGCACCTTGTGTGCAATAGTGTCCCCATTGAAATGTCCTCGAGTTATTCTACCATTTACTTCCTTGAGTACATCATACATTTTGTGTTCACAGATACATCTCCTCACAATTCCATATTGTCCTACCTGATATAGTTAACAAGCAATCGACTTATATGATTGGATCTTCAAGATGAGTCTTTTCAATCTAGCTTTCTCTATTGATCAATTTAGTAGTCTATTCTCGAGTATAAGGACTATGTCATTTGTCCAATATAGTGTCAAGTTTTCTATAAATAATTCTCATTTGCCAAATATTTTAAGAAGGTATGCATCCAGTAAGTCATCACCGATTCCTTGTCCTCGGCCGCCTTTCCTATGGGTATGGACATATGATCTCCCATATAATGTTGATTTCCCTTATGTATGACCATAGAGAAGTCTAATTGCAAAATCAGAAGCAACCATCAAGAAATGTGTCCCCTTGTGTAAGGTTTATTCACAAGATAAAGTAACGATCCACAAAGACGGTGAAGGGTGTCATTAGAACATAGTGTTTGAACTTCTTTATGGAAAACACCATGGCTAACCCTTCTCTCTCCATTGTGGAGCAGTTTATTCTATTTTTGTGAGCTACCTACTAGCAGAACTCACTAGATATTCTAGGTTATGTTCACCAAGTTGGCACAACACTACTCGCACATCAAATGTGGATGTATCAATGTGTACGTGAAATGTGATGGATCAATTTGGGGCTCTTAAGATAGTAGCTGAAGTTGGAGACTCTTTAAGGCTTTCATATGCCTATTGAACTTCTTGGGTCCACTCAAATACTATCAGTAGCTTGTACAAAGGTCTAGCAATCAATCTCAGGGAAGTTACTATATGTATATCCTCTACATCATGTGTGTTCAAGGCTTATTTATAAATACCCTTATCTATGCTTTTTTCTTGAATAAAATATGATCCTTTTCTATTCAATATGTAAATAACCTCTTTATATTACACCCTTCTGTATGTAAAAAATGTACAAAAGTGGTATTTTAAAAATACCTTATTTTGAACCCACGTGATTGACACATATCTTCATGAGTAACTTATTGGAGTAATCAATGTGTAGTTCAATATAAACCATCGGTAGTAGTATCCTCTATGGCCTAAGAAACATTGAACTCCCTTGAAGTTGGTCACAGGGAGAAGGTCTATAATCACCTTGACTTTAGAAAAGTTCGTGGCTATCCCAACTTTTTCAAGTGCCCTTCCGAGTTGGTGTGGATACATAGGTCATTGAAAAATACTTCCAATCATTTCTTGAGCATGATCTTTAAAATGGAACACATGAGGCATTGGAAGGTAGCAGGAGCATTAGTTAATCCAAATGGCATGACTATGTAGGCAAATACCCCCCAGTTGGTGGCAAATATCATCTTGTGCCTATTTTCTGAATGGACTTGCACTTGTTTATATCTTCATAAGCCATCCAAAAAGTTGTAGGCTTCCTTTCTTGCCACTCTCTCTAGCATGTTTTATGTGTATCTTAGCAGGTAATTGTTTTGCTTGGTGACTATGTTGACCTTCTTATAGTTTACACACACTCGAATCTTCCCATTCTTTTCATGATTATGACTATGGGTGATACCCAATCCGTGTGCTCCATCTCATAAATGAATCATGCCTTCAATAGCTTATCAATCTCCTCCTTTATGGCATGTACATGATTAGGATTCATTGCATATGGTTGTTACCTGACTCGAGCTACATTCGCAATCATGGGAATGTTATGAGTCATGATACTTAGATCTATTCCCTTTACTTTGTCTAAAGAACATGCAAACACACCAGTGAACTCCCTTAGCATATTTATGATATCATGTTCTTTCTTCTCGATTAGGTCATCCGCTATACGTACACAAGTTAAGGCTTGTCCTTCCTCTCTTGCCAAGTTGACCTCCTTAAACTTGGCTAGTCCTTCAATGCGTTCACTTGCTTGCCCTTTCCACTTGGCTCCTACCAACACCATTCTTCTATCACCCTTTTTATAACTTGTGAAGCACTCGGACACATCCTAGGGTTTCTCCTACCATTCAACTTCTGTCAACTTTGACTATTTCCTTTTTTCCTTCCTTAATAACTTCTTACACCTTAGGAAGATTGGAAATTCCCCCTTGGTGTACTGAGTCCCAGGTGGTTGAGGTATCTCACGGTCACTATCAGATCTTTCCTGTGACTTGGAATTGTACTCGCCCCCCTCACTAGAAGAAGTTGTCTCCCTTGGTGCTTGCAACTCTGAAGTTTTGTCAACTCCAAATAGTGGTGGGATCCAAGGAGGATGAGATTGTCAAGCTTTCTCATGATTTATCACCTTGAGACATTCTAGCCAAGCTCAATCGCAATCTACCTTGGCAACTCCTTTTCTCACTCAAAAAATATTTATCTCTTGGTTTTTAGGGTTTGATATCATCTACTCAATTGTTATTCCTTTCATATCATATTCTATGGTTAGTACTTCCTCCTTGCTCTCCTCTCAATGGTGGAAAAACAACCCTCATAATTGTCATCAAAATTTTCAAACTGGGACCCTATGTCACTTGTAGGGTTCCTACTTTGACACGCCATCTCACTTGTCATAAGAGCCCAATTATTTGAGATCTTGCACCTTGGTCCATTGCCACTCTCTACTTTCCATAAGATCCTTGAGATGCTCCAAGCTGGTAGCTGGGTTAGCCGCCGTAAGCTTTCTTCACAACTGCTCAAGGACTTTGAGAAGTTCAAGTTTTTTTATTGGGACATGATAGGTGATTAATGTTGGTTGGCCCATGGGGTTCTCATCCATCATGCACATAGGTACTGTGGTGGGCAACATAGAAGTGATGGCACTCTTACGGTTGCTAGCAGAGTTTATAGCTTTCATGTGTTTATCCTCTTCCTCCAAGAATGTGAGATCAATGGTTGTGAATACATGCATCAAATCTTGCTCATCCTCAAGGCAAGGAATATACTTTGTTATAGAGGCCCATAATTACTTTTTGATCTCGAGTCTCCCTTTCAATAGGTTAGAGATGGCATCTAGATCAATTGGTAAAGTCTTCTAAGTGTCCATCTCTACTCGAACTGCTTCAGATCTATTGTCCAAGAATATTCGATCATTAAGACAATCCTCTATTACTCTAGCATTTCTCTTCCATGGACTCCCTAGTAGGATATCATAATCCACTCCCTTCGTTACTATGAATTTCACTCAGAATTGGATTCGTGCTATCTTTAGTGGCCTTTTCTTTAGGACTCCAAAGGGTCTAACCTTCATCCCATTTGCTAGGGTGACATTGAACCTTGAAGTTTCCATCGATGGGTTTTCCCATGTTTTCCACGACTACATGACTAAGTGTACTAACCCCTGCTCCCATATCCATGATCCCCAAATAGTTAGGCTTGGTATGTGTGCCACAACATTGTGGTCTAGGAAGGCTTCCAGCTTATGGTCATTATTGTGTTCTACCCTTTGCTTTAAGTCTTGCCAAAGTGCAGGTTTTTGTTTATCACAAGCCACCATTCCTCTTTCCCTCCTTATCTTGATGGGTTCCTTACCAACGTTCTTGAATTATTTGCATGTTTTTGTTCTTCTCATTCTATTCACGGAGCTCTTCATGTGGTGGCTTTTTCCACCTTGCCCTCAAATATGTGGGTGACTAGTGTGCTCCTTGTTGAGAGTTCCTCAATTGCTTCCTCAGCTATAGGTTTGGCATCTTGAAGGTGAGCCCGGGCTTCTTTTTTCCACTCCATGACCTTATATATGCAACCTTCAACTACTATTTGGGGTCATGGTACTCTAGAACATTAGTGCTTCCCTTCTCTCTCATCGTAGGAGCAGATGTTTCTACTTCGGCATCCATAACTTGCTTTCCTTTGGTTAAGGTCTCACTCTTTGTTTTGAGTGTTATTTTTTCCTTGGTTCTTTTTTCCTTCATTGTTGACTCTTCCTTCTTATGGAGGATACATCCAAGTTGCTAGGCCCAATTAGTGAGATATTTATCTCCTTCATTGAGCTTTTGTCATGAATTTTTGGGAATAGGTGTGGCACCATTGTCACGCGACTCAACATAAAAGAGCCCCAACGGCAAAAATGGTACAATTTCCAAGCTAGTGGAGGGTTTCTTCTTAGGGAAATTAGCAAACAGATGTGTGACTCTGTATTCGGGGCACCTCAAGTCAGCCTTCTCCCAGTATGAGCACTTGTCAAACATGCTACAGGTTCCTAGTTCAGAGCCCCTCCTTGGCCTCTACCTCTTCCTTTTCCTGAGGCCATGATGAGCATAGGTCTATAGACCATCAATATGGGATTTCTTTCTTAATCATAAGAGACATACTAAGGATTCAAATAAGAATCTTCCTCTAGGGGTTCCTCTACCAAGTGCACTGGAGCTTTTTTTGGTGGATAAATAACAATAGGTGCAAGAGGTATACGGATCCCCATAGGATTGATATCCATCCTCAGCGTGGCTTGCTTTGAATCATTGGGTGTAGGGAGGGCCAAATGGGCTCACATTCCAAAATATGGTTGTCTAATCGCTGGATAGTATGGTTGTGTGTAAGGCTACTATAAGGCAACCATCTTGGCAACTGACACTGCATGGCATCATTCTCAAATCTTCCCCAACTGGTGCAAGGCCTTGCTCTAGCATCAGGACATTCAGATGGCAAGTGATTTCCTCCACATTGTACACACTGCATGTGGGATCGCATAGGTCTTTGTACTGACTCTTACAATCTAGCTAGCTCTACTTTTAGGTTGGCTATAGCTTTGGTATGGTCACACTCTTCCCTTTCTCTTATTCACTAGAGAGGCTACTTGTTCACTAGTTGTTGCAACTCTCTCAATGTTCCTAATTTCATGACCACCTTGCTACGCCGTGCGAGAGCTTCACTCCCTAAGCAAGTCATCTACCCATATGGCTTCCTCAAAGGCTCTCACAGGCATGTCCCTTTGCATATTCAAGTTGCTTGCAAGGGTCTTATGCAGCTCTTTGTTTTTGTGGATCTCATTAATGAACATGGTAGAGATTGATCTCTCAATGGGTCACTCAGCTGCACATATCCTCCTATAAAGACTTTGCACACCGGTTATATAGTCTCATATGTCCTCTTTGTCTTTCTAATTGACATTCATTAGCTTAATAATGAGGTTATCCGAGTAACTTTCCTCCAAGAATCTCTTGATGAAGAGATCCTTAAACTAGGTGAAGTTATTACATTCCACATTATCTAGACTAGTGAACCAAGTCTATCCTTTGTCTCCCAAGCGAAGATTGAATATATGTGCTCACTGAGTAGGGTCCTTGAGGTTATTAGCCTCACATACATGCTCAACTTGTTCAATGAAGCTGTAGGGGTCATTCCTTGCCTCCTATTTATCAAGTTTCTTTGCAACTATGAGAATTTTTGTTTGGCTCCTAGCATTTGGAGCAACTTCTAGCCCAGCTAGCAATGATGCCGGTAAGGCTTCTCGACTCTGCACATCACTAGTGGTTTCCAACAATCTCTTAGTGACTAGCTCACTTAGTGTAAGATCAACTTCAAGAACTCTCTCTCTGTCTGCATTTCCTCTTATTCAATTCCTATCCGATATGGCTAGGATGTTGTGAACCACGTTGAGCAATTTCTAGATAGATCTTGATGTCACGAATGCAATGCAATCTTAGTTTATGTATCAAAGTCCATTTGAACCCCCATTTAATCCATGCAAGGTTTGTTGTTATAAAGTAGTTATATGATCTGAGAGCTGGGAAGTGTGTGATGGACACTAGATTGATAGATTTCGATACCACAGAGCTACATGGCTAATCACATCTCTAATTCGAGTTTGTTTGCCCTACCAAAAGCTGATTTCTACTTTGTTTTTAGTGTGAATATGAGAAATTGAACTAGTTTTTTTAGAATTTTAACCTTAAGCCTTTATTAAACTCAAAAAAATTAAATCGAGGCATGGAGGGGGTGCAAAATTTTTTATGCCCCAAAAATCATGAAATTTGTCTCTCTTCAAGAGGCTTGGAATCATCAAGGAATGTTGGCACATCTCTGATCTACTCATCAAGAGCTTCAATTTGACTGTGGACATGCTGATTATCATGCAAGGAATCAAAATATTGATTTTCAGCCTTTCTCTCTCCTCTCTCATCTCTTCTCTTGTTGTGTGTTTCCATGAGAGAATGAGGTGGGCTAAGATGAGAGATTTTGATCATGGGATGATGATGAATCGTAACAAAGTGTAGATCAGGATAAGTGATAGATTTTATCGTTTTATGATAAAATTTGGTTGAAAATTATTACATTTGGTTGTCAATGTTGCGATTGACTAGAAATGTCAAAGAAATCAAGAAAAATCAGTCATCTAATAATTTCTTCATAAACACTCAAAACTCGAAACATTGCAGTTTTAAGAGAAATCATGCGATTCTGGGGTTTTGTTGTGTGTATGGTATTCGTATGGGAGAGAATGTGATAGAAAAATAATTATTAATAAGATCAATCATTCTAAATTAGTAAATTAAAAAATTGGTATTTATCAAAACATAAATGGAAAAAATAAAAAAATAAGTTTTTTGAGTTTGAAAAATAGAAAAAAATAACATTTGTGTTTGTGAATGTATGATAAGGCTAAGGCATGATGTTTAGCCTTAGTTTAGTCTTAACTCTATGTTAAAGTGGATATTTATTACTTTTATGAAGGAAAAATACATTTAAAAATGCTCTTTAAACTTACCACCAAGTGCACAATCTTAAGCAGTAGGGAGAAGGGGGGTTGTTAAGTACTTATAATATGTCGAATTATAATTTTTTTTCTAATGCATGGCATATAGAACACATTTTTAAAATTAAGAGGGCTCAATAGCATGAGCATGCTCGATGCTAGCCCTAGGCAACACAACAATCTCATTTAGAGTAAGGCATGAAGAGACATGTATTTGTACCTTCACAATGCTCATTGGAAATAAAGAATATGTTTGAGCATTATAAATCATACCCAGAGGCATTGCACACAACATATGGTATCATCCTGGATGCACAACAATTGTTTTCATGAAAAATGACTTATGTTGAGGAGGTCAGGTACCCTAAGATGTAGGGTTAGTGGTTCGTTCTTTGGGGAGTATTCAATGAGGACTATCTATTATCTCCTAGATTGATTCATTAAAAGAGAGGATTAGGTATCGTACGTGCTTTATGTGCTCATGATGCATCTTGCGGCCAATCCCTGAGGTGTAGAGGAGCCCTAGTGGGGCCTTGATAGTCAAGAAGTGACGTTCTCCATTAGAGATAAGGGTAGTATACCTCTTAGATGCTCCTGGCTGTGAGGCCATGAGGGATGGTTTGGGTGCATAGTAGAGGCCTAGCTAGAGCCTTAGAGCTAGTGTAGGGGTTGTTTTAGGTCTGGATAGGTAGTGCCTTTGTTGCCGAGAGCCCCTAATAAGTGGTGGTCTCCGAATCTCGATGGATAGGGACCAACTTATTAGTGTATGCCAAAAGGCATTGAGATAGATTCAGAAGACCATCAAGCCGAGCAGTTTCAAAAGCAAGAAAGAGCTAAATAGGCTAGACAATGAGCCAAAATTATTAGAAGATATTCTTCACAAAGGAGTTGTGTGATATCCCTATAAGGGAGGGGTCTTAGTAACCCTAGTTCTATGAATAGTTTGTTAGGAGGAGCAAGTTCTAGTACTCCCCCTCTTCTTCTAGTTAGTCAGTCCAATTTGAGTGGAGTAATAGTTCCCATCATTCAAACTCCTTTAGTGAATATGGTCATCATGGCACAACCCAGTGCAATTCCTATAGAAATGTCGAACTTGCTAGCCTTGGGATTCCCTTTATCCATTTTTAATGGTTTAGCAGAGGAAGATGCCAAACTTGATATTAATGAATTCTAAAAGTTAATGTTTAAGTGTCAAATCCAATTTAAAGGACACTTGATGATGTTCTTTAATATGACCATGAAAGGAGGAGCTATAGTATGGTATTATAGCCTAGAGGTTGGAACCATAGCTACGATTGATGTATTTTTGCAGCTTCCAAAAGAGTTTTCTTCTAAAAGGGGAGGCGAGTATTGGCTACATGTTCTCAATGTAACACATCAAGAACCTTACAAGAATATTTGAGGCTGTGCTTAGAAATTAAAGAAGATATTTTATAAGTTGAAAACCTATATTTCTATTCCAACAACTCTTGTCAGTTACAATACTTTTTGCATGACATGCTAGACTTTAGTATTCAGGTATAGTTGAGTAGTGTTACTCTCATTGACATTGATACCGCTATTACATGAGCATAGGAGATCGAGTCACGATTACAAGCAGCCTATATGTCTAGGGCAAACCAGAATCTGAGTCTAGGTGTTGGAAACACTCCAGCATTGATGAATGGAGGTGAAGGGATACCCATGAGTACTTCTAATGGGAGAGGAAGCATGATTCAAAATGTGCCCAAAATGTGCCCATGTTGACAACTCCTCCCAATGTGACCATGCCTATCACTAGCCCGATGGCTCCACCAAATGTTGGAGGCCAAACAATAAACCCTAATGTTCTTCCCAAGGAATCAACAACCAATTCCTAATCAAGTGGTTATGCCAATGAAATGACATGTAGACCATTGCAGCTATGAGTCAAGTGCCTCAAATGTCCTTGGTGAAGTTAAGGATATCATGAAGCATTATATTAACATGATCACCAAAAAATATAGAAAAATAGGTGTTGATGTCAATTTCTTTAAGAAGTAGTAGAACTTGATAGAAAGTCGATGCCCTAAAGAGGGTGCCCCCTCACGATTCAGTTCTAGGTTGTTTGGTGGCCAACATGGAATAAATATTGCAAAGAAGGAAAGCTATTGTAAAGGAGCTCCCTTGTGGCAGTGGAGTTAGCCTTATTGAAGCTATATGTGTCAATGGCACTAAAGCTTCTAATTTATGGGTCATTACAAGAGGTCAAAAGGGTAAAGATTGTGACAACAAAAATGTAAAACCTGTGGAGAGAAACCCTAAACAAAATGGTAAGGCGATGCAAGTCCTTAATCTCGACATGGAAGGCGAACCTTTCAGAGCTGTTGATAGTGAAGTTGATGCCAAGAAGGATAAGAAATTGCCAAAGAAGAAGGAAAAAGCCAAGAAAGCGGGAATAAAGTTTATTTAAAGACTAAAGGAGAGAATGGTCTAGCAAGAAAAGAGAGCTCTTACTAGCTATCATGAATTTGATTTGGTGAGTTCTCTTTGCTAAGTTAAACCAAACGTAAACCTCTTGCATTTGATTAAGTTATCTTTGGGAGTCCACAAAGAGTTTAAGAAGATTGTTTGCATGGGGTATATCCTGGAGCCCTTAAGAATAGTGTGAGTAGGAGATGATTGGTTTGAGCATGTTAAAAAGCATTGTCCAAGGGTAGCAACATATGCTAATGGAATATTAGAGAAACATGCTATTGTGGACATGGGATCAACATTATGAGTTTGGAATTGATAGAGAGACTAGATCTAGAAGTAAAAAAAGATACATCCATGGTCCTTTGAATGGCTCATGAGATAGTTTAAGACAACATGAAGGGTGCATTACTAGATTCGATGTGACTATCGCTAATGTGGAATGAATTGTGGACTTTAGGGTGATTAGGTTTGCAGGTCAGCCTGGCTATCAAGTATTTCTAGGTAGATCATGGATCCTACAAGCGGACTGTCTTGTTAATATACCCTGCTAGTCTGTTGATCTTTGGTAGAGGTGCTAAACGCATAGTAGTAGATGCCTACCTTGAATATCCTCAAGACAAGAGAGTTCCTTTATCCTTGTTAGAGTTAGATACATTAGATACTCCATCTACTAGTGAGACATCATCAAGTGATTAATTCAACAAGGGGTCCACTACATAGAGGATTTTTATGAAGTAACTTTGAATGAGCACATAGAGGATCACGAAAGGATAAGAGATGTGGATGTAATTGAGTTAGACCTTGGTATGTTGAATGATTCACGACCAATAAAATTATGGTTCATGCTCAATTTGAAAGAAAGGAAGGACCATGTGTCCTTAAATGAGGAATTTCATGATATCTTTGCTTAGAGTTATGATGAGCTCAGATGTATTCCTTAGAGCTTACTATTTATACCATTGCAGTACAACACACAGAGTGGTGTTCACAACTCGCTATGAGAAATAATAATATTAATAATATTGAGATTTGCGTAGATATTAGAGCTTAATAAGTAGATGGTTAAGGATTACTATTCATTACCATTTATTGATTAGATTTTAGACAAATTAGTAGATAGGAGAATCTATTCATTCATAAATTGCTTTGATGGATACAACCAAATGACAATTATGGAGGAAGATAAGTTGAAAATGATGTTTATCACTATCTTTGGTACCTTTGTGTATCATGTGATGGCCTTTGGGTTATGCAATGTGCCTGGTTCTTGGCAACGTACAGTTGATAAAACTTTTGGTGACATCTCCCCAGAGGTGTTAAAAGTTTTCATCAATGATCTTGGGGTATCCACCATAAGGGAAAGACAATTGATCATTTTAAGGAAATGTTTTAAGCACTGCAAATAGTTCTGCATTGCTTTAATACACAAAAGTGCGTCTTTGGGGTACCCTATGGGGGTTGTTACTTGGCCGCCATGTGGTTAGCTAGGCTAGTATCGTGACTAACCCTAAAAAGGATAAATTTTATAGTTGCTATGAGTCTCCCATGCACTCCAAAAGAGATACAAAACTTTCTTCATCAGTGGGATATTATCAAAGATTTATCAATGCATTGGTAGAAAGAATGTTGCCATTGATGAACTTGTAATTTTTAAATTGTCTCTTTAATTGGAGCGAAGCTTGCCAAGTATCCTTTGAGGATGCGAAGCATGAACTAGCAAAAGCATTGATCCTAAAAGCACCTAGAAGAGGTGAAGTTTTTTAAATATTTTCATTAACAACAATGCATAGTATTAGGTGCTATTTAGCCCAAATTTGGGAAGAGAAATGATATCATCCAATAGTCATTGCTAGTTGATAATTGGGGATATCTAAAGTCAACTATACTTATATGGAGAAATTGTGCCTTGGAGTGGTTTTTGCAACAAAGAAATTTAGGCACTATATTCTCTATGAGAAGGTGGTATTTTTTATGAAGGCGGAGGGACTTAGATGTTGATCAACAAGTTGCAATTGCCTAATCATTTAGCAAAGTGGTTAATTATTTTGCAGGAGATCATGAGATTCGTAGTGAGCCACCAAAGGCCCCAGGGCATTTTGGAATGTCTTGTGGATCTCGGGGAGACAAAGGTAATTATGGCAAAGGAAGTTATATGAAAGGTTTATTCAAAATCCATACATCTTTCATCCCTTCCTAGTATGAAGCTCTAACGCATTATCTATCTACATAAGGATTTTGGGCCGCTCTATCAAATTCTTAGAAGCAAAAGATTAAGCAACATGCACTATGATTTTTGATTATCATGGGTGTCTTGTATTAGAAAGGTATGGATGAGATTTATGACCGATGTATAGTACTTGATGAGGTATCATTCATTCTTGTGAAATGCCATGATTCAACATGTGGGGGACATTTTTTTGGATGGCTTACTGCACAAAACCTCTCCCTATTGGATATTGGTGGCCATTGATTTTCTAGGATGCTTGTAGTTATGTCTGCTAAAGACACGATGCCGGGAAGAATTGTAAAGCTGCTATTAAAACCTATTTTAGTTACGTTACCCTTCGAAAAATGGGTATTGATTTTGTTGGACCAATATACTCTTCATCCACTATGTGCAAGTGTTACATTATTGTAGCAACATACTACTTTTCAAAATGGTGTGAAGCTTGAGCAACAATGAAGGATAATGCTAAGTAGACTTCTAGTTTTATTATGGATTAGATTATTTGCCATTTTGGTCCAGTCAAGGAGATAGTGTTTGATTAAGAGACACACTTCTCAAATGAGGTTACAGTAGCCTTGACGCACATCGTCGTGATTGGGATGATCTACTTACAGAGGCCCTCTGGGCATACACAACCTCCCATAAAGCTGCAACCGGACAGACACCCTTCCAGCTGGTGTATGGTACAGAAGCTGTTTTTCCTGTTGAACTGGAACTACCCTCTTTGAGAGTGGCTATCAAAGAGCGTTTGGGGGACGATGATTCACTGCAACGCCGTCTCCTGCACTTGGAATGTTTGGACAAAATTTGTAGGATGGCTCTACAGTGCATGGAAGCCACGCAAGCTCGACGCAAGGCTTACCATGATAGCTTCATCAAGCACAAGGAGTTCAAAGAAGGTGATTTGGTCCTAGCCTATGATTCACGATTTGGCAAGTTTCCTGGCAAGCTCCAGCAGCGGTGGATGGGCCCCTATAAGGTACTTGCCGTTAACCCTAATGGTTCTGTCCAAGTGCAGACCGTTGATGCCTCTGATGATCCCTTTCTGATCAATGGATATCGCCTGAAGAAGTACTTCCCTCCTTGGGGATCTTGACAATTATGGTCACTTGATCTTTTCCCACATTGGCACGGCGCTGTACTTCTTATGATGCTACTTCTGATAGCCGTTCTTCAGTCAGTCCTGATGAAATGGACGCAACCCTTTGTCCCCTCAACTCCATCTTCCAGCCTTGATCTCTTATCCTCTATTTTCCACCAGCATCAGTGGCGAGGTTGGTTCTGACAAATGGTAGTTCTACCATTCCCTTGCTCAAATCGAAAAAAAAAAAAAAAAAAAAGAGAGAAAAAAAAAACATATCGGTCATTGGAGAAAAGGACTTAGGTCCCTGTCATGCCGACCTATTCTTCGAGAAAAGGTGGAAACACCCTCGGGAATAGGGGAAAACAAGAAAAAGAAAAGAAAGAAAAAAAAAACAAATCCGTTATGAGAGAAAAGGAAGCAATTCCCTGTCATAGCAGGCCTCGTGCCAAGAAAAGGTGGTAAACACCCTTGGGCGAGAAGTTGGCTGTGGAAAAGGTGGTAACACCCAGCAGTCCAGAAAGTGGATTCATTAATTGATATTCCCAGGATCCAATTCCGAAGCTGCCTCCCTTGGTACGCTGTGTCCTGGGTCTCTCTGCAAAGTGTCTAACTGTCCTCTAGCAGACGACATGTTCCTGTCCAATAAAACGTTCGATTTGATGGCTACCTCCCTGGGTACACCTCTTCAACAACTGATGATGCGATCTTCATCGACAAACAATCGAGTGATGTGAGCTTTCATCCTAACCAGATGGGGAAGTGAGTATGGGTTGCCCTCTATATTTATCAATAGAGAGTGAGACAGAGGGTGGGTCGAGAGACCAGTCTTTCCCCTTCAAATCAAATGAGAGGTGAGAAGTGTGAATGAAGTGTTGCACGCACGGGATGGGCCTCTCAATGCACAAAGCACAATTTGTTTCTGTGCACTGCACCATAAGGCTCCCTGGCCTTCCTTCTTGCACCGTATGCCGGCACAGGGCGGGATGCACTATTGCACCATCAAATGCACACAAGGCATACAATCTTTGCACAAGTGACTGTGAGGATTACATCAATGGGTTTCAGGAAAAGGCTGCCCTCTTATATCTATCAATAGAGAGTGAGACAGAGGGTAGGATGAGTGTGACTGGAGTTTCTTTAATCAATTACCGAGAGGTGAGATTGAGGGACGTTACGACACTTGGAGTCAGGTATGTTCCCGTTTCCCTGTGCACCCCCGGGATGGGACTTTGCCCTCATCACAAGACACATCACCCTATTCTGTACACTGTACTGTAAGGCTCCCTTGCCTTCCTTCTTGCACTTATGCCAAACGGGTTGGACGCACTACTGCACCATCAACTGTGCACCCTGGCATACTCCTTTTTTCTCCACCATTCCCCCTTGTTGATTCCTCAACCGGGTATGAGATATGGGTTTTAATCATTCTTCCTCGAGTGATATTAGTCATGGGGCGAGTGACTGTTCTTTCATTTCATTTGAGTGACTGCGAGTTGAGTGAAATATCCCTCATCATCGACGAATTTCCTGCGATTTCTTCCATCAGCTACCTCCCTGGCTACTGCCGTGTGGTCCCTGCCATGAAGGACGTGTGCCGAGAAGATGCCTTGGTACCTCCAGCGCCGACAACCACACTGGACGTGCCATCGACACTCAACCTTGATTCTTGACGAAATGGGCCAAGTTTTTCTAACCCTCCCACTTTGGTTTCTCAGTGACGGTCATGTTTTAAGTGTGGGGACATTAGTGGATGGTCTGTGGCGTGGTCCTAGGTCCCTGTTGTTCGGTTAACCCTATCCGTTAAGGTCTTAAGTGTGGGGACGCGTCCCTGCGCGTCTACAGTGCATACCTTTCTGCATATGCCTTAACCTGTTCATGCATGTATGCCATGATTTGCTGTTACCCTGATGGGGTCCCTTCCCACCCGACCGTTCATTTTCCACCCACCCTTGGGGCTGTTCCCTTATAGTTTTCCTTCATTCCTTGATTTTGAGGTCTTGCCATGTGAATGCACCCTACGTTCACCAAAGTCCAAATCCAACCTTATAGCCCTATTCCTCCCTTTGAATTGACTATTTTTCCTTTTTACCTACCCCTGTTCCGGTGCACGGTTTTTGAGTTATTAATTTTTGAAGCATTTTGCGTAATTTAGCCGGTTTTCCCATGAGAACGCACTTTTCTTGTTTCGGAACCATGCTCTGACGTCATAGCCCTGACAACCACTTTTTCCCTGACATTTTTCCTTTTTACTCCGTGTCATTCTGCTCCACGGTTTGTCCAATACTAATTTTCCGGTTTTTTCCACCTTTTTCGTGCATATTTTTGACATTTTTCCATGTGAACCTGCCGTGTTTGCATCGGAATTCCCATTTGATTTGACAGTTGTGTCCCCTGTGCCTTCCCCCACCTTTTTCCTTTTTCCTCCACCCTTTTTCAACTTCCGGATTTTTACTTATTAATTTTTAAATGAGTTTTCGAGAGTATTTTTGGAGTTTTTCGCATGTGAACCCCTTCTACTTCCACCGGAACTGCGCTTTAACATGATAACCCTGTGCCATTCCATCCTGCGGGCATTTTTTCTTCTTACTCCGAGTCATTCCGGTGCACGGTTCGTCCCATATTAATTTCCGATCACATTTTCGAGTTTGTTTTTTGGGTTTTTCCCATGTGAATGCGTCTTATCTCCGTCAGAATTATGTTTTGATGAAATAGGATTGTCGGGCACATCTTTCTGCATAGTTTTTCTTTTTTCTGCACCTTATTCCGCTACACGAATTTTTCGATATTAATTTTTAATTGCGTTTTTTTGTTCGTTTTTTGTGTTTTTTGCACGTGACCACCCTTTCCCCCTCCCGAAACCTCCGTCATATATTTTTCTTGTTTTCCCCCTGCCGTCCTGCCCACTTTTTGTTTTTACGCTATTTCGTTTTGACGTTCGGATTGGGAGTTATTCATTTTTCTTTATTTTTACGTGTATTCGCGCGCCCGTTTTGCGCGTGAACGCGCCTTTTTTCGATTTTACACGTCTCCACATGCCCCGGTCGTGTCCGCATGACCCGTCTCGTCATCCCAGCGCCATTTCAATCCCGTCACGGCAAATTTTTTTACCCCGCCCCGCACACGTGCGCGGGACGGGGGTATGCGCCCTTGGGCCCGGCCTACCCCCCTTGGGCCCTGCCTACCCCCCTTGGCCCACCCTCTACGCCCCTTGGCCCACCCTCTACCCCCCTTGGGCCCTGCCCACCCACCCCTTCCCTCCAACCACCCGACCCCTTCCCCCCAACCATCTCCCTCCCCATCTCCCTTCCCTCTGCGTGTCCTGCCTCCTCCATTTCCCTCCTCCTCCTCCTCCTCCCTCCCTCCCCCGTCTACTGCCCGCTCTGACGCCGGCGACCTGCGCTCCTTCGCCGCCGTCTCCTCCTGCCCCGTCGCCGCCTCTGTGGACTGCTACGTCACGTCGCCGCCGCCTCTGGGACAGTGCCTGTAGCCGCGTGGACCACCGCTCCCCGGCCGTGCCGCCACCTCCTCTAACCACCACCACCTCCTCTAACCACCTCCTCCTCCTCTAACCACACTCAGGTTAGTTACTAACCTTGGTGTAGTTAACACTAACCTAAGTTCAATTAGGTTAACAACTAACTTCACTCTAGTTAAAACACTAACCCTAGTTAGTTTCCTTAACTAACCCTAGTTAGTTGTCCCTAACCCTAACCCTAACCCTAACTAGGACCCCTAACCCTAACCCTAACCTACCTTAGGTTACCTAAACCCCTTTAGGTTAGTTTCTACTAACTGGACTTATCTGACTTATTCAACCTGACTAACCTAACCTGACTTGACTTCCTATGACTACCATGACTTACCCAGACTAACGAGACTTAACTGACTTACTTCTAACTGATTTATCTGATTAACATGATTTATATGATTTAATTAATTTCTAAATTAAATTTTCCATCAAAATAATTCAGAAAAATTTCTAAAAATTCCCTTTTCTTTTTGCCAATTTTTGGGAGTTTGTCCGCTGGAAATTTCCCACCCTACAATTTCTGAAAATTAAATATTTCCTAATTTTACCGCTAAATTGCCAATAAATGTAGCAAATTCATTTAAAAATAGTAAAAAATTCTAAAAAATTCTTTAAAAATTTCCCTCACCTCCCTTGATTATTTTCCATTTATTCAACCATAAATAATCTCCAATTACAAACATTAAAAAACCAACCAAAAAACAAATCAACCCATCCACTAAGGTGTTGTCTTTGTTGTTTCGTCAGTGGTTTTTCATTTTCCTTTACTGGATTCACTCCTTTTGGGAGACTCTTCCGTGCGCATTTCCGCATTACATACACACCCCTTCCAGGTATTTATTTTATGTGCTTTATTTATTTTCATTTTTCCCTTAATCACAAATTAATTGTTAAAATGAACTCTTTATTCACCCACAGTTCCACGCGCATTCGCGCTCAACACACACATACTTTTTAATTAAAATAAACCCGCCGTTCACTTAGCACGTGCTACGTGCGCTAAAGAGGCACTTTAATTTTTAATTAAAATGAAGCAACCGTCACATGAGCACGCGCTGGCAAAAAAGCGCTCCATATCACCTTAATTTGTAATCAATGAACTTGAATTTAGAGACCCAGTCGGGTATCAAAGTCCGGGATTCGAATTAATACACCGCTTCACCTACTAATTGGTAATTTAATTTCTAATAAGGAACCGCCGTTTTCTTGCTAAGGTTTATCACCTAATAAAAATTCACCCATTTCTTAATAATTTATTAAAATGAACCCTTCATTAAATTAATTCCCTCACTGCACTTAATTCCCCTTTTTAATGAACCGTTTCGTGGGATGGGTATGCGCCGTCCTTAGAATTATTTTTCTGGTCCAGTCCTGGGTTTATCACCGATGTAGTATTGATATGTGTCGGATATGTTATTGTTTTGGTTTACTGTCTTTATTACGGTTCCGGGTACGGTATGCAGTTTTTTCTTTTATTGCCTGATATGGGGTTCTGGGTGTTTGTCTGATGCATCGCATGAAGCTTTCGGTCGCATTTGTCTCAAGGTCATGTCGAATTTTTTCTAGGATGTGGTTTGTTTGGGGTTAGTTGGTCGAGTCACATTTTCTTGTTTGGTTATTCTCTTATCCTTGGATTTTATATGTTGCTTTGCAGGCATTCTCCTTGATTGTCTGTGTTTGTGGTGTGTGTGTAACCATCTGAATGGCGCCTTCTCATGCTCCTCCCCCTATCCAGTACGTCCCACTAGTTAGTAGGGATTACTCTTCCCTACTTACTTTTGAGGCTCTCACGAAGGCGGGACTTGCTGCTTTTGTGGCTACTTCTTTTCCATTGCTTCCAGAGGATCTGTCGTTATGTGATGAGTTTCTAGCCTCTTACAGCAAGAAGACAGGCCTAGTCCAGGGACTTTCTATGACTTTGACACCTCGAGGCTTAGGGAAAGCTCTGTCTCTACCCTCCAAAGGTGAACCTTTTGTGACCACTCGTCAGCTTTTCTCTAATGAAGAGATTCTGAAGCTGTTGCAAAAGCACACAAGGGAAATCCTCGATGTTAAGAAGGTGATAAACTCTTCAGGAGTTTCCTTTTCTATGATCACTGATCCCGTATGGAAGACGATCTGTTAGTTTCTTCAGGACAGGTTTATGCCTGCCAAACGCCATCCCAGTACTTGTCCAAAGAGCTTTTTACAGCTTCCAGGATGGTGCTGAAAGGAGGTGCTATTGATTGGAGCACTTACCTCCTTACTAAAATAGATCAGCATTTCGTCAAAGTCACCAGGGGTAATGTTACCAATGTCACATATGGATCATATTTGTCTGCCTTCTTGACCTATTCAGGTTTACAGAAGACTATGCCTCCACCTCCTCCATCAGATCCCGTACCTCCTCCTCCACCTTCAGATGAGTCAGAACCTATTGACATAGAGGATGATGATTCTCCGCCTCCCGTGGTCATACAGCGCAAACGCTTGAAGAGGGTAGCGGATAAAGCTCCTTCCATACTTCCTTCAGTGCCCATTCCTGCTACTTCTGGCAGTGAACTCCCTGGGTATCTCACTTGTACTAATCTGTTCAGAGCACATCGAGAAGGATCATTGGACATATCAGTTCCCTCCCTGAACAATCTAGTCTCAGGAGATGCGATTCCTTTCCTCTGTAAAGATATTCAAAGTTCCATTGAGTTGTCAGTGACAACCTGTGTTCAACAGCTGTACGTGTCTTTTTATGAAGAGCTCATGCAGTCTAAGGACCAGTTGCATAAGGCAACATCTGAGTTAGCTTCTGCTAAGGATACCCTAGCAGATTTATTTAAGCAAATGGAACAGCAAACCCAACTGGTTGCCACCCAAAGGGATGAGATTTCTTCTTTGAAGATCCAGTTACTCGAGGCTCAATCCCAGGTTACTAGCCTTTCAGAAGAGAAGGAGAGGATGTCCAGAGAAGCACAGGAGTTCCAAGCTATCTTAGATGACAAACTTTCAGCTTTACAGACTGCTAATGCCACAGTGGCATCCCAAGCCTCCCAAATCCAGCAGTTGCAAGATCAACTTGCAAAGTCCCGCTCTGTTCCTCCAAGCCCTAATGTTCCATTGATTCCTTCTCTTTCACAGCAGGACTTGGCTGCTCTTCAGAGACAGGCTACTTTGTGCCCTCTATTCCAAGATAAAGTGGAAAGATTGCAGTCCAGAATGGACTTGTCATGGTCTACCTTTGAGCAGTTTCAGGAATATGTTCTACCAGACCATTCTTTATTTGTCCACTACCACTTACAGAAGTTGGTTTTCTACATGAAGCTTTCCACGATGGATTTACCTCTTCCAGAGGATGGCTAGAGTGGGGCTTGGTCTGCTGAGTTGTTGACATAGGTAGTCAGGATGGTCTTTGAGGATTCTGTCACGCCAGATACCATGTTGATGTTGTACATGTATCTACGAGGAGACTTGTTAATTCCAGATGAGGTGGATATGGCATGGTATGTGGGGGATGTGGTCTTACAGGCTGTTTTGTATATTAATCATTTGGAGTTGCGCATAGCTGACATGTTCCAGAGTTATTCCTCCAAAGTGGCTGATTGTCATGATAATTCGTGGCATCCCATGATTGATTCGGTGGTCCTAAATCAAAGACAAAACACAGCTCCTACCTTTTCCCAGAGTACTAACCAACTGAGGATGGATCTCTTAGCCTATCTTTCAAAACATAATCCATTTGATGCTCCCTTCTTTGATGCCTATCATAGCCGATCTCTCTTAGGACCTTCTGCTCCTACCCTCCTCTCTTACCAACAAATGGCTCACCGCTATGCTATATATCTTTCCCTTTGTCAATCTAATTCCACCACTATTTTACCCCTTCTTTTCCAACCTTCATCTTTCCCTCAAATTCCCATTTTTACTTACTGTTCCTTTATTGAGGATAGGGTATTTTCCCCTTCTCCACCCTGTCCTTCTCCCTCCATTAATGTACCCTCCACATTTTCTATTTATCAGTTAACACCGTTCCTTAGTGATTCCCTCCAAATTTCTGCCACTCCTTCTTTAACTTTTTCTTCTTTTTATGATTTTTCCTATCCCTCCCTTCATCCACTCTTCCTTATTCCATTACCCTCTCCTAACATTTCCATATCTCAACCACCTCAGTTGGTTAGTGACTGTGACGGGTTTGATAATCAGATTTCCAGAAGAAGGGGATGGAGTTCGGATGATTGCCTTACAGGACCTCAGATCAATTGGCCAGTCATTCCAGGAGAATGGACAGCTTCTAGTCAAGCTTATCAGAACTATGTTCATTTTGCTCAGCAGTATTCACAGTCTGCAGATCCCTCAGTGAGATTAACTGCTCACTTTGCTTGGTACCTGGCATATATGCATAGGCACTCTCATAATGATTCCAAGCCTATTCCAAAGTTGTGCATGAATGTCAATTTGAGCATTGATTCCCAACAGCTGGATATATTGTATTTTCATGCCCTTTGTTTGCCTAGCAGATACTTGGTCCTGTTGGAAAGGATGTGCTGTCTCCAGTTTTTTCAAAATCCTCCCAAAAACTTTGTAGATGAATCCTTATCTATGGATCGTTTCTGACAACATCAATCTTTTAAGAGGGATCATCTTCATTGATACCTTTCCAATGTATGATGGATGCTTTTTAATGAAAATCTCTCTTTTTTTGAAGGAGTCATTCAGATGGTTGTGTTGTGTATTAGTATTTGTGTTGTGAGTTCATTTATGTCAAATCAACGTGGTGGTTTCCTATTGGATTTCGTATACGAGCTACATTTTGGGAGAATTGTGGTGATGGGGTCGTGGATGCAGAATTGACACAGATGCTGATGAAGAAGAAGAAAACTTTTATATCCTTTACAAATTTGTTGTGATTTTTAGTTTAATAAGAGGTGTTAATGTATACAGGGTTTTCCTTTCTTTGTATTTTTATATCAGAAACAAGTTCTAAGTTGGGGTCGTCGTGGATGGATTATTTTTTAGGAGATATTGAAGATCAAAGTTGATCTTTTCAATGAACTTATATTCCCTTTTTCCTGGGTCGCGAGGACGCTTCCTTATTAAGTGTGGGGATATGTTGAGTGTTGAAATGACTTGTTTTTTGGCTGATTTTTGTTGTTTTTGAGAGCTGAATGGTTGATTTTATGAGATGATTGATTGATTTGGAAGTGGTTTGAGAGTGTTTTGGATGATATTGATTGTGTTTTGGAAGATCATGATGTTTATTGGTGGTTCTGTGATGTTCTGATAGGTTCTGTATACCTTCTGTTTTGTTCTGTTTTGGTATGTTTTGTTCTGATTGTCTTCTGTAAGGAGGGATGGAGCATTGATTGATGAGGATTGAGATATTGAGAAAGATTATTGAATGGTTTGTGAGAGTTTGGAATGATTTGAGAATGAGTTATGTGGTTTTGATGACCTTCTGTAACCTTCTGTAGGTCTTCTGTAGAGCTTCTGTCTCTGGTACTGTTCTGTTCTGTACTGTAGCTGTTCTGGTACTGTTCTGTGATTGTTCTGTATGCTTTTGTATGTGTTCTGATGGATGAGAGTGTAGCTTGGGAAAGTTTTCTAGCCTTGGAAAGAGGTGAATACAAGTGCAAAAGAGCTGAAAGAAGTAGCTGCTAAAGACTCAAGAGAAGACTGGAGTGAAGTGACAGTAGTGAGCTATGAAAGGACACTGTAGTGGCTCTGGTGACCCTTCATATCAGACATACCTCTTGGGAGGGGTATCCACGACCTAAGAGGGATTATTGAGAGTAATTTTTGAGAGATTGTAGTGAGGATATGATGTATTATTGATGGAGAGAGAGAGAGAGAGTCAGAGATAGCCAATTTTACTCAAACAGAGTGATTGTATATGAGAGATTGAGAGAGAAGACTACGAAGATATTGAAGATGAATACTATGTGATGTATTTCCATTCAAAGATGGTGTATTCCTTTGTTTTCTTTGTTTTATTGATGGATTTTGTGAAGATGTTGAAGAATATGTTTGATTCTATCAAATCCGTGGGAGATCTACATGATGCTGTATGAAGATTTGTTGTGCTTGGTGTTCTTTTCTTCATTGTGATCATGTGAAACATGATAAACAAGCTTGTTGATGTTACAAGATAGATTTTCTTGCAAGAGAATTCCCTTTTCCTTGGTTTTCCTCTCGGGGCTCCATTCCATTTGACAATGGCATTCAGCCTGTTTAAAAAATAACATAAGTCTTCAACTACAGATCCTCTTCACTCCCTCCTGCTCCAAGAAGTCCACCAAGTCATGCTCTGATACCATGTTCAAAGTTGAGAGAGAGAGAGACAGGGAAACTCCATTGTCATGAACCTTCAGGTTCCATAGCTTTCTTCCATTATTCTTTTTCTAATTGAGTAACACACACAACAAAGATAAAGTGACCTAGTGTAGGTGTAGACTAGACAGACTAATTCTAGTCAGGTCACTAACTAACTACTAACCCGACTTATTTAATGTAGTCACATGTAGACAACTGCACACTCTAGTTGTCATAGATGTCGGTCATAGATAAAGACATACTGACGGTAAGCTTGATTTCTAACAACACTTGCCATAAATCTGTGTCAGAAGCGAAGTAAGTATGTGTCCTCTGCTAAATCATTTTGAACCATATGATGATGGATGTGCTTTGCATTAGACAAGGCCTTCTAATACTTGTGCATGTTTTTCTTCCTTCTATGGGATTTTTTTAAATGAATTTGAATCCATTCAAGAGCTTCAATCTTCATTAAGAGGGGCATTGAGCACCTCAAATTTCTTTTGGACAGTTGATTCTAGGAACTGAAGGGCCTTAGAGATGGAATTTTCTACATGCACACTTGATGACTAAGATCGAAGGGGAGGAGTTGCGTGCCACTATATTAGTTCCCCTTAACCTAGCAGGCCTCTATGAAGTCTTAATCTTGCTAAGAGTGAGATAAGATATCCTATCCCTCTATACTTGCAATGGAGTCTCGGTTCATTATGACTCTTTCTCTTTCTAGGTATGGGTATATTGTTGAGATATCGAGCTCCACTCGTGATATGCCAAGGTGACCGTTGTGCATTTATGTCACCGACTTGTTAGTTACAGATGCAGTTGGTACATCGCCCATGAATAATAGCTAGATGATAGCTATCCTTATCTACTCTAGTTCGTGGCTTAGTTATTATGTCACCTTAGTTAGTTGAGTTTGGTTTGAGATCCATATATAGGGTTCTTCTATTTCTATGTACTAGAGTTCTTTTTGGCTTACATAACTAAGAAGAGGAAAAATTGTTTTCAGCCTCCACCCTTGTTTGTATTCCCCATTGTGCAAGCAAGAAAGCTACAAGTGAGACTCCTTCCTTCTCCCCCATTATCTTGACATGGTATCAGAGCCTTGTTCGTGGTAAGGAGCTCAAGAAAGCAAGCCAAGTTCGCAGTGTTCTGGTAAGAGGACCAGTGTTGCTTTCATTCTTATGTTCTAGGAGCAAGTCTCTGCATGTAGCACAGCCGGAAAGTGCAAGAGTGCATTGTCTCAGATTGAGACGCCCTTTGCGGTGTACCAAGAGGGTAGTGTATGCTGCAGGAGAGGGCTTAAGCCCCTGGTTGCTCTGTTTTTTTTATTAGAGGCCATTTCAGGGCCTGTTTTGGAGGCGGAAGTTTTCTGCACGCACTTAGGAAAATGCCCGGTTTTATGCTGTGCGACCATTGTTCTACAGATCAATGAAAAGTTACTGTAGAAATTGCATCGTATGTCTGTGCCTAGAGACATTGGGAGTTACAGAATCATCATTGTTGCCTGTTGATGCAAAATCGTCACTAGGAAGTGACTGTGTGGTCAAATACCACTTTCGTCAGTTTTGCAGATTTGCCCCTGTGAGGCTGAAGGTGTGTTCTTTGTAGTGACAGAATTTTTGCAGTGTTCTGTAATGGCGTCTGATTCTCTTTCACAGATTGTCACTGAAAAGCTTGACAAGAACAACTTCCAAGCATGGAAGTTTAGAATGACGAATTTCCTTATGGGAAATGATATTGAAAATTTGTTACAGGAAATGAAAAAGAACCAGTTCTTCCTGATGTTCCCAATCAACAGCAAATGCAGGCATTTAAAGCATGGCATGAGAGAGCTAGGAAAGTTATGTACTGGCTGTCTATTAGCATTTTAGACTCTATGATTGTGCATATTCAAGATGCAAGTACGCCCAAGGAGGCATGGGATACTTTGTCAAAAATGTATAGCACAAATACGCAAGCCAGGAAAATGCAGCTCAAGTAAGAGTTTCATAATGTGCAAAGAGAAAATATGAGCATCAATGACTACCACATGAAGGTGAAGAAGATTGTAGATGCACTTGCTTCCATTGGGTCGCCAGTGGAAGATGATGATTTAGTTTCTGTGACCTTGAATGGTCTAGGAAAGGATTATGCACAGTTCCGAATATCTATTTCCATCCGTGAAAGATTTTCTGATTTTGAGGAGTTGATTGCTCTTCTAATTTCTGAGGAGTAGAGAAATGGTGGTGCATCTTCTTCAGGAGGAACTTCAAAAGAAGCTGTCTTCTACTTAAATGCTGGAAGAGGTAGAGGAAGAGGTAGAGGAGGCCGATCTGGAGGCCGTGGTAGAAATCAGAATATGCAGCAAACTCAAGAAAACCAGTCTTATGGAGGAGGACATGGTAACTCTAGAGGCAGGGGGAGCCAAAGAGGTCGTGGTGGATGGCAAAGAGACCAAAATGAAAACAACAATGTTGAATGCTACTACTGTGGTAAAATGGGTCATATGGCTAAGGACTGCTATAAAAAGCAAAATGACATCATGAATGGAAAATTGCAACAAGGGAATTATGCATCCTCTAGTAGACAGGGTGATGACAGAAATGAGCATTTGTTTATGGTGCAGCACATGAATAATTATGTGACAAGTGCAGAAGAAAGCAACGAAGTGTAGTATGTTGACTCAGATGCATCAAACCACATGACAGGTCATGCAGAATGGATGTAGGATGCAAGAAAAATGGAAAAACCACGATTTGTGGAGACTGGTGATGATACTGCACATCCTATTGTGCAGATTGGAAAAATTCCTTTGTCTATGCAGGATGGGAAAAAGAAATACCTGTCAGAAGTATTTCATGTCCCGAATATCACCAAGAATCTGGTTTCTGTTGATCAAATGGTTGAGCAGGGCTTGCAAGTCAGATTTAATCCTCATGGATGCTTTGTTGAGGATATGAAAAATAAAGGTTGCTTGATAGTAAAAGGAAAGAAGAAGGGCAAAATGTTTACATTGGATGCAGACTTTCTTGAATTGAGTGCAACAATGTTTGCACATGGGACCCGTGTAGTTGTAGATATTGATATCTGGCATAAATGCATTGGTCATGTTAATGTACAACGACTTAAATCAATGCAGGCCCAAAATATTATTGTAGGATTGCCAAAATTCAAGGCTGTAGAAATGCATAAGGTATGTGAAGCCCGTCAGTTTGGAAAAGAGGCAAGGAAACCATTTCCTAGACATGTTCAAGAGAGTAAGAAGCCATTGAAATTAATCCACTCTGATGTGTGGACTACTAAAGCTGCATCTCTTGGAGGCTGTCATTATTTTGTCACTTTTATTGATGACTATAGCAGAAAAGTTTGGGTGTATTTTATGAAAAAGAAAAGTGAAGTTTTTGGGAATTTCAAAACTCTTAAAGCTATGGTTGAAAAAGAAACAGGCCTACAAATAAAATGCCTAAGGTCAGATGGAGGGGGAGAGTACCTCTCAAATGAGTTTGCAAGGTTCTTGTAGGAGCATGGCATAAAGCAGCAATATTCATGTAGTCATACCCCACAACAAAATGGAATTGCAGAAAGGAAAAACATGCATATTGGAGAGGTATCTCATGCCATGCTCAATGAAAAAGACCTGCCAGATTTTTATTGGGATGAGGCAGTTGCTACAACAGTCTACATAATGAACAGGACTCCCACTGCAGCAATACATGGGATGACTCTAGAGGAGAGGTATACTGGTAGGAAACCAGATATTTCTCATTTGAAATTTTTTTGTTGCATTGCCTATGTTCATGTGCCAGATGAGTTGAGATCCAAGTTGGATCCAAAAGCTGAGAAGTGCATCTTTATTGGTTACTCTTTGCAGCAGAAAGGGTATAGATGCTATAACCCTTCTACTCGTAAGTTTACAGTGAGCACAGATGTTGTTTTTGATGAGATGAGTAGCTGGTGTAAACCAGTAAATGTGATTGATAATGTAGATGCACAAAATGGTAATGCTGCATAGAATTCACAGCAACAGTCACAAGATATTAGTGGACCTGGAGCGTCCTCTAGCAGTGGTTCACATTCTTCGCCATGGTCAGGCAGATTGAGATCAGGAGAATCTTCTCAAAGCAATGCAGATAGTGGTATGCAGGTACCACGAAAAAGAAAAGAGAAGGTAGATCAGCCCATGTTTGATGTGAATGCATGTCACTCTTATGTGGATGGTGAATCCAGTGGCTCAGAACAGAGCATTGATGATGAGTTAGGTATTCCTTCTATTATTACACCTGGAGTAAGGAAGACCAGGGACGTTTTGAGAGCACCTGGAAGTGAGCCTACTTTGCGTAGGTCTACCAGAGCTAGATATCCTGTGGATAGGCTGAAATATGATGGCTTTATAGCCATTCACTATGCATATATAGTCAAAGTGATACAGGAACCAGAAGCCACTTCTTTTGAGCAAGCCATGGGAAAAGAAAAATGGGAGAAAGCCATGGATGAAGAAATGGATGCCTTGGAAGCAAATGCTACATGGGAGTTGGTACCTTTGCCGAAAGATAAGAATGCAATTGGTTGTAAGTGGGTTTATAAGGTGAAGCATAGTGCAGATGGTTCTGTGAACAGATACAAGGCAAGATTAGTAGTCAAGGGCTATGCACAAACATATGGCATTGACTATGAAGAAACATTCAGACCGGTTGCAAGGATGTCAACCGTAAGAGCAGTCATTGCTATGGCTGCATCAAAGGGATGGTCTTTACATCGGATGGATGTAAAGAATGCCTTCTTGCATGGTGATTTGCAAGAAGAGGTCCCAGCACAGAGGATCACATAGTTGACATATTCGCGAAGGCATTGGGCGCAGAGAAGCTGCGCAAGTTCAGAGACCTGCTTGGTGTGCAGGAATTGGGATTGAGCTCGAGGGGGAGTGTTGAGATATCGAGCTCCACTCGTGATATGCCAGGGTGACCGTTGTGCATTTATGCCACCGACTTGTCAGTTGTAGATGTGGTTGATACACCGCCCATGAATAATAGCTAGATGACAGCTATCCTTATCTACTCTAGTTCGTGGCTCACTTAGTATGCCACCTTAGTTAGTTGAGTTTGGTTTGAGACCCATATATAGGGTTCTTCTATTTCTATGTACTAGAGTTCTTTTTGGCTTACACAACTAAGAAGAGGAAAAACTGTTTTCAGCCTCCACCCTTGTTTGTATTCCCCCATTGTGCAAGCAAGAAAGCTACAAGTGAGACTGCTTCCTTCTCTCCCACTATCTTGACATAGATGCGTGTCTCTAATATAGATTTGATCTTGCAAGTCAAAGTTCTCACAAATGCACATATAAACCTCATGCAATTGAGAGAAATTAACACATAAATACACATAAAAATGCAAATGTGCATGCACAAAGAACACCAAAACACACACATGTACATATACATGCATATGCATAGATGCACACACATGCATGAAAGTATACACACACAGAGAGATGTGTGTGTGTGACCCTACACATCACATGACACCAATTCATGGAATGATAACTAAACCCTAATACCAAGAAGGTCTTGAATGGGGCACCAATTTATGGATGGTTGTCCTATTATCCAAGGTAAAATATCCTGAAAATCCACTAAGAAGAATAGGAATTAATGAGCTTTGGGCTCTAAATGATTACGCAACTAATAATAAACTGTCTTGGTCAAAAACCCTAGGTTTAGATCTCAACCCACCAACAAAGACACCATCTTTAAAAGTCTCTTTCTACTTGCATGTTATGTTTCTCAATGATCAAGGCACCTTATACCTTGTTTTTCATACTCACCTTGGTTGGAATGAGTTTGCTTCTATGCTGTAGACTAGACTAAGGTATCCCTCTAAATTTTACCTCCTTTATCTTTTAAAATTAACTTATATCCACTCTAGGTTCTCTTTTACACACTCTATGGATCATTTCCACTTTTACACATTGGCTTCTTAACCTCAACAAGGTCATGATCAGCCCATTAGATATCTATGCTCATGTGACTTTCATGACACACATTTGCAATGGATTAGTTTTAGCTAAGTTGCATGTTGCATGTGTGTTAGTGTGCTACCACTTCCTTGACTCACTTGGCTAGTGACTCTATCACATTCACAAGCATGAGACCAAGAACTCCATGAAGCCAAATATCACTGTCTCAACTCAAAGGCACATTAGAGTATGAGAAATATACAACAAGAGCTCTAGTGGGTCCTCGTATTTGCAGCAAGATGCTATTGGAGGGGCATGGGAGCATCACGGGTACGAATGGTGCACTTTTGATAGTCTATAAGTAGAAGCATTCATAGGCAATGCAAAGTCAACTAGGAAGTCTTCAAGGAGCTGTCAATTCCTCGCACCCTCTTTTTTCTCTTATGACTTTTGTGGAATTTATAAGATAGGGATGTAGCTTATTTGGGGTCTATCAAAGAAGATGAGAAAATTCAATGCTATACATACATGTACTCCAACACTAATTGCAAGTTTTCCCTTGTTGCATCTTTCACGCTACATGTTAACAAAGTAGTGAAGAATTTCTAGCTAGAGTATACTAACATGTGTAATAAAAATCATATAGGATTTCGCTACTCTAATATCCTTTAAGTTATGAGATAAGGAAGCTAAGAGTTAATTTACATCAAATTTTTACAAAGAACTGGACTAGCCAATTTACTTGATCAAAATATTTTCTCTGGCTAATACAAAAAAGGAATCAATTTTGATTAAGTAATATCAAGAAAATTAATAAGCAACTAATTCTTATTAGAGGTTGATTGTTGTTGACACAGACTTGCTCAACAATAAGAGATTGGATAAAGTCTTAGTCTTTCACAAGTTCAAATGCTTACTAACACAACCATCTCTCATAGAGTCATCTCACATCCCAATCTCCATGCCATTTTCTCTCTCCTCACAATCCCAATGCAAGCAAGAAAAACAACTAAGAGGTTGTAGTAGGCATAACTTCTCACCTTCAAGTGTTTCCCAAATTTCTTGGAAGGTTCATTGCTACCCTCACGATTTATTTGTTGCCCTTTGATCCACTTCTGCTACTCCATTGCATCTCTTGTGACCCATTATTCCATTGCTCTCCAAGATTTGGAATAATAAGGGGAACAAGAGAAGAAATGTAAGAGGAAAAAATACATTTGCTCTCCAACTTCTTTATTCATAATCTTAATCTTGATAAGGTGCACAAGAAAATAAGATGGTAGTAAGGAGAAGGGTTGCTCTCAAAAGTTCCACAAACAAAAATGAGCTTTTCCATTCATAGTTTTCCTTTTATATATCATCTTTAAGCTTACGGTTTCTTCAAAAATTTGGGCATTGTGCCCCCTTTTTAGGCTCTTAACTGGTCCTTTCTAAATTGTGCATACACTCAATGTTTATTGGATCCCAACTCTACCTAAAGTGAATAGAATATTTGTATCTACAACCTCATATGTGTTGCAAGTCTCTCTAGCTAAGTGTCAGATATGTTACAAATTGCACAAGAGTGAATCCAGTTCTCAAACAATGTTATAAATGTAATAATTCTACCTTAAGAAATAACAAAATATTCTTTTGGTTACATATTGCTCATGATAGTGCCTAAATTAAAATAATGCAACTTCTTGCTTATTGTAGCTCATACTACTAAAAGTTTTCTAGACTAACAATGGAGCCTATAAGATGGACATTAGAGATAGGACAGATTAGCGTTTGTCCCCTCCTATTAATATCAAACCAAAGCAATGTCACTCAATCAGGTAAGATGCCCATTTGTACCCAAAAGAAGACCTAGACATCAACTTCATAGGAGGTACCTCGACCACACACTTGTATTTCCATATAAGGGAGATACTTAAGACTATGGCCCAACCCTACTTTCCCAAGATTGTCTCTTATCTTTCTAGATGAGAGAAGCACTTCATTGTATGCACTGGTTTGGTTGGTCTAGTCTCATAGTCTATCCCCTCCCCCCTCTCTCTCACATGTGTATCAAGCCATCTAGCCTTAGTAGACATCAATATGATTCTCTTTTTTATCTCTCTCATATAAACATAAATAAAAAAGTAAAAAACACGTACATAAGGCTCCTTTTCTAATGGTGTTATTGACAACTTTCACAATAACCATTGTATCTATGTTGCCAATTTCAGTGCTAAGAAAATGATGAAATAAATTAAAGTGCTTGATATCAAGAAGAGTTTTGCAAGTGATGAAAGACGAAGTGAGAATGAATATTTCACCAAATGGACATGAAATGAATAAAATGGACACATGCACTTAGCACAAGATAGAGTAACTACTTAGTTTGAGGCCTCCCATTTGTATAATATGGTGGCTATTTCTAACATCTAGTGCTAGCAAAAGTAAGTCCACAAATATATCTAGATATGGCCATCTAGCTAGAAGTGGAGAGGGTGTGTGTATGTGTGTGCATGCATGTGTATTGTGTGTTGGGGATAGGTGGGTTCTTTGAAAATGTGACTTCAGCTCTATATAAATTAATTTAAGTTTTACCATACTAGAGATTGTGTTTACAAGCTAGTTCTTAAATACCTAGATCAAAGAAATTGCTTGTATTCTCTTTCATAGAGAATATTGAGAGAAAGTACACAATTTTCTATATATTGGGTGGACTAAAAGGCTGAGGGATAAACAAAAGGTTCAATGAGTCCTCATCACCCATCAATGCATGGTGTTCTTCGACTTGTCGTTACTTCAGATGGTGAAAATGTTGCTAATTGCCAATTGGTGCACATGTTGATTCTAGTGAAAGGTGCTTTAGATGTGTAACGTGTCCACCTATTATCTTCAGGGCACGTCTTAGCAGTCCATTGGAAAGGATGTCTAGAAAGCTCTACCCGGCACTCCCATGGAATGTTACGAGGTTTGCGATCTAGGACTTTCCACATCTGCCACGTAGCGGAAGTATTCCGGCCGTTCCCACTTAGGACCGACCTGAATTAGGGTTTTCCCTATTGGTCATTTCCTAACAGCAACTAGTGTCGAACCCGAGTGAACTACTTTACGCAGAAACGCCAGGTTCGAAGCAAATTCAGCTACACTTGGTTCAAGGAGAATGGGAAACGAGAGGGATGCGAAGCTCAACCTCTCTGCCATAAGGCATAATCCCATTCCGTTCCCCTAAAACAGTGCAAATCAGGATCATTTATAACTTAGACTCTAGGTCAACGCTCTTGTTGTTTGTGATCTTTGAACGATCTTCTTGCTTTCCATCATGATTAAGAAAAGTTTCCAGCCAACCGGGACCACCCATCTGTAGGACAGACCCATGGCCACATCGACCACACTTTCCTCAGGTTGTTTTAGTTATTTAATTACCTAACACATTTAGTTGGACATGTATTAATCAGCTTCCTTAATTAGCCCCTTAGGCATTGGTTCCTTCACGTAATCATAGCATTTGACATAGAAAAGCAATGTCAAACAAGTTCCTTTTCAACAAGTTATCATATTTATCTTTGCAATACAAAAAGTCCAGCCCATAAGCTTATCCATAATGCGCTCGAAGACTATCTAGCAAACCAGAGGGATTACTAATCCAAGATTTTTCTCGTAAACTAGTATGTGGGCCTCAAGATCCAATCCTGAGTCACGTTGGTCTCTTGTGTAGGGCCCGGAAGGTGAGGGATTTATGGCTAGAGCCCCCTCTGGTACCCAAGCGTCCTCCTGCTCCAAGTAGTGCTCAATGGAGAGACCTCTCACGGCGGGTTCGGTCCACCTTCCCGGTGTGGTTAACAATCCCCTTGGTTAGGGTTAGGCTAGTAGTCGGGGGTAATTGAAGTTGCCTCTCCCTTCAGGCCTTCAACCTGAAGCATTAGATATCCTTTTTTCATTTAATTCTTTGAGTAAACAAAGCAAAATAGTGCTCTTAAAACTATTACAAGCACAAACAATTCCATTGGTTGTTATTTTTGGCCAACTGCTAAGGAGTGAAGTTAGGGCCGTACCCTGACTTAGTCAATACCTTAAGTTCATATATTATTCCAATTTATTGATTGGTTTTTTTTGCTTCCAAGAAAATATCTAATCCCCATATCTTGGTCACTTTACCCAAGAAAGGTACTATATCAGGATGATTGTTCATCCTCATGCAAGATAACTTGTGTAAGAATCTCTCAATCTCATTCTGAGGAATTGGTCATTCCCTTGTGATAAAATCACAAGATCATGTGACTCTGCAACTTGTTGCACAAGTGTCTCATCAACTATGGGACTATTCTACCCATCAACGGTGTCTTCTAATCACGGTATCACGATTAGATATAACAATCCGTTCTTGATTGCATTAGGCCGACATTGTCGGTCCTAGGGTTCCGAGTTTCGTCTTTTTAGCGAGAGATCCTTAGGGTAAAAACCCTAGATCTTTTCTCACAAGTATGTCCTACTGTCCCTACATTCTGTGAATGTGGGCAAATCTTTGGGGTATAGGAGTTTTAGATTTGGGAATATGAGTGACTAGGTCACGTCTCAACGTGTTAAATCCTAGTTAGTTCTTTGGAATATGTTGCATTGAATTAACCCTTCCTAAACGAGTACTTCGCAATTTTAGGTGTTTAGGTTTAAACCAATTTAACTTGTCTGGTCTTGAACATGATTCATTGTCTACATATAAGTTGATTTACAAACCCTAATTTTTCAGGTTAAGTTCAAAGCATAGGCATAATTCCAATTGATCATCCCCCAATATGCAAACAAGATTCAAGCTAAAAACATGTAGCTTTTTTCTACTTTCATTTCCGAATGAAGTTGTCGTATCCTGAACTTACACACTCTTTCGTTGATTTAAGGTATTAGGCCACTTGCCTAGAGTTAAATCTCCTTCATGCAGCCCTAACAATTTCCTACGGTTGCTAGTAACTTTCTTTAAGAATCATTTCAAAAAATATGTTCAATAATGTGATATGCAATTTATTTCTTCCATGCTTAATCGAAGTGTACTATCATAATTCTGTTTTGTAAAAATGCACATTAATCTAATTTCAATTCATTGCAATGCATAAAAACTATTGGCCAGAAATGCATAGGAATCTTATGCTCACTTTATTTTGTTCGTTTTATTGAAAATACTAACGACTGAATTCTTCCATCGAGAGCTATCTCTTTTAAATTAGTCAAGGTATTTAAATGAAAAATGCATCCTATCTCCAAAAATGATCCATGTACGATTGGATAATAACGACGTAAATCAAAAATTAGGAAGAAAAAACCTGGACTTATGGTGAAATATCCACATGGATGTTAGGAGAGGATCCTCCTGCGACTGCGCCTTGTGCTTTCTTAGGAGCCATCGCGAATGCGGCCTTTTCATCTTGGATGCGGCTTTGTGAAACTCCCTTGGTAATTCCACCATCCTTGATGAATTTTTTTCCTTCCTTTCGTAGAAGCTCTGGTGTAAATTGTATACACGGAAAGGGGTTTAGCACTTGGGCTAATTGGGAGATTGTAGGAAATTCAAGAGGGAAAAAGGCTTGACGAGGTTTTTTTTTAAAGGCCTCGAATGGGACTCCACAGGAAAGGCTTTGAAGAAGGCCCACAAGAAAGGACTAAGGCCTTTGAATTCTGGGGTTGGGGAAAACCCATGGGGAGGGTTTGAATCCCGGGGAGGGGTTTTTAAAACCTTTCGAGGGTAAGGCTTAGTAAAGCCACGAGAAAGGGCTTAATGGCCTTTTACAAGGTCTGCCGAGACCCCATGAAAAAAGGGAGGGAAGCAAGGGGTGTATAAGCGCTTAAAAAGGGGATTTTATGTGGGGGGGAAAAGGGGGTATGAGGACCCCAATAGGGCTTTGGATTCCGGGGGGGGTTTACCAAGCCCACATGGTCAAGGGCTAAGAGGAAGCCCACAAGGAGGAATGGGGGTGTAATGTGAAAGGAGGCTTAGGAGGCCCACCCTTGGAAGCTTCCAAGAAGCTTCTAAAGCTTTTGGAAGATTGCAGAAGCCCACGTGGAAGAAGGCCAATTGGGATTTGATTGGTAGCAGGGGCGTGCAATTTTGATGGCAGCCTGGCGAACGGTAGTGCCAGATAGTGACGTGATGGCAGGCAGGGCCAGGCTGCAGTGGCAGGTGGCGACATGATGCTGGGGACCTGCGAGACAGATGGTGGTGACCTCCTCCCCTTAAACTGGTGACGTACAGCGTGAAGACTCCTCCTCTATCTCTCGACAACAACTTAGTGTCTCCACTCCTCTCTCCTTCCCCAAAGCTCCCATAGTTATGGGTTTTATAGGGAGAAGGAGAGGTACCTCCCTCCCTCCACGTGCCAACATGCATGCCCTTGCCCTCTTGCGAGCTCCAACAAGGAGCTTAGTTGGCCTTGCTATTCCCTTCTCCTCCAGCAGGACAGTCGGTTGGAGGGGAGAGGGATAATTTTTTAAAAAAATCCCTTATTCCCCCCATGAAGAATGTGTGTTTTCCTTTCGAAAATTGGGAATGTTACATTCTCTCCCCCTTGGAGAAATCAAGATGTCCTCATCTTGAGATAGACTGGGGATATTGATGGTTGAGAGAGCTTTCATCTATCCAAGTGGCATCCTCCTCGGGATAATCTTTCCACTAGACGATGCATTCTCTCAAGGTTCTAGATCTCAGTTGTCTCTCCCTAACATCTAAGATCCTGTCTGGCCTTAGTTCAAGGACTCCTTGACTAGGCATTACAGCTTGTTGGTCATCAAGTACATGGTTAGGATTAGATACATACTTCTTCAATAGGCTGACATGGAATACATTATGAACCTTTAGGTTCTCAGGGAGTTGCAGTCTATAGGCATTAGGTCCTAGGCACTTGAGGATCTTGTATGGTCCACAATACCTTGGACTTAGCTTCTTGGAATCTCCTAAGGATAGAGAACTCTTCTTTGGATGTACGCGAATGAAGACCATGTCTCCTTTTTTGAAGATTCTATCTTGATGCTTCAAATCCGCGTATGCCTTCTATCTATCCTTGGCGGCTTGGATGTCTTGTCTTATTGACTTTTTTTTGTCATCCATCTCTTCCAACATCTGCCTTGAAGCTTCAACCCTCAAGGTTGGGTCTGAGAAGTTTAGGGGACTTCGACATACGTGACCATATAATGCTTGAAAAGGGGTCATCTGAATGCTTTGTTGGTAAGAAGCATTGTAGGCAAATTCAACCAAAGGCAAGTATTGAATCCACCTTTTTGGCTCACGACAACAGTGTGCACTTAGCATATCCTCGATAACTTGATTGACTCGTTCCGTTTGACCATCAGTTTGGGGATAGTAAGCTGTACTAAAACAAAGTTGAGTCCCAATGGCTTCAAAGATGGCTCTCCAGAAGTGTGATGTGAAGAGAGAATCATGATCACTAACGATTCTTCTGGGTAGCCCATGTAGCTTGAATATCTCCTTGATAAACAACCTTGCAATGTCTGAGGCATTATAGTTTGTCTTTACTGGAATAAGGTGTGCAACCTTAGTCAACATGTCAACCACAACCATGACGGAGTTGTATCCTCCTTCAACTTGGGGTAGGCCAATAACAAAGTCCATATTGATGAATTCCCATTTCATTTGGGGAATGTCAAGCGGTTGCAACTTCCCTGGCATTTTGACATGTTCGGCTTTGATACGTTGACAAGACAAACACTCGGTGACATATGTGAGAACGTCACCTTTAAGCCTCTCCAAATGGTAGCTCTTCCTAACTCCATTGAGAATCTTGGCATAGCCAGGATGTCCTAAGAAAGGGGAATCATGAGCTTCCCACAATATCTTCTACTTAAGTGACTGGCTTGCCGGTATGCATAGCCTCGTTCTATAGTAGACAAGTCCACTATTGATAGAGAATTCATGATACTTAGCCTGCAGCTTTTGATCCTGATCCTTGATAGAGATTTCCCTTAGCATCTTTTGATAGACTGGATCATGGCATGCTTCCTCTCTAGCTAACTCAAGTATTGGGTTATTTGGCATGGATACCTTTGTGGCTAGAGATCTAGCTGTTGATGGATTTTGCAAGATTAAAGAATTAAGGAATGCCTTGCAACTGAGTGCATCGGCAACTACATTCTCTTTTCCTCGTCGGTACTTGATTTCAAAGTCATACTCCTCCATCACTTCAATCTACCGACGTTGCCTCATGTTGAGCTCGTTCTGGGCGAAGATCCACTTGAGACTCTTATGATTAGCCACTAGAGTAAACTTGTTACCCAACAAGTAGTGTCTCCAAAGCTTTAGAGCATGGATGATAGCTAACAATTCTAGATCATGTGTAGCATAATTCTTCTCGTGACTCTTCAGTTTCCTTGAAGAGTAGGCTACCGGGTGACCTTCCTGCATACGCACACATCCCAAGGCAAGTGCGCTAGCATCAGTTACTACCTCAAACTCCTTGCTAAGGTTTGGAAGTTTTAGGATAGGTGCTGATACCAAACTTTGCTTCAATCTATCAAAGCTAGTTGTTCGTGAGTTGACCATGTAATGGATGTTTGCTTCTTCAGTAAGTCCGTTAGAGGTGATGCAATTGAAGCATAGTTTTTTATGAAGATCCTATACTATCCTGTCAATTTAAGAAAACTTTGTATTTCTTTGATAGTTGCTGGTATTGGCCATTCTAGCACATCTCTAACTTTGGCTGGGTCCACTGAGATTCCTTCCGCTGATACAATGAATTCCAAATATTCAATCTGACGTTTGAAGAATGCACATTTCTTCATTTTAGCATACATCTTATGTGACCTCATTGTCTCAAGGACAATCCGAAGTTGGGGTTCATGATCTTCTTCCTATTTAGAATAGACTAGAGTGTCCTCGAAGAAGACGAGCACAAAATCATCAAGATATTCCTAAAGATATGCTGCATTAACCTGTTGAAGGTGGCAGGTGCATTCGTAAGCCTGAATGACATAACTAGGAACTCAAAGTGTCCATATCTTGTATTGAAGGTCGTCTTTGGGATATCTTCATCCTTGATTCTTACCTGATAGTAACCAGATGTGAGGTGGTGATATATCAACTTTCATGGCAAGGTGAGATTCCAAGCTAGGATGATAGGGTGTAGTGAATTAGTCTCACTGTAAGTTGGGTCAGCTTGAAGTGTAGTGACTGTATAACATTGCTTAGTTGTGGTCATAAGATGACTACCATTGCAAGAAATCTCAAGTCGATGAGAAAACCATTTTTGCAAGAGAAAACTTGAGGAATTACAATTTTTCTCAAGCTCATCAAGTACTAATTGGTCTTTGATTTTAGTCAAAGAAGCATAAGAATGAATAAATCGGCATGATTGAAAGTGCTCCTGAGGGAGAGTCCTAACTTATTCCTCCAGAATCAAGAGGCTTTTATCCAAAAGATGTTCATTGTCCTCCCAAGTGGAATGCCATTTAGATCCAACCTACACTATCTCATCATTAGCAAGGCCTAGATCAATCATTGCAAACAACTTGCCATAAGTAGTGTATATGGCATTGAATTGGAGTAGGCAAATCATAAAACTGATACATGAAATAAATACATGATCGCATAAAATGCGATTGGTACAATCATGAAAGGATATCACTAATACATAGAAAATGTCTACATAGATCACGCGACTAAAAACTAAAGGTGTGTGAGCTCCAAGGATCCAAGGGCGAGCTATAAATCCTCGTCCCCTGAAAGCTCGTCCTGCCGCAAAGGAGCATCGAATGGATTCTGCAGAAAAAGAAACAACATATCAATCCACCATACAATAATGCATTCAAATATCTCATGGTAACTACGGACAAGAAAGATGAGTAACTTACAGGGCCGCCGCGTCTATACAATCGGTCGATCAATGCATTGAGACCGCGCCTCGCTGGATATCGAGTCTCAAGGCCTTGCAGATCGCGATTTGTAATGGAGTGCTGCAAAGAAAACAAAATGCTAACTGTTAGAAACATGATTGTCAATACAAAGAATATTTCAAAAAAACAAACAAGCAAAACAAAAGAGAAACTTACAAAGTCCTCCAAATATGTCCTGTGGCTGCCACTCCCAAGATGATGGACCACTCTGGCCTCAAGTCGTGCCCTCGCCGCCTCCCGCTCCTGTTGACTCCAACGTCCTGGCGAATCTGTAGCCTACTCCCTCAGTCGACGCCAGTCGTCTGCATCTAACCACTCGGGCTTTGCAGTCCCACTCTTGATTGCCTTGCGTGCGTCGGATCATCTATGTGACATGTATGCACGCATGCAATCAATCATGCAGCCCTTAGAGAATCTATCTACTGCGGTTGGCACCGGAAACTCCTCGTGCAAGGATGCTACTATGTAGTCCTTGCTCCCCTCCGGTATGTTCTTCCAATGATCCAGGACGTTGTGCCGAAAAACTTGTTGGCACAACTCTCTCATGCGAGCCATCACCCTCCTCCCCTCATCATTCATGATGATGGCTCCTGACCTACTATCAACCAGGTATCCATAACCCCTAGGAGTCTGCCTCAGATGGGTCCTCTCCCACCTCCGTCCACGCTCCTGGGCATATCCACGAGACCCTTGTACATCCGGTGTATTGATGGGGGTAACCTCTCTCGGAGTGCCACTCACAGGGGTGCCACCAAAAGGGGTGCCACCTGCTGATGGCTGTGCAGAAGTCGGAGTAACTGGAGTAGACGTCCCCACAGGTGTGACAAATCCTAGAGGTGATGCAGCTCCAACTGAAAGACGAGATGGAGACACCACATCCGTGTCTCCACAGTAGCACCCCCCTGATCTCGATGTAGTCCCTCCCTCTAGCCCAAGTCGTGAGCGTCGAGATCGTCTGCTCAAAGCTGAAGCATCTGATCGCGCTGAAGCAGATCTAGCAGAGCGCCCTGACGAAGAACAAGACAGCTCCTGGTCTACCATCTCTCTGAATCTCGCGAGCTGGTCTGGAGACATGCGTGCCATCATGTCCTGAAACTCCTCATCGCTCATCCCTCGACTCATCCTGAAAATGTCACCTGCACAGATTAAAAATGGTGTTAGAATAATCAATTTAAACTATACAAAGCACTTAATATCAATCATTTTTGAAAAATCCCTCTTAAAATACATATCTTATCTACCTTTATGAAAGATCTAAACAACGAATTGAGTAATACAATTCTCCAAGAATGAATTATTCTATGGTCCCATGTTAATCTCCTGACACAACTCTGCATACACTGGAAGGTCGATAGACATGTCACCACAAAAGAACGAGTCTGCCTCGTTCTCAAAAAATTCTTGGACTACTGTATTTCCATCATTGTTAGCCGATGCGGGCTCCAAGCTTGCGGTGGCCTCCACCCCTTGTAATATCGACCCCTCTATTTGCATATTATCTTCATCTATGCTCGAAACATCGCTTTGATCATATAATCTCGCACTTCGAGGAGTTGAATGTATAACATACCACCATCGAGGTTGTCGGGGGTTTGGATAGAAGATTAGCTGTTCACAAACACGTACAAAGCGAGTTCAAACTATTGTGACATAAACCATGTCGTATTACAATTAGCAAGCAAATGACTCTATGTACTTGTTCACAATGGGCCAGCAATACAAAGGTGCCACGCAAATCCATCCATTTTTTTTCGGAATCTATTTCGAGAAATCCAGATGGACCTCGTCGAACTGTTGCTCTAGCTCCTCCAAGTACCACTTTGAACCACTGCACATCGAATAGTATCATGGAGAAGCTACGGTAATCCACTGTAATAATACTTTGCAAGTTCCCAAAATACTCCATCTCATCCACAACCGTGTTCGGATCCGTTGCTCGTCGCCGGCTCTCTTGCTCAAACCTTGCCATGACACCACAGTCCATTGTGAAGCACATTTTGTCAATACGCTCCACGCGAATATGCCGTCCGTGCGACCACACTGCACTATATATTTTGTACTGTACATTGAAACACTCAAATTAGATGTCGCATATAAAATTTAGATACGACATATTCTAAACCCCTCATCACCTTTGGACTACATCCCCTCGAGAACTCCCACTCCTCCATTGAGACCTCTGTCCCTTCGTTGGATGCTGCGATCAAGGCTCCATGCAACCATCGTGTTGACATAAACCGCGGCATCTCCTCCATGCCTTCGGGATATCGAATCGGTCGATGACACGTACTGCATTGGAATTCAGCTCGCGCTTCCTCTCGATCTTGCCTTGCAATCTGGTACTTGGCGAGCCACGTCTCCATGGAGGCATGGTGCAATATACAAAAGCGATTCACCTTCTCTTCCATTGAGGCATCCATTCTTTTTCCCACCCCATTTCCAACCACTACATCTCTAGTCAGTCTATCATCGTCCTTCAGCGTCCATAGCATTTCATTGTCTGGTTCCACTGTTGGTAGCCATTGTGAGATATGCACTAATGCCTCTGACACCAACCAACCTTCCGCCATGCTACCTTCTGGACGAGCTCGTTGTCGCATAAAACCTTTCAGGGTTTTCATGAAGCGCTCCAGGAAGAACATCCATCGTGTATGGACAGGTCCAACAATCTCCACTTCGTCCACAAGATGCACAAGAAGGTGAACTTGTATCATGAGCATGCTAGTGTGCAGGTATTTCTCAAAGAGACAGACCCTCTCCACTGCTCCCCGCCTTGCAGATTCAATAGAGGACATCTTAATCTCTTTCTGTGAGATCCATTGCACCAAAGTCGACAACTTGTAAATGGCCCCGCGAATTTCTGGAGTAAGGCATCCTGCGATCGCGATCGGTAGGACAAACTACCACAAATGAGAAAGCATTATGAATAATGGCAACTTTTCAAATTGCAAAATGCCTACGCTAATTACAATCCATTCTATTCACAAACCTGACATATCTTATGCCAATCATGGGATTTTAGCCCCGATAATTGGTCATCTTTAGAAAATGCAGACCTGAGAGAACGCATCATACCCGTCGAAGTGCGGATAGACTTGATTACTTGCTTCACAATGCGCTCTTCTTTGGTGGACAAAACCCAAGGAGCGCGAGTAAGCTGCACTCCCCCTTCAGCACTCGACTGCAGCCAAAGCACCTCCATCTTACCTACCTCCTTCAAATCCATTCGTGACCCTATAGTGTCTTTCTTTCCTGTGATGTAGTCCCATAGCAAGCTGCCCACATTCTTGAAAATATGCATGGGATCCAACAAGTAGTTGACATGTAAGTGGGTCCAATATGGCAACTCGTAGAAAACTGAGAACCGTCGCATTCCATTTGAATGTGATTCCGGGTTTACCATTTTCAGCTTGTACTAGCTTGTAGCGTTTATACGTGTTGGAGGTCGTCCAAGAAAACCTTCCCTGAGTTCATGATCCTCCGGTAAGAAAGCGGCGTGTCCTTGATATACCATCTTCTTCATGGTTCGTGACCTTCGAGAGTCTAACTGTGGCCCACCCAATGGACATGCATGATAACCTGAGGTAACCAGACCTGTAAGGCGAGCCACGACCTAGTGAATACTTGATTGAATGAAATAAAATATAGATATTACCAGCGAGAACGGAGGTCTGCTCACCTCAGCACTCTCCCAATCCCGGAAAGTCATGCATCATCTACATGAGAATGGCTCGAATGTTGGCTGACTGCCGACCATCGCGCCTGCTCATATCTTGCACAGTGACCCCCTCCTCCCACAAAATCTTAAGCTCATCGACTAATGGACGAAGATACACGTCTATATTTTTTACTTTGTAGCGGCCCGGGACGAGCAAGCTAAGGATGAGATGTTCTTTCTTCGTAGAAAGCCATGGAGGGATGTTGTAGTTGACAAGCACTATAGGCCACACACTATAAGAAGTCGAGCGCAGACCGAATGGGCCTTGCGAGTGGTGGATTGGCTCCTGCAATCCATCCATCGCACATCCACGAACTCTTCTAATTGGCCGCAAAGGGTGCACTCCCCCTTGGGTCGAGACATCACCCCCTGGATAGAAAATTTGCCAACAAGACCCAATATTATTGTGTATGGTTTTCAATTAGCTTGCGAGTACAATGCATGATTAATATTAACTTCAAATTACCGTTTGCTGAAAATCCGCAATCGCCTGATCAATGATCTCAGATTGAAACTCGCCAAATTGTCGTACGTGTTCTATAGACAATCGGCGTTTTCGTCTAATTGCCAACTTGCATTGAGAGCAAGGACATGGGACACGCTGATTAAGATACGTCTCGCGATCTTGAACAATAAGACCTTCTTCGTTTTTCATCTTATCTACATTACAACAAACGAGGCTTAAATGGATAGCTTTATGGAGATGTACGTCAAGTTGCAAGTTGACCATAAATCTTGCATTGTACATAGTAGTTGAGAGATTTTTTGATGTTATATCTCGGCATTGTATCATGTTCAAGGATTTGTTTGTCTCGGTAGATAATTATTCGTTATTGTAAAAAACTGCACTGGAGGGCTTTGAGTATAAGTAATCCATTTATGAGCATCATTGAGGATCTCTTAGTCTAATAATAAATCACTCTCAACAAAAAGTATCTTAGAAATGTGGTTTTTTTATCCTAGGATCGCGTATTAAAATTAATGCCATCTATGAAATTTATCAACTATAGTAATAAAATTTATTTCAATCAATTCTATTCGTAGTCATAAGACCTGAGAGAAAATATCCTATACTCAATTTAAGGGATTCTTCTTCTATAACAATACTTTTGGGTTCATTTTGATGAAGTACCGTAATGATCATTAGCTAGGATATCATTTTCTTTTAGTCCTTCCGTCGACTAATTGGCATGATTTCTAATTTGTTATGCCTATAAAGTTAATACAAAAACAATGAATTATGCATATCACAATTAGATCCCCTACTTGGACATTATGAAGGACATGACCAATTTTAAGCCATCTTAAAGAGTCACCAATGTACGTGGCCCATGGCAAAGCACATTGCATACCATTATCGATAAGTCTATTGTCATGCATCTTAAATCTCCGAATTAGACCTATTAAACGGTATGACTAATTTTTAGCCCCCTTAAGGAGTCGATGTAATGGTACCCATAAAAAAAGTAAAGTGGATACCATTAACATAATCATGGATATGCTATCATTCCAATATATGTTATATTTCTCTTTCTCTCCCTCTCCCTCCCTCTCTTTCTCTTTCTCTCGTATTTCCTCTCCCTCTCACAATATATCTTAACACTCTCCAAAAGCAAAAGGGAGAGGGAGAGAGAGAATGCACTCTCCCTCCCTCTCCCTCTCCCTCTCCCTCTCCCTCTCTTTCTCTTTCTCTCCCTCTCTCATTTCCTTCCCCTTCCTCTCCCTCTCTTTCTCTCCCTCTCCCTCTCTTTCTCTCTCATTTCCTCTCCTAAACAAGAAAAAAAGAAAGTGATTCAAACATTAAACAAGCAAGAGGGAGAGTGAGAGAGAGAATGCACTCTCCCTCCCTCTCCCTCTCCCTCTCCCTCTCTTTCTCTTTCTCTCCCTCTCTCATTTCCTTCCCCTCCCTCTCCCTCTCTCTCTCTTTCTCTCCCTCTCTTTCTCTCTTTCTCTCTCATTTCCTAAACAAGCAAAAAATAAAGTGATTTAAACATTAAACAAGCAAAAGGGAGAGGGAGAGAGACAATGCACTCTCCCTCTCTTTCTCTCTCTCCCTCTCTCATTTCCTTTCCCTCCCTCTCTCTCTCCCTCTCTTTCTCTCTCATTTCCTCTCCTAAACAAGCAAAAAATAAAGTGATTTAAACATTAAACAAGCAAAAGGGAGAGGGAGAGAGGGAATGCACTCTCCCTCCCTCTCCCTCTCTTTCTCTTTCTCTCCCTCTCTCATTTCCTCCCCCTCCCTCTCATTCTCCCTCTCCATCTCTTTCTCTTTCTCTTTCTCTTTCTCTCCCTCTCTCTCCCTCTCCCTCTCCCTCTCCCTCTCTTATACTCTTACTCTCTCGTTTCCTCTCCTAAACAAGCAAAAAAGAAAGTGATTTAAACATTAAACAAGCAAAAGGGAGAGGGAGAGAGAGAATGCACTCTCCCTCTCCCTCCCTCTCCCTCTCTTTCTCTTTCTCTCCCTCTCTCATTTCCTCCCCCTCCCTTTCCCTCTCCCTCTCTCTCCCTCTCCCTCTCTTTCTCTCTCATTTCCTCTCCTAAACAAGCAAAAGAGAGTGATTTAAACCTTAAACAAGCAAAAGAAAGAGAGAGGGAGACTCACCGATGAGATATGGCGAGCGTGGGACGGCTCCTCTTTGCGATGAAGGCTCCTCCTCTCCTTCGCGAACAACAGCGGCAGCGGCGGCGGCGGCGGCAAGTCTTCTTCCTCTCATTCTCTCACGACGGTCGCTCTCTCCCTCGCTCTCGCTCTTAAAACTCACAAGCTGCAAACGCGAAATGAAAACCGCGCTCGGTTTCGGCCGCTTTTTTTCCCTATGGAACGTCACTATTTGCGCAAATAGCGACGCCGCTATCCGCCGTCGCTAATCGGCGTCGCCACTAGCTCAAATCCTTGTAGTGTTACTTACATTTTCTAGTACATATAGATGCTATTTTATATGTGAATGTCCGTTGAAATGTGACTGTACTTGGAAAGAAACAACTCATTCTAAAACAATAATATTTAAAAGTTAGTCAATTTCTATGGGGGCAAAACTCCTTTGAAGATCCACCTTGAAAAATGAAGGCAAACTTGAAGACTTTTGAAAAGCCATTACCAGTGCTCACAGAGACCCATCCTTTAGTGTATTTTTTCGAGGTAAGATTCTAAAAAAACTGGTTAAAATTGAAACTTGTTTTTATGAATAGCGGCTAACGTTTTAGCATTTTAGTTATAAAACTGACTATTTCCCTCTCAAAATCTGCTAGGGTTAGCCTACTCCTATTTTCCATTGGAATGGAAAAAAGTTTTTCATGAGCACTGCCCCTTACCCAGCCCATAAAAATGGGACGATTACTGTGAACATTGCGCAGATGACGCTTCAAACGACCAACCGAAACACTGAATATATTGGAAGAAGTACCTTTTTGAGAGAGGGTCGGTGTTTACGGATTAGAGGGACTAGAAAAGGGGCTTTTAGTAATCTCATTACCGCGCCCAGTAAGGACAACGAGATGGCGTCAAAGTCGAGGACTCCTGCGAGCGGCGGCAAGCTGCATGTGTACGCTTCTGCCTGTCTGGCTGTGGACATAACGGTGACAGTGCTGACGATAGTACAGCTGGCCTTGGCGCAGCAGGAACCCTCCTCAGTAAGTAGCCTCAAGATTTTGTTGTCGTTTGCGTTTAATATGATGTTCGTCATGCCTGTCTTGATTTAGTTAAGGCAGCTGCGATAGGTAGTGCAGGCCGCTCAATTCGTTTTGTTGTTGTGGAATTAGTTATTAACCAACGCTTGCATAATACAGTAGTTGCTATCGTGATATTGGTGTGCCGACGTGTGTATGTTAATAATTCTTACTTCTCATGTATCTTCTTAACCCTAAGTTATCATGAACATGAACATGAATGACGTTGCTCCTGTACGTGCATATCATATGATGTACGATGTTGTGGTGTTAGACGTATGCGGTAGTTGGGTATGAATCATGATGATGTACATTAATACAGCTGCAGGAGGACCTGCATACCAAATGCCATCCCGAGATAATGACGAACTTTACAAAATCGTGTACCGATCTGGCGCTGGTGTGGAAAGATGGCGACGTGGGGATGACAGCGTCGTGCGCCGGCGGCAACGGGGCGGCCATCCACTTGGACAGGAGGGTGGCCAACCTTCACGGTGTGCTTCAATGCGGGATCGTTTGCCAGTATCGTACGTGTCCCCTCTGCCCAACGGACCCAAGAAGAAACCGCAGTTGTCACTTCTCTAAGACGTGCAGCAACATCACTCTTTTGCCCAACGGTTTCCTCACGGCTAACTGCGTGGGTGATCGCGCTCGTCTCTTCCCGAACAACATTAGCGTTGTCGACCTCAACGAATGCATTGGTAACAACAACGGCCAACTCCTGTGGAACGCATGCAATTTGCAGACATACCTCGATTAGCTAGCCAACCAACCGAAGAAAATGACATTTTAGTGTATTTGTATCGGTTGGAACTGTAGAATACCTGTTGGAAATTTGCTATGCCCTTCGAAATACTAGCAGATTCTTGAAGTATTTTAGCTATGAATGATCAGTCTCTTAAGGATTCGACTCTACTTAGATCTTTTCTTTTTTGATGTTTTCCTCATGCTTTCTGTTTCTTGTATCCCAAAATGTCATATATGTAAACAAGAAAATTAGACTTATAGCCATTGATTGATAAGCTCAGTTCGACCATCCATTTCAGCATAAGTGATACAGCTTGGAGTCAAGATAATACCCATGGAATCAAATAAACTCCCAAAATCTTCCATGCATTTGATATATCTATCGGATATAATCTATTATGGGAGTCTATAAAGCTTAAATGCTTATTCCTCAGTGTGCAGTCAGGTATGTGTTTTATCTGAAAATTTAAACTATGCATATAGATACTCAAATAGTTCTAAATGTCATTGCCAAGCATGCTCGATGGATCATTATTATTGGAATCCGTTTTTTATGATCAACAATAAATCCTTATGTTGCTAAAATGAAAAGACTTAAGACTAGATCCCAAAGTAACCACAAGGAGATTTTAATCATTCCGTATATAGGAAATTTTGTGAAATATAAGCAATTCTCAAAAAAAATTCTATGTAAATTCGTATGTATTTTTTATATATATCTAGTGAATTACATTCCCAACCTCTTATAATAGGAAATTATAGGTCAATGTAGAGAATTTCCTACATTCTTTTGAAATTCCCTATTTAAGAGAAAACATGAATGTTATTCCTAATTCCCTACTTCTAATAGTAGGGAATTATAGGCCAACATAGAGAATTCTTATATACTCTCAAAAATCCCTAGATAAGAGAATGTAATCATTCCATTCCCCACTTTTGACAAATGTGTGTCATGAAAGTCACATGAGCATAGATCTCTAATGAGCTGATCATGACCTTGTTGAGGTTAAGAAGCCAATGTGTAAAAGTGGAAATGATCCATAGAGTGTGTAAAAGAGAACCTAGAGTGAACCAATGAAGAGGATAAAAGTTAATTTTAAAAGATAAATGAGGTAAAACTTAGAGGGATACCTTAGTCTAGTCTAGAGCATAGAAGCAAACTCATTCAAAACAAGATGAGTATAAAAAACAAGATATAAGGTGCCTTGATCATTGAGAAACATAACATGCAATTAGAAAGAGACTTTTTAAGATGGTGTCTTTGTTGGTGGGTTGAGATCTAAACCTAGGGTTTTTGACCAAGACAGTTTATTATTAGTTGCATAATCATTTAGAGCCCAAAGCTCATTAATTCCTATTCTTCTTAGTCGCTTTTCAGGATATTTTACCTTGGATAATAGGACAACCATCCATAAATTGGTGCCCCATTCAAGACCTTCTTGGTATTAGGGTTGAGTTATCATTCCATAAATTGGTGTCATGTGATGTGTAGGGTCACACACACACATCTCTGTGTGTGTGTATACTTTTATGCATGTGTGTGCATCTATACATATGCATGTATATCTACACGTGTGTGTTTTGGTGTTCTTTGTGCATGCATATTTGCATTTTTATGTGTATTTATGTGTTAGTTTCTCTCAATTGCATGAGGTTTATATGTGCGTTTGTGAGAACTTTGACTTGCAAGATCAAATCTATATTAGAGACACACATATACCCATACCTAGAAAGAGAAAGGGTCATAATGAATCGAGACTCCATTGCAAGTATAGAGAGATAGGATATCTTATCTCACTCTTAGCAAGATTAAGACTTCATAGAGGCTTGCTAGGGTAAGGGGGACTAGTATAGTGGCACGCAACTCCTCCCCTTCGATCTTAGTCATCAAGTGTGCATGTAGAAAATTCCATCTCTAAGGCCCTTCAGTTCCTAGAATCAACTGTCCAGAAGAAATTTGAGGTGCTCAATGCCCCTCTTAATGAAGATTGAAGCTCTTGAATGGATTCACATTCATTAAAAAATTTCCCATAGAAGGAAGAAAAACATGCACAACTAAAGAGACTAGATGTGTGGCAATTCGAGATTGGAGAGTGCTTAGCCTCCTCCAATGGATGATTGGCTTTTGTTCTTCTACTAGGCCACAAGTGTGTGAAATCTGGGTGACCACTTGATATAATTAAGGGGGTGGCCCCCTTACCCTAGTTTACTTCAAAATGGGATCTAACCAATATGGGAGCAATTGCTTTTGGGGACTGAAGGGTGAGTCAAGTGTGCAATCTCCCATCTTGGCTTGGCCTTGCTCTAGTTTCTTCATTCTCTTGCCAAGAAGCAATCACTCTCGCTTGCATAATGATGGTTTTCACATCTTGTGGTTTCCATTCACACATTGAACTTATAGGGTTTTCGGCTCAACCAACCATAAAGCCATTGTTGTCTGCACAAAGATGGCTATTAGATCCTGTGTTGGCTACCTAGACATTGAAACTCATGGCTTTTATCTTTGCTGAAACTTGTGATCTTCTCAGTAACCTTGATCTACTATAAGATTTAGCCTCCTATGCTTCCCTCTTGTAGCATTGCGGGGATTAGAAGGCCTTGTCTAATGCAAAGCACATCCATCATCATATGGTTCAAAATGATTTAGCAGAGGACACATACTTCGATTTTGACATAGATTTATGGCAAGTGTGGTACAGTCAAACATGCATTGGATCTGTTTATCGATATGCTTGAAATAGATACCTTTCTCATGGAACTTCATCATCACGGCATGTATGTAGCATGAGAAGCACTAGGTGTATCTTCACTTGTTTGATTAGATGTTTCAAGAGAGAGTTGTGAAGGACAAATTCACGTATGTGTGTGCTCTCTCTACATGTGGTGGCTCAAAAAAATTATTCAAAGGGAAGAAAATACATGCCTAGATTGTTAATAGCAAGTATGAGATTGACGTTGGTATATGCAGTGGCATTGTCAACATTGCACAATGTGGGAGCCTAAATTATGTAGAGTGGGTTTTTGTGAGATGTATGAATGGGATATGGTCTCTTGGAATACAATGTTGACTACTTATTCCCATCATGGTCAGGGCATTCAAACAATAAAACTTCTTGCTCAAATGCAACAATAAGGAATACTTCCAAATACCAATGGCATTGACACTGGTATATGCAGTGGCATTGTTAATAGGAAGTATGAGATTGACACTAGTATATGCAGTGGTATATACCAGTGGCATTGACACTGGTATATGCAGTGGCATTGTTAATAGCAAGTGTGAGATTGACACTGGTATATGCCTGTGGCATTGTCAACATGTATGCACAATGTGGGAGCCTAAATTATGTAGAGTGGGTTTTTCTTAGATGTATGAATGGGATATGGTCTCTTGGAATGCAATGTTGACTACTTATTCCCATCATGGTTAGGGCATTCAAGCAATAAAACTTCTTGCTCAAATGCAACAATAAGAAATACTTCCAAATAAGGTCATGCTAATTATTAACAACCTTGATGCATGCTCTAGCCTGGCTAATTTACAAGCTCAAAGGCACATCCACATGCATGCTTTAAGTAATAATTGGAAATTAGATAAAGAATTAGGAAATTCTCTTTTAGATATGTATGGAAAATGTTTTTTCCGAACTGAGGCATATGATAAATTTGAGTAGCTATCCATGTAGAATGTAATTTCATGGAAATCTATGATTTCTTCATGTGCCAAGCATGGAGAGCCAGATCAAGCCTTCCAACTTTTTAGAAAAATGCATGAGGAGGGAGTTCTTCCAAGAAAGGTTACTTTTACCACAATTCTATCTTCTTGTCGTAACCATGGACACTTGGCTACAAGTGAACAAATACATCTTCACATAGAAACTACATGGAGATGCCATGGTAGCTAGTGCTTTGGTAAGCATTTATGAGAGGTGGGGCAATGTGGATGATACTTGGACAACATTTAAAAGAGCACATGCATGTGACTTAGTGCTTTGGAATTCTATGATTATGGTTTGTGCTCAACATGAGTTATGTATGTCAAGAGGTCATTCAACTTTTGCATTAAATGCACTAGGAAAGCTTAGTTCCAAACTCGATTACACTTATAGGTGTCCTTGCCGCACTTACCAAGCAAACAAGCATTGTTGAAGGCTAGAAGGTACATGCTTGCATTATTATTGAGAGTAGACTTGTGGTAGATCTAATTATGACTAATTCCCTTTTTAGTATGTAGGAAGGTGTCGTAGTCGAGAGGATGTGTGGAGCATGTTTAGTTGTATGATTGAGTGAGATGTGGTTTCATGGAATACAATAATGCTTTCTGATGGAGTTGTCCCAGATAAGGCTTCTTTTATTTCATTGCTTAAGGCCTATGCTAAAGTACTTTCTATGGAGGACTTATTCCAGAATAGAACAATGAATTTTAAGCCTCTACTTGATTTTGAAGAGATTGATGTAGTCAAACATGGAAATTTTAAAGTAATTGAGATTACTGGGAATGTTTTTAATGGATTAAATGAGCAGCATGACACAGGTGTGTGGAATTCTATGCTTGCAATGTATGCTTCTTAATTTTTAGTTGTAAGGATAAATATAGTTATTGGTAGTTTGTTTAATCAGTATAGTTTATCTCAAATTCTATCAATCACAACTATGTGTATCATGCTGTAGATGGTGATATTGATCACTACTAATAGTTGAATTCTTATGCTCTTTCTCCAATCAATCATAGCTATGTCTGTCATGCTTTAGATGGTGATATTAGTCCTTTCAAACAATACTAATAGTCGTATTCTTATGCTCTTTCTCTAATCTCACTTCCACTTTAGTTGGAAAATGCAATCTGATGTTTGTCTTTCATATAGTCAATCTTATTTGAAAGTAAATACATCGGGTCAAGGCGTTATTTGCGTCTACGTGGCCATGGAATAAATACATCATTTAGAACATTCTTACTAATCTACAAATTTAAAAGTCTCTAGTTACAAGTAGGTATTTCATGTTGCTAGTGATGAACCTTCTTATGTATACTATATCATGCTTTAAATGGTGATATTGGTACTATAATTTGTTTGACTTACTCATGGTCAAATTCTTATGCTCTTTCTTTGAGCTCACTAAAATCAATACATCATTTAGTACTTGATTATTGATCTATAATTTTAAAAGTATTCAGTTACAAGTATGTGTCTCATGTTGTAAGTGCTAAATCTTCTTATGCATGCCAATGTTTGAAGCTTTAGTGGGATTGCAACACTCTTGCAACATTTCAAAACTGTAGGCCTTCTTGGTATTCACTAGGTTTATATTTTTTGAGTATTATTATGCTTCACATGCCTTGAGCAGTGAAAAATTATCATTTCTTTTAGTGAAAGAAGCTTTAGATTTGTCTTACTAGTTAAAAAATAGAGAATGAGTATTATAGTAGGTATGTTATACTGGCTATAAATAGATTGCTTTCTTGATTCATGGCATTTCCTATGAATTCCTTGGTTAAAAATACACATAAGTAGTGAATGTAAATAGTAGGGAAAATGGAACATATCCTAGCTAGAGAAACAAGGGAATGTAACATTGGAACATTCCCTTGTTTCTCTAGCTCTCTAACTAGGAAGTCGGAACATTCCCTTATTTCTCTAGATAGGATATGTTCCATTTTTCCTATTATTTACTTTTGCTACTTATGTGTATTTTTAACCAAGGAATTAATAGGGAATTCCCTTTTTTTCCCTACATAGGAAATAATTAAAAGTTCCTTGTGAACAAGTTGCCAAAGCACTCAATGAAATAATGGTAGCCATTGTGTGGAAGTTAAACAATACAAAGTGTAATGTTGTTGATTGACTATTGAGGATAGAGGAAAAAAGATGATCATGGTTGATCTTCTAACATGTCCAATATTTGTAAGTATGAAAATTTATGCTAGTAGTATATCTAATATCATCAACATTCAATGTACCTATGCATCAGCTTGACATTGTTTGCTTTCTTTTCATTATTGTATTATTGTAAGCTTTATGTATTGAATCAATTTATCATGAAAGGAAACCAATTGTAAAAGAGGTTATTGCCTTGTATCAAGTTCTTCTTTAAACCTTGTCACTTTTGGTTGAGTCTAGATTAATATTCCAATTACATTCCAGAATTGATATAACACTGGAGGCAAATGAATGTAATGAGTCTAGTTGTCTAGAAATTTTGACAAATTTCAAGGTAAGCTAAAGAATCATACCATGTAAACAACATATCTACTATGATAAAATTTTCATGTTTTGTTGTTTGCTTCTTTTTGTATCAAATGTCCAGAATTTTGATTTATTAATCATCAACTCATAATTCCTCTTCTCTTGCACCTACCCTATCAGAAATAAATGTCTACAATTCAGATTTATATAATCATCAACTCATAATTCCTCTTGTAGAGTTATATAATCATCAACTCATAATTCCTCTTCTCTTGTAGCTACTTTATGAGAAACAAATTCAAAATGAGAATCAAGTTATAAAAGAAACTTCTCAATGGTATCTCAACCCAAAAATTTTCAATAAATAAAACAAGAAAGAATTTTAGCTAGATTGATGACATGCACTTGCTATTCTTTTCTTGGAGAACTTATATAGCATACTCAAGAAACCACCACTGAGTCACACATGGTGTAAAATGTAGTGATCATACCGACAAACAATTTAGGGAAACAATAATGCCATTAGCTGGGTGGGGATCAAGAATTGCGAAAGCTACAGGAATAATATAAACAACAAAACTTTATATGAAGTTACTTCTATATTACATGATTCATAAATTGGCTAATCAGTGTCAAAACAATTGTTATTATCAACCACCAAAGCATGCCTCTTGAACTCCAACTAAGAAAACACCAAATCTAGGTTTTTTTATTTGAAACAAACTTTTAATTGAGTCTAGCTATTAATGATATTCTCTTCAGAAGAGAATTTAAAGCTTTTCAATTATGTCATGTACAATAATATAGATAAAAAATGTAGTTAAATTTTACATTGTATTACAAATTAGAGCAATTACAATCTAAGATGTTTACCTTGATACATTGGAAAATCTCATTAGATCCACTATAGTTTGTTCAAATACAACCATCTGCCTGTACATAGTCACATCCTGAATTTTAGCTCCAATGCTAATGTCCAACTTGTCATTCTGATCAAGGGGTGTATCCAATGGTTTGCATTTAGCCATGCCATACTTTTTTAACATTTCCATGGCATAATGTTTCTGCATCAGCCATAAACCATTTTCAACCTTAATTATCTGATACCCAAAAAATACTTCAATTAACCTAGATCTTTCATGTCAAATTCAGATTTCAGCATCTTCATTACATGTTGTATGCCCAAGTCATCATTACCAGTGATTATCAAATCATCAACATATATGACCAGCACTACCAAGCCACTGTCAGTCTTCTTTGTAAATAGGATATGATCAGCCCTACCAACAGTAAATCCCAACCTCTGCAAGTAGTTACTCATCCTAAGATGCCAAGCTCTTGGAGCCTGCTTCAGCCCGTACAGTGCCTTTTTCAGCTTGCATACATAATGCTGAAAATTAGGGTGAACATACCATTTTGGATGAACCATATAGACATCCTGAGCTGCAATATGTAACAAAAAGTGCATTTCAAAAAATGTAAATTGGTTGGGAGGATTTTAGGAACAAGAAATTCATCTTGTTAGTCTAGATAGCTTTTAGTAGTATGAGCTACAATAAGCAAGAGGTTGCATTATTTTAATTTAGGCACTATCATGAGCAATATGTAACCAAAAGAATATTTTGTTATTTCTTAAGGTAATATTATTACATTTATAACATTGTTTGAGAACTGGATTCACTCTTGTACAAATTGCAACATATCTGACAGTTACCTAGAGAGACTTGCAACACATATGAGGTTGTAGTTACAAATATTCTATTCACTTTAGGTAGAGTTGGGATCCAATAAACATTGAGTGTATGCTCAATTTATAAAGGACCAGTTAAGAGCCTAAAAAGGGGACACAATGCCCAAATTTTTGAAGAAACCGTAAGCTTAACCATGATATATAAAAGGTAGACTATGAATGGAAGAGCTCATTTTTGTTTGTGGAACTTTTGAGAGCAACCCTTCTCCTTACTGCCATCTTATTCTCCTGAGTTGTTTCTTCTCAACTAATATAGATTGGGTCTTAGTAGAATGCCAAAGCTTGGAAGTATTCTTTAATATTACAAGAAAAGACGATTATCCATGGAACTCAATTCCAAACTAAGAAAAGGACGATCTAGAAATAGAGTTTCTAAGATAAAGGACCACTTCGATCCGCTAAAAGGATCCTAAGGCAATTTGGTCTAATGAAGAAAAACCTGCCAAGGATGACTAGGAATCTTGTGACTCGAAGTGATAAAGCTTTGCGTTGTTTCTACTGTGAGGAGCTAGGTCATTTCAAAAGGGAATGTCCAAAGCACCCTAAATGCTGATGCTCCGAGTGCCACAACATTGGACATAACTACATCAATTGTCCCAACAAGACTCAAGGGGAACCTGAACTTACAAGGAATGAAATTGTACAAGCTCCAGTGATTCGAGATATATCAAATACTTAGGAAAAACCTAGAAGATATTCATGAGATGTAACTATAATACACTTTTTTTTATATTAATCACAACTCAGTTATACCTAATACAATAAGTTTCTATTTCAAAAGACTACAAGGATCAGAGAAGCATAGCGAAGACATGTTGGGTCCTAACCCACAGGCCTTAACCCCCATTAATACTTGCCTTAACCCGCATGGGAACGACCTTCTTTCCCCCTTAATAACTAACCATTAGTGAAATTTGTTTTCCCTCCCCCACTATCATTGATAGGTGGTGAGGGGAGGAATGGGAAGGGACATAGGAGAAGATGGCACTGTCAAAGCAGATGACATGGAGGGGAGGAAGATCTTTGATGATTAGAGAGGAGGAAATTGATGACATGGTAGGGGGAGGAAGAAAAGGACATGGAGGAGATGATGACAACGTCAACGATGAAGAAGACGATGATTTTGAGGAGGAAGGCTACACGGCTACCACCTCCAGTCCAAAGAAGAGCGGCCACATAGCTGACAGGTGTTGGGTGGGAAAAACCACACCACCACTCCACCTTGTGCTCCAATAATACCCCCCTTACCACCTATAGAACTCCCCCCCTCCCCTTAAGTGAAGACAAGAGACCACCTTACTTGCTGCTGGGAAAAAGAAAGGGGAGGGAGAGTGTGATAGAGAGGGAAAGAGAGAGAGGGAGAGAGAGAGGGTGTGACAGAGAGGGAGAGAGTGGGAAAGAGAGAGAGAGATAAAGAAGAGAGATGAAAAGAGAGAGAAGAAGAAGAATAGAGGTGAGAAAAGAGAGAAGAAGAAGGAGAAGAAGAAGAAGAAGAGGGACAGAGAGAGAAATCAGAAGAAGATGGAAGGGGAGAGAGAGAGAGAGAGAAAGAGAGAGGGAGGGAGAGAGACTCTTCCTCTTTCCCTCCTTAGAGGGTGGCCACACGCACCTACTCCCCTTTTCAGCGAAATTATTTTCCTCGCCTACCACAGTTTATTTCTCTTCCCAAATTGGACCCACTAATTAAGAAGAAAAGCATGAAAGGCTTGTGCGATTCACATCCAGCGAAGATGAAGATCAGGAATGATCCCCAAGCAGAAGATGTCACGCGTGAATGGCAGTCTAGGCGTCGAGCCAGGACATTCTTTAGTAGTACCGATTGTAAGTAATGTATTTCCAAATAAATATATGCTTGTTTTGATTCTCACATGAAGTACACTAGATACCGCACGAGATTTAGGTCATGGGAAGGGATAGGTTTCATCTCATACATTACAAGTATAAAGTTGGAAAGGGAAGTTAATTATATCTAGATGCTATATGACAAACTCACACATAGCATAATAACATTCCAAGGTATTGTCAACTGTCCTTTCTAAAAAATAATAGATAAGTCAATTTCGAAACTCTAGTACATAGTTAACACCAACAAGAATCATAAGGATTAGATCTAAGACACCTTGAGATCCGTCCGATAGTGACTATGTTATTAATCCTATTCGGGGTTAGGCTAGATGCAACAACAACCTTAGGGCAAGCAAAGAGATCAAGGACTAGAAAACCCTAGGTCAAAGGAAAGACCGATGCTTTTATACTTGTTGGGAAAAAGGTCGGCTTGTCGATCAAAGTAAGTGCTCAATAGAATTTACATTCTTGCATTGTTTTATGAGATCTTGGCATGTGTCTTAGTCGACGTATTAAGTAAATTTTGCATGGAACCGTTTAGATCCCAAGGGGGAGAGTGAGTATGCAATGGAAGGGTTATCGCGACTATTCTTGCAATGTTGCAAAGGAGTACCATTGTTTGTTGGTTGATGAAATAACGTCCTAAATGCTCTTGCATTAAATTCATTGTTGGGATGTGATTGAATGATTTTTCCAAGTGCTTATGTTTGATGGTAAATGCATGGCAGGGGTTAGGATCATAAGTTGCCATGGGAAATTAAAAGAATGTTTTCTTGGAAGATGATATTAGGCTCATTGCTTGGATTGTGATTGATTCTTAATTGGATTAATCAAAGAATGATACATTACACAAGCGGATCATCACCAAGGTCACGTCGCATTTCAACCCGTCAGGGCACTTCTCAATTCATGGGTCTCACTCCTAGGTTAGTTGGGGTCAGTGGAGCTCTGGACACCCCTTGCCTAGTCCGGAATGGAGTTGTAGACTCCAATGTCTAGGGCATTGGCAGATCCTATTCTAGATAATGGATGGAAATTGTGGTGCCATGTGATTTGGATCGAGTACTCTTTTTGGATGGAAGGGATACATAATTTCTCCCTGTATGGGTAGGAGAGAAATATTAACTTGAAGATAAGTTAAGAAACTTGGTTGTCAAAATGACTACATGCTCTGTTTTTGTGTTTGTGCTATAAATTACGTGAACGAACCCTATTTCCTAAAGGCTTAATTAAGGAAGCTGATTTTAAATGGCACATATAAATGTGATATGACCTAATTAGATAACTAAAGAATTCCTATTAAGGGAAGCGGTTGGGCAGAACCCCAACGAGTCTATCATATAGTAGAGTGGTCCCAGAGAACTAGGAGGCTTCTTACAAAGTTTTACTGTCGTTCGACCTTTAGGTATTGTTAAGTTAGAACCCAATTCATGGCATTTTAGAGGACCAGAATGGGACTATGCCCTACAGGTAGAGGAGTTGAGTGGGGCATCCCTCTCATTTTCCATTCTCTTTGAACCAAGTGTGGCATGGGTCTACTTCGGGTTGGATATCTCTACGTAAAGTAGGATGTTGAGGACCCGATGCTAGAATGTTGTCAGGAGACCTTGATCACAAGGAACCTAGATTCTAGGTCAATCATCCTAGTGGGTTTGGCCATGAACAATCCATTGCGAGACAAACTCGAAAAACCCTTGGCGACAAACCCCAGAACATTCCATGGGAGGGGCGGGCAAGTGACACTTAGATTTGTTTCTTGATGGATTGATAAAATGTGTGTGGACAGTCGATAGGTATGCACGTTAGAGTTGGTATCAAAGTGAAACTTCGTAATGATATAGGATTGATTTATGTATGGTTTGTAAACATATCTTAAACAGGATAACCTATATGGTATGGCTTGATTGTTAGGCACCTTTGGTACCCACAAATGCTAACATGCAAAAGAAGAAATTCCTTCTCTAGAAAATTAAGGCATCTGAGTTTGATGGAAAAGGAATAGATGTCACAGCAGAGGCAGAGATACGGGTTGAGTCGATGGATGATTATTTCTCTGCTTCAGGAACTATCTCTACCAATCAAGCAATGATAGCCAAACTTAAGTTAGTTGGCCATGCTTGGATGTGGTAGAAGCAATAGTGTAAAGATCAAGGTATTTTTGAAGCCATTATCACTTCATCTCAACTGAAAGATGTACGGGGATGATACCTTTTGTCAACCTACCAGACTTTGAAGATGGATGAATTCTTCAAGCCCAAGCAACTGGAATTAACTATTAAAAGTTTGTAACCCTATTAAAATACATCCCATTTATGGATATTGCATAGCAAGTATTCAAGTTTTGCCACGGCCTAAACACTCCTTTAAAAACCAGCATCTAGGAGCCACGCATCCAATGGACTTGCAAAATGTATTACTTCAAGCAAAGCCAATGATCCAAGAGCTTAATTTGGGCAATTGTGACAAAGAGGATTCTCGAGATCAAGGGAAAAGAGATGCCACCTGTGCAGAGACATAGGGCACATCTGTAGGAGATATCTCCACCACTGATGTTTTCACTGCAATGAACTAGGACATGACCAAGTAGACAGTCTTAACTTAAGCCCAGAAGATATGGAGCCTCCAAGGAAACGTAACTACATAAGTGCACTATTCCAATATATAGAGGAATCAAAGAATACAAAAACCTAGAATCTACAACACCTCTTCAAGATGATTAGAAATCCTAGAAAATTTATCGACATGAAATACAACTTATATTAAAATAAACCTTACTCTTGTAACTAGAGTTAACCCGGGTAATATGAGTTGCATCTATTTTAATCTTAGAACTTGCAAGTGATCAGAGATACTTTAGCAAGTATGACAGTTATAACTTGCAATGGTTTTCTCTTAAGTTGTTTCTTCTCAACTAATATAAATTGGGTCTTAGTAGAATACCAAAGCTTGGAAGTATTCTTTAATATTACAAGAAAAGCTGATTATCCATGGAACTCAGTCCCAAACTAAGGAAATGATGATCTGGAAATAGAGTTTTTGAGATAAAGGACCACTTCGATCCGCTAAAAGGATCTTAAGACAATTTGGTTTAACGAAGAAAAACTTGCCAAGGACGACTAGGAATATTGTGACTCCAAGTGATAAAGCTTGTGACTAGGAATCTTGTGACTCCAAGTGATAAAGCTTCGCATTGTTTCTATTGCGAGGAGCAAGGTTGTTTCAAAAGGTAATTTCCAAAGCACCCTAAACACCAATGCTCTGAGTGCCACAACATTGGACATAACTACATTAATTGTCCCAACAAGACTCAAGGAGAACCTGAACTTATGAGGAATGAAACTGTACAAGCTCCAGTGATTCAGGATATATCAGATACCTAGGAAAAACCTAGAAGATATTCATGAGATGCAATTACAATATACTTTTTTTTATATTAATCACATCTCGATTATACCTTATACAATAAGTTTTTGTTTCAAAAGATTGTAAGGATTCAGAGTAGCATAGTGAAGACATGGTGGGTCCTAACCCACATGCCTTAACCCCCATTAGTACTTGTCTTCCCCAGTTTATTCCAAGATGAGGACATCTCGAGTTTTCTAAGGGGGCGAGGATGTAATTTCCCACCTGCATGGGAACGAGCTTCTTCCCCCCTTAATAACTAAGCATTAGTGAAATTTTTTTTTCCCTCCCCCACTGTTGTTGATAGGTGGTGCCGGGGGGAATGGAAAAGGACGTAGGAGAAGATGGAACTATCAGTAAGATGGCGTGGAGGGGAGGAAGACCTTTGATGATGAGAGAGGAGGAAGTTGACGACATGGTAGGGGGAGGAAGAAAACGACATAGAGGAGATGAAAACAATGCTAAGGATGAAGCAAAAGAAGATTTTGAGGAGGGAGGCCAAAGGCTTACCACCTCCGGTCTAGAGCAGAGCCGCCATGTAGCCAACAGGTGGTGGGTGGGAAAAACCATGCCACCACTCCAATTTGTGCTCCAATAACACCCCCCTTACCGCCTATAAACCCCCCTCCTTAATTGAAGACAACAGACCGCCTTACTTGCGCCAGGAAAAAGAAAGGGGAGGGAGAGAGTGATAGAGAGGGAAAGAGACAAAGGGAGAGAGGGCGTTACAAAGAGGGAGTGAGCGGGAAAGAGAGAGAGAGAGAGAGAGAGAGAAAGAGGAAGAGAAAGAAGAGAGGTGAGAAGAGAGAGAAGAAGAAGAAGAAGAAGAAGAGGGAGAGAGAGAGAAAGAAGAAGAAGAGGGAAGGCGAGAGAGAGAGAGAGAGAGAGGGAGGGAGAGAGACTCTTTCTCTTTCCCTCCTTAGAGGATGGCCACATGTGCCTACTCCCCTTTTCTAGGAAATTATCCCCCCCACCGTAGTTTGTTTCTCTTCCCAAATTCCACCTACTAATCAAGAAAAAAAGGATGGAAGGCTTGTGTGATTCAGGTCCAGGGAAGATGAAGATGGGGAACGGCCCCCAAGTGGAAGATGTCACATGCGAATGGTAATCCCGCAAAAAAGGCGTTAAGGGAGGACATCAGTGGCCATCCAACAACGGTACCAGTTGTAAGAAATGTATTTCTAAATAAATAGATGCTTGTTTTGATTCCCACATGAAGTACATTAGATACCGCAGGAGAATTAGGTCATGCAAAGGGATAGGTTTCATCTCATACATTCCATAGATAAAGTTGCAAAGTGCAGTAATCAAGGGGATTTAATTGTATCTAAATGCTATGTGACAAACTCACACATAGCATAATAGCATTCCAAGGTATTTTACCACACTAAAAGTACGTTGACCTTGCAGCTTGACAAATTGCATGGTAAGTAACCTAACCTAGAGAAATTTCAATCTCAAAACTCTAGTGCATAGCTAACACAAACAACGATCATAAGGATTAGATCTGAGACACCTTGAGATCCGTCCCATAACGACTATGTTAATAATCCTATTCGGGGCTAGGCTAGATACAACAACCTTAGGGCAAGCGAAGAGCGCAAGGACTAGGAAACCCTAGGTCAAAGGAAAGACCGATGCTTTTGTACTTGTTGGGAAAAAGGCCGGGTTGTCGATCGAAGTAAGTGCTCAATAGAATTTACATTCTTCATTGTTGTATGAGATCTTGGCATGTGTCTTAGGCGACATGTTAAGTAAATTTTGCATGGAACTGCTTAGATCCCAAGGGGGAGAGTGAGTATGCAATGGAAGGATTATCATGACTATTCTTGCAATGTTGGAAAGGAATACCATTGTTTGTTGGTTGATGAAATAACGTCCTAAATGCTCTTGCATTAAATTCACTGTTGGGATGTGATTGGATGATTATTCCAAGTGCTTTTGTTTGATGGTAAATGCATGGCAGGGGTTAGGATGACAAGTTGCCATGGAAAAATAAAGGAATGTTTTCTTGGAAGATGATATTAGGCTGATTGCCTAGATTGTGCTTGATTCTTAATTGGATTAATTAAGGAAAGATATTTTGTACGGGTGGATTATCTGCAAGGTCAGGTCACGTTCAAACCCGAGAGGGCACTGCTCCATTCACGGGTTGAAGGTCACAAGTGGTGAAAAGGCCAACCACGGAAGTTGTGGCTCACTCCTAGGTTTCGTGGGCTAATGGAGCTTTGGACAACCCTTGCCTAGTCTCGAATGGAATGGTAGACTACTGTGAGCCCAATGACTAGGACGTTGGAAGATCCTACTCTAGATAATGGATGGAAATTGTGGTGCCATGTGATTTGGACCGGTTATTTCGATAGAAGGGATATATAATTTCTTCTATATGGGCAGGACACAAAGATTAACTTGAATATAAGTTAAGAAACTTGTTTGTCAAAAGGACTGCTTACTCTATTTTCATGTGTGTGCTATAAATTACGTGAAAAAACCATGTTCCCTAAGGGCTTAATTAAGGAAGTTGATTTTAAATATCATACATAAATGTGATAGGACCTATTTAGATGACTAAAGAATGCCTATTGAGGGAAGCAGGTGGGCAGAACCCTCGACAAGTCTGTCTTATGATAGGGTGGTCCCAGAGAACTAGGAGGCTTCTCACAAAGTTTTATTGTCGTTTGATCTTTAGGTATTGTTAAGTTAGAACCTGATTCATTTCATTTTAGGGGACCGGAATGGGACTATGCCCTACGCATAGAGAGGTTGAGTGGCACATCCCTCTCGTTTCCCATCCTCTTTGAACCAAGTACGGCATGGGTCTACTTCACATTGGGTATCTCTACATAAAGTAGGATGTCCAGGACCCACAATGCTAGAATGGTGTTAGGAAGCCTTAACCACTAGGAATCAAGATTTTAGGTCGATCCTAATGGGTTCGGCCGCAAATGTTCCATCGCAAGGTGGACTCAAAAAACCCTAGGTGACAAACCTCGAAACATTCCATGAGAGTTCCCCGCAACGACACTTAGATTCATTTCTCAATGGACTGCTAAAACGTGGCTGGACAGCTGATAGGCAGGCACATTACAAAAGGGGAGAAAATGGGTGGTAGGGTATAACCATGCCATCCTTCTAGCCAGATGTGCTAAGAAATATATCATTAACTCATATATAAGTTGAGCATATAATAGTTGTCCAAAACATGCATCATGAGATGCTAGTAGAAGAAAAGTATTTGTTGATTCAATTTCTAAATAAGTACAATATTGTCAAATAGTCACTCCATGTAGTGATGACTGACGGGGCATGCAACCACATAAATCCAAATGAACAAGAGCCAAACTTATAGTCTAGGGGGAAAGATATTAGAAATTGGTAAGCATTTCCAATTCTTTCAAAGACATGTGTCCAAGGCACCAATGCTAAAGAGATACATGTGGAACCACAACCACAGCGAAAACATGGTCAATTTACCTTAATAAAAGCTAAGAATACAAGATACTAGACTTAGTACCACATGCAATAATAGGATTTTTACGAGATATCTTCCATGAGAGATTACCAAAAGAGAAAAGATAACCTATATCATGCAAGGTGCCAGCTATTGGTGGCTAAGATAAGGCTCATTGTGAGAGGTGATACATGACAAACATCATGAAGAGTGAATATGCTTCTTAAACCAAAATACAAACACATGTCACCAATATTGATGATCTCTTATGCCACATCATTACCCAAACAAAGAGATCTAGTAATATTATGATAGGAGTAAAACCATTCTCTATGAGACGTCACATAAAAGGAAACCCCTAAATCTATTAGCCAACACTAGGTATATCCTTACAAAGAATTAATTAGTTGTGAAACATCCAAAGAAGAAGCTGCCAAGATAAGATCATTAGATATATCATTTGTACTACATTAATATCCTCAATTTTGATACTAAACTTACTAGGCACAATGTTATGATCATATTCTTGTCCTACACTTTATCATTTCCCTTTTCCTTGCACTTGTATTCATACATTCTATGGCATTGTTGCCAAATACAACATGCTTTCCTAGAATAATGACAAGTAAGACTAGACTTATCATCTACCACCATCAAGCACACCAACAAGTTGAAGAGCTAGTGGAGATGATGACAAAATCAAGAAGATAAAGAGCTTGACCTTCCCTCAGTCCCTTGCTCAACACACCTCTCACTCTCTCCCTCTCAATCACTCTCAACACAATGGTAGCAAGATGATAGAATGGAAAACTTGAGTAGTCACACTGATAGAGCTTCCATAGCATGGATGTGCCAAAAGGGTGAATACAATTAAGACTTTCCACCCTTATATAGACCAAGAATAAGGGTTAGGGTTTGTGTTTTTCTTTTAGGGTTTGTGTCCATTTTGTGTTTAGGGTTTCCACAATTGTGAATTCGGGTTTGCAACCTCTCTTGGGCATCCTACCCACTTGGCTCTAGGCTGGTCAATCCTTGAAGCATGCTTCAACCTTAGCCTAAATAGACCAATCCTATGCTAATCTAATCACAAATCCATGTGCGCAACCCATGCAACACTTGCGGGTGCAATAAAAACAACTATGAGAGATCAACACAATTTGCACAGGAGTGGCCAGGGCTCTCACAAAATAATACATCCATGATAATATGATGATGTCCATGAGTAAAAAATAATACACAAGTGCCCAAAATAATATTGTTAGCATTATTTTCCCTCTAGAGTAGTGCCCATCCCATGGCACTCACGTCATAGGTAGCATGTTGTAGCTTGCACCAAAAACACAAAATGCTAGGAATAATCGTGATCAAGTGGTAGTCTTGATGGTGAAGGAAGGGATATTGCATGGTGTCATTGAAGATACACTTGACTAAATGGTCATTGAAGATGAATGGGAGATTACAGAGGATGGGTGATGTAGTGTTGATGTATCAATGATGATGTTTGATCCTCCACAAACTTTTATACTTGTAAAGTAAGACCTCACATGTAATCACTTCCTAGAGGGGAAAGTTCTAGTCTTTTTTTGTGGTGCAAAGGACATGTGAAGATGTTGGTTTGGGAGATGTATCAAACTCTAGGCCCTAGCCTGAAGTGTTTTTCCACACTTGAGGACCCAAACTCATGCGTAGTTTATGGTGCAAATATTGATAATGAGTGTGTGCGCATACATGGTCTAATGCATAGTTAGAAGATTGCTTCAAAGGTGCTTCTAATGATGTTGGCAGATGAAGCAAGGGATCTTAAGCTGATGAAGAGGATGGGAAGAATTGTCGTTTCTAAGGTAAAAGGGATTGTTGATGAGGAGTATGGAAAAACACCAATGAGAGAGGGATAGGAGCTAGAGAGTGCAATGCAATATACTCTTGAAGCACATGGTTCTCCATTGGACCAACCACTCATGGTAGCTGATGCAATTGTGATATCTAGATTGAAGAACCTTTTCCACCTTCTGTTGGAGTTGAGTTGTAGGTACTATGATGAGATGGAAAAAGTGTACGTGACGCAAGGAGAGAGGTCTAACCAAGGTGAGCCAAGGCTCCCTAGGTATGTCATGACCTTGATGTGCCCCAAGTAAATGTGCATGGAAGTGGAAAAAGGGCTAGGGGTTTAGAGACAGAGCCAACTGAGAAAGCCACTGGAAGAATCCAACTTGAGGACAACTAAGTGAGGTGTAGTGCATATGAGCACATATTTCTTTTTCTCTATTTTCTTCTTTCTCTATTTTTTCTATTTTTTCCTCTTTTTTTTTGGCAAGTCAAGTAACAAAGGTGATATACAATAAGGAATACTACCTTACAAGGAGAAATGGAAGTATGAGATCAAAAGGTTGAGTGAAAATAATAAAACTTGCTGTAGATCAGAAGGCTGAGTCCAAATAATAAAACTTGGTGCACAAGATGATTGGTGCATTGCAGTGTCTACAATGAAGATTTGAACTTTGAGCCTCATTGAAGCACATTGCCCCATTTTTTATGAAATTGTTGTTGAAGAAGAACCGAAACTTGTTGAAGAAGACTTGTATGCTCTTTGATGAAGCAACTTGCAACTATTCCTAAGGAAGTAGATGGCCACTAGATGTTGTAGCCAAGGTATGTTCTCATTGAAGAAAGAAGAACCTCATAGGACCATGCAACAGATTCAAGGGAAAAAGATAGAAAGAATTATAATCAAAAGTTTCTCCTTTGAATTTCATCATCACACAAGGAGTGAAAGGGTTTGAGCTTATACCTCTAGGAAAAACTAGAATCCAAGTGTAGGTGATGGAAATATTTTGGCATTGACAAATGGAGGTTAAGTAACATCCATGAGTACTTCCAATGAGAGGAAGTATGATTCAGAATGCCACCATGTTGCCAAATCCTTCCAATTTGACCATGCCTATGGTCACAGCAGATCACTCTACCAAATGTCTAAAGCCAAATGACAAATTTTAATATTGTTCCAAAGAATTAGCAGTCAATTCCAAATCAAGTGGTTAGGCCAATGGAATGATAGGTAGACAATCACGGCTATGAGTCAAGTGCCTCGAATGTCCTTAGTAAAATTAAGGATATGATGAAGCACCATACTGACATCATCACCAAATAATATAGGAAAATAGTTACTGATGTCAATTTCTTGAAGTAGTAGAATTTGATAAGGACTTGATGCTATAAAGAGGGTGCCCCCTCAAGGTTCACATGTAAGTGGTATGGTGGCAAAAATTTGCCTACAAATTGCCCAAATATTAAATGTAACATATGCAAAAAGTCTCGCCACTTAGCCAGTACATGTTGGAGAGTAAGATTAGCTCTCTCCAGTAAAAGGAAGTAAACAACAAGGTCTAGTCAACCATTGAGTGCAAGGGAATAATCTACAATACGATGAGGGACCAAAATAATTATTGTGAAGAGGGAAGGCTATCGTAAAGGAGCTACCTAGTGGCATTGGAGCTAGCCTTATTGAAGTTGTACATGTCAATGGCATCAAAGCTTCCAATTTACAGGTCAGTATAAGAGGTCAAAAGGGTAAAGATGGTGACAAAGACAAGGTAAAACCTGTCTAGGTCATTAATCGTGACATGGAAGGTTGATCTCTAAAAGCTATTAATACCAAAGCTAACCCTAAAAAAGATAAGGAATTTTCAAAGAAGAAGGCAAAGCCCAAGAAGGAAGCACCAAGGCATGCTCAAAGACCAAATGAGAGAACGATTTGGCTGGAAAAGAGAGCTATTGCTAACTATCATGAATTCAATCTAGCAAATTCTCTTTGCGAGGTTAAGCCAGATGTAAATCTTGTGCAGTTAATCAATTTATCCCTAGGAGTTTGTAAAGAGTTTAAGAATATTTTTTGCATTAGGTATATTGTGGAGCCCTTGGGCATAGCTCGGGTAGGAGATGATCAGTTTGCTGAGCATGCTGAAAAGCATTGTGCAAGGGTAGAAACGTATGTTGATGGCATATTAGTGGAACATGGTATTGTAGATACGTGATCCTTTGCCACGATTATGAGTTTGGAATTGATGGAGAGGCTAGGGTTGGAAATCCAAAAGGATATCTCCACCATTCTCCAAATGACTGATGAAAGCTTAAGACAACCTAAAGGTTGCATCACTAAAGTCTACATGACTATCATTAATGTGGAATGCATTTTGGACTTTAGGATTATTAGGTTTGCAAGGTGGACGAGCTACCAAGTATTGCTAAGTAGACCATGGATCTTACAAGTGGACTGTTAGGTTGACATACCCATTGGTTGGTTGATCTTTGGTAGAGATGCTAGATGTGTAGTAGTAGATGCCTCAAAGTTGGATACATTATATGATCCATCTACTAGTGAGACGTCATCAAGTAACAAATCCAAAGAGGGGTCCACTACAGAGGATTATCTATTAGGTAACTTTTAATGAACCGATGGAGGCTCAAGAAAGGATAAGGGACGTGGATGTAATTGAGTTGGACCTTGGGATGCCTTTCAACTAAGGGACGGACTATTCTAGGAATTGACAAATTGCTGGAACAGAGAGTGGTGTTAAGTAGTCATTTATAGAAATAAAAAGAATAATTAAATTTGGCATTATGTAGAGATGAGAGAACTTAATAAGCAAACAATTAAGGATTACTATCCATTACCATTCATTGATGAGATTTAAGATCAATTAGTATGTCGAAAAATCTATTCATTTATGGATTGCTTTGTTGGATACAACCAAATGGCTATTGTGCAAAGGAAAATAAGTAAAACACGACATTCATCACTCTCTTTAGTACCTTTTTGTATCATGTGATGGCCTTTGGGTTATGCAATGTTCCCGATTCTTGGCAATGAAAGTCGAGAAGACTTTTTGTGACATCTCCCTAGAGGAGTTAAAAGTTTTCATCGATGATCTAGAGGCATCTACCATAAGGGATAGATAGTTGATCATTTTAAGCAAATGTTTTAAGTGTTGCAAATAGTTTTGCATTGCTCCTATTAATCAATGAAACTGCATCTTTGGGATGACCTATGGGTTGTTACTAGGCCATGTGGTTAGTTTGGCTGGTATTGTGATTGACCTTGAAAAGATAAAGGTTATAGTCACTATGAGCCCATCAGATACTCCAAAAGAGATACATATCTTTTTATCACATCAATGGGATATTATTGGATATTGATCAATGCATTAGCAAAACAATGTTGCCATTAATGAATCTATTATGTTTTAATTGTTTATTTGATTGGAAAAAAGCATGTCAAGTGTCATTTGAGGATGTGAAGCAGGAAGTAGCAGAGACATCAATCCTAAAAGCACCCAAAAGAGGTGAGTTCTTCTATATATTTTGAACAATAATAATGCATAGTATTAGCTTATGTTTAGCCTAAATTTTGGAAGAGAAATTGTATCATCCAATTTCCTTTGTTAGTCGTAAATTATGAATATCTAAAATTAATTATACTTATCTGGAGAAATTGCATCTTGGAATGGTTTTTACGACAAAGATATTCAGCAGTATATTCTCTATGAGAATATGGTATTTTTTATGAAGGCAGAAGAACTTAGACTATTGATGAACAAGTTGTAGTTGCTTGACTATCTAGCAAAGTGGTTAATCATTTTGCGAGAGTTTGATTATGAGATTAAGAGTAAGCCAGCAAAGCTATAGGGCATTATGGAATGCCTTGTGGATTTGAGGAAGCCAAATGAAATTTTGACTAAACGAAGTGACATGAAAGGTTTATTTAATATTGATACTGGTGCACAAATCGGTCGTCGTATGTGCGCATAGTGAGTGTCAGAAGGTTCCCAAGAACAAAAAAACTCTACTTGTTACACAAAAAACAATTAAGAAAGCTTGCACGACATGAACAAGAGACCAATTGGGTGCAATCTCCCCCCATGCCTTGTGTGAGCGCTCCACAAAGCATGTATTTAATATATTATTCACCTTCAAGCTCAAATAATAGCCCAAATTACAAAATAGCACGCTTTAGCTTTTGAGTTTGCTTTTGTGCCAATAAATAATTAAAGCTAATGTGCACCTAAGAAGTTAGGCAGTACCCAAATACAATGTTCAATACAAGTATTTAAATCGTGCGTCCATGCGCATACAAAAAAAATAAATAAATATCAAGCGCTTTGATAAATAAGTGCGATAAAATATAGGTGCCCTGTCTAAGATACATGCCCATTAAAAATCGATGATAACTTGAATACACGCTATCCTCCAACGCTTCCCAATGCCACCTCTGCTGGCTCTACACATCAACTGAAGCATTCACAATTGTTAGAAAAATAATACAATTAAATCAACAAAAGTGAATACCTAGCAGTCTTCAGCTACAAAAATAAATTGGTTAGAAATCAATCCTAATCTTAATTTATTACGAGTGCGCACTCTAAACTCATAAATGTTTTTTAATTTAAATATGTATTTTGCAGAATCACCCGCTATGGAATCACCCATGTACACATAAAATTAACAAAACAGCTGAAAAGAATAGGCGTCCCCATCGACTTCTCGCACAAAGAATCCACTTTGTGTATGAGCCTCGGTAATAATAATAATAAAATTTTACGAAATCCACCACAAAACCTCACAAAATCCACCATGGAATATGCCTCCTGGCATCATCGCATACGGCAACTGATCTGTGCACCAGTGGTATTAGAGCGAAGCTGAGATCGAGAGCTTCCAATCGCTTACCATCTCGTGCAAAGGTGGAGCTTGTGGAATGATCGAGCTTTAGGATCAGTTTCATCGCGAATGGTCGATACCAGCGTGTTCGTGGCAGTCAAGAACCCCCTTCTACACCCTCTGATCATGAAAGACCAGTCTTTGTAGTAGGTGAAGGACCGGCGGCCAAGCTCCTTTAACAAGTCGTGAATACACAGATAAGCAAACTTTTCTCCATAGCAAAAAGCTTTCAAAGCTTTAATGCAAAGCTTATTAAGATTAATAATAAGCCTATTTAAAAGCTTCTTCAATCGAAATTTTTTGCCTGTGGTGTCAGTATAAACTGACGGCCGCCGATTCTGCCACCAACATACTCACGTCCATGAAAATCAAATTGAGTTCCTTAAGCTTTAAATTCTAAGCTTTCCAAGTTCTGCAAGTCACCAAAGTTACAAAGGTCACCTCCAACTATTACCATAGCGGCAGTTCACACGCAGAAGCACACGAACCAGTCTATTACTCTCTGGAAGTCCCTATTCACACTTGCAAACTTACTGAACTAGTTTCAGCAAACGCAGGAGTTCATACGTAGATTATACGCAATTTCTACGCAACACTATTCCCTTGGAAGATGGTTATGACAACGAATACCGCAATTATAAAGGAGAAAGACTACAAAAGCCAAACAAAATGTACAAGCCTTGTATACCCGCCTTTGAGCTACGCTCATCCCGCTAATAAGATTTTGAGAGTGTGAGGTCTTTTGAAATTTTGCAGGATGACTAATCAAAACATGGACGATTTTATGGCTGAAGGAGATCTACTCGAACCAACGATGGAGCAAAAGTTGGATTTGATTATGATGCAGCTTGAAGAAGAACAAAGATCCCGACAAGCTTTGCAAGTTCAATTGGCCAATCTGCAACGATCTACCATCGAGCAAGATGGATCGCAACTCAAAGATCTTATACGACGTACCATCGATGCAACACTTGAAGCCCAATCCATTCGCAAAGAAACAAAGATAAGTAAAAGAAACTTAAAATTGCGTACTTTCAATGGATCACACGATGGAAAGACTGTACTTGCTTTTATCAGTCAATTGATGATTACTTCCATGAAAAAATATATGTTGAGAAAGACAAAATTAAATATGTCACTAACCATTTAGTTGACCGAGCATCCTTATAGTGGACTGTAGTCCGCAAGAGCGTTGATTGTCCCACTACATGGAAGTCTTTCCAAAAGAATTTTTTGCAGAATTTCCTTCCTCCTCAATTCCATGAAAAAGCCATTAAGCAATGGGATCTTCTACAACAAAGGGATCGTGAACCTATTTCTCAATACACTGAATGTTTCTCGAATGCCCTACTACAACTACGCATGCTTGAAGATGTACCTGAAGCAACTCATAAACACAAGTTTATGTCTGGCCTACTTGGACATTTCTATGCGGAAGTCAATATGTTCAAGCCAACAACACTTGAAGATGCAATTTCCTTGGCTCATGACACAGAAGACAAGATTCGAGGACGAGACACGCGACCACAACAATTTCCAACTAATGGTAACTTTGGTTCCAAACAATTCAATTCAAATTTTTGAAGATTCAATCAAAGTCATTTCTTCCATCTTCATTCCATAAATCTTGGACACGACCACCTTCCTTGCCCCATTAAACATCAATCCAAACCCTAAGCCATCCTCACAGTCAGATATCAACATTCCTAAGCTTCCTACTATTACCAATAATGTATCCAAAGCAAAACCCACAGTTTGTTACAAATGCCATCAACCTGGACATCTAGTAGCCAATTGTCAAACCAAAAAGCCACCTGTCCATATCAATTATCTGGGCGCAATAGAAGAAGAAGAACGTGAGGAAATGCCGGACTTTGCGGAAGATGATGACGATATTGGTACTACTTCGGATACTTTGCCAGGTATGCCAACTCCCCATTCTTTGTTAACAATGAAATGTTTTGTGCATGGTAAAGAAAAGACTATTTTACATGATGATGGGAGCACATATGACTTTATTTCTGCAAAGTTAGTCAAAGAATTGAATTTACAAACTGTTTCTACAAATTATCGCATCAAGGCTGCATTCCTAGGTACGAGATATAATGGAACACAAGAGGTACGAGATATAATGGAACACAAGACCTTCAGGACGCACTCATTCGAGCGACACCTATAATTCAGGAGATACAATCTAGACCAAGGGGTAACAAAACTTGGTCTTATAATGACCCGAACAGAGGAGCATTCAGACCTCAAATGAAGAGAGTTCAAGGTCATAATCAGGGACAAAGAAAGAAAGCAAGGACTAATAACGTCAACAACTTTGTTCCTACTCAAAGCAATGGCCAAAACTTCCATTGTTTCCACTGCAAGGAACTCGGTCACTTCAAGAGGCAATGTCCCAAGTTTGGTGGAGGACATCGCCAAGCATCTTTCCAAGAAATGGGCCGTGATCAAGGAGCCGCTACCCGATGCAGAGGAAAAACTGCCTGCATTGCCAATATGCAAATGTGTGAAGAAGAAGAAGAAGAAGATCCGACCATGGAAGCAGAGTTTGAAAGGGCGACAGTCCATGCCGCTCTATACAAGAAAGACCCGAATCGCCAATTCTCGGTGATTCAGACACCATCGGACTATCAAGGTAAAAGTTTCAAGACCTTAATTGATTGTGGAAGTACACATTCCTTTATCTCACCAGCTTGTGCAAAAAGATTAGAAATAGCCATAGTAGAAGCACCTACCTTGCTAAAGGAATACGCGGACGTATTCCCTGAAGAGCTGACAGAACTCTCACCTCAAAGAGAAGTGGATCATGAGATCAAGTTAGTACCAGGAGCTGCGTCAATTGCAAAGAGACCTTATATAATGTCCATACCAGAAGAAATTAAGCTGAAGGAACAACTCAAGCAACTGCTAGATCAGGGCTACATCCGGCCTAGCAGTTCACTATGGGGAGCTCCAGTACTATTCTAGAAAAAGAAAGATGGGACACTTCGACTATGTGTTGATTACCGAGGGTTGAATCAATCAACAGTCAAGAACAAGTACCCTATCCCTAGAATAGATGAGCTTCTTGATCGTCTTCAGGGTGCAAAGATCTTCTCCAAGATTGATCTCAGGTCAGGTTACTATCAGATAAGGATCAAGGAAGAAGATATCCCCAAGACTGCCTTCAATACAAGATATGGGCACTTTGAGTTTCTAGTTATGTCATTCGGACTTACGAATGCACCTGCCACCTTCAACACGTTAATGCAGGATATCTTTAGGCCATATCTTGATGATTTCGTGCTTGTCTTCTTCGACGATACTTTAGTCTATTCTAAACATGAAGAAGATCATGAACCCCAACTTTGGATTGTCCTTGAGACAATGAGGTCACATAAGCTGTATGCTAAGATGAAGAAGTGTGCATTCTTCAAACGTTAGATTGAATATTTGGGATGCATAGTATCAGCGGAAGGAATCTTAGTGGACCCAGCCAAGGTCAGAGATGTGCTTGAATGGCCAATACCAACATCTTTCAAAGAAATACGCAGCTTTCTAGGATTGACAGGATGGTATAGGGTCTTCATAAAAAACTATGCTTTGATTGTAGCACCCCTGATGGACTTATTGAAGAAGCAAACTTCCATTTCATAGTCAACTCCCGAACAAAATAGCTTCGATAGATTAAGCAAAGTTTGGTATCAACACCTATTCTAAAACTTCCAGACCTCAATACAGAGTTTGAGGTAGTAACTGGTGCTAGCATACTTGCCTTGGGGTGTGTACTCATGCAAGAAGGTCATCCTGTAGCATACTCTTCAAGTAAATTGAAGAGTCATGAGAAGAATTATGCTACACATGATCTGGAATTGCTACCTGTCACCCATGCTCTAAAGCTTTGGAGACACTACCTGTTGGGTAACAAGTTTACACTAGTAACTGACCATAAGAGTCTCAAATGGATCTTTACCCAGAATGAGCTCAACATGAGGCAACATCGATGGACTGAAGTGTTGGAGGAATATGACTTTGAAATCAAGTACCGACCAGGAAAAGAGAATGTAGTTGTCGATACACTTAGTCGCAAGGCGTTCCTTAGTTCCCTAATCTTGCAGAATCCATCAACAGCCAGATCTCTAGCTACAAAAGTATCTATGCCAAACAACCCAATACTTGAGTTAGCTAGAGAGGATGCATGCCATGATCCGGCCTACCAAAAAATGCTAAGGGAGATCTCTATCAAAGATCAGAACCAAAAGCTGCACGCAAATCTCTATTAATAGTGGACTTGTTTACTATAGAACAAGGCTGTGTATACCAGCGAGTCAGTCACTTAGACAGAAGATATTGTGGGAAGCTCATGATTCCCCTTTCTCAGGACATCCTGGCTATGCCAAAACTCTTAATGCAGTTAGGAAGAGCTACCATTGGGAGAGGCTTAAAGGTGACGTTCTCAAATATGTCACCGAGTGTTTCTCTTGTCAACGTATCAAAGCCGAACATGTCAAGATGCTAGGGAAACTGCAACCGCTTAACATTCCCCAAATGAAATGGGAATTCATCAGTATGGACTTTGTTTTAGGCCTACCCCAAGTCCAGGGAGGATACAACTCCATCATGGTTGTGGTTGACATGCTTACTAAGGTTGCACACCTTATTCCAATAATAAAGACAAATTGTAAAGCCTCAGACATTGCAAGATTGTTTATCAGGGAGATATTCAAGCTACATGGTTTACCTAGAATAATCATTAGTGATCATGATTCTCTCTTCACCTCACACTTCTGGAGAGCTATCTTTGAAGCATTGGGACTCAAATCGGTTTTAGCACTGCTTACCATCCCCAAACGGATGGCCAAACAGAGCAGGTAAATCAAGTCATCGAGGATATGCTAAGGGCATACTGCTCTCGAGAGCCAATAAGACAGGACATCCAAGTAAAGTCAATACTTGCCCACATTCACCGAATGTAGGGACAGTGAAACATATTTGGAAAGTGAACTAGGGTTTTTCCCTAAGAATCTTTCGAGATGGAACATGGAACTCTAGGACAGACGACGTCAGCCTAATGTAATCAGGAACAGATTGTTTTGTAACTCCATTCAATGCGACACTTGTGCAACAAGTGTGGAGTCATATGATCTTGTGATTGGATCACAATGGAATGGTCAAATTCTCGCAACAAGGTTGGCATGTCCTTACATAAGTTATGTTGCAAGAGGTTGAATAATCATCCTAATTTAGTATATTTCTTGAGTAAAGAAGATTGATTGGAAATTAAAGACCAACCGATAAACTGAAATAACCAATGAACTTAAGGTTTGACCAAGTCGGGTTAATAGGGTACGCCCTGACCCAGGATATAGGGGATCTTGCCAAGCTGCAAGTCATCCCAGATCGAGTGCTGGATGCATTCGAAAGGAAGGATTCATTCCTTAGCAGTTTGCCAACAAAAACTATCAATGGGAATGTTTGTGATGGCTATAGATTCGAGAGCACTGTTTGGCTTTGTTTGATCAATGAATTAAAAGATAAATGGATATCTATACTTCAGGTTGAAGGCCTGAAGGGAGAGGCAGCTTTAGTTACCCCCAACTGCGTGCCTGACCCTAACCAAGGGGGTTGTTAACCGCGCCGGGAAAGTGGACCGAACCCGCCCGAGAGGTCTCTCCGTTGAGCACTACTTGGAGCAGGAGGACGCTTGGGTGCTAGGGGGGTCTCTGGCCGTAAATCCCTCGCCTTTCGGGCCCTGCACAAGAGGCTAACGTGACTCGGGATTGGATCTCAAGGCCCGCATACTAGTCTATGGACGGAAACTTGGATTAGTGATCCTTGTGGATTGCTTGATAGCCTTTGGGCGGATTGTGGATAAGCCTACAGGCTGGACTCTCTGTATTTCAAAGATAAATATGATAACTTGTTAATAAGAAACTTGTTTGATATTGTTTTTCTATGTCAAGTGATAAGATTACATAAAGGAACCAGTGCCTAACGGGTTAATTAAAGAAGCTAGTTGTTACATGTCCAACTAATGTGTTAGGTAATTAAATAACTAAAAAAACCCAAGGAAAGAGCGGAGGATGGGCCATAGGTCCGCCGTCCTACGGATGGGTGGTCTCGGTTGGCCGGGAACTTTTCTCAAATCACGATGGATAGCGTGAAGATCGTCAAAGAACACGAACAACAAACGTGTTGACCTAGAGTTATGATTGAACCCGATTTACATCGTTTTAGGGGAACGGAATGGGACTATGTCTTATGGCAGAGAGGTTGAGCTTTGCATCCCTCTAGTTTCCCATTCTCCTTGAACCAAGTATAGTGTGAATCCGCTTCGGACCTCACCGCGTTTTTGTGTAAAGTAGTTCTCTTCGGTCCGACGCTAGTTTCTATTAGGAAATGACCAATAAAGAAAACCCTAATTCAGGTCGATCCTAAGTGGGAAAGGTCGGAATACTTCCGCTACATGGCAAACGTGGAAAGCCCTAGATCGCAAACCCCGTAACATTCCATGGGAGTGCCGGGCGGAGCTTTCTAGACATCTTTTTCAATGGACTGCTAAGATGTGTCCTGAAGATACAAGTGGACACATTACAGATGTGTAGGGAGAGTAGAGGTGGCATTGGGAAGTGTTGGAGGATAGCGTGTATTCAAGTTATCGTCAAATTTTTATGGATTCGTATCTTAGTCATGGCGCCTATATTTTGTCACGCTTACTTATCAAAGTGCTTGATATTTATTTATTATTTTTGTATGCGCATGGGTGCACGATCTAAATACTTGTATTGGACATTGTATTTGGGTACTGCCTAACTTCTTGGGTGCCCATTAGCTTTAATTCTTTATTGGCACAAAAGCAAACTCAAAAGCTAAAGCGTACTATTTTGTAATTTGGGCTATTATTTGAGCTTGAAGATGAATAATATATTAAATACATGCTTTGTGGAGCGCTCACACAAGGCATGGGGGGATATTGCACCCAATTGGTCTCTTGTTCATGTCGTGCAAGCTTTCTTCATTGGTTTTTGTGTAAAAAGTAGAGTTCTTTTGTTCTTGGGGACCTTCTGACCCTTACTACCCGTGCATACGGCAATCGATCTGTGCACCAGATATAACTTCCATCACTTCTTGTTATGCAACTATAATAAATTTTCAATCTACAAGAGAGGTTGGGGATGCTCAATCAAAGTTTGAGAAGAGAAAGATTAAGCAACAAGCACTATGCTTCTCGATTATAATAGGTGTCTTGTATCAGAAAGGTATCGACGAGATTTATTATCGATGTGTAGTACCTGATGAGATACCATTTATTCATGAGGAATTCCATGATTCAGCATATGGGGGACATTTTTCTGGAGGGCTTACTTCCCAAAAAGCTCTACGTCCTAGATATTGGTAGCCATTGATTCTCTAAGATGCTTTTAATTATGTTAAGCATTGTAATATCTGTCAAAGATACGATGCCAAGGAGAATCATAAGTAGCTATTGAATCCTATTTTAGTTACATTACCCTTCAAAAAATGGTATATTGATTTTGTTGGACCAAAACACCCTTCATTAACTACACAGAAGTGCTATATCATTGTAGTGATGAACTAGTTTTTGAACTAGTCTAAAGCTTGAACAATGATGAAGGATAATGCTAAGGAGATGGCTATTTTTATTATGGAGCAAATTGTTTGTCGTTTTGGTACACCTAAGGAGTTAGTGTTTGACCGAGGAACACACTTTCTAAATATGTTATAGTAATATTAATGGAAGCTTTGAAGATTATACACAATAAAACCACCCCATATATAATCTTCAAGCAAATGGTCATCGAGAGTACAAATAAAGATCTTGTAGGGATCTTATCCAAGTTAGTGTCTAAAAGTACGCAAGATTGGGATAACAAATTTTATGTGGCAATTTAGGCTTATAACACGACATTTAAGAGAGCTACATGCCACACCCAGTTTAAGTTGGTATATGGGGAAGAGTGTGTCTTTTAATTGGAAATAGAATTACCCATTGTGCGATTTGCTCTCAATCATTCATTGGGTGAGGTAGAAGCATTGTAGGAAACTTGCAGATCCTTGATGGATTTCAATTGTAGATTCTATTTTATCAAGAGGTAGGGAACAAGAGAATAAAAGTGCTTTACGACCTTTGGGCTAGAAAATATAAATTTGAGAAGGCTCAATTTTGGTGTTTTACTATGATGCTCATCAGGAGCTATTTCATGGTAAACTAGAATCCAAATGGGATGGGCCATATAAAATTGTTCGTATAGGAAAGAATGGCTCTACAATCCTTTTAGCAAACTTGTAGGGGTAGAGTTTCAAATTAAGGTAAACTTTAATAAATTGAATACTCACTACCTTTAAGGGTTGACATTAGGCTTGGTGCCTATGTAGGTCCTTCAGGATTTAGCTTTAACTTGTAGTAGGTACTAAGACAATCAAATGGGAAGACTCATTCCTTATCTTGACCATCTGTATTCCGAGCAGCATTACCACCAACATTGAGTGATATGGTGGAGTAAAGATTATCATGTTATTGAGTGGCAAGATAGATATTTCATGTGGGATATTAAGGTTTACTTGCCATCATTTTCAAAGAATTCTTACAAGTTTCCCTATCGAGTTGAGCACAAGGAAGGAGGGGTTGTATCTGTTATACATCCTCTCTCTTGGCTAGACTTTGATTATCATAAGTACAAGTGAGCTAATTAGTATGGCATGGCCTATCAATGAAAATTGGGTCTCTACTTTTTATTTTGACGGCGGAGCTTCTAGAGGGCCCACTGAGCATGCAAGTGTTGATGTGGTCATTAAAATCCCCAGCGTATAGTAGTTATAACAATGGGAGAATATCTTAGCATCGCTTTTATGAATAACACAGTAGAATACAAGTCTTTAAACATGGGAGTGAATGTAGCTTGGTATGGTGGTATCCATCGGTTATTGGTAAAAGGTGATTCACAGCTAATGATCAATCAATTAAATGGGACCTATAGTGTGAGAGATTCTATTCTGTAGATATACCAGAGTGTAGCCTTGAATATGATGCATGTGTTTGAGGAAGTGACTTGTGATCTTATTCCACGATAACAGTGGAATTGCTTTGTAGATTCCATGGCCAATTTAGATTTTGTTGAGGATATTTTTTCAATTGCGATCATGGAGCCCTCTTACAATTGCCTCCTAATATCAATTTAGGGCTACTTGGGGATTTCTTGCTGACACATCCTATTTTGGTTGCCACTAGTTAGTGTGAATTAGAGTCAAGTGGCAATTGATCACATTTCTATTTGGTCATGGATGCATAGGATCATTCATCATTATAGTTGTCAAACACCCCTTGCTATTTATACAAGGGGTTAGCCAATAACTTGTAATTGCACTTAGTGTAGTGTTGAAGAAGCCCTCAACCTTCATCAGTTTTATTCTTTAGTAGAGTTATGATGGGACCAAGGATTTGTTTTAGAAATAGGTTGTTGAATGGTCATTTCATGAATTATTTTGTAGGCCAAGAGGGCTAGTAATTCTACAGTGAAGTGTTTTATTTTGTTAGGCCAAGAGGGCCATGTGCCTGCCTAGTGCGGGTGCGGTTAATGGCTTTTTTAAAGTTTTATGCTATAGAAATTTAGCAGAACCTAGGGGAGCGTCTTAGTGGACGGAATATTATTGTGGCCAAGTCGAGGTGAAATTTTTTCTTTACAAGTACTTTCTCTCTATGCTATAGGTATTTAGGTACTTGTGAGGGATTTTTCCTCTACTGGGGATTGGAAATCAAGGCATGAAGTCCTAGAGTTAGGTTAGGTGTGTTTGAGGGAGATCTAAGTAGTTGTCCAAAGACATTGTCAAGCATTTTAAGAATTGTTTTGAAAGATGGTTCCAGTGATCGTGTTCTGCCAACCTACTAGGTAGCTGTTTCTAGGAGCTTCTATTAGTAGTGAGGTAGTTAGAGAAGCCTACCAAAGTTTTAAAAAAGAGAAAATTTTAAATATCCTTGGAACAAAAAATACAGAGGTTTGTAAAAAGGGGTTCTAACCCTTGAAATAGAAAAGGAAAAGAATTAAAAAAATCTTAAGAGTAGTTGATCATTGCCTTGAGACAGCTTGGTCGGTTCATGGGGACAAGTCAAAGGCCAATGCCTTGTCTTCCTAGGCATGGCATCTAGTTGGAAAAAACACTAAGAAAGGTTGGAGCAAAAACAAAAGTGAGCGCAAGAAAATATTTAAACCTTGCAAGGGCTTGGTAGGTCCTCAAGTACCAAGTTAGGATGTGAGGCTGATGCCCTATTCTCCTTGAGTGACTACACTCAACTCCCTCCTTTTTACATACATGAGTATACAAATTAGAAAGAATCATATCATAAACTGAAAATACATGTTGACCATGCTATAGGAGTCCTCGCTTACTAGTAGGAGTTCCTAGTCCATAGTTGTCATAAGTTGGATAGATGGTTCAAGCCATCATCTAGGATGACTTCTTTGATGGTTATTTTTAGCTAGTCTATGTTGGAGTAGTTGGTTAGAGACTTGCTCTAGAGCTTTGTCACATTATGCTGGACCTCTCCCTTGTGGGTTTCATGCCTTGATATTGTTAGGGGGTCGGGTGAGAGTTGTTCTTGTGCTTTGTTGTGAATTCTGTTCTGTGGTAGCTTGAAGCTTTTTATTGTTGTTGATTATGCAGATCAATTCAAGGGATTCGGCGAGATACGGAACTTGAAATTGCTGCTGGTTACTCACAGTTTACAGTTTTGAGACTGCATGTATGTACCCTTGCAGTGAGGTTACAGAAGCTTAAGCTGAAGCAAACACATAGTTTATGTATTGATAGTTATACCTACAGTTGAGACCACTTGTTTGTGGGTTGTTTTGGGGTGTCAGTGGGCTGAAATACCCTATTTTTTTCTGCAATTTAGTGCAGAAAACTGTCATAAACTGTTACGGACTGAACTTGGTCAATCATACTTGATAGACAGTCTATTACATCATGGCTAATGCACATGGGACTGACAATATCACTCAGATAGTTGGAGAGAAGTTGGACAACAAGAACTTTGCATTATGGAAATTTAGGATGAAAAACTTTTTGCAGAGGTTACTGGGATCTATGTATAGGAGATGAGGATGCTCCTGAGTTGCCTGCACAGAATCCAACTAATGAACAAAAAAGAGCTTACAGGCTATGGAATGAAAGAGCATGCAAGGTGCTGCATTGGTTTTCTCTATGTATATCTGATGCTATGGTAATTCAAATCACTGGATGTGAGACTCCGAAGGATGCTTGGGACATACTGATGAAAAATTATGGAACCATAACACATGCAAGGAAGATCCAGTTGAAACAGCAGTTCAACAACATGTCTAGGAATGGCAAGAGCATCCAGGTGTATACCATGGAGATTAAGACCATAGCTGATCAACTTGCTACCATTGGCTCAAGTGTATTAGAAGATGACATGATTGCTGTTGCCTTGAATGGCTTAGGCAAAGAGTACAAAGCTTTTGATAATTCCATTTTTGTCAGAGAAGAGCCCCCTAGCTCGGAAGAGCTAGTTGCTTTGTTGCTGCATGAGGAAGTCAAACTTGGTTTGAATACAGGTTCCAGTGCATCTCAGAGTAGAGACACTGTGTTATACTCTAGCCAGCGTGGTAGAGGATCTAGAGATCGTGGTTCATTTCAAGGTCGTGGTGACACTCGTAATGCTTATGGACAACAGGAGCAGTAGAGTAATTGGCATGGTGCAAATACACAAGGCCAGCGTGGATCTGGCGGGTTTAGAGGCAGGGGGAGATCACCCCGAGGTAGAGGTGGTGGTTCTGGTTCATGGCAGTCATTTGATCAGTCAAACAAGGACAAGGATTGCCATTATTGTGGCTGGTATGGGCATATTGCAAAGGATTGTTAGAAGAAGCAGGGAGATATCAAGGCGAAGGGCAGACAACATGGGCACTATGCATCTTCCAATGGTGCTCATGATGAGCCAGTTGATAGACTCTTTGCCATGCAGCATGTATCCTGAAATGCATCAAGACATGATAGAGATGACAGATGGTACATTGACTCTGGAGCATCAAACCACATGACACCGCATGGAGAGTGGTTTGATGAGATGGTTGCAGGTACACATGGTCATGTATGTACTGGGGATGACACCCAACATGACATAAAGCATAAAGGGATTGTTCCTCTTATGATGCGTGATGGCAAGAAGAAAGGCCTGCATGATGTATTACATGTACCGACCATAACGAAGAATCTGTTGTCTATGGGTCAAATGGCAGAATAGAATTTGCAAGTGAGGTTTAACAAAGATGGGTGTTTCATTGAGGAGTATGGAAATGGCTGCAAGTTAATTGCCAAGGGCAGAAGGGATGGAAGGATGTTTACATTGGATGCGACCATTCTGGGACTTAAGGCAGCCATGTTTGCTCATGATGAGAGTGCCATTCGGGATGTAGAGATTTGGCACAAGCGGATTGGACATGTCAATGTACAAAAGCTGAAACTAAATTCAAGTATAACGATTTTGGTCATGTATGCCCTGCGTGTCAGTTTGGGAAGCAGGCACGGTTTCCTTTCATGAGACATGTAAAAAACAGCACTAGGTCTTTACAGTTGGTGCACTCTGATGTCTGGGGTCCTTCACATAATGCTTCTTTTGGCGGTGCATGGTATTATGTCTCATTCATTGATGATTTCAGCACGTACACTTGGCCTTATATTTTGAAGCATAAGGATGATGTGTTTAATGCATTCAATGACTTCAAGAAGCATGCTGAAAATGAATTGGGTTGTTACATATCATGCTTGAGATCAGATGGAGGAGATGAGTATGTCTCATTACTTTGACAAGTATCTTGCTAAATATGGGATCAGAAGACAACTCACATGTAGTTATACACCGCAGCAAAACGGTGTTGCAGAGAGGAAAAACAAGGTTTTGATGGAGTCAGCTGGAGCTATGCTGAATGAAAAATGTCTGCCAAATGGTTATTGGGCTGAAGCAGTGATGACTGCTGTCTATGTGTTGAATCAAACCCCTACAGCAGGGATTCATGATGTCACTCCATATGAGCGGTTGTATGGTCATAAACCTGATATTTCGGACTTGAAGGTATTTGGAAACATTGCATATGTGCATATACCGAATGAGAAGAGGAAGAAATTGGATCCTAAGGCAGTGAAAAGTGTGTTTATAGGATATGCACAGGAACGGAAAGCTTATAAGTGTTATGTACCTTCTTCGCATGAGACACTCATAAGCAGAGATGTGGTATTTGATGAGTTAGCATCCTGGTATGGGAATCCTGTTGCAGTGCCTACTGATGGCTCACCCACTATGAGTCATGTTGAAAATACTCCTGCAGAGAGTACTTCCATGAGTGGTCAGACAGGTGATGTATCATCTACAGTGAGTCCTTGGACAGGATGATTGCGAAGTGGCACTACTGCATCCACTCACATGGATATGTCAGTGAGGGGGAGAACAGATAAGCGAAAAGAAAAGGTTTTTGAAGATCTAATAGGTCCACTCACTGCAGGTTATGATTCATCTAGCAGTGATAGCTTAGACACTGAATTGGGGATTCCGTCTGATATGACGCCATGTGCTAGGCAGAGCCATTATGTGCTGCCTCATGAGAGGCAAGCTCACAGTGAGCCATTGCTAAGGAGATCAGAGAGGGTCAGACGACCTGTTGACAGGTATACTTACAGTGGATATTCAGCCCATCATTATGCTTATATCATGAAAGTAACAGGTTTTAGAGAACCAAGTAAGTTTGATGAGGCAGTTGTAGATGAGAATTTGCATACTGCTATGGATGAGGAATATTCAGCTTTGGCTAAAAATGGTATATGGGATTTGGTACAGTTGCCTGAGGGAAAAATACCTATTGGATGCAAGTGGGTGTATAAGGTGAAATGTAAATCAGATGGATCATTGGAAAGATACAAGGCCAGGCTGGTTGCAAAAGGGTATGAGCAGCAGTATGGTCTTGATTATGAGGAGACTTTCAGCCGTGTAGCAAAGATGGCTACAGTTAGAACTGTGATTTCTTTGGCAGTAGCTAGAGGCTGGAAACTATAGCAGATGGACGTAAAGAATGCCTTTCTCAATGGAGAATTACAGGAAGAGGTTTACATGGAACAGGCTGAAGGCTATGTGCATCCAGAATTTCCAGCACATGTATGTCGGCTGAAAAAGGCATTATATGGGCTGAAACAGGCACCCAGAGCATGGAATGCTCGCATCAGCAGTTATTTGCAGCAACATGGTTTCCGATTGGGAGATGCTGATCATAGTCTGTTTGTGAAGAAGACAGATAGTGGCTATGTTTTCCTAAATGTCTATGTTGATGACTTAATCATTACAAGAGATGATGAAAATGTGATTGTTGAAATAAAGACATGTTTACAGGCTGAGTTCAAGGTCAAGGACCTTGGAGAGCTGAAATATTTTTTGGGGATTGAGGTTGTCTCTACACCTCAAGGCATATGGCTGCTACAGAAGCAGTATGCTCATGACATGTTACAGAAATATGGTATGGCTGATTGCAAGCCTATGGATACACCTTTAGAGCAGAATGTCAAGCTGTAGATTGATGTTGGGACAAAGATTGAGAATGTTACTATGTACAGTCAGATGGTAGGCAGCTTGATCTATCTCACGATCACTAGACCTGACTTGAGTTATGCTGTGGGGCTGATCAGTTAGTTCATGCAGAAGCCTCGCAAACCACACTTGGATGCAGTCAAGAGAATTCTGAGATATATAAAGAGTACCATAGATCATGAGTTGTTTTATGCATATGGGAGACCCCTTGACTTGATGGGGTACGCTGACTGGGTTGGTTACACGTATGACAGGAGGTCAACCAGCCGCTATGCATTTGGAATGGGTAGTAGCATGATTAGTTGGCAGAGTATGAAACAGCCTACAGTTGCATTGTCTAGTACGGAAGCAGAGTATCATGGTGCGGCCTTAGCGTCCTGTGAAGCTAAGTGGTACAGAAGTTGCTGAATGACTTGCACTTGGACAACAAAGTCAAGCTGTATTGTGACAATTTGAGCAGTGTCATGTTAGCAAGAAATCATGTTTATCATGTAAGATAAAAACACATTGAGGTTCACTACCATTTCATCAGGGAAATGGTTTTAGCAGATCAGATTGACTTGGAGCATGTGAAGATTGAAGACCAGGTAGCAGACATCTTTACCAAATCACTTGGTAAAGATAAGTTCATTCACTTTAGACAGCTACTTGGAGTGATATAGATGATTTGAGTTTTGTTTTGAGCTTGAGGGGGAGTGTTAGAAATCAAGCTCACCGTCAGTGTGTCTTTATCTATGACCGACATCTATGACAGCTAGAGTGTGCAGCTGTCTACATGTGACTACATTAAATAAGTCGGGTTAGTAGTCAGTTAGTGACCTGACTAGAGTTAGTCTATCTAGTCTACACCTACACTAGGTCACTTTATCTTTGCTGTGTGTGTTACTTAGTTAGAAAAATAATAATGGAAGAAAGCTATGGAACCTGAAGATTCATGACAATGGAACTAGATCTCTTTATGGATATGCTTGAAATAGATACCTTTCTCATGGAACTTCATCATCAGGGCATCCCTCTTTTTATTTCTCTCTTCCTCTTTATTTCTTTTTCCCCCTCTCTCTCCCTCTTTGTTTCCCTCCCTCGTTTTCTCTCTCCTTTACTCTATCTATTTTTCATTTTTCTCCCCCTCTCTCCATTTTTCTCTCCATTTTTCTTTCTCTCTTTGTTTCTATCTTCCTATCCCTCCACTCTTCTCTCTGTTTCTCGATCTCCCTCCCTCTCTCCCTCTCCTTCACTGCATGTCTCCACAAACAAAAATAAAGAGAAAAAATAAGAAAATAGAAAAAAAAAAAGAGAGGCAATGTCTCTCTCTCTCAATGCATCTCTCTCTCCCTCTATTTTCTTCTCTCTCTCTCTTTCTCTCTTTCTCTAGTTTTCTCTCCCCTCCCTTTCTATTCCTCTCTCTCCCTTCCTCTACTTTTCTCTTCCTTCTCTATCTACTTCTCTCTCCTTTCCTCTCTATTTCTATCTCCTCCCTCTTTATATCTCTCCCTATTTCTCTCTCTTCTCTCTTCTCGCTTCCTCTCTTTACCTCTCTCTTCTTCCTTGTATCTTATTTTCTCTTTGTCTTTCTATTTCTCTCTCTCTCTCTCTCTATTTTTCTATTTCTTTCTATCTCTCCCTCCCTCCCTCTCCTCCCTCTCTCCTTTCTCTCTCTCCCTCACTCTTATTTTGTCTCTCCTCCCTCTCTCTTCCTTCCCTCTCCCTTCTCTCTCCCCCTCTCTATTTTTCTTCTCACCTCTCTCCTCTTTTCACTCTTCTCCCTCTCTTTCTCTTTTCCTCTCCCTTCCTCTCTCTTTATCTCTCTTTGTTTCTCTTTCCTCTCACTCTATCCCTTCCTCCATCTCTCGATTTCTCTCTCCTTCTCCTTATCTCTCCCTCTTTCTTTCTCTCTCCCCCTCTCTCCCTCTCTTTGTTCCCCTTCTTTTCTATCTCTTTCTCTCCTTTCCTCTCTCTATTTTTCATGAAGTCCCCCCTCTCTCCCTCTTTCTTTCTCTCCCTCTTTCTCTCTTCCTCTCCCTCCATTATTCTCTCTATTTCTCTCCATCCCTCCCTATCATGCCTATGATCATCAAACTAAGATTAAACTAGCTTCCAATTTAGAACTCATGGATGAGTTTCTATCAGGCAAGGCCCCATAACTATCTATTGTTAGTATAATAGAGAAGTCCACAAGACACGTAGTTTCCATAACCTTGGCATTGTAATCCTACAATGCCTCAAGAAACCTTATCTTCTAAACTTTTCCTTATCTCATGTGATCTATGTTTGCCTTAAAATTATGTTGTCAAGTTTCTCCAAAGTATGTTCTGCAATAAATCTCAGTTTAGATTCCCTATCCACATAGGCATGCACTATGATGTGAGTTTTTATGGCGGCATCAAAAAGCATGACTAAAATAGTGACGCATCTAACCTTGACCAGTATAGAAGCCTCATTCGCCCTAGCCTTCTTGCTAATCCTAGTAATTATACCACTTTTCCACTACCTTCTCGATCGCTGAGTTAGCAAAAGCATCTTAGAAAAAGTTTTGTTTGATATTTTATGTTGTATGTCTTTGATAAGAAAAGATTATGCAATGCGATATCCCAATATATAAGCTTGTTGAATTATAGACCTTTGTCTTCTTATGACTAGCCTTAAGTATATTATGATCTTTTCATGCTTCCTAGACCTCTTAGCAACATCATGAGTTTTCCTTTCACTCAAGAGGCCCCTAAGTCCTCTTGTAGTTTGGCTAGCACATTAGCCTTTGAATCATCCATTGATATGCCATGAAAACCTAAATGTTATTTTCTTCATATTTATCATCGTGATCTCTTTGTTAGTACAATGGTAAGAGAAGGTGGTAATAGACCCTAGATATCATCTCTTCCCTTGCCTCTCCCCATCAAGAGATAGATATGACCTCTCTTTCTTACAAGATTTGGATATTCAAGATCCTGGTACCTTATTTCACTCATCAAGGCGTGTACTCTATGCTTTCCTTAGATTATCTCTTCCATTCCATACACCTGAAACTTTTCCCCTATCCATGAGTCTTAATCTTGACTATCGAAAGTGGTAAATCAAGTCAGTAATGCTTTTGCCATGGATAATCTTGGTTTGGTTGGGTCTTCTCTCTTCATGTTTTGGTGCTTATTAGACTAGCTTTCCACATGTACACATCAAGCTCCTTGCATATCTTTCTTTACTGCTCACTCTTAGTGCATAACTATAATTATGACTCCATTATAGTGTTTTTTTTCCTAAATATCTACCTTTTCTCTAGGTTGCAGAAGCAAGTAATCTATATGCTTACTACACTTGCAAATGCCCCATATTTGAACTTATCTGGGAAACCTTAGTTGTAACCATAAGGCTTTAAATTGAAACTAAAATAATATTCTACTATTTTATTTAATTCAAGTCCTACTTAATAAGTTCTAATTTCTTTACACATCATTTTGATGATGAACCCATGGATTAACATTTATGATCTACTTTTCCATGCATGTTTACTATTACCACACAACCTAGTACTTAGTCATTTTTCTATTCTAGATATATCAAAGTATTACACATTTAATGCGTCAAGATATATCAATTTTTATAAATTTTTAAATGTAGCCCTAATCCATATAAACCGTGCTCAAGATACATGCATGAAGGGAAAAAAAGAAAGGATGGGAGCTATTGAATGGAGTACTTTAGTTGTATATCAACAATTGCCAACTAGTAGCTCATTGTCTTTTTGCTTGGTAGGTGTTACATCTATAAACATGTTTAGATATACGTTTTGAGCTATATTGAAATTTCATAGCAGATTTCATATGCATTGGCATTTAAATGTGCATTGAAAATTGTATGAAACTTGCAACGAGTCAATGTGCCTTTGGATGTGAGTCTTTTGAGGCACCTATCAATTTCACAAGTGAAGACAGACACACCTTGAACTTTTTCCTAGTTCACAAAACACATTTATCTGTATACTTGAGAAGCTTCGATGCCGTTAATCCGTAGGCATCAATGAAGCTAACTGCACTGCCACTGGGCAGCTCCTCTACAGTAGCCTTGCCTGAAAGATTCGCTTCGGCCCATCATCTCGCTGAAGATTGTTCCCTTGCACACGATGGTTAATAAGACTTGACTACCTACTACCTTGTTGGAGAGAGCTTATCTTACTCCAACAGGTGCCAACCTAATGGCCGAACTTCCCACAAATATCACATTTGACGTTGAGGCAATTCCTAGGGTAATGCTGGCCACCACACCACTTACAACTAAATCTTGAGGGTGCACCCTCTTCAGCTCATCGACTCCCTATCAGATTTTGTTATTTTTTAGGGAAATTAACATCAATGGCTATTTGTCTATATTGTTCAAAAATCATGTCAGTGTAGCGTTTCATCATGTCCTTAACTTCGCTAAGGACATTCGAGGCACTCAACTCATAGCCTTGATCGTCTATCTATTGTTCCATTAGCCTAATGATTTCATTAGGCATTGGTTGTTGCAGACTCACAGGAACAACATTAGGGCTCGATACTTGGCCTCCAAGATTTGGCAGAGCCATCTGACTAGCCATAGGCATAGTCACACTAGGAGGAGCGGGCAATAAAGGTACACTTTGGACCATGCTTCCTCTCATATTCAGGTTAGTTGTAGCTATCCCTTGATTTCCATTGCCATTGGTCAATGGCAAATTATTTTTCAAAACTAAACCCATATTAAGATTGGTACGAGAGGCATAAGGTGCTTGTAGTCCGGATTCTACTTCTTGTGCTTGTCTAATGGCAGTGTCTGCATCCGACAAAGTGACACTACTCAACTGCACTTGAATGTTGAAATCTAGACCATGCAAGAAATATTGCAATTGGGAAGTTGCTACGATAGGAATAGAGGCTTGCAATTTGCAAAAGATCTCTTTTAACTTCTTAGCATATGCTCAGATATCCTCATGTGGTTCTTGATGTGTCACATTTAATACACATAACCAAAAATGACCACCCCTTTTCAAGGGAAAACTCCCTTTGAAACGCCTCAAATAATAAATCAATGGTAGTTATGGTTCCTGCTCCATGCCATGATACCATATGGCAACTCTCCCTTTGAGAATCATGTTAAAGAACATCATTAGATGTCCTTCATCTTGGATGCGGTAGTTGAACATCAACTTTTGGAATTCGTTAATGTGCAGTTCCACATTCTCCTCCACTAACCCATTAAAGATGGGCAAGGGAAAACCTGAAGCTGGAAAATCAAGTGTTCCAACAGGTATAGCAATAGGTTGTGCTACCATGGTAATAATGAGATTCGCTCCTACTACAAGGGTTCGAACAACCAAAACTAGAGCTCCACTCAAAGTGGAGGGAGTGATCGGAGGTGAGGAAGAACTAGAGCATCCTCCCCCTAATGGACTATGTGCCATGCTAGGATTATTAAAACCCTACCCTTGCACGGCTATTGGGCCACTCCTTTGCGGAGAGTATCTTCTATTAATCTCAGCCCACCGTCTAGCTCATTCAACCCTTTCTTGCTTTTGGAGCTCCGCTTGACAGTCTTGCGAGTCTATCTCAATAATCTTTGGCATACACTAGAGAATAGGTACCAATCGACCAAGGCACGGAAACCACCACTTGTAGGTGGCTCCCGAAAAACACACCACCTGTCGAGACCTAAAACAGGGCCGACACTAGCTCTCTAGTACTAGTCGGACCTGTAAGACACACAAGACACTCCGCACGGCCTCATAGCTAGGAGCATCGAAGGGACACGCTACACTAAACTCCAATATCGATCTTGCATTTGTAATAGGACACAAACCAATATTTCTCCTCCTCTACTCCTTAGAGGGAGATCCCATACACATTGGTATAATATACCATGTTATCACATATGTAGGAGGCAACCTCTTAGCTAAAACTTCACAGCCCCACTACAACTCTCCTACATCTCGGGGATTGGCCCCTTGATGCACTGCTCCAACATAAAGAACAAACGTACAAGATCCACTATTTGATTTTAAACGATCCAAGAGACTTCAATATTTTCTTACCAAGCACTTTCCCTAAGAAACAATTGTCTAACCTACACCAAGGATATCCTTACACACTCCACATTGGTCATTTATTAGTCAATCAAATGCTATGCATCCACGTTTTATACCATGTGACATGCAAAATGCAAAAGTGTATGACCATTGTGCAAAAGCATTTTATGATTAGAAATCAGCCATGTGGTGTGCAAAAATAATACTTTAATGATTTTCAATGTACTCGTTACTGTGGCGTTGCTAGAGGCTGAGTTTCCTCATGCTACTAGCCTCTTTAAATTTAAACTTTTATCGGTCTATATACTATGCATAAACAAAAAGAATTAGAATTTAATGTATTTCTATCAATCTCTCGCTTTTACAATCTCTTTTTCCCTAACCATTTAGGTTTTACAACATTGCATAGGTTCAAGATTCATTTGTATATCAATTTTCATATGAAAAGTGAACAAAACACACTGAAACATAAAAACATGGCTAAACTAGGCCTTAGTCCTCATGCCTCAGCTTGGTTAACCATTCACAAACATTAATCATATTTTTTCTTAATTTTTAAAGCTCAAAAATCCATTTTCTCTTATTTTTTTATTTTTCTTTATTTATTTATGCATAACAATAGGGTATTTTTTGATATATAAATTTTTACTGATTATGATAGCTAAAAGATAGTTTCTATCAAAATTTCATCCCATGTGAATTCTGTTTTCCCACCCGAAACCAACAAAATCTTCATTTTCACTCTAAAAAGACACTTTGCGGATTGTAATTTAATTATTACGATAATGTATCATTATGGTTCTACATTTCTTTTATGTGTAGCCCTCAATCATGGTGCCAAAAAGATTCAATTTTTTTTCATTCCATATGAATTTAATTTAGACCTTCAAACAACAAAAACAAGCAAAGTTTCTTTATAAAAATGAAGCATATCGCTTATTTGCGTGTTGCGGATTTTTTTGATAATCATTACAGGTATCCAATGGACTAAGACTACAAGGATACAGAGGCATAGCGATGGTGCTTTCCAATGTAAATTAGCGGTGTCGTTATTTGCATCGCAAATGCGATGCAATAGCGATGGTACTCAAACGAAAAAATACGGGCTGAAACCCGAGTGCGTAATTTTGTGTGAACGAATGAAAGAGAGAGTGAAAGGGAGAGCGAATTCCATCTTGCATTTAAGAGGGAGAGGGAGAGAAAGAGGGAGAATGAAAGCTTCTCACTGCTGCCGTTGTTGTTTGCGAAGAAGAGGAGGAAGTGTACGTAGGGCGAAGAAGAGCTGCCGAATGCATCCTCGGGCCTTTGCGGTGAGTGCATTATTTCCTCTTGCTTTGTTTTTTTTTCCTCCTTTTCTTTTACTTGTTTCTGTTAAAAATCATGTGTATTGAGAGAGAAAGAGAGGAAATGAGAAAGGAAGAGGAAGAGAGAAAAGGAAAGAAGGAACGAGAGAGAGAGGGAGAAAACATTAAACATAATAGGAAAATAGAGAAAGAGAGGGAGAGGGAGGAAGGGAGGGAGATAGAGAGGGAGGGAAAGATTGTTGTTATTGTTGTTGTTGTTTTATTTCTTCTTTTCTTGCTTGTAGTAGTAGTAGTAGTTGTTGTTGTTGTTGTTGTTGTTTTTCTTCTTTTCTTGTTTATTGTAGTGGTAGTGGTAGTGGTTTGTTGTTGTGGTAGTCGTAGTCATAGTTGTAGTCATCATAATCGTGATTGTAGTAGTAGCACTAGTAGTTTTCTTGTTTCTTATTGCTGTTGTTATTGTTATTGTTGTAGTAGTAGGTTTTTTTTTTCTTGTTTATTGTTATTTAGTTTTCTTATTTGTTATTGTTGTAGTAGTAGTAATAATAGTAGTAGTTTTTTCTTCTTTTCTTGTTTGTAGTAGTAGTAGTTGTTGTTGTTGTTGTTGTTTTTTCTTTTTTTCTTGTTTATTGCAGTGGTAGTAGTAGTGGTAGAAAGAGAGAGATGTTTTGTTAAAGGAAATGAGAGAGGGAGAGAAAGAGAAAAAAAAGAAGGAATGAGAGAGATGGAATAAACATACAACATAATAAAGAAAGAGAAAAAAGAGAGAGAGATGGAAGGAGAGAAGAGAATGAATGGATAAAAAACAAAGAGAGTGGTGGCGAGATCCGATGCAGTACCACGAGACTGGAAACACTCTGACATACGTTAATTTGTGGATGGGTGGAGACTTTACATATGTTAATTTTGTTGAGTTACAAGAGAAGAAATCCCTTCTCAAACAATTTAAGAAAGAAAAAAAGAATGATAATAAAAACAAATTGTTTGTCGTAACGTAAACCAAATGGAAAACAATGAAATTTGTGATGCTCAAGATCATGTGGCATATCTTAATCAGCGTGTCCCATGTCCTTGCTCTCAATACAAGCTGGCAATTAGATGAAAAAATTAATTGTCTATAGAACACGTACGACGCTTTGGGGAGTTTCAATCTGAGATCATTGATCAAGCGATCTCAGATTTTGAGCAAACGGTAAGAAAAGTGTATATCAATCATGCATTGGATTTGCAAGCTAATTGAATACCATATAAAAAAACATTGGGTGTGGCTAGAAAATTTTCTATCCACACAGGTGACGTCTCGTTCCAAGGAGGAGTGCACCCTTTGTGGCCAGTTAGAAGAGTTTGTGGGCGTGCGATGGATGGAGTGTCTGAGCCAATCCACCACTTGGAAGGTACTATCCAATCTATACCGTCAATACCAGAGGAGATAAGTAGCCTTCCAAACTTACCTACAATCTTAGAGCTTGAGATGGAGGCAATGATCTCGATGCATTGATGCCCATGGATGTCGAGACTTCTGATCCGCTTAGAGAGGAAGCATCCATACCATTATATGATAGGTGCTGAGTATCTCACCTAAAGACACTGCTTGCACTCCTAAGTGTGCAAGAAAAATATGGATGGAGCGATACGAGTGTGACCGAGTTGTTCAGGTACCTTGTACGTACACTTCATTGATTTCTTTTCGACACTATCATTAAAAACATTTGTGCTTTTTCAAGGTATTTTATGATTTTTTTTCAAGTTACTAAAGTATCATATATTACCACTTGAAAATACCATGCCCGAGTTTTGTAATAATATGCAACATGTTTTACGAAAGCTTGACATGGACTACAATAGCATCCATGCATGTATCAACGATTGCATACTGTTTGAGGAGAATACGAAACTATGGAGACATGTCCAAAGTGTGGTGCTCACAAGTATCGATAGGACTTGCAAGGGAAAACCATCACTCAAAAAGTTCTTAGATAATTTCCACTTATCCCTCGGATAAACTATATGTTTCGTACGTCCAACATGGCGAGCTTGATAACGTGGCATGCACAGAATAGGTCCACGAATGGAGTTCAACGAATATCAGTGGATTCACGTACATGGAGCCACATTGACTCTACCTTCCAAGAGCCAAGGAATCTTTGGCTCGGTCTTGCTATGGATGGCATGAACCAATTGAATCTACGCTGAACTCCTTACAGTGTGTGGCCTATAGTCCTTGTCAACTACAATATCCCTCCATGGCTTTCTATGAAGAAAGAACATATCATTCTTAGCTTGCTCGTTCCTACCGCTACAAAGTCAAAAATATGGACGTGTATCTTCGTCTATTAGTCGATGAGCTTAAGATTTTGTAGGAGAAGGGGATCACCATGCAAGATATGAGCAAGCCCGATTGTCGACGGTCCGCGAATATTCGAGCCATTCTCCATGCAAGATATGAGCAAGCCCGATTGTCGACGGTCTGCGAATATTCGAGCCATTCTCATGTGGACCATGCATGACTTTTTGGGATTCAGAGAGTGCTCAGGTAAGTAGGATTTTATTCTCGTTGGTAATATTTATCATAGTTCGTTCAAGTTTGTATTCACTGGATAGAGGTGTTGGGACAGGTCTCATTACCTCAGGTTATCATGCATGTCCATTGTGTGGGCCACAGTTAGACTCTCGAAGGTCACAAACTATGAAGAAGATGGTATATTAAGGACACTCCGCTTTCTTTCCAGAGGGTCATGAACTCAGGGAAGGTTTTTTTGGATGACCTCTAGCACATATGAATGCCCAAAGCTAGTACGAGCTGAAAATGTTCCACACAATCACATCCAAATGGAATGCGATGGTTCTCAGTTTTCTACGAGTTGCTATATTGGACCCACTTATAGATCAACCACTTATTGGATTCCATGCATAATTTTCAAGAATGTGGGTAGCTTTCTATGGGATCACATCACAAGAAAGAGAGACACTATAGGGGCATGAATGGATTTGAAGGATGTAGGCAAGATGGAGGCGCTTTGGCTGCAGTGGTGTGCTGATGGTCGCTTGCAGCTACCTCGCACTCCTTGGGTTTTCTCTACTAAAGAAGAGCGCATTGTGAAGCAAATAGTCAAGTCTATCTGCACTCTAACAAGTATGATGTGTTCTCTCAGGTTCGCATTTTCTAAAGAAGACCAATTATTAGGGCTAAAATCTCATGATTGGCATAAGATATGTCAGGTTTGTACTACGAATGGATTATAAATGGCCTACATATTCTACTATTTGGATTGTAGTCATTGTTCATAATGCTTCCTCATTTGTGGTAGTTTGTACTATTGATCGCGATCGCAAGATGTCTTACTCCGGAAATACGCGGGGCGATTTATAGCTTATCAACTTTAGTATAATGAATCTCATAGAAGGAGATTAATATGTCATCTATTGAATCCGCAAGGCGGGGAGCAATGGAGACGGTCTGTCTCTTTGAGAAATACCTGCCTACCAACATGCTCACGATACAAATCCACCTTCTGGTGCATCTTGTAGATGAAGTGGAGACTACAGGACTTTTTTTTCTTGGAGTGCTTGATGAAAACTCTAAAAGGCTTTGTGTGACAATGAGCTTGCCAGAAGGTAGCATGGCTAACAGTTGGTTGGTATCTGAGGTGTTAGTGTATATTTTATAATGGCTACTAATGGTGGATTCATACAATAGTATGCTTTGGTTACTGAAGGACAATTATAGACTCACCAGAGATGTGGTGGTTGGAAATGGGGTAGAAAAAATAATGGATACTGCAATGGAGGAGAAAGTGAATCACTTTTGTATATTGCACCATGCCTCTGTGGAGACGTGGCTCACTAGGTACCAGCAAGCTAGGAGGGATCAAGAGGAAGAGCAATCTGAATTTCGGCATAGTATGCACCATCGATCCATTCGATATCGCGAGGGCATGGAGGAGATGCTGCGGTTTATATCATTGCAATGGTTGCATGGAGCTTTGACTGCAGCATCTCGCAAAGGGGCAGAGATCTCAACTGACGAGTGGAAATTCTTGAGGGGATGTAGTCCAAAGGTGATGACGTGTTTAGGGTTTGTCGCATCTATATTTTATATGAAACAACTAATTGAGTATTTAAATGTACATTACAAAATATATAGTACGGCATGGTCACACGGACAGCATTTTCCCATTGAGCGTATTGACAGAATGCACTCCACAAAAAATTCTCGTATCATGGCAAGGTTCGAGCAAGAGACCCGACGACAAGCAACGGATCTAAACATGGTGATAGATGAGATGGAGTATTTTTGGAATTTGCAAAGTATTATCACGGTGGATTACCGTAGCTTCTCCATGATCTTATTCGATGTGCATTGGTTCAAAGTGGTACTTGAAGGAGTTTTAGCAATAGTTCGATGAGGTCCATCTGGATTTCTCGAAATAGATTCTGAAAAAAAATGGATGGATTTACGCGACACGTTTGTGTTGTCGGCCCATTGTGAACATGTGCATGAACTCATGTGTTTTTTAATTGTATCACAACATGGTACATGTCATAATAGTTAAATCTCTCTTGTACATGATTGTGAACATGTAATTTTCTATCCAAGCCCCTGATAACCTTGATGGTGGTACGTTATACCTTCAACTCCTCGAAGTGTGAGAGTATATGATCAAAGCGATATTCTAAGCATAGATGAGGACAGTATGCAAATAGAGGGGTGATATTGTAAGGGGTGGAGGCCATCGAAAGCTTGGAGAATGTAGAGGAGCCAGCATCGGGTAACAATGATGGAAATATAGGAGTCAAAGAATTCTTTGACTTATCCTTTTGTGGTGACATGTCTATCGACTTTCCAGTGTATGCAAAGTTGTGTCAGGAGATTAACGTGGGACCATAGGGTACTTCATACTTGGAGCATCCACCTACTCAATTCGTTGATGAATCGCTTATAAGGGTACATAAGATATGCATTTTAAGTAAGATCTTTTTTCTAAGATTTATATTACTGTGCTTTGTATGATTTATATTGATTATACTAACATCAATTTTTGTTTATGCAGGTGACCTTTGTGGATATTTAGATCATCACGATGAGTCAAGGGATGAGTGACGAGGAGCTATAGGAGATCTTCACGTGTATGTCTCCAGTTCAGATGGCAAGTTTCAGAGATATGGTGGACTAGGAGATGTCTTGGACACCATCAAGCTATTCTTTTAGATCTACTTCGGCACGTTCTGATGCTTCAATTTCCAGCAGACGAGGTCGACGCTCCAGACTTGGGAAAGATGAAGGGAGTGGTTCAGGGGGATGCTACGGAGATTTGGATGCAATGAGCCCGTGGTCGACTCGAGATACAGGTGCTACTCCTCGCTCTTTTGGTAGTTCGCGAGAGCGTAGCTTAGGTGGTTGCTATGGAGGTACCGACGTAGTGTCTCCATTTCGTCGTTCTTCTAGAGTTGCGTCACCCGTAGGATTTGTTACACCTCTGGGAATGTCTACTCCAGTCACTCCAGCTTTGCTCAGCCATCCGCAGGTGGCACCCCTATGGTTGCTACTTGAAGAGATACTACCCTCGTAGGTACACCAGATGTTCAGGGGTCTCATGGATATGCCCAGGAGTGTGGTTGCAGGTGGGAGAGGACCCATCTTAGGCATACCCTAGAGGGGTATGCCTACCTTGTAGATGATAGGATAGGAGCCATCATCATGAATGATGAGGGGAGAAGGGTGATGGCTCATATGAGAGAGTTGTGCCAACAAGTTTTTCGGCACGACATCTTGGATCATTTCAAGAACATACTGAAGGGGAGCAATGAATAGATAGTAGCATCCTTGCATGAGGAGTTTTCGGTACCAGCCACGCAGCAGCTAGGTTTTCCACGAGCTGGATGATGGAATGCATGCATACATACATGTCACACAGATGATCAGGCGCACACAAGGCACTCAATAGTGGGGCTTCAAAGCCCGAGTGGCTAGATATAGATGACTGGCACCGACTTAGGGAGGAGGCTACAGATTCTCCATGACTTTGGAGACAATAGCAAGAGGCGGCAAGGAAATGACTAGAGGCCAAAGTGGTTCATCATCTTGGGAGTGGCGACCATAGGACATATCTGGAGGACTTTGGAAGTTTTTATTTTGTTTTGCTTCCTTTTTTTTTGCAATATCCTTTGTACTAACAATCGTGTTTCTAACAGTTCTATTTTGTTTTCTTTGCAACACTCCATTACAAACCGCGATCCCACTGGCCTTGAGACTCAATATGCAGAGAGACATGGTCTCACTGCATTGATCGACCAATTGTATGGAGGCGGAGGCCCTATAAGTCACTCATCTTTTTTGTCCCTAGTTATAAGTTTAATTAAAATGCATTATTGTATGGTGGACTAATGTGATGCTCCTTTGTGGCGGGACGAGGTTTCTGATAGCGAATATCTATAGCTCCCTCTTGGATCCCTGGAGCTCACATACTCTTCTTGTTTGGTCACGTGATTTGTGTAGACATTTTCTATGTAGTAGTAGTATCTTGCCATGATTGTACCAGTCACTTTCATTATGCGATCATGTATTTATTTCATGTATCAATGTTATGATTTCAGTACACTTTGCTTTTATTTACATGAGCATTGTACACATAATTAAAACTATTTTGTATGGCTCAAATAAAGCACATGCCACAAAAAAAAAAATCCATGTTACCATCACTATTAGCGTCACAATATTACTGCACATGTTGCTATTAGTGTCACAAAATGCGTCGCAAAGTGTCATTACCAGCATCGCAAATATTGAGACTGACGCAAATAGCGACGCTGATAACGATGCTAATACTGATTGTTCTATAGCATGGCCAATCACGACGTTTTTTGCTATAACGGGGGCAAATTTCTTTATGAACATTTTCATTGCTTTTAACATCAGTATAAGGCCTATATCTTGTAGTGTGAGCAGAAATCATTCTTAAGTGCTGGACACCTTCCCTCATCCTCCTCTTGATCTTGGAGCAATCCGATCACCACCGGACAAGCATCCTTTAACCTCTCTTCTTCTTGATTTCTCTAGTGTGAATCAATATTTGGAAGAGAGAGAGGGAGGAGAGAGAAAGACTAGATTTCAATCTTCTGATGTGGGTAGCCATTAGCGAAGGCAAGAGCTGGAGAGCGTAGAAATTCTTTATCTTGATGGTGGCATTGATTGACATGGGTATATTGACCCTGTAGTATGGCTTATAGGCCCACCTCTCCATTTTTCTGTCACATGCATCCCCAACCTGATTGTTTTTTTTTCTGCCATTAAAAAAATGTTCCCTATCCCCCCCTCCCCCCCGATCACATTTCAATTTTGAGGGGGGAGGCCCCAAGGGTCACCCCCCTTCACCTAAAAAACATTTACAATAACAAAAAATTTATCCTTCACCTTGGGCACTATCATTTCACTGTCTAACCTCCAATTATTGATCTAAAAATTTTTCGTTGACCATCTCAAGGTCCCCCACCACCAACCACTTCCATAACTCCAATCCAACACTCAAAAAATTTATGAAAATTCCTCAACCGTCACTTGGTGTGTCTTGAAAGTGCTTTTGAATCTTGCCACTTACAATTGACCCAACTACCTTTGTTACCTTCAACATGATTCAATTTTCTCTTGAAATATGGATTTCTTGGTAAATTTTGAGCACATTTCAAGGTCAAAAATCCACCAATCAACACTATCTAACTTCTATCATAAATTTTGCATTTTTTTTGGATTGTAATCCAATGATTAAGCTTTCCCACAATCCTTAGAGGGAGTCCCTACATATATCAATGTAAAACACCATGTAAGCACAGACAGAGGAGGCACCCCTCGATTGATTCCACAGCCATTGCGGCTCTCCTACATCTCACGGATTTGCCCCTCAATGTGCTGCTAACACAAATAGCACGTATGTCACAAACTCCACTCTTCTTTTCAAACGTTCCACGAGATATATATATATTCCTCACTAAATTGTCCCCAAGGAAATGGATCATCTAAACCTATAGCTTAGGATATCTCACATACTCAACATAGGTCATATGCATGAATACAATTGCAATGCATCCAGTAATGATACCATGAGTTTTGTGCAATGCAATTGTGTATGAACGATAGTATTTAATCATTTTATCATTTAGAAATCAACATGGTGAGGTGCAAAGACATTTCTTTCAATGATTTTAATCTAAACGTGATGTTGCATTGTTGAGGCCTAGCACTGAGCATTCTCATGCTACTAGACCCTGTTAAACTTAAACCATAAACGTCCTATATGCCATGCATTAGCAAAATATCAAAATTTTGAGTCTTACCAATAATTAGTCACTCTCAAATCCCCTCATTTTCCTTACTACTTAGGTTATGCATACATTGATAGGTGTAGAAAGCATTTTTTATGTGTTTTTCTTTATAAAAGTGATAAAGACTCCACTTTAATACAAAGATAAGGTTGAACTAAGGCTCATCCCTCATGATCCAGCCATGTCACATATCAATACATATGAATATTATTATTATTATTGAATTAAAAAACTTTTTAAAATAATTTCTCCTATTTTTTCTTATTTATTTATGCATTAAATATTATTTTTTAATTTTTTGGGTTTAAATTGATCATGTATTCTAAAATTTTCATTTTATATAATTTTTTATTTCACACGAACCTCATCAACACCACAAAAATCCCAAAATTTACCATTTTTCTTAAATTATGTATAAATTATTATGTGATTAAATTTTCTTATTTCTTTAGCATCTCTCATAGATTACAATATTAACAACGAAAGATAATAATTTTTTAACCATTTCAACCAAAATCTATCATAAAAGAAATAGAATGATTGCTTACATATAAAAACACGCTTTTGAGGCTCATATTTCAAAGTTGGGAGGCCACTAACGCTCTTTCTTGGCTATTGATACTCTTTCACAGCCCAATCTATGATCTTTTACACTCCAGCACCATCACTCAATCAGCATCTTTCATCAAACCCCACCCCCTTCTCTCATATAATCAAGCATATGAACAGGGTAGCAAGAGGACAAAGAAGAGAGGATAGAGAAAAACTAAGAAATTAGAATTTCATTTCCTTGATCATATTTCATATGCTTATAGTCAAAATCTTACTCTTGCCATGTAGATCAGAATTCCACCTCTCTATCTCTCTCTCTTTATCAGGGTGTATTGAAGAGGCACAAATTCATCCAAAAATAATGCGCAAAACAAAAAATGCCCCCTCCTTCTATCAAGCAAGAATTTGCATGGTTTCTTTCATTTACATTTCATTTCATGTCATTATTTAAATGTCCACTTTGAAAAAACCACTTTCACAATCATTTGTTAGAGTCTTTGATCGTTTTGGAGGGACGAATGGACTTGGAATTGCGATTCCACAGGACAGCTAACTCCATGACGTTGAAATCTATAATCCTTGACCCCCTCGATCACTTTTCGATTCCTCAATTCCATAGCTTCTTTAGAGTGTTAAACCTTGAAGGGATTAAAAGGGGGGGTCAAACGACCTCTAATCCACAAATGGAGACTTGCGTTGGATTCCTAGCATCGAAATCCATGTGGGGAAACCTTAGCTCAACCATTCGCCACCATTCAATTTTGCATGAAAATTTGGTCCTTGATGCTCCTAGTCACTTTTTGGCTCCAAGAACGGGTGCAAACGCTTCATAAACGGGCACCAAAGTCTAGCTTTCATTAGTGACCACGTGATAGGGTGACTCAGTCTATTGAATCCCACGAACTAATATGCACAATCATAGCCACAAAAAGCATCAAGCTGTGATAAGAAAGAACCAATAACATATAATAGAGGTCTTGCTCTTTCCCCTAATAAAAATCACGGCATAAAATCCACGAGGGAGAAGATAAGTATTATCTGATCAAGAGGTCAAGAGTCAATTTCAACCAAATGCTCCAGCATAGCCTAGCTAAAAATAAATATAAAAGAGATCCTCCTAAGTGATTGGCTGACCTATCTACCTAACTGAGGAGACCAAAACTAGGAGCTTCCACTAGGCTAGGACTCCTATAGCGTGATCTCATTTATTTATTATTATTTTATTTCTATTTAGCTATCTTCCTTCAGAACTTGATACTCAGGCATGTAAAAATGAGGGAGTTGAGCTGATATTCCAAGTAAGAAATTAGCTGCCCCATCAATCAATGTTTTCTAGTATAGGTTCCAGCATGGACCTGCAAGGCATGATTCTCATTAATGTATTTAGAGATAATAATGTTTAATCTTATTGAGATTCACCTTATTTTTAAGCTCCACTCCCTATAGATTAGTTAGTAATGCTGTGGACTTATTTTTCCCGATTCTAACCATTTTGTAGGGACCATCCCACTTAGGCTAGTAGAGTCCTTGGAAACTATAATATTTCCTGCTAAAAAAATTATATTACGTACTCGTGAGTCTCACACAAGGACGATGCCAGCATTGAATATACGCATAGTTCGACCTTTTACTTGACGTAGCCTTGGCAGAAACGAGACCAAGGGTTTAAAGAAACCCGCATTCTTCATAAGAACCTCCTCTTAGGAGGCCAAACGGATAATTTTTGGAAAAATGACAAAAAAAATTATTCCCTCTTTCCCCCAGTCGACGGTCATGTTGGAGGAGAGGGAGGGGAGGCACGATTGACTAAGCGTCCTTGCTGGATGCCATGGAGGGGGTGAATGCCATGCATAAGGCCGCATGGGAGAGGGAGGTTCCCCTCCCTTCACCTATAAAACCTTGGGAGGGGGGAGCTGTAAGGAAAGAGAGGAAAGGCGGTGATAATCGTGGAGCTGCCGTTAAGAGGGAGTAAGGTGGGGAGAGCCGGGACGCCGCCGTTGAAGGGGAGAAGAGAGCCACGCCGCTCTGCTGGCCAAGAGGGACGAGGAATTGCCAACATCCACTGCCGTCGAATTCCATCACGGCCTTCATCTCGGCCCTGCTACCAGCAAGCTACCGTTGAAGAAAACATCTTCTTTCTTCACCACGTGTAGAATCGTGACCCCCAGAAGCTCTAGAAGCCCCCCCTTAGGAAACCCCCCCTTCTTGTGAGCTTCCTTAAAGCCCTTCTAAGTGGGTTTTAAACCACCCCCCTTCCCCCCCCCCACAAAAATCTCTCTTAAAGGTCTTTTACACCCCTTGCTCCCTTTTTTTTTAATCCACTAAAGTCAATTGAACCCCCTTTCCCGTGGAGTCCTATCTGAGGCCTTTAAAAAAGCTCATTAAGCCCTTTTCCCCCTTAGGTTCCCCACAAGCTCCCATTAGCCGAGGTTCTAAACCACCTTCCCTATTGCCCTCTCAAGCAGGTTCGGGATCTTTTAAAATCCCCTTTTATTTGCCTTCCCAAAGCAACCTTTTACACCCCTTTTTCCTTGAAGTTTAAGGCCTTTTTCTTCCCTTATAGACCTGGAGTTTAAGCCCTTGCATCCCCACAAATTTTTAAAACCATTTTTCCTTTCAAGGCCATCTGTTACAAGCCTTTTAAATCCATTTCCTAATCGTGAAATGACTACTTCGAGGAGGAAGCCTTGAAGGCCTTTGAAAGCTCAGTTTCAAAAGACGGTGAAATTGATCAAGGAAGCCGAATCACAAAGAGAGTTTCACGTGTGAAGGATACAGCCAAAATCATAAATACACGTCCAAGGCAAAAAGGCCGAATTCGCGATGGCCCCTAAGAAGGCACAAGGCGCAACCGCAGGAGGATTGTCTCCTAACATCCATGTGGACATTTCACCACAAGTCCAGGTTTTTCTTCCTAATTTTGATTTACATCATAATAATTCAAGTATGCATGATTCTTTTACGAAAAATAGGATGCACTTTTTCGATTGAAATACTTTGGATAAATTAAAAGGAAATAGGTTACGATCAAGGAATTGGTCATTTGTATTTTTCCAATGGAACGAATGTAAGGACATAAGACGTCTATGCATTCTTAGCAATTTGTTTATATGCATTACAAGTAACGAATTTAGATCAATTAAAAATCATCTTTATAAAGTAAAAATTATTACTGTACACTTCAATTGTGCATGGAAAGAATAAATCGCATGTCGCATTATTAGGCATCTTTTCTTCAAATGATTCATTAAAAGAAGGTTGCTAATAATCCGTAGGAATTGACAAGGCATGGAAATGGTTCTTAAAACTGCGTAAAGTAGATCAAAATCTAGTCAATTGGCTTAAATCTCAATCAACTACGTAAAAAGTTATGAAAGGTTGTATAATGCTCATTCAGCATACGAAAATCTCATTTAGAAAAGAAGTTAGAAAAAGGTTGCATGGTTCGCATAAAACCCTAATGCTTAGTAGCATGAATGTTGAATGCATGTTCTAGAAGAATCAATAGAAGTTATGCCGTAACTTAGTATATGCTTTGATTTTAACCAGAAAAGTAGGGTTTGCAAATCTACTCAAACGTAGGAAATGAATCATGTGGTTACGAGAAGGGTATCGTAAAAACCTTCAAGAATAGACAAGTAAATTGATTTACCCTAAAAACACCTAAACCGCAAGGAACTCGTTCAAGAAGGGTTAAAGCAATGCAACATATTCCAAAGAGCTAACTAGGGTTTAGCATGTTGAGGACGTGACCTAATCGCTCTTATTGCCAAAGCTGAAACTCTTATACCCTAAAGACTTGCCCTCATTCACGGAATGTAGGGACAATAGGACATACTTGCGAGAAACGATCTAGGGTTTTCTACCCTAAGGATCGCTCGCTAAAAAGATCAAACTCGGTTTGAATTTGGAACCCTAGGACCGACAATGTCGGCCTAGTGTAATCAAAAAAGGATTGGAAATGAAGACACCCTAACCGTGTTTCCTATCTAATCATGATTCCATGATTAGAAGACGTCGTTCGATGGGTAAAATAGTCCGGTGAGTTAAATGCGACACTCGTGCAACAAGTTGCAGAGTCGCATGATCATGTGATTTGATCACAAGGGGATGGCCAGTTCCTCGGAATGAGATTAGCAGATTCTTACGCAAGCTTATCTTGCAAGCGGATGAATAATCGTCCTGATATAGTACCTTTCTTGGGTAAAGACCAAGATACGGGGATTAAATAATTGCTTGGAAGCAAAAGACCAATTAATAAATTGGAATAACATATTTACTACTAATAGAACTTAAGGTTTTGGTTAAGTTGGGTTAATAGGGTACGGCCCTAACCCAAGGATATAAGGGTTAACAAACAAACCCTTAGGGATCTTGCCAAGTTGAAATTGATCCTGGATCGAGTGCTGGATGCATTCGGAAAGAAGGGTTCGCTCCTTAGCAGTTGGCCAAAATAACGACCATTGGAAATGATTGTGCTTGTAACAGTTTAGAGAGCACTGTTTGCTGTGTTTGCTCAAGTAATTAAAGGATGAAAAGATATCTAAATGCTTTAGGTTGAAGGCATGAAGGGAGAGGCAGCCTCACTTACCCTCAACTGAGTGCTTGACCCTAACCAAGGGGGTTGTTAACCGCGTCGGGAAGGTGGACCAAACCTGTTGTGAGAGGTTTCTCCGTTGAGCACTACTTGGAGCAGGAGGACGCTTGGGTGCCAGAGGGGGCTCTAGCCATAAATCCCTCGCCTTCCGGGCCTTACACAAGAGGCCAATGTTACTTGGGATTGGATCTCGAGGCCCACATACTAGTCTATGGGAGGAATCTTGGATTAGTAATCCCTGTGGATTGTTGGATAGCCTTCGGGTGGATTATGGATAAGCCTACGGGCTAGATGTGATAAATGTATTCCAAAGATAAATATGATAAGCTGTTGAAAATGAACTTTTTTGACATTGCTTTTCTATGCCAAGTGCTATGATTACGTGAAGGAACTAATGCCTACCGGACTAATTAAGGAAGGTGTTTGATGCATGTCCAGCTAAATGTGGTAGGTAATTAGATAACTAAAACGACTTGAGGAAAGTGCGGTGGATGTGGCCATGGGTTTGCCCTATGGATGGGTGGTCCCGGTCTCGGTTGGCCGTGAACTTTTCTCAATCACGATGGACAGTAAGAAGATCTTTTTCAAAGGACACGAACAGCAAGGGCGCTGACCTAGAGTCTAAGTTATAATAATCCCGATTTATGTTGTTTTAGGGGGAACGGTATGCGACTATGCCTTATGGCAGAGAGTTCGAGCCTTGTATCCCTCTTGCTTCCCATTCTCCTTGAATCAAGTGCAGCGTGAAACCGCTTCGGACCTGGCGTTTCTGCGTAAAGTAGTTTGCTTGGAATCGCTAGTTGCCATTTAGGAAATGACCATTAGGGAAACCCTGATTCAGGTCGGGTCCTAAGTGGGAACGGCCAGAATACTTCCGCTATGTGGTAGACGCAGAAAGTCCTAGATTGCAAACCCCGTAACATTCCATGGGAGTGCCGGGCAGAGCTTTCTAGACATCCTTTCCATTGGATTGCTAAGACGTGCCCTGAAGATAATAGGTGGACACGTTACAGTTGGTATTAGAGCCAACCAACGAAGGATTTGTTTTTAAGAAATATTAATAAGATGAAGTAAAGCAAATGTTACTGTTCCAAACATTTCCTTACTTTCGATGTTGTCTTGCAGAATTACAAAGCATGGAATAAGTTCTTAGTGTTCTGAGTCATGTTTATGACTACGATGCATTCCTCGGATTATCGACAAAGGGTTGAGATGATGAACATCTTAGATTGTATCTATAACCCATCGCCTTTGTACATGGAACGAAGATGGATGGGTGCCTCAGGAATCTACTATATAGCTGCCCACCGGTTTGCATACCTTCAAACCAACCTAAAGAGAATCAAGTGGTTGGAAGACCTGAAAATCGTGAAGCTATTCATTATTGTGGAGGCTCATGTAAACTCAACTTTACATATTCAAGGTCGGAGGGTTGATCTGAACTCATATGTATATGAGGAAGTAACGCGTGTAATCCCCGCCATGACAGGATCAAGGTGCTGGGGTGCTATGAGAAGAATGGGTTCCAAAGGAAAGGATACCCTGATCTTCCAATGACTTACCGATTCCTAAAGATTTATGACTCCAAACCATACTATTATCGAGTTCCCGTAGATAAATGTAATACAACATTGTTCTCCCCAAACTAAATGTAAAAAGTTGCTCTATCATATCTGGAAATATTGTACTCCAAAAGGGCTAGGCCATATGAATGCAATAAGACTTCTTTTTATCAATGTCTTCTATTCGAGCTGCGCCTATAATTCAGGAGGTGCAGGCTAGACCAAGAGGTATCAAACTTGGTCTTTTAATGACCCAAACAGAGGAGCATATAGACCTCAAATGAAGAGAGTTCAAGGTCACAATCGGGGACAAAGAAAGAAAGCAAGGACTAATAATGCCAACAGCTTTGTCCCTACCCAAAGCAATGGCTGGAACTTCTGTTGTTTCCACTGCAACGAGCCCAGACATTGCAAGAGGCAATGTCGCAAGCTTGGAGGAGGACATCGCCAAGCACCATTCCAAGGAACTGGCCGTGGCCAAGGAGCCGCTACCCGAGGCAGAGGAAGAACCGCATGTGTTGCCAACAGGGAAATATGCGAAGAAGAAGAAGATCCGACCATGGAAGCAGAGTTTGAAAGGGCAACAGTCCATGCCGCTCTTCACAAGAAAGGGACGAATGGCGAGTTCTCGGTGATTTAGACACCGTCAGGCTATCAAGGTAAAGGTTTCAAAACCTTGATTGATTGTGGCAGTAGACGTTCCTTTATCTCACCTACTTGTGCAAAAAAATTGGGAATAGCCACCGTAGAAGCACCTACCTTGCTTATGGAATTAGCAAATGGTCATGAGGTCACTTCTACCAGGCAAACTGCTAAGGTGGAATTCTTTCTGGGAGGAAAGGCAACTTTAGTCAAATTCAGAGTCATGAGCCTAGGTATCCATGAGTGTCTACTCAGAATGGATTGGCTTAAACCTAATGATGCCCACATCCATTGTGGAAAGGGCCAAATTTCCTTTCGAAACTCTGAAGGGGAATTGGTCACAACTCAAGGAGAGGCTAGAAAGACAAAAATTCAATTTGCCAAAGCATCTTAGATTATAAAGGGAGTGAGAAAAGGACTACCTCTCTACTTGATTAAGCTCAACAAGTTAGATCAGAAGCAGGAGTCTAGAGAAGGACCTTCATGGCTGAAGGAATATGCAGATGTATTTCTTGAAGAGTTGATAGAACTCTCGCCTCAAAGAGAAGTGGATCATGAGATCAAGCTAGTACCAGGAGCTGCGCCAATTGCAAAGAGACCTTATAGAATATCCATCCCGGAAGTAATTGAGCTAAAGGAACAACTTAAGAAACTACTAGATTAGGGCTACATTCGTCCAAGCAGTTCACCATGGGGAGCTCTAGTACTGTTCTAGATAAAGAAAGATGGAACACTTCGAATGTGTATTGATTATAGAGGGTTGAATCAATCAACTATCAAGAAGAAGTACCCTATTCCTAGAATAGATGAGCTTCTTGATCGTCTTCAGGGTGCAAAGATCTTCTCCAAGATTGATCTCAGATCTGGTTACTATCAGATAAGGATCAAGGAAGAAGATATCCCAAAGACGGCCTTCAACATAAGATATGGATACTTTGAGTTCCTAGTTATGTCATTCGGGCTTACGAATGCGCCTGCCACCTTCAACAAGTTAATGCACGATATCTTTAGGCCATATCTTGACAACTTCGTACTCATCTTCTTTGACGACACTTTAGTCTATTCCAAACAGGAGGAATATCATGAACCCCAACTTCAAATTGTCCTTGAGACAATGAGGGCACACAAGCTATATGCTAAGATGAAGAAGTACGCATTCTTCAAGCCTCAGATTGAATATCCGGGATTCATCGTATCAATAGAAGGAATCTCAGTGGACCCGTCCAAAGTCAGAGATGTGCTAGAATGGCCAATACCAACAACTATCAAAGAAATATGTAGTTTTCTTGGATTGATAGGATTGTATAGAGTCTTCATAAAAAACTATGCTTTGATAGCAGCACTCTGTCAGATCTACTGAAGAAGCAAACATCCATTGCATGATCAACTCCCGAACAAATTAGCTTTGATAAATTGAAGAAAAGTTTGGTATCAGCACCTATCCTAAAACTTCCAGACCTCAGTAAGGAGTTCGAGGTAGTAACTGATGCTAGCGCGCTTGCCTTAGGATGTGTGCTCATGCAGGAAGGTCATCTTGTAGCATACTCTTCAAGGAAAGTGAAGAGCCATGAAAAGAATTATGCTACCCATGATCTAGAACTTTTAGCTGTCATCCATGCCCTAAAGCTTTGGAGACACTACCTGTTGGGTAACAAGTTTACTCTAGTGACTGATCATAAGAGTCTCAAGTGGATCTTTACCCAGAATGAGCTCAACATGAGGTAACCTCGGTGGATTGAAGTGCTGGAGGAGTATGATTTTGAAATCAAATATCAACTAGGAAAGGAGAATGTAGTTGCTGATGCACTCAGTCTCAAGGCATTCCTTAATTCTCTAATCTTGCAAAACCCATCAACAGCTAGATCTCTAGCTACAAAGGTGTCCATGCCGAACAACCCAATACTTGAGCTAGCTAGAGAGGAAGCATGCCATGATCCAGCCTATCAAAAGATGCTAAGGGAGATCTCTATTAAGGACCAGGATCAAAAGCTACAAGCTAAGTATCATGAATTCTCTATCAATAGTGGACTTGTCTACTATAGAACGAGGTTGTGTATACCGGCAAGCCAGTTACTTAAGCAGAAGATATTGTGGGAAGCTCATGATTCCCCTTTCTTAGGACATCCTGGCTATGCCAAGACTCTCAATGCAGTTAGGAAGAGCTACTATTGGAAAAGGCTTAAAGGTGACATTCTCAAATATGTCACTGAGTGTTTGTCTTGTCAACGTATCAAAGCCGAACATGTCAAAATGCGAGGAAAGTTACAACCACTTGACATTCCCCAAATGAAATGGGAATTCATCAGTATGGACTTTGTTGTTGTCCTACCCCAAGTTCAGGGAGGAAACAACTCCATCATGGTTGCGGTTGACATGCTTACTAAGGTTGCAAACCTTATTTCAGTAAAGACAACTTATAAAGCATCAAACATTGCAAGGTTTTTTATCAAGGAGATATTCAAGCTACATGGGCTTCCCAGAAGAATCATTAGTGATCGTGATTCTCTTTTCACATCACATTTTTGGAGAGCTATCTTTGAAGCCATTGGGACTCAACTCTATTTTAGCATAGCTTACCATCCCCAAACTGGTCAAACGGAGCAAGTCAATCAAGTTATCGAGGATATCCTTAGGGCACACTGGATAGATGAAAGTACTCTCAACCATCAATATCCCCAGTTTATCTCGAGATGAGGACATCTCGATTCCTCCAAGGGGGAGAGAATGTAATATTTCTTGCTAAAAAATATATATTACGTACTCGTGAGTCTCACGCAAGGACGATGCTAGCATTGAATATATGGATAGTTCGACCTTTTACTTGACGTATCCTTGGCAAAAACGAGACCAAGGGTTTAAAGAAACCCGTATTCTTCATAAGAACCTCCTCTTAGGAGGCCAAAAGGATAATTTTTGAAAAAATGACAAATTTTTTTATCCCCTCTTTCTCCCAACCGATGGTTGTGTTGGAGGAGGGGGAGGAGAGGCTCGATGACTAAGCATCCTTGCTTGATGCCATGGAGGGGGTGAATGCCATGCGTAAGGCCGCGTGGGAGAGGGAGGTTCCCCTCCCTTCACCTATAAAACCTTGGGAGGGGGGAGCTGTAAGGAAAGAGAGGAAAGGTGGTGATAATCATGAAGCTGCCGTTAAGAGGGGGAGTAAGGTGGGGAGAGCCGAGACACCGCCGTTGAAGGGGAGAAGAGAGCCGCGCCGCTCTGTTGGCCGAGAGGGACGCGGAATTCCCAACATCCGTTGCCGTCGAATTCCGTCATGACCTTCATCTCGGCCCTGCCACCAGCAAGCCGCCGTTGAAGAAAACATCTCCTTTCTTCTCCACGTGTAGAATCGCGACCCCCAGAAGCTTTAGAAGCCTCTTGGGAAGCTTCTAAAGACCCCCCTTCTTGTGGGCTTCCTTAAAGCCCTTCTAGTGGGTTTTAAACCCCCCCCCACAAAAATCTCTCTTAAAGGTCTTTTACACCCCTTGCCCCCTTTTTTTTAAATCCACTAAAGTCAATTGAGCCCCCTTTACCGTGGAGTCCTATCTGAGGCCTTTAAAAAAGCTCATTAAGCCATTTTCCCCCTTAGGTTCCGCACAAGCTCCCATTAGCTGAGGTTCTAAACCAGCTTCCCTATTGCCCTCTCAATCGGGTTCTCGTTACCTCGGGATCTTTTAAAATCCCCTTTTATTTGCCTTCCCAAAGCAACCTTTTACACCCCTTTTTCCTTGAAGTTTAAGGCCTTTTTCTTCCCTTATAGACCCGGAGTTTAAGCCCTTGCATCCCCACAAAGTTTTTAAACCCTGTTTTCTTTCAAGGCCTTCCGTTACAAGCCTTTTAAATCCATTTTCCAATCGTGAAATCACTACTTCGAGGAGGAAGCCTTTAAGGCCTTCTAAAGCTCGGCTTCAAAAGATGGTGAAATTGATCAAGGAAGCCGAATCACAAAGAGAGTTTCGTGTGCGAAGGATACGGCCAAAATCATAAATCTGCGTCCAAGGCAAAAAGGCCGAATTCGTGATGGCCCCTAAGAAGGCACAAGATGCAACCGCAGGAGGATCGTCTCCTAACATCCATGTGGAAATTCACCACAAGTCCAGGTTTTTCTTCATAATTTTGATTTGCGTCGTAATAATTCAATTACGCATGATTCTTTTACGAAAATTAGGATGCACTTTTTCGATTGAAATACTTTGGATAAATTAAAAGAAATAACTTACGATCAAGGAATTGGTCATTTGTATTTTTCCAATGGATTGAATGTAAGGACATAAGATGTCTATGCATTCTTAGCAATTTGTTTATGTGCATTACAAGTAACGAATTTAGATCAATTAAAAATCATCTTTATAAAGTAAAAATTATTATTGTACACTTCAATTGTGCATGGAAATAATAAATCGCATGTCGCATTATTAGGCATCTTTTCTTCGAATGATTCATTTAAAGAAGATTGCTAATGACCCGTAGGAATTTACAAGGCATAGAAATGGTTCTTAAAACTGCGTAAAGTAGATTAAAATCTAGTCAATTGGCTTAAATCTCAATCAACTACGCAAATAGTTACGAAAGCTTGTATAATGCTCATTCAGTGTACGAAAATCTCATTTAGAGAAGAAGTTAGAAAAAGGTTGCATGGTTCACATAAAACCCTAACGCTTAGTAGCATGAATCTTGAATGCATGTTCTAGAAGAATCAATAGAGGTTATGCTGTAACTTAGCATATGCTTTGATTTTAACCAGAAAAGTAGGGTTTGTAAATCTACTCAAACGTAGGAAATGAATCATGTGGTTACGAGAAGGGTATCGTAAATACCTTCAAGAATAGACAAGTAAATTGATTTACCCTAAAAACACCTAAACTGTGAGTAACTCATTCAAGAAAGGTTAAATCAATGCAACATATCCCAAAGAGCTAACTAGGGTTTAGCACGTTGAGGACGTGACCTAATCGCTCTTATTGCCAAAGCTGAAACTCTTATACCCTAAAGACTTGCCGTCATTCACAGAATGTAGGTACAATAGGACATACTTGTGAGAAACGATCTAGGGTTTTTTACCCTAAGGATCGCTTGTTAAAAAGATGAAAATCAGTTTGAATTTGGAACCTTAGGACCGACAATGTCGGCCTAGTGTAATAAAAAACGGATTGGAAATGAATACACCCTAACAGTGTTTTCTATCTAATCATGATTCCGTGATTAGAAGACATCGTTCGATGGGTAAAATAGTCCGGTGAATTAAATGCGACACTCGTGCAAAAAGTTGCAGAGTCGCATGATCATGTGATTTGATCACAAGGGGATGGCCAATTCCTCGGAATGAGATTAGCAGATTCTTACCCAAGCTTATCTTGCAAGAGGATGAATAATCGTCCTGATATAGTACCTTTCTTGGGTAAAGTAACCAAGATACGGGGATTAAATAATTGCTTGGAAGCAAAAGACCAATCAATAAATTGGAATAACATATTTACTGCTAATAGAACTTAAGGTTTTGGTTAAGTTGGGTTAATAGGGTACGGCCCTAACCCAAGGATATAAGGGTTAACAAACAAACCCTTGGGGATCTTGCCAAGTCGAAATTGATCCCGGATCAAGTGTTGGATGCTTTCGGAAAGAAGGATTCGCTCCTTAGCAATTGGCCAAAATAATGACCACTGGAAATGATTGTGCTTGTAACAATTTAGAGAGCAATATTTGCTTTGTTTGCTCAAGGAATTAAAGGATGAAAATATATCTAAATGCTTCAGGTTGAAGGCCTAAAGGGAGAGGCAGCCTCAGTTACCCCCGAGTGACTGCCTGACCCTAACCAAGGGGGTTGTTAGCCGCGCCGGGAAGGTGGACCGAACCCGTCGTGAGAGGTCTCTCCGTTGAGCTCTACTTGGAGCAGGAGGACGCTTGGGTGCTAGAGAGGGCTCTGGCTATAAATCCCTCGCCTTCCGGGCCCTACACAAGAGGCCAACGTGACTCGGGATTGGATCTCGAGGCCCGCATCCTAGTCTACAGGCGGAATCTTGGATTAGTAATCCCTGTGGATTGCTGGATAGCCTTCGGGCAGATTATGGATAAGCCTACGGGCTGGATGTGATAAATGTATTCCAAAGATAAATACGATAAGCTATTGAAAAGGAACTTGTTTGACATTGCTTTTCTATGTCAAGTGCTATGATTACGTGAAGAAACCAGTGCCTAATGGACCAATTAAGGAAGTTGAAATGTGGTAGGTAATTAGATAACTAAAACAACTTGAGGAAAGTGCGGTGGATTTGGCCATGGGTCTATCCTATGGATGGGTGGTCTCAGTTGACCGGGAACTTTTCTCAATCACGATGGACAGCAAGAAGATCGTTTTCAAAGGACACGAATAGCAAGGGCGCTGACCTAGATTCTAAGTTATAATAATCCCGATTTACGCTATTTTAGGGGAACGGAATGGGTCTTTGCCTTATGGCAGAGAGGTCGAGCCTTGCATCCCTCTTGTTTCCCATTCTCCTTGAACCAAGTGCAGCGTGAATCCACTTCGGACCTGGTGTTTCTGCGTAAAGTAGTTTGCTCGGGTTTGACGCTAGTTGCCGTTAAGGAAATGACCATTAGGGAAACCCTGATTCAGGTCAGTCCTAAGTGGGAATGGCCAAAATACTTCCGCTACGTGGCAGACGCGGAAATTCCTAGATCACAAACCCCGTAACATTCCATGGGAGTGCCGGGCAAAGCTTTCTAGACATCCTTTCTGTTGGACTGCTAAGACATGTCTTGAAGATAACAGGTGGACACGTTACAGAAAGAACTCCCTATGTGCATCATAGTATAAAACTAATTTCCCTTTCTTAAAGGTATATTTATTCACTTTTAAATCATGCAACTACTTCATTTGACGCTTAACCACTTCCTGTGTAATAGACTTTGTAAATTTGAGCTCATCCAGGTGTGCTAAAGTCGTAAAGCACTCCAAGAGTGCATCTTCATTCCCCAAAGAATGGTTAATTGAAAATCTTATGATTGGTAAATCAATCTCTAGGGGTAATGCGCACTCCTCCCCATTAACTAACTTGAATGAGGTGTGGCCAATGGCTTGTTAATAAATCGTGCTATATGCCCAGAGTTCCACATATAACTTCTTATCCTAGTCTTCTTTCTTCTCTCATACTATCTTTGACGGAATACCCACAAGCTATTTATTGGTACTCTCAACCCACCCATTTTCCTATGGGTTATAAGGCGTTACCTTATTGTGCTTAATCTACCATGATTGAGTTAGGGTCTTAATCACCTTGTTTAGAAAATGGGCTCCATGATCCAACACTAATTTCTTGGGCAAACTAAATCAACAGATAATCTGCTCAAGAAGGAAGCTAATAGTCTCCTTTGCATCATCCTTCTTCCGTCACTCCTACTTCTGACCACTTCATAAAATGGTCACTTGACTATGATATATCTCTTCTATAAAAGAGAAGAGGGTAATAGTACCCACAAAATCCATGCCCCTTATAGGTAGTATAGTCATAATAGGAATCAGTGGGTACTCCCTATTCTCCCTATTGTCATGCCTTTAACATATATCACAACTCTTAACATACTCAAATGAATCCTCAAAAATGGATGGCCACCAATATCCAACTCTTAATATACTCAAATGAATCCTAAAAAATGAATGGCCATCAATATCCAACTCTTAAAGCTTTTTGTGCAGTCAACCACCCAGCAAAGTGCCCTCCACAAGCTGAGTCATGGCACTCTTCCAAGATAAATGGAACCTCATCAGGCATAACACATCAGCAGTAAACATCATCAACCCCTTATCAATATAATGTTCCTACAATGAAGGTAAATTTCAAAGCCCATTGTCTAATTTTTCTCTTCTCTCATTTTGATAGAGCGGCTCCAATATCTCCTATGGATAAGTAGTGTGTTATAGCAACATACCAAGATGGAATAGAAGCTGTATCAATTTTAAATAGTCCCTCAATATTACTAACTTCAGCCAAGATTTCCTTTGGTTCCCAATATCCACAAGACATTCAACAATGCCTTGCAACTTGGTGGCTTACTCCTAATTTCATAATCAAACTCTTGTAAAGTAATCAGCCATTTTGCAACATACCAAGATGGAATGGAAGCTGTATCAATTTTAAATAGTCCCTCAATATCACTAACTTCAGGCAAGATTTCCTTTGGTTCCTTGAAATCCACAAGACATTCAACGATGCATTGCAACTTTAGTGGCTTACTCCTAATTTCATAATCAAACTCTTGTAAAGTAATCAGTCATTTTAGTAGGCAATCAGGTGGCTGTAACTTGTTTAGTAACAATCTAAGTCATTTCTCCTTCGTATAAAACACTACCTTTTCATAGAGAATATAGTGACTAAACTTTTTGGTCACAAACACCATCCGAAGGCACAATTTCTCCATATAGGTGTTATTAAGTTGAGATATCCCTGACTTATGACTAGCAAATGCTATTGAATGATACTGTTTCTCCTCCTAGATTTGGGCTAAACAATAGCTAATGCTATGGATTGTTACTAGTGAAAACATATAAAAAACCTCACCCCTTTTGGATGCTTTTAATATTGTTTCTTTTGCCAATTCTTTCTTCACATCCTTGCAGGATACTTGACAGGATCACTCCAAACAACCAGATAGTTAGAAGATAATATATTTGTCAATGGAAACGTTCTTTGTGCAAATGCATTAATAAATTGTCGATAGTATCCTAATGATGACAGAAAGCTATGCACTTCTTTAGGAGTATGTGGTTGACTCATAGCAACAATAACCTTTATCTTCTCATGATCAGTTGCAATACAAGTTGAACTAACCACATGACCCAATAGCAGTCCATAGGGCACTCCAAAGACACACTTTCTCGGGTTAAGAGCAATGCAAAACTACCTACAATGCTAAAAAAACTTCCATAAAATAATCAACATTCTTTCCCTTATGGTGGTTGTCCCCAGATAGTTGATAAAGTTTTTTAGCTCCTTAGGGAAAATATAACCAAAAGTCTTATTAGTTGTACGTTTCCAAGAAATCGACGCATTGCATAATCCAAATGCCATCACATGATATGTAAAGGTACCAAATACAACAATAAATGTTATTTTCAACTTATCTTCCTCCGCAATAGCTATTTGGTTATATCCAACAAAGCATTCCATAAATGAATTGACATCCCTACTCACTAAGTGATCTAGATTTTGATCAATGAATGGCAACAATGGATACTAACCTTTAATTCTCTATTTATTGAGCTTCATAAAATCTATGCAAAGTTGGATTTGATTATTCTTCTTTTTCTTGATAACCATTAGCAAACACCACTCTCTAAATTATACAGGAAATATCATGCTAGCCTTCCACAGTTTTTGTAACTCCTCAAATAGTCTGTCCCTTAGCTCAAACGACATACACCTCACTTTTTGGTGCACAAGACGACTACCTTTCTTCAAAGGAATACTATGCACAACCAAACTGGGAGGATTACCCCTCAACTCATTATAACTCTAATCGAAGATGTTACAGAATTCTTAGATCAAGGACACATAATTCCTTCTCTCTTCTAGACTGAGTGTAGCCCCTTATTTAATATTTCATGGATCATTCAACATTTGGAGATCAAGCTCGATTACATCCTCGTCTCTTATTCTATCTTGAGCTTAAATCGGCTCATTTAGAGTCACCTGGTATATATCCTCTATGTAGTGGACCCCTCTTTTAATTCATTGATTGATGAAGTTTCACTACTAGATGGTTCCTCTAATGCATCTAATTTTGACTAGGATAAAGAGGCTCTCTCACTTTGAGGAGACTCAAGATATGCATCTACTACCACACAACTAGCACCTCTACGAAAATCAAATGACCAGCACGTATATCCACTTGAAAGTCTGATTGCAAGATCCATGGCCTTACTAACAATACTTGATAGCTTGTCCATCTTGAAAACCGAATAACCCTAAAGTCTATAGTGCATTCCACACTCGCAAGAGTCAAATGGACTTTGGTAATGCAACCTTCAAGTTGTCTTAAACTCTCATCAAGCATTCAAAGAATTGTGGAGATATCCTTTTGGATTTCTAATCCCAGCCTTTCCATCAATTCTAAGATCATGATGTTGATGGAGGATCTCGTGTCTACATTAGCACGATCCACTAATATTCCATCAACATACATTGCTACCCTTTAGTAATGCTTTTTAGCATGCTCAAACCAATCCTCTCCCACACAAGCTATTTCCAAGGGCTCAACAATATACCTTGTGCAAAGAATCTTTTTAAATTATTTACACCCTCTTGGAGATAACTTGATCAATTGCTGGAGGTTTATCTCACGCTTTACATTGCAAAGAGAACTCACTAAATTAAACTTATGATAATTAGCAATGATTCTCTTCTCCTGCCAGACCATTCTCTCCTTTGGCCTTTGAACTGGCTTTGGCGCCTCCTTCTTGGCTTTTGCCTTATTATTTGGCAATTCATTTTTTGAGGGTCAACTTTGCCATCAACAACTTTTAGAGGACCAGGTTTTACATCGTGGTTAAGGACTTGCATCCCTTTATCATCCCATTTAGGGTTTATCTCAAAAGGTTTAACATTATCCCTATTGCCTTATTTACCCTTTTTCCATCTTGTAATTGCTCACAAATTAGAAGCTTCGATGTTGTTGATACTCATAGCTTCAATAACCCTGACACTAGGCAACTCTTATATAATAACTTTCCATGTTTGCAATATTTGCTTTGGTCCATCATCTTAGTGGAGATTATTCCATTACGCTCGAGGACCTAGTTGCCTACTCCCTTGCTCGAGAGAACTAATATTACTCCAACAAGTACTAGCTCGAGAGAACTAATATCACTCCAACAAGTATTAGCTCCAGAGAACTAATATTACTCCAACAAGTACTAGCTCGAGAGTACTAGTTGCCTACTCCCTTGCTCGAGAGAACTAATATTACTCCAACAAGTACTAGCTAGATGACTAGATTTCCCACATATGTCACATTTAACATTAGGGTGATCCCCAGGGAAATGTTAGCCACCACACCACTTACAACTAAATCTCTAAGGGGCAGCCTCTTTAGGGTGTTGAACCCCTATCAAATTTTGTTGTTTTTAAAGAAAATTGACATTAACAACTTTTTGCCTATATTGTTTGGTGATCATGTCAGTACAGTGCTTCATCATATCCTTAACTTCTCTAAGGACATTTGATGCACTAGACTCATAGCTACAATCATCTACTTGATGTTCCATCAGCCTAACCACCTGACTAGGGGTTGGCTGTTGTTGATCAATTGGAACCACATTAGGGTTTATCATTTGACTTCCATTATTTAGTGAAACCATCTAATGACTAGCCATTGGCATGATCACAATGGGAGGAGCTTGTAGCAAGGGTACATTTGCTATTATGATTTCTCTCACATTCGAGCTAGTCATAGCTATCTCTTGACTTCCATTGGTCAATGACAAATTATTTCTAGGATTTAGACCTGCCTTAAGATTTTCTCTAGAGGCATAGGTCTCTTGTAGTGGGGATTCTACTTTCTCTACTCGTCTAGTAGTAGTGTCTATATCTGGCAAAGTGACATTATTCAACTACACCTAACTATTGAAGTCCAAACCATGCAAAAAATATTGCAGTTGGGTAGCTGTTGGGATAGGGATAGAGGCTTGCAATTCACATAAGACCTCTTTTAAATTCTTGGCATATGCTCGAATATCCTCATGTGGTTCTTGATGTGTCACATTTACTACATGTAGCCAATATTGACCACCCCTTTCAAGGGAAAATTCCCTTCGAAAGGCAACATAAAATAAATCAATAGTGGTTATGGTTCGAGCCTCTAGGCCATGATATCATAGAGCTCTTCCCTTGAGAGTCATGTTAAATAACATCATTAAATGTCCTTCATCTTGGATAAGACAATTGAACATCAACTTTTGAAACTCCCTAATGTAGAGCTTTGCATCTTCTCCACTAACCCATTAAATATGGGTAGAGGGAAACCTAAGGCTAGCAAATCCGCCATTCCAACAAGAATTGTGATAGGTTGCACCATAATGATAATTGGATTTTCAATGGGATTTTGTGAATGTGGGTTTACAACCACACTTAATGTAGGTTGACTTACTCGGGGAAGGGCAGCACTAGAGCCTCCTCCTCCCAATGGACTACTTGTGGCTCTAGGACCACTAGATCCACTCCCTTGTAGGAATATTGGACTACTACATTGTGGGGAATACCTCCTCAAGATATCGGCATGTTGCCTAGATTTTTCTTACTTTTGGATTTCAGCTAGATGATGTTTATATGTAAACAATGGATCAACCTCAATGTCCTTTGACATAAACTCGCTAAATGGTCCCGAGGCAACTGAGATTCGAGGACCGCCACTTAAGTGGCTCCCCACAAATGCACCAATTATTAGGACCCCGATTGAGCTTGACACTAACTCTCTAGGCACTAGCCGAGCCTCTGTACACTCAAAGAACACACCCCCTCAGGCTCACAGCCCAAGAGCGTCTATAAGGGACACAATCCTCTAACTTCTGTCGTAACTTTTGCATTTGTTTTGGATTGTAATCCAATGGTTAATCCTTCACCACACTCCTCAAAGTGAGTCCCTACACATATGGGTGTAAAACACCATTTAAGGACAAACTGAGGAGGCACCCCTTGGCTGAAAGTCGTGGCCCCACTACGGCTCTCGTACACCTCGCATTCGGCCCCTAGATATGTTACTAACACAAATAGCACATACCTCACAAACTCCACTTTTGTTTTCAAATATTCCAAGAGATATATATTTTTTTCTCACTAAAAATTCCTCAAGGAAATCCATCATCTAAATCTACAACTTAGGATATCTCACATACTCAACGTAGGCCATATGCATGAATACAATTGCAATGCATCCAGTAATGATACCATGAGTTGTGTGCAATGCAATTATGTATGAACAATAGTGCTCAATGATTTTACCATTTAGAAACATAGGTAAATTACCCAATGAATATATATGTAGATCATGTGGGTTCAACAAAATATATTTTTAAAATACCATTTTTATACATTTTTTACATACAAAAGGGTTTAATATAAAGGTTTTCATTACAGATTGAATAGAAAATGGTTATGTCTTATTCAGGATAAATTCACAGATAAGGATATTTATAAATAGGCCTTGAATACACATGATTTATAGAACATATATATATAGTAACTTCTGTGAGTTTAGAAATTAGCATTGTGAGGTGCAAAATACATTTCTTTCAATGATTTTAATCTACACCTAATGATGTGTTGTTGAGGGTTAACACACCGAGCATTCTCATGCTGCTAGACCCTCTTAAACTTAAACCATAAACGTCCTATATGCCTTACATAAGCAAAATATCATAATTTAGTATCTTATTAGCAATTAGTCACTTTCAAACCCCTCTTTCTCCCTATCGCTTACATTATGCATGCATTGATAGGTGTAGAAAGAATTTTTTATGTGTTTTTCTTTATAAAAGTGATAAAGACTCCACTTTAACACAAAGACAAGGCTGAACTAAAGACTCCACTTTAACACAAAGATAAGGCTAAACTAAAGCTAATACCTCATGCTCTAGCCATATCACACATCTACATACACAAATCTTATTTTTTCATATTTTTTGAATACAAAATTTTTATTTTTCTAATTTTTTATTTTTATTTATTTATTTATTTATAGATAAAATATGATATTTTATGATTTTGTAGTTTGGACTTATTATATGTACTAAGAATTAATTTATATCATTCTTTATTCCATATGAACCCCATAAATATCGCAAAATCCCCAAACTTGACCATTTTTCTTAAAATCGTGCAGTCCTGGGTTTGTGTATAAATTATTATGTGACTAAATTTTTCCATTCTCTTTATAGATTATAGGATTAACAACCAAGGATAACCATTCCCAAACAATTTCAACCAAAATCTATCATAAAAGAAGTAGAACGATCGCTTACGTATAAAAACATGCTTTTTGAGACTCATATTTCAAGGTTGAGAGGCCACTAACGCTCTTTTTTTTATGGTAATGCTCTTGTACAACCTGATCTATGATCATTTGCACTCTAGTACCATCACTTCATTAGCATCTTTCATCAAATCCCACCCCCTTCTCTCTCATGAAATCAAGCATATGAGCAGGCAGCAAGAGGAGAGAGAAAGACTTAGAAATTAGAATTTCATTTCCTTGATCATATTCCACATGCTTATAGTGAAAATATTGCCCTTGTCATGTAGATTAGACTTCCATCTCTCTCTCTCTCTCTCTCTTGATCGAGGTGTATTGAAAAGGCACAAATCCATCCAAAAATGGGGTGCAAGATAAAAAATGACCCCTCCTATTGAGCAAGAATTTGCATGTTTTTTTCATTTACATTTTATTTCATGTCATTTCTTAAATGTCCACTTTGAAAAAATCACTTTTACACTACTCCACGAGGGTTTCTAGCTTGTTTGGAGGGGCAAGCAGACTCGAAATTACTGATGCCAGGAGGCATATTTCACGGTGGATTCCGTGCCATGGTGGATTCCGTGAGGTTTTACGGTGGATTCTGCAAACTTTGATGAGAGGGGCACATACACAAAGTGGATTCTTTGTGCGAGAAGTTGATGGGGATGCCTATCCTTTTCGGGCGTTTCATTAATTTAGTGTATACATGGGTGATTCCATAGTGGGTGATTCCGCAAAATGCATATTAAATTAATAAACGTTTATGAGTTTAGAGTGCGCACTTGTAATAAATTAAGGTTAGGATTTATTTCTAACCAGTTGATTTATTTATGTAGCTGAAGACTGCTAGGTATTCACTTTTGCCGGTTTAACTGTATTATTTTACTAACGATTGTGAATGCTTCAGTTGATGTGTAGAGATAGCAACATGGCAGAGGAGAGCATTGGAGGATAGCGAGTATTCGATTTATTATTTATATTTTGATGCGCATACCTTAGGCATGGCGCCTATATTTTTTCACGCCTATTTATTGAGGCGTTGGATATTTATTATTATTTTGTATGCGCATGGGCGCACGATTATGTTATTTATACTTGGACATTGTATTGGGCATGCCAGACTCTTTGGGCACCGTCCATTAGCTTTATTCCTACTTTGTGCTAAAGCAAACTCAAAAGCTAAAAGCTTGCTATTTTGTAATTTGGGCTATTATTTGAGCTTGAAGATGATTAATACATAAAATACATGCTTTGTGGAGCGCTCACACAAGGCATGGGGGGAGATTGCACCCAATTGGTCTCTTGTTCATGTCGTTCATGATTTTTACAATGAATTTTGTGCAAAAAGTAGAGTTCTATTATTCTTGGGCACCTTCCGGCATTCACTACGCGAGCGTACAGTATCCGATCTGCGCACCAATGGTATCAGAGCGAAGCTGAGATCAAGAGCTTCCAATTGCTACCCATCTTGTGCAAAGGCGGAGCTCCTGGAACGATTGATCTCTATGGACAATCTCGTCGTGAACAGTCGATACAGATAGATTCCTGGCAATCAAGAACCTTTGTTTCCATCATCAGACTGCAAAGGACCAGCTTGCAGAGGCGGAGGACTACTCCTATCCCTTCTTCTTCAAGTCGTCAAGAACATAGATAAGCCATATTCTTTGCCAAGCTTTAAAGCTTCAATCTTTAACTTACAAAGCTTAGTATTAAGCTTTAATAAGCTTAATAACTTAAAATTCATTTCAGGCGGCGTCAGTATATACTCGCTAAGATCGAACGCGTCGACAGCATGCTGCGATACCTCAAAATCGAATTGGGCTTCGTAAGCCATAAGTTATACTACTAAGCTAAGTCATAAGCCACAGGTCACACCAGAGCAATTAGATTCTGCAAGTTCTTTCAAGTCACATAAAGCAATCAAGTTTTGCAAGTCTACAAACTCTGCAAGTCACATAAGTCTGGTACTCTGCAAGTCAGACAAGTCACCTGGAGTCAAAACTGACTTCTGTTTAAAACTCATAGAAGGGCTGTTCCTGCGCAGAAACTCCGAACTACAAAGTTGTTCATTGGAAGGTACTCTACGCATACGCAGGTTTGCTGAAGCATTTCTAGCATACGAAGAAGATAAAACACAGCTTTTTCGAAGATTGTGAAAGCCACACCCAAAAATATATAAGCCTTGTACTCCCGAAGTTGAGCTACGCTCATCCCGCTAACTTGATTTTGAGAGTGAGAGGTCTTTTGAGTTTTGCAGGATGACGGAATCACATATGGATGATTTGAGGCTGAAGGCGATCTACCTGAACCTACGATGGAGCAAAAGCTGGACTTAATTATGATGCAATTGGATGAAGAACGACGAGCTAGGCAAGCATTGCAAGTTCAATTGGAAAATTTACAAAGGTCGACTACCGACAAAGAGGAACCTCAATCTGAAGATCTTATCCGACGTACCATCGACGCAACTCTCGAAGCTCAATCCATCCGCAAGGAATCAAAGATAAGTAAAAGAAATTTCAAATTCCGTACTTTCAATGGCACTCGAGAGGGAAAAACTGTTCTTGCATTCATTAGTCAATTTGACGACTACTTTCATGAGCAAACCTATGCAGAAAAAGATAAAATCAAGTGTGTCACTAATCATTTAGTGGATAGAGCATCTCTTTGGTGGACTGTGGTTCGCAAGTGTATAGATTGTCCCACTACCTGGGAGAATTTCAAAAAGAAGTTTATGTAAAATTTCCTTCCTCCACAATTTCATGAGAAAGCCATAAAGCAATGGGATCTTCTTCAGCAACGGGATCGTGAGCCTATTCCTCAGTACACAGAGCGTTTTTGGAATGCATTACTCCAGTTACGCATGCTTGAAGACGTACCTGAAGCGACACACAAGCGCAAGTATATGTCTGGACTCCTTGGGCATTACTATGCTGAAGTTAACATGTTCAAGCCTACTACCCTTGAAGACACAATTTCATTAGCTCACGACATTGAAGACAAGCTGCGAGGTAGAGACAGACGTCCACAGAAATTCCAAGCCAATGGTAACTATGGATCTAAGCAATTCAACTCAAATTTTAGAAGAATTTATCAAGGTCGTTTCTCTTCATCATCTTTCCATAAGAACTGGGCAAAACCACCTGCTTTACCATCCAATGCCAATCAAAATCCCAAGCCTATTCCATAGCCAAATCCTAATGTACTTAGACTTACTGCCATTGCAAACAATGTAACCAAAGCCAAGTCTATACTGTGTTATAAATGCCACCAGCCTGGACATCTAGAAGCAAATTGCCATTCGAAGAAGCCACCTGTCCATATCAACTACCTTGGAGTAATGGAAGATGACGAACATGAAGATATGCTTGATTTCACGGAAGATGAGGACGACACTACTACTCCTTCAGATACTTTACCAGGTATGCCAACTCCACATTCTTTATTGACTATGAAATGTTTAGTGCATGGAAAGGAAAAGATTATTTTGCATGATGACGGTAGTACTCATGATTTTATTTCTACAAAGCTAGTAAAAGAATTGAAGTTACAGACTGTACCTACGCATTATCGCATTAAAGTAGCATTCTTAGGCACTAGGTATAATGATACACAGGAAGTGCATGATTTAGAAATTCAAATTGGTCAATATACTAAAAGAAGAAATATTCTAGTTGTTCCATTACAGTCAAGTGACATTATTTTAGGTATGCCTTGGCGTCATCAGCATAATCCAGATATAGATTATTCCACACATGCAATTAATATTCAATTTCAAGGAAAACATATTACATTGTAACACAATATTAGTGAGTTTGGGAATCTCCCAATTTCCATTTTTTGAATACGAAAAAGGTGGCACCCCCATAACATGCCCATAAGTTTCTCAAAACCATATGATGTGGCCTATCATTGGAAAGTGCTTGAAAAATGGAATCTATTGAGTTATAGAGTGCTCGATTTGGAGTTACAATGTTCAAGTTATGAGAAATCCAAAGATTTGACCACGTGTCCCAAACTTATGGGAAATTCCCATATTCCCCAATATGGTGTTTTGTCTGGTATGCATGCATCTAATGTTTTTCCACTGCTTTCGCATACTCAAGCTAAATGTGCATTACGCAAGAGTAGTAAATCTTATCTCTTTTGGGTGAATGAACTGCAAGTCAAAGAAAATCATATGCACCCTAGGCATAAAGAATTTCTTGCACATTTTAAAGACTGTTTTGCCGAAGATCTATCACCTGGTTTACCTCCTTCACGTCTAGAAGACCATAAAATAGATTTGATTCCTTGTACCCAACCACCTTGCAAAGCACCATATAGGCATAACCAGATAGAGCAAAAAGAAATTCAGAGTCAAGTTGAGGAATTAGTAAATAGAGAATTGATTAGACCTAGTAGTTCTCCATTTGGTGCACCTGTTCTGTTAGTCAAGAAAAAGAATAATACCTATCGTATGTGCATTGACAGGGGCTGGACTTGGACAGTCCTTTGCAGTATGGCCTTCACCTTTGCATCGGCTGCATAAGGGCTTGTAATCCACAAATCGTCTAGGGTTTGGACAATTCGTGGAGATATGACCCTTTTCTCCACACCTGTAACATTTCACCTCTGATCTTTGACTATCGCCAAACTGTTGTCCTCTGTAACTTTGAGAGGGAAATCTCCTTGGATCCAAATTAGGACCAAACTCTCTAGGCTTTGGTCCAATATCCTGTGTTGTCATTTTAGACTCTAGCAAGTTGAATCTTGCATTTTTGTCCTTCTGTTTTCGTTCATGCATCTCTTTCAGAGAGCAAATATCCTCTCTAGGGTTCTTCCGCAAACAGTATGAACAGAAGGCTCTAGAAATGGTTGGTTTTCGGGTACATTCAGTTTTTAAATGTCCCGCTTGATGACACTTTTTGCGCCATATATTAGAGCGTATCACATCTCTCCGAGCTCTTGCAGGAGTGGATATATTGGTGGTATTCACCTTCAGCGTTTGTAGCTGCTCTGTAATCACATCCATAAGCTCTTTCTTGATACTTGCAACTGAGTTGGATAAGTAGTCCTTCAGATTCTCACCTCCTGAAGTACTTGTAGTAAGGTTTTGTGAAGCTTCTGTAATTACTGCATACACTGGTTGGATTGATCCAGAGGGTCCTCTGTTCTGGTTTTGATTCAGAGATCCTGTTGAGACTTGGGGTTGTTGATTCCAGTTGGTAGGGTTCCACTGTTGTTGAGTCGCCATTGGAGGAACTATTTGAGGCCAGTGTTGTTGAGGTTGAAACATCATTTGAGGCACTGACATCTATGGCAACCACAATGGATTAGGTGCATTATATTGCGGCATTGTTTGCATCTGGGGATAGGGGTAGAAAGCTGTCCCTGGGACTGGATTTAGTGGGTATACCATTTCTGGCATGGGAGGAGGTAAGACTCCTCTTCCTGGAGTCATTGACAACCTTGCTTCAACTTCGTCATACAATATTGCACCTTCCACTGTAGCTTGTAGATTTATTGGTCTTCTCAATTCCATGAACTTGCAAACTTCTGGTTGTAGGCCTCTAAGAAACACTCCCTTCAGGATACCTTTGTCCAAATCATAATTAGTCAATCTCTTTAGGATGGATTCCATTCGCGAGACATAAGCTTCTACTCTTTCTCCAAAGGACTGACTTAGGTTCATGAACTCCTATCGCATCTGCTCTTCAAAACCTTCACGCCTGAATTTAGTGAGGAAGGCCAACTTTAGGTCGTCCCATGTGCCAAAAGTTCCTACTGCTTGTCTCTCATACCACTGAAATGCCGCGCCCTTGAAAGTGGCGGGGAATATTGCTAACCAATGCTCAGGGGTTCTGGCATTGTTAGCCACACATGCTACCATAAATTCTGCTACATGAAGATTAGGGTCTTCATTGTACTCTCCCTTAAAAAGTGGCAATGGGATTACATTTGCTAGCTTGTCATCAATATTTCCAAGTTGAATCTGACCAAGAAGGGGACATTGACTTGCCATGGGGACTTCTATAAAGAGTGCTTTTAGGGCGTCAAAGGAGGCTTCTGTTGCAAGCTCATTCTCAGCTTTGATTTTTGCCTTCTCTCTTCTCACGTACCTCTAGACTCATTCAAACACTTGCCTCTTGATTGCGTCATTCATCAGGGGGTTGGCTCCAACCAATTGGTCAGTACTCAACATAATAGAATCAGAGAGGGGCTTTAGTCTCTAGGGGATTCTCTAGCCAACATCTCTTCTACTTCCTTCTTTTCAACATCTCTGAATTTTGCTTTCAAACCACTACAAAGGGGGAGATATTCCGTTTTGAAAGTATCAAAACTCATTCTTCTTAGGATCATTGTTGTGCCATTATAATAATGCCATCTTCTGATGGTTTCCACAATGTATGTTGTGAAAAATACTTTGTCTACCAACTTCCAATGGGTTGCTAATTGGACAAATAGAAGATTGTCAGAACACCAAGCATCCCATGTATCTTGTTGTTGAGCATCTACGAACAAATTCCAACTCTTTTTCTTCTTGTTTTCGTGAACCTCCACTGACCAGGACTCCTGAAGCTTCTTCACAATCTCCCACTTGATAATGTCTGGAAACTTCTCAATGAATGTTAAATCTTCCATGGATGGTCATTCTCTCTATTTCTGCTTCTTAGTTTGTTCTCAAAATTTTTTTCACCAAGATGCAAGTTTTTGCTGCTTCAACAGGATAAGGAAACAGTCCATCGCATAGAGCTTGCATCATGATGGTAATATGTTTCCGCCATTGTGGGATGAAATTCTTGTGGAAATTGGCTTTGATAATGAGAGTCTCCAACTCTTCAGTGGAAAAAGGAACTTTGCAAACATCCATTGAATTCTCCTCTTCTTGGCAATGCCATTTCCTTCATTTTCAACCTCTTCTGATGCTTGTTGATGGCAAGTTTCCCCGGCTGCGCACAAAAAACATGGAGCCCCAAGAGGAACACCAAGGAAAAGGGGATTTTACTACAAGAAAATCTATCTTGTAATATCAACAAGCTTTTATTTATTTCTTTTGATGACCAAAACAAAGAAAACAACATTTCTTCACGCAGCATCATAGTAGATATCTCCCACGGATTTGATAGAATCAACCATAATCTTCAACATCTTCATAGGATCCATCAATAGAACAAGGAACATAAAAGGATACACCATTTTTGAATGGGAATAAATCACATAGTATTCATCTTCAATGTCTTTATAGTTTTCTCACTCAATCTCTCATATACATATACACTGTTTTGATAGATTTAGCTATCTCTAGCTCTCTCTCTCTCTCTCTCAATAGTACATCATATCCTCACTAAAATACTCTAATAATGACTCTCAATAATCATCTTAGGTTGTGGATGCACCTTCCAAGAGGTATGTCTGATGTGAACAGGCACCAGAGCCACTACAGTGTCTCTTGACAGCTTACTACTGTCACTGTCACTCTAGTCTTCTCTTCAGTCTTTAGCAGCTGCTTCTTCCATTTGTTTTAGCTGTTTTGAACTTAGATTCATCCTTTCCAAAAGTTAGAAAACTTTCCCAAAGTCACACATACATTCTACAAAACACTTATAGAAGATCTACAAAACAGTACAGAACAAGAATAGAGCAGATACAGAACAGAAACAGAGGAGAGACAGAGGCTCTACAGAAGGTTTACAGAGGATTACAGAAGGACATCAGAGAACATCAAATCCTCATAATTCATACTAAAACCATTCCAAACTATCAAAAACTTTTCAATAAGGTTTCAAAATATTTCAACCTTCATCAATCATCAATCCATGCTTCATATAGAAGAAAATCAGAACAAAATAGAAGCTATACAAAAGGTGTTAGAACTAATCAGAACCTCAACAGAACCTATCAGAACATCACATAGCTTCATTTCTCCACTAAAAATCATCATGAGCTTCCAAAAAATAATCAATATCATCCAAAAAACTCTCAAACACTTCCTTTAACAACCATACATCACTCTAAATCCATTAAAAATCAATCATTTAGACCTCAAAAACAACAAAAAATCAATAAAAATTTCAAACTTTTTCCACTCTCAATAGACTTTTTGGGGCTTTTTTGTCTTGGGATTTCTTTTGGGCTATAATATTCCTTAGGTGAGAGTCGGATTTTGGGACCCATTACTGAAGCATGCGAGCCCATTCTTGGAGCAGAAAAGTGACCGAGAGGCATCAAATACCAAAATTTCATGCAAAATTGAATAGTGGTAGATGGTCAATGAGCTAGAGTTTCCCTAAGTGGATTTCGATGTTAGGAATCTAACGCAGTCTCCGTGCGTTGATCGAAGGTTGTTTGACCCCCCATTTAATCCCCGCATGGTTAAGTGCTCTAAATCCACTATGTGATTCAGGAGTCCAAAAGTGTGCAATGGGGTCAAGTTTATAGATTTCAACGTCACCAATGAGAAATTCAATTGGATTGCAATTTTGAGTCTGTTTATCCCTCCAGACAGGCTGCAAAACCTCGTGCAATAGTGTGAAAATGGTTTTTTCAAAGTGGACATTTAAGAAATGACATGCAATAAAATGTAAATGAAAAAAAAAACATGCAAATTCTTGCTCAATAAGAGGAGGGGGACTTTTTATTTTGCACCCCATTTATGGATGGATTTGTGCCTCTTCTCAATACGCCTCAATCAAGAGAGAGAGAGAGAGAGAGAGAGAGAGAGAGAGAGAGAGATGGAAGTCTAATCTACATGCCAACAGCAAGATTCTCACTATAAGCATGTGAAATATGATCAAGGAAATGAAATTCTAATTTCTAAGTCTCTCTGTCTCCTCTCTCCTCTTGCTACCTCATATGCTTGATTTAATGAGAGAAGGGGGTGGGACTTGATGAAAGATGCTAATGGAGTGGTGCTACTAGAGCGCAAAAGATCATAGATCGGGTTGTAGAAGAGTGTTAGCATCCAAGAAAGAGCGTCAATGGCCTCCCAACCTTGAAATGTGAGTCTCAAAAATCATTTTTTAATGCATAAATGATCGTTCTTATTCTTTTACGATAGATTTTGGTTGAAATTGTTTGGAAATGGTTGTCCTTTGTTGTTAATGCTATAATCTATCAGGGATGCTAAAGAAAATAAGAAAATTCAATCACATAATAATTCATACATGAACCCACAAAAACCCACAGGAAGTTTATGGTTTGAGTTTAGGAGGGTTTAGCAATAGAGAATGCTCAGTGTGTTGACCCTCAACAACACGGCATTACGTGTAGATTAAAATCATTGAAAGAAATGTCTTTTGCACCTCACAATGTTGATTTCTAAATGATAAAATGATTGAGCACTATCATTCATACATAATTGCATTGCATGCAACTCATGGTATCATTATTGGATGCATTACAATTATATTCATGCATATAACCTACGTTGAGTATGTGAGATATCCTAAGCTGTAGGTTTAGTTGATTGATTTCCTTGGGGACTATTTAGTGAGGAAAATATATATATCTCTTGGAAATTTTGATACCAAGAGTGGAGTTTGCAAGGTACATGCTATTTGTGTTAGTGGCATATCTAGGGGCCAAATGCGAGGTGTAGGAGAGCTGCAGTGGAGTCATGGCATTCAGCCAAGGGGTGCCTCCTCTATCTATCCTTAAGTGGTGTTTTACACCCATATGTGTAGGGACTCTCTCTAAGGAGTGTGGTAAAGGCTTAACCATTGGATTATAATCCAAAATAAATGCAAAATTTACTATAGAAGTTAGAGCAGTGTGTACCTTATAGACGCTCTTGGACTGTGAGACTGAGGGGGTGTGTTCTTAGAGTGTAGAGAGGCTCTAGAGAGTTAGTGTCAAGCTCAATCAAGGTCCTCACAAGTGATGCATTTGTGGGGAGCCACTTATAAGTGGCAATCCCCTCAAATCTCAGTTTCCTAGGGACTATTTAGCCAGTTTATGCCAAAGGACAGTGAGATTGATCCATTGTTTTACTGATAAACACTGTCTAACTGAGATCTAAAAGTAAGAAAAAGCTAGGCAGCATGGCAATATCTTGAGGAGGTATTCCCCTCAATGTAGTAGTCCAATATTCCTACGAGGGAGTGAATCTAGTGGTCATAGAGCCACAAGTAGTCCATTGGGAGGAGGAAGCTCTAGTGCTCCACTTCCCCCAGTAAGACAGCCTACATCAAGTGTGGATGTAAACCCACATTCACAAAATCCTCTTGCAAATCCAATCGTCATTATGGTGCAGCCTATCACAGTTCTTATTGGAATGGCGGATTTGCTAGCCTTAGGTTTCCCTCTACCTATCTTTAATGGGTTAGTGGAGGAAGATGCAAAGCTCTACATTAGGGAGTTTCAAAAGTTGATGTTCAACTGTTGTATCCAAGATGAAGGACATTTAATGATGTTCTTTAACATGACTCTCAAGGGAAGAGCTATAATATGGTATCATGGCCTAGAGGCTCATACCATAATCACTATTGATTTATTTTATATTGCCTTTCGAAGGGAATTTGCCCCTAAAAGGGGTGGTCAATATTGGCTACGTGTACTAAATTCGAGCATATGCCAAGAAGTTAAAAGAGGTCTTTCACGAATTGCAGGCCTCTATCCCTATCCCAACAGCTTCCCAACATCAATATTTTTTGCATGGTTTAGACTTCAATATTCAAGTGTAATTGAGTAGTGTCACCTTGTTGGATATAGACATTGCTATTAGATGAGTAGAGGAAGTAGAATCTCCACTACAAGAGGCCTATGCCTCTAGAGCCAATCTTAATGTGGGTCTAAATCTTGAAAATAATTTGGCATTGACCAATGGAAGTCAAGGGATAGCTATGACTAACCCGAATGTGAGAGAAAGCATAATAAAAAATGTGGCCTTGCTAGTAGCTCCTCCCACTGTGACCATGCCAATGGCTAGTCAAATGGTTCCACTAAACAATGGAAGTCAAATGATAAACCCTAATGTGGTTCCAATTAATTAGCAATAGCCAACCCGTAGTCAGGTGGTTAGGTCGATGGAACATCATGTAGATGATCATAGCTATGAGTCTAGTGCATCGAATGTCCTTAGAGAAGTTAAGGATATGATGAAGCACTGTACTTACATGATTACAAAACAATATAGTCAAAAAGTTGTTGATGCCAATTTTCTTTAAAAACAATAGAATTTAATAGGGATTCAACGCCCTGAAGAGGGTGCCTCCTCAAGATTTAGCTATAAGTTGTGTGGTGGCTAACACTTCCCTAGGAATTGCCCTAATGTTAAATGTTACATATGTGGAAAATCTAGCTATCTAGCTAGTACTTGTTGGAGTAATATTAGTTCTCTCTCTAACAAGGGATTAGGCAACCACGTCGAGCATAATGGAATAATCTCCAATAGGATGGTGGACCAAAGCAAATATTGTAAAGAGGGAAAGTTACTATATAAGAGTTGCCTAGTGTTGGCTTATTGAAGCTATGAGTGTCAATAACATCGAAGCTTTTAATTTTTGATCCATTACAAGAAGGAAAACGGTTAAAGAAGACAATAGGGATAATGTAAAACCTATTGAGGTAAAACCTAAATGGGATGATAAAGGGACGAGGCAAGTCCTTAACCCTAATGTAGAAGCCGGTCCTCTAAAAGCTCTTGATTGCAAAGTTGACCCTCAAAAAACTAGTTGCCAAAGAAGAAGGAAAAAGCCAAGAAGGAGGTGCCAAAGCTAGTTCAAATGCCAAAGGAGAGAATGGTTTGGCGGGAGAAGAGAACCATTACTAATTATCATAAGTTTAATTTAGCGAGTTCTCTTCGCAATGTAAAGTGTGATGTAAACCTCTAGCAATTGATCAAATTATCTCCAATAGTGCATAAAGAATTTAAAAAGATTCTTTGCACTAGGTATATTGTTGAGCCCTTGGAAATAGCTCGTGTGGGAGAGGATTGATTTGATCATGCTGAAAAGCATTACCCAAGGATAGCAATGTATGCTAATGGAATATTAGTGGATCGCGCTATTGTAAATGGTAGTAGATGCATATCTTGAGTCTTCTCAAAGTGAGAGAGCCTCTTTATCCTCGTCAAAATTAGATGTAGTAGAGGAACCATCTAGTAGTGAAACTTCATCCAATGATGAATCAAATGAGGGGTCCATTACAGATGATATGTACCACGTGACTCTAAATGAGCCGGTTGAAGCTCAAGATAGAATATGAGATGCAAATGTGATTGAGCTAGATCTCAGAATGTTGAATGATCCATGACCTATTAAATTAGGGGCTATGCTCAGTCTAGAAGAGAGAAGGGACTATGTGTCCCTGATCTAAGAATTTTGTAACATCTTTGCTTGGAGTTATGATGAGTTGAGGGGTATTCCTTCCACTTTGGTTGTACATAGTATTTCTTTGAAGAAAGGTAGTCATCTTGTGCCCCAAAAAGTGAGGTGTATTCCGTTTGAGCTAAGGGGTTGACTATTTGAGGAGTTACAAAAGTTTTGTAAGGCTGACATGATATTTCCTGTACAACACACGGAGTGGTGCTTGCTAGTGGTTATCAAGAAAAAGAAGAATAATCAAATCTAGTTTTGCATATATTTTAGGAAGCTCAATAAATAGATAGTTAAATATTAGTATCCGGTGCTGCAATTCATTGATCAAAATCTAGATCAATTAGTGAGTAGGGATGTCTATTCATTTATGGACTGCTTTGTTGGATATAACGAAATGGCTATTACAGAGGAAGATAAGTTGAAAATAACATTTATTACTATATTTGGTACCTTCGCATATCATGTGATGGCATTTGGATTATGCAACGTGTCGAGTTCTTGGCAATGTACAACTGATAAGACTTTTGGTGATATTTTCCCTAAGGAGCTAAAAATGTTTATCAAAGATCTGGGGACAACCACCATAAGGGAAAGAATGTTGATTATTTTACAAAAGCTTTTTGAGTATTTTAGGTAGTTTTGCATTCGATCGTGAGAAGGTAAAGGTTATTGTTGCTATGAGTCCGCCACGTACTCCTAAAGAAGTGCATAGCTTTCTATCATCATTAGGATATTGCTCAAAGAACGTTTCCATTGACAAATCTATTATCTTTTAACTATTTGCTTGTTTGGAGTGATCCTATCAAGTATCCTACAAGGATGTGAAGAAAGAATTGACAAAAGCGCCAATCTTGAAAGCACCCAAAAGGGGTAAGGTTTTTTATATATTTTTAGCAGCCACAATGCATAGAATTAGTTGTTGTTTAGCCCAAATCTAGGAGGAGAACTGGTATCATTCAATAGCATTTGCTAGTCATAAATGAGGGATATCTAAACTTAATAACACCTACATGGAGAAATTGTGCCTTGGGACAATGTTTGGGACTAAAAAATTTAGTCATTATGTTCTCTATGAAAAGATAGTATTTTATATGAAGGTGAAAGGACTTAGATTGTTACTAAACAAGTTATATCTATATGATCACCTACTAAAATGATTGATTACTTTACAAGAGTTTGATTATAAAATTAGGAGTAAGCCACTGAAGTTGCAATGCATCATTGAATGTCTTGTGGATTTTAGGGAACCAAAGGAAATCTTGGCTGAAGTTTGTGATATTGAGGGCCTATTTAAAATTGATACGGCTTCCATTCCATCCTGGTATGCTACAAAATGGTTGATTAATTTACAAGAGTTTGATTATGAAATTAGGATTAAGCCACCAAAGTTGCAAGGCATTGTTGAATGTCTTGTGGATTTTGGGAACCAAAGGAAATCTTGGCTGAAGTTAGTGATATGTAGGGACTATTTAAAATTGATACAGTTTCTATTCCATCTTGGTATGTTGCTATAACACACTATTTTTCCACAGGAGAGTCTAGAGCTGCTTTATCAAAATGAGAGAAGAGAAAAATTAGACAGTGGGCTTTGAAATTTACCTTCATTTTAGGAACACTATATCGACAAGGGGTTGATGATGTTTACCGCCGATGTGTTATGCTTGACAAGGTTCCATTTATATTGGAAGAGTGCCATGACTTAGCTTGTGGAGGGCACTTTGCTAGGTGGTTGACTGCACAAAAAGCTTTAAGAGTTGGATATTGGTGGCCATCCATTTTTGAGGACTCATTTGACTATGTTAAGTGATGTGATATATGTTAAAGGCATGACAATAGGGATAATAAGAATTGCCCACTGACTCCTATTATGGCTATAGCACCACTCGAGAAGTGGGGCATTGATTTTGTGGGTCCTATTACCCTCTTCTCTTCTATACAAAAGAGATATATCATAGTCAATATACTATTCTACGAAGTGGTCAGCAGTACGAGGGATGAAGAAGGATGATGCAAAGGAGACTACTAGCTTCCTTCTTGAGCAGATTATGTGTGGATTTGGTTCGCCAAATAAATTAGTGTTGGACTGTGAAACCCATTTTCTAAATAAGGTGATTTAGAGCTCTGACTGAAGCATGGTAGATTAAGCACAATAAGATAACTCCTTATAACCCATAGGCAAATGGGTGGGTTGAAAGTACCAATAAATATCTTGTGGGTATTCCGTCAAAGATAGTATGAGAGACGACAGGAGACTAGGATAAGAAGTTATATGTGGCGGTGTGGGCATATAACATGATGTTTAAATAAGCCATAGGCCACACCCCATTCAAGGTAGTTAATGGGAAAGAGTGCACATTACCCCTAGAGATTGAGTTACCAACCATAAGATTTGCACTTAACCATTGTTTAGGGGATGAAGATGCACTCTTTACGCACTTTACGACTTTAGTACACCTCGATGAGCTCAAATGACAAAGTCTATTACACAAGAGGTGGCTAAGCATCGAATGAAGTAGTTGCATGATTTAAAAGTGAAGAAACATACATTTCAGAAAGGGAAATTAGTTTTATACTATGATGCACATAGGGATCTATTTTGAGGAAAACTTGAGCCTAAGTGGGATGGTCCCTACAGAATAGTCAGAATAGGGAAAAATAAGTCCCCCGCGTTACTAACTGATCTACAGGGAGTGGAGCGTAAAAATAAGGTGAATCTTAATAAGATTAAACATTATTATCTCTAAATGCATTAATGAGAATTATGCCTTTTGCAGGTCCATGCTTGAACCTATAATAGAAAACATTGGTTGATGGGGCAGTTAATTTCTTATTTTGAACACCATACTTTGAGCAAAGATATCATCAAGAAAAGCTAATTTGGTGGAGTAAGGGATATAAAATCATTGAGCAAGAGCATGGATCCTTTATTTGGAATATCAAAGTCTTTTTTTATCCACTACTTACGAATTGTGATGAGTATCCCTATTATATTGAATGAAGAAGGTGGGATGGAGCCTTCAGTACATCCTCTAAACATGCTAAATTTTGATTATTAGGATTACGAGTAGAGGTAATGATGGTTGGCGGTGTGAACCAATCATGGACATATACATTTTACTTTCATGAAGCATCCAAGGGCCCCAACAAGAAAGGGAGTATAGGTGTGGTTATTAGGGGATCCCACGATATACAATCATAATGAAATTAGCTATCTACCCTAGGGTAGGCTTTACTAATAATATGGTGGAGTACAAAGCTTTGATTATGGGATTGAACATTGCCAAGAAGAGTAGTGTTCACGAGAGTTGTTAGTAAAATGGACTCCTAGTTGGTTTTGAACCAACTAAATGGGATGTACATAGTACAAAACCCTATTCCTCATATGTACTACCGTGCTACCATGAGCCTTATTGATGACTTTGAGAGAGTATCTCTTCAGCTGATTCCAGGACATTGGAATCAATTTGATGTTTCATTAGCCAACTATGCATATGAAGAAGACCTCTTTTTCAATTGTGGTCCCAGTTTGGATATATTTATTGATGACGAGACAAGATCCCATTGATTATGGGTAATTTTATTAGAACATGCTCAATATGGTAGGCGATGGTTAGTATGGGTGATGCAAAGAGTAGCCTAGACCCATTTGTCGTTATTATCTTGGACCCATAGGTTGGTCACACAACACTTTATGCTTACGCTTCTTGCTATCTATGTAGGAGGTATGGGTCACAATTTAATACATTTAGTTTAGGGCATGGAGCCCAAATTTCTCCTTGGGATGGAGTGTCTCATTGTGCATCAGTGTTAGTCCAAGGGGGGTTGTCTATGAGTCACATTGCTATATTCCTTTAGGCCAAGAGGGCCGAATTTAAATGCGGAATGTTATATCTCTTTAGGCCAAGAGGGCCAGTTTCTTTGTTGTGAAATGTTATATCTCCTTAGACCAAGAGGGCCATGTGATTGTTTGGTGATGGTGCTTTTAATTGGTTTCTATTTTAGAGTTGTACCAAACAAGCTTGACAAAGTGATTGGAGAGGGCCTTTGTTGTGCGGGAGCTTTTGGTGGCTAATCTAGGTGGTGTCGCTGCATTTCTAAGCTTTTCCCCCCTTAATCTATCCAGGTTTGACTAGGGGGGGAGGTTTGAGTTGTTGGCCACCTCCTCTAAAGCCATTGTCCAGCGTTAAAATAGCCATTTTGAGGAGTCATGAGTGATCGTCTCTTGCTAGCCTCCTAGGCAGCTCTTTTTAGGAACTTCTAGCTTGCCCAAAACTATTTGATTAAGAAAGAAAGATCTTAAGAAAAACCAGTATACAGATGTGTATAAAAAAGATTTCTAATCACTAGCAAATAAAAGTTGAAATAAAAAGGAAAACAAAATCCTAAAGTAGTTGTCTATTTCCTTATGAAGGCTTGGTAGTTTCCTAGGGATGAGTCAGACCACCCAAGGCTGATGCCTTGCCCTTACTTGGGGTGACGTCTTTCCATAAAAGAAAAGAAAAAGGGAGGTTGGAGTAAAAAAATAAGCGAGTGTTAAACAAGACTAAGTGTCAACTTGCGAGGACTTGGTAGGTTATTGGGTGCCAAAACAAGACTCAAGGTTGATGCCCTATTCTTCTTGGGTCACTACGCTCAGCTCCCTCCATTTTATATGCTTGAGTATTAGGTTTTGAAGGGAAGACAACTAAATAGAAAGAAAATAATAATAAATAAATGAAATCATGCTATAGGAGTGCTCGCTTAGTGGGAGCTCCTGGTTATGGTATCCTCAGTTAGGTAGGTAGGTCAGACGATCACTTACGAGGATCTCTTTGATAGTTCTTTTTGGCTAGGCTGTGTTGGAGCATTTGGTTGACAATTGACTCTTGACCTCTTCATCAGATAATACTTATCTTCTCTCTCGTGGATTTCATGCCGTGATTTTTGTTAGGGGGAAGGGCAAGAGCTCTAATATGTGTTATTGATTTTTTCTTGTCACAGCTTGATGTTTTTTGTGGTTATGACTATGCATATCACTTCATGGGATTCAACAGGATGAGTCACCCTATCCCATGGTCACCAATGAGAGCTAGATTTTGGTACCCATTTATGAAGCGTTTGTGCCCATTCTTAGAGCCGAAAAGTGGCTGGAAGGCATCAAGGACCAAATTTTCATGCAAAATTGAATGATGGCAGATGGTTGGAGCTAAAGTTTTCCTAAATGGATCTCGATACTAGGAATCCAACACAAGTCTCCCTTCCTCGATCAAAGGATATTTGACCCTCCCTTTTAATCCCTGCAAGGTTTAACACTCTAAAGAAGCATTGAGATTTAGGAGTCAAAAAGTGCAGGAGGGGATCAAGGATTATGGATTTCAATGTCATGGAATCAGTTGTCTTGATGACGGATCGCAATTCCAAGTCCGTTTGTCCCTCCAAATCGATCAAAAAAATCTACAAATTAGTGTGAAAGTGGTTTTTTCAAAGTGGACTTTTAAAAAATGACATGGAATGAAATGTAAATGAAAGAAAACGTGCAAATTCTTGTCCAATAGGAGGAGGGGGCATTTTCTATTTTGTGCGTCATTTTTGGATGGATCTGTGCCTCTTCAATTCATGCTGATCAAGAGAGAGAGAGAGATAGAGAGGTGGAAGTTTGATCTACATGCCAAGAGTAAGATTTTGGTTGTAAGCATGTGAAATATGATCAAGGAAATGAAATTATGCTTTTTAGTTTTTCTCTATCCTCTCTTCTCTCTTAGTTTTATTCTATGAGAGAAGGATGTGGGGTTTAATGAAAAATGCTGATGGAGTGATGGTGCTAGACTGTAAAGGATCATAGATTGGGCTGTGGAAGAGTATCAACACCCAAGAAAGAGCGTCAGTGGCCTCCCAACCTTGAAATACAAGCCACAAAAAGTGTGTATTTATGTGTAAGCAATCGTTCTACTTATTTTATGATAGATTTTGGTTGAAATTGCTTAGAAATGTGAATGAAAGAAAACATGCAAATTCTTGCCCGACAGAAGGAGGGGGCATTTTTTGTTTTGCGCACCATTTTTGGATGGCTTTGTGCCTCTTCAATACACCCTGATCAAGAGAGAGATATAGAGAGGTGGAAATCTGATCTACATGCCAAGAGTAAGATTCTGACTATAAACATGTGAAATATGATCAAGGAAATGAAATTCTGATCTCTTAGTTTTTCTCTATCCTCTCTTCTCTCTCCTTTTGCTATCGGTTCATATGCTTGATTCTATGAGAGAAGGAGGTGGGGTTTAATGAAAGATGCTGATGGAGTGATGGTGTTGGAGTGTAAAGGATGATAGATTGGGCTGTGGAAGAGTATCAACAGCCAAGAAAGAGCGTTAGTGGTTTCCTAACCTTGAAATATGAGCCTCAAAAAGCATATGTTTATATGTAAGCAATGGTTCTACTTCTTTTATGATAGATTTTGATTGAAATTATTTAGAAATGATCGTCTTTGGTTGTTAATATTGTAATCTATTAGAGATGCTAAAGATATAAGAAAATTTAGTCACATAATAATTTATACATAATTTAATAAAAATGATAATTTTTGAGATTTTTGTGGTGTGTATGAGGTTTGTGTGGAATAAAAAATGATATAAAATAAATTTTCTAGTACACATGATCAGTCCAAACTAGAAAATAAAAAAATCATATTTTATGCATAAATAAATAAGAAAAAATAAGAGAAATGGTTTTTTTAATTGCATTTCAAAAATAATCAAAAATAATATTTATGTGTGTGGATGTGTGACATGATTGGAGCATGAGAGATGAACCTCAGTTCAACCTTATCTTTGTATTAAAGTGGAGTCTTTATCACTTTTATAAAGAAAAACACATAAAAAATGCTTCCTACACCTATCAATGCATGCATAACCTAAGTGGTGGGGAAAATGAGGGGTTTTGAGAGTAAGTAATTATTGATAAGATTCAAAATTATGATCTTTTGTTGATGCATGGCATATAGGGCATTTACGGTTTAATTTTAATAGGGTCTTGCAGCATGAGAATGCTCAATGCCAATCCTCAACAATGCAACATTATGTGTAGATTAAAATCATTGAAAGAAACAATGTTGATTTATAAATGATAAAATGCTCAAGTACTATGGTTTATACACAATTGCATTGCACGTAACTCATGGTATCATTACTGGATGCATTGCAATTGTATTCATGCATATAACCTATGTTGAGTATGTTAGATATCCTAAGCTGTAGGTTTAGATGATCCATTTCCTTGGGGACTATTTAGTGAGGAAAATATATATATCTCTTGGAACATTTGAAAACAAGAGTGGAGTTTGTGGCATACCTGCTATTTGTATTAGGAGCACATTGAGGGGCCAATCCCCAAGGTGTAGGAGAACCGCAATGGGGCTGTGGCATCAACCGAGGGGTGCCTCCTATGTCTGTGCTTACGTGATGTTTTACATTGATATACGTAGGGACTTCCTCTGAGGATTGTACTGAGGAAGGCTTAACCATTGGATTACAATCCAAAACAAATGCACGAAATTTATGATAGAAGATAGGGCAATGTTGATTGGTGGATTTTTTACCTTGAAATGTGCTCGAAATTTTGCCCAAAAAATCCGCATTTCAAGAGAAAATTGAATCCTGTCGAAGGCAACAGAGGTAATTCGGTTAATTTTAAGTGGCAAGCTTCAAAAGTGCTTTGAAGACACACCAAGTGACGATTGCACAATTTGCATAATTTTTTTAGGTGTTGGATTGGACTTCTAAAAGTGGTTGGTGGTGGGTTACCCCGAGATGGTCAGACAAAAATTTGAGATCAATAATCGGAGGTCGGATAGTGAAATGGCGGTGCCCAAGGTGGAGGAAAAAAATTTTGTTGTTGTAAATGGTTTTTAGGTTAAGCAGGGTGACCCTTGGGGCCTCCCCCCTCAAAATTGAAACGTGAACGAGGGGGGGGGGGCATTTTTTTAATGGCAAAGAAAAAAATGATTAGATTGGGGATGCAAGTGACAGAAGAATGGAGGGGGGGACCTATAAGCCATAGCATAGGGTCAATATACCCATGGCAATCAATGTCACCATCGAGATGAATAACTTCTACACTCTAGAACTCTTGCCTTCGCCCGTCTAATGGGTGCCCACACCAAAAGATTGAAATATAGTCTTTGTCTCTCGTCCCTCTTTCTCTTCCAAAAGGTGATTCACACGAGAGAAATCAAGAAAAAGAGGGGTTGAAGGATGCTTGTCCGGTGGTGATTGGATTTCTCCAAGATTAGGAGGAGGCTAAGGGAAGGTTTTCAGCACTTAAGAATGATTGTTGGTTGGTCTGTTGGTTACCCATAATGATTATCAAAAAACCTTCAACACACAAATAAGCGGTATGCTTCATTTTTATAAAGAAAATTTACTTATTTTTGTTATTTGATGATCTAGATAAATTCATATGGAATGAAAATTTGTTTGAATATTTTTTGCACCATGATTGAGGGAGGCACATAAAATAAATGTAGAACCATAATGATACATTATCGTGATAATTAAATTACAATCTGAAAAGTGCTTTTTTAGAGGGAAAATGAAGATTTTGTTGGTTTCGGGTGAAAAAATGAAATTCACATGGGATAAAATTTTGATAAAAACTACATTTCAACTATCATAATCAGTCAAGAATCATAGGTTGGAAAATACCCTATTTTTATGAATGAATAAATAAAGAAAAATAGGAAAAATAAGAGAAAAATGGGTTTTTGTGCTTTAAAAATTAAGGAAAAATACGATGAATGTTTAAGAAGGCTAAGTTATGAGGATTAAGGCCTAGTTAAACCTTTTTTTTAATGTTTTAGTGTATTTTTATCGCTTTCCATTTGAAAAATGGCATACAAATGAATCTTGAATCTATGCAATGTAGCAAAACCTAAACTGTTAAGGGAAAAAGAGATTGTAGAAATGAGAGATTGCTAGAAATACATAAAATTGTGGCTCATTTGGTTTATGCATAGCATATAGGGGGATAAAAATTTAACTTTAAAGAGGCTAGTAGCATGAGAAGACTCAGTACTAGTCTCTAACAACATCGCAATAACGAGTAGATCGAAAATCATTAAAGTATTGTCTTTGCACACCACATGGCTGATTTCAAATCATAAAATGCTTTCGCACAATGGTCATACACTTCTGCATTTTGCATGCCACATGGTATAAAACCTAGATGCATAGACTTGATTGACTAATAAATGACCAATGTGGAGTGTGTAAGGATACCCTTGTTGTAGGCTAGACGATCGTTTCATGGGAAAAGTGCTTGGTAAGGAAATATTGAAGTCTCTTGGATTGTTTAAAATCAAAGAGTGGAGCTTGTATCTTTGTTCTTTATGTTGGAGCAGTGCATCAAGGGACCAATCTGCAAGATGTAGGGGTGGATATAACCAGATGGCAATTACAGAAGAAGACAAGCTTAAAACAATGTTTATTACTGTCTTCCATACCTTTGCATACCATGTGATGGCATTTGGTTTATGTAATGCACCTGGTTCATGGTAGCAAATAGTAGACAAAACCTTTGGTGACATCTCCCCCAAGGAGTTGAAAGTATTTATCAATGACCTGGGGACACCCACCATAAAGAGAAAGACAATTGATTATTTTGCGAAAGTGTTTTGAGTGTTGCAGACAATTCTGCATAGCTCTTAATCCACGAAGTGCATCTTTGGGGTGCCTTATGGGCTATTGTTAGGTCATGTGGTTATTTCGGTAGGGATCCCAACAATTGACCTTGAAAAGATCAAGGTCATAGATGCCATGAGTCTGCTACGCATTCTGAAAGAAGTGCATAGCTTTTTATCATCCATAGGGTATTATCAACGATTCATAAATGCCTTGGCAGAAAGAACCTTGCCATTAATGAATTTTTTGTCCTTTAGTTATCTATTTGAATGGAATGGAGTAACCCTTATAATGTAGCTTTTAATGATGTGAAATAGGAGCTAATAAAAGCACCAGTTTTAAAAGCACCTAAAAGGGCAGAAGTATTGCATATATTTTCAACAGCCACCATGCATAGTATTAGCTGCTTCTTATTCTAAATCTGGGAGAAAAAGTGGTACCATATGAGCACTTTTGCTATCGAAAGTTGGGCATATCAGAAATGAACTACACCTATATGGAGAAATTGTGCCTTGCAATGGTATTTGAAACTAAAAACTTCAGGTACTGCATCCTCTATGAGAAGGTAGTTTTGTATATGAAGGCAGAAGGGCTTAGATTATTGATGAACAAGTTATAGTTGCTCGACCTTTAGCAAAGTGGTTAATCACTTTGCAAGATTTTGATTATGAGATTAGAAGTAAGCCACCAAAACTGCAAGGTATTGTGGAATGCCTTCTGGATTTTGGGGAGCCAAAGGAGACTTTAGTTGAAGGAAGTGATATTGAGAAATTTTTTAAAATTGATACGGTGTCTATTCCCTCCTTGTATGCTGCTATAACGCATTATCTCTTGATAGGAGAGGCTAGAACCAGTTTATCAAAATCAGAAAAGAGGAAAATTAGATAGCATGCATTTAAATTTTCTTTTATCTTCGCAGTAACACTATATTGGTAGGGGGTTGATGATATCTATCACTGATGTGTGATTCCTGAGGAGGTTCCATTCATTTTGGAAGAGTGCTATGAATCCGCTTGTGGAGGGCATTTTGTTGGACAACTACTGACGACCCAAAAAGCATTAAGAGCTGGATATTGGTGGCTGTCCATTTTTTAAGATGCCTTTGAGTATGTTAAGAGATGTAATACTTGTCAACTGCATGGCAGTAGGGAGAATAGGAAGTGACCACTTACTCTGATTTTGGTTATACTTCCATTCAAGAGGTGGTGCATCAACTTTGTGGATCCTATTACTTCATTATCCACTATACAAAAACCAATATATTATCATGACGACTGACTATTTTACAAAGTGGTCAGAAGCATGAGTGACGAGGAGGGATGATGCAAAAGAGACTACTAATTTCCTATTAGAGTAGATTATATGTTGATTAGGTCCGCCAAAAAAATTAGTATTAGATCATGGAACCCATTTTCTAAACAAGATGATTAAAAGCTTGACTGAAGCATGGCAAATTAAGCACAACAAGACAACTTATTATAAAGCACACGAAAATGGACAAGTCGAAAGTACTAATAAGCAACCTTAGTGAAGTTACTATATATATATCCTCTACACCACGTGTGTTCAAGGCCTATTTATAAATATCCTTATATGTGAAACTTTCCTAAATAAAACATAACCCTTTTCTATTCAATCTGTAAAAAGTCCCTTTATATTATACCATTTTGTATACAAAAAATGTATAAACATTGTATTTTAAAAATACCTTATTTTGAACCGACGTGATGCACACATATATGTTGAGATATTTGCAATCACACCTACTTTAGTCCCTTTGTGAGAAGTAGTGAGGGCTCAGGAATCCCATATGCACAGTAGGAGAAAGTACCACCACTCAATTCCTATAAAGCATTGTCCTTGCACTCTTTTTCTAATGCAATGATAGTACTCTTTTCTTTCTAGTAAAGTGTCATGTCACTGTCAATACACAAGATTGTGTTTATGAGTCCAAGTCTCAATCTTAGAACCTATTTCACTTGTGTAACAATTTGTCCTAGTCAGGGTCAATGTCTTCATGAGTTTCTTTTCTCTCTTTCAACCTCCATAGCTTCTGCATTTGCCATGCTCTAGATCCTGTGTATTTCACATGGTATCAGAGCTCAATTGAGCATGGCTCAACCCTTATTTCACTCCTCTCAGCTCCTTTACATCTGTTCTCAGCTGAGTTTGAGTATTGGACCCTATCTCCAACTTTATTTGCATTCCTACCTTCAATGAAGCTTTCATGGCAGCCATAGACAGCAGCATCCTGTCAGTTTGAAGCTTTCATAACTCTCTCCATAGGAAAAATCTCTCTAAACTTCCTTCTGGAGAAGTGTTTCTCTACTTCCAAATATCCTTCTTGGCACCTCAATCATTGAGATTGGGCAACTATAGCTTCAGCATTGCCTCTTTTCAGAGTTGCTACCATAACTGTGTGTGTGGACAGCACCTACCTACCTCTGTTGGAGTAGCCATATCTCATCAATCAGGCCATATCTCTTCAAGATTTCTTCTCAAGAGTTGTTCTTCAGGTCAAGATGCAAATTTTTGGCACAAAATTCAAGGAGATTGATGCACACCATGCCCGAAATTTACATTTTTCCAAATCTAGGCGCAGTTTTGATAGTGACTACTTTGAAGGCTTAGATATCTCAACTCGAGCATAATGAGTACAAACTCTCTTAGGGGGAGTTAGATCCATTAGTAAGGGTCCTCCATCTCAAAGGTTTTGAGCAGGTTCAACTTGTGGAGTGCGTGGGAGCTCATTTACCAGTTGCTAGTCCCTGTTTTGACAGGACAGCCATAGCCACTTACCTTTAAACTCATTCACTCTTGATTTTCTCTCTCCTGCCACTTAAACCAAGCCAAGGCCACTCTAATCTAAAATTTGCAGTAGGTATTCAACCATCAAATCAGCAACCAAGGAGAAAAATCTATGAAGAGTTTTTTAAGATCATCAAGTTAAACTCAAGCAACAAATATCAAATTTCAAACCAGTATCTTTTGATACTTCACTGCCATTGCTTGTGTCTTTTGACACATACAAAGATCAACTCATTCATGGTTATTCTCAATCATTTGAAGCTAATTTGCTGTTGGTCTCTCAAGTCAAACATGGGCAAAGATTCTCCAACTGCTCGTTTCAAAGGAGTCGGGTTTCATACCTGGCAGACCCGCATCAAATTGATCTTGATGAAGAAGGGCCTCTGGGCCATTACCACTTGAAAAGAAAAGAAGCCTCGTGATGCGGATCTTGCTGTCACTTGGCAAAAGAATGATGATAAGGCTCAGGCTATTATCAAACTGGAGCTAGATGACAGCTATATCCACTATGTGGATAACTGTGAGACCTCACAGAATACATGGAAGAGACTTGACACCTTGTTCGGTGCACAACCTAAATCATCAAAGTATGGTCTCCTAATTGAGTTTTTCAGGATTGAAATGAAGTCCAGCACATCACTTGCCATACATCTAAATTACATGGAAGGACTTCTAACCCAACTTGCAGGAATCAACATTAAAATGGAAGAAGATGTTTGCATCGGTGTTCTACTTAAGAGTTTGCCTCCAGAATATAATAATGTATCAACAACTTTAATCAACATGCCAAATCCTAAACTTGTTGATATCCAGGCATCACTATTAGAGGAGGAAAAGAAGCTAAAAACTAAGGAAGAACCAAGTACCTCTAGAGATGAGCATGCATTATATGTTGGCAACAGATACAAAGGCAAGAAGGATGAGCTCTTTTGTGACTTCTGTAAAAGGACTAAAAACATCGAGAAGTTCTGCCACACTAGAAAGAGGTCCCAAAAGGCCTATCTAGTTGCAGTCAAAGAAGAAGAAGAAAATGGAGCAAAGGAAGAAGAATAAGAATAAGAAGACCACTAGGAGAAGGACAAACCTCATCAATCCTTCTATTCAAATATACTTTTTTAGTTTTGTATTTCCTAGCCCTAATGCCTCAAACATAAACTTGTAAACTCCTCAATTATCCTTGTACTACAACCTATCCTAGAGAAATTTGTAGACTAGCTTCCAAAGAGGATCAGTGATCATTGAGAAAGACACTCCTAAAGTGTTAATCACCTTCTTGACATCGAGGATCTCTTTAGTCTGCTTCTGTAACAACTTAGGATCTGTTCATTTGTGAATAATTGTCTAGCTGTGACAAAGGGTTCCTCTTTGTAGGCCGCCATAAAGGTGACAAAGATTGTCATAATGAGGATCTTACTCATCCTCATTAAAGTGAAAACTAATATTCAATTTCAATTTTGTTCAAATTTTGATTACTTCCCTCTATTTTCACTCTCTTCTTTCTTTCCCATCCTTATTAGTTTCTTCTTTGTTTTCCTTCTTATTTCTAATTCACATAGTTTTTCAATCCAATCTTCTAATCACATCCTTAGCTATGGATCTATGTAGCTCTAGTAAAAGGCCTCTCTATCATCTTCATATTGAGTTGGATAGTGAGTATGAACCAATAAGGAAGAGAACAAAATGCATTACTATTATAGAGTCTATGAAACATACACTCAGGTTAAAGAGAAAATAAGAATCTTGATCTTTGCTTAGATGGTAGGCTATATCTCGAAGATCCTAGCAAAAATAGCACTCCACCTTTCTATAATAGCTCTTCATTGTTGAGGTTCATTGGTGATGGTTAATATGGGTTTCTAGGATATACACGTAACTTGGATGTAGAAAAGGATGTCCTCAAATCAGAGAACCATCTTTGATCAAAACATAACAATGAGTTACGACAAAAGCTAGAGGGATAACAACAAAGGATTCATTCATTGGAGAAACGTATCAAATCTTATCAGCAAAAGAAAACAATTTTAGGCCTTTGAAATCGATAAAAGGCTCTTAGAAATATCAAGAGTCTCAGCTGAGGAGGAGGTGGTTGTAGTAAAAGAATCCAAGCAATAAGGTACATTTTTTTCCACTTTAAAATATGAAATATGACTTTGTTTATAATTAATTGTATAGTTTTGTGATGCTGATTTTGTTTAGGTCTCTTCTTTAACTGAATGCAAGTGAAAGATATTCTTTGAAATCATCTTAGTTTTATTATCATCTTCTTCCTTCAATAGTTTTAAAAGATATTTTGGAGAGGAAGAAATTTAAAAAGGAAAATAAACAATTCTTGGGGTCATTTATAAAGGATCATTCTTTGGATATTGAGTTAGTACAGAAGACACTAGATAATATTGGTATCAGTCGATATGCTTATATATAACTTTTCTAGCTTTTGCAGTTAAATATGAAGTAAGGACAAGTACGTAATTGTGTAGGCCTTCTATGGTTAGAACTATTAGACAGAGAGTGAATAACAAAGTGATGAAGATTCTAAGTGAGCCTTTCCATATCAAGGCTAGCTTCAAGGGCAAGAAAAAGGAAGTTGTATTCAATGAATTTAACAATATTTTTCTTGAATTTCCCACCCTACAATGTTTAATGATTAGATTATATGACTTGTCACTAGAAGAGGCATAAGAAGTGGCTCGATTTGTGGTTAAACTTGATGAAAATGAGATTCTAAAATGTACAAAACTAGAGAGGGTCTCTATAACCTTGATAAATAGAGCACTTTCATCAGATCATTGCAATCACTCAATGTCAATCGAAACATAACATCTGGTAATTAGGAGCATTTGAAGTAGATACAAAGGATTTTGATATATTGTATTGGGTTTTTTTATCGAACACCAATACCTGATGTTATTAAGAGACAACAAGTAAGAAAAGGGCTATTTGTTGAAGGATTTGGGAGCTATAAGATTGAGTGGCACATAGCTAGTGACTTGAAGACACTTAAATGTATATGCAATGTATCAAAGGGAGCACAAGGATCCACAGTTTAAATGAGTCCTAGATATTCCTTTAGTGAATGCCCATATCTGTACACTTCATGCACTTTGTAGGATAATTGAAAATCTTGTTCATCTTTATATAGGAATTACATGGAAGGTGAAGCCATCATCAGCTAGAACACATGCTATAACAAAGATTGAAAAAGTCTTATCGGCAATTGGTTTGGATGGTGGTAATGTTGTTATTGAACCAGATCTTCAAAAGTCTAAGGATGGAAATTTTGTCCTCAAAAGGCCATCTATTGGTGGAGTGAAGGCTAGAAGGTTCCTAGACTTTCATGGGAGACTTGGAAAGATAAAATCTAGAAATGGTGGCTCAACTATTAGATACAATCAGTGGAAGTGCCCATATAATGCAGTTAAGGATCATGCTGATAATGGACAAGCTCGAAATAGAAAAGTCAATGTTTGGAAAACACTAGACAAAGTATTCTTTTATTGTGATAAAACTGAGTGGAATGATTTTGATCTCAAAGACTTAAAAAACCAATTGAACCTTTTTAAAAATCCAGAGAGAGAGAGAGAGAGAGAGAGAGAGAGAGAAGACTAGGCTATCACAAAGGAGGAAAAAACACGAGAGGGAAAAAAGAAAGGAGGGGAAAAAAATATATGCCAAGCTTTTTTCTAGTTTGAATTTAGAGTAAACTTGTCATTATCATTAATTCATACATATCATTAAATAAAAGTGGTCAAGATTGCATATCATCAGTGCAAAAAATATGTGCCAAGCTTTTTTCTAGTTTGAATTTAGAGTAAACTTATCATTATCATTAATATAGACATATCATTAAATAAAAGAGGTCAAGATTGTATATCATTAATGCAAAGAATGTCATAACCACGAATATAAGAGACTAAAAATAGATATTGATAATACAAATTCGTAATGTTATTATATATATATATATATATATATATATATATTTGTAAAATAACTTTTTGCCTTTATTAAAATAGAAATTCTATTATGGAGGCTTTTCTTCTATTGGTCTAGAGCACTCTCTTTCTATCTCCTAAAAGGCATTTTTAAGACCTCAAAACTCCCCTAATACATGCCCTATATGGTAGGTGATGGTTAGTATGGGTGATGTAAAGGGTGGCCGAGACCCATTTGCTCTTATTATCTTGGACCCATAGGTTGGTTAGATGACATGTTATGCATACACCTCTTGCTATTTATGCAGGACTTATGGGTCACAATTTGATGCATTTACTTAAGGGCAGGAGCCCTATTTTCTTCTTGGGATGGAGCTTTTACAAGGGGGGATATTAATGAGCTGTTTTGTTTGATTCCCTTAGGCTAAGAGGGCCGATTGTTGTTGTTGAGTTTAAATGTTTTATTTCTTCAAACAAAGAAGGCCAGTTTTGTTAGAAGTGAACTATGATATTTCCTTAGGCCAAGAGGGCCATACGTTTGTTGGGTGTAGGTACGCTTAATGGTTTTCTATTTTAGAGATTGCATCATACAGGTTGACAAAGTCACTAGAGGGAGCCTTTGCTTAACGGAGGAGCTTCTTGTGGCTATTTTAGGTCATTTTGTCCCCTTTCTGATTTTTTCCTCTATGTTGATAATGATATATGCGTATGTAGAGGTTACTTTCTTCTCATTTGTTGAGGACCCGCAATCAAGGCATGAAGTCCCAGGTTTAGGTTAGGTATGTGTGTGGGAGGTCTGAGTAGTTTTGCCTCTTGTAAAGGCATTTTTAAGCATTGAAAGACAGGTTTTAGAAGGTTGTTCTAGTGACCTTATTCTACTTACGTGCTAGGCGGCCGTTCTAGGAGTTTCTGTTAGTTGTGAGGCAGTTAGAAAAGCTTGCCAGAACAAATATATGCAAAGAAGTAAAATCCTGAATAGCTAAAGAATAAAAATATATAGAGGTGTGTATTAAAATAGAAAAAAAAGTGAAAAAGAAAAATCTATGAGCTTTGCTTATCGCCTTGTGAAGGCCAAGTACGTTCTTGGGGACAAGTTAGACCCAGCTACGGGTGGCATCTAGTCGAAAAAGAAGATAAATAAAGAAGGTTGGAGCGAAAATAAAAGTGAGCATTACAAAAGGATTAAGTGGCGCCTTGCAAGAGCTTGGTAGGTTTTTGGGTAGCGAGTTAGGACCTAAGACTGAGGCCCTGTTCTCCTTGGGTCACTCTACGCTGTCGTATTGCTGCGCATTCGAGGTGTGAAAACCACCCAAAAGTTGTGTGTGTGATTTGATACTTTGTACATACTTAGTCGTTATGTTTGCTCTTTTATTTTATGTGGGTAATATAGTGAAGAGGGGTTTGAAGCAAGAGGAAGAAATAATTCGTGATGAGTTGACATACATGACTGCCCTTCAAGCTTGTGGTGTACTTACAGATGCAGAAGCTATTGTTTGGAAGGAACAATTGTCTCTACTAGGGTTTCTGGAAATTGGTCAGACATTGTATCATGATGCTTGTATGAGGGGTTATACTTCAGATGTATTTGTTGGTAATGGCCTTGTGAGTATGTATGGAGCACATGGGACCATACAAGAAGCAAAGAGTATGTTTATTGGCTTACCTTTATGGACTCCATCCCAAGTTGAATGATGGAAATGCATTTCGCGGGTTGGCTACAAGTTAGCAGATGGGTGTGGGATCAATGATTGGAGTTGGAGTGCCTACCATTATGCCTATATTTGTGTTGGGGAAGAGGACAAAGGGGGCGTGAAAAAGTAAAAGCAAAAGAGAACTATGTTTAAAAGAGCCCTTTTTGGGGGGAAAGAAAAAGAACACTGTCTCATGGGATTACGCTGGATTTTGATGCAAACAAAGGTGGATCGTTTCTGTGGGCAATGAAAGTAATTGAAAGTGAAGCGGGCTGACTCGAGTCGCTATCAAAGTTTTTGCTGCTAATGCCCCGATGTTGCTCTCACCGGCTTGATCGCATGAGGATGAAAAATCTTGCCGCTCGGTTCTCAGATCCGCAGACATGGCTAGCATGTGACGGAATTACCGTCTTGTAAGCTCCAGGGGTAAGGTTTGCAGTTGCCACAGAGCCTTGCCTGCAAAGGATCCGCATGTTGCCAGCTAATAGCACGCCATGCTTCCAATTTTCGAGTTACTAACCGCTCCCCAGGCTCGGCCATACAACAGGATTCCTTCCCCGCTCCGTCCTCGCTTCTCAGAAGTGATGAATTCCAAGGGCTTTTACTTGTCAGAAGTGATGAATTCCAAGGACTTTTACTGCTCAGAAGTAATGAATGCAACGTTATAGTGTGGCATGATCAGCCACTTTGAATTAAAGACCCAGGACAGTCTACCTTTGCCTGCATAGCCTGGACAGTAGGCACAAGAACCTTGAGATCATTCACAATGATACCCATGAAAAGCCGTACAGTATACTGAGTAGAAAACTGGGCTTTATCAATGAATATGTGTATCCTGCTAAATTTGAAGCATTGAATCTGATGTGCATTTGCTGATGATGACAAAGGATTGAATAGAGACCCTGGTGTACAGAATTCAGCTGTGCAGAATTCAAAATATGAGCTTTCAAATGTTTATTAGGCAGGGAAAGATAAGCTTTCAGAAATCCATTGAGCTCTTCTTTGTAAACTTCTCCATCGACTAAAGATCAATGACCCAATGCCTATCTGGATTGATGCTGAAATATGAACCATGAATCTTTTGTAAAATTTTGGAGCTACTTGCAAACATATAGAAAACTTGAAGATAGTTTGATTACAGAATTGGAATGCTATCATATCTGAATAAAAATACTATTTCTCTCTAAAATATCAAGAGTTCTATCTTCTACATACAAATTATCTTGATGCTTCTTATACAGTACCAACCAGCAGATTTCTTTTTGAAATAACAAGAAGGGACGTGAAAAACTTCAGTTTTTGTACAGCCAATTTATAAGTCAAAGTTGTTTCCCTTATGAAGCTGAAGCTGTTGAAGTTGAATAGGGTTGTAAATGTCAGACTTGATTAATCTTTTATCCTGAAATTTATCAAGGACTTCTGAAGTTGCGACATTGCTTTCGAATCCCTTCGACATCTTTGGTGAACCCGACGTGAAAGCGTCGCAGAACTTTCAGGATGGGAGATACTTCAGCCTCTCTTTCAACCTCTTCTGCAATTCCAGCTGCGTCTACTTCAGCTCCATCAATGACTGCTGCGTCAAGTACTTCAACAGAGGATCTAAAGCAGATTTTACAGAATATGTCCATATATATGCAGCTCCAAAATCAGCAGACACAATTGTATATGCAGCAGCAGCAACAATTGCATCAACAGCAGTTGTCTCAGCAAAGGCAACTCTATTCGGAGCAGGAGAATGCAAACAGCGTGACTAAGGCTATTGAAGCAGTTGAAAATGAGAAGAAGCTATTTGACGGGCGTAATGTTTCAGCATATTTGAAGACATATGAGATCAAGATGGGATTTTTCGGAGTTCCAGCTGGACTTATGAGTAAGTACTTCCTTCGTCTTGTCACACCCGCTTTGAGGGCAAAAGTGACTGATCTTTTTATTCAAAATACACATTGGCAAGATTTTAAGAAGGCCTTGAAAGAAGAATACTTTCTTGAGGACTTTGGTATGGCTACTCGACGGTCATTCCGAGAGTGGGTCTACATGCCAAACAAAGGTCTAGCTGCTTCAGAGTTGATTCGAGAATTTGAGGAGAGGTATAGTCAGCTTGATGCCATTGAACAAAGAGCATTGGATGTTGAAAAAGTTGAGCTTTTCTTGCAAGCTGTAGATCCTGCTCTTCAAGAAGAATTGGGTGAGCTTCTTGAGGATTGCACGAAGCCTATGGGTCTTAAAACGGATTGGCAGGATGCTCAGGATGCAGTCTCGACTTTGACTAAGAGGAGTATATGGAAGACTCGCCTACAGAATGGTTCCATGACACCTACACCATCATCTACTCCTATGCCTACTTCTATCCCTGTTATTTCTTCTCCTCCTCAGTCAATTTCTTGGCCTATGCCAATGCCTACTGTTTCCACTTCACCTATTCCTCCTATTCCACGACCGATGCCTGCACCTTCTGCTCCAAAACCATCCGCTCCATCAGTGCCTATCTCTCTTGATGACATAATCAAAGGCATCACAGATTTGACACTGGAGTCAGTCAAAGCGGAGTTGGTGGGAAAGTTGAAGGAGCAGTTTGCTTCGATTGCGCCTACTACTTCTTCTAGTGCTCCTACTGCACCTAGGAGTGCTCCTAGTGCACCTAGGAGAGATCAGAGATATATTTGGTGCGATAGTATGGACCATCAGCATTGTAGGGATTGTGAATCTTTTCAGGATGCAAAGATGCAGAATTTGGTATATTGGGGGCAAGATCGTAAGATTTGGGTGATAAGACAGGAGCTCCACTTGCTACCAACTTTGATAAAGGTGGAATGAAGAAGTTAGTGGATGACATGGCTGCGCGTATTTCTTATGTGACAGCTAGAGGTGATGCTTCTGCATATGGAGTCCAGATTGAGAAGGGATCAGAGACTCAGTCAGTGCTATGGACTTATGCTATGGAGACTGCAAACAAGGGGAAAATTCAGCAAACTGTTTTGACTAGTGCAGGCTCTAGCATCAGATCAGAGACAGGTTGGGACTCGCCTGTTGACAGGTACTCTATTTATGCTTATTTGGCTAAGTTTCAGGGAGCAGATGCACTTCTTGAGGAGAAGCGTAAGAGGGATGATGAAAATCCAAGTGCAACTAAGAAGACTAGAGGGGGTGAGTTTGTTACTCCACCTACTGCAGGACCGTCTTCAAGACCAGGGCCAGATCGACAGATGGAAGATGCTCAAAAGAGAGAAAAGAGGCAAGAGCCTAGAGAGAGAAAGCAGCCAGGGTTTAGATTGATGTCCGATATTGAGACATCTACGGACATGAAGAAAATCTTTAATGAGAAGATACTTGGCAGTGAGGTGACTTTCACTATTTCTGAGGTTTTGGGCATCTCGAAAAGAGAGTTTCAGGATCAGTTTCAGGAGGTCCTGAAGAGGAAAAGGCATGCATTGTCTACCACTGATACACATGGAGTTTTGATTGGGGAGTTGGATGAGGATGAGGATGAGGTTATGGTTGAGAATGCTTCTGTTTTTCCGCAGGTAGAGAAGAGGGTTCAGCCTATGCATTATGCTGAAATTGATGAGCCTGTCTTGATACCGCGTAGTCACTTTTCGCGGAGCCATTGGGCTAGGGCAACTACAGAGACGATGGTAAAGATTGGAGAGAAACAAGTGCCTTATGTTGCATTGGTGGATCATGGTTCAGAGATTAATCTCATAGTTCGTGGAGTTTATGAGAGTAACAGATGGCCTATGGATGTAGAGCATGGGTGGCGTATGAGAGCCGCCAATAACACTGCAGGTGATTTGTATGCTGCTTGTCCTAGTGTCAGGGTTTCTATTGGTGATGTAGAGGAGGATTTTCATTTCTTTGTGCAGGATTCATGCTCTTATCCTATAATTCTTGGACAGCCATTCATCACAGAGATGCGCATGGAAACAAAGGTCATGGATGATGGATCTGCTTATGCACGGATTCACAGTAAAGATGGTATGAGAGCAGTTCAGTTTATGACTGTATGTGTGAAGCATGTTAGAAACAGGGATACTCTCAGAGATGCACCTTTGCCCACTGTGAGGGATTCGGGTTTTCATTAGGTACCGCCGTTTCGCGAGACGACGGTGGTACAGAGCAGAGGAGATTGGAGTCATGGTGTGTACAAAATGATTGACACATAATTATGGTGGATTGTAACATACAAGGAACTCCATGGCTATAAAGAGAAGGCACACAATATGCACACTTAAATGTTCTCTCTTCTATATCATTGCATACACATGTGGCACATTTTACTCCACATCTCTCATCCATATGCATGCACCATACAATCTTAAGCACATAAGAGTGCTTTCACATAATACACACCCACAAATACCAAAGCTTACATTCTCAACACTCCCTCTTAAGTGAGGTGTTTACTTTACCTTATCACCCATCCAATGTAGCATTGTATGACCACAATTGCTACCATTCAACACTCCCTCTCAATGCTATATTGGAGTGTTTACATGACTAGACACATCTAATCTACTATATGCATGTTTTATGTGCGTGTACAATGTTCATTTGAGCGTCACTTGCTCAAGTGAACAATCCTAGATGTTGGGAAAGGTATGACAAACCTTACTGTGCAACAATCATGTACACACACAACCTCGGGGGGTTCACTATATATGTATTCTCTATATAACGTGCATTCATGGCCTATTTATAAATATCCTAACCTCTGAATTTTTCTTGAATAAAACACAACCCTTTTCTATTCAATCTATAAGTAACCCCTTTATATGACACCCTTCTGTATGTAAAAAAATGTATAAAAATGGTATTTTAAAAACCCTTTATTTTGAACTCATGTTATATATACATATATTCATGAGTGACCCCCCCGAGCACACAACGCACTCACAAATTCTTTTGGAGATCTTAGTCTCAGTGGTGGGCAGAGAACCCAACACAAGCCAATTCTTGTGCAACCTTGTCTCAGACACACTTTGTCAAGACATACATGCATATAAATACATTCATTTTGAGCCTCTAGGTGGGCTCAAGTAGAGTACCTTCATACCATGGGTGAGTCCAAACTTCTATTGAGCAGTAAGGCCCAAATACAAGTACATAGTGGTGATGGTTTTTTTTTTCTCAAAAAAAGGATTGGTCACTATGAAGTCACATAGGCATTATCTTCTCTTCCATCCACTTCTGCCTCTGCTCATCACAGATTATAGCAATGGTAGATTCCCTCTGCTCTTGAGCGTGTGCGAAAGGAGCTTCCTCATAGCTCTCAATTGCATCCTTATGCTTGTCGACGGCCTGCTTTCTCTCCTTGACTCGGGCTTGGAACTCCTTCTAGTAGAGGACAATCACATGCTTCTTCTTCGTTCTTCTACCATGGAAGCCTCAGCACCTGCATACTTTTTCCCATCATCTTCCTTTGTCTTAGCTTTGTTCTATGCCATCAACTTGCTTTTGCTGCCATGCTTTCTTGGACTCTCTCCCTCAGTTACCTTTTGGCTTACTGGCTTATCATTCTTCTTCCCTTTTGGCTCTTTCCTATTGACACCTGGCAATAGGCTCATTTTTCTTGCTAGGAGTGATGATTGCTCACAGGGATGTCTCTGTGCTCCGAGAGTAGAGGACATGGTAGGCCCCCACAAGTGATAGGCATGGGACGTCTTCCATATACGCTCTCAGATGGACATGGAAGCTCCCTCCCATCAATGTCCACACAAGAACATCTTCAGAGAGGCTGAGTTCCTCCTCTGGTGGAGCGATCCAAACAATCCTCCTCCAGCATGGAGGCTCTTCTCTTTGGTTTTCCATCCTCAAGATGGTGGCAGCATGTCTGCCATAGAAGCTTAGCTACAAGATCTCTGCATAGAAGGGTAGATTGTCAAGGCTTCCAATTATTGGCTTTCACACCGTAACCAACGATTGTCTGACCATTCTAATCTCGCACATCTGAAACTATGTCACAAGAAAAAGGTCCTTTTGTTGGTCAAGCAATTGCATTCCCATCTCCTTGCTCACACGAAGTTCTTCCATGGCGCCCTTGGTGACTACTTGGTTGTTACATTGGCCAAATTTGATGCCCTTGAAGGAGCTTCCCATGTGTTTTTTTTTGGCACCACCAATCGTACTCTTTTTCTCTTGGAAAGCCTTGATTTCTTCTTATACCAAGTGCAGACAAGGTTCAAAAGCATTGAGAATGCATCAATTGATGTTGATAGATGGTGTGCAACTCGACAAGTACACATTTATCAGCCTTCTTAAAGCTTGTAGCAGCATACTGAATCTCAACGAGGCTAGAATTCTTCACTTACTATTGTTGAAGCCAACGTAGCTTCCATTTCTCATGCTCATGTGAGCATCCATAAGCCTTTCATGACTTTCATGAGCTTACATGTAGAACCTCCAAACCTACACGGTCTTTTTAGCATGCACCTTCAAGGGTGCTTATCACATGCTTCTAGTTTTGAGAAGTCTATAAGGTGCCAAGTATGTGAAAGCCTTTCTTTCTTCCACTCCACATGCTCATACTTGAGCATGCACATAAGACATGCCTCAATTGACATGCTCCATCTTGGACTGCAACTAGCCCAACAATACTTGCTGTTCCAATGACAGTAAGCATATATACCTTCACATGCTCCTTGCTCAAGGGCAAGAGCCAATAGGACAACAATGTCCACAAACAACAACCTTTCTCTTATTTGAGTATTTTTCCTAACCATAGCTCTGATACCATATCAAGAAACTCAATGTGGGGTTGATCATGGTGTGTACAAAATGATTGACACATAATTATGGTGGATTGTAACATACAAGAAACTCCATGGCTATAAAGAGAAGGCACACAATATGCACACTCAAATGTTCTCTCTTCTATATCCTTGCATACATAGGTTATATATATAAAGGAGGAGATAATCCATCAATGATCCCTCACACTTTCCATGTGCGTCCCCATGTGAGACCATACAACCCACACTTTACATGTGTGTCCTATGTGGCACATTTTACTCCACGTATCTCATCCATATTCATGCACCATAAATGTTAAGCACATAAGAGTGCTTTCACATAATATACACTTGCAAATATCGAAGCTTACATTCTCAACACAATGGTCATACACTTCTGCACTTTTCAAACCACATGGTATAAACCTGGATGCATAGCACTTGACTGCCTAATGAATGATCAATGTGGAGTGTGTAAGGATACCCTTGCTATAGGCTAGACGATTGTTTCTTGGGAAAAGTGTTTGGTGAGAAAATATTGAAGTCTCCTGGATCATTCAAAATCAAAGTGGAGCTTGTATGTTTGTTCTTTATATTGGAATAGTGCATCAAGGGGCCAATCCTTGAGATGCAGGAGAGCTGTAGTGGGGCCACTATGTTTCAGTCGAGAGGTTGCCTCCTATGTATGTGATACATGGTATATTATACCAATGTGTATGGGATCTCCCTCTGAGGAGTAGGGGAGGGAAAATGTTAGACTGAGTTCTATTACAAATGCAACATCAATATTAGAGTTTAGTGAAGTGTACCCCTTAGACGCCCCTGGCTGCGAGGCCATGTGGGGTGTTTTGTGTGTCTTAGAGGTCCGGCTAGTGCTAGAGAGCTAGTGTTAGACCCTTTTTAGGTCGTGATAAGTGTGTCCTTAGATGCTTTTAGCTGTGAGGCCGAGAGGGTGTCTTCTTTGAGTGTAGAGAGTCCCGCCTAGTGCCTAGAGAGGCCCATTTGGGATCCTGACATTGGGTTGTAACATTATTCCTTGGTATTGCTTCCTTTGGATTTGTAACATTACCCCCCTCCTTACGGAGTGCCAGAGTCCCATGGCACTTGTTGATAAGGCCCAGGTGGTTGAAGGTTTGCCATGTGGGCTGAGGATGGGGTTTTGGGAGATTGTCTATGGAGAAAAAACACATCAAAATGGATGGAGTGTTGTGGATGCTGAGGATGGATTGATTAGACAATGGGGGACCTTTGATGCTGAAGGTTGATCATGAGTTGCTGAATATACCTGAAAAGAGAAGGAAGTGCACTTCCTTGGGGTGTGCCTATCTCATAGTGCAGTGAATGGTGGAACTGGGAGTTGGGGTCAACCCTTAAGCACAAGCCCAAGGTGTTCTCACACACTTAAGGATCTAGTTCTTATACAAAGGGAGGTGTTTTAGGTGTGACTTAGGGAGACATGTCTACCGTAGGCGAGGGAGATCCCCCTAGGTGTGTCCTACCCTTAAGGTGCACTAAGTACATGAAGTGGAGAAAGGGCTCAAGTGACCCCTACTTGTAGTGTTTGTGATGCTCGTAGAGTACATATGCCTAATTCCCTTGATGTGCTTCTTTGCTTTCTACTTTCATTCTTCTTCTTCTCATTTCGTTTTTTTTTCTTATACTTTCTTTTCTCTCTCTCTCTCTCTCTCTCTCTCTCTCTCTCTCTCTCATGAATAAATTTACTAAGGGAGCATGCTAAGAGGTATCGCGTTGTGGAGTAGGGGCCAAGTTGTGTGGTGGCTTGAGGTATTTACTAAGGAATGACTTGCTTTTTTCAGATAACCCTTTAAACTAGTTCTTACATTGAGTGGAGTAGATGATTAAAATGGGTGGTTACCCCTAGTGAATCTACTATCACTCCTGTTCTCTATGAGGTTCATGCAAAATGTTGGCAGGAGAGTGGCTCTCATCTTGAGGCACACCATCACACAACTATCTATTTAGCATTGAGATTAAAAAAAAGAGGGCTAGTAATTGCTCTTTCTTTGTAGTAGGTTTTTGTTTCAGTAATACTCTCAATAGGCGGAGGTAGTTATATGTGATGATGAAAGTGGGGTTGGGACATGAGGAGAAGTTATTTAGGAAACTTGCTACAGATGGGCGGAGATCTCTTTTAGGGAAAATCAAGATCTCTTCAGGGACCGAGTAATTTACATTATAGATCAAAGGGAAGTCATGTCTACCATGCACCTCTTGGTTGAAATCAACTCCAAATCTTCTTGGGTAGGGCATATGGATAGGTTCATCCACTCATAAGGTAGGGTGTCGCAAAAAGAAATCCAAGCCTCTTAGCTAAAGTCCTAGATATTCTTGCACCACCTTGGTTGTGCCTCATATCCCTCTATCCTCTGGGGTATCTTCGATGTCTTATCTTTCTAGTAATTTGCAGGTTCTTGTTGATGCCACCTTCTAGGGTGCCTCCTCTATTCCTCTAGCCATCTCCTTCTAAGACTTGTGAAAGCTTAATGACATCCTCCACCACCGTATGAAATAGTTCTTTGTCCAATGAACAAGGGAAGGTGCAAGATAACTCAAAGGGTTTACAGTTCTCCCATTACTCCTACACCGCAAGTTCCTAGCCCGAGTTGAAGGGATCACACTCCTCACCTCGAGGGATGGCCACTTGAGGAACTTGCATTGTCCTAGCTTGAAACTTCTTGCAGGCATATTCCACTTGCTCCTTGCACTTGTGCCTTGCCACTACCATCTGTTTGGGTGGCCCTACTTTCTCTCCTTACTCTTCTTTTTGCACTTGTGGCTATGTAGGGGGGGCTTGGTTCTTCCATTTATTCCTCCTCTTGACACTCCACTTTGAAAGCAAGTCCTTCCTACACCAAATCTAGTGGCTCATGTAGTAGTGGTTGCATTTTTTGTTTTGGCTCTCAAGGTGAGTTCTTGTGAGATTAAGCCAGCTAAGACTAGGTGAGCACATTGCTCCTCTAGTTCCAAAATAGTGCTAGTCATAGGTGCCTTGTCATGTAGTCCATACTGTAGAGCCCTCCTCGTCAACTCTAGCTTTCTCTTTAGTTTCTCCACCATCTCTTCTCCTCTTGGTTGCATGGCATTAAACACTATTCTTAAGAATGCACCCCCTCAACATGGGCCAACTTGTAGGCTAAGTTCTTGATTCAATCTTTGTTTATGGCCATCTATTCTTCTATTTTTTCCTTCTTCTCCTCTAACCCTTGGTTTTGGTACTCGTTCAGGGTGGCAATCACCTACTCTTGCTTCTACCACACTGTATGCATTTGCGCTTGCTCTTGGGTTTTTGCATTTCACATGCTCTTTGAGTATGACTTTTTCATGAAGAGCTTATTGTAGCTAGTTTTGTAGCTCCATCAATTTTCTCTTGTTCTCCTCATCTCATTAGTTCCTTGCCTCTTGCAGCTCTTTCTGAGCCTCTTTTATTTGCCTCTTTAACTCTTTTATTTCTAGTTCTAGGTGTTTATTTTTGCAAGAGTTGAAGGCATTCATATTTTCCAAGGAGATCCCTTGGCATGAATCTGTGTCGACTACTACTAGTCTTTTGGTTCCTAAACTAGGTGCTCCTTTGGGTCACGAAACCAAACGAGGATTCAAAACTTGGAGAATCAACTAGCAGCGGAGAAGTTTGCTGAAGGAGAGATAGTTGAAGCATTCATCACTCGGATTAAGAACCTGCGCGACCAGATGGCTGGCGCTGGGATACAAAAGACTAGCGAAGAGCTAGCTCGAAGGTGTCTTCGGATTTGTCCACAAAAGTTTGATGGACTAGTAACTTCCCTTAATACTCAGGTGAGACCTCAAGCTTTGACTTTTGAGGAGTTTTGTGCATTATTAATGGAGGAGGAGTTGAGGTTGAAAGCCCGAGAAGGAAGCAACAATGGAGATGCTGCATTCTCTGCCAATGCAAAAGGCAAAGGTGTTTCCTCCACCAAAAATGATGGTGACAAAAAGAAGAAGGGCGGCAAGAAGAAGTTTCAAGGAGAGTGCTTCTACTGCAAGAAGAAAGGACATGCAATTGCAGATTGTTGTGTCAAGAAGGCAGATGAAAAGAATGGTACCCTTAAAAGTAAAGGGAAAGAGACAGCCAATATGGCTGAAGCAGAGCTGGAATTATTCATAGCGACCATTGAGGAAGTGTGCTCCTCAGCGCAAGAAGAATCTACCACTGACTCATGGGTGTTGGATAGTGGGGCCAACAAGAAAGGTCTATACAGTTCTATGCATCCTCTACAAGAATCCATCACTGTGACGGTTGGAAATGATGCTAAATGCCTTGCTGCGGGCACAGGTACTATTTCTTTTTTTGCTGCAAATGGTGAAGTCAAAAAGCTTTCAAATGTGTTGTATGTTCCCGAAATCAGGAGAAATCTATTATCAGTTGGCTGCCATAACTGATCTTGGTCATGAAGTGAGGTTCAAGAAGACAGGTGTAGAAATTATTGATAGTGCTGGCACAATTGTTGGCAAAGGAGAAAGAAGGAACAACATATATGAGCTAAGTGCTCTTACAGCCACCGCTAGAGTGGGCACAAGTAAGATTTGGCATGAAAGGTTTGCACACATCCGATTTGCAGTATTGAAGGAGATGCAAAAGCAAGGTATGGTTGCTCACCTACCTACAATAACTGAATTGAAGGAACCATGTGAAGCTTGTATGATGGGCAAGCAACAGAGAAATGCATTTCCACAAGAAAGCAAAAATAGAGCATAGGCTCCTCTAGAGTTGGTGCATGTTGACTTGTGTGGTAAGATGCCTACACAGGCCTTGGGGGGATCTTCTTATTTTATGTTGATTGTCGACGACTACAGTAGGAAGATGTGGGTGTACTTCCTTTGTGATAAGGCTCAAGCTTTTGGTAAGTTTAAAGAATGGCTAATACTTGTTGAGAATGAAACAGGAAAAAGTGTGAAGAAATTTAGAACAGATGGTGGTGGTGAGTTCAACTCAAAGGAGTTTAAAGGATTTTGCAAGAGCAAATGGATCAAGCGTCAATTGATGATGCCTCACACACCTCAACAGAATGGTGTTGTGGAACGCAGGAATCGCACCATTGTGGAGATGGCAAGATGCATGCTAAAGGGCAAGGGATTGCCTAACCATTTTTGGGCTGAAGCTGTTAATACTGCAGTCTACACTCTAAATTGGAGCTATACAAAGGCTCTCAAGGGAAAAACACCTCATGAGGCTTACACTGGTAAGAAACCATCTGTCTCACATTTTAGAATTTTTGGATGTGAATGTTATGCACATGTTCCAGATGAGAAGAGAAACAAGTTACAACCAAAAAGCAGAAAATGTATCTTCTTGGGTTATAGTGATGAGCAGAAGGCTTACAAGTTATATGACCAAGAGGCAAAGAAGATCATCGCGAGTCGTGATGTGGTGTTCAAGGAGGAGCCACATACAGTGGAGGAGGAGAAGGCAAGTTCTTCCACTTTATCATCAAGCGAAGAAGTAGTCCACTATGAACCTGTCCCGAGAGCTATCCCTATCCTTAAGGAGGAGGAAGCATCATCTTCAGATGATGAGGAAAAAGTTCACCAACCTGACATCACCCCACCGGAAAAGCCATTGCCGCACTAGGTGAAGCAGCTCTATGACCACAATAATCCTATGCATACATCTGTTGAGGAGAAGGCAGACGGACCAAGGAGGTCTCAGAGAATAGAGGAGCAAAGGAGGGCTTCTGCTCACATAGTCAATATGGCCTTGATGGTTGAGATTATGAGAGAAGTAAAGGAGCCAACTGACTTAGAAGAAGCACTTGCAGATCCATCATGGAAGGCTGCTATGCAGGCGGAGTATGACAGCATAATGAAGAATGACACTTGGGAGCTAGTGGATCCACCAGCAAAGCGGAAGGTTATTGGCACCAAGTGGATCTGGAAGGTAAAGTACAAGGCTGATGGTACCTTAGAAAAGTACAAAGCTAGACTGGTTGCCCAAGGATTTTCACAAGTTGAAGGGTTTGATTTTCAAGAGTCATTTCCCCCAACTGCCAGAATGACCACTATTCGCATGGTACTTGCAGTGGCTGCCCACAAGAAGTGGCCAGTGTACCAAATGGATGTTAAGTCAGCATTCTTAAATGGTGACCTCAAGGAGGAGGTGTACGTGGCTCAGCCACCAGGGTTTGAGGCCCCCCATTCTGAGAATAAAGTGTGTAAGCTGAAGAAGGCATTGTATGGGCTAAAACAAGCCCCTAGAGCATGGCACCAGCAGATAGATAAGTTCTTTTTAAACCTAAACTTCAAAAGATGTGCCTCAGATGCTAAGTTGTATGTTTACTAGGATGGTAAAAAGTCTGTAGTGATTGTCCTATATGTGGATGACCTTCTTATTACAGGTGACTATGAAGATATGATCAACCAAACTCGAAAGGCTTTGAGTTCTGAGTTTGAAATGACAGACTTGGGCTTGCTGCACTATTGTTTGGGGATTGAAGTCTGGCAAGAGCCAGGAAAGATCTTCATCTCTCAGAAGAAGTATGCATGGGAGATCTTGAAGGCATTTGGCATGACCGAGTGCAAGGAGATAGCCACACCTATGGAGGTGAATGCAAAGTTATCCGTCGAGGATACATCAGCACTAGCAGACATTGGCAGGTATAGGAGGTTGGTCGACAGTCTGATCTACTTATGCAACACCAGACTAGATATCAGTTTTGCTGTTGGTGTTTTGAGCAGGTTCTCAAACAAACCTCATGAGAGTCATTGGAAGGCTGGGATGCGGGTGCTTAGATACTTGAAGAAAACTCTTGACTATGGTATCACATACAGTTTCGAAACTTCTCTTGTGGGGAACTGTGACTCAGATTGGGCAGGAGACATTGATTCCAGGAAGTCAGTTTCTAGTTATTGTTTCTCTTTGGGTTCAGGAATTTTCTCTTGGATTAGTAAGAAGCAACCAACAGTGGCATTGTCTTCTACCGAAGCATAGTACAATGCAACTTGTTTTGCTGCATGTGAAGTCGTATGGTTGAGAAGGATTCTATGGCATATGGGAGTGCAGGATGAAGAACCAACTGTGCTGAGATGTGACAATCAGAGTTGCATCGCCATTGCCAAAAATCCAGTGTTTCATGCATGCACCAAACATATAGAGATCCAGTATCACTATGTGCGTGATTTGATGGAGGATGGGATAGTGGAATTGGTCTACTGTCCAACAGAGGAGAATGGAGCAGATATCTTCACCAAAGCACTTACGAAGGATCTGCTTCAAGTTCATCTTCAGAGACTTGGCATTGGGCCGAGGAGATAGTTCACCTATGGGTGGACATTGAGGGGGGGTGTTAGATATGATCAATGCCCCACCGTCATTAGGTGCTACCAATGATCCATGGTGCTCAAAGTTGTAAGTTCCCCATTATGAGAAGAAGCCAAATGTGAGCCCGGACATTGGTTGAGTCCTGACTTGTATATCAGATGAGGTCTATGTGACCGGATGGCAAAAAGGTGACCATTGTGGGTCTAATCTTTGGGTTAGACAGAGTGGTTAAGCTGGTAGCAACTCGAGGCGCACTGCATCGAGTTGCGGGGTAAGGGAATTAAAAGGGGCCCCTATTGTGGGGTGCGGGGGCCGCGGAAGCGGCCCCTGGCTAGGGGGTCCCAGGGGGGCCAGCAGTCCCCCTGGCGAGGGTCCGGGGGCAGCGCCCTCGGCCCGATGGTAAAGGGAATATTCCCTGGCCGACTAGTGGAGGCTCATATGGTAGGTCGGACCTAACGACCTTCACGGGCTATAAAAGCTAAACCCCTTCGTAGCCATCTTTCACTCATCTTTCACCCAGTCAGAGCTGTTGTTCCAGCTAGCCTTAAGCTCTTCACCTATCTTCTGTCTAGATCGCCATCTAAGCTTCACACAGTGGAAGCGCACGGGTGGACAGAGCCATCTTTGTATCAGTTGTTTGGAGTTAAAGAGTTTACTGATTCTTCTCTTATCTGTTGTGTACTCTCTATCTCTTTCTCAGATTCTGTTCGCTGCGCCCTGTAATATTTTACAACTACCACACTTTTAGAGGTCTTGCCTTGCATGACACTCATCGTGTCAATGTTCCTTTAGACATCAAAAGTTCTCAAGAATTTAGTGCATTTAATGTGGTCTATGTCTTGTCCCCCCTTTTCTAGATACTTGGTAAGGTTACATTGCTCCAGCATTTGTACCACTGCCTCTTTGACTGTCACCACTCCTTCTAGATTATATATGTGTGATATTCCAATTGGTTAAATTCCTAGATCTCCATGAATAATTCATATCTTCTATGCTCCTCCTCCAAGAAGGGGAGCCAATTGGATTTATCCTAGTGTCCCACCAATTTAGGATCCTATCACCATGCAACATCCCACAACTAGTTCTCTTTAAAGGGAGTGTCTTACACGCAAAGTAAGATGACTAGAAAGATCAGTGTTCAAAAACAAGAGTTCTCATACGATGAGGAATATAATCCACAAAAATAACAAAATTAAGAAATCTCATACCAATAGATCCACACTCTCATTCTTTTCTTTTGGAATTCAATTCTGATTTTGAGTTTTCATCCATTACTCCCCTTCCCCCTGGCTTGGCTAATCTACTCATGAATATATGTGTGTATCACATGGATTCAAAATAAGATATTTTAAAAATACTATTTTTATACCATTTTTACATACAAAGAAGAGTGTAATATAAAGGGGTTATTTACAGGTTGAATAGAAAAGGGTTATGTTTTATTCAAGAAAATTTTACAAATAAGGATATTTATAAATAGTCCTCGAACGCACGTGATGTAGAGGATATACATATAGTAACTTCCCCGAGCCCCTTGGAAAGGATGAAAATCCTTCCCAGGATTATGGAAATTCAAGTTTATGGGCATTCATTGCATCGGTGGTGTGCCTTACTTTCTCAAGAACCAGTTGTAAAACTTGGGGTTATATTCAAGAGTGGCATAATAGTCCAAATACCATGGATGAATGCCCACTTGTGTGATGTAAGTCAATATATCAGTCAAGAAGTCATGCGAGTTGAGCCACTTGCAATGTGGAGTTCCTCCTCCATTAAAATCTTATCCAAGCATGGGTGAAGCATGACATTGTCTTCTAATGGTTGATTTTTGGTTATGGTCAACACTCTAAATGAGGTGGGGGCCACATCGGTTGGGTTGTATTTAGAAGTCTTGATGGTGTGTCTTTGCTCCACATTGGTCATGATTTGGTGTCCCTGTTGGGCCCACGAAAGCTGCAAATTATACCACCTACGTATGAAACTGGAATCATATTCAATGATTTAGTAAAGTTCAAAAAGTTTTTGGGGTGGCATGGAAATTTTACCTTTTTGATAAGATGTGATCAGTGTTGGCTTATGGCCTTTGTGTGTAAGATGTCATTGTCAATCATCTCATTTGCAATAGCAAAAGTTTTAATAAATATAAAATTTTATTCTTCCAGAGAACACAAGTAGGAATGTACCTCGTTATCTATAGGTTTGTTGAGTGGGCCTAGGTGTAAACATTCATAACTTTTAGCAAACAGTGTGAAAGTTGAATCCAACCCTTGGATGCATGTAGCCAGGTGGTCATCCCCTATGTCCATGGCCATATTGGATACCACTTCAAGAATGGATCATCATGGTGGAAGCAGCTTAAGGTGTTGTGGTGGCTTGGGTCTAGTTGAACATGACAAGTTGACTTGGGGAACTTCTACTGGAAGGTTCTCAGTGGGTGTGGTAGTCTTGGGTTATGAGGTTTGCAATTCATTTGACACTTATCATTGGGTCTTTTGCTGATTATCTTAGAGTCTTTAGGCAAGTCCTGGCTTGGTTACTCATGGACTGTTGGTTGAACTTTGGGTTGATAGACTATTTGAACACTCAAGGATTGAGTACCCTTTGTTTTAGTTCTTCTCCTCCCCTCTTTTGATTAACATTGTAGAAGCTTCAATTTTTGGGGCATGATATTGAAAATTTGACTTAGCATATGCAAGTTTGGGAAACCATAGGGAGGTGCTACCCTCATAGTATCCTTGGGCTTGCAGGAGGGCTTTGAAAACAAGCACTACTCAAGAACATGTGCACTATGGGAGTTCCAACTCCACCATTTAGGCATGGAGCATGAGGTATGGAAACTATGTATACCCATGTTTGACATTTGTGAAAGTGTGGTTTATGCTTTGGAACCCACTTGAGTGTTTTAGCTGTGGTTCTTGGATGTGATAGGGTAGGTATCTTGTAAGCATGTTGGGATGTAGTTCTCCCCTCATTAGGATGGATGCTAGGTTTAGCTACCAGTAACACTATAGGTTTTAGGACAATTGTGGTGCTCTTTCTGAAAGCCTTTAGGATTCTAACAAGCCCAATAGTGAGGTGGATGCATTGCAAATCGTAGTCTACATTGTGATGATCTTATTTTTTGAATGTGATCCAAATAGCGTCTCTATGCCAACATTTTTCTTGTTGATAGCATGTTGAAAACGATGAGTAGACTCTCAGTATTGATAGAAACCATCACTTTGCATTTCCCTAAGAATGGGTAGGGTTGCCCCACAAATGGCCTCAGTTGCATTGGTTGGTTTCACATGGGATTGATCCAAGGCAGTCTAGTGTTCATGCCTTAAGATAATGGCATTGGCTCCCTCATCAATTAGTGCATCAAGGGTGCATATACCATTTGGGAGGTTACGATGATCCGTAGGTAGGCTCGTGCTATTGCTTCCTCATCTGCATCCTTGAGCTCAATGATGGCCACAACACTCACATTTGATAGTGAGTTCATTAGCGGAGATTCATGAAGTGGATGTGATGGGGGGGATAGTACTTTTTGATGCACATGCCATTTTGAAGAAACCTATACTTTGTCCTTCTAGGGTTTCTAGCTCCTCATTCCCTGTTCTATTGACATTACAAACCTTCAAGAGTCCCAATCCCCTAAACTTAAATTTCTTCTTGTGTTCTTTGACAAAGTATAAAAAACTAAATCTCCTTGCCTAGAGTCTCATTACTTGATATATTTGTCAAACCAACTCTTGTGGCATGCGCTTTTGCAAATTAGAGTGTGGATTGCAGCGAAATAGGTCTCAGAGAGGTATTCTAGCTCTATTAGGTGATTTGACCTTGCTTCTTGGCCCTCCCATTGCTCTTGGGCTGCAATTCTCAAGCTAGGAACAAAGAATAACACTGGCAAAACAACTTCAATTCCATAGGTCAACCTAAATGGAGTTTTTCCTATGGTGGCTATTTTGTAGGCTGTTCAATATGCCCATAAAGCTACCATAAGTTTATTGTCCTAGCCATCATTGCATGAGGCAGATATGACTTTCATTAGAATACCCACCAATATCTTTTTTGTGGATTCAGCTTGACCATTGGCCTATGGATACTATGGAGAGGAATCCCTATGGATTATTAGAAAGGTGGATAACAAGTGAGTGAGCACCTCATTGATAAAGTTACTACCTTGGTCACTAACCAACTCTATGGGGCATTCAGAACCGTGAGATCGTTGGAGCTTTTGCCTACTTGGTGAGATATTTTATGGCAACAATGATATATTTGGCTTGGGAGTATTGAGCTACAGGGCTGACTGGGCCAATGAGATCCATTCTCCACTTCTCAAATGGTTGGTGCACAATCACTGGGGGGTCATCTCCATTCTATCCTTATGATTAGGGACCTTAGTCCATTTGCACTCATCGCAATGCTTTATAAACTTAGCTATATCATAGAGTAATGTTGGCTATCACATTTGTCACTAGAGCACCTTGTGTGCAATAGTGTCCCCATTGAAATGTCCTCGAGTTATTCTACCATTTACTTCCTTGAGTACATCATACATTTTGTGTTCACAGATACATCTCCTCACAATTCCATATTGTCCTACCTGATATAGTTAACAAGCAATCGACTTATCTGATTGGATCTTCAAGATGAGTCTTTTCAATCTAGCTTTCTCTATTGAGCAATTTAGTAGTCTATTCTCGAGTATAAGGACTATGTCATTTGTCCAATATAGTGTCAAGTTTTCTATAAATAATTCTCATTTGCCAAATATTTTAAGAAGGTATGCATCCAGTAAGTCATCACTGATTCCTTGTCCTCGGCCGCCTTTCCTATGGGTATGGACATATGATCTCCCATATAATGTTGATTTCCCTTATGTATGACCATAGAGAAGTCTAATTGCAAAATCAGAAGCAACCATCAAGAAATGTGTCCCCTTGTGTAAGGTTTATTCACAAGATAAAGTAATGCCTGATGGTCCACAAAGACGGTGAAGGGTGTCATTAGAATATAGTGTTTTAACTTCTTTATGGAAAACACCATGGCTAACCCTTCTCTCTCCATTGTGGAGCAGTTTATTCTATTTCTGTGAGCTACCTGCTAGCAGAACTCACTGGATATTCTAGGTTATGTTCACCAAGTTGGCACAACACTACTCGCACATCAAATGTGGATGTATCAATGTGTACGTGAAATGTGATGGATCAATTTGGGGCTCTTAAGATAGTAGCTGAAGTTGGAGACTCTTTAAGGCTTTCATATGCCTATTGAACTTCTTGGGTCTACTCAAATACTATCAGTAGCTTGTACAAAGGTCTAGCAATCAATCTCAGGGAAGTTACTATATGTATATCCTCTACATCATGTGTGTTCAAGGCTTATTTATAAATACCCTTATCTATGCTTTTTTCTTGAATAAAATATGATCCTTTTCTATTCAATATGTAAATAACCTCTTTATATTACACCCTTCTGTATGTAAAAAATGTACAAAAGTGGTATTTTAAAAATACCTTATTTTGAACCCACGTGATTGACACATATCTTCATGAGTAACTTATTGGAGTAATCAATGTGTAGTTCAATATAAACCATCGGTAGTAGTATCCTCTATGGCCTAAGAAACATTGAACTCCCTTGAAGTTGGTCACAGGGAGAAGGTCTATAATCACCTTGACTTTAGAAAAGTTCGTGGCTATCCCAACTTTTTCAAGTGCCCTTCCGAGTTGGTGTGGATACATAGGTCATTGAAAAATACTTCCAATCATTTCTTGAGCATGATCTTTAAAATGGAACACATGAGGCATTGGAAGGTAGCAGGAGCATTAGTTAATCCAAATGGCATGACTATGTAGGCAAATACCCCCCAGTTGGTGGCAAATATCATCTTGTGCCTATTTTCTGAATGGACTTGCACTTGTTTATAGCTTCATAAGCCATCCAAAAAGTTGTAGGCTTCCTTTCTTGCCACTCTCTCTAGCATGTTTTATGTGTATGTTAGCAGGTAATTGTTTTGCTTGGTGACTATGTTGACCTTCTTATAGTTTACACACACTCGAATCTTCCCATTCTTTTCATGATTATGACTATGGGTGATACCCAATCCGTATGCTCCATCTCATAAATGAATCATGCCTTCAATAGCTTATCAATCTCCTCCTTTATGGCATGTACATGATTAGGATTCATTACATATGGTTGTTACCTGACTCGAGCTACATTCGCAATCATGGGAATGTTATGAGTCATGATACTTAGATCTATTCCCTTTACTTTGTCTAAAGAACATGCAAACACACTAGTGAACTCCCTTAGCATATTTATGATATCATGTTCTTTCTTCTCGATTAGGTCATCCGCTATACGTACACAAGTTAAGGCTTGTCCTTCCTCTCTTGCCAAGTTGACCTCCTTAAACTTGGCTAGTCCTTCAATGCGTTCACTTGCTTGCCCTTTCCACTTGGCTCCTACCAACACCATTCTTCTATCACCCTTTTTATAACTTGTGAAGCACTCGGACACGTCCTAGGGTTTCTCCTACCATTCAACTTCTGTCAACTTTGACTATTTCCTTTTTTCCTTCCTTAATAACTTCTTACACCTTAGAAAGATTGGAAGTTCCCCCTTGGTGTATTGAGTCCCAGGTGGTTGAGGTATCTCACGGTCACTATCAGATCTTTCCTGTGACTTGGAATTGTACTTGCCCCCCTCACTAGAAGAAGTTGTCTCCCTTGGTGCTTGCAACTCTGAAGTTTTGTCAACTCCAAATAGTGGTGGGATCCAAGGAGGATGAGATTGTCAAGCTTTCTCATGATTTATCACCTTGAGACATTCTAGCCAAGCTCAATCGCAATCTACCTTGGCAACTCCTTTTCTCACTCAACAAATGTTTATCTCTTGGTTTTTAGGGTTTGATATCATCTACTCAATTGTTATTCCTTTCATATCATATTCTATGGTTAGTACTTCCTCCTTGCTCTCCTCTCAATGGTGGAAAAACAACCCTCATAATTGTCATCAAAATTTTCAAACTGGGACCCTATGTCGCTTGTAGGGTTCCTACTTTGACACGCCATCTCACTTGTCATAAGAGCCCAATTATTTTAGATCTCGCACCTTGGTCCATTGCCACTCTCTACTTTCCATAAGATCCTTGAGATGCTCCAAGCTGGTAGCTGGGTTAGCCGCCGCAAGCTTTCTTCACAACTGCTCAAGGACTTTGAGAAGTTCAAGTTTTTTTATTGGGACATGATAGGTGATTAATGTTGGTTGGCCCATGGGGTTCTCATCCATCATGCACATAGGTACTGTGGTGGGCAACATAGAAGTGATGGCACTCTTACGGTTGCTAGCAGAGTCTATAGCTTTCATGTGTTTATCCTCTTCCTCCAAGAATGTGAGATCAATGGTTGTGAATACATGCATCAAATCTTGCTCATCCTCAAGGCAAGGAATATACTTTGTTATAGAGGCCCATAATTACTTTTTGATCTCGCGTCTCCCTTTCAATAGGTTAGAGATGGCATCTAGATCAATTGGTGAAGTCTTCTAAGTGTCCATCTCTACTCGAACTGCTTCAGATCTATTGTCCAAGAATATTCGGTCATTAAGACAATCCTCTATTACTCTAGCATTTCTGATCCATGGACTCCCTAGTAGGATATCATAATCCACTCCCTTCGTTACTATGAATTTCACTCAGAATTGGATTCGTGCTATCTTTAGTGGCCTTTTCTTTAGGACTCCAAAGGGTCTAACCTTCATCCCATTTGCTAGGGTGACATTGAACCTTGAAGTTTCCATCGATGGGTTTTCCCATGTTTGCACGACTACATGACTAAGTGTACTAACCCCTGCTCCCATATCCATGATCCCATTTTCTATAGTATCTCCTAAGGTGATGACAGGTAAGATTGCGTGCATGTGAGTGTCCTCCCAAAAGGCATTTATTTATGGGGACTTAGACATGGGATTCAGTGGTAGGCTTGGTATGTGTGCCACAACATTGTGGTCTGGGAAGGCTTCCAGCTTATGGTCATTACTGTGTTCTACCCTTTGCTTTAAGTCTTGCCAAAGTGCAGGTTTTTGTTTATCACAAGCCACCATTCCTCTTTCCCTCCTTAGCTTGATGGGTTCCTTACCAACGTTCTTGAATTATTTGCATGTTTTTGTTCTTCTCATTCTATTCATGGAGCTCTTCATGTGGTGGCTTTTTCCACCTTGCCCTCAAATATGTGGGTGACTAGTGTGCTCCTTGTTGAGAGTTCCTCAATCGCTTCCTCAACTATAGGTTTGGCATCTTGAAGGTGAGCCCGGGCTTCTTTTTTCCACTCCATGACCTTATATATGCAACCTTCAACTACTATTTGGGGTCATGGTACTCTACAACATTAGTGCTTCCCTTCTCTCTCATCGTAGGAGCATATGTTTCTACTTCGGCATCCATAACTTGCTTTCCTTTGGTTAAGGTCTCACTCTTTGTTTTGAGTGTTATTTTTTCCTTGGTTCTTTTTTCCTTCGTTGTTGACTCTTCCTTCTTATGGAGGATACATCCAAGTTGCTAGGCCCAATTAGTGAGATACTTATCTCCTTCATTGAGCTTTTGTCATGAATTTTTGGGAATAGGTGTGGCACCATTGTCACGCGACTCAACATAAAAGAGCCCCAACGGAAAAAATGGTACAATTTCCAAGCTAGTGGAGGGTTTTTTCCTAGGGAAATTAGCAAACAGATGTGTGACTCTGTATTCGGGGCACCTCAAGTCAGCCTTCTCCCAGTATGAGCACTTGTCAAACATGCTACGGGTTCCTAGTTCAGAGCCCCTCCTTGGCCTCTACCTCTTCCTTTTCCTAAGGCCATGATGAGCATAGGTCTATAGACCATCAATATGGGATTTATTTCTTAATCATACGAGACATACTAAGGATTCAAATAAGAATCTTCCTCTAGGGATTCCTCTACCAAGTGCACTGGAGCTTTTTTTGGTGGATAAATAACAATAGGTGCAAGAGGTATACGGATCCCCATAGGATTGATATCCATCCTCAGCGTGGCTTGCTTTGAATCATTGGGTGTAGGGAGGGCCAAATGGGCTCAGATTCCAAAATATGGTTGTCTAATCGCTGGATAGTATGGTTGCGTGTAAGGCTACTATAAGGCAACCATCTTGGCAACTGACACTGCATGGCATCATTCTCAAATCTTCCCCAACTGGTGCAAGGCCTTGCTCTAGCATCATGCATTCAGATGGCAAGTGATTTCCTCCACATTGTACACACTGCACGTGGGATCGCATAGGTCTTTATACTGACTCTTACAATCTAGGTAGCTCTACTTTTAGGTTGGCTATAGCTTTGGTATGGTCACACTCTTCCCTTTCTCTTATTCACTAGAGAGACTACTTGTTCACTAGTTGTTGCAACTCTCTCAATGTTCCTAATTTCATGACCACCTTGCTACGCCGTGCGAGAGCTTGTCTCCCTAAGCAAGTCATCTACCCATATGGCTTCCTCAAAGGCTCTCACAGGCATGTCCCTTTGCATATTCAAGTTGCTTGCAAGGGTCTTATGCAGCTCTTTGTTTTTGTGGATCTCATTAATGAACATGGTAGAGATTAATCTCTCAATGGGTCACTCAGCTGCACATATCCTCCTATAAAGACTTTGCACACCGGTTATATAGTCTCATATGTCCTCTTTGTCTTTCTAATTGACATTCATTAGCTTAATAATGAGGTTATCCGAGTAACTTTCCTCCAAGAATCTCTTGATGAAGAGATCCTTCAACTAGGTGAAGTTATTACATTCCACATTATCTAGACTAGTGAACCAAGTCTATCCCTTGTCTCCCAAGCGAAGATTGAATATGTGCTCACTGAGTAGGGTCCTTGAGGTTATTAGCCTCACATACATGCTCAACTTGTTCAATGAAGCTGTAGGGGTCATTCCTTGCCTCCTATTTATCAAGTTTCTTTGCAACTATGAGAATTTTTGTTTGGCTCCTAGCATTTGGAGCAACTTCTAGCCCAGCTAGCAATGATGCCAGTAAGGCTTCTCGACTCTGCACATCACTAGTGGTTTCCAACAATCTCTTAATGACTAGCTCACTTAGTGTAAGATCAGCTTCAAGAACTCTCTCTCTGTCCACATTTCCTCTTATTCAATTCCTATCCGATATGGCTAGGATGTTCTGAACCACGTTGAGCTCTCTCTCATAATGTAGTCTATGAGTCCTTTGCTCCTAATTATAACTTATCATGCGCTGCAATGCCATCCTTGTTAGTCGCCTCTCTTCCTCAAGGTGAGCTATGATGTCTGCCACTAATCTTCCATGGTGCTCTATCCTCGTCTACTGGTTGTATTGTGTGACAAGTTGTCAAACGTCATTGGGGTACTCAACCATGCCAAGGTCTATGTCATGGTCTAGGATATTCTCATTAGAGCTAGTGCTTGCCACATTAGTTGCCTCTCAACCCACTAGTACATCTATGAGGTCAACTAAGTCAGCTAGAGACGTATCCCTGATCTTGGCAACCCTTTCTTTCACTTGGTGAGAGCTAAGTTTTGGGACCCATTTTTCAAGCAAAAAAGTGCCCTAGAAGCATAAGAGACTAATTTTTCATGGAAAATGAAACAGTTGTGCCAATTGTTGAGCTCAAGTTTTTTCTAGATAGATCTTGATGTCACGAATGCAATGCAATCTTAGTTTATGTATCAAAGTCCATTTGACCCCCCATTTAATCCATGCAAGGTTTGTTGTTATAAAGTAGTTATATGATCTGAGAGCTGGGAAGTGTGTGATGGACACTAGATTGATAGATTTCGATACCACAGAGCTACATGGCTAATCACATCTCTAATTCGAGTTTGTTTGCCCTACCAAAAGCTGATTTCTACTTTGTTTTTAGTGTGAATATGAGAAATTGAACTAGTTTTTTTAGTATTTAACCTTAAGCCTTTATTAAACTCAAAAAAATTGAATCGAGGCATGGAGGGGGTGCAAAATTTTTTATGCCCCAAAAATCATGAAATTTGTCTCTCTTCAAGAGGCTTGGAATCATCAAGGAATGTTGACACATCTCTGATCTACTCATCAAGAGCTTCAATTTGACTGTGGACATGCTGATTATCATGCAAGGAATCAAAATATTGATTTTCAGCCTTTCTCTCTCCTCTCTCCTCTCTTCTCTTGTTGTGTGTTTCCATGAGAGAATGACGTGGGCTAAGATGAGAGATTTTGATCATGGGATGATGATGAATCGTAACAAAGTGTAGATCAGGATAAGTGATAGATTTTATCGTTTTATGATAAAATTTGGTTGAAATTTGTTACATTTGGTTGTCAATGTTGCGATTGACTAAAAATGTCAAAGAAATCAAGAAAAATCAGTCATCTAATAATTTCTTCATAAACACTCAAAACTCGAAACATTGCAGTTTTAAAAGAAATCATGCGATTCTGGGGTTTTGTTGTGTGTATGGTATTTGTATGGGAGAGAATATGATAGAAAAATAATTATTAATAAGATCAATCATTCTAAATTAGTAAATTAAAAAATTGGTATTTATCAAAAAATAAATGAAAAAAATAAAAAAATAAGTTTTTTGAGTTTGAAAAATAGAAAAAAATAACATTTGTTTTTGTGAATGTATGATAAGGCTAAGGCATGATGTTTAGCCTTAGTTTAGTCTTATCTCTATGTTAAAGTGGATATTTATTACTTTTATGAAGGAAAAATACATTTAAAAATGCTCTTTAAACTTACCACCAAGTGCACAATCTTAAGCAGTAGGGAGAAGGGGGGTTGTTAAGTACTTATAATATGTCGAATTATAATTTTTTTTCTAATGCATGGCATATAGAACACATTTTTAAAATTAAGAGGGTTCAATAGCATGAGCATGCTCGATGCTAGCCCTAGGCAACACAACAATCTCATTTAGAGTAAGGCATGAAGAGACATGTATTTGTACCTTCACAATGCTCATTGGAAATAAAGAAGATGTTTGAGCATTATAAATCATACCCAAAGGCATTGCACACAACATATGGTATCATCCTGGATGCACAACAATTGTTTTCATGAAAAATGACTTATGTTGAGGAGGTCAGGTACCCTAAGATGTAGGGTTAGTGGTTCGTTCTTTGGGGAGTATTCAATGAGGACTATCTATTATCTCCTAGATTGATTCATTAAAAGAGAGGATTAGGTATCGTACGTGCTTTATGTGCTCATGATGCATCTTGCGGCCAATCCCTGAGGTGTAGAGGAGCGCTAGTGGGGCCGTGATAGTCAAGAAGTGACGTTCTCCATTAGAGATAAGGGTAGTATACCTCTTAGATGCTCCTGGCTGTGAGGCCATGAGGGATGGTTTGGGTGCATAGTAGAGGCCTAGCTAGAGCCTTAGAGCTAGTGTAGGGGCTGTTTTAGGTCTGGATAGGTAGTGCCTTTGTTGCCGAGAGCCCCTAATAAGTGGTGGTCTCCGAATCTCGATGGATAGGGACCAGCTTATTAGTGTATGCCAAAAGGCATTGAGATAGATTCAGAAGACCATCAAGTCGAGCAGTTTCAAAAGCAAGAAAGAGCTAAATAGGCTAGACAATGAGCCAAAATTATTAGAAGATATTCTTCACAAAGGAGTTGTGTGATATCCCTATAAGGGAGGGGTCTTAGTAACCCTAGTTCTATGAATAGTTTATTAGGAGGAGCAAGTTCTAGTACTCCCCCTCTTCTTCTAGTTAGTCAGTCCAATTTGAGTGGAGTAATAGTTCCCATCATTCAAACTCCTTTAGTGAATATGGTCATCATGGCACAACCCAGTGCAATTCCTATAGAAATGTCGAACTTGCTAGCCTTGGGATTCCCTTTATCCATTTTTTATGGTTTAGTAGAGGAAGATGCCAAACTTGATATTAATGAATTCTAAAAGTTAATGTTTAAGTGTCAAATCCAATTTAAAGGACACTTGATGATGTTCTTTAATATGACCATGAAAGGAGGAGCTACAATATGGTATTATAGCCTAGAGGTTGGAACCATAGCTACGGTTGATGTATTTTTGCAGCTTCCAAAAGAGTTTTCTTCTAAAAGTGGAGGCGAGTATTGGTCTCAATGTAACACATCAAGAACCTTACAAGAATATTCGAGGCTGTGCTTAGAAATTAAAGAAGATATTTTATAAGTTGAAAACCTATATTTCTATTCCAACAACTCTTGTCAGTTACAATACTTTTTGCATGACATGCTAGACTTTAGTATTCAGGTATAGTTGAGTAGTGTTACTCTCATTGACATTGATACTGCTATTACATGAGCATAGGAGATCGAGTCACGATTACAAGCAGCCTATATGGCTAGGGCAAACCAGAATCTGAGTCTAGGTGTTGGAAACACTCTAGCATTGATGAATGGAGGTGAAGGGATACCCATGAGTACTTCTAATGGGAGAGGAAGCATGATTCAAAATGTGGCCAAAATGTGCCCATGTTGACAACTCCTCCCAATGTGACCATGCCTATCACTAGCCCGATGGCTCCACCAAATGTTGGAGGCCAAACAATAAACCCTAATGTTCTTCCCAAGGAATCAACAACCAATTCCTAATCAAGTGGTTATGCCAATGAAATGACATGTAGACCATTGCAACTATGAGTCAAGTGCCTCAAATGTCCTTGGTGAAGTTAAGGATATGATGAAGCATTATATTAACATGATCACCAAAAAATATAGAAAAATAGGTGTTGATGTCAATTTCTTTAAGAAGTAGAATTTGATAGAAAGTCGATGCCCTAAAGAGGGTGCCCCCTCACGATTCAGTTCTAGGTTGTTTGGTAGCCAACATGGAATAAATATTGCAAAGAAGGAAAGCTATTGTAAAGGAGCTCCCTTGTGGCAGTGGAGTTAGCCTTATTGAAGCTATATGTGTCAATGGCACTAAAGCTTCTAATTTATGGGTCATTACAAGAGGTCAAAAGGGTAAAGATTGTGACAACAAAAATGTAAAACCTGTGGAGAGAAACCCTAAACAAAATGGTAAGGCGATGCAAGTCCTTAATCTCGACATGGAAGGCGAACCTTTCAGAGCTGTTGATAGTGAAGTTGATGCCAAGAAGGATAAGAAATTGCCAAAGAAGAAGGAAAAAGCCAAGAAAGCGGGAATAAAGCTTATTTAAAGACTAAAGGAGAGAATGGTCTAGCAAGAAAAGAGAGCTCTTACTAGCTATCATGAATTTGATTTGGTGAGTTCTCTTTGCTAAGTTAAACCAAACGTAAACCTCTTGCATTTGATTAAGTTATCTTTGGGAGTCCACAAAGAGTTTAAGAAGATTGTTTGCATGGGGTATATCCTGGAGCCCTTGAGAATAGTGTGAGTAGGAGATGATTGGTTTGAGCATGTTAAAAAGCATTGTCCAAGGGTAGCAACATATGCTAATGGAATATTAGAGAAACATGCTATTGTGGACATGGGATCAACATTATGAGTTTGGAATTGATAGAGAGACTAGATCTAGAAGTAAAAAAAGATACATCCATGGTCCTTTGAATGGCTCATGAGATAGTTTAAGACAACATGAAGGGTGCATTACTAGATTCAATGTGACTATCACTAATGTGGAATGAATTGTGGACTTTAGGGTGATTAGGTTTGCAGGTCAGCCTGGCTATCAAGTATTTCTAGGTAGATCATGGATCCTACAAGCGGACTGTCTTGTTAATATACCCTGCTAGTCTGTTGATCTTTGGTAGAGGTGCTAAACGCATAGTAGTAGATGCCTACCTTGAATCTCCTCAAGACAAGAGAGTTCCTTTATCCTTGTTAGAGTTAGATACATTAGATACTCCATCTACTAGTGAGACATCATCAAGTGATGAATTCAACAAGGGGTCCACTACATAGAGGATTTTTATGAAGTAACTTTGAATGAGCACATAGAGGATCACGAAAGGATAAGAGATGTGGATGTAATTGAGTCAGACCTTGGTATGTTGAATGATTCACGACCAATAAAATTAGGGTTCATGCTCAATTTGAAAGAAAGGAAGGACCATGTGTCCTTAAATGAGGAATTTCATGATATCTTTGCTTAGAGTTATGATGAGCTCAGATGTATTCCTTAGAGCTTACTATTTATACCATTGCAGTACAACACACAGAGTGGTGTTCACGACTCGCTATGAGAAATAATAATATTAATAATATTGAGCTTTGCGTAGATATTAGAGCTTAATAAGTAGATGGTTAAGGATTACTATTCATTACCATTTATTGATTAGATTTTAGACAAATTAGTGGATAGGAGAATCTATTCATTCATAAATTGCTTTGATGGATACAACCAAATGACAATTATGGAGGAAGATAAGTTGAAAATGATGTTTATCACTATCTTTGGTACCTTTGTGTATCATGTGATGGCCTTTGGGTTATGCAATGTGCCTGGTTCTTGGCAACGTACAGTTGATAAAACTTTTGGTGACATCTCCCCAGAGGTGTTAAAAGTTTTCATCAATGATCTTGGGGTATCCACCATAAGGGAAAGACAATTGATCATTTTAAGGAAATGTTTTAAGCACTGCAAATAGTTCTGCATTGCTTTAATCCACAAAAGTGCGTCTTTGGGGTACCCTATGGGGGTTGTTACTTGGCCGCCATGTGGTTAGCTAGGCTAGTATCGTGACTAACCCTAAAAAGGATAAATTTTATAGTTGCTATGAGTCTCCCATGCACTCCAAAAGAGATACAAAACTTTCTTCATCAGTGGGATATTATCAAAGATTTATCAATGCATTGGTAGAAAGAATGTTGCCATTGATGAACTTGTAATTTTTAAATTGTCTCTTTAATTGGAGCGAAGCTTGCCAAGTATCCTTTGAGGATGCGAAGCATGAACTAGCAAAAGCATTGATCCTAAAAGCACCTAGAAGAGGTGAAGTTTTTTAAATATTTTCATTAACAACAATGCATAGTATTAGGTGCTATTTAGCCCAAATTTGGGAAGAGAAATGATATCATCCAATAGTCATTGCTAGTTGATAATTGGGGATATCTAAAGTCAACTATACTTATATGGAGAAATTGTGCCTTGGAGTGGTTTTTGCAACAAAGAAATTTAGGCACTATATTCTCTATGAGAAGGTGGTATTTTTTATGAAGGCGGAGGGACTTAGATGTTGATCAACAAGTTGCAATTGCCTAATCATTTAGCAAAGTGGTTAATTGTTTTGCAGGAGATCATGAGATTCGTAGTGAGTCACCAAAGGCCCCAGGGCATTTTGGAATGTCTTGTGGATCTCGAGGAGACAAAGGTAATTATGGCAAAGGAAGTTATATGAAAGGTTTATTCAAAATCCATACATCTTTCATCCCTTCATAGTATGAAGCTCTAACGCATTATCTATCTACATAAGGATTTTGGGCCGCTCTATCAAATTCTTAGAAGCAAAAGATTAAGCAACATGCACTATGATTTTTGATTATCATGGGTGTCTTGTATCAGAAAGGTGTGGATGAGATTTATGACCGATGTATAGTACTTGATGAGGTATCATTCATTCTTGTGAAATGCCATGATTCAACATGTGGGGGACATTTTTTTGGATGGCTTACTGCACAAAAACCTCTCCCTATTGGATATTGGTGGCCATTGATTTTCTAGGATGCTTGTAGTTATGTCTGCTAAAGACATGATGCCGGGAAGAATTGTAAAGCTGCTATTAGAACCTATTTTAGTTATGTTACCCTTCGAAAAATGGGTATTGATTTTGTTGAACCAATATACTCTTCATCCACTATGTGCAAGTGTTACATTATTGTAGCAACATACTACTTTACAAAATGGTGTGAAGCTTGAGCAACAATGAAGGATAACGCTAAGTAGACTTCTAGTTTTATTATTTGCCATTTTGGTCCAGTCAAGGAGATAGTGTTTGATTAAGAGACACACTTCTCAAATGAGGTTTCAGTAGCCTTGACAGAATCTCTGAAGATTAATCACAATAAACTACCCCATATAATTTTCCAGCAAAAGATCAAGTTAAGAGTACAAATAAACAGCTTGTAGGGATCTTATCCAAGATAGTGTATGAAAGTATGTGAGATTGGGATAAGAAATTGTATGTGGTAGTGTGGGCTTAAATACAACATTCAAGAGAGCCACATGCCACACCACCTCGTTCTAGCTGGTATATGGGAAAGATTGTGTCTTATCATTGGAAATAGAATTGCCCACTATGTGATTTGCTCTCAATCACTCGTTGGGTGAGACAGAAGCATTGTAGGAAAGATTTATTTCTCTTGTGAATCTTAATGAAATTTGATTGCAAGCTTTACTAAATCAAGAGGTAGGGAAAAAGAGAATGAATGCACTTCACGACCTTCAACTGAGAAATATAAATTTATAAAGAATCACTTTTGGTGCCTATAAAATTATACCTATAGGAAAGAATGGATCTATAGTCCTTTTAGTAGATTTGCAAGGGATAGAGTTTAAAAATAAAGTTAACTTTCATAAGGTGAAGCCTTACTATGTGTAAGTGTTGATGTCAGACTTGGTGCCTATGCATGTCCTTCATTATTCAACTCTAACTTATAGTAAGGTATCAAGACAACCAAATGGGAAGAATCATTCCTTATCTTGAGCATTCATATTTAGAGCAATGTTATTACCAAGGTCGAGTGATCTAGTGGAGTAAAGATTATAAGTAGCAAGACAAATCTTTCACATGGGATACTAAGGTCTACTGCCACCATTATCAAAGGATTTTAACCAGTATTCTTATCAAAATTTAGCAAGGAAGGAGGGATTGTACCTGTTATATACCCTTTCTCTCACTCAACTTTGATTATCATAATTATGAGTGAGTTGATCAGTATAGCGTGGCCTATTCACTAAAGACTAGATCTGTACTTTGTATTTTAACAGAGCTTCTAGAGGGCCCACAAAGCATGCAAGTGTTGGCATGGTCATTAAAGATTCTTGATGTAAGGTTATTATGAAAATGAGAGTATGTTTAGGACACTCTTTTACTAATAATATGGCAAAATACAAGGATTTGATCATGAGGTTGAATGTAGCCCCATTCATGTGGTGGTATCTACTAGTTATTGGTGAAAGGTTACTTGTAGTTAGAGATCAACCAGTTGAATGGGATCCATAGTGTGCAGGATCCCATCCTACAAATGTACCACCATGCTACCTTGGATATGTTACATATTTTTGAGATGGTGACTTGTTAGCTAGCTCCTCAATAGTGGAATTGCTTTGCAGATTCCCTTGCCAATTATCATTTTGTTGAAGAGGTCTTTTTCAATTGTGGTCTCAGAGAGCTCTTACAATGACCTTCTAATATTAGCCCATGACTACTCTGGGGTCTTCTTCTTGATACATCTTATTTTGGCCATCGATGGCTAGCTTGGGTTATGAGTTACATAGCAATTGAGCATCATCCTATTCTTTCATGGAGGTATATGATTGTTTATCATCATACTCATTAGACACCCCTTGCTATTTATGCAATGAATTAGCCAATAACTAGAAGCATTTAGTGTAGGGCCTGAGAAGCCCTTATCCCTTGTCTGTCTTATGCTTTAATAGAGTTATGTTGCAACAAAGGGTTTGTTTTTGAAATATGCTGCTGAATGGAAATTTTTGGGATTATTTTGTTAGGCCAAGAGGACTAGTCATTATGTAGTGAAATGTAACATTTTATTAAGCCAAGAGGGCCATGTGTCTGTTTATTAGTGTGGGTGCAATTAATGGTTTTTTTTTTCATGCTATCCTAGACATATTTACCAAAAGTTGGAGGGAGCTTCTTGCTGCATAAAAGCTTCTTGTGGCCAAGTCCAAGTGATGTTATTTCTTTACGCTCACATTCTTTTATGCTATATGTGTTTATGTACTTGGGGAGATTTTTTTTTTTGTTGGAGACTGGACTCCCTCTGAGGGGTGTTGAAAGGGTTATCCATTGGATTACAATCCATACAAATGTGAATTTCTACATTAGAGGTGAGGGTAGTATACCCCTTAGATGCTCCTAGACGCGAGGCTATGAGGGGTGGTTTGGGTGCATAGAGGTCCATAGTCTCGTTAATGAAAGTGGTGGAGAAGATCATGCATAAGTCCTTCCTTGTAGGACTCTAGAAATAGGAGAGGAATGTAGTCCTTTGCAAGATTGAAAGACACATCTTGCCTAGGGCAACCCAAGATTGAGCAAAGACACTGCTCGTAACGTCTTCAGTAACACTACTTTTCTCTTCAACACTAGATCTCTTCGTTTTCCCACCATTGGATGTAAATAACTTTTAATAAGGTGACTATTTTTCTCAAGCTTTTACTTTGGGACAAATCACCACAAGACAACCAATAGTAAAGATAACAATAATAATCCATTGAGATAAATCTCTAGATTTTAATTTGCACCTAGAATTCACTCTCTACTCTTTTGTAAGCAATTATAAAGAGCTAGTAGGGACAACCTTCCTTGTAGGGACTCATTGCGGAGGCTAGGGAACTCTAATCACGTTGTGCAGAGCTACCAGATGGTTACCTAGTTTGCCTTGTAGGGCATATAATTGCAAAAGAATTGCCACATGGCTTAGCCTGGTTGTATCCCACATTCAATTTCCAGCATAAAATGAGGCTTCTCCAGACTCTATCTTTCATCATCTTTAAAGGCATCATTGATAACACAGGTTTCCAATGGCTTTGCTGTAAACATGGACATAGTTATCGAGGAGTATCTTTTGAGGAAGCTTAGTGAAATGAATTTCTAGCTAACTGGCTACGTTTGGATCCAACTATCTACACAACAATTGGTAGCAATTTGATCTCTATTGGCATGGTGGGATTAAGGGATCCTCCTCCTAAAGAAATCTTTAGAGTACTCCATGACTACAAGGAGTTTTGCATGTTTGGGGGAATCGGCTCACAAGAATATAAAGATTGAAGAATGAGGTGAGAACCTTCCTTCTACTGTAGCTTGAGTTATGAGGCTAATTGCTTCATAGAGTAATTCAGAACTTTATTACCCTATTGTAACAAAATAGACACGAAGGCAAATATGTGAAGGGGGACACTAGGATGCCCACTTGGCCTACTGTAAGCGTGATTCACAAGTCAAAGTGCTAACAAAGAAGTAGTTAAAAGTATGGAGTTGATCTCTGACTTCATCTATTGCCTCCATTAGGCATAGAAGCCCTTGAAACCACACATGTCTATTCATTTAAATTTTTGCAAAGAAGCTACAAGATACTGCAGGGTACATTGGCCTTGCTGTAAAATCCGGTGCTAATGGCATCATGAGGTTTATTCAAAGAATTCTTGTAATTAGACAAGCCATCCTTCCACCTCAATTTGGAGCTATTGTTAATATCCAACCTTTTGCATTTAGATACTCTGAGCCTGTAGTGACTTGAAAGGGTCCTTCTTTCTTGTGATTTTCTCATGGGGGCCTTTTTGAGCTCCCTCTCTCTCAGTTTATAGCTTCTGTGGCACTCCTTTGTATTTAGGGGTGACAAAGCAAAAGAAGAGCTCTCTCAATTCATAAAGTCATGTTGGTTTCTCAAGAAGTTGTGGATGGCAAGCTTAATGCTCACTTCCCTTTGGTTGTCTGGCAAACTAAAAGTGGCCTATAGGGTCCAGTAATGCGGAAATCTCCATAATATTGTCGTGCTCCCCACTTGCCCCTTTTTCACCATGGGACTCTCACATAACAACCATTATATCTACATAGAGCCAGTACGAATCTCTGTGAGGATGTCTCCCACATGGTTTAACTGATCAACCTTAAGAGGGCGCTTACATGATAGAGAAAAGCACAAGGAAGCTTTCCCTCAAGATATTGCAGATGGTTCAAAGTAAGGAATGAGAGATATAATCAAAAGAGGGGCCATGCCAGCTTGAAGCAATCTTGAGGGAACAAGGTCTTTCTTGAAAATCACTAGAAGTTTTATTCTTCTCTAACTCCTCTCAGCCTCCTTCAACCAGGAATCCCTAAATGTTTACCTCACAATTTCTAAAGAGCTACTAAATTTGACTTGAGTGCCTCCATCTTCCTGCCCATAGCTTTGTGAGATCTCCAAGAAAGGCTACCAGTAGTGTGTTGTAATCCTATCCTTGCTGTACTTGTTGGACTAGAGTTTTTTTTGTAAAATGTATTTGGATATGATGAAAGAGAAGGAAGAAAGGACCAAAAACCTTACTACTCCTATCCTTGCTGTACTTGTCGGACTAGAGTTTTTTTTGTAAAATGTATCTGAATATGATGAAAGAGAAGGAAGAAAGGACCAAAAACATAAGCTCTGATACTAGTTGTAATGAAGGAGACCTAGGAGAGAGAAGAAGAGAAGGGGGACACTAAAGAGAGGAGACAGAAATAGAATGAAGATGAGAGAAGAAGAGAAAGAAAGAGAGGAAAAGGGAGAGGAAGAGAAGAGAAGTGATGAAAGCTAGAAGGAAGGGTAAAAAGAGACTTGATTATTGATAATTAATGTCCTAATTGGGTCTATCAACACCTTAAATATCCCCTTAGTATAACTGGATATTCCCATGCTAACCCATATCTTTCTCATCTATCCCCACTCTTTTACAACAAATAGCATCCCTATCGGTGTCACTATTAGCATCCCTATTAGCGTAGTTAATTTTAGTGTGCGATGCTTATAGAGACAACAGTGGTGTCAATATTTTTTGTTGAAACCAACCATCGCTATCGCCCCATTCCCTTGTACTAGAATTAAGTGCCACCATGGAAAATGAATTTGTCCATTTCTAATGGCCCATGAAAGCAAATATTTATGGGATTTATCAATGGCCTTTCTTCTACATCCTCTTATAATGATATGATTTGGACAATTATTTACCAATTTAATAAACAAGTCTCCTTTATTCCTTGTAGAAAGACTTTGTTTTCTCCTTAAGCTGCCAAGTTGTTCATTAATACTATATTTTCTCATCGTGGGTTTTCTAAGGTTATCATGCTCAATCGAGACCACTGATTTTGCAATCATTTTTGGGAACCTGTTTTTAAGAACTTAGGTTCAAAGATGGATTTCACTTCAGCTTTTCATCTTGAGACTAATGGACAAACCAAAGCAATCAATCAATAGTATAATTCTTAACCATCTTAGATCTTACACAATCGATTGGCCTAGTAATTGGGATTGATATTAGCCTATTCTTCAATTTTCTTACAACAATATTCCACATTCTACAATTAGTAAAGCTTCTTTTAAAGTAGTCTATGAAAAGAAATTACATATTTCTATGACCACTATTGTGAGTGATATACCAGCTCTTTTCATTCTTTAGCTATCGACCATGAAAAATCCTAGAAGAAGTCACTAAAAAAATTGAACAAGCTCAAATTAGCTACACACCACATCCCAACAAAAGATGTAGATCCATTAAATTTAAAGAAAAGGATATTGTTTGGTTATGAATTGAAAAGAGGAGACTTCAATCCATTGAAAAGGATTCATTAAACTTAAAGAAAAGGATCTTGTTTGGTGAATTGAAATGAGGAGACTTCAATCCATTAAAAGGATTCATTAAATTTAAAGAAAAGGATATTGTTTGGTGAATTGAAAAGAGGAGACTTCAATCCATTGAAAAGTATCCAAAACTTAAGTTAACAACTAGATATTATAGCCCTTTAAGAATAGTTCATGAGATTAATGAGAATGCATTTAGACTGGCTACTCCTCCTCATTGGCAAATACATAATTCTTTTCATATCATTTTATTGAAACCATTTAAGAAAACATATCTAGTTACTTCTATAGTTGAAGATCCACCATTGTTAGAACCTGATATTAAATTTATAGTTCTCAAATTAATTCTTGATTATAACCATACTACTACCCAAACAAGAAATCAATACCATAGATAAAATCATTTAGTGGAAGAATCACAATGGATATAGAAATTAGTGCTTACTCCAGAATATGATAATGTAATGAAGTCCTCAGAATCACATTAAATATCCCAAGGGTATAGATTCGGTGCATGAAGGCGAAATTCCATGTCAAATTTATGGAATTTTATAGTGAAGATTCGCCATAGATAGCACATGGTTGGCCACCCTTCCATATTTTTCATTGAGTTATCAATTGGAAAATTTAACTTTTTAACCCCCAAAAAATATTATGAAATTATATTTATAAAGATATTTTTCTAAAACTATAATTTTATCATAAGTAAAATTAAAATTAGAATTTATTATAGATTTTATTTGTTTACCATATGATTCGTGGCTTATCACACAAGATATACAAGTGTGATACTTATTACTGGTTGCATTATGCTTAACAAATAGATGAAAGAGTACTAATATGTGTTGTGTTATGGTGAGTAGATAATTAGATGAAGTTAGTGAAATTATTATTTTTATAGTATGCAATGCGGTATGTCGAATTTCTATACTTTTAGCATGAAAAATGATTACTTAAAGTATTATATTTTTTATGCATCTATTAGTGCAAGGACTTTGTATGCGTACATATATAATAGGCTTATTTTTAATTTATTTATTAGAAAAAATAACATATCATTTTTATACAACTATTAAAATAGAGTGTATTTTGATTTATTTGCACTAAAAGTAAGTAATGCAAAGTGAGGAAAAGAAAGGAATGCAAAAAGGATGCTTTCAATGTATTTTAGGCACACAAGGTTACTTAAATATTATAAATACATGTATAGACAAGGTACTCATCCATGGGGAAGGGGATTGTACCCAATCGTGTGTAATGCAAGCTCATAACATTCTTTTCTTTCATGCTATTTGTTCTTGCTTGCATGATGTTCTTTTCTCTCATGCTATTTGTTCTTTAATCTTTATTTGATTCTCAATGTTGTTTTGCTCTAAGTTGAAGGCAAGCAACAATGTATGAGTCTAAACATGGACACTTATGTAAGTGATGCTCAATATCTACAACTGCATTTAAGATACAATAACAAATATAGAGACAATATACAATATAAGTTTTTTACTTTTTTTAATTTGATATTTTAGCTTTATGAGGCTATATAGAAACAAAGCATTTGAAGAGAAATCAAATACCATTAATATTTTCTTCTAAATATTAGGTAACCAATCTTCAAGGGGATGAAGCTTTTGAATGGAAGCGAATGTAACATTCCACTCTTTCTAATGAGCATAAAATTCAAACACCTAGCCAAGTGCCATCTAATACTATCACCTTCCTACCATGTAAGCTCCATGTACGCAAACAACTCTAAAACCCTCTTGAGCTATTTGTAGAGTGACTCTATATGCTCATGCCATCTCTCTCTCTCTCTCTCTCTCTCTCTCTCTCTCTCTCTCTCTCTCTCTCTACACCCCTTCTTGTATGTCCATGTCACATATATTCATGAAAGTTATTTTTCTATCACATGGAAAAAGAGGAAGAGGATGATATGTGACCAAATTTGGACACAAAATAGCTGATTCCAAAACTAAAATGTCCCCAAAACAAAGCCAAGTTTTTTTAAATAAGTCCAATACATTTCAATCAGTTTTTTAGAAATCTACTTGAAAAAATTTGCATTAGAAGATGTTTTTCTGTGAGGAGAGCGTGTGGCCAGATGGCCAAGCGAATAACTAATTCAAAAGTACCAGGCTAATCACTGAATGACGTGGAAGAAGTTTACTTTCTGAGAAAAGGTCGGTCTAAAGAAACTAACGGGACCTATAAGAGGGGCGCTCTGGTAATCCTATTACCCGGTCTTCAGACATTAACGAATAATCTGATTACCTGGTCTTCAGACATTGACGAAATGGCGTCAAGGTCCATGACTGATACGAGCGGCACCAACATGCAGTTGTACGCTTCTCTCTGTCTCATTGTAGCCACTACGGTGGCATCGATGTTGATGGTACAGCTGGCTTCCGCGCGGCAGGAACCCTCTTCGGTAAGTGGCCTCGCAATGGCCGTTTGCGTTTAATTACAGTAGCTGTTTTAGAACTGCAAGCCGTTCAAATGCTATTCTTGTTGTGGAATTAGTTTAAGCAACGCTTGCATTATAAAGTAGACATTGGCGCGTGAAGCTACAGTAGCGGTGTTGTTGTGGACGTAGTAGTTGCTGCTGTGTTCATGATGACCGCAGAGAGTATGTAGGCTAGTAATCATTATTAACGCATGTGCTCTGTTCATGAACATCAATATGGTTGTTGTTGTCGTTAGACATGCATATATTATATAATGAATGTTGTTGTAGTACTATGCATATGCGATGGTTGTATTCATCCGTTAATCACGTGATTGTGTATGATGATGTGCATTAATGCAGCTGGAGGACGACCTGCACACCAAGTGTCATCCCGAGATAATGACCAACTTCACACAATCGTGCACGAACATGGCGCTGGTGTGGAATGACGGGGACCTGGGGATGACAGCCTCGTGCGCCGGCGGCAACGGGGCGGCCATCCACCTGGACAGGAGGGTGGCCAACGTTGAGGGCATCCTGGTGTGTGGAGTCGTATGCAAGCGCCGCCCGTTATTCACCGGCAGAACCCGCAGTTGTGCGTTCTCCAAGACGTGCAGCAACATCAATCTTTTGCCCAACGGCCTCCTCTTCGCTAACTGCCCGGGCAAATACAACTATCTCTACCCGAACAACATTAGCTTCGTCGACCTAAACACCTGCATCGGTAACGACAACGGCCAGCTCCTCTGGAACGCCTGCAAGTTGGTCAAAATACCCGACATCTAGCTTATTTCACATGCCAGCTAGCATGCAGTAGCTACCCCTAATTACATGTACTTTTCCTTTTTTTGGTCATGAGAACTCATTTTGGCCTGGGGTGGAGACCGATTATTTATTCCTAATGCTTCTTTTTAGCAAATTGTATTGTGTAGTCCTCAAGATTGAGAGAGAAAAGAGCGAGGAGAAATGTATTTCCTCAAGATTTCATGGACTGAATTTTGTAAACGTAAACTTACTAGATCATGTTGTCATGAAAGATGTAAAACAACTTGGCGCATTGTGTCGAGTTCTCTTGCAAACCTTGACACTTTTGGCTAAATATCGATGGATATTATCATGTTTTGCTAGAATCGATCTCAAACTTTGAATGTAGCTAAATGCCTAGCAATTTTGACAAATTTCAATGTAAACTAAAGAAATACACCATGTCACTAATATATTTGCTACAATAGCAGGGTACTTCAAAACCAAACCCTGTTCAAACTCTTCTTTATTAAATCACACACTACTTTGACTATCGATAGATCTACTAGTGACTCCTTTCTCTCTTTCTTTCATTGCAATCACACACTCCAAGCATTGTAGGCTATCATTGTTTTTGCCACTAGCAAGCTCAATGAGTAGAAGCTACTAACCCACCCTAAAGTGGGTGACACCCTTAGTGTTCATGAATAAAACATGAAAGACTATAGTGGATAAGATATACTAGTGCTTCACGCTAGTACCCGTGCAAGTGTGGGTGTTCCTTATCCTAGCGCTTTGCGCTACAACATGAACTAGAATGAGTCTCAAGGGAGCCTATAACATGATATTGTTTTATCTCCCCTCCTCTCCTTTCCTCTCTCTCTCTCTCTCTCTCTCTCTCATCACTTCTCACAACAACACAAGGCATGTTAGAGAGAGCAAATAAAACACTAAAAGTTCATGTCTTGTAATATAGTGCTTTTGCCAAGATAGCTTCTGATGTTACTACTATATTGAAAGAGGTTATGGTAGTTTGCAAAAAAGAATTTGCAAAAAAGAACACTACAACAAAAAGGCCTCTTAGATGCACTTTTAGATGCAATTTTTGAATTGAGAGAAAATCTTACGGGTGCGTCTATAAGCCCGTCTATTTGCGCATGTACCATTTCGTGTCTATAGTCGCATGTATAAGGAAATGCACACGCACCAATAGATGCACACATACATGCATCAATAAACGCGCACACGAAAACCAAAATTATTATTTATTTAATTTCTTTTGTGCGTCTACAAGCGCTGTCGTATTGCTGCGCATTCAAAGTGCGTAAACCACCCAAAAGTTGTGCATGGGATTTGGTACTTTGTACATACTTAGTTGTTGTGATAACATTTATTTTATGTGTATATGTATAGTGGGGAGGAGTTGGAGACAAAAGTGGCGAATATGATGAGATGCTTTCAGCCTATGTTGAGCAAGGTTGAATGGAAAGCACAACTGATGCTGGTGAACATGTTAAGACTTTGTCTTCTCCTTCTCCAGCTACATCAAAAATACCTAATGATAATAACCCTCCACATCCAGGAGTTGGAAAGAAGGAGGCTAAGCATTGAAATGTGCTATGAAAAGCATGGAGTTATCACTGTTACAGTGTGTGCTTGTTTTGGGTTACAATGTGTTGTTTACATGGGCGCCAAAGATATGGAACAACAGGCTTCTGTCTTTAATCCGGTGCTGGATATGGATCCTAGGCTAGTTGTTGGTCTCTTTGACCTTCCGAGAGACGCAGATATTAGTATATTTGTTCTCCGTTTTGGTGGGGAGTGTGAACTCGTATGGTTGACTGATAAGAATGCCTTAGCTGTATTTTCAGATATTGCAAGAGCCGCAACTGCAATGCGACGAGTGGATCATGCTTCTGCATACAGTGGTGCTGTACGAGCATTTCTGCCCACCTCTGGATCAACCGCCCATGGATGGGGTTCTGCTGAAACTGGGGTAACCATAAAAGGCTCAGCATGTAGGAGAAACATTCAAGAGTCGAGCTGGTGTGAAGATGCTAATTGGGGGAGAAAGGAGAGAAAAAGCAGAGGAAGTCACAAACGGAAAGTTAGGAAACTAAAGATAGAGGAGAAAAGGAAGGGGAAAAGGAGACTAATTGGGAAAAGAGAATTCGAATGGCGAAAGGGAGGGAAAAAAGACGGGTCTTCACGCGTTCGAATGGAGAGGACGCAATACTGTCATGCTGATACTCGATGATCAGAGAGGAGGATACATGGGAAGAGAGTGCTGGAGGATAGGAAAAACAGAGGATTGACAGAGAGGGAAAGGTGGCGTCATAAACTTGATGACGGGCTGTGTTGCGGACGAGAGGATCAAGGGGGCAGACTAATGCTGGAGCCTGTGTATGGAGGAGGCGAAGGGCCCCAATTAGAAGAGGCTCTCTTCCGCTTCTCCCAATTGTCCTCCAAATTCGTGCAACTCTACTCGGCGCCCCCCCGGAGGTTTGCGCCCGAGCTCCAGGTCGTGTGAATCTTATTGGTGAACATATTGACTATGAGGGCTACTCTGTTTTACCCATGGCTATACGGCAAGACACAATTGTGGCAATTCGTAAAAGAACAGATTCAGGAGGGATTCATATTGCCAATGTGTAACCAGAGAAATATGAACCTGTCTTCTTCTCAGCAGATCCTCATCAGGAAATTGATCTTCAAAATTTGGACTTGATGTGTTGGTCGATGGCACCGAGACAACAGGCTCTGGATTATCTTGTTCAGAAGCTTTTGTCTGCTCATCTGCATTTTCTCTCACAGGTTTTACATTTTATCGGATGACCAGGCGGAGCTGGTTCTCATTCTCAAGTCTGAATTGCCATCATTCCTGAGCTGTCCACGCGACTGCTTTTCTGCAGTATGGCGTCCAGTGACATGTTGACAGATTGCACACTCCTATCATGTGCGGGTAGGGCTCCTCGCATCCTTAGTGGCTGGCATGCCAGTACAACTGAGCCAGACTGTGTTCTCGAGCATCAAGCTCAACACCGGATACAAAGTGGATGCACTCGTCTCCACCTTTGATTCATTCCAGATTGTACAGGCTTATTCTTCCTGCGTGGCCAGCTCGGTCACTTTCTACTTATGCTTTTAGCAGCAGAGACTGCATTTGCTCTTGATTTGCTCTCTGCTCGAGGCCACCAAAGCCTGGCTCAGTGAGCAGAATTCCATCTAGAAACTCCAATCCAAACTGTGCATTGTCTTCCAGCAGTTTCTCAGTGGGAAGAGAGGAGAAATTGGCCTGCAAATCTTAGACCTTGAAGCGAAGCACAGAGCTACTGGACTGTTGCAGAATTGACAAATTGGTTTGGTAGAAAGCGTGAAGTTAGATGAAGGGCTTTGACCGAAGAGCATGCAAGAGACAACTTTGAAAACTTAATGTTCAGTATTTGCAGATTCAAGGAACTTACAGGAAAGTTTGTACAATGGCAAAACAGGCTTTTGATGAAACAATATCAGAGCTTGACACCCTTGGTGATGCAGTCTATTGCATGGATGTATTTGGAAATTCTAGAGTTGTTTAGGGATTCTCCATCTCAAAGAGAAACACATTGATGAACTAATCCCTGTGGTTGTGAAAGAACAACGTGAAAGCAGTTTCCTACAGTCTTTGTTGGTGGGTTGCATGCATTGCCGCTATGCCTATTCTGAAGAAGATCCCATTTCTGTACTGAGGGGCTATTTTACTCTCATAGCCATTGAGCTTTTATGTGAAACCAAGTTCATATACTTGTTGAAAAACAGTGGACAGATTGTCAAGCTTTGTTATTTATTTTGACTCCCCTTTTATAATGAACTTGACAAGCAATATAAAGATCTTGGCATCAAGAATTGAGTTATCGAGATCTTCTTGATAGTCTTTATTTCTTGCTGTACCTTGAACCCCGTGTTCTGCAGCTCTCGCACGAACTCTTTGACATTTCTGGTGAACCCGACGTGAAAGTGCTGCGTCATCAGCAAGATGGGAGACTCGCAAGAAGAGATGACAAATGATAATGTCATGAAGAACCTGTTTCAGTCATTTACCATGTATATGCAGCAGCAAGCTCATGCAAAACGTGACAGTGATGTTATGGATGCTTTGAAAGCTGTCCAACAGGAGATGAAGCAGTTTAATGGCCAGCAAGTGTCAACTTACCTGCATTTGTATGAAGAAAAGATGAAGTTTTTTGGAGTTTCTCAAGATGTTTGGAGCCGCTACTTCTTGCGGATCGTGGTGCGCGCTCTTGAAGGTCGAATTGCAGAAATTCAAGAGGCACATGCAGGTTGGGCTGAATTTAAAAAGGCATTAAAAGATGAATATTTCCTGGAGGATACAGGTCTTATGAATCGCAGGAATTTTTTAGCATGGGTTTCTATGCCTAATAAGGGGCTTTCTGTTACCGCTCTTCTGTGAGAGTTTGAAAGCCATTATGATCAGTTGGATGGGATTGAACAGTAAGCTTTGGAGATGCAGAAAGTGGAGTTATTTTTGCAAGCTGCAGATGCTGATTTACAGGAAAAGTTGGATGATCTTTTGGAAGATCAAGCTACTGATATAGGTTTAAAGACTGAGTGGAGACATGTCATTGATGCTGTGAATGCTCTTGTCAAGAAGCAACGCAGGAGAGTCAGATTGCATCGAAATACAGGAACAGTTCCTGAAAAATCCTTGGAGACTTCTTCTTCTACCCCTGCTGCTTCTTTGCCTAAGCCTACTCCTCCTGTTGTAAATCCACCAGTTCCTGCTGCTCCAGTGCCCTTATCTGTAGATGAAGTTATTAAAGGCTTGGCGGATTTGACAATTGAAGCAGTCAAAGCTGAAGTTGGTAAGTTAAAGGAGCAACTTATGTCAGTACCTGCTGTAGCACCTGCTCCAGTGACTGCTTTTCCAGCTGGTCAAAGAAAAGGGCGACGATGTATTTGGTGTGATAGTACAGAGCACCAACACTGCAGAGATTGTGATGCTTTTCAGGAAGCACGTAAGAAGAATGTAGTGTTTTGGGGACAAGATGGGAAGATATGGCTGACAGAGACTGGCGCTCCTCTTGACACGAACTTTGGTAAGGGAGGTATGAAGAAGCTTGTTGATGATATGGCTGCGCGATCAGCTTATGTGAGTGTTAGAGGAGATGCTTCAGCTTTTGGAGTCCAGCTTGAGCAGAAATCTGATGGAGACTCTGCTTTATGGTCTTCTGCCTTGGAGATAGCGAGAAGAGGGAAAGTTCAAACTTCTACTATGACTTGTGTGGGCTCTAGCATCCGAGGAGAAACAGGATGGGATTCTCCTGTTGACAGGTATTCTATTTTTGCTTATATTGCTAAAACGCAGGGTTTAGATGCCATGGTTGAAGAAAAGAGAAGAAGAGATGAGGAGGGTCCTAGCTCCTCCAAAAAGACTAGAGGGGGTGACTTTGTTTCACCACCTGTTACAGCTCCACCTATGCCAAATTCTCCAGTTCAAACAGATTCTGATCAACCAATGGGAGACAAGCAGAAAGAAAAGAGGCAACCAAGAAAAGAGCCAGGATTCAAGCTCTTGTCAGACCTTGATATGCAAATGGATATGAGTAAGATTTTTCATGAAAGAATTTTGAATAGTGAAGTCACTTTTACTGTTGGAGAGGCTCTTGGGATTGCTAGAAGAGAAATACAGGATCAGATGCAGGATCTTTTGCGGAGGAAACGGCATGCGATGGAAGGACCTGCTTTACAGGGATTGTGGCATGGAGCTCTTGGAGAAGAGCATGATGATGCAGTGATGGTTGAGAATGCTTCTGTTAATCCGCAATTGGAGAAAATAGTGCAGCCTATGCAGTATGAAGATGATGAGACCCCTATTCTCATTCCTTGTAGCCCTTTTTCACGAAGTCATTGGGCTAGAGCAACCACTGAGACAGTGGTAAGGATTGGAGAGAAACAAATTCCCTTGATTGCTTTAGTTGATCATGGTTCTGAGATTAATCTTATTGCTCGAGGTGTTTATGAGAGTGGCAAGTGCCCTATGGATGCAGAGCATGGCTGGCGCATGAGAGCCGCCAATAATACTTCTGGTGATATGTATGCTGCTTGTCCGAGTATTAGAATTTCTATTGGTAATGTTGAAGAGGATTATCATTGCTTTGTTCAGGATTCATGCTCTTATCCGATTATTCTTGGACAGCCTTTCATTACAGAAGCAAGAATGGAAACAAAAGTGATGGATGACGGATCAGCTTATGCGCGGATACGCAGTAAAGATGGTATGCGAGCTGTTCAGTTTATGACTATTGGGGTAAATCATCCGAGAAACAGGGACTCCTTGCGTGAGGCACCACTACCTGCGAAGGAGTTGGATTTTCATTAGGTACCGCTGTCTTGCGAGACGCCAGTGGTACGGAGCGGAGAAAAGAGGAGATCTCGCCTCTTGGCAGCCAGTCTTTCTCCAATAACTTTGTTGGGTTTACTTCAGATAGTTCAGTGAGTTATCAGAAAATTTCAGATTTGCCTAGAGCTGCCAGCCAATACATTGGTCGTAAGGAGAAAGAGTTGAAGAATGCAGGTATTTTGCAAGCAGAAGAGCATGTGGATGGATTGTATGAAGGGATGTCTTATGCAGATACATTGTTTGAGATGAGTGCAATGCTGAAAACTGATGTATGCAAGGGTTCAAAGATCATACCTGTGCAAACCTTGGATATGTTTCAGGAAATTTCTGGTTTTATGCTGCAAACAGAGTTAGAGGCTGAGAAAACTCAGCAAACTGAATTTATGGCTGATCTTGATCAGCTAATAGAATTGCAGAGGGCTAAATCCAATCAGCCAACAGAGTTGAATGCAGAAAAATTTCTGCATACAGAGTTTCAGGATGCATCTATGCAGTCCATAGAGCCGAGGGCTGAATTTATTCAGCCAACAGAGTTGAATGCAGAAAAAATTCTGCATACAGAGTTTCAGACTGCACCCATGCAGTCCATAGAGCTAAAGGCTGAAATTTTTCAGCCAACAGAGTTGAAAGATGCTGAAAATTTGCAGAAATTGCAGCAAAGGAAAGAGAGCTTGAATGATGCCAAGGTTGACACAAAATATAAAACAGTTGATAAGAAGGTTAAGCCGGTTGTAGGCCCGCTTCCTTCTGATAGTGATGAGCAGATTGAAAAAGCTATGAAGCAGCCTATGTTGAGGGATCCTGCGAATGTTGGACATAAGTTTTCAGGGCTGAAATCTGTCTTTGCTGTTAATGAAGTCATCATAGTTGGGCATATGGTTGGATATTATGGCAGAAAGCCTTCTCTTGCAAAGGTGGATGCCATAAACAGGATTGCAGAGTATTGCTCGACTACTTCAGAGGTGCGAAGATTTGTGGGAGCTTATGTATTTTACATGATTTGGATTCCTCATTTTGCTCATATTGCAGATGTTCTCTATCAGCTGTTTCGAAAGGGGCAGAAATTTCATTGGGATGATGAAGCTGATGGAGAAACAGGTTTACTAGAATCAGAAGATGGACTTGACCTGTTTGTGGAGTTGAATGATCCTGGATAGTTGGCACATCCGGAGGATGCGCAGGTTTAGAGGGGGTGGATGTCGTATTGCTGCGCATTCAAAGTGTGTAAACCACCCAAAAGTTGTGCATGGGATTTGGTACTTTGTACATACTTAGTTGTTGTGATAACATTTATTTTATGCGTATATGTATAGTGGGGAGGAGTTGGAGACAAAAGTGGCGAATATGATGAGATGCTTTCAGCCTATGTTGAGCAAGGTTGAATGGAAAGCACAACTGATGCTGGTGAACATGTTAAGACTTTGTCTTCTCCTTCTCCAGCTACATCAAAAATACCTAATGATAATAACCCTCCACATCCAGGAGTTGGAAAGAAGGAGGCTAAGCATTGAAATGTGCTATGAAAAGCATGGAGTTATCACTGTTACAGTGTGTGCTTGTTTTGGGTTACAATGTGTTGTTTACATGGGCGCCAAAGATATGGAACAACAGGCTTCTGTCTTTAATCCGGTGCTGGATATGGATCCTAGGCTAGTTGTTGGTCTCTTTGACCTTCCGAGAGACGCAGATATTAGTATATTTGTTCTCCGTTTTGGTGGGGAGTGTGAACTCGTATGGTTGACTGATAAGAATGCCTTAGCTGTATTTTCAGATATTGCAAGAGCCGCAACTGCAATGCGACGAGTGGATCATGCTTCTGCATACAGTGGTGCTGTACGAGCATTTCTGCCCACCTCTGGATCAACCGCCCATGGATGGGGTTCTGCTGAAATTGGGGTAACCATAAAAGGCTCAGCATGTAGGAGAAACATTCAAGAGTCGAGCTGGTGTGAAGATGCTAATTGGGGGAGAAAGGAGAGAAAAAGCAGAGGAAGTCACAAACGGAAAGTTAGGAAACTAAAGATAGAGGAGAAAAGGAAGGGGAAAAGGAGACTAATTGGGAAAAGAGAATTCGAATGGCGAAAGGGAGGAAAAAAAGACGGGTCTTCACGCGTTCGAATGGAGAGGACGCAATACTGTCATGCTAATACTCGATGATCAGAGAGGAGGATACACGGGCACAGAGTGCTGGAGGATAGGAAAAACAGAGGATTGACAGAGAGGGAAAGGTGGCGTCATAAAGTTGATGACGGGCTGTGTTGCGGACGAGAGGATCAAGGGGGCAAACTAATGCTGGAGCCTGTGTATGGAGGAGGCGAAGGGCCCCAATTAGAAGATGCTCTCTTCCGCTTCTCCCAATTGTCCTCCAAATTCGTGCAGCTCTACTCTGCGCCCCCCCCGGAGGTTTGCGCCCGAGCTCCAGGTCGTGTGAATCTTATTGGTGAACATATTGACTATGAGGGCTACTCTGTTTTACCCATGGCTATACGGCAAGACACAATTGTGGCAATTCGTAAAAGAACAGATTCAGGAGGGATTCATATTGCCAATGTGTAACCAGAGAAATATGAACCTGTCTTCTTCTCAGCAGATCCTCATCAGGAAATTGATCTTCAAAATTTGGACTTGATGTGTTGGTCGATGGCACCGAGACAACAGGCTCTGGATTATCTTGTTCAGCAGCTTTTGTCTGCTCATCTGCATTTGCTCTCACAGGTTTTACATTTTATCGGATGACCAGGCGGAGCTGGTTCTCATTCTCAAGTCTGAATTGCCATCATTCCTGAGCTGTCCACGCGACTGCTTTTCTGCAGTATGGCGTCCAGTGACATGTTGACAGATTGCACACTCCTATCATGTGCGGGTAGGGCTCCTCGCATCCTTAGTGGCTGGCATGCCAGTACAACTGAGCCAGACTGTGTTCTCGAGCATCAAGCTCAACACCGGATACAAAGTGGATGCACTCGTCTCCACCTTTGATTCATTCCAGATTGTACAGGCTTATTCTTCCTGCGTGGCCAGCTCGGTCACTTTCTACTTATGCTTTTAGCAGCAGAGACTGCATTTGCTCTTGATTTGCTCTCTGCTCGAGGCCACCAAAGCCTGGCTCAGTGAGCAGAATTCCATCTAGAAACTCCAATCCAAACTGTGCATTGTCTTCCAGCAGTTTCTCAGTGGGAAGAGAGGAGAAATTGGCCTGCAAATCTTAGACCTTGAAGTGAAGCACAGAGCTACTAGACTGTTGCAGAATTGACTAATTGGTTTGGTAGAAAGCGTGAAGTTAGATGAAGGGCTTTGACCGAAGAGCATGCAAGAGACAACTTTGAAAACTTAATGTTCAGTATTTGCAGATTCAAGGAACTTACAGGAAAGTTTGTACAATGGCAAAACAGGCTTTTGATGAAACAATATCAGAGCTTGACACCCTTGGTGATGCAGTCTATTGCATGGATGTATTTGGAAATTCTAGAGTTGTTTAGGGATTCTCCATCTCAAAGAGAAACACATTGATGAACTAATCCCTGTGGTTGTGAAAGAACAACGTGAAAGCAGTTTCCTACAGTCTTTGTTGGTGGATTGCATGCATTGCCGCTATGCCTATTCTGAAGAAGATCCCATTTCTGTACTGAGGGGCTATTTTACTCTCATAGCCATTGAGCTTTTATGTGAAACCAAGTTCATATACTTGTTGAAAAACAGTGGACAGATTGTCAAGCTTTGTTATTTATTTTGACTCCCCTTTTATAATGAACTTGACAAGCAATATAAAGATCTTGGCATCAAGAATTGAGTTATCGAGATCTTCTTGATAGTCTTTATTTCTTGCTGTACCTTGAACCCCGTGTTCTGCAGCTCTCGCATGAACTCTTTGACAGCGCGTCTACATGGAAGATTAGACAGGCACATAGACACGTGTATAGACACGCTTTTACATGCGCCAGTAGATGCTACCGCAAAATCAAAAATCTCTTTTTTTTAAAAAGATATTTAATTTATTTTTATTAATTTGAATTATATAGCGCGTCTATGGGCGCGTGTACTCTGCATTCTAGACGCGAGTATAGATGCACATTTTCTGCAATTTAGATGTGCAAGTAGATGCGAAGCATAGAATTGGAAAAAAAAAACTAGAGAGCATATATCACATGCTCTTTGGTTTTTTTTTCTCCCTCCCATACATCAAATTGTGCATTTGGGAAAAACACAATGGATCTGAAGGCATGAGAATTGAAAACAAAAATCCATGTATTCATTATATATAAAACGCATTTACATGGGGAGTTTAAGTGCTTGCGACCTAAATCATGCCGCAAGCAGTAGGCTCAAAGATGGATAATAGAAAAACAAGGAAACAAGGCCATAGAGGAGGTATGGTGCTCCTCTACGAATCTGAAGAAGAAACATCTTCGCTAGCACCACCATTGCTACTAGCGTCGCTATCCCCCTCCTCGCTATGCTCCATATCGAGGTTCGCCTAGACACAAAAAAGATCAAGGTTTCTTATGTACAATTGCAAAGAAAAAGTTATTATTAGCCATAACTTTTAATAGGAAAGTAAAAAAAACATACCTCCTCTGGTTGTCGAATCCTTATAGCCCAGTTGTATTGCTCCTCAGTGATGAGACCCTCCTCATAGAAGTGAAGCCATGTGGCTACACGGTTATGGCCTCGATGGTAGCCTACCTCTCTAGGAGTAGGTATCCTACCAACGATAGTAGTCTTCAAAACAATTATGATATACAAAAAATTATGAGATACAATGTATTAGAATAAATTATATAAAGAATTGAAAAAAATATAAATTTTAAAAAACTAGAAATCAAAATATACTTACAAACTCTGCCTCCCATGACTCTCTGCCGCCCGATCCGTAATGCGACGATCCCATGGTTTCCATTTGGATGCGTCGCGCCTCTGTATGCTGGCGACTCTTCACTTTCTCTGCTGCTTTCTTCTTGGCTTTTTACCACTCTATGCGGTGGCACATAAGTGGTTGGCTATAGGCTCCACGCCCCTCCTTTTATCTCCGCAGTGACTTTCTGTCACGTGTCATGAGGTAGGATCTTTTGTTGTGAAGTAAATCCCTCACTTTTGTGCGTCCCCAATCATCCGAGAATCGTTGACCCTCAGGATTTGGGTACCTCCTATGGACTTCCCTCAACACTTCCTGCCACAAGCCGCTTTTCTGATTTTTAAAGTAAACGAAACAATCTTTATACGTCCCATGCACGACGCTCCTCATGTATGCCATTACATCCCTTCCTTCATCATCATGGAAGGTGCCACCAGCATATGTAACTCTATAGTACTAGTGTACAGGCTCCTCTACGTGATCTTCTAGTGAGGGGGATCTCTCGCCACCTCCTAGGTAACCCCCACACAAGCCTCATCCTCCCCCTTGACTCTCCCTCCTCCCTCTTTGTTGACTACCCTCTGCCTCGCTAGATACACGTGCTTCCGCAAATGCATGTGCGTTGGGTGACGCTTATGCTTCAGTGGATGTATGTACAGGCGCTGCACGTGGAGTACCTGCAATTAGAGTTTGGACATTTAGTGTATGGAAAGCAGTGCCAGGCAAAGACGTCAGAGGCATTTCAGACATGACGCTGAACACCTCGTCTGCTGTGGGAGAGCGGCCAAGGTGTATAGTCATTTCTCCCATGAAGTCTTCCTTACTAGGAAAACCTCCAAAAAAAGCATTGACCCCTCTGCTGAACAAGACCAATGTATCATTCATGCGCTCCAAATCTGGGTCATTGCTAGATAAACTAGGATGCGACATCTATAAACAAAACATAAGAATAAGACAAATTTGCTAAACTGCAATATTGTGTAAACTGTACTATTGTGTAATATGTTCGTACAATTCCAGAAATAAAAACTTATTTTTTTATCAGAGCTGGCACGTGTATGTTCGCATCTGAGATGCAGAATAGATGTGCTCTCAAACGCTTCCCTGAAGTCAAACCTTTTGGGCAAAGTGCGTGTATATTCGCGTCTGAGACGCGAGAATACACGCGCTCTCAGACGCTTTCCAGAAGTCAAAGCTTCTGAGCAGAGCGCATGTATATTCGCATCTGAGATGCAGAATAGATGCGCTCTCAGACACATCTCTGAAGTCAAAGCTTCTGAGCAGAGCGCATGTATTCTCGTGTCTAAGATGCATAATAGATGCACTTGGAGACACGATTGCAAACGTGATAACAGCAAATATAGATGCGTGTCTATATCTGCGTCTGCACTAAAATCTACACGTGCTAAGTCGGCCACTCTCAAGCCAACAACCACCATCCATGATTTATTTGTGATATAAAAACTTCAATCATAGAAAGAAAGATCCTAATATAGAAAGACAGACAGAGGGAGAGAGAGAGAGAGAGAGAGAGAGAGAGAGGACTCACCTTGGGTCTCTGGTGTGGAAAGGTGGTGGCGTTGCTTCCTTCCCCTTCTTCCTCTCCTTGGTGAGTTGTTCTCCCTTGATGCTTCATGCTTGTTGTCTCCTCTCTTTGCCTCTTGTTTCTCTTGTTCTCCTCTCTTTTGTTCTCTCTTTCTTCCTCTCCTTGGCTTTATTCTCTTTAGCTATCTTCTTTCTCTTGTTGTCTCTTTGAAGTGAAAGAAGAGGTGAGTCATGAGGAGGTGAGTCATGAAGAGACTAGTGGAGGTAGACTACATGTCGACTGAACTAGAGCTCTAAAAAATGCAAAAAACGCAGGAAAGGCACAATTTGAAAAGAAATCGTTTGTATCTTTTGAATTTTGACATTTGCGTCTATTTTTACGTGTATATACGTGTCTAAGTTTACTTAAACGTGCTAATAGACACAGAGTTAGATGTGTAGATAGACGCAGGTGTAGACGCGCAGTTAGACACATGCATAGATGCGCATTTAGCACGCTTGCGTTTTTATCATAAGTTTTTATATTCAAGATAAGTTTTGATAGTAAGTTCTTATCATAAGTTTTTATGTATTTATGATAAGTTTTGTGTATTTAAAATTGAATATCTTAGAATAATTAATACACCTTGAAGTTTTTATGTAAACATATTAATAACAAATTTGATATTGTCATGAATTAGGTTTAATCATGTCGTCGTCATCACCTAGTGCAGTGCATGCTGATGAGTCAACGAGCACATCCTCAAGTGAGGATGAAACATTACATCTTCATAATCGAGATGCATGGCTACGACAAAAAATTAAATGCATATGTGATCGTTGTCGAGGGTGTATTTTTCGAGCACCTCGAGTTGCAATGTCACACCTCAGCATGTATGGAGAATGGAACCAAGAAAAATCACGGTATTCATTATTTTTAACACTAAGATTGCTAGTCTATGTTCGAAATATATATCAACGTACATGTAACTCCCTTTTGTGGTTGAGCACGATGCGGTGCCACATCCTCAGATGCTCCCTCCCGAGCGTTAAGAGGCTGCAAAACATCGACGCAAGGAGGCAGAGTCTTCAAGAAGAGTGGAGATTGACGAGCATGATAGTAGCCCTCATGAAATGCCCCATCAAGTTGTAGAGGATGAGATTTTGGACAACATGGTACACGATCTATTTTCCCAATAGATTCGGGGAGAAGGTCACTCGACGAGGCCAGATGACCCACTATACGTAGCGTCATCTAATCCGTTGTATGAAGATTATACGTACTCTATTCTTCATGTGTCCCTCGAGATACTTAACTTGCAAACAATTTATGGATGAAGTAATGTCAGTTTGAATGCGTTATTGAAGTAGGTATCAATTCAGTTTGGCTTATGAATCATAATATTAATTGTTCTATTTTGAAATCAGACACAAATATATATTGGTGGTTTTTTAACTCACTTTTAAATATATATATAGGTTATTATCACAAATGCTTCCAAAAGGAAACAAGTTGCCAACTAAGAGAGAGCAACCAAGACATTACTTGACATCTCTGGGAGGCCTCGATTCTGTCAAGATCCATGCATGTGTCAATGATTGTGTCTTATTTCGTGGGATTTATGAGTCCGCATGAGAGTGTCCTGTTTGTGGTGAATCAAGATATGAAGTGGAGATGAAGTCAATGGATGTGCCTCGTAAGGTTTTGCGACATTTTCCGATTGTTCCACGTATAAAACTTATGTTCAAGTGTAAGTCTATTGGAAAGCTTATGTCATGGCATGCTAGTCATCGTTCAAGTGATGGAAAATGGAGGATCCCTGCAGACACACCCGCATGGCAACATATAGATAATTTGTGGCCCGTGTTCAAAGAAGAGCCAAGAAATTTGAGATTTGGTTTAGGTATGGATGGAATCAATCCATTTGGCATCAAAAGCACATCATACAGTGTATGGCTAGTGGTATTCGTGAACTATAATATTCCTCCATCCATGGAAATTAAAAAGGGACATGTAATGTTGTCCCTTCTGATTCCTAGAAAGCACAAGATAAAAAACATGGACATTTACTTAGAGCCTTTGATTGAAGAGTTAGAAATGTTATGGGAAGGTATTGAGGTGCAAGATACAAGTGCATCTGCATCCTCTAGAGATTTCACTTTGAAGGCCATGTTGTTGTGGACCATGCATGACTTTCCAAGATATGGAGAGTGTTCAGGTACATGTATATAACTCTATATTTAAAATTCAAGACTTGAATCAATTGCATGTTATTAATTCACTTGTTTGTTCAGGTTTAACCACATCAGGATATCATGCATGTCCTATTTGCGGTTCCTCTCTAGTTTCCTCTAGGCCGGCACGTTTAAAGAAGGTTATCTATGACAATCATCATCGATTTCTTCCTATTGACCATCCCAAATATGTTCTCCCTACTAATGGAATGACTCCACAATCTCTAACCATTCGAGATTGGAAGGAGAGATGGATTAATGCCGACAGCCACTCTCCACTCGGCATGAATCGGTAAGAAGTATATTTCTCTCGATTGACTTTAAAGTATTTAGCATGATGAATTGTTTACATAATATATTGTTTGTTTGTTAGGTTCTCTATATTCTTTTGTCTTTCGTATTGAACTAAACTTAAGATCAATCACCTGTTGGACCCCATGCACATATTCAAAAATGTTGTATCTACATTATGGGATCACTTGATAGAGGCTCGTGATTCAGTCAATGTAAGGGAGGATTTATGTAACATTGGTCGCATGAGACAAGCCTGGCCACGCATTGGACCTAGAGGAAAGACTGAGCTACCCCATGCACCTTGGATGCTATCAAAGAACGAGGAAAAAATAGTAAAGGAACATATATGTAGCTTTCGAACACCCACAGCATGTATGAGATGTCTCAAGGGAGCCTTCATAAAGAAAAAGAAAAGAGGTGTGGAGCAAGTATCTGGTTTGAAGTCCCACAATTTGCACAAAATGATTCAAGTAAGGGTATCTCTAACCATGAATATAGTAATTAGTGGAGTAACTACGTGTAAAATTTGGGGTATAATGAATTTTTCCTACTAGCATATCCCATTGTGTATCCAAAGATGTACGTGATATCATTTACAAGATGGGAGAGCTTGTGAAGTGTGTATACATTGTGTTTTTTCATTATATATTGCATACATCATGTAGTGAACCTCTTTGAATTTCTACACAAAGATAAACAATTGTCAAATACATCCTAACAGATATGGGAGCTCGAAGGAAATTGATCCAAACACATTGCAAGATGCTGGAGTATTATCTGTTGACGTGGTTTGTTTGGTGGAGGAAATTTTTCCTCCCTCCATTTTGACAACTCAATTACATTTACTTGTACATTGGATTGATGAGATCGCACTTTGTGGGGTAGTTAATGCAACGTGGATGATTTTTTTTTAGTACTTCATGAAAACCTTGAAAGATTTTTTGAGGCAAAGAGCACGGTCTGAGGGAAGCATGGCTGAGGGTTGGTTACTGCAATCATCCCTTGTTTATATATCTAAATATCTTGCTAAAGTGGACCCCTCTCAACCACAACTATGGAAATACGATGAAGACTTGAGGATGACCTCTATAATACCTCAAGAAAAAGGAATGAGTAAAGTGCTAATAGAAGAAGAACTTCGTAAGTGAAATAGTTTTTGTGTGCTCAACAGTGATGTAATGAGTAAATGGGTGACACTATATAATGAAGCAAGGGTAAGAAGAAAAAGCTGGTGCCCAGATCGGATGCTGAACGCTCGCATAGTGAATGCCGGAAGGTCCCCCAGAACAATAGAACTCTACTTTTTGCACAAATTACAAGGTAAAAAGCATGAACGACAAGAGCAAGAGACCAATTGGGTGCAATCTCCCCCCATGCCTTGTGTGAGCGCTCCACAAAGCATGTATTTTATGTATTATTCATCTTCAAGCTCAAATAATAGCCCAAATTACAAAATAGCAAGCTTTTAGCTTTTGAGTTTGCTTTAACACAAAATAGGAATAAAGCTAATGCACGGTGCCCAAAGAGTTTGGCACGCCCAATACAATGTCCAAATAGAAATAACATAATCGTGTGCCCATGCGTATTAAAATAATAATAAATATCGAACGCCTCAATAAATAGGCGTGACAAAATATAGGCGCCATGCCTAAGGTATACGCCCATCAAAATATAATCCATAAATCGAATACTCGCTATCAACTTCTTGCACAAAGAATCCACTTTGTGTATGAGCCCCGGTCATCAAAGTTTACGGAATCCACAGCAAAACCTCACAGAATCCACTATGGCATGAAATCCACCGTGAAATATGCCTCCTGGCATCATACCCCCGGGGTGGGATAGCAATTGACCTCAATTGCTATTAGCTCAATGTGGAGCTAATAGAGTGGGGAAAGCATTTAAGTCTCTAGCGTGCATCCATTGTGCTTCCTCTACAGGATGGTTCTTAAATTTAACTAGATATCTAGAATATCTTCGGCCAGTTCTAGTGGTCATAAAGTCAGTGTCTATGATAGCTTCAGGTTCAAGTATTTCAGTCTTTTCCTCTAACAAAGGTGGGTTTTCATAAACAGGGTGTACAGGTAATTGGCCTCTAAAAGGTCTTAATAAACTAATGTGAAATGTGTTGTGAATTTTCCAATGAGGTGGTAATTCTAACTTGAATGCATTGTCATTTATTTTATGAATGATCCTAAATGGTCCATAGAATCTAGGGGCTAATTTGACAACTGGGTGTCTATCTACACTTTGTAGTCTACATTTTTCTATTCTCAACCAAACATAGTCATCAACTTTAAAATTCATTGCTTGTCTTTCCTTATTGGCTTGTTTGGTATATGATTGCTGGGCTTTGGCAATCATGTCTTTAACCTCATCAAAAATAGTATTATGCATACTAGCAATATCATCAGCACTCTGAATTCTATTTGACAAAGATGCAACAGGTGTAGATAATCTATATCCATAAATCACTTCAAACGGTGCTTTCTTTGTAGATGTGTGTGGTGTATTGTTATATGCAAACTGTAATAAATGCAAATGTGTGTCCCATGTCTGAGGTTTAGAAATAGTATATGCACGTAAGAGATCTAGAATAGTGCTATTAGTGGCTTCTGTTTGTCCATTAGTTTCTGGATGAAATAATGGACAAACCTAGGCCAATAAAAATCTTCAGTTAATGTACGTAAAGTAGATATGATACCTCTATGACCTTGATATGGAGGACAATGAATCTCATTCAAAACAAAAGATCGGAATGGAATTGTAACACACAATCTCTTTTCATAAAACATAAATCCATCATTATATGACAATGAATCAATAGGAATCAAGTTATTTTAAACTAATTTATTCCAATCAACATGAAAGGTAATATCCTGATGATAAGTATCTTTCATAGCAATCAAAGAATCAAAAGATATAACATAAATATTATGAATGGCAGGTTTTCTACTTAATGCATCAGCCACTACATTTTCTTTACCAGGTTGGTATTGAATGATAGGATGAAAACTCTGGATAAAAGATGCCCATTTGATATGTCGGTCAGATATTTGGGGTTGGCTAAGTAAATGTCTAATACTTTGCTAATCGGTCTTAATCATGAATTTTGAACCCATTAAGTAGTGTTTCCACTGTCTTAATGCTTGTACAACAGCTAATAGTTCTTTGTCATATGTGGAATATTTCAATTCAGAGGGTTTCAGCTTACAACTAGAATAGGCTATAGGATGATTATCCTGCATAAGTACAGCTCCTATTCCTGATCCACTAGCATCGGTCACTACTAAAAAGAATGGTCTATTAAAATCAGGCAACTGTAGGATAGGGGCATGGGTTAATGCATGTTTCAATAAGTCCAAGGATTTCTGTTGATTTTCGGACCAATGATAGACAATTCCTTTCTTCAGAAGTTTAGTCAGTGGTAAAGCAAGTAATGAAAAATTACGTACAAATTTCCTATAGAAATTAGCAAGACCAAGGAATGAGCGTAACTCATGCACGTTTTTAGGTACAGGCCAATTCAATATTGCATCTATTTTCTTAGGGTCAATTTTAATTCCATCAGATGATACAATATGACCTAGATACTCAATTTCTGTTTTAAAGAATTCACTCTTTTCAAGGTTTGCATACAGTTGATTATCTTTTAGTAACTGGAAACCAATGACAAATGCTCATAATGTTCTTTCTCATTTTGACTAAACACCAAAATATCATCAAAGAAGACAATTACAAAATACTGATATTTCAAAAATATACGGTTCATCATTCTCCTAAACATAGCAGGTGCATTAGTCAATCCAAATGGCATCACTAAAAATTCATAATGACCAAACTGTGTTTGAAATGCAGTCTTGAATATGTCTGACTTATCTAGTCTCACCTGATGATAACCAGACTTAAGGTCTATTTTACTAAATATAGCAGATCCTTGTAGTTTATCCATAAGTTCATCAACTCTAGGAATGGGATACCTATTCTTTACAGTGATCTTATTTAAAGCTCGATAGTCAATGCACATACGATAGGTATTATTCTTTTTCTTGACTAACAGAACAGGTGCACCAAATGGAGAACTACTAGGTCTAATCAATCCTCTATTTAGTAATTCTTCAACTTGACTCTGAATTTCTTTTTGCTCTATTTGGTTATGCCTATATGGTGCTTCAGGAATCAAATCTATTTTATGGTCTTCTGGACGTGAAGGAGGTAAACCAGGTGGTAGGTCTTTGGCAAAAGAGTCTTTAAAATGTGCAAGAAATTCTTTATGCCTAGGATGCATATGATTTTCTTTGACTTGCAGTTCATTCACCTGAATGAGATAGGATTTACTACTCTTCCGTCATGCACGTTTAGCTTGAGTATGCGAAAGCAGTGGAAAAGCATTAGATGCATGCATACCATACAATGTAATAGGTTTTCCTTGAAAAGTAATATTCATTGAATGTGTGGAATAATCTATATCTGGGTTATGCTGGTGACGCCAAGGCATACCTAAAATAATGTCACTCGACTGTAATGGAAAAACTAGGAAATTTCTTCTTTCAGTGTATTGACCAATTTGAATCTCTAAGTCATGCACTTCCTGTGTACCATTATACCTAGTGCCTAAGAATGCTGCTTTGATGCGATAATGCATAGGTACAGTCTGTAACTTCAATTCTTTTACTAACTTTGCTGAAATAAAATCGTGAGTGCTACCGTCATCATGCAAAATAATCTTTTCCTTTCCATGCACTAAACATTTCATAGTCAATAAAGAATGTGGAGTTGGCATACTTGGTAAAGTATCCGAAAGAGTAGTAATGTCGTCCTCATCTTCTGTGGAATCAGGCATATCTTCATGTTCTTCATCGTTCATTGCTCCAAGGTAGTTGATATGGGCAGGTGGCTTCTTTGAATGGCAATTTGCTGCTAGATGTCTAGGCTGGTGGCATTTATAGCATACTATTGGCTTGGCTTTGGTTACATTGTTTGCAATGGCAGGAAGTCTAGGTACATTAGAATTTGGCTGTGGAATAGGCTTGGAATTTTGATTGACATTGGATGGTAATGCAGATGGTTTTTCCCAATTTTTACGGAAAGATGATGAAGAGAAACGACCTGTATTAAATCTTCTAAAATTGGAATTGAATTGCTTAGATCCATAGTTACCATTGGCTTGGAATTGCTGTGGATGTCTGTCTCTACCTCGCAACTTGTCTTCAGTATCATGAGCTAGTGAAATGGCGTCTTCAAGAGTAGCAGGCTTGAACATGTTAACTTCAGCGTAGTAATGCCCAAGGAGTCCAGACATATACTTGCGCTTGTGTGTCGCTTCAGGTACGTCTTCAAGCATGCGTAACTGGAGTAGTGCATTCCAAAAACGCTGTGTACTGAGGAATAGGCTCACGATCCCGTTGCTGAAGAAGATCCCATTGCTTTATAGCTTTCTCATGAAATTGTGGAGGAAGGAAATTTTGCATGAACTTCTTCTTGAAATTCTCCCAGGTAGTGGGACAATCTATACTCTTGCATACAACAGTCCACCAAAGAGATGCTCTGTCCACTAAATGATTAGTGACACACTTGATTTTATCTTTTTCTGCATAGGTTTCCTCATGGAAATAGTCGTCAAACTGACTAATGAATGCAAGAATAGTTTTTTCCTTCTCATATGCCATTGAAAGTACGGAATTTGAAACTTCTTTTACTTATCTTTGATTCCTTGCGGATGGTTTGAGCTTTAGAGTTGCATCGATGGTACGTCACATAAGATCTTCAGATTGAGGTTTTTCTTTGTCGGTAGACGATCTTTGTAAATTTGCCAGTTGAGCTTGCAATGCTTGCCTAGACCTTCGTTCTTCATCCAATTGCATCATAATTAGATCCAGCTTTTGCTCCATCGTAGGCTCAAGTAGGTCGCCTTCAGCCATAAGATCATCCATATGTGGTTCCGTCATCTTGCAAAACTCAAAAGACCTTTCTCACTCAAAATCAAGTTAGCGGGATGAGCGTAGCTCAAGTTTGGGAATACAAGGCTTATGTATTGTTGGGTATGGCTTTAACAATCTTCAAAAAGTATGCATTTTATCCTTCTTCGTATGCTGAAAATGCTTCAGCAAACCTGTGTATGGGTAGAGTACCTTCCAATGAACAACTTTGCAATTCGGAGTTTCTGCGCAGGAACAGCCTTTCTATGAGTTTTGTACAGAAGTCAGTTTTGACTCCAGTTGACTTGTCTCACTTGCAAAGTACCAGACTAATGTGACTTGCAGAGTTTGTTGACTTGCAGAACTTGCTTGCTTTGTCGGACTTGCAGAACTTTGACTTGTTAGAAGTTGCCGAACTTGACTGGTTGTGTGTGACTTGAAGTTTGGGATGACTTGACTGATTAGAGCTTGTGTGATTAAGCTTGGTAGCTTAATGCTACTGTCAACGGCGAAATTCGTGGGGGAGGGGCCGTTTTTTGAACGCAGCAGAATTTTCAGACATACTCTGAGATCTCGCATTGCAATTTCGAAGCTTTAAGCTTCTTAAAGCTTATCAAGCTTTAATACTAAGCTTACTAAAAATAAAAGCTTTTAAGCTTGTAAGCTTTAGAGCTTATCTCATTGGTTTTTGACGACTTGATGAAGAAGATGTAGGAGTGGTCCTCCGCCTCTGCAGACCGGTCCTTCGCGATCCGATGATGGAAATAGGGGCTCTTGATTGCCAGAAATCTGCCTGTATTTACCGTTTGTGACGAGATTGACCGTAGAGCCCGATTGTTCTAGGAGCTCCGCCTTCGCACAAGATGGGTAGCAATTGGAAGCTCTTGATCTCAGCTTTCGCTCTGATACCACTGGTGCACAGATCGGATACTGAACGCTCGTATAGTGAATGCCAGAAGGTCCCCAAGAACAATAGAACTCTACTTTTTGCACAAATTACAAGGTAAAAAGCATGAACAACAAGAGCAAGAGACCAATTGGGTGCAATCTCCCCCCATGCCTTGTGTGAGCGCTCCACAAATCATGTATTTTATGTATTATTCATCTTCAAGCTCAAATAATAGCCCAAATTACAAAATAGCAAGCTTTTAGCTTTTGAGTTTTCTTTAACACAAAATAGGAATAAAGCTAATGGACGGTGCCCAAAGAGTCTATACGCCTAATACAATGTCCAAATAGAAATAACATAATCGTGCGCCCATGCACATACAAAATAATAATAAATATCCAACGCCTCAATAAATAGGCGTGACAAAATATAGGCGCCATGCCTAAGGTATACGCCCATCAAAATATAATCCATAAATCGAATACTCGCTATCCTCCAATGCTTTCCTCTGTCTCTACACATCAATTGAAGCATTCACAATCGTTAGTAAAATAATATAATTAAACGGACAAAAGTGAATACCTAGCAGTCTTCAGCTACATAAATAAATCAATTGGTTAGAAATAAATCCTAACCTTAATTTATTACGAGTGCGCACTCTAAACTCATAAACGTTTATTAATTTAATATGCATTTTGCGGAATCACCCGCTATGGAATCACCCATGTACACACTAAATTAATGAAACGCCCGAAAAGGATAGGCATCCCCATCAACTTCTCGCACAAAGAATCAACTTTGTGTATGAGCCCCGGTCATCAAAGTTTACGGAATCCACCGCAAAACCTCACGGAATCCACCGTGGCACAGAATCCACCGTGAAATATGCCTCGTGGCATCAAAAGCGAAAGACAAGCATTTCGCATCAGATATGGACATAGTGTCTCATTTCCAGATCATCTAAATGTGCTCCCACGTCATATTGATATAGATTGATTACATGAGGAAATGGAGAGAATGGAAAAAGAGGAGGAAATTAATATATCTCAAGAAGAGTGCGAATACGTAGGAGGTTGCTTTTCAAAGGTGAGATATACTATCAATTAATTTGTTTCTAGTTATATTTTATATAATAAATTGACATGTTTGATCTTAATCTTGTACTACTAGTGCAAATTATTCAATGCTATTTGGTATGAGGGTAAACATCTTCGAACTCAACGTATAGATGAAAAGAGAAATACCCAAGATTGTGGTGTCCTTGCTCACTTCGAGATTGCCAATGGTACCATGGAAGGTTATTGTGGCTTGATCCAAGATATTCTGAAGCTTGACTTCAGACGATTCTTTATATATGTACTGGATGTGAAGTGGTTTAAAGAAGTGGTAACAAATGGTGAGCATTGCATAATCAGACGTCATCCAAGTGGTTTTGCAATCATTCACTCTACAAAATTTTACCAAAACAAGAATGACACATTAGTACTACCTCAACAATGCGAGCAGGTATGTATGTAAAAGCTAATTTTTTTATATGTATACATGTCATACATATCCTTCGCCCTCTTCTTCTTGATTTCTTGCATGCAAACCACCGCTTAGAGGAGAGAGATGGAGGAGAGAGCAAGACTAGATTCAGATCTCTTTGCTCAGTGCATCATTCGTTGATCCGTTTATGGCGATGGAGGGCGAAGGATAGAAGCATCTCAGGGCCAAGAGGATTCCTCCTGCCTCAGATCGATCAAAAATCCCTAAAAAATGGGGATTTGGGAGGCACCGAAAAACTAACGCCACCCCCCTCATGGCATTTCATTCTTGGTTAATAAGCACTTTGTTAAGAGCTTTTAAGCTTTTAATCAAATTATCTAGTTCATGACTCTTGCTTTCATACTTCCGGCAAGTGGTTTTTTTGCTTTTGGAGGGACAAACAACATCAGATTCGAGATCCGTCTGGACGGGTGGTTCCGTGGCATTGAAATCTACAAAGCTGGGGCCCGTCACCCTCTTCTCGACTTCCAAATCCAGTAACCGCTTCACAACCCCGAATTCCACATGGCTCAACAATCTACAATACATTTGATACATCTAATAGATATGCCCAAGCCAAAGGTATATACATACACTTGGGATGATAGCTTAACATACACTAAGCCTATGACTGAGAACACACACTAATATAATAAAAATCTCTACTAAACATTATCCATAACGAGTAGGGATCACCTTATAATCTCATACATACATTGATCTATTAGTAGTACATGGTAGCAAACATCCACCAAAGACAAGGCATGTGATTGGGAATGCAATAATATTTGTCAGTACCCTGGATGGGATTTCTAAAGAACTTTAGCCCTATAATTGCAATTTCATTACAGTAGCAAAACATGGTATAGATGCTACCCCAAATCTAAGAAAAAAATAAGTTTTATTATCTATTTTATGGCTTTCACTAATAAAGAGCATAACTCAATGGTAGACCATGAAAAGAGACCTTGTTGGACTCGAAAACTCCAATTATAGCATGCAACCCTATTCCTAACTATTATTCATAGCCGAAAATAGTCCACGTTGCCGCAACGCGTAGGGTTGAAGGTCACCGTAGGGGTTTAGCAAGAGAAGAATGTATAGGGGTTCAAGAGCTTTTACTCCAAAGATGGTAGAGATAAGAGAAGGGTTGAAGGTTTCAAGTCAAGTTCTTGAAGATAATAGACACTAGGGTGAAGGTAGATTTAGGGAGAGGAGTAGACGGAAGAGAAGGGGTTTGAAGAGATTGAGATGTAGAAGAATACTCCTAGAAGATAAGAGACACCAAGGTGAAGATAGATTTAGGGAGAGGAGTAGACGGAAGAGAAGGGATTCGAAGAGATTGAAGATGTAGAAGAATACTGCCAAAAAGAATTAGAAAATATAGAAGAATACTAACAAAGATGAAGCCTGTCAATTTCTTTCAGCATTGTGAGAAAATAAAACTCTAATAGACAAAAACGTGTACAAAATAATACCTTCCTCTATGCTGCTCAGATCGCCAATTTGATGCTTTCATTAGCTCTAAAAGAGGGGTTAAATATTCGGACACTTGGTCAAAATTCAGCCAGATCACTCCTTCTTCATCTCCCACTTTGGAGTGCTGTTCACTGGCTGAAAGCTACATGCTTTCTTTTACATGTCATCCTAATCTAGAAGTTGTCTGTAGTTTTTATGGATTTTTACAAGAGATAATATCTAGAAAATAAAAAACTGACTAAAAACTTGTCCAAAAAAATCTAATATTTTGAACCATGGAGACTAACACTAATGCTTAAAGTGGCATTGGCTCTCTAAATCTAAAAGGAAGCCACAGTCTAGATTTTTTACACGGTGTGCACGTAGCAACACGACAACGTGAGGAGGATCATGTTACAACTATATATATCATCTCTCACTTGACTTGGGTCTCACCTATATATATTAACTCTACATCAATATGAATCATTCTTTGGGAGCATGTCTTGTGTATCTCTCTCGTACTCTCTCTCTCTCTCAACATGGTATCAGTGCGCTCGAAAGAATGTATATGTTGATGATACTATTCTTGTGTCAAATAATATTGCTTTCTTGGATGCTATGAAGGAGCGTTTATCGCTTGCATTTGAAATGGTGGATCTTGGTGAGATACGTTCTTGTTTGGGTATTCAAGTTCAATGACACCGACAACAAGGCATTCTTCTTCTTTGCCAGACAAAGTTTATTAATGATATTATTAAGAAGTTTGGGTTGACAAATGTGCACTCTGCCAACACTCCTATTTTTTCGAGCTCTACCAAGGGTACATCTACAACACGCAATGAAGAATCAACCATTCATCAACCTTTTGCTAATCTCGTTGGTTGTCTTCAATTTATCGGTTTAAACACAAGATGAGATATTTTATTTACAGCTAACTTTTTGGGACAGTATCTTTCTTTCCCTTCCACTATTCATTGGAGTGCTACAAAATGTATTCTTAAGTACCTCAAGGGTACTAAGGAGCTCGGGGGGGTCACTCATGAATATATGTATATATAATGTGAGTTCAAAATAAGGGGTTTTTTAAATACTATTTTTATACATTTTTTTACATACAGAAGGGTGTCATATAAAGAGATTACTTACAGATTGAATAGAAAAGGGTTGTGTTTTATTCAAGAAAAATTCACAGATTAGGATATTTATAAATAGGCCATGAACGCACATTATAGAGAGAATATATATATATAGTGAAGCCCCCGAGCTAAGGAGTTTGGTCTTATTTATCGTCGTCAAGAGGATTCTTCTTTATCTTCTTCAACTTCTCTTGACCTTATTGGATATACAGATGCTGATTGGGTAAGTTCACATTTATCCATGTGATCTACAAGTGGGAATTGTTTCTTTGTAAATGGATGTTTCGTTTCTTGGTCCCGCAAGAAACGACGATGTGTTGCGGTTTCTATAACTGAGGCCGAATATGTTGCTGCATCATTAGCATCTCACAAGCTAGTTTGGCTTTGACAACTACTTGCAGATTTGGAACATCCTTCATCATCTAGTACACCTCTTCGATGCGACAACCAAAGTGCTATTAGTCTTACCAAAGACTATATACAACATAGTAAATCAAAGCATATTGCTATTCATTATCATTATGTTCGACATGAAGTCAAGAAAGGTTCCATTATGGTGGAGCATTGTCCCAATGATCAAATGGTTGCAGACATCTTCACAAAAGCTCTTAGTGAAGCTCGATTTAGTTCATTAAGACATGCACTTGGTATTGCTCCAAGGTTTTGTCTCACTGATTGAGGCATGTATCATTGTATTCAAGAAAACTTTATAGTAAATCATTTTTTTATCATAGGTATGTCTAGGGGCTCGGGTTTTTTCCTTATTCTCCCCAAGGGTTTTTTCACTCGCATCCAAAGACCTTTGTTTGAGTGGGGATGTTACAACTATATATATCATCTCTCACTTGACTTGGGTCTCACCTATATATACTAACTCTACATCAATATGAATCATTCTTTGGGAGCATGTCTTGTGTATCTCTCTCCAACTCTCTCTCCAAATAGATTGGATACATATTCACCGCCATTGTCACTGCAAAGAGTCTTTATAGAGAATCCAATTTGAAGCTCCACACTTATCTTGTATTGTTTAAATATAGATAAAGCCTCAGACTTATATCGAAGAAGATAGACATGTGTGTACTGTGAGAAATCATCAATGAAAGTTATAAAATATCGATATTGAGACTTTGAGGTAGGAAAAGGACCGCAAATATCGGTATGAACTTTGAAATCCAAGAGAGCATAGGAATGTGATGAAGTAGAAATGTGAAAATGTGAATGATGGTGTTTTCCAAGTGCATAGTACTCACATATTCCCATACGTGGATGAGATTTAAGATTCATACCTTGCACAAGACCATGATGATGAAGATCAAGAATTTTGGTAAAATTGGAGTGTGCAAATCGTTGATGCCATAATTTGCAATCTGCATCTCCGGGGGCAGTAACAACATTTGCAACCGTATCGTTCAATGATAGCTCAAATAGATTACCATGTCGAGGAGCCACTGCTATAGTATGCCCATCTTTCTCTATACAACATTGATTATGATCAAATCCAACAAACAAACCAAGATCAACTAGACGAGCAACAGAAAGAAGATTTCTTTGCAAATCTGGAACATGAAGAACTCCTCTTAATATTCTAGTGGATGAAACAGTCCCCAGATATAAATCACCCACTACTTTGACTTAACAAGTCATATCATCCGCAAGGTAAACAAACTTCTTGACAAGAACAGAATGATAATTGTGAAGCCATTGCGATTGGTATATCATGTTTCCAGTGGCACCTGAATCAACGATGAATAGAGAACCATCATGAACATGAAGTACCTGTTCTGGAGAGATATCATGATGGAAAAATTTGAGCTCTTGATGAGTATGATCATCATCATTTGTAGTTTGTTGAACAATATAAGCTTGAGAACGTTCTTAATCGTATCTACATTTATAACAAGGACAAGATGGATGATCTGTATGTGCACAATAATCACAAGGAGGAAAACTTTTGGACGAGCGAGATTGCTTTGTAGTAACTCCATGCTCCTCATCATATTGACGTGCCCAGCAATCAGAAGCCACATGGCCTTTCTTATCACAATAAGAACAATGTTTGTTAGGATAAGCAAGGCGAGAAGATTTACCACCTTGATTAGGGTGTCCACCCTGCTGAAAACGTGAAGCGGGATGCTTGCGAGCAACAAAAGCAGCATCAAAATCCCTTTGTTCGCGAGTGACCGAAACAACATCAGATTTTTCCAAATGATGCTCATGACATTGAGAATATTCAATAAGAGATATACATTCTTTGTTTGGTTTCTTGGTCCAGCAAGAAACAACGATGTGTTGCGGTTTCTACAACTGAGGCTGAATATGTTGCTGCATCATTAGCATCTCGCGAGCTAGTTTGGCTTCGACAACTACTTGCAGATTTGGAACATGCTTCATCATCTAGTACAACTCTTCGATGCGACAACCAAAGTGCTATTAGTCTTACCAAAGACTATATACAACATAGTAAATCAAAGCATATTGCTATTCATTATCATTATGTTCGACATGAAGTCAAGAAAGGTTCCATTATGGTGGAGCATTGTCCCAATGATCAAATGGTTGCAGACATCTTCACAAAAGCTCTTAGTGACGCTCGATTTAGTTCATTAAGACATGCACTTGGTATTGCTCCAAGTTCTTGTCTCACTGATTGAGGCATGTATCATTGTATTCAAGAAAACTTTATAGTAAATCATTTTTGTATCGTAGGTATGTGTAGGGGCTCGGGTTTTTCCCTTGTTCTCCCCAAGGTTTTTTTCACTCGTAGCCAGAGACCTTTGTTTAAGTGGGGATGTTACAACTATATATATAATCTCTCACTTGATTTGGGTCTCACCAATATATACTAACTCTACATCAATATGAATCATTCTTTGGGAGCATGTCTTGTGTATCTCTCTCGTACTCTCTCTCTCTCTCAACAGATCACCCCATCAAAAATCCTATTTGACTATTAAGTGAGACAATGCATCAAAAACCTTGTACGAGATGAAGACATTGAAGGACAGCTTGCTTCCCTATTATTCATTGTTGTACATAGTGAATTCCATCTAAGAAACACATGAATCTCCTCTCCCAAGGTCACTCTTTCCTTGACCAAATTATATACTAGTTATACTTGAAGAGATGCTTCAAAACATATCCTTTATGAGTCCTAAAAGAGGAAGAATCTTCATAAATAGCCATAAATATGTTGTATGCTATTCTTTCGTATTTCTTCCTAGCTCATGAAGCTCCAAGAATCAAAGGTAAACCTCCAAGATGACTCTTTCCATGCCTTTTCCATCAAACTTGAGTTGTGTGTGGCTTTTGCCTCTCTCTCCTCCAATCACCGAATTGTTACATCCTCTTCATCTCCCTATTTTGTGCTAGATTCAATTGAATAGCTTCCCATCCCATTTCATAAAATTTAGCCCACCTTCACCTTAGTTAGGTCACATAGAGGTCACGTGACTCCCTAAAGTATGTCACATGAAGACTTGACTTAGATAAGTATCTTCCTCAAATCATAATTGACTTCCCCATCCTATTCTTTTCCCAACACTCAGATATAGTGATGCAAGAAGATGATATTGTAGAACTAAAATGAGCTTGTAAAGCTTTCATCCACTAATCTACAAACAAACCATTGAAATCTTAAGGATGAAACTCCTCATATGCTTTTAGGCCATAGACATAAAATCCTATGACATCCACCCCCTCTAAACATGCACATCCTTCGGAGGTGACATATAAGTAGCCCATTGGGATCAAATACCCATATTAGCATTACCCAAACTCTCATGCTCATAGCCTTCTTACCATTACAGTCAAAGCAACTTCCAAGATAGAGGACCCAAATCCCTTTCATCCTCATAAGCAAATAGCTAAGCCAAGCACTCCCTCTTGGATTATAAGGCATTGCAAGCTTAGATATCCCATATAGCTTGTAACTCTTGGTATCCATCCATAGCAATGATAGCTTATAGATCCCTTCTATCATCCAAATTCTTGTAAATCCTTTTGGATCATATGGCATCCCAAGATCTAACATGGACTCACACTCCTCTTCCTATTTTGCATCTCTACTAATTTTCTCATGTTTTCCTAGGCTGAATAGGCCACTTCTGTATCTCTTTTCTTGCATCCCCTGATCCTCTTTTCTACCGTAGTGCCTTTAAGCCAACCATAACCAAATATATCAAAGTATGTGTTACATATATCATTTTATTTTCATCACGCTTACTCTAACTCTAATAGATTGTTCTATAGGACAACCTTGTGGAGTATTGCTTGTATATTCCAAACCATAGCTCAAATTTCCAAGCTTTAAAAAACAAAAATGTAGTTCTAATCACAATCTAAAACTTTAAAATTTTAGGAGAAAATTTGATATATCATCCAAATCAAATCTATCAAATTATATGTTACATATACATTTTTATATTCATAAGGCATAGTCTCATTTTGACAGATTGTCCTATAGGATGACCTTGTAGAATACTACTTGTATATTCCAAACCATAGTTCAAATTTCCAAGCTTTAAAAAACAAAAATTTAGTTCTAATCACAATTTACCACTTCATTGAAGAAATTAGGATCAAATTCTAAAGATATCAACCCCCCTTGGGTTTTGTGTGCAGCCTACAACTATTTTTTACTGCATCTAGTTGTGGCCACACATCACTCTTTCTGACAATGTAGCTTTTGCATACAAACCTAGATGCCAACCAAACTTTGTAGGGGCCTTCCCTAGGTATCAAATCCCATTGTAGATACTTCAATCACCATTAATACACATCTATCTAAAAAAAAATTCAACATCTTCAAATCTACCTTGCCTATCCACGGTACTCTCTTACAACTATTTTGTCCACCCAGGTCTTTGAACATGCACATCCTTTTATGTGTACCACAATATTCCTAGTCAGTAGATTCAGAGTCCTCCTCATCCATATCCATGTCATCCTCTTCTCCCTCTTCCACACTATTAAGGATAATATTGGTATCTAGCTCTTGTAGCTCATATTTTGTAGACTCCCTTCTCATAAAGGGTTTGATCCATTTACTTACAATCAAAATTCTCAAACCTATCCCATCCAGCTCACTGAGTGAAAAGGTAGCATTTTTAGGTACCTTCCTTACAAAATATGGACCAAAAAAGTGCTTAGAGAACTTTTGACTGACACTATGCTCACTATCCAAATTGATATCATAAATCAATACCCAATCTCCCGCTTGTATGGCTCTTGGTCTATGTCTATATTTCCTTCAAACCTTTTCTTCTTCTTAAGTCTTGTTGTCCTCAACTTTTCAACTTTTTTCTCAATGCCCTTTGGCCTTCTTTTGAATTCTCATGCCTAATGCCACACTATGGGATATAATTTCTCAAGACCTAATGTATTGCATTCATCATGTGGAAACTATGTTTGTCACCCCCTATGGAACGGTACACTTGTGCACTAAGCCCAGTGGCATCTTCATAGTGGTAATATCTCAGCTTTCTAATGCCAATTAGAACTAATCATAGAAAAAATATAAATCTCCCTTGGAATAAATTCCCTTGCTAGAAAAGGCCTCTATGAACTTATCTACAATAGGTATTGCACCTACATTCATTATCATGACCTTGTTGGCTAGCTACATATCATGAATGAACCACAATGCATCATTCTTCTTTAGAGTTGTAAGTCTTGATCTTCTCATTTGAGAGCCCCATCAACTTAGGCAAGTATGCTTGAGGCACATGAATCCATTTAATACTCCATGGAACATGTAAAATTGTAAAGATGACCATAGAAGCTACAAAAATCAATCAACACAGCCAATTTTAGTAAACTAAAAAGAAAAAGCACTCCCATGCTTTTCTAGAATTTGCATAAAACAATCTTTTTCTACTAACAGTAGAAATTCATCACACAAAACCTTCAACTCTTTCAATGACTCTACAATGAACTTATATCCCATACCCTGTGGGTCACATAGAGTTGGCTATTTGGAAACTTTCTTATTTAGCCCATCACTATTGGGAGCTAAAGGCAAATCCATAGGTTAACCTTTTGGTCAATTGTTGCATATTTTGTTTTCACAATATTTATAGCTCACTTTTTCAACCCTTTACCTTCTTGTTTAGCAAATTCACTTAAGACATCAAACATTTCCAAAGTATATACATGAATGACATGAGTTTTAGCCTTGTCTCCAACATTAATGACTGCTATAATTTTAGCCAACAATTTAGTAAATTTCTACCTTGAAATGAGCCCCAAAATGCAATCATCTACAAAGCCAAAATACTATATTTTCTAAGCTCTTTTTTAGCCTAATATACACATCTGTTTTTAGCCTTGCATATGGCTTGGATGCTCTTAAATCTCCATGAATTATTTGTTATCCATCCTTGAAAACTAGCAACAAATAAATTTTCACTTTTCTTGTAGGAAAAAACATCCTCGAGGCAACGTTGTCACAGTCTTCATTCACAACAGTGCCATCTAAAAACGCTTGAATTCTCTAACATTAGATAAAGCATGATAATCTTTGAGAGTATCCCTATATACACACAGTTAAGAACTAAACTACTCTTCTAGCATCTCTACTACTCACAACCATATGAAAAACAATCATTAATTACTTTAGTCTCCATCATTGTTGACACAATGAATAGTTGCTGCAAGGTAACTAGATAACTACAAGAATCTTGCATAAAGAAGTGTTGCTTGTCATAGATATCTCCAATATTGATTGAAACATTCGGGCATGCAACATAGAGATCCCTAGATGAGTTATTTGTATCCCACATATACCATCCAAGATCTACATCTACTAGCTAGCCACAAATCTCATATAGTGTGCTAGTCATAGTATTAATTTTAGACCCATGTTCGAATAATGCAATACATGGCATCTCCTCCTCTCCTATCTTCATAATTGTTAAGTGCCTGCAAGAATAGTGGCTCATAGGAATGAAGTGGCTTCTTCTTTCTCATGAGACTACTATTGCATAACTCCTCATTGTGTAGTACTTTTCACCATTACATTTTCAGCTTTAACATCACTCTTATCACCTTTACTCATCCCATTTTCAGCTTTTTCCTACTTTATAGTAGCAATAGATGCATCAATAGATTCCAAAAAAATGTGTTGTAGTACTGATTGAGTAGGCTCTCCCACAAATTTTCTTTTTATTTTAGCATGGAATTCACACTTAGCAATGCAACAAACCTTATCAAGCATAAACTTAACCTTGCATCTAGGAATTTGTTCCTCAAGCACTTTCTTAATGCTGATATCATTGTTTGTATAAGAATGTAACTTATAGCCAACTCTCTTTGTTTGCTTTTGTTTCTTCCCATGAAATACATATTCTATTTCAGGTTCTAGAATGGATTTTTTCGTAGCCTTCTATTACTTCCTTTTTCTATGTGCATGTGCTTTGAAGGTCTTGTATAGTTGAAGGACCTATAGCCTCATAATCTCCTCTTCTCTATTTCTCTATAATGGCAACTAACCCAAATATGCATAAGCTAAAAATGAGTCTACAAAACTATCACATCTAGTCATACCTTGTATACTCTGGCCAACATCTGCCAATTTAGCATTTGCTATCTTTTCCTTCTCCTGCAGAGTCTAAAGCATTCAGCCATACTCTACATTTTACATCATCCTTATATGAATTAAGAGAATTATGATATTTTTCAATCTATAACTCATATATGATAGTGTTTATGGTTGCAAATGCATTCTTTGCTACTAATTCTTCCAATTACTTTTGCATACCCCCTTTGCCAAAGTTTTTCTCGAAATGCAATCTTGTTTCGCTTACATAAATTTAATTGACTTTCTAAAATACCAACTTTTTGGCCTCTTCATCACGCTAAGCCATACAATTACTCTTTTCATATTGTAGACTATCAAACCATATACACCTTGCTTAAACCCTTCTCTAACAAGCCTTTCAACTATTGCTAGTCTTTCTCTTCTACTTTTATATCTAATTTTACAAGCTTCAAGTGAAGCTCTATAAATTCAACTAAAGGTCATGCAAGCCTTTTACTATCTCATCCAAAGCATCCACTTTTAGAGTTAAATCAAATAGGCATAATGGGCTATTAAGCCATATAATTAGATGGCTTTATTGCAATTTAAGGTGCTTTCACAAAAGCTAGAGGCATAGACCATGTTTCCAACCTCAGTCTCATCCTTTTTTTATTCACAATCATATTTACAATATTTGTGAGACAAATGCCTTAATCAATTTTCGACCCCATTTTTGGGGCCTCATTTTTCAGTCAATTAGTCAATCTCTCTTGCAAGATGGAATCTACAAATTTCAAGAACAATTCAAATTTTTACTTTCCAATTACTATTGGATCCACATCCAATTATATGTATCACCTTTCAAATTCATGCAACAAGGCTATAGTTGCAATAACTTCATTGAGTCTTTCTATACAATCTATAAAAGTCTTCAGTGTAACAATTCCTGTGTCTTGGCAAAAGCTCCTCTCTCATAGTCTTCTTAAAGGTAGCTTAATTATTATCTCTTCTATACTCTTCATTTAGTCATTTCTATAATGCTTGCATGGCAAGGCGGGAAAAGTATGAGCTCCATGTATATTGAGAAATCCCATAATAATGCAACTTGCTTGCATATACCCATATATATGTCCATACATTTAGTCAATTAAATTGCTTCATCTCATGTTCCACTTCAGGAAAAGCACTCGTAGCTATAGCCTCTAGCTTCTCCAAATTGTGTCTTTTTGTTATTGCCACTATATTGTTGTTATTGATACTACTAGTACTATGTTTGATGCAACATGGTTAAATCTTGAGCTCATTTTTGCAATATTTCACCCACATCTAATCTTTAAGCTCCTAAAGAATCACCTATCTTGATGCTTCTTCTTTCATCCTTCACCTCAAGTTCATCATTATTGGAGTATGTAAGGTTGAAAGTGTACCACAAGGATAAGAGGTAGAAGGCTGTAAGGAGATTCAGAGATGGAACAAGAAGAAAGAAAGAAAACTTAGAGTTTGGAAGATTTAATAGAGACAAATAGCAATGAAATTGAGAAATTTCATTTAATATATATTAGCAAAGCAATCAATCTGCAACACATTTGATACATCTAACATATATACACAAGATAAAGGCATATGCATACACTTGGGACAATAACCCAATACAAACTCAAACTATGGCTCAAAACACATACTAATATATGAAAAATGTCTAATGAACATAATCCGTAACTTTTAGGGATCATCTCATAATATCATACATATATCAATCTATTAGTAGTAGATGAAAGCTAGAATCCACTAACGACACAGCTTACCACTCATAATGCAATACTATGTGTTAATACCCTATATTGGCCTTTAGAAGAAATTTTGCTATGTATTTAAGATTTTCTTGTAGCAGTAAAACATGGTACAAATACTATCCCCAATCCAAGAAAAATAAAAGCTTTATTCTCTATACTATGGCTCTTATTGATAGATAGTATCATTCAATCACTAGACTATCAAACATACCCTATTGAAGCTTCAAAACTCCAATAACACCATATTAGAAAATTTGGGAATTTTCCAAGTCCCAATTTCAAATAAGTGATCAATATTTGACCACATGGCTAAATCTTGATCCATATTTGAAAGTGGGAATTGGGAAGATAGCTTATATAGCATTTAGGGTAGACTCCATCTTTAATTAAGACAAAAATATTTTACCATGTGGTCAAATAATAAAGGTATTACGGGTTCCCAAAGTGCATGCAAATTCACAAATTTCCTAATATAGTGTTCAATTACAACATGCATACTTGTCCTTGATTGTTATTTGTAGCCCAGAAAAATCCACATGCTCGGGGAAGTTACTATATGTATATCCTCTACATCAAGTGCATTCAAGGCCTATTTATAAATATCCTTATCTCTGATTTTTTCTTGAATAAAACATAACCCTTTTCTATTCAATCTATAAATAACCCCTTTATATTACACCCTTATGTATGTAAAAAATGTATTAAAAAATTATTTTAAAAATAGCTTATTTTGAACCCATGTGATGCACACATATTCATGAATAACTTATGCGAGTCCACATGAAGAGCAAAAACTCATAAAAACTCCTCTTTGATGATGGAGGAAGGTTCCCTTGATGTTTGAGACCAAGGATCAAGTGAGAGATTGCCTCAAAGACCCTGTAAGAAATGAAGACATTGAAGGACATCTTGTTTCTCTATTATTCACTATTGTACATAGTGAATTTGAGCAAAGAAATCGCTTGAATCTCCTCTCCCAAGGTCACTCTTTGCTGGACCAAAGCATATGCTAGTTGTAGGTAAAGAGATTCTTCAAAACATAGCCTTTTTGAGTCCTGGAAGAGAAATAATCTTTATGAACAACCATAGGTATGCTATAGTCTATTTTTTCCTATTTCTCCCTAGCCTCTCAGGCTCCATAAATTATAGATAAACTTCCAAGATGACACCTTGTATGCCTTTTCCACCAAACATGAGTTGTGTGTGGCTCCTCTTTCTTGCCTCTCTCCTTGCCAACTACCAAATCATTTTGTCCCCTTCAACTCCCCGTTTTTCACCATATTCAATCAAGAATACCCTCACATGCCAATGCATCAACTTCAATCCCCCCTTAACCTTAGCTAAGTCACACAAAAGTTAACTCCCTAAAACATGTCACATGAAGACTTAACTTAGATAAGTGTCTTAATCAAATCATAATTGACTTTCCCATACTATTCTTTCCCCAAGGCTTGGATAGTCATGCAAGAATATGAAACTATAGAAGTAAATGAGTTTATAAAGCTTGTCATCCACTAATCTGAAAACATACCACATTCAAATATTATTAAGATACAACTTGTAATATTCTTATAAACCATAGATTTAAAATTCGTATGAAATCATATTGCAAGGGTGTGGGTCCATTGATCAAATGGCAATCTCTTCAAGGAGCAAGATCAATCAAGACAATGGCATAATGATCATCAACTCTAGGCAACACTTGCTAGGATATGGCTATGCAAGGAGATTGCAACTCTTGAAGGATTTTGTGAGTAGCCTCATTGCAACTAAGAAACAGAGGATGAGAAGGAGCAAAGTAGGCTAAAGGGATAAGTGGAAAAGGCCATAATATTGGGCATTTAAGGGATCAAGACAAATTCAAAGCAAGTCATAAAATAGGTTGATATTTTGAGCCTTAACCTTCAAGGGTTGCTATCCTCATTAATGGAACCATGAGGCATAAACTTCTACAACAGAGAGGTAGTGAGCTAGTTTAGTGGAAGCTAATTAAAAGAGCCCTTTGAGTCAAGACCATAGGTACTTCTTTTTCCTACCATAGGGTGGCTTTTTAGGCTTCAGTTTTTGTCCCATTGGTGGGCTGAACTTTCCTTTCTCTTTCTCATGTTATTCATCTTGGCATGTTCTCACTACATTATAGGACCACATGAAATGTATCCTCCTATCACCCTTCTAATATATATCTATATGTAGATAGATATCTCCTATTTCAAAAATGGAAGGAAGTTATAAATGTCTCCTCTAACCCATACTTCATGCTAATATATTACACCTTAACAAATTTGAAGTGCATTTTATCTTTTGTTATACTCTAGGGAGATAAGGTTGCTGGATTAGAAGGGTAGACTGATCTTTCTTGGTGCTAGTATTAATATTCAGAATCTAAAGTATATGGTGGTGCAAATAATGTGTGGTACAAATTAATTTAATTTTTATATCATTAGGTTTCCAAAATTAAAAGAGACTAGTACAAATAAAAAGCTTGCAATCTAAGTATGTTTGTAAAAAGAAAAACATGTTTGATATAATCTAAAGTTTTAGAGGTTAAAATTACATGAGCAAAAAAAGGGGAGAGGAATATTGGTGAGACCTATAAATAGAATAGACCCAAAGATTGTACATCAACGAACTCTTTTACATACCCACATCACTAGAGAGGTGACCCTAAATTAGAAGAAACTTGATATTTCTTTAAATTTGTATTTATGTTGGTGTCATAAAGGTTATGCCTTGGGACCATGAAAATTCAAGGGTGCATTAATTTGAAAGTAGATGCTGTGGGATATTATGTGTACAAGACTTAGGGTTAATAAAGTGCATAATACCTCTTTCTAGATCGATATTTGGTGGTTTGGGGTTGTAGAGCCATGGTTTTGGACATAAAGACTTTGCTCTTAGTGGCATAGACATCATAAAGCGCCATGATCCTTAGCATATATTTCCGTTACGTGCTTGCTAGGTGTTAGAGCCCCTTAGTAGATAAATTCACCTTAGTTTTGGGTGCCCTTGCTAAGGATTTCTTTTGGGTTTGGGTTTGTTAGAACACTCAAAACCTAGTCATATATGGTTCTTGTATGGAGTTGGTAGTGAAAGTTTTGAGAACTAGATGCAAGTTTTTGAAAATGAGATGAACCAACTGGAGGTAAATAATAACGAGGAAAAAGCTATGTATGCAAGTTAAGAAGTAACAGCTGAGGCATGGTATTGATATTCAGAGTTGCTTGATGAAATCTAATATAGTTGGAGTATAGTGAAGTTAGTACTAGAGTTAGCCTATTTTGGGTTAGGAGTCCCCAAAGAAGAGATGCCCATGGAAGTTCACCAAGACATGCTAGAGAGACATAAGTTTATAGAAATCTCATTGACCCATGGAGGTGGCTTTCAAGATGATTTATATTTAGATGAGATGAAAGAGGCTTTCCTAAAATAAATAGATTCCATTGAAGGAAAAAATCACCCTAAGACTGGGGTATTAGAGTTGTTTAAGGAAGAGATTGATGAAATATGTCAATGCCATTAGTGGAATTGAAGAGGTGCATTTCCATGTCCATTTAGGAGTTTTGAGATGGTGAAGTAAAGAGGTGTGAAGAAATGCTAGTGGAGGAAAATAAACTAGGTGTCCATGTGGTTGAAGGTGAGTTAATAGACTTAAATCAAAGGGATGTCCCATGAAGGGTGTTTGCTTTGCAAGGGGTGTAGTTTCCTAAGGAGATCTGACCATTGTTAAATATGGAAAGATCATAAGAGTGGCTCTAACCTTTCAAACCCCATTGGCAATTACATGGATACACAACTCAAAGTAACTAATGATAGCAAGGATTTGTTGAGAGGAAGCCTTATGATAAGATTGCGTTGATGAAATATATGGCCATTCATCATCACTGATTGATTTAGAGGAGTCAACTTCCAAGTTAGAATCCTATTTTGGCATTTTTCCTAGGTCAAATGACCAAAAGATTCACTTTGCTACACTTCACCTTGAGGGCTTTGCTCATACATGTTGGAGGTACATAAAGAAGGAAAATAAAAAATTTGATAGTTCAGAGAATTCAAAGCTAAGATGGCTTAAACATTTGGCTCTCTCATTGAGAAACAAAAGTTGGGTAGAATACGGTATCAATTGGACCAAAGAAACCTATCGATTATAGAGTACCTGAACTAGTATTTGAATCTTAGCATGTATGTAAAGAGTGTAAGCACTAATGCAAAGTTGCATAAATATATCTATGGTCTAGAGCCTAATTGTTCAGCTAATGTTATGGCCAAGAGACCCACCACACTATTTTGGGCTATTGAGCTAACATAGAGATATGCTAATAAGTATAGAAAGGATATTCCCATGTAGGCTTCTTTTGTATAGAAAAGGGCTATGGGTAAATAGGGAAACTTTGGTAGCATCTGTGGAGGATCCAATATTTCATTAGTAGTCCCAAATTCCATACATATTCTACTTTCAATTCTTCAAGACAGCAAAGTGTTTCAAATTCAGCAATCAACCATAAAGTTGAGTCTAAGCAAAGTGATAATAAACCTCAAAATAATTGAGTCAACAATATTAAGTTTATATCTATGGATCTTCTTAGAGAGCCCAAAGAGAAGGGTCTATATTTCAAATATGGTAAAAAATATATAATCGAGTGTGATATCTTGACTTTGATTTAAAATCTTCTCAACTTCTCCCAAAATGGACTTAAAGAACTCTAAAATCATTAAATAGGGAAAATCTTGAGCAAAAAAATCCCGAGGATTGTAACTCGATATTTTTTTCAAATTGACAAGGACTGTGGCCATCCGTCATGGATGTTACTATGTGAACGATATTTATGAGTCATATTAGTCATTAGTGTTCGTGTCTATAGTATGGATAGTCCAAAAATACTAGATTTTTGGACAAAACTAGCGTATTTTTGATATTTTGAATATTATTTATTGTAAATATCCTAAAAAACTATAAAAACTTCTATTATAGGGTGTCATATAAAAAAAGCAAGTGGCATTTTTAGTCAGTTTTGGAGATTTAATGCAAAAAGAAGGATCGACAAACACTACAACAAAAAGGCCTCATAGGCGCACATTTAGACACGATTTTTGAATATAGAGAAATTCTTACGGGCGCGTCTATCCACCCGTCTATTTGCGCGTTGTCGTCGCATTAAGAGTTGAAGGTCTACCACCAGGGCTTTTAGTGCAAAAGAAGGGTTTGGGATTCAAGATTCCGAAAGGATAAATGGATTGGGTTTTGATAAGATTTGGGAATTTGATGGACCAAAAACCGGGCCGGCACTGGCTCATGCACTAGCCGGGCCTCGTCACTACGCACAAGACAACCCCTCCGCCTCGCGGCCAGGAGCGTCTATCAAAATCTCTGCCTTCCTAAACATTGCGTTTGTAATACGTTGTTTGTAGTCCACTCTTCTCTCACCCACTACTCCTCAGAGGGAGTCCCTTACACATTGCCTAATGGCACGAAGCACAGACATAGGGGGTCCTCCAACGGTTGAGTGCCGCCACCCCTCTGCGACTCTCCTACACCTTGGGGATTGGCCCCTCGATGCGTCGCTCAACATATAAACATTTCGCACAAAATCCACTCAAGGTACCATTTAATCGTATACAGGAATGTACCATTGTCCTTACTTCTCTTTTCCCTAGCCCCCACGACTAGCCTATGGCTTAGGGTGCCCTGTCTCTCACTCAACGTGGGTCAATGTCCTAATGAAAACAATTGCTGTGCATCCAGGATTTTTGATACCTTTAAATATTTCCATGATTTATGCATATTGTGGATGCCAAGTGCTCAAACAATTATGAAATCGATATTGTGCACATGCGGAAAACATCATTTCAATGATTTTCAACTACCGTTCTTATGCGGCGTTGCACGAACCTAGCACCGAGGGAACCCTCGTGCTACTAGGCCCTTATTTTATAATTATTCACCGACCTATATGGCATGCAAAAAAAAACAGAAATCTTTTCATCATTTTACTCCACATTTAGACACACTTTAACCACTCTACCCTCCCATCGATCAAATGTTGCATTGTTGTATAGATTTATAGGGTATTTTCCTATCATTTTATGTATAGAAAGAGTGAAAAACACACTAGAACAAGAAGGTGGGGTTGAACTGATGCAAATCCTCATGCTTCAGTCTCCACAAACATTCACAAACATTGCTCTTAATTTTCATTGATTTTCCGCACGCAAAATACATTTTTCTCCTATTTTTAGTGATTTTTCTCTATTTTCCTTGTATTTTCTCTTATTTTTTGCATTATTTTATTACTAAAAATTCAAAATAGGTTATGGGCTGTGGCCCTTAGTTCCTTCTTGCAGCAAAAATGAAAATTTAGTTGGTGTTCCTATTCATTTTTTCATTTTTATGCCCAAAAACATCATTTTCCCTTGATTTTCTATATTTTACGTGTTTTAGTATATTATTTTGAGCCACAAGATGCATATTTTTCTGATTTTTTGATTATGATCAGCAAGTACTCATGGAAAACAGCAACATAAACAACATTTTATCAATCAAAAGCCATGAAATCTCAAATTTCCTTTGAAAACATTGAATTACCGCTTATTTGCGTGTTTCGAGTTTCATGTCCATGGCTGCAAATCTGAAAATCAGCAGCACTTCATGTCCAGCACAATCACAAATCACCATTTCCAGCCCGTGGAGCAATCCGATCCATGCCGGACAAGCCTCCATCATTCTTTCTTCTTCCTTCTTCTTCCCACATGAATTCTCCCTTAGAAGAGAGAGAGGGAGGAGAGAGAAAGACTAGATTTCTATCTCAGCATTCACGCCATCAATTGAGGAGCAAAGGACGGCGATAAGATCCACAGATAGGAGGGAATGAAGCCCCATAAGCCATTAGGCAGGGTGTTTGTAACATCCATGATGCCCTCTCTCCATCCATGGCGAAAAAAACGGCGCCCTCTGTTGATCACGTTTTTTCATCCCTCTTCATTCTCTCTCCACGTTTTTTGCTTCATAAGGTGCATAAAATTTTTTGGGGGGGTCCAAACTCAAAAGGCATGCTCAAATTTGGCCTCCCAAGTGTCCACATTTTCATATCTTGACCATTTTGTGGCCATTTCTCCGTCCGGACTCCAAATTGAGCTCTGAAAAATCCTCGGCGTCCGGCTTGGAATCCCGCATCGGCCAGTAACTCGTGTCAACCCGCACGACAGTCTAAAAAATTATGAAAAATCAACAAGTGTCGCTCGGGCGCCTTTAAAGCACTTAGACGCTTAAAATCGTCCTAGATCGAGCCGCCGCCCTCGACGTTGAATATTTTTCCCTTGATATTCATAATTTTTAGCTATTTTTAAGCACTTCCCGTCACCTAAATTCTGCTCTCATTGGCGACCACGGGATAGGGCGACTCAGCCTGTCGAATCCACGAATATATCTGCACAACATAAACAACCAAAGAAACATCAAATTGATACAAAACAAATATATAATAAAACTCAGCACAATGCTCCCCCTACCCCTGGACAGAACCAAGGCATGACATCCACAAGGAGTAGGCCTAGCATAACCTAATAGAAGATCTGAAGTGAGTCGCTAACCGGCTGCTCCAACACAGCCAAACTAAAAAAACCTATCAAAGAGGTTGCCCTAAGTGGTAGTCTGAACTATTACCAACTAAAGACAACACAACTAGGAGCTCCTACAAGGCGAGGACTCCTATAGCCTGATCAAAGAGTATTTTCTTTCAGTAGATGTCTTCTTTCAGGTTTGTATTGGATGAACATACTTGGGCATGTAAAAAGGAGGGAGCTGAGCGTAGTGACCCAAGGAGAACAGGGCATCGGCCTCAGAACCTGTCTCGGCACCCAAGAACCTACCAAGCCCTCGCAAGGCGACACTTAATCCTTTTCTAATGCTCACTTTTATTTTCGCTCCAACCTTCCTTGTTTTGTCATTGTTTTTTTCCAGCAAGAAGCCACCCCTAGGAAGACAAGGTATCGGCCCCGGGTCTGACTCATCCCCAAGAACCTACCAAGCCTTCGCAAGGCAATGATCAACTGCTTATATATTTTCATTTCTTTTATTTTCTTGGGATAGGGGTTAGAATCCCTTTTTACACACCTTCGTATTTATATTCATCTTTTAGGATGTACAGAGTTTCTTGGCATCATCATTATTAGCTTCTGGCAAGCTTCTCTAACTGTCTCACTACTAACAAGAACTCCTAGAATGGCTGCCTAGCAGGCTAGCAAAACAGGGCCACTAGGACTTCCTTCTAAAACAGGTCTTTCGATGCCTGACAATGTCTTTACAGGAGGCAATGACTACTCCGACCTCCCTCAAACATACTTAGCCTAAACCTGGGACTTCATGCCTTGGTTGCCGGTCCCCAACAAAAATGTATCTCCTCGACAAGTACAAATACACATATAACAGGAAAGAAAGGTACTTGTAAAGGAGAGGTATCACCTGGATTGGCCACAAGAAGCTTCCATCGCAGCAAAGGCTCCTCCAGGCTCCACCAAATTCCAGGAACACGAAACCTGTCTAGCACAACACATAAAACAAAAACCCGATTAAACGCATCCGCACTAGACAGGGAAATGGCCCTCTTGGCCTAATGAAATCAAACACTTCACTACAAAACTGAATCGGCCCTCTTGGCCTAATGAAATCAAACAATACTACGCATAACATCCTCCTGGAAATAACTATGATAGACATCAAAGCATACCATTCCCAGGGGAACAGGGCTCGTAGCCCTAAACTAGGTGCATTAAATTATGACCCATCCCTCCTGCGTATATCGCAAGAGGTGTTCGCATCACATGTCGTCTAATCAGTCTGTGGGTCCAAGATAATAAAGACAGATGAGTCTCGCTTGCCCTCTACATCACCCAGATCAACCATTGTCTGCCAAAGAGGGCATGTTCAGAAAGCATACCCCACAAACGACCAGGTCCTGTCTCACCATCAATAGATATATCGAGACAAGGGCCACAATGCAAAATTAGCCAAAGAATCGACAAACTGATTCCAACGCCGTGGAATCAACTGAAAAGACACTCTATCAAATTCGTCTAGCAGGGCTATGGCAGTATGATGGTACATGCAAAGGATGGGGTTTCGTACCATGTACGTCCCATTGAGTTGATTTAAAACCAACTGAGAGTCCCCTTTCACCAATAACTGGCGGATACCACCCTTCTTTGCAATATTCAAACCCATTATCAAGGCTTTGTATTCTGCCATATTATTGGTAAAATTCACCCCGAGATAAGCAGCTAACTTCATGGCAATGCGTCATCGAGGGTCTCGGATGACAACTCCTACACTTCCTTTTTTGCATGCACCCTTGGACGCCCCATCAAAGTACAAGGTGTACGTCCATAAAGGGTTTACATATCCCGCCATCCGGAACTCTACTCGTAATTATGGTAATCGAAATTCAGCATATTCAACAGGTGGACTGTAGGCTCCATCCCTCCATCCTCATTGAATTCAACAGGGATGCTCATCAAAATTTGTAGGCAGTGATGACAGAAGACCTTGATCTCCCAAATAAATGTCCCGCCTTCTTGCTCAATCACCTTGTATCCTTTGCTCCACCAAATGAGCTTTCCCTGATGATACCTTTGTTCTAAATATGGGTGTTCTAAATAAGGGATCAGACGACCCATCAACCTCTATCACGATTTCCTTGCAGATGTTTGATCGATCTCGCCTAGACTTGCAAGGTAGTCATAGCATTAGTGCAATCAGAAATAATAAGGTCTAATCTTATTAAGATTAACCTTATTTTTAAATTCTATCCCCTCAAGGTCAACTAACTAGACCGTCGATTTATTCTTTCCTATTCTAACGATCCTATAGGGCCCATCCCATTTGAGCTCTAGCTTGCCTGGAAATAATTCACGTCGTGCATCATAATACAGAACAAGCTGTCCTTTCTTGAAGGTGTATTTCTTGGCTTTGAGGTCATGTAGCTGCTTCATTCGGCGCTTCGCCACTTCTTGGTGCAATAAGCTCTGTAGCTTAAGCTCATCTAAATGTGCCAGTGTCGTCAAGCGCTCAAAAAGTGCGTCTTCATCACTCAAAGAATGATTGATGGCGAACCGAATAGTCAGCAGCTCAATCTCTAAAGGCAAGACACACTCCTCCCCATATACTAACTTGAACGGGGTATGGCCAGTGGCTCGTTTGAAAGTCGTATTATAGGCCCACAATGCCACATATAACTTTTTATCCCAATCCCGTTTCTTTTCCGACACAATTTTGGACAGAATGCCCACAAGCTGCTTGTTGGTGCTTTCAACTTGCCCATTGGCTTGCGGATTATATGGGGTTGTCTTGTTATGCTTGATTTGCTACATCTCTGTCAAACCTTTAATCACCTTATTCAGGAAATGGGTTCCGTGGTCCGACACTAATTCTTTTGGCGGACCAAACCGACATATTATTTGCTCTAAAAGGAAACTAGCAGTTTCTTTAGCATCATCTTTCCTTGTTGCACGTGCTTCTGACCACTTTGTGAAGTAGTCAGTTGCTACAATGATGTACCTCTTTTGTGTAGTCGATGACGGAGTAATAGGACCCACAAAGTCTATTCCCCACTTCTCAAATGGAAGTATCGCCATAATAGGGGTGAGTGATCATTTCCTATTCTCTCGACTATCATGTCGTTGATAAATATCGCATCTCTTAACATACGCAAACGCATCCTGGAAGATGGCAGGCCACCAGTAACCTGCTCTTAAAGCCTTTTGTGTTGTAAGCCATCCAGTAAAATGGCCGCCGCAAGCAGAATCATGGCACTCTTCCAAAATGAATGGCACCTCGTCACGCATCACACACCGGCGATAGATATCATCAACCCCTTGCCGATATAATGTACCTGCTTAATTTTCCTTCTCTCAGCTTTAGATAATTCGAATCCCGCCTCTCCTGTCGATAAATAATGCGTTATTGCAGCATACCAGGAGGGTATAGATGCCGTATCTATTTTAAATAACAACTCCATGTCACTACCTTCAGCCACAGATTCTTTCGGCTCCCCAAAGTCCACAAGACATTCCACGATGCCTTGCAACCTTGGTGGCTTACTCCTGATTTCATAATCAAATTCTTGCAAAGTGATCAACCACTTTTCTAGACGATTAGACGGCTGTAGCTTATTCATCAATAATCGAAGTCCCTCCGCCTTCGTATAAAGCACGACTTTCTCATAGAGAATATAATGCCTGAATTTCTTGGTCCCAAAGACCATCGCTAGACACAACTTCTCCATGTAGCGATAATTGATTTCGGATACCCCCAGCTTCCGGCTAGCAAAAGCAATCGGGTGGTACCACTTCTCTTCCCAAATTTGGGCTAAACAGCAACTGATACTATATATGATGGCTGCTGAAAATATATAAAACACGTCACCTCTTTTAGGTGCTTTTAAAACGGGCGCTGTTGCTAGCTCTTGTTTCACATCCTCGAATGCTACCTTACAAGGGTCACCCCATACAAACGAATAGCTAAAGGACAATAAATTTGTAAGCGGCAACGTTCTTTCTGCTAAGGCGTTGATGAATCTATGGTAGTAACCAACTGAAGACAGAAAGCTATGAACTTCTTTCGGAGTGCGTGGTGGACCCATGGCAACTATAACTTTAACCTTCTCGGGGTCTGTTGCAATTCCTACCGAACTAACCACATGACCCAGCAATAGCCCATAAGGTACTCCAAAAACACACTTCCGTGGGTTTATGGCGATGCAAAATTGTCTACAGCGCTCGAAGCATTTTCTTAAAATGATCAATTGCCTTCCTCTCACGGTGGCGGCCCCTAAGTCATCAATAAACACCTTCAACTCTTCAGGGGATATGTCATCGAATGTCTTATCTGTTGTTCGTTGCCACGAAACAGGCGCATTGCATAAACCAAAGGCCATCACATGGTACGCAAAAGTACCAAATACAGTGATAAAAGTTGTTTTCAACTTGTCCTCTTCTGCAATTGCCATTTGGTTGTATCCTGCAAAGCAATCCATAAACGAATATATCTCCCTACCCGCTAATTGATCCAAAATCTGGTCAATAAATGGCAACGGGTAGTAGTCCTTAACTGTCTGCTTATTCAGCTCCCTAAAGTCTACACATAATCAGATTTGATTATTCTTCTTCTTTCTTATCACAACCGGCGAACACCATTCCGTGTGTTGCACAGGAAAAATCAAACCCGCTTTTCGAAGCTTCTGTAACTCTTCAAACAGCGCGTCCCTCAGTTCGAAAGGCATATGCCTTACTTTATGCCGTACAGGACGACTGCCCTCTTTCAATGGAATTGTATGAACAGCAAGACTAGGAGGAATGCCTCTCAACACATCATAACTCCAGGCAAAGATATCACGGAATTCCTAGATCAAGGCCACATAGTCCTCCCTTTCTGCTGTGCTGAGCATAGAACCTAATTTGATTGGCCGCGAATCATCAGGCGTACCAAGGTCTAGCTCGATAACATCTGCATCTCTTATACGATCTTGGCCCTCTATCGGCTCGTTCAAAGTGATCTGATAGATGTCTTCCATGGTGGATCCCTCTTTGGACTCATCACTCGACGATGTCTCACTGGCAGATAAATCTTCTACTGTCTCCAATTCTGTAGAAGATAGAGGAGCTCTCTCACTCTGCGGTGACTCATGATAAGCATCAACCACCACACGCTGGGCACCTCTACCGAATATTAGTCGACCGGTGGGTATATCTACTTGGCAGTCCGCTTGCAAGATCCAAGGTCGTCCGAGTAATACTTGGTAACTTGGACGGCCTGCAAAATGAATCACCCTAAAGTCCAACAGGCATTCTACATTTGCAACAGTGACATGGACCTTAGTAATGCAGCCTTCCGGCTGTCTCAAACTATCATCAGCCATTCTGAGAATTGTGGAGGTATCTTTCTGGATCGCAAGACCCAACCTTTCCATCAGTTCAAAACTCATAATGTTAACAGATGATCCCGTGTCGACAATGGCATAATCTACTAATATCCCATCGACATAGGCTGCAACCCTTGGGCAATGCTTCTCAGCATTGCTCGAACCAGTCATCACCAACTCGCGCAATACCCAAAGGTTCTACGATATACCCGGTACGTAGGATCTTTCTAAATTCCTTGCGTACTCCTGGGGAAAGCTTAATAAGCTGTAAAAGATTCACATCCGGCTTGACTTCGCAAAGAGAGCTCGCCAAATCGAATTCATGATAGTTTGATAGAGCTCGCTTTTCACGCCAAACCATCTGCTCTTTAGGTCGCTGAACCGGATTTATTGCCTCTTTTTTAACTTTCACCTTCTTCTTTGGTGGTTCCTTATCGGCTTTACTTTCTACGGGTTTCAAAGGTCCCCCTTCCATGGCAGGATCCAAAACTTGCGTTCCTTTGTCACCTTGTTTAGGGTTTCCGTCGACAGGCTTATCCTTGTCGGCTTCTCTACCCTTTTGACCTCTTGTAAGAACAGCACGCAGATTAGAGGTTTCAGCATCATTAATGCGTACAGCCTCAATCAAACTAATCCCACTACCACTAGGTAGCTCCTCCACTATAGTCTTTGGTCATTGAAGTATTTATTTAGGCCCATCTTCTCGCTGGGAATCATTTCCTTGGGCACGATGATTAATAGGCCCTGGCTGCCGACTATCATGCTGAAGGGAACTGATCTTACTCCAGCAAGTAGCTGCTAAATGACCGGATTTTCCACAAATGTCGCACTTAACATTTGGGCAATTTCTTGGATAGTGTTGCCCACCATTTGCAACTAAACCTCGAAGGTGCACCCTCCTCTGGGTATCTACTTCCTATCAAATTTTGTTGTTTTTTAAGGAAGTTGACATCAACGGCTATTTGTCGATACGGCTCCGTAATCATGTCGGTATAATGCTTCATCATGTACTTAACCTCGCCAAGAACATTGGAAGCACTCGACTCATAGCCTTGGTCATTACCATGTCGTTCCATTGGCCTAACAATTCGATTAGGCACTGGTTGTTGAGCCACAGGCATGATGTTAGAATTGACCGCCTGGCCTCCACCATTTGGAGCCATTTGACTGCCCGTAGGCATCGACATGCTAGGAGGAGCTGGTAATAAAGGGACATTCTGCATCATGTTCCCTCTCCCATTAGGGTTAGCCATTGCTATCCCTTGGCCACTACTGCCATTGGCCATTGCCATATTGTTTCCCAATACTAAACCCATATTCGAATTCCCTCGAGAAGCATAGGTTGCTTGTAGTCGGGATTCCACCTCTTGTGCTCTTGTAATGGCAGTATCTATATCCCCCAAGGGGACACTACTCAACTGTAATTGGATATTAAAGTCCAAACCATGTAGGAAATATTGCAATTGGGCAGCTGCAGGGATAGGAATAGAGGTGTCCAACTTACGGAAAACCTCTTTTATTTTCTTCGCATAAGCACGAATATCCTCGTGTGGTTCTTGGCGGGTCACGTTGAGTACACGCAACCAATATTGCCCACCCCTTTCAGGGGCAAACTCCCTTCGAAAAGCTCCATAAAATGAATCAATATTCAATATGGTTTCGGCTTCTAAATCATGATACCATATAGCAGCTCTTCCTTTGAGAGTCATATTGAAGAACATCATTAAATGTCCTTCTTCTTGAATGTGACAGTTAAACATCAACTTTTGAAACTCCCTAATGTGGAGTTCCGCATCTTCCTCAACTAGCCCATTAAAAATGGGTAGCGGGTAACCTAGAGCCGGAAAATCCGTCGTTCCTGCTCGAATTGCAATAGCCTGCGCCATGACGAGGATTGGATTTGCACTAGGAATAGGGGACGGTGGGGTTACACCTCCCGTACTTGATGTAGACTGGCTTATGGCAGAAAGGGGAGCACTAGAGCTTCCACCTTCTCCTAACTTACTGCTTGTGGCCCCAAGACCACTAGATCCACTCCCTCGTAAGGGTTCAGCACCGCTACGCTTAGGGGAATATCTCCTAAAAATTTCAGCACGTCGCCTAGCTCTTTCGTCTCTTTCTTGCATTTGGATTTCTGCTAGACGATGCTTATCAATAAATAACGGATCAATCTCAGTATCCTTTGGCATAAACTGCTAGTTGGTCCCTAGACAACCAGGATTCGAGGACTGCCACTTTTAAGCGACTCCCGGCAGACGCACCACTGATGGACCAAAAACCGGGCCATCACTGGCTCATGCACTAGTCGGGCCTCGTCACTATGCACAAGACAACCCCTCGGCCTCGCGGCTAGGAGCGTCTATCAAAATCTCTGCCTTCCTAAACATTGCGTTTGTAATACGTTGTTTGTAGTCCACTCTTCTCTCACCCACTACTCCTCAGAGGGAGTCCCTTACACATTGCCTAATGGCACGAAGCACAGACATAGGGGGTCCTCCAACGGCTGACTGCAGCAAAAATGAAAATTTAGTTGGTGTTCCTATTCATTTTTTCATTTTTATGCCCAAAAACATCATTTTCCCTTGATTTTTCATATTTTACCTGTTTTAGTGTATTATTTTAAGCCACAAGATGCATATTTTTCTGATTTTTTTATTATGATCAGTAAGTACTCATGGAAAACAGTAACATAAACAATTTTTAGCCCACATGAACAACATTTTATCAATCAAAAGCCATGAAATCTCAAATTTCCTTTGAAAATTTTGATTTACCGCTTATTTGCGTATTTCAGGTTTCATGTCCATGGCTGCAAATCTGAAAATCAACAGCACTTTATGTCCAACGCAATCACAAATCACCATTTCCAGCCCGTGGAGCAATCCGATCCATGCCGGACAAGCCTCCATCATTCTTTCTTCTTCCTTCTTCTTCCCACATGAATTCCCCCTTAGAAAAGAGAGAGGGAGAAGAGAGAAAGACTAGATTTCTATCTCAGCATTCAGGCCATCAATTGAGGAGCGAAGGACGGCGATAAGATCCACAGACAGGAGGGAATAAAGCCCCATAATCCATTAGGCAGGGTGTTTGTAACATCCATGATGCCCTCTCTCCATCCATGGCGAAAAAAACGGCGCCCTCTGTTGATCACATTTTTTCATCCCTCTTCACTCTCTCTCCATGTTTTTTGCTTCATAAGGTGCATAAATTTTTTGGGGGGGGGGTCCAAACTCAAAAGGCATGCTCAAATTTGGCCTCCCAAGTGTCCACCTTTTCATATCTTGACCATTTTGTGGCAATTTCCCCGTCCGAACTCCGAATTGAGCTCTAAAAAATCATGGGCGTCCGGCTTGGAATCCCGCATTGGCCAGTTACTCGTGTCAACCCACACGACAGTCTGAAAAATTATGAAAAATCAATAAGTGTCGCTCGGGCGTCTTTAAAGCACTTAGACGCTTAAAATTGTCCTAGATCGAGCCGTTGCCCTCGACGTTGAATATTTTTCCCTTGGTATTCATAATTTTTAGCTATTTTTAAGCACTTACCGTCACCTAAATTCCGCTCTCAGAATTAGAAATAATTTAGGTACGGAAGAGGAATTCAAGCCTTCTCACTTTGTACTTAGCATACTTGAACAGAAGGAATAAGACTAACTTGACTACATCAAATGCTTCAGGATGTATACATCATTTCATAAAGGATATTTTCAGATTTTCAATTCATTTATGAATGTCAAATGCAAGCTCTAATGGCATTTATTTCATGTACAAAGATGGATTTCAATCCTTTGGGTCAAGTATATTGATGTTAGAATCAAATACATCCAAGATTTGGGTGAAAGATGCATGAAATGGATTGAAAAGGAATAATTTTAGCTTCAGCCCTGTTTTAAAACAGAAAATTCCAGTCCATAAAGAAATTGAAAATGAGTGCATAATCTCAAGAAGAAGCACTCTTGATCATCTATGAACAATGTCCTGAAGAAAAGAGGTCATTTTCCTCTATTACAATCATAAAAAACCCATGTTTGCTCATAAAAATAGATCAAAATAGTGGATTGCCCTGTTTATGACTGGTTATTCCAGCCCATAACAGTCCATAAGTCTTGAATATCCTCACCCCTTTCTTGCCCCAAAGTCACTCAAGTACTTGGGCACAAGTCGGGCTTCATTGGACCAAGAATAAGGTAGAGAAGATTAGAGAAGTCGTGCATAAGAGCAGGCTGAATCTCTTCTCTCAGATTTCCCCTCTTTTATAGATAGTTTCAGCATGCATTTTCATCAGACCAAAGAGGCAGAGAAGTGGAGCTCTCACCAAGTTAACATCTTCAGTTGTTGGCATGTTATCTTCAGTTTGCATGCTCCATTCTATGCATCTCAGCTCCAGCTTTCTCCTAGTTTCCCTTAGGCAGAGCATCCCGCATTTTGTGCCAAAAAACGTGGGCTGCTCTCTGCTCCAACCCTGGTCACTTTTTGACCAACGTAGGTCACCTGCTGGTCACCTTAGTCAGTTACGTTTGGTCCCGTGTGGACCTAGTGGACTTTTGACAGTTTTTGGCAATATTTTTGGGTTTTTGTCCATATTTTTGTACCTGAATTAATATGATTTATCCAGCAGACTGTCAATTACTTCCAGATGTCCAAGTTTTAGGTAAACACTAACCCAGTCATTCTCTTGAATAGCTCTTGGATGGAGTCGATGGTGCTTATCAAACCTCTTCTTATTCTTTAATCTTGCTGTTTTTAGCCTTTCAATGGCTATTTTAACATCCTCTGGCCTTCTTTCAATGTCACTACACTATGGGTTGTTCTATCAGCCCATAATGCGAATGGTAGCATTTTAGGCTATTCCCTCAACTTTCCTTTGCATGATTTTGCTAAAGCTTTAAGAATTGGTTGATGACCTCTTTCACTCTTACCATTGCCTTCAGGGTTGTAGGCTGAAGTAAGAGATAGCTTAATCCCCAATTGAGCAAAGAAATGGCGAGCTTCATCGGCATCCAATTCACCTCTATCAGCAGTTACTTTAGCAACACATCCATACCTTCAAAATACTTCTTCAAGTAAAAATCTGCAAACAGCATGAGTGGACTTTGTTGTCAAGGCTTTTCCTTCCACTTGATTTGTGAGATCTTCTTTAGCAAGTACTAGATATCTCATGTTCCAAATTGGTAGGCTGAAGCCCATCTCTATGTTTTACCATGGAATACATTTGACAAGCATGACAAGAATCAACAAAATGCTCAATGTCTTTATACATATTTCGCCACCAAAAATTTTCTTTGATTTTAGCAAAAGTACCCCATATGCCTCTATGACTAGCCAATAGGCTTTCATGGAATTCTTGCATGACCTGTCTCTGTGTCTTTTTGTCACCTAGGACACGAACAGGCGCTCTTCCTTTCTTTTTTGCATGCCTCCAAAGGTATCCAACTTTAAGAAAAAAACCATAGGCTTTTCTCTTAATTCTCTTGAACTCTTCATGAGTCCATTCCTCCTTCTTTGTCATAGTGCTAAAAAATTGACCAATTTTTAGCCAATCACTTGCATAATATTCTTCTTTAAAGTGTGAACAAACCATAACAAAACATGGAATATACTGTTTACTAGCGTCCATTGTCCTTATTTAGTTGATTCATCCATCCTTGCTGATGTAAAAGTTGTATTATCAGTTGAACCTGTTGTTCTTGCTGTAATTTTTGTTGTACCTGCATTAACAGCTTTATTTATGAGCTCTGATTCTTCTTCATCCTTCATTTCTTCTTCATCCATATATCTAGCACATGAAAGCATGTCAGCAACTCGATTATCTTTACCTGCAATATGTTTCAAATCAGGATTTAAGGATTTAATATAGGCTATCCATCTTAGCATGGCTATGTCAGGAGTGGAATAGTTGGCTATCATGCCCAAGAGTGGTAGGCAATCTGTCTCAACTATAACATGTGCGCCCATGAAGTACTCCCTGTCACATTTTAATGCAGTTACTACTCCCCAAAGCTCTCTTTTAATTTGAGCATACCTTCTTTGTCGTTCATTAAGAACCTTTGCTCCAAAGCGGATCACATATCTATTGCCTTCAAGGTCGTCTTGACCAACTGCCCATCCTATTCCAATAGGACTTGTGTCCACTGTGAGAAAAATGGGTTGTCCATTCGAGTAGTTAGCCTTCTTTAAAGTGGGAGCTGAGGTTAGCATTTTCTTAAGTTTCCGAATAGCTTGAGTGTGTTCTTTTGACCATAGAAACCTTTGGCCCTTTCTTAGAAGCTGATAAAGACTTTCAGCAATATGAGCAAAATGTGGTATCCAAATAAGGTAGAAGACACATGCACCAAGAAATCTTGTCACTTCTGAAACATTTGTACATTCTTCTTGCATCTTGCTGATTGCATTTATTTTAGATGGAGAAGGATTTCGGCCATATGGACCACACATATGACCGACCACAAGAACTTCTTCAACTCCAAAAACAGATTTAGCTCCTGAAAGAGTAAGATGGACTTCTTCTAATTTAGACAGGATTTGAGCACAATCATTAATATGATCAAAAACAAACTTTCGATATCCAAGTTCATTGAGTTCTTCATTTTTCTCATGAACTTCACATCCTTTAATTGGAACATCATCAAGAAAAGGAAGAGTCAATTGAGGAATATAATCCCTCAATACTTTATGCAGGGCATTCATCATGTGAGCTACTAAATTCGTAGCCCCTCGAGGTAGAGTACACATGCGGACTAGGCCAAGAGGCGTCTTCATTGTAGTAATGTCAGGACTTTCTAAAGCAAGCTGAAATTGGTCGTAGCCTGAATATAAGTCTCCCATGGAATAGATTGCCCTGCGTGCAAAGGCTTCAACAAACTCATCCACAATTGGCCCTGATCCAACATTTCTTATAGTGACTTTATTAACGGGTTGCAAATCTTTAATTAATCGTAAAGATCCATTCTTCTTAGGTACGGTAAACCATCAGTTGGAATATGGAGCTGAAGATGGCTCCAATATTCGCATTTTTATCTTTTCATTTAAAAGTTCCAATAACTTAGGCAAATGAGCCCTTGGAACCGGAATTGGTTTAAGATTCCAAGGCACATGTGGGACTGTAAAAATTACCATTGGAGCCACAATGCTTGGATCCACACAGCCGATTTCATGCGACTGAAATGAAAAGGCTTTACCATGGTTCTTTAACATTTGCATGAAAATTTGTCTTTCAGTTCAGCAAGAGGAAAGAGTCTTCACCAGCTTTTGTAGACTTTCAGCTGTAAATTGATGGCCAATATCTTTAGGATCATAAAGGCTTGGTTCTTTGGATACCCTTTCTGCCAATCCTTCGCTTTCAGATGGTGGAGGAGAGGCTACTGGCTTAACCTTGTTATCAATTGTTTTATATTTTGTTTCCACTCTTGCTTCATCCTTGTTTGACTGTCCAAAGGCTTCATAATCTGCAAATTCTTGAATTATGTCATACATATCCAATGTATATACCTGTATGGACTGATTTTCAGCTTGATTTTTTGCATGAACGGCTGTATAAATTTCAGCCATTGTATCATTATAATTCAGCCCATAAAATAGACCTGAAATTTCTTCATCTTTAGGTAAAACATCAATTTGCTTCAGTTCTTGCTCCATATGACTCAAGTACTTTCTTTCAGCCCTGTTCATGGCTGAAGATTGTTTATAACAGCCTACTCCATTGGCTGAAAAAACCTGCAAATCAGCTTTAGACCTTGCCTCCTTCATATGTGGAGGTAATTTTTTATGACATGATGCACTGCCATAGCCTCCATTTATAGCAGCGCTACCCGAAAACCCTTAAATTCTCGGGCATTAGGAGGAACAGGATGATCTCTCAATCGATCCCTATTCCAATGGTGATTAACACAGACAGTTAGGAATTGAACAGCCTTATCATTATCCTTGCTTCTTATCCGAGCGTATGATGAACCATCATCAAGAGCCTTTTTCTCTAAACGAGACTCGGAAATAAATGGTTGTCCAAGAATGATTGGATAACTGCAAGAATCTTGAACAAAGAAATGAAATTCATCTTTTACATTACCAATAGTAACTTGTACATAAGTACATGCTGCATAAAGATCGCCAGAAGAGTTATTGGCTATCTTCATGCGCCACCCTGGGTCCACGTCAATGGGCCATCCACCATTCTCATAGAGACTTCTTGACATAACATTAATTTCTGAACCATGGTCTATAAGGGCAATGCATGGAGTTTCTTTCTAACCGATTTTAACAACAGTTTCAGTAGTCGCCCTTGCCCAATGGGTACGGGAATAGTGACTTCTTGGAATAAAGTGAGTTTCACTTTCTTCCTGCATGTTGTGAAGAAAAGTCTCTTTCTTTTGCATGGGCTGCACTTGATATTGAGAAGTTTCCACCATTATGGCTTCAGCTTCTGCTTCATAAATGTCTTCTTCTTTGGCTTCTATGGCTACAATCAATTCTTTGATTGCCTCTAATCGAATCCCTTGAGTTTTCAGCTTTTCTTCATCCTGCAAATACACATGAAGTACTTGCAAAAAAGCATGTACAGATTCTTCAGTTTCCTCACCAACATATTGTCTTTTTCGTTTAATTACATCAATTATTACATCATGAAATCCTCGTTTTGAAATACTAAGAATTTCACCTAATGTAAATTCAATTCTACTACCAAGAATTCTTTCTTCTAGGATCCGTTTAAGATCCGTTGCAGTCTCTATGTCTGACTGCAACTTGTAATTGGGATGTTTGCTTTTTCTTTTTCCCTCTGTCTTCTTTGCTTGAGGGGCATCTCCCATGTCAAATTCTGGTGGTGATGGATTTTCAACAGCCTTTTGTTGGTCTGGTTTGCTTCTTGTTATGCGTTTAGTCGGTCCTGAAGAAGATGGACCGGCAACATCTTCTTCTCTTCTTCTCTTTTCTTCTATCATGGCTTCTTGATTATTAATTTCAGCTAGTCGGGCAAAAGCTGAAAATGAATCCATAGGCTCGGACCATCCGGTTCTTCCTCGAATACATTGGCTGGCAGTGGTTAAATTATCCTTAGTTGTCTTGCCTTGCTCCATGCGTTCCAAGGCTTGTGTCCACACTTTAGATTTTTCATTATTTTTACATGCTTTAACAATTTCATTAGTCGGCTCAATTTGCAACCCATAAGTTGCAGCATCAACAGCTGCATAGGCTATTCTTGTTGCCAAATCCTCCAATCTTTTCTTCATGCCGCCGTTTCCGAAGTTTGGCTCAAGAGGAAGCCCGATTTCAGTTGCATGAATTTTGCCATCCTTCCAAAAGACTAATTTTTGTGCTTCAGCTTCACAGAATGCTCCGCACTCCCTCTTGTCATGCTGAAGGCTATCATACCAAATGTAGCGTCTTTTAAAGCCTTCTCGTGCAGGTCTTTGGGGGGTTGACCGACCCCTTTCTTTTACTTTAACATCAAGCCTTTCTACTTTAGAATTAATTTCTGTTAAATTAGGATGGAGATCCCGCATGCTTTTAATTAACTCATCCATGACATCCTTCTTTGGAGAAGGAACAACAGAATTTCTTGGTTGCTCGGCCATAGAGACAGGAGGTCGAGAAGCTGGAACAGGCTCCTTCATAGAATCAGTTGTTACAGGGGTTGATCCCCATCTTAGGCGCAATCGCTCTCTTTGAGCAATCATATTAACTGCTTCAGTGACATCACTCCAAGCAGTCTTTAATCCCGAATCAGAGTCAGGGTCTTCAAGTCGGTCAGTCAATTTCTCCTGAAGAGAGGAATCTGCAGCTTTTAAAAACAACTCAATCTTTTGACTTTCCATATCTTGTTGGTCATCAGGATCTAGTTGGGCAAATTTGCTTTCAAACTTTTGATGAAGAGCAGTAGCAGTTAGACCCTTATTGGGCCTCTTGACCCATTTGGTGAAGATTTTCTTTGTCATAAGGCCAGAATCTTCAAGGGAAAATTCTTCTCGAAGAGCCTTTTTGAACACAGTCCATCCAACGTCTTTTTGGAAAAGACCATGAATTCGGTCCTGGAGGCCATGCACAGCCAAGCAAGCAAAGTAACGGCTCTAGGCATGTTGAGGAACTCCAAAGAAAACCATCTTGTCAGTGTAGAGACGGATAAAAGATGACACATTTTGCCCATTAAATTGCTTGAGCTCATGCCCAATTACTTCTAAGGCCTTAATAGCAGCAACATCAATCCGTTCTTCTTCTTGTCTCCGTTGTTGTTGCAATTGCAACTGCTGCTGAAATTGCAGCTATTGTTGTTGGCTCTCTTGCATTAGACGAACCAATTGTTGTAAAGCATCTCCTCTCGAGCTTGATGATTCTCCCATTGGACTTCTTCTTCTGCAGCGGACATTCACGTCGGGTTCACCACTGTCATCGTGTTAAGAGTTGAAGGTCTACCATCGGGGCTTTTAGTGCAGAAGAAGGGTTTGGGATTCAAGATTCTGAAAGGATAAATGGATTGGGTTTTGATAAGATTTGGAAATTAGAAATAATTTAGGTACGGAAGAGGAATTCAAGCCTTCTCACTTTGTACTTAGCATACTTGAACAGAAGGAATAAGACTAACTTGATTACATCAAATGCTTCAGGATGCATACATCATTTCATAAAACACCATATTGGGGAATATGGGAAATTCCATAAGTTTGGGACACGTGGTCAAATCTTTGGATTTGTCATAACTTGAATACTATAACTCCAAATCGAGTGCTCTATAGCTCAATAAATTCCATTATTCAAGCACTTTCCAATGATAGGTCACATCATATGGTTTTGAGATACTTATGGGCATGTTATCTGGGTGCCACCTTTTTAGTATTCAAAAAATGAGAATTGGGAGATTCCCAAACTCACTAATATTGTGTTATAAAGGATATTTTTAGATTTCCAATTCATTTATGAATGTCAAATGCAAGCTCTAATGGCATTTATTTCATGTACAAAGATGGATTTCAATCCTTTGGGTCAAGTATATTGATGCTAGAATCAAATACATCCAAGATTTGGGTCAAAGATGCATGAAATGGATTGAAAAGGAATAAGAGTTGAAGGTCTACCACCGGGGCTTTTAGTGCAGAAGAAGGGTTTGGGATTCAAGATTCTAAAAGGATAAATGGATTGGGTTTTGATAAGATTTGGGAATTAGAAATAATTTAGGTACGGAAGAGGAATTCAAGCCTTCTCACTTTGTACTTAGTATACTTGAACAAAAGGAATAAGACTAACTTGATTACATCAAATGCTTCAGGATGCATACATCATTTCATAAAGGATATTTTCAGATTTCCAATTCATTTATGAATGTCAAATGCAAGCTCTAATGGCATTTATTTCATATACAAAGATGGATTTCAATCCTTTGGGTCAAGTATATTGATGCTAGAATCAAATACATCCAAGATTTGGGTCAAAGATGCATGAAATGGATTGAAAATGAATAATTTTAGCTTCAGCCCTGTTTTAAAACAGAAAATTCTAGCCCATAAACAAATTCAAAATGAGTGCATAAACTCAAGAAGAAGCACTCTTGATCATCTATGAACAATGTCCTAAAGAAACGAGGTCATTTTTCTCTATTACAATCATAAAAAACCCATGTTTGCTCATAAAAATAGATCAAAATAGTGGGCTGCCCTATTTATGACTGGTTATTCCAGCCCATAATAGTCCATAAGCCTTCAATATCCTCACCCTTTGCTTGTCCCAAAGTCACTCAAGTACTTGGGCACAAGTCGGGCTTCATTGGACCAAGAATAAGGTAGAGAAGATGAGAGAAGTCGTGCATAAGAGCAGGCTGGATCTCTTCTCTCAGATTTCCCCTCTTTTATAGACAGTTTCAGCATGCATTTTCGTCAGACCAAAGAGGCAGAGAAGTGGAGCTCTCACCAAGTTAACATCATTAGTTGTTGGCCTGTTAATCTTCAGTTTGCATGCTTCATTCCATGCATCTCAGCTCCAGCTTTCTCCTAGTTTCCCTTAGGCAGAGCAGCCCGCATTTTGTGCCGAAAAACGCGGGCTGCTCTCTGTTCCAACCCTGGTCACATTTTGACCAGCCTAGGTCACCTGCTGGTCACCTTAGTCAGTTACTTTTGGTCCGGTGTGGACCTAGTGGACTTTTGACAGTTTTTGGCAACATTTTTGGGTTTTTGTCCATATTTTTGTACCTAAATTAATATGATTTATCCAGCAGACTGTCAATTACTTCCAGATGTCCAAGTTTTAGGTTCCCATAGACTTATTTTTCATAAATGTACATGATATATCTGCAAATTATATGCTAAATACAAAAGAACTTGTATAACTAAGGTAGATATTAGATAACAATGCCTGAAAATATCTCATATAATTCCCAGTGAAACTCTTCTGAGTTCATAAGAATCCCATGATTTATATCATGGACAGTAAACTCTTTGACAACGTCTACCATTTCGCGTCTATAATCGCATGTATCAACGAATTTACACGCACAAATAGACGTGCAATAGACGCACATATACACGCGCATATAGACACGCTGGTAGACGTGCTTTTACAAGCACCGATAGACCGGAATGGAAAACGTAAAATGTCATTTTTTTAAAAAGATACTTAATTTCTTTTTTAAATTTGAATTATGAAGTGCGTGTATAAGCGCGTGTAGTCTGCATTATAGACGGGCGTATAAACGTGAATTATCTGCAATTTAGACGCACTGATAGATGCACAAAACAGAACTGGAAAAAAAAAACCAGAGAGCATGTGGTTGCAAAGCAATCACATGCTCTCCGGTTTTTTTTTCCCCCCTCCCATACATCAGATTGTGTATTTGGGAAAAAGACAATGTATCTTACGGGCACGAGAATTGAAAATAAAAGTCCATGTATTCATTATATATCAAAAGCATTTACAAGGGAAGTTTAAGTGCTTGCGACCTAAAGTGTGGCCCGATCCGTAATGCGACGATCACATTGTTTCCATTTGGATCTGTCACGCCTCTACGTGCTAGTGACTCTTCACTTTCTCAGTTGCTTTCTTCTTGGCTTTCTTCCACTCTATGCGGTGGCACATAGGTGGTTGGCTATAGGCTCCACGCCCCTCCTCCAACCTCCGCAGTGAGTCCCTGGCCCGTGTCATGAGGTGGGATCTTTTGTTGTGAAGCATATTCCTCACTTTTGTACGTCCCCAATCATCCGAGAATCGCTGACCCTCAGGATTTGGGTACCTCCTATGGACTGCCCTCAACACCTCCTACCACAAGTCGCTTTTCTGATTTTTGAAGGCAATGAAACAATATTTATACGTCGCATGCACGACGCTCCTCATGTACGCCATTACATCCCTTCCCTCATCATCATGAAAGATGCCACCAACATCTGTAACTCTATAGTACTGGCATACAACCTCCTCTACGTGATCTACTGGTGAGGGTGATCGCTCGCCACCTCCTAGTCAACCCCCACACAAGCCTCATTCTCCCCCTCGACTCTCCCTCCTTCCTCTCTATCGACTACCCTCTGCCTCACTGGACACACGAGCTTCTGCAGATGCACGTGCTTCTGCAAATGCTTGTGCTTCAGCCGATGCACGTGGAGCATGTGGAGTACCTGCATATGGAGTACCTGTATGTGGAGTACCTGCATGTGGAATCTAGGAAGTAGTGCCAGGCAAAGACGCCAGAGGCATCCCAGACATGACACTGAACACCTCGTCCGCTGTGGGAGAGCGGCCAAGGTGTCTGGTCATCTCTCCCATGAAGTCTTCCCTACTAGGAAAACCTCCAAAAAATGCATTGACCCCCCTGCCGAAGGAGGCCAATGTATCATTCATGCGATCCACATCTGGGTCATTGCTAGATGAACCAGGATACGACATCTGGAAAAAAAAACAAAGGAAAAAGACAAATTTATTTGCATACAAATTCATATATTACCTTATCTTAAAAATAAAAAATTATGATAAATCCCAAATGCGCGTCTATATCCGCGTTTAACTAAGCGTCTATATTCGCATCTATACTCGTGTCTATCTGAACAATAGACGCACATATACACACGAAAATAGACGTACACGTCAAAATTCAAACCATACTTAAATCATTTCTTTTCAAACTGCACCTTTCCTTTCCTGCGTTTTTTGCAGTTCTAAAGCTTGAGTTTAGCCAACATGCAGTCTCTTCATGCCTCACCTAGTCTCTTCATGCCTCACCTCCTCATGACTCACCTCTTCTTTCATTTCAAACACACAAGAAGGGAAAAAGGAAAGCCAAGGAGAGGAAGAAAGAGAGAACAAGAAAGAGGAGAACAAGAAGAAGCAGCAAGCAAGCAAGCAAGCATCAAGGGAGGGTAACTTACCAAGGAGAGGAAGAAGGAGAAGGAAGAAGCGCCACCACCCGCCACACCAAACACTCAAGGTGAGTCTCTCTCTCTCTTTCTCTCTCTCTCTCTCTCTCTCTCTCTCTCTCTCTCTCTCTCTGTTTCTCTCTTCCTCTCTCTGCTCTGTCTGTGTATTTAGGATTTGTGATTCCATTATGTATTGCATTTTGTAAATCATCAATGGCAGTCTCATCGGCCTTAAATCGGCCGATCGAATCAATGGCAGTCGTCGGCCTTAAATCGGCCGATCGAGCGCGTCTGATAGCGCATCTACATCTCAGTGTAGATGCAAACATAGACGCAAAAAATATTTCCTCTTAGAGCATCTGAGGGCGCATCTTAGAGCGCGTGTCTGACAGCGCGTCTGTGCTGCATGTTAGATTCGCAGATAGACGTGCTGGACAGAAGGTTAACTCTGGAGTGGGTCTGAGGGCGCGTTTAACCTGCAATGTAGACGCGGGGATACACGCGCCAAGTCTCCCAGTTCTGATAGTAAACAATATATTTTTGCAATGATGAATGTGACCAATCCCATGTTTGTGTTTATGAGTTTTCTTGTTTAAGAGAAGCATTAGCACTTAAGTGTTATACTCAATGTCTAAAGAAAGCTCTTTGAAAATGTCTTATCATAAGTTTTAATGTATTTATGATGATTTTTGTGTATTTAAAATTAAGATCTTATGTAAACATATGAATGACAAATATTTTGATGTTGTCATGAATTAGGTTTAATCATGTCGACGTCGTCATCACCTAGTGCGGTGCAAGCTGGTGAGTCAATGAGTACATCCTCAAGTGAGGATGAAACATTGCGTCTTCATAATCGAGATGCATGGCTACGACTAAAAATTAAATGCATGTGTGATCGTTGTCAAGGGTGTATTTTTCGAGCACGTTGAATTGCAATGTCACACCTCAGCTTGTATGGAGAATGGGACCGAGAAAAATCACCGGTATTCATTGTTTTTTTTTACCACTAAGATTGCATGTCTATGTTACGGGAATTATATATCAACGTACATGAAACTCCCTTTTGTGGTGAGCAGGATGCAGCGTCACATCCTCAGATGCTCCCTCCCGCGCGTCGAGAGGCTGCAAAACTTCGACCCGAGGATCCAAAGTCTTCAAGAAGAGTAGAGACTGACGACCATGATAGTAGCCCTCATGAAATGCCCCATCAAGTCGTAGAGGATGAGATTTTGGACAACATGGTACACCATCTATTTTCGCAACCGGTTCAGGGAGAAGATCACTCTACGAAGCCAGATGATCCACTATATGTAGCATCATCTACTCCGTTGTATGAAGGTTGTATGTACTCTGTTATTCGTGCGTCCCTCGAGATACTTAATTTGCAAACAATTTATGGATGGATTAATGTCAGTTTGGATGCATTATTGAAGTAGGTATCAATTCAGTTTGGCTTATGAATCATAATATTAATTGTTCTATTTTGAAATCAGACAAAAATATATGTTGGTGGTTTTTTAACTCACTTTTAAAAATATATGTAGGTTATTATCACAAATGATTCCAAAAGGAAACAAATTGCCAACTAAGAGAGAGCAAGCAAGACATTACTTGACATCTCTAGGAGGCCTCAATTATGTCAAGCTCCATGCATGTGTCAATGATTGTGTCTTATTTTGTGGGATTCATGAGTTCACACGAGAGTGTCCTGTTTGTGGCGAATCAAGATACGAAGTGGAGATGAAGTCAATGGATGTGCCTCGTAAGGTTTTGCGATATTTTCCGATTGTTCCACGTAGAAAACTTATGTTCAAGTGTAAGTGTATTGGAAAGCTCATGTCATGGCATGCTAGTCATCATTCAAGTGATGGAAAATGGAGGATCCCTGCAGATACACCCGCATGGCAACATATAGATAATTTGTGGCCCGTTTTCAAAGAAGAGCCAAGAAATTTAAGATTTGGTTTAGGTATGGTTGGAATCAATCCATTTGGCATCAAAAGCACATCATACAATGTATGGCCAGTGGTATTGGTGAACTATAATATTCCTCCATCCATGGAAATTAAAAAGGGACATGTGATGTTGTCCCTTCTGATTCCTAGAAAGCACAAGGTAAAAAACATGGACATTTACTTAGAGCTTTTGATTGAAGAGTTAGAAATGTTATGGGAAGGTATTGAGGTGCAAGATACAAGTGCATCTGCATCCTCTAGAGATTTCACATTGAAGGCCATGTTGTTGTGGACCATGCACGACTTTCCATGATATGGAGAGTGTTCAGGTACATGTATATAACTCTATATTTGAAATTCAAGACTTGAATCAATTGCATTTTATTAATTCACTTGCTTTTTCAAGTTTAACCACGTCAGGATATCATGCATGTCCTATTTGCGGTCCCTCTCTAGTTTCCCCCAGGCCGACACGTTTAAAGAAGGTTATCTACGACAATCATCATCGATTTCTTCCTATTGACCATCCCAAATATGTTCTCCCTACTAATGGAATGACTCCACAATCTCTAACCATTCGAGATTGGAAGGAGAGATGGATTAATGCCGACAGCCACCCTCCACTCGGCATGAGTCGGTAAGAAGTGTGTTTCTCTCGATTGACTTTAAAGTATTTAGCATGATGAATTGTTTACATAATATATTGTTTGTTTGTTAGGTTCTCTATATTTTTTCGTCTTCCGTACTGGACTGAACTCAAGATCAATCACCTGTTGGACCCCATGCACATATTCAAAAATGTTGTATCTACATTATGGGATCACTTGATAGGGGCTCGTGATTCAGTTAATGTAAGGGAGGATTTACATAACATTGGTCGCCTGAGACGAGCCTGGCCACGCATTGGACCTAGAGGAAAGATTGAGCTACCCCATGCACCTTGGATGTTGTCAAAGAACGAGGAAAAAATAGTGAAGGAACAAATATATAGCTTTCGAACACCCACAGGATGTATGAGATGTCTCAAGGGAGCCTTCATAAAGAAAAAGAAAAGAGGTGTGGAGCAACTATCTGGTTTGAAGTCCCACGATTAGCACAAAATGATTCAAGTAAGGATATCTCTAACCATGAATATAGTAATTAGTGGAGTAACTAGGTGTAAACTTTGGGGTATGATGACTTTTTCCTCAACTAATCATTTGATCTATGAAAATTGTTTACATTCAGTTCGTACTTCCTACTAGCATATCCCATTGTGTATCCAAAGATGTACGTGATATCATTTACAAGATGGGAGAGCTTGTGAGGTGTGTATACATTGTATTTTTTCATTATATATCTTTGAATTTCTACACAAAAATAAACAATTCTCAAATACATCTTGACAGATATGTGAGCTCGAAGGAAATTGATCCAAACACATTGCAAGATGCTCGAGTATTATCTGTTGAGGTGGTTTGTTTGGTGGAGGAAATTTTTCCTCGATCCATTTTGACTACTCAATTACATTTACTCGTACATTTGATTGATGAGATCGCACTTTGTGGGGCAGTTCATGTAAGGTGGATGTTTTTTCTTGAGCGCTTCATGAAAACCTTGAAAGATTTTGTGAGGCAAAAAGCACGGCCTGAGGGAAGCATGGCTAAGGTTGGTTAGTGCAATCATTCCTTGTTTATATCTCTGAATATCTTGCTGAAGTGGATCCCTCTCAACCACGACTATGGAAATATGATGAAGACTTGAGGATGACCTCTATAGTACCTCAAGGAAAAGGAATGAGTAAAGTGCTAACAAAAGAAGAACTTCGTAAGTTAAATAGTTTTTGTGTGCTCAATAGTGATGTAATGAGCAAATGGGTGACACTATATAATGAAGCAAGGGCAAGAAGAAAAAGCAAAAGACAAGAATTTCGCACTAGATATGGACGTAATGTCTCATTTCCAGATCATCTAAATGCGCTTCCACGTCATATTGATATAGATTGGTTACATGAGGAAATGGAGAGAATGGAAAAAGAGGAGGAAATTAATATATCTCAAGAAGAGTGGGAATACGCACGAGGTTGCTTATCAAAGGTGAGATATACTATCAATTAATTTGTTTCTATAAGTTTTATTTTATATAAATAATTGACATGTTTGATCTTTTATCTTTTACTACTAGTGCACATTATTCACTGCACTTTGGTGTGAGGATAAACATCTTCGAACTCAACGTTTAGATGAAAAGAGAAATACCAAAGATTGTGGTGTCTTTGCTCACTTCGAGGATGCCAATGGTACCATGGAAGGTTATTGTGGCTTGATCCAAGATATTCTGAAGCTTGACTTCAGACGATTCTTTATATATGTACTGGATGTGAAGTGGTTTAAAGAAGTAGTAACAAATGGTGAGCATTGCACAATCAGACGTCATCTAAGTGGTTTTGTAATCATTGACTCTACAAAATTTCACCAAAACAAGAATGACACATTAGTACTACCTCAACAATGCGAGCAGGTATATATGCAAAGGCTAATTTTTTTATATGTATACATGTGATACATATACACAATATAATAAGTACTTAAGTTTTTTGCTTTTGTTTTTCAAATACAGGTTGTGTATCATCCAATGGTAAACAATAACCGATGGTGGTATGCCATCCCTATATCTAATCATTCAAAACCAATATATGGTAATATTACCAACATGGAGATAGCAGATGACAATCCAACAATTAATGATGATATGCATGATGACACCATAATGGATGGTATGTGTGATATTGTACAAGATAAACCTCGCGAGGATGTTCAAGAAAATGCAAAAGAAGACAATAATGTGATTGTCGATGATATTGATGAAGTTATTGAGCAATATAGCAACACATCTGATAGTGGGATAGACTTATTTGTTTCGTTACATCTTGGTAACATAGACCTAGAAGTAGATAGTTTAGCAAGGGCTGATCTCATTGAAGATGAGATGGATCATTCACTGTAACATACTTAATTTGCTTATTGATTCAATGTATATTCCTAATTCTATGCTTTTTATCATGCACACACATGCATACTCAAGAATCAATAGTCAATTTTAAAGCTAAATTGAATTTTTCATAATAAAAAGGAAGTATCTTTTATCATCTTCAAGTAGGTAGAGAAATTACGAGATATATATTGCAATGCTTGCTACTAATTGTAAGGTTTCTGTCACTTGCCGCTAATTACTTATATCAGGCTTGTCAACTGGAGGAACTGCCATTCATTAGAGAGCAATAAAAAAGTAATTATTAACTCTATTTTTTTAATTCAATGATTCAATGTGTATTCTTAATTCTATGGTTTTTATCATGCGCACATGTGCATGCTCAAGAATCAATTTCATGTGGTTAAATAATTATTAGCTTTGGTTTTTTAATTATGTGAATTGCTAATTTTAGGTGCTTAAATAATTGTACGTCTACTGGCGCGTCTATATTAGCGTCTATTTGCACGGATATGTAGACGCAAAATTCGTGTCTATTTACACGCAAATTTACACGCACTTATAGACGCACTGATAGACGCGCCCGACTTTGCGCGTCTAACATGCACGTCTATCCTCGTTTCTGTTGTAGTGAAAATCACGCACATCATGATCGCAGTTTACAGGCAGCAAACAACAATCCAAACGGGGAGAAGAAGAAGGAGTGATCTAGACCATTTTAAATAGGCATCCTCGGGATTTACCCTCATTTTGGAGCCAATGAAACCATTAGATTTGCGATTTGAGCATTTGATTGCATCTTAGAAGCTTCAGATTGTTGATTTTGGCAATATATGCTCCATAAAGAGCTCTTTTTCTTAGCCACAATCTCGCTTCTCTAATATAAATAAGAGGTATGGAGAGCACTTGAGGGAGGTTCGAGCAAGACCATTAGGTAGTTTCTTCTTAATTCTATCAAGAGATTTTTTGAAGCTTAGAGACCTTAGTAGGATGATAAGGTATATTAAGTAGGGGAGCTGCGACAACATATATATACATTTATCTTCCAAGTTTGTGTATTAAAAATTAAATTTAGTCTTTGTATGATAAAGAAAAAGATTATAGTAGGTAGCTAGTGCAATGAATATCAAGAAATCTATTATGCTCAAAGCTTAAAAGAAGTTATCTATATGATCAACACATTATATCTCACTAAAATCTTGACCCAAGAGACCTAACTTGTAGCAAGTCTTTGGACGATTAGGATTATACTAGTAGAGAAGGACACATTTCCAAGAAAACGTTGTCATGTAAGTAGTGCAAGGAGAAAACGTGGAGACACAACCCGCTGAGAAAGAATAAAGGAGGACTAGTGGCGGTAAGAGTTATCAGTGGCTTGGCATTAAGCTGAGATAACTCAAAGACTCGTTCCTATCTTTTGAAGAAGAAGAGACAAGCCAAATCAAAAGAGATATCCCCAACCCCACAACACATCCACCCAAAGATAGCATCATAACCCTTCAATGATGAGGTGAGAAGTACAACCCTTTGCTCTCATATGGAAATCAAATATTGAGTCTCATGACCCAAATAGCACCCAATATATATCCAAAAAGAAACAACACTTTCTACTAATCCAACAACCACATCTTTCAAAGAAATAAAGGCACCAACTTTCTTTAGTAGATCCTATTAGGACACCAAGATTTCATAGTAAAACCATCATATGACAAGAGCACAAACCCAACATGGGATATTGGAAATTTGCTACCTCATCAACGTAAAACCACCATTTACATTCATGAAGACTTGCTACACATGCTAGATCCAACTTTCCAACAGATTACTTCATCCATCCCAATCTAGCAACATTTTTAGGACCACGAGTGGGTTGTGTAATAGGCTCGTATTACCATATGTAAAACCAAATAAGGATGGTCGTAGCAAACAGATAAAGGTTGCCTATGATGTAAATAGAACCATAGATGCTGAAGCGAGCTTCTCTTTGTAGTAGAATAAATAGAGCTTCACATTTATATGCTGATCAGAGCGATTGGCAAAGTGGTACATCATAATGGTCTCTTCATCATAATCTTTCACGCAATTCAGGCCGTGCTATATTCTCACATGAATATGCTGGCCAGCTCTCTTAGAAGTTGATGAACTGCAAGTATCCTCCTCCAGAACCAGGCCACCATCTTTATAAAACAATGATAAATCTCGTAAGTAGAGCTCGTTGCAATCGCTGCGGTATGACGACTCTGCATCCACTCCTTCCTTGATTCTTCTGCGTAGTCCGCTCCTACAATAAGTATGCTTTCCCTACTTGTTGGTGGTAATCATCCATTGCTCAGTCATCTACCTTTTGCTGATTATGGTCTTCCACGGGTTGAACGATGAGACGTTGTCTCTTTCCACAGAAGCTCCCACCTATAAGGTAGGTCCTTCCAGCTTTGTTGCATCTACATGACCTCGTCCTTAAACCATGGAGTACTGCTTGACTACTTCTGCTTCAGAGATGACCCCCACCAAGTGATGATGAAACCTGGCCTTCTTAGGATGATCTTCCCCTCTTTGGATAAGAACACGGCAGCCTTCTATAATGACGACCAACCCCCAAAGATTGCGGTCATTCTGCTTCTATACTGCAGTGCTAACCCCCTTCATGCACACGCTAGGCCCACTCTTTTCGTCAGTGGACTCCTACATCCTAATAATTACACTGCTCACCCTGCATTAAATAATAACCACCAATGACGGAAAGACTCCTACATCCTAATAATTACACTGCTCACCCTGCATTAAATAATAACCACCAATGACGGAAAGACTCCTACATCCTAATAATTACACTGCTTACCCTGCATTAAACAATAACCACCAATGCAGTCCCTACAATTAGTTGACGGTCGGTGTCCTCTCCAATGCACGATGGTTTTTGCTTCTCATAGCTTAGCCAAAGCCTTTTTCCACCTTCCTCTTTACCTATTTGGCAGGCACTTCTTCTATGCTTTCCTCCACCTCACTATCTTGAACCACAATGCTAGAGTATATTGCTATGAATACTTCTTGTGGGATAAGTAAGCTTTCCTTGCACTTCAGAACCTCTATCAATATGGAGCCTTGAAGTCATGCCAAGATATATAAGTATTAGAGACTTTTTGTTGCCTCTTATCCTTGAAAGAATGCTTCCCCCATTTGTTGTTTGACCTGTGATTGCACCTCTTTGAGCATGGGGTAATGTGATGCATGGTCCTAGATATTATAAAACCTTGTACTTGCCTTCTTATCATATCCTAAGTAATGTGTCATGTAGTACATGCTACCCTTATGTCCCATATGAGCTATGGAGAAGAAGAGTTATATAAAGTTCCTTACATATACTTATCCCATTTAATTTTATGGACTTATCCAAGGGAGTGTTTATAGTTATTGACCTGGATATCATCTAGTTGGAAAACACTCAACATATTAGCCCTCCCTGTAGCTTGCAAGCATTCATGCATAGCAGTTAACCTATATCATACACAAAAATAGTAGCGCTCTCATCTTGTTGATCTGCATTGAAAACCTTTGAAGTTCCTAGGTCATAAAGATGATATCTTCTCCGTCCCATGTAAGATGCATTAGAAGGTTTGAAGGATACATAGTAGTTCTATCCAATGGAAAAGCCCTTTAATTTTGTGATTGGCTATCCCAACTACACAACTCTACATAGGCTACCTCTCCTTGATCAAGTTGAAATATATATTGGTCTACAAGATTCCTAGCATCATTTTCATATCCTACAAGAACTTCAAAGCTTTCAAAGATCAAGACCAAAGAATTTACACTATACCCTTCCATCTCAAGATGTGGAAGAACTTTTAAGCATCCATGCTTTGATTTTAAGAAACCCTAAAAGCATATGTTCATTCCATCTTGCAGATATGGACCGGCAAGTGCCATGGCTTCTTTTAACCTCTTTTCCATATGTAACATCTATTTTTCTTGAAACCTCAACCTACTTTGGTCCATCATGCATTGTTAATTAATGCCTTGAATACCATACAACTTTGCATACAATTGCCCAAGCTAAGTCCTTTCCCACCTATTAGAAAACAACCATGAAGATAGCATACCTTGTCTTTCATGAAACATATTCTTTGGTGCCTTCTCCAACATGGGAGCATTATCATTGATATGATGACTTGCATGCTCCAAATAAGCCATATTGTGATCAAGTGCTTCATTGTCATACAAATTCACATGGATGCCTCTAAGCTCCGCTCCATGATTTCCATAACTTGTGAGAACTTGCACACATCAAAGAGATAGAACCAAAGAAGTATCAACGTAACTTCGCATCATAAGAAGTACACATAGATCCATAAGTGCCACTAGTTGCTTGGACTTCATCTCCTTGTCATGATAGGGTTTATCATACCCTGCTTACACGATCTTCTTATCAAACATTATATACCCTTCTTTGCTATCTTGAGTACTATATACCTTTGCTTGCAAGCATTGAATAAAATGACATTGTGAGACATTAGAAATAAAGTTTCTTTGCATACCTTGGTACGTTGCAGGATGAATAGATTTTGGTGTCTTGTTTATCATAAATAGAGAGTTAACAAGCTCAATAATAAGTGCATCAAGCTCCACAAAATAAGTATTTGCTTCCATAGCTCACATTCATGTAGTACTACAAGATATAGGCCATATATCGAGGTCTAAAGTGACAAAAATATTTATAAAAAAATTTACCCTCGTCATCGCTAAAATCATAAGTATATATGTCTTTATAAATACATCACTATTTTTGTCATTATTTGTGTCACTATATATCGCTATTTGTATCATAGTGATATAGATAGCGGCGTTTACCAATGCAAATAGCAAGGTGTGCACATATATTTGCAACACTCTATAGCAATGTTTGCATATTGAAAAATAGGTGGTAGGGCATGCTGCCTTGCCACCGTTCCAGCCCCATGTGCTAAACAATAGTCCATAATCGATTTATAAATTGAGTACACAATTATAATTGAAACACATACATCGTGAGATGCTAGAAATAAAGAGTTATTGATTTAATATTTATATAAATACAATATTAGTGATGATATTGCACTACAATAGAAATGAGGCATAGACACGCATGTTAGATGTGCAAAGTTAGGCCCATCTATCATTGCATCTATATGTGCATGTAAAAGAGCGTGTAAATAGACGCGAATTTTGCGTCTATATATCTGCGTAAATAGACGCCAATATAGACACGTCTCTAGACGTGCAATTATTTAACCACATGAAATTGGACTTAATATAATAAAAAAACCGGAGTTAATAATTATTTAACCACCTGAAATTGAATCTTGAGTATGCACATGTGCACATGATAAAAACCATAGAATTAAGAATACACATTGAATCATTGAATAAAAAAACAGACTTAATAATTATTTTTGCATTGCTCTCTAATGAATAGCAGTTCCTCCAGTTGACAAGCCTGATATAAGTAATTAGCAGCAAGCGACATAAACCTTATTATACAATTAGTAGCAAGCATTACAATATGCATCTCATAATTTCAAAACTTGAAGATGATAAAAAATACTTCCTTTTTATTATGGAAAATTCAACTTAGCTTTAAACTTGACTATTGATTCTTGAGTATGCACGTGTGCGCATGATAAAAACCATAGAATTAAGAATACACATTGAATCCTTAAGCAAATTAAGTATGTTACAGTGAATGATCCATCTCATCTTCAATGAGATCAGCCCTTGCTAAACTATCTACTTCTAGGTCAAAGTTACCAAGAGGTAACGAAACAAATAAGTCTATCCCACTATCAGATGTGTTGCTATATTGCTCAATAACTTTATCAATATCATCAATAATCACATTATTGTCTTCTTTTGTGTTTCCTTGAACATCCTCGTGAGGTTCATCTTGTACTATATCTCTCATATCATCCATTATGGTGTCATCATGTACATCATCATTAATTGTTGGATTGTCATTTGCTATCTCCATGTCGGTAATATTACCATATATTGGTTTTGAACGATTAGATATAGGGATGACATACCACCATCGGTTATTGTTTACCATTGGATGATACACAACCTGTATTTGAAAAACAAAGGCAAGAAACTTAAATACTTATTATATTGTCTATATGTATCACATGTATACATATAAAAAAATTAGCTTTTGCATATTTACCTGCTCGCATTTTTGAGGTAGTACTAATGTGTCATTCTTGTTTTGGTAAAATTTTTTAGAGTCAATGATTACAAAACCACTTGGATGATGTCTGATTGTGCAATGCTCACCATCTGTTACCACTTCTTTAAACTACTTCACATCCAGTACATATATAAAGAATCGTCTGAAGTCAAGCTTCAGAATATCTTGGATCAAGCCACAATAACCTTCCATGGTACCATTGGCATCCTGGAAGTGAGCAAGGACACCACAATCTTGGGTATTTCTCTTTTCATCTATGCATTGAGTTCGAAGATGTTTACCCTCACACCAAATAGCATTGAATAATGTGCACTAGTAGTAAAAGATTAAGATCAAACATATCAATTATTTATATAATATAAAACTTATAGAAATCAATTAATTGATAGTATGTCTCACCTTTGATAAGCAACCTTGTGCATATTCCCACTCTTCTTGAGATATATTAATTTCCTCCTCTTTTTCCATTCTCTCCATTTCCTCATGTAACCAATCTATATCAATATGACGTGGGAGCACATTTAGATGATCTGAAAATGAGACATTACGTCCATATCTGGTGCAAAATTCTTGCCTTTCGCTTTTTCTTCTTGCCCTTGCTTCATTATATAGTGTAACCCATTTGCTCATTACATCACTATTGAGCACACAAAAACTATTTAACTTACGAAGTTCTTCTTTTGTTAGCACTTTACTCATTCCTTTTCCTTAAGGTATTATAGAGGTCATCCTCAAGTCTTCATCATCTTTCCATAGTCGTGGTTGAGAGGGGTCCACTTCAGCAAGATATTCAGAGATATAAACAAGGGATGATTACACCAACCAACCCTCAGCCATGCTTTCCTCAGGCCATGCTTTTTGCCTCACAAAATCTTTCAAGATTTTCATGAAGCGCTCAAGAAAAAACATCCACCTTGCATGAACTGCCCCACAAAGTGCGATCTCATCAATCAAATGTACGAGTAAATGTAACTGAGTAGTCAAAAAGGATTGAGGAAAAATTTCCTCCACAAAAAAAACCACCTCAACAGATAATACTCCAGCATCTTGCAATGTGTTTGGATCAATTTCCTTCGAGCTCACGTATCTGTCAAGATGTATTTGACAATTGTTTATTTTTGTGTAGAAATTCAAAGGTAATGAAAAATACAATGTATACACACCTCATAAGCTCTCCCATCTTGTAAATGATATCATGTACATCTTTGGATACACAATGGGATATGCTAGTAGGAAGTACGAACTGAATGTAAACAATATTCATAGATCAAATGATTAGTTGAGGAAAAAGTCATCATACCCTAAAGGTTACACATAGTTACTCCACTAATTACTATATTCATGGTTAGAGATACCCTTACTTGAATCATTTTGTGCCAATCGTGAGACTTCAAACTAGATAGTTGCTCTACACCTCTTTTCTTTTTCTTTATGAAGGCTCCCTTGAGACATCTCATACATCCTATGGGTGTTCGAAAGCTACATATTTGTTCCTTCACTATTTTTTCCTCGTTCTTTGACAACATCCAAGGTGCATGGGGTAGCTCAATCTTTCCATTGGGTCCAATGCGTGGCCAGGCTTGTCTCATGCGACCAATTTTCTGTAAATTCTCCCGTACATTGAATGAATCATGAGCCCCTATCAAGTGATCCCATAATGTAGATACAACATTTTTGAATATGTGCATGGGATCCAACAGGTGATTGATCTTGAGTTCAGTCCAGTACAGAAGACGAAAAAATATAGAGAACCTAACAAACAAACAATATATTATGTAACAATTCATCATGCTAAATACTTTAAAGTCAATCGAGAGAAATGCACTTCTTACCAACTCATGCCGAGTGGAGAGTGGCTGTCGGCATTAATCCATCTCTCCTTTCAATCTCGAATGGTTAGAGACTGTGGAGTCATTCCATTAGTAGGGAGAACATATTTGGGATGGTCAATAGGAAGAAATCGATGATGATTTTCGTAGATAACCTTCTTTAAACATGCCGGCCTAGAGGAAACTAGAGAGGCACCGCAAACATGACATGCATGATATCCTAACGTTATTAAACCTGAAAAAAAAGTGAATTAATAAAATTCAATTGATTCAAGTCTTGAATTTCAAATATAGAGTTATATACATGTACCTGAACACTCTCCATATCCTGGAAAGTCATGCATGGTCCACAACAACATGGCCTTCAATGTGAAATCTCTAGAGAATGTAGATGTGCTTGTATCTTGCACCTCAATACCTTCCCATAACATTTCTAACTCTTCAATCAAAGGCTCTATGTAAACGTCCATGTTTTTTACCTTCTGCTTTCTAGGAATCAGAAGGGACAACGTTACATGTCCCTTTTTAATTGCCATCGATGGAGGAATATTATAGTTCACTAATACCACTGGCCATACACTGTATGATGTGCTTTTGATGCCAAATGGATTGATTCCATCCATACCTAGACCAAATCTCAAATTTCTTGGCTCTTCTTTGAAAATGGGCCACAAATTATCGATATGTTGCCATACCGGTGTGTCTACAGAGATCCTCCATTTTCCATCACTTGAACGATGACTAGCATGCCATGACATGAGCTTTCCAATAGTCTTACACTTGAACATAAGTTTTATACGTGAAATAATCAGAAAATGTCGCAAAACCTTACGAGGCACATCCATTGACTTCATCTCCACTTCGTATCTTGATTCGTCACAAACAGGACACTCTCGTGCAAACTCATGAATCCCACGAAATAAGACACAATCATTGACACATGCATGGATCTTGACATAATCGAGGCCTCCCAGAGATGTCAAGTAATGTCTTGCTTGCTCTCTCTTAGTTGGCAATTTGTTTCATTTTGGAAGCGTTTGTGATAATAACCTACATATATTTTTAAAAGTGAGTTAAAAAACCACAAATATATATCTATGTTTGATTTCAAAATAGAACAATTAATATTATGATTCATAAGCTAAACTGAATTGATACCTACTTCAATAACGCATCCAAACTGACATTACTCCATCCATAAATTGTTTGCAATTTAAGTATCTCGAGGGACGCACGAAGAATGGAGTACGTACAACCTTCATACAACGGAGTAGATGATGCTACATATAGTGGATCATCTGGCTTCATAGAGTGACCTTCTCCTTGAACCAGTTGCGAAAATAGATGGTGTACCATGTTGTCCAAAATCTCATCCTCTACGACTTGATGGGGCATTTCATGAGGGCTACTATCATGGTCGTCAGTCTCCACTCTTTTTGAAGACTCTGCCTTCTCGCGTCAACATTTTGTAGCCTCTCGACGCTCGGGAGGGAGCATCTGAGGATGTGGCACCGCATCGTGCTCAACCACAAAAGGGAGTTTCATGTACGTTGATATATATTGAGTAACATAGACTAGCAATCTTAGTGTTAAAAAAAAACAATGAATACCAGTGATTTTTCTCGGTCCCATTTTCCATACCAGCTGAGATGTGACATTGCAACTCGACGTGCTTGAAAAATACACCCTCGACAAGGATCACACATGCATTTAATTTTTCGTCGTAGCCATGCATATCGATTATGAAGACGTAATGTTTCATCCTCACTTGAGGATGTGCTCGTTGACTCATCAACATGCACCGCACTAGGTGATGACGACGACATGATTAAACCTAATTCATGACAATATCAAAATATTTGTCATTCATATGTTTACATACAAACTTCAAGCTGGAGTATTAATTATTCTAAGATCTCAATTTTAAATACACAAAACTCATCATAAATACATTAAAACTTATGATAATAATTCACTATCAAAACATATCTTAAAAATTAAAAATTATGATAAAACCTAAATGCGTGTCTATATCTACATTTATGTACGCGTCAAAATTAGCGTCTATTTGTGTGTCTAAGTTTGCGTCTATACGGGCGTTTACGTCAACTTAGACGTGCATATACACGCCAAAATAGACACACACATCAAAATTCAAAACATACTTAAATCATTTCTTTTCAAACTGCGCCTTTCCTTTCCTGTGTTTTTTGCGGTTCTAAAGCTCGAGTTTAGCCGACATGCAGTCTCTTCATGCCTCACCTAGTCTCTTCAAGACTCACCTTCTCATGACTCACCTCTTCTTTCATTTCAAACACACAAGAAGGGAAAAAGGAAAGCCAAGGAGAGAAAGAAAGAGAGAACAAGATAGAGGAGAATAAGAGGAAGAAGAAGCAAAGGGAAGAGACAACAAGCAGCAAGCAAGCATCAAGGGAAAGTAACTTACCAAGGAGAGGAAGAAGGAGAAGGAAGAAGCGCTACCACCCGCCACACCAAACACCCAAGGTGAGTGCTCTCTCTCTCTCTCTCTCTCTCTCTCTCTCTCTCTCTTTCTCTCTCTGTTTGTGTATTAGGATTTTTGACTGCATTATGTATTGCATTTTGTAAATCATGAATAGCGGTCGTCGGCGGACTGAAATCAACCAACTGAGCACGTCTGCCACCAGCACGTCTACATTTCAGTGCAGACGCATGGATAGACGCGAAGAAATGTTTTCTCTCATTGTATTTGAGCCCGCATCTTAGAGCCTGTGTATTCTGCGTCAGAGATGCGAGAATACACGTGTTCTGCACAGAGGCTTTAACTTCAGAGTCGTATCTCCAAGCACGTGTATTCTGCAGTCTACACGCGAGGATACATGCGCACGCCAGAAGCATTGACCTAGAAACCGTGTCTAACAATGCGTCTATACTGCATCTCAGATGCGGATATAGACGCGCTTTGGACAGAGGGTTGACTTTAGGGACGTGTCTGAGAGCGCGTCTATCCTGCATTTTAGATGCAGTTATACACGTGCCAGCACCAGCTCTGATAAAACACAATTTTCATTGCCTAAACAATATATTTTTGCAATGATGAATGTGACCAATCCCATGTTTGTGCCTAAACAATATATTTTTGCAATGATGAATGTGACCAATCCCATGTTTGTGCCTAAACAATATATTTTTGCAATGATGAATGTGACCAATCCCATGTTTGTGTTTATCAGTTTTCTTATTTATGAGAAGCATTAGCCCTTAAGTTTTATGCTCAATATCTAAAGAAAGCTAGATTATTAGCACTTTCAAGTGCCATGAGTATCCATGTATTTTTTCTATGGGATTTACACACCTTTGTTTCACTTAAATGGACCTTAGTAAGTGCTTGCAAAATACACTTGTAGAAAATGAAAATGTGTGAGCATCAAAAGCCTTCTTTTACATAATGATTCTAGGCTCACTGAATGATTTTTCATAATTAATGTTGGATTGGATCAAGGATTATGGCTCTTTGAAAATGTTTAGGTGTGGATGAAGGTAATATATGATTTTTTGTATGCAAACAAATTTGTCTTTTTCCTCTGTTTTTTTTGCAGATGTCACATCCTGGTTCATCTAGCAATGACCCAGATTTGAATTGCATGAATGATACATTGGCCTTGTTCGACAGAGGGTCAATGCACTTTTTGGAGATTTTCCTAGTAGGAAAGACTTTATGGGAGAGATGACCAGACACCTTGGCCGCTCTCCCACAGCACACGAGGTATTCAGTGTCATGTCTGGAACGCCTCTGACGTCTTTGCTTGGCACTACTTCCCAAACTCCAATTGCAGGTACTCCACGTGCAGCACATGTACATGCATGGACTGAAGCACAAGTGTCAGCCGACGCACGTGCATCTGTAGAAGCACGTGCATCCAACGAGGCAGAGGATAGTCGACAGAGAGGGAGAAGGGAGAGTCCAGCGTGAGGACGAGGCTTGTGTGGGGATTGTCTAGGAGGTGGTGAGCGATCACCCTCACCAGTAGATCACGTAGAGAAGCTTGTACGCCAGTACTATAGAGTTACAGATACTGGTGGCATCTTCCACTACAACAAAAAGGCCTCATAGACGCACATTTAGACGCAATTTTTAAATACAGAGAAAAACTTACGGGCGTCTATCCGCCCGTCTATTTGCGCGTCTATCATTTCGCGTCTATAATCACATGTATCAATGAATTTACACACACAAATAGACGCGCAATAGACACACATATACACGCACATATAGACACGCTGGTAAAGGCGCTTTTACAAGCACTGATAGACGCAAACGGAAAATAAAAAATATCATTTTTTTAAAAAAGATAATTTTTTTATAAAAAAAATTGAATTGTGAAGCGCGTGTATATGCGTGTGTAGTCTGCATTATAGACGCGCGAATAAATATGAATTATCTGCAATTTAGACGCGCTAATAGACGCGCAAAACAGAACTGGAAAAAAAAACCAGAGAGCATGCTCTCTGGTTTTTTTTCCCCCTCCCATACATCAGATTGTGTATTTGGGAAAAAGACAATGTATCTTACGGGCACGAGAATTGAAAGTAAAAGTCCGTGTATTCATTATATATTAAAGCATTTACAAGGGAAGTTTTGAGTGCCTGCTACCTAAAGCGCAGTGGCAAGCAGTAGGCTCAAAGAGATATCATACATATACAAGAAAAGAAGGCCTCATGAGGAGGTATGGTGCTCCTCTACGAATCTGAAGAGGAAACATCCTCGCTAGTATCACCATGGCTACTAGCGACGCTATCCCCCTCCTCGCTATGCTCCACATCTGGGTTCGCCTACACACACAAAAGATCAGGGTTGCTTACATAGACAAGGTGGAGAAAAAGTTATAATTAGTTATACTTTTAATAGGAAAGTAAAAAAAACATACCTCCTTTGGCTGTCGAATCCCCATGGCGCGGTTGTATTGGTCCTCAGTGATGAGACCCTCCTCATAAAAGTGAAGCCATGTCACTGCGTGGTTATAGCCTCAATGGTAACCTACCTCTCTAGGGGTAGGTGTCCTACCAAGATGGTAGTCTGTAAAACATTTAGAGATATACAAACAATTAGACGTCACAATATTTTAGACTAAAATATATAAAGAATTGAAAGAAATATAAATTTTAAAAAACTAGAAATCAAAATATACTTACAAACTCTGCCTCCCATGACTCTCTGTCGCCCGATCCGTAATGCGACGATCCCATGGTTTCCATTTGGATCCGTCGCACCCCTGCATGCTGGCGACGCTTCACTTTCTCAGATGCTTTCTTCTTGGCTTTCTTCCACTCTACACGGTGGCACATAGATGGTTGGCTGTAGGCTCCATGCCCCTCCTCTAGCCTCCGCAGTGAGTCCCTGGCCCGTGTCATGAGGTGGGATCTTTTGTTGTGAAGCATATCCCTCACTTTTGTATGTTTCCAATCATCTGAGAATCGCTGACCCTCAGGATTTGGGTACCTCCTATGGAATGCCCTCAACACCTCCTACCACAAGCCACTTTTCTGATTTTTGAAGGCAATGAAACAATCTTTATACGTCCATGCACGACGCTCCTCATGTACACCATTACATCCCTTCCCTCATCATCATGAAAGATGCCACCAGCATCTGCAACTCTATAGTATTACAACCTCCTCTACATGATCTACTGGTGAGGGTGATCGCTCGCCACCTCCTAGGCAACCCCCACACAACCCTCTTCCTCCCCCTTGACTCTCCCTCCTCCCCCTTGACTCTCCCTCCTCCCTCTCTGTTGACTGCCCTCTGCCTTGCTGGACGCACGAGCTTCTACAGATGCACGTGCTTCTGCAGATGCTTGTGCTTTAGCCGATGCATGTGGAGCACGTGGAGTACCTGCAAATGGAGTACGTGCATATGGAGTACCTGTATGTGGAGTACCTGCATGTGGAATCTGGGAAGTAGTGCCAGGCAAAGATGCCAGAGACGTCCCAGACATGACACTCAACACCTCGTCCACTATGGGAGAGCGGCCAAGGTGTCTGGTCATCTCTCCCATGCAATCTTCCCTACTAGGAAAACCTCCAAAAAATGCATTGACTCCCCTGCCAAAGGATGCCAATGTATCATTCATGCAATCCACATTTGGGTCATTGCTAGATGAACCAGGATACAATATCTGCAAAAAAAACACAGGAAAAATGCAAATTTATTTGCATACAAAAAATCATATATTACCTACATTTTCAAAGAGCTTTCTTTAGACATTGACTATAACACTTAAGTGCTAATGCTTCTCTTAAACAAGAAAACTGATAAACACAAACATGAGATTGGTCACATCCATCATTGCAAAAAATATTGTTTAATATTAGAAGTGGGAAACTTGGCACGTGTATCCCCGCGTCTATCTATGCATCTAACATACAGCACGACGCGCTCCCATACGCACATCTCAGGTCAATTTCTGTCCAGCGCGTCTATCTGTGCATCTAACATGCAGCACAGACGCGCTGCCAGACACGTATCCCAGGTCAATGCGCGTGTATAATCGCGTGTAGATCACAAGATCAACATTCTGTTAAGCGCGTGTATCATCGCGTGTACATTGTAGAGCACACGCGCTCTAAGACGCGCCCTCAGATGCTCTGAGAGGAAACATTTTTTCGCGTCTATGTCTGCGTCTACACTGAGATGTAGATGCGCTAGCAGACGCGCTCTGTCGGCCGATATTAGACCGACGACCGCCATTGACGATTTACATAATGGAATCACAAATCCTAAATACATAGACAGAACAGAGAGAGGAAGAGAGAAACAAAGAGAGAGAGAGAGAGAGAGAGAGAGAGAGAGAGCGGGACTCACCTTTGGTGTTTGGTGTGGTGGGTGGTGGCGCTTCTCCTTCTCCTTCTACCTCTCCTTGATAAGTTACCCTCCCTTGATGCTTCACTACAAGGGACTGGGGCAATAGCGACGCCGATTAGCGACGCCGCAGGGAAAAAAAGCGCTGCCGAAACCAGAGCGCCGTTTTCATTTTGTTTTCTTCGCCTTTTGAGAGCGAGAGCGAGGGAGAGAGCGAGGGAGAGAGCCAAGGCTTTGTGAGAGAAGAGGAGGAAGAGACTTGCTGCCGCCGCCGCTGCCGCCGCCGCCGCCGTCGTTGTTCGCGAAGGAGAGGAGGAGCCCTCGTTGTAAAGAGAAGCCGCCCACGCTCGCCATATCTCATTGGTGAGTCTCCCTCTCTCTTTCTTTTACTTGTTGAAGGTTTAAATCGTTCTCTTTTGTTTATTTAGGAGAGGAAAAGAAAGAGAAGGAGAGGGAGAGGGAGAGAGAGGGAGAGAAAGAGAGGGAGAGGGAGAGAAAGAGAGTGAGAGTGCATTCTCTCTCTCTCTCTCCCTTTTGCTTGTTTAATGTTTAAATTACTTTCTTCTTTGCTTGTTTAGGAGAGGAAACGAGAGAGTAAGAGAGAAAGAGAGGGAGATGGAGAGGGAAAGGGAAAGAAAGAGAAAGAAAGAGAAAGAGAAATAGAGGGAGAGGGAGAGGGAGGGGGAGGAAATAGGAGAGGGAGAGAAAGAGAAAGAGAGGGAGAAGGAGGGAGAGTGCATTCTCTCTCTCCCTCCCTCTCCCTTTTGCTTGTTTAATGTTTGAATCACTTTATTTTTTGCTTGTTTAGGAGAGGAAATGAGAGAGAAAGAGAGTGAGAGGGAGAGGAAGGGGAAGGAAATGAGAGAGGGATAGAAAGAGAAAGAGAGGGAGAGTGCATTGTATCTCTCCCTCTCCCTTTTGCTTGGAGGATGTTTAAATCACTTTATTTTTTGCTTGTTTAGGAAATGAGAGAGAAAGAGAGATAGAGAGGGAGAGGGAGAAAAAGAGAAAGAGAGGGAGATGGAGAGGGAGAGGGAGAGGGAGAGGGAGGGGGAGGGGAAGGAAATGAGAGAGGGAGAGAAAGAGGGAGGGGGAGGGAGAGGGAGCGAGGGAGCGAGGGAGAGGGAGACGGAGAAAGAGGGAGAAAGAGGGAGGGAGAGGGAGAGGGAGAGGGAGGAGGAGGGAGGAAATGAGAGAGGGAGAGAAAGAGAACGAGAGGGTGAGGGAGAGGGTGAGAGAAAGAGAGGAAGAGAGGGAGAGGGAGAGGGAGAGGGAAGGGAATGAAATTTAAGATAATATACGTATCGATAATGGTATGCAATGTGCTTTGCATACGGCCACGTACTTCATCAAAATTAACCCAAAATTATTGTTATAGAAGTGGAGATCCCTTAAATTGAGTATAGGATAATTTCTCTCAGGTCTTATGACTATGAGTAGAATTGATTGAAATAAATTTTATTACTATAGTTGTAAAATTTCATAGATGGCGTGCATTAATTTTAAAATGGATTACTTATACTCAAAGCCGAGATATAACAAAAAATTATCTACCGGGACAAACAAATCGTTGAGCATGATACAAGGCCGAGATATAACATCGGAAAATCTCTCGACTACTATATACAATGCAAGGTTTATGGTCAACTTGCAAGTTGACGTACATCTCCAAAAAGCTATCCATTTAAGCCTCGTTTGCTGTAATGTAGATAAGATGGCAAACGAAGAAGGTCCTATTGTTCAAGACCGCGAGTCGTATCTTAATCAGCGTGTCCCATGTCCTTGCTCTCAATGCAAGTTGGCAATTAGACGAAAACGCCGATTGTCTATAGAACACGTACGACGATTTGGCGAGTTTCAACCTGAGATTATTGATCAGGCGATTGCAGATTTTCAGCAAACGGTATTTTCAAGTTAGCATTTTTCATGCATTGTACTCTCAAGCTAATTGAAAACCATACACAATAAGATTGGGTCTTGTTGGCAAATTTTGTGTCCAGGGGGGTGATGTCTCGACCCAAGGGGGAGTGCACCCTTTGCGGCCAATTAGAAGAGTTCGTGGACGTGCGATGGATGGATGGCAGGAGCCAATAGACCACTCACAAGGCCCATCTATATCGTCAATGCCAGAGGAGATAGACAACCTTCCCGACTTGCCTACAATCTTGGAGCCTGAGATGGAGGCAATGATCGATGCATTGATTTCCATGGATGTTGAGACATCTGACCCGCTTAGAGAGGAAGCATCCATACCATTATATGATGGGTGCCGAGTATCTCGATTGAAGACATTGCTTGCACTCTTAAGTGTGCAAGCAAAATACGGTTGGAGCGATACGAGTGTGACTGAGTTATTCAGGTACCTTGCATACAGACTTCATTGTTTTTTTTAAAAACAATATTATTGTAAATATGGATGGATTTTTCAAGGTGTTTTATGATTTTTTCAGGTTATTGAAATATCATATATTGCCACCTGCAAACACCATGCCTGAGTCTCGTGATGATGCACGACATGTTTTACGGAAGCTTGGCATGGACTACAATAACATCCATGCATGTATCAACGACTGCTTATTGTTTCGAGATGAATACGAGACTATGGAGACATGTCCAAAGTGTGTTGCTCACAGGTATCGACAGGACTTGCAAGGGCAGACCATCCCTCAAAAAGTCCTCAGACACTTTCCGCTCATCCCCCGCATAAACCACATGTTTCGCACGTCTGCCATGGCAAGCTTGACAACGTGGCATGTGCAGAATAGGTCTACGGATGGAGTGCAACGAATATCAGCTGATTCGCGCGCATGGAGCCACATTGACTTTACCTTCCCAGGCTTTGCGCGAGAGCCAAGGAATCTTCGGCTCGGTCTCGCCATGGATGGTGTGAACCCATTCGGTCTGCCCTCGACTTCTTACAGTGTGTGGCCTATAGTGCTTGTCAACTACAACATTCCTCCATGGCTTTCTACGAAGAAAGGACATCTCATCCTTAGCTTGCTCGTCCCGGGCCGCTACAAAGTAAAAAATATGGACGTGTATCTTCGTCCATTAGTCGATGAGCTTAAGATTTTGTGGGAGGAGGGGGTCACGGTGCAAGATATGAGCAGGCGCGATGGTCGGCGGTCAGCCAACATTCGAGCCATTCTCATGTGGACGATGCATGACTTTCCGGGATTGGGAGAGTGCTCAGGTGAGCAGACCTTTGTTCACGCCGGTAATATCTATATTTTATTTCATTCAATCAAGTATTCACTAGGTCGTGGATCGCCTTGCAGGTCTCGTTACCTCAGGTTATCATGCATGTCCATTGTGTGGGCCACAGTTAGACTCCCGAAGGTCACGAACCATGAAGAAGATGGTATATCAAGGACACGCCACTTTCTTGCCGGAGGATCATGAACTCAGGGAAGGTTTTCTTGGACGACCTCCAGCACGTATGAACGCTGCAAGCTGGTACGAGCTGAAAATGGTAAACCCGGAATCACATCCAAATGGAATGCGACGGTTCTCAGTTTTCTACGAGTTTTCATATTGGACCCACTTACAGGTCAACCACTTGTTGGATCCCATGCATATTTTCAAAAATGTGGGCAGCTTGCTATGGGACCACATCACAGGAAAGAGAGACACTATAGGGTCACGAATGGATTTAAAGGAGGTAGGTAAGATGGAGGCGCTTTGGCCGCAGTCGAGTGCTGAAGGGGGAGTGCAGCTTCCTCGCGCTCCCTGGGTTTTGTCTACCAAAGAAGAGCGCATTGTGAAGCAAGTAATCAAGTCTATCCGCACTCCGACGGGTATGATGCGTTCTCTCAGGTCCGCATTTTCTAAAGATGACCAAATGTCTGGGCTAAAATCCCATGATTGGCATAAGATATGTCAGGTTTGTGAATAGAATGGATTTTAATTAGCGTGGACATTTTGAAATTTTAAAAGTGACCATTATTCTTAATGCTTTCTCATTTGTGGCAGTTTGTCCTACCGATCGCGATCGCGGGATGCCTAACTCCAGAAATTCGCGGGGCCATTTACAAGCTGTCGACTTTGGTGCAATGGATCTCACAGAAAGAGATTAAGACGTCCTCTATTGAATCCGCAAGGCGGGGAGCAGTTGAGACGGTCTGTCTCTTTGAGAAATACCTGCCCACTAGCATGCTCACGATACAAGTTCACCTTCTTGTGCATCTTGTGGACGAAGTGGAGATTGCCGGACCTGTCCATACGCGATGGATGTTCTTCCTAGAGCGCTTCATGAAAACCCTGAAAGGCTTTGTGCGACAACGAGCTCGTCCGGAAGGTAGCATGGCGGAGGGTTGGTTGGTGTCAGAGGCATTAGTGCATATCTCACAATGGCTACCAACGGTGGAACCAGACAATGAAATGCTATGGACGCTCAAGGACGATGACAGGCTGACTGGAGATGTGGTGGTTGGAAATGGGGTAGAAAAAAGAATGGATGCCTCAATGGAAGAGAAGGTGAATCGCTTTTGTATGTTGCACCATGCCTCCATGGAGACGTGGCTCGCCAAGTACCAGATTGCAAGGCAAGATCGAGAGGAAGCGCGAGCTGAATTCCGACGCAGTACGCGTCACCGACCGATTCGATATCCCGAAGGCATGGAGGAGATGCCGCGGTTTATGTCAACACGATGGTTGCATGGAGCCTTGATCGCAGCATCCAGCGAAGGGGCAGAGGTCTCAATGGAGGAGTGGGAGTTCTCGAGGGGATGTAGTCCAAAGGTAATGAGGGGTTTAGAATGTGTCGTATCTGAATTTGTTTGCTACATCTAATTTGAGTGTTTCAATGTGCAGTACAAAATATATAGTGCAGCGTGGTCGCGCGGACGGCATTTTCGGGTGGAGCGTATTGACAAAATGCGCTCCACAATGGACTGTGGTGTCATGGCAAGGTTTGAGCAAGAGAGCCGGCCACGAGCAACGGATCCGAACACGGTTGTGGATGAGATGGAGTATTTTGGGAATTTGCAAAGTATTATTACGGTGGATTACCGTAGCTTCTCCATGATAATATTCGATGTGCAGTGGTTCAAAGTGGTACTTGGAGGAGCTGGCGCAACGGTTCGACGAGGTCCATCTGGATTTCTCGAAATAGATTCCGAAAAAAAATGGATGGATTTGCGCAACACCTTTGTGTTGCCGGCACATTGTGAACAGGTAATCTTCTAGTCATTTGCTTGCTAATTGTAATACGACATGCTTTATGTCACAATGGTTTGAAGACGGTTTGTAAGTGTTTGTGAACAAGTAATCTTCTATCCAAATCCCCGACAACCTCGATGGTGGTATGTTATACCTTCAACTCCTCGAGGTGCGAGAGTATACGATCAAAGCGATGTTCCAGGCATAGATGAAGAATATATGCAAATAGAGGGATCGAAATTACAAGGGGTGGAGGCCACCGCAAGCTTGGAGCCCGCATCGGCTAACAATGATGGAAATACAGAAGTCGTAGAATTTTTTGAGAACGAGGCAGACTCGTTCTTTTGTGGTGACATGTCTATCGACCTTCCAGTGTATGCAGAGTTATGTCAGGAGATTAACATGGGACCATAGAATACTTCATTCTTGGAGAATTGTATTACTCAATTCGTTGTTTAGATCTTCCATAAAGGTAGATAAGATATGCATTTTAAGATGGATTTTTCAAAAATGATTTATATTAATGCGCTTTGTATAGTTTCAATTGATTATTCTAACATTATTTTTTATCTCTGCAGGTATCGATATTTTCAGGATGAGTCGAGGGATGAGCGATGAGGAGTTTCAGGAGATGATGGCACGTATGTCTCCAGATCAGCTCGCGAGATTCAGAGAGATAGCAGATCAGGAGCTGTCTCGTTCTTCGTCAGGGCGCTCTGCTAGATCAGCTTCAGTGCGATCAGATGCTTCAGCTTCGAGCAGACGATCTCGACGCTCGCGACTTGGGCCAGAGGGAGGGACTGCGACTGCAGGAGGATCAGGGGGGTGCTGCTGTGGAGACATGGACGCGGTGTCTCCGTCTCGTCGTTCAGCTAGAGCTCGATCACCTCCAGGATTTGTCACACCTGTGGGGACGTCCACTCCAGTTACTCCGGCTTTTGCGCAGCCGTCGGCAGATGTCACGCCTTTTGGTGGCACCCCCTCTGGTGGCACTCCTTTTGGTGGCACCCCCTCTGGTGGCACCCCTTTCAGTGGCACTCCGGGAGAGGGTACCCCCGTCGGTACACCGGATGTTCAGGGGTCTCCTGGATATGCCCAGGAGCGTGGACGGAGATGGGAGAGGGCCCATACGAGGCACACTCCTAGGGATTATGGATACCTAGATGATGGCAGGTCAGGAGCTATCATCATGAATGATGAGGGGAGAAGGGTGATGGCTCGCATGAGGGAGTTGTGCCAACAAGTTTTTCGGCACAACGTCCTGGATCATTGGAGGAACATACCGGAGGGGAGTAAGGAGTACATAGTAGCATCCTTGCACGAGGAGTTCCCGGTGCCAGCCGCAGTGGATAAATTCTCTACGGGCTGGATGATGGATTGCATGCGTGTATACATGTCACATAGACGATCCGACGCACGCAAGGCAATCAAGAGTGGGGCTCCAAAGCCCGAGTGGTTAGATGCAGAGGACTGGCGCCGACTGAGGGAGGAGGCTACAAATTCGCCAGGACGTTGGAGTCAACAGCGGGAGGCGGCGAGGACACGAATCGAGACCAGATCGGTACATCATCTTGGGAGTGGCGGCCACAGGACATATTTGGAGGACTTTGTAAGTTTCTCTTTTGTTTTGCTTATTTGTTTTTTTGAGATATTATTTGTACTGACAATCATGTTTCTAACAGTTAGCATTTTGTTTTCTTTGCAGCACTCCATTACAAATCGTGATCCGCAAGTCCTTGAGACTCAATATGCAGAGAGGCACGGTCTCAGATCATTGATCGACCGATTATACAGACGCGGCGGCCCAGTAAGTCTCTCATCTTTCATGTCCGTAGTTACCATGAGATATTTGAATGCATTATTGTATGGTGGATTGATATGTTGTTTCTTTTTCTGCAGAATCCGTTTGATGCTCCTTTACAGCGGGAAGAGCTTTCGGGGGACGACGATTTGTAGCTCGCCCTCGGATCCTTAGCGCTCACATACCTTTAGTTTTTAGTCGCCCGATCTATGTAGACATTTTGTATGTATTAGTGATATTGTTTTATGATTGTACCAATCGCACTTTATGCGATATCATGTATTTATTTCATCTATCAGTTTTATGATTTCAGTATAGATTCTCTTTGTTTGCAAACGCTTTGTATGCAGCAGTGCAGAAACTATTTTGTATGGCTCTCATACAGCACACAGTGCTATATGTGACAGGGCAGCTTGCTGCCCTGCCACAAAATTTTTTTTTTCTCTGTTACCGTCGCTATTTGCGTCGCAAATTTACTGCAGGCGTCGCTATTGTCGTCGCTATCAGCGTCGCAAACTTCTGTAACCGTCGCTATATACGTCGCTATTTGCGTCGCTATATACGTCGCATTTGCTTGCGACGTATATAGCGACGCTATTTGCAAATGCGACGTATATAGCGACGCAAATAGCGACGCAAAAAATGCGACGTATATAGCGACGCAAATAGCGACGCAAATAGCGACGTATATAGCGACGATTCCATGGCGTCGTCAATAACGACACTTTTTGCGACGACGGGGGCAGATTTTGTTGTTTGTATTTTCGTCGCTTTAAACGTCGCTATAAGGTCTATATCTTGTAGTGCTTGCTGCTTCTTCTTGTTCTCCTCTTTCTTGTTCTCTCTTTCTTCCTCTCCTTGGCTTTCCTTTTTCCCTTCTTGTGTGTTTGAAATAAAAGAAGAGGTGAGTCATGAGGAGGTGAGGCATGAAGAGACTAGGTGAGGCATGAAGAGACTGCATGTCGGCTAAACTCAAGCTTCAGACCCGCAAAAAATGTAGGAAAGGAAAGGCACAGTTTGAAAAGAAATGATTTAAGTATGGTTTGAATTTTGACATGTGCGTCTATTTTCGCGTGTATATGTGCATCTATTTTTCAGATAGACGCGATTATAGACGCGAATATAGACGCGTAGTTAAACGCGGATATAGACGCGCATTTGGGATTTATCATAATTCATGTTTTTAAGATAAGTTTTGATAGTGAATTCTTATCATAAGTTTTAATGTATTTATGATGATTTTTGTGTATTTAAAATTGCCATGAATTAGTTTTAATCATGTCGACGTCATCATCACCTAGTGCGGTGCAAGCTAATGAGTCAATGAGCACATCCTCAAGTGAGGATGAAACATTGCGTCTTCATAATCGAGATGCATGGCTACGACGAAAAATTAAATGCATGTGTGATCGTTGTCGAGGGTGTATTTTTCGAGCATGTCGAATTGCAATGTCACACCTCAGCTTGTATGGAGAATGGGACTGAGAAAAATCACCGGTATTCATAGTTTCTTTTTACCACTAAGATTGCATGTCTATGTTACGGGAATTATATATCAACGTATATGAAACTCCCTTTTGTGGTTGAGTAGGATGTGGTGCCACATCCTCAGATGCTCCCTCCCGGGCATCGAGAGACTGCAAAACGTCGACGCGAGGAGGGAGAGTCTTCAAGAAGAGTAGAGACTGACGAACATGATAGTAGCCCTCATGAAATGCCCCATCAAGTCGTAGAGGATGAGATTTTGGACAACATGGTACATCTATTTTTGCAACAGGTTCAGGGAGAAGGTCACTCTACGAAGCCAGATGATCCACTATATGTAGCATCATCTACTCTGTTGTATGAAGGTTGTATGTACTCCGTTCTTCGTGCGTCCCTCGAGATACTTAACTTGCAAACAATTTATGGATGGAGTAATGTCAGTTTGGATGCGTTATTCAAGTAGGTATCAATTCAATTCGGCTTATATATGAATCATAATATTAATTGTTACTTCTATTTTGAAATCAGACAGAAATATATGTTGGTGGTTTTTTAACTCACTTTAAAAAATATATGTAGGTTATTATCACAAATGCTTCCAAAAGGAAACAAATTGCCAACTAAGAGAAAGCAAGCAAGACATTACTTGACATCTCTGGGAGGCCTCGATTATATCAAGATCCATGCATGTGTTAATGATTGTGTCTTATTTCGTGGGATTCATGAGTTCGCACGAGAGTGTCCTGTTTGTGGCGAATCAAGATACGAAGTGGAGATGAAGTCAATGGATGTGCCTCGTAAGGTTTTGCGACATTTTCCGATTATTCCACGTATAAAACTTATGTTCAAGTGTAAGTCTATTGGAAAGCTTATGTCATGGCATGCTAGTCATCGTTCAAGTGATGGAAAATGGAGGATCCCTGCAGACACACCCGCATGGCAACATATAGATAATTTGTGGCCCGTGTTCAAAGAAGAGCCAAGAAATTTGAGATTTGATTAGGTATGGATGGAATCAATCCATTTGGCATCAAAAGCACATCATACAGTGTATGGCCAGTGGTATTGGTGAACTATAATATTCCTCCATCCATGGCAATTAAAAAGGGACATGTGATGTTGTCCCTTCTGATTCCTGGAAAGCACAAGGTAAAAAACATGGACATTTACTTAGAGCCTTTGATTGAAGAGTTAGAATTGTTATGGGAAGGTATTAAGGTGCAAGATACAAGTGCATCTGCATCCTCTAGAGATTTCACATTGAAGGCCATGTTGTTGTGGACCATGCACGACTTTCCAGGATACGGAGAGTATTCAGGTACATGTATATAACTCTATATTTGAAATTCAAGACTTGAATCAATTGCATTTTATTAATTCACTTGTTTTTTCAAGTTTAACCACGTCAGGATATCATGCATGTCTTATTTGCAATCCCTCTCTAGTTTCCTCGAGGTCGGCACATTTAAAGAAGGTTATCTACGACAATCATCATCGATTTCTTCCTATTGACCATTCCAAATATGTTCTCCCTACTAATGGAATGACTCCACAATCTCTAACCATTCGAGATTGGAAGGAGAGATGGATTAATGCGGACAGCCACGCTCCACTCGGCATGAGTCGGTATGAAGTGCATTTCTCTCGATTGAATTTAAAGTATTTAGCATGATGAATTGTTTACATAATATATTGTTTGTCTGTTAGGTTCTCTATATTCTTTCGTCTTCCGTGCTGGACTGAACTCAAGATCAATCACCTGTTGGACCCCATGCAAATATTCAAAAATGTTGTATCTACATTATGGGATCACTTGATAGGGGCTCGTGATTCAGTTAATGTAAGGGAGGATTTACGTAACATTGGTCGCATGAGACAAGCCTGGGTATGCATTTGAGCCAGAGGAAAGATTGATCTACCCCATGCACCTTGGATATTGTCAAAGAACAAGGAAAAAATAGTGAAGGAACAAATATATAGCTTTCGAACACCCACGGGATGTATGAGATGTCTCAAGGGAGCCTTCATAAAGAAAAAGAAAAGAGGTGTAGAGCAACTATCTGGTTTGAAGTCCCACGATTGGCACAAAATGATTCAAGTAAGGGTATCTCTAACCATGAATATAGTAATTAGTGGCGTAACTATGTGTAAACTTTGGGGTATGATGACTTTTTCCTCAACTAATCATTTGATCTATGAATATTGTTTACATTCAGTTCGTACTTCCTACTAGCATATCCCATTGTGCCTCCAAAGATGTATGTGATATCATTTATAAGATGGGAGAGCTTGTGAGGTGTGTACACATTGTATTTTTTCATTATATATCTTTGAATTTCTACACAAAAATAAACAATTCTCAAATACATCTTGACAGATACGTGAGCTCGAAGGAAATTGATCCAAACACATTGCAAGATGCTCGAGTATTATCTGTTGAGGTGGTTTGTTTGGTGGAGGAAATTTTTCCTCGATCCATTTTGACTACTCAATTACATTTACTCGTACATTTGATTGATGAGATCGCACTTTGTGGGGTAGTTCATGTAAGGTGGATGTTTTTTCTTGAGCGCTTCATGAAAACCTTGAAAGATTTTGTTAGGCAAAAAGCACAGCCTGAGGGAAGCATGGCTAAGGTTGGTTAGTGCAATCATCCCTTGTTTATATCTCTGAATATCTTGCTGAAGTGGATCCCTCTCAACCACGACTATGGAAAGATGATGAAGACTTGAGGATGACCTCTATAGTACCTCAAGGAAAAGGAATGAGTAAAGTGCAAACAAAAGAAGAACTTCGTAAGTTAAATAGTTTTTGTGTGCTCAATAGTGATGTAATGAGCAAATGGGTGACACTATATAATGAAGCAAGGGTAAGAAGAAAAAGCGAAAGACAAGAATTTCGCACTAGATATGGAGGTAGTGTCTCATTTTCAGATCATCTAAATGTGCTCCCACGTCATATTGATATAGATTGGTTACATGAGGAAATGGAGAGAATGGAAAAAGAGGAGGAAATTAATATATCTCAAGAAGAGTGGGAATATGCACGAGGTTGCTTATCAAAGGTGAGATATACTATCAATTAATTTGTTTCTATAAGTTTTATTTTATATAAATAATTGACATGTTTGATCTTTTATCTTTTACTACTAGTGCACATTATTCACTGCACTTTGGTGTGAGGATAAACATCTTCGAACTCAACATTTAGATGAAAAGAGAAATACCCAAGATTGTGGTGTCTTTGCTCACTTCGAGGATGCCAATGGTACCATGGAAGGTTATTGTGGCTTGATCCAAGATATTCTGAAGCTTGACTTCAGACGATTCTTTATATATGTACTGGATGTGAAGTGGTTTAAAGAAGTAGTAACGAATGGTGAGCATTGCACAATCAGACGTCATCCAAGTGGTTTTGTAATCATTGACTCTACAAAATTTCACCAAAACAAGAATGACACATTAGTACCACCTCAACAATGCGAGCAGGTATATATACAAAGGCTAATTTTTTTATATGTATATATGTGATACATATACACAATATAATAAGTACTTAAGTTTTTTCCTTTTGTTTTTCAAATACAAGTTTTGTAAACAATAACCGATGGTGGTATGTCATCCCTATATCTAATCATTCAAAACCAATATATGGTAATATTACCGACATGGAGATAGCAGATGACAATCCAACAATTAATGATGATGTGCATGATGACACCATAATGGATGGTATGTGTGATATAGTATAAGATAAACCTCGCGAGGATGTTCAAGAAAATGCAGAAGAAGACAATAATGTGATTGTCGATGATATTGATGAAGTTATTGAGCAATATAGCAATACATCTGATAGTGGGATAGACTTATTTGTTTTGTTACCTCTTGGTAACATAGACCTAGAAGTAGATAGTTTAGCTTGGCTGATCTCATTGAAGATGAGATGGATCATTCACTGTAACATACTTAATTTGCTTATTGATTCAATGTATATTCCTAATTCTATGCTTTTTATCATGCACACACGTGCATACTCAAGAATCAATAGTCAATTTTAAAGCTAAATTGAATTTTTCATAATAAAAATGAAGTATCTTTTATCATCTTCAAGTACGTAGAGAAATTACGAGATACATATTGCAATGCTTGCTACTAATTGTAAGGTTTCTGTCACTTGCCGCTAATTACTTATATCAGGCTTGTCAATTGGAGGAACTACCATTCATTAGAGAGCAATAAAAAAGTAATTATTAACTCTATTTTTTAAATTCAATGATTCAATGTGTATTCTTAATTCTATGGTTTTTATCATGCGCACATGTGCATGCTCAAGAATCAATTTCATGTGGTTAAATGATTATTAACTTTGGTTTTTTAATTATGTGAATTGCAAATTTTAGGTGCTTAAATAATTGTACGTCTGCTGGCGCGTCTATATTAGCGTCTATTTGCACAGATATGTAGACGCAAAATTCGTGTCTGTTTACACGCAAATTTACACGCACTTATAGACGCACTGATAGACGCACCTGACTTTGCGCGTCTAACATGCATGTCTATGCCTCGTTTCTGTTGTAGTGAAAATCACGCACATTGTGATCGCAGTTTACAGGCAGCAAACAACAATCTAAACGGGGAGAAGAAGAAGGAGTGATCTAGACCATTTTAAATAGGCATCCTCGGGATTTACCCTCATTTTGGAGCCAATGAAACCATTAGATTTGCGATTTAAGCATCTGATTGCATCTTAGAAGCTTCAGATTGTTGATTTTGGCAATATATGCTCCATAAAGAGCTCTTTTTCTTAGCCACAATCTCGCTTCTCTAGTTTGGCTATAAATAAGAGGTATGGAGAGCACTTGAGGGAGGTTCGAGCAAGACCATTAGCTAGTTTCTTCTTAATTCTATCAAGAGATTTTTTGAAGCTTAGAGACCTTAGTAGGATGATAAGGTATATTAAGTAGGGGAGCTGCGACAACATATATATACATTTATCTTCCAAGTTTGTGTATTAAAAATTAAATTTAGTCTTTGTATGATAAAGAAAAAGATTATACTAGGTAGCTAGTGCAATGAATATCAAGAAATCTATTATGCTCAAAGCTTAAAAGAAGTTATCTATATGATCAACACATTATATCTCACTAAAATCTTGACCCAAGAGACCTAACTTGTAGCAAGTCTTTGGACGATTAGGATTATACTAGTAGAGAAGGACGCATTTCCAAGAAAACGTTGTCATGTAAGTAGTGCAAGGAGAAAACGTGGAGACACAACCTGCTGAGAAAGAATAAAGGAGGACTAGTGGCGGTAAGAGTTATCAGTGGCTTGGCATTAAGCTGACATAACTCAAAGACTCGTTCCTATCTTTTGAAGAAGAAGAGACAAGCCAAGGAGAGGAAGAAAGAGAGAACAAGATAGAGGAGAATAAGAGGAAGAAGAAGCAAAGGGAAGAGACAACAAGCAGCAAGCAAGCATCAAGGGAAAGTAACTTACCAAGGAGAGGAAGAAGGAGAAGGAAGAAGCGCCACCACCCGCCACACCAAACACCCAAGGTGAGTGCTCTCTCTCTCTCTCTCTCTCTCTCTCTCTCTCTCTCTCTCTCTCTCTCTCTCTGTGTTTGTGTATTAGGATTTTTGACTGCATTATGTATTGCATTTTGTAAATCATGAATAGCGGTCGTCGGACTGAAATCAACCAACAGAGCGCGTCTGCCAGCACGTCTACATTTCAGTGCAGACGCACGGATAGACGCGAAGAAATGTTTTCTCTCATTGCATTTGAGCCCGCATCTCAGAGCCCGTGTATTTTGCGTCAGATATGCGAGAATACACGCGTTCTGCACAGAGGCTTTAACTTCAGAGTCGTATCTCCAGGCGCGTGTATTCTGCAGTCTACACGCAAGGATATACGCGCGCGCCAGAAGCATTGACCTAGAAACCGCGTCTAACAATGCGTCTATACTGCATCTCAGATGCGGATATAGACGCGCTCTGGACAGAGGGTTGACTTTAGGGACATGTCTAAGAGCGCGTCTATCCTGCATTTTAGATGCGGTTATACACGTGCTAGCACCAGCTCTGATAAAACACAATTTTCATTGCCTAAACAATATATTTTTGCAATGATGAATGTGACCAATCCCATGTTTGTGCCTAAACAATATATTTTTGCAATTTTGAATGTGACCAATCCCATGTTTGTGTTTATCAGTTTTCTTATTTATGAGAAGCATTAGCACTTAAGTTTTATGCTCAATGTCTAAAGAAAGCTAGATTATTAGCACTTTCAAGTGCCATGAGTATCCATGTATTTTTTCTATGGGATTTACACACCTTTGTTTCACTTAAATGGACCTTAGTAAGTGCTTGCAAAATACACTTGCAGAAAATGAATACGTGTGAGCATCAAAAGCCTTCTTTTACATAATGATTCTAGGCTCACTGAATGATTTTTCATAATTAATGTTGGATTGGATCAAGGATTATGGCTCTTTGAAAATGTTTAGGTGTGGATGAAGGTAACATATGATTTTTTGTATGCAAACAAATTTGTCTTTTTCCTCTGTTTTTTTTGCAGATGTCGCATCCTGGTTCATCTAGCAATGACCCGGATTTGAATCGCATGAATGATACATTGGCCTTGTTCGACAGAGGATCAATGCATTTTTTGGAGATTTTCCTAGTAGGGAAGACTTTATGGGAGAGATGACCAGACACCTTGGTCGCTCTCCCACAGCACACGAGGTATTCAGTGTCATGTCTGGAACGCCTCTGACGTCTTTGCCTGGCACTACTTCCCAAACTCCAATTGCAGGTACTCCACGTGCAGCACATGTACATGCATCGACTGAAGCACAAGTGTCAGCCGACGCACGTGCATCTGCAGAAGCACGTGCATCCAACGAGGCAGAGGGTAGTCGACAGAGAGGGAGGAGGGAGAGTCGAGGGGGAGGATGAGGCTTGTGTGGGGGTTGTCTAGGAGGTGGTGAGCAATCACCCTCACCAGTAGATCACGTAGAGGAGCCTGTACGCCAGTACTATAGAGTTACAGATACTGGTGGCATCTTCCACTACAACAAAAAGGCCTCATAGACGCACATTTAGACGCAATTTTTGAGTACAGAGAAAAACTTACGGGTGCGTCTATCCGCCCGTCTATTTGCGTGTCTATCATTTAGCGTCTATAATCGCATGTATCAACGAATTTACACACACAAATAGACGCGCAATAGACGCTAATATACACGCGCATATAGATACACTGGTAAAGGCGCTTTTACAAGCACTGATAGACGCGAACGGAAAATAAAAAATATCATTTTTAAAAAAAAGATATTTAATTTATTTTTTTAATTTGAATTGTGAAGCGCGTGTATAAGCATGTGTAGTCTGCATTATAGACGCGTGAATAAACGCGAATTATCTGCAATTTAGACGCGCTGATAGACGCGCAAAACAGAACTGGAAAAAAAAACCAGAGAGCATGCTCTCTGGTTTTTTTCCCCGCTCCCATACATCAGATTGTGTATTTGGGAAAAAGAAAATGTATCTTACGAGCACGAGAATTGAAAGTAAAAGTCCATATATTCATTATATATTAAAGCATTTACAAGGGAAGTTTTGAGTGCTTGTGACCTAAAGCGTGGTGGCAAGAAGTAGGCTCAAAGAGATATCATACATATACAAGAAAAGAAGGCCTCATGAGGAGGTATGGTGCTCCTCTACGAATCTGAAGAGGAAACATCCTCGCTAGTATCACCATGGCTACTAGCGATGCTATCCCCCTCCTCGCTATGCTCCACATCTGGGTTCGCCTACACACACATAAGATCAGGATTGCTTACATAGACAAGGTGGAGAAAAAGTTATAATTAGTTATACTTTTAATAGGAAAGTAAAAAAAACATACCTCCTCTGGCTGTCGAATCCTCATGGCGCGGTTGTATTGGTCCTCAGTGATGAGACACTCCTCATAAAAGTGAAGCCATGTCGCTGCGCGGTTATAGCCTCGATGGTAACCTACCTCTCTAGGGGTAGGTGTCCTACCAAGATGGTAGTCTGTAAAACATTTAGAGATATACAAACAATTAGACGTCACAATATATTAGACTAAAATATATAAAGAATTGAAAGAAATATAAATTTAAAAAAACTAGAAATCAAGATATACTTACAAACTCTGCCTCCCACGACTCTCTGCCGCCCGATCCGTAATGCGACGATCCCATGGTATCCATTTGGATCCGTCGTGCCTCTGCTTGCTGGCGACTCTTCACTTTCTCAGCTGCTTTCTTCTTGGCTTTCTTCCACTCTACACGGTGGCACATAGATGGTTGGCTGTAAGCTCCATGCCCCTCCTCTAGCCTCCGCAGTGAGTCCCTGGCCCGTGTCATGAGGTGGGATCTTTTGTTGTGAAGCATATCCCTCACTTTTGTATGTCCCCAATCATCTGAGAATCGCTGACCCTCAGGATTTGGGTACCTCCTATGGACTGCCCTCAACACCTCCTGCTGCAAGCCACTTTTCTGATTTTTGAAGGCAATGAAACAATCTTTATACATCCATGCACGATGCTCCTCATGTACGCCATTACATCCCTTCCCTCATCATCATGAAAGATGCCACCAGCATCTGTAACTCTATAGTAATTGTGTACAACCTCCTCTACACGATCTACTGGTGAGGGTGATCGCTCGTCACCTCCTAGGCAACCCCCACACAACCCTCTTCCTCCCCCTTGACTCTCCCTCCTCCCCCTTGACTCTCCCTCCTCCCTCTCTGTCGACTGCCCTCTGCCTCGCTGGATGCACGAGCTTCTACAGATGCACGTGCTTCTGTAGATGCTTGTGCTTCAGTCGATGCATGTGGAGCACGTGGAGTACCTGCAAATGGATTACCTGCATATGGAGTATCTGTATGTGGAGTACCTGCATGTGAAGTCTGGGAAGTAGTGCCAGGCAAAGATGCTAGAGACGTCCCAGACATGACACTGAACACCTCGTCCGCTGTGGGAGAGCGGCCAAGGTGTCTGGTCATCTCTCCCATGCAATCTTCCCTACTAGGAAAACCTCCAAAAAATGCATTGACCCCCCTGCCAAAGGAGGCCAATGTATCATTCATGCGATCCAGTTTTGGGTCATTGCTAGATGAACCAGGATATGATATCTGCAAAAAAAACACAGGAAAAAGAAAAATTTATTTGCATACAAAAAATCATATATTATCTACATTTTCAAAGAGCTTTCTTTAGACATTGAGCATAACACTTAAGTGCGAATGCTTCTCTTAAACAAGAAAACTGATAAGCACAAACATGGGATTGGTCACATTCATCATTGCAAAAAATATTGTTTAATATTAGAACTGGGAGACTTGGCACGTGTATCCCTGCGTCTATCTATGCATCTAACATGCAGTACAGACGCGCTCCCAGACGCACATCTCAGGTCAATTTCTGTCCAGCGCATCTATCTGTGCATCTAACATGTAGCACAGACGTGCTGCTAGACACGCATCCTAGGTCAATGCGCGTGTATAATCATGTGTAGATCACAAGGTCAACATTCTGTTAAGCGCGTATATAATCGCGTGTACATTGTAGAGCACACGCGCTAGCACACATGCTCTAAGACGCGCCCTCAGATGCTCTGAGAGGAAACATTTTTTCCCGTCTATGCCTGCGTCTACACTGAGATGTAGATGCGCTAGCAGACGTGCTCGGTCGGCCGATATTAGACCGACGACCACCATTGACGATTTACATAATGGAATCACAAATCCTAAATACACAGACAGAGCAGAGAGAGGAAGAGAGAAACAAAGAGAGAGAGAGAGAGAGAGAGAGAGAGAGAGAGCGGGACTCACCTTTGGTGTTTGGTGTGGCGGGTGGTGGCGCTTCTCCTTCTCCTTCTTCCTCTCCTTGATAAGTTACCCTCCCTTGATGCTTGCTGCTTCTTCTTGTTCTCTCTTTCTTCCTCTCCTTGGCTTCCCTTTTTCCCTTCTTGTGTGTTTGAAATAAAAGAAGAGGTGAGTCATGAGGAGGTGAGGCATGAAGAGACTAGGTGAGGCATGAAGAGACTGCATGTTGGCTAAACTCAAGCTTCAGAACCGCAAAAAACGCAGGAAAGGAAAGGCACAGTTTGAAAAGAAATGATTTAAGTATGGTTTGAATTTTGACGTGTGCGTCTATTTTTGCGTGTATATGTGCATCTATTTTTCAGATAGACGCGATTATAGACGCGAATATAGACGCGTAGTTAAACGCGGATATAGACGCGCATTTGGGATTTATCATAGTTTTTTGTTTTTAAGATAAGTTTTGATAGTGAATTCTTATCATAAGTTTTAATGTATTTATGATGATTTTTGTGTATTTAAAATTGTCATGAATTAGTTTTAATCATGTTGACGTCGTCATCACCTAGTGCGGTGCAAGCTGATGAGTCAATGAGCACATCCTCAAGTGAGGATTAAACATTGCATCTTCATAATCGAGATGCATGGCTACGACGAAAAATTAAATGCATGTGTGATCGTTGTCGAGGGTGTATTTTTCGAGCACGTCGAATTGCAATGTCACACCTCAGCTTGTATAGAGAATGGGACCGATAAAAATCACCGGTATTCATAGTTTTTTTTTACCACTAAGATTGCATGTCTATGTTACAGGAATTATATATCAACGTATATGAAACTCCCTTTTGTGGTTGAGTAGGATGTGGTGCCACATCCTCAGATGCTCCCTCCCGGGCATCGAGAGGCTGCAAAACGTCGATGCGAGGAGGCAGAGTCTTCAAGAAGAGTAGAGACTGACGAACATGATAGTAGCCCTCGTGAAATGCCCCATCAAGTCGTAAAGGATGAGATTTTGGACAACATGGTACATCTATTTTTGCAACCGGTTCAGGGAGAAGGTCACTCTATGAAGCCAGATAATCCACTATATGTAGCATCATCTACTCTATTGTATGAAGGTTGTATGTACTCCGTTCTTCGTGCGTCCCTCGAGATACTTAACTTGCAAACAATTTATGGATGGAGTAATGTTAGTTTGGATGCGTTATTGAAGTAGGTATCAATTCAATTTGGCTTATATATGAATCAAAATATTAATTGTTACTTCTATTTTGAAATCAGACAGAAATATATGTTGGTGGTTTTTTAACTCACTTTAAAAAATATATGTAGGTTATTATCACAAATGCTTCCAAAAGGAAACAAATTGCCAACTAAGAGAAAGCAAGCAAGACATTACTTGACATCTCTGGGAGGCCTCGATTATGTCAAGATCCATGCATGTATCAATGATTGTGTCTTATTTCGTGGGATTCATGAGTTCGCACGAGAGTGTCCTGTTTGTGGCGAATCAAGATACGAAGTGGAGATGAAGTCAATGGATGTGCCTCGTAAGGTTTTGCGACATTTTCCGATTGTTCCACGTATAAAACTTATGTTCAAGTGTAAGTCTATTGGAAAGCTTATGTCATGGTATGCTAGTCATCGTTCAAGTGATGGAAAATGGAGGATCCCTGCAGACACACCCGCATGGCAACATATAGATAATTTGTGGCCCGTGTTCAAAGAAGAGCCAAGAAATTTGAGATTTGATTAGGTATGGATGGAATCAATCCATTTGGCATCAAAAGCACATCATACAGTGTATGGCCAGTGGTATTGGTGAACTATAATATTCCTCCATCCATGGCAATTAAAAAGGGACATGTGATGTTGTCCCTTCTGATTCCTGGAAAGCACAAGGTAAAAAACATGGACATTTACTTAGAGCCTTTGATTGAAGAGTTAGAATTGTTATGGGAAGGTATTGAGGTGCAAGATACAAGTGCATCTGCATCCTCTAGAGATTTCACATTGAAGGCCATGTTGTTGTGGACCATGCACGACTTCCCAGGATACGGAGAGTGTTCAGGTACATGTATATAACTCTATATTTGAAATTCAAGACTTGAATCAATTGCATTTTATTAATTCACTTGTTTTTTCAAGTTTAACCACGTCAGGATATCATGCATGTCTTATTTGCAATCCCTCTCTAGTTTCCTCGAGGCCGGCACATTTAAAGAAGCTTATCTACGACAATCATCATCGATTTCTTCCTATTGACCATCCCAAATATGTTCTCCCTACTAATGGAATGACTCTACAATCTCTAACCATTCGAGATTGGAAGGAGAGATGGATTAATGCGGACAGCCACCCTCCACTCGGCATGAGTCGGTAAGAAGTGCATTTCTCTCGATTGAATTTAAAGTATTTAGCATGATGAATTGTTTACATAATATATTGTTTGTCTGTTAGGTTCTCTATATTCTTTCCTCTTCTGTGCTGGACTGAACTCAAGATCAATCACCTGTTGGACCCCATGCAAATATTCAAAAATGTTGTATCTACATTATGGGATCACTTGATAGGGGCTCGTGATTCAGTTAATGTAAGGGAGGATTTACGTAACATTGGTCGCATGAGATGAGCCTGGGTACGCATTGGAGCCAGAGAAAAGATTGATCTACCCCATGCACCTTGGATATTGTCAAAGAACAAGAAAAAAATAGTGAAGGAACAAACATATAGCTTTCGAACACCCACGGGATGTATGAGATGTCTCAAGGGAGCCTTCATAAAGAAAAAGAAAAGAGGTGTAGAGCAACTATCTGGTTTGAAGTCCCACGATTGGCACAAAATGATTCAAGTAAGGGTATCTCTAACCATGAATATAGTAATTAGTGGCGTAACTATGTGTAAACTTTGGGGTATGATGACTTTTTCCTCAACTAATCATTTGATCTATGAATATTGTTTACATTCAGTTCGTACTTCCTACTAGCATATCCCATTGTGCCTCCAAAGATGTAGGTGATATCATTTATAAGATGGGAGAGCTTGTGAGGTGTGTACACATTGTATTTTTTCATTATATATCTTTGAATTTCTACACAAAAATAAACAATTCTCAAATACATCTTGACAGATATGTGAGCTCGAAGGAAATTGATCCAAACACATTGCAAGATGCTCGAGTATTATCTGTTGAGGTGGTTTGTTTGGTGGAGGAAATTTTTCCTCGATCCATTTTGACTACTCAATTACATTTACTCGTACATTTGATTGATGAGATCGCACTTTGTGGGGCAGTTCATGTAAGGTGGATGTTTTTTCTTGAGCGCTTCATGAAAACCTTGAAAGATTTTGTTAGGCAAAAAGCACAGCCTGAGGGAAGCATGGCTAAGGTTGGTTAGTGCAATCATCCCTTGTTTATATCTCTGAATATCTTGCTAAAGTGGATCCCTCTCAACCACAACTATGGAAGGATGATGAAGACTTAAGGATGACCTCTATAGTACCTCAACGAAAAGGAATAAGTAAAGTGCTTCGTGAGTTCCTCAACGAAAAGAAGAACTTCGTAAGTTAAATAGTTTTTGTGTGGTCAATAGTGATGTTATGAGCAAATGGGTGACACTATATAATGAAGCAAGGGCAAGAAGAAAAAGTGAAAGATAAGAATTTTGCACTAGATATGAAGGTAATGTCTCATTTCCAGATCATCTAAATGCGCTCCCACGTCATATTGACATAGATTGGTTACATGAGGAAATGGAGAGAATGGAAAAAGAGGAGGAAATTAATATATCTTAAGAAGATTGGGAATATGCACGAGGTTGCTTATCAAATGAGAGAAATACTATCAATTAATTTGTTTCTATAAGTTTTATTTTATATAAATAATTGACATGTTTGATCTTTTATCTTTTACTACTAGTACACATTATTCAATGCACTTTGGTGTGAGGGTAAATATCTTCGAACTCAACGTATAGATGAAAAGAGAAATACCCAAGATTGTGGTGTCCTTGCTCACTTTGAGGCTGCCAATGGTACCATGGAAGGTTATTGTGGCTTGATCCAAGATATTCTAAAGCTTGACTTCAGACGATTCTTTATATATATACTGAATATGAAGTGGTTTAAAGAAGTGGTAACAAATGGTGAGCATTACAAATTAGACGTCATCCAAGTGGTTTTGTAATCATTGACTCTATAAAATCTCACCAAAACAAGAATGACACATTAGTACTACCTCAACAATGGGAGCATGTTTATATGCAAAGGCTAATTTTTTTATATGTATACATGTGATAAATATACACAATATCATAAGTACTTAAGTTTTTTGCTTTTGTTTTTCAAATACAGGTTGTGTATCATCCAATGGTAAACAATAACCGATGGTGGTATGTCATCCCTATATCTAATCGTTCAAAACCAACATATGGTAATATTACCGACATGGAGATAGCAGATGACAATCCAACAATTAATGATGATGTGCATGATGACACCATAATGGATGATATGCGTGATATAGTACAAGATGAACCTTCCGAGGATATTCAAGGAAACGCAGAAGAAGACAATAATGTGATTGTCGATATTGATGAAGTTATTGAGCAATATAGCAACACATCTAATAGTGGGATAGACTTATTTGTTTCGTTACCTCTTGGTAACATAGACCTAGAAGTAGATAGTTTAGCAAGGGCTGATCTCATTGAAGATGAGATAGATCATTCACTGTAACATACTTAATTTGCTTATTGATTCAATGTGTATTCCTAATTCTATACTTTTTTATCATGCACACACGTGCATACTCAAGAATCAATAGTCAATTTTAAAGCAAGCATTGAATTTTCCATAATAAAAAGGAAGTATCTTTTATCATCTTCAAGTACATAGAGAAATTACGAGATACATATTGCAATGCTTGCTACTAATTGTAAGGTTTCTGTCTCTTGCCATTCATTAGAGAGCAATGAAAAAGTAATTATTAACTCTATTTTTTTAATTCAATGATTCAATGTGTATTCTGAATTCTATGGTTTTTATCATACGCACATGTGCATGCTCAAGAATCAATTTGAGGTGGTTAAATAATTATTACTTTTGGTTTTTCAATTATGTGAATTGCTAATTTTAGGTGGTTAAATAATTGTGCGTCTGCTAGCGCGTCTATATTAGCATCTATTTACGCGGATATATAGACGCAAAATTCGCGTCTATTTACACACAGGTTTATACGCATTTATAGACGCTCTGATAGACGCACCCGACTTTGCGCGTCTAACGTGCACGTCTATGCCTCGTTTCTGTTGTAGTGTTCCATGATGATGAAGGAAGGGATGTAATGGCGTACATGAGGAGCGTCGTGCATGCGATGTATAAAGATTGTTTCGTCTACTTCAAAAATTAGAAATGCGGCTTGTGGCAGGAGGTATTGAGGGCAGTCCATAGAAGGTACCCAAATCCTGAGGGTCAACGATTTTCGGATGATTGGGAACGCACAAAAGTGAGGGATTTGCTTCACAACAAAAGATCCCACCTCATGACACGCACCAGGGACTCACTGCAGAGGCAGGAGGAGGGGCATGGAGCCTATAGCCAACCACCTATGTGCCACCGCATAGAGTGGAAGAAAGAGAAGAAGAAAGCAGCAGAGAAAGTGAAGAGTCACCAGCACGCAGAGGCGCGACGCATCCAAATGGAAACCATGGGATCGTCGCATTACGGATCGGGCGGCAGAGAGTCGTGGGAGGCAGAGTTTAGAAGTATATTTTGATTTCTAATTTTTTAAAATGTATATTTCTTTCAATTCTTTATATAATTTGTTCTAATACATTGTGTCTCATAATTGTTTGTATATATCATGATTGTTTTGCAGACTACTATCATTGGTAGGATGCCTACTCCTAGAGAGATAGGTTACCATTGAGGCCATAACCGCCCAACCACATGGCTTCACTTCTATAAGGAGGGTCTCATCACTGAGGACCAATACGACCGTGCTATGAGGATTCGACAGCCAGAGGAGGTATGTTTCTCTTACTTTCCTATTAAAAGTATCGCTAATTATAACTTTTTATGCACCATGTCTATGTAAGCAACCTTGATCTGTTGTGTATGTAGGTGAACCCGGATGTTGAGCATAGCCAGGAGGGGGATAGCAATGCTAGTAGCCATGGTGGTGCTAGCAAAGATGTTTCTTCTTCAGATTCGTAGAGGAGCACCATACCTCCCTTATGGCCTTGTTTTCTTGTATATGTATTATCCATCTTTGAGCCTACTGCTTGCGGCCACGCTTTAGGTCGCAAGCACTTAAACTCCCCATGTAAATGCTTTTGATCTATAATGAATACATAGACTTTTATTTTCAATTCTAGTGCTTTTAGATCCATTGTCTTTTTCCCAAATGCACAATCTGATATATGGAAGGGGGAAAAAAAAAGCTAGAGATGCTCTCTGGTTTTTTTTTCCAGTTCTGTTTTGCGCGTCTAAATTGTAGAAAATGCGCGTTTATAAGCGCGTCTAAAATGCAAAGTACATGCGTTCATACACGCGCTAGATAATTCAAATTTAAAAAACAAATTAAATATATATTTTAAAAAAATGAGATTTTTTGTTTTCCATTCGCGTCTATGGGTACTTGTAAAAGCGCATCTACGGGCGTGTCTATATGCCCGTCTAATTTGCTAGATAGACGCGCTGGTAGACGCACATAATAAATTAAATAAATAAAAATTTTGGTTTTTTTATGTGCTTGTATTCCACGCGTGTATATATGTGTCTGTTGCGCGTCTATTTTTGTGTGTAAATTCCTTTATACATGCGATTATAGACGCGAATCTGTAGACGCACAAATAGACGGGTGAGTAGATGCGCCCGTAAGATTTTCTCTATATTCAAAAATCGCGTCTAAAAGTGCGTCTAAGAGGCCTTTTTGTTGTAGTGTTGCATAGCAATACATGGAATAATAGAGAGGAGAGTCCAAAACAAACAGACAAATGCATTTATAAATATTGCAAAATGCCAGTCCATACAAACGATAAGAAATATATCCAAGAAAAGCTACATGGATCATAGGGCCAAAAAAAGAAAGGATCTTGTCGTGATGCTACACATCCTCCAGAGTGCGAATCCGAGGGCGGAGTTTCTCGCCATGAATTTGAACTCATTTAGTCAGCGTCATTAGAAATTTGTTTTCTATTGTGTGTATCTTTTTGTTTGCATTTTGCATGATGCACGAGCACATGTAGCAAGGCTAGTCACATTCTCTTCAGTGCATTCATAATTTTTGTGTGGACATCGTTTGATTGATTGCATCGCATGGATCCATCATTGCATAATTTCTCAAATCATGAGTGGATGAGCATAAAGTTCTATTTCAAAGCATATTTTCTTGTTAGGGCACAATACATGAATCAAAGCACGAAGTGATGACAATGTAGCTTCTTTGGGTAAGGCTCTTCCTAGCACAGGCAGTGAAGGAAAGAAATGGGAGAAACATTTGAATATTGGATACAACCCCACTACAGACTTGGACACTAGCTTGTAGTTTTTTGTTAAATGGTACAAGTCTTACTATAAACATAGAGGTGATCATGAAGACATGCTAAACGGATACAAACCCTATTGATGCAAGATTGTGAAAGGACCCTATGGATGCAAGAATGTGGACATGAATATGTTCATTGATTTGACCCTTCCAAAAGGGAGAAGATTGGAACTGTACCACTGTACATGTAATCCTCTGTTGTCCCAGGCCATTTCACTGGACAAAGACCATACTGCTTATCTTGTTAATATCAATGCAATATGTATATGATTGCTTTTCCATACCGGAAGAACAGCGGGACAGGATAACGACAAAGGAGAATAAATTTAAGAAAAACTTTTTAAAGCCTTAGCTTTAATAAGAAAAGCTACAAGCTTTTCGGACCGCGTTCTAAAAAGGGAGATAGTCGATTGGAGGGAGGAATGGATGTTTTTGGAGGCGAAAAGTTCGAAGGGAGAAAGCATGATCATAGCAACTGGTTGCAGGAGCATTAAATCAAGTCAAGGGGCATGGTAGAGCTGTGAAAAACTGTGCTGTCGCCGGAGAAGCTGTTCAATCTGCTATCAACACCAGCAAAGGGCGAAAGAAATTAGTTGAAAAACTTGAAGAGAGCTGGAATCGTTGGGGGCATGGTAGTTCAAGAAACAAGATGTCAACAGCATCTCAGCAAAGCTACTGTATAGACTGGACACAACTCTTAGCGGAGGCTTCCGTCAATCAGTCGCAAGCTTCCAGGATTGTATTATCTCCTATGATAGTAACAAATAAATGATTGATCTGGTTTACTGCAGTTCATCGACTCATCATACACCGACGCATGATACAACAGAAGATTGCACCCAGGAGTGAAAGAGAGCCCTTCCGTGATAACATAAAGGCTTGTCTCATCGTGCAGCAGTTCTCATGCAAGAGGACTGCATATCTGAGAGGCAGACAAAACCCTATTGCAGAAGAAGAAATGCTTATCGTTCTTTGAGGACCGTGAGAAACTTAGATGTTGAGAAGCAGGCCGTGCGCGAGCGCAGAAGAGGGGGAGAGTACGAGGACTGTTGCAAAAAGCTTCACGGCATGATTGCAGGTTGCAGAAGAGGGAAGAATCAGAGAAAGAAGAAGAGGACCCTTTCATGGCAAGGATTGCAGGAAGTATCCCACCTCGAATGCTAGTGCCGCAGTCGCTGCTCTTGGTCAAATCACAAATGCTGATGCTCAACTCATCGCTTAGGATGGTCTGCACCTGCACACGATGTTATCTTGTCACCCCATAGGATGGACACATCGGCCTACTTGGCGCTCCCGGAAGACTGGATGAATATGTGATAGTGCGGAGTCGGCCTTGTTAAATGTCTTCTCCCACTCTGGATCTCAAACCTCCATCGATTGTGATATATTAATCCACAAGTAGAGCTCCGCTATACTCCTTGGGTGGTTATGGGAGTGTGTTCGGATTGGCGAAATTGGAGCCAACGAGCTCTATAATATGAGCCGCAAGAAGGGAGACAAGGGGTTGAGAGGAGAAGGCGCTAAGTCCTGTAGCAAAGCAATCATGTCTTACCAGAAGGGAAGGAGAGACGCCGCTGAGACGAGGACCAGAAAGAAGGAAAGAACCGTGGAGAGCTTTGGGAGCTGCATAGTTGTCTCTGGAACATATCACACTGTAGCTCAACAATCTGTTTTTGTCATCACTATCTTAAAACAATTAGTGCTTGAAAAAACATCAAGTCAAAGTATTCTGATCATAAAAAACCATGTCCTAAAGGAGCTCATCTATGAGCTATAGCTCATGGAGTTTAGACCATAATGATATTGTGAATTGTCGTCATCCTATCATCAGCAGCATCTTGGACCTAGTTGTATTGACACAACAAAGAAATACAAAAGTCATTGTCACCTCTATGGATATTCTTGCTCACTTGCCAAGTTGTTACCATGTGCTTGTCCTTATGGGTTGCTACCCATGAAGTGTCTTGTAATTAACCTCTTGAAACACCTTTGAAAGCATCATCGAGTTAAGTTATGCTCACAACTTATGATTGTAAGTATGAATAAACTCTGAAGTTAAAGATTCATGGAGAGAGTAGTCATTACGACTTGATTCGGCATTTATGGCTATCAGTTTAGCTCTCCTGATTGAGCTTTGGATTTTGTAATCTTGTTTGGATTTGTACTTGGATCTCCCTGCTCCCATCTTGCATAGCGTCCCTATGATAAGTGACTTTTATGAACTTCTATGCATATCCCGTGTGACTGTGCACTCCACAAATCCAAGTGAGTGCTACACCTCTTCATTGTCGGAGAGCTCATCCCAATGAGCTTTTGTGATGTTTCAACTTTCCCAACTTCTTACATGTTAATTATGAAAAGCTTAGACTATCAAAAGTGCTATCTTGAATAAAATAACCCATACCCCATATCTGGACACCTTTCGAGATCGATACGACTGCGAATACCTCTACAAGGAACTTGCCATGTGTATGGTCGTTATAGCCAAATATCGAAAAAAATTAACCAAATTTGTATACATTTGAAACATCATTACCAAAGTTTTATATTAATTTTGTGCAAATGCGGTGTTTGTAATCGCGATCTTTGAAGGACGGTCTTCGCAACATGGCAAGGAGATGTTGGTGCAAAGAGGTTATTGTACGAGGTGAGGGACAAAATTTGATAGATTTTCTTAGGTACATAGTAAATCTTAGCCATGGCCATTTAGAAGTGGGCCGTAGGGATAATTATCATTGGAAGAAGGGAAGACCCTGTCCAAAGATAGCTTGTTCATGTCTTAGAGGTTTTATGAGGTCTAAGAGTTTTGGAAATAACTTGAGAGGCCATGAGAAGAAGCTTAGGAGGGCGATTTTCAAGTCTAAGGTCTCTGTTACCTTGTAGGAAGGGGAGGGGCAAAATTTGAAAGTTTAAGGAGATTAAAGGTTAGGAGAAGGTTAATTTGAAGAAAGAATAATGAAAAATTAAAGGGGGGCCATTGGGTAGGATGGTGTGATGGGAAGAGATATCGTCTTCTTGGCCATGTGTGGGAGGAGAGCAAGAGAAAGGCAATGTTGTTCATCACTGGTGGAGAGGGAGTGAGATCAATGATCTAATGATCATTGCAATGTTCTTCATGGTCATCACCATCAAATTCGATCATCTCATTCTCTTAAGTACCATTGCCATGGGCTCATACACAGAGAGAGAGAGAGAGAGAGAGAGAGAGAGAGAGAGAGAGAGAGAGAGAGAGAGAGAGAGAGAGAGAGAGAGAGAGAGAGAAGGAGGATTAGAGAGAGAGCATGAAGGAAAAAACATGGCGCCGTGAAGAGAATGGAGGAGACAGAATCTTCTTCACCGGGAAGAAGAGAGCTTGGAGAAATATGCTTTGCTTCTGATGGTCAATCTTGAGCCTGAATATACCCAAGTAATTTGATTTGTAGTCTAGGAGAAGTAATTTTATACTTTGAATCACCCCTGATTCCATGGACAGACGGCAAAGATCTACAATTACTCTCTTCTCCTTCATTCGTCATTATTTTCATTCAAAGAATCCATGGTTGAGCTTTTAATTAAAGTTTAATATTTAAACACTCAAGGGACCATTCACATTGCTATAAATAATTGACAAGTGGGAGTCCTAGGGGAGGGCAAAGAGGAGAGCTTGTTATTTGAGATGATAGAGTAAACCGAATATGCTTGCATGACTGTTGGATAGTGAAGATGCGAACTCCAAAGACACGATCACAACCCGCAATATATTACCAAGTGTCTCATTTCATTTAACAAAAATAGAGAGTGTAACATTAAAAATTTCTTAGTTTAGAATTTTTACACAGTGCTTCAAAGCATGATTTTTCACTTTAAATAGGTACTGATATTTAGTGATCTCAATTTTAATTTTTAAAAATAAAAAATGCCAAGAAGCTTGAAAACTACTCTCAACTTACCTATGAATATTATAATATTGTGAGAGAATATTTATCAAATTTGATATTTTTATAATAAATATTATAATAGAAAAGGCTATTTAATTTCTTCAAGAGTTTTTAGAGAAGGTTTAGCATATATTTAAATTTAAAAAGTGATTGTATTTAGTAAAAGAAAGTTTTTATTTATAGAAAATTATGTTTTCACATCAAACAGTTATGATATTTCATGGAGAAGTCAAGAATATCATTTCTAGATTTTAGTTAATTTTTTAATATTTTAAAGGAAAAATCAAATTAAATATGATTTTAAGAAATTGTTCATGCGAGAACATTATGTTTATGATTTTATACAAAATAAGAACATGTGTGCTATACTCAACTTATACCAAATAGAGATAAGGGAAACGTATGAGGATTCTCTAATTAACATTAATATTAAAAAATTGGTTATGATCTATAAAAAATATATATCATGGAATTTTTGACAATTAAAAAGTTAAATATAAAAACTTACAAATGAAACAAAAATTCACTATTAGTTAACATGATGGCATGAGGGTAAGCCTCAACGTCAAGTTGAAGTTCTATATTCTATCTTGTAAACATCATTTATTTGCTTAAGCTTAATCAACAGAGAACGGCCAATAGTAAGTTTACTAACTAGAGAAAATTTCAGATTTCTAAAGAAAATTATTTTTGTGTGAATACAATGGAGTGGGAAAGGAGATTGCATTCATCTTGTTTGCTACCTAGTTTTAGAAGAAAGGAAAGAAGGATGTGCTTATCGATTTTAAAATAAATGAATTATTTACACATTTTTAAAGCATGACGATGAATTTTTGTTGATAGAGAGGGGTACGTATTTAAAACAAGATTAAGATTTGTGGATTTTAAGAAATGTTAGATAGATTTCTTTTGAATGTTTTTAATTTAACCATAAAGAAAAATATTTAATTTACAAAAATGTGGAGAAAACCATATTAAGAAATTTAAATAGAGTATAACTATAGATTAGGAAGATCTATGTTTAGAAATAAACTTCTTCAAAGTTCAACAAACTATAACTTCTAGATTAATCACCACAAGTATGACAAGAGCAAAATATGAGGATCCGCCCCTAAAAGATGGGGGGAAACCATAGCTATCCTAGGATTAAAATTCCAGTGCCCATTCTAGAGACCTACCCATGAGTGATTATTAAAGAGAGAAATAAAAGAGCTGAGTAGACTTAGTTCTAAGATATGGATTGACATTAAAATACGTGGAAGGCTAGATAGAGTAATCAAAATTAGTAACACATATCACTTATCATCTAGTGCAACAACTCTTAGGAGTTGGCTTGGGAACTTGGCTTAAAGTGGTTTGGACTTTGGCCTGTCATTTTTCAGTGCATTCGTCGAGAGCCAAGTACAGTCGAATAGGTGGTGAATCTTGAGGATATTTAAGTGATGGGTATATATGAGTGAATATGAGATCTCTTTTCTAAGGGATTATTTTCAAAATTCTCCCCAGGATTGCCAAAGGTAAGTATTAGATTGGGCAAGAGATGTAGAGCTAGTTGAGGGGGGAAAGTAGTTCCCATAACTAACTGTAGATGTTGAATAACTATCCTCCTAGATTTGGGGATAAAATGAGTGCACACAAACTATTGCTTTCTTGGTGGTACAGTTTGGGTTAGTAGATGAAATAGAAATAAATACAATTAGTGTCTCATACCACTTTGATTGGTATTATTGGACTATTTGTCAAAATTTTAAAAAAGTCATGTGGAACGATGTGTTGTCTTGATTTGTGTATCCAAAGGTTTGAAATTTAGTTTTGATACAGAAGACGTGAGGGAGGTTATAGAAATTTTAGGTTTAATTCTTGAGAAAGAAGAGAAATTGCCTTATAGAGAAGTAGACCTAGAATTACCAAATATTGTCAAACTATTAAGCACACATGCAGTTACAAAACCCTTGACTTTAGAGCTTTGGAAAAGTTGCATAAATTGAAAGAGATTGCAGAGTATGATAGTAGCAGCTATTACATCAGTTGTGGATGAATCTTGAGGAGCGACAAAAACAACAAAATGAAGACTGAGATAAATGGGCTAAGAAATGAGCAACTCCACAGAAACCTTGGCTACAAGAGAGGCTAGAGAGGGTGAATACAGTATTAAACCTAGGGATATATGCTACATCAAGCTCAAATGAGGAGCTTTTTGAGCCTAATATATGACTTGGCAAAACACCATCAAAATCAAGTCAAGTAGATTCGTATCAATGGGATCGAGTGGTTTCAAGCATCGATAGTCCCATCGAGGAAAGAAGTAGGCAAAGTGAGAGTGTAGAAAGTGAAGCTGACACCACGATAGGGAGTAATGAATCTTCATTTAGTTGGATTCAAAATATACTTTTGGGTTAAACCACTTCCTTAAAGAGCCAAAACAACCTTTGTGGCTAGACCAAGTGATAGATTTGGGATTGCGGTCCTTGTTTCATATTCCCCACCATCAAAGAGAGTAATCGAGGGAGGTATACAATTAGGGATAAAAATCCATGTTCAAAGAGTCCAAGGAATCAATGTGGTTTGACCTTACTCTAGATTTTTGGTTAGGGATATTATTTAAAGAAAAAATGGCTCGCAACCCAATCAAACTAGCTAATTTTATACAATTTGGGGAACTATGGGATGAAGATCCTCATGCGCATTTGCAAAGGTTTAAGGTAACTTGCATAGCCAATGAGATGGTAGATGATGATCAAAAGCTTCATATTTTTCCAACAACACTAAAAGATGAAGCAATGAGGTGGTTTGGTAATCTAGCCGCTCAAAATAAGGGGATTTATGCTTCCTTATCAAGAGCATTCTTTAAAAAATTCAACGGAAAGGTTTCCAGGATTGACTGGCTCTTCAAATGGACTATTTATCCCAAGGAGTAAGTGAAAGTGTCGAGCATTAAATTGAGCATGTGAAGACAATTATTGGAAATATGAATCCATCTCCTAATGATCCTATGAAAAAGTGTAAATTTATCAATGGGCTTAATCTTGAGATGCACCAACATGTTAGCCTACAAAGGCCAACTACACTAGAAAATGCTAAAACACATGCTAGATGGTGGGAAGAGGTGCAACTTAGCTAACAATGTTGGAGGGATTTATTCAAAGAACTTCAGGTGGAATATCAAAGAACTTCAAGTGGAATATCTCAGATCATGTCTTATGTGATTGTTTCCTTAAATCCATATGTAACTGCAAGTTCCAATGTGTTGAGTGTACCTTTAAATCTCTACACTTCAATTCTAGCCTTTATGATGCAGACATATATGCTAGCTATGCCCCAACCTCAAACCCTCCTTGATGAAGCTAAAATAGCTAAAAAAGCTAAAAGAGGAAATCATGGGTGCAGTTCAAGCATCCTTGAAATAAATTTATTCGATAACAACACAAGCTGCTAGTGCACATTAACATATGAGCAACTCAACTTCAAACCCACCTAGATTGAATATCTTGGGTTGTAAGTAACTGGTCATGGACATGTGGCTATTGAGTGTCCAATGTCTTTAAGATTAATGCCTAACCATCCACAATTCTACACTTTTTGCCTTACAATAGGGCATTTGGATGCAAATTGTTGGCATAAGATGGGTCAACAACAACAACAAGATTGCTCAATGCAAACAAATTATAATTCCATGGATCACAATAACACGACTTATGAGATCGGACTGCCCAATCATTTGTTTCAGCCGCATGGATTACCAACCCAAGATAGATCTCTAGTACCTTGAAATAATTATAATAGTGATGGCATGACCAAGGGGAAAATTCTCATTTTAGGAGAACTAATGGTAATTTTTGCAGTATCTTGGGACAGAGTGGATAGCAAAGGCCTAGAGGACCAATAACTTGTTATTGATGCCAATAGGAAGGTCATATAGCTATATATTGTCCAAATGCAAGCAAAAATCAAGACTATACTCCTCTTTATAGGAGGTGTAGTGGTGAGGGACATTACAAAGAGAATTGTCTGGAGAGAAATGAGGACAAGAGTACTAACAAAGGTGAACAAGTCTCTAATGACCCTTCCAATTCGTCTGCAAATTTAGTCAAAGTAGAAATAGAAAGGCAAGAGATTGGAGTTAAGTCCAATCACTTGCCTTTCTATTTTAGGGTGATGGAGTTAAGTCTAATCTCTTGTAGGGTGGCGTTTTTGGCTGACCCCATCATTGGTATTACTACTAGGCCACAAAAGTAGCAACAAAAGGTGTAAGGTCTAGATGAAGAGAGTTCACAACTAAAAGGAGCAATGAAGAATAAATCTAAGGATGTAGATCCTAACGTGCAGCTACTTGAGTCTGATTCTCCTCACCATTCCTCTAACCACCCATTATTACATGTTCCTTTGGCAAATCCTAAGATTCAAGTGGGGGTAGCTCCTTTTCTTGAAAGACTTGTCCCTCCAAAGGAAGGGAGCAAAGAGAAAGCGAAAGCAGTGAACAAGGACTATGATCCTTGGGCTACATTAGAGGAAATTTGTTTGACCATTAACCTTATGCAATTTCTGGAAATAGTTCCTATATGCCGAAGGAAGCTTTATCATAAATTAGTTTTTCATAGAAGAAAAAGAATCAAGGATAACACTTCTAAAGTAAGTGCAAATGCATCCAAAAGGAAAACAACTAGGGAAGTAAAAATAGTATATGTATTTGTGGATCCAAGACCTCCAGTTATAAACATTACTATCAATAACCACCTGCTAAATGAAGTGCAGTTGGATAGTGGCTCAACAGTTAATTTGATCACCAAAAAAATGATGCAAGAATTAGGGTTGAAGAATTTATAACCTATCCATATAATTTTACATGTGGTTGATCAAAGGAAAGTGACTCCTTTGGGGTTACTCTAAAATGTGAAATTTTTAGTAGTTGGATTAGAATTTCATGTGAACTATTTGATAGTCCACTCATCCACAAATATATATTTATATTTGTTGTTGCTGGGATGACCTTGGTTATATCAAGCAAGATGGACTCAAGCTTGGTACACATGTTCAATTGTAATTGGTCCTCAAAATGATAGGGTTAAAATACAAGCTATCTCAAAAGGATATTTGAAGAAGTCAGGAGATGAAGTGGTTAGTGAAATGGATGAGATATCCAATAGTGAGTTCTATGATTCAGAAATAGAGAGGATTAATAACGATGGGCCGTACGTCTAGTTATTTTTAACACAACAACCAACAAGAGTAGAAAAAATAGAGGTAAATACACTACATCAGCCTTATAAAGTAGTACAAGCGGGCATTGGTGAATATGTTATCATCTTTTCTTCTGATAATGATTATCATAGTGATATTACCCATTGGTATCTACATTAGAAGATACAACCCTACATTGCTTAATGCTTTTTGTTATGGAAGATAAATACCTTGATGATTCCATTGAGACATTCAAAATTATATGTGGATAAAAACTAGGCATTAATTCACTTTTAATGCTAGTTTGAGGGCTAATAATTGCTCAAGGATACTTGGAATACAAAAATGTCTTCTAAAAATACTTTAGAATGAGGGATGAGCTGCAAACTTCAGTAGACTTCCTTTTGCCAAATTGTCTTCTAAAAATCTTGACTTTCTTCTAACCAGCCAAAGATCGCAATCCACTTTTAGCATGGTTCCCAAGCCAACTCCTAAGATTTGTTGCACTAGATAGGTTATATTTGTCACTAATTTCTAGCCTTCCAAGTATTTATGACAATATTTTTCTATAGTAGTCTAACTAATATCACTCAATGTCTTTTTCATCCAAAAACAATCTACGCCATCATCCTCTCCTCAAATGAAAAATTCATAGACAAAAGAAAACGTGAGATCTCACTTATTGATCTTAGCAAAAGACTCCAACAATCTCCCCCTTTTCTCAATTCGATAAGAGTCCCAAATTGAAGAAAGATCGCCCAAAAGCTAGGTAAGTTAGTCATGGCATCTTTAGTAGCCTCTCTCGACCTCAAAGAATAGATTGCTAGCATCAAATCATATCTCAAAAGCTTCCACATAGCTAGATTGGCAAGATACCCTCCATAAAGAGCTCCTCTTCTTGGCCACAACTCATGAAGATCCCTCTCCCTTCAATTAAATTATAATATGGGGCATGAGTAGCCATTCAGGAGATTAGCTTGAAGCAAGGGAAGAGACTCTTCTCGAATCGAGAGAGAAGAGAAAGCAGGAGAGAGGGAAGAGGAGAGCAAGGAGAGAGCAAGAGAGGTAATTCATATTGCAAAGATAAAGGGGATGCTTTGCCACCTTTCTAAATCAAATGACATCTCTTCTACATTAAGTCCCTTGTGGAATTGAGGCTCTACTCGATTTCTTCTCAATTCCTATTGTCGCCATCTCTATTGATCAATTCAAGAAAAACTATAGCTCTATTATCAAAGTCTTCTCTACAATTTCTTAATTCAAGACCATGGCTTGGAAGAGAAAATTTACAAAGGCCACAGAAGTAGGAACTATCAAGAATGTTGTGGATATGACTACTATGGAAAGGAATGGCAATACCAAAATTACAAATGAAGTTGCGAATACCAACAACAACTAAGTGCTTGTAGTGAATGCCTAGGTGCAATATTTGACTATTATTTTAAATATCAAATATGAAAAATAGATCATGGATTGATAAAGAAAAATTACATCCATAATAGTAGGATTTTTTCATTTAATGTCACACATAAAAAATTTACTAAAGAAAAATTCATAATCATAAATTTAGAGGATTGATTTGGATTATATGAGATGTACTAGGAATAGGACACATGGAAGTTGTTGCAGTACACGAAATGTTGGAGCTATATATAGCTCACCCTATTTGGACTAGGTCTCACCTATATATATGTTGATTGTGATCAATGTGATGTATTCTTTGGGAGTGTATATGGTGTGTCTCTTCTCTCCCTATTATGTCTCTATATATCTTCTCTCTCTACATCTCAACATGGTATCAGAGCTATCACGATTGACTACAACCGATTCCTCGAAGAAGATAATCGCAAAGTATATCTATGTAGTATCTCTTCAATTATTGAATAATGTTATTTTCATGCTTAAATTTGATGTATTTTGTATGTTATGAGTATCTTACATTATAAATTTTAAGCATAGAAGAAGTTTAATTGATCATCATTTAGATTGTAGATATGTTGGATTGTAGATATGCCTTGCTTGGACACCCTAAAAGTTTTTATTTGGAAAATTCTTAAGCAAACACAAGCTTTCTTCCTATCAAATACATGCTTAATTTGGAGTTCTATGTCAAAAGTTATGTCAGTTTAGGAGAACTAGACTTGAAATAGGAAAACAAATAGTCCAATAGCTTTTCTTGCAAACTTCTACGACATAGGTTTTGTCACGATTACTCACTCTTGGGTTTCTACATTTTTGACAAAATTAGCAAGACCACCAAAAAATAAAGCAATATTGTTTGGAGTGTTGTTCATATTTCTCGTCTATGTTGGACCGATTTATTCTCTCACAAGTTTTCTCTATTTTGGGTCAATTTATTCTTGCCCATGTTTCGTCTTTCTTTGATCACTTTCTATTTTTTGAACTAAACATTGATGACACCAAAAGAAGCATAAAAACAAGGCACAAAAATTTTCATGCATATGTCACATTTTTAGTTTTTGTAAACGAAATAATATTCATTTTGTTGTAAAAGCGCTAAAATACACCTTACACATGGGGGGGCCACATCCACATCCATAATTAATATATAGTATACACAAAAGTGTACGTACATGCATTTGCAAAAGGTTAGAAATAATTGAAATGTAAACGCTAAAGCCTTACGAATACAAATGTATCAAAAAAATCAAAGAAATAATAAAAATATGAAGGGTTGTGTGTCATTTGGGGAAAAGGTGGGGTGGAGTGCACAATTTATTATGTTCCTCTTTATCTCCTTTCTTCCAAGACACACATTCTCCTTTTGTGTGGTGCCAAAATTTTTCTCTCCTCTCTCCTATCTGTAAAAATTTTCCTCTCTTTCCTCTTTCTTTTGTGGAATGGAAGCTATGGAAGATGATGAAGTTGAAGATCTTATTTATTCATGAGAGAGTTTTCAAGTTCTTTTTTGTTTTGAGATTAATTGCAAAGCCAAACACATAGATTTTGTGTGCTTTGTCCTTGCTTTTGGGTTTGTTTTTGTTTGTGGGGGGCTGCTTTCATTTTGGCACATAGCCACCGAAACAACCTGATCTCAATAACGTGAAGAGATATATGGTGACAAGAAATATTAAGGTTGTACTAAAATGATAAGCTAGTGACATCCAATAGTGTTGAGAAGAAAAGATCAGAAGTTAAAATTCCATACTCTGGTACAGAGAAGCAGAAGATTAGATAATAGAAGAAGATGAGGAGAGAGACCTAATTCCTTATTTTTAAAAAATTTTTATTGTACTTTTGTTGCATATATTTTCTCACCTCTCTGCATATGTCTTTCTTCTTGATGAAGAGAGAAAAAGAAGAAGAAGAAGAGTAGGTGCAATAGCTTGAACTATACGAAACCTTATGGTGCCAAAGGTTGCATTTTCAGACAAACTATCTACAAATTCTGAAACCCAATCTAGTATCCATTGGAGGAGAGAGAAAGAAGGAGAAGAAGAACTTGTATTAAAAGGCAAAGAGAGCACAAGAGCATCAGTTCCTACTATCTTCCCCTTGCCGTGAGAGAGAGAGAGAGAGAGAGAGAGAGAGAGAGAGGTTTCTCCCTCTCCAACAGATTTAATGGTTGTGCTTCCCTTTCTCCCTCCTTGTCCACCCTTCGGTCTTTCTTTCCCTCTTCTCCACAAAAAACCCTACCCCTAATCATGGGCAACCAAAGACACCCATGAAAGGAAAGGAGGAGAGATACGAATTTTTTCATTGTGTGGTCAAAGGAGTCCCCTTTCAAAATTCCCTTTATTCCTTCAAGCTTGGTATTCCTAGCCTACCTCCACTTTTTCCTCAATTCCTCCCTTTCCTTTGTCCTTTCCTATGCAATCCGTGCAATGACCTAATGAGATAAGTTAAAAATTCATGGCCCTTAAAACTTATAATTAAGCTTTAAAATGGAAACCCTAATGATATTAATCTAAAAATCTTCATCCTCATATCTCATAACACTAACAAGCCCCACTCCATATAAGGAGAATATGTGAAGTTATATCTACAACCTGATCTTATTCTTCCAAGTGCCTTCGGAGCTACATGATGATTGGAGTCATTCTTATTTCCCCTATTGGAATGGAAAATATATTCTTATGATCCCTTGTCGACAACAAAACCCTATTCTTTGGAGACTATTCAAACTTTTCAGTGTGGGAGTGTGATGGAGGCAGGAGTTCCCTTACTCTAGTGGTCATGGATTTGGAGTTCCTATACCCTACCATGGCTAGTCCTTGTGATCGAAGTTGTTTTACTAAAAATTTTGGAAGTTTTGTGTTACACAGTGGTTCTTCTTTGACAAGGTTTGTGAGGATGCTTCAGATTTCAGTGTAGGAGGAAATGATGACACCAAAAGGAGTATAAAAACAAGGCACAAAAATATTCTTGCATATGTCACATTTTTAGTTTTTGTAAAGGGAATAATATTCATATTGTTGCAAAAGAACTAAAATACACCTTACACATGGGGGGGCTACATCAACATCCATCATTAATACATTGTATACACAAAAGTGTACATGCATGCGTTTGCAAAAGGTTAGAAAGAATTGAAATGTAAAGGTTAAAGCTTTACGAATACAAATGTATCAGAAAAATCAAAGAAATAATAAAAATATGAAGGGTTGTATGTATTTTACAGAAAAGGTGGAATGGAGTGCATGGTTTATTATGTGCATCTTTCTCTCCTTTCTTCGAAGACACACATTATCCTTTTTTGTAGTGCCAAAATTTTTCTCTCCTCTTTTGTATGTGCAAAAGTTTTCTTCTCTTTCCTCTTTGTTTTGTGGAACGGAAGCTATGGAAGATGAAGAAGATAAAGAGCTTGTTTATTCATGAGAGAGCTCTCAAAAATATTTCAAGAACCCCCTTGAGATCCCTATCCTAGAGGCTGCTTCCACAACCCTAAGACCCCAAAATAGGGATCCTAGATAACTCCCACAACTTGTAACTTGATGCATTGTGCATCCACTTGCTACCATCATAAGTACACTATCTAACCCAAATGTTAGATCAACAAAGGTCATCATTTTTGCATATAGACACATAAACCTCATCAAAAATACAAGTTAAGACCCACCCAATGTCCATGCTCACACATGGCTTCTTCTTGTAATGGGGTCCTTATAAGTTTGCGCACCATAGATCATTGTTGGCACCTTGCAAGGGTGGGACATTGAGCATATCTAACACACCCCCTCAATGTCCATCCACCATAGGTGAGCTACATTCTCAGCCCAATGCCAAGTCTTTAAAGATGAATTCAAAGGAGATATTTTGTAAGAGCTTTGGTGAAGATATCTTCTCCACTCTACTCTATTGGATAATAGACTACCCAGCTCTACTATTCCATTCTTGATTTAAGTCACACACATAGTGATATTGGATCTCAATGTATTTGGTGTGTACAAGAAAAATTGGATTTTTGGAAATGGTGATGTGACTTTGATCATCACATCTTAGCACTATTGGATCTCCATCGTGTACTCCCATATGCAATAAGACCCTCCTTAACCATATGACTTCATATACAACAAAAAGCAACTACCTTATACCTTGCTTTGATAGAAGACAATGCCATAGTTGGTTCTTAATGATTCAATAGAAAATTTTTGAATCTAAGAGAAACAATATCCAAAAAATAATATCTTGGAATCATTGTTACCTGCCCAATTTGAGTCATAGTTCCCCATAAGAGCACTTCTAGAACTGTGTGTGATACCATAGTCATGAGTTCCCTTCAAGTATTCGAGCACCTACATTCCAACTTTCAAATGAATTTCTCAAGGTTTTTTTGAGAACCTACTCAAAATCCCAATAAAAATTTTGATATCTGGCCTGGTGTTACACAAGTAGATGAGGCTATCAACCAACCTCCTATACCTCCTAATGTCTTCAAGTGCTTATGTATCCTCAATGGATAACTTCACATTCACCTCCATAGATGTAGCTACCTCCTTACATTTGGTTATGCAAAACTCTTTTAAGATCTCCTATGTATACTTCTTTTGAGAGATCAAGATTTTTTAAGACTTCAATCCCAAAACAATAGTGCAACAAGCCCAAGTTTGTCATTTCAAACTCAAAGCTTAAATCCTTTCGATTTTGATGGATAATATCTTCATAATCACATGTAATAAGAAGGTCATCCAATTTAAGACAATTACTACAATTTTTTCACAATCCCTATAAACATAAAAGTTAGCATCTGAGGCACATATTTTGAAATTCAAACCTAGAAACAGTTTATCTACCTGTTGATACCATGCTAGGTCTTGTTTCAACCCATAGAATGTGTTCTTTAGCTTACAAACTTTCTTCTTAGAATGGGGGGGTCTCATAGCCTTTCCATTATTCTAATTGTGAATGTAGACTAGAGTATTAATAACTTCTACCCAAGACTGGTTAGGCAATCCCTTTCACTTTAGCGTGCGCCTTTTCATTTTCATAGTGGTGCAATATTGGTATTCAACAATCCCATTCTGTTGAGGTGCATGAGGCATCGTCAATTGACACTTAATCCCTTTGCTCTTGGGAAAGCTTTCAAACTACTTTGAGTTGAACTCACCACCACCATTTGTTCTAAAATTCTTCACACTTTTCCCTATTTCATTCTCAACAAGTTTTAGCCATTCTTTGAACTTACCAAAGCTTGAGCCTTATCATAATGGAAGTACACCCACATCCTCCTACTGTAGTCATCAACAATCAACATAAGCAAGAAGATCCTCCCAAGGCTTTTATAGGCATTTTACCATTCAAGCCAGCATGCAATAACTCTAGAGAAGTCGTCACTCTATTCTTACTTTCTTCTGGAAATACCTTTCTCTATTGCTTTCCCATCATACAATCTTCACAAGGTTCCTTAATTATAGTTGTTTCATGTAGGCGAGAAACCATACCTTGCTTATATATCTCCTTGCAAACTACAAGACCAATGTGACCAAATCTTTCATGCCAAAATTTACTTGCGCCCACATCAATAGTTGCTTAAGACTATTCAAATCATATAGGTCGTTCCTCCTTTCTTCTTTGAAAACAACTTTGCCAACACTATCAATAATTTCTGCATGTGTCTTAGTGAACCTCACCTCATGGTCAAGATCACTCATAGAAGCATCTGATAGCAGATTTCTTTTAATCCTAGAGCATACAACAAATTTAAAACATTCTTGAGTCCACCATGTTTAGCAAACCTCACCTCATGACCAAGATCACTTTTAGAAGCAACTTTACGAGCATTGTCGATAATTTTTGCACATGTCTTTGTGAACCTCACCTCATGGCCAAGATCACTTATAGAAGCAAGTGATAGTGGATTTCTCTTAATCATTGGAACATATAACACATTTGAAAGATTTTTGAGTTCACTATTTTAAGTAACAAAGGAAATAGTACATGTTTCCTCAACTTGGAATTTTGCATCATTCCCAACCATCATAGTGACAGATTCTTATAGAGGCTTCATAGAACTATATTGACATTTCTTGTTGGTCATGTGACAAGAGGTGTCACTATCCAATTCATATGAGTAAGTGGTAGATATTTCTTGCACCGAGGAACACACTTTTTCAATGGTCATTATGAATAACTCCAACTCTACGTCAGCCATATTAGCTATCTCCTTCCCTTTAGTCTTCACGATGCCATTCTTTTCATTTGTCTTCTAGATACAACAATTTGCGATTCCATGTCCTTTCTTCTTGCAAAAAGAAGCACTCTCCTTGAAACTTTTTCTTTCCATCCTTCTTCTTTTTATCACCATTGATAGAGAATCCACATTTTCCTTTCGCATTGGCAGAGAATGCAACATCTCCACTAATATTATCATCTCGGACTTTAAGCCCAAACTCCTCCTCCACTAGTTGTGCACAAAAGTCCTCAAATGTCAAATCTTGGAGTCTCACCTAAGATGTTTAGGAGGATAGTTACCAAAAAATCCATAAAACTTTGGTGGACAATTTTGAAGACACCTTTGAGCTAGCTCCTCAGTAGTCTTTTGTATGCTAGCCACACATACAGATTCATAATCTAAGTGATGAATGCTTCAACTATCTCTCCTTCACCAAACTTATTCTCTAATGCTAGTTGATTCTCCAAGTTCCAAACCCTTGTTTGATTTTGTGTTTTATATTGACTCCTCAATACATTTAAGCCTCTAATTCCTTGGTTATATGCTGGGTCAAGGTCAAAAGGCTATCATATTAGCTTGTAACTAATGCACATATTGCATTTGCATTGCTTCGTTTCCAACCTCAAAGAAGATATTCAATTGGAGGAATCATAACACTCAAATTTGATGGGTCGGGGTGGATTATGGTTCTAGATCAATCCCGAGCACCATCTCTAGAAGCTCATAAGAATCAAGGATAATTGTGATTTTAAACTTCTACAAAGTATAGTTTGTGCCATCTAACTTGCCTTTGTTGAAGGTTGGTGGACAAATCCTCAATGTTTGAATTGCCGATATAACACCACCACTACCTAATGTGCCAGCATCGCTACTTGATGCATTAGATGATATTTTTTCTCTTCCCTCTGGAAGCCCTTGTCTCTCATGTACTCTTCACTCTTCAATGCTCCTTCGAATCTGATACCATGTAGAAAATTACATGGCATAATGAACAAAATCTAAGAAAGGAATAGACAATTCACAACAAATATGAGGAGAACAAAGTCTACTTTAATTTCAAACAAAATGATACAAGGATGGTTGTATCCACCCATGTGCTTCCACTATGAATATTAGATGGCGATCGAGAGAGATGATAGAAAAAGAGCTTAAGGGTAGCTGAAAGAACTCTGCTGGGTGAAAGATAGATTGATGATGGCTTTAGAGGGGTCTTCTCTCCTTTGAGAAGGTATTCTGGTTGGCATGCCATTATGAATCTTCCATAGTAGGCTAGGAAATATTCCAGGGATCCCCTGAGACCCCCCAATCTAAGATCCCCTTGAAACCTCCTACCCAAGGGCCACTTCCACAATCCCCATATCCCAAAATAGGAGCCCCTAATGATAACTCCTACACCTTGCAACTGGATGCATTGTGCCTCGAGTGGATACCAATATAATTACTGCATCCAATCGAAAAGCTAGATCCACAAAGGTCACCTTTTTTCCATCCACTCACATAGACCTCATTTGACACACAATTTAGGACCCACCCAATGTCTATGCTCACACATGAATTCTCTTTATAATGGGAGCCTTAAAACTCAAAGCACCATGGATCATTGGTGGCACCTTACAAGGGTGGGGCATTGAGCATATCTAACACATATTGAGGGATTATTACCCATTGCCTCCTAGTGCCACAAAGTTTGGGAATTTGGTTTTTAATAAATATACTAAAATATAAGACTATGATGGTATTGAGAACATAAATCTCTTGCCTATTGTTATAGGTGAAGATGCTTTTACTTTGCACCTCATAGGATTCTCAACACCAACCTAGAAACTCTAGCCGATTGAAGAGATGAACACAGCTTCTAGATAATATGTTTGCATGATAGAGAAGGGTATAAAAGTGCAAGGTTTATTGTAGGATGATAAAATAATTATGGGACTATATGATGGAGTATCTTTTGTACACACAATTGCAAATATTTTGGGTATGCTAAAAATAGACTAGTGTATTAGGTCTACCATCATACAAATAAATTATTTGGATATGTACCAAGAGATTAGTCGACAAACAAGGAAAGAATTTCAAAATTTTCACTTAATCTAGCTATGTCCATAAGAGGGATAAACCCCTCTCTACATGGATAAATTGGTGATTGCCAATGTAGATCCTCTCCAAACATTATGAGCATGATTTCACTAAAGAGACTTGGTATGCCCATACAAAAAAATACTACCAAAATCCTTAGTATGATGATAGCTTGAGGCAACCTAAATGATTGGTATCTTAAGTTGTGGTGACCTACTACATATAATGTTTACTAAATTTTTGAGTAATTAGATTCACTGGAGACTAATATCGCAGATCTTACTAGGGAGACCATGGATTTTTCAAGTATGTGATTAAATATAGTGTATATTCTAATTTGGGTTTATATAATAGTATATATATATATATAATGATACATTAAATTATGGTTAAAGCTCTAGATTTTTGTCCCTTTGAGCACATGTGTCTCTTTATAAAATTTTCAAGTAAGAAGTAGGTATGTTTATATGGGCTCTATGGTAATCAATGTTTTCTTTAACTCATTTTATTAGCCTTTTCTTTCATCTAATGGTCGTGTTTTTTGTAATTTTAGAATATCTATACATTTAGTATATATATTATTAGTAAATTGGTATTTTTAAATATTATTCAACTTAGCCTTATTTTACTACTATTTTAGGAATTTGTGATATCTCTTTGAACCTTCTATTATCAATGCATTTGGTATTATTTTAGTAATATTCAAGCTCACACTATATACAAATAGATGGAGGTCTTTAAGGCGTCCTATACTAGCCCTTCGCTATTTGACCATATGATACACTCAGTTACTCACCCATGTTCTATATTTTTGGTCACCAAGAGCACATACACTTTCTAAAACTTATTTCAAATATGAAATAACACATTTGTACAAGCTAAGTTAAGGATTTGATGGTCATCCGCCCTTTTGGCACACCTTGAAAAATGGACATATAAAAATCACAACAAGTATCTAAAGAATAGCAAGGCTCACATTTTCAATCATTAACAAAATATGAAACTTTTTAGAGTAAATATCAATAGAAAGCCAAGGACTAATGATGACCATCCTAAAGTCGTATTGATATTATTAACTATTATTGTAGAAGTATATCAAGTTCAAGATCCATATCCTAGATCCCTATACTAAGTTCCAATATGTTGACCATGATGTCGAAGGTATCCTATCTTATACTAGAAACAAGGATATGAGAAGTAAGAAATTGAGAGTATTGAAAGTACTTGTAATATTTTAGGCTATGCTATAGTCTAGCATCCATTAGGTGTTATAACTTATGCTACTATCCACCTCCTATTAGCATTGCTAGACATGTCTAACATTATTGATTCCCAAATATCTACTACCTTTCCATCTAACAAACTCTTTAAATATTCACTTATGATTCAAGTTAGTACTACATTAGTACCAATGGCACTATGATGCTACTATTTCACAATTCCTTACTATAATTGATTATTGTTTAATATATGTTCTATATTACTAATACTATATGTGGGCATTGTTTTAATCCTGTAGAGCACATATACTTATTCTATACTCTTTTTTAGTAATAATTATCTCATATATATATATTTATTTATGTAAAATTTAAAATTTAAAATTTTGAAAACTTACTTGATTCAATTATATTATACTCTTAAAAGCATGTATAGGGTTTCCTTATACATTGGTGAGTGATTGGTGAGTGATGGAGGTCGATAGAGGAATCGATGAGACTGAGTGACTAATGGGACTAGATGATATATGTAATGGTGATGACTAAGAAACTAATGGGGCTAGATGATACCATGGTTTGGCATGATGAGGGATGATGCATGGGTTGGGTATCAATGAGGACCTATGGACAACACACACTATGGCATGAATGGTGGGTATGATCAAAGTGGATTACATGAGAAGGTCTTATTTAGCTATTATTGCATAGAAACACTATTTAGAGATATTCTTTGGGAAACAATCTTTCTTCCTACACTCAAAGACACCATGTGCTTGAGTGATGGCCTACTCTTGTGCAAGAGCCCATATCATCATATACCCCTATTTAATAATTAAGAAACTACAAGGCATAAATAGGTGTGATTTAGGGAAAGGAAGAACATAATAAACTCTAAGTTTGATTGCAATCATGTACCTATTGTACCTCTAAAATGAATCCCATTGATCCATCCTTTGTTGTGTAGAGGATATGCAAACAATTTCAAATCTATCATTTTTTATGTAGCTAAAAATGACTATGCCCCCTCTTTTCTTGGTCCACATAGTGGTCTACATGAATAGAACAATGCTACATCCTACATCCTTGTTTACTATTCTTGGGGTGTGTGTGTGTGTGTGTGTGTGTGTGTGTGTGTGTGTGTGTGTGTGTGTGCATGTGCGCATGCGCGTGTGTGTGCGTGCATGTCCATACATGCATGCATGTGTGTGTGTGTGTGTGTGTGCGTGCGTGCGTGCGTGTGTGTGTGTGTGTGTGTGTGAATACATTTATCTATGTAAGTGTGTGTGTATATATGTATCTATGTATGCACATATGTATATACATGTACATGTACGCACGTGCATATGTATCTATGTGTGTACATATGTTTATGTATTAGAGATAAGGATTACAAAAATAATAATAAAAGATGTTAATGACATGCTTTTCATAAAAAATCCTAACCCTTTGTTACTAACCACAATAAGGTGATCTCAAGGTGATGCAATTATTCTAATTGTGTTGGCAATATAATGTATACAAAGGCTTTAAGCTAAATTTCCCTTTTGAATATGATTGGTTGTTGTTTTTCCAAGAAATGTCTTTCATCCCATAGTTCTCCTTCATATTCTTATTTTTTGAAGCTTGCTTTTTATGCATGTTTAGGATCTAGTATGAGTTCTATTTAACTTGAGAAAAAAGTGAATTTTAACATCATATATTGGAATTGTAACCCAAATAACTATGGTGGTGTATGGTAGTCACTTTCATTAAAAGAAAGAGAGAAGTAACTTATACTTTTACTTTCCTCTCATTTATATACAAAATATCTCAAACCTTAAACATTTTATAATTTTATACTTGGTTTCTCTTGTACAAATGATTTTAGGAGTTTGAATCCTTGAAATGCACAAGAATTTCCAAGTTTTGTGTACATGGTGCAATTTGATTCATCTAGTGAGCATTCATAATATACATAGGAGTCATGGAGACCCAAAAAGGGAAATAAAATTAAAAAATCATTATGTAATTCAATCAACCCAACTTCCAAGCTTCCTTGTGAGAATATAACATTTTCATTTGCATAATTCATGATGGGATTGCTATTCAAATCACGGATGCCAACTAAGGGATAATGCTTGTTTGTGATTATCTTCCTATAACAATATATTGATTGATGATATGAATCCCATTTTTATAGCCAAATTTTTGGTATTTAGATTTTCTTTTTATATGTTGAATATTTTTTTTTTAAATTTTTACAATTTCTTTTACATTAAACCCTAACTTCAATTGAACATGATGGAGGGAAATAAGAGGTAGTGACGTTGATGTTACCTCTTGTACAAAAATCCAATAGTACAATAGAACTAGAAGGGCAACAACTTGTGAGAATGTGTCGTAGGAACTAGAGAACGCCTCTTGAGGGACATCTTAGAGTACTCTATAGCCTTTTACCTTCTACTTTATTTATATAATTGGAAACATTATTGCAACTATTACCACACATCATAGCTATAGGTATATTCCTTAGTGAGTCATAAATATTTTTTAATACTTTGCATCCTTTGTATCTCCCATGTTAAAAATTTATCCTAAACATCCTTCACTTTCGCTATGAGGACTATCTTAGCTTCTTTGCATAGAATAATGTTGTAATCATCATTTTCTATATTGATTGGAGACTTTACCATTGGTAGATGGTCTATATGCTTCGAATATTCTCTAGTTGTTCATGTTACTCTAGGTAGAGAATGTCATCTTACTTCATAAATAATACTTCAATGAACTCTCTATCAGGCTCCATTAGGATGAAATATTTATGTAAATACTTAGGATTTTATTGAAAGTGGAATGTCATTATCATGTTAATATGGTTACAATGATTATTGCTTACCCTTGAGTAGGTAAAACATGAGATGATAATCAAGAAAATCCCATTCGGCATCTTGAATTTCCTAGCAAGGACAATGGAAAAAATCTATGAAATGGGTCTGTTAGGCCCAATCAAAGCTCAAGGGGCCGCAAATTTATTAAAAGAGGGTTTGATCAAGTGCTCATTGGACTCCCATTATCCTTCTACTCTAGGTAATCTCTCTCTCTCTCTCTCTCTCTCTCTCTCTCTCTCTCTCTCTCTCTCTCTCTCTCTCTCTCTCTCTCTCTCTCTCTCTCTCTCTCTCTCTCTCTCTCTCTCTCTCTCTCTCTCTCTCTCTCTCTCGTGTTGTGTGGTAGGCATGGCAGGAGAGGCCTATCAATTCCCATGTCCCATGAGTTCTATGTATGCATGTTATGATGCATTCTCTCTTACCACTTAATAGGTGTACATATATATATGTATATGCACACATATGCATATCCATGGTATGAGGAATTATTCAACTAGCATGTGTTGTGCATTTGGCCTATGCATATCATGACGAGTGATGAGAAAATCTACTTTTATCACTCATTGTGTATATGTGTGAATACTCCACATACATGTGTGACAAGGGGAAGCCTGTTGATTAGCATGTGTTATGCAAGGCATGAGGAAATTCTCCCTTGTCACATATTATTTATATGGGAGTGTCTTTTATATATGTGTGTTTTGTTATGTGATATGTGGATTGGTATTGATATTCTTCCATTCTCGTTGAATATGGATGGATACTTTGTCATGAATCTGAAAAGATAGTTTCTAACTTAATGAACAAAATTGTAATATGATTTAGGTTACGTTTTCTAATGGATTTTAAGCCATGTAGTTTCTTTCTAAATTAAAGAGTATATATATTACTGATCTCACTAAATTTTGATATAATGCCATTACAATTTTCAACTAAAGATATAATTAAAAGTCTCTCATCTATGTGGATGTGCACATGTGTGTGTGTGTGTGTGTTTTCCCTTTTTTAACTTAATTACCAATGACTTAATGAAATTTATTACATTCTCAATGTCTTTTGTATCAAATAATTTTATGTTTTAATTGGAGTCTATATACAAAACTAATAGGAACTTAAGAGTAATATCATGTAATGAAGTTTTCTAATTGAAGACTATATGTAATACCAATTCAACTAAAAATAGATAGTATGCAATTGCATCTTTAAACTTAAAATTATATGCAACACCAATTCAAGTGTAAAATTGATGTCATGTAATTGCATTTTGAAACAAAAGATAGAACTAAAAGTATGTGTTCACACACACACACACACACATTTTCAGACTCAATGAATAAGAACTTATTGAAAACTATGATATACTTTCAATGGGTTTTATATAATTGAAGTGTGCATTTCTATATGCAACACCAATTTAACTTAAAATTGATATTGTGAAAATGTGGTTTTAATTAAATATTATGTGCAACACCAACAAAACTAAAGTTTGATATCATGCAATTCCATTTTGTAATTGAAGATTATAGGTCACACCGATTGAGGAGCCTTCACAATGCTTATTAACTAAAATTAAATGCAATTGAGAAGCCCTCATAAACAATAAATAGTTTTGAATATGTGTATAAGTCTAAACAAATTGTTTTTGTGGGATATATTTTAAGACTTTGTGACAAGATTATATATAAGTGATCTAACTAACCTTCATAGGTTAAATCTTAGCCACCATGCTTATGTTCTTGGATTTCTTTCTTGTAGAGGGTCAACTATTTGTGAATATGTCCATTAATGTTGTCAATGTGCTTTGCATATGCTTGATATAATCCATCTTATTTAGCATGGAGGACCGAATTTCACACATAAATAACCATGATATTACTCTTCTCAAATTTTGAATCACGTGTGTGCGTGCATGCATACCAAGCTATGACTGCAACTTTTGAATGGGGCATGTGTAGTCATGCATACCATGCTATGATGCAGCAAGGATATTTGCACCTAGTCTTGCTAATGCACTCTCTTATATCTTTACCACAAAATGATTGAAAATACCCTTGAAGACCTTGATAAGCATATTGAAGGAGAAGTGAGCCTTACAAAACACGAAGTGGAGAGAGGAGATAGCATGGTCAAAGTTGACAAAGGACTTGTCATGTGCAATCTCTTTTCCAAACCATTCAAAGATGGCCATAGGTGCAAGATCCAATTATAGTGCCAATGCTAAACAAGAGGATCCATCAAGGGAAATAACCATGCTATGCACATTGACAAATCACCGATGCACACCAATTATTGGGATTCCCTTCAATGAAATAAATTAAGGCAAGGCCATTAGCAAGGATGTCTCAGTAGTGTATCAAAGTGACCATAGATAGCATTATTTATTGTTTCTCAAACTTGAAATAATGCATAAAGGTATACATGATCTCAGACAACACCAAGTTGCAACACTTCCAAGTGGACTATAGCATCCAAAGGACATGGAATGTTTCATGAACTACAACTTTTATTAAAAATGTTCCTAGTTATGAGAACTTGGCACATGCTCAATGCAAATATATCCTTCTTCATATAATTGTTTGAAAAAATGATGTTGAAGGATAATGCGTATGAGATTATTTGGATGAAAATAACTTTCAATTATGATTGTAATACACAATTGATTGTCAAAATATATGCTAAAAGAGAAATTATTCATGTAGAATTTCAACTCTTCATCATTTGTAGAATCCATAGGCAAACCTTGGTAAAAAGAGAAGTAGCCACATGCTCTACTTCAATTTTGGATAGTGTTATTAAATTCTTCCTCTTAATGCTCTAGTAGCATGAAGGACCATCCATGAGAAGAAGGTAATATGGTTGATCTGCATGTTGGGATGCCACCTCTTGATTTAACATCATAATATGCTAAAAGTGCATCCCTTGATTGAGAATAATACTCAAGGCCAATGGTAATAATAACTTTGATGTATTGAATAAGAATTTTGAAGGCTTCCTAATGAGCTTGGGTAGGATTTTCTAAGTACTTAGAGAGTGTATGCCCCATATAGCAAAGTTTTAGACGAGCATAGGTGATAACATACGGAAGATGACCCAAGACTTGGGCATATTAGAGATTTGCAACCCTTTGCTTTCATTTGATATAAAGTGTCTACTACAAGATACTTATGGACTTTAGAATACCATTATCATAGACTTTGTTTCAAGATATAAATGGCCTTACAAATTATCGGAACATAGGTGGGTTTATAGGGATTTCCAACGAAGGGATGTTAGGCCATAAATACCTCTTCATAAAGGTCTCCATATGTAGAAAGCTAGCTTTAATGCCAATGTAGTGGAGTAGAAGATCATGTTGGGTAGGTAGTGCAACAAGGACTCTAAAATAAGTCCTACTTCATGCAGGTGACTATGTATCATTATGATCAACATCATACATTGGTGAGAGACAAGGAGCCACAAGGTGTATTTTGAACTTTGTAGTTCAGCCATGGGAATTCTATTTGCACCGAAAAATCCATTTGCAAGAGTATGTTTTTGGAAAATGGTCAAGATATGAGATCACAAGGTTTTTTTAAATGAAAGGACATCATCTTATCATGCATTTAAAAATACCAATATTCATCTTTGGACATGCTACTGTTTAGTGGATACTTAGTGTGTTGTCCTCTCTTTAAGGGATAGGTGGAAGTTTGGGATCATGATGTTTGCATGTGGTGAGGAGGTTATGGCCATAAAGATCCTCAAGAAAGGTGTTTGGATAAGGACTATGAGAGGAAAGAGTGTTGAAATATTAGAGTGAGATCAAGAGATTTTGCACAAGAGGGAGAGATAGAGCTCAAGTACACGAAGAAGATGTTGCATAATGAGTTTTTTACAAGTACAATTAGTACACTCCCCACTACATTGAGAGTGACCTCTAGGCTTTGGATGGTAAGGGTTAGGGTTTTCCCCTGCCCTCTACTTTATTCACACTGAGCTACCTTTATCCATCCTTGTATACATAGGGTTCACATGCCTATGTCTCAACACCCCCCCTCAATACCAAAGTGGCATTGGACTATAAGACATGTTAATACCCCCCCCCCAAAGAAAATGGGATGCCTTAATAAATCAAGCTACAATAGTGCTTATACGTAGAGGTTTTATAGATTTAGAAGATTTGATCATCAAATGTTTTGCGGACAAAGTTGACCTCCAACTCTTTTGGTACTTCAGGGGTGGTTGGAAATTTACTAATAATATGTCTTGTCTTCTTACATTTGTTGCACTTCATTTTTTCAAGATATTTTTTCCAATAGTTACTAACAAGATGTCCCTTCTTATTGCAAAAAAAAAGCACTTGGTGGAGACAGTATGAACCAAGAGCATCTCACAGGCTATTGAAGTAGATCCCTAATTTATTTTCTTCTCATTTAGCAAGACTAGATGGTACTTTCCAAGATCAGATCAAGGATATTGGTAAGAGTCATTACAAGGGATGGGAATACCTTCTTTATAGCTTCAAGAGAATTGAAATGGCATCTTCATCATGAATTGGAGCTTGAAATGAGGATAGTTGTGCCATGAGCCCCTTCATGTGAGAAATGAACTCACCTAGGTCTTCTCCTTGCTTATACTTTAGACTTAAAAATTCCATCTTAAGGAAAATTTTAGAGTTCTTTCCTATAGCACCATAATGATTATCAAGCTTATCCCAATTCTCCTTAGTAGTGGAGAGTTGGTCAATCTAATGGATTAGGGATTTATCTAAATGAAGCATGATTATGGCTTGGGATCTTTCATCAACTTGTACATCAAGTGGGCTTGATGGATCAATAATGTTGGTCCCTTTGATGAAGGACGAGTAGCCCCATTCCATCATTTTATACTTCACTAGTACCTACCATGGATGAAAGTCTTTTCCATCAAACTTATGGATTTGAGGTCTAACATTGACATAAGCTATGGTCATGATAGGAAGGTCTTACGGATTTCTCTAGGCAATAGCAATGTCTAGTGCCTTACACAATGGCCAATAAGTGTGGAAGAAAAAAGAGATAATTAGTACATATCACACTTAAATTTAATGTGTTACAAGATGAGTTGTTACAATGTTCAATGTGTTTATACTAGATTTAACTAATATCTAGTAAGCAAGTGATTATAAGGTTAATCAATAGTGTTTCAAAACACTAATGTCAAGCTTAATGAGATGCTTAAGTGAAGGCTAATTGTAAGTCGTGGCTTGCCAGTAAGCTCATTGATGTCCCCCAATGTTTGAGATAATCCCAAATCTAGAAAAAGCTTTAGAGAATATGCTTTAGTGATTAGAAGCAGTGTTAATGATTTTGGTGAAAAAAAATGAAAATAGGAGAGCTCAAAGCTTCTTGGCTATGGTTGTCGAAAAACCCACAACTAGGCTTTTTCTTTGTGTGAGTAATAGGGAATGAAATTTTCCAAACCCTTTTAGGGTAGGATAGCTCACTTATGGAGCTACAAAACCCACATAAAGCCCTCCCACATTGCATCTTCTATAGTGTGTGTCACACTGCATAACATCATGCTATTAGGAATGGCACATGTTCTGTGTCTACTGCAATGCTAGCTTGATATGCCTCCAATGTCCAAGCTTGACTTAACATGTTGATGTGCCTCAAGTTGGAGAAGTTCCCAGAAGCAATCAAGAGTTGATATGGCCTCCTTTGCCTCAAGGAAGTTACTATATGTTTATCCTCTACATCATGTGCATTTAAGACCTATTCTTAAATATCCTTATCAGTGAAATTTTCCTAAATAAAACATAACCCTTTTCTATTCAATCTGTAAATAAACCCTTTATATTACACCCTTCTATATGTAAAATATATATAGAAATTGTATTTTAAAAATAGTGTATTTTGAGCCCACATGATGTACACATATATTCATGAGTAACTTACCCGAGTCCTTTGCTCACAACAACTCCTCCAATGGAGGTAGGTGTTGGCTTGCTATGGAGGTTGATGGGAAAATGAATCTTTTCTTATGGACTTAGGTTGAGCTAAGATTTAGGGAGTGTGAAGGGATCTGAGATGGCTCTAATACCATGTTGAGATATCATAGTGAGAGCAAGAGAGTGTGCACAAGAGGGAGAGGGAGAGCTCAAGTATAAGAAGAAGATATTTCTTAATGAGTTGTTCATAAGTACAATTGCTATACTCTCGTCTACATTGAGAGCAACCTCTAGGTTGTTTCAATAGCCTCTGGATGGCTAGGGTTAGAGTTTTCCCTTGCCGTCTAGTTCATTCACACCCCGCTACCCTTATCCACCCTTGCATGCATAGGGTTCACATGCATGTGTATCAACAAAGAGAAGATGACTGATTAGGTGTAGAGGATATGCAAATGAAGGATGCAAGGATGTGAGAGATAATAAGTGGATATTGGAGCTTAAGCATGGAGTGGAATGAATGGATGGGGAAGGAATACAAGCATGAGTGAAAATTGATGAGAAATAATTACTTGGAAGATAAGTTGGAGATGATTGAGAAGATGCCATGACTAGGTTCCTTATTTAAAAATGATGGGTATGTGTGGGATTATTTGTGATGGATTGGACATGGACATGCATGGTGTTTTTCTTCTAGTTGAGGATTGTATTCAAGTACTAGAGGGTGGAATGTCAGGAGACTCTATGTGAGATGTTTCTAAGAATGGAATATGTAAGATGGAGTGTGTGAGAAGATGCAGGAGAGTGAGAAAGATAGAATGGAGGAACATTGGAGTTGGATATGGCATTCACCTCATTTTGGTTCTTAATATCCAAGATCAAGGGTGGTATTTGTAATGTGTTGGACATTGAGGCCGGTTGTCTTCTCTATGAGTGGGCTTGTTTGTGATGGATTGGACATGGATATGGATGATGTTTTTCTCACGGTTGATGATTGTATTGAAGTGTTGGAGGGTGGAATAGAAGGAGACTCTATGTGATATGTTTCTAAGAATGGAATGTGTAATATAGAGTGTATGAGTAGAGACATGACAGTGAGAAGGAGAAATGGGGATGGAGATGGCATTTACATAATTTTGGTGCTCCATATATCCAAGACCGAGTGTGATATTTGTAATTCAATGGCCATGTGTTGAATATGCAGACCACTTGTATTCTAACTTGGAGGATCTTGAGATGTTTATGGATACTTCCTCCTAATTGTAGATGAGTTGTAGGGCCCATGATGAGGAGAAATTGCATGCAGGATGTAGGGTATGTTGTAAAAGATGGGTCATGCTAGGTGTAGATGGTGCATTGATTGTGGCTCCAATTGGTCTAGGGTTTCTAGAATGTGCAATGAGGTGGCAACAAGCATAGTGGGGGGCTTGTATGAATAGTAAGGGACTGCTCCCATAAGAGAAGGCACCCTTGATAACACTAGGATGGCTCATGGCCTTGAAGGCAATGTGTAGCCACATCATGGTCATGGTACTAGTAAGGTTTGAAGAGGGGTGACAATTTGTGAGTAAGAAGATGGTGATGAAGAGAAAAAGTTGGTGGGAGGGGGTGTGAGGATGGGGGGCACATGCAATCGGGCCCTTGGCGATTTGTTGGGGTTGTGAAGAAGGGAGGGGTGACACTAGCATGCAAGTGGATGGGATCTTATGCAATGATGGATGATTATGTGGAAGGCTACATGAAGAGGGAGTTTGAGGGGCTAGATATTGAGAGTGAAGAGAAGCATACAATAGCACATGGGGTGGAGCCCTTAATTTGTTATGTGAGATTTTCAACTCTCTTGTAAAGGTAGACCCTTTATTTAAGATTTAGACTAGCTTAGAAATAAGAGGAGGGACCTTCTTATGGACTACTCTCATTAATATAGTGGAGGAGCCACTCAATGGAGGGAGGTGTGGTTTGAGGCCTCATAGAAGAGTGGAAGATGATAGCTCCATGATAGTGACTTGGAATGCCTTGGAGGAGAAGAGGTGCTTCCCATGTCGAGAAGGGGGTAGTTAGGGAATGATATAAAAAAGAAAGAGGGGTATATATGATGAAGATTTCTCTTCATTAGTGTCACTTGTAAACTTTGTTTATGCTTGGTGTGAGAGTGTAGTATGTGAAATGATGTGGATGCTGATGATGATGATGATGAGGTATTAGAAGATGCCATTTTAGAATATTTAATGGATCCTCAAGAGGAACATCAAGAAAAAAAAGGAACCTACTACAAAAAATTTCTATCTTTTCACACTAACAAGCATGTTCTTCATATTTTAATCGACCATAAGAAGAAAAATAGCATGAATCTTCATGCAACATCATAAAGCAATTCTCCCACGAATTCACAACAAAAAATCTTCCACACATTCTTCATATTCTTCATAGAAACCATGAAAGAACCACAATGACACAAAAGAAATATCAACTTTGAATGAAATTCATCACATAATATTCATCTTTCATCATCTTCATAGTCTTCATAAATAGTATCTCTCATGAAAATACAATGTTTCTCATAAAAATTGGCTCTCTCTCATACTCTATCTCTCTTACACATTCTCTCCCTTAATAATACATTAGAAATACAATTAATAATACTCTCTTAGTCGTGGATTCACCTCCCAAGAGATATGTCTTATATGAAGAGTTATCAGAGCCACTGTAGTGTTCCTTGAGAGCTCACTATTGTCACCATCACTGTAGTCTTCACTTCAAGTCTTCTTTAGCTACCTCTTCTACTTCTTCATGATTTTTTTAGCTTTTATTCTTCCTCTTCAAAGATTACAAAAAACTCCCCAATCGAAACATCCATCCATCAAAACAGATACAAAAGCAAATGAAGGTTGACAAAACAAAAACAAAGGCTCTACAGAACACTTCAAAAGGGTCAATAGAATGCATACAAACCATATAGCTGAGACCAAAACCACTTTAGAATATCCAAAACCATCCAATAAACTCTCATTCATTCCTCAAAATACTTATTCACAATCCCAACCTCACAAACAAAAAAAAAAGATCAAAATAGAGACAAAATAGACCCTATCAAAACCAAACATACACGTTACATAACCTATTAGAACATCATATCTCAACCAAAAACCAACATGAACTTCTCAAATATACTCAAACCATCCTAACACATTCCAAATCACTTCCAAATCAACCAAAATCAATCAATAAACTCTGAAAATCAACCATTCAACTCACAAAAACAACAAAAATCAACTCACAAAACAAATTAGTTTAGCCCTCAACATATCCTTACACTTAATAGGGAGCATAATCATGACCTTGAAAAAAGGAAGAATACTAAGCCCAAACACTAGCTCAATATTATGTTCTCAAACATCGATCAATTAGTAGCTACAAATAAACCTCGACCCCATCAATCTTCAAAATAACGTGGATCTAGCAAATAGATTGACAAAAGGAAACTATCTTAAAGCATAACCAATTCTTAGTTTCCAAACTAGAACCAAAAAGATTAGTAAAGGATATAAGAGGTTCTTCCACTCCTTCACAAGTCTTCAAAACTTGATCCATATCCATAAATCAACATCTTCAAATCTTTTTTTTGCTTTCTCGAACCATATCTCCAGCTAAACACAAATCAAACACACCCACACACTCACACATAATACAAAAAAATCAGAATGACACCCCAATAAAAGACAATGAAAAAGAGATTTCACTCAATCCATCAAGCACATCCACCATAAAGAAAGCATCAATGAAGATGTTCCCTTTTAAAGGCATGATGATTTTGAAACCTATTCAAAGAAAGAGTTTCATGTACAAATATCTTGGTAGGATTTTGAATGAATTGCAAAAACAACACATCCTCTATACAAGGAAAAGATATCTGCTCAAAGATAAGGGGCATGAAAGTACAAGATGTCTAATTAACGAGGATCAATATCCACATTGGCATTTAAGCATTAGTTTGGGATCTACTTTTGATCATTATGAGACTGTCGATGCATGTATACTAGGTATCAAGCAAAATGAGTAGTTAATCTAACGGAACGATTAGTAGGTTGATGATGAGCAAACTACAAATAATTCTAATAAGCTTGGATAGGAGTCTACCAATCCCCTCGAATTATAGGCCAATAAATTTGAGGTCCTATCAATGAATCATTTTGGGTTCACCCTCTTCGTCTTTATATCTGCAGATCAAAACTAGAGTGGCTATTAACCAACTGAGGGGGGCTAGGAATAAAAGAGGTAGAAGGAGGAAGTGGAAGAAGTACCAAATAATAAAGTGATGGATAGGCAAAATCATAAAATTTAGAAGAAACGGTTAAAGTTGGAGATTCATGTATTTTTACTAAATCAAATAAGAGAGCGGTTAGGAAAAAGGTCGAAAAAGTGGAAAGGAGTGTGATAGATAATGTAGAACAAGGAGATCATGAATCAAAATATCACCTCTAAGGTACACAAGATATTGATATTGTTTTTTATATGACTAAATCAACAAAAACTAGTTTTGCAACTTCTGCTAAAAGATCTGAAGACCAAGCACCACCCCATCCATACTCTAGAGGATGCAAATCCATAGTGGATAGCTTCATGTAAAAAGCCAACTCCTTGTGTTGCTGATAGTATATAAAGAAGGAATGATCTACTGGGACGTATTCCAGAAAACTGCTCAAAATAAGATCACAGAAGATCCATTCTAGACTATTGAAGTTTTTCCACTTTAGCTTGGAATAAAGGACATAAAGTAGCTTGACATTAAAGATCAGCCAAGTCCATAGAGCTGATAAAGATGGTAGTGATGGTACACTAAGACTTGAAGGAATGGAGCATAAATAAGCCAATTACTTTTCTTTTAACTCCTCAATCTTGGTGTTCAAGCTCTCAACTATACAATATCATGATTGTAAATCCATTGTTTGGGCAACAATCAAATCATTAAGCTATTGGGTCTCCTAAAAAAGATGGTCCTTAGCCTCATTGGTAGTAGCTACTTGAGCTTTTGCTTCAAAAAACTAAGCTTGCAAAGAGATGATTTTCACTTTCTGGGCTCCTATCAACTTATTCTGTTATTCCATCTCCTTGAAAAGATTGAAAAGAGTTTCCTTAGATGAGGCAAGCTCAATATAAGCCTTATGTAACTCCACCTTGAAATGTTGCATCTCCTCATGGAAAGAAAAATACGGTTGTTGAACACAAGCTATAATTGAAATCTCTATAGAACTCTAAATATCCTTACAAAGGAAAGAAATAGTGTCTCCTAAAACTTGGCAATGTAGAGAAGACATTGGTATGCCTAAATTGTTATCTATATGTTCTAGTAATAAATTTGGAGATATGAGGCATGGAGGAAGGATAGTACTTGATGTAGTAAGGATTGGCACTAGAGGAAGGGAAGCAAGAACTATTTCTTCCACTCACCTTAAGTACTTTCTTTGAATGACCACAAGAGGAGGGGAGTCATGATCTTTAGAGATTTGTTCAAATTTTGCAATGGTTGGAGGGAAAACTACTAGAGGGTTATCGAGAGGTAGTGGAATTTATTCAACAAGGGCAGAGTATGTTGGGAAAACATACAAATAAGAGCCATACATGACATTAGTCACATTACCCCTAGTCTTCATGATAAAATTTTGAGCATTTTAGCTAGGAGATAGGAACTCGAGTCAATGGTTATGCCTTGAGCACCATCCTAGAAGTGGTGAATAATTCTTTGGACATATAACTAGATGGCATCTTGGTAGGTACAAACATGTCCTGAAGGAACTGACACAATTGTGAAATGAAATTAAAAAAACAAGAAAGGACGGTTGGTCCCCTCAGCCCCGCGCTCATGCGCAGGGCAAGGTAAAGAAATTTACGATGTTAGGAGCGAATGGGGGTGAGAGGGGCATCAACATGGAGTATGTAACATGTTGAACCCAACAGCAAGGATCCCAAGTTGAAAAACCGACATTCACAAGGACACACGTAGATAATGGAAATAAGAATACACGAAAAAATGAAGTCAAGAAGATCAAGGTATGGGATGAACATGTGGGAAAAAGGAATAATGGCTAGGGCGACACGAAGAATAGATAGAACCACTTGAACAACACATTCAATGTCCAAGACAAATGTTTACAAGGAATTTAAAAAAAAACCAAAAAAGGAATAAAAATTTAATAACAAAAAATTCATTAGCCGAAAAAAATAGGACAGCAAAAGAAAAAAACAGACATCCATAAAGTCAAAACACGGATCTGATGAGAAACATGGGCATACACATGGAAAAAATGATAAAAACAGACACGAAAATCAAACTAGAAGTTAGTTCAAGACAATCCATCTATCGAAACAAGGGGCAAAAAAAATAAAAAGTATCAGTGGACTGGTTTCCAATAGGTTTATTAGATTAGAACATGGTTTCAGTGGAAGAAGGGCATGTTTGCACGGAAAACCGTCAAAAATACATAGAAAAACATAATTAAAAACTAGTAGCAAAAATCCATGGGTCCAAAGAAGGGGGAGGTGAAACAAAAAATGTCCAATAGGACTAGCATATCCAAGCTATCCAAGAATGATGCCATTTTGACAAGAAAAGAGCATGCTCACATGGAAAAATATCAAAAATCGTGTAAGAAAATACTTGCAAACGTGCAAAAATGAATAATAGTCAACCTGTGTGCTGGATAGATAGGCTCTAAAAAGGAAAAGTGGGTGAAAAAGAGAGATTAGGGCTATTAGGTCAAATTGCAATCCTCGCATGAGAAAGGTACTTTTGCATGGAAACATGCCCAATTCACATAAAATTGTTCAAAAATTAATAATTGATGAATTGTTGGTTGGAAAAGAGAGAAGGAAAAAGGAAAATTGGCCAACTCAAAGGGAAAAATAGGGTTTTAAGGTCACATTTCAATTTTGATGAACGTAGGATATATTCACATGAAAGATCAACATAACAAGAAAAAAAGGCGGAAGGGGCCAAGAAAGACCCCGAGAATGGGATAGAGTAGGATGGATGGGTGAGGAAGGGACCTCAACAGGGAATAAATAAATTGGGTGTAATTTAAGGATAAAATAGTACTGCATTCATGAATATATACAAACAAGACACGTAGGGACACATCTCCACACTTAAAACGTGAAGAGATCTACTTGTTTAGTCAGCCACCTGAGGCCTAGCAATCGATCATGACCCAAACTCTTGCATCCCCACACTTAAGACATTACAGATACGTATATAAATCTAAGAGGTAGGGTTATAAAGACTTGGCCCATTCAATTGGTTGATATAGACTGTCATTGAGGTGTGGTGATTTGAGTTGTTCCTAGAAGAGCTACCACGGCTTGCCACAGCATGCATCTAGCATGGCACAAACCATCCAGTAGTAATGCTAATGAAGATTTGGTAGGTTCTTAATGCCAAATAGTAGAACATGTAGCTCAAAAAATGCTCATTGGAGAACGATAGATCAGATACTCACCCCATGTCTCACATCATTCAAATAGGAAGAAGGAAAATCCCACATCTTGCACCCAGTTGAGAAATTAACAAGGGGAATGATGCAAAGAAAGTATGCAAGTGTGTATAATTGATGATGCATCAATACATCCAAACCCATCTAGCATACGCAAGAAGGCAAGCCAAGGAGCCTTGCAGTGCAATGTATAGAATAGAGTGACGTGTCATGTGGTGAGGGTAGAGGCCTCGCGGCCCACATGTGCTTAGGAAAATAGAAACTTGCCATAATACCAGTGTCGTAACATCCCTCAATCCTCACCTCTTAGTTGATGAAAGAAAAAACCAGTCACACTCAACCCCCCCTATGTCTCACGCTCCGTTTATGAATACGCAAGGGTAGCCCAATTCCTGACACCCATTGATGTAATCCTTACTACCACTTGTGTGAATGTTATATGTCATGTGTCCAATTGATGGTGCAATAGTGTAGCTTGCCCTATGTTGGCATACAGTGCAAGAAGAAAGATCAAGGAGCCTTATAGTACCATGCATAGGAAGAGTTTGTGCTTTGTGAATCGAGAGGCCCAACTGGTGCATGCAAGCTTCCATTCACACATCTCACCTCTCATTCATATTTAAAAGGCAAGGAGGGACTGGCCACTCGCCTTACCCTCTATCTCATATTCAATTGAGAGATATGGAAGGCAGCCCCCATCCGGTGAGGATGCAAGCTCACATCATTCAAGGAGGTTGTCGATGAAGATCATTTTGGACTTATTGATGATGTCAACCAATATCTTTTGAGAAAGAGGCATACCTAGGGAGATAGTTGACAAATCAAGTACTAGTTGTGGCTATAGGAGGTTATGTTTACTCGAGGAGTCAGATGCTCTATAGAGTCACATGACACAGTGCACCAAGGGAGAGGACTTTGAAACTATATCTTGAAAAATTCAAACAAGAAATGAGCCACTCTAGATTGCGGGGTGTTGCCACGTATTCCACAATTAGCTTCCCGTAGGGTGTTTGCCACCTTTTTTGGGAGTGAGACATGTGTGAGAGAATTTCTTCCTTTTCTCCCATAATAGTTTTATGTTTTTTTTTTTTCTTTTATGACTTGTATGTTTTTTTTCTTTTCTTCAATGGTTGGGGATCCAATCATCAGAACCATCCATGTCATATTTGTTGGATGATCAAATAGGAATAGCATAGGAATGGGAGGTGCACCTCAAGAGCCAAAATAATAATGCCACCTCATCAAAAGTAGAATAACGGCTATCAGTACAAGTATGTAAAGCATCATCAATCAAAACCCAAGGGAGGAAGAGACTCTCACCTGTGATTGTCAAGATCCCTAGGGAGGAGAAAAGCACTTTTCAAGCGATAGTCATTGATTAGCAAGAGATTTTAGAGGTATCAATGACTTGTATGTGAATAGACATGTTAGGGTTGATTTCTAGGACTTTGTAGTAGGGGTCCATCCATTGCTATTGAAGCTTTCCTAGAAACTTGAGAAAGCGTGAATCATAGGCGAGGACTTGGTCACCATATTTGAATTCCTTGTGTTTGATGAAGTTGTCAATTGAGCCTGTGTGGTTTCCATATACTATAAGGCCATCTATCATATTTTATCCAAACATTCCAAGTGTAGAAGATGATGCTCCAAGGACTCATTATCTCCCAAGCATTCTGTGATAGCCACTTGCAGAGAGGGTAGCTCTTACTTAATAAGAAATACGGTTTTTGTGCCATACACAAGCTAGAAAGGTTTCTATCCTCCTACAGTAGCCTTATGGGAATTTCTATATACCTAGAGAGCCTTTACAATTGAGTGTCCCAATCATGGTGATGTGCAACAATCGTCCTCATCAGGATCAAGAAAAGGATGTAGATGGTAACTTTCACTTGATCATTGGCTCTAGGTTAATAGGGTGTATACTTGTGATGGCATATTTTATAAAGCTCTCTCAGCTTTTCCATAAGCTTGTTCAACAAGTGAGTATCTCAGTCACCCACTTGACCATCTCTAAAGGACTACCAAAGTGAGTGGTGATATTCTCATAAGAAATAGGGCCATGTTGTTACCATCATCTTGTTTGAGAGATTTGGCTTCACACCACTTTCTCATATAATCAATACATACTAAGATGTATAGGTTTTGTTTTCTTCTAGTTGGAAGATCAATCGGGTCCATGAAATCAATGCCCCACTTCTCAAATGACTTTAGGGAAATGATGGGTTTAGCAACATAGCATTGGATTTGGTAGGCTTTCCCATCTGTTGACAAGCATTACACTATTTGTAGTAGTCTCATTGGCATCTTTATGCAATGTAGACTACCAATATCGTGTGTGAGAAAGGCCTTTCTATGTCACTTATCCCATAAAATTTCTGCTATGGGGCTAGTCATGGCATGCTTTCAACACTATCCCAATCTCATTTCCCACAACATATCTCCACAATACTTCATCATTGCCTCTCTTGTACAAAACACTACCTACTAAAGTTTAGGAGGTCGATTCCAATCAAAGCTTCTTCTTGTCTCTTCTAGAGATGTTGGGTGGTACCATTATGTGGCCAAGATTTTGTCAATGTTTGAATACCATGAGGTTACTATTTCAACTAAAAACAAGGAAGCATTAGGGAGGCCTGGATCATCCTACTTCTCTTCTTCAATTTGAGGAATCTGCAATAGATGACCGGCTAAAACATGGGAGCAACTAGGTTTGGTAACCACTTCAAAGTCAAACTCCTAAAGCAAAAGGAGCCATCTCATCATTTGGCCTTTTACATCTTCCTTATTCATCAAGAAGGACAATGCATCATGATCTGTTGAGAATAGCAAATGATGCTTGGTATGTATGCTCATAGAGGCTAAATGTGTGCCCACAAGAGGCTTTCCCATAAGTGGCTTTGTATGAGAGATATGACAAATATGTATGATCTGTTGAGAATATCAAATGATGCTTGGTATGTATGCCCATAGAGGCTAAATGTGTGCCCAAAAGAGGCTTTCCCATAAGTGGCTTTGTATGAGAGATATGACAAAGATGTATGCTCTAGAAGATCTAAGAAGAGATGTCCAAAATCCCATATGCACAATGAGGTACATTGGTACTATCCAAAAAAGCTATAAAGGCATGCAGTTGGTTGACACTCATTTTAAGGAGAATGGTACTTTCAGTTTGAGTCACTCAAGATTGTGTTTATGAGTCCAAGCTAATCTATCTTGGAACCTAATTCACTTGAGTTACAATCTCTTCTCTCTATCATGTATCGGTTCAATGATTTGCATCCACTATAGCCAACTAGCTTAGATCCGACATTTTTAACATGGTATCAGAGCCATGGCAAGCTAGCATGGCGAGCTAGTTCTAGCATCATTAGTTAGCCACATTCTAATGTAAATGGATAGTAGGAGATGAACCTACTTTAAGGCCCTCTACCATATCCATATCTTAGTCCACCTATGGCCAAGAAAGAGGCTTAAAAATTCTTCTCTCTGTTGGGCTTGATGAATGAACAGATTTTGGTTTTAGTTTTCCATTGTCCACTCAAAGAATCTACCCAACATCCTAGTAAAAAATCTAAAACCTTTCGTCTTTGTCATCAAGGGAGTCCAAGGAGGATTTCACCTTTACTCCAAAGGGCAAAAACAGACTAAATCCTATTAAGAAGACCTTTCAACAACACGGTAAGAAAGGAACCCTTACAAAGGCCAAGAAGTTGACCGCGGCTGAGGGATTAACTCAAGAAAAAAAAGGAGTCTGTATCAGGCATCAAGAGGAAAGAACCTGAAGGGAAAGAAGGTATATCAGAGCTTCCCACGGAATTGGATCTCTCATCCTCTAGCATCCAACTCCTTCCATAGATTACTCCGCACGCATAGCAAAGGTGTAGAAGAACGTTCGACTTGGTGCAAGCAGCACGAGAGTCCAGGAGGTAGGCGACACACTACGTTAACAAGCGGAGACAATGCCAAGAAAGTCTACTGCTATGCACGATGAGACTCTCAAACAGAGAGAGAAGCTGAGACAAAGAAAGATGGTGAAAAGAAATCTGCAGGAGAAGCTCTGATGAAGTATCTTGTGAAGGTGGCTATGGCGACTCCTTGTGGGCTCAATAGTATAGGAGATGTGATTACATCACGAGCGGCACCCAGCTCCTGCTCCCTCTCCTTTTCACAACCCAAATGCGCTGCTTGTAGCTCGACATTATCCTTGTTTTGTTTTGTTTTTTCTAAAGTTTATTTTTTCATAAAGGTTAATAGTAAGATTAAAGACCTAGCCTTTAAAGTCCACTCACACCGGCTCATTTTTTCTCTCCCACACTTACTTATTCACACCTGCACTTCTCCAAAATCCATTGCCATGTCAAGCCCTTTCAGTGATTGTCTATCCATTAAAATCCAAGAAATTCATGTATCCTGAACTTCAATGTATGAAAGTTTGTCAAACCAAGCCCATGTACCCATCAGTGTATCCATTTGTAAAAGCATGAAGCAGAAAGAACGTGTCAAGAAAACTGGAGTAAAAAGCACGTACCACACATCGACAAAAGGGATAAGGAGCACAACAAAAGCCAAGGAGCATGAAGATAAAGAAGTCCAAAAAGACGAAGAAGATCAAAGGTTGTGAAAGAAGCAACAAAACAAAAAGAATAAGAAAATATTTTCTGCTCCTACAAACCAACAAAATGTTTTACAAAAATTTCCCATAGAGGATCTCTAATTCCCTGAGTGGATCTCCTTCCCATAGTGGATGTAAAAACACTACCAAGATGTAAAGTTTCAAGCCTTAACTTGACTAGGCTGCCAAAGAGCTAGTCTCCTGGTCCATGTTCACATGAAGGGGGGCAAAAGCCAGCAAGGGTAGAGACTCATCATTTGAGGGGGGATGTTGAAAATAACAAATGATGCTTGGTATGTATGCCATAGAGGCTAAATGTGTGCCCAAAAGAGGCTTGCCCATAAGTGGCTTTGTATGAGAGATATAACAAAGATGTATGCTCTAGAAGCATTAAGAAGAGATGTCCAAAATCCCATATGCACAGTAAGGCACATTGGTACTATCCAAAAAAGCTATAAAGGCATGTACTTGGTTGACACTCATTTTACGGAGAATGGTACTTTCAGTTTGAGTCACTCAAGATTGTGTTTATGAGTCCAAGCTAATCTATCTTGGAACCTAATTCACTTGAGTTACAATCTCTTCTCACTATCATGTATCGGTTCTATGATTTGCATCCACCATAGCCAACTAGCTTAGATCCGACATTTTTAATATGATCCATGTAAAATTTGAAGTACATTGATAGCAAGTTGTGTTAGAACTTCTCCAAGGCAAACATCATTGCCAGGTGCTCTAACTCTGTCATTGTGTAGTTCCTTTTCCAATCAGTTATTTCATGGCTTGCATAGTAGATAGGTTGATCTAACTTTAAAGAGCCTATTAGGGGAGATTTGGACTCAAGTTTGGGCCTTTTAGTTTTAGAGAGAAAAAGCCTCTCAACCAATAGGAAGAGAGCTACCATTATGGTAAAATAGGATTTTTCCAATTTTGAAGTCTTTTGTCTCTTTTTATAGATTTTTTAAAAGAAGCATTTTAGGTATTTTTGGAGCATAAATTTATGGAGGTAGAAGAAACAAGAGGTACTAGCATAATTAAAGATAGTAGATGGAGACAATTCTTATTAGTCCCACACAAACTTATAGTATCCTGGTCATCTTCTTAAAATTCTTGAATTATACATCCAAATGTTTTCCCTCCACTGTCATATCCCTCCTTTTTTTTCAAAAAACTCAAACAGCTAAGCAAAGCGCTTGCTATCCCTTCATTTTTGCACAAAATCTAATATTCTATTCTCTCTTTTCACTCAATGTCTTCTTGTGCTATATTAATGAAAGCCTCATGTGTTGAGAGAGAGAGAAAGTACGAGAGAGATACACAAGACATGCTCCCAAAGAATGATTCATATTGATGTAGAGTTAGTATATATAGGTGAGACCCAAGTCAAGTGAGAGATGATATATATAGTTGTAACATCCCCACTCAAACAAAGGTCTCTGGCTGCAAGTGAAAAAACCCTTGGGGAGAACAAGGGAAAAACCCAAGCCCCTACACATACCTACGATACAAAAATGATTTACTATAAAGTTTTCTTGAATACAATGATACATGCATCAATCAGTGAGACAAGAACTTGGAGCAATACCAAGTTCATGTCTTAATGAGCTAAAGCGAGCTTCACTAAGAGCTTTTGTGAAGATGTCTGCAACCATTTGATCACTGGGACAATGCTCCACCATAATGGAACCTTTCTTGACTTCATGTCGAACATAATGATAATGAATAGCAATATGCTTTGATTTACTATGTTGTATATAGTCTTTGGTAAGACTAATAGCACTTTGGTTATCGCATCGAAGAGGTGTACTAGATGATGAAGGATGTCCCAAATCTGCAAGTAGTTGTCGAACCCAAACTAGCTCGCGAGCTGCTAATGATGCAGCAACATATTCGGCCTCAGTTGTAGAAACCGCAACACATCGTTGTTTCTTGCTGGACCAAGAAAACAAACATCCATTTACAAAGAAACAATTCCCACTTGTAGATCTCATGGATAAGTGTGAACTTGCCCAATCAGCATCTATATATCCAATAAGGTCAAGAGAAGTTGAAGAAGATAAAGAAGAATCCTCTCGACTACGATAAATAAGACCAAATTCCTTAGTACCCTTGAGGTACTTAAGAATACATTTTGCAGCACTCCAATGAATAGTGGAAGGGGAAGAAAGATACTGTCCCAAAAAATTAGCTGCAAATAAAATATCTGGTCTTGTGTTTAAACCAATAAATTGAAGACAACCAACAAGATTAGCAAAAGGTTGATGAATGGCTGATTCTTCATTGCGTGTTGTAGATGTACCCTTGGTAGAGCTTGAAAGAATGGGAGTGTTAGTAGAGTGCGCATTTTTCAACCCAAACTTCTTAACAATATCATTAATAAACTTTGTCTGGCAAAGAAGAAGAATGCCTTGTTGTCGGTGTCGTTGAACTTGAATACCCAAACAAGAATGTATCTCACCAAGATCCACCATTTCAAAAGTAGTCGATAAAAGCTTCTTCACAGCATCCAAGAAAGCAATATTATTTGACACAAGAATAGTATCATCAACATATAGAGCAAGAATAATAAAATATTTTTCCTTCCTTTTGATGTAAAGATTTGGGTCAACAAAACATGCAACAAAACCTTTAGATGTGAGGAACTGATCAATCTTAATAGACCAAGCACGAGAGGCTTGCTTCAATCCATATAATGCACGATGAAGCTGGCATACAAGATGCTCCTTTCCTGCAATCATAACACCTTCAGGTTGCTCCATATAGATTTCTTCTTCAAGATCTCCATTGAGAAAAGCCGTTTTAACATCCATTTGGTGAATTTCTAGATCAAATAGTGTTGCAAAAGCCAAAATCATACGAACAATTGTGGAGCGCACAACGGGAGAAAATGTTTCTTGATAATCTACTCCTGCAATCAGTGAGTAACCTTTTGCAATACGTCATGGTTTGAACGTATCAAACAAGCCATCAGCTTTGGTCTTGGTTTTATAAACCCATTTACATTTGATAGGAACAGGATTTGGGGGGATTTCAGTAAGAATTTATGTACCTTTGGAGATTAAAGAATCGTACTCAGCTTGCATAGCTTCTTGCCATTGATCCCTTTGAGACGAATTGGTAGCTTCCATATACGATATTGGAAGACATAGCATCATCAAAGACATCATATTCAATAGAATAGAATCCATGCTCTATCTCAATAGGAAGATCGACATAGATCTCCAAATTTTCATCAATCTTCTTTGGAGGTGAAGGAGGTTTATGATCATCAGAATTAGTAGAATCACAAAGCAAGTAAGGAAATGCACTAAGCAAAGACTGTGTATCATCTGAAACATCTGACGACCATGTGCCACCCATAGTCTTCTCATCAAATATATCATCACGACTAATATTGATATCCTCTTGAGTAGAAGGATCATAAAATTCGTAACCTTTGAAATGATCTAAATAACCAAGAAAAATAACCTTCAAACCTGGAGGATCCAACTTATGTCGAGTGTCCTTGGGCACATGAATATAAGCAATGCAGCCAAATGTGCAAAAGTGAGTTACTGAAGGTGTCTTCCCTGTCCAGATTGTTATAGGAAATTTACCAGCAGGTGCAGTAGTTGGAAGATGATTTTGAATAAAAACGGCTGTTAGAAGTGCTTCAGTCCAAAACTTTCGAGACAAACCAGAGTGTATAAGCATGCAACGTATAGCATTAAGAATAGTGCAATTTTTGCGCTCAGCAACAACATTTTGCTGAGGAGAATAAGGAACTGTAAACTCATGATGAATACCTTGATCCTTACAAAAGTCATCAAATAGATTGGATACATATTCACCGCCATTGTCACTACGAAGCGTCTTTATAGAAAATCCAGTTTGAAGCTCCACACTTATCTTGTATTGTTTAAATATAGATAAAGTCTCAGACTTATGGCGAAGAAGATAGACATGTATGTACTGTGAGAAATCATCAATGAAAGTTATAAAATATTGATATTGAGACTTTGAGGCAGGAAAAGGACCGCAAATATTGGTATGAACCAAATCCAAGAGAGCACAGGAATGTGATGAAGTAGAAGTATGGAAAGGCGAACGATGGTGTTTTCCAAGTCCACAGTACTCACATATTCCCATAGGTGGATGAGATTTAAGATCCATACCTTGCACAAGACCATGACGATGAAGATCAAGAATTTTGGCAAAATCGGAGTGTGCAAATCATTGATGCCATAATTTGCAATCTGCATCTCCAAAGGCAGTAACAACATTTGCATTTGTATTGTTCAATGATAGCACAAATAGATAACCATGTCGAGGAGCCACTGCTATAGTATGCCCATCTTTCTCTATACGACATTGATTATGATCAAAGCCAACAAACAAACCAAGATCAACTAGATGAGCAACAGAAAGAAGATTTCTTTGCCAATCTGGAACATGAAGAACTCCTCTTAATATTCTAGTGGATGAAACACTCCCCAGATATAAATCAGCCACTCCTTTGACTTGACAAGTCGTAACATCCACAAGGTAAACAAACTTCTTGATAGGAAGAGAATGATAATTGTGAAGCCATTGCGATTGGTATGTCATGTTTCCAGTGGCACCTGAATCAACGATGAATAGAGAACCATCATGAACATGAAGTACTTTTTCTAGAGAGATATCATGATGGACGAAATTGAGCTCCTGATGAGTATGATCATCATCAGTTGTAGTTTGTTGAACAATATAAGTCGTTCTTCATCATATTTGCGTTTATAACAACGACGAGATGGATGATCTGTATGTGCACAATAATCACAAGGAGGAAAAATTTTGGACGAGCGAGGTTGCTTTGTAGTAACTCCATGCTCCTCATCATATTGATGTGCCCAGCAACCAGAAGCCACATGGCCTTTCTTATCACAATAAGAGCAATGTTTGTTAGGATAAGCAAAACGAGAAGATTTACTACCTTGATTAGGGTGGAAGTGGGACGCTTGCGAGCAACAAAAGCAGCATCAAAATCCCTTTGTTTGAGAGTGACCAAAACAACATTAGATTTTTCCAAATGATGCTCATGACGTTGAGAATATTCAATAAGAGATATACATGCTTTGTCAAAGTGGATATCATCCTTGTTAGACAAAATAGTGATGATATTGTCATATAAAGGATCTTTGATGGTATGAAGAAGCTGAGTAACAATCTGATTTTTAGCAATAAGAGCGCAGGCAGCACCAAGCTGATTGATAATGTCTTTAAAAGCCTCGATATGAGAGTGCATAGAAGTACCAACCTTATATTGAAGATTCTTCAAACAAGTTTGGAGATATAAAATTTCAATGACCAATTTCTTCTCAAACGTTGAGGTAAGATACTCCCAAATAGTATGAGAGGTTTCCAGATGAAAGACATCCAACATAAGCGAGTCAGGAAGTGTAGTTGAGAGAGAGAGAGAGTACGAGAGAGATACACAAGACATGCTCCCAAAGAATGATTCATATTGATGTAGAGTTAGTATATATAGGTGAGACCCAAGTCAAGTGAGAGATGATATATATAGTTGTAACATCCCCACTCAAAAAAAGGTCTCTGGCTGCGAGTGAAAAAACCCTTGGGGAGAACAAGGGAAAAACCCGAGCCCCTACACATACCTACGATACAAAAATGATTTACTATAAAGTTTTCTTGAATACAATGATACATGCATCAATCAGTGAGACAAGAACTTGGAGCAATACCAAGTTCATGTCTTAATGAGCTAAAGCGAGCTTCACTAAGAGCTTTTGTGAAGATGTCTGCAACCATTTGATCACTGGGACAATGCTCCACCATAATGGAACCTTTCTTGACTTCATGTCGAACATAATGATAATGAATAGCAATATGCTTTGATTTACTATGTTGTATATAGTCTTTGGTAAGACTAATAGCACTTTGGTTATCGCATCAAAGAGATGTAATAGATGATGAAGGATGTCCCAAATCTGCAAGTAGTTGTCGAAGCCAAACTAGCTCGCGAGGTGCTAATGATGCAGCAACATATTCAGCCTCAGTTGTAGAAACTGCAACACATCGTTGTTTCTTACTGGACCAAGAAACCAAACATCCATTTACAAAGAAACAATTCCCACTTGTAGATCGCATGGATAAGTGTGAACTTGCCCAATCAGCATCTGTATATCCAATAAGGTCAAGAGAAGTTGAAGAAGATAAAGAAGAATCCTCTCGACGACGATAAATAAGACCAAATTCCTTAGTACCCTTGAGGTACTTAAGAATACGTTTTGCAGCACTCCAATGAATAGTGGAAGGGGAAGAAAGATACTATCCCAAAAATTTAGCTGCAAATAAAATATGTGGTCTTGTGTTTAAACCAATAAATTGAAGACAACCAACAAGATTAGCAAAAGGTTGATGAATGGCTGATTCTTCATTGCGTGTTGTAGATGTATCCTTGGTAGAGCTTGAAAGAATGGGAGTGTTAGCAGAGTGCGCATTTGTCAACCCAAACTTCTTAACAATATTATTAATAAACTTTGTTTGGAGAAGAAGAAGAATGCCTTGTTGTCGGTGTCATTGAACTTGAATACCCAAACAAGAATGTATCTCACCAAGATCCACCATTTCAAATGCAGTTGATAAAAGCTTCTTCAGAACATCCAAGAAAACAATATTATTTGACACAAGAATAGTATCATCAACATATAGAGCAATAATAATAAATATTTGTCCTCCCTTTTGATGTAAAGATTTGGGTCAGCAAAACATGCAACAATACCTTTAGATGTGAGGAACTGATCAATCTTAATATACCAAGCACGAGAGGCTTGCTTCAATCCATATAATGCACGATGAAGTTGACATACAAGATGCTCCTTTCCTGCAATCATAAAACCTTCAGGTTGCTCCATATAGATTTCTTCTTCAAGATCTCCATTGAGAAAAGCCGTTTTAACATCCATTTGGTGAATTTCTAGATCAAATAGTGTTGCAAAAGCCAAAATCATACGAACAATTCTGGAGCGCACAACGGGAGAAAATGTTTCTTGATAATCTACTCCTACAATCTATGAGTAACCTTTTGCAACAAGTCGTGCTTTGAACTTATCAAACGAGCCATCAGCTTTGGTCTTGGTTTTATAAACCCATTTACATTTGATAGGAACACGATTTGGGGGGAGTTCAATAAGAATCCATGTACCTTTGGAGATTAAAGAATCGTACTCAGCTTGCATAGCTTCTTGCCATTGATCCCTTTGAGACGAATTGATAGCTTCCATATACGATATTGGATCCTCTTGGACAGACATAGCATCATGAAAGACATCATATTCAATAGAATAGAATCCATGCTCTATCTCAATAGGAAGATCAACATAGATCTCCAAATTTTCATCAATCTTCTTTGGAGGTGAAGGAGGTTTATGATCATCAGAATTAGTAGAATCACAAAGCAAGTAAGGAAATGCACTAAGCAAAGATTGTGTATCATCTGAAACATCTGACGACCATGTGCCACCCATAGTCTTCTCATCAAATATAGCATCACGACTAATGATAACCTTTTGAGAAGAAGGATCATAAAATTTGTAACCTTTGGAATGATCTGAATAACCAAGAAAAATAACTTTCAAACCTGGAGGTGTCTTCCCTGTCCAAATTGTTATAGGAATTTTACGAGCAGGTGCAGTAGTTGGAAGATGATTTTGAATAAAAACAGCTGTTAGAAGTGCTTCAGTCCAAAACTTTTGAGACAAACCAGAGTGTTTAAGCATGCAATGTATAGCATTAAGAATCGTGCGATTTTTGCACTCAGCAACACCATTTTGCTGAGAAGAATAAGGAACTGTAAACTCATGATGAATACCTTGATCCTTACAGAAGTCATCAAATAGATTGGATATATATTCACCGCCGTTGTCACTACGAAGCGTCTTTATAGAGAATCCAGTTTGAATCTCCACACTTATCTTGTATTGTTTAAATATAGATAAAGCCTCAGACTTATGTCGAAGAAGATAGACATGTGTGTACTGTGAGAAATCATCAATGAAAGTTATAAAATATCGATATTGAGACTTTGAGGCAGGAAAAGGACCGCAAATATCGGTATGAACCAAATCCAACAGAGCACAGGAATGTGATGAAGTAGAAGTGTGAAAAGGCAAACGATGGTGATTTCCAAGTGCACAGTACTCACATATTCCCATACATGAATGAGATTTAAGATCCATACCTTGCACAAGACCATGACGATGAAGATCAAGAATTTTGGCAAAATCGGAGTGTGCAAATCGTTGATGCCATAATTTGCAATCTGCATCTCCAGGGGCAGTAACAACATTTGCAACTGTATCATTCAATGATAGCTCAAAATAGATTACCATGTCGAGGAGCCACTGCTATAGTAAGCCCATATTTCTCTATACGACATTGATTATGATCAAAGCCAACAAACAAACCAAGATCAACTAGAAGAGCAACAGAAAGAAGATTTCTTTGCAAATCTGGAACATGAAGAACTCCTCTTAATATTCTAGTGGATGAAACATTCCCCAGATATAAATCACCCACTCCTTTGACTTGACAAGTCGTATCATCCGCAAGGTAAACAAACTTCTTAACAGGAAGAGAATGATAATTGTGAAGCCACTGCGATTGGTACGTCATGTTTCTAGTGGCACCTGAATCAATGATGAATAGAGAACCATCATGAACATGAAGTACCTTTTCTGGAGAGATATCATAATGGACGAAATTGAGCTCCTGATGAGTATGATCATCATCAGTTGTAGTTTGTTGAACAATATAAGCTCGAGAACGTTCTTCATCATATCTGCATTTATAACAACGACGAGATGGATGATCTGTATGTGCACAATAATCACAAGGAGGAAAACTTTTGGACGAGCGAGGTTGCTTTGTAGTAACTCCATGCTCCTCATCATATTGACGTGCCCAGCAATCAGAAGCCACATGACCTTTCTTATCACAATAAGAACAATGTTTGTTAGGATAAGCAAGAGGAGAAGTTTTACTACCTGGATTAGGGCGTCCACCCTGCTGAAAACGTGAAGCAGGACGCTTGCGAGCAACAAAAGCAACATCAAAATCCCTTTGTTTCCGAGTGACCAAAACAGCATCAGATTTTTCCAAATGATGCTCATGATGTTGAGAATATTCAATAAGAGATATACATGCTTTGTCAAAGTGGATATCATCCTTGTTAGACAAAATAGTGATGATATTGTCATATAAAGAATCTTTGATGGTATGAAGAAGTTAAGTAACAATCTGATTTTTGGCAACAGGAGCGCCAGCAGCACCAAGCTAATTGATAATGTCTTTAAAAGGCTTGATATGAGAGTGCATAGAGGTACCAACCTTATATTGAAGATTCTTCAAACAAGTTTGGAGATATAAAATTTCGGTGACCAATTTCTTCTCAAACGTTGAGATAAGATACTCCCAAATAGCGTGAGAGGTTTCCAGATGAAAGACATCCAACATAAGTGAGTCAGGAAGTGCAAACAATATATAATGACGAGTCGCTTTGTCACGACGAATCCAATGAGTATGATCAATTTTCCATTGTTCAAATAATGGACCATCAGTAATCACAGAATTGTTATTCATCACATCAATAGGTTGAACTGGGCAAGACAGGTCACCCAAAATAATATCAAATAATTCGTCACCTTCAAGAATTAGCATCATCTTTGCTTTCCACCCAGGAAAGCCTTGTCCTTGGAAGAAGGGAACCGAACGTTGGCCAGACGGATATCCGTTAACAATTACGCAATTGGCCATGCCTGTATGTCGAGAGAAAACAAATAAGATGAGATTGCAGAATCTGCAAACCATGATCAAGACGAGCGTAGTTGAGACGCATGACAATCAAAATAGGGATATGCACGTAAGAACGACGAAAAGTATTGAGTGACTAAAAAGAAAGCCCGAAATAGAGAGGCGTAACGTGCAAGACGAGATGACGCATATAAGAAAAGTGCTATTTCAATCGAGCAAAGAACGTGAACGATAATAAAACATCGCTAAAAATAGCAAGATGTTTGCTTGTCGTAATCAACATCATTAACGAAGACGAGCGATTAATAAACTGTAATTGGGGATTAACAAATTGTAATTAGAAATACAGTTTTAAATAAAGAATCGCAGATTTGAACAGAATTGCTGTCTTGAATCCTGAACAGTCATAACTTTTGATCCAGAACTCCGATTGACAAGCGGTTTTGACAGGATTCGAGAGCACGACGAGAGCTATGCAGCTCTCCCTCATACTGCCTGGTTGATCTTGCCAGTAGTCATATGCTTGTCTCAAAGATTAAGCCATGCATGTGTAAGTATAAACTCTATTGTACTGTGAAACTGCGAATGGCTTATTAAATCAGTTATAGTTTCTTTGATGGTACCTTGCTACTCGGATAACCGTAGTAATTCTAGAGCTAATACGTGCACCAACTCCCAACTTCTGGAAGGGATGCATTTATTAGATAAAAGGCCGATGCGGGCTTGCCCGGTAATGCGGTGAATCATGATAACTTCCCGAATCGTACAGCCTCAGCGCCGGCGATGCTTCATTCAAATTTCTGCCCTATCAACTTTCGATGGTAGGAAAGAGGCCTACCATGGTGGTTTTGTTTTTAAAGACAAAATTAACTAATACTTCTAATTTGAACAAGTTCATGTATCAAATGATTACTTGTGCAAAGAATTCAATCAAGTATAAACAATGAAACAACTTATCTTCCTTCTTGTTGCTATGCATCCATAGCTCTGATACCATGTTGAGAGAGAGAGAGAGTACGAGAGAGATACACAAGACATGATCCCAAAGAATGATTCATATTGATGTAGAGTTGGTATATATAGGTGAGACCCAAGTCAAGTGAGAGATGATATATATAGTTGTAACATAGACAATATATAACGATGAGCCGCTTTGTCACTACGAATCCAATCAGTATGATCAATTTTCCATTGTTCAAATAATGGACCATCAGTAATCACATAATTGTTATTCATCACATCAATAGGTTGAACTGGGCAAGACAGGTCGCCCAAAACAATATCAAATAATTCGTCACCTTCAAGAATTAGCATCATCTTTGCTTTCCACCCAGGAAAGCCTTGTTATTGGAAGAAGAGAACCGAACGTTGGCTAGATGGATATCCGTTAACAATTACGCAATTGGCCATGCCTGTATGTTGAGAGAAAACAAATAAGATGAGATCGCAGAATCTGCAAACCATGATCAAGACAAGCGTAGTTGAGACGCATGACAATCAAAATAGGGATATGCACGTAAGAACGACGAAAAGTATTGAGTGACTAAAAAGAAAGCCTGAAATAGAGAGGCGTAACGTGCAAGACGAGATGTGACGCATATAAGAAAAGTACTATTTCGATCGAGCAAAGAATGTGAACGATAATAAAACATCGCTAAAAATAGCAAGATGTTTGCTTGTCGTAATCAACATCATTAACGAAGACGAGCCAAACTGTAATTGGGGATTAACGAACTGTAATTAGAATTACAATTTAAAATAAAGAATCGCAGATTCGAGCAGAATTGCTGCCTTGAATCTTGAACTGTCATAACTTTTGATCCAGAACTACGATTGACAAGCGGTTTTGACAAGATTCAAGATCACGACGAGAGCTATGCACCTAGACCTGGTTTTGTTTTTAAAGACTTCTAATTTGAACAAGTTCATGTATCAAATCATCACTTGTGCAAAGAATTCAATCAAGTATAAACAATGAAACAACTTATCTTCCTTGTTGTTGCTACGCATCCATAGCTCTGATACCATGTTGAGAGAGAGAGAGAGTACGAGAGAGATACACAAGACATGCTCCCAAAGAATGATTCATATTGATGTAGAGTTAGTATATATAGGTGCAACCCAAGTCAAGTGAGAGATGATATATATAGTTGTAACATCATGTCCTTAGTGTCCCTCCACTTTTATTAGAGCAATCACAATCTATAACAATTTTGATCTTGACAATAGTAGGTGGATTCCTACTACCATCTCTACTGATAGTTGGGTTATGTTGCAGAAAAGGAAGAAAAGATGACATGGAAATGAATTCATTGACACCTAAAAGGGGCGAGTCATGGATCTCAAGGTCAAAGAATTAGGGAAAAAAATCAAGGAGGTGCTTATCCAACATGTGTATATACACTCAGACTATGTTTGAAGAACTAGCCTATTACTCTACCATGCCATAGACCAAACTATAAGTTTAAATAATTTCAATAGGCATGAAACCAAGTTTTTATGTTCTAAGAATTTACTGAATTTGGTTTAGTGTTATAGATATATATCCATCAAACCTTGAAGATTAGCAACCTATCAAAAGCAAACTTGAAATCTTTAATGTTGTTCATGGATCTATTGGCGAGCATTTGTACAAAGTGGCTTGTAACAGGTCATTGGCCAAGGATGGTTTTTTTTAAATGAAAAATTTTACAATGCACCATTAAGCATAACATGATTTGAATCTCTCAGCCCTCTTCTACTCCTAGTTTTGGATAGTGCAGAGTGGCCAGTCCTAGAAGTGGAAACATGTGAATCTTATAAATTAAAGATTTATGCAAATATTCAAAGATATCTATAGCCTAATATAGCTAGGAGACATGTGAAGATCACAATCTTTGTGCCATTATATTATTTTGTGGATTTTTCAAATGATGAGAAAGTTAAGAAAACAACATCAATATTCATATGCAAATCAAAACAATGTATAGACTTCCTAAGTAAGAGCTAGGATATAAAAGAAAAGTGTGGGATTATACCTAAAGTGGAGCCAAAATCTATTGTTTGCAAATACATGATTGCATCACAAAATTTTATTATGATCTTATGTTACATGAGATAGCACTATGTGAATGAAAAGATCGCGGCAATTGATCAAGACTTACAAGATGATGCTGATAATGATGTGATGATGTTGGAGGTTTGGTTGGAAGAGATGAGCTCTTAACAATGCTCAATGTAAGGGCAAACATCTATTTACATCAAGTGCAAATGGACTTGGCGAATGATGACCTAAATATCCCTATTGCTTATTTGTTCATGTGCAATGGTTATAAGGTTAAAAGAATATGTAATCCAAAAGTGTGGTACATTGTCTAAGATATATATTTCCTATTTGCAAATAACATGAACCACAATGAACCTTATGTGTAGGTGCCTATGAGAAAAGAGAGAAATACATTATGTAAGGACATTCACACTATACACGTTTTCCTCTTGCCTGAACCTATCTAATAGTACAAATGGAAATACAGATGCAAAATTCTAAGAAGGACAAAAAGTGATACAAAAGCTATTTGAATTCTATTTCCAATTATAGAAATTTGATTACAAAAGATCTAGATTATGTACAAGAGGGTGATTTTTTATTTGATTATTATTATTTTGACATATTTTGAATATTTGCATTCTCTCTATATTAGAATTGTCCAAATAGTTGATGTGGTTAATTGAGTGCACATCATCTAAGTTTATGGCATTGAGATGGGGATATGGCATTCCGAGTTTGGGTTTTGTGCATGGAGCTAGAGCGTCATAGATAGGTGGTGTTTTGATTAGGTTTTCAATAATCTTTACTTTAAACATAAGAGGGTCATCAGCTGTATAAGTTGCTAAGTGCTCACCTTGCATAAAATGGTAGAAATGAGACTAAGTATAAAGTTGTTAAGGCTATGTAGGGTTAAATAAACAAAAAGTAAAAAACATCACCCATTTACTACCCAAGTATATGTTGGAGGAGCAATTTTGCATTGTAGCAAACTCTTCATCCACAACTATGGCAATTATCAGCTCCAGCACTCTACAAAGAATAATTCTTGTGTTGTCCAACATATTATGGTCTTGAACCACTACCTCAAAGTCCTTTACTAGCTTTTCCAAAGAAATTTTATAGTAAAGAAAAACATAGTTAGTGCTTTTATTTCTCCCCCTCTCCCTCTTCCTCTCCCTCTTATGGAACTTACTGCTTCACATTGTCATGACATCCTTTAGTTGAGTTGGCTAGAAAGCATCTCCGTGTGGGAATATCATAAACAAGTAAACTCCAATGAGATCTACAAGGAAAGGATGAGAATAAAGTTTGGCAATAAAGGAAAGATTTGAGATACTTTCATAGTATGCCATAACCATATGTTGTACAAGATCCAAATTGCAATCTCGGTAACACGGACACATGTCTAGATATGATGTTCTCTTCTAAGTCAAAACTGTCAATAGGAGAGAATCTATGATGAAAACCTTCTCTTGAACATCAAAGGGAAGGTTTACAAGATTTAAGCTACAAAAGCAAATAAGTAGTAATATTTAGGCCATATGCATATGAGAAAAACATGCAAAATTTTCATAGTTTCACAATTCCCTAAGAGTGCGGTCATTACACAATCATTGACCTCCTATTGAAGGTTTGAGAGGACTCAAATATCCTCCTTGCTAAAGTAGATGGCATAGAGCTATTGCTGGTGTGGCCTTCTTAGAGGTAGCACAACATAAAAAACTAGACCCAGCATCTCAAACACCTCATGATTGTCCTCATGCATGCTAACATGCCTCTCTCTTTCTGTGTGCTCTCTTTCTCAACCTCTGTCTCCCTGGTCTCTGTCTCATGACCCTTCCTTTCTTCCTAGGCAACCTACTAGGCACTTAACCTCGTGTTGTGGGAATGGGATGGTGTGACATCAGTCACCCTCACCTCCTTGCTCTTTTCCAGGGGAGAAATCTCTAAAATTCCCTTTAGCTTCTTGTCTATAATGTCTTGTGGGACCACCATATTGTCATATCTAAACTTGAGTAACTTAAGGGATGTGAAGTCCCTAGGCATCACTCTCACCTTATGGGCATAAGTTGCCAACATGCAAGAGTTCTAAAAAAAATCTACCATAAAGTCCTTAGCAACTTCATTTAGGCAATCTAGTGCTGAGGCATGCTAGGGGAAGTCCAGGTTTTTTGTTTCACATATATCTTTAACAATCCTAGTAAATGGCATATTTGCAATTACAAGTTCATTGTAGTTCATGATCCTCCTTAGCTCTTTAAGGACTAAGACATGCTATAGGTACCACTTACAACAAGGTTTGGTCTACAAGGGGGTCATACTCTTCTCGAAACTTGATCCATGTTGCAAGCTTGGGCCAAGGTCCCAATGCATCATCTTACACATTCTACCCAAAGAATGCTCCTTGCTATGCAATGTATGGGTCTCTGGACAATACTACCCTTGCGTTTTGCTTTGTTCTAGCCATATCTACGAAGGAATACAAACTTGGTATTAGAACTCCCAATGAGGGAAAAACTAGAGACATGCGATAAAAGAGACCAAACTTGCATAATGTGAGGGAGGGAGGTCTCAAAATTAGGAGTCCCCTCCTTGTGTTGTGTGGGATGGGGGGAATCGCAAAACACGAGGGGAGGGGAGTCCCAATATTAGGGGGGTACACATTGTGTGGTCCTAAGGACCACGGAATGAGAGAGAGAGAGGTCCCAAAAATAGGAGTCTCCTCCCCTCACATTGTGCAGGTTTGGAGGAATCCACACAATGCGAGGGTGGGGCTACTACATTAGGAGGTCCCTGCCCTCTCATTATGTAGCTCTTGGCCACCACCACCGCAAGGGGAAACCGCAAACTGTGAGGGTGAGGTCACAATATATGAGGCCTCCCCCTCACATTGTGTGGCTCTTTTATGGGGTGGGAAAAGACTGCATAATGTGAGGGTGGGTGTTGCAAGATTGGGAGTGCCCCCTTGCATTGTGTGGCTTTCATCGGGGGGGGGGGGGGGGGGGGGGGGGGCGCAGAATGGAACAACGTGAGGGAGGGGGGTGAAGACTTTTCCACACCCTCCCCTTGCATTGTCTAGGACCAACACATGGTAAGCGGAGGGAGCTCTTTCATCTTATTATGGCTATATCCCATTGTGTGGGATTTGCAAAATGAGAGACTCACCATTGTAGATGAGCACCAAGAGCTATACAGATTTGAGAGGCTTGCAATGTGCAAAAGTGAAAAATCAATCCACTATGAGATTTTGTGCTATATATGATGCTTACATATGCTGACGTGAATCGATGCCAAATTAGGAAGAACGTGCATCTACACATGTGATAATTTAAAGCACATACCACGTGATCCCTTTGCATGTGAAGAAATAAGTGAGGCATCACGTGTCCACCAGTCACACTCCTCATATGTACTACAATTACTATGTGTAGTTACCACGTATGAAATACGTGAGGCTATAAAGACTCAAGCCAAGAGAAGATTCGTTCCCTATCTTTGTACTCACTAAGATCCCTCTGTGTCACTCTACTCTCTCTCTCTCTCTCTCTCCCACCCTCCCCTGTGGCTTGTGTTACTTGATCAAAATTCCGTTCTTGCTTTGTGCCCTAAGATGCAGTCCTCATTGCACTCTCTTTTGGACTTTTATTATTTTGGTATAAAATCTTGTACCATCCCTCCCCATCTCTCTATCCTAGGTGTTAGAATTGCACAATGTGAGGAGGAGGGTTTCAAAATCTTGAGGGCTCCTCTCCCCCTCGTGTTATGCATTCCCCCCATCCCAGAACAAGGACCAACAAAAATGCAAGAGGAGAGCCTCAAGATTTTGAATCCCCCCCTCACATTGTACGGTCCCAATGTCCCAAAACACCCACCAAGGGCTAGCACACATGATAGGGTGCCTCAAGTTTTGAATCCCCCCTCATGTTGCGCTATTTTTCCATGTCCCCATTCCAAACCACGAAGGACACACACAATGCGAGGGGAGGTATCAAGATTTTGAAAACCTCCCTCCCCTCCCTCAAGTTGTGCTAGTGTGCCCTGCCCCAAACCATCAAGGACTTGCACAATGTGAGGGGTGCCCCTGAAGATTTTGGACCCTACCTCCCTCACATTGTACACATCCACCCACCACAAATGGTTAAGGACACCCACAACACAAGGGGGGGCCTTGAGATTTTGAAACTCCCCTTCCCCCTGCATTGTTCAAGTCCTCCTTTGCTAAATGGTTTTTGTTATACAGTTGTATTTGTAGATATGGATGCTACATAAGTGCAACATATGGAGGAGACTCCTGAGCTTGCAAGGAGTGAAGTGAGTATTAACACTTCAACACAATATCCTACTAGTATGAAAGCATTTCTACCACTCTAGCACAAGAGCCTACGAGGAGTGGACATAGTCCTCAAGAGATGCTTGTACATTTCCTTGGTCAAGTGGGACAATAGCATTTGCTACACAAGTATCTCACGTGTTTTCTATCCTTGCCTCTGAGAAGGAATGAATCAAGGCCTCATGAGTCTACCTCAAGGAACATGAGACCACTTTTCTGGAGCAAACATTTGCTAGAGAGGTTCCTATTGAGGGCCTGCAGTTTGTTCATATGAATGATGCCTTTGCTAATTAGCCCTAAAACAAAAGGTTCTATAGGGTAGTGCTAAGGGTTCTTGAGGGCATGAAGAAGACATATCTACAATGCCCTGTACACAATCAAAAGTGTCATCTCATTGAGTCATTTCATGAGTTTGTATACTTTCTACATGAATTGCTAGGGGATGAAGGGAAAGAGCCTGTCCAAGACTTAGAAAATACACAACAACCCTGTGAAGTGGAGACAGAGAGAGTGCAAGAGGTTTCACAGCGAATAGATGTGGCGAGTGAGAGGAAGCAAAGTTCTTAACTCAATTTTGAAGCTTTGAGAAGGGTGAACACAGAGGTGGTGGGTTCTATTGTTGAGCAAGAGGTTGAGGAGGAAGTTCATGAAGTTCCCATAGCTCTCTTCCCCTCCTTTCCTACTGGCAAAATGCACTATGTTCTCCTATTTAATATCCAAGCTCTTTTTAACATTAGGGACTAGTGCCTAGCCATTGTTGCACAAAATCTGGAAACAGAATCTAATCTTATTATATGAGATTAGGATATGTATTTCCTTGTGGATTCAAATATCAAGGAAATGGAATACCTCTCTGCAACAAAGACTTTGACTATGATATACAAGGATGCACACCAATATAGGAAACATTAAAAAATTGAATGTTTCTCACTTGGGTAGATCAAACAAGACTCCTAAGTCCTTGCAAATCGGCCAATCATTCATTCAAATATGGAGTGAGGGGTTGCTTGTTTGAGATGAAAATCAGAAGGTTTGTTTCAAAAACTATGTTCATTTGGATACCATGTTGATTTCCATAAACATTTTGCTAGGACTCACTAGGTATATTTACTATTTTTTAGCTTGTCATGTAAAAACATGGTTTTATTGGGCATGCAAGTGGGAAAACAAAAGGGAGGTTAAGACAAGGACTTTGCCTTAGGCCATTACATCAAATATCTCACCTTTCCAAGGTTTGTTGCATTCCACCACAAGTTCTCAAGGGAGAATGTAGAGTTCCCTCTTTTTGCATTGAAGACCCTATCAAGATACCTTGGAGGGTATCCTATTATGTGAAACACATACAAGATAATGTTTTTGGAGAAAAAGAACTATGGGAATTTGTAACGTGTCCGTTAATATCATCCAGGACACGTCTTAGCAGTCCATCGGAAAGGATGTCTAGAAAACTCAGCCCGACACTCCCATGGAATGTTATGGGTTTTGCGATCTAGGTCTTTCCACGTCTGCCATGTAGTGGAAGTATCCTGGCCGTTCCCACTTAGGATCGATCGGAATTAGGGTTTTCCTGATTGGTCATTAGCTAACAGCAACTAGCGTCAGACCCGAGCGAACTACTTTACGCAGAAACGCCAGGTCCGAAGCGGATTCACGTTGCACTTGGTTCAAGGAGAATGGGAAACGAGAGGGATGCAAAGCTCAACCTCTTTGCCATAAGGCATAGTCCCATTCGGTTCCCCTAAAACAACATAAATCGGGTAAGACGTAACTCTAGGTCATCGTTCTCATTATTCATTTTGATGATGATGATCATTCCACTGTTGTTCGAGGTTTTTGAGAAAAGTTCCCAGCTAACCAAGACCACCCAACCGGACCCATGGCCCATCCTCTGCACTTTCCTCGGTTTGTTTTAGTTATGTAATTATCTAACACATTAATTTGACATATAACAATCAGCTTCTTTAATTAATCCCGTTAAGCACTGGTTCCTTCACATAATCTTATCAGGTGACATAGAAAAACAATATCAAGCAAGCTCTTTCTTTACATTTCATCATTTTATCTTTGAAATACAAGGATTTCCTCCCGTAGGCTTGTCCATAATCTGCCCGAAGGCTATCCAGTAATCCCCAGGGATCACTATTCCAAGCTTCCGCCCCTAAACTAGTATGCGGGCCTCGAGATCCAATCCCGAGTCACGGTAGCCTCTTGTGCAGGAACCGGAAGGCGAGGGATTTATGGCCAGAGCCCCCCTGGCACCCAAGCGTCCTCCTGCTCCAAGTAGAACTCAACGGAGAGACCTCTCACAGCGGGTTCGGTCCACGTTCCCGGCGCGGTCAACAACCCCCTTGGTTAGGGTTAGGCAGGTAGTTGGGGTTAGCTGAACTCCCTCTTCCTTCAGGCCTTTAACTTGAAGTATAGGTACTCATTTAATTTGTAATTCATAATTCAAACAGAACCCTAAAATCTCTTGCAAGAACAAACATTTCCATTAATCAACTGTGTTGTTTGGCAAACTGCTAAGGAAGTGTTCTTTCCTTTTTGAGTGTATCAGCACTCGTTCCCAAGGTGTCTTGTAAATTGGCAAGATCCTTTACATTCCGGTGTAGGGCATACCTTATTAACCCAACTTGGTCAACCCTAAAGTTCCTTAGATATGGTAGTTTCCGGTTTACAACTTTTCCTTATTTAGAAGGATATCCAAAAATATGTCCTTTTGCAAGATAACTTGCGTAGGGATCTGCCATCCTTGATGAGGGTTTTTACCCTTCCTCCTTGTGAATCAATCATAAGACTAAATGATTTCATACTTGCTGCGCAAGTCTTGCGATGGAATAATCTGTTTTAGATCCTTTAAGCTGACGTATGTCAGGCCTAGGGTTTCTTTTTTTTAAGAACCTTAGGGACAAACCCTAGTTCCTTATCTTTACGAATTTATTGTCCCTACAGTAAGGAAAGTAGTCAAGTGCTTAGGGTATGAATGTTTCTATGTTTAGATTAGTGTAGTTATCTTTTGGAAGGTAATATTAATCATCTTGTCACGGTTTTGCTATCCTTGTGACAATTTACTTTCCAGTCAATACAGTTTAATTTAACTTCCGTTTTCCTTAAAGATGAACTCATGGCAAATAACAACATTTGCCTTGCTAAGATGTGCAATTAGCAAAGATAACTTCCTAGTAATTTGAGCATCGAAAGAAACCTTTCATGAATTTAACTATTTACAATGATTCGTTGCCAAAGGAATAAGACTAATGGTGCAAGATATAATTTCTACACCTTTAGGATTTAACTAAAATATACTACTATAGTAAATGGATAATCTCGCTCGTAATTTATAATGCTTGATGCAACTCGAAGGAAACTAAGTTCTATTCATTATCATTCATTCAAATAAGCTAAACTTCTTTATTACAAATAACTCGGACAAATATATCCTATCCCTAACAATTTCTCTTTGCATGATCAACTTAAAACCGAATTTAAACCAAGAAGAAAAACCTGGTTTTGGGGTGAGATATCCACATGGATACCGGGAGATGACCCTCCCGCAGCTACACCTTGGACTTTCTTAGGCGGCATCGTAGTTCGAATGTGAGATAGCCTTCTTCTCTTTCTTATGGAATTCCACCGTCTCTTTGGAAAAAAAAAGTTTATGGGTGAGTGTGGTTTTGCAACCACAGGAACCCTTGGAGGAGTTTGACTTGGAGTAGAAGGAATAGAAAGCACTTATTCTCCTTCCTTCCCTTTCTTTTATCTTTTTGCCACTCTTCCTCCTTCACTCCTTCTTTTCACTCCCTCTACTTTCCCTCCCTATCTTTTATCTTTTCCCACTCTTCCTCCTTCACTCCTTCTTTTCACTCCCTTTACTTTCCCTCCCTATCTTTTATCTCATGGCTACCTTTTTCCTTACGGGATATCATCCGAGGCCATGATGATGATTTGGATTTTGATAATAATGGGGATATGGGGGATTAAGAAAAATCCTAGGGGTTTGTGGAAATAAAAGAGTTATGAGGGGGATGAAAAAGGGTTAAAAGGGTTATAAGGGGGTGAAAAGGGGCTTAGGGGAATAAAACACGGGGGGGGGGGGGGGGGGGGTAAAAAGGGCTTTATGAAAATCCACGAGAAGGCTTTACAACCGGGGTAAAATGGACTTCTAGGGGGATGCAAGGGAAAAGGGGGCTTAAATCCCTGGGGGGGGGGGGTGTGTAAAGACTGCTTGTGTAGGATCCAATGGGAAGGGGGCTTATAAAAGCCCCCTTAGAAGCTTCCTAGAGAAGCTTCTAAGAAGCTTCAGCACGTGGTGACTTGGAGACTTGTTGGCGGTGGCCAAACAAGCCCAGGCGGCGATGATCTACATATGATGAGTTATGTTTACAAAGTGCAGGTATCGAGAATTTGGGAAGTCCAAGATAACAAAGGAAGAACGAGCTCTAGTACAATCAAGTTTCTGTGTCCTCCTTCAACTTTTATCTTCCTTAGATAAATTTCTGGACTGGATCCTTCTTTGCAGAAACCGAGTGTATCGGAAAATCGCCATGTTGAAAGCTTGTGTCGGCCGGAAGGGCATGAACGCGCAAGCAAGCAAAGAAGCCACCAAATACGGATGAAAGACAAGTCGAGGGAACCTAAGAAACGAGCTTTTTGTTCCTTTTCTGTTTACATGGTCATCGCCATCATCCAAAGAACGTGCTCCATCCTTAACCTCGCTTCCCTTCCTTTTCGTCCCACACCAGACCATCATGTTCATCAACACCTTTTGTCATCATCACTGCAGCATCTTCGTCTGCCTTCATCCTCATCTTCACCCTCTGCGTCGTCTTGCTGTAGAGCTTCCACTTCCTCTTTGCCTCCTTTGCTTTTTTTTTTTTCCTCCCCAGCCTCTACGTGTCTTGTCTTCCCTTGTTCTCTCGTTCTCCCTCACGCCACGATTAGCATCGCTTTCCTTCCTTTCAAATCAGCTTTTCCCCCCCAAAATAGCTTTTTTACTTTTCTTACCATTTACTATTCACAATCCCTTTTTTAGCCACTCTTCCTTTCATAGCATATCACACGCAGAAAAGCGGCCTCCACCTTTTCAACTTCCCGTGCATACCGTAATGCTCGCAAAGAAGCCGATATGTATGATCTATAAGTTGAAGTGTTGCATCAGCCATGTTGCATAACACTTGTTCTATCCCAACGGTCCGTTGGATTGACAAGAGCACTAGACTGAAGTAGCAACTCCACTATTGAGAAATGTCCCTCACTAGCGGCAAGATGTAATGCAATTCTGTTATCATAATCAGCTGCTTTTGGTGAAGCCCCATCATCCAACACATCCTTCAATGCATTTGTTTGTAACACGATAAACTGCTTTCCACTTGACCTTGCTCAACATAGGCTGAAAGCATCTCATCTTTCTCACCACTATGCTTCCAACTCCTCCTCACTATACTCATACGCAGAAAATAAATGTAAACACAACAACTAAGGATGTACAAAGTATCAAATCACACACACAACTTTTAGGTGGTTTTCACACCTCGAATGCGCAGCAATACGACACCGAGTACAAGAGAGATGGGATGGAAAGGAAGCATGGAAAAAACACTTGGTGGAGCTAGAACTCCTCTTTGAAATCCAACTCTTGGTGATTCATGCATTGATTTGTGAAAAGGCAAGACACAAGAGCTAGTTTGACAAGCATATCAAACAATGCAACTTTGAGCAGGGCAACCTAGAGCGGCCATAAGCTAAAAATGAAGTTCAGAGGATTGGGACATTTCAAGATCCACAACATTAGTGAAACCAACAACGAAGAGCTTGAGACTCTAGAGGGGAAGAGTGTAGGCTTCTTTAATGATAGTCGCCTCAAGAAGTACTACCCAATGCACCTACTACATGAGCCTCCAATGTTGGATGCGTTTGTAAAATGTAAGAGTAGCCAACATCATTGAGATAAAGGATGAGAATGAGGAAGCAATGGCACGTGCATACTTGCGCATATTGATCACTAGCCATAAGAAATATGCCTTTGATGCACTCATTGACAAGGAGTTGACTAAAATATCCTTACACATGATTATTGGATCCTCTTTGGTCAACCCCAGTTGCAACCTACTAATGCAAAACTCAACCCGTTTGGGGGGTAGTCTTATTCACTACTGGAAAAATGCAAGGTAACACTCTCAATAGAGACTGAAAGCCTACTGATGATCTTCTACATGATGCTTAACACCAAGACCACAGGTAAGGAATCACTACTAGGACGTGCATTCAAGAAAGAGGCACATTGCAGTGTTGACTACGACTTAGAGCATATTCACCTTACCATTGATAATGTTCAAATAGTAATGGCTTTCAACAAGGGTAGCACGGATCCATCTAAAACCAAACTACCACTAGTAGAGGAACTAAATGCCAAGCCTAAGCAAACACACCCAAAGCCATTGAGCAATAGCTCAAATGGGTACCCAAATGACAATCACATTCACCTATAAGCCAATCCACACAAACTCATAATCCCAAAAGCTAATGCCCTAAGCCTAGGAGACACAATTGGTGCTACAAGAGTCGATGTCATGATGGGTGTCCAAATCCCTAATGTGCGCTCAAGGCTAGTATGAAAGTAACACTTGGATTTGGTTATCCAAGATCATGAGTGGCATGTGTGTCCCTCAACCACTACCTTCCAACCCATCTCGACAAGAGAGTGAGCCAACTAGGTATGAGAAAAAACTCACCCAAAAGGAACAAAACCCATCAAGCCTCAACAAGTCTATCGAACAAAACTATAGCCCATTGCATTTGAACCAACTCAACTTGACACTTCTACTATTCCAAGTGCTCCACAAGCTGAAAGAAGAAAATAAATAGAGTTGTAAGACCAATCCATTGTACAAGTGGTCGATAGACATCCCACTGAATAGCCCCATGGGGCATGCATCAGTAGTTAGGTTATCCAATTCAACCAATACCTAACCTCCCATAGGCCTTAGAACCTCCTATTAGCAAAGATCCATCCTTACTTTGGCCTCACATCTAGTCGCTAACATGGGGATAACTTGGTCCCCTTCATCATACACTTGGGCACTACCTTTACCACATTTGCTAAAAACTACGAATGGTTGCATTTAGGCCTCCTCAATGAGCCATTAGCAATGGAAGTACATTCCCAACCTTGCAGTTGGGAGAAATATGAGTTCATGTTTGTCAAGTTTCATGAGGTGGCCAAGGACTTGATTTCCAATGAGATTTCTCAAGAGCAAGCTCTTAAAGAGTGGCTGCTCACCTCCCATATCAAGAGTGTAGTCTCTACAACAACATAGGAACTAGAAAATCTGAAACAATTAGCCGATTCTAACTCTTCCTTTATGTGAAAATGGTATTCTCTCTATCTCCAATGGGAACAAGAGGACTACCAAACTATGACCAACACTAAGAGAGATGTGCAATCAAAACCCTTGAGTACAATCCAACCTATGTGGCTCTTACCTCATTTAGAGTATTGGCCATCAATTGTACAATCGAAATTTAGAAGAGAATATTATGGCCCATCCCTATTTGCATCCACTCCCTACTAAGAAAGAACTACACGTAGCTAGCACGATGAGCTCTTGTGACTTCTTAGCCAATGTTCTAATGACCTACATTACACACATAGGCATTAAGCATCAAAACATGGACCCTCACGACCACTTAGAGCATATCCCATAGATCTATACTTAGCTCATGAAGAAATAAATCACAACAAGGTGGTGCTCATTAGCGCCCTTAACCCTTGACCCTCCAATCCTGGGAAGGATCTTCATCATTCACGGTAGAGGGGGTAAGGTGGAGACATGACTTGAACCTCAAAACTTAAAATCAAACTTCAAAAGAAAAAAAAATATGAATAAAGGGAGCTTGTACTTGAAGAAAACTTCTTTATAAAATTCATGCTTGGAATGTATGGATTGCTTGATGTAAAAAAAACTCCCAATTTATACTAGAACACCGCACCATTCCATAGTGTTTATTCTTAATCTTGTTCATTTTTTGCAAAGGATACTCTCAAATGAGAAAATTGTAGGATGTTCTGCCATAATAGGAACTTGAGATGGCAAGACAACTTCCATTCTTGAAGAAAAAGCATAGTAGGTATACTGATTGGCCTAAGACACAAGTCAACAACCAACTAAAATACTGTAATGTCAGTAATTTGGGAGAGCTCGTGACCAAGGAAGGCACAGTGGAGTAAATAGTCAATTAATGTAATCTCCACAAATACATAGAGAAGGTTGGCAAGAAGATCGACCACGGTAAGTGCACAAAGTTCATGAGAAATTTCGACGCAAGGAAGAACAATGGCATTGTAACCATCAGGCAAGAAGGCTTGCCCAAAAGGATAGAAGTTGTGTTTAGTCCTAAAATAGTGGAAAAGGCTTTAGGGTTGGCAAACACACATGGAAAGATATCAAAGAGGGATATTTATAGCATACTCAAGATGCTAAAAACAAAGGAACACACCAACGTTGGGATCAGTCTAGCAAACATCCATGACCCCGCAATCCACTTGCATGCAAAGATGGTGCATGCCCTATTCTTTATTAGTCATCGATTCAACACCCTCATGACCCAAATCCCAATGAAAATTCTTGAAAGTATCACAACAAGGAACGTAGATTAAATAAATTTGAACACCTACATCCACAGAACAATTGAGTCATTAGGCAAGGCATTGTCATCAAGCCAAAGACTTGTAGGAGGGGAGTCACTGGCAACGACGACAAAATGAAACCAAATATTGCATGCATCAAAACCATCCATGATAGGGTTTGGAGGGGTGCTAGACGGCCATTATCCAAGAAGCGGTGGGAGAGAGAGAAAGAGAAGAAGAAGTAGAGGATACTCTAGAGAGATCTCCTATTCAAGAGTAGCACCTCTCTCCGGTCAAAGAAACCCCATTAACATCTCCAAAAGTGAGAAAGATGGGAGACAAGGAAGCAAGCAAGCCATAAAAAGAGAAGGGAGAGTAAGCCCCAAGAGAGAAGGGAGCTCAATTCCAAGTAGAGTAGCGCAACAGAAGGGGTAGAGTAAAAGAACCATTGGTGAGTAAGGTGGGCAGGATTTGGTCTCGTCAAGCCAGGGGAAGTAGAAGAAAATCATGTTGAAAATCTCAAGAAAGAAGAACAAAACCACAATAGGAGAGAACAAAGCCCAAGTAGTCATGCTACAGAGGAAATCAAGGGAGCTAGAGGAGGAATGGAAGAAGCAGGAAGAAGAGGAGGAATGCATGCGAAAGAAAGAAGAAGAGTCATGAAGGATAGAGGTAGAGCAAAGCAAGAAGCAACAAGAGGAGGAAAGGTTAAGGAGAGAAGAGGATGAGAAAATTGCTCTATCAATTAGGATGTTGGTTGAGCAACCCTCCCATGTAGAAGAGTTGGCCACGAGGAGCCTAGATTATATACCTAGAACCAACTCTATAGTAGTGCGGTAGAAATGGCTCAAGGACCAATAGTGCAAGGCAAAGGGAAAGCCTCATTATATGTGCTCCCATCCATCATGGTTGCCATCACTACCACCACCCAAGAGACCATGGATACAATAGTAAACCAAAGAAATGTGATGGCTTTGATATAGTACCTAGTCAACACAATGCAACAACTTGGTCTAGTACCTAGTGGACGAGTCCCAATACTAAGAATGAAGAGGCCTACCACTGTGGATGTAGAACTAAGAAAATACCCAAAGAAAGCTAAGGTAGAAGCCTTGACTATGTCCATACCCTCGGCCATGTGAGGGTCAACACAGTACGACAAATATGTCTAAGAACTCTCAGGTCAACTAGAAAGAGTGAAAGAAGAGAGGAGGGCAGTAGTGCTAGAGCTAGAAATAGAAAGGGAAACATTCTCAACTTACTAACTCAAAAAAAACATACCAAAGAAGAGAGAAAGGAGTTTTTGAAGACAAACAACTATTGGAAGGGAAGACAGAGGAGAAGGATGTAAAAGAGCCCCACATTGAGGAAAGAGGAGAACAGATGAAGCTAGAGGAGGACTTTCTAGTCCTCTTGTAGTAGAATCAGTAGATGCAAGAATACCTTGACCAGTTGAAGAAGATCAGAGAGGAGCTTGCTAAGAACCTAGAAAGGGTTAGGACCCAGGCATACATAGAGTGTAGAAAGGAAAAATAACAAAAGGAATAAATACTCATGAACTATAAGAGGCTAAGGCACAAAGGGATGAAGTGGTAGACAAAAAGCTAAAAGAGGTGAAAAATCAACTTCAAGTGGCCCTCCTAAAGAAAAAACGATTGGTAAAGCAGCTGAATGGCCTCAAACAGTGTAAAAAGGAGATGCTCAAATTTTGGAAAGATCAAGAATAGATGGTCATGATGTTGTCTCAATGCCAAAATCAAGGCATAGAGAGGATGAGCGAAAGACCTAGGGCTTGGGAGAAATAGACCATTGAAAGACTTAGAGACCTTTTTGAACACTTTTCCTTGTGACAAAAAGTGAAAAATCATGGTGCTAGCAAGGGCGGAAGTATTGGAGGTAGGTCTTGAGGTCCAGCATGAGGCCTTCCTAAACATTGTCATACATGTGACCCAAGCAGAGGGCAAGGATATGATAGAAGGACCAAGGAGGAAGCTGAAACTTATGAGATGAGCCCTAGGATATGGTCTCCATGCAAAAGTACCGAAAGAGAGTAGTAGCCTAAGCACAGAGCAACAATGGGCGGCAATACTTGAGGCAGGATAAACTCTCAGCGAAGGAGCTAGAAGATTTAGGGTTTGGAGAGTTATAACAAAAACCTTAACCATCCACTACAGCCCCAATCGAACCACCAAGAGAAGAAGATCCAAACTTTGAGTGAAGTCAAGATGAAGAAGAGCAACCACATATGAGCTGAGCCCAGCAAAGCAAGTGGAAGCATGAATGGAAAAGCAGGGTGAGGAAGCCACCCTTGAGAGGGTTGTGGAAAGGAAGTGAAGGCAAAGAGAGTAGGTGGAGCTCGCACAAAGGAGACTCCAAGCAAGGCCATAACAAGTCTTTCAGGTTGAAATTCCACAAAGAGAGTAATGCTACCCTCTAAAGTGGGCCTAAGAACTGGCTATTTGGGAGTAATGGAAAAAATCCAAGGCCAACCCTTTGAGTTCTCCTTCTACTATCATTCTTTCTAAGACAACGTTCTATCTCTGAGAGTGGTGGAGTAGGTGATCAAGTTCGCATAAAGGCTAGGAAGTAGATGGATAGAGGAAAGAGCAAGACACCCTACAAGGTGGCATAGAGAACCCATAGATTTCTAGCAAGAAAAGGATTGGGAGATTCCAAAGACCGTTACTAGATATGAAGCCCAACAAAAATGGTGGCAACGCATCTAGGACTCCAACCTTAATGCTTGGATGTTCTTCTATAGGACCATAACACACAAGTCAATGATCCCACCTACATGCCATATCAACAAAGAATAGATATAGATTATAACCTGGATATGCATCGTAGGTATGACTTTCCAAGGATCTACAACATGAATGCAAATATTCTAGAGGAGTGCCTAATCTTCACTGAGCAGGGCATCCTCCCATCCATCATGCACTTCCTCAACCAGTTCTGATCCTGCCCTGACCCTGCCTTTATTACTACATGTAATTATCTTGGGGTACTTAGGATTTTGCTCAAGAAAAAGCCCAAAGAAGAAGAGGCCCGATTGTCAGCACTCTCTTTTATCTAAATACAAGAATGGATAGATGCACGATGGCTTGTCTTATGATGAGAGCTGTGCTCCTACCTTCTTTTTGCATGGCCATTTTTTAATATAATGGTAGTCGCTTCACCCGATACAACCACCCTTTCCTATCAAGGATACCTCAAGTGTGCCATTTTTATAAGTCTATCCTTTACCACAAAGATAATATCATACCCTCCCCTAGCAACATGTAGCTCAGTGATAAAATCCATAAATATGGATTCTCACTTTTGATTAGGTATATGCAATGGTTGCATTTCACCATGCATGCATTTTTGTTCCATTTTTACTTTTTGGCACTCCAAATATTTCTTCAAATATGTTTTAATGTCCTTCTTCGTTCCTAGCCAAAAGAATGAGTTTTGACTTTGTTATAAGTCTTTGAAAATTCGACATGAGCAAAGAAAGGTAAATTGTGGAATTCCTTAAGAATTTCTTTCCTGAAATTTGAGTACTACTATATGCAGGAATACAAGGGAAATGAGCAAAGGAGGGCATTGAGTACCATGTGAAATGGGGTCTAGAGAGGCATAGGGAGTATGGGGCATCATACAATTGGGCCCATACAGAAAATGCTTCACCATTTCATGAAAATTAGGGACTTTGATGAAGTAAAAAACATGCTATCCATTTGAAAGTTAGTTTATGCTAATATTGTTGTTGTGTTACATTAATATGTGTGTATTATAAGTTATGTGCAAGAATTTTTAAACCTTTCATTGGTTTTTCCACAAGATAAATATACCCCAAATCATTAGTGATCAAAGGAATGGGAGAATCTTGGACATGGAAGGATTTGAAAGGTTCAAACTAGAGTGGCATCTAGTAAGTGATTTGAAGACCCTAAAGTGTAGGTACAATGTCTCAAAAGGGGCCAATCCAAAGAGCACATGATATATTGCATGCATGCTACAAAGGAATTTCACAAAAGAATTTGGAAAAAAGCACCCAATACGCACCTCAAAGATCCAAGTTTGAGAAGAGTTTTAGATATTCCCTTATCTAAAGTCCATATATGCACAATAATGGTTTGTGTAGAATCATTGAGAAATTACTTTTCTTGGATAATGCACCTTAGGTCTACATAGGTCAAGGAAATTGTAGCACTTGAGAACACATTATTAGACATTGGTTTGCATAGTGGAAATATGAAGATTGAAAGGGACAAGAAAAGGTCAAAGGATGGTTGAGACATGCCAAAGAAGCTCTCCATTGAGGATGTGAAAACATATGAACATTTTTCTCCACCACCCTTCAATAATCCTAGTCAAGTAAAACATTCCACTCAAAGATTTCAATTCAATAGGTGAAAGTGCATCCAGAATGAAATTGTGGACCATGATGATAGTGATGAAGCACGATCATGCAAGGCCAACATTTGGAAGTCTTTAGATACAATCTTTAAGTTTTGTGGTATGCATGCATGGAACTCAGATGACTACCAAGCCTCTGAAATAACATTGGAAGAATTTAAAAAGTCAATGGTTAGTGCATGGATAGATCAACACATTATTATGATTTTCATAATATCTCATAAAGTATAATTGCTTAATTGTAGGTGCATGAATCATTAATCTAGCATCTATAGCCACACCCTTGGTTTTCCAAGGAATATGGCAATTTATTGGTGTGGTCAACTCAAGGTATGGAGAAAACCCATTATCAAACGCATACCAGCTATTTCAACCATACAAGACATGGTGGAGGAGTAGAGAAAGCCAATAGTTTAGAAGAATTATACCAATGGACATACAAAAAACTTGTCCATAGAGCTAATAGAAAAGAAGCACTAAGGATATCTGAAATCAACAAAGTAGTGCAACATTGGGAGAGACAAATGAGAAAAGAACCATGGGAAAATTTTGATATATCAATCAAACATACTATGCGATGACAAACTAGACATACGCAAGAAAAACCTTGGATATTCATAACCAAGATTTCCTTCTAAATACTTGAGGTGCTTTAGAAATTTTGAAAGAGAGGAGCACTTTTCAAATATCTAGTTTTGGAAGAAACATTTAACATAACAAATATACAACTCACTTTTTTTGAAAAACCGCCATTCTTAACTATACAATAATGAAGCTCACTCCTCTGCTCTTGGCCTCTTTGAAGATGGCCTAGCTTCTCCTTGTAATTGATGCTCTAGTTCATTTAAAGATTTTTTTATCAATTTTAGGAATTGATCTACTTCTAAGAAAGTGCCATTTCCCATATTCTGCAAGCATATTGGCATCCTTGATCCCATTCATCATTATGAATGATACATATGCTGAATGATATTTGGTGCATAGTTTTTGAAAACCAAGGCCTTGACCAAAAATTATGTAATATTTCCGTTGTGATAATATTTCTAACCCATGTGATAGTCATGCAAGGGAATTCCAACATCCAAAAATACACTGACAATGTGATTTTCAAATTACCTACAACGTATCTTAATCTCCACTTGCATAAACGAGTTAAAAGAAAAAGAAAAACCATTTAGTTACGTGGGAACCTCCTCCTAGGAAGCCAAAAGGATAAAATTTAGGAATAAGGGAAATTTTTTTATTATTATTTCCCCCCTTTTTCCCCCAGCAAGTGTCGTGCTGGAGGGGAGGGGAATAGCAAGGATGACTGAGCATCCTTGCTGGATGCCGAAGAGGGGATTAGAAAGGTAGGCAAGCTCCTTGCTGGAGCTTGCCAGGGCAATGATACATGCCCATCGACACGCAAGGGGGGGGAGGAACTTATCCCCTCCCCTATATAATTGAGGGGCCACAGGCTGAAAAGGGGACGGGGGCCAGAGATGGGGATGAAGATGGAAGGCTGATGCCATGACGCTGTGCCAAAAGTGAGGGCGTGAGGGAAGAGAAGAGGCTGGCAGACTGTGGAAGATCATTGTGTGGAGGAAGGAAGAGTGTGACGTGCCGTGCCGTGTGGAGGAAGGTTGCAGAAGACGCTGAAACTGGAGCACTCTGAAGACGTCGAAGTCTGAAGGGAATGAAGGGAGTGAAGACTGAAGGGAACGAAGGGAGTGAAGAATGAAGGTGATGAAAGATGCAGCATACGATGTAATTGAGGAGGGGACAGAGGAAAGACATGACATTTCAGAAGCTGAAAAGGGTGTGGAATTGAGGAGTCCGCAAGGAATGTAATGATGGAGAGCTAAAGTCACTGAGGAGGAGAAAAACAAAGTCGACCACAGTAGTAGAAGGGCAGAACAAACGGGAAGTGGACAGACATTCAAGGAATCTAATTGGGAGAGAAGATCGATTGTGGAGGAATGAACTGAATGTCACGAGGTGGTTATGGATGGATCAGAACGAACTCTGGTGCTCTTTTCTAATCTTTCTGCAGAAGATTGGGAGGTGATCGCATACAACTTTTATCTATCAAATCAATTCTCTTCACGAGAGAATCCGTTATTTATTTGTTGGGCTTCCAAATTGTTCTTCATCCACAAACCGAGACCACTTGAGTCTGTTTATGTATCGTGTGGAAAAATCTTCTTAAGGGGCTTTGATTCAAATTTGATTTTTACAAGCTCTATTTGCCACGAATCCAGTCCACCCAAAAGAAGATGCATATTTTTCAGCCGATAACTTGAACCAGAGTGGCTGGAAAACAGCACCCAAATATTCTATGACAAGTATTGCTCTGTCAATGAGGAGGAGCTAACCATCAACAGGTGTTGAATTGGTCTTTATGTTGAAAGATCGACTTGCTGAAACAGAAAACATGACACTTGATGTAATGAAGGAGCTGAAACTGCTTACGAAAGGAAACCTAAAACTGTTCTTATTAGAACTGTAAACAAGCAATGTTCTTAAGGTTTGTAAGTTATGGCTGGTGTTATGGCTTCTTTCAAAGCAAGGTATTATGAAATAGTGCCACTTCTAAAAACAGTTTATCTTCCTCAAATGTTGTACGGGAAATGCTACGTATAAGCTCTACTGGTCGAAGCTCTACATCTCCTATTTTTGGTACAAATATCTCAACTCTACAAGGGCTCTCCATATGCCACTTTTTCATCCCATCTACTCCATCACCAAAGCACATTGATTATTCTGACAGCAATGCAGAAAAAGAGAGACACACATGATATATACTATCAGAACTCTTCTATGTTTTTGAAGATGGTTCATTCAATACAAAGAATTCTATATGATCATGTACATTTTTAATCTTCCCACTTGATCAACATCACAGGAAGTATTTGTTGTCATAACAGATTTGACTTCATTCTCTTGCTTGATTTTCTATCCTGAAATTTATCAAGGACTTCTGAAGTTGCGACATTGCTTTCGAAACCCTTCGACATCGGACTCTCAATCTTGTAACAAATAACTCTATTGGTAGGATTGCTTGAGTCCCATAGGTTAGCTTGATTGGTGATTGCCCTACCACCATCTTGTAAGCTATCCTATAGGCCCATATTTCTGCCATCAGCTTATTGTCCTAGTCACTACACAAGGTGGAGACCACCTTCATCAAGACACTTACTCAGATCTTATTCGTAGATTCTTCCTAACCGTTAGCTTAAGGGTAATATGGTAAGGATTTTCTATGGATGATCAAGGTGGACAACAAATAGGCAATCACTTCATTAATAAAGTATGTGCCTTGATCACTATCTAGTTTGATGGGGCAGTCAAATCGCTTGCTTCCAACGAAACTTAGCCATGGTTCTAGCGTCATTCTTTCTAGTGGCTCAAGCTTTAGCCCATTTCATGAGATAATCCATTGCCATAATTATATACTTCACCTGTGAGTATTGTGCTACAAGATTGATTAGACCAACGAAGTTGATCCCCACTTTAAAAGGGTTGTTAGGCTATTACTGTTGTCAACTCCATCTTGTCCATACGGATGGGACTTTGGTTCTCTAGCACTCATCGCAATGCTTCACAAACTCAGCTACATCATGGAATAGGATGGGCCATCATAGCCAATATTGGACTATCTTGCATGTTGTATTATATCCATTGAAGTGTCCTCTAACAATTCTATCATGTGTCTCAGAAAGTGCATCATGCATCTTGCACTCACACATGCATCCTCATAATAACCCATCCTATCCTAGTCTATAGAGTCAGCCTATAAAATAAAAGGGTTGAACATTCAGGATAAGGCACTTTAGTTTAGCCTTCTCTACAGCTCTCTCCAACATGTTCTACTATGATGCCCGAGACAACGACATCTCTTGCGGGTATGTAGGGCAAGGTTTGTTAACTAAATAAAGCAAAGCCTAATGGCTCATTCAATCACAAATCCTATCTTATTTTTGTCATCAAGGTGTACCTACACTTAGTTGTAGCCTAAGAAGGCATCTAGGAAATTGTAGGCTTCCTTTCCCATTATTCTTTTGAGCATATGCTTTATGTAGGGTAGTGGATATTTGTCCCTCTTAGTTGTAGCAATGACCTTTTTAGAAATCACACAAACTTGCATTTTCCCATTCTTCTTTAGGACAATCACTATAGACAACATCCAATCTGTGTGCTGAATTTGGTAGATGAGTTCGGCCTTCAATAGCTTACCTATATCCTCCTTAATGCTGTGTACATGTTTAGGATTCATCGAGTAGGGTTGTTGCTTGAATGCCATTACATCAAGAGTCATGGGGATGTTATCAGTCACAAATCTTGAGTCTACTTCTTTTAGTTTGTCAAGCAAACACATCCATATACTCTCATAGAAGAGCAAAAGATTAGCCTCCTCTTTTTCAGTTAGGTCCTCCACTATGAATGTGGATCAAGGCTATGAATGTTGATCCTAGCAGGCCTCTCTATTGGTTCACTTGTATGTCCTTGTCTCTTAGCTCCTAGCAAGTTCACCACCCTATCACCCTTTTTGAATTTCATGAAGCACTTTGGTAGATCTTGGGGCTTCCTTTGCTCTTCAATTTCTAACCCCTTTGATTATCTCCCCTTTTCCTCCTTCAGTCACTTGCACCGTAGATGGATCGATAGGTCCCCTTTGGTGCATTTTTTCTTAGGTGGTTAGGGTGGATATCTTTGAATCACTCTCAAATTTCAATTTTGATTCTGAGCTAAACTCACAATGCTCACTAGAGAAATAAGTAACCCTTGGTGGTCACAACTCTAAGGCTGATTCGGCTCTAAAGAGTGGTGCGGTGCTTGGTTGTACTAATCGAGCTTGCTTATAGTCCATTATGCCTAGGTGGTCCAACCAAGTATGGCAGTTGCATTCCATCCTAATGCCTCGGCAGTTGCATTCCATCCTAATGACTCCTCTTTCAATCCTGAAGATGTTGCATTTCTATGGCTTGGATTCTACTCATATCTATTCCATCATTCAGTCATCCATATCGTACTCCATTGTATCAGCCTCTTCCTCACTTTCCTCATTTGTAGAGTAGAATTTTCCGTACTCGTCATCTAGATTGTCACATTTTGATTGCTCATCATATCTTAGGCTTCTACTCTCAACCTTGTTTTTGTTTGTGATTAGTGCCCAATTGTACAATAGATTCAAGTCACACACTTTGGTCCATTGCCACTTTAGCTTGTCCATGAGGTGCTTGAGGGGTTTGAGACTGGCAGCTAGGTTGCCAACTAGCTCTCTAGTCAAGTATTCAAGAATCCCCTAGATTTTGAGTTTTTTAGATGGAACATGGAAGGAAATAGGTGTTAGTCATCGACTGTAAGAACTCCTGGCCAGTGTGTAGAGTGGTAATGATGGTGTCATCCTACTCTTTGGAAACTGAGATGATGTGATTTTTTTGGACTCACTGGTAGCTTCCCTCACAACTTGCTTATAATTATCCTTGTTATCCAAGAATGATAGATTGATGGTGGTTGGCACATGCATCCAATCGCACTCATCCTCGGGGCGTGGTCTTCTAGGTGTCCATCTTGACTCTTTATATCTGCCAATGTGTTGCCTAAGAATATTAGATCATTGCATCAGTCTTCCATCACTCATGTGTTTGTCAACCAGGGTCAGCCTAGCATAATGTAGTCCACTCCCTTCATGACTTCATTGAGAAGTGGACTCCCGCTATCTTCAAGGGCCAGTCTTTTATTACCCTAAATGATTTAACCATCATTTCATTAGTTACCATGACATTAAAATTAGCAATCTCTACAAATGAGTTACCCCAAGCTTGCAGGACTCTATGGATGAGCACAATGACTCGCACTCATGTAACTACAATTGCCTTGTGGTATCTCCTAATGTGTTGATAGGTAAGACTACATGTATCTCTATGCCTTTCCAAAAACGATTTATGTGTAAATGCTTAGGCATTGAGTTTAGTTAAGCTTAGTATGTGCATTACTATGTCATGGTCAGGCAAGTTGATCACTCCAAGCTCATCCGGTCTTTGTATCCACTTGCTTCAACCCTTGCCATAGTATTGGGTTCTACCTAAGTAGCTCTCCCAGAGGTAGAGTCATAGAGGGAGACGATATCAATGTTGTGAGAAAATTGCCAAGCAATTGCTTTTCATGAGGCTCTATGCCTGTTTTCCAATTATCTTGGCTGATCTGCCTACCTATGGTGTCTAGGCTTTGTCCATGTGATGCTATATTGTGTGCGGATTTGTCTCTTGATCTTAACCACGTAGACAAGATTGGTGTTCTCACACTATAGAGCTCATCGATCTCAACCTCTATGATGGTTTTTGCATCCTTGAGGTGCTCTTGGGCTTCTCTTACCCACTCCTTGACCTTATCTCCCACTTCCAATCGGTGCCTCAGGCCTCAATACTCCCCAATCTTGGCATTCTGCTTTTCTACCATTTTAGGAGCAAATGTTTTCACTTATACATTCATGACTTCCTTTCCTTTGGGTGATGTGGTAGTACTAACTTTCTTAAGCATTACCTTTGTCTCAACCCTCTTTGTTCTCCTCCCACGACTCTTCTTCCCTAGTGGAGAAGTGTCATGATTGCTAGGTCCAGGTAATGAGATACTAGCCTAATTTGTTTGAGCTTGGGTTATGATGTTCAATGGGATCAGGGTGGCCTCACCATCCAGTATCTCCACTTTAAACAACCCCAAGGGTATAGATGGCACTATTGCTGAACTAGTGGAAGATTTTTGCCTAGGGAACTTGGCATATAAGTGTGTGATCTCACACTTGAGATATTTTAGGTCATCGGATTTATCTCAATTGACTTTCTCTCTTTTGGGCTCCCAAGTTCAGCACACGATGGATTTTTGGCATTGTCCTCCTAGACCTCTACCTCTTCCCCTACCTAATGCCATCACCAACACCGGTTTGAAATCCATTAAGATGGGGTTAATATCTTTGTTCTATGAGATGTAGGGGTCTACATATGCTTCCTTCTTGTTCGGCTCCTCTACATAATGTATTGAAGTGTCACTTATTGGTGGATGGGTCACCATGGATCTAAGTAGTCAAGGTATCCCTGTAGGATTGATGTCCATCCTAGGGACGACTAGCTTTGATTCATTGGGTGTTGGGAGAGCTAATGGAGCTCCCCTCCCAAATTTTGGTGGCCTATTGCCTAGGTAGTATAGTTGATTATAAGATTGCGAGTATGAAAATTGTCTTGGCAATCTACAATGTATCATGTCATGGCCAAACCTCTTGCAGTTAGCACATGGTCTTAATGTAGGATCCAAGCACTTGGTTGGGAGGTGATTTTCTCCTCAATGTATGCATTGTACATGAGGTCATGTGCGCCTTCTCATCATCTCTTGAAGCTTAGCTAACTCTAGCTTCGTATTCACCAACTCCTGGCTCTGGTTGATACCTTTTCCCTTGTCTTTTGTGTTTAGGTTAGATCTCTCACTAAATTGTCATAGCTCTCTCTAAGGATCTAGAGGAGTTAGTACTATCTTCGGTCATGGTTCCTTAAGGGAAAAAATTATTATGAGGCCTATTCTAGTAAGAAACCATTTGTCTCACATTTTAGAACTTTTGGATGTGAATGTTATGCACATGTTCCAAAGGATAAGAACAAAATGTTAAATCCAAAAAGCACAAAATGTATCTTCTTGGGTTATAGTGAACAGTAAAAGGCTTAGAAATTATATGATCGAGTGGTAGAGAAGATAATAGCGAGTTGTGATGTGGTGTTTAAGAAGCAACCACATACAATGAAGGAAGAGAATAAAAGCTCTTCCACTTTATCATCCAATAGAAAAGTAGTCCACTATGAACCTATCCCAAGAGCTATCTCTACTCTCAAGGAAGAGAAATCATCATCTTCGGATGATGAGGATAAAGTTTACCAACCTACAATCATGCCACCAGAAAAGCTATTTCCATGATAGGTGAAGCATCTCTATGATTGTAGTAATCATATGCCTACCACAAACTGAGAAAAAGGAAAATGGACCAAGGAGGTCACTTGAAATAGAGGAGAAAAGAAAGGATTTTTATCACATAGTCAATATGGTTTTGATTATTGAGATGATGAGAGAAGTAAAGGAGCAAACAGACTTAGAAGAAGCACCTGCCAATCTAGTATATAGAGTAGCTACGCAAGCTAAGTATGATAGTATAATGAAGAATGATACTTTAGAGCTAGTGGATCAACCAGAAAAGAGAAAGATTACTTGCACCAAGTGTGTTTGGAAAGTAAAATACAAAGGTGATGGGAACTTAGAAAAGTACAAAGACAAAATAGTTGCATAGGTTGAAGGTTTGGATTTTCAAGAATTGTTTGCTCTAACTACTAGAATAACCACTATCCACAAAGTACTTATAGTGGCTACTCATAAGAAGTGGTGAGTTTACCAAATGGATGTCAAATAAGGATTCCTTAATGGTGATCTCAAGGAGAAGGTGTACATGTTGGCAAGAGATAAGACATGTTGGACTTCGCGCATTTCTATCTCTTGTCTCAATTTCTAAGCTCACTACTATTGGTTCTAGGCGGCAATACTTTGCAACACCTTCCTTGCAAACTTTCTCTCCTCTTCAAGATCAGCAATGATCTCCTTGGTTGATCTACCATGATTCACCATTTTGGTTCATAGGTGGTACTAGTTTACCATAAGCTAAATGTCAACTGGGAATTCTCCCAAGTCAAGCTTGTTGTTTATAGGGTTGGTGCTGACTCTTGAGAGGTTGGCGATATCCTAACGAATTAGTGTGTCAATCACGTTGATCAGTTGAGGTAAAGCAACATCCTTAATCGTGTCAATTCTAAATTGTTCACTTTAGGTTCTAGTTCTTAGCTTGTATGTTGTCTCTTAGGGTTTGCTTCTATTGGTGGGTTCGTTGCTTTCTTAGACCCGATTAATGTGTTCCTTATTATACAAATCAGTTTGCAAAGTTACATGAACTAGAAAAATGAGTGGTGGAGTGGGCTTGTGCCAAATTAAGCTTTCCATATTTCCTTGTGCACTTCGAGTGATTATGTGATGAAGTGTGTGAATTCAATCACAATCAACACATATCTCTTTCCATTTAATTAGTTTGAGCTAGTGCTATCTCTCCCATATGAGTTGTAACTCATTGTGGTCCACGCTAGTTCCCTGCTTACCACGATTAATGTGTGTCTAAATAGTAGTGGATTCAGGGTGCCGATGTGAGCCTTTATTGTGGTACGGTTAGTGAGTGCACTCACTCCTAGACTATTCGATCTCCACCCTAGAGTTAGTCGCCTCTATTTTCCTATTCATTCACATGGGGATCTACTTGAGTGTCCCACACTACCAGAACTAATGTTTTGTTCTCCTATTCAATTTGTAGATTTTGGTGCGATTCCCAGAATCGGATGTCTGATCCTAGGTTATCCGAGTCTGAATTGTTTGAATTAGACAATCAAGCTATCCAAATTTTGGGCTAGTCAAAGTTTGTCCAATTGGATGATGTGATGCATCTCATTATGAAGATTGGATGACTTTGGGACAGTCGAATAGTCCAATTCTAGAAATCAGATGATCTGACTCTGGTGGTGAAAAGGGCCACAAACTTGGAAAAAATATAGTGCAATGCTCATGATACCTCATCCAAGTCCCTAGCAAGCTCCAAGATGAAACTACAAGGTGTTAGTGATCAAACAAACTTACCTATAGCCTATGAATGCATCCGATCACATGAATTAAAGCTCTTTTTGCCTCCCTACTACTACCCGCCAACAACCTATCCAGCTCTCTATCTCTCTCTTTCAAATTCTTAATGCACAAATAAGCTCCCCTTTACTCTCTCTACCTGGTTAAACCCTTGTTCTTTATTCTTCCACTCCCCTTCTTCCCTCTTTCCTCTCTCAATGCATTGAAGCCCCTCTTTCTCCCTGTTTTACCCTATTTATAGCAGTAACCCTACTATTTCTTTCTTTGTCTTTCTTGAGTTTTTCCTACCTAAATGCATCCAAATCACAACACTCAAACTACTCCTACTCACCTAAACCTTTAAAACCAAAAAACTTACCTGCAAATGAGAATATCCTCCGACTCAGTTTCTACCTATCTCAAGCATTACTTTGGGGGGATAAATCCTACTCCAATGCTCGATTTTGAGTGTGCAAGCACTTAAAGCTTGAATCCATTGGCCTCAGCAATGGAACCAAAATGTGGAAGTGAAGAATAAGAGGAAGAGAAGAGCTAGTTTTGGCCACACATAAGAATGTGCTTCTTAATTCACTTTTTTCTTTTTATAGTATATGCTCTACTCCTCTTGGGCACCCATCCCCTTTTTACATGACCAACCATTTTAGCCTAGGTTCTCTTTCCTTTTTCCCTTTCTATTTACATTGTTCCTTGACCCATACCTATCTACATTTACAAATTACATAGGTGGGAGCTTGGAACTCTTTTACAAGGATTTAGGGTGCACTTTTATATTTAACATGCACCTTTTCCCTTTTGCACTTCCTTGGACTTTTAAGTTTGTTTCTTGCGTTTTTGGCCCCTTTGCTCATATTTTTTCCATTGGGTCACCTTTCTTCACTTTGTCCCCCATCTTTTAGTTTTTCTTTTACCTTTTTTTAAAAACTTTCTTTACATTGGGATTAATAGTTATGGTTTACTTGGGATTTTCTCATTAAGTCTTGTTAGTCTTGTTTTTTCTTTTTAAACTTTTTTATCTCAGTTGTGGTCTGTGTATTGGTATTTTGTAGGAGTTCCTTGCTTTATTTTCTTGGTTTTGTGTATTTTTGCTTGAATAGCCTGAATGGCACCTTCTAAACCTCCTACGCTTGTGATTTAGCATTATCTTCCCCTTCCAATCCATGATTATTCTCTCCTATTGGATGTTGATTGCATTTAAGCTTGCATCTAAGTATTTGTTTAGGAAACTATTCCGTCTCTGTCTGAATCCTTGAGGGGGTTAAGTTTAACTAGACAACGTCCTTTCTATTGGCTACAATAAATTAACAATTTCAATGTGTAAAGAAGGGTCCAGTCAAAACTATTTCCTATGGTGTTTTTCTACAAAAGATTATTAAATTGGCACCTCTTCTAGGTGGCATTCCTATGCATGATCCTATCCCACTTCCTTTAGCAGTTTCCTCCTTTTGTTCCTTCTTCTCCTCCTATGCAACCCAACTCAAATTTAGTAGATATTCCCTTGTGAGAATCATTTGTAAGAAGCGTCGCACACAAGGTTATTCTGATTCCCCCCCTTGTTCTGTCGCTTGTGGTATAGGTTTCGATACTTGAGGTATATGATAGCTCCCTTTCTCCATTCCTTTCATGTTCGAATTTGTTCGAGATACAAAGGAAAGGTACAATGGATTCACAAATTTCTTCATAGCTTCAAAGATTGATTATTGGCACCTTGTTTTCCTAGGTCATGTCAAATGTCCAAACTACAATCGAAATAACTTGGACTTTCTCTCTCCAGTCTCTCTACATACGATTTTTTTCCTCTTTGAAGGACAAGGTGGATTTGTTAACCTTTCAATTGAAAGCCATTAGAAGATTTGGCTTTAAAAAGGTCTACCTTAATTGACATTCATAAGAAAATGCAAGGAGCTACTATTTTAATGGATTCTGAGAACATTACTATTAGAGAGTTGCAAAATAAAGTTGCAAGCTTAGAGGTAGATAAGGTGTCCATTACTAGAGAGAAGGATGATGCTTTGGCAGAAATGCTTACTTTAGCCATGAATATTAGTGTTTGTGAGGGAGAATTAAAAAAATGCCTAAGTGATTGTGGAATCTAAAATAGTTACCCTCTCTATTCCCCCTCATATTGATGTTATTCCTTTTATTATATCTTTTAAGGAGGAGATGGAAAATTTACAAGAATAAACTAGCTTGTGTGATACCTTTGCTGCCAAGGTTGAAAGGTTACAACATCATTGTCGGGACGGAATACACACATGAGTTCGTGAAAGTCACTCGCTTTAGGGACGCTATGCGAGATGGGAGTTTCAAATACAAATCCAAAGCTCAATCAAATCAAAGCATGAACATACACTTTACATCCTTGAATTCATACTTCAACAATTTATAAAAAGTCCAAATTCTTTAATGATAGAAAGACTTTCTCGATGACAATGTACAAGCTCCAAATCGAAGCAATTTGTCTTGACTATACATGAATGCCATCTAATGCTAACAATTCTCAACCATAAGATTTTCAATAAGGCCTTGCCAAAGGTGATGGCATAATCCCATGAAGTTTCTTCAAGTCAATTATGGTAACAACCAATATCATAAAATACTCAAGACGGTGTAAGTGATGACAATGGGGTCATGAGGGTATGTTGGAAACACAACCAAGAGATGATCCAAAAGCTAGCTCAAAGTAGGGTATTTTATAGTTTTTGTATATGATGTTGATCGTCATGATACTCAAGAAGATGATTGGATTGTTGTTGATAATGATGGGGAGCAAAATGAAAGTAGTGAGATTAGCATGATGTATGAACATCATGTCCTACTTTGCATCATGAAGTTTTTTTACGTATTTCCAAATTAGTTTCAGCATAAGTTTTATTCACCGATTTAAGCACATGTTGGCTAAGCATTCAAAGTTTCTCTTAGCTGCAGGTAGCACAATGATGTCATAGGAGGCAAGCCAACCCCTAGACTGGTTGTTGCACATTTGTCTTAACATGGCGAGAATGATGCTCAACAGGAAGTAGTATCCAGATTTGACATCTAGACTCATCGTCCTGAGGTGATCACAAGGTATGAAGTTCTCCTTGTAACCATCAAGTGTGTTCCCACACACAATGCAACTACTCTTTCTTTAGCACCACCTTATAAAATACATAGCTTTATCAAGCCTCCACTTTGATGTACGCTACTATCAATGTGAAACATTCACGTCTTTAGTCACAATAGATATGCTCATCAAGAGAGTGAAATTTTTGCTCATAAAGTGGTATTAAGTCATGCACTTATTGAACTACATAAGGGAAGATTCAATCAGTCGAAAGATGGAAGCAATGACAATTTCTCAAGTTGGAGCTGACTTTGTAACCTACGCAGAAGTCAAAGAAGGCACCCACATGAATCCCAAAATGAGGCGGAGAGCTTATCATGCTTCCAACAACACTATGGAGGTCTCCGACTAGCCTCGCTACCTTGATAGCTTGTGATGCAAACATTGTTGGTTCTATCCTCCTTCCTCCCTCAGATGCACATGATGATGGCTCGCCCTTCCCCAAACTCTAGCATTCCACCATCCTCTAGAATTGGCTACATGGTACAATGTATCCCCTCAAAATGATCAATTAAATCCACCTCAAACACCTCGTATTCTTTTCAATTCCTTGATGCTTTACAGTAGATGATTACTTTGTTGTAGTAACAACAACAACAACAGTTGTTAACAACAAATGAAAACTTGGGAGAAAGTTGAAAGAATTGATTCCTTAGCTGTAAATGCATTGCAGACAGTGGGACAGGAATTGAAGCAGTTTAAGGGTCAAAATGTTTTGTCCTTTATTCGACTATATGAAGAAAAGATGTTGTTTCATGGGGTACTGTAGTATGCATGGAATTGGTATTTCTCTCATTTGGCCATGCATGCATTGCATGATCGGATTGATGAGTTACATACAAGAGATGTAGATTTGATAGCTTTTAAGAAAACTTTGAGAGAAGATTTTTTCTTGGAAGATGCAAGATTGGTAACTAAAAAGGCATTTAAAGATTGGATTGAAAAGCCCAATAAAGGGTTGACTGCTACAACTTGCTCCATGACTTTGAAAGTCGGTATACACAATTGGATTTCAAGGAGTAGCAATCATTGGAGAGTCAAAATTTTGATTTGTTTCTGAAGGCTGCAGATTCTATCTTGCAGGAGGAGCTAACTGATAGTTTAGAAGATGCCTCTTCTAAAACAGGGCTAAAATAAGATTGGGCTAATGTTACCAAGGCAGTGCATATGTTAATAAAGAGAGAGAGGATGGAATTAAGATGGGGTATAGACAAACCACACTCGCAAGTGCTAACAAGGGGGCTGAAATTGTAGACAAGGGGCCTGTAGCTATGGTGGAACAACAAGCTATACCACTTGGTCCATCCAGCTCTTGAAGGTGATGTTGTGGATAAATTAATCAAAGGCATGTATGATTTGAGGTTAAATTTGACAGAGATCTATGCAAAGGTAAAAAATTTAGATGTTAAGGTAGATGAGAAGGCTTGGGCAACCACCCAAAGACCGTATACAGGGGAGAGCATGATGGAGTGCACCAGTGGATTCATTTTCAGTCTATGCTTATTTGGTTGAGGTTCATAATCAAGAAGCTCTTATGTAATAAAAGAGAAGAAGAGATAAGGACACTGCTGGTCCTTCGCCTTGAAGCCCATCTAAACGCATAACATGAAGTAAAATGGAGCAGTAGAAAGAGGCTAAAAAAGCCATACGTAAGCATGTTATGGAGGATGCATCTCAAGAGAAGAAACAAGAAGGGAAGAAAACGGGCAAGCAACCCGATTACATATTACAATTGGATCTTGAGACTACCATGAACCTTAAAAGGGTCTTGGAAGATCGCATACGTGGTAGTAAAGTGGAATTCACACTTGGCAAAGTTCTTTGAATTGCGAAGTGTGAATTTCATGATGTAATCATTGATATGTTGAAATGAAAAAGATAGACAATTTGATGGTAAAGTTTTGCAAGCATATTGATACAGGTTGACAAAGACATAGAGAAACAACTTTAGAGGGAATATGATGATGCATGTAATGTTGATTTGGAGCAAGTTGATGTTGAAAATGGGTTAAATGGGAGTGTAGACAACAAGCTTGTGGCTGAAATCAGTCTTATGGGCAATAATAAGCATAAAGAGAAGGCTATTTATAATGGGGATGTCCATCAATAAGTACATGAAGAAGAAGATGCTCATTTTATTTCAAGCAATCATTATTCACGAATGCATTGGGCTCATGCTACAACATAGACAATTGTTAAAGTGGGAGAAAGAGAGACGCCTTGCATAGCTCTCTTGGATCATGGTTTCGAAATCAATGTTATGGCACACAGCTTTTATGAGAATGGAGATTGGTCAATTCATGTAGATCTAGGATGGCGCATGTAGGTAGCAAACAATTCATTAGGAGATCTTTATGTGGCTTGCCCGAATGTACTCGTGACTATTGGAGATGTTACAAATGAATATCACCTTTTTATGCACGATTCATTTAGTTATCGGGTGATTTTGGGGCAGCCCTATATTTTGGAATCAAGGCTAGAAACAAAAGCCTTGGATGATGGTTCTTCATGTGCTCGAGTTCGGAGTAAAGACAATACAAAGGTAGTACAGTTTCTCACTGTTTGTGTGAATTATCCTCGCAATCAGGATAGGATGTAGGATAATCCTATGCCAGCTAATGCACAAGAGTTTAAGAGTTTTTTAACAGCACTGTTGTACGTGGAGGCTATGGTAGTGCCTCTAGGAAGATAATCATGCCTCCAAGAAAGGGAAAATTTGAGTTTGTTTCTTGATTGCAAGAACAGACAGCATGTAGTCTTGGTAGTTTTAAGAATATTTCAGCCATGTGCAGGGCTAAAAAGAAATATGTAGGATGGGCTGAAAAAGAGCTAAAGACATATGGTTTGATGGTTGCAAACGAAGGTATTTTAGGGTTTTTTTTAATGCATGATTGATATTGATACACTGGCTAAATTTTCTATATCAATTAATGTTGAAAAACATGGCAGAAAAAGAGGTTATTTATGTTGACACTTTAGAGATGTATGAATTCATTCTAGAGTTTGTTGAGCATGAATATGAGAATATGGAAGAAGAAGAAGACGTAGAAGATAAAGACATTGACATGGCAGATGATACTTCTTCTAACACTACTGATCCGTAAGACTTTGGCACATGCCCCTATGCGCACACAGTGTGAAAAACATTAGAATGTGACTTTTTTATTGATGTAGAGATTCAATGCCATATTAGTCATTAATGTCAGTGTCTCTAGTGTGGATGGTCCAAAAATATTAGATTTTTTGACAAGTTTAGTCAATTTTTGATATTTTAGATATTATCTCTTGTAAAAAAATCCAAAAGCTCTAGATAACTTCTAGAATAAGATGACATGTAAAAGAAAGCATGTAGCTTTCAGCCATTTTTGGAGGATTTTATGTTTAAAAAAAGGATTGACATAATTGCGCGACGTGCGATCGCAGTTTCCAGGTAGTGAACATCACTCGGAATCGGGAGATGAAGAAGGAGTGATCTACTAGAATTCTGGTCAGGTGTTCTAGTATTCTACCCTCCTTTTGGAACCAATGAAAGCATCAGATTGGCGGTTTGAGCAGCATATATGAAATTATTATCTCATGTACACTTTTGTCTACAAGAGATTTTATCTTCTTAGAATGCAAAAATAATTTGACAAGCTTCACCTCTGTGAGTATTCTTCTACATCTTCTATTTCTTTCAACCCCTTCTCTTCCATCTACTCCTCTCCTTGAATCTCCCTTCACCCTGCTGTCTCTTACCTCCGTGTTAAACTTTCAACCCCAAACGCTCCAAAAGTGCCAACCATGATCCACATCAACTTGCCATCTACCGGTATCATACAATCCATGCACTATGACATTAATCTCAAAGCCATGATCCAAAAGAGAAACACAAGGTGTCTCCACCTCACCAAGCTTGACTACGGTCTCCGTAGTCACACGAGCCCATTGATTGTGAGGGAAAAGGCTAGGAGGCACTAATCTAGGTGCATCATCACTCTTCTCAATACTGTACGGGATGAAGTAAAGGCTAAAGAGTTTTCTTAGATTGCATACATAAAAGATCCATCTGTAGTCTCCTTAGTAATCTCCTCATCCGAATCAATCTCGTCAACTTGCAAGCCATAGATAATAGTCTCAGCAATTGCTAAAGCCTCTCAATGGATCATGTCATGTGTCATCTCTTCAATAATATGTCATTTCCTTTTCATGATATTGATGATAACATAATGAAATTATCTTTTGACAGTTCCCAAGAGTTCTCCAAGAGAGAATTCAATTTTGTAGTTAAGAATCCAATCCCTAAGCATCTTCTTCAAGTCCGTAGTCATCTCAATGCCACAAAGCAACTTGAATCCAGGTTACTTTTTCAACTTTGGATCCTTTGTCTTCGGGGCTTTTTGATCTTCTTATACTTTGGCATCTGAACATCATCCATACTCTGCTCTAGTCTTGAAGGAGGCTAAGAAATTGGATCACTTCTCCTAGTCACCCTCTTTGAAACTTCAGGCTGATCATAATCTCTTTTCCCCTTCTCCTCAACAAGCACTTCAAATCCTTGAGATTTCACCATAGAGGCATAGATAGAAAATACATCAACTCAATCATCCAATCCAATCTCTTTCCTAATCTTATAACCTATGACTGAAATTTTGGATGTTGAAGCTTTCCCCTTTTTCTTTGCATACAGTGCAAAGAACCATTTAAAAGGAGTTTTGTCCTTCAGCAACAATTGCTCTGATTGAAGGCTATAGGCAGTAGCTTATAGTGCCACCTCTCGTATCACATAAGAAGAGCACAAAAGAGACTTCTCTAAAAAAAAATTCATACCACCCTTACTAAAATTTGGATTGATCAGCTACTTTATATCCCCAAAACATATCATCTTATATTTCCACACTACCAACTTCAACCTTTTCGCCTCTTCAAAATCTTGATAGTCCTTCCACTCATGATCTGGACTATCATACCACATGCAATGATAGACACGATCACTCTTGCAAGAATTTGCAAGAGTAGAAGGAATTGGTGCTAAAATTGAAGCTGGACTAAGCGGCCACTACTCCATTCTAGTCATCTTCATTTGTAGGTCTTTTAAGTTGTTTGATATCTCCTCCACCATATCTTTAACAGTGAGTTTTGTAGTTGGTTTTACAACTGTAGTAGGAATAGGCATAGGTTGAGAAATAGGAGAAGTAGTGGATGGTGCAATAGGAAAAGTAGGAGAAGTCGTAGTAGGAGAAGACATCACTAGTGATGACTGCATCCCATTCTACAAGCAAGCCTTCCATCTCAATCTCTTTGTCACTATAAAAACCGCATCAACAGTGTTTTCCCAATCCATCTTCAGTCCCGTAAGCTCTGTATGGTCTTCTAACAACTCTGCGAACTCATCGTGAAGTGCAAGATCAACTCTTGTAATAATAACTCCACTTTGTCTGAGTTCGGAACTCTTTGCTCTAGTGCATCCAACTAGTTGTATCGCTTTTCAAACTGATCCCATAACAATTCAAAAGGAACAAGTCCTTTGTTGGGCTGACAAACCCACTCTTGGAATGCCTTTCACATAGCAATACCATAATCCTCCATAAAATACTAATCTTTGAGTTCTTTCTTGAAAGCATCCCAGTTAGAGTCCTATACAAACAGATTTGTCACTCTAACCCGCATAGTTGGCGCGAGAAGTAGTATGAAATAGTTACTCCAATTAGTCAGAACTCCAAAGAAGCGCATTTTTCTTTCAAACGCCTTAATGTAGGCTAAAACATTCTGGCCATCAAATAAATTTTTCCCACCAACCACAATCTCGATCGCCTTAGTTGCACCATGCGTATACTTCTATTCTTGATACAACAATCATTTTTAATCCAACTGCTGCTACTGTTATATAGATAATTGCATTTGTTGTTTTTGCATCATAATGGCTTAAGAAAGAGTTTGTAAAAAAGTCTTCATCTCATCTGTCAAAAAGGAAGAAATAGTTGATGATGAAGGTGGATTATTCAAAGGGTCTCCCATCTTGATGATCAAAAGCAATTGTTTCAAGTCGGGCTCACTAGATGTCGCATGGAATGCACACGTGAGTTCATGAAAGTCACTCGTCGTAGGGATGCTATGTGAGATGAGTGTTCAAAGTACAAATCCAAAGATCAATCAAATCAAAGCATGAACATACACTTTACATCCTTGAATCCATATAACTTCAACAATTTATAAAATGTCCAAATTCTTTAATGATAGAAGAGACTTTCTTGATGACAATGTACGAGCTCATAACCGAAGCAATCTATCTTGATTGTACATCAATGCCATCTAATGCTTACAATTCTCAACAATAAGATTGTCAATAAGGCCTTGCCAAAGGTGATGGCACAATCCCATGAAGTTTCTCCAAGTCAATTATTGTAACAACTAGTAGCATAAACTACTCGAGATAGTGTAAGTGATCACAATGGGGTCACGAGGGTATGTTGGAAATGTAACCGAGAGATGATCCACAAGCTAGCTCAAAGTAAGGTATTGTATACTTGTTGTACATGATGTTAATCGTCATGATACTAAAGAAGATGATTGGATTGTTGTTGATGATGATGGGGAGCAAGCAGTGAGATCAATATGATGTATGAATGGCATGTCCTAGTTTGCCTCGTGAAATTCTTTACCTATTTCCAAATCAGTTTCAGCATAGCTTGTATTCATTGATTTAAGCCCATGCTGGTTAAGCATTTAAAGATTCTCCTAGTTGCAGGCAACACACTGACCTCATAGGAGGCGAGCCATGGCTACTGTAAATTTGTCTTAACATGGGGAAAATGATGCTCAACACGAAGTACTATCTAGATTTTGCATCCCAACTCATCATCCCGAGGTAATCTCAAGGTGTCGAGTTCTCCTTGTAACCATCAACTGCATTCTCGCACACAATGCGACTACTCTTTCTTTAGCACCACCTCGTAAAATACATAGCCTTATCAAGCCTCCACTTTGATGTACGCTACTATCAACGTGAAACATTGACGTCTTTGGTCACAGTAGATATGCTCATCAAGAGAGTGAAATTTTTGCTCATAAAGCGGGATCAAGTCATACACTTGTTGAACTACATCAGGGAAGATTCAATCGGTCGGAAGATGGAAGCAATGACAACCGCTGGAGTTGGAGTTGACTTTGTAACCTACGCAGAAGTCAAAGAAGACACCCACGTGAATCCCAAAACCAGGCGGAGAGCTTATCATGCTTCCAACAACGCTACAGAGGTCCCGACTACCTTGATAGCTTGTGATGCAGACGTTCTTGGTTCTGTCCTTCTTCCTCCCTCAGATGCACATGATGATGGCTTACCCTTCCCCCCAAACTCCAGCATTCCACCATCCTCTAGAATTGGCTGCATGGTACAATGTCTCCCCTCAAAATGATCAACGAAACCCATCTCAAACACTTCGTATTCCTTTTGATTCCTTGCTTTATTCATAATCTGATTTGATGTGTCGTCTCCTCCATATACTTATACAACATATTTTACTGTAGGCCTACTTCACTTCATAGACCATTGAAATTCATCACGCATACTTCTGCAGAATTAGCTTCTCCTACAGTCATCCGATGTCAACGTCCTCATAGTTTCTATCTCCTTCAAATCTCTAATGAGAAGGCCACAGAAAAAGCACCAAGTCTTCACCTTTAAAATAAATACTCTTGATGGATATTTCAATTCAACTCCCTCCTCAGGGTGTCCATCATTGCAAGAAAACCTGTCGGCATCTTCAATATGTCGAAAGCTTGTGCTCTCTTTCTCTCTAGTATACTGCACTAAAATTGCCGAGGTTCAGAATTGTCTCCTCTTTCTCCTTCAGCACGCGGCATCAAAAAACATGTAGCTTTTTCGTATAATAGCTTAAGGCTATTTCTACGGTCGCCATCTTCCTCAATGCGTGCGTCATTTTGCCATGTCACCAACAATGGTAGTGGCCATCGATGTCCGCCATCTTTACTCATTAATGTCCACCCCCAATCAGGCCTAATGCATGCCTTGCTTTGAAAAATCCTTTGAAAGCTCTCCTTTGTCATTAATAGCCTTTTCTTCAATGAAATTTTATTGGCACCGTCATGGAAATAGCTAGCCTCAGCATGCTTTCAAGTGTGAGAGGGATCAAATCAATGAACAAGCTCCTCCATACATTGCACAAGTTTTCCACATTTATCTTTGTTTGCAAATCCTTCAATTATCAAGTACGCTTCACATTGTAGACAATGTTATCCTCATGGTTGTGTCTTCCCAATGACATCCAATGTCAACTTTGTTGAAGCATGCCAAATTTCTAATACACAATAATTCTTTCACCTTAGCATGCATGCCACTAGCCAACTCATGTAGCCCTCATTCTAATCATTGCATAACCTATGTCAAATCTCTACTTGTGATTCTCAAAATCCAAGATCAATCAACAATAGTATTGTTCTCTAAAACACATCCCATTCACAATTCAAACTGAATGGCAAACAAAAATACACACACAATGGAAAACAAAGTCCTAATGATGCTGACTAGTGAGTTCAAATTATTGGCAAAAAACTCTGCCCTCAGGTTCGTAGTGGTGGATGCGTGGAATCACGACATCGTATGGATTGTGTGTAGGAAGCTTTTACTCATTAAAGTGAACTTGTCTCCTCTCTATCCTCTTTTTGACTTAGATATCATCAATAGAGATTTTCCTTATACATCTTTTTCAATAATGTGGATTTACAACCTCTAGAGGGTGGTTGGCAGGATCTTTGGTAGAGTGATTTGCTTACATTGGTGTTTGATAGACCCTTCGATGACATGCTTGATCTTCAAGCTAGATTTCTCTTTTTCATGTATATTAAAGGGGATTTGCAAATTCTAGATGAGGAGGATTTGAATATTTATTTGGGGAATGTGGTTTTGCAAGCTATATTGTATATACATTCTGTGGAATTCGATCTTCTAGATGGTCTGCAAAATTTTCATCAGTGCACATCATGGTGTGAAGGAGTTGATTGAAATCCTCCTTTGGATGATGTTGTCATTAGTCCACGCTATCAAGTACTTTTTACAAGTCTAGTATCCAGTAGTTGCGTGCTAAAGCGTTGCAATACATTGTTGATAATCCCTTGTTTATTGAGGAGTTCTTTCAAAATTTCAAATTTTGATGTTCTAATTATCCTCATGATCTTTTTTTCTATTCCCTTATTACTCCTAACCTTCTTTCTTATATTCATCTTTCTACTACTAATCTTGATTCTATTCCTATTTTATCTTTCATCCCTACTTTATTCTCTCATATTCTAATTTTTACTCCCTACCTCGATTCTATTATCTCTTCTCCCCCTATAGATCCTTCTCTTGTTGCTCCTTGTATTGCTTTCACCTTTTGTTCAAAATCACTTAAAGCGTTCTTAGTATCATTTCCTTCATTTTCAACATCATTATCCTTACACTTTTCACCTTTGTATGATTTGTCATATCTACCTCTTCGATGTTCCACCCTCATTCGTATTCCACCTCCTATGGAATATATCAATCTAAAACCTCAGCTTGTATCAGATATTGTTGGATTTGATAATGATATTCTCTGTGTCTTGATGGTAGTAAACTTTAGATGATTCTGTGATAAGACCTCTATTTAATTTTCCATCCATTCCCAAGTCTTGGGAGACTTCTTTAGCATGTTCAAATTCCTATCTTCAAATTTCTTGTATGCATCCTCAGTCTGAAGATACTTCTGTATGTCTTGCTCCACATTTATGTTTGTATCTTGCTTTCAATCATAAATAGTCCAATCTAAACACTTGAAAAACCATTCTAAATTTGACGATAAATCCTAATGAGGATGTGACTGTTGCTTAAATGGATATACTATACTACTTTGCACTGGCATTTCCTACTAGATTCATTATCTTATTGGAAAGGATGTGTTGTGAACAATTCCTTCAGAATGTACCTATCCATTTTATGGATGAAAGTAAAACCCTAGAATGTCTCAAGCTTAGCATGAAGCTGCTTAAGAAGAAATATCTTCATCGTACATAGTAGTGGTGTAGCATATCATCTTTCTAATGAAAATTCTCCTTTTATTTAGCTCTCCTTTTTTGGGAACTAGTGCCAGTCAAATTACATTTTGTTGTGTGTGCTTGTGAGTTCTATATTCTATTATGTGTGTGGTATGTGTATATTATCCTTGTAAAAGTTTTTCTTAAAGAAGATTGAAGCTTAAGTTGATTAAAGCTAGTTGGAGGTTGGAGTTAAAGATTATCTAGATGACTATGTGCTGCAATGCAAAAAACTCTCATATCCTTTACTAATTTATTTGATTCTAGTTTTGCATACTAAGGATTGTTCTATACTTTAAGGTGTTTTCCTTTCATCAGTTTGTTTGCTAGATCTAGATTCTTTTAAAGAATGGATGAGTTGTGATTGGTCGTTACCTACTCGATGATTGTTGATGAAGATAAAGTAATGAGCTTTTATTCTCCTTTTCTAAGGTTGCAAGGATGCTCCATGACTAAGTGTAGGGATATGTTGATTGTTGAAATGACTGTATTTTTAGCTATTTTTTGTTGCTTTTTGAATGGTTTTAGGTTTATATGAGGATGTTTTGATTGAACATTTATAACTTTGGAAATGTTTTGGAATGTGTGGAGATAGTTTGATTATGTTGGGAGAGTTGTGATGGGTTTTGGTTAAGATTTGATGTTCTAATATGTTCTGTCATGAATCTGTTTGGTTCTATTAGGTTTATGTTACCTCTATTTTGATATGTTTTCTTTCTATTTGTGATGTTAAGATTATGAATAAGTCTTTTGAGGATTGATTGAGAATGTGTTGAATGGTTTTAGATGGTTTGAAATAGTTTTGGTTGAATCTGCATGGTTTTTATGCCTTTTGTAGACCCTTTGTTGAGCTGTTGTAGAGCTTCTATTTCTCTTCTGCTTTAAATAGTATAAACAAATAGCTCTAGGGATAGTTGGTTTCTAGGTACACTCAGTGGCTAAAAGTCCCACCTAGTGGTACTTTTTGCACCATATATTCAATCGCATCACATCTCTTTCATCTCCTATGGTACTAGATACACTAGCAGTATTCATCTTTAATGTTTGCAATTGTTTTGTAATCACATCCATTAGATCTTTCTTGATGCTTACAACACAATTGGACAAATAGTCCTTCAAATTTGATCTTCTTGAAGTACTCACAATAGGGTTTTGGAAAGTCCCAGTAATCAGTGCATAGATTGGTTAGGTTGGTATAAAGGGTCCTCTATTCTAATTTTGATTCCGAGCTCTTATTAAGATTGATGGTTGGTGGTTCTAGTTGATAGGGTTGTAGTGTTGTTGTTGAATTGTCATTTGAGGAGCTATTTGAGGCCAATGTTGCTATGTTGAACCATCATTTGAGGTACTGCTATTTGTGGCTACTATGGATTTGGTACCCTATACTATGTCACTATTTGTATCTTAGGGTAGGGGTAGGAGATAGTCCCTAGGACTACATTTAGTGGGTATAACATTCTTGAAATGGCATGAGGTAAGACTCCTCTTCTTGAGATCATCAATAGTCTTGATTCAACTTCATCATACAAACCTTTCACTATATCTTGCAAGCTAATTCGTCTTCTCAGCTCCACAAAATTATGAACTTCTGGTTGTAGGCCTTGATGAAAAACTCCCTTCTAGGTGCCTTCATTTAAGTGATGGTTTGTCTATCTCTTTAGTATGGATTCCATGTTAGAGACATATGCTTCCACATGTTCACTAGAGGACTAACTTAAGTTCATGAACTCCTCTTGCATCTACTCTTCAAAACCTTCACACCTAAATTTAGTCCCATGTGCCAAAAGTTCATACTCCTTGTCTCTTATACCATTGAAACATTGTACTTTTGGAAGTGGCAGAGAATATTGTCAACCAATGCTTGGGGATTTTGGAATTCTTGGCTACATATGCTACTATAAACTCAACTACATGAAGATTAAGGCCTTCATGGTACTCTCGCTTAAATATTGGCAATGGGACTATATTCGCTAGTCTATCATCAATATTTCTCGGATGGATCTGGCTAGGAAGAAAACCTTGATTTTCCATGAGGACTTCTTTAAAGAGTGACACAAGATCATCAAATAGGGATTTTGCTACTAGCTTATTCTTGACTTTGATTTTTACTATCTCTCTTCTCACATACCTCTATATTTATTCTAGTTCTTGTCTCTTGATCACGTCATTCATGAGGGAGTTAGCTCCACCCAACTACTCTCAATGTCACTATAGGCTTCACTTCAAGTCTTCATCAACTACTTCTTTTGCTTCTTCAAGCTGTTTTGAGCTTGTATTCTTCCTCTTCAAAGATTGCAAAAATTTCCCTAAGCTAAACAACCATCCATCAAAACAGATATAGAAGCAAACAAAGAAATAAATAGATCCCAACTTCACAAACATAAAGAAATAAAATCCAAATAGAGGTAAAAGTGATCCTATCACAATCGAACAAGCACATGACAAAACCTATCAAAATGTCATTATATTGATGCCAGGAGGCATATTCCACGGTGGATTCCATGCCACGGTAAATTCCGTGAGGTTTTACGGTGGATTCCGTAAACTTAGATGACCGGGGCTCATACACAAAGAGGATTCTTTGTGTGAGAAGTTGATGGGGATGCCTGTCCTTTTCGGGCGTTTCATTAATTTAGTGTGTACATGGGTGATTCCATAGCGGGTGATTCCGCAAAATGCATATTAAATTAATAAACGTTTATGAGTTTAGAGTGCGCACTCGTAATAAATTAAGGTTAGGATTTATTTCTAACCAGTTGATTTATTTATGTAGCTGAAGACTGCTAGGTATTCACTTTTGTCGGTTTAATTGTATTATTTTACTAACGATTGTGAATGCTTCAGTTGATGTGTAGAGATAGCAGCAATGGCGGAGGAAAGCATTGGAGTCTAGCGGGTATTCGACATTTGGACTATATTTTGATAGGCGCCACGCCTATATTTTGTTATGTCTATTGAGACATCGATTATTGATTATTATTTTGTATGCGCTTATGCGCCCGGATATGTTATTTCTATTTGGACATTGAGATTGGGCGTGCCAGACTCTATGGGCACCGTCCATTAGCTTTATTTTCCTATTTTTGTAGAAAGCAAACTCAAAAGCTAAAAGCTTGTCATATTTTTGTAATTAGGCTATTATTGAGCATGAAGATTGGAAATATACATAAAATACATGCTTTGTGAAGCGCTCACACAAGGCATGGGGGAGATTGAACCCAATTTGTCTCTTGCCTCTTGTCGTGCATGCTTTTACATTGTTTTTTGTGCAAAAAGGTAGAGTTCATTGTTCTTGGGGACATTCCGGGATTCACCACGTGAGCTATCTGCGACCGATCTGCGCACCAGTGGTATCAGAGCGGAGCAGAGATCAAGAGCTTCCAATCACTACCAATCTCGGGCGAAGGCGGAGCTCCAGGAACAAACGGGCTCTACAGTCAATCTCGTCGCGAACCGTCGATACAGACAGACTTCTGGTGATCAAGAACCCCTGTTTCCACTGTCAGATCGCGAAGGACCACGCTCTGCAGGCGGAGGACCACTCATACACTTCCATCATCAAGTCATTGAAAAATAGTGAGAAAATTCTTAATCTTCTCAATTAAAAGCTTAATTACAAAGCTTTATAAGCTTAAAGGAAGCTTAAGGCTTCTTCAAATCACCTCGGTGTGTTAGAGTGTGGCCCCGAAATTTTCGCGCGGCCAAAAAACGCCCCCCCCACGAAAAATTACGCTGCCTGCTAGTCCACCATTAAGCTTCATAAGCTTAAGCTTAATCATTTAAGCTTAAGCCACTGCAAGTCACACAGGACAGACAAGTTGGCAAACTCCGGGTCCCGCACTTCTGAAGTCAAGTTCCGCAAGTCGACGGTAATCAAGTTCTGCAAGTTCTGCAAGTCGGCCTAAGTTCAGCAAGTCCACAACTCTGCAAGTCTGCTAAGTCTGCAACTCTGCAAGTCAGACTAAATCAGAACTGACTAGTGCTTAAAACTCCTAGAAGACTTGTTCGTATGCAAAAACTCTGAACTGGAAAGTTGTTCATAGCAAGCTGTTCTACCTATCTACAAGTTCATTGAAGTACTTTCAGTAAACGGAGACAGAAATATTGCAGATTTTCAGAAAATATACAAAGAAATACCCAAAAATACATAGCCTTGTAACCCCAAATTTGAGCTACGCTCATCCCGCTAACCTGATTTTGAGTGAGAAAGGTTTGTTGAGTTTTGCAGGATGACTACCCTACACATGGATGATCCTATGGCTGAAGACGACTTACCTGAGCCTACCATGGAACAAAAGCTGGATCTAATCATGCTACAATTGGAAGAAGAGCGAAGGGCTAGGCAAGCATTGCAAGCGCAATTGACAAAACTTCAAAGAGCGTCCACCGATAAAGAAGAACCTCAAGCTGAAGATTTGATTCGACGTACCATCGACGCCACTCTTGAAGCACAAACCATTCGCAAGGAATCCAAGATAAGTAAATGAAGTTTTGAAGTTTCGCACTTTCAATGGCATACGAGAAGGAAAGACTGTTTTATCATTCATTAGCCAGTTTGATGACTATTTCCATGAGGAAACTTATCCCGAAAAAGATAAAATCAAGTGTGTTACTAATCATCTAATAGACAGAGCATCACTTTGGTGGACTGTAGTCCACAAGAGCATAGAATGTCCTGCTACATGGGAAGATTTCAAGAAGAAGTTCATGCAGAATTTCCTTCCACCGGAATTTCATGAGAAGGCTGTCAAGCAATGGGATTTACTTCAACACCGAGATCGTGAGCCTATTCCACAGTATACATAGCGTTTTTGGAATGCACTCCTACAGCTACGCATGCTTGAAGACGTACCAGAGACGACACATAAGCGGAAGTATATGTCTGGACTTCTTGGACATTACTACGCTGAAGTAAACATGTTCAAGCCTGCTACCCTTGAAGACGCCATCTCCTTAGCTCACGACACTGAAGATAAGTTACGCGAAAGAGATCGACGACCACAGCAATTCCAAGCCAACGGTAATTATGGATCTAAACAATTCAATTCCAATTTTAGAAGGTTTAATCCAGGTCGTTTCTCATCACCATCTTTCCGCAAGAATTGGCCTAAACCACCTGCATTACCATCCACTGTCAATCCAAATCCTAAGCCTATTCCAATAGCAAATCCAAATGTACCCAGACTCCCAGCCATTGCAAATAATGTAACCAAAGCCAAGCCAATAGTATGCTACAAGTGTCACCAGCCAGGGCATCTCGCAGCAAATTGTCATTCAAAGAAGCCACCAGCACATATCAACTACCTTGGAGCTATGGACGAAGACGAGCATGAGGATATGCCAGATTTCACTGAAGAAGAGGATGATATTACTACTACTTCCGACACATTACCAGGTATGCCTACTTCACATTCATTGTTGACTATGAAATGTATGGTGCATGGAAAAGAAAGAACTATCTTGCATGATGACGGTAGTACCCATGACTTTATTTCAGCAAAATTGGTAAAGGAATTAAAATTGCATACTGTACCTACACATTATCGCATAAAAGCTGCATTTTTAGGCACTAGATACAATGGCACACAAGAAGTACAAGATTTAGAAATTCAAATTGGTTCATATATTGAAAGAAGAAATTTCTTAGTTGTTCCATTACAGTCAAGCGACATTATTCTAGGAATGCCATGGAGACACCAGCATAATCCAAATATAGATTATTCCACGCACACAATGAATATTAATTTTCAAGGAAAATCTATTACATTATATGGTATGCATGCATCTCATATTTTTCCACTGCTTTCGCATACTCAAGCAAAACGTGCACTACGCAAGAATAGTAAATCATATCTCATTTGGGTGAATCAATTGCACGCAAAGGAAAATCATCTACACCCTAGGCATAAGGAATTTCTTGCATATTTTAAGGACTGTTTTGCAGAAGACCTACCACCAGGTTTACCACCATCACGTCCAGAAGACCATAAGATTGATCTAATACCTGGCACACAACCACCTTGCAAAGCACCATATAGGCACAATCAAATAGAGCAAAAAGAAATCCAGAGTCAAGTTGAAGAATTACTAAATAGAGGCCTAATTTGACCTACCAGTTCTCCATTCGGTGCACCTGTACTCCTAGTCAAGAAAAAGAATAATACTTATCGTATGTGTATTGACTACCGAGCATTAAATAAGATCACTGTAAAGAATAGGTATCCTATACCTAGAGTTGATGACCTTATGGACAAACTGCAAGGATCTTCTATATTTAGTAAAATTGACCTTAAGTCTGGATATCATCAGGTGAGGCTAGATAGATCTGACATATTTAAGACCGCATTCAGGACACAATTTGGCCATTACGAATTCTTAGTCATGCCATTCGGATTAACTAATGCACCTGCTACTTTCAGTAGAATGATGAACCGTATTTTTCTGAAATATCAATATTGTGTGATTGTTTTCTTTGATGATATTTTGGTGTTTAGTCAAAGTGAAAAAGAGCATTATGAGCATTTATCATTAGTTTTTCAATTACTGAAAGAAAATCAATTGTTTGCAAATCCTGACAAGAGTGAATTCTTTAAGACAGAAATAGAATATTTAGGTCATATTGTATCAAAAGAAGGAATTAAAGTTGATCCTAAGAAAATTGATGCAATATTGCATTGGCCTGTTCCTAAAAATGTACATGAATTACGCTCATTCCTTGGTCTTGCTAGTTTCTATAAGAAGTTTGTACGTAATTTCTCATTACTTGCTTTACCATTAACCAAACTTCTTAAGAAAGGAATTGTTTATCAATGGACTGAAACTCAGCAGAAATCCTTTGATTTACTGAAACGTGCATTAACTAATGCCCCTGTTCTACAATTGCCTGACTTTAACAGACCATTCTTTCTAGTTGTGACCGATGCTAGCGGATCAGGAATAAGAGCCGTATTAATGCAAGACAACCATCCAATAGCATATTCTAGTTCTAAGCTGAAACCCTCTGAGCTCAAATATTCCACTTATGACAAGGAACTATTAGCAGTTGTACAAGCATTAAAACAATGGAAGCATTATTTAATGGGTTCAGAATTCATGATAAAAACTGACCAGCAAAGCATTAGACATCTACTTAGCCAACCCCAAATTTCTGACCGTCATATCAAATGGGCTTCCTTCATTCAAAGTTTTCATCCTATCATTCAATACCAACCTGGAAAAGAAAATGTAGTTGCTGATGCATTGAGTAGAAGACCTGCAATTCATAATATTTCTATCATATCTTTTGATTCTTTGATTGCTATGAAAGACACATATCACCAGGATATTACTTTTCATTTTGATTGGCAAAAATTAATTCAAAATAATTTCATTCCTGTTGATTCATTGTCATATAATGATGGATTTATGTTTTTTGAAAAGAGACCGTGTGTTACTATTCCATTCCGATCTTTTGTTTTGAATGAAATTCATTGTCCCCCATATCAAGGTCATAGAGGTATCATTTCTACATTACGCATGTTAACTGAAGTTTTTTATTGGCCGCATATGGATGCAGATGTATCTAATTTCGTTTCTGAATGTTTGATTTGTCAAAGAATAAAGAGACATCATGGTAAATAGTATGGATTATTAATGCCTTTATCTATTCCATCTAAACCTTGGGAACATATATCTATGGATTTCATTACTGGTTTACCAAATACTAAATCTAACCATGACATGATTTGGACAATAGTAGATAGATTTAGTAAGCAAGCATATTTCATTGCATGTAAGAAAACTTTAACAGCATCACAAGCAGCACAGTTATTTTTGAAAACTGTTTTTACTAACCATGGATTGCCAAAAGTGATTATTTCAGATCGTGATTCTAGATTTTGTAATAATTTTTGGATCACACTGTTTGCAAATCTAGGCACAAAGATTGATTTCTCATCCGCATTTCATCCAGAAACAAATGGACAAACAGAAGCCACAAATAGCACTATTTTAGATCTTTTACGTGCATACACTATCTCTAAACCTCACACATGGGACACTCATTTACATTTATTACAGTTTGCATACAACAATACACCGCACACATCTACAAAGAAAGCACCTTTTGAAGTTATTTATGGATATAGATTATCTACACCTGTTGCATCTTTGTCTAATAGAATTCAGAGTGCTGATGATATTGCTGTTATGCATAATAGTATTTTTGATGAGGTTAAGGTTATGATTGCTAAAGCCCAACAATCATATACCAAACAAGCCAACAAGAAAAGACAAGCCATGAATTTCAAAGTTGATGATTATGTATGGCTTAGAATAGAAAAGCGTAGACTACAAAGTGTAGATAGACATCCAGTTGTCAAATTAGCTCCTAGATTCTATGGACCATTTAGAATTATTCATAAGATTAATGACAATGCCTTCAAGTTAGAATTGCCATCTCATTGGAAAATTCATAATACATTTCACATTAGTTTATTGAGACCATTTAGAGGCCAATTACCTATCCACCCTGTCTATGAAAACCCACCTTTATTAGAGGAAGAAACTGAAATACTTGAACCAGAAGCCATCATAGACACTGACTACATGACCACTAGGACTGGCTGAAGGTATTCTAGATATCTAGTAAAATTTAAGAATCATCCTGTAGAGAAGCACAATGGATGCACGCTAGAGACTTAAATGCTTTCCCCACTCTGTTAGCTCCACATTGAGTTAATAGCAATTGAGGTCAATTGCTATCCCACCCCGGGGGTATGATGCCAGGAGGCATATATCCACGGTGGATTCCGTGCCACGGTAGATTCCGTGAGGTTTTACGGCGGATTCTCTAAACTTAGATGACCGGGGCTCATACACAAAGAGGATTCTTTGTGTGAGAAGTTGATGGGGACGCCTGTCCTTTTCGGGCGTTTCATTAATTTAGTGTATACATGGGTGATTCCATAGCGGGTGATTCCGCAAAATGCATATTAAATTAATAAACGTTTATGAGTTTAGAGTGCGCACTCGTAATAAATTAAGGTTAGGATTTATTTCTAACCAGTTGATTTATTTATGTAGCTGAAGACTGCTAGGTATTCACTTTTGTCGGTTTAATTGTATTATTTTACTAACGATTGTGAATGCTTCAGTTGATGTGTAGAGATAGCAGCAGTGGCGGAGGAAAGCATTGGAGTCTAGCGGGTATTCGACATTTGGACTATATTTTGATAGGCGCCACGCCTATATTTTGTTATGTCTATTGAGACATCGATTATTGATTATTATTTTGTATGCGCTTATGCGCCCAGATATGTTATTTCTATTTGGACATTGAGATTGGGCGTGCCAGACTCTATGGGCACCGTCCATTAGCTTTATTTTCCTATTTTTGTAGAAAGCAAACTCAAAAGCTAAAAGCTTGTCATATTTTTGTAATTAGGCTATTATTGAGCATGAAGATTGGAAATATACATAAAATACATGCTTTGTGAAGCGCTCACACAAGGCATGGGGGAGATTGAATCCAATTTGTCTCTTGCCTCTTGTCGTGCATGCTTTTACATTGTTTTTTGTGCAAAAAGGTAGAGTTCATTGTTCTTGGGGACCTTCCGAGATTCACCACGTGAGCTATCTGCGACCGATCTGCGCACCATATATCTAAACCAAAAACCATCATGAGCTTCTTAAACATACTAAACCCATCTGAACACATTTCAAAACACTTCCAAATCAATAAAAATCAATTAATAAATGCGCAAAATCAACCATTCAACTCAGAAAAACAACAAAAATTAGTTCATCCCTCAACACTTAATGAGTAGGGTTGTAGAGACACACGTCTTGATGTTGAAGAAATTATAATACCTAACAAAGATATGTAGTTTTCCTTCATGTTAAGGTCATACATGCACATGTGTTTATGGTGAGTTGATTAGCACAATTGACAAAGATATGTGGCTTTGCCTTGAGGTCAAGCTTTTTGAGGAGATCTAGAGGGACCACTAATTAGTAAAAAGAGCCATAAAATTTTAATGTAATAAATTAGATGAATTCTGATATCAAATACTATAAGGGATTGATTGCTTCATGGACTTGTTCGTAGTCCAATTTTCAAGGTATCATCACTTTCCTCCCAATAGTCATTGCTTAACCTAATGAGACTTAGCATGGCCCATGCAATGTTGATGAGTGTACAATGATGTTTTCATTTGAAAATGCCATTTTTTAAAGGATATATGTAATGAAATACTTGTACCAAGTTTCTCTTAACTAAAGATGTTCTTTAACCTAATTGGAAAAATACTCTTTGCATGATTAATAAGTAGAACTTTGATTTGCCAATCAAAAATATTTTCAATTGGCTCTTTGTAAACTTCTCAGAGGGTCCACCTATATGAAATCAACTATATAATGTGAGTTCAAAGGATATTAAGAAATGACATTTCTTTACATGCTATAAGGCCTTAAAACAACCCCTTTTACTTTACTAAACTTACAAGTTTTTAAAATTTGTAATTAAAAAAACCCCTTTGGTAAATGTAATCCTGTAAATATTTCTTAATATAAAATCATTTCTTTTGAACTCACATGGTATCTTACATTTTCTACAAGGTGCACCCCCTGATATAAACTTGAAAGGCAATGAAATAGCTTGGACTTTCATGAATAATAGTTACAAATAATTTGCCTCTAAGAAGGGAGGTAGTTGACATGGGTCCACATATATCAAGTTGTACAAATTGGAGGGTGAAGGGATAGATGTATATAAAGAAGAATATAGAATGTGGGTGACCTTAATAAGCGTGCATGATTCCAGAAAAAGGAAGTTAGGCTAGCAAGCATGGAATTCCTAGTGAAAAATTATTCATTTAAATTTCTTGGAGGAGAAAAATTCAAAATATGACCTAATCCTAAAAGTCAAAGAAATGTATATTTTTCTTTTTAGTTGGATTTAGTAAGTTGAGTCTTACATATAGAAGATGAAAAAAGTACATGTGCATTTAATGGAAAAATATTATCTTTGGTAGGCATTCAGAGGCAAATTGTGAGCTGTTAGAAAGAGAGCTAGAAAAAAAATAATGGACATAACAATAAAATAGATAGAATAGAAAACACATGAATATAGATAATCTAGAAAGTAGATTTGGAAACTTGAGTATGAATTTTCCATCTTGACATTACAAATACACATTTGATCCATAATAAAATAGTTCAAATGTAATTGAAATTAAAAATCAATCTAAAAGAATAATTTGATGAATGATCATCTAAACCAAATATTAATAATACTTAATTCACAAGCTAGGCATAAATAGTTTTTTTCTTACAATCATATCATATATGTATATAGAGAAGGATTCTAGTGATAGAGAGTAGATAAAGAAGATCTCCCTATAAGAATGAAGAAAGGTCTACTTATTAAGAAATAGACAAGATATTTTCAATCTCAAGCAACATACTACTCATCAACCTTATCTTAAAGAGAAACAAAAGTTCTTAATAATATGGTTCAACATAGATTAAGAATCTCCTCTTTGAAGAGCATAGATGTTGATGAGTAACAAAAGCTCCTTAATATAGCTCAAACTTGGAACATGCACTCATAGGTGAAGCTCAATCCATCCAACCATCCTCAAGATATATTCATGTATATGAAGGATTTCAATGACAATCTCAATCTTGCTCTCAATCTCAATCTCAATGTGACTATCATTACATCTCCTTCATGTCGATTCATGTAGTAAATATGTAGATCATCTTTATATCTCTTCTTCAAAACAACTTCAAGTCAATAAAACCAAAAATCTCCCTAGCTTCACACTTCGAACTTTAGCTTTTATACTTGAATAGTGAAGTCAAATAATTTGACCAAAATAGGGTCTCCAACATGAGCCATTTCTACAAAAGCCTCATGAATCCAGAACTATGAGCACTTTAATATTAGAATCATTGCTTTTTATTAGAATCCCTATTTACTCCTAAAATTGTAATATTTCCGCATGAAATATTAATAATTTTAGACCGCGCACACACCGCGCATGAGAAATTTCAAGTGACCTCCCCGTGACAAAAAGACCATGGACTAAGTGATTACTGCGCGTGTATCAACGAACTCCAGCCCACGTTGCGTATGGAAGACCGAGGCTCAAAACCCGTAGCCCGCACGAGAATAATGGTAAAAATTGTGGCAAATTTTTTTTAATAACCCACTCCCCCTAAGCCGATGTATGGCGGGGAGAGAGAGTGTGGGTTCAAGAGCATGGGGAGGCGAACATGCCACTAGCCACGTTGTCAAAGAGTTTGCTGTCCATGATATAAATCATGGGATTCTTATAAACACAGAAGAGTTTCACTGGAAGTTGTATGAGATATTTGCATACAAAATTCAGGCATTATTATCCAATATCTACCTTATTTATACAAGTTCTTTTGTATTCAGTATATAATTTGCAGATATACCATGTACATTTATGAAAAATAAGTCTATGGGAACCTATAACTTGGACATCTGGAAGTAATTGACAATCTGTTGGATAAATCACATTAATTCAGGTACAAAAATTTGGACAAAACCCAAAAATGTTGCCAAAAACTGTCAAAAGTCCACTAGGTCCACATGGGACCAAAAGTAACTGACTTAGGTGACCAGCAAGTGACCTAGGCTGGTCAAAAAGTGACCAGGGTTAGAGCAGAGAGCAGCCTGCGTTTTTCGGTGCAAAATGCGGGCTGCTCTGTCTAAGGGAAACTGGAAGAAAGCTGGAGCTGAGATGCATGGAATGGAGCATGCAAACTAAAGATTAACTGGTCCAGCTACTGAAGATGTAAACTTAGTGAGAGCTCCACTTCTCTGCCTCTTTGGTCTGACGAAAATGTATGCTGAAACTGTCTATAAAAGAGGGAAAATCTGAGAGAAGAGTATTCAGCCTACTCTTATGCACGACTTCTCTCATCTTCTCTACCTTATTCTTGGTCCAATGAAGCCCGTCTTGTGCTGAAGTACTTGAGTGACTTTGGGGCAAGCAAAGGGTGAGGATATTGAAGACTTATGAACTGTTATGGGCTGAAATAACCAGTCATAAACAGGGCAGCCCACTATTTTGATCTATTTTTATGAGCAAACATGGGTTTTTTATGGTTGTAATAGAGGAAAATGACCTCTTTTCTTCAAGACATTGTTCATAGATGATCAAAAGTGCTTCTTCTTGAGTTTATGCACTCATTTGGAATTTATTTGTGGGCTGGAATTTTATGTTTTAAAACAAGGCTGAAGCTAAAATTATTCTTTTTCAATCCATTTCATGCATCTTTGGCCCAAATCTTGGATGTATTTGATTCTAGTATCAATATACTTGACCCAAAGAATTGAAATCCATCTTTGTACATGTAATAAATGCCATTAGAGCTTGCATTTGACATTCATAAATAAATTGGAAATATGAAAATATCCTTTATGAAATGATGAATGTATCCTGAAGCATTTGATGTATTCAAGTTAGTCTTAATCCTTCTGTTCATGTATGCTAAGTACAAAGTGAGAAGGCTTGAATTTGACTTCCGTACCTAAATCATTTCTAAACCCCGAATCTTATTAAAACCCAATCCATTTTTTTTCCTTTCTGAATCTTGAATCCTAAACTCTTCTTCTGCACTAAAAGCCCCGGTGGTAGACCTTCAACTCTTAACGTGACGACAGTGGTGAACCTAACGTGAGGGTCCGAAGAAGTCGAGCAACCAAGAAATTCTGTTGTTCCTTCTCCAAAGAAGGATGTCATGGATGAGTTAATTAAAAGCATGCGGGATCTCCATCTTAATTTAACAGAAATTAATTCTAAAGTAGAAAGGCTTGATGTTAAAGTAGAAGAAAGGGGTCAGTCAACCGCCCAAAGACCTGCACGAGAAGGCTTTAAAAGACGCTGCATTTGGTGTGATAGCCTTCAGCATGACAAGAGGGAGTGCGGAGCATTCTGTGATGCCGAAGCACAAAAATTAGTCTTTTGGAAGGATGACAAAATTCATGCAACCGAAACCGGGCTTCCTCTTGAGCCAAACTTCGCTAACGGCGGCATGAAGAAAATATTGGAGGATTTGGCAACAAGAATACCCTATGCAGCTGTTGATGTTGCAACTTATGGGTTGCAAATTGAGCCAACTAATGAAATTGTTAAAGCATGTAAAACTAATGCAAAATATAAAGTGTAGACGCAGGCCTTAGAACGCATGGAGCAAGGCAAGGCAACTAAGGATGATTTAACCACTGCCAGCCAATGTATTCGGGGAAGAACCGGATGGTCCGAGCCTGTGGATTCATTTTCAGCTTTTGCCCACCGGGGCTAGCTGAAGTTAATAATCAAGAAGCCATGATAGAAGAAAAGAGAAGAAGAGAAGAAGATGTTGCCGGTCCTTCTTCTTCAAGACCAACTAAACGCATAACAAGAAGCAAACCAGACCAACAGAAGGCTGCTGAAAATCCACCACCACCAGAATTTGACATGGGAGATGTCCCTCAAGCAAAGAAGACAAAAGGAAAAAGCAAACATCCCAGTTATAAGTTGCAGTCGGACATAGAGACCGCAACGGATCTTAAACGGATCCTAGAAGAAAGAATTCTTGGTAGTAGAATTGAATTTACATTAGGTGAAATTCTCGATATTGCAAAACGAGGATTTCATGATGTAATAATTGATGTAATTAAACGAAAAAGACAATATGTTGGTGAGGAAACTGAAGAATCTGTACATACTTTTCTGCAAGTACTTCATGCGTATTTGCAGGATGAAAAAAAGATGAAAACTCAAGGGATTCAATTGGAGGCAATCAAAGAATTGATTGCAACCATAGAAGCCAAAGATGAAGACATTTATGAAGCAGAAGCTGAAGAAGCCATAATGGTGGAAAATTCTCAATCTAAAGTGCAGCCCATGCAAAAGAAAGAGACTTTTCTTCACAACATGCAGGAAGAAAGTGAAACTCACTCTATTCCAAGTAGTCACTATTCCCGTACCCGTTGGGCAAGGGCGACTACTGAAACTGTTGTTAAAATTGGTGAGAAAGAAACTCCATGCATTGCCCTTATAGACCATGGTTCAGAAATTAATGTTATGTCAAGAAGTCTCTATGAGAATGGTGGATGGCCCATTGACGTGGACCCAGGGTGGCGGATGAAGGCAGCCAATAACTCCTCTGGCGATCTTTATGCAGCATGTCCTTATGTACAAGTTACTATTGGTAATGTAAAAGATGAATTTCATTTCTTTGTTCAAGATTCTTGCAGTTATCCAATCATTCTTGGACAACCATTTATTTCCGAGTCTCGTTTAGAGACAAAGGCTCTTGATGATGGTTCATCATACACTCGGATAAGAAGCAAGGATAATGATAAGGCTGTTCAATTCCTAACTGTCTATGTTAATCACCATCGGAATAGGGATCGATTGAGAGATCATCCCGTTCCTCCTAATGCTCGAGAATTTAAGGGTTTTTGGGTAGCGCTGCTATAAGTGGAGGCTATGGTAGTGCATCATGTCATAAAAAATTACCTCCACATATGAAGGAGTCAAGGTCTAAAGCCGATTTGCAGGTTTTTTCAGCCAATGGAGTGGGATGTTGTAAATAATTTTCAGCCACCATGAACAGGGCTGAAAGAAAGTATTTGAGTCATATGGAGCAAGAACTGAAGCAAATTGATGTTTTACCTAAAGATGAAGAAATTTCAGGTCTATTTTATGGGCTGAATTATAATGATACAATGGCTAAAATTTATACAGCCGTTCATGCAGAAAATCAAGCAAAAAATCAGTCCATACAGGTATGTACATTGGATATGTATGACATAATTCAAGAATTTGTGGATTATGAAGCCTTTGGACAGCCAAACAAAGATGAGCAAGAGTAGAAACAAAATATAAAATAGTTGATGAGAAGGTCAAACCGATAGCTACTCCCCTACCACCTGAAAGTGAAGGATTGGCAGAAAGGGTATCCAAACAACCAAGCCTTTGTGTGTTAGAATATCAAGCTCATTTTGTGTGTGTTGACCGACATGAGCTGGACACAGCTAGTCTAGCCATAGTAGTTAGATACATTAAATAAGTCGGTGCCTTTGGTGTGAATGGTCTTATGACCTTAGGTTGTATTTTCACTATTGAGTGTGGTATGAATAATGGAGTGTGAGAGAGGAAGCTAGCTGCTTCACTCAGTCTGACATCTATCTGCCTCTTTGAATTTGAACATGGTATCAGAGCCATGAATCGGCAAAGACTGGGTGCCTAGGAGTGTGGCATTGGACTTGTAGGAGCTGAAGTCAGAGAAAAGGTCATTCTTCTTCAAACAAGCTAAAGCCATTGGACAATGGAAGGTATGCAGTGTATAGTGGTATGCTTAATGATCAATGGCAGTGTCAAAGGCTTGTTTGTAGCCTTGAGAGGGATGTATTGAGCACCTTAGAGTGCTTCATTGCCCTGGTTAATAGAATCGTGAGCTGTGTTGCCCCTCCTACCAGTCTGCGCTGTTGCGCCTGGTTCATATTCATGTCCTACAGCTACTAAATGAGGCATCAAGCATCTTGTACATGCTCTATGAAGTGTATGCTGACCCTGGGGTGTGACCTTGAAGGTCTGACATGTCAATGGAAGCTTGGGTGATGAGGCATGGACTATTATGTAGGTATACAGGTCTGAAACTGAGAGTACACTGCTGAATACAGTGATTTACATCACTGTTTTGATCTTGAAGAGCACTTGAAGCTCCCTAATAGGCTGGGAAGATTGCATTGCAGACAACACAAGTCAAGAAGTCATATGTACTTGATGTGAAGTACTTGAGCTGAATTTTCTCAGTAAAATATTCAGATCTGAGAACTGTTTCACTGCTGAAAACTGTCATGTACTGTCAGTGACAAGCATTAGATACTACTGATGCAATACAGGTCATTTCAAGAGCTCTATCACCTATGAGAGCTGTCATATACATGTTAGATGTATGGAGGCTTGAAACATTCAATGAACATCATTGAAAACTGAAGTTTGGAGTTGAAGTAAATGCAAACATATTGTCTTGGTCAAGTACAAATGGTTCATGAGGTTTTATGCTTTGGTCAGTGAAAACAGGTTGTCTATGTATACCTAGATGCTCATGTATTGACCTTGTCATTACGAAGTAAATGTATGACATGATCGGGAGACAATTTGGGGCTGATTGGAACTTGATATGCTGAACTTTGGTTGATTGTAACCTGCAATTGAATTTGTTGACAATTGTATGTGCTGGTTATGCACTGTTCTGTGTCTCTATGCTTATGTCTGAAGTGGCATATGTACCAGCAGTCAACTAAGCAGTTTTGGAATATGCATTACGTGTATCCAAGTGGAGTTTGACTTTGGAAAGGCTACTGTAATTGCAATTTACAGGTTTGGACTGCATGCTTTTGGACCCTGGCAGTGGATCTGCAGGAGTTGAATCTGAATCGAACATCAGGCATATGTATTGGTAGTTGTCTTTATGAGTTGGATCAACCGATTGTGACTTTGTTTGGGCTGATATTTGACTGAAATTTACTGGTTTTTTTTCTGCAATTAATTGCAAAAACTGTCATAAACAGTTCCGGGCTGAAGTTGAACCGTTAAGAAGATCTTGGTTTGCAGGTAGTCAGGCAAGGTCTGCAACATGGCAAATGCTGATAGAACTGATAATGTAACCCAGATTGTGGGAGAAAATCTTGATAGCAACAATTATACAATATGGAAGTTCCGCATGGAGAACTTTCTGATAGGCAAAGGATACTGGGACTTAGTGACAGGTGTTGAGGCTGAACCTGAAGTTCCAGATAGGAATCCTACAGCTGATCAAAGACGAGCACATCGAGCCTGGATGGAAAGAGCTCGCAGAGTGTTACATTGGCTGTCATTATGTATCTCGGATGCTATGGTGATGCAGATCATGAACTGTAAATCCCCAACAGATGCATGGAACATATTGGTCAGGTACTATGGCACAACTACGAGTGCCAGGAAGATACAACTGAAGCAGAAATTCAACAACATAGAGAGGAAGAACAGATCCATACAGGACTATGTCACGGAGATTAAAACCTTAGCAGATCAGCTCGCATCTGTTGGCTCACAGGTAGAAGATGAGGATATGGTTGCAGTGACCTTAAATGGCTTGGGTCCGGAGTACAAGTCTTTTGACACTTCAGTATCTGTGTGGGCTGAGATGCCTGATTTTAATGAGCTGGTTGCATTATTGATTCATGAAGAGGTGAAGCTTGGCTTAGCTACAGGGTCAAGCAGCTCAAAGAATAAGGATGCAGTTTTTTATTCGAATCAGCGTGGTCGTGGTAGCTGTGGTAGAGGCTATGGATCTGGTAGAGGAGGCCAGCAGAATGCATCCTATAGTAATAGCAATCAGCAGTCATCAAATGCAAGAGGTAGTGGCAACTTTGGAGGCAGGGGGAGATCTAACTCTCATGGTGGCAGAGGCTCATGGCAGCAGCAGCATCAATCAGACAATCCAAATAAGGACAAGGATTGTCACTACTGTGGAAAGTATGGGCATATTGCAAAGGATTGCTGGAAGAAGCAGGGAAATCAGAAGGGCAAGTAGCATGGACATTATGCTACGTCTAGTCAGGCAGATGACTTTGGTGATAGACTGTTTGCCATGCAATATGTCAAAGATAAGGCTGCTGAAAAATCATCTGATGATGCAGTGTGGTACATTGACTCGGGGGCGTCGAATCACATGACCCCTCATGGTGATTGGTTCACGGATATGGTGGCTGAAAAGCATGGCTATGTATGCACAGGTGATGACACGCAGCATAGCATTGAGCATAAAGGCAAAGTGCCTCTGGTTGTACATGATGGTAGGAAGAAGAATCTTCATGATGTTTTGCATGTCCCTTCGATTACGAAGAACCTATTGTCTGTGGGCCAAATGACAGAGCAGAACTTATAGGTTTGCTTCAATAAGCATGGCTGCTTTATTGAAGAGTTTGGCAAATGGATGCAAGTTGATTGCGAAAGGTCACAAAAATGGAAGAATGTTCACTCTTGATGCTACACTGCCAGAGCTGAACTCCGCTATGTTTGCCCAGGGTTCTGGCACTATCAGGGACTTAGAGATTTGGCACAAGAGAGTGGGGCATGTAAATTTGCAGAGGTTGCAGACCATGTAGAAGAGGCAACTGGTAACAGGGTTACCTAGATTCCAATATTCAGATATTGGTCATGTATGCAAGGCTTGCCAGTTTGGTAAGCAGTCACGATTGCCGTTTGTCAGACATGTAAGACAGAGTACACGACCACTGCAGTTAGTGCACTCTGATGTTTGGGGACCAGCTCATAATGCATCTATGGGGGGTTCCAGATACTATGTATCTTTCATTGATGACTACAGTCGATATACCTGGCTTTACATATTGAAAATAAAAGATGAGGTCTTTGCTGTTTTTCAAAAATTTAAAGCATAGGTTGAGAAGGAATTTGAGTGTCACATCTCTTGCTTGAGATCTGATAGCGGTGGGGAGTATGTCTCCAATGAATTTGCTGATTTTTTGGCTGAAAATGGCATTCGTAGGTAGCTAACCTGCAGCTATACTTTGCAGTAAAACGGAGTAGCTAAAAGAAAGAACAGGGTTCTGATGGAAGCTGCTAGGGCCATGATGAATGAGAAGCATATGCCGCTTTACTATTGGGCAGAGGCTGTTGTGACAGCCACATATATTCTAAACAAGACTCCCACTGCAGGCATTCATGATATGACACCGTTTGAGAAGTTGTATGGCTATAAACCGGATGTAAGACACATGAAGGTCTTTGGCTGTCTTGCTTATGTGCACATTCCAGATGAGAAAAGGAAAAAACTGGATCCCAAAGCGCATAAGAGTGTGTTCATTGGATACTCGCAGGAGAAGAAGGCATACAAATGTTACGATCCCTCTACCAGGGAGACTTTGGTAAGCAGGGATGTCATCTTTGATGAGTTGGACTCATGTATGTATCACCAGTTGCAGTGCCATCCGATATGCCTTCCACTCATGTCTCTATAGTTGATTTGCAACAGAGCATTGCTATGATAGGACCTATCAGTCAGACAGTATCCCCATGGATAGGGAGATTGAGGAGCTCACCGTCCACTGACACGGGTATGTCAGTGAGGGGGAGAAATGATGTCTTGGATAGCAAAGGAAAAGAGAAAGTTATTGAGGATGCATCTGGTATGATGATACCTGGCAGAATGACTTTGGGCTATGAGTCTAGTGATACTTTAGACAACGAACTTGGTATTCCGACTGTCTATACACCTGGTACAAGGCAGAACAGGTACATTCCGCCTCATGAGAGAGGTGAATTGAGCAGTGCACCACAGCCTAGACGATCGCAGAGGGTCAGATACCCTGTTGACAGGTTGACGTACTCTGGTTATTCTGCAAAGCATTATGCATACATGACAAAAGTGATGGAGATCAAAGAACAAGGTACTTATGCTGAAGCAGCAAAGGATGAAAATTGGTGCATGGCTATGGACGAAGAGATGAAAGCCCTTGCTGAAAAGCAGACTTGGGATTTGGTACCACTGCCTGAAGGGAAAAAGCCTATTGGCCGCAAATGGGTTTATAAAATCAAATGTAAGTTTGATGGCAGTGTGGAAAGATACAAAGCAAGGCTGGTCGCTAAAGGATATACTCAACAGTATGGCTTGGATTATGATGAAACATTCAGCCCGGTTGCAAAAATGGCAACCATACGAACTGTTATTGCCTTGGCTGCTGCAAAAGGCTGGAAATTGCAGCAAATGGATGTTAAGAATGCATTCCTCAACGGTGATTTAGCAGAGGATGTATACATGGTTCAGCTGGAAGGGTATGAGCACCCTGATTTTCAGCATTATGTATGCAGGCTGAAAAAGGCATTATACGGGCTGAAACAAGCTTCGAGAGCCTGGCATGCTAGGATCAGCAGTTACTTGCAGAGTCTTGGATTTGTTGTTGGCAGGGCTGATCACAGCCTGTTTACAAAGAAGACTGACAGTGGCTTGGTAGTGCTAGTCATATATGTTGATGACCTGATAATCACTGGAGATGATGACATAGGAATTCAACATGCTATGAAGATGCTGAAATCTGAATTTGACATGAAAGATCTGGGAGATTTGAAGTATTTCTTGGGTATTGAGGTTGTACCAACTGAATATGCTTATGGCTGATGCAGAAGCACTATGCCATGGAAATGCTTAAGAAGTATGGCATGACTGAATGCAAACCACTGGATACACCTCTCGACCAGAATGTAAAGCTAGACATGAACACTGGGGCTGAAGTAGAAGATGTGACTATGTACAGGCAGATGGTCGGCAGTCTGATTTACTTGACCATCACTAGGCCTGACTTGAGCTATGCAGTAGGGCTGATAAGCCAGTTTATGCAGAAGCCGAGAAAGCCGCACTTGGATGCAGTTAGACGCATCATGAGGTATGTTAAGTCCACTGTAGACTATAGGCTATTCTATGTCAGAGATAAGCCCTTGACACTGATTGGATACACATATGCAGATTGGGCAGGATGCTCAACTGACAGTTGATCTACGAGTGGCTATGCCTTTGGCTTTGGTAGCGGCATGATCAGTTGGAGCAGCAAGAAACAGCCTACGGTTGCTTTATCTAGTACTGAGGCAGAGTACAGGGGGGCTGCATTGGTAGCATGTGAGATTGCTTGGCTGCTCAAGCTTATGGCTGACTTGGATATTCAAGTTGATGCTCCAGTGAAACTGCTATGTGATAATCTGAGTAGTGTACTCCTGGCCATGAATCTAGTTTACCATGCCAGGACAAAACACATAGAGGTACACTACCACTTTATTCGTGAGATGGTCCTTGCAGGAAAGGTTGATCTTATGCATGTGAGGACTAATGAGCAGGTAGCAGATATCTTTACCAAGTCTCTGGGTAAAGATAAGTTCTGTGGTTTTAGACAGCTACTTGGAGTACATATGTTGTCTTGAGCTTGAAGGGGAGTGTTAGAATATCAAGCTCATTTTGTGTGTGTTGACCGACATGAGCTGGACACAGCTAGTCTAGCCATAGTAGTTAGATACATTAAATAAGTCGGTGCCTTTGGTGTGAATGGTCTTATGACCTTAGGTTGTATTTTCACTATTGAGTGTGGTATGAATAATGGAGTGTGAGAGAGGAAGCTAGCTACTTCACTCAGTCTGATATCTATCTGCCTCTTTGAATTTGAACATCGTGATCCTAAAGATATTGGTCACCAATTTACAGCTGAAAGTCTACAAAAGCTGAAAATCGGTGAAGACTCTTTCCTCTTGCCGGCTGAAAAACAAATCTTCATGCAAATGTTAAAGAACCATGGTAAAGCCTTTTCATTTCAGCCGCATGAAATCGGCTGTGTGGATCTAAGCATTGTGGCACCAATGGTAATTTTTACGGTCCCACATGTGCCTTGGAATCTAAAACCAATTCCGGTTCCAAGGGCTCATTTGCCTAAGTTATTGGAACTTTTAAATGAAAAGATAAAAATGCGAATATTGGAGCCATCTTCAGCTCCATATTCCAACCGATGGTTTACCGTACCTAAGAAGAATGGATCTTTATGATTCATTCAAGATTTGCAACCCGTCAATAAAGTCACTATAAGAAATGTTGGATCAGGACCAATTGTGGATGAGTTTGCTGAAGATTTTGCAGGCAGGGCAATCTATTCCATGGGAGACTTATATTCAGGCTACAACCAATTTCAGCTTGCTTTGGAAAGCTGTGACATTACTACAATGAAGTCGCCTCTTGGCCTAGTCTGCATGTGTACTCTACCTCAAGGGGCTAGAATTCACTAGCTCACATGATGAATGCCATGCATAAAGTATTGAGGGATTATATTCCTCAATTGACTCTTCCTTTTCTTGATGATGTTCCAATTAAAGGATGTGAAGTTCATGAGAAAAATGAAGAACTCAATGAACTTGGATGTCGAAAGTTTATTTTTGATCATATTAATAATTGTGCTCAAATCCTGTCTAAATTAGAAGAAGTCCATCTTACTGTTTCAGGAGCTAAATCTGTTTTTGGAGTTGAAGAAGTTCTTGTGGTCGGACATATGTGTGGTCCATATGGCCGGAAGCCTTCTCCATCTAAAATAAATGCAATCAGAAAAATGCAAGAAGAATGAAAAAATATTTCAGAAGTGAGAAGATTTCTTGGTGCATGTGTCTTCTACCTTATTTGGATACCACATTTTGCTCATGTTGCTGAAAGTCTTTATCAACTTCTAAGAAAGGGCCAAAGGTTTCTATGGACAAAAGAACACACTCAGGCTATTCGAAAACTCAAGAAAAAGCTGACTTTGGCTCCCACTTTAAAGAGGACTAACTACTCTAATGGACAGCCCATTATACTCAGAGTGGACACAAGTCCTATTGGAATAGGATGGGGAGTTGGTCAAGACGACCTTGAAGGCAACAGATATGTGATCCGCTTTGGAGCAAAGGTTCTTAATGAATGACAAAGAATGTATGCTCAAACTAAAAGATAGCTTTGGGGAGTAGTAACTACATTAAAATGTGACAGGGAGTACTTCATGGGTGCACATGTTATAGTTGAGACAGATTGCCTTCCACTCTTGGGCATGATAGCCAACTGTTCCACTCCTGACATAGCCATGCTAAGATGGATAGCCTATATGAAATCCTTAAATCTTGATTTAAAACATATTGCAGGTAAAGATAATCCAGTTGTTGCTGACATGCTTTCACGTGCTAAATATATGGATGAAGAAGAAATGATGGATGAAGAAGAATCAGAGTTTATAAATGAAGTTGTTAATGCAGGTACAACAAAAATTACAGCAAGAACAACAGGTTCAGCTGATAATACAACTTTTACATCAGCAAGGATGGAAGAATCAACCAAAGAAGGATAATGGACAGCCAGTAAACAACATATTCGATGTTTTGTTATGGTTTGTTCACACTTTAAAGAACAATATTATGCAGATGATTGGCTAAAAATTGGCCAATTTTTTAGCACTATGACAAAGAAGGAAGAATGGACTCATGAAGAGTTCAAGAGAATTAAGAGAAAAGCCTATGGTTTTTTTCTTAAAGATGGCTACCTTTGGAGGCATGCAAAAAAGAAAGGAAGAGCGCTTGTTCGTGTCCTAGGTGACAAAAAGACACAAAGACAGGTCATGCAAAAATTCCATGAAAGCCTATTGGCTGGTCATAGAGGCATATAGGGTACTTTTGCCAAAATAAAAGAGAAATTTTGGTGGCAAAACATGTATAAAGACATTGAGCATTTTGTTGAGTCTTGTCATGTTTGTCAAATGTATTCTATGATAAAGCATAGAGATGGGCTTCAGCCTACCTATCCTTTATCCATTCACTATAGATGGGTTATTGATTTAGTAACCATGCCTACTGGAATTTGGAACATGAGATATCTAGTACTTGCTAGAGAAGATCTCACAAATCAAGTGGAAAGAAAGGCCTTGACAACAAAGTCCACTCATGCTGTTTGTAGATTTTTACTTGAAGAAGTATTTTGCAGGTATGGATGTGTTGCTAAAGTAACTGCTGATAGAGGAGAATTGGATGCCGATGAAGCTCGCCATTTCTTTGCTCAAATGGGAATTAATCTATCTCTTACTTCTGCCTACAATCCTGAAGGAAATGGTAAGAGTGAAAGAGGTCATCAACCAATTCTTAAAGCTTTAGCAAAATCATGCAAAGAAAAGTTGAGGGAATAGCCTAAAATGCTACCATTTGCATTATGCGTTGATAGAATAACCCATAGTGCAGTGACAGGATATATGCCAGCTGAACTCATGTATGGACAGCCTGCTATTATGCCTATTAAGGAATCCATTGTCACATGGAGTAACTTGCCTTGGGATGAAGGCATGAACAGGGAAGAATTGATGTCTTTACGCATAAGGAAACTTGAAAGAAGGCCAGAGGATGTTAAAATAGCCATTGAAAGGCTAAAAACAGCAAGATTAAAGAATAAGAACAGGTTTGATAAGCACCATCGACTCCGTCCAAGAGCTATTCAAGAGAATGACTGGGTTCTTATTTATGATAGCAGCCTGGATAATCAATATAGTGCTCATAGGAAGTTAGCCAAGCGATGGTTTGGACAAGTTCTTTTGTATTTAGCATATAATTTGCAGATATACCATGTACATTTATGAAAAATAAGTCTATGGGAACCTATAACTTGGACATCTGGAAGTAATTAACAGTCTGCTAGATAAATCACATTAATTCAGGTACAAAAATATGGACAAAACCCAAAAATGTTGCCAAAAACTGTCAAAAGTCCACTAGGTCCACATGGGACCAAAAGTAATTGACTTAGCTGACCAGCAAGTGACCTAGGCTAGTCAAAAAGTGACCAGGGTTAGACCAGAGAGCAGCCCGCGTTTTCTGGCGCAAAATGCGGGCTGCTCTGTTTGAGGGAAACTAGAAGAAAGTTGGAGCTGAGATGCATGGAATGGAGCATGCAAACTGAAGATTAACTGATCCAACTACTGAAGATGTAAACTTGGTGAGAGCTCCACTTCTCTGCCTCTTTGGTCTGATGAAAATGCATGTTGAAACTCTCTATAAAAGAGGGGAAATCTGAGAGAAGAGTATTCAGCCTACTCTTATGCACGACTTCTCTCATCTTCTCTACCTTATTCTTGGTCCAATGAAGCCAGTCTTGTACCCAAGTACTTGAGTGACTTTGGGGCAAGCAAAGGGTGAGGATATTGAAGACTTATGGACTGTTATGGGCTGAAATAACCAATCATAAACAGGGCAGCCCACTATTTTGATCTATTTTTATGAGCAAACATGGGTTTTTTATGGTTGTAATAGAGGAAAATGACATTCTTCAGGACATTGTTCATAGATGATCAAAAGTGCTTCTTCTTGAGTTTATGCACTCATTTTGAATTTGTTTGTGGGCTGGAATTTTCTGTTTTAAAACAGGGCTGAAGCTAAAATTATTCTTTTTCAATCCATTTCATGCATCTTTGGCCCAAATCTTGGATGTATTTGATTCTAGCATCAATATACTTGACCCAAAGGATTGAAATCCATCTTTGTACATGTAATAAATGCCATTAGAGCTTGCATTTGACATTCATAAATAAATTGGAAATTTGAAAATATCCTTTATGAAATTATGAATGTATCCTGAAGCATTTGATGTATTCAAGTTAGTCTTAATCCTTCTGTTCATGTATGCTAAGTACAAAGTGAGAAGGCTTGAATTTCCCTTCCGTACCTAAATCATTTCTAAACCCCGAATCTTATTAAAACCCAATCCATTTTTTTTCCTTTCTGAATCTTGAATCCTAAACTCTTCTTCTGCACTAAAAGCCCTGGTGGTAGACCTTCAACTCTTAACGCGACGACAACATGTGTGGCTATCTCCCACCCCTCCCCTCTACCTATAAGACCTCCCCCCTCTCAAGCTTGAGGAGGGGAGAGAGAGGAAGGTAACGTGCTATTGTTGCTACCGTGGAAGACGTCGCCATGCCGCCTGGGAGCTGCCGCCATCATCATCATCACTCCCACCATCAACACCATCCTCATCATCATTGTCATTTTCGTCATCCTCATCTTCTTCTCTCTTCACGTCATCTCTGGTTACTCTAGAGGCTTGGAAGCTTCTATAAAAGCTTCCCATAGGCCCTATTCACCCATGGCTCCCCCAAGGTTTTAAAACCAAGTTTGCAAAGGATTCGTAACGCGTAAGAGACGCAAGAGGAAGTTGTTGAACCGAGATTTAATGGCCCCCAAGCAAAAGACACGAGGCGCACACGAGGGAGCTTCCACCTCGAGTACACGTGTGGACAACGCTCCGGTCCTTAATGCCCAGGTTCTTAAGAATTAATTCCGTATGAAAATATGCATTAGGCATGTTTAATTTTCATAGGGAAGTTATAAATGCATTTATTCATTTGTCATGAAAAGTTTGGTGCATGTTGAACATTTGAAATTGCTCAAGGGTAGTTGCAATCTCCTTGAACATATAATGCATAACTTAGAATATGATATCATGCTAAGAAGGATAGAGCTTATGTCGCATGATGCACTTATGAAGTAAATTCATGGTCGTGGTTCATATAGAGGATAATCTTAGACGCCCAATGAATGATGTCCAAGTAGTTGCAATGCATGGAAAGGATTTATGCACCTTGCAAATTGCATGCGACAATAATTATGTCCTAGGTTGGTTTAAGTGCTAAAGGACGAATTAAATCAATAATGGTCTCCATAAAAAATATTAAAGCTTTGTTTTGTTGCATCAATGTAGGGTTTATACGAGTTGTCAATCATTAAAGTTTAAGCAAGGAAAAGTAACGATCTCTTGTCAAAATTCGAATGCATCTCCATAAAAAATATTAAAGATTTGTTTTTGTTGCATCAATGTAGGGTTTATATGAGTTGTCAATCATTATAGTTTAAGCAAGGAAAAGTAACGATCATTATAGAACTTATAGCTGCATAGAAGGAAAAAGTCTATGAATCGCATATTTGCATGGAAAGTTATATCTTGCAATTATTTACATCATTTAGAAGGAAGTATTTGCATCTTTAAAAGGGATGATTGTCTCTAATCGTGGGTTAGTTAATCAACCAAGTAATTTGCGTATAGTTAAGTAGCTCACATGAAAATCATAGGTACGATTAGATTGTATATGACGATCACTTCAAAGTGCTAGGAAGGGTTAAGTTACATTAAATTTCTGCATAGTATCGCAGTTAGGTTGCCGACGCAATCTTTCTGATCCCAAAGATCCTACCCACATTCATACAATGTTAGGGTTAGTTGAATGCCTATGCAAGAACGATCTAGGGTTCTTACCCTAAGGATCAATTAGCCAAATACTAGACCTCCGTATGGATTTAGGAACCCTATGGCCAAAGCGTCATCAGCCTAGTAGGGTTAGGATTGGATTGGGTCAAGAGGGTTCCCAAACCCTACATCTTGACCAAAGGTATTCTTGACCAAGGAATATTGTGTGATGGAAGAAATAATCCCACAAGTTAGGTGCGACACTTGTCTCATGCAACAAGTTGCAACGTTGTATGGTTTTGTGTCTAAATCACAAAATGGTATTCCTACTCCTTCGAACAAGTTTGATGAGTTCTAAGTGCAGGAATAATTTGCAAGAGGATGAGTAGTCATCCTGCTACATCACCCTTCCTTGGGTTGATCTGCCAAGTTAGGGAAATTATGAATTGCCTAGCAAGCAATTGACCAATCAAGCTAGGGCGACGAGGTTGCCTAGGATTCATTGAAATGTAAGGTGGAAACAATTTGGGTTAATTGGGTATAAACCCTAACCCAACAACAAGAAACTTAGCTTACAAAACCCTTGGGATCTTGCCAAGTCACAATTGATCCCGGATCAAATGCTGGATGTATTTGAAGAGAAGGATTCACACCTTAGCAATTGGCCGAACAAACGACCATTGGAATGATTGTGATTGTATACTTAAGAGCACTGTTTGTACTTCTTTGCTCAAGAAACTAATGCCATAAAATAATTAATGCTTCAGGTTGAAAGCGTGGAGGGAGAGGCAGCATCAGTTACCCCCGATTGTCTGCTTGACCCTATCCAAGGGGGTTGTTAACCGTGCCAGGTACGTGGATCGTACCTGCCGCGAGAGGTCTCTCTGTGGGTGCTACTTGGAGCAAGAGTGTTAGGTGTTAGGGGGGTTCTGGTCGTAAATCCCTTGTCTTCGGGTCCTACACAAGAGGCCGATATGACTCGAGATTGGATCTCGAGGCTCGCATACTAGTCTACAGGCGGAAACTTGGAATAGCGATCCCTGAGGATTACTAGAATTGCCTTCAGGTAGATTATGGAATTTCCTTCAGGCGGATTATGGATTAGCCTTTGGGCGGATTATGGAATAGCCTTCGGGCTGGATTATATGATGTATTCCAAAGGCTGATAAATGAAGATCAAATGTTGAAAAGGAACTTGCTTGACATTTTTTTTCTATGTCAGTGCCAGTACCTAAGTTACATGAAGGAACCAGTGATAAATTGGTTAATTAAGAAAGCTCTTTTTGCTTGTCAAACTAAATGTGTTAGGTAATTAGATAACTAAGGAGATTGAGGAAAGTGCGGTGGATGTGACCATGGGTCTGTCCTACGAAATGGTGGTCCCGGTTGACCGGGAACTTTTCTCAAAAGGAATTGACAGCAAGGTAACGATGACCTAGAATCTATAGAGATAGAGTCCCGATTTATGTTGTTTTAGGGGAACGGAATGGGACTATGCCTTATAGGCAGAGAGGTGGAGCTTTGCATCCCTCTCGTTTCCCATTCTCCTTGAACCAAGTGCAGTATAAATCCACATCAACCCTGATGTTTCTAGGTAAAGTAGTTTGTCTGGGGCTCGACGCTAGTTACCTCCGAGGAACTTGACTATTAGGGAAACCTTGATTCAGGTCCGGTCCTAAGTGGGAATGGGCGGAATGCTTCCGCTTCGTGGTAGACTAGGGAAGACTAGATCGCAAACACCGTGACATTCCATGGGAGTGACAGGCGGCGCTTTCTGGACTCTCTTCCTGATAGGCTGCTAAGACGTTGTCGAAGGGTTTCGAAAGCAATGTTGCGACTTTAGAAGTCCTTGATAAATTTCAGGATAGAAGATCAAGCAAGTGAATGAAGTCCAATCTGTTATGACTGCAATTATTTCCTATGATGTTGATCAGTTGGAAAGATAAAAAATGTTCATGATCATATATAATTCTTTGTATTGAATGAACTAGTAATCCTTCAAAAACATAAAAGAGTTCTGCATGGTATATATCATGTGTTTGCTGTAAATTCACTGTCTTTTCACTCAGAATTCTATGCAGAAATTTTGTTTCAAGTAACCATGAAATACTTCAGCCAGTTCTTAAGGATCAAAACTTGACACTTCAGGACTCTCTAGTTTTTATCAACCTGACAAAGCTGTTATTTGATCACTGATTGCACTCCAAAAAAGTGAACATTCTTTACATGTTGCAGCATAGGGTTTGTATAAACTAAAATTTCCTTTTAGCTTCAGGATTTCAGGATATTGTGAGCAGAATAACATTCAGCTGCCTGAATTGCATGAATACCTCTGTGCTCCTTGGCAGTTTAGATAGGCTTCAATTCCATGAATCTAACAAGTGCGATTATGAGTATGGAGAAGACAATACACCAATACATTAGAGAGAGTAGGAATGCCTTGAAGGTATATGTTTGATAGGTGGCGCAAAACCTGTTGCGCAAAGGCCTCGTACTACTGCTGTTGGAGGTTATTAGTACATCATGTGGTGCTGTGAACATCCTCAAACCTTGCAGACATGTTCAGATGAGTGTAATGTCCATGTTGCAAGGCAAAGGCAATCATTCCGTTTGCAGTGACCACGAATATGTTTCACAGGTCTGCCACTTCATTGACATATTCTCATCATCCTGAAATGTCTGCTAAATTTTCACCTAGCCCTGTGGTTTGCAATCAAGCTTGCAGAGCATTATCAATCCTCCACCATCATCTCAAAATCAGATTGCCATATTATGGGTTGTTTCTATGGATTTGAAGATTACAGCACATTACAAGTCTGTCGATGACATTGATTGGCTACTACGGATTTAAAGATTACAGCGTTTTATCAGCAAAAATGGCAACCTTCCTCCATATCTCTGATAACTGTTGTTTCAATAGAGTTCCAACATATATTCCAACTGACCATGAAATTGATTAGGCTGCCCTGAATTCTGCACATCAGGTCCCAGAATCCCTAACCGATCCTTCTTCGTCAACTTCTTCTTGGCTTTTGCGGCTCCTTCTGTCTGTTTTGTCTACGAGCTTCCTCCTTGATTATTCTTTGCTGTAGTCTTCTATAGGCTGCATCACAGGTCTCCAACTTCATAATAGCTAACTGAACTTTTCTTTATTATCGTCTTCCCTCCTATCGACGTCTTTTGCGTATCAGAAATCATCGTTTGCTTCCTTAGTTACTCCGTTCTCCTTCCTTTCGCCACCTTGGTCAGCAAGTCTTTTCTTTATCCTTCTCATCAGCAGGTTTCAGTATTGCTCCTCCTTTCGTTGCGTCTGCAAGCTTCACTTTCCAAAGCTCTTAGTATGCCAAACACACCTCCTCTAGATTTACTTCATCATTCGTCCCTTCTTTAGCTGCTGCATCAAAACCTCCTTGTCTTCTGCATCTCCTTCTGCTACGTCGAAGTCCCTTTCGTTCACCTCCTCTAAGTTTGCCTTTCACTCTCGGCACCTTGTGTAGCCTTCTTGGAGCCTCATTTTCCACCTCCTTCTTCAGTTTTTGTTCCGATATTCAGCTTCCCCTTACCGTCTTTTTCATGACAATCAGCAAGTCCTCAGTTAAGCACCCTTGATAGGTTCTAATCCCCTCTTTGTTTTCTTCCATAGCTCCTCTGTTCCATCCATGCTCCGACCTCCTCTGAGTTGCTCTGCCAAAACCCAGCCTGTATAGAATCTATGCAACCAGTTCATCATTGCTTACGCTTCGTAAATGACCATCACGACCTTTTTACAACAATATCTGTCTTATTTTCAGAAATCTCCCTTCTCTTGTGCCCAAAAACGATCTGAATTTGCGCTCCAGTTCGGGAAGACTCTCTCCTCTTTTTTTTCTGTTGCTTTTCCTTCCCCCCTCTATTCCTGCTAACCTCATGTCTGAAAATAGTGTTTTCCCCTTTAATGCTGTCTCTTCAAATGTTACCGCCAATCCATATTGTGCTTCCCTTCAAAAATAGCAACTTGATTGCTGCAAAACACCTTTGAACCTTTTCTATGGTTGCTGTGAGCTTGAAGGTGAGGTAAAGTCCTGTCATGAAGGATGAGAACAAATTCCCATAATCTTTGTTTAGGAAGAAACGATACCATACAGGTGCAGGGAGTGCTCTATAAAGTAGCAAAATATATTTCAACCACCGTTAATAAACGACCTTGTTGGAGGTAAGGCCGTCCTTCACTATTTTTCAGAGAAACATAAAAATAGCAATCCTTTTCCCACATTCTACATATCCTGAAAGCTTCGCAGTCTAAGAAACTATGTCTCAAACTGGTAGCTTGTCAAAAACTTGGCAGCATCTCCATGAAAGCCACATCTGATATACATTTCTACCAGCATGTTTTCCACAAGGAACTCCCCTTTCAAATCCCCTTTGAATTATTTCAGCATGCATTTCATGTCTTGTTTCCAAAGCTCCTGCAATGCTACAAGTTTTCAAGTTGTAAAGATAAATGAAAGCATCTGGACATACCTCTTCATCAGTCTCATGTTCAGCATAACTTTTTGGTGGATTCAACATCTCGGATGCGCAACAGTACGACATCCACCCCCTCTAATCCTGCGCATCCTCTAGATGGGCCAACTACCCATGATCGTTATCATCAAGATCCACAAACAGATCAATGTCTTCATTATGCATTTCCGGTATATCAACAAGATTATTTATCATATCATCTGTCTCTTCCATTGGAGTTTCTTCTCGTTGCTCTTCTCTTGCAAATTCTTCCAATGCATAATCTTCATCATCTCTTTTCTTGAAAATCTTGATTCTTTTTCCAGCAATAGGCACTCTAAGCACTGTCCCATCCAATTCTGTCAACTCATATGTTGCATTATCAAAAACATGTCTAACTATGTACGGCCCAAACCATCGTTTCACCATCTTCCGAAGTGCAATATGCTAATTTTCAAGGTTGCTATCAAAGATTAATACCCAATCTCCCTCTTCTATTGCTCTAGGCCGCAAGCGATGCCTGCTGTCAAACCTGTCCTTATTTCTTAGTCTGGCAATCTTCAACCTGTCAATAGCTAGCTAAATATCCTCTGGTCTTCTCTCCAACTGTCGAATCCGAAGAGCTAAGAGCTCCTCTCTCGTCAAATCCTCCTGCCAAGGTAAAACTGACCAAGTCAAAGTACAAGTCTCAGTCAGCATAACCGGTTTCTGACCATACATCAACTCTGCAGGCATATATCCTGTGGTAACACTATGAGTCGTATGATCAGTCCACAAAGCAAATGGTAGAAGTCTCGGCCATTCTCCAATTCGTCCTCTGCATGCTTTCGCTAATGCTTTCACTATCGGCATATGCCCTCTTTCACTCTTCCCATTTCCCTCTGGATTGTATGTTGTGGTTAGAGCCAACTTGATTCCTAGTTGAGAGAAAAACTCCCTAGCTTCATCTGCATCCAATTCACCGCGATCTGCAGTGATCTTACCCACACAGCCATACCTGCAGAAAATTTCTTCCAATAAGAACTTACACACTGCACTAGTGGTCTTCGTTCTCAAAGATCTGCCCTCAACATGATTGGTAAGATCCTCTCTAGCCAAAACAATATATCTCATCTGCCATAGACCCATAGGCATAGTAACCAAGTCAACTACCCACTTATAATGAATGCATAGCGGATAGGTCGGATGAAGCTCATCTCAATGATGCACTACCGAATACATCTGGCAGTCTCTACAAAGTGAGAAACATCTCTATACATGCCTTTCCACCAATGTTTCTCCTTGATTTTCTCATAAGTAGCCCACACTCCTCTATGACCAACCCAAGGACTCTCATGAAACTACCTCATCACCTGTAATTGTGTCTCTCTATCGCAGACAACCCGCAAAGGTAATCCGCCTCTTTTCTTCGGATGCTTCCAAAGAAATCCGTCCTTGAGAAAATAACCATAGGCTTTCCTTCTAATCTTCTTGAACTCTTCATCTGTCCATTCATCTCTTTTTCTTAGTGTACTAAGGTACCTGCCAATCTGCAACCAATCTCCAACATAGAGTTCTTCTATGAAAGCCACAATATCATAGACAACACAAACATGATCAACCATAGTGGCTGAAATTTCTGCATCATCCTCTTCTGCAAGTAGAGTCTCCTCATCATCATATCTGGCTCTAGACAACATATCTGCCACTGGATTATCCTTCCCTGCTATGTGTTTAAATTCCGGATTTAATGACTTGATGTATGCAATCCATCTCAGCATAGCTATATCCGGAGTAGAGCAACTCGTGATCATACCAATCAATGGCAAGCAATCTGTCTCTACCACAACTGAAGCTCCAATAAAGTACTCCTTGTCACATTTGAGAGCCGTGACAATCCCCAGTAGCTCCCTCTTGATTTGCGGATATCTCCTCTATCTCTCATTTAGGACTTCCGCCCCAAATCGAATAGCATACCTGTTTCCATCTTCATCATCTTGACCCACAGCCCAACCTATGCCAATTGGACTAGTGTCAATTGTCAATATGATAGGCTTTCCACAATTATAATCTGCTTTCCTGAGAGTAGGAGCATTCTGCAATAACTTCTTCAGTTTCCGTATGGCTCTAGTGTGGCTCTCATCCCAATAGAATTTCTGCCCCTTTCGAAGCAGCTGATATAAACAATCTGCTATGTGTGCAAAATGAGGTATCCAAATCATATAAAACACACAAGCTCCAATGAATCTCCATACCTCTGAAGTGGTAGAACAATACTCCGCAATCTTGCCTATAGCATTCACCTTATCCGGTGAGGGTTTCCTGCCATAATATCCACACATATGTCCAACAATGACAACCTCATTCACTCCAAAAACAGATTTTTGCCCTGAAAGTGTCAAGCTCAATTCTTCTAACCTGGCCAAAATCTTCTCACATGCTGAAATATGATCAGCCACAAAGTATCTGCATCCCTGCTCATTTAGACTCTCATTCTTCCCTTCTTCTACACACCCCTTAATGGGCACATCATCCAAGAAAGGCATAGTAAGCTGAGGTATGTAAGCTCGAAGGACCTTATGCATGGCATTCATCATATGCGCAACAGAATTAGTGGCACCTTGAGGCAAGGTACACATCCTGACAAGCCCAATAGGAGTTCTCATGGTGGTTATGTCTTTGCTTTCCAAAGCCAGCTGAAACTGATCATATCCCGAATACAAATCACCTAAAGAATAGATGGCACGTCCAGCAAATGCTTCTGCAAACTCATCCACAACTGGACCTATACCAACATTCCTGATAGTAACTCTGTTCACTGGCTGCATGTCCTGAATAAATCGGAGAGTACCATTCTTCTTTGGAACTCTAAACCACCTGTTTGAGTATGGTGCAGATGAAGGCTCAAGAATTCCCATCCTGATTTTCTCATTCAATAAATCAATCAGCTTTGGCAAGTGTGCTTTAGGCACTGGAATAGGTCAGAGATTCCATGGAATATGAGGAATAGTAAAAATGACCATAGGAGCAACAATATCAGGATTCACACATCCAATCTCATGTGGGAAAAAAGCAAATCCCCTTCCATGTCGCTCAAGCATCTCTTGAAAGCATTGCTTCTCTATGGGTAACAAAAATTCACCATTTCATATTTTCAATTCAGCAAGAGTCTCTGCTGAAAATTTATGATCAATATGCTCTGGATTCCTCAAAATTGGCTGTTTAGCATCCCTCTCTATTTGCTGATCACTGTCAGGTGGAAGCGGTACAGCTACCGGCTTCACCTTCTTATCCACTTTTTGTATTTTGTGTCAACCCTGGCTTCATTATGCTCTTCTGCATTACTCAAATCTTGCTGTAAATCAGCAATTCTGCACTCCAATGGCTGAATATCCTCAGCCCTCTGCTCTATGGACTGCATAGAAACAACCCTAAACTCTAGATGCTGAAATATTTCAGCAGTAAACTCTGTTGGCTGAAAGTTTTCAGCCCTCTGTGTCTCTGAAAGCTGATCATAACCAGCTGGAAACTCTGTTTGCTGAATTTCTTCAGCACTCAACACTCTTTGCTAAGTTACCTCAACCTCTGACTCTATCTGTGACACAAAATCTGCAATTTCATGAAACATGTCCAGAGATTGCACTAATACATTACTGTGACAATTCTGCATATTAATTTTCAGCATATCTTCCATCTCTTCCATCGTATCTGCACAAATCATACTGTCATATATCCCATCTATGTGCTCATCATCCTCCAAAATTCCTGCATTTTTTAATTTTTTCTCCTTCATGCATATATACTGCCTGGCAGCTCTAGGCAACCTGGAAGTCTTCTGATAGCTCATGTAACTGTTTGCTGAAATCCCAACAAAATCGGAGGAGAAAACACTACTGCCAGGAGGCGAGAACTCCAATCTCCTCTGCTCTGTACCACCGTCGTCTCACAAAATGGCGGTACCTAATGAAAACCCGAATCCCTCAAAGTGGGCAAAGGTGCATCTCTAAGAGTATCTTTGTTTCTAACATGGTTCACACATACAGTCATAAACTGAACTGCTCTCATGCCATCTTTACTGCGAATCCATACATAAGCAGATCCATCATCCATTACCTTTGTTTCCATGCGCATCTCTGTGATGAATGGCTGTCCAAGAATTATGGGATAAGAGCATGAATCCTGTACAAAGAAATGGAAATCCTCCTCTATATCACCAATAGAAACCCTGACACTAGGACATGTAGCATACAAATCACCTGCAGTGTTATTGGCAGCTCTCATACGCCACCCATGCTCTACATCCATAGGCCATCTATTACTCTCATAAACTCCACGAACTATGAGATTAATCTCTGAACCATGATCCACCAATGCAACATAAGGCACCTGTTTCTCTCCAATCTTTACCATCATCTCTGTAGTTTCCCTAGCCCAATGGCTCCGCGAAAAGTGACTACGTGGTATCAAGACAGGCTCATCAATTTCAGCATAATGCATAGGCTGAACCCTCTTCTCTACCTGCGGAAAAATAGAAGCATTTTCAACCATAACCTCATCCGCATCCTCATCCAACTCCCCAATCAAAACTCCCTGTGTATCAGTGGTAGACAATGCATGTCTTTTCCTCTTCAGGACCTCCTGAAACTGATCCTGAAACTCTCTTTTTGAGATGCCCAAAACCTCAGAAATAGTGAAAGTCACCTCACTGCCAAGTAACTTGTCATTAAAGATTTTCTTCATGTCCGTAGATATCTCAATATCGGACATCAATCTAAACCCTGGCTGCTTTCTCTCTCTAGACTCTTGCCTCTTTTCTCTCTTTTGAGCATCTTCCATCTGTCGATCTGGCCCTGTTCTTGAAGATGGTCCTGCAATAGGTGGAGTAACAAACTCACCCCCTCTAGTCTTCTTAGCTGCACTTGGATTTTCTTCATCCCTCTTACGCTTCTCCTCAACAAGTACATCTGCTCCATGAGACTTAGCCGAATAAGCATAAATAGAGTACCTGTTCAACAGGCGAATCCCAACCTGTCTCTGATCTGATGCTAGAGCCTGCACTAGTCAAAACAGTTTGCTAAATTTTTCCCTTGTTTGCAGTCTCCATAGCATAAGTCCATAGTGCTGACTGAGTCTCTGATCCCTTCTCAATCTGGACTCCATATGCAGAAGCATCACCTCTAGCTGTCACATAAGAAGTACGCGCAGCCATGTCATCCACTAACTTCTTCATTCCACCTTTACCAAAGTTGGTAGCAAGTGGAGCTCCTGTCTCAGTCAACCAAATCTTACCATCCTGTCCCCAATATACCAAATTCTTCCTCCTTGCATCCTGAAAATATTCACAATCCTTGCAATGCTGATGGTCCATACTATCGCACCAAATACATCTCCGATCTCTCCTAGGTGCACTAGGAGCACTCCTAGGTGCAGTAGGAGCACTAGAAGAAGTAGTAGGCGCAGTTAAGCAAACTGCTCTTTCAATTTTCCCACCAACTCCGCTTTAATTGACTCCAGTGTCAAATCCGTTATGCCTTTGATTATGTCATCAAGAGAGGTAGGCACCGATGGAGCGGATGGTTTTGGAGCAGAAGGTGTAGGCATCGGTCGTGGAACAGGAGGAATAGGTAGAGTGGAAACAGTAGGCACTGGCATAGGCCAAGAAATTGGCTGAGGAGGAGAAGAAATAAGAGGGATAGAAGCAGGCATAGGAGCAGATGATGGTGTAGGTATCATGGAACCATTCTGTAGGCGAGTCTTCCATATCCTCCTCTTGGTCAAAGTCGAGACTGCATCCTGGGCATCCTGCCAATCCGTTTTAAGACCCATAGGCTTCGTGCGATCCTCAAGAAGCTCACCCAAATCTTCCTGAAGAGTAGGATCTGCAGCTTGCAAGAAAAGCTCAACTTTTTCAACATCCAATGCTCTTTGTTCAATGGCATCAAGCTGACTATACCTCTCTTCGAATTCTCGAATCAACTCTGAAGCAGCTAGACCTTTGTTTGGCATGTAGACCCACTCTTGGAATGACCGCCGAGTAGCCATACCAAAGTCCTCAAGGAAATATTCTTCTTTCAAGGCCTTCTTAAAATCTTGCCAATGTGTATTTTGAATAAAAAGATCAGTCACTTTCGCCCTCAAGGCGTGTGTGACAAGACGAAGGAAATACTTATAAGTCCAGTTGGAACTCCGAAAAACCCCATCTTGATCTCATATGTCTTCAAATATGCTGAAACATTTCGGCCGTCAAATACCTTCTTCTCATTCTCAACTGCTTCAATCGCCTTAGTCGCGCTATTTGCATTCTCCTGCTCTGAATAGAGTTGCCTTTGTTGAGACAACTGCTGTTGCTGCAATTGTTGCTGCTGCTGCATATACAATTGTGTCTGCTGATTTTGGAGCTGCATAGACATGGACATATTCTACAAAATCTGCTTTAGATCCTCTGTTGAAGTACTTGTTGCAGTAGTCATTGATGAAGCTGAAGTAGAGGACGCACCTGGAATCGTGGAAGAGGCTGACATAGAGGCTGAAGTATCTCCCATCCTGAAATTTCTGCGACACTTTCACGTCGGGTTCACCAAAGTTGTCAAAGGGTTTCGAAAGCAATGTTGCGACTTCAGAAGTCCTTGATAAATTTCAGGATAGAAGATCAAGCAAGTGAATGAAGTCCAATCTGTTATGACTGCAATTATTTCCTGTGATGTTGATCAGTTGGAAAGATAAAAAATGTTCATGATCATATATAATTCTTTGTATTGAATGAACCAGTAATCCTTCAAAAACATAGAAGAGTTCTGCATGGTAATATCATGTGTTTGCTGTAAATTCACTGTCTTTTCACTCAAAATTCTATGTAGAAATTTTGTTTCAAGTAACCATAAAATACTTCAGCCAGTTCTTAAGGATCAAAACTTGACACTTCAGGACTCTCTAGTTTTTATCAAGCTGACAAAGCTGTTATCTGATCAGTGATTGCACTCCAACAAAGTCAACATTCTTTACATGTTGCAGTACAGGGTTTGTATAAACTAAAATTTCCTTTTAGCTTCAGGATTTCAGGATATTGTGAGCAGAATAACATTCAGCTGCCTGAATTGCATGAATACCTCTCTGCTCCTTGGTAGTTTAGATAAGCTTCAATTCCACAAATCTAACAAGTGCGATTATGAGTATGGAGAAGACAATACACCAATACATTAGAGAGAGTAGGAATGCCTTGAAGGTATATGTTTGATAGGTGGCGCAAAACATATTGTGCAAAGGCCTCGTACTACTGTTGTTGGAGGTTATTAGTACATCATGTGGTGCTGTGAACACCCTCAAACCTTGCAGACATGTTCAGACAAGTGTACTGTCCATGTTGCAAGGCAAAGGCAATCATTCCGTTTGCAGTGACCACGAATATGTTTCACAGGTCTGCCACTTCATTGACATATTCTCATCATCCTGAAATGTTTGCTAAATTTTCACCTAGCCCTGTGGTTTGCAATCGAGCTTGCAAAGCATTATCAATCCTCCACCATCATCTCAAAATCAGATTGCCATATTATGGGTTGTTTCTGCGGATTTGAAGATTACAGCACATTACAAGTCTGTCGATGACATTGATTGGCTACGGATTTAAAGATTACAGCGTTTTATCAGCAGAAATGACAATCTTCCTCCATATCTCTGATAACTGTTGTTTCAATAGAGTTCCAACATATATTCCAACTGACCATGAATTGATTGGGCTGCCCTGAATTCTGCACATCACGTCCCAGAATCCCTGACCGATCCTTCTTCATCAACTTCTTCTTGGCTTTTGCGGCTCCTTCTATCTGTTTTGTCCACAAGCTTCCTCCTTGATTATTCGTTGCTGTAGTCTTCTATAGGCTGCATCACAGGTCTCCAACTTCATAATAGCTAACTGAACTTTTCTTTATTATCGTCTTCCCTCTTATCGACGTCTTTTGCATATCAGAATTCATCATCTGCTTCCTTAGTTATTCCGTTCTCCTTCGTTTCGCCACCTTGGTCAGCAAGTCTTTTCTTTATCGTTCTCATCAGCAGGTTTTAGTATTGCTCCTCCTTTCGTTGCATCTGCAAGCTTCACTTTCCAAAGCTCTTAGTATGCCAAACACACCTGCTCTCGATTTACTTCATCATTCGTCCCTTCTTTAGCTGCTGCATCAAAGCCTCCTTGTCTTCTGCATCTCCTTCTGCTACGTCGAAGTCCCTTTCGTTCACCTCCTCTAAGTTCGCCTTTCACTCTCGGCACCCTGTGTAGCCTTCTTGGAGCCTCGTTTTCCACCTCCTTCTTCAGCTTTCGTTCCGATATTCAGCTTCCCCTTTTCGTCTTTTTCATGACAATCAGCAAGTCCTCAGTTAAGCACCCTTGATAGGTTCTAATCCCCTCTTTGTTTTCTTCTGTAGCTCCTCTGTTCCATCTAGTGCTCCGACCTCCTCTGAGTTGCTCTGCCAAAACCCAGCCTGTATAGAATCTATGCAACCAGTTCATCATTTCTTACACTTCGTAAACGACCATCACGACCTTTTTACAACATCATCTGTCTTATTTTCATAAATCTCCCTTCTCTTGCGCCCAAAAACGGTCTGAATTTGCGCTCCAGTTCGGAAAGACTGTCTCCTCTTTTTTTTCCGTTGCTTTTCCTTCCCCCCTCTATTCCTGCTAACCTCATGTTTGAAAATAGTGTTTTCCCCTTTAATGCTGTCTCTTCAAATGTTGCCGCCAATCCATATTGTGCTTCCCTTCAAAAATAGCAACTTGATTGCTGCAAAATACCTTTGAACCTTTTTTATGGTTGCTGTGAGCTTGAAGGTGAGGTAAAGTCCTGTCATGAAGGATGATAACAAATTCCCATAATCTTTGTTTAGGAAAAAACGATACCATACAGGTGCAGGGAGGAGTGCTCTATAAAGTAGCAAAATATATTTCAACCACCGTTAATAAACGACCTTGTTGGAGGTAAGGCCGTCCTTCACTGTTTTCAGAGAAACAGAAAAATAGCAATCCTTTTCCCACATTCTACATATCCTGAAAGCTTCGCAGTCTAAGAAACTATGTCTCAAACTGGTAGCCTGTCAAAAACTTGGCAGCATCTCCATGAAAGCCACATCTGATATACATTTCTACCAGCATGTTTTCCACAAGGAACTCCCCTTTCAAATCCCCTTTGAATTATTTCAGCATGCATTTCATGTCCTGTTTCCAAAGCTCCTGCAATGCTACAAGTTTTCAAGTTGTAAAGATAAATGAAAGCATCTGGACGTACCTCTTCATCAGTCCCATGTTCAGCATATCTTTTTGGTGGATTCAACATCTCGGATGCGCAGCAGTACGACAATGTGTCCTGCAACTGGATAAGGGGACACGCTACAAAAACAAAGCTTTTCAATTAACACACTCTTTTTATTAAGCTTATAGGTTAACTCACTCTTTACATCTCTCTTTCCACAAAATATGTTTTAATATTTAGATATTCAAATATAATTAGATTTTTATAATTATTCAAATATCTAATTATCATGAATAGAGTAAGAGAAAAGTTCAATGTTATATTTTGAAAAGAGAGACACTACAAGATATAGACCTTATAGCGACGTTTAAAGCGACGAAAATACAAACAACAAAATTTGCCCTCGTCGTCGCAAAAAGCGTCGTTATTGACGACGCCATAGAATCGTCGCTATAACCGTCGTTATATGCGTCGCATTTGCGACGTAAATAGCGACGCTTATAGCAACTCATATAGCGACGGTTACAGAGAATTTGCGATGCTGATAGCGACGACAATAGCGACGCGTGCAGTAAATTTGCGACGCAAATAGCGACGGTAACAGAGAAAAAAAAAATTTGTGGCAGGGCAGCTTGTGTGCTGTATGAGAGCCATACAAAATAGTTTCTGCACTGTTGCATACAAAGCGTTTGCAAACAAAAAGAATCTATACTGAAATCATAAAACTGATGGATGAAATAAATACATGATATCGCATAAAATGCGATTGGTACAATCATAAAACAATATCACTAATACATAGAAAATGTCTACATAGATCGGGCGACTAAAAACTAAAGGTATGTGAGCTCTAAGGATCCAAGGGCGAGCTACAAATCGTCGTCCCCCGAAAGCTCTTCCCGCTGTAAAGGAGCATCAAACGGATTCTGCAGAAAAAGAAACAACATATCAATCCACCATACAATAATGCTCTCTTGCTCAAACCTTGCCATGACACCACAGTCCATTGTGGAGCGTATTTTGTCAATACGCTCCACCCGAAAATGCCGTCCGCGCGACCACGCTGCACTATATATTTTGTACTGCACATTGAAACACTCAAATTAGATATAGCAAGCAAATTTAGATACGACACATTCTAAACCCCTCATTACCTTTGGACTACATCCCCTCGAGAACTCCCACTCCTCCATTGAGACCTCTGTCCCTTCGCTGGATGCTGCGGTCAAGGCTCCATGCAACCATCGTGTTGACATAAACCGCGGCATCTCCTCCATGCCTTCGGGATATCGAATCGGTCGGTGACGCGTACTGCGTCGGAATTCAGCTCGCGCTTCCTCTCGATCTTGCCTTGCAATCTGGTACTTGGCGAGCCACGTCTCCATGGAGGCATGGTGCAACATACAAAAGCGATTCACCTTCTCTTCCATTGAGGCATCCATTCTTTTTTCTACCCCATTTCCAACCACCACATCTCCAGTCAGCCTATCATCGTCCTTCAGCGTCCATAGCATTTCATTGTCTGGTTCCACCATTGGTAGCCATTGTGAGATATGCACTAACGCCTCTGACACCAACCAACCTTCCGCCATGCTACCTTCCAGACGAGCTCGTTGTCGCACAAAGCCTTTCAGGGTTTTCATGAAGCGCTCCAGGAAGAACATCCATCGCGTATGGATAGGTCCAGCAATCTCCACTTGATCCACAAGATGCACAAGAAGGTGAACTTGTATCGTGAGCATGCTAGTGGGCAGGTATTTCTCAAAGAGACAGACCGTCTCAACTGCTCCCCGCCTTGCGGATTCAATAGAGGACGTCTTAATCTCTTTCTGTGAGATCCATTGCACCAAAGTCGACAGCTTGTAAATGGCCCCGCGAATTTCTGGAGTTAGGCATCCCGCGATCGCGATCGGTAGGACAAACTGCCACAAATGAGAAAGCATTAAGAATAATGGTCACTTTTCAAATTTCAAAATGTCCACGCTAATTAAAATCCATTCTGTTCAAAAACCTGACATATCTTATGCCAATCATGGGATTTTAGCCGAGAAATCTGGTCATCTTTAGAAAATGCGGACCTGAGAGAACGCATCATACCCATCGGAGTGCGGATAGACTTGATTACTTGCTTGACAATGCGCTCTTCTTTGGTAGACAAAACCCAGGGAGCGCGAGGAAGCTGCACTCCCCCTTCAGCACTCGACTGCGGCCAAAGTGCCTCCATCTTACCTACCTCCTTTAAATCCATTCGTGACCCTATAGTGTCTCTCTTTCCTGTGATGTGGTCCCATAGCAAGCTGCCCACATTTTTGAAAATATGCATGGGATCCAACAAGTGGTTGACCTGTAAGTGGGTCCAATATGGCAACTCGTAGAAAACTGAGAACCGTCACATTCCATTTGGATGTGAATCCGGGTTATTTATTTTCAGCTCGTACCAGCTTGCAGCGTTCATACGTGCTGGAGGTCGTCCAAGAAAACCTTCCCTGAGTTCATGATCCTCCGGCAAGAAAGCGGCGTGTCCTTGATATACCATCTTCTTCATGGTTCGTGACCTTCGGGAGTCTAACTGTGGCCCACACAATGGACATGCATGATAACCTGAGGTAACGAGACCTGCAAGGCGATCCACGACCTAGTGAATACTTGATTGAATGAAATAAAATATAGATATTACCAGCGAGAACAAAGGTCTGCTCACCTGAGCACTCTCCCAATCCCAGAAAGTCATGCATCATCCACATGAGAATGGCTCGAATGTTGGCTGACCGCCGACCATCATGCCTGCTCATATCTTGCACCGTGACCCCCTCCTCCCACAAAATCTTAAGCTCATCGACTAATGGATGAAGATACACGTCCATATTTTTTACTTTGTAGCGGCCCGGGACGAGCAAGCTAAGGATGAGATGTCCTTTCTTCGTAGAAAGCCATGGAGGAATGTTGTAGTTGACAAGCACTATAGGCCACACACTGTAAGAAGTCGAGCGCAGACCGAATGGGTTCACACCATCCATGGCGAGACCGAGCCGAAGATTCCTTGGCTCTCGCGCAAAGCCTGGGAAGGTAGAGTCAATGTGGCTCCATGCGCGCGAATCTGCTGATATTCGTTGCACTCCATCCGTGGACCTATTCTGCACATGCCACATTGTCAAGCTTGCCATGGCAGATGTGCGAAACATGTGGTTTATGCGGGGGATGAGCGGAAAGTGTCTGAGGACTTTTTGAGGGATGGTATGCCCTTCCAAGTCCTTTCAATACCTGTGAGCACCACACTTTGGGCATGTCTCCATAGTCTCGTATTCATCTCGAAACAATATGCAGTCGTTGATACATGCATGGATGTTATTGTAGTCCATGCCAAGCTTCCGTAAAACATGTCGTGCATCATCACGAGACTCAGGCATGGTGTTTGCAGGTGGCAATATATGATATTTCAATAACCTGAAAAAATCATAAAACACCTTGAAAAATCCATCCATGTTTGCAATAATACTGTTTTAAAAAAAAAACAATGAAGTCTGTGTGCAAGGTACCTGAATAACTCAGTCACACTCGTATCGCTCCAATCGTATTTTGCTTGCACACTTAAGAGTGCAAGCAATGTCTTCAACCGAGATACTCGGCACCCATCATATAATGGTATGGATGCTTCCTCTCTAAGCGGGTCAGATGTCTCAACATCCATGGGAATCAATGCATCGATCATTGCCTCCATCTCAGGCTCCAAGATTGTAGGCAAGTCGGGAAGGTTGTTTGTCTCCTCTGGCATTGACAGTATAGATGGGCCTTGCGAGTGGTCGATTGGCTCCTGCAATCCATCCATCGCACGTCCATGAACTCTTCTAATTGGCCGCAAAGGGTGCACTCCCCCTTGGGTCGAGACATCACCCCCCTGGATACAAAATTTGCCAACAACCAATCTTATTGTGTATGGTTTTCAATTAGCTTGAGAGTACAATGCATGAAAAATGCTAACTTTAAATTACCGTTTGCTGAAAGTCTGCAATCGCCTGATCAATGATCTCAGATTGAAACTCGCCAAATCGTCGTACGTGTTCTATAGACAATCGGCGTTTTCGTCTAATTGCCAACTTGCATTGAGAGCAAGGACATGGGACACGCTAATTAAGATACGACTCGCGGTCTTGAACAATAGGACCTTCTTCGTTTGCCATCTTATCTACATTACAGCAAACGAGGCTTAAATGGATAGCTTTATGGAGATGTACGTCAAGTTGCAAGTTGACCATAAACCTTGCATTGTATATAGTAGTCGAGAGATTTTCCGATGTTATATCTCGGCCTTGTATCATGCTCAACGATTTGTTTGTCCCGGTAGATAATTTTTTGTTATATCTTGGCTTTGAGTATAAGTAATCCATTTTAAAATTAATGCGCGCCATCTATGAAATTTTATAACTATAGTAATAAAATTTATTTCAATCAATTCTACTCATAGTCATAAGACCTGAGAGAAATTATCCTATACTCAATTTAAGGGTTTCTTCTTCTATAACAATAATTTTGGGTTCATTTTGATGAAGTACGTGGCCGTATGCAAAGCACATTGCATACCATTATCAATACGTATATTATCTTTGATTTCCTTCCCTTCCCTCTCCCTCTCTTTCTCTCCCTCTCCCTCTCTTCCTCTCTTTCTCTCACCCTCTCCCTCTCCCTCTCGTTCTCTTTCTCTCCCTCTCTCGTTTCCTCTCTCCCTCTCCCTCCCCTCGCTCCCTCTCCCTCCCCCTCTCTCTTTCTCTCCCTCTCTCATTTCCTTCCCCTCCCCCTCCCTCTCCCTCTCCCTCTCCCTCCCTTTCTCTTTTTCTCCCTCTCCCTCTCTATCTCTCTTTCTCTCTCATTTCCTAAACAAGCAAAAAATAAAGTGATTTAAACATCCTCCAAGCAAAAGGGAGAGGGAGAGATACAATGCACTCTCCCTCTCTTTCTCTTTCTATCCCTCTCTCATTTCCTTCCCCTTCCTCTCCCTCTCACTCTCTTTCTCTCTCATTTCCTCTCCTAAACAAGCAAAAAATAAAGTGATTCAAACATTAAACAAGCAAAAGGGAGAGCGAAGGAGAGAGAGAATGCACTCTCCCTCCTTCTCCCTCTCTTTCTCTCCCTCTCCTATTTCCTCCCCCTCCCTCTCCCTCTCCCTCTATTTCTCTTTCTCTTTCTTTCCCTCTCCTATTTCCTCCCCCTCCCTCTCCCTCTCCCTCTATTTCTCTTTCTCTTCCTTTCCCTCTCCCTCTCCCTCTCCCTCTCTTTCTCTCTTACTCTCTCGTTTCCTCTCCTAAACAAGCAAAGAAGAAAGTAATTTAAACATTAAACAAGCAAAAGGGAGAGAGAGAGAGAGAGAATGCACTCTCCCTCTCCCTCTCTTTCTCTCCCTCTCTCTCCCTCTCCCTCTCCTTCTCTTTCATTTCCTCTCCTAGACAAACAAAAGAGAACGATTTAAACCTTCAACAAGTAAAAGAAAGAGAGAGGGAGACTCACCAATGAGATATGGCGAGCGTGGGCGGCTTCTCTTTGCAACGAGGGCTCCTCCTCTCCTTCGCGAACAACGACGGTGGCGGCGGCGGCGGCGGCAGCAAGTCTCTTCCTCCTCTTCTCTCACAAAGCCTTGGCTCTCTCCCTCGCTCTCGCTCTCAAAAGGCGAAGAAAACAAAATGAAAACGGCGCTCTGGTTTCGGCCGCGCTTTTTTTCCCTGCGGCGTCGCTATATGCGTCAGCGACGCATATAGCGACGCCAATTGCGACGCCAATAGCGACGCCTATAGCGACGCCGATATCTGTCGTTACTAATCGGCGTCACTATTGCCCCATTCCCTTGTAGTGAGATACAGAGATGATTTGCATGTTTATTATACAAATATTTATGAAGAAGATATAGTGATCATTAGATTGTAATTGAGATTTTGAATGAGATTCAGAGTAAGATTGAGATTGTGATTGACATCCTTCATGTACATGAATATAGCTTGTGAGTCGATGCATGGATTGAGCTCCACCTAGTAATGCACATTCCAAGTTTTAGATCTTTCAAGGATTCTTGTTTCTTCATCAACATCTACTCTCTTCAAAGGGAAGCTTCTTGATCTACGCTAAATCATATTGTTAAGAAAAATTGTTTCTCTTTATTACATGACCAATGAGTAGTATATTGCTTGAGATTGAGAATATCTTTTGTATATTTCTTAATCAACAAGCCTTTCTTGATTCTTATAGGAAGATTTTGTTTGTTTACTCTATCACTAAAAACCTTCTCTATACACATATATCATTATGATTGTAAGAAGAAAACTCTTATGCCTAGCTTATGAATTAAGTGTTTTTAAAATCTACTTTAGATTGTAATTCATCGAATTATTCCTTCAAATTGATTTTTAATTTCAATTATATCTAAGTTATTTTATTTTGGATCGAATGTGTATCTTTGATATCAAGATATACAATTCATACTCAAGTTATTGAAAAATCCATTTTCTAGTTTATATTTATTCATGTGTTTCTATTCTATCTATTTTATTATTCTATTGAGTGTGATGTTAGTGATATAGTGATGTTGTAATAGGTAAGAAAAGAAGAAGCTTGAGAAAATGAGGAAGTGGCTTGAATGGTAGTGACTTTGCTTATTTAAAAAAATGCTTACAAAGATTGGAGATGTAGTTTACCTTGGTGGATTTGGGATGTTGGATAGCTAGATATGAAGATCTCCATAACCTTGAGCTCATTGGATGTTGCCATATTCTAATGTGACTTGTAAGGGACCATCACAAATTATGAAGTTGTTGATTCAATCATAGTGGTGGATTGTGAGATGGATATCATTGATATCTAAGAGCCATGTGTCTTGATGATAATTAGGCATGTTAAGCTACTTGCAAATATCTGAAGTGGAGTTGGGTCCATTTCATGTCTCAATCATAGAGATGTATGCTTCAGCTTTACCACCCAAGCCTTTGTGGGTGCAAGAGCTAGGCCAATCTTGCTATGATTGTTGTTGTTTTAAATATGCTCCTTCTCAATGGAGCACCCATTCTCTTGGTGACATTCTCTCTTATAGAAATTGTTGATATTGGAGAAGGAGAGAATGGCCCTTCTTTTTTTGGAGCATATGAGGTTTGGATTTGAGGAAAAATGATGGAGCGAAAATGGACTAATGATTATGACTGACATTCTTATTGTATGGATGTCTAATAGGAGTGGCTAGATCGATTGATTTGGAGGAGTTCCCATACAAACTTTCTCTCTTTGGATTTTGGCCACCGAGTCGCATATCGATTCAGGAGAGCTACTAAGCACACCAAGAAGGTGGTAAGGAGGAGGGAAGAAGGGTGGTTTGGAGCTTCTCTAAGATCTCGAAGCTTATGAGGAAAGGTTTACCTAGGAATTTTTAGTACTTATCAATGAACTATGTTGCTAACTACCCTTCTTTCATAATGTAGTTAGTAAGTTTTCACAAGGTAGAAACTTCATGGATGTCATTTTTCTTTGATAAATATCCTAAAATTTCTTACAAATAAGATTAGAAATATTTAAGCTGCATATTATTTGCATGCCATGATCCTACAATGAAGAATGATCTGTGGTGGCAAGGTGGTTGCATCCTTTTGCCTCCACTTGCGGAAGGTGGGGTCAATCTCTTGTGGTGGGTCCTTCTCCACACCATGAACAATGGACCAAAGATTTAAAAGGGTGAACCATAGCCATATTCGAAAACTCCAATTTTTATACTTGGAACCTAACAACTCCTCCATCTTGTAGGAATAAGAACAAAGTAAGAAGGATTAAGTAGTGGATATGAGTTGCTGATACATAACAATACATAGTTTTTAGATGATTGTTATCTGATCTTGAAAAACTTAGAGAGCTACAAGCATGTGAGCTAATCTACAAGCTTGGTATGCTTTGATATCATCTAAGAAAATAGATACCAAGAGTGTTAGAGTGCAAGAAAGCCAAATACTTGACTAGAGACATGATTGTATTCACAAGTTTGGTTTATATACAAACTACCTCATTATGAGGTCAATGCAATAGGTGGATAGTAGGTAGGAAGAGTGCCCACTTGGTAGGTGATACAAATGTAAATAAGAGGATGAGAACATCCATAAATGAAACCAAAAAAGTTTGTTGACTTATCACTTCATTAAATGATCTTTCAATGTGATTAGGAAAGGCAGATTTTCAAAAAGCAATAGATAAAACGAGAAAACTTTAGGCGTTGAAAGAAATGATATTAACAATGCGAAGCACATATTATGAAAACAAAGAAAGGAAACCATAGAGTCTTGGCCAACCAAAAGTTTTTATTTGGGAATTGTGTGAGATCTTTTACCTTGGATCTTTCTCTCTTCTTCTCTCTCTCTCCTTAAAAGTCTTTCTATTGCCTTGTGTTGTTGCTCTTTCTTTTTTCTTCCTAAAAAAAGCATCAACTTAAATATTATAGAGAGTTTATTTTGTGTACATGTACATGTATTTAGTATGCATTTAAACTTCAATTTAGTACATGTGTATAGGCAAATGGATATCCATATATAGGCTTAAATATTTTGTTGCAGCTATGAACATGGAAGTAAACATGTTGATAAATACACTTGTGTGAGTCCATCAAGAATGCACATATACTTCAACTTTCTATTACAGTAACATTACACTAAGACTTCGCTTTTCATGGATTACATTTAAAAGATGCACATGCACACATGCCTATAGTCCAACCTCTTCTCTCTTATACTTGGTATAGGAGAGCTAGTGAGAACCCTATAGTGGGCCGAAATATTGCTACTTTAAACTATTGTCCATAGTTACTCTTGGAAACACAATGAAGTCTAGAGTAGAATAGAACCAATCACTTTACACATTTCATCTTGATCACAATCACTCTACATTTTTTAGAACAAGATGCATCAATAGTACATTTGGTGCTACCAATTAAGAGATTTGATGTAAAATTCTAGTGATAGGTTGTTTTATAGCCACAAGCTTCATGTACATTAGCAACCTAGTAGTTCTCCCAAGCTACCTAATAGGTAGTTTTTCATGTGCTGAGGCCATCTCTCTCTCTCTCTCTCTCTCTCTCTCTCTCTCTCTCTCTCTCTCTCACACACACACACACACATAGCACATGAGGACTACCATCAGCCCTATGGTGGGCTTCAAATTAGGGCTTGCTACACTATTCTCGATGATTAATCTTGAGGACATAATCAACTCCGTGAAAGGGGATTCATCCACATTACGTTTGCCATTATTGATTCGATTTGTGGGGATGGGTGACATATTCTAATACTTGGATAACTACCACGTGGCAAGTTACCTTCCTACGATTGAAGCTTCATGTACACAAAAAGAGCCTACAGTCCTCTTGAGCTGCCTATAGAGAGGTTCCATGTGCTTGGGTGGTTCGACACACACACACACTCTCTCTCTCTCTCTCACCGGTGTGTTCTCCCCCTTCTTGTCCACGCAGGTCACGCAATGTTTAGAAAAAATTGCAATGGAAAAAAGAAAGGAGGTTAATATGTGACAGATTCGGGGAAAAGATAGCCCGCTTTTTAATAAAAATAACTGGCTAATCAAAACAAACTTGATTTTCAATCGGTTTTCTGAAAATCTAACCGCGACAACACATTAAAGGGACGATTTTCTATGGATATTGGGTAAGTGAGCCTCAGAACATGGGCACACCAATTAGTAAATCAAAGGACCAGGCTAATCATTCAATGTCTTGAAAGAGGTTCCTTGCTAATAGACGGTCGGCCTATACAATTCAACCGGGTTATAAAAGGGGGCTTTGCTAATCTCATTTACCAGTCTACATACAATTAGATAGATGCGCAATATGCACAATTACCGGATGGCATCGAGGTCGAGAATTGATACGAGTGGCGCCAAGCTGCAGGTGTACACTACTACCTGCCTTGCTGTAGCGGCTAGTGTGACGATGGTGATGATGATACAGCTAGTCTTGGGGCGGCAGGAACCCTCATCAGTAAGTAACCTTATAACGTTTTGTGCATGTCTGCGTTTAATATGGCGTCGGCCATTCCTATCCTACACAATTAAGATAGCTGTTATAGATAGCGCAGGCCGCTCAATTGGTCATGTTGACCGGGGAAATAGTCATTAACCAACGCTTGAACTATATAGTTTTGGTTATTATGATATTGGCGTCTCGATGTATAGCACCGGTGTTGTTGTCGTCGATATAGCAGTGGTTGCTATGTGCTGTATTCAGGAACATCAATATTGTTCTTGGATATGCATAATATATCATGTACTGTACATATGCGATGGTTGCATTAATAACGTTCGGTATGATGATGTACATTAACGCAGCTGGAGGAAGACCTGCACACCAAGTGCCAACCCGAGATAATGCAGAACTTCAAACAATCGTGCACCAACCTGGCGCTGGTGCGAAAAGACGGGGACGTGGGGATGACAGCATCATGCGCCGGCGGCAACGGGACGGCCATCCATCTGGACAGGAGGGTGGCCAACATTGAGGGCGTGCTCGTTTGCGGCATCGTTTGCAAGGGCGGCATGTTTACAAGAACCTACAGTTGTCACTTCTCCAAGACGTGCAGCAATATCAATCTTTTACCGAGCGGCGTCCTCACAGCTAATTGCGTGGGTAAATACACCCAGCTCTACCCTAACAACATAAGCTTCATCGACCTCAATGGCTGCATTGGTAACGACAACGGCCAGCTCATCTGGAACGCCTGCGACGTGCTCCAGATCAACTCCTAAATTTCAGGGCTGTCCTGCCTCTTTTTTGGGTATTTGGTCCGTATTACTCCGTAAAAACACGTTGAAAATTTTTATACCTGTCCAACAGCATGTCTTGTTTAAGATGTCGTCCGCCATTTCCGAGCATTTTCCACTTATATTCTATATTAGCAGACTCGCCATCGCATATTGCACGGTTTGCTTTCTAGCAAAACTCACCAGGCTTCAGCTCGTTTGCTTTTTATTTTTGTAAACAAAGTGATGCAGCTGCATTTCTTTGCTCACAAAAGCATGCGCACTAAGCACTCCATGCCAAATCCATAATCCCATGAGTTAGAAAAGGCTATTTATTGAAATTACTCACACAAGTATATAATAGATGTTATATACTTTATCTACACAAAATCCATAAAATCCCATGAGTTAGAGAAGGCTATTTGTTGCAATTACTCACAAAAGTATGTAATAAATGTTATATACTTCATTTGTATAAAAGTAGTCAACATGTGTTTGTCTACATGCTACAATCCATTCGTATGTGAGAAGCTACTTTTGTGAATTTTCTCTCTCTCTCTCTCTCTCTTTCTCTCTCTCTCTCTCAATTTACTGTTTATCTTTGTGAATGTTCTGTGGGATAGATGTTTACCTTGGTAATGTTTTGTAATCTTGGAAGAGGAAGAATGTAAGCTCAAAATAGTTGGAAGAAGCAAAAGAAGTAGTTGACAAAGACTTGAAGTGAAGATTACAGTGACAATGATGGTAGTTACCTCATAAGGGACATGGTAGTGGCTCTGGTGACTCTTCATATCAGACATACCTCTTGGGAGGGGTATCCACAAACAAGAGAGGATTATTGAGAATTGTTCATTGTAATTCCAATGTACTATTGAGTAAGGAAATTCTAATGTACTATTAAGGAAATATGTAAGGAAATTCCAATATACTATTGAGTAAGGATATATGAATGAGAGATCCAGTACTAGAGATAGTCATTTCTATGCTAAAAAACCATTATATCTATATGAGAGATTGAGAGAAGACTATGAAGACATTGAAGATGAATACTATGTGATGAAATTCCATTCAAAATGGAGCATTCTTTTGTGTTTTTATGATTCTTTAATTGATTTCTAAGAAGAAAATGAAGAATGTGATATTTTGTCAAAGATAAAGTCGTGGGAGATTCTTTATATAATATTGTGTGAAGATTTGTTGTGCTTGGTATTCTTTTTTCTATTGTGGTTGTATGGAGGATGAAAACAAGCTGGTTGATGAATACAATATAGATTTTCTTGTAGTAAAATCTTTGTCTCCTTGATGTTCTCTCAAGAGCTCCATATTCCTATCTCTGAATCCCTATACAGCCTTTTGTCTTGTACCCTGGCAGTCAACCTTCCACTAAACATGCTTTGACAACGCGTGGCATATGTGTGAATGTGTGAGAGGTGCCTATGATATTTTTTGGGTGGTTTTTAGGGTTCCTCTATATTGTGTGATTCTCAAATGATATTTTATGAGTCCAAACATTGAATGAAGTTGTGCAATATGTGTGCTTGATATTGAGAGTCACTTGCTTTGTCGAACTCTCTGAAGGAAAGAAGATGAGCAAGCAAGATTTAACTTGTTGGAATCCAAGATGACTACCCAAGATATGGAACCAAAGCCTAGAGAGTTCGATCCTAATTTCAAACCAAGGAGGTTTTCCTCTCAAAGTTATAGAAGACAACAATCTAGTAGTGGCCATATATCACAAGTGAAGTGTTACAGATGCAAAGAAAATGAATATATCTCACCAAATTGTCCAAACCCAAGAAGGCCCATGGATTACAACCCCTTATAAAGTCCATGCAAAGGAGAAGGCCACACTGCAAAAGATTGTCTAAGTCTAGCTCCTTTGGAAGCCAATGCCACTAATAACCAATAGAAAACCCAAGAATCTACCTCAAATTGGTGGAATTGGAAGTTACTGCAATAATATATTGATGCCAGGAGGCATATTACACGGTGAATTCCATGCCACAGTGGATTCCGTAAGGTTTTACGGTGGATTTTGTAAACTTTTATTATCAGGGCTCATACACAAAGTGGATTCTTTGTGCGAGAAGTCGATGGGGATGCCTATCCTTTTCGAGCGTTTCGTTAATTTAGTGTGTACATGAGTGATTCCATAGCGGGTGATTCCGCAAAATACATATTAAATTAATAAACGTTTATGAGTTTAGAGTACGCACTCGTGATAAATTAAGGTCAGGATTGATTTCTAACCAATTGATTTATTTATATAGCTAAAGACTGCTAGGTATTCACTTTTGCCAGTTTAATTGTATTATTTTACTAACGATTGTGAATGCTTCGGTTGATGTGTAGAGATAGCAGCAGTGGCGATGGAAAGCATTGGAGGATAGTGTATATTCGAGTTATCATCTATATGTTGATAGGTGCATACCTTAGGCATGGCGCCTATATTTTGTTGTGCCTATTTATTAAAGCGTTAGATATTTATTATTATTTTTGTATACGCATGGACGCACGATTTAGATATTTGTATTTGGATATTGTATTGGTTATGCCTAACTCTTTGGGTGCCCGTCCATTAGCTTTATTTCTACTTGGCACTAAAGCAAACTCAAAAGCCAAAAGCATGCTATTTTGTAATTTGGGCTATTATTTGATCTTGAAGATGATTAATATATAAAATACATGCTTTGTGGAGCGTTAGATATTTGTTCATGCTTTTGGCTTTTGAGTTTGCTCACATGAACAAATAATAGCCCAAATTACAAAATAGCATGCTTTTGGCTTTTGAGTTTGCTTTAGTGCCAAGTAGAAATAAAGCTAATGGACGGGCACCCAAAGAGTTAGGCATAACCAATACAATATCCAAATATAAATATCTAAATCGTGCATCCATGCGTATACAAAACTCAAAAGCCAAAGGATGAAAAGAATGAAGAGATAGATGCTCATAGATGCACACAGTTTGTTGCAAACCATATTGTGGATTGTGAGAGGATTTTGACACGTCTAGAAGAGGTGCATTTAACTCTTTCTGGACAAAAGTCTATCTTTGGAGTTGAAGAGGTTTTGATTGTTGGGCATATGTGTGGGCCTTATGGGTGAAGACCATCACCAGCAAAAATAGATGGGATTGATAGAATGCAAGATGTATGCACGAATGTATCAGAGGTGCGTAGATTCTTGGGTGCATGTGTGTTCTATTTGATATGGATTCCTCACTTTGCACATGTAGCCGATGCTCTTTATCAGCTTCTAAGGAAAGGTCAGAAATTTTATTAGGAAAGGAAGCATCAGAAAGCAATGAAGAAATTAAAGCAACTCTTAAAATCTGCTCCAACATTGAGAAAGGCTGACTATTCACATGGAAAGCCTATCATTATTATTGTTGATACAAGCCCAATCGGGATTGGATGGGCAATTGGGTAAGATGATGAGGAAGGGCAGATGCTGAAGAAATAGTGCATGCTTTTTTGCAAGCTCTTCGAGTCTTTGTGCAGGATGAAGAGAAGTTCACTACACAAGGAATTTAGCTTGAAGCAGTTAAAGAATTAATTGTAGCAATTGAAGCTGAAGATAAAGAAAGCGTGGATGCAAAAATTAAATAAGTGAAAGCTGAAAATATAATGGTCAGCTGGTCCAAACCAGTTGGGCAGGCCACCTCTAAAAAAGAAGGCCATCTACAACACATGCATGATGAGAAAGAAGCTTCGTTCATTGCACTACTCCCGTACACATTGGACAGCAAGGGAAACAATGGAGACATTCATAAAAATTGGAGAAAAAGAGACACCATATATTGCACTCTTAGACCATAGTTCTAAGATAAATGTCATGGCCAGGAGTCTCTATGAAAGTGGCGGATGGCCCATAGACGTTGATCTGGGATGGCAAATGAGAGCTGCAAACAACTCTTCTAGAGAATTATATGATGCATGTCTTAATGTGCAAGTAGCTAGTGGGGACATAAAAGACAATTTTCACAACAAGAGTTCACACTCCCACATGCGACCCTCCTCTCTCCTCTCACATGATACAATTGGTTTTGAGGGGGAAGGCCCTTTGCTCTTATCTTCGTCATCCTTCCATAGTTTTCACAAATTCTCTCACATACCTTAATAGGCTTTTTGCTTTCACCTTTTGTATTTTTCTTTTCTACTGCTTTTCACTATTTTAGTTTTTTCTACCCTATATCCGTTTGCAACTTTTTTGGATCATAACTTATTCATATGAACTTTGAATATAGTTGTCTCGGTACTCAAAAAAATTGGAATGCATTTGGTGGACAAGCGTATGCAGGCAAAATTGCAAAAATCCATAAAAAATGGATAAAAATATGGATTCTTGTAAATCGCATCATTTTTCTCCATATTTTATCTTGGCAGACTTATTCCCTTCCTTGGCCTATTGTTCTTGTAATTGCACACACTTTTAGTGCACATGTCCTCTTTTTCTTCAAGAAATACTCGCTGGTGACGATGTAAAAATTACAACCTTTTCCTTTGATCCTTGACTCTTCAAAACAAATACTCTCGATATGAACCTATTTTTTAATGCAGTGTGCCCTAACACAAATATGCTATGAAAGAAAACTCCATGCCCAATCATTTATGATTTGAAAAAATATGCAATGTTGGATCGTGGTATGCAACCAATCAATCAATGCTACACACAAAAATAATGTATGCATTGAAGAAAATGTGCCTAGCCTATCTATATACGATCATGCATCATGCATAATCCAAACAAAGTTCCTTGATTATTTAAATCCTTAACCTCACCTCTCAACTCTCAGCAAGAAAATATGTCATACTCCTCTCCACTCAAATTCTCACAATCACTCAAAAAAATGATGGTTCTCAAGATGTTGACCATATAAAAATAACCCAGCTCACAATTGACGACATCCTTCACGACCCTCTAACTCACCCATCCACCTTACCCACTCATCCAGAGGTTCCTAACTTTGTGATGAACATCCCAAATGATGCATGCAAGAAACAATGCATGCTCAATGATAGGTGCTCTCTCATGTGCATGTGCAATTAAGATTTACTACATATTGCTGCAATGGGATCTCATGCCGTGCTAGTGCTCAATGATGGTGCAAATTGTGCATAATCCCAGCCCATGTCATGGAAGTGTTTGAATAATTCAGGAGATGACTTCCAAGTGCAGTGCATCAACAGGTACAATGTGAAGTGCTTGTGAGTCCATAATCCCCGTGATGTGCAAGAGTCTTGGCAAGAAAAAAAACCTTGTTCCACATTGTTCGGCAATTACTAACAAACTCGAGTTTCAACTTGTCCAAAAAAATACCCAACTTGACCAAGGCTATCAAGTTTTTACACTTAACAAACCAAGCAAAATGACAAAAGCAAATCCTATTAAGGTAGACAAACACTGAAAATCCAATTACAAAACGACAAAAAAAATTGTAACGCAAATAATGAAGCTGACAGAAACCAAACCTGGTTTTCAGTTTCCAAAAAAAATCTTGACATATTTAGCCCTCCCCCTAGTCTACAAACATTCATGTGTAGTGAATTCATAAAATTATGCAACATTTATGAGCCAATAAAAAATCAAATCCAACGATCTATCCAGAATCTTCTCAATTGGAAACATTTACTAAATGTTAGTCATGTTGGAGGTGTAAATGATATGTATACTATGGGGGATTAACTATAAAGACCCTAAGGCCCAGGAATCGTGGCCTCCTAGTATAACCAATCCCACATTCCAAAGCCATGCGTTAGATGGGAATGAATGGGGAAAGCATAGTAGTTAAGAAACCTATCAATGGTCTAACTTTGAAACAAAATCATGTCAATGAGATGATGCCTCGAAACATAGATGATATATGCTAGCATGTGGAGGCTGTCTCAACCATTGAGACGTGGTATTTACAATGGTAAAGATTCACTAAGTTGAATCTAGTAGAAGGAACTGATTCAAGGGAAGTGATAGGCAGCAAGCGAGCCAAGATAGATCGGTCACTATGGAAGATCACACAAATAAAAGGAGTGGTGGCACCCAGCTGAGCCATGCAAAGATTAGAAGGAGATGGGTTTGGAGGCCCAAAAGAGTTCCAAATGGACATACCATGGTCAATTCCCAAGTGGATGAGACTAGAGGCCATAATAATACATCTAGCACTATAGACCGCTCTCGGATGCATCGTTGTGACGGGCCTAGGATTCAATCCTTACCTAGTTTGGATTATAAAAATGACACATTCAAAAATGCAAATAAGAAAGGGTTAAATGAGTTGAAATCCAAGGATATCTCTATAGAAGAGGCCTTTGGAAAGATGAAACAACCAATTTATTAAGATGATAAGACACTCGAGCCTAAGGAGGTCATTTGTTCAGCTAATAGCACAAAAAGATGAATAGCCCATACTGAGGTTATATTAGTAGGAAGGCTTAGACTTATGACTTTGTTTTAGCTTGGTTAGTTTGATAAGATATCATTTGCATGCCAAGTAGACCATAGTTGGTTATAAAAAATGATTAATGTTAGGCCAAGAGGGCAGTTTCTTTTTTGAACAATTATATTTCCTTAGGCCAAGAGGGCATATATCTATTTGGTGCAAGTACGTTTCATGGTTTTTTTTTTAGTGATTACACCACACAATTTGACAAAGTCATTGGAGGGAGCATTTGCTACATAGGAGCTTCTTGTGGCCATTCAAGGTGAAATCATCCCTTTTCTAAGTTTTTCCTTAAGCAGATAGTGTTATATGTGTATGTAGGGGTTAATTTCTTTTCGTTGTTGGGGATTGGTGATTAAGACCTGAAGTCCTCCAATTTGGTCAGATATATCTGGGGGAGATTTTGAGTAGTTTTCTACCTCTTGTTAGGACATTGTCAGGCTATGAAGACCTGTGAAAGAGGGTAGTCCTTGTGACCATATCCTTCCTACTTGCTCCACAGCTGTACTAGGAGTTCCTGCTCGTGTGAGGCAATTAGAGAAGCTTGCCAAAGTATTAAAGAGAAGAGCAAGTTCTAAATCTATCCAAAAATAAAAAATTACAAAGGTGTGTAAAAAGGGGTTGTAACCCCTCAATAAGAAAAGGAAAAGAAAAAGGAAGAAACTTCCTACAAGCAGTTTCTTATCGCCTTGCGAAGGCCTAGTAGATTCATGGGAGCCTTGTCTTTCTAGGGGTGCCATCTAGCCCAAAAAGAAGGAAAATAAGAAAGGTTGGAGTGAAAATAAAAGTGAGTGTTAGAAAACGATTAAGTGTTGCCTCATGAGGGCTTGGTAGGCTCTTGGGTACCAAGTCAGGACCTAAGGCTAATGCCCTGTTCTCCTTGGGTCACTCTACGCTCAACTCTCTCCTTTTTACATGCCCAAGTATGGAAACCCTGGGAAGACAATGTGTTACAAGAAAAATATGATGCCTAGGCTATAGGAGTCCTCACCTAGTAGGAGGTTGTGGTCCAGTTGTCCTAAGTTAGGTAGGTAGTTTGGACCACCACTAGGATGACCTCTTTGATAGGCTTTTTTGCAAGCTTGTGTTCGCGGAGTTGGTTAGAGACTCAATCTTGATTTCTATTAGATTATGTTGGGCCTATCCCTTGTGGATTTTCATGCCTTGATTCTCTCAGGGTGTAGGGTGAGAGCTATTATTCTGCTTTTTTTATTATAATTTTTGTGCCAGCTTAATGCTCACTTTGATTGTTGTCTATGTAGATCAATTCATGGGATTCAACGGGTTGGGTCACCCTATCCTATGGTCGCCAATGAGAGCTGAATTTCAAAACTTGTTTTTGAAGTATTGGAGCCCATTTTTGGAGTAGAAAAGTGGCTGGAAGGTGTCAAAGACCAAATTTTCATTCAAAATTGAAAGGTTTCAGATTGATGAGCTAGAGATTGCTAGATGTTATTGCCCTTTCTAAGGTTTTAGAGTTGGCTTCGTCTTGATTTGAGCTCATTGAGCTTCTCTCCTTGAGTTGGTCATCCACTCATATGGCTTCTTGAAAGACCCTAGTTAGTGCATCTCTTTATAAGCTTGAGTTGTCTACCAAGACCTTGTAGAGTTCCTCATCACATATTCCATTGATTTACATGGTGGACACTACTCTCTTAGTGGGTCATTCATTATTTGGGATTCTCTTATAGAGACTCCGCACATTGTTAAGCATTTTTCTGAAAAACTGAAAACCCCTAGTCATACTAGTTAGGTTTGGTTTTTGTTAGCTTAGTTGTTTGCGTGAAAATTTGTTTTGTCATTTCATAATTGGATCTTTAGTGTTTATCTAGATTAGGATTTGTTTTTTTCATTTTGTTTGGTTTGTTGAGTGTAAAAACTTGATAGCCTTGAGCTGGGTAATATTTTGGACAGGCTGAAGCTAGATTTTGTTAGTAACTCTCAAACAATGTGGAACAAGGTTTGTCTTCTTACCAAGACTCTTGCACATCATGGGGATCATGGGTTCACGAACACTTCATGTTGTTGGTGTTATTGCACTGCACTCGAGGGTCGTCTCTTGAATTTTTAAAATACTTCCATGCCATGGGTTGGGATTATGCACAATTCACACCATCCTTGAGCACTAGCACGTCATGAGGCCTACTATAGCTATATGCAGTAAATCTTAGTTGCACGTGCACATGAGAGAGCACCTGCCATTGAGCACACATTGTTTCTTTTAGGCACCATTTGGGATGTTCATATCACAAAGTTAGGAACCTCTGGATGAGTGGGTAAGGTGGATGGGTGAGTTAGAGGGTTGTGTTATGGATTTCAAGGGTGCGGTCGGGAAAACTCCAATGGTTCCAAGACCTCTTAATATATCTCTCATAATCATCTACTTGAACCTTTGCCTCCTGCAATGACTTAGGGTTTACCTAACTTGAAACTGTGTATTTATTTCCAAGCTGCTGACAAAGAGTTCACCAAGCGCATCTTCTATTAGTTGACTAACTTTCCTTGGTCAAATCTTTAGAATGTCATCAAAAGCTCTCATGTACTCTCTGACGGAGGTATATAACTCTTGCCAAGTCTACATAAGTTGTTCCAAAACGTGAGTCATGGGAACCTTCTTTTCATATTCATCTAAAAATCTATCACATAACTCCTCGAATGATTTGATTGACCCTCTTGGGAGGCTCCAATACCATTTCTTGTCTTCTCCCTTCAGCGTATTCAAGAACACAAGCAACTCATGTAGATTATCAAACTCACTTGTAAGGCAAGTCATGCCATACTCTTTCAAATGTAGCATCGGATCCTCATCTACTGCTCATGAAACACTGGGAGATCCTTGTAAAGAGGAGGGCATTTAGTTCTCTTATTTGGGATCAAGACAACATCATCAAAATATTCATATTCATCTTCACTTAATACTTGTGTGTCAAAGTCTCTAATCTCTTCTATTACCATCTTTATCGGTGTAGGAAGGGTACTTGCTCCATGGACTTCCCTTTTGTGCCGACTCACAGAGTGGTCTAGGAAATCCTATGGCTTTCAGCATATCATGTTGATCCTTTCTTAGAGGATCATCCATACCTTGCCCATTAAAAGGCCATTCCATAATGGAGTTTTGAAAGAGCTTTTTCCCTTCATCTAAAAGAGATATATAAGCATTATTTAAAGCTTTAAGGTCGGGCCTTTTGAACAACGCTTCCCCTAAACAACTAAGGCTTCCAACGTCCTTGTGAGGTCTAATATTTTAGCATGGTGACCCACCACATGGGGCATTTTAGCCACAAGTAAATCTCATTGTATATCATTACTATCCCATGGTGTTAGGGCTTTGGCATGATTGTTGGTCAATGCTAGAATTACCATGGGTTCCAACATGCTTGTTGCACATCCTTTAGGTTGATGAATGGTCATGCAAAATATTTCTTGAATAGAGACCGCACCAAGGAAAACTTTGGCCCATGCCATCATGCTGAAGGATAGAATAGTTGCTAAATGTGTGCTTTCCATGTTACATAAATCTTTTTTGGTAGAGGATTCAATCTCCACCTAATTAACTAGGTCTATTAGGAGACTTTGAATAGGGAAAGTCAAGTGTTTGAAACCATGGACAAACCCCATCTTATAGATACTTTAGTGCATTTCTAATGGACAAGGTTGTAAATTTTAAGTCTCTTTTTTACCAAATTCTAGAAATCGTCAGTTATTAGCATCTCTCAGAAAACGCACCACTTGTGTGAACCTAAAACAGGCCCCCGACAACGCTGGCTATAGGCACTAGTTGGGGCCTCTCTAACACTCACAAGAGAACCCTACATGGCCTCATGGCCAAGAGCATCCAAGGGACACATTGCTCTAATCACTACTATAGATTGCATTTGTAGTAAAACATAGTCCAATGATTACCCTTACTCCTCAAAGGGAGATCCCACACATCTTGGTGTAATACATGAACGTGATACAAACATAAAGGAGGCACCCCTCTAGCTAAATGTCATGGCCCCAATGCAGCTCTCTTACACCTCGCGGATTGGCCTCGAGATGCACTACTCTAATGTAAAGCACATATAAACACACTCGGCTCTTATATATTTCAAACATTCTAGGATATCAATGTCCTCACTTGACAATTTTCCAAAGATTCGATCGTCCAACCTACACCTTGGGTTTCCTCATAACTCATTGTAGGTCATGTAATTGGCAGTCAATTGCTATGCATCTGGCAATTACCATGTGATATGCATAATACAATTGTGGATGACACACATTGTGCTCAAGCATTTTATGATTAAAAAAACTAGCCATGTGAGGTACAAAACCAATCCTTTAATGATTCCCATCTACTCGTAATTGTGGCGATGTTAGAGACTAGAACTAAGTTTCCTTATGCTACTAGTGTTTGTTAAATTTAAATGGTGATCGGCATGTATGCTATGCATAATCAAACAAATAAGAATTTAAAACATTTTCAGTGACCACTCACTTTCACAATCCCTCTTCCCTCCTACCGTATATGTTTTGCATTCGTTGGGTAGATGTAACGTTCATTTTTATGTAAATTTTCACATAAACATCAATAAAAACATACTCCAACATAAAAACAAGGCTTGATTGAGGTTTGATCCTCATGCTCTAGCCTTGTTATATGTTCACGAATATAAAATGTATTTTTTTCTATTTTTTAGGTGAAAAAACTAAAATTTTCCTATTTTTTCTCATTTAGTTATTTATATAGATGTAATATCTTTTGATTTATATATCTTGACTAATTATATTAAGTGAACACTAACTTTTATTAAATTTTTATCCCATATGAACTTTACTATCCAATCCAAAACGAAACAAAACCTCATTTTCGCTTTTAAAAGATGCATTTCAGGTTTTAATTTATTAATTACGACCATGTATGACTACGGGTTCTACATTTTATTATGTGCAGCCCTTAAACATACTTCAAACATGATTCATAAAAAATTTCTTTCCATGCATACATAATTAAGGCCATCAAACATCAAAATAATGAAATTTTCTTTGTAAAAATTTAAGCATACTGCTTATTTGCATGTTGCGTATTTTTATGAAATGGTTTCAAGCAGCCAACGGACCCATCATCACTTTCTTGAGAGCATTCAACATTGCCTCTCATCTTCCTTTTGATCTTGGAGCAATGACAAGCATCCTTCATCTCCCTTCCTTCTTGATTTTGTATGTGTGATCAGTCTCTTAGAGGAGAGGGGAGAGAGAAATACTAAAAATTAGAATTTTGATTCCCTCCATGAAAATCAGTTTGCTTATGACCAAAGCGAGGCCCTTAGAGAGTAGATCAGGAATGCACAATCGGTTCTTGATTAATCCTAGTATCAGAGAGGCATGGATCTCCCAAAAAATGGGTGAAAACGAAATTTGCACCCCCTCCATCCTCACGATTGAAATTTTGAGTTTCTTTCGTTAATTAAGGTTAAGGTTTTAATGTTTAAAGTATATGGTTCATCTCTTTGTCTTCACACTGCAACTGAAGTGGATTTTTTGCTTTTGGAGGGGCAAACGAGCTTAGATTCAAGATCCATCTGGCTGGATGGCTTCATGACGTCAAAATATAAACTTGGGACTTCCCATGCACTTTTTGGCTCCCGAATCATGTAGCTACTTCATAATACGAAACCTTGTTCGGATTAAATGGGGGGTCAAACGAATTCCGATCAAAAAATCGAGACTTGCGTTGGGTTCCTGGCATCAAACTTCATCTAGGAAAACTCTAGCTCATCAATTCGCAGCTATTCAATTTTGCATAAAAATTTAGTCTTTGACACCTCCTAGTAAGTTATTTGCTCCGAAAATGGGCTCTAGTGCTTCAAGAAGGAGTCCCAAAATTTAGCTCTCAAGGAGTGGGTGAAAGGAGCCCAAGAATACCTAAAGGACACTGAGACCATATTGGAAGACGAGATCGATGATCTCTTGAGTGTAAGTATGCCAATCTCGTCTACATGATCGAGGGATGCATTTGCATTGCACATTTGTGTTGCCTAGATGGAGCTTGAACATACGAGCTAGCAAACCAATGGAGGCCATCTACCAATGAGTGAAAATTTAGGAGAGATGCAAGTGACTAGAAATCTCCTCACAACACTAGTGACCACCCCTATAACTTTGAGCCTAGGAGATGTACTTAGTAGGCAGTATCCATGCTATGGTAGAAGCTTAAGCAATGGGTGGAAGGATCGATAGAGCAAGTTGTCACTAACTTGCACAAGCATGGCGCAATGACACAAATACCTAGTCTAATCTTGCATTCAATACCCAAATCCTTATACAGTGACACAAATACCTAGTCTAATGCTGCACTCAATAGCCAAATCCTTATACAATGACACAAATACCTAGTCTAATGCTACACTCAATACCCAAATCCTTATACAATGACACAAATACATAGTCGAATGCTGCACTCAATACCCAAATCCTTATACATTATTGCTTTTTGAAAAGGCACTCAAATGCATGCAAACTTGCTAGTCTTAGCTGTAGGAGATATCACAAGGAAAGGGATTGTAGACATGGGGACATGAAAGTAAAGCCATTCATAGTGCTAAAGAATTGGACATTAAAGTTTGCACAAGTCTAGTTCTTTGTAGACTTCATAGTCATGAAGGGAGTGGACTATGACATCTTGTTAGGTTGACCCTAAATGTGCAATGCACGAGTCATAGAAGACTAGGGGGGCAGTCCAATCTTCTTAGGCAATCAAACATAAATTGTGAGAGTAGAGATGGATACTTGGAAGACTATGCTAGCTATCCTAAACCCCATCTCAGTCATGCTAAAGGGTGATGCACAAGCTAGAAAATCGTACAGGCCACTGACCAATTATATCCCTTCCCCCGCAAGGATGAGTGAGATTCGATGCATGTGGTAGACACAATCGATCTACCATTCTTACATAAGGAGGAAGACAAGAAAGCCCAAAGATATGCCCTTGGTACCCATATGCATGATGGCTAGAATCTGGCATGGGCAACCCACCTCTGTCACATTCAACATCCCAAATGACAAACAAGATCTCCATGATATCTTAGACCATCTAACAGATGAGTTAGCTGGTAACCTAGCTGCAAATCGTAAATTGCTCAAGGATATCTTGGTTGAACCCAACTGGCGATGGACCAAGGTGTACGATCTAAACTTGATGTACAATTGGGTCTTAGTTCACTGATGACAAGGAAACATAGTATCAAGACCTAGGAGATGATGAGTAGTCATATGAGGATAGTCCAAATAATGAGTACAAAGACTCTTGTTCCTTTAGTGAGGAGAGCAAAGAAGAGATGGACACAATAGAGTATGACATTTAGGGACATATGATTGAAAAAATATGGATAGACTCCAAATTGCAGAAGAAGAACATCTTCAGAATTGAGAAAGAAGTCATGTGAATGGATTGCAATCGCACCTAATTGGAGCCCATAGGAGCAATTGATCATGAAGGAGTGGGTATTTAGAATGGAATCACCATCTGAGCTACAACCTTGATGAGGAGAAACTCTCTCTTCTAGAAAAGATAGAGAGCTCATCCCTAGTTGTCAGCAGTAAGTTCCAATAGTGATCCTAGGATATCCTGACCACCTAACACCAAATACACTGAAGGAGACCTACCACTCTACCTAAGGTGGCAAAGATTTAAGGAGAAAAGAAGGAAGTAACTTAGGGATCCATAAGCTAAGGAGTAGAGTAAGCCGCAGGACCTACCAAAACCATTCACGAGATCCAAGAAAGGTGATAGGGTAGTGATCTTCCTAGGAGCCAAAATACAAGGGCAAGTGAGTTAGCCAATAGAAGGACCCACCAAAGTCAAGGAGGTCATATAGCTAAGGAAGGGGAGACCCCCAACCTATTTTTATAGCTAATGACTTGATCTAAGAATAGAATACAATTCTTATTTCTCTCTTGCAAGAGTACATAAACGTATTCACTTGGTCCCTTGATGAGCTAAAAGGGGTAGATCCGGGTGTAATGATTCATAACATCCAGATGACACATGATGCAATGCCAGTCAAGCAGCAACCATATTCAATTTGTCCCAAACATGCTTATACTATCAAGGAGGAAATTGATAAGTTCTTAAGAGCACGATTCATTTATGAAATTGAATACGTAGATTGGGTCTTACTCCTAATGATTGTAATGAAGAAGAATGGAAAGATCAGAGTGTGTGTCAATTGCAAGAGATTCAATGTTGCTACAAAGAGAGACAATTATCCATCAGAGCATATACTCAAGAGGGTAGCTAGAATATAGGCCTACAATTTCTTGGATGACTTCTTTGGATACAATTAGGTGCAAGTGCATCTTGACAATAAGCACAAGACTACATTTGCTATCGACAAGGGGGACACCTTTGCCTACATAGTCATGCCCTTCAGGTTGACGAATGCACCGGAAACATTGTAAAGATTGATGTGTGCCATTTTCAAAGACAAGATTAGGCAAGAGTTAGAAGTTGTTAACCATTAGACAAACAAGGTGAAAAATATGAAAAAGCTAAAGCAGAAGACAAAGGCCAAGGCAAAAGTGAAATGGAAGACGAAGGCTCGCCAAGAAAAATGTGGAAGCACAAGAAATGCGGAAAAGTCCTAAATAAAGGAAAAGGGCGCACAAAAAAAAGAGCAAATCAATACTTTTGTAAAAGAGCGCAAGCGCATCATGGTTTAATTCAAGGAATGCCGGGCTCTCACCCGTGAAATTTGTAAATGTAGACAAGCGGTGGAAAGGAAGCTAGGAAAATAGAAGGACAATGGGGAAAAATGAACTAGGCTACGGCCGGCCATGTAAAAAAGGGGAAAATGGGATAATCGCCCAAAAAGGAATTTAGGATTTTGTATATAAAGTTGAAAAGTGAATGGGAAGCTCATTCTTGTGTGTGGCAAAAAGTGGCTCTCCTCTTCTTCTTCTTCTTCTTATTCTTGCTTGCTTGAGCTTGTGCTTGAGAGAGAGTGTGTGAGAGTGTGAGGGAGTGAATGTGTGAGGGTGAGGGACCGAGGAGGAGAAGCTCTTCATCTTCTCCTCTCTTCTTCTCTTCTCTTCTCTTCTCTTCTCTTCTCTTCTCTTGCTTGTGGTGATGGAGCTTGGAGTGTGGAGCTTGAGGATGGAGCTTGCTTGAAGCTTGCACTTGGATCGCGGAGCTACCGGAGTGTGCGAGAGAGGAGGTAACTCAAATGGCATGGAGGTAAGCTCACTACATCCGTAGATATGGATGGCATGTCAACTATGTGAGAGGTAGCCATTAGTGCTCGGCTTGGAATACTTGAAATAATAAGCGGTCCGTGGGTTTTGGCGGTTGAGTAAGAGCTCCCACATTTTGGTTTCATTGAAGGGACCAACGGATTCAAGCCTTGAGCGCTTGCGCACTTCAAATCGAGCATCGAAGTAAGGGTTTTTCCCCCGAACTAGTGCTTGAGGTAGATAGGTAGGAAGCGAGGGAGTTTGAAGAGGTATTCAATCTCCTTAGCAAGTAGGTTTTTGATTTTTGGATTTGGAAAAGCATGTTGGAGTAGGGTAGTTATTTTCTTTGTGATTTGGGTGCATTAGGGTAGGAAAAAACAACGAAAAAGGAAAAAAACAAGCATCAGGATTTCTGCTGTCATAACAGGGTATGAGGGTTAGATTCGTTTGCCGATTTGCATTTTGGAGTTTATTGGCTATTCCAGGTATATACAACTCTTCCCCTCCATCCATAGCTTTGATCTGGAGGTGTGTATGACAGGTCGTGACCTGAATCGTGTGATTCGGGTGATTTATCATTGCACCGGTAAAAAATGCACTGTGCTCGGCGTGTCCGAGTGATGGCGATTCTCGGATGAGTCTCAGAATCATCCCTCGGCCTACTACCACTCGGAACACTTGACTCGGCCCTCAAAATGCTCAGCCATTCGGCCCTCGGCCCACTACCACTCAGACCACTTGACTCAGCCCACTCGACTCGGATACCCACCGCTTGGCCTGTCCAAATTGATCATTTGGACCAACTTTGAAATTTGGCTCTCGGCCCTGCCGACTCGGCCCACTTGGCTTAGCCCATGTGACTCGACCGTCGGCCCACTCGGCCCTCGGCCCACTCGACTCAGCCCTCAGCCACTCGGCCCTCAAACAACTAGACTCGGACTAGCCGAATTTGACATTCGGACCAGTCACATTTGGCCGTTCCTACTCAACCCTCGGACGGGCAGAATCGGGCACTCGGCCCTTGCAATTTAGACCTGTCAGGCCGAATTTAGATTTTTTCAAATTTTAGCTTGAAGTCAGTGAAACTGACTCAGAGACCATATAGAGCCGAAACCATATCGTACATCGATCACTGGTCTGAAACTTAGAGCAAGTAGTTTAAAATTTAGCTATAAATGGTCTTTCAAATCACGTATGGCATTTACCATAATGGCCCTGCGGGTCGAGGGGGATTGCTCCCCCAGACCCCTACAGAGGGGGCTCCGCCCCCTCCGCACCTCTCCCAAGTAGGTTGGGGAGAAAACGTGTGCCATGACAGGTCCTCCAAAACAGACCCTAGTGTAGCAATGGCTCTACACGAGCATGGATTCTCACTTGCAAAAGAGCAACCAAAATCCCGTACCCGAATAGAGACAAACAGAGACCCTAGAACCTCAATGGGCCCATCTAGCCAACAAGGGCAAAAAGGCCACATTGCAAAAACACATACGTGTTGCATTTGGACTGCGTCTAGTCAAAGCGGAAAGCAACAACATCAAGCTACAATAGTGAGAATGACTAGATATGACAGTCCTGACGATAGATGCTCCTTAAATAGCACTACATTGACGATCCAAGGCACTAGTGGAGAATCCACATCTGGTCGTGCAGTTGGGGACTCAAGGGCATTTTTTAGAAGGCTTAAATTTACAAGCCAAGACCCGGAAGATGAAGACATAGTACCACTTGCTTATCTTAGGGTCAAACTCAGTGCAAAAAGAGAGCATACTATCAATGCTCTAATTGATGAAGGAGTAGATTTTAATATCTTGACCTATGAATCATGGACTCTACTAGGCCAACCAAAGCTCACACCGACTAATGCAACTCTTAGTCCTTACGGGGGACACCCACAAGCACTCATAGGGAAGTGCAAAATCCTTGCGACAATTGAAACTGAAAGCTTGCCTATCATATTTCATGTTCCTCCAAGCAGTGTTAATTGTGAGAAGGGAACCCTCCTTGGAAGACCCTTCAAAAGGCGACCAAGTGTGAGGCCAACTATGTAGCACAGAGGATACACCAGACACTATCGAGTGTAAGGATAGTCACGATCTTTAGCAAGGGTGACCTCATCGAATCTCGAGGGAAAGGCAAGTAAGGTGCTGACATAACAGTCAAGCCTGCTGACGAGAGCAAGGACTTGTTAAAGGAGTTAATACAAGCACAGGTCGAACAACGAGAACCAGTGAATGAGACCATGCCTAAAATAAGAAGGTCAGGAGGCAATGCCAAGGACGGCCTTTGGACTTACAAATATCATAGAAGACCCCAAAAGAAGCCCAAGACTTATAGATGAAGGAATCAATGGAGAGTCAATACAACGCCGCGATGGATATCCAAAGCGTTGCTACGTGCTCAAGGGTGTTATGTAGATAACCTATGGATTTGGGTACCAAAAACCCCTCTTAAACCTCCTTTGTCGACTGAAGGCCAGATCGTATCAAGAGCAAAGAAGCATAGGAGGAGATCTAAACGAAAAACCAGGTCTCACAACCCTCATGGTCGAAATCAAGAAACCCAACCGACCAATTGGAGGGTAGATCCTTAGCCTAGCGTGCTTGACAGGCAGACATTAGATGTAATCGTTGAGGATATGCAAAAGCCACTAGTTCCCAAGGAGCCTTTGATTCCCCAATAGTATAGCAGGTATCATAGGCACAACATTGCTCATGGAAAGGTTAAATGCTCAACAAAGCAAATAGCAAAATCATCTAACAGCCATGAGAAAATCTCCCAGCCAGTGTCAAAGCCACTTAGGAGTCCCAAGTCTCCTACACCCTCTTCCCCTAAATGGACATAGGAAGCACAACACTCGTCAAGTGCGGCTACTCAATCCCAATCTCTACCTACATCAGAGCTTCCAAATGTCCAAGAGGCAGGACACGACACCACTCTTAGCTCTCAACCTAAGGATATGCCTGTGCAATCCACCGTGGCTAGCTCAACTGAACTCGATCTACGCAAGTGCATGCTCTAAGGGCAACAAAAGACACGACCACTTCCAATTGCCCTAAGGACTTGACACCACAATCCACCAATAGTAGCAAGTCCACTGAACTAGCTGCTACTACTTCAAATCAGGGATCATAGCAGTCACAGCCCCTGGCCGTGACAATGCCCCTTGCGGAATGTGTCCTTAGTAGTTTACAAGTGGAGGAGGTGTCACAACCAATTTCATTAACAACTCCAGCACTTCTAAAGCACCTAAAGCCTAGACTGAAGGAGTTAAACAGAAGGGAAGAGCTAGACTCTCCAAAAAGGGAGGTAGTTGTATCCTCACAACCTAGCAAGGCTATTTAGCAGGCCATGGCTATGTCCCATGAGGACACACCTGAGCAGGGGAAAGTTGAGGCCCAACCAAGCACATCAATGCAACTAACCTAATTCAAGGTCTTGAGTCATTAAGTTATGCACCTTCACTGACCAAGAAAAAGAGGAGAAAACATCGGAAAAAACAACAGCTACAGGTGGTTGTGGACCCCAAGAGCATTGAGACCAAGAGCGCTGGAGATCTAGGGAATAAAGCATCAAGTCCATCCACCAATGAACCCATTGATGTCTCTCCTAATAGAGATGAGACCTCAAACACATCCATGTGCTCTAAAAAATCAAAGAAATTGTTGCCATCAAGAGCTGCTTTCAACACTCAATCCACCGACAATAGAACTCGCATCGACCAATCAAGAGTGGATACAACGCTATCACAATAGGGTGATAAATTATACCAGTCACATATGAGGAGAACCATGACAAAATAGCAGGAAAACCTCAAGAAAAATGCACAATCCCCGAGAGCATAAGCAATCCTAGCGTTGACCAATCTTGCTCATCTAGGCCTAAGCCCCCAGCTATGCTAAAGCCTAGGCAAACTCCTAGAACCTTGCATGAGATAGCAATCGAGCAAGCCCTCGTTGAACATAGAAGTGTCGCAGAATGCTTAACTGAGTTGGATGCTAAGCTCAAGGTATTCACACATGTCTACGTCCTTTTGGACATGGGCGCATTCCCTAAGGAGCAGCTTGGAGAATACTTGCCATTTTCCCTATCCTAGAAAGAGGAAGAACATCTTAACGAGCACTATGATAGGCTCCTACATGAATGCATGCGACTTATCTCTGACGAGAAAGCCGACGAACTACACTTAACTGTAACATTCAATGATGTGCTCTACCAACCAAATCTCTTAGAGATAGAGCAACTAAAGAGACAATCAAAGGGTCAAAGTCAATTTGAGAAACGTTGGTTTGAAAACTGTGTTGCAATGGCCGAACTAGGAGCCCAAATCATGACAGTCTCAGAAGAGTGATTGGCCAAATGTCGATCTCAAAGAGACCCAACCTATGTGGCGCCAACTTCCTTTCGAGTACTAACTGCCATTCAGGGTACGAACTTAGCTGGAACTAGGCAAGAGAACTCCTTGGCTGATAAGGTTCTCATTGAGAAGGAGCTATATGTTGCCAGTAGACTCAGACAAGGTTCAATGCTACTCAATGTTGTAAAATATCTATCGATATTGAGTAAGCTGCCAGGAGTACTAGATGCGTGTGCCACACTTTAGTACAATTTGGAGTTCTACAATTGGCTTTTATCCTCGTGAAGTGACATGGATTTGTAAATATGTATATAAATAAATAATGATTTTTGTGTGACCCTGTATAGACAATATCAACACACACAAGCAATGATAGTCAAGCGCAGGCAGAATAGCTGGGTTTGACAGTCTAAGCTCCTCAGGTCCTCCTCTCATCACACATTTAAAAGTCATGTGACCATTCCCACCTCCAAGTGAAGGGCATGCAACCCTCATTACCGCCATAGGAAGCCTTGACGAACAACTCTAATGGTGTAGACGGGGTACCGTCCCTTTCTATACACCTTTTTCCCTTTCCGGTCTATCCTTCCGAGGATGAGTCCTGCCCTACTCCATGACAACCAATCCACACAACTTAGCATAAGCCAATATCTGCTAATGGCTGGAGGCAAAATGAACATCATCATGGGGGCTATCCCTCTACAACAAACACTGCATGCCTCACCTCTCCCCTCATCATATGCGCTTGATAACCCACTGTATAATCCCTTCCATGCAAATAGTTTTATCCTGCCTCGAGGCCTAATCCTTGGTTCGCATTTTGTAGGTCCCCCTACAATAGCCGACATGGAGTACCCAGTGCAGTTGGCTTGCAAGGACGCTATCCGCTGTCCAAGGCAGCATGTAGCAAAAGCATGTATGCCAGAACGCTATGTACCTACCCTTAAAAGGTATACAAAGAAACAAAGCGACACCGGCCGGGACATAGCCCAAAAGATCCCCAGGCTAGGGGAATAGAAGCTCAAGGGAGCACACAGGGCATGGCAACACTAGCCGTGCAGGCTCCTACCAAACATTCGAGCACCAAGTGCTCAAAAGAGGAGAGCGTATCTTGAGACAAGCAAGAATTTGGCACATTGTTTAAAAGCATTCTGGAAATAGTTGCGGCTAGAGACTACACCATCCGGGCCCCAGTCGACATTAATCCCTCCTAGCCTCATAGAAGCCCCTCACTAGCACAGCCTCAGTCACCCGACCACCCAAACTCGCCCTGCCTTGTACAAATAGAGTAGCCCCATGTTGTATAAAAGGCTTATCAAATGCTACTTGGCCATGACTTTTTGTCTTTAAATGGTTAATTCTTGACATGTTTCCCAATTGTACAAACTTTTCATATCTACATTTAATATATTTCACGTCTTTGGCAAAAAAAAAAGCTAATCAAGCGTAGGTGATAAGTATCTAAGTTAACACCATGAAATTCAGATAAGTGATGTCTCCTTGCATTGCACTGGTTTATTATAGTTGCGGCATATACCATGCATGTACTCTCATGATGTGACAAGTGGATGCAGGATGATACAGGTCTTTATGCAAAAGTGTTCAATGCCCGATCACCACAAGACCATCGACCCCACAAAGAGCCGTGACAAAGCCATGCTGCCGAAAGCAAAAATCACCCTTACCGATCGCCCACATTGCATGGCCCAAAGCATATTCATGGGCTACACTCTCTTTCTGGGTCAAGCTCTATAGTTGGCTCACAGCAGTTGTTACCTCAATTGTACTAACATCGCGTGTCGCAAAGAGATTTGCAATATCTCAAATGTATCTCCCCATCTCAACAACTGTTTCTCTAACAACGAGGCTAGGGCACAATCATCATTGTAATATCCATTTCCTGAGCCTTCGAAGCTTGACATTTTCCAACCCATTGAAAGGCTGATAGCCTCAACATATTGTAATGGTTGTACTCAGGCAAGTCCAAAAAAAAAAAGAGGAGAAAAGAGAAGAGAAAGAAAGAAAGAAAGAAAAAAACACAAGAAAAAGAAAAAGAAAATAGAAAAAGAAAATAGAAAAGAAAAAAAAAGAGAAGAAACGAACGAAAAGATAAGAAGCACCCATGATCACAGCACAGCACCTAGGGGTCCTCAAATTAGGTACGTCCAGTGACCTTGGTCGACTAGCTCCGTCCCTAGTCCCCTAGCCCTTTAGCATCACCCACAATTGTTCAGGGCATATCAAGGGCAGGACACTCACCTATGGTTAGACCTGTCACCCTGACCCACGTGCACAATTCCCTCTTGTACTCTGCCTTAATACCATTGCAATCAATTGTGGTAAGCACCGCACGATTGGCCATGAAAAGTACACAGTCCTCATCAAGAAAGTCCTTCCAGCTCTATCAAAAGTGCGGTGTCCCTATATTCAATTATGCTACGTCGTGCACTCACAATGCAAAGGATGTCTCATATACCTTCACATGTACTTCTTCTCAACATGGACAACTTTGCTTCATCCACACATTGTTACGAAAAATTAGCCCGCGGTCCTCTAACTACGTAATATCTAAGTATGTACGAGCACTCACATAATATCTGCACCAAAGTATATACACAGTTTGGGTCCTCAAGTGCAGGACAATACTCTAAGCTTTCTTAGAGTTCGACCTATCTCCCAAACTAATTGCACTATGTCTTATGCAAAATAGAGAAGACTAGCACTACCCCTTGGGAGAGACCACCTATGAGAGGTTTTCAATTGCAGGTATTGAAGACTCCAACAACAATGTCATTCGCTCTTCATCGACACCCAACTCTGAATTCTTATCCTTTATTGTCCTATAGGCCCGCCAAGAATCATCATGTGTCGAATCCCCAACAAAGAACAACCCTACCACCAACTCCAACAACCCTACCACTAGCCACCTAGGCCACCAACGTGCCCCCAACGACCTTCCTCCACACCACCACCAACACTTCTTCACGGCAGCCACCAATGTCCCTGCCACCCACGTCTTCGGTGCATGCTAAAGCTTGCTACCTACGACAGTGAGTGCCATGGGACTGGCACTCGTCTAGGAGGGGGTTAATGTTAACCGTTAGACGAAAAAGGTGAAAAATCTGAAAAAGCTAAAGCAGAAGACAAAGGCCAAGGCAAAAGTGAAATGGAAGACGAAGGCGTGCCAAGAAAAATATGGAAGCACAAGAAATGCATAAAAGTCCTAAATAAAGGAAAAGGGTGCACACAAGAAAAAGCGTGAATCAATACTTTTGTAAAAGAGAGCAAGCGCATCATGGTTTAATTCAAGGAGCGCCGGGCTCTCATCCGTGCAATTTGTAAATGTAGATGAGCGGTGGAAAGGAAGCTAGGAAAATAGAAGGACAATGGGAAAAAGGGTCGGCCATGTAAAAAAAAGGGAAAAGGGGATGACCGCCCAAAAAGGGATTTAGGGTTTTGTATATAAAGTTGAAAAGTGAATGAGAAGCTCATTCTTGTGTGTGGCAAAAAGTGGCTCTCCTCTTCTTCTTCTTATTTTTGTTCTTGCTTGCTTGAGCTTGTGCTTGAGAGACAAAGTGTGAGAGTGTGAGGGAGTGAGTGTGTGAGGGTGAGGGAGTGAGGAGGAGAAGCTCTTCATCTTCTCCTCTCTTCTTCTCTTCTCTTCTCTTCTCTTCTCTTGCTCACGGTGATGGAGCTTGGAGCGTGGAGCTTAAGGATGGAGCTTGCTTGAAGCTTGCACTTGGATCGTGGAGCTACCGGAGTGTGCGGGAGAGGAGGTAACTCGAACGCTATGGAGGTAAGCTCACTACACCTGTAGATATGGATGCCGCATTGGCTATGTGAGAGGTATCCATTAGTGCTGGCTTGGAATGCTTGAAACAATAAGCGGTCCGTGGGTAGCCATTAGTGCTCAGCTTGAAACAATAAGCCGTTCGTGGGTCTTGGCGGTTGAGCGAAAGCTCCCACCGAAGTATTCATTGAAAATTTATGTATTCACTCTAATGGGAAGGGACACCTAGACAAGTGCAGATAAATCTTTGAAAGATATAGACTGTATCATCTCTTATTGAAACCCTTGAAGTGCTGGTTCTAGGTAAAGCATGGATACATCCTAGGGCATGTGGTGTCAAAGAATGGCATTGCCGTTGACTTCTTGAAAGTTAGGGTTATCCTTGATCTTCCACCACCAACTAATTACAAAGGATTTCAGTGCTTCCAAAGCCATACAGGGTACTATTAATGATTTTTGTTGAACTATGCATTAATTTCTAGACCTATATACAATTTGCTAATAATATTTGAATGGACCAAGAAATAACAATGCACATACGAGGAGTTGAAGAAACTCTAATCGTGGCACCAATCCTAGAAGCCTCACACTAGACCATAATATTCCATGTTCACATTGACACCTTGAAGTTTACAGTGGGAGCTGTGTTGTCCTAACCTAGTGAATACAATTTAGACTATCAAGTGAGATTTGCTAGCAAACAACTCACAGATACTAAAATGAAATACACCACTGTGGAGAGGGAAGGGTTAGCCATGATCTTTGCTGTAAGAAAATATTAGCGTTACCTTTTGGCTATGCATTTTATCTTCTTTGTTGATCATCAAGCCGCCTTGCTTTATCTTGTTAACAAACCTTGTGCCATGGGACGCATTGCTTGATGGTTACTTCTACTTCTAGAGTTTGACTTCTTTGTGGTTGTATGCAAAGGGAAGAAACACTACATGGCCAATACTCACCACATAAGAAGCTACTGGATAGGGCATCACAGAAGACTTGCCTAACACGCATATGTTTTACCTGTCTAGCGAAAGGGACTTATTTAGAGTTGACTTGATGCCATATTGGGCAGATGACATAGTCTAAGTTCTTAAGCATAGATTACCTGAAAGAACCATCAAGAAGGCTTGACTTAGATGACTAATTCGTAAAATACAATCATATTAGTTGATAGTAAGAAAACTCTATAGGCTAGGGAAAGATGGCTTGTTGCATAGATGCATGTGCAAACATGAGATGCATGACGTACTTGCAGAAGCAAATGAACACAATATTAGTGAGTTTGGGTATCTCTCAATTCCCATTTTTTGAATACTAAAAAGGTGGCACCTAGATAACATTCCCATAAGTTGCTCAAAACCATATGATGTGACCTATCATTGGAAAGCGCTTGAAAAATGGAATGTATTGAGCTATAGAGCACTTGATTTGGAGTTATAGTGTTCAAGTTATGACAAATCCAAAGATTTGACCACATGTCCCAAACTTATGGGAAATTCCCATATTGGCCAATATGGTGTTAACAGCGGAATTGTGAGAGGGCACTTCAGTGGAGACAAGACGGTATGCAAGGTTCTATAGTCTCGACTGTGGCCTACTCTTTTTTGAGATGCACCAAGATTTTTTGTAAAGCACTATGACAAGTGTTAATGGACTAAGGTACCTATTTGTAAAGACCAAATGGAGCAGATCCCAATCATTGTAAGACAACCTTTTGAAAAATGGAAAATTGACTTCATTGGGCCGATCAGTCCTACAGCGCAATATTCACAAGCTAAGCACATTATAGTTGCCATGGATTATCTCACAAAGTGGGCAAAAGCAAGAGCCACAAAAAAAGAGACGCTAGAACCACTACTAAGTTCCTTTGGGAGCAAGTGATCTCACGATTCAGCTGCCCCATTGAACTAGTTAGTGATCAAGAAGGCATACACTTCAATAATGAAGTGATTGCTCACCTCCTATCAATTTTTCTAATCATCCATAAAAAATTCTCACCCTGTATCCTCAAGCAAATGGCCAAGATGAGTCTACTAAATAAGATCATAGTGAGCATCCTAACCAAAGTAGACTCTGCCTTGCATAGTAACTCGGACAACAAACTGATGGCACCCTTTTGGGCCTATCAATAGCCTATTAAAAAATTGTCAGACAAACTCCCTTCAAGTTAACCTATGGGACTGAAGCCATTCTACTTATAGAGTTCTTAGTCTCACACCTAAGAGTAGCCATCCAAGAGAGAAACGATAGAAAGGAGACATGGACAGAGTGCCTAATCGAGCTAGAACCCTTATCAGAGACTCGACTCATGCACTAATTTGTGAAAAGGTACAACGCAAGGGTTGGTTTGACAAACACGTCAAGAAATGAGAATTTGAGTAGGGTGACTTAGTGTTGTTGTACTCAATAAAAGGCCATAAATAGAAGAAGTTTAGGGGATTAGGGCCTTTCTGAGTCCACAATGTCAGCTTTACCAGTAATGTAGAGCTCGATACACTAGATGGAGAGGGCATAGGCTTCTTCAATGGTAGCCACATAAAGAAGTACTACCCTCCCACACATCCATTACATGAGCCTCCCATTCTAGAGTCCCCTATGAAGGTCCAAGTTGCCACAATAATGGAAATTGATGAGGAGGAGGATGAGGCAATAGCACCTACTTACCTATGCATAATGGTCAGTGCCCAACAAATACATGCTTTCCATGCATTGATTGATGAGGGAGCTCAATTTAATATATTAACTCATGCTCATTGGACTCAAATTGGCCAACCACAACTACAACCCTCCAATGCCAAGCTTAGCCCATTTGGGGGCCAATAGTATGCACTTTTAGGAAAGTGCAAAGTCCCACCCATGCATTGTCATTCAGCTTTCTTATTGATCAAGAGAGTAAATGTCATCTTAGTCATAGTGCTAGTGTCCATAGTATGGATGGTTTAAAAATACTAGATTTTTAAACAAGTTTAGTCTATTCTTAATATTTTGGATATTATTTCTTGTAAATATCTTAAAAATCTATAGAAACTTCTAGAATAGGGTGGCATGAAAAAAGCAAGTTTCTTTTTCAACAAGTTTTGGATTTTTAATGAAAAAAAGAAGGATTGGCAAAATAGTGTGCGTCGTGATCACAGTTAATATGCAACCAGCAACACCCTGAACTGGGAGAGGAAGGAGTGATATGGGAGATTTTTGAGTAGGTGTCTTGAGGATTTACCCCCCTTTTAGAGCCAATGGAGCCATCAGGTTTGGGATCCAAGCAGTAGAGAAGAAGTTAATGTTTTGATGCATGTTTTGGGTTTACAAGGGAGCTCCAAAAGATCTAATGCTTGGAGATTGCTTCTGAGTAGCGCATGACAAGGAATTTCAAGTTCTATCAATACATAGTGATTTGATTCATTGTGCTTTGTATTTATCCTGTGTACCTCTTGTCTATTATTTTTCTTCTCTTCTATCTCCTATCCTCTACTTCCTTCTATCTCTGATCCCCAGTGGATACGACCTTTCAACAAAAATGCCTCCAACATTGGTGAACTTGACGTGAAAGGTTGTCAAAAGGAAAGACAATATGGGAGAACCTTTGAGCACAATTTCTAGTGATGTTTTGTGGCACTTGGTGCAGAATATGAACATGCTTATGTAAGTACAATAACAACAAGTGATGCAAGCTTTTATTCAAATATAAACTGTTGTGATGAATGCTCTACAAGCAATAGAGCATGAGATGAAGTTGTTCAATGGCATGAATGCATTTGCATATGTGCATATGTATGCTCAAAAGATGGAATTCATTGGGATAGCTCAACTTGCATGGAGTTGGTATTTTATACAGGCTACTATACATGAATTAAAAGTACGAATTACTGAATTGTACATGCAAGATGTTGACTAGGTAGCTTTCAAGAAGACACTTAGGGAAGAATTTCACATTGAAGACACCAGTTTGATGACATGCAAGACTTTTTAGGAGTGGGTTTTACAACTCAATAAGGTTCTTGTGACTACAGAATTACTAAGAGAATTTGAAAGTCAATTTGAGTAGTTAGAGCTTGCATAGAAGCAAGCTCTTGCAAGTCAAAAAATTAAATTGTTTCTATAAGCAATAGATCTTAAGCTTCAAGAGAAGCTTGATGATTTGATGGAGGATCAAACCTATTAAAATAGAATGGAGGCATGTAGAGGAAGCTATTACTCTACTAGTAAAAAAGCATAGAAAAAGAGAAATATTACATGTATTTAGCTTACCCACTATTGTGGGCAAAACAGTTGTTGTATCCAATACGCCACCCACTTCTGTGGCTAAACCTATGGCTATACCTATTGTTCCCATTGTTAAGGAAGATATATTAGATGAATCGGTTAAAGGCATGAGAGATCTTCAATTGAAGGTTGCAAAATTGGATGAAAAAGGACAAGAGGAAAGGGGACAATGTCGTGATGCTATGGGGACATAGTGTGAAACAGCATGGAATGCATCATCATCCAACTTTCTTATTGATCAAGAGAGTCAATGTGATCTGGGTCATTAGTACTAGTGTGAGTGGCATAGATAGTTAAAAAATACTAGATTTTTGGACAATTTTAGCCTATTATTTATTGTAAATATCCTAAAAATCTATGAAATCTTCTAGATTAGGATGGCATGCAAAAAGCAAGTGTCTTTTTTAGCCGAGCTCTAGGAGATCTAATGCCTAGAGATTGCTTCTGAGTAGTTCCAGACAAAAGAACCCAGGTTATGTCAATACATATTGATTCAATTCATTGTTCTTTGTCATTATTGTGTTTACCTCTTGTGTGTTCTTTATCTTCTCTTCCATATCCTATCTCTACTTCCTTGTACCTTTGATCTCTGGTGGATACGACCTTTTGACAAAAACCCCTCCAACATTGGTGAACTCAACGTGAAAGGTCATCAGAAGAACAAAAGACAAGATGAGAGAACCTTCGAACACAATCTCTAGTGATTTTTTGCAATATTTGGTGCAAAATATGAATATGCTTATGTAGGTACAACAACAATAACAGGTGATACAGGCTTCTTCTCAAATAGAAAGTATTGTGATGAATGCCTTGCAAAAGTAGTTGAGAGTGAGATGAAGTTATTCAATGGGAGGAATGTATTTGCATATGTAGATACATATGCTCAAAATATGGAATTCTTTGGGGTGGCTTAGCTTGCATGGAGTCGGTATTTTGCACATATTACTGTACATAAACTGAAAGCACAAATCACTGAATTATACATGCAGAATGCTGACTGGATAGCTTTCAAGAAGACACTCGAGGAATAATTTTACATTGAGGATACCAGTTTGATTACGTGCAAGACTTTTTAAGAGTGGGTTTTACAACCCAATAAGGGTCTTATGGGCTACATAATTTTTAAGAGAATTTAAAAGTCGATTTGAGCAATTGGATCTTGCAAAACAGCAAGCTCTTGCAAGTCAAAAAATTGAATTGTTTCTACAAGTAGCTAATCTTGAGCTTCAAGAGAAGCTTGATGATTTTCTGGAGGATCAGCCTACAGAGACATGTCTTAAAATAGAGTGGAGACATGTCAAGGGAGCTCTTATTGCACTTGTGAAGAATCATAGAAGAAGAGAAAGATTGCATGACTCTAGCCTACCCACTATTATGGGCAAGACAGTTGATGTATCTAGTAAGCCATCCACTTTTGTGGGTAACCCTATAGCTATATCCGCTATTGTTCCCTCTATTCGGGAAGATGTCTTAGATGAATTGGTCAAAGGCATGCGGGATCTTCAATTTACGGTTGCAATTTTGGATGAAAAAGGACAAGAGGAAAGGGGATGACAGTAGCCTCTAAGTTAGGAAAAAGATATATGTGGTGTGATAGTTTGCAACATGGGAGAAAAGATTGTGCTGCCTATCAGGAGGCCTTGGCACAATAGCTCATCTTTTGGAAAGATGGCAAGATCCATTCACAAGAAATGGGATTTCCTCTTGCTTTGAATTTTTGGAAGGGAGATATGCAAAAGTTATTGGAAGACTTGGCTATTTGAAATGCTTATGCGATGGTACATGCTTCTACTTTTGGTGTGCAATTGGATAGAATGTATGGCCAAGTGATGGTTGGTGCAAAGGGTGAAATATGGACACATGCTTTACATGCAGCTAAAAAGAGAAAGGTTACTGATTGTGAAATGTCTCATGTAGGACAAGACATTCGTGACTTAACTGGTTGGGAATCATTGGTAGATGCATATTTAGTGTATGCATATTTAGCTAAGGTACAAAACACGAATGTACTTTTGGAAGAAAAACAAAATAGAGACAAAGTTAATGCATGGATATATAAAATAATGACAAGAAGAAGTGTGGATCTACCTAAAGCTACAAATCAGCCACCTCCTGAGCATGTTATGGAAGAGATCAGTTAGAAGCAAAAACAGGATAGCAAACAAGAGGGCAAAAAGAAGGGCAAGCAGCCAGGATATAAGTTGCAATCTAACATTGAGACAACCACAGATCTTAAAAAGGTTCTTGAAGAAGAGAATCGGGTGGAGTTCACCTTCAGAAAGGTGCTTGGCATCGCCTAGCCATTGGAAGAATTGATCTCCCATTTTCCTAGTGAGAAAAGGAAATGAGGATAGAAATTCTAAGCTTGAAACTTTGAGTATCTCCTAACGGGAAGAGAAACCAAACAAATGTTGAAAATATGGCCTACTAGGATAAATCATATTTATGATTCCAATCTTTTTCACGATTTCAATAGTTCATACAAAGAATTTCTTGATACACTAGGAAGAAAATGTTTGTGTTATAAAGAATTAGGGATTATAATTGAATCAAAAAGCATTTATTTAACTTGACACCAAAGAGATTGGTTTTACTACCTCAGAAAGCTCAGGCTATCCCTGATGGCGAGAGATTTCTCCATAGAGAACACATTAGGTAGGAGGTGATAAGGATGCCAAAGGGATATTGGCTAGTAAGTATCTTATTCACTTAGGAATTTCCCAATTCATTAGTGATTCATGATGGACTTCTTGAGAGCCCTATTACTACCTAATAGTATAAATCTTGGCAAAAATTAACCCTTGAATTGTTACTTTCATATGGGTGAAAGAAAAAGTTATTTTAAGATTCTTCAAGATGATTTAATATTGTTCAATAAAGGACTATTTTACTTTGTTTGAATGTTCTAATTTTAAATTATGTGAACAAGCCCAATGCACTAAAATGTAAATTAAGTTGCATTTGTGTGTGAAACATAAGCATGGTAGGTAATTAGATATCCAATGTTGATCCATAGAAGGAAGGAGGAGGGCTAGAATGCATGGACCAACTAGAAGGGGAAATACAACCCTAACTCCACATGGTTTAGGGGACTAGATCGAGTCTATGCCTTATGGGTAGAGGGCTTGATGTGCTACACTCCCATCATTTCTCCCTCTTTTTCAACCAAATGCAATATGCATTGGCTTCAATTTGGATGATGTAGTGCAAAGTAGAAACCTAGAGGTTGATCCTAGATAAATTGATAGGTGATCATAATCTACTTTAGATTACAAGATTAGAGTTGATATTTATGGGTTATGATTGAAATATTTGTTGTTGTGAAGTGGAATTAGAGAACCTAGGTGACAAACCTAGTGTTATTCTAAGGAGTACAATACTATGTCATTAGAAAAAACTATTGATGGACTACTAAATTTTGTAACTAAGGGCTTATCATAGAGGCATGCAACATGTGGTATTAAAGTGCAAGGAAATATTGGTTACAAACTTAGGCATGATTCAAAGGACTTATGAAAACTTATAACTCATTAGATAAAATTTTCTTAGTTTTGATTTTCTATACTAATGTGCATTAGATCTTAGAAGAACAATGCAGCTTATGCATATCTTAGATTGGTTGTATGATCCCTCCTCATTATATAGTGAGAGATATTGGGTTTGAGATAGAATATATTATTACATTGATGCTAATCATCTTTCATGCATCCACACCAGCTTGAAGAGAATACAATGGATTTAGAATTTGATGAGTGTTAAGGGTTTCATATTTTGTACATCTAGAAGAAACCTTAGCTTGCTCAGAAGCAGTCATCACCATATTTGCTTTTTGTATATCTAGAAGAAATCCTACCTTTTTCACAAGTTGTCAGTAGATTTACTTACACCACTATATTTGAAATGAAGAATCAAAAGTGATCCCAACTAATAAAATGATTCTACAAGGTCACTAAAGTCATCAAAACTTTTATATAAATGATCTCCTTGATCATTCCCAAGAATATAACTTCATGGATATTGATAGAAGTCCCCTTTATCTATTACAAAATTGATGTATTAGACTTTCATCCTTAGAATTTTGTAGCTCCCTATCATGAAAAATTTTAAACACCTTGGATTATGAATAAATAAGTTTGCTTTGCTTTTTTATCCATACAAATGAATTTTTTCACTTTACTTATAATTCTTGACTAGAACTATTGTAACCATGAATGAATGAAAAAGAGTCTCAGTTTCTTTCCAAGATCATATATTCATTATAATGTTGTAAACTTAAATTTGTGGAATCTAATACTGCATGCATTAAATGGGAGAGGGAAGTTGTAGTATACAATGTGCATTAAATGGGAGAGGGAAGTTGTAGTATACAATGTGCACATCTAATCATGCAAATTTTCTCAATCACAAATAGCCATATCTACTATGCCAGTGTAAGATAAGAAATTCCTTATTGAAGAAATAAAATCACCCAAGTTTGATGGCAAGGGAAAGGATGTTGAATTAGAGGTAGATGTTTTGATTGACTTCAGGGAAGATTATTTCATTACAGTAGGAACTGCTCCTCCCAATAAGGATATGATAAACCAAGTGAAAACTAACACGTGCAACTTGATATTCATGAAAATGAAGTGATGTAAAGACCAAGGGGTTTCCAAGGCAACCATCACTTGGGAAAGCTAAAGGAATAGGTGTGTTACCTTCCATCAATGTACCATACCTTTAAATGAATGAATTCTTTAAATGGAAATAGCTAGGGGTAAGTCTAGAGCCCTACCATTCAGAACTTCTATCTCTTTTAAAATACACCCCACCAATAGAAATCTCACAACACGTATCCAGATTCTGCTATGGATTGAATCATCCACTAAATACACACATCAAAAGAATGAGTTTTTTTTAATTGCAAGATGCATTATTTTGAGCTAAGATAAATATTGAAAATTTTCAAATCAAAACCTAAGAGTGGCAAATTTAAGGTGTACAGTTCTCCATACAAAAGACCATGTGGGTATATCAAAAGAGTCCAAGGTCAACACAAATATAGCTAGAGGAAGAGGGCCAAAACAAATACAATTGGGAACTTTGTGCCTATAGGTGGAAGGAATGAAGCACCAAGATGTTTCCATTGCAATGAGCTAGGCTAGTTCAAGAGTCAATTTTCTAACTAGAACAGAGCGACTATGCCAATGGAAAGGCTCCTAGTATACCCCTTAAGGGGACAAAAGGTGGACCCTACATTGGAGACAAATATAGAGATAAAAAAGGGTTGAATTGCTAGTTCTTAGTGATCGAGATACTAGCAATTTACTAAGACAAAGATTTTCAAAGCTATATATAGCTCACCCTATCTAGACTAGATCTCACCTATATATATGTAGATTGTGATCAATATAAGATAGTCTTTGGGAGTGTACATGGTGTGTCTCTTCTCTCCCTCTCGCATCTTTACATATCTACTCTCTCTACATCTCAACATGGTATCAAAGTTATCATGATCGTCTCCAACCACTTCCTTGAAGAAGGCAATCAAGAAGTATATCTATGCAGTATCTCTTTGATTCTAGATTTCTTTTTATGATTAAATCAGATGTATTGTGTATGTTACGAGCATCTTATGTTATGGATTTTAAGTATAGAAGAAGTTTACTTGATCATCATTTAGATTGCAGATATGTTGAATTGTAGATATGTCTTGCTTGGATACCCTAAAAGTTTCTATTTGGAAAACTCTTAAGGAAACACCCATCTCAAGAAAATCAATTTTTGTGCCCAAATTGGAGTTATGTGTCTCGGGAGGTAGAGTCAGTATAGGGTTTTACCTCGTATCATCACACTTGATATATAAGTTACGATCTAAAGAACAAGAGATAAAACCTTATTTTGTAAGGAAGAGATCAATCTTTTGATACCAAGATCATGAAGATTACTTCAGACCATAGAGTGCCCGATGAAGTCTCTAGCAAGATTTTCCTTATGTTTGACTACAAATCCCTATGGTTTCTCCATGTATATCTCTTCCTTTAAATAACCATTAAGAAAAATAGTTCTTACATCCATTTAGTAAACCTCCAAATCAAACTCAACAGCAAAAACTAACAAGACCCAAAAAATGGTAATACAAACAATAGGTGAGAAACATTTGGTAACTAGCCTTGCTTTGAATTTGTCAAATGTTCCATCTACTTTTGTTTTTGTAATATTTCCACTCAAAATATTAAGTCGACTATAAAACCCACATATCTTGCACAAAAGTAGTACAAAAATAATCCCCCGCATCGAATAATGTCGGTGGCTAAGTGTTTCCTCCACGCACAATGTTTAAATCCAGCTCTGTGTCATGTAAAAGAGGCTGGGATTTAAAATCTCAAAGCCGCATGAGAACACCCTTCTAGAGAAAAAGGGGAAATTGGATAATGGGTAAGATTAAGGCAATTTTTTTTAAATTACCCCTCCCCTCAGCCGATGCATGGCAAGGGGAGAGGGAGTGGGAGAAGAAGGCGTAGTGGTGGAGTGCATGGGGAGAAGGGAGAAGGCATGAAAGCTCCACGTGTGTGGAGTTTCCCCCCTCCCCCTGTCAATGGCTATATAACCTCCCCCTTAGGCATTGGGGGGAGGCACGAATGAAGGGAGAAAAGGAAGAAGACAGCCATGCTGATCAGGCCCATGCCGTATGTCATCGCTAGAATGCCGCCCTACTGCGTCACAGTCCACCAGGCTGCCACCCATACCACTGTCATTATCATCATACTTGTAATAATTCCGATTCCTAAAACCACATTCTTTATAAGAACCTCCTCTTAGGAGGCCAAAAGGATAATTTATGGGGAATAATGGCCATTTTTGTTTTGAATTATCCCTCTCTCCCCCAGCCGACTGTCGTGCTGGAGGAGAGGGGGAATAGCAAGGGTGAATAAGCTCCTTTCTAGAGCTTGCAAGGGGGTGAATGCCATGAAAAATGGCGCGTGGAGGGAGGGAGGTACCTCTCCCTCTCCCTATAAGAACCATGGCCAAGGGAGCTGGAGTACAAGGAATTACTGCCGTAGAGGAGGGAGTAAGAGGCCGACGTCGTTGCAGACAAACGTGGAGAGGATGAGAGAGTAATGCCACGCCGCTCTATTGGCCGAGAGGGAGGAGGGATTGACCAAAGATCCTCTACTATAGTCCACCTCCTGCCGCCATCAATTCCCTGAAAGTAATCTCCTTTTTTTCCACGTAGCTTCTGAGACCACAGAAGCTTCCAAGAAGCTTTTTGGAAGCTTCTAAGGGGAGGAGCTAAGCCCCCCTTCTTGTGGCTTTATTAAGCCTTCCTCTTGAAGGTTTTTCTTCCACCCCGGGAATCCAAATCCCCCCTATTGTGGTTCTTATACCCCCCTGTCCCCCCTCCCTCCCCCCCACCCCAAATTTTTTCATCCATTCCCCTACAAATTCGACCTAAACCCCTTTCAATGAGGTTTCCACACAAGTCCTCAAATCCCTTCTCGTGGATTTTCCCTCCCCTAGCCGGTTTTAAGGCCTTTCATAGCATTCCCCTAAGGCTATTCAACCCGGGTTCCTTTTAAATCCTCCCCACACAAATAGCCATTTTAGCAATTCCCGTGGATTTTCCCCCTCACACATTATCTTAAAAGCCGTTCCTAGGACTTTTATAAACCCTTTCCAAAGGGGTCTTTATAACTTGGATTTTTAAGCTACCTTTTTCCCCTTTTGCATACCACAAAGCTATTTTCTTTTCCCCCTTTCTATGTAGATAATTTGCACCCCCGAAGCTTCTACGAAAGAAATGAAAAATTCATAAGTTCCATTTCTAAGGTTTGATTCTGAAGGACGGTGGAATCACAAAGGGAGTTTCACGTGCGAAGGAGACGGTCAACATCATAAATCTACGTCCAAGGCAGAAAGGCGGAATTCACGATAGCCCCTAAGAAGGCATAAGGCGCAAATGCAAGAGGATCGTCTCCTAACATCCATGTGGACATTTCACCACAAGTCCAGGTTTTTCTTCCTAATTTTGATTTATGTCATTATAATTCAATTGTGCATGGATCATTTATGGAGGTAGGATGCATTTTTTGATTAAAATACTTTGACTAATTTAAAAGAAATAGCTCACAATGGAAAAACTCCCGACTTCAGTTACCCCCGACTATCTACCTGACCCTAACCAAGGGGGTTGTTAACCGCACTGGGAAGGTGGACCGAACCCGCCGCAAGAGGTCTCTCTGTTGAGCGCTACTTGGAGCAGGAGGACACTTGGGTGCCAGAGGGGGCTCTGGCCGTAAATCCCTCGCCTTCCCATCCCTACACAAGAGGAGAATGTGACTCTGGATTGGATCTCGAGGCCCGCATACTAGTCTATGGGTTGAATCTTGGGTTAGCAATCCTTGTGGATTGCTAAATAGCCTTCGGGAAGATTATGGATAAGCCTACGGGCTGGATATTATAAATGTATTCCAAAGATAAATATGATAAGCTGTTGAAAAGGAACTTGTTTGGCATTGCTTTTCTATGTCAAGTGCTATGATTACGTGAAGGAACTAGTGTCTAACGGAATAATTAAGGAAGTTGTTTGATGCATGTCCAACTAAATGTGGTAGGTAATTAGATAGCTAAAACAACTTGAGGAAAGTGCAGTGGATGTGGCCATGGGTCTGTCCTACGAATGGGTGGTCCCGGTTGGCCGGAAACTTTTCTCAAATGACGATGGACAGCAAGAGGATCGTTCAAAGGACACAAACAGCAAGGGCGCTGACCTAGAGTCTAAGTTATAATAATCCCGATTTACGCTGTTTTAGGGGAATGGAATGGGACTATGCCTTATGGCAAAGAGGTCGAGCCTTGCATCTCTCTCGTTTCCCATTCTCCTTGAACCAAGTGCAGTGTGAATCCGCTTCGGACCTGGCGTTTCTGCGTAAAGTAATTCGCTCGGGCTCGACGCTAGTTGCCATTTAGGAAATGACCATTAGGAAAAACCCATGATTCAGGTCAGTCCTAAGTGGAAACGGCCAGAATACTTCTACTACGTGGCAGATGTGGAAAGTCCTGGATCGCAAACCCCGTAACATTCTATGGGAGTGCCGGGCGAAGCTTTCTAGACATCCTTTCCAATGGACTACTAAGACGTGTCCTAAAGATAATAGGTGGACATGTTATAGTTGGTATCAGAGCGAACCAACGAATGATTTTTTTAATGAAATCTTAATAAGATGAAGTAAAGCAAATGTTGATGTTCGGAACATTTCCTTACTTTTAATGTTGTCTTGCAGAAATATGAAGCATGGAACAGGTTCTTAGTGTTCTGAGTCATGTTTATGACTGCGATGCATTCCGCGGATTATCAACAAAGGGTTGGGATGATGAACATCCTAGAGCGTATTTATAACCCATCGCCTTTGTACATGGAACAAAGATGGACGGGTACCTCAGGAATCTACTATATAGTTGCCCACCGGTTTGCATACCTTCAGACCAACCTAAAAAGGATCAAGTGGTTGGAGGACCTGAAAGTCGTGAAGCTGTTCATTTTTGTGGAGGCTCACGTAAACTCATCTTTACATATTCGAGGTCAGAGGGTTGAGTTGAAATTATATGCATATGAGGAAGTGACCCATGTGATCCCCGTCGACAGGATCAAGGTGTTGGGGCGCCATAAGAAGAATGGGTTCCAAAGGAAAGGATACCCTAATCTTCCAATGACTTACTGATTCCTGAAGATCCATGACCCGAAACCATACTATTATCTAGTTCCCGTAGATAAATGTAATACAACATTATTCTCCCCAAACTAAATGTAAACAGTTGCTCTATCATCTCTAGAAATGTTGTACTCCAAAAGGGTTAGACCCATATAAATGCAATAAGACTTATTTTTATCAATATCTGTTTTGTTCAGGAAAATTGATAAGAAGTTAAGTGGTTAGATTGCTTGGTTGATAGCTGAAATGAAGATGAATTATAAATCGTAACGATTAATGAGTAATAACGTTAAGAAACCTTTATCCAGGCACAATCCCAGGTACAGATTTCCAGTTCGACCCCTACATCAAGTACTGCTGTAATCCAGGAAAAGAAGTTTCTTCTCAAGTAGATTAAGCCACCTGAATTTGACGGGAAAGGCAGGTCTGTCCAAGCAAATGCTGGAATTTGGATTGAATCCATGGAGGATTACTTTGAAGCAGCCGGTACTGCACCTGCCAACCAGGCTATGCTCGCCAAGCTAAGTTCACTTGCGAAGCCAAGCTTTGGTGGAAGCAATGGTGCAGAGATCAAGGGATCCCAGAAGGATCCGTTACCTGGGAGAAGCTGATGAAAGCCGTGCAGGGAAACTCCTTGTGGAGCTCTTGAGGTCACATCCTCCCACCATTCATGGAGGTGCATATCCATGTCCACCCTACTTGGAGGTGAGTATCCTTGTCCACCATTGTAGAAGGTGAATATTCTACAGTAGCTTATCATCACTTGATTCTCAGCATACCATCTATTTTTCCATTTGTACATCTCATATGGAACATGGATCTTGGCTATGACAGTAGCATTTCTTGTTATTGTCAGCATTAGATGTTAGATCTTGTGTATTTTCTTGTATGAGATGTCATCTTTATTACACTGGTAACAGAGCATGGATTTTGATCCATGGGAAGTGTCATTTTGTAACGTGTCCACTAGTATCATCCAGGACACGTCTTAGCAGTCCATCGGAAAGGATGTCTAGAAAGCTCCGCCCGGCACTCCCATGGAATGTTACAGGATTTGTGATCTAGGTCTTCCCGCGTCTGCCACGTAGCGGAAGTATCCTGGTCGTTCCCACTTAGGATCGACTCGAATTAGGGTTTTCCTGATTGGTCATTACCTAACAGCAACTAGCGTCGGACCCAAGCGAACTACTTTACGTAGAAACGCCAGGTCCGAAGAGGATTCACGCTACACTTGGTTCAAGGAGAATGGGAAATGAGAGGAATGCAAAGCTCAACCTCTCTGCCATAAGGCATAGCCCCATTGCGTTCCCCTAAAACAGCATAAATCGGGTAAGACATAACTCTAGGTCATCGCTTTCGTTATTCGTGTCCTTTGATGATCATCCCTTGTTCTTCGAGATTTGAGAAAAGTTCCTGGCCAACTAGGACCACCAAACCATAGGACGGACCCATGGCCCATCCTCCGCACTTTCCTCAGTTTGTTTTAGTTATGTAATTATCTAACACATTAATAATTTGACATGTAACAATCAGCTTCTTTAATTAATCCGTTAAGCACTGGTTCCTTCACGTAATCTTATCACGTGACATAGAAAAACAATATCAAACAAGTTCTTTATTAACATATCATCATTTTTATCTTTGAAATACAAGGAGTTCCGCCCATAGGCTTGTCCATAATCCGCCCGAAGGCTATCCAGTAATCCACATGGATCACTAATCCAAGTTTTTGCCCATAGACTAGTATGCGGGCCTCAAGATCCAATCTCGAGTCACGTTAGCCTCTTGTGCAGGACCCAGAAGGTGAGGGATTTACATCCAGAGCCCCCCCGGCACCCAAGCGTCCTCCTGCTCCAAGTAGTGCTCAACGGAGAGACCTCTCGTGGGGGGTTTGGTCCATGTTCCCGGCGCGGTCAACAACCCCCTTGGTTAGGGTCAGGCAGGCAGTCGGGGGTAACTGAAGTTGCCTCTCCCTTCAGGCCTTCAACCTGAAGTATAGATATTCATTTAATTTGTAATTCATAAATCAAACAGTGCTCTAAAATCTCTAGCAAGCACAAACATTTCCATTAATCGATCTTGTTGTTGGCAAACTGCTAAGGAAGGAATCTTTCCTTTTGAATGCATCTAGCACTCGATCCGGGGTGCCTTGCAATTTGGCAAGATCCTTTATATTTTGGGTTAGGGCGTACCCTGTTAACCCAACTTGGTCAACCCTAAAGTTCATTGGATACTTTAGTTTCCGGTTTTTAACCTTCCTTACTTAGAAGGATATCAAAGGATACATCCTTTTTCCAAGATAACTTGCGTAAGGATCCACCATCCTTGTTGAGGATATTTAACCTTTCTTCTTGGGAATCAATCACAAGACCATATGTCTTTCTTCTTGCTGCGCAAGTCCTGCATCGTACTATGCGATAATGGAGTCACGAAATAATCCGTTTCGGTTTCTTTAAGCTGACGTTTGTCGAACCTAGGGTTTCCTAACTTTATTATTTTCTTTTAAGAAACTCAGGGACAAACCCTAGTTCTTTTAGATTTTTAATTTTCTGATTCTACAATCCGAAAATGTGGGCAAGTATTTAAGGTATAAACGTTTCTTGGATTTTAATTCATTCCCAATGAATATTTCGCAGCATAGGTATTCCTAAGTTCATATTAATTTGGTCAACTTTTAGAAAGTAATATCGAGGTCACTTCTACACGATTTGCTTTCTATGTGGCAATTGATTTTTCAATCTTAAACTTTATCGATTTGAGGTTAGCTAAATTTAATTAATCTTCCTTTTTCCTTGTGAACAAAACTCATGCCAAATAAGCAATCTTTCCCTTGCTAAGTTATGCAGTTAGCAATGATAATGTCCTAGAGTTTAAGCATCATAAGAAACATTTCATGAATTGCACCTTCTATGATGATTTGTTGTGAAAAGAATAGGGGTTAATGGTGCAAGATGCAGAATTATACCTTCTAGACTTAACCAAAGTATACTACTTTAGTGGGTAAATAATCTTGCTCATAATTCGTTTCAATGCATAATACTTTTTGAAGGAAAACTATATTTATATTTTATTTATTTTGCATGTTTAATTAAATTGAATTCCTTCGTCGTAAATAGCTAGGACAAAATATATCTTATCCTAACAATCATCTTTCATGATTGAATTAAAACCCATATAAAACCAAGAAGGAAAAACCTGGTTTTTGGGTGAGATATTCACATGGATACCGGGAGATGACCCTCCCGCAGCTACTCCTTGGACTTTCTTAGGCAGCATCGCAGTTGTAATCCCTCGAACGTGAGGGTAGCTTTACACTCCTTTTTCGGAATTATACCACTGCTTCAATACTCTTCTTCTCTTTTGTGAGGCAAGGAGCCGTTTAAAGAATTGACCACGAGAAGGGGTAATAAGACCTTTAAGGTCTTAGCTTCTTCGGGAGGGAAAGGTTTCCAAAGCCTAAATAGGCCCTATAGGGTATATACATGGCAAAAAGGTTATGTTTGAGTGTGGCTTCGCAACCATATGAACCTTGGGAGAACTTTGGGCTTGGGGTAAAAGGTATAGGAAGGGGATTTTTTTTTAGAGAGGTTTTAGGACACGGAGTAGTAAAGGCTTTAGGCATTTAAACCGAGGTGAAAGGGAAAGGTGAAGGGTGAAGGCTTATAGTAGGGGGGAGAGGGAAAAGGGTGTGTAAGGAAAAGGGAACATGGGGGTTAGAAAGGGCTTAGGGGGGTGTGTTAAAAGGAATATGGGGGGTGAAACACGGGCTCACAAGAAGGGACTTATAACTTTAAGCACGGGGGGGGGGGGGAGGGATTTGTGGTTTATGAGGCCAAGTGGAGTGGGGGTTTAATGGCCCCACGGAAAGGTTAAGGGTTTAGACTGGGGGGGGTGAAAGGATTCTAAGGGGAAAAAAAAAACCGGGAGGGGGGTGAAAGGACTCTAAGGGAAGGGTATAGGAAGGGGGGCTTAAGGAGCCCCCCCCTTAAAAGCTTCAAGAAGCTTCCGTGGAATCACAGGAGCCACGTGGGGAGGGAAATTTGACGCGACGGGGGGGGTAGTCTGCAGGCGGCGGTGATGGCGCACGTGGGGAGAGAGGATAGAGGCGGCAGGCGGCAGCGGTAGCTCAGCAGCACGAGGCGGCGTTCTCCTCGTCTTCATCCTCCATCCTATAGCTCGATAGCAGCACCAACAGTGCCAAGGCTTCGTCCTCTCCTCCCTTGTAGCCTCCCTTGCCTCTGCCGCCCACCCTCGATTTTATAGGGGAGGGGAGGGAATCCTCCCCCCCTTGACGTGTCCATCAGCATGCCCTGTGGAGCCGAGCAAGCTCCAGTGAGGAGCTTGCTGGCTCCTCCTTCCAGCACGACGCGACGCTAGAGAAGAAGAAAAAAAAAGAATATTATTTGAAATATTACATTCCCTCCCCCTTAGAGGAATCGGGATGTCCTCATCTCGAGATAAGCTGGGGATATTGATGGTTGAGAGTGTCTTCTTCTATCCAAGTGGCATCCTCTTCGGGATAATCTTTCCACTGGATGAGACATTCTCTCAAGGTCATGGATCTTAATTATCTCTCCCTAACATCTAAGATCCTATCAAGCCTTAGCTCAAGGACTCCTTGGCTAGGCATTACAATTTGTTGGTCATCAAGTACATAGTTAGGGTTGGGTACATATTTTTTCAATAGGCTGATATGGAATACATTATGAACCTTTAGGTTCTCAGGGAGTTGCAATCTATAAGGTCCTAGGCATTTGAGGATCTTGTACGGCCCACAATACCTTGGACTTATCTTCTGGCAATCTCCTAAGACTAGAGAACTCTTTTTAGGGCGTACGCGAATGAAGACCATGTCTCCTTCTTCGAAGACCCTTTCTTGACGCTTCAAATCCACGTATGCCTTTTGTCTATCCTTGGCCGCTTGTATGTCCTATCTTATTGACTTTATTTGATCATCCATGTCTTCCAACATCTGTCTTGAAGCTTCAACCCTTAAGGTTGGATTTGAGAAGTTTAGTGGACTTCTGCAATCATGACCATATAATGCTTGAAAAGGGGTCATCTGAATGCTCTGCTGGTAAGAAGCATTGTAAGAAAATTCAACCAAAGACAAATATTGACTCCACCTCTTCGCCTCTCGACAGCAATATGCCCTAAGCATATCCTCGATGACTTGATTTACTCGCTTTGTTTGGCCATCCGTTTGGGGATGGTAGGCGGTGCTAAAATAGAGTTGAGTCCCAATAGCTTCAAATATAGCCCTCCAAAAGTGTGATGTGAAGAGAGAATGACGATCACTAATGATTCTTCTGGGTAAACCATGTAGCTTGAATATCTCTTTGATAAACAATCTTGCAATGTCTGAGGCTTTATAGCTTGTCTTTACTGGAATAAGGTGTGCAGCCTTAGTAAGCATGTCAACCACAACCATGATGGAGTTGTATCCTCCTTGTACTTGGGGTAAGCCTACAACAAGATCCATACTGATGAATTCCCATTTCATTTGGGGGATTTCAAGCGGTTGCAGTTTCCCTGGCATCATGACATGTTCGACTTTGATACGTTGGCAAGACAAACACTCATTGACATATTTGAGAATGTCACCTTTGAGCCTCTCCCAACGGTAGCTCTTCCTAACTGCATTAAGAGTCTTAGCATAGCCAGGATGTCCTGCAAAAGGAGAATCATGAGCTTCCCACAATATCTTCTGCTTAAGTGATTGGCTTGCTGGTATACACAGCCTTGTTCTATAGTAGACAAGTCCACTATCAATGGAAAATTCGTGATACTTAGCCTGCAACTTTTGATTCTGATCCTTGATAGAGATCTCCTTTAGCATTTCTTGGTAGGCCAAATCATGGCATGCTTCCTCTCTAGCTAACTCAAGTATAGGGTTGTTTGGCATAGATACTTTTATAGCTAGAGATTTGGCAATTGATGGATTCTGCAAGATTAGGGAATTTAGGAATGCCTTGCGACTAAGTGCATCGGCAACTACATTCTCTTTCCCTGGTTGGTACTTGATTTCAAAATCATATTCCTCCAACACTTCAATCCACGGACGTTGTCTCATGTTGAGCTCGTTCTGGGTAAAGATCCATTTGAGACTCTTATGGTCAGTTACTAGAGTAAACTTGTTACCTAACAGCTAGTGTCTCCAAAGCTTTAGGGCATGGATGACAGCTAGTAATTCCAGATCATGTGTAGCATAATTCTTTTCATGGTTCTTCAGTTTCCTTGAAGAGTATGCTACTGGATGACCTTCCTGCATAAGTACACACCCCAAGGCAAGAATGCTAGCATCAGTTACTACCTCGAACTCCTTATTGAGGTCTCGATGTTTTAGAATAGGTGTTGATACCAAACTTTGCTTCAATCTGTCGAAGCTATTTTGTTCGGGAGTTGACCATGTAATGGAAGTCTGCTTCTTCAGTAAATCCGTTCAGAGGTGCTGCAATCAAAGCATAGTTTTTTACGAAGACCCTATACCATCCTGTCAATCCAAGAAAGCTGCGTATTTCTTTGACAGATACTAGTGTTGGCCATTCAAGCACATCTCTGACCTTGGCTAGGTCTACTGATATTCCTTCTGATGATACTATGAATCCCAGATATTCAATCTGACGCTTGAAGAATGTACACTTTTTCATTTTTGCATACAACTTATGTGATCTCATTGTCTCAAGGACAATCCACAGTTGAGGTTCATGATCTTCTTCTTGTTTAGAATAGACTAAAGTGTCATCGAAGAAGACAAGCATGAAATCATCAATATATGGCCTAAAGATGTCCTGCATGAATCTATTGAAGGTGGCAGGTGCATTCGTAAGCCCAAATGACATAACCAGGAACTCAAAATGCCCATATCTTGTATTGAAGGCCATCTTTGGGATATCTTCTTCCTTGATCCTTATCTGATAGTAACTTGACCTGAGATCAATCTTGGAGAAGATCTTTGCACCCTGAAGACAATCAAGAAGCTCACCTATTCTAGGAATAGGATACTTGTTCTTGACTGTTGATTGATTCAACACTTGGTAATCAATACATAGTGGAAGTGTCCCATCTTTCTTTTTCTGGAATAGTACTGGAGCTCCCCATGGTGAATTGCTAGCACTACAACAAAAAGGCCTCATAGACGCACATTTAGACGCGATTTTTGAATATAGAGAAATTCTTACGGGCACGTCTATCCGCTCGTCTATTTGCGCATCTACCATTTCGCTTCTATAATCGCATGTATCAACGAATTTACATGCACAAATAGACGCGCAATAGACGCACATATACACACGCATATAGACATGTTGGTAGGCGCGCTTTTACAAGCACTGGTAGACGCGGATGGAAAACAAAAATTGTCCCTTTTTAAAAAAGATATTTAATTTCTTTTTTAAATTTTAATTATGAAGCGCGTGTATAAGCGCGTGTAGTCTGCATTATAGACGCGCGTATAAATGCGAATTATCTGCAATTTAGATGCGCGGATAGACACACAAAACAGAACTGCTCTTTGGTTTTTTTTTCCTCCCTTCCATACATCAGATTGTGCATTTGGGAAAAAGACAATGTATCTTACGGGCACGATAATTGAAAATAAAAGTCCATGTATTCATTATATATCAAAAGCATTTACAAGGGAAGTTTAAGTGCTTGCGACCTAAAGCGTGGCCGCAAGTAGTAGGCTCAAAGAGATATCATACATATACAAGAAAAGAAGGTCTCATGAAGAGGTATGGTGCTCCTCTACGAATCTGAAGAGGAAACATCTTCACTAGTACCACCATGGCTACTAGCGTCACTATCCCCCTCCTTGCTATGCTCCATAACCGAGTCCGCCTATACACACAAAAGATCAGGGTTGCTTACATAGACAAGGTGGAGAAAAAGTTATAATTAGCTATACTTTTAATAGGAAAGTAAGAAAAACATACCTCCTCTAGCTGTTGAATCCTCATGGCCCGGTTGTATTGGTCCTCAGTGATGAGACCCTCCTCATATAAGTGAAGCCATGTCGCTACGCGGTTATGGCCTCGATGGTAACCTACCTCTCTAGGAGTAGGTGTCCTACCAAGGATGGTAGTCTGCAAAACATTTAGATATATAAAAACAATTATGAGTCACAATATATTAGAATAAAATATATAAAGAATTGAAAGAAATATAAATTTAAAAAAACTAGAAATCAAAATATACTTACAAACTCTACCTCCCACGACTCTCTGCCACCCGATCCGTAATGCGACGATCCCATGGTTTCCATTTGGATCCGTCGCGCCTCTGCGTGCTGGCGACTCTTCACTTTCTCTGCTGCTTTCTTCTTGGCTTTCTTCCACTCTATGCGGTGGCACATAGGTGGTTGGCTATAGGCTCCACGCCCCTCCTCCAGCCTCCCAGTGAGTCCCTGGCCCGTGTCATGAGGTGGGATCTTTTGTTGTGAAGCATATCCCTCACTTTTGTGCATCCCCAATCATCCAAGAATCACTGACCCTCAGGATTTGGGTACCTCCTATGGACTGCCCTCAACAGCTCCTGCCACAAGCCGCTTTTCTGATTTTTGAAGGCAATGAAACAATCTTTATACGTCGCATGCACGATGCTCCTCATGTACGCCATTACATCCCTTCCCTCATCATCATGAAAGATGCCACGAGCATCTGTAACTCTATAGTACTGGCGTACAACCTCCTCTACGTGATCTACTGGTGAGGGTGATCGCTTGCCACCTCCTAGGCAACCCCCACACAAGCCTCGTCCTCCCCCTTGACTCTCCCTCCTCCCTCTCTGACTACCCTCTGCCTTGCTAGACGCACGAGCTTTTGCAGATGCACGTGCTTTTGCAGATGCTTGTGCTTCAGCCAATACACGTGGAGCACATGAAGTACCTGCATATGGAGTACCTGTATGTGGAGTACCTGTATGTGGAGTCTGGGAAATAGTGCCAGGCAAAGACGTGAGAGGCGTCCCAGACATGACACTGAACACCTCGTTCGCTGTGGGAGAGCGGCCAAGGTGTCTGGTCATCTCTCCAATGAAGTCTTCCCTACTAGGAAAACCTCCAAAAAATGCATTGATCCCCCTGCCAAAGAAGGCCAATGTATCATTCATGCGATCCACATCCGGGTCATTGCTAGATGAACCAGGATACGACATCTGCAAAAAAAACGCAGAAAAAAGACAAATTTATTTGCATACAAAAAATCATATATTACCTACATTTTCAAAGAGCTTTCTTTAGATATTGAGCATAACACTTAAGTGCTAATTCTTCTCTTAAACAAGAAAACTAATAAACACAAACATGGGATTGGTCACATTCATCATTGCAAAAATATATTGTTTACTATCAGAACTGGTAGACCTAGTGCGTGTATCCCCGCGTCTAAATTGCAGGTTAGAAGCGCCCTCAGACGTGCTCCAGAGTGAACCTTTTGTCCAGTGCATCTATTTGCGCATCTAAGATGCAGCACATACATGCTATCAGATGCGCATTCGAGGTCAATGCACATGTATAATCACGTATAGACTGCAAGTCAACCTTCTGTGCCGCGTGTGTATCATTGCGTGTACACTACAGAGCACACGCGCCAGCACACGCGCACTAAGACGCACCCTCAGACACTATGAGAGGAAACATTTTTCGCGACTATATCTATGTCTACACTGAAATGTAGATGCGCTATCAAACGCGCTCGATCGGCTGATTTTAGGCCGACGACCGCCATTGATGATTTACAAAATGCAATACATAATGGAATCACAAATCCTAAATACACAAACAGAGCAGAGAGAGGAAGAGAGAAACACAGAGAGAGAGAGAGACTCACCTTGGGTGTTTGGTGTGGTGGGTGGTGGCGCTTCTTCCTTCTCCTTCTTCCTCTACTTGGTAAGTTACCCTCCCTTGATGCTTGCTTACTTGCTTGCTGCTTCTTCTTGTTCTCCTCTCTCTTATTCTCTCTTTCTTCCTCTCCTTGGCTTTCCTTTTTCCCTTCTTGTGTGTTTGAAATGAAAGAAGAGGTGAGTCATGAGGAGGTGAGACATGGAGAGACTGCATGTCGGCTAAACTCAAGCTTCAGAACCGCAAAAAATGCAGGAAAGGAAAGGCGCAGTTTGAAAAGAAATGATTTAAGTATGGTTTGAATTTTGACGTGTGCGTCTATTTTTGCGTGTATATGCATGTCTATTGTTCAAGTAGACGTGAGTATAGATGCGAAAATAGACGCGGAAATAGACGCGAAATGAGAGAGGGAGAGGGAGAGGGAGAGGGGGAGAGAAGAAAACATAATAGGGAAATGAGAGAGAGAGAGGGAGGGAGAAGAAATGAGAGAAGGAGAGGAAGAGAGCCAAAGGAAATGAGAGAGGAAGAGGAGAGAGAAAAAAAGAGAGAATGAGAGGAGAGAGAAAAAGAGAGAAGATGTTAAACATAATAGGAAAATAGAGCAAGAGAGGGTATGGCCCCTGCACGACATCAACCGTGACTGGCCCCTGCAGCATGAGGCCTCCTCTGTGCCCTACTGCAAAACACAAACCAGCTTGCTATACCATCCCATCTCCTCGCCTTCAATGTCCACATCGATATCGTCTGCAACCTCCAGCAAAGAGAGCCCAGCATGGATCAGAAGCTGGTGATGATTCAAACAATCCTAACAATAGTTGTCTTACTGATGAGATTGCCATCAAGACGATTGTTGCATGCACGCAATCGCTTCCTTGCGGAAGTACTTTCATGAGTGGTTTCAAGTTATATCTAGCAGAACAAGCTCCTTACAAAGGTCAATCCAAATCGAAGGCTCTTCCTCAAGGCCTTTCAATTGAGTCTCTCATCCTTGACCACCTCAAGAAAGTATCACAATTTATCTTGCATTACTTGAGGGACAGGTATGGTGGGCAATTGATGATGAAGGATATTCAATGGTGTCTTTCCGTGCCAGCAATATGGGCAGAAGCTGCCAAGCAAAAGATGAGGAAATGTGCTCAGGAAGCTAGTATGGTCAAGGGAGTGTCAAGCAGAACATGCTCAGAGGATGCTAGCCCTCATCTATTAGGAGTAGTTCTGGAGCCAGAGGCTGCATCTTTGCATTGTCTCCAAAATGCTAGATTCCTATCCATCAGAGAATGAGAAAAGTTTGTTGTGGTTGATGTGGGCGGAGCCACTATTGATTTGCTGGTGGGTGAGGATTTGCAAAAATCTGAGGCAAGGGCAAGAAAAAAAAGCGAAAGACAAGAATTTCGCACTAGATATGGACGTAATGTCTCATTTCCAAATCATCTAAATGCACTCCCATGTCATATTGATATAGATTGGTTACATGAGGAAATGGAGAGAATGGAAAAAGAGGAGGAAATTAATATATCTCATGAAGAGTGGGAATATGCACGAGGTTGCTTATGAAAGGTGAGACATACTATCAATTAATTTGTTTCTATAAGTTTTATTTTATATAAATAATTGACATGTTTGATCTTTTATCTTTTACTACTAGTGCACATTATTCAATGCACTTTGGTGTGAGGGTAAACATCTTCGAACTCAATGTATAGATGAAAAGAGAAATACCCAAGATTGTGGTGTCCTTGCTCACTTCAAGGATGCCAATGGTACCATGGAAGGTTATTGTGGCTTGATCCAAGATATTCTGAAGCTTGACTTCAGATGATTCTTTATATATGTACTGGATGTGAAGTGGTTTAAAGAAGTGGTAACAAATGGTGAGCATTGCACAATCAGATGTCATCCAAGTGGTTTTGTAATCATTGACTCTACAAAATTTCACCAAAATGAGAATGACACATTAGTACTACCTCAACAATGCGAGCAGGTATATATGCAAAGGCTAATTTTTTTATATGTGTACATGTGATATATATACACAATATAATAAGTACTTAAGTTTTTTGCTTTTGTTTTTCAAATACAGGTTGTGTATATCATCCAATGGTATACAACAACCGATGGTGGTATGTCATCCCTATATCTAATCGTTCAAAACCAATATATGGTAATATTATCGACATGGAGATAGCAGATGATAATCCAACAATTAATGATGATGTCCATGATGACACCATAATGGATGATATGCGTGATATAGTACAAGATGAACCTCGCGAGGATGTTCAAGGAAACGCAAAAGAAGACAATAATGTGATTGTCGATGATATTGATGAAGTTATTGAGCAATATAGCAACACATCTGATAGTGGGATAGACTTATTTGTTTCGTTACCACTTGGTAACATAGACCTAGAAGTAGATAGTTTAGCAAGGGCTGATCTCATTGAAGATGAGATGGATCATTCATTGTAACATACTTAATTTGCTTATTGATTCAATGTGTATTCCTAATTCTACGATTTTTATCATGCGCACACGTGCATAGTCAAGAATCAATAGTCAATTTTAAAGCTAAATTGAATTTTTCATAATAAAAAGGAAGTATATTTTATCTTCTTCAAGTACGTAGAGAAATTACAAGATACATATTGCAATGCTTGCTACTAATTGTAAGGTTTCTGTCGCTTGCCGCTAATTACTTATATCAAGCTTGTCAATTGGAGGAACTGCCATTCATTAGAGAGCAATGAAAAAGTAATTATTAACTCTATTTTTTTAATTCAATGATTCAATGTGATGCACCTGACTTTGTGCGTCTAACATGCGTGTCTATGCCTCGTTTGTGTTGTAGTGTAGGCCGGATAGTTGATTGAGTTGTTTCTTCAGCTCAATTGCTTCTGGTATGGACATTTTATAAGGTCTCTTGGCGATTGGTGCAGCTCCAGGCACTAACCCAATCTCATGATCCACTTCTCTTTGAGGTGGAAGTTCAGTCAACTGTTTCGGGAATACGTCCGCGTATTCCTTTAGCCAAGATGGTCCTTCATGAGACTCTTGCTTTTGATCTAACTTGATGAGTTTGATCAAGTAAACGGGTAATCCTTTTCTGACCCCTTTTATGATCCGAGATACTTTAGCCAATTGGATTCTTGGCACTCCTCCCTCACCTTGAGTTGTGACTAATTCCCTTTCAGAGTTTCGAAAGGAAACTTGACCCTTTCCACAGTGAATGTGGGCGTCATTGGGCTTAAGCCAATCCATTCCGAGTAGACAGTCATGGATACCTAAATTCATAACTCTGAATTTAACCGAAGTCTTCTTTCCTCCCAGAAAGAATTCCACCTTAGAAGTTTGCCTGGTACAAGTTACTTCACGACCATTTGCCAATTCCACAAGCAAGGTAGATGCTTCTACTGTGGCTATTCCTAATCTTTTTGCACATGCTGGTGAGATAAAGGAATGTGCACTGTCACAATCAATCAAGGTTTTGAAACCTTTACCTTGATAGTCAGACGGTGTCTGAATCATCGAGAACTGGTGATTCGGCCCTTTCTTGTGTAAAGCGGCATGGACTATCGCTCTTTCAAATTCTGCTTCCATGATCGGATCTTCTTCTTCTTCTTCTTCGCATCCTTGCCTATTGGCAATGCAAGCGGTTCTTCCTCTTCCTCCGGTAGCGGCTCTTTGACCACGGCCTGCTCCATGGAAAGGCGCTTGGCGATGTCCTCTGCTAAGCTTGGGACATTGCCTCTTGAAGTGACTGGGTTCGTTGCAGTGGAAACAACGGAGGTTTCGGTCATGAGTAGGAACAAAGTTGTTGACGTTATTCGTCCTTGCTTTCTTTCTTTGTCCCTGATTATGACCTTGAGCTCTCCTCATTTGAGGTCTGAATGCTCCTCTGTTCGGGTCATTACAAGACCAAGTTTTGTTACCCCTTGGTCTAGCTTGCACCTCCTGAATTATAGGTGCCACTCGAATGAGTGCATCCTGAAGATCTGATGGAAGCATAGATTCGAGACGGGTATTTATTGGTAGATTTAAACCTGCACAAAATTTGGACACCTGTTGTGTCATGTCCATCTGTGGCGCATACTTTAAAAGTGAGAAAAATTTGGAGTAGTATGCGTCAAGAGTGAGTCCTAGGTGTTTTAGCTCATAGAACTCGTTCATTTTCTACGTGCGATATGCAGGTGGTAAGTATCTACCATGCACGACTTTCTTCACCTTCTCCCAGGTAACGGATCCCTCTGCGATCCCTTGATCCCTGCACCATTGCTTCCACCAAAGTCTGGCTTCGCCAGTTAGTTTTAACTTGGCGAGCATAGCCTGATTGGTGGGTGCAGTATGGCTGCTTCGAAGTAATCCTTCATGGATTCAATCCAAATTTCAACATCAGCCTGGACGAATTTGCCTCTCCTGTCAAACTCGGGTGGCTTAATCTGCTTGAGAAGGAACTTCTTCTCCTGGATCACAATGGTACTTGATGTAGGAGGCGAATTTGGAACCTGTACCTAGGGTTGTGCCTGAATAAAGGTTTTCTTAATGTTATTATACGATAATCGACGTTAGCTTATCTTTAATTCAGCTATCTCGTAAACAATGTAGCTACTTAACTTTTTATCAACTCTTATGCACAGCCACACATTGATAAAAAGAAATCTTTATTTGTATTTACATGGGCATAGCCCTTTCGAATACAACATTCCCTGTGGTGATAAGTCAATTGTTACATTTAGTTTGGGGAGAACAACGTTGTATTGCATTTATCTACAGGAATTGTGTAATAGTAAGGTTTTGTGTCATGGATCTTCACGAATCGATAAGTCATTAGAAGTTCAGGATATCCTTTCCGTTGGAATCCATACTTCTCATGGCGGCCTAACACTTCAATCCTGTCGTCGGCGGGGATTACACTGTTACTTCCTTATATACATATGAGTTTATTTCAACCCTCCGACCTCGAATATGTAAAGCCGAATTTACATGAGCTTCCACGGAAATGAATAGCTTCACAACTTTCAAATCTTCCAACCACTTGATCCTCTTTAGGTTGGTCTGTAGAGAAGCAAACCGGTGGGCGGCTCTATAGTAGATTCCTAAGCACCCGTCCATCTTCGTTCTATGTACAAATGTGATGGATTATAAATCTGCTCCAGGATGTTCATCATTCCAATCCTTTGTCTATAAAGCGGAGAATGCATTGCAGTCATTAACATGACCCGAAATACCAAAAACTTGTTCCATACTTCGTAATTCTGCAAGACAGTGTTGAAGGTAAGGAAATGTTTGGACAACAATAATTTCTTTACTTTATTTCATTGAGATTTCATAAAATAATTCCATTGTTGGTCGGCTCTAATACCAACTGTAACATGTCCACTAGTATCATCCAGGACACGTCTTAGCAGTCCATCAGAAAGGATTTCTAGAAAGCTTTGCCCGGCACTTCCATGGAATGTTACGGGATTTGCAATCTAGGTCTTCCCACGTCTGCCACGTAGCGGAAGTATCCTGGCCGCTCCCACTTAGGATCGACCGGAATTAGGGTTTTCCTGATTGGTCATTACCTAACAGCAACTAGCATTAGACCCAAGCAAACTACTTTACGCAGAAACGCCAAGTCCGAAGCGGATTCACGCTGCACTTGATTCAAGGAGAATGGGAAATGAGAGGCATGCAAAGCTCAACCTCTTTTCCATAAGGCATAGTCCCATTCCGTTCCCCTAAAATAGCGTAAATCGGGTAAGACATAACTCTAGGTCATCGCTTTCGTTGTTCGTGTCCTTTGACGATCATCCCGCTGTTCTTCGAGATTTGAGAAAAGTTCCCGGCCAATCGGGACCACCCAACTGTAGGACGGACCCATAGCCCATCCTCCGCACTTTCATCGGTTTGTTTTAGTTATGTAATTATCTAACACATTAATTTAACATGTAACAATCGGCTTCTTTAATTAATCCGTTAAGCACTGGTTTCTTCACGTAATCTTATCACGTGACATAGAAAAATAATATCAAACAAGTTTTTTATTAACATATCATCATTTTTATCTTTGAAATACAAGGAGTTACGCCCGTAATCCGCCCGAAGGCTATCCAGTAATCCATAGGGATCACTAATCCAAGCTTCTACCCGTAGACTAGTATGTGGGCCTCGAGATCCAATCCTGAGTCATGTTAGCCTCTTGTGCAGGACCCGAAAGGCGAGGGATTTACGGCCAAAGCCCCCCCCCTGACACCCAAGCGTCCTCCTGCTCCAAGTAGTGCTCAACGGAGAGACCTCTCGCGGTGGGTTCGGTCCACGTTCCCGACGCAGTCAACAACCCCCTTGGTTAGGGTCAGGCAAGCAGTCGGGGGTAACTGAAGTTGCCTCTCCCTTCAGGCCTTCAACCTAAAGTATAGATATTCATTTAATTTGTAATTCATAAATCAAACAGTGCTCTAAAATCTCTAGCAAGCAGAAACATTTCCATTAGTCGATCTTGTTGTTGGCAAACTGCTAAGGAAGGAATCTTTCCTTTTGAATGCATCTAGCACTCGATCCGGGGTGCCTTGTAACTTGGCAAGATCCTTTATATTCTGGGTTAGGGTGTACCCTATTCTTTCCTTTTGAATGCATCTAGCACTCGGTCCGGGGTGACTTGTAACTTGGCAAGATCCTTTATATTCGTGGTTAGGGTATACCCTGTTAACCCAACTTGGTCAACCCTAAAGTTCATTGGATACTTTAGTTTCCATTTTTTAACCTTCCTTACTTAGAAGGATATCAAAGGATACATCCTTTTTGCAAGATAACTTGCGTAAGGATCCACCATCCTTGTTGAGGATATTTAACCTTTCTTCTTGGGAATCAATCACAAGACCATATGTCTTCCTTCTTGCCGCGCAAGTCTTGCATCGTACTATCCGATAGTGGAGTCACAAAATAATCTGTTTCAGTTTCTTTAAGCTAATGTTGTCAGACCTAGGGTTTCCTAACTTTATTATTTTCTTTTAAGAAACTCAGGGACAAACCCTAGTTCTTTTACATTTTCAATTTTCTGATTCTACAATCTGAGAATGTGGGCAAGTATTTAAGGTATAAACGTTTCTTGGATTTTAATTCATTCCCAATGAATATTTCGTAGCATAGGTATTCCTAAGTTCATATTAATTTGGTTAACTTTTAGAAAGTAATATCGAGATCACTTCTACACGATTTGCTATCTATGTGTCAATTGATTTTTCAATCTTAAACTTTATCGATTTGAGGTTAGGTAAATTTAATTAATCTTCCTTTTTCCTTGAGAACAAAACTCATTCCAAATAAGAAATCTTTCCCTTGCTAAGTTATGCAGTTAGCAATGATAACGTCCTAGAGTTTAAGCATCGCAAGAAACCTTTCATGAATTGCACCTTCTATGATGATTCGTTGTGAAAAGAGTAGGGGTTAATGGTGCAAGATGCAAAATTATACCTTCTAGACTTAACCAAAGTATACTACTTTAGTGGGTAAATAATCTTGCTCATAATTCGTTTCAATGCATAATACTTTTTGAAGGAAAACTATGTTTACACTTTATTTATTTTGCATGTTTAATTAAACTAAATTCCTTCGTCGTAAATAACTAGGACAAAATATATCTTATCCTAACAATTCATCTTTCATGATTGAATTAAAATCCATATAAAACCAAGAAGGAAAAACCTAGTTTTGGGGTGAGATATCCACATGGATACTGGGAGATGACCCTCCCGCAGCTACTCTATGGACTTTCTTAGGCGGTATCGCAGTTGTAATCCCTCGAACATGAGGGTAGCTTTACACTCCTTTTCCGGAATTACACCACCGCTTCAATACTCTTCTTCTCTTTTACGAGGCAAGGAACCGTTTAAATAATTGACCACGAGAAGGGGTAATAAGACCTTTAAGATCTTAGCTTCTTCGGGAGGGAAAGGTTTCCAAAGCCTAAAAAGGCCCTATATGGTATATACACGGCAAAAAGGTTATGTGTGAGTGTGGCTTCGCAAGCATATGAACCTTGGGAGAACTTTGGGCTTGGGGTAAAAGGTATAGGAAGGGGAATTTTTTTTAGAGAGGTTTTAGGACACGGAGTAGTAAAGGCTTTAGGGATTTAAACCGAGGTGAAAGGGAAAGGTGAAGGGTGAAGGCTTATAGTAGGGGGGAGAGGGAAAAGGGTGTGTAAGGAAAAGGGAACACGGGGGTTAGAAAGGGCTTAGGGGGGTGTGTTAAAAGGAATATGGGGGGTGAAACACGGGCTCACAAGAAGGGACTTATAACTTTAAGCACGGGGGGGGGATTTGTAGTTTATGAGGCCAAGGGGAGTGGGGGTTTAATGGCCCCACGAAAAGTTTAAGGGTTTATGATCGGGGGGTGAAAGGATTCTGGCCAAGGGGAGTGGGGGTTTAATGGCCCCACGAAAAGTTTAAGGGTTTATGATCGGGGGGTGAAAGGATTCTAAGGGGGAAAAAAAACCCGAGAGGGGGGTGAAAGGATTCTAAGGGAAGGGTTTAGGAAGGGGGGCTTAAGGAGCCCCCCCTAGAAGCTTCTCTGGAATCACAGGAGCCACATGGGGGGGAAATTTGATGCGACGACAGTGGGGTAGTCTGCAGGCGTTGGTGATGGCACACGTGGGGAGAGAGGATAGAGGCGGCAGGCGGCAGCGGTAGCTCAGCAGTACCAGGCGGCGTTCTCCTCGTCTTCGTCCTCCCTCCTATAGCTCGATAGCAGCACCAGCAGTGCCAAGGATTTGTCCTCTCCTCCGTTGTAGCCTCCCTTGTCTGTGCTGCCCACCCTCGATTTTATAGGAGAGGGGAGGGAATCCTCCCCCCCTCGACGTGTCCATCTGCATGCCCTATGGAGCAAGGAGCTTGCTGGCTCCTCCATCGCATTCCCTCCTTCTAGCACGATGCGACCCTAGAGAAGAAGAAAAAAAAAGAATACTATCTGAAATATTACACATTATTATGGTGAATTTTAGTCACAGACTTGGTACAAGGTAACTGGGAGGACAAGATTTGGTCACAGGCTTAGTTACAGTTCAAACTGTGACTAGCCATGGTTATCTGCATCAAGTCGTCACTATTTCGGAGGTTCTTGGTGGTTCTATAGGGTGAAAATAACAGCTCCTGGTCAATTCATAGGTCATTTTGGAGGGAGATTGAACTAATTGGAGTTAAATAAGGATTAGGGAGGAGTAAACAGGATTACTTTTTGTTAAGAAAGGGTTTCTTCTTCTCTTTCCTCTTTCTCTCAAGCTTCCATAGCCAAAATCTTGCTCTCATCTCTCAACCAAGACTTCATCTATCTCCATGGCTTCTACTGGCTATTTCTCCATCTTGTAAGCATCACATAGAGTATGCATGAGCCTTGCTTGGCTTCATCACAAGGAAAAACTTGACCATCCTGATCTACATCTCCTCTAGGGATTGGGCCATCATCCTGGACCTTGATAGTGCCATTGCTGGAGTTGGTCGAACATGATTCTCTACAACTCTCGACAGCAACTGCGGCCACTACTGCAACAATCGTATCACCCGAGGACATTGCTGCATCTCCTATTGCTGAATGTGGCAGCACCCTTGATGTCGACGAGCTAGCGTTAATAGGTGGCTGACCCGCCGAATCGCTTTTGCGTGATGAGTGGCCCGTCCTCGTGTTGCTTCTCCGAGAAGAACTATAACTAGCAGCTGCATTTATCGGTGACTCACCAGATTGTGAGGTCATAGTAGTCTTGCATTTATTCTTCTTATCATGCACACCTGGTGCTTTCACCTTGACGACGGACAGCTTCCTAGTCTCGATGGGAACCACGGGTTGAGATGTTACAAGCTTATTTGGGGATTGGGGCCGAGATTTCTTGCCGCTCTTTGTCGATGGATTTTTAGGTATTAGAACAGGTTGCATCTCATTTCTGACTTTCTGAGAGCTGCACGTACTGCTGGTTCTGGAAGCCATCTCTAATTTTACCAAGCTTCGGTGATGCGGATCCCCGGCCTGCTCTTGAAGCTTCAAAGAGAGTTGGCTATGGAGTCCAAACAGGGCAACAAGCTATAGGCTTCAAATTTTTGGTCTATTCTCTTCTATTTCATGGGGCTTTGGTCTTAAATGACTTCAAGGACCTTCCTACTCTCCAAACACTCAAGATTTTGAAGGCTCTAAGCAATGGATTCAAGATTGGAGGCCAATCTTCTCTTGGACTTCAAGCATGACAGGGATTGAAGAATTTCTTGGGAATCTCAGTCAAAGAGGCTCCAATTACAAAGGATCTTCCATTCGTTTGGCTTCTTGGAGTTGAAGACTTACTCAAGGCTTCATCCTTGGATCATACTTGAAGCTATTGTATGGAATTATGGAGTATTACTCTCTCTTGATCAATTGGAGGACTTATGAAGATGGGCTATCACTCTTTATGAGGTTTGAGACAAGCAACATCTTCTTCTCCAAGCATTAAAAGAGGTACTTCTAATACTCTTTTTAATCTCTCCAATCATTAATCCACTTGTTGATTGCATCTCCTATTGTTGAAGGAGAGATTAAGAGAGTAATCTAAGCAATGACTTGCTTCATAGACTTTACCTTCAGCATTGATTGATAATAAATCATCCAATTTCATACAATGAGCCTTCAATTTGGATTGTCAAGAATTGATTGAGAATCTACTCAGTCATTCAGCCATTCATTGATTGAGTTTTGATCATCCCATTGATCTATTGCATCTGATTGATTGAAGACTTCAAAATTCATCATATAATCCTTCATATTTTGATTGAGATTTACCTAACCCTAACCCATGTGTTTGTGTTGACCCAATCTTTGAGAATTTTCCAAAATAAATTTGTAAAGGTGAGCATAGTATGCAGTGAGTCACTGATATTATTGGTAAGCCTATCTCAGCCCATTTTCATTCATGATACCTTTCCAATTCATACATATCATGAAAGGATCAATGCCTTGATTCGGTCTTGTATATCATACCTTGTTTGTTAGAATACTAGCTCTGCCATGTTTAATACTGACTGAGGAAAAAGGTCGAAGTCAGACAAGATAGCAAGACGATAGTGAGGTGACCCTCCCTTGCTATGGATGACTCTGTAAGGGTGCAAACCTGGCCCGGAAGGAACTTTGCACACCTTCTAGAGTTTTAGAGTCAATTTAGGTGCATGTCCGGCGTTTTATCCCTCACCACAGGTGGTGGACCATGGAAGACCACTCAAGATGAGAGTGGAAAAGATTTGAAGACACTTGGTACAAACAGGAAAAAATAGGGCATTTTGGTCACAGTTTTGAACAGTTTGACAGGTCTATAGGTGCTACAGATCTGATTCTAGGTGGTGATTATATCCTACAGGTTGCCTTTCAGTGCCCACATGATTTTTACCATGGTCTATATGCATATGGGATGAAATAATGCTCAAATAGTGCTTTTACAGGGTTTTACAGGGTGCAATCCCATTCTAGACAATCATAAAGAACCTATTACAGGAAAGACATTTTTAATTCTGCAATAAGGGTTCTTGTGATTAGTACGTAGAGCTCAAATTCCTCTTCAATCCTAGCTATAGCACGCCTCATTTGGAGTAGCGGAGCTCAAGTTATAGCCCATTTTGTGACAGGTGGTCACTGTAGACTGCACTTTGACAGGCAGGCAGAGACACATTGTTTTGGTATGGAACCATTATATACTTTTTCCAAAGTGCTTATTTCAGTAAATCTAGTATATATAAATATTTTAAGCTCTGTTTGGAGCTATAAAGCACTCGGATCGGGGAAGCATAGCTCAAGATATAGACCAATCTTTAACTGACAGTGTTGAAATTACAACATGGCAAGGAACAAGAAGAAAGAGCAAATGTTAGACCACATTGAGGAAGGCTTGGAGGAGTATCATGCTGAGACAAATGAAAATAATAGAGCCACAAATCAAAGGCAAGAATTCATGGGAGTTAGCACCACCAATGACGAAGTGCAATGGCCAAAGAACCCTCATGTCATAGATCATGGGAATGAAGTAAACATCTCACGTGATTCTAACGACTTCCAACAAATGTCTAAGCAACTTGGCAACATGAATGATGGTTTACTTTAGCTTACCCACTCCATGGATGATAAATTTAGCAAGATGATTTCTCATATGGAGCAACAAAGTAGTAGATTGGATACCAAGTTTGATCAGGTGATCACTATATTCAGCAATTTGGGAGATAGATTCCAAAGTAAACCACCACCCCATGTTGAAGAAGTGCCACTTACTCATGGGAATATACCATCGACTTGTGAACATATACCATCAACTTATGAACATGGAGGTCCTTCTAGAGTCAATGAAATCGCTCAACCACGTGCTAATTCATGGAGTAGAGACAGGCCTAAATTTTCTATCTCAAGAGAACATGGACAACAAGGTCATTCACTGCATGAAGATGAAGATGAAGCTCAAGACAAAGCTGAAGATGAAGATGAAGATGAAGATGAAGAGCAAGAGGATACACATGACAAAGTTGATCAAGAGTACATTAGTGTACAACAAGAAGAGCAAACTCAAGGTTTACATATATTTCATGATGATGTTGAAGAGGATTATGTTGATCATATATGTCATGAAGATATTAAGGCATCACATGAAGATATTGAGGAAACATATGATGGGTTCTATCAGCCCATTGACAACTTTGGTATGCTACAGCCAATAGAAGAAGATGTTGATTGGAATGCATATGGAGATGTACATGAGAAAAATGTTTGGGATGCATATACTTTTAATGAGAGTATCAATGAAGACATGCCTTATGATGATGATGAGATATCTTTTCCCTATGATTTGGGTAGTCATGATGGAGATGATTCTCTCTTTCCTTTTGACCCGGGTGGTTTGACATTTATGGTTCATGACAATCCTACTTCTCTTGATGGTTATTATCTCAGTATTCCATATGACCCGGGTGGTCTTATACTAAGAGAAAGTCATTTGCAGCAAGGCATCCTGCATACAAAACTTAATGATACTTTGTTCTCATGGTTTCTTCATGGTTTATATGGGAGAAAGGCTGAAGAAGATGGATTTTCCTGTAGAATACAACTTGCTGTATTAAATTCCTATCATGGAATTAAATGATTTATATTTGTCAAAATCATGGATTTTTGCTTGGAGAGGGTAGCCTAAATCATATACTTTGATATGACATATCATTTGTCCAATTTGGATGTGTCTATCGAAAGTTATGCCTATTTTATTATGGCAGCCTGGTTATGCCAGCATGCACGAAATTCACTATAGATTTCTTGTGGAGCTTCATCGATCATGGGATCTTTTCAGCCACATATGCTTTGATCTACTTTTTCATCCATTGTATTCTTTCCCATTTTATCAAGCTTTGAGGACAAAGCTTCTTTACGCTGGGATGGCTTGTAATAAAGCAAATTTAACCTAGGCTTAGGAGCTAGACACATTAATTCGGGTTAGCTATAAATAGTGGAGTATGGCCAAATGTGGGGACCTTTTTGATCATTTTGAAATACAACTCCTTGTGGAGATCTTGAGGTCACATCCTCCCACCATTCATGGAGGTGCATATCCATGTCCACCCTACTTGGAGGTGAGTATCCTTGTCCACCATTGTAGAAGGTGAGTATTCTACAACAGCTTATCATCACTTGATTCTCAGCATACCATCTATTTTCCCATTTGAATATCTCATATGGAACATGGATCTTGGCTATGGCAGTAGCATTTCTTGTTATTGTCAGCATTAGATGTTATATCTTGTGTATTTTCTTGTATGAGATATCAACTTTATTACAACTTGAAATAGCGATCCCTGAGGATTGCTGGAATAGCCTTCGAGCAGATTTATTTGATGTATTCCAAAGATTGATAAATAAAGATCAAATGTTGAAAAGAAACTTGCTTGACATTGTTTTTCTGTGTTGGTACTTAAGTTAAGTGAAGGAACCAATGTTTAATTGGTTAATTAAAGAAGCTGCTTTTTACTTGTCAAACTAAATGTGGTAGGTAAATAGATAACTAAAGCAACCCGAGGAAAGTGCAGTGGACGTGACTCAGGGTCTGTCCTATGGAAGGGTGGTCCCGCTTGGTCGGGAACTTTTCTCGAAGGAATTGACAGCGAGGTAACAATAACCTGAAATCTATAGAGCTAGAGTCCCGATTTATGCTGTTTTAGGGGAACGGAATGGGGCTATGCCTTACGAGCAGAGAGGTCGAGCTTCGCATCCCTCTCGTTTCCCATTCTCCTTGAACCAAGTGTAGTATAAATTCGCTTCGACCCTGATGTTTCTACGTAAAGTAGTTCATCTAGGGCTTGACGCTAGCTACCTTCTAGGAACTTGAACATTAGGAAAACCTTGATTAGGTCAGTCCTAAGTGGGAACGGCCTGAATGCTTTCGCTTTGTGTGGCAGACTCGGAAAGACCTAGATCACAAACCCCATGTCATTCTTTGGGAGTGCCAGGTAGCACTTTCCAAACTATCTTCCCGATGGGCTGCTAAGATGTGTCCTACAAGTGGTCAGGGGGGACACGTCACAGTTGGTATTAGAGCGAACCAATGGAATCTAATAATTACAAGGAAACTTAATGAGGGGAAATAGAGAAATGTTGCCGGTAAGAACATTTCCTTACTTACTTATGGATGCTGGCCTACAGAGTCGTAAAGCATGGAACAAATTCTTGGTGTTCCAGGTTATGTTTATGATTGCAATGCGTGCTTCAGATTATTGACGGAGACTAGGCATGATGAATATTCTAAACTGTATCTACAATCCTTCACCCTTGTATGTGGAACAGAGATGGACGGGTGAATCAGGAATTTATTACATAGCTACCCACCCACTTGCATACCTTCAGACCAACTTGAAGAGAGTCAAGTGGATGGAGGATTTAAAGATCGTGAAGTTGTTCATATTTGTCGAGGCTCACGCAAATGCAACCCTACATGTAGGCGATCGAAAAGTCAAGCAGAACAAGTATGTGTACAAGGAAGTGACTCGAATAATCCCTGCCGACAGAATCAAGGTGCTCGGACGTTATGAGAAGAATGGGTATCAAAGGAAGGGACACCCCAAGCTTCCTATGACCTATCGATTCCTGAAAATCCATGACCCTTCTCCATATTATTACTCAGTTCCCGTAGCCAAATGTTACACAATCTTATTCTCCCCAAACTGATGTGCAAATCAACTTGTTCTACCTTTCCAAAATAAATGTACTCGAAAGGGCTATGCCCACATAAACGAATAAGATTTTTTCTATCAATGTCTGTCATGGCTGTAAGTGTTGGTAAAGGAGTTAAGTGATTTGGTCACTTGGCTAAAATCTGAACTCGACCTATTAATGTAATGTGAGAAACATTTAGCAAGTAATTAACGTAAAGAGGCACAACCTCAAGTGCAGATTCCTAGTCCAAACCCTACATTAAATACGGCTGTAATTCAAGAGAAGAAGTTCCTTCTCAAAAAAATTAAGCACCTGAATTTGATGGCAAGGGAAGGACTGTCCAAACTGACACCGAAGTCTAGATCGAATTCATGGAGGATTACTTAGAAGCAGCAGGCTGCACTCGCTAACCAAGCTATGCTCGCCAAACTGAAGCTTACGGTGAAGAAAAACTTTGGTGGAAACAATGGTGTAGAGACCAAGGGATCTCGAAAGGGTCGGTTACTTGGGAGAAGCTTAAAAGAGCTGTGCGAGGGAGATATCTGCCACCTGTCTACTGCACGCAGTAGATGAATGAATTCTATGAATGAAAGCAGCTTGGATTATCCCTGGATGCATACTATTCAAAGTTCGTCTCTCTCTTAAAGTACGTGCCACAAATGGATATGACACAACAGGTGTCAAAGTTTTGTGTTGGGTTAAATCCACCCATTAACACCCGCTTGGAATCCATGCGCCCAACAGACCTAGAGGACGCGCTCATTTGAGATGCACCCATAATACAGGAGGTGTAGACCAAGCCAAGGAATAACAAGACTTGGTCTTATAAGGATAAGAATAAGGGAATGTATAAGTCTCAGGCTAAGAGAGCATAGGGCCAAAATCAAGGACAAAGGAAGAAAGCTAGGGCCAACACTATCAATAACTTCATTCCTACCCCACCAAGGTAATGGCCGTAATCTCCGTTGCTTCCATTGCAACGAGCCTAGTCACTTTAAAAGGCAGTGTCCCAAGCTTAGCAGAGGACAATGTGAAGGGCCATTCCAAGGAGCCATCCATGGCCAAGGAGCCACCGTCATGGCCAGAGGGAGAACCTCCAGTTTTTCGAACAAGAAGCTGGGTGATGAAGAAGACCCATCCATGGAAGCTGACATTGAGAGGGCAATGGTTCATGCCGCTCTTCACAAGAAAGGCCCGAATCGCTAATTCTTGGTGATTCAAACCCCTTCGAATTACCAAGGTAAAAGCTTTAAAACCTTGATTGATTGTGGCAATACACATTTCTTCATCTCACTAGCATGTGCAAAAAGATTAGGAATAGCCACAAAAGATGTACCTACCTTACTTGTGGAATTAGCAAATGGTTGAAAAGTCTCTTGTATCAGGCAAACTACTAAATTCCTACTGGGTAAAAAGTCGACTTCGGTTAGATTCAGGGTAATGAACCTAGGTGTCCACAAATGTTTACTCAGTATGGATTGGCTAATACCCAATGACGCTCACATTCACTGCGGAAAAAGCCAAGTCTCCTTTCAAAATTCTGAAGGGGAACTAGTCACAACTCAAGGAGAGGCTGGCAAGCCAAAAATTCAGCTCGCAAAAGTAACACGGATAATAAAAGGAGTTAGAAAGGGGATAGCGGTTTATTTGATTAAACTAAACACGCTAGATCAAAATCAGGAATCTAGGGAAGAACCTTCATGGTTAAAGGAATACACACACGTATTTCCTATAGAGCTGTCTGAACTTCCTCCTCAAAGGGAAGTCGATCACGAAATCAAGCTAGCACCAAGAGCTGCACGAATCGCAAAGAGACCATATAGAATGTCCATCCCGGAAGTGATTGAGATGAAGGAGTAACTCAAGCAACTGTTAGACCAAGGCTACATCCGTCCTAGCAGTTCACCATGGGGAGCTCCAGTGCTGTTCCAGAAGAAGAAATATGGAACGCTTCGGCTATGCATTGACTACAGAGGGTTGAATCAATCGACCATTGACTACAGAGGGTTGAATCAATCGACCATTAAAAACAAATACCCCACTCTAAGAATAGATGAACTTCTTGAGCGTCTTCAAGGTGTGAAGATCTTCTCCAAGATAGATCTCAGGTTTGGATATTATCAGATAAGGATCAAGGAAGAAAATATCCCAAAGAAGGCATTCAGCACAAGGTATGGACACTTTGAATTCCTGGTCATGTTATTCGGGCTGACAAATGCTCCTGCTACCTTCAACAAGCTAATGCAGGATATCTTTAGGCCCTATCTTGATGACTTTGTACACATCTTCTTTGACGATACCCTAATCTACTCCAAACAGGAAAAAGATCATGTGCCCCAGCTTTGCATTGTTCTTGAAACAATGAGGGCACACAAGCTTTATGCCAAGAAGAAGAAGTGTGCATTTTTCAAGCGACAAATTGAATATCTGGGATTCATTGTATCAGCGAAAGGAATTTCAGTAGATCCGGTCAGAGATGTTCTAGAGTGACCAACACCAACTTCTGTCAAACAAATACGTAGTTTTCTTGGATTGACAGGATGGTTTAGGGTCTTTATCAAAAACTATGCTTTGATCATAGCACCGCTGAACTGATCTTCTAAAGAAGCAAGTATCAATTGTATGGTCACCTGCTGAACAGACCAGCTTTGACAAACTAAAGCAAAGCTTGGTATCAACACCCATCGTGAAACTTCCTGATCTTAGTAAGAGGTTTGAAGTGATAATTGATGCTAGCACACTTTCCTTAGGATGTGTGCTCATGCAAGAAGGTCATCCCGTAGCATACTCTTCAAGGAAATTGAAGAGCCATGAAAGGAACTATGATACCCACGATTTGGAGCTGTTGGCTGTCATCCATGCTCTCAAACTTTTGAGACACTACTTGTTGGGTAACAAATTTACCTTAGTGACGGACCACAAAAGTCTTAAATGGATTTTCACCCAGAATGAGCTCAATATGAGGCAACATCGATGGATTGAAGTGTTGGAAGAATATGACTTCGAAATCAAATACCGGCCTGGAAAGGAGAATGTAGTTATCGATGCACTCATTCGCAAGGCATTTTTGAATTCTCTAATCTTGCAAGATCCATCAACAGCAAGATCTCTAGCCACAAAGGTATCCATGCCAAACAACCCAATTCTTGAGCTAGCTAGAGAAGAGGCATGCCATGACCCAACCTATCAAAAAATTGCTAAAGGAGATCCCCATCAAAGATCAAGACCCGAAGCTACAAACAATGTACCAAGAATTCTCTATCCATAGCGGACATGTCTACCTTAGGACAATATTATGTATCCTGGTAAGCCAATCACTCAAGCAGAATATACTTTGGGAAGCCCATGACTTCCCTTTGTTAGGACATCCTGGCTATGCCAAGACCCTTAATGTAGTCAGGAAGAGCTATTATTGGGATAGGCTTAAAGGTGACATTCTTAAATATGTCACAGAATGTTTGTATTGTCAACGCATTAAGGCCGAACATATCAAAATGCGAGGAAGATTGCAACCACTTGACATTCCCAAAATGAAATGGGAATTCATTATTATGGACTTTGTTGTTGGCGTGTCCCAAGTTCAGGGAGGATACAACTCCATTTTGATCGTAGTAGCTATGCTCACCAAGGTTGCACATCTTATCCTTGTTAAGAAAAATTATAAAGCCTCAGACATTGCAAGGATATTCATCAAGGAAATATTCAAACTACATGGGTTACCCATAAGAATCATTAGTGATCGTGACTTTCTCTTCACATCACACTTCTAGAGGGCTATCTTCGAGGCCATTGGGACTCAACTCTGTTTCAGTACAGCTTACCATCCCCAAACCGATGGTCAAATGGAACAAGTCAACCAAGTCATTGAAGATATGCTTAGGGTACACTGCTGTCGCGAACCCAAAAAGTGGATTCAATATTTGCCACTAGTTAAATTTGCCTACAATGCTTCTTACCAACAAAGCATTCAAATGACCCCTTTTCAAGCATTGTATGGGCACGATTGTCGTACTCCTTTGAGCTTTTTGGATCCAACCTTGAGGGTTGAAGCTTCAAAGTAGATGTTGGAAGACATGGATGACCAAATCAAGTCGATAAGACAGGACATCCAAGCCACCAAGGACAGACAAAAGGCTTACACAGACCTAAAATGACAAGACAGATCCTTCATTGAAGGTGATATGGTCTTCATTCACGTGCACCCAAAGAAGAGTTCCCTATCCTTGGCTGAATGAAAAAAGCTAAGTCCAAGGTATTGTGGACCCTACAAGATCCTCAAGTGCCTAGGGCCTAATGCTTACAGACTGCAACTCCCTGAAAACCTAAAAGTTCATAATGTATTCCATATCAGCCTATTGATAAAGTATGTGCCTAACCCTAGTCACGTGTTTGATGATCAACAAGTCGTAATGCCTAGCCAAGGAATCCTTGAGCTATGGCTTGACAGGATCTTAGATGTTAGGGAGAGAAATTTGAGATCCAAGACCTTGAGAGAATACCTTATCCAGTGGAAGGATTAGGAAGCCACTTGGATGGATGAAAGTACTCTCAACCAAAGATACCCCCAGATCTTCTCAAGATGAGGACATCTCGATTCCTCTAAGGGGGAGAGAATGTAATATTTCCGCAACGAAATATTGAAGACCCTAGATCCTACACATCCCACACAAGAGCAATTTCGAGTGATCTCATGCAAACAAAAAACTTTGGGCTAAGTGCTCCCTCCGCGTGTACTAACTAACTCTAGCCTGCATCGCATATAAGAAGCTGTGGCTCAAAATCCGTAGTTCCATGCAGGAACACCCCTTCAAGGGACAATAAAGGGATAATCTTTGCAAATTTTTTAATCTATTAACTCCCTCCTCTTCAGTCGTTGCATGGCGGGAAGAGGGAGTATGAGAGGGAGTATGAGTAATGTTGTGGAGGGGCATGGAGAGGAGGGCATGCACCCTGCCACCTGTGTGGCTACCCCCCCCTTCAAGCTATATGAACCCCTCTCCCAATCTTGAGGGGAGAGGGAGGAAGGAATTGGCCGTGCTGCTGCTTGCTGTGTGGAGCCTCTGCCTAATGCGCTGCCAGGATTGCCGCCGCCATGCTGCTGCCACCTCCGCCTTCATCATCCTCGTCATCATCATCATCAACATCATCATCTTCGTCTTCATCTCCCTCATCATCATGTTCATCCTCTCCAATCATTCATCTACGTCATTTTTCTAAGTATAGAAGCTTCGAAGCTTCTATTGAAGCTTCCATAGGCCTTATTCACCCGTGCCCTCCTGGGATTTTTAAAACTGTGACTGCAAGGCCTAATTCTTGCATGGAAGAGGGGATCTCGGAAGGAGTGACTTTGAAATGCGTAAGTGAACCAAGGAAGAGTTGTTGAGGCGAACTTTACTGCATCAATGGCTCCTAAACAAAAGATGAGAGGAGCGCATGCGGGAGCTTCCAACCCGAGTATGAAAGTGGACAATGCCCCGATTTTTTAATGCCCAATAAAGTCTTGCAAACTCTAGAAGAAAGCATTTGCATCTTTAGAGGAAAGATCATTTTTAATCGTGGGTTGGTTAGATTAACTAAGTAATTCGTGTGTGAATGACTAACCTACATGAAACTAATAAAGGTGTGATTAGTTAGCATATGATGGTCATCTCGATGTGCTAGGTACGGTTAAGCTATGATAAAATTCTGCCTAGTATCGCACTTGGGATGCCGATTTAAGACTTGCGATCTCAAATGTCCTACCCATATTTACGAAATGTTAGGATTTTTTTTAAAACACCATGCAAGAACGATCTAGGGTTCTCACCCTAAGGATCAATTGACCAAATGCTAGACTTTCACAAGGAATCTAGGAACCCTAGGGCCAAAACGTTTATCAACCTAGCAAGGTTAGGGTTTGGAATGGGTCAAGAAGAATCCCAAGTGCTTATCTTGATCAACGGTATTCTTGATAAGGAAATACCATACGAAGAAAGATGTAATCCCCACAAGTCAGGTATTGACACCTATCACGTGCAACATGCCACAACGTCATATGCGCTTGTGTCTAAATCACTAAATAGAACCCCTACACCTTAGACCAAGTTTGGCGAGTTCTAATTGCAAGTTAAACTTCTACGAATTGAGTAGTCATCCTACTACATCACTCTTCCTTGGACTTATCTACCAAGTTAGGGCGACAAGGTTGCCTAGGATCTATTGATCTAAGGAAATCTAAGGTATTGACAATTTGGGTCAACACGGTATAAACCCTAACCCAAGGAAAGAGGGTAAGAAAGAAACTCAGCTTACAAAACCCTTGGGATCTTGCCAAGTCGCAATTGATCTCCGATCGAATGTTGGACGTATTCCGAGAGAAGGATTCACACCTTACCAATTGGCCGTACAAACGACCACTCGAATGCTCGTGATTGTACACTTAGGAGCAATGTTTGTACTTCTTTGCTCAAGGAACTAATTCATGGAAAATAAATAATGCTTCATGTTGAAATCCTGGAGGAAGAGGCAATACTAGTTACCTCCGACTGTCTGCCTGACCCTATCCAAGGGAGTTGTTAGCCACGCCAGGTACGTGGACCGAACCTGCCGCAAGAGGTCTCTTCGTGGGTGCTACTTGGAGCAGGAGGACACTTGGGTGCCAAGGGAGGCTCTGGCCATAAATCCCTTGCCTCTAGATCCTACACAAGAGACCGACATGACTCGAGATGGGATCTCGAGGCCCGCATACTAGTCAATGGGCGGAACTTGGAATAGCGATCCCTAAGGATTGCTGGAATAGCCTTCGGGCATGTTTATTTGATGTATTCCAAAGATTGATAAATAAAGATCAAAGGTTGAAAAGGAACTTGCTTGACATTGTTTTTCTGTGTGGGTACTTAAGTTACGTGAAGGAACCAGTGTTTAATTGGTTAATTAAAGAAGCTGTTGTTTACTTGTCAAACTAAATGTGGTAGGTAAATAGATAACTAAAGAAACCCGAGGAAAGTGCGGTGGACGTGACTCTGGGTCCGTCCTACGGAAGGGTGCTCCTGATTGGCCGGGAACTTTTCTCGAAGGAATTGACAGCGAGGTAACAATGACCTAGAATCTATAGAGCTAGAGTCCCAATTTATGTTGTTTTAGGGGAATGGAATGGGACTATGCCTTACAAGCAGAGAGGTCGAGCTTCGCATCCCTCTCATTTTCCATTCTCCTTGAACCAAGTGTAGTATAAATCCGCTTCAACCCTGATGTTTTGGCATAAAGTAGTTCGTCTCTCGGGCTGGACGTTAGCTACCTTCTAGGAACTTGACCATTAGGAAAACCCTAATTGAGGTCGGTCCTAAGTGGGAACGGCTAGAATGCTTCCGCTTCGTGGTAGACTTGGGAGGAAGACCTAGATTGCAAACCCTATGCCGTTCCTTGGGAGTATCGGGCAGCGCTTTCTAGACTATCTTCCTGATGGGCTACTAAGACGTGTCCTACAAGTGGTCAGGGGGGACACGTTGTCGTAGGGTTTTCGAAAGCAAAGTCGCAACCACAGAGGACTTTGAATAATTTCAGGATAGAAGATCAATCAAGCGAGAACAGGCTATCCAAGATAATATGTCCATTCTCTAAACTTCAACATATCTACCAATACAATTGTACAATTTGCTCTCCTCGTTCAAGTTGCATATGAACTTTTTCAGCAATCCAATCTGGTTTATCTGAATAACCAGGCCTTCTATCTTATGAAGTAAAATGATAAAATGAGTCTTTATATATATTCACAAATCAATTCTTCAATTATTGTTCCTCTGGAGTATTCTCAGTTTTCTTATTATAATCACTAATGCAGTCTGCATTGACAATCAAAACAGGGTAGAACTTCCTCCTGAAGCTTGACATGCAATTACATGTCCATTTCACACGTTTACCATATGATAAGATTCTTTTTGAATGAGCTCAAACATTTTTTACAGAGTGGGCCCTGGAAGCAGAAAATATAATCAGACTTAGTTCATCCACATCATTGTATTTCCATACCCTTGGTCTTCATTTGCAATCAAAGGCTTTTTGCAGACTTTTTGATAGATTCCATCAATGCTATGTAAAAGGCTTTCTCTTCATCGTTTACTTCTAAAGCTGAAGTCTTCAAAAGAACAGTCTCTCTTTCTTTACAATTTCTCTAGTTCAATGTGGATCGATATCTGGGTGAGAATTTCAATCCTTTGATAGAGAATACTTCTTTTTCACGAGAGCTTCAATGATACCAATGCAAGGGAACAAAGGTTTGAGAGGAGAACACCAATCCTGTCTCATTCAATGTGAATCTTCAGCACTAGATTATCAAGAAGATGCCTTTTCATAGTGCTGATGTTGAAAGTTTTTCTCCAAAATCAGAGTGAAAGAGTCACCATAGCTATTATTGCCTTTGCTCTGTGAATTCGCCCTGGTGCTGCAGGTATCCTCCTAATCGTCACTCTTCACAAGAGGGCTGTGGAAGAGCACAAGGACACAGAAATTCTTGAGACTGTTTTATGATTCCTCCACTGAGAGAAGACACAAAGATGGTTGTGCCAGCCTTGAAGCCAGATCCTGTGAAGATCACAAACCCTGGTAGCTGACAACTCAATTGCTCACAGGATAAGCTGAAGTGGAACACGATACTCCATTAATGCAATTCTTCATCACAGATCACTTCATATTGTCAATCTCCTCTTTTGATACATCAAGGTCAATGCCATAACTCGTCCATTGAAGCGAAAATACGTGAGGTGTCTAGGATTCACACCAGAAGCAGGATCGGGAAAAATTCTTCTTCGATCATTTGGGCTTTTCCTCAACGAACAAGTCAGGTAACTGACTCGGATAGACTGCGTTAAATGGCGCTCCAGTTAATGGGAAAAGTGAAGCAGATGCAGGGTCAATCGTCGTTGAAAACTGGTCTGCTGTATCCTCCTTGCTCTAGGCATGATGGGATCCATCGTTACGAGAGGGATAATAATCCTTTATCCTTCTTGCTCTCCTACTGTCTGTGCCTAACAGGAGTCACGCCGTAGCGTTTCAGAATGGTCGTTGGCTACATGTATCCGGCTAATGAGTGCTTCAAGTCCGTTAAGAACAACAAATCGGATGTCGAACAGCTCTGATTTTGGTGCCAGTACTGGTATGTTGTATTATTGCTGTTTCACGGTTCTTAATTCAATGTTCTGATTGTCGCTTTCATCCAAAGCTTTTGCTCTCCCTTGATTCCACATGTGAACTCGGCAGATGATTGTCGCCCGAATTAGTGATTTTGCTCTCTGGAAGAAACAGACATCCAGTCGAGCTTGAGCCTCCCTGTCTCCGCAGCTCTTTCTCCTTCAGACTTAGAAAAGCGTATTGTAGATTTCTTCCCATAACTTGATGCTGGAGTGATTGTACTTATCCGTGAAACACAACGATGAACCATCCATTGAGCCGCAGAGTTCCGTCTCGTTGACTGGGCAATTTTTTGCCCTCCAGATTACGACCTTCCTCCTTAATCCAGAATTCTGCGCCCTTCACTGTCTACTCCGTGGTGGAAGACGAGTATATGTAGAATTGTAAGGGAAACTTCCACACTTCACGACAAAGCCCAGGCTCAATGCCTCCATGATTCCGCCTTCCAATCCACGCTTTCCTCCCTGCGTGTCGACTCCCCTCTTCCCTTTTCATTCCTTCTCTCCCTCAAGCATTGATCCTCCCTTTTCGTCATTTCCCTATTTTCTGATTAAGCCCCATTCCAAGCTAAGGTCATCATCCTTATTCTGGCGGCCAGGATATGATTCCGAATGCCACTCTGTATCACCTAGAATTTTCAGTCGTATCCTCCCCCCCTCTACTCCGCGCATCCCGTGTAAGATCCATACCTCCACACCACCCAAAATTCCCCGTGACAATCATACGTCTTCCCTCCAAAAAACCCCCTTTTTAAAAATAGCCCAAAAGCTTCTCCTTTTTCCCCTCAAAGCACGGCTCCTTTCATGAGCTCGAATATGCCTCCACTAAATATGAAACACTAGAACCTAAAAAAAAACATGTCCCAACAAGTGCCTTAAATGTTGCACAAAACAAGAGCTTCATATCCTACTCACAAGGTCAAATGTCCATTCCCAGTTCCAATCTGTAAATTTGTGTGATTCCTTGGCTCATCACTATTCTCCCCTGTAATTTCCTCCAAGGATCTTCCCTTTGTTTCAGGGACAAGAAAAGTGAAAAAGAAACCCAGCCCATTCCAGTATTTGCTATTCACAGCAATAAGATTGATTGTGTACAGATTTGAGAAAATGCCCTCCTCTTACATCTGTTTATATAGTTGTAATGTCTTCTCTCCTTGACCCTGCCTGAAAGCAACCCTTCATGCTCGCCACTATACTCATACGCAGAAAATAAATGTAATCACAACAACTAAATATGTACAAAGTACCAAATCCCATGCACAACTTTTGGGTGGTTTACACACCTCGAATGCGCAGCAATACGACAACGTTACAATAGTTTCTAGCCGATCTACAAGTGCTTATGCAACATGCAATATGAAAATAAAATTCCTTCATTAAATTACAATTATTAACCTCACCTCTCAATTATTAACCTTTTGGTGTCCATCGAGTGGGTAGTGAATGGTGCAATCATGTAGAGAAGCACTACCCTAGGATGTAGGCATATGTTGATGAAATCCTCATAGAAAATATAGTAGTGGACTTGGGATCATCCATAAACATTATGAGCATGGATTTATTGGAGAGGCTAGGTCTACCAATCCAAAAGGTTGTCATGATGGTTTTAAATATGGCTGATAATGGACTAAGACAACTAGAAGGAATGGTAGTGCAAGTACATGTGATGGTTGCTAATTTTGAGTGTGTCCTTTACTTTTGTGTTGTTTGATTTGTTGGGAGGCCAAGCTACAAGTTGTTGCTTGGATGTTGCCAATATTACATCTTGATTATTTGGTGGATATCCCATATATTAGATTGATTTTTGGTCGTGGATTAAAGAGAATGATTCTGAATGCATAACCTAAGTGCCCATTGTATTAAAGGGCATTACTTCCCACTAAAAAATGGGAGGCATTCGAGGGAACCTCAATTGTTGGAACCTCAAGTTTCAGTGATTTTGAAGAGGGTTCTATTATTGAGGTGGTTTACCAAGTATGTTTAAATGAGCCAATAGAGACAAAGGACATGATTTGTGATGCTAATGTGATAGAGTTGGATATTCAGATTCCTAATGATCCCCGCCCCATTAAACTTGACACTATGTTATCTGTAGATGAGCATGTAGATTATGTGGCACTGCTATGGATTTTAGGGATATATTTGCATGAAATTGGATGAAATTATAACAAACTAAAGTGGATTCCCCCCTCGGTTGTCATGCATATGACCCCATTGAAAGAAGGTAGTAAGGCAATGAGGTAGAAGGTTACACGTATGCCTTTTAAACTAAGAGAGCCTCTTTTTGAGGAATTGATGCATTTAAGGAAGGCTAGTCTAATATCTCCCATTGAACGTACAGAATGGTACTCATTGGTGATAATAAGAAAGAAAAAGAACAATAAAATCCACCTATGTGTCGATTTTAAGGAATTGAACAAGTAGATGGTGAGGGACTATTATCATCTACCCTTTATTGATCAGATTTTAGAGCAGCTCACAAGATGAGAGATATACTCTTTCATGGACTATTCCATGGGTTATAATCAAATGGCCATAGCTAAAGAGGATAAGTTAAAGATGACATTCATTACAATTTTTGGCACTTTTGTATACCATTTGATAGCTTTTGATCTATGTAATGCTCCTGGATCTTGGCAAAGAATGTCTAATGAGACATTTGTCAATATATCCCTTGAAGAGTTCAAGGTTTGCATTGATGATTTGGCGGAAGCTACCATGACCCATCATAGACAATTGAGTGTTCTACGTGCATGTTTTGAGTGATGTCGTGAGTATTGCATAGCATTAAATCCTCAAAAGTGTGTAGTTGGGATGCCTTATGGTTTGCTATTGGGTCGTGTTATGAGTTCAATTGGTATTGCACCGACCTTGAAAAGGTAGTTGTTATTGTAACCCTAAGCCCACCCACTTGCCCTAGGGAAGTTCATAGTTTTGTTTCATCTGTAGGATACTATCGGTGATTCATTAATGCATTGGCTAAGCATTCACTACCCTTGATGAATCTTTTATCTCATTGCCATGTTTTTGAATGGATAGAAGCATGCAAAGTGGCACTTGAAGATGCTAAAATGGAATTATAAAAAATATAGTTTAAAAATCTCCAAAAAAGGGTGAGATCTTCTATATACTTATGGCTACAATAAGGTGGCGTATTAGTTTTTTCCTATCCCAAATTTAGGAGGTAAAACTTTATCGTCCTATTGCATTCGCAAGTGAAATGTTGGGAATTTCAAAGCTTCATTACACCTATTTGGAGAATATTTTCTTGGTTATGGTATTCACTATTAAGAAGTTCAAACACTTTATTCTTTATGAGAGGGTGGTGTTCTTCACCAAGGCAAAGGGATTGCACTTACTAAACAAGCTTCAACCCCCTGATTGCTTAGGCAAGTGATTGATCTCTTTGCAAGAGTTTGACTAAGATATTAAGAGCATGCCACCAAAGCTAGAGGGTATTGTAGAGTGTCAAGGATCTATGAAAAATTAATGCAGCCTCTATTCCTTCATGGTGTGCATCTTTCACACATTATCTATCAATAGACAACTCGAATAAAACTTCTTCTAGATCCGAGAAGAGGAAGATTAAGTAGCAAGCACTTTGCTTTTTAATAATAGCAAGTGTCTTATACAAGAAATGTATGGATGAGATTTATCATCAGTGTGTAGTGCCTAACAAGGTATCCTTTATTCTAGAGGAATGTCATGATCAGCATGTGCAGACCATTTTGCTAGACAGCTCACCACCCACAAATCTTTAGGTGCCAGCTATTAGAGGCCAATGGTTTTCCAATATGCTTTTACATATATTAAGCATTGTGATGTTTGTCTGAGATATATGCTATGGAAAATGGTAAGTGGCTACGTAATCCTACTCTTGTAACTTTGCCCTTTGAGAAGCGGGGCATTGATTTTATTGGACCTATGCATCCTTCGTCTACCACATGGAAGCAGTATATCATTGTGGTGAGAGACTACTTTAGAAAATGGTCTAAATCTCAAGCTACAATGAAGGAAAATGCAAAGGAAACAATTAGTTTTATTATGGAACAATTTTTTTGCTATTTCAATCCACCTAAATAACTGATATTTGATCATAAGACAATTTTTTTTTAATAAGGTCATAGAAGCCTTGAATGAATCTCTAAAAATTAAACATAATAAAACCACCCCATATAATCCCCAAGAGAATGCACAAGTAGAGAGAACCAACAAGAAGCTTGTAGGGATTTTATCCAAGATTGTATATGAGAGTAAGCGTGATTGGGATGAGAAACTTCATGTCGCTATCTAGGCTTATAATACTACATTCAAGAGAGCAAAAGGCTACACCCCATTTAAGTTTATATATGGGGAAGAGTGTGTTGTGTCCTTGAAAATTGAGTTACTCATTGTGAGGTTTGAGTTGAACCATTCATTGACCAGAGAGAAAGCATTGCAAGAAAGGTTGACCTCCCTAGCACATTGATGAGATCCGATTTTTGTTGCAAACATGATTACATCAAGAGGTACGAAAGAAGAGGATGGAAGCACTTCACGACCTTCATGCTAAAAGATATAAATTTGTCAAGGATCATTTGGTCCTATATTATAGTTTATGTCATGAGTTATTTCCTAGCAAGTTAGAACCCAAACAGGATGGTCCATATAGGAAAAAATGGCTCTATAGCCCTTTTAGTAGATTGTTTGGAGATAGAGTCTAAAATTTTAAAAAAACTTAATAAAATGAAGCCCAATTATGCGTAGTGACTGATGTCAGACTTGGTGCCTTTGCAAGTCTTCTAGGATGCAACTTAAACCTTAATAAAATGAAGTCCTATTATGTGTAGTGATTGATGTCAAACTTGGTGCCTTTGCAAGTCTTCTAGGATCCAGCTTAATAAAATAAAGCCCTACTATGTGTAGTGACTGATGTTAGACTTGGTGCCTTTGCAGGTATTCTAGGATCCAGCTTAAACTTGCAGTAGGTGCCAAGGCAATCGAATAGGGAGAATCATTCCTTATCTTGAACATCTGTATTTAGAGTAACATTACCACCAAGGTCAAGTGATCTGGTGGAGTAAGGGTTATTTTATATTACTAAGTGGTAAGACTGATTTCTCATGTGGGATATTAAGGTATACTACCACCATTGTCATTGGGTTCTTATTAGTATCCCTATTGAGTTTACTAAGGAAGGAGGGATTGTATATATCATACATCCTCTCTCTTGGTTCAACTTTAACTACCATAAGTATGAGTAGGCTAGTTAGGATGGCATGGCCTATCAATGAAGTATGGATCTATAATTTGTGTTTTAATAATGGAGCTTCAAGAGGGCCCCCTAAGCATGCGAGTATCAATATGGTTATTAAAGTCCCCCAACATAAAGTCATTATGAAAATGGGAGTTTATTTAGGATTGCTTTTACTAATTACATGGCAGAATATAAGGCCTTAATCATGGGAATGAATATAGCCCAATTCAGTGGTATCCATTGTTCATTGGTGAAAGGCAACTCAAAGTTAGTGATTAACCAATTGCATGGAACATATGTTGTGAAGGATCCGATTTTCTAGATGTATCATAGTGCAACCTTCGATATACTTCAGATTCTTGTGATAGTGACTTGTTAACTGGTTCCTTATTAGTGGAATGGCTTTGTGGATTCATTGGAAAATTATACCTTTGTTGAGAACGTTTTCATGAGATCCTTTGCCCATGGTCTAAACATAAAACTTTTAACCCTCACATATATTACTTAGTCACTTTAAATCTAGACATACTACAAGAGACTTGTCTAGTGCAATAAAACATAAAACCTAAGTCCACCAGCATATGGCATGGTGAAACAAAGATGGGGGCTCTCTGTCTTAAAATGCAATACATTTACCATGGTCCCTTGACAAGATGATTGAATTTGGTCACTTGCTCTTAACTATCCTTGCATCGCTTACATGAAGTTGCTACTATAAGTCATGGTACATTAAGCAATAAGAAATATGGTAATGAGCAGATGGCTTGGTAGACTTCCTTGAGTTTCATTTTTAGAAGCCAATGATGTGGTTGTGTACTTTCGATATTCAAAAATGTTAAGTATATTTATAAGCCAAGTCATAAGGGAAATGGAGTTAACTAAATTGACTATGGATATGACATTGTATATGTTTATATCTTGCCTATGTGACTAATGAAATAGTCAAGAGAGACATCAAAGGGGCAGTGTGAACTGTGCAACGCAGAACTCAGGACTGATCAGGGCGCATCCTGGAAGGGAAAGAAAAGAGCTCCATCACTGTTACAACAAAGGGAGAGAAAGCCATGCAACCACAAGAAACTACATATGACTCCACTTGACATGTAAGTGCTACTCATCACATGCACTAAAGAAAATGAAAAGCCACTCTTGGCTATGTAAAATAAGGATGAACTATGTATTTAAGGGTAGCACCACATATACTCATGGGGACACTCTTATGATTCGAGAAAAAGGTTTAATCTTGAACTGTGTATTCATCTATGCTGAGTCTGATCTCCCATGTCAAGAGAAGCATCTAAATTACTCTCTTGAATCCCTCAAGAGTTAAATAGGGACTACTATTAGCCTTCCAAACCTGTAATCTAAAGGGCTGAAGTTCATCTTCTTATATTTTTGTTAAATCTTTCCATAAGGGGACTATTCTTGTTCTTAAGAGCTTACTACAAGCTACCATTGTAGAAGCTTGAAGAGAGGTGTGTCAAGAAGACTTCTTGACTTGTTTATATGAAGAATGTGGGCTGAATATTTCAGCACAAACAAAGAATTATGGACATCAACACTTCTTTTCCTCTTCTTGAAGATTCATGGCATTGCTATGCTTGATGCAAGTGGATATTGCATAAGAATTGTGGAAGGGGTAACAAGAGATCATCTTGATTGCTCTACGTACGTGCTTGGGGCTGAAATGGGTGGCCAATTATAAAGCAAAAAAGGACAGCATGAATTCCTTCTTTTCTCCTACTTCTACATGCCTATTGCAAGCTACCTATTGCTTGTTACTTGCTCTTGAATATAGGGGCTAGTTTTGTACTAGATCAAGTGTCTTCTTGGGAAACACAATATTAGTGAGTTTGGGAATCTCCCAATTACCATTTTTTGAATACTAAAAAGGTGGCACCCGAATAACATGCCCATAAGTTTCTCAAAACCATATGATGTGACCTATCATTGGAAAGCACTTGAAAAATGAAATCTATTGAGCTATAGACTGCTCGATTTGGATTTATAGTGTTCAAGTCATGATAAATCCAAAGATTTGACCACGTGTCCCAAACTAATGGGAAATTCCCATATTCCCCAATATGGTGTTGGGAGGTAGATGCTATGAATATGGGCTAAACTAGGCAGCCAATATAGTGATTTTTGGATAGCAAATCCTTTTACTTCTCTATTGCTTCATATGGTATGATTTACACTTGTATTTGGTTGATTTGGGGCTGATTTGGGGCTGATATCTTTAGCCATATTCAAAGAATTAGCTACAACAGTGGTCTTTTAATTTCTTGCTCTACAGTTGACATCTTATCAAAATATGCAAGCATCATGTGCTCTTATGATAGGGCAATGTTTGAAGATCAATCATAGATACTATGAATGGAATTAAGATGAGCTCTTTCTCTTATTTCTTGACTGTGGTATCTTAACCTGATTTGGATCTTTATCGGAAGATCTCTTGAAGCAAAATTCTTTGTCCTACAAGCCTTATAATTAAGTCATAAGCTTTGTTCCTTACCAATATACATTGAATGTATTCACATGAAAAGTTGGTCCATGTTTGAATGACAGGATGCAGAGTTTTTTTTAAATACTTTTACTTAATCTGTGATTACTCTCACTGTCAAGAAAATAAGCTTGGCTTGAATTAGAGCTTATGAGGTGATACTCTTATGATCTTTGCTAAGAACTTGCATTTGGAAGCCCAGGATTTGGCTTGAAACCTTCAACTCTTCTCTTATCTCTACCATCTCTAGAGTCTAAACTCTTGAACTCCAAACATTCTCCTTTCTCAAACTTGTATGAATGACCATGAAGTACCTCTTGAACCTTAAAGCATTCACTGTAATCCACTTATCTCTTGAAGCCACATATCCAATTAGCTTGTCTAGTTTTCTTACCAAACCCCTGTGGTGACCTTCAACTCTACGTGTTGTGACATTGGTGAACCCGACGTGAAGGGAGGTGTAAGAAAACTTCAAGATGGGGGATTCTTTGGGAGAAACTCTACAACAGCTTGGGCGCAATTGGATGGGAATTAAAACGATTTAATGGTCAAAATCTCTATGTATTCATTTGTTTATATGTTGAGAAAATGCTCCTTTGGTGTACCGCAACATGCATGGAGCCGTTATTTTGCCATGCTAGCTAAGCATGGTCTTCAAGAAGAAATCCATGGTATTTTTTGGCAAGATGCAGATTGGGATGCATTTAAAAAATCCCTACTCGAAGAATTCTTCTTAGAAGACTCTGGCCTAGTGGCGAAGAAAAAATTCAGAGATTGGGTTGAGAAACCCAACAAAGGTTTAGCTCCAACAGCTTTATACCATGAGTTTGAAAGTAAATTTGGACAACTTGATGCTAAAGACCAAAAAAGTATGGAAGGTCAGAAGATTGAATCATTTCTTAAGGGTGCAGATCACATTCTGCAAGAGAAGCTTGTTGATCTCTTAGAGGATGCTACCTCCGAATTAGGAGTCAAGACTGCATGGACAGGTGTTATTGATTTAGTTAACATGATTGCTCAAAGAGAGCGGATGCGACTAAGATTGGGCTCTACTTCAACTTCAACAAATCCATTAATGGAGCCTATTCCACCTTCAAAATCCCCTATTCCTTTGATTAACCAACCAACTCTTTCTTTTTATGTTCCTTCTAAAATGATGTCATGGATGAACATATTAAAAGCATACGTGACCTTCATTTAAATCTTATAGAAATTAGTTCTAAGGTGGAGAAGATGGATGTCAAAGTTGAGGAATGAGGATAAACATCAACTCAAAGACCCATAAGAGAAGGCTTTAAGCGACGCTTATTTGATGTGACAGTCAACAACATGACAAGAGGGAGTGTTCTGCCTTCCGTGAGAATGAAAGACACGAAAATTCATGCAACTGAAATTGGTCTTCCACTAGGGCCAAACTTTGGCAATGTTGGAATGAAGAAAAGATTAGAAGATTTAGTTGTAAAGAATGCCTACGTAACAATTGATGTAGCTACCTATGGGCTTGAAATTGAGCCAACTAAATAAATTTGAAAGCATGTAAAGCTAATGTGCAATCTAAATTATGGATGCAGACATTAGATCAAATGGAACATGGTAAAGTAGCCAAAGATGATTTGACTAACACCAATCAGTGCTTTCGAGGAATAACTGGTTATAAAGAACCGATAGATTCTTTTTCTGCCTTTGCTTATTTGGCTGATGTCAATCATAAAGAAGTATTAATTGAAGAAAAGAGAAGATGAACCAAAGCCTTCATCTTCTAGCCCTCCAAAATGGGTAACTAGAAGAATGCCTAAATAACCAAAGCTTGCTGACAATACAACACAAGATCAAGAGATGGAAGATGTGCCACAAACAAGAAGACTGAAGGGAAAAAGAAAGGCAAGTGGCTAGGCTACAAATTGCAGTTTGACATAGAATCTGCAAAACTGATCTCAAATGAGTTCTAGAAGAATGAATTCTAGGAAGTAAAATTGAGTTTGCCTTAGGGGAAATTCTTGGAATTATCAAACATGAATTTCATAATGTACTTATTAATGTAATCAAAAGAAAAAGACAATATGTTGACATTATCTATTCCATCACGAACATGGAAACAGATTTCAATGGATTTTATAATTGGTTTACCTAACACTAAAGCTAATCATGATATGATTTGGACTGTTGTAGACATGTTTAGCAAACAAGCATATTTTATTCCATGCAAGAAAACTTTAATTGCATCTCAAGCTGCTCAAATGTTTTTGAAAACTGTTTTCACTAACCATGGTTTACCAAAAGTTATTATATTTGATCGTGATTCTAGATTTTGTAATAATTTCTTTGTTTGCTAACTTAGGAACAAAGATTGATATTTCATCTGCATTTCATCTTAAAACAAACAGTCAAACAGAAGCTACTAACAGTACTATTTTAGATCTTTTGTGTGCTTGCACTATTTCAAAACCACACACATGGGATACACATCTACATTTACTTCAGTTTGCATACAATAATACACCACATAGAGTTACAAAGAAAGCACCATTTGAAGTTATTTATGGATATCGATTGCCTACACCTTTTGTATCATTATCAAACAAAATTCAAACTGCTGATTATATTACTAACATGCATGCCACTATTTTTTATGAAGTTAAAGATATGATTGCCAAAGCCCAGCAATCATATACAAAACAAGCAAATAAGAAAAGACAGGCTATGAATTTTAAAGTTGATGATTATGTTTGGTTACGAATAGAAAAATGACGATTATAAAGTGTAGATAAACATCCAGTTGTGAAATTAGCACCTAGATTTTATGGGCCATTCAAAATCATACACAAAATCAATGACAATGCATTTAAATTGGAACTACCACAACATTGGAAAATCCACAACACCTTCCATATCAGTTTACTACGACCTTTTAGAGGCCAATTACCTATACACCCTGTCTATGAAAACCCTCCTTTGCTAGATGATGAAACTAAATGGGAGTATGATGCGAGGAGGCATATTCCATGGTGGATTCCGTGCCACGGTGGATTCCGTGAGGTTTTGCGGTGGATTTCGTAAAATTTTATTACCGGGGCTCATACACAAAGTGGATTCTTTGTGCGAGAAGTTGATGGGGACGCCTATCCTTTTCGGGCATTTTGTTAATTTTATGTGTACATGGGTGATTCCATAGCGGGTGATTCCGCAAAATACATATTTAAATTAATAAACGTTTATGAGTTTAGAGTGCGCACTCATAATAAACTAAGGTTAGGATTGATTTCTAACCAATTTATTTATGTAGCTGAAGACTGCTAGGTATTCACTTTTGTCGGTTTAATTGTATTATTTTTCTAACAATTGTGAATGCTTCAGTTGATGTGTAGAGCCAGCAGCGGTGGCATTGGAAGCATTGGAGGATAGTGTGTATTCAAATTATCATCAATTTTTTATGGGCGTGTATCTTAGGCATGGTGCTTATATTTTTTCACGCTTATTTATTAAAGTGCTTGATATTGATTTATTATATTTTTATGTGCATGGGCGCACGATTTAAATACTTGTATTGGACATTGTATTTGGATACCGCCTGACTTCTTGGGCGCCCATTAACTTTAATTCTTTATTGGCACAAAAGCAAACTCAAAAGCTAAAGCATGCTATTTTGTAATTTGGGCTATTATTTGAGCTTGAAGATGAATAATATATGAAATACATGCTTTGTGGAGCACTTACACAAGGCAGGGGGGAGATTGCACCCAATTGGTCTCTTGTTCATGTCGTGCAAGCTTTCTTCATTGATTTTTGTGTAAAAAGTAGAGTTCTTTTGTTCTTGGGGACATTATGATGCTCACTACGCGCACATACAACAACTGATCTATGCACCACCAGGTGTCTTGGTGTTTTACCCCCCTTTTGGAGCCAACAAAGTCATCAGATTTAATTTGGGTTCCGGACAGTAGAGAAAGAGTTGATTTTTATGATCCACGTTTTTGGTCTACAAAGGAGCTCCAGGAGAACTAATGCCTGGAGATTGCTTCTGAGTAGTACAAAGATTCCAAGTTCTTTCAATACATATTGATTCAATTCATTGTGATTTGTTTTTGTCATGTTTACCACTTGGGTATTCTCTATCTTCTCTTCCATCTCCTATCTCTACTTCCTTCTATTTCTAATCCCCAGTGGAATCTCGACCTTTGGATTAGTGGTTCATTCTTTAGGGAATATTTGATGAGGACTATCTATTATCTCCTGGATTGATCAATTAAAAGAATGGATTATGTATTGAATTTACTTTATGTATTCACGAATCTTAGGGCCAGTTCCCTGAGGTGTAGAAGAGTCATAGTGGGGCCACAGAAATAAGCTGAGGGACACTCCCTTTATTTATGCTTATGTGATATAGTACACCAATATGTGTAGGGAATCCCTCTGAGGAGTGTAGGAAGGGATATCTGTTGGATTACAATCCATACGAATGCAAAGTTTTGTATTCGAGGTTAGGGTAGTATATCTCGTAGATGCTCCTGGCCGCGAGGCCATGTGCGGTGGTTGAGGTGTGCAGTAGAGGTTTGGCTAGTGCCTTAAAGCTAGTGTTAGGCATGCTTTAGGTTTGAGAGCTAGTGCATTTGCTAGGAAGCACTAATAAGTGGCAAGTTTCGAATCTCGATCGATAGGAACCAGTTTATTAGTGTATGCAAAAAAGCAGTAAGATAGATCCAAAAGACCATCAAGACGAGCTTCAAAAGCAAGAAAGAGTTGAATTGGCTAGACAGACAGCCAAAATTATCGGATATATTCTCCGTAAGGAAGTGGTCCAATATCCCTACAAGGGAGGGGTCTTAGTAACCCTATCTGCATGCATAGTCCATTAGGAGGAGGAAGTTCTAGTACTTCCCCTCTTTCAAAAAGTCATCCCACTTCGAGAAATGGACTAATAGTTCCTATCGTTCAAACTTTTTTAGTGAATCCAGCTATCACCATGGCGCAACTCATTGCAATCCCAACCGTAACATCAAACTTGCCAGCCTTAGGATTTCCTCTACCAATTCTTAATGGGTTAGTAGAGGAAGATGAAAAACTTCATATCAATGAATTCCAAAAGTTAACGTTCAACTATTAAATCCAATACGAAGGAAGGATACTTGATGATGTACTTTAATATGACTCTAAAAGGACGAGCTGCAATTTGCACAACAATAAGTCATTGGCTATATGGGCATTGACATTGGATCTCTTTCTCCAATGGGACTTTCTTTGGAAGATTGCAAGTGAATGAGTGATTGAGGAGGGAGCCGAAGAATAAATAGGCAAAAAATATGCTTAAAATTGGATCAAGTTGACCAGCCTCAAAATAGTCAAAGATAATAGTTGGCAAGCCAGATAATGTGAGGTAGCCAAAATCAAAGGCAAATAGGTTCGCACCCACTGACCAACACAAAAAAAAGAAATGCACAGCTCACAAATATACATACAGACTCACTCATGAGCTAATTAATCTCCTAATATTATGCCTTAGATCATGGGTAATCTGGTACTATACATTATACAATGATCACGACTCATCATAGTACATACAACAAGGAGGATCAAAGTAGGACTATGTATATCCATGTAGTGAGTGGCTAGCACACTACCAAGATGCCTTGAAGAGAACGTGATATTGATGCTAACCATTTCAGAACCTAAAAATAATGAAGTATCGTATAAACTCTCTATGTCTGTCAACAATGCCTTGTAGTAGCATACATGATCATCTTGTCAACAGGGCCTCTCAACATATGTGACTATGGATTTCTGTAATATTCCTACTCAAAAATATTACTAAACGTGACTCCCCGCACGCCACGTAAAACCTATGGAAGGTTATCTCCCGCATTGTAATTACCGGCAGTTTAATCCGTACCCCGCACGTGCAAAAAGGAGGCCTCCGCATTGTGAAATCGAGCCCGGAGATTCAAGACTACATAACCGTGGGGAAACACCCTTTTGGAAGGGGGCAAAATGTATAATGATGGAAATAAAGCAAATTTTTTTGCTAATTTCTCCAGCCAATGCATGGCTGGAGGGAAGGGAATGGGAGAAGAAGGTGATGTGGTGAAGTTGGTGTATGGGGGGAGAACCATGCACCAGCCATGTGGTGGCTTCCCTCTCCCCCCCTTAAAATATAAAAACCACCCCTTAGCTTTGGATTAAGGAAGGAAAGAGGAGCCTGAGATGCTGCCATGCCTCACGATTGTGAAGGGAGGAAAGAGGAGAACGCTGCCATAGCCGCTGTGCTGGGAGGAAGTCGGCTTGAGGACTACCCAGACCTGCGGCCAGCGCCACGCCATCCACCACCAAGCCATCGTGAAGACCGCGCTGCTACGCCCAGCTTGTCAGGTCGCTGCCATTCCAACATAAACCCCCCTGACGTTGCTGATTTTTTTCCCAAATCATTACTCTTCCATGTGGGGTCCTGGAAAGTCACTAGCCTCTTAGAAGCTTCTTTAAGAAGCTTCTAAAGGATAAGGCCTTTGGGCCTTGTTCTTGTGGCCTTCCCGGTTTTAAAACTGGGCTCATAAAGCTCCTTCCCACAAGCCTTCCCATAAGCCCCAATCCCACAAAACACCATATTGGGGAATATGGGAATTTCCCATAAGTTTGGGACACGTAATCAAATCTTTGGATTTGTCATAACTTGAACACTACAACTCCAAATCAAGCGCTCTATAGATCAATAGATTCCATTTTTCAAGCGCTTTCCAATGATAGGTCACATCATCTAGTTTTGAGAAACTCATGGGCATGTTATCCGGGTGCCACCTTTTTAGTATTCAAAAAATGGGAATTGGCCAAACTTACTAATATTGTATTACAAGCTCCTCGTTTTTTTAAAGATCCGCTTTTTGGGTGAAGGAATCTCCTGCAGGGAGAAGGCAAATTTTGAGGCTATTCGAGAAATGCGTAGAGGCTAGGGTAATCCGCGGAGTTCAAGTCCTCAACAATGGCTCCCAAGAAGTCGCAAGGCGCGCCTACAAGACGTTCTTCCCCTAACATTCACATGGACATCACCGTGGATCCACAAACCCAGGTTCCACGGATTTATTTTCCACATAAAGAAATGCTTTAAAACACTTATGCATGTTTCTAATTCACCTAGCATAGGATAATGCATTTCTCGCTTATCATTAGTTCAAGTAATAGCAATAAAAGTACATTCGATAAATTATCTCTTTGAAAGATAGATAAGGATTGGTGCATATCACGAAATTGGATCGTTGCATTTCTAGAGTTGTTCGTCTTAGGAGATTAGTTGCATGTTGCTATTTTGGTAGAATTCCAAAGTAATGAGTCTAAACGCCTATTTTTTAGGGCAAAGGAATGAAATTGTTAAATGCATTTTTGACTGGACATGGAAGGAATAAGCATATGTCGCATTTTAGGCAATATCTTCCTTGTAATGATTCATGAGGAATAGTCATTAACACCCATAGGATGTTATCCGAAAAGAAATAGCAGAGCACGAAAATGATTCTATGGACTTGCATGTGGCATGTGCTTGTAAAATGGAATAAGTTAACACTATCTTTAGTTTTGCATGAACTTCATTAACTACGTTGTAGTTAGGAGAAGGTTGCTTGTTGCATTTTCGTCATGCAAAAAATTCATTCATCAAGAGTTGCATTTAAGAAAAGGTTGCATGGTTTATCAAATCATGAGATTCTAAAGCGTAGACAAAAAGGTTGTAGGCATGATTATTTGATGTAAGTCCTAGTAGGCCCTATGAAAGTTATTCTGCAAATTATCATGCGTTTTGATTTTAACAAGAAAGGATAGGGTTATTGCGAGTCTAGTGGTATGTAGAAGTAGTGAATCACATGTTTACATGTATTGTGACATTTTGCAACTATTTTTCTCCTTTAGATCAAGTTTATCATCTCTAGGAAAGGCTCATCCTTGTTGTAATACAAGTAGATCAAATTATCTAAATCACTTTTAAACACGCAAGGGATTCCTATAGGCATGGTTCAGTCGATACAATAAATACCCAAGTGCTAACTAGGTTTTAGCATGTTAAGGATTCGGCCTAGTTTTGCACTTGTTGCCAAGTCGAAACCCTCAAACCCAAAGGTCCTACCCACATTCACGGAATGTTTGGGTCAATTGGACGCTCGTGCAAATAATGACCTAGGGTCTCTACCGTAAGGATCGATTGACTTAATGTTAAAACTCGGTTTGAGTTTGGAATCCCTAGGACCGAACGTTGTCGGTCTAGTGCAATTAGGATTGGGTTGGGTAAGAAGACACCCTAAACCCTGCTTCTTGTCTAAACATATTTCGTTGACCAGGAAACATCGTTCAATGGGTGAAATGATCCTTGGAATAGATGCGACACTTGTGCAACAAGTTGCAATGTCGCATGGCCTTGTGGTTTGATGACAAGAGAGTTTTGCCATTCCTTGGAATGAGGTTGGCAAGTTCTTGCACAAGTTTATTAACTTGCAAGGGGATGAGTAGTCATCCTGTTATATCACCTTTCTTGGGGAAAATTGCCAAGTTAAGAGAATTTATGTATTTGCTTGGAAGCAAAGGATCAATCAAGTTAGAGTGACATGGTCGCCAGGATTTATTGTTGATTTATGAAACCTAGGCCCGAACCCAAGGACAAAAGGGTGAAGAAACAAACCCTTGGGGATCTTGCCAAGTTGCAATTGATCCCGGATAGAATGTTGGATGCATTCGGAGAGAAGGATTCGCTCCTTATCAATTGGCCAAATAAACGACCACTAGATTGATTGTGCTTGTAACAGTTTAGGAGCATTGTTTGCATTGTTTGCTCAATGAACTAAGGATGGAAAGATAATTAATGCTTCAGGTTGAAGGCTTGAAGGGAGAGGCAGCATCAGTTACCCTCGACTCTCTGCCTGACCCTAACCAAGGGGGTTGTTAGCCGCACCGGGAATGTGGACCGAACCCGCCGCGAGAGGTATCTCCGTTGGGCACTACTTGGAGCAAGAGGACGCTTGGGTGCTAGGGGGGCTCTAGCTTTAAATCCCTTGCCTTCCAGGCCCTGCACAAGAGGCCAACACGACTCGGGATTCGATCTCAAGGCCCGCATACTAGTCTACAGGCGAAATCTTGGATTAGTAATCCTTGTGGATTGCTGGATAGCCTTTGGGTGGATTATGGATAGCCTTTGGGCAGATTATGAATATCCTTTGGGCGAATTATGGATTAGTCTACGGGCTCAATTTTATGGATGTGTTCCAAAGATAAGTAAGATAACCTGTGAAAAGGAACTTATTTGGCATTGTTTTTCTATGTCAAGTCCTAAGATTACGTGAAGGAACCAATGTCTAATTGGCTAATTAAGGAAGCTGTTTGATGAGTGTCTAACTAAATGTGGTAGGTAATTAGAGAACTAAAACAACCCTGAGGAAAGCACGGTGGATGTGGCCATGGGTCCGTCCTACGAATGGGTGGTCCCGGTTGGCCGAAAACTTTTCTCAAACGAAATGGACAGCAAGGATCTCTTCTCAAAGGAAATGAATAGCAAGAGCACTGACCTAGAGTTTCAATTACTAGAATCCCGATTTATGTTGTTTTAGGGGAACCGAATGGGACTGTGCCCTATGTGCAGAGAGATCGAGCTTTGCATCCCCCTCGTTTCCCATTCTCCTTGAACCAAGTGCAGCATGAATTTGCTTCAACCCTGACGTTTCTGCGTAAAGTAGTTCGCCTGGGGTTCAACGCTAGCTGCCATTTTAAGAAAGTGACCATTAGGGAAAACCCTGATTCAGGTCGGTCCTAAGTGGGAACGGCCAGAATACTTCCACTATGTGGTAGACGCGGGAAGTCTTAGATCGCAAACCCCATAACATTCCATGGGAGTGCCGGGCGGAGCTTTCTAGACTCTCTTTGCGATGGACTGCTAAGACGTGTCTTGAGAGGGAACAGGTGGACATGTTACAGTTGGTATCAGAGTGAACCAACGAAGGATCCGTCTTTATAAGAAAACTTAAGAATAAGAAGTAATGCAAATGTTGTTGTTAAGAACATTTTGTTACTTATTAATGCTGTCTTATAGAGTCATGAAGCATGGAACAGATTCATGGTGTTCCAGGTCATGTTTATGACCACGATGCATACCTCAGATTATCGACAAAGGATCGATATGATGAATATCCTTGACTGCATTTACAATCCATCACCTCTGTATGTGGAACGGAGATGGACAAGTGATTCAGGAATCTATTACATAGCTGTCCACTGCTTTGCGTACCTTCGAACCAACCTAAAGAGAATCAAGTTGTTGGAGGACCTGAAGATCTTGAAGCTGTTCATTTTTGTTGAGGCTCACCTAAACACAACCTTACATGTCGTAGGTCGGAAGGTCAAGCTGAACACGTATGTGTACAAGGAAGTGACCCGCACAATCCCCGTCGACAGGATCAAGGTGTTGGGATGCTAGGAGAAGAATGGGTACCAAAGGGAAGGATACACTGATCTTCCGATGAGTTATCGATTCTTAAAGATCCATGACCCAAATCCATACTACTACCCAGTTCACCTAGCTAAATGTAACACAACATTATTCTCCCCGAATTAATATATCAACTTGCTCTATCATCCCAAGAAATATTGTACGCCAAAAGGGCTATGCCCATATGGATGAAATAAAGACTTCTTTTTATCAATGATTGTCTTGTCTATGAGTATGGATAAAAAGTTAAGTGGTTAGGTTTCTTGGCTGAAAGCTGAATTGGGTCTGAAATATAACAGTAACGATTAGCAAGTTGTTAACGTTAAGAATCCTTTACTCAAGCACAACCCCAGGTACAGGTTCCTAGTCCAAACCCTACACCAAGTACAGTCGTGGTTCAGGATAAGAAGTTTCTTCTCAAGCAGATCAAGCCGCCAGAATTTGACGTAAAAGGAAGGACTGTCCAAGCTGATGCTGAGATTTGGATAGAGTCCATGGAAGATTACTTTGAAGCGGCCGGTACTGCACCACCCGTCAACCAGGCAATGCTCGCCAAGCTGAAGCTCACTGGCGAAGCTAGACTTTGGTGGAAGCAATGGTACAGAGACCAAGGAATCGCGGAAAGGTCTGTTACCTAGGAAAAGATGAAAAAAGCTGTGCAAGGAAGATACTTACCACCTGCGTACTGCACGCAGAAAATAAATGAGTTCTATGAGCTGAAATAGCTGGGTCTGACTCTGGATGCATACTACTCAAAGTTCGTCTCTCTTCTGAAGTATGCGCCACAAATGGATATGACACAACAGGTGTCGAAATTTTATGCTGGTTTAAACCCACCTATAAATACCCACCTGGAATCAATGCACCCAATAGATCTTCAGGACGCACTCATTCGAGCTGTGCCCATAATTCAAGAAGTGCAGGCAAGGCCAAGAAATAACAAGACTTGCTCTTATAATGATCAAAACAAAGGAGTATATAGGTCCCAAGCAAAGAGAGTTTAAGGTCAAAACCGGGGACAAAGGAAGAAAGCGAGGACCAACAATGTCAATAATTTTGTTCCTACCCAAGTTAATGGCCGCAATCTCCATTACTTCCATTGCAACGAGCCCGGTCATTTCAAAAGGCAATGTCCCAAACTTGGCGGAGGACAATGACAAGGACCATTCCAAGGAACCGCCCATGGCCAAGGAGCCGCCACCCGAGGCAGAGGAAGAACCACCTGTATTGACAATAAGGAAATGTGCGAAGAAGAAGACCCGACCATGGAAGCAGAGTTTGAGAGGGTAACAGTCCATGCCGCCCTTCACAAGAAAGAGCCGAATCACCAGTTTTTGGTGATTCAGACACCATCGGATTATCAAGGTAAAGGCTTCAAAACCTTGATTGATTGTGGCAATACGCATTCCTTTATCTCACCAGCTTGTGCAAGAAGATTAGGAATAGCCACAATAGAAGCACCTACCTTGCTTGTGGAATTAGCAAATGGTCGTGAGGTCACTTGTACCAAGCAAACTGCTAAGGTGAAATTCTTTCTGGGAGAAAAGGCGACTTCGGTCAGATTCAGGGTCATGAACCTAGGTATCCATGAGTGTTTGCTCGGAATGGATTGGCTTAAACCTAATGATGCCCACATTCATTGTGGAAAGGGCCAAGTTTCCTTTCAAAACTCTGAAGGGGAATTGGTCACAACTCAAGGAGAGGCTGGAAAGCCGAAAATTCAATTGGCCAAAGCATCTCGGATTATAAAGGGAGTTAGAAAGGGATTACATGTCTACTTGATTAAGCTTAATAAGCTAGATCATAGTCAAGAGTATAGAGAACCTTCATGTCTAAAGGAGTACGCAGACGTATTTCCTGAAGAGCTGACAGAACTTCCACTTGAAAGGGCATGAGATCAAGCTAGTGTTGGGAGCTACGCCAATTGCAAAGAGGCCTTATAGAATGTCCATCCCGGAAGCAATTGAGCTGAAGGAGAAACTCAAGCAACTAATAGATCACGGCTACATCCATCCTAGCAATTCGCCATGGGGAGCTCCAGTGCTATTCCAGAAGAAGAAAGATGGAATGCTTCAGCTGTGTATTGATTACAGAGGGTTGACTCAAACAACCATTAAGAACAAGTACCCTATTCCAAGAATAGAAGAACTTCTTGACCGTCTTCACCAGGGTGCGAAGATCTTCTCCAAGGTTGATCTCAGGTTTGGATACTATCAGATAAGGATCAAGAAAGAAGATATCCCAAAGACGGCATTCAACACAAGATATGGACACTTTGAGTTCCTAGTCATGTCATTCGGGCTAACAAATGCACATGCCACCTTCAACAGTTTAATGCAAGATATCTTTAGGCCATATCTTGATGACTTTGTACTCGTCTTCTTCGACCATACCTTAGTCTATTACAAACAGGAAGAAGATCATGAACCCTAGCACGCTTGCCTTAGGATGTGTGCTTATGCAAGAAGGTCATCCTATAGCATACTCTTCAAGAAAACTGAAGAGCCATGAGAAGAATTATGCTACCCATGATCTAGAACTGTGTGTTGTCATCCATGCTCTAAAGATTTGGAGACACTACCTGTTGGGTAACAAGTTTACCCTAGTGACGGATCATAAAAGTCTCAAGTGGATCTTTACTCAGAACGAGCTCAACATGAGGAAACCTCGATGGATTGAAAAGCTAGAGGAGTATGATTTTGAAATCAAATACCGGCCTGGAAAGGAGAATGTAGTTGCCAATGCACTTAGTCGCAAGGCATTTCTTAGCTCTCTAATCTTGCAAAATCCATCAACAGCTAAATCCCTAGCCACCAAGGTATCCATGCCAAACAACCCAATACTTGAGCTAGCTAAGGAAGAAGCTTGCCATGATCCAACTTATCAGAAGATACTAAGGGAGATCCCTATCAAGGAAGAAGCCCCGAAGCTACATGCTAAGTATCACGAATTCTCTATTAATAGTGGACTTGTCTACTATAGTACGAGATTATGTATATCGGCAAGCCAGTCACTCAAGCAGAAGATACTTTGGGAAGATCATGATTTCCCTTTCTCAGGACATCCAGGCTGTGCCAAGACCCTCAATGCAGTCAAGGAGAGCTACTATTGGGAGAGGCTGAAAGGTGACGTTCTCAAATATGTCACTAAGTGTTTGTGTTGTCAACATATTAAGGCCGAACATGTCAAAATGCCAAGAAAGTTGCAACCACTTGACATTTCCCAAATGAAATGGGAATTCATCAGTATGGACTTTGTTGTTGGCCTACCCCAAGTTTAGGGAGGATATAACTCCATTATGGTTGTGATTTATATACTTACTAAGGTTGCACACCTTATTCCTGTTAAGACAAACTATAAAGCCTCAGACATTGCAAGGTTGTTCATTAAGGAGATATTCAAGCTACATCGGTTGCCCAGAAGAATCATTAGTGATCGTGATTCTCTCTTCACATCACACTTTTGGAGAGCTATCTTTGAAGCCATTGGGACTCAACTCTGTTTTAGTATAGCTTACCATCCCCAAACCGATGGTCAAACGGAGCGAGTCAACTAAGTCATCGAGGATATGCTAAGGGCGCACTGTTACCATGAACCAAAAAGGTGGATTCAATACTTGCCACTAGTTGAGTTTTCCTACAATACTTCTTACCAACAAAGTATTCAGATGACCCCTTTTCAAGCATTGTATGGGCATGACTGTCGAAGTCCTTTAAACTTCTCAGATCCAACCTTGAGGGTTGAAGCTTCAAGGCAGATGCTGGAAGATATGGATGACCAAATGAAGTCAATAAGACAGGACATCCAAGCCGGCAAGGATAGAGAGAAGGCATACGCAGATTTGAAACATCAAGATAGAACCTTTGAGGAAGGAGACATGGCCTTCATTTGCGTACGCCCAAAGAAGAGTTCCCTATCCTTAGGAGATTGCAAGAAGCTAAGTCCAAGGTATTGCGGACCATACAAGATCCTCAAGTGCCTAGGACCCAATGCTTATAGACTGCAACTCCGTGAGAACCTGAAGGTTCATAATGTATTCCACATTAGCCTACTAAAGAAGTATGTACCTAATCCTAGCCATGTACTTGATGACCAACAAGTTGTAATGCCTATCCAAGGAGTCCTTGAGTTATTAACAAGATCTTAGATGTTAGCGAGAGACAAATGAGATCCAAAACCTTGAGAAAATGCCTCGTCCAGTGGAAAGATTATCCCGAGGAGAATGCCACTTGGATGGATGAAAGCACTCTCAACCAATAATACCCCCAGTTCTTCTCGAGATAAGGACATCTCGATTCCTCCAAGGGGGAGAGAATGTAATATTTCCGCTCAAAAATATTACTAAACTTGACTGCCCGCATGCCATGTAAAACCTATGCAAGGTTATCTCCCGCATTGTAATTACCAACATTTAATCCGTACCTCGCACGCGTAACAACGAGGCCTGCGTATTGTGAAATCGAGCCCGGGGATTCAAGACTGCATAACTGCGGGGAAACACTCTTTTGGAAGGGGCCAAAATGGATAATGATGGAAATAAAGAAATTTTTTTTACTAATTCCCCCAGCCAATGCATGGCTGGAGGGAAGGGAATGGGAGAAGGAGGTGATGTGGTGAAGTTGGTGTATGGGGGGAGAGCCACGCACCAGCCAGGTGATGGCTTCCCTCTCCCCCCCCTTAAACTATAAAAACCCCGCCTTAGCTTTGGATTGAGGAAGGAAAGAGGAGTGAGATGCTGCCGTGCCTCGCAATTGTGAAGGGAGGAAAGAGGAGAACCCTGCCATAGCCGCCATGCTAGGAGGAAGCAGCCATGAGGACCGCCCATACCTGCCACTAACGCCACGCCATCCGCCACCAGGCCACTCTGAAGACCACGCTACCACGCCCAGCTTGTCAGGCCGTCGCCATTCCAACATAAACCCCCCTGACGGCGTTGATTTTTTTCCCCAATCATTACTCTTCCACTGTCAAGATTGTGGGAGAGAAGGAAGGAGTCTCACTTGTAGCTTTCTTACTTGCACAATGGGGGAATACACACATAGGTGGAGGCTGAAAACAATTTTCCTCTTCTTAGTTGTGTAAGACAAAAATAACTCAAGTACATAGAAATAGAAGAACCCTATATATGGGTCTCAAATCAAACTCAACTAACTAAGGTGGCATACTAACTGAGCCACGAACTAGACTAGATAAGGATAGCTGTCATCTAGCTATTATTCATGGGCGATGTACCAACCGCATCTATAGCTAACAAGTCGGTGACATAAATGCACAACGGTTACCCTGGCATATCACGAGTGGAGCTCTGTATCTCAACACTCCCCCTTGAGCTCAATCCCAATTCCTGCACACCAAGCAGGTCTCTGAACTTGCGCAACTTCTCTATGCCCAATTCCTTCGTGAATATGTTAGGTACCTGATCCTCTGTGCTGACATAAACTAGATCAATAAGACCTAGTAAAACCCTCTCCCGCACATAGTGATAATGCATCTCAATGTGCTTTGTTCTAACATGATAGACTGGGTTATTTGCCAAGTGTATACTACTCATGTTGTCACAATAAATGACAACTGGCCCATCTGTAGGCTGATGTATATCATAAAGTAGCTTAGACAACCAAGCTACCTTACATGCAGCCGTTGTTGCTGCACCCTTGTACTCAGCCTCTGTGCTCGACAAGGCAACTGTAGGCTGTTTCTTGCTGCTCCAAGTGACTGCAGCACTCCCAAAAGAGAACACATATCCACTGGTAGATCGTCTATCAGAAATACTACCAGCCCAATCAGCATCAGTGTATCCATGTAACTGTATCTGAACCCTAGTCTCATAAAATAGTCCATACTGCAATGTGGACTTCACATACCTGAATATGCATCTAGTCGCATCCAAATGCGGTTTTCTTGGAGCCTGAATAAACTGACGTACCAATCGAACAGTATAGCTCAAATCTGGCCAACCAAGTAATAGTCATATAAATCAAACTTCCTACTATGCGTCTGTACATAATAGGGTCTTCGAGAAGCTCACCTGCATCTGCGCTCAGCTTCACATTCTGCTCCAAAGGAACTGAAATAGGCTTACAGCCTATCATCCCATATTTGGATAGCATGTCCAATCCATACTGCCTCTGTAAGAGCCGTATCCCACTTAGTGATCTAATCACCTCAATGCCCAAGAAATAACGCAGCTCTCCCAAATCCTTCATCTCAAACTTTTGCTTCAATAGAATTTTCACATGAAGGATATCTTCATCACTATCACCTGTCATAATCAAATCATCAACATAAATGACAAGTAGTAAAATACCTTTCTCTATTTTTCTCACATAAAGTGAGAAATCTGCCTTGGAAATCTGAAAGCAATAGTGACAAGATACTGTCCTATCTTGTTAGACCATGCTCTAGGTGCTTGCTTCAAGCCATACAAGGCTTTCTTCAACCTGCAAACAAACTCAAGATGAATAGCATGCACATAACCTAGTGGCTGCTCCATATATACCTCTTCTTGCAAATCACCATGAAAGAAGGCATTCTTTACATCCATCTGATGTAAAGACCATTCCTTTGATGTAGCCATAGCAATGACTGCTCTTATGGTTGCCATCCTTGCAATCAGACTGAATGTTTCTTCATAATTAATGCCATATGTTTGTGCATGCCCCTTGACTACTAATCTTGCCTTGTAGCTCTTCACAGAACCATCTGCATTGTGCTTCACCTTATAAACCCACTTACAACCAATTGCATTCTTATCTTTAGGCAAAGGTACCCATTCCCATGTAGCATTTGCTTCCAAGGGATCCATTTCTTCATCCATGGCTTTCTCCCATTTTTCTTTTCCCATGGCTTGCTCAAAAGAAGTGGGTTCTGGTTCTTGTATCACTTTGACCATATAGGCATAGTGAATGGCTGTAAATCCATCATATTTCGGCCTATCCACAGGATACTTAGCGCTGGTAGACCTGCGCAAAGTAGGTTCACTCCCAGGTGCTCTCAAAACATCCCTAGTCTTCCTTACTCCAGGTGTAACAATAGAAGGAATACCCAACTCATCATCAATGCTCTGTTCTGAGCCACTGGATTCACCATCCACATAGGAGTGACCTGCATTCACATCAAACATGGGCTGATCTACCTTCTCTTTTTTCCTTTTCGTGAAACCTGCATACCACTATCTGCATTGTTTTGAGGAGATTCTCCTGATCTCAATCTGCCTGTCCATGGCGAACAATGTGAACCATTGCTAGAGGACACTCTAGGTCCACTAATATTTTGTGACTGCTGCTGCGAATTCTGTGCAGCATTACCATTTTGTCCATCTACATCATCAATCACATTTACTGGTTTATACCAGCTACCCATCTCATCAAAAACAACATCTCTGCTCACTGTAAACTTACGAGTAGAAGGGTTATAGCATCTATACCCTTTCTACTGCAGAGAGTAACCAATAAAGATGCACTTCTCAGCTTTTGGATCCAACTTGGATCTCAACTCATCTGGCACATGAACATAGGCAATGCAACCAAAAATCTTCAAATGAGAAATATCTGGTTTCCTACCAGTATACCTCTCCTCTAGAGTCATCCCATGTATTGCTGCAGTCAGAGTCTTGTTCATTATGTAGACTATTGTAGCAACTGCTTCAGCCTTGTAAAAATCTGGCAAGTCTTTTTCATAGAGCATGGGACAAGATACCTCTCCAATATGCCTATTTTTCCTTTCTACAATTCCATTTTGTTGTGGGGTATGACTGCATGAATATTGCTGCTTTATGCCATGCTCCTGCAGAAACCTTGCAAACTCATTTGAGAGGTACTCTCCCCCTCCATCTGACCTTAGGTATTTTATTTGCATGCCTGTTTCTTTTTCAACCATAGCTTTAAGAGTTTTGAAATGCCCAAAAACTTCACTTTTCTTTTTCATAAAATACACCCAAACTTTTTTGCTATAGTCATCAATAAAAGTTACAAAATAATGACAGCCTCCAAGAGATACAGCTTTAGTAATCCACACATCAGAGTGGATTAATTCCAATGGCTTCTTACTCTCTTGAACATGTCTAGGAAATGGTTTCCTTGCCTGTTTTCCAAATTGACAGGCATCACATACCTTATGCATTTCTGCAACCTTGAATTTAGGCAATCCTGCAATAATATTTTGGGATTGCATTGATTTAAGTCACTGTACATTAACATTTGAGTAGAAGACAGCTTCTTTTGAAGTTCCTCCTGAAGAAGATGCACCACCATTTCTCTGCTCCTCAGAAATTAGAAGAGCAATCAACTCCTCAAAATCAGGAAATCTTTCACGAATGGAAATGGATGTTCGGAATTGTGCATAATTCTTTCCTAGACCATTCAAGGTCACAGAAACTAAATCATTATCTTCCACTGGCAACCCAATGGAAGCAAGTGCATCTGTAAACTTCTTCACCTTCATGTGGTAGTCATTGATGCTTATACTTTCTCTTTGCACATTGTGTAACTCTTGCTTGAGCTGCATTTTCCTGGCTTGCGTATTTGTGCTATAAATTTTTGACAGAGTATCCCATGCCTCCTTTGGTGTACTTGCATCTTGAATATGCACAATCATAGAGTCTGAAATAGTGATAGACAGCCAGTACATAACTTTTCTGGCTCTCTCATGCCATCCTTTAAATGCCTGCATTTGCTATTGATTGGGAACATCAGGAAGAACTGGTTTTTCTTCATTTCCTGCAACAAATTCCCAATATCCTTTTCCCATAAGGAAATTCGTCATTCTAAACTTCCATGCTTGGAAGTTGTTCTTGTCAAGCTTTTCAGTGACAATCTGTGAAAGAGAATCAAATGCCATTATAGAACACTGCAAAAAATTCTGTCACGCAAAAAACACAGCTTCGGCCTCACAAGGGCAAATCTACAAAACTGACGAAAGTGGTATTTGACCACACAGTCACTTCCTAGTGAGGATTTTGCATCAACAGGCAACAAGGATGATTCTGTAACTCCCAATGTCTCTGCGCACAGGCATACGATGCAATTTCTACAGTAAATTTTCATGACCTATAGAACACTGGTCGCACAGCAAAAACATGGCCTTTTCCTAAGTGCGAGCGAAAAACTTCCGCCTCCAAAACAAGCACCGAAATGGCCTCAAATAAAAAAAACAGGGCACTCTTGCACTTTCCGGTTGTGCTACCTATAGAGACTTGCTCCCAAAATAGAAAAATGAAAGCAACATTGGTCCTCTTACCAGAACACCGCGAACTTGGTTTTCTTTCTTGAGCTCCTTACCACGAACAAGGCTCTGATACCATATCAAGATTGTGGGAGAGAAGGAAGGAGTCTCACTTGTAGCTTTCTTACTTGCATAATGGGGGAATACACACACAGGTGGAGGCTGAAAATAGTTTTCCTCTTCTTAGTTGTGTAAGCTAAAAATAACTCAAGTACATAGAAATAGAAGAATCCTATATATGGGTCTTAAACCAAACTCAACTAACTAAGGTGGCATACTAACTGAGCCACGAACTAGAGTAGATAAGGATAGCTGTCATCTAGCTATTATTCATGGGCACTGTACCAACCGCATCTACATCTAACAAGTCGGTGACATAAATGCACAACGGTCACCCTGGCATATCACGAGTGGAGCTCGGTATCTCAACATCCACGTGGGGTCCTGGAAAGTTACTAGCCTCTTAGAAGCTTCTCTAAGAAGATTCTAAAGGATAAATCATTTGGGCCTTGTTCCTGCAGCCTTTCCGGTTTTAAAGCTGGGCTCATAAAGCTCCTTCCCACAAGCCTTCCCATAAGCCCCAATCCCACAAGCTCCCGGATTTTTTAAGATCTGCTTTTTGGGTGAAGGAATCTCCTACGTACAAGGAAGAAGGAAAATTTTGAGGCTATTGAGGAAATGCATAGAAGCGAGAACCTCAACAATGGCTCCCAAGTAGTTGCAAGGCGTGCCTGCAGGAGGTTCTTCCCCTAACATTCACGTGGACATCACCGCGGATCCACAAACCCAGGTTCCACGAATTGATTTTCCACATAAATAAATGCTTTAAAACAATTATGCATGTTTCTAATTCACCTAGCATAGGATAATGCATTTCTCGCTTATCGTTAGTTCAAGTAATAGCGATAAAAGTACATTTCATAAATTATCTCTTTGAAAGATAGATAGGGATTGGTGCATATCATGAAATTGGATCATTGCATTTCCAAAGTTTTCCATCTTAGGAGATTAGTTGCATGTTGCTATTTTGGTACAATTCCAAAGTAATGAGTCTAAACACCTATTACTTAGGGCAAAGGAATGAAATTGTTAAGTGAATTTTTGACCGGACATGGAAGGAATAAGCGTATGTCACATTTTAGGCAATATCTTCCTTGTAATGATTCATGAGGAAAAGTCTTTAACACCAATAGGATGTTATCCAAAAAGAAATAACATAGCACGAAAATGATTCTATGGACTTGCATGTGGCATGTGCTTGTAAAATGGAATAAGTTAACGCTAGCTTTAGTTTTGCATGAACTTCATTAACTACCTTGTAGCTAGGAGAAGGTTGCTTGTTGCATTTTTGTCATGCGAAAAATTCATTCATCAAGAGTTGCATTTAGGAAAGATTGCATGGTTTATCAAAGCATGAGATTCTAAAGCGTAGACAAAAAGGTTGTAGGCATGATTATTTAATGTAAGTCCTAGTAGGCCCTATGAAAGTTATTCTGAAAATTATAATGGGTTTTGATTTTAACAAGAAAGGATAGGGTTATTGCGAATCTAGTGGTACATAGAAGCAGTGAATCGCATGTTTACATGTATTCTAACATTTGCAACTATTTTTCTCCTTTAGATCAAGTTTATCATCTCTAGGAAAGGTTGGTCCTTGTCGCAAGACAAGTAGATCGAATTATCTAAATCACTTAACCCACAAGGGATTCGTAGAGGCATGGTTCAGTCGATACGATAAATACCCGAAGTGCTAACTAGGGTTTAGCATGTAAAGGATTCGGCTTAGTTTCGCACTTGTTGCCAAGTCAAAACCCTCAAACCCAAAGGTCCTACCCACATTCACGGAATGTTTGGGTCAATTGGATGCTCATGCAAATAATGATCTAGGGTCTCTACCCTAAGGATCGACCGACTTAATGTTAAAACTCGGTTTGAGTTTGGAATCCCTAGTCAGTCTAGTGCAATTAGGATTGGGTTGGGTAACAAGACACCCTAAACCCTGCTTCTTGTCTAAACATAATTCGTTGACTAGGAAAGCTCGTTCAATGGGTGAAATGATCCCATGGAATAGATGCGACGCTTGCCCAACAAGTTGCAACGTCCCATGGCCTTGTGGTTTGATGATAAGAGAGTTTTGCCATTTCTTGGAATGAGGTTGGCAGGTTCTTGCACAAGTTTATTAACTTGCAAGAGGATGAGTAGTCATCCTATTACATCACCTTTCTTGGGAAAAATTGCCAAATTAAGGGAAGTTATGTATTTTCTTGGAAGCAAAGGATCAATCAAGTTAGAGTGACATGGTCGCCAGGATTTATTGTTGATTTATGAAACCTAAGGTGTTGGTTAAGTTGGGTTAACAGGGTATGGCCCGAACCCAAGGACAAAAGGGTGAACAAACAAACCCTTGGGGATCTTGCCAAGTTGCAATTGATCTTGGATAGAATGTTGGATGCATTCGGAGAGAAGGATTCGCTCCTTATCAATTGGCCAAATAAACGACCACTAGATTGATTGTGCTTGTAACAGTTTAGGAGCATTGTTTGCATTGTTTGCTCAATGAACTAAGGATGGAAAGATAATTAATGCTTCAGGTTGAAGGCTTGAAGGGAGAGGCAGCATCAGTTACCCTCGACTCTCTGCCTGACCCTAACCAAGGGGGTTGTTAGCCGCACCGGGAATGTGGACCGAACCCGCTGCGAGAGGTATCTCTGTTGGGCACTACTTGGAGCAAGAGGACGCTTGGGTGCTAGGGGGGCTCTAGCTTTAAATCCCTTGCCTTCCAGGCCCTACACAAGAGACCAACGCGACTTGGGATTGGATCTCAAGGCGTGTATACTAGTCTACAGGCGTAATCTTGGATTAGTAATCCCTGTGGATTGCCGGATAGCCTTTGGGTGGATAATGGATAGCCTTCGAGCAGATTATGGATTAGCCTATGGGCTGGATTTTATGGATGTATTCCAAAGATAAGTAAGATAACCTGTGAAAAGCAACTTGTTTGGCACTATTTTTCTATGTCAAGTGCTAAGATTACGTGAAGGAATGAGTGTCTAATTGGCTAATTAAGGAAGCTGCTTGATGCATATCTAACTAAATGTGGTAGGTAATTAGACAACTAAAACAACCCTGAGGAAAGTGTGGTGGATGTGGCCATGAGTCCGTCCTACAGATGGGTGGTCCCGGTTGGCCAAGAACTTTTCTCAAACGAAATGGACAACAAGGAGCTCTTCTCAAAGGAAATGAACAGCAAGGGCGCTGACCTAGAGTTTAGGTTACTAGAATCCCGATTTATGTTGTTTTAGGGGAACGGAATGGGACTATGCCCTATGGGCAGAGAGGTCGAGCTTTGCATCCCTCTCATTTCCAATTCTACTTGAACCAAGTGCATCATGAATCCGCTTCGACCCTGACGTTTCTGTGTAAAGTAGTTCGCCTCGGGTTCGATACTAGTTGCCGTTTTAGGAAAATGACCATTAGGAAAAACCTTTATTCAGGTCGGTCCTAAGTGGGAACGGCCGGAATACTTCCGCTAATGGCAGACGCAGGAAGTCCTAGATCGCAAACCCCATAACATTCCATGGGAGTGCCGGGTGGATCTTTCTAGACTCTCTTTCCGATGGACTACTAAGACGTGTCCTGAAAGGGAACAGGTGGACATGTTACAATTTTTGACCTTCAACAAGATTGTCAAAGTGTACACTTAGGTGGGCTCAAAGTAGGAGCCAATTACACTCTTGGTCAAGAAATAGCCCATGGTGAACCTCAATGTTAATCCCAGCTCCAAAAGTTTAAAACCTACCAAACCTTAGTTGATGTGAAGGAAGGGACATTCCTCTCTAGATTCTTTGCACCTCTATACCTCTATAGATGAGCCTCATTTATCCCATCTCACCACTCTCTCTAACACTCTAGAGTCGTGAGAGATGATTGCACTACTTGCACTAGAAGGGAGCTAAAGGGTCCTTCATTAAACTCCAGAGGGAGCTTGTAGAGTACAATCCCCAAAATATGTGCCTCTGGAAGAGACGATTGTATATATCCAAGCTAATTCTATACCCGTGTCACATGAAGCAAGAAGGATTTAACAATATCTTTAGGATTGAACTTCATCTGTTGGAGCTGTCCATAGATAGTCATTGCACCCATGCTTGATGTCTCTCATACAACATCTAAAGCTTATTCCACACCTCTAAGGTGGTTTGATAGGAGGTAACTTTGACACTGGTGCATTTAGCCACCTTTGTCCCAATTTGGAGAGTGGAGGTTGAAGGTCCTGTGATTGTATCTACCATCACTAAAACTACTAAAAATCTTTTATGAAACTTTAAGAGATAGTTTGTTGTTAATCCTACGATAAAACTAGTATTTTGTATCTATTACATAAGGATCTATTAAATTCTTCTATTCAAAAAAGTAAATTTATAGTAAGCGATTTATAAATTATGGTATAAAGTCACAGTAGGGTCAAGAGAATGCCAAACACAATTTTAGTGAGTTTGGGAATCTCTCGATTTCCATTTTTTGAATACTAAAAAGGTGACACCTGGATAACATGCCCATAAGTTTTCCAAAATCATATGATGTGACCTATCATTGGAAAGCGCTTGAAAAATGGAATCTGCTAAGCTATAGAGCACTCGATTTGGAGTTATAGTGTTTAAGTAATGACAACTTCAAAGATTCGACCACATGTCCCAAACTTAAAGAAAATTTCCTTATTCCCCAATATGGTGTTATCACAAAAAAGGTTACATAGGGATATATAAAACATGCCATGAACGCACATTATACATATAATTTATAGATAGTGATCCCCCCTAGCACTCTCTCTACTAGTGCATTGATAAATCTTCAATAATATCCCACTGATGACAAAAAGCTATGTACCTCTTTTGGAGTACTTGGTGGGCTCATAGCAACTATAACCTTTATCTTCTCCAAGTTAGTCGCAATACTAGCTAAACTAGCCACATGGCCCAGTAACCACCCCTAGGGCACCCCAAATATGCAATTTCTAGGATTAAGAGCAATGTAGAACTATCTACAATGCTCAAAACGTTTGCTTAGAATGATCAATTGGCTTTCCCTTGTGGTGGATGCCCCCAAATCATCAATGAAGACTTTAAACTCCTCTAGGGAGATGTCACCAAAAGTCTTATCATCTATTTTTTTTGAAGAACTAAGTGCATTGCATAATGATCATGCGTAAGGATGTTACAGTCAGCTCCCTCATCAATGAGTGTGTCTTCTGGGAAGTCACTGATATGTGTAGGTAGGCCAGTGCCACCGCTTCCTCATCTTTATCCTCAATCTCACTGATGGTGGCTACTCTTACATTTACAAGGGGTTCTAGCATTGGAGGCGCTTGTGGTAGGTGCACAGGTGTTAGTAGATTACTAGAGTTCCTGGCTATCATGCAGAGTGGTACTGATGGCATAATTGCCATAGTAGAGCATGGTTTGTTCCTAGGGTAGTCGGCAAAAAGGTGGGTGATTCTGCACTCTGCCCATCAAAGATCAGCCTTATCTCAATTGGCTTGCTCTCTCTTGGGGCAACACGAGGAGATGTGTCTTGGGTGACCGCAAATTCAATAAGAAATCAATTCTTGGGTGTGCCCTCCTAGGCCTATGCTCTACCTCTATCTAACGCCATCATCAGTAGTTGATAGTCCATAACTGAGAGCAAAATTTAAAGACGGTTAAAGTGCAGGGAAGACGTGGAGAAGAGCAAATTTAAGGTAGGAATCAGACCTCGTCGAAAGCGGTAAAGACGGATTTGGAAATTTTATGAGCCACAGAAGACTCGATTTTAAAGTGGTTTCAAAGAGCAGTTGCAAATTTTTCATAATTTTTCCAAACGTCAGATTGAGCTAGAGCAAGTGACGACAATTTCGGAACTCAAGACAAACGGGCAAAAACTTTCGACACTCAAAACGGAGGTCGGGTGGGCAAGATTCAAAAGGCAGGCGGTGCCAAAAGGAAAAGGGCCAAAAGGGGTAAAAAAAAATTGAGCATGGGCATTGTGGGGACCTTGGGGCCCCCCAATTAAAAAAATAATCGTGATTATGGGGGGGGACATGGTTTCAAAATAGTGCCAAAAAAAACGTGACACCCCCCTCGAGGCGATGAATTTTCAATGGGGGCCATCACAAGTTAGAGAGCAACCCCTTGATTTGATCACAGCTGTGAATTCTTCAAATTTTTTGCCTTCGATCTCCCCATTTCGTTCATGCAATGGATTCTTAGTTGACGGGCACATAATTCATTATTTCTCTCTCCTCCTCCTCTCTCCTCTAAGGGGCTAATCATATGCAGAAAAATCAAGGAAGGGAGATGAAGGATCCTTGTTTGGTGTGGACTGGATTGCTCCATGATCAAAAGGAGGATGAGAGGCAATATCTACTAGTATCAGGGACTTGATGAGGGGTCCATTGGCTGCCCAAAACCATTTCATAAAAACACGCAACATGTAAATAAGTGGTATGCTCAAATTTTACAGAGAAAATTTCAATGTTTTGATGTTTAATGGCTATAATGAACTGCGCATGGAAAGAAAACTTGTATGAATCATTTTTGAAGTATATTTGAGGGTTGCACATGATAAAATGTAGAACCCGTAGTCGTAATTAATAATGTAAAACCCGAAATGCATCTTAAAAAAGGCAAAATGAGGGTTTCTTCTATTTCACTTTATCAGATGGTCTTTAGTTTCCAATCAATCTTCTTTACTCAAGAAAGATACTAAATTAGGATGGTTATTCATCCTTTTGCAAAATAACTTGCGTAAGGACCTGCCATCCTCGCTGCGAGAATTTGGCCATTCCTTTGTGATCCAATCACAAGATCATATGACTTTGCACTTGTTGCGCAAGTGTCGCTTCGAACTATGAGACTATAAAGTCACGAAACAATCTGTTTCAGGTTCTTTAGGCTGACAATGTTGGACCTAGGGTTTCCAAGTTTCATCTTGTAAGATTCTTAGGGACAACCCTAGCTCACTTTCCAATCACATTTTTCACTGTCTCTACATTTAGTGAATGTGGGCAAGTATTTAAGGTATAGGAGTTTCAGTTTTAACGATACGTAACGATTAGGTCACGTGTTAATTTCCTAGTGAATTTCTTGGAATTCACTCTTTCGAAATGAGTACTCCGCGGTTTTGGGTGTTTTAAGTTTATGCCAATTTGGCTAACTCTAGAAGATAATTTCGAGATTACTTCCACAAGATTCGTTGTCTATGCATAAATTGATTTTTCAACCCTAACTTATCGATTTGAGGTCAGTAGGCATAGGTTAGGTTATTTTCAACTAATCTTCGCTTTACGTTGCGAACAAAATTCATGATAAATAAGCAACCTTTTTCTTGATAATTTATGCAGTTGACAAACGATAATTTCATAGAGTTTATGCATCATAAGAATCATTTCATGCTTTGCACTTTCCATGATGATTCATTGCGAATAGAACATGGGTTAATAGTGCGAGATGTAGTTTATACTTCTAGGCTTAATCAAAATATACTATTTTAATGGGTAATAATCTAGCTTATAATTCATTTCAATGCATAAAGCTATTTGCTAGAAATGCATTTATGCTTTCTTTATTTTGCATGTCTCATTAAAAGTATTAATGACTAAGTTCCTTCGTCGTGAACAACTAGGACAAAAATAGATCCTATTTCTAACAATTAACCTTGCACGATTGAATTACAACAATAATGCGATTTATTTCTTTCATGCATAATCGAAGTGTACCATCATTATTTTGACTTGTAAAGATGGGCATTTAGTTAATCTAAGTTCGTTACTTTGCAATGCATAAAACCCACTTACTAGGATTTCAAAATGATCAAAAAGATCCCCACATTTGGCCATACTCCACTATTTATAGCTAATGCTAATTAATGTGTCTAGCTCCTAAGCCTAGGTTAAATTTGCTTTATTACACAAGTTCTGCCATTGACTAGTATGCGGGTCTCGAGATCCCATCTCGAGTCACGTCGGTCTCTTGTACAGGATCTAGAGGCAAGGGATTTATGGCCAGAGCCTCCCCTGGCACCCAAGCGTCCTCCTGCTCCAAGTAGCACCCATGGAGAGACCTCTTGCGGCGGGTTCGGTCCATGTGCCGGGCGTGGCTAACAACTCCCTTGGATAGGGTCAGGCAGACTGTCCAGAGGTAACTGGTACTGCCTCTTCCTCCACGATTTCAACCTGAAGCATTAGTTAATTTCCATGAATTAGTTCCTTGAGCAAAGAAGTACAAACAGTGCTCCTAAGTGTACAATCATGAGCATTCAAGTGGTCGTTTGTGCGGCCAACTGCTAAGGTGTGAATCCTTCTCTCGAAATACATCCAATATTCGATCTGAGATCAATCGCGACTTGGCAAGATCCCAAGGGTTTCATAAGCTGAGTTGCTTGCTTACCCTCTTTCCTTGGGTTAGGGTTTATACCCTGTTGACCCAAATTTTCAATACCTTAGATTTCCTTGGATCAATAAATCCTGGGCAACCTCGTCGCCCTAACTTAGTTGATCAACTACTTTCTTGGCAAATTCGGAGTCTAAGGAAGAGTGATGTAGCAGGATGACTAATCAATTCATAGAAGTTTAAGTTGCAATTAAAACTCGCCAGACTTGGTCTAAGGTGTAGGGGTTCTATTTAGTGATTTAGACACAAGCACATATGACGTTGCGGCTTGTTGCACGTGATAGGTGTCAATACCTAACTTGTGGGGATTACATCTTTCTTTGTATGGTATTTCCTTATCAAGAATACCTTTGATCAAGATAAGGGCTTGAGAGTCTTCTTGACCCATTCCAAACCCTCACCCTGCTAGGCCGATAAACGTTTTGGCCCTAGGGTTCCTAGATTCCTTGCAGAAGTCTAGCATTTGGTGAACTGATCATTAGGGTGAGAACCCTAGATTGTTTTTGCACGGTTTTTTAAAAAAAATCCTAACATTTCGTAAATATGGGTAGGACCTTTGAGATCGCAAGTCTTAAATCGACATCCCGTGCGATACTAGGAAGAATTTTATCATAGCTTAACCCTACCTAGCACATCGGGATGACCGTCATATGCTAACTAGTCACACCTTTATGAGTTTCATGTAGGTTACTCATTTACACGCAATTACTTAGTTAATCTAACCAACCCACGATTAAAAATTATCTTTCCTCTAAAGATGCAAATGCTTTCTAGAGTTCGCAAGACTTTCCTGGGCATTAAGAATCGGGGCGTTGTCCACTCTCGTACTCGAGTTGGAAGCTTCCACGTGCGCTCCTCTCGTCTTTTGTTTAGGAGCCATTGATGTAGTAAATTTCACCTCAGCAACTCTTCCTTGGTTCACTTATGTGTTTCGAGGTCACTTCGTCCAAGATCCCCTCTTCCACGCAAGAATTGGGCCTTCCAGTCACGGTTTTAAGAAACTCAAGAGGGCACGGGTGAATAAGGCCTAAAGAAGCTTCCAATAGAAGCTTCCAAGCTTCTGTACTTAGAAAAATGACGTGGATGAATGATTGGAGAGGATGAATATGATGATGAGGGAGATGAAGATGATGATGACAATGCTAATGATGATGATGAAGGCGAAGGCCGCAGCAGCATGGCAGCGGCAGTCCTGGCAGTGCATCAGGCGGCAACTCCACACATGGCAGGCAGCAGTAGGACCAATTCCTTTCTCCCTCTCCCCTCAATCTTGGGAGGGGGTTCATATAGCTTGAAGAAGGGGGAGGGGGGGTAGCCACACACATGGCAGGGTGCATGCCCTCCTCCCCATGCCCCTCCACAACATTACTCATACTCCCTCTCCCCGCCATGCAACGGTTGAAGGGGAGGGAGTTAATACATAAAATTTTTTGCAAAGATTATCCCTTTATTGTCCCTTGAAGGGGTGTTCCCGCATGGAACTACGACTTTTGAGCCACAACTTCCTATATGCGACACGGGCTGGAGTTTGTTAGTGCACGCGGAGGGAGCACTTAGCCCAAAGTTTTTTGTTTGCAAGAGATCACTCAAAATTGTGCTTGCGCGGGATGTGCGGGGTCTAGGGTCTTCAATATTTCGTTGCGGAAATATTACAACTATTTTCTAGTGCATCCATCTTTTCACGTGTGGCATTGCTTATATGATTGCATGGCATGCACCCGACTTTGTATTTCTTCTTAAATAACATGAGCGATTAGGCATGGTGTTCATCTTCAAAAACATATCTTTTGCTAGGACACATAGAAAATTTGAGACATGAGCACATATATTTGAGTAAAACATCACCCTTTAAATACTCAAGGGAGGTTTGGAAGTTGCTATTCTTGTCAATTCTGTATATATTATATTTGGTCATGAGGCGTTAGATGAATATTCTTAGTATGTTCATGTATTATGACGATCAAAAGATGTCATATCTAGCAATGTTATATTTGTTGTGGAGAATCTTGTGACAATTTAGGATCTATATTTCCAATCACTTATTAGATGTTACAACTAATGAGTTGAGGTAGCAATTTAGAGGTGAGGAGGACATTTCTCAATGTAGAAATTGCAAGACAATTACATTCCAATATGAATGAGGATCCATGCAACACAATTTCTCAAAGTAAGAGGGTTTGTTATTGGGAAACAACGCATGCATTAAATACGGATCTTGCTAATTATGTTGAAAACTCTTGTTTTGGAGGTTATCCCTATTTGGTCCTTAACATAGAGAGGATGCAGTTAGTGCATTTGACATGATGAACGTAATCCTTTTGATGACACCTAAACAAGCACAAAAATAGTGCATAAAAATATTCATGCACACATCACATTTCTAGCTTTTGTAAAGGGAATAATATTTATTTTGTTGCAAAATCACTAAAATACACCTTACATGAGGGGGCCACATCCACATCTATCATAAATATATAGTATACACAAAAGTGTATGTGCATGCATTTGCAAAAGGTTAGAAATAATTGAAATGACAAGGAATACAAATGTATAAAAAAAATCAAAGAAATAATTAAAATATGAAGGGTTTTGTGTCTTTTGCAGAAAAGGTTGGGTGGAGTGCATGGCTGATTATGTGCCTCTTTCTCTCCTTTCTCTTCCAAGACTCACACATTCTCCTATTGGATGGTGCCAAAATTTCTCTCTCCTCTCTCCTCTTCTTTTGTGAAGAAATTTCTCTTCTCCCTTTTGCTCTTTCTCTTGTGCATAATGGTTGAAGCTAAGGATGAATATGATGAAGATGACAAATTTATTCATTTTATTAAGAGAGATATTTATGGTTTCTTTTCAATTTTGAGATTAGTTGCAGAGCCATACACGTAGGTTTTGTGTGCTTTGTTTGGTTTTGTGGTTGTTTCTGTTCATGGGAGAGCTACCTTGATTTTGGTGTGCAGCTGGGGAAAGAAGCTGATCTCAAAAAAATGCAATCTAAGGGAGAATACATGGTGACAAGAAGAGTAGAAAATAAAAGGAGAAAGAAGATGAAGGTGAAGAAGCATCTACCACATCAAGGATTGATTGCATGTGATGAAGCAAAATCGATTAAGGTACAACAGCAATAGCACAAAAGCCTAGCTGCATGATCGTCCATTGCAGCATTTAACCAGAAAGAAAGTAAAATTGAAGATAAAGAGGATGAGGAGGAGATGGAAGGAGGCATAGGAGAATAGCCTAATCTAAAATGACCACCCCATGTCCATCAACTATCGCTAGCAATTCTTGTGTCTTCCTCCACAGCCTTGTTGCCAACTTCTTGGTCATCAAGACCACAGGCCCTTCCAAATCAATCTTGTGAAACGGAAAGAGGTAGCATAAAGGAAAGAGGGAATGATTGTGAGATAGAAAGAGAGAGGGAGAGTTGTGTAATGCTAAATCAATGGACCTCCATTGAAGCCACACGTTCAATTTGTGAAGTGTGTGTTGCATCAACACATCTTTCTTGTGTGCACAATGAGCCCTAAACCCTAGCATAGGGTCTCCACTCTCTCACGCAAGATGTGGCTGCCTTGTATCTTCCGTGCAATAATTCCCTCTACCTATAGTATCTCCATCATGCTGATGATGTTGATGCCCATGATGATGATGATGATGATGGTGTTTATTGCCTGCGCAGATCCCATCCTCCCACCCAAAATCAGATACTATCACATGCCCCTAAATCTCCCTGACAAGGAGATTCCCTTTAACTATTGCATGCTTGATTGGGATAGACCCCCATGGAGTTCTAGCTCAAAGAGAGTGCTCAATACAATCTTAAGGTCCGACGTGCTACTCATACCCTCATGGATGAGTATGCAATGAAAGTGGACAAGGCATATGGTCTCATGCAAGCCCTTCCTATGCAGGTGAGCCCCAATCCTTTATGTAGTAGGAAAACATCCATGATGCCTATTGTGGTGCAACTTATCAAATGGGGAATTCTACCACCCCTCTTTATGTCCATGACTCTTGGCTTTTCTACTCTTTCCATCGTTGGTACCTCTACTTTCATGAGCGCATCTTGGCCAGCCTTCTGGGGGATGACACATTTGCTCTTCCCTTTTGGAACTATGATCACCTAGATGGAATGACCATCTCCCAAGCATATATCTCATTTCCTAGCCTCATAGATTGTTACAAAGAACCTTTCACTTTCATGAGCACATCTTGGCCAGCCAGCCTTCTGGGGGATGACACATTTGCTCTTCCCTTTTGGAACTATGATCACCTAGATGGAATGACCATCCCCCAAGCATATGTCTCACTTCCTTGCCTCATAGATTGTTAGAGAGAACCTTTCACTTTCCCCCTACCACTATCATGATTGATTACTATTATATGAATGCCTCAATTCACATAGCTAAAGAGCATATTGCTGCCAATCTTGCCACTACCCACCGGATGGTGGCCACTAGTGTACCCACCGAGTAGAGCTTTTTTGGGCAGCCCTACCAAAAAGATGATGGCCATGAGCTTGGATATGGTACAACTAAAACAATGCCCCATAAGAGTGTCTATAATGAAAGAGACCTAATTTTCCTAACAAAGGAAGAGAAGAGAGAGAAGGAATGTAGGAGAAGAGGAAGAGGAGAGAGAAAGGCAAGAAGAAGAGAGAGAAAGAGAGGAAAGGGAAGAAGAAGAGGAGGAAGAAGAAGCCATGGAAGCATGAGAAGGTGAAAAGAGAGATTCTTGATAATTTTTGTGGTGCCTCAAAATACCCTCTTACACCTTATATACTATTAGTGTGACTATTATATTCCCATGCCATGTTCCCGTGATCCCCTCTCATTATAAACCATCTTGTCTAATAAAGTTTTTGTCCTAAAAAACAAGGGATGTTGTCTTATCCTATAAGGGTGTGCTGTAGGAAATCAGCCATAACTTTGTGTGAGAAACTCCGAATGGGACAATTGAGGTGTCATTACGAAGCCCACAAGATGTAATTTCAGCACATGTGGGTGAGGCGGGGCTGCAATCAAGTCAAGACCAAAATTATTGTGAAATAGAGGGCTGTTGAGGAGTTACTAATGTGCTATCCCAGATAGTATGGCTGGAGAAAAACCACCATAACTTCCTCTAGGAAACTCTAATCGAGGCAAGTGAGGTGTTGGCACGGAGCCCTTGAGGTGTAATTTCAGCCCATGTATGAGGGATGGGGATGAAAATGGGTCAAGACCAGAACTGTTGCCAAAGAGTTGGCTGTCCAGACGCAGACTGCAGCCCAAAACAGGTTTCATGGTTAAGTTCTAGCCAATACGGCCTCCTTGAGGTGTGGAAATTCATCCAAGTTAGATGTTGGGCGCCAAGAAGCTTCCTCTTTTGGTAGGCCTTGTCATTTGATCAGGTATTCATGGATGGAACGGGTATGGAGTTGCTTTTCACGTTGCCCAATGACCACTTCAAGAATATACTGGATAAGGCCCTCCTCATCTATGGGAGGTAGCTCCTCTACATGATCTTTGGGAGTGTCAATGGAAGGTTTTGATTGGCTCACATGGAAGACATTATGGATCTTAGTAGTGGGAGGGAGTTGGAGATAGTAAGCCAAGTCCGTGACCTTCTTAATGATTGTGTAGGGCCCATAGTAATGGTGTGCCAACTTGTTGCAGGAACCATCCTTTAGTGTAGCATAACGGGACTTGGGGACCTTGAGGAGTACCAATTCACCCTCTTGAAAGTAAAGGGGTCTTCTTTTGGCATCAGCATGGAGCTTCATGTGCTCTTGAGCCCTTTTGAGGTTTACCTTGCATTGTTGAAGTAAAGCTTGCATGCGGTCCCAACTCTTCTTTTCCAAGGGGGTTGATCTTTTCATTGAAGATCACGGTAGGAAGGGGCACCTGATAACCATACAATGCTTCGAAGGGAGAGACTTCAATGCTCAAATGAGTGGAGTTGTTGTAAGAAAATTCAGCCAAGTGCAGCCATACATCCCAAGAATTCTGCACATCATGACAAAAATGTCGCAAATAAGTTTCAAGCCACTTATTGACTCGCTCAGTCTACCCATCCATTTAGGGATGATAGCAGAGCCAATTGGGTCCCCATGGAGCTGAAAATTGTTTGCCAAAACTTACTCATAAATTTGGTGTCCCGGTCATGTACTATGAGGTGGGGTAAGCCATGCAACTTAAAAACATGCTCCATAAACTGAGTGGCAACTTGAGATGCTGTAAACTGAGATTTTGTAGGGATGAAATGGGCTGCTTTAGTGAGTCAACTACCACATAGATGCTATCCCAACCCTTCTTGGTTGTAGGTAAACCAGTGATGAAATCCATAGTAATGTGGGTCCATTTTCCTTCGGGGATAGGTAAGGGCTGCAACAATCCACCCGGTTTAAGAGTGCTATCTTTATTTTGCTGACAAGGCACACATCTAGACACAAAGTCTTTAACATCCTACCATAGGCCTTTCCAATGGAAGCTTTTTGAAACGCGGTCATATGTTTTGAAGACCCCTAAGTGACCAGCAATCAGTGAAGAATGCATCTCTTCAAGGATCCTTTGGGTGAAAGGAAAGGCATGGGGGATCACAATACGGCCATGGATCCAAATGAGGCTGTTGTGGAGCTGATATTGAGAGTTGTCATCCATGACACCTTGCTGTAATTTCTGAAAAAGAGGACTAAATTTAGCATCAAGCAAGTATGCCTCTTGGAGCTCTTCAATCCAATCATGGTGGAGTTCAGTGATGGATGAAACCTTGCATGCCCACATGCGAGAGAGTGCATCAGCCACTACATTGTCCTTGCCAAGGGTGTGGGTAATCTCAAAGTCATTGTTTTGTAGGGTAGCCACCCATCTACGTTGTTTGGGAGTGAGGTTGGGCTGAGTCAAGAAGTATTTGAGCACATGGTGGCCACTTTTCACCTTAAATCTACTCCCATAGAAGTAGTGATGCCACTTTTTAATAGCATGAATGATTGCTAACATCTCCTGATCATAGACATGCAACTCTCTCTCTTTATTGTCCAATTTTTGGCTTTCAAATGCTATTACCCCGTGTTCTTGCAGCAAGACTGTACCAATACCCCGTCCACTAGCATCACACTAGATGGTAAAATCCTTTGAAAATTTGGGGCATACGAGGATGGGTCCTGGAGTGAGCAAGTCTTTCAGCTCCTAAAAATTGCGATCAGTCAAATCATCCCATAGCAAAGCCTCTTTTTTCAGCCTGTCGGTTAATGGTGCTGCAATTGTGGCATAGTGGCAAATAAATCTCCAATAAAAAGAGGAGAGGCCAAGAAAACTACGCAACGAGGAAGTGGTAGTGGGGGTGGGCCGATCTCGGACACATTACACTTTCTTAGGATCAGCTTGGATGCCTTTTTCCCTAACAATGTGTCCCAAGTACTCAACCTTTGTTTGCCTGAAGACACACTTGCTTTCCTTGGCAAATAACCGGTGCTCTCTTAGTACATCAAAAATTTGTCAGACATGCTTCAAATGCTCATGCAGTGACTTGCTGTAAATGAGTATATCATCAAATAATACCAACACAAACTGGAAAAGCCATGGCTGCAATATTTTGTTCATTAAGCTCTAAAACGTGGCGGGTGCATTAGTGAGCCCAAATGGCATAACAAGGAAATGATACAAGCCATGGTGAGTCTGAAAAGCTGTTTTGACTTCATCGCCCACCCTCATTCTGATTTGGTGGTAACCAAATCGCAAATAAATATTGGTGAAGTAGCGTGCTCCCTTCAGTTCATCAAGCAAGTCATCAATTCGAGGGATGGGGTATCTATTTTTTACGGTGATCTTATTGAGATCACAGTAGTCAATGCACAACAAGAAGGATCCATCCTTTTTCTTAACTAATAGAACTGAGGAGGCATAAGGGGTAGAGCTAGGCTCTATGAATCCCATTTCAGTGAGCTCCTTGACTTGCTTAGCTACTTCCTCTCTCTCACATTTAGAGAGCTGATATCGGGGGTTATTGATGGGCTTGGCATGGGGCTCCAAGTCAATCGGGTGATCCACCGATCTCTGAGGAGGGAGGGTGGTGAGGGGCTAAAATAGGTCCTCATATTTAGCCAAAAGCGCTTTTAGTGCTGCATTTTGCTTCCCCAAGGTGTGTTGGTCATCATTATCCTTATGCAAATGCAAGACAAAGATCTAGGAGAGTTTCTTGAATTCCTTTTTGAGTTGTCTTGCTGTTATAAGTTGAAAATCTGTAATTTCTTTGATTCTCTCCAAATGTACAATCTTCCCATGCATTACAAACTCCATATACAGCTGAGAGAAGTCCATAGAGATTTTTCCCAACTGTTGAAGCCAATCACATCCCAAAACAACATCCACATGGCCCATATTGAGGGTAATTAGGTCCAGCTTTGCTGTATAATTTTCAGCCAGCATAAGAGACACTTGTGTGCATACATGGGAGCTCACTTCCTCATTTCCATTGGCCACTTGAACCCTAAGAGGTTACTGTAATTCAGTAGGAACACATATCAAATGGCCAAGAGTCGATTTATTCACAAAACTATGTGTGCTGCCACTATTTATGAGAATGTATACACTCTTGCCACCATCAATGTTACCATGTACTCGTAGGGTGTTCAGGCTCCTAGAGCTGGTCCATGCATCCATGGAGATCGAGCAAGCTGATATAGTGGTGAATGTGGGGTGCAAAGGGTCATTCCCAAGCATGTCATCGATGGGGCAGCCACTAGGGTCAAAAGGGAACTCGTTCGATGAGTCATAAAATTGATCGGTGTCAAGATTCTCCTCATATTCAGCACTTTTAGCAAGTGTCATCATGGGAGAGTTGTCATGCAAGTCCTCTTCCAACTTGTCACTATCTTCTAGCACATACATGCTATTAAACTTGACAATGGTGTTCTTAAAGGGGCATTTGGATGCATGATCAGTCATGTACTTATCCCCTCATTTAAAGCACAAGCCTTTAGCCTTGCGATCCTTGACAACTTTAGGAGGAATGAATTTTTTACCGTTAGGACTGAAGCCATTCCGTGTCTTATTTTCAGCATACTTTGGGTCACTTTTGGAGAGGAGTGTTGTCCCAAAACTGCCATATTTCCTTTCAGCATTACAAGTGGGGTAAGTGGGGATTTTGGGGCTGCCATTCCTTGCATTGTTGCTGTGATAATTACTGGCATATGGGGGTTGCCTGATAGGGTATCTTTACTGTCCTGCAATGGGCTACATGCCCTCATTGCGATGGTATTTCTGACCATATTGTTCAGCCAGTTCTATGGTTGCAAATAGGGTGGCTGGATTTTGAGCCATTACATCAGCTGAGAGATGTGCATCTAGCCCATAAATTATTTATGAAATTTGGCCTCACTGACTTCCTCAACATACATGGATAGGTTCATAAACTGGTTGGTGTACTCCCTCACGATGAGATTTCGCTGATAAAACTGATACCATTGCCTAGCCAAGCATTCTTTTTCTATCGGGGAGACAAAAACTTGGATCATATGCATTTTTACTACTGATTTTCTCTTTGAATAAAACTTGGATTATGTGCATCTTGAACTTTTTCCAATCACAAAACTGCTGATTTTCTCTACCTCATCGGTACGGGGGTAAATGAGAAAATAGGCTTCCAATTTAGAGTTCCATTCTTCTAATTGAGTTGGGGATGAGGACTGCCCATTAAATTTAGTAAACACAATCTTGTCACACATTTCATTTGGGCCTTGCTGCCCATGAATGCCATGTGCTACATGTTGCCCATACATGCCTTGTTGTCCAATCCCTGGCTGTCCAAAATTTCCATGGGGGCCATGCTATCCATGCATTACATGAGGACCAAATTGCACATTAGGAACTTGCTATCCAAAATGGCTATGCTGCCCAAAACTGCCATGTGCATGTTGCGCATTGCCATATGCATGTTGCCCATTGCTATGTGCATGCTACCCATTGCCATGCGCATGCTGCCCAAGATTTACATTAGACCCTTGCTGGCCATTCCCGTGAGTATGCATATAGCTTCCGTTACAAGGGAGTTGTGGTGCCAAGGATGGGCTTGAAGGATTCGTAATGGGGGAGGGAAGGAGGGGTTCATCATGTCGAGTGGAAGGCTCAACCATCTCATAAGTGCTATGAGGAACACCATGGGTACCACCAAGACCTTGTGGGCTACGCCCGGTCTCTAAGGGGGGAGGGTGGTTAGCCTCAGGGGGAGGGACATACTCCTTGGGTCGATCCGAGGGGGGTGCAATGGCAGGGATGAGGGCGCCCATGCGCTCTATGAGTAAGTCCATCTTGGCCATCATCTCGGAATGACGGTGATCTTGGCAGGTTTCCATCTCCTTATGGCGTTGTTATATCTCTAGATGTCGTTCAGCATGACGGGTCTCATGTTGGCATAGGGTTTGGTTGAGCATAGATAAGTGGTCCATCTCGGGGGCACCCTCTTCAAACATGTCTTCATGATTCTCTTGGGTTGAGCTAGAATCGTTCATTGAGGCACGGGAGTCCCTTATTTCACGCTGGAAGTCCTCATGGGCCTTTGGTTTACCCTTGTGGCCTGCCATCCCAAGTATAGTCTACTAGACCCCTTGTTAATGGCAATATCTTGAGCTAGGAAGCTCTGATTGCCAAATTTTTTGATTCAAATTAAAGCTCTCGATCCCCTATATGAGGCAATGTAAAAATATCCTTGATAGTAAATGATCAGGGCTTTGCTGTAATCACTTTTTGTGGACTGACTGTATAGGACTACTGACTGTCCCACAGTACCTGCACAAAATTGAGCTTATATCCCAACCCGTAGGGCCCAAGCTATAGGGCCCAAGCTAAATCACACAAGAAGGCTTTTCTGTAATTGACTTTTGCGGGCTGATTGTGTAGGACTACTGCCTGTCCCACAGTACCATACATTTCCAAGTGATACATGACATTACCAATGCACGTAGAGGGTTGTAGACTCAAATGATCACCGCTTGGGCTATTCCATCAAATGTACTTGCACCTGCAATAATCTTTGGGCTCCAGATCACCGGGAGGTGGGCAAAGTTTCCCTCGGGCCGGGTTGTGCACCCCTTCAGGGTCTTTGATGGCAAGCAGGGGTCACCCTTCTTTTGTCTTGACACCTCGCCTAGCATCAGGCTTTTTGTCACCCGGAATATACATGGCAGAAATTTATTATTAAGCAACCAGCATGATATGCATTTACAAATTGAGGATTGGGCCTTTCATGATATGCATGATCAATAAAGAAATGGGATGGGGAAGGGGTTACCTCTGCAATTCAGTGACTCACTGATTGCATGACTTACCCTTCTTACAAATTTTTTTATCAATAGGAGTCAAACAAGAGCACGGTTAAGGAGTAGAGTAAAATCTTGATCAAATGGAAAGAAATTGAAAGATTATCCAGCTATGCATGCATTCCCAGGGTGTGGGCTGAGGGTGGGAATCCCATTGGCAATTTCAACCCAAGCATTTCTTCCATCTCTCTCATCAAGTGGTTGAGCTCAACAATTGGATGTAAAAGAGAGAGGAAGAACTGATTGACATACCTTGTTCAAGCCTGGGGAAGAGTTATTGGTTGCCTCCTTCAAGATCTTTGTGGTTGCCCATCTTCTTGCTACCCGTGGTTGTATGGGGGCCTTCAATGTCATATATCTTCACTTATTGAAGCTTGTGGCTGATCCCAAGGCTCCCGGGGTGAGAAAATTGAAGGGGATTTAGTGTGCCATGAGCTGGGCTGAAGGTTCCATGGCTGCCATGGCTACTGCCCATAATAGGGTTTGAGGTGTTGCCAAGAACTGATGGGGGGGTCAATACCTGTGCTCAAGCATGCCCAGGGGTGTGTCAAAGTTGAGAGATGAAGCAAGGAGGGTTGGGACTGAGCTGGAGTAGGGGGAGTGAGCCAGGAAGATCAGCGCAAAATGTGCCACATTTTTCGGGCTGCTCATTGGAGGCTCCAGACAAGGCAAGCAAGGGTCAATGCTGCTCTAGATGCTGAACAAGATGAAGGGGAAGCACTGGGACAAACCATTCCTACTGAGGAAGAGGAGGAAGAAAGATCTCTAGGGTTCTTGGGCTGAAGGTTCCATGGCAGCTTGAAGGAAGGAGGAGAGACAATGTCCTCTTGAAAAGTAACTAAGGTTTTGGTCTTCTCTAACTATGCTACACTCCTTTTTTCCCAAAGCCCTCAAGAAACTTACATGAAAATTAGTGATGACTTGTCAAATTTGTTTGACCGCCTCCAGATGTGTCCATGGCTCTTGGAAAAGCACCAAGAAAGGCTGCCATAGTCTTCAAGAGGGCTGACAGCCTGCCTGAGTACTCCTATGTACCTATGAGAGAGATGTAACTAGGGTTTTCTAACTATGGGAAAACTGTGACAGTCGTGAATCTATGGGAAAAGAAAAGGATCAAGGACAAAGATTTGATACCACTTGTAATGAAAGAGACCTAATTTTCCTAACTAAGGGAGAGAAGAGAGAGAAGGACTGCAGGAGAAGAGGAAGAGGAGAGAGAAAGACAAGAAAAAGAGAGAGAAAGAGAGGAAAGGGAAGAAGAAGAAGAAGAAGAAGAAGAAGCCATGGAAGCTTGAGAAGGTGAAAAGAGAGATTCTTGATAATTTCTGTGGTGCCTCAAAATACCCTCTTACACCTTATATACCGCTAGTGTGACTGTTATGTTCCCATGCCATGTTCCTGTGATCCTCACTCATTATAGTGTCCATGGATGGACATGTGATCATGAGAAAATAGCAAGAAAGACATGGGCACCCTCTATGCTGCTGGAAGAGATCCAGTCTTCTATACACATCATGCTAATATCAACCTATTGTGGGAAGTTTGGAAGAGCTTCCCAAGTAATACAGACATTGATGATCCTCATTACATTAATTTTGAAATTGTCTTCTTGAATGAGAATGCAGAGCTTGTGAAAGTAAAGGTGAGAGATTCCTTCAATATGTATAAGTTGGGATACACCTATGGAGAAGTGGAGAACTTGTGGTGAACTGGAATCTATTGAGGGTAAGTGATGGTGCGGCTAATCTGTCAGACATAGTGGCAAGTCTATGCATTGTCATCAAATAAGTGCTGAGTGAGGCATGCTCCATTGAAGTGAGCAAGGAAAAAACCAATGCTCTGGTGGGGGAAGGTTGCCTAGAAGAAGAAGAAGAAGAATAAGCAAAAGAAGAGGAAAACAATGGTGGTAGGGCAATGCTTCCCCACTTTCTTCTTCATCATTGTCTAAAATGTTATCTTCTCCTCCAACAGCAACATGACCTCCTTTCTCTCCATGGTGGCCTCCTTTCTACTCCTTCAACACACTCCAATTCTAGGATAAAAGATATGATGGAGGTGAAATTACAACAAAAGACAAGACAAGTCTATGTGCAAGTTGCACTTCTTGAATTCCTCATGAAGAGCCTTCGTATCTGAGCCTATTCCATCCACATTAGAAGAAGCAATAACACAGCAAGGTTAACCTTTTGTTAATGGGAAGTGTATCAACATTAATGGATAGTTTGGGAAAATGCTGAAGAAAAAAAAAACACAATACTGATGCATCACTTTCAAGAGGTTGCTATACTACCACAAGTAGCATGACATCTCTTCCTTCCTCTCCCCATACAATTGCTTAACAAGTGTGATTGACAAGAAATAGGACAAGAATCAACAAAGTAAGGAGAAGAAAGTAGAGCGATAGGGTTGTTCTTCCCCCATTTTGTTCCTCACCATCATTCCCACCTCTTCTCCAACACCCACAAGTTCTTTCCTTAGTCTTGTGGAAGAAATCCAACAGTAGTGAGTGCAAAAGAGATAGTGGAAGTTCTGACAGAAGAAGAGGAGTGGCAAGAAGTGCAAGGAGTAGTTGCAAAGGGAGATAAATACCAATTCATAGAGCCATGCAATAAAGAGCGACATGGTAGAGAAGTCGAGCAAGAGGTCTACCAAGGAGAGGGCTATCAAGAATAAGAATGCTTTTTTATTGATTTTCCATGGTGGTTCCCTTGCATACCAAGCATCATGACTTAACCTTCCTTCCTTCCCCCAATACCTCATCCCATCCCCTAACCCGACATTTTTAATAAAAGTTATAATATGCCTATTCAATGCACTAAACCACCTTTTCTCAAAGGGAAGAAAACCTTGTTCCTATTTCCTTCCCTTCCCCTATCGTATCCCTCTAGCATGTGTCTCCTCTAACCCCATTCTCATTTTCCTATACCAATTCAATTACCCCAACCCCCATTTTCCACCAAGCTACCCCCACCTCATCTCACATGAGAAAAGACAATGAAAAAAATAAGATAAGTTTTATCCTTCAAAGAATCTCATGAAAAGGTCTTATTTCACATTGTGCTTTTAATCCCCTCTAGAGAACAAATGAGAGTTGTGATTCCATTGATGGTTTCCCTTAGCCTTCAAAAGAGGAGACAAAGGTCTAACTCAATAGGATATAAGAAGACCCATTTGAAATCATTATTCTTTTTCTTCCATCATCTTTGTGTTACATGATGAAGGGCATTATCCTTGGATGGAGATGATGACCTTGTGATCCCTTCTGAAATATAGAACCCTATCTTTTGAAGACTATACAAGTTTTTAGTGTGGGAGTATGATTGAGGCAGGAGTTCCCTTACTATGGCAGTCATGGATTTGGAGTCCCTATACTCTACCATGGCTAGGACTTGTGATTGAAGTTGTTTTACCAACAATTTTGGAAGTGTTCTGTTAGACAATGATTCTTCTTTGACAAGGTTTGCGAGGATGCTTCATGTTTAGTGTGGGAGGAAATGATGACACCTAAACAAGCACAAAAACAATGCATAAAAAGTCATGCATACATCACATTTCTATCTTTTGTAAATGAAATAATATTTATGTTGTTGCAAAATAACTAGAATACACCTTACATGAGGGGGCCACATCCACATCAATCATAAATATATAGTATACACAAAAGTGTTCATGGATGCATTTGCAAAAGGTTAGAAAGATTTGAAATGAGAAAGCTAAAGCCTTACAAATACAAATGTATTACAAAATAAAAGAAATTATAAAAATATGAAGGGTTAAGTATCTTTTTGGGAAAAGGTGGGGTGGACTGCATGGCTGGTTATGTTCCTCTTTCTCTCCTTTCTTCCAAGATGCACACATTCTCCTTTTGGATGGTGCCAAAATTTCTCTCTCCTCTCTCCTGTCTTTTGTGCAAAAATTCATATTCTCCCTTTTGCTCTTTCTTTTGTGCATAATGGTTGAAGCTATGGATGAAGATGATGAAGATGACAAATTTTGTTCATTATTAAGAGAAAGATTTATGGTTTCTTTCCAGTTTTGAGATTAATGGCAAAGCCATACACATAGATTTTGCCATTATCCTCGGTTTGTGGTTGTTCTTGTTCATGGGAGGGCTACCTTCACCCTATCTAGTGCAAATGTGATAAGCAATATGGTGCTCTTTGTCTTGATATTTCAATTGTGAAGAGCCTTATTTTCCTTATTCATCTTTGCTTGTTCAGTCCCATATGAATAACATGTGTGGGGTTTGTTGGAGTTGAGATTTTTTGCAAAAAAAGAAATTTATGATGCTACAAGGAGGAAACACTTCAACCGTTCAAACAATCATGGAGGAATGGGGTACAATGTTCAACTCATATTTCTTATTAACCAACATAGTGTTTCACGTGTTAGTACATGAGCTATAGCATTTTGTGATAATGGTTTGTTAACAACTTGTTGTTGAGGGCCAAGATGGCATCTTCATCAATTCATTTTACCATCCATCCATTATAATATGAAACTTTCAGTATAGTTGGTCACTCCAGGCTTCTTTATGAGCAATATAACTCTAACTCGCAAGCAAACATGCCTACTTAAAAAAGACACCAAGCAACTTTTTGTGGGAGCAAGTCCTCAATCAGGCAGAGCCTGCTTGGATTGTGAGGAACCCAACAAGTATGGAAGGAAAAAGGGACATATGAAGATGATTGTTTCTTAAAGGCTTATCAAACTCAATATGCTCCTTATGGCAATATGAAGAAGAGAAAAACTAAGAGCAAGCTCTAATGCCACCTACAACCATGGCAATTGATATTGTGCCTTGAATTTTTTAATAATGGTGTAGATTCTTATTTACCAATGATTTAGGATCTAGTCAAAAGTTCGACAATAGTGGAATTTTTTTTTTCCAAAGGGCGGCAGCCTACTTTCCAAAGAAAATGATAAAAAAGAAGAAAGATTTTAAACCTTTAAAAAGATAAGAATGTAGTGGAAAAGCTAAAGATTTTGTGTTAGCTTTAGCTTTAGCGAACTATTAAAGGTGTAGAGAAAAAAACTATAAAATGGTAAAAAATAAGAAGTAGAGGGTCCTTCTCTTATTTTTTGCACTAGTTGATATTGTGATGAACAGAGTAAGGGTCACACCTAAAAGTTAAGTCGAGAAAGAGTGGCTTAAGGATGTAGCTAATGAGATGAGTTCTTTTTGATACCTTGAAACTTCTTCAATGAGTGTATGAAGACCTTGTTATTCAAATATATCCCGGCTATTGTGATTTGAAGTTGATAGATATAGTTGCTTGAACCTAAAAGAACAAAAAAAATTGGAAGTATCCTAATTTGTACATAATATTTAAATTAGAACTCTAGATCTCAATTCTGAATGTTTTATTTATTGTTAGTTTGTGAAGCTAGAATGTGCATTATTGTTCTTTGAGTAGTTACGAATTAGTGGAGTTTGGTTGTGGGTTAAAGGATTTTTCAATCAATTCTAGTTCATGAACAAATTCATACATCATTATTGGCACTTCTTTCTCTCATGTTCTCGGGTTGTGTGAGAGGATTATCATTGGTCACCGCTCCTGAACTGTCTTTTTTATGCTCCTACTAAGGAGTGACAATTTGACTTTGTATATGATTTGTAAATTGTTTTCTTGTGATTGCTTTTTTTTCAATGGCAAGTTTCTTCCTAGAATTTCATGGTACAAAATGAGAGAATCCTCAATGATTTCTCAAAACAGTGGAGCTTAGATGCATAATCCAATGAATCACTCACTCAACCTTGAAACTTCAAATTCTAAAAATTCAATTGTTAGATGAACGTAGAAATTGGTTTAAGGATTATGAAAAAAAATTGAGACTTAGAAATCCCCCTTTTCCTATAGAATATGAAGTGACTAAACATGCATTTCTTGACAGATTTAAAGAGATTGATACTTCCCAAGATCTCTGGCAAAAGAAATAACTAACTGAGCACTCTATCTTGCTAATAGTTAAGAAAATTTAGAAGGAGGAAGATGAGAAAATAGAACTAGCTGAGGAGGTGGTGGGGGACCTATGGATAGACCGGTAAAGAAAATTTAGAAGGAGGAAGAGGAGAAAATGGAAGGGGATATTTCAAAAGACCACTAGTTTGTTATTGCTATGGTGAGATATGTCTCATAATCACACATTGTTCTTATCCACCTAGAGTAGGAGAATCGATTGTTTAAATAGCAATGATAGCAAATAGAAATCTTATGGTGGCATCACTTGGGAACAAAGATAGTCATAGTTGGCACCATATTTGTAAGTTATCTACTAGCATTACATTATGCTTTTGGATTTTTAAACATTATGGTCCTAGAAAGAAAGACCATTACATTATGCTTTTGGATTTTTAAACATTATGATCCTAGAAAGAAAGACCATTACATTATGCTTTTGGATTTTTAAACATTATGATCCTAGAAAGAAAGACCATTACATTATGCTTTTGGATTTTTAAACATTATGATCCTAGAAAGAAAGACCATTACATTATGCTTTTGGATTTTTAAACATTATGATCCTAGAAAGAAAAACCATTACACCAATACAACCAATGTAGATATGGAAATCAATTATATGTGCTACTATGAAGATGTGAGTAGCAAGAGCTTGTGGGGATATGTGTGATGGGTATACTTAACGTGGGGATGAGATAGCTCGAATTGTTACGTATAGTTATGTATGGTTGATGCACTTGTTGTAGCCGTATTGAGAAAGATCCAAACCATTATATGCTCATTGTAAATATAAATATGCATGTTAGATATGCTTAATATGGCTTATGAGGAAGCTCTATGATCTTTTTGATAGTTATATATATTGGGTATGCTCAACATCGGGATGATGTAGAGTAAGTGTGTCCAAAAAGGATTAGGAGGAAAGCTGTGCATGTGTGTGTGTGTGTGTGTGTGTGTGTGTGTGTGTGTGTGTGTGTGTGTGTGTGTGTGTGTGTGTGTGTGTGTGTGTGTGTGTGTGTGTGTGTGTGTGTGTGTGTGTGTGTGCGCCCTTAATTATCAACAACTATCAAGGATACATTTTCCATGACATCATCAAATTGAGATTAAATACATATATGTACATATATACAGAAGTTGTATATGCAAATGCTTATAGATGTACTTATTTATATATGCATCTTTATGCATACATATGCAGCTACATGTGTACTTATTAAGATGCATACATGTATGTATTTGTATATGGACACATACACACATACACTAGTTTCTATTTTGAAATACATGTATAGGTCTCATTGCCTCAATGCATAATTACTCTCAACAATATTTTTGTATAAAAGGAAAAACTTGAAGCTACTCATATGGTTTCAGTTTTTTTTAATAGTCTCAATGTTTTAATTTCTTTTAAGTTTTTTTACATTAACATTCAGCCATGCATGTTATTCTATGAGTTATATAATTTAAATGCTACTTTAGCATAACTATTAACATATGGCCTAGAATTAATAGAAAAAAGTAAACTATCTATGTAGCAAAGTATAATCCTCGCCCCCTTGACCCTCCTTGGCCCTCTTATCCCGCCCCAAAAAAGCTCCCATCCCCTTCTTATTTTAAAAATTAGAAAGGGAAATAATGGTGGGGTTCTACCTTAATATATATGCTTGAAAAAACCCCCCTCCCCTAAAGTTACAGGATTCCATAAGTTATCCATGCTACATCCTCGAGATTATGGACTGAGTTACAATGACACATAAACTAAATTATGGTATAAAGAAATGGAATAGTTAATAAAGTAATGTAGTGGAACTCAAAATCTTTACAGAGCAATGATGGCTTGTGTATGTATCATAAGTTACAACCTTACCTAGACTTCTAAATAATATGTGAGATCTTTTTTAGGATGCCTTTATGTATGATCAGTAATATCCCTAAAAACCCCAACTATTTATCCTTTCTGCAAATTGGATCTATTAACTCTTAAGGTGATCACTACAAGAATATTGGAGTATCCTATATCTTTTTACCAATAAATATCTTTACCTTCACATTTGATGTGATCTTCTCTTAAATTGTTAGAATGCTTGCACTATTGATCAAGATCTATACAAACCTTCGGTATAGGACAATGTGGCTAATGTTTCCATATATACTAAAACAAAACTCTATCACCCAACCTTTCCTTTCCAAATTGTAGTTTTCTTCTCTAAAAAGTTTCTTAATAAGAATATCATCTCTTTGGATACTATGTGCATGTTTGTGTGCATGCAAGTGTGTACATGCATACATGCATGCATAGTCATGGATAAATTTCTATAAAATATTTTGTATGTGTATGAAAATGATGGAACATGTCAACATATATTTGTTGATCTCCAATTTGTGTGTATGTGTTTTGCGTGCTCATGCTTTTATGGAGTTGCATAGTATATATATGTGCATATGTAGAGTTGTTAGTTTAATAAAATATTTAGATATAGGAAAACTCTTACATATACATACTTCATGTGTATGTATGACGCCTCATGTGTATGTATACACATGCATACATATATACACACACAACTGTACATTCACACAATGCAAATATTGTCATTATGGGCTTATTTATGTGTGTTGTGTGTGATTGTGTTTAGACATACATGTATTTGCACATTAAATGGTATTTGATATAACGATATATGCATGTGTGTATGCATGTTAGTAATATGTATTGGATACATATGCGTATGTATGTGGATCATGTGTATAGACATATATGAATGGTAGCATATGGATGTGTATACTTGTACCTATAAACATGCACATATGCATGTGTAGTAAAGTACAAAAGCAAGGGTATGTTGGTAGAATAACCCATTGCCTAGCTAAAGGTACACCCATAACCAATGCATCAAATTCATAATCTATAGATTTTACATTTACCAAGTCTTATAGGAAAATTATTTTCTAGTCTGAGGTGGAGTTTCTTGAAAAATGTTATCAATTTATTAGGAAAATCCTATGTTCCGAATTGACTAGAAAGAATGTATGTAAATTGCTAGTTAGAATATAGTAATTTACTAGTTATAAGTAGTGAAACTTGGAATTTCCTAGTTATCTCAATATTGTTACTAGTTTTACAACATGAGTTAGTTTTTTTCTAAGAATGCATAGACTTTGGTATGTCAATTTATTAACCCTCTTTCATAGGCATCTTGTATAAAGCTACCTAATCACTTGGAGAGACACAAGCCATAGAAATTTCCTAAGAATGGCATGCTATAGCTGAGAGAGAGAGAGAGAGAGAGAGAGAGAGAGAGAGAGAGAGAGAGAGAGAGAGAGAGAAGCAATGCATATTCTAAGCATTCACTCTCCTCCCCATGCCTCACACCCCCTCTCGCCTCCCAAAAAAAATGTTCACTTCTAAAAACATTCTACTAAAAAGACCCATAATATAAATTTTACATGAGGTGTATTTATAAACCCCTTCTATTTTTGGAAAAATATAAGTCAACATAATAAGAATACCATTTCTTTTGAGCTCACCTGGTACATTACATGGTCTATAACGTAACCTGCCCAACATAATAAAAATACCCTTTCTTTTGAGCTCACATGGTACATTACATGTTCTATAAGGTAACCCCCCCAAGACCTAGCTCCACCAAACCCTAAGTACTCCAAGAACAATAGCAAACCTTGTAGCCTTACAAACTCATAATTAACCAAACATTTAGCACCACAAATTAAATTGAGATCTAGAGTTTTGATTTAAACCTTACACACAAATCATGATGCTTTCAAATTATTTTTTCTTTTATATTCAAAAAACTAGCTCTATCACACTTCATGATTCAAAAGTACACATGCATAACTCCCCAAATAAAATTAATGGCATAGAACACACACAAATTCTCATACCTAGAACCTCAGTAGCCGGGAAATATTCAAGCAACAAGATTTTCACACCTTCATTGAAAAAGTTTCAAGGTATAAAAAAGAACTCTTCTCATCAGCTCTGTCCTTAAGCTACTTTTCTCAACTTGACTTTAAGTATGACCCTTACTCTCTTCGTCAAAATAGAAACTAGTGCAAAAAACAAGAGAAGATCCCTCTACATTGTATTCATTCCCCCTATTATAGTTTTTTTCTCTACATGTTTAAGAGTTTGCTAAAGTGAAACCTAAAGCTTTGACACTAAGTTTTTAGCTTTCTGAAGGTTTAAAAGCTTCCTTCTTTTTTGTCATTTTTTATGGAAGCAGGCGCCACCTTTTGGGAAAAAATTCCATTATTGTCAAACTTTTGACTAAGTCCTGAATCATTAGCAAAGAAGAATTTGCACCATTATTAAAAAATCCAAGGCATAATATCAATTGTCATGACTACAAGCAACACTAGAGCTTGCTCTTACTTTTGTTCTTCTTTATATTTCGATGACAAGGGTACTGAGTTCAATCAAGCCTTTGAAAACAAACCTTCATATGTCCCTTTTTCCTTCCATATTTGCCGAGTTCCTCACAGTTTGAGCAAGCGTTCCGTGATGAGGACTTGCACCCACGAAAATCTACTTGTTTTCTTCTTTAAGTAGGCAAGTTTGCTTGAGAGTTAGAGATGCACTGCCTACAAAAAAGCCCGAAGTGACCAGTTATGATGAAAGTTGTGTATTATAGTGGATGGAGGGTAGAATGAATTGGTGAAAATGCTGTCATGGTGGCCCTCGATAATGAGTTGTTGACAAACTGTTACCATAAAATGCTACATATGCTACATCAACACATTAAACACTATCTCAATTGAGGTAAAAAACAAGTTGAGTGTTGTGTCCTATTTCTTCGTGATTCCTTTTTTCCAAAACATCTTAGCTCCAATAGACCCCACACATGTCATTCATATGGAACTAAACAAGAAAAGATGAATAAGGAAAGTAAGCCTCTTCACAATTGAGATATCAAGACAAAGAGCACCATATATTATATCACATTTGCATTAGAGAGGGATTACAAGCATCAAGTCCAATCCATTAATCACATTCTCTCTATGTTAAGGACCAAAGAGGGATAATCTCCAAAGAACGATTGCTTCAACATAATTAGCAAGGTCCATATTTAACACATGTGTTGTTGCCCAGCAATGAGCCCTCTTACTTCCAAGATGTGTGTTGCATGGATCCTCATTCATACTAGAATAAAATTGTTTTGAAATTTCTACATTAACAATTGTTCTCCTAACCTCCAAAGTGATATCTCAACTCATCAATTGTAACATCTAATAGGTGATTGGAAATATAGATCCTAAAATTGTCATTATATTCTCCACAATAGACATAAAATTGCTAGATATGATACCTTTTGACCTTCATAATACATGAATATACTAAGAATATTCATCTAGGACCTCATGACCAACCATAGTATATACGAAGTAGACAAGGATAGTAACTTCCAAACCTCCCTTAATTCTTTAAAGAGTGATGTTTTCTTCAGATATACATGCTCTTGTCTAAATGTTATGTTTCTTGGCAAAAAATATGTTTTGAAGATGAACCTTATGCTCAATCACTCATATTTGAGAAGAAATACACATTTGAATTCATGTCATGCAATCATACAAGCAATGCAACATGTAAAAAGATGGATGCATTGGAAAACTAATGCCTAGTCTATCTACAAGTGCTTGTGCGACATACAATATGCAAACACAATTCCTTGATTGAATCTCAATCTTTAATCTCACCTCTCAACACTCATCGGGAAGAAAATTATATTGCACTCCACTCTACCCTTCCAAATCTCACCAACACTCATGAAAGAATGGTCCTCAAGATGTTGACCAAATAAACAACCCATCTTACAACTATATGTGCTCTTCATGACCCTCAAACTCTCCCCTAAGGTTCCTAATTTAGTGATGAAAATCCTAACTCTTATGCATACAAAGAACTATGCATGAAAAATGTAAGGTGTTCTCTCTAGTATAGTACGTGTATCTAAAATTTAGTGGATATAGCTGCAATGAACATCATGCCATGCTTGTGCTCAATGATGGTGCAATAAGTGCCTTAACCCAACCCATGGAATAGAAGTAATTGATAAAATCTAGAGACAACCCTCATGTGTACTATATCCAACATATCCAACAAGTGCAACATGAAGTGTTCATGAATCCATAATCTCAATTATGTGCAAAGATATTGGCCAAAAAATTTACTTGATTCAGGATGTCTAGGAGCCACAATCAAAATCTAGCTCCAATCTGTCCAAGAAAATGCCAATCTTGACCAAAATATAAAGATTTCAACCACAAAAATTCCAAAATAAAGACAAAAACAATTTATACTCTAGACACACAAAAAATTCAGCTAAGAAAATAATAAGGCAAACAGTAATGGGGACAATTAAGCTAAAAAATAATCCTACATATCTAATGTTTCACTAGGGGTTTTTAGTTTATACGATAATGCTTGATATATTTAGCCCTTCCCCTAGTTTGCAAGCATTATGCATAGTGCTTACTTTCATATAATGATGAAACATTTATGAGCCAATCAAAAATCAAATCCAACAATCTACCTCCAAGCTTTGCTCAAAATCAAAGCAAATCAATATCACATCAACCTCTAGCAACTCCTTAGTGAGAAAACAAAAACCATCCATATGATTCTCTTCAAAATCAGTAAAATTTTCCAATCCAAAAATATTAATGTCAATGGAAAAACCATTGCCCACAACAAACCATATATCCATCCCATCCGTCCTTGAAGAAAACATGAAAATTTTGGAGTTTTTGAACAAGGTTTCAACCCTTTCTTTATTATCATACTCAATCCCATTCTCGCAAACATCCAAACAATTAGAAAGGTCATCAAAAAATGCTAGAAGAGTGTCTCCCATTACTATAAAACAAACAATCATACTATTCCACACAACAAATTGAGTCACTTTTTTACTCTCAGTATCATAAGAACCAAACTCATCAAAGCATGGGGTAACTCTAGGACACCCATCCAAACCACACAAATTTTAAATAACACATGACTCCAACAAGTATACGCCACACAAATAATGGTTAACCCCTTCCATAACATCCTCATAAAGAGTTTTAGAAGAAACCTCACAAGAATCTAAATAAGCTTCAATAGCTTCGCAAACACAATGCAACAAATTTGGGTCATAGACCTCATCCAAATACTTACTTCAACTTCTTCCTCACAATCACTTTCCAACTTCTTTTGCCTAGTTTTAGACCTCTCTTCCCCAATGTTTCAATTATTTTCATAGCCTTAAGTTTTCTCTCACATTGTCATCGATGTCACTCTCAGGATCCTCAAAACCCCAATCAAGATTTTCACAAACATCATCAATACGAGAACTAAAAGAAATCACAAGACTATCAAATGAAGTTTTCTCTTCTTCATTGTTACCAAAATCAATCATGCAATCATTGGCACAAACATCAAGAAATATGATTTAAGGGCTACTCAAACTATTATCAAATCAACCCACAAGATGGAATATCTCCATTTTTAGAGGTAGTCCATGGACTTGCTAGAGACAAGACTCAAAAGGAGTTGGTATCCTTGGTTTGGTGGTGGGAAGATATTCTCTCCCCTACCTATGCTCTCTCTCTCTCTCACTCTATGAAAGTCTCATATTAGTGTTTGTTGATGGCAGGGTGTAGCTTCTTTTGACTTGCATGTGGATGCAATCATCCAAACTGTCACCAACACAGATAGAAGCTCATTTATATGTGTGTGGCGTGGCTCTAAATCATAATAGCAAGATTATTGGGTGTGACTCTGTAATTAATAGGTTGGAGAAATTACTCTTATTTAAAATGCTTCCACATTTAATTTAAAATGGAATTTATTTTTATAAATTATTCCAAATTTCAAGTCTTGCATATTCATTTGAAAAGGAGGGAAAAAAGTGCCCCTTTCTTTCCCATTGTGTTGGTATGAGAGAAATTTACAAGCTAATGTGTGACCTCCATGTCTTGTCAATGAGAGTGAAGTGGCAGAAAAATCCGAACTAGGTATTGATGGTAGGGCACAAATGGAAAGGCTTGGGTAGTAAGGAGAGATTGAAGGTCACTATATAGTGGTGGGCATGGATGGTAGGGTTTGTCGATTGAATTGTATTATTTTACTAACGATTGTGAATGCTTCAGCTGATGTATAGAGATAGCAGCAGTGGCAGTGGAAAGCATTGGAGGATAGCATGTATTCGAGTTATCATCTATATTTTGATGGGTGCATACCTTAGGCATGGCACCTATATTTTGTCGCGCCTATTTATTAAGGCGTTTGATATTTATTTATTATTTTTGTATGTGCATGGGCACACGATTTAGATATTTGTATTTGGACATTGTATTGGGTACGCCTGACTTCTTGGGCGCCTGCCCATTAGCTTTATTTCTACTTGGCACTAAAGCAAACTCAAAAGCTAAAGCGTGCTATTTTGTAATTTGGGCTATTATTTGAGCTTGAAGATGATTAATACATAAAATACATGCTTTGTGGAGTGCTCACACAAGGCATGGGGGGAGATTGCACCCAATTGGTCTCTTGTTCATGTCGTGCATGCTTTCTACATTGATTTGTGTGCAAAAAGTAGAGTTCTTTTGTTCTTGGGGACCTTCTGACGCTCACTACGCATGCTTACGGCATCCGATCTGTGCACCAGTGGTATCAAAGTGAAGCTGAGATCAAGAGTTTCCAATCGCTGCCCATCTTGCGCGAAGGTGGAGCTCCTGGAACGATGGAGCTCTACAGTCTATTTCATCGCAAACGGTCGATATGGGTGGATTCATGGTGGTAAAAAAACCTCTGTCTGCAGCCTCTGATCGCGAAGGACCAGCCTGAGGAGGCGGAGGACCACTCCAACATCTTCTTTTACAAGTCAGTTTGAACAGAGATAGTAAGCTTTACTTTCATAGCCAAAAAGTTTAGAAGTTCTATCTTAAAGCTTCAAAAGCTTATTACAAAGCTTAAAGGGCCCCCAAATTTTACGAAACGCGGCATGCTGGCCTCAAAAATGGCGGAAAAAATGCCCCCTCCTAAAATCGAATTCATGACAGTCACCTTAAGCTTAAGCTTAATTACTTAAGCTTTTGATCCATTAAGTTCACTAAGCTCTCTACTACTCCAAGTTCTACAAGTCACAAAAGTTAATCAAGTCACCACAGACTAATTCCAACTATTCCCATAAAGACTGTTCCTGCGCAGAAGCATAGAATTATGGAATTGCTCCCTGAAAGACTCTGTTTACATACGCAAACTTACTGAACTAGTTTCAGCAAACGCAGAAGTTCATACGCAGTTTCTACGAAGACTACGAACACCGCAACCGCAAAAGACAAAGACCGTAAAAGCCAAGCAAAAATCTATAAGCCTTGTATACCCGACTTTGAGCTACGCTCATCCCGCTAATCAGATTTCAAGAGTGTGAGGTCTTTTGGAGTTTTACAGGATAACGAACAAAATATGGATGATTTAATGGCTGAAGGTGATCTTCCTGAACCTACGATGGAACAAAAATTGGATTTAATTATGATGCAGCTTGATGAAGAATGAAGAGCCCGATAAGCTTTGCAAGTTCAATTGGCCAATTTGCAACGATCTACCACCGACAAAGATTGACCGCAACTCAAAGATCTTATCCGACGTACCATCGATGCGACGCTCAAAGCTCAATCCATCCGCAAAGAAACAAAGATAAGTAAAAAAAAAATCAAATTGTGTACTTTCAATGGATCTCGAGATGAAAAGACTGTACTTGCATTTATTAGTCAGTTTGATGATTACTTTCATGAAGAGACATACGCTGAAAAAGAAAAAATTAAATGTGTCACTAATCATTTAGTCGATCGATCATCTCTTTGGTGGACTATGGTTTGTAAGAGCATTGATTTTCCCACTACCTGGGAGAGTTTCCAAAAGAAGTTTTTGCAGAATTTCCTTCCTCCTCAATTCCATGAAAAAGCCATAAAGCAATGGCATCTTCTACAGCAAAGAGATCGTGAACCTATTTGCCAATACATTGAACGTTTTTGGAATGCCCTACTGCAACTCTGCATGCTTGAAGACGTACCTGAAGCGACTCACAAATGCAAGTTTATGTCTAGCCTACTTAGTCATTACTATGCTGAAGTCAATATGTTCAAGCCTACAACCCTTGAAGATACAATTTCCTTGGCTCATGACACTAAAGATAAGATTCGAGGAAGAGACAAACATCCACAACAATTTCAAGCTAATGGTAACTATGGTTCCAAGCAATTCAATTCAAATTTTAGAAGATTTAATCAAAGTCGTTTTCTTCCATCGTCATTCCGTAAGTCTTGGACGCGACCACCTGCTTTGCCATCAAATACCAGTCCAAACCCTAAGCCATCCTCACAACCAAATCCCAATATTCCTAGACTTCCTGCCATTGCCAACAATGTATCTAAAGCCAAACCAATAGTTTGTTACAAATGGCATCAACCTGGACATCTAGCAGCCAATTGCCAATCGAAGAAACCACCTATCCATATTAGTTATCTTGGAGCAATGGAAGAACAAGAACGTGAGAAAATGCCTGACTTTACAGAAGATGATGACGACATTGCTACTTCTTCAAATACTTTGCCAAGTATGCCAACTCCACATTCTTTGTTGACAATGAAATGTTTTGTGCATGGTAAAGAAAAGATTATTTTGCATGATGATGGTAGCACATATGATTTTATTTCTGCAAAGTTAGTAAAATAATTGAATTTACAAATTGTTTCTACACATTATCGCATTAAAGAAGCATTCTCAGGCACAAGATATAATGGAACACAAGAGGTGCATAACTTAGAAATTAAAATTGGTGAATACACTGAATGAAGAAATTTCCTAGCTGTACCTTTGCAGTCTAGTGATATTATCCTAGGTATGCCTTGGCGTTATTAGCTATATATAGTTTGTCTATATATAGCATCCCTGGTCCCCTCTATATATTCCAATTTTATCAGATGTCTCCGAATATTAGCTATATATAGTTTGTCTATATATAGCATCCCTGGTCCCCTCTATATATTCCAACTATGTGTGCTCACTTGATGCACTTCTGGGGTTCCACTTCCGGTGTCTCCTGTCTCTCTTCCTTCGTTCCTTGTCTCCCTCGTGCACCGTTCAACATGGTATCAGAGCGAGGTTTCACAATTACGCAAAGGCTACTCATACGTCTACCCGAGCCAGCCTTATAAGCGTGTGGACATGCGGTATGTGCTGCCGAATGGAGATGGCGTGGCGGCAGAGAAGGCTTTCGAACCAATCGCAGCCTATGCGAGGCAAAGTAGGGGGAAGGTGGCCGTAGTGAGCTAGACCATCAGGGAATTCTCGATGTTCCTCGAGATGCTCCAATGGAACCTTCAACCACCTGTGGTACCTTGAATAGGGCTTTTTTTTTTTTTTTCCATTGTTGTGCTACTGCCAAACTCTAATAATGGGAAATGTACCTTCACCTAAATTTGAAAATTGCATGGGCTCCGAGACAAGAGCTGTGTGTAATGTTCCTCCTCAAGTCGACTTGTGCACCCCTTCAGGATCTTAATCAAGAAGGGAGGGTCACCTCTCTTTCATCTTCCCGACTCACTTGGCATCCACATTTCCTCATAGGAACCAACATGGAAAGTACATTCTAATGGCTAATAAAACAAGGATGCTATACATCAAAACTGAAAAAGCCTTTAAATTCTTCAATGAAATGCAAGTGGGTATTGGGAAATGACTGAATTGAAAGGGCTATGGATAGCGCATTACCCTTTGTAGTGACTCACTGCTTTTACAATATTCCCACTTACCATTTTCATCATTATTTTAGTCCTATAGCATCAATGTTCAATCATCCAACAAAAATTCAAGTTAAGTAGGCAGTGAGTGGCATTTTTGCAATCAATCAACATTTGAATGGGTAGGAAAAAAATTCATCAAGCAATCATAATCAATCCTAGGTTAAATTCTACACGCCCTTCAATGGGAATGAAGAGGTTCTATTACACTCAATCTCTCTTATGAGCAATAGGACTGGTTTAACAATCCATGAGCTAGAAGGGGGAATAACTTCTTTCTTAACTCTTGAAGGACCACCCTATTCATAGGTTGAGTGTATAAAGTGATGGGATGCCTTTGACTCAACATTGTCATTTGGAATTGATATCCCATTATCATTCAAAGGTGGAGTGCTTTATCACCTATTACCCCAGTTATTGAGAATGGTGATCATCATATTAAACTTAGTGTCCAACAATTGATTATGCTACCCGAAATTCCCAAAGTGATTGACCATTTTTCCAAACTTATCATCAATTTTTTGGTACACTTTGAATGATGCCCCCCATTCATGCATTCAATCCTATGAGAAATTTGTTGGAACTCGTTTGAATCACGTGATCCATTTGCTTCAGACATATGTACCACATCAATAGGATCTCTTGGATATTGTGGTTCTTCATGTAAGTTGCCACCATTTCTATTATCTTTTTTATGATTTGTTGCTCTAATGAATGAATTTATCTCTACTTGATACTCAGCTAAGTCCCATTCATGCTAATCTGGTTATTCTTTCTTTTTATTTCTAGCCATTAGAATGGTTGTAGTAAAAGGAGATTGTTTGTCAATAAATGGGCTATAACAAGAGTTTAACCCCTTCAATCCTTTTGATTATGGGCTCAAAATGAAGTTTACTATGTGTAGGTATGGAATTTTTTTTGAAATTACAAGTTGTAGTTGGGTAAGAGGTAGTCTTAGGCTAAAATAATGCACCCTATCTAGCTATCCATGAGCTTTTTTTAGTGACCACATGTAAAAAATGGGCACAAATTTTGCTCCACAACAGTGATTGCCGAACTTCTTGGTTAGAATCGAAGCTTGATTTGTTCTCTATGTGCGAAGTATAGAAGTTACATGTTAGAACTAAAAGATCTATTTCTGAAATTTACTTTTTTGTGACTGTCTAGATTGTGATAGTGACCTTGTAATTGCCCAGTTTTGTCAAATTTGATCATGGTTTTACATCATACACCTATGCCCATTGAAGTAAAACATGTGTAGCCTTCAAATACCATATAGCCACATGTAAAATATTTGTAACTATAATGACCTATAACTCTTTTGTGTTCATTACCCTGTTTCATCCTATTTTAGTGCCCTATTTCCCAATGATCTTCAATCTTCTTCTAGTCTACCTTGAGTTATCTTTCATAGTCCTCCACCTCTAGTGAGGGATAAAATGGCAAACAAGGACCTAAATGGACTCTAAAACTCTAGAAGCTGTGAAAAGTTTCTTTCAAGCCAAGTTGTGCATCCCTACAGAGTCCTAAATAACAAAAGATTCAATGTTGGATCCATCTTGATGGACTGGCCTTAGATTTGGTACTATAAAGTAAAGCACCTCATAATCCCCATGATTAAACCACAAATTGAGAAAACTTTTGAACAATTTCATGGTGGCTCTGATTTTCCCAAAATTAAAGACCAAGAATTCTCTAAATCTTGTCCAAATGCTTCAATCTTTCCTCGTCATTACATGTGAAGGTTATGAATGGTATTCAAAAGATATTTGAGTAAAAGTCCCATGAAATTTACAAGAATTAAGTAAGATTTAGCTTGTTGTCCATAAATTCCATGGCTAGGGTTTGGAAGAAGCTTCAAGTGGCAAAAATGACTCAATATCTAAGAAGAATAGAATAGGAGAATGCTTCTAAGAGCTTAAACAAGTGAAAATCCCATGGAATCTTGAAGAAATTGTTGAACTTCACTACTGTCCTAAATACTTAGTAAGGGGAGGAGAGAGAATCCATGGCTGACCTTGAATCTTGATGAGTCATTGAAAGAATGTCATCAATTGATTGGAGAACCTTCAAGTAATGATGGGGACCAATCTTGAATCATCAAAGAGGAGTTTCATACTATTAATCACTACATGTTTGCTACCCAAAAAATGCAATGCAATTTTCACTTATCTTATTTGTGCTCCCACATGGCTGATCTACTTCTACTGTTGGTCACAATGTTGCTCCAAATGCTCCTGAGGATATGAATAATGATGTGATACGCTTAGAGGAAGAAGATATTGACATGAGGAAGAGATTTGATCAAGATTTTAACCATGGAAGCTTGGGATATGTTGAGCGAGAAAAAAAAACATTAATTAGCAAAAAATAAACCAGTTTAGACTTTTCCAAAACTCTAATAACCTTGGTTAGTCATTAAACCTTCCAAATGGGCCTCTTCTTGTCCCCACGAGCTACCAAAATATCCAATATCCCTCCATCTATTTGTCAAATCCTCTCCAATAGCTCCAAAAATAGTAAAAACTAAATGTAGGAAACCTTGCCTAGTTACAGTTCAAACTATATCAAGTCTTCTAATTAGATCTTGAACTCCATTTACCCCAGATGGTGTTAGTAACGACATCTAGGCTTGAAAAGTAACCTTGCAAAGAATCAAATTCAAGGCTCCAATAACATTGAAATGAACTTAGTCTACACAGAATTAAAATTACAAGAAAATTAAGAAACAATAATTGAATCAAATAGATATAGCCATGACATAGATGAAAATGTATTTAATCAATTGCACAATGAAGCCATGGCTAGATGAAATTGAAGGATAGTGAGAATTATGGATGAGAGTTTGCTCCAAAAAATCCACCTCTTGGTATGGTGGGCTCCAATGTGCTCTTCTAGCTAGAGAGGACAATGTTCAAAATTACAATCATAAGGTTAGGATGATTGTGAACATTTGGATAAGTAAGGAACTTTCTTCACTAACTTCCTTTATAAGATGAGAAAAATGAGATAAGCATGACTTTTTTTGGTCTATACTATTAATAGCAAGTGCAATACATCTTTCTTGTATAGCAAAACACTTACCATTATGGTACATGACCTCATTTCTCTCTATTCCTTGCTCTTCTCAATGATTTTGCACTATTTCCTTTGCTATTGCAAGCTTCTTGTCAGCTCTTCCATTATTTTCATTGAGATTCTAAATTTGGATAGGTGTTATATATACCCATCCTAACTTTCCTTGGATTTGATACATTTTTGAAGAACGACTTCCACAATCTGGTGAAATGTGGATGGCTAAAAAAATTATCTGTATTTTGAAGCATAGCTTACTTATAGATGTAATATACGTTAGTCCTAGTAAAGTTGTCAGAAAGATGCAATCTTGCAGTTCCTTGGCATAACTTTAGAATGTTCCTTAAAGTACATTTCCATCTAAGAAATTATAACCTTTTGTAGATAAAAAGTGGCAACATTTGGCTCAAGGGTACATCCATACTACTTACATATTCTACATTTGACTCTTTTAAGAGGAGCATTACCTAGGCTCAAGCATATTTTATAAATATCCTACAAATCAATGTGCTATTAAAACACTTCTCAAACTTTCCGCATACCCATGGTATCAACATTGATGAAAGAAAAGCAAGTTGTTGACTACATGTTAAAGAAAAATAACGCTACTGGAGTACCTTCAATTTTTGATAATCATATGTAGCAAGAAACTTCTTTAGACAAAAATCATATTGCAATTCATGCATGATTTCTATGGCACTTACAAATAACCTAGCATGCTCCATGCTATAGTTTCTTCTATTCTTTTGGAAATGCACAATTTTTTTGCCACCAAAACCTTCTTGCATATATGAAACATCTTTAGATGATTTGCGATATTGATAGTATGATTGATCTACATGCTTTAATGATTGCATCTTTGCATCCTTCAAGGAACCTCTAATGTCCTCCAAAGTATTGGGATCAAATGAATCAAAGGAAAACTAGTCTTGGTCCTTAATAATATCCACATAATTTTTCTTTGTAATCTAGGTTGGGTTGCATGTCATTTATAGGATATGAAAGCCAAAGGATTCAAAAGATAAGGCATTACATCCATCATAGGAATCCAAAGATAAAGTATCCATTCATAGAAGAGAAGAGATACAATGTAGTTACTAGTAAGAGAATTAGAGGAAAATTCCTAAGGATAATGCTAGAACCTCAATGACCATACAAAAGTGGAATAGTATATCCAATGGCCTTTTATGGTGGGAGGAGCTGAGTTTAGGATTAGGGTTAGGCTAGGGATAGGTCTCAAAGTAAGGATGTGCTAGGGTTAAGGACCTACTAAGTTGGAAATTTTTTCTTTACAAGAATTTATGTATATCTCATTCCTCCCATTTTTAGGAAGATATCAATAAGCTAGAGCAGAGGAGCATTGTAAAAGAATAAAGACTGACCCACAAAAATCTAGCACAACAACTTATAACAACAACTAAAAATATCAAGGTAAGTGATTTTTGACTATTTCAATATATTTTTAAAAGATTCATTTTTACTGAAAAGATAAATTATTGAAATTTTCAAGCAAAAAATTGATTTATAATATATAGATAGTTGAAGTTTAAAGGCTTCCTATTTGGATAATGACTTGAATAAGTATAATGACTAATAAAAATATATTAAAGTGAATATCATAAATATATTTGATCACTTAAGAAAAGTATTTTCTTAAATCTATAGAGAGCTTGATGCACTTCATCAAGATTCTCAAAAACATCTAACTTCTTAACAACAACCTGATGGATTATATTGAATATTTGTCAATATCTCTATTGTAACCTTGATGTAGTGCATCAAGTTCAACCAAAGGGGTGTTAGAATATTTAGTTCCACATGATTTAGTGGAAAAAGGTTCTTAGAAATTCAATTAATAATTTTTTCTACACTAAACAAAAGAATCAAGTTTCCTATGAAGATTGTTAATATTTCTATTGATTACCACGTAGAGCATCAATCTCACGTAAATGTTGGACCAAGTCTCATTTCTACTAGATACATTATATCAAGTCTACTTGTAATTTTGTTTCATGTTATAGCTAAATCAATGGCACACATTACTTTTCCTAGAGTTTTTGCTAATGTATCATTTTATTTGATGTAGTTCATAAATTTTACTCACTCTTTGTATTAGCTTTGGATCTTAATTGGTACAATGCATCAAGTTTCAAATAGACTTTGTTCAATTTTTTCCAACATGGTGTAGTACATCAAGTTTCTTAGAAAGTTTTTAAATCTTTGGCAAAGTTTACATAGTGCATCAAGTTTCCTAAAATTGTAGCTTATATATTCGTCAAATTGATGTTATGCATCAATTTCACTTGATATTTGAATAATTTTTTGTAATGCTTAATTTTTTTAAAATTGTATATATGTTCTTAGAAAGTTTAGTAAATTTATATCCAACTTGATGCACTACATCAAATTTCTTTGAAGTTTGCTAATTTTTGGTCCATGTTGATGCAATGCATCATGTTTCTTATAAGCTTTGCCATTTGATGCAATGCATTAAGTCTCATAAACATTGATAATTATTTAGCCAACTTATGGCAATGAATCCTTTGAAACTTATCTAGTTATTTTAACTAAATTGATATGGTGCATCAAGTCTCATAGAATTTTTATATAATATTTTGATCACTTTGACATCCTATATCAAGTTCACTTAAAATTTTATATAAGTATTGTATCTTACCTAATGCAATGCATCAAGTTTTCTAAAAATATTATTACTTTTTCAAAACCAAATTATTGTAATGCATCAATTTTATAGAATTTCAGTATATATTATTGTCAAGTTAATGCAATGGATCAACTTTACTTTAGCATTGGTGGATAGTTTTAATTTATTAATACTGATGCACTACATCAAGTTTATGGTAAGCTTGATGCAATATATCAAGTTTTCTTGAATTTTAATAACTTTATTCTAGTACACAAAGTCACAAGGATTATTCAAATTACATTCTCTCAAACTTGCTATAATGCACTAACTATCTAATATTTGAGCTCAATATTTATGGTGTTCTAATAAAGCCATAGTGAACATTTTTCTAACATGTGTATAAATAATATTTGAAAATGGTTTTTAGGTCATTTTAAGAGTGTTGACAAATTTTGGTGATGGAAAATTTTTTGTCAAAAATTTTCTAACACGATGATATGTCCTCCCTTTGAGCCTCTAAAAATGAAAAATATTTTTTTAAAATACAGAAAAGCGTATCAAGCTCTTTATGTTGTCTTTCCATTTTCGAAAAATTACATGTGAGTGCTTTCTTGGAAGATCGTGTCAATTTTGATGCAAGCTTTTCTCAAAAAACACGTTCATGAAAAAGTACTTTCTAGATGCATGAATCCATTTTTGCCCAAACAAATGATAAAAGTAGTTCCTATTTATCTTTATCCAAACATTCTAGGTTGTGATTATGAATGAGAGTGAGATTGGCATCCCTTTCATGTACATGACATAAGCTTGGGGATGGTTGTGATATTCAAGCTCCATATTGCAGTGCATCATGATGCACTATTGGTTGTTTTTTCTTTGTCTCCTTTTATTATAATAGAAATTTCTCTTTTTCTCTTTATTTTGTGATTCTCTATTAAAAAAACAAGTTGATTCTTATGATATTGTGACTAGTTGTGTTTTAAGTGGTATTCGAGAAGTTTTGATTCGTGAAGATGGAAAGTTTGGAGCAATTGTTTGGATCTAGGAGGTGAACAAAATAAGACTAGTATGGGTGGGTTAACTAGAGAGCCACCTCAACAACATAGATCACAACAGCAAGCAAAGACAAGTAAAAGATCCTTTGAAGATGACATTGAAGAATCTTTTAGTAAGCAAGTATGCAAGAAGGTGAAATTGAACAAGTTTGATGGTGAAACAAAGATAGGAGAATATCTAAAGACATGGCTTAAAGAGCTTAAAGACTTCTTTGCATTGCAAGATTTTTCTAAAGACTGGAATGCTAAGATCATGATTTTGCAACAACTACACAATGTTGCAATGCTATGGTGGAATTGCTATTTGCAAACTAGGACTCAAGTTGGCCCTATCACATGGGAGGAGTTTTGTACACAAGGTGATAAGAGGTATTGTTATCCCCACTATAATATAGAAAATATGAAATTTAATCATCTCAAAGATTTTGAAGAGAATGAGCATGCTCGTTTTCTTGCTAATTATAAAGAAATGTTATTATGGCTCCATAATTATGTTGTTGAAGTGACCAAAGATGCCCTAAAAAGAAAGTTAATTGAAGGATTAAAGGATGACTTGAAGTATCAAGTCAAGGGATTAGGATGTACTAATTTTCATGACATTGTAGCAAAGGTAGAGAATTATGAAAATATGCAAAAATATAATGAGAAGAAGGCAATCAATTTCTCTAGTCCACTGTAACCTTCGCGTAACCTACCTCTTGAGGATAATGATATAACATTTTCTTAAGGATAAATGGAAAAATTTTAATTATTTCTTTCCCTTATCCCCCCAAGCCGACAGTCATGTTGGAGGGGGAGGGGAATAGAAAGGCGATGGAAGCTCCTCGGTGGGAGCTCGCAGCTGTGGTAGTGCCATGCCTCTCGACATGTAGAGAGGGAGGATCTCCCTCCCCTCCCCCTATAAAAAAAACCAGTCGGGACACTGTGCAAGGGAGGGCCAGAAGGAGGCGCTGTCATGGGAAGCTGGGCATCGTGAGTGAAGGGAGTGCTGCCGCCACTCTGTAGCATCGTGAGGAGAGAGAGAGATCGAAGACAGACTGTCTACTGCTTCCGAGAGTGGAGACGAGGCGCTGTTGTCTGCTGAAGGCCACGACGGCGTCGCCTCTGCTGTCCGGCCGCCCCAGCCATTAAATGCCGCCAATTCGGCGATGAAATTTCCCTCTCCTTCCACGTAAGAAGCTATAGAAGCTTCTGATGGGAAGCTTCTAAGAGGGCTAGATAAGCCCCCTTTCACCCCCCCCCCCTCCCCCCCGTGTTTAAGCTCTATAAGCTCCCTTTTTCCCCCAATAAGAGTTGGGCTTAGAGGTCTTATTACCCCCGGGTATTTAATCTTTCTTAAACCCCTTTCTTTAGGCTTTGGAACCACCCCTTTTCCCCCGTGTTTAAACCTTCTCTAGCCCCCTTCCTTTGTGGCATATTGAAACCCTTTTCCTCCAAATTTCCCTAAAGGTCCTTAGACCCTTACTTATAACCTTTATGGTTATTATTTTCCCTTGGAGTTTTCCCCTTAGGGTTTTCCCCCATAAAAGGTTACTCCAAATAACCTTTCCTTTTCCCCCCCATGTTTTGTTAAAAATCCCTCTTAAGCCATGCAAAAATAACCCTTGGAGCTCTCCCGCACCTTGTTTCTTTTCCACACCTTTCTATTCCCCATTCGTGCGAGTTTACAAAGGCCATTAAGCCTTCCCCATGGCTTCAATGAGTTTTAGTCGTGAGAAATTTTGAAGCACCCCCTTCCAAAATTCCTACTTCAAGGAGGGAGCCTTCTAAAACTATTTTCGACGGACGGTGCAAGGGAGAGATGGTGGAATTCCAAAGAGGAGTTGTAAAGCTGCTTCCACGTCCGAAGGACTGCAATTGTGATGCCTCCTAAGAAAGTCCAAGGCGCAGCCGCGGGAGGGTCGTCTCCCAGCATCCACGTGGATATCTCACCCCAAGCCCAGGTTTTCCTTCTTAATTTTTATTTGAAATTGATTGATTGTGGCAGTACACATTCCTTTATCTCACCAACTTGTGCAAAAATATTAGGAATAGCCACAGTAGAAGCACCTACCTTGCTTGTGGAATTGGCAAATGGTCGTGAGGTTACTTGTACCAGGCAAACTGCTAAGGTGGAATTCTTTCTAGGAGGAAAGAAGACTTCGGTCAAATTCAGAGTCATGAATTTAGGTATCCATGAGTGTCTACTCGGAATGGATTGGCGTAAGCCTAATGATGCCCACATTCACTGTGGAAAGGGCCAATCCACATTCACTCGGAATGAATACGCGGATCTATTCCCTGAAGAGTTGACAGAGCTCCCGCCTCAAAGAGAAGTGGATCATGAGATTAGGTTAGTACCAGGAGCTGCGCCAATTGCAAAGAGACCGTATAGAATGTCCATACCAGAAGCAATAAAGCTGAAGGAACAACTCAAGCAACTGCTAGATCAGGGCTACATCAGGCCTAGCAGTTCATCGTGGGGAGCTCCAATACTATTCCAGAAAAAGAAATATGGGACATTTCGACTATGTATTGATTACCGAGGATTGAATCAATCAATGGTCAAGAACAAGTACCCTATTCCTAGAATAGATGAACTTCTTGATCGTCTTCAAGGTGAAAAAATCTTCTCCAAGATTGATTTCAGGTTAGGTTACTATCAGATAAGGATCAAGGAAGAATATATTCCAAAAACAGCTTTCAATACAAGATATGGGCACTTTGAGTTCCTAGTTATGTCATTCTGACTTGCGAATGCACCTACCACCTTCAATAGGTTAATGCATGATATCTTTAGGCCATATCTTGATGATTTTGTGCTTGTCTTCTTCGACGACACTTTAGTGTATTCTAAACATGAAGAAGATCATGAACCCCAACTTCGGATTGTCCTTGAGACAATGAGGTCACATAAGCTGTATACTAAGATGAAGAAGTGCGCATTCTTCAAACGTCAGGTTGAATATTTGGGATTCATAGTATCAACGGAAGGAATCTCAGTGGACCAAGCCAAGGTCAGAGATGTGCTTGCATGGCCAATACCAACATCTGTCAAAGAAATACACAGCTTTCTGGGATTGACAGGATGGTATAGGGTCTTCATCAAAAACTATGCTTTGATTGCAACACCTCTGACAAACTTACTGAAGAAGCAAACCTCCATTGCATGGTCAACTCCCGAACAAAATAGCTTCGACAAATTGAAGCAAAGTTTGGTATCAACACCTATTCTAAAACTTCCAGACCTCAATAAAGAGTTCGAGGTAGTAACTGATGCTAGCATACTTGCCTTGGGATATGTACTCATGCAGGAAGGTCATCCTGTAGCATACTCTTCAAGGAAACTGAAGAGTCGTGAGAGGAATTATGCTACACATGATCTGGAATTACTAGCTGTCTGAGCTCAACATGAGGCAACTTTGGTGGATCAAAGTGTTGGAGGAATATGACTTTGAAATCAAGTATCGACCAGGAAAAGAGAATGTAGTTGCCGATGCACTCAGTCGCAAGGCATTCCTTAATTCTCTAATCCTGTAGAATCCATCAACAGCCAGATCTCTAGCTACAAAAGTATCTATGCCAAACAACCCTGTACTTGAGTTAGCTAGAGAAGATGCATGCCATGATCCGGCCTACCAAACAATGCTAAGGGAGATCTCTATCAAGGATCAAAAAACACCATATTGGGGAATATGGGAATTTCCCATAAGTTTGGGATACGTGGTCAAACCTTTGGATTTGTCATAATTTGAACACTATAACTCCAAATTAAACGCTCTATGGCTCAATAGATTCCATTTTTCAAGCGCTTTCCAATGATAGGTCACATCATATGGTTTTGAGAAAGTTATGGGCATGTTATCCGGGTTCCACCTTTTTAGCATTCAAAAAATGGGAATTGGGAGATTCCCAAACTCACTAATATTGTGTTAAAATCAAAAGCTGCATGCTAAGTATCATGAATTTTCTATCAATAGTGGGCTTGTCTACTATAGAACAAGGCTGTGTATACCAGCAAGCCAGTCACTTAAGCAGAAGATTTTGTGGGAAGCTCATGATTCCCCTTTCTCAGGACATCCTGGCTATACCAAGACTCTTAATGCAGTTAGGAAGAGCTACCATTGGGAGAGGCTCAAAGGTGACGTTCTCAAATATGTCACCGAGTGTTTGTCTTGTCAACGTATCAAAGCCGAACATGTCAAGATGCCAGGGAAGTTGCAACCGCTTGACATCCCCCAAATGAAATGGGAATTCATCAGTATGGATTTTATTGTAGGCCTACCCCAAGTTTAGGGAGGATACAACTCCATCATGGTTGTGATTGACATGCTTACTAAGGTTGTACAACTTATTCCAGTAAAGACAAACTATAAAGCCTCAGAAATTGCAAGATTGTTTATCAAGGAGATATTCAAGCTACATGGTTTACCCAGAGGAATCATTAGTGATCGTGATTCTCTCTTCACGTCACACTTCTGGAGACCTATCTTTGAAGCTATTGGGACTCAACTCTGTTTTAGCACCGCCTACCATCCCCAAACAGATGGCCAAACAGAGCAAGTAAATCAATTCATCGAGGATATGCTTAGGGCATACTGCTGTCGTGAGCCGAAGAGGTGGATTCAATATTTTCCTTTGGTTGAATTTGCCTACAATGCTTCTTACCAGCAAAGCATTCAGATGACCCCTTTCCAAGCATTGTATGGTCATGATTGTCGAAGTCCCCTAAACTTTTCAGATCCAACCTTAAGGGTTGAAGCTTCAAGGCAGATGTTGGAAGAGATGGATGACCAAATAAAGTCAATAAGACAGGATATTGAAGCTACCAAGGATAGACAGAAGGCATACACGGATTTGAAACGTCAAGATAGAGTCTTCGAAGAAGGAGACATGGTCTTCATTTGCGTACACCCTAAAAAGAGTTCCCTATCCTTAGGAGATTGCAAGAAGCTAAGTCCAAGGTATTGTGGACCGTACAAAATCCTCAAATGCCTAGGACCTAATGCTTATAAATTGCAACTCCCTGAGAACCTAAAGGTTCACAATGTATTCCATATCAGCCTATTGAAGAAATATGTACCTAATCCTAACCATGTACTTGATGGCCAACAAATTGTAATGCCTAGTCAAGGAGTCCTTGAACTAAGGCCTGACAGGATCTTAGATGTTAGGGAGAGACAATTAAGATCCAGAACCTTGAGAGAATGCCTCGTCCAGTGGAAAGATTATCCCGAAGAGGATGCCACCTGGGTAGATGAAGGCACTCTCAACCATCAACATCCCCAATTTATCTCGAGATGAGGACATCTCGATTCCTCTAAGGGGGAGAGAATGTAACGTTCGCGTAAACTACCTCTTGAGGATAATGATATAACATTTTCTTAAGGATAAATGGAAAATTTTTTATTATTTTTTTCCCTTATCCCCCCTAGCCGACAGTCCTACTGGAGGGGGAGCGGAATAGAAAGGAGGCGGAAGCTCCTTGGTGGGAGCTCGCACGTGTGGTAGTGCCATGCCTCTCGACACATAGGGAGGGAGGATCTCCCTCCCTCCCCCTATAAAAAAAAACCAATCAGGACGCTGTGCAAGGGAGGGCCAGAAGGAGGCGCTGCCATGGGACGCTGGGCATTGTGAGTAAAGGGAGTGCTGCCGCCACTCTATAGCATCGTGAGGAGAGAGAGAGATCGAAGACAGATTGGGTGCAGCTTCCGGGAGTGGAGACAAGGTGTTGTTGTCTGTCGAAGGCCACGACCGCATCGCCTCTGTTGTCCGGCCTCCCCAGCCGTCAAACGCCGCCAATTCGGTGTTGAAATTTCCCTCTCCTGCCATGTAAGAAGCTATAGAGGCTTCTGATGGGAAGCTTCTAAGTAGGCTAGATAAGCCCCCTTTCACCCCCCTTCTTGTGCCTTTTGAAACCCTTTCTTTCCCCCCCCTCCCCCCCTCGTGTTTAAGCTCTATAAGCCCCCTTTTTCCCCCAATAAGAGTTGGGCTTAGAGGTCTTATTACCCCTGGGTATTTAATCTTTCTTCAACCCCTTTCTTCAAGCTTTGGAACTACCCCTTTTCCCCCGTGTTTAAACCTTCTCTAGCCCCCTTCCTTTGTGGTGTATTGAAACCCCTTTCCTCCAAATTTCCCTAAAGGTCCTTAGACCCTTACTTATAACCTTTATGGTTATTATTTTCCCTTGGAGTTTCCCCCTTAGGGTTTTCCCCATAAAAGGTTACTCCAAATAACCTTTCCTTTTCCCTCCCATGTTTTGTTAAAAATCCCTCTTAGGCCATGCAAAAATAACCCTTGGAGCTCTCCCGCACCTTGTTTCTTTTCCACACCTTTCTATTCCCCGTTCGTGTGAGTTTACAAAGGCCATTAAGCCTTCCCCATGGCTTCAATGGGTCTTAGTGGTGAGAAATTTTGAAGCACCCCGTTCTGAAATTCCTACTTCAAGGAGGGAGCCTTCTAAAACTACTTTCGACGGACGGTGCAAGGGAGCGACATTGGAATTCCAAAGAGGAGTTGTAAAGCCGCTTCCACGTCCGAAGGACTGCAATTGCGATGCCTCCTAAGAAAGTCCAAGGCGCAACCACGGGAGGGTCGTCTCCCAGCATCCACGCGGATATCTCACCCCAAGCCTAGGTTTTCCTTCTTATTTTATTTGATATTGTTGTAATTCAATCATGCAAGGTTAATTGTTAGAAATAGGATATATTTTTGTCCTAGTTGTTCACAACGAAGGAACTTAGTCATTAATACTTTTAATGAAACATGCAAAATAAAGAAAGCATAAATGCATTTCTAGCAAATAGCTTTATGCATTGAAATGAATTATAAGCTAGATTATTACCCATTAAAATAGTATACTTCGGTTAAGCCTAGAAGTATAAACTGTATCTCGCACTATTAACCCATATTCTCTTCGCAATGAATCATCATGGAAAGTGCAAAGCATGAAATGATTCTTACGATCCATAAACTCTATGAAATTATCGTTTGTCAACTGCATAAATTATCAAGAAAAAGGTTGCTTATTTAGCATGAATTTTGTTTCCAAAGTAAAGGGAAGATTAGTTGAAATTAAGCTAACCTATGCATGCTGACCTCAAATCGATAAGTTAGGGTTGAAAAATCAATTTACGCATAGACAACCAATCTTGTGGAAGTAATCTCGAAATTATCTTCTAGAGTTAGCCAAATTGACATAAACTTAAAACACCCAAAACCGCGGAGTACTCGTTTAGAAAGAGTTGAATTCCAAGAAATTCACTAGGAAATTAACACGTGATCTAATCGTTATGTATCGCTAAAACTGAAACTCCTATACCTTAAATACTTGCCCACATTCACTAAATGTAGAGACAGTGAAAAATATTATTGGAAAGTGAGCTCAGGTTATCCCTAAGAATCTTACAAGATGAAACTTGGAATTCCTAGGTCCAACATTGTCAGCCTAAAGAACCTGAAACAGATTGTTTCGTGACTCCATAGTCTCATAGTTCGAAGCGACACTTGCGCAACAAGTGCGGAGTCATATGATCTTGTGATTGGATCACAAGGGAATGGCCAAATTCTCGCAAGGAGGATGGCAAGTCCTTACGCAAGTTATCTTGCAAAATGATGAATAACCGTCCTAATTTAGTATCTTTCTTGAGTAAAGAAGATTGATTGGAAACTAAAGACCATCTGATAAACTGAAATAACAAATAAAGTTAAGGGTTGACCAAGTCGAGTTAATAGGGTACGCCCTAACCTAGGATATAGGGGATCTTGCCAAGCTGCAAGTCATCCGGGATCAAGTGCTGGATGCATTTGAAAGGAAGGATTCATTCCTTAGCACAGTTTGCCAACAAAAATGATCAATGGAAATGTTTGTGCTTGCTATAAATTTTGGAGCACTGTTTGGATTTGTTTGATTAATGAATTAAAAGATAAATGGATATCTATACTTCAGGTTGAAGGCCTGAAGGGAGAGGCAGCTTCATTACCCTCGACTGCCGGCCTAACCATAACCAAGGGGGTTGTTAACCACGCCAGGCAAGTGGACCGATCCCGCCGCAAGAGGTCTCTCCGTTGAGCGCTACTTGGAGCAGGAGGACGCTTGGGTGCCAGAGGCGGCTCTGGTCGTAAATCCCTCACCTTCCGGGCCCTACACAAGAGGCTAACATGACTCGAGATTGGATCTCGAGGCTCGTATACTAGTCTACGGGCAGAAACTTGGATTAGTGATCCCTGTGGATTGTTGGATATCCTTCGGGCGGATTGTGAATAAGCCTACGGGCTGGACTCTTTGTATTTCAAAGATAAGTATGATAATCTGTTAATAAGGAACTTGTCTGACATTGTTTTTCTATGTCAAGTGATAAGATTACGTGAAGGAACCAGTGCTTAAGGGGTTAATTAAAGAAGCTGGTTGTTACATGTCCAACTAATGTGTTAGGTAATTAAATAACTAAAACAACCCAAGAAAAGTGCGGAGGATGGGTCAATGGGTCCATCCTACGGATGGGTGGTCCCGGTTGGTCGGGAACTTTTCTCAAATCACGATGGACAGCAGGAAGATCGTCAAAGAACACGAACAACAAAAGCGTTGACCTAGAGTTATGATTAAAACCAATTTACGATGTTTTAGGGGAACGGAATGGGACTATGCCTTATGGCAGAGAGGTTGAGCTTTGCATCCCTCTCGTTTCCCATTCTCCTTGAACCAAGTACAGCGTGAATCCGCTTCAGACCTGGCGTTTCTGCGTAAAGTAGTTCGCTTGGGTCCAACGCTAGTTGCTGCTAGGAAATGACCAGTAAGGAAAACCCTAATTTAGGTCGATCCTAAGTGGGAATGGCCGGAATACTTCCACTATGTGGCAGACGTGGGAAGCCCTAGATCGCAAACCCCGTAACATTCCATGGGAGTGCCGGGCAGAGCTTTTTAGACATCCTTTCCGATGGACTGCTAAGACATGTCGTGAAAATACAAGTGGACACGTTACATCCACTAATCATCTTATTGAGCAATTATCTACAAAGCTCCTATATTTGTACTCCAAATAATAAGCCATTCTAGAATCCCAACAATAAAAGAGGTTCGAATACTATGCAGAGAGGGTCAATACAAGGTTTTCAAACACTACTAGTGTAGAATCAAAACATCTATAGTCACAACAATAAAAGAGGTTCAAATACTATACAGAGAGGTCCAACAAGGTTCTTAAACACTACTAGTGTAGAGTAAATACATCTCTAGATACAACAATAATCTTGCCACTTTGATGATAGAAAGACGTGGAATTCCTTGAACCGGTGTAGAATCAAAACATCTCTAGCCACAACAATAATCTTGCTATTTTGATGCCAAAAAGACCGAGATTTCCTTGAACTAGTGAGAAGATTGAAGCTATGATAATGTTGCAAGAAGCAAGGCCATCATACTTTCGAATGTTTGAATAAGGCAATGAACAATCTATTGCAAGATAAGAAGAGTGAAATGGATATGACAATTGAGAAAGTGGATCAATAAGGTAGGTGTCTAAATTCTCCCATTAGATGCATGATTTCTTCTACTTTTGACAACTTAGAGATTTTGTTATCAAAAATTTTATAAAATTGGCAAACAGAAGGTAAAATTTCTTATTGATTCCAAAAGTATGACTTGCTTTGTATCCATGAAATTTCTTAAAATCAAAAAAGTAAATTTTATGAAACATTCTGAGCACCCTACAAGCTTAATAAAGAAGCTAAAATTTTACTTGATGATCTCTTGAAAAATGCATTTATTAGACCCATTGTTTCTACTTGGTGTGCTCTTTTTTCATTCCAAAATAAGAAGGATGGGACATATAGACTTCTATTTATTATAGAGGTCTCAATATGAAAGCCATAAGGAATAAATATCCCCTTTCACACAATGATGATTAATTGAGCCTATTCACTAGTGCAAATATATTTTTAATGATAAATTGATGATTAGATTACTATCAAATCTATATAAAGTCTAAGGATATTTCGAAGTCTTCTATTCAGACTAGGTATGAATTTATAGTTCTAGACTTTGGATTAACCAATGCCCTAGCCACATTCATGTGTTTAGTAAATATTTTTTAAAACTATAGCTTGATGAATTTATTTTTGTATTCCTAGATGTAGTGACGCCAATACCGACGCTTATAGCGACAGTTTGCGACGTGCATAACGACGCTAATAGTGATGCGTGCAGTAAAATTTGCGACGCTAATAGCGACGGTAACAGGGAAAAAAAAATTGTGGCAGTAGCACTATGTGCTTTATGAGAGCCATACAAAATAGTTTCTGCAGCAAACAAAAACAATGTATACTGAAATCATAAAACTGATACATGAAATAAATACATGATCGCATAAAAAGTAATTGGTACAATCATAACAGGATATTACTAATACATAAAAAATGTCTACATAGATCACGTGACTCAAAAATAAAGGTGTGTGAGCTCCAGGGATCCAAGGGCGAGCTACGCATCCTCGTCCCCCGAAAGCTCGTCCCGCCGCAAAGGAGCATCGAACGGACTCTGCAGAAAAAGAAACAACACATCAGTCCACCATACAATAATGCATTCAAATATCTCATGGTAACTACGGACAAGAAAGATGAGTGACTTATAGGGCCGCCACGTCTATACAATTGGTCGATCAATGCAGTGAGACAGTGCCTCTCTACATATCGAGTCTCAAGGCCAGCCAAATCGCGATTTGTAATGGAGTGCTACAAAGAAAACAAAATGCTAACTGTTAGAAACATGATTGTCAATACAAAGAATATTTCAAAAAAATAAACAAGCAAAACAAAAAAAAACTTACAAAGTCCTCCAAATATGTCCTGTGGCCGTCACTCCCAAGATGCTGGACCACTCCAGCCTCGAGTCGTGCCATCGCCGCCTCGCGCTGCTGACTCCAAAGTCCTAGAGAATCAGTAGCCTCCTCCCTCAGTCGGCGCCAGTTGTTTATATCTAACCACTTGGGCTTTGCAGCCCCACTCTTGATTGCCTTGTGTGCGTCGGATCGTCTATGTGACATGTATGCATGCATGCAATCCATCATCCAGTCCGTAGAGAATCTATCTACTGCGGCTGGCACCAGAAACTCCTCTTGCAAGGATGCTACTATGTAGTCCTTGCTCCCCTCTGGTATGTTCTTCCAATGATCCAAGACATTGTGCCGAAAAACTTGTTGGCATAACTCTCTCATGCGAGCCATCACCCTCCTCCCCTCATCATTCATGATGATGGCTCCTGACCTACTATCGACTAGATATCCATAACCCCTAGGAGTCTGCCTAAGATGGGTCCTCTTCCATCTGCATCCATGCTCCTGGGCATATCCAGGAGACCCCTCTGCATCCGGTGTACCGACGGGGGTAATCTCTCTTGGAGTGGCACCCAAAGGGGTGCCATCTTCCGGCTGTGCAAAAGCTGAAGTAACTGGAGTAGACGTCCCCACTGGTGTGACAAATCTTGGAGGTGACGCAGCTCTAGTTGAACAACGAGATGGAGACACCACGTCCGTGTCTCCACAGCATCCACCTCAGCCAAGAGAGCGAGGAGTCGCACCTGTATCCCGTGTCGACCACAGGCTCACTGTCTCTGTATCTCTATAGCATCCCCCTGATCCTGATGCATTCCATTCCTCTCGCCCAAGTCATGAGCGTCGAGATCGTCTACTCGAAGCCGAAGCATCCGATCATGCTGAAGAAGATCTAGGAGAGCGCCCTGACAAAGACCGAGACAGCTCTTGGTCTGCCATCTCTCTGAATTTGGCGATCTGGTCTGGAGACATCGTGTGAAGATGTCCTATAACTCCTCATCGCTCATCCCTCGACTCATCCTGAAAATGTCACCTGCACAGATAAAAAATGATGTTAAAATAATCAATTTAAATCATACAAAGCACAGTAATATAAATCATTTAAAAAAAATCTCACTTAAAATGCATATCTTATGTACCCTTATAAGTGATTGGTCAACGAATTGAGTAAGTGGATGCTCCAAGTATGAAGTATCCTATGGTCCCATGTTAATCTCCTGACACAACTCCGCATACATTGGAAGGTCAATAGACATGTCACCACAAAAGAATGAGTCCGCCTCATTCTCAAAGAATTCTTGGACTTCTATATTTCCATCATTGTTAGCCGATGCTGGCTCCAAGCTTTCGACAGCCTCCACCCCTTGCAATATCGACCCCTCTATTTGCATATTATCTTCATCTACGCTCGGAACACCACTTTGATCATATACTCTCGCACTTCAAGGAGTTGAAGGTATAACATACCACCATCGAGGTTGTTGTGGGTTTGGATAGAAGTTACATGTTCACAAACACGTACAAGAGAGTTTAAACCATTGTGACATAAACCATGTCGTAATACAATTAGCAAGCAAATGAGTCCATGCACCTATTCACAATGGGCCGGCAACACAAAGGTATCGTGCAAATCCATCCATTTTTTTTCAGAATCTATTTTGAGAAATCTAGATGGACCTTGTCGAACTGTTGCTCCAGCTCCTCCAAGTACCACTTTGAACCACTGCACATCAAATAGTATCATGGAGAAGCTACGGTAATCCACCGTAACAATACTTTGCAGGTTCCCAAAATACTCCATCTCATCCACAACCGTTTTTGGATCCATTGCTCGCCACCAGCTCTCTTGCTCAAACCTTGCCATGATACCACAGTCCATTGTGGAGCGCATTTTGTCAATACGCTCCACGCAAAAATGCTATCCGCACAACCATACTACACTAGATATTTTGTATTGTACATTGAAACACTCAAATTAGATGTCGCATATAAAATTTAGATACGACAGATTCTAAACCCCTCATCACCTTTGGACTACATCCCCTCGAGAATTCCCACTCCTCCATTGAGACCTCTGTCCCTTCGCGAGACTCTGCGGTCAAGGCTCCATACAACCATCGCATTGACATAAACCACGGCATCTCCTCCATGCCTTCGGGATATCGAATCGGTCAATGACGCGTACTACGTTGGAATTCAACTCGTGCTTCCTCTCGATCTTGCCTAGCGATCTGGTACTTGGCGAGCCACGTCTCCATAGAGGCATGGTGCAACATACAAAAGCGATTCACCTTCTCTTCCATTGTGGCATCCATTCTTTTTTCTACCCCATTCCCAACCACCACATCTCCAATCAGTCTATCATCGTCCTTCAGCAACCATAGCATTTCATTGTCTGGTTCCACCGTTGGTAGCCATTGTGAAATATACACTAACGCCTCAGACACCAACTAACCTTTTGCCATGCTACCTTCTGGCCGAGCTCATTGTCACAAAAAGCCTTTCAAGGTTTTCATGAAGCGCTCCAAGAAGAACATCCATCGCGTATGGACAGGTCGAGCAATCTCCACTTCATCCACAAGATGCACAAGAAGGTGGATTTGTATCATGAGCATGCTGATGGATAGGTATTTCTCAAAGAGACAGACCGTCTCCACTGCTCCCTGCCTCGCAGATTCAATAGATGACATCTTAATCTCCTTCTGTGAGATCCATTGCACCAAAATCGACAACTTGTAAATGGCCCCGCGTATTTCTGGAGTAAGACATCCTGCGATCGCGATCGATAGTACAAACTGCCACAAATGAGAAAGCATTATGAATAATGGCTACATTCCAAAATAAAAAATGCCCACGCTAATTACAATCCATTCGTAGTACAAACCTGACATATCTTATGCCAGTCATGGGAATTTAGGCCTGATAATTGGTCGTCTTAAGAAAATGCGGACCTGAGTGAATGCATCATACCCGTCGGAGTGCGGATAGACTTGATTACTTGCTTCACAATGCACTCTTCAAAATTTGGACCTGAGAGAATGCATCATACCCGCCGGAGTGCGGATAGACTTGATTACTTGCTTCACAATGCACTCTTCTTTAGTGGACAAAACCCAAGGAGCGCGAGGAAGCTGCACGCGACCATCAACACTCGATTGTGGCCAAAGCGCCTCCATCTTACCTACCTCCTTCAAATCCATTCGTGCCCCTATAGTGTCTCTCTTTCCTGTGATGTGGTCCCATAACAAGCTGCCCACATTCTTGAAAATATGCATGGGATCCAACAAGTGGTTGACCTGTAAGTGGGTCCAATATGGCAACTCGTAGAAAACTGAGAACCACCGCATTCCATTTGGATGTGATTCCGCGTGGACCATTTTCACCTTGTACTAGCTTGCGGCGTTCATACATGTTGGAGGTCGTCCAAGGAAACCTTCCCTGAGTTCATGATCCTCCGGCAAGAAAGCAGTGTATCCTTGATATACCATCTTCTTCATGGTTCGTGACCTTCGGGAGTCTATTTGTGGCCCACACAATGGACATGCATGATAACCTGAGGTAACCAGACTTGTTCCAACATCACGACCTAGTGAATACTTGATTGAATGAGATAAAATATAGATATTACCAGTGAGAACGGAGGCCTGCTCACCTGAGCACTCTCCCAATCCTGAAAATTTATGCATCATCCACATGAGAATGGCTCGAATATTGGCTGACCGACGACCATCGCGCCTGCTCATATCTTGCATAGTGGCCCCCTCCTCCCACAAAATCTTAAGCTCATCGACTAATGGACGAAGATACACATCCATATTTTTTACTTTGTAGCGGCCTGGGATGACAAGCTAAGGATGAGATGTCCTTTCTTCGTAGAAAGCCATGGAGGGATGTTGTAGTTGACAAGGACTATAGGCCACACACTGTAAGAAGTTGAGCAAAGACCGAATGGGTTCACGCCATCCATTGCGAGACCGAGGCAAAGATTCCTTGGCTCTCAGACAAAGCCTGGGAAGGTAGAGTCAATGTGGCTCCATGCATGCGAATCCGCTGATATTCGTTGAACTCTATCTGTGGACCTATTCTGCACATGCCATGTTGTCAAGCTCACCATGCCGGACGTACGAAACATGTGGTTTATGCGGGGGATGAGCGAAAAGTGTCTGAGAACTTTTTGAGGGATGGTTTGCCCTTGCAAGTCTTGTCGATACCTGTGAGCACCACAGTTTGGACATATCTCCATAGTCTCGTATTCTCCTTGAAATAGATAGCAATCGTTGATACATGCATGGATGTTATTGTAGTCCATGCCAAGCTTCCGTAAAACATGTCATGTATTATCACGAGACTCAAGCATGGTATTTGCAGGTGGTAATATATGATATTTCAATAACTTGAAAAAAATCATAAAACACCTTGAAAAAGCACAAATGTTTGTAATAATAGTGCCAAAAAAAAAATCAATGAAGCGTATGTACAAGGTACCTGAACAACTCAGTCACACTCGTATCGCTCCACCCGTATTTTTCTTGCACACTTAAAAGTGCAAGCAGTGTCTTCAGCCGAGATACTTGGCACCCATCATATAATGGTATGGATGCTTCCTCTCTAAGCGGATCAGAAGTCTCGACATCCATGGGAATCAATGCATCAATCATTGCCTCCATCTCAGGCTCCAAGAACGTAGGTAGGTCTGGAAGGTTGCCTGTCTCCTCTGGCATTGACAGTATAGATTGGCCTTGCGAGTGGTGGATTGGCTACTGCACTTCATCCATCGCACGCCCATGTACTCTTCTAATTGGCCGCAAAGGGTGTACTCCCCCTTGGGACGAGACATCACCTCCCTGGATAGAAAATTTGCCAACAAGACCCAATCTTATTGTATATGGTATTCAATTAGCTTGCGAGTACAATGCATGATTGATGTTAACTTCAAATTACCATTTGTTAAAAATCTGCAATCACCTGATCAATGATCTCAGATTGAAACTCGCCAAATCGTCATACATGTTCTATAGACAATCGGCATTTTCGTCTAATTGCCAACTTGCATTGAGAGCAAGAACATGGGACACTTTGATTAAGATACGCCTCGCGATCTTAAACAACAGGACTTTTTTCATTTTCCATCTTATCTACGTTACAACAAACAATTTAATGACTTGTAATACAATTTGGGAAAACCCTTTACTCATTGTTTATTGGTGGTCACTTATGCTTCTCGAGATGTCTATTTGATGTGAGATCACTTGGCATGCTATGTCAATGTCTTGCTATGCTATTGGACTAATTTGAGCACTCATTTACTCAATTTTATAGAGGTTTTCACTTCTGTAATAAGTAGGGTTGAATGCTATTTTGTCAAAGAAACTTCATGCTTATTGCTTGTTGATGCTTATTGATTACTTTGCATGCTACACTAATGTCTATGGTTGATGCCATATACTTGGCCATGCTTCTAGAATTCACTTGGATTGAGATTGAAGCTTAGTCTCATTGAGTTTGACTGTCACTTCTCACATCAAGCATTACTTTAAGACACTTCATGCCTCTTATCATTGGATGATACATGAGCCATTTCTTAGATATATTATAGTGAGACAATAGGACTAATTGTGACATATACATGCTCTCTTGATACTCATTGGATGCAGTACCCCTATCGTGGGATGGTTTGATGTTTTGTCTTGGATCTAGTACTTATATTTGTCATAGTGTTGTCAGTGGTATTTATATGCTTCTAGGTTATGCTTCTAGGACGATCTCTCTTCCTGCTAGCTTTCACTCAAGAGGTCCTTCCATTTAAATGCTCCTAATACTCTCCAATGAGTTGCATTTAGATGATTTACATTGTGAGTTCAATTTGAATGCATTTAGATGATTTACATTGTGAGTTGCATTTAGATGTTGTAAGCAAAAAAAATTCACTAATTTCTTTCCTAATACAATTGATAAACATTAGACATAACTAATCCTCCATAGCAATCATTATACATAATAGTAGACATAACTAATTTCTTTCCTAATGCAATTGATAAACGTTGGACATAACTAATCCTCCATAGCAATCATCAATCAATGCAATTCGAATCTCTACTACAAACGATTAGAGAGTTTTTTTATAAAAAATTGAGTTGTTGATTTCTATCTACTCTAATATACTCAACCAATCAAATCATCATCTCAAATCAATTCAGTCTCACAGTCCAAGCATGGCTCCCTCAATTGGTTATGCCACTCCATTTTGCAATCCATCCATTTCTCAAGTACTCCAACAAAGAGAAGAAGCATAGAAAAGAAAGAGGGACATCCCAACCTCATCTCAACTCCACCTCTCACCCTCCAAATTGTAGAAGAAGAAGGGGAAGAAGAGAAGAATGCAAGATAGGAGAGAAGCTTCACTCTTCTAGTTCCTCACTTAATTCCTCTCTCACTCTCCCTCTCCCTCACCCTCACCCTCACCCTCACCCTCACCCTCGCCCTCAATGTGAAGCATAAGAAGATAGGATACAAGGAGAGAGAAGAGAGCTCTCAAGTTTGCACACACAAGAATGATCTATGCATGCATCCTATGTTAATTTGAACACTTCAAAAAAGTGAATAGAGAGTTTTGCCCACAACCTCTTCCATTTTCTCCCTCTCCCTCTCCCTCCCTCTCCCTCTCCCTCTCTCCCCCTCCCTTTCCCTCTCCCTCTCTTTCTCTCTCATTTCCTCTCCCTCTCACAATATATCCTAACATTCTCCAAAAGCAAAAGGGAGAGGGAGAGAGAGAATGCACTGTCCCTCCCTCTCCCTCTCCCTCTCTTTCTCTTTCTCTCCCTCTCTCATTTCCTCCCCCTCCCCCTCCCTCTCCCTCTCTTTCTCTTTCTCTTTCTCTTTCTCTTTCTCTCCCTCTCTCTTTCTCTTTCTCTCCCTCCCTCTCCCCCTCTGTCTCTTTCTCTCTCATTTACTCTCCTAAACAAGCAAAATAGAAAGTGATTTAAACCCTAAACAAGCAAAAGAAGGAGAGAATAGACTCACCAATGAGATGTGGCGACTATGGGGTGGCTCCTCTTCGCGATGAAGGCTCCTCCTCTCCTTCGCAAACAACAGCAGTGGCGACGGCAGCGGCGGCAAGCCTTCTTCCTCTCCTTCTCTCACGACAATCGCTCTCTCTCTCTCTCTCTCTCTCTCTCTCTCTCTCTCTCTCTCTCTCTCTCTCTCTCTCTCTCTCTCAAAACAGAAGACACAAAAACACGAAATTAACGCGCGCTTGGTTTCGGCCTGTTTTTTTTCCCTGTGGAGCGTCGCTATTTGCGTCGCAAATGCGATGCAAATAGCGACGCAAATAGCGACGCCGCTACCTGCGTCGCTACTCGCCGTCACTATAGGCTTAAATCCTTGTAGTGAATCATCATGAACATGAGATACAACCTAGGAAGTCTTTAGATTTTGAGAGAACGTAAACTCTATTCTAAATGACGTAAATGTTTTGTTTGCAAAAGATAAGATTGTTTATTCTAAGAAGAGTTATTTGTAAAGAGGGAATTCATATAGACCTAGAGAAGATAAGGCTATTGTTGATTGGCCCTATAGCAAAGTGTGTGAAAGATGTGAGAAGCTTCTTAGGATTAGCTTAGTCTGAGAGAATCCATAGTCAAGGCTTTTCTAAGATAGCAAGACATTTGACTAAATTAACTAAGAAGATCAAACCTTTTTTTTAGGACATATATATGTCAAGTAGCCTTTAAAACATTGAAACATAAAGTCTTTTTTTTAATGTAAGTTTTTGAAAAATGTGCATTCCTAACTCTCGTTATGTTTTACATGACAAGTCTAGATTACAAGATAGGATACTAAAGGTAGAACTAGAGTAAGTATTTCTAATATGTATGTAAATCATGTCTAAAAATGGTTTTTACATCATTTTTAGTGTATTGAAAAATTGTGATGATTGCAAATTTTTGTCAAAATTTTTCTAATAGATAGGGAAATCTCTTGTCTTGGAGCTTGATTTGTGATCAAAGGGAGAAAAAAATGACCAACGTTCCTCTCATAGAGTCTGAAGAGGGCACCATGGAGAATATTTAGTCCTCTCACAAGCTTAGTTAAATCCCTCACTATTTTTGAGATACAAGCCTCTAAAAATAAAAAATTAAAAAAATTCAATGCTTTCAAAAAGTATTTTATAATTTGTTTTTTATTTTTGGTGAGTTGCATGAAAGTACTGATTTGGGAAGATTGCATTAATTTTAGTACGTGCTTTTCTTAAAAATTATGATGTTTTAAAAAAAGCCTCTTCTAGATGCATGAAGCCATTTTTAATTCAAATAGTCGATCGAACTAATTCTTGTTCTTCATCCTCATCTAGAAATTTGAGATTGTGATTTTCATTGTGATTGTGAATGAGAGTAAGACATGAAATAATCTTGGGGGTGTTCAAGAGGTTCGAGCTCCATATTGGAATGAATATTCTGATTGCATTATGGGCTATTGTTCCTCTGTCTGCTTCATATTATATTATAAATTCCTCTTTCTCTCTTTACTTTGTGATTCTCTATAAAAAATCTCATTGATTCCTATGAGATTGTGACTAGCTATATTTTAATGTTAGTTCACTAAGTTTTTCTTTTTTCTTTTTTAATCAAATAACTATCCCCATGGAGGTCTAATGTAGTTCTCTCGAAGCCAAAATTTGTTGATATTTTGATGTAATTTTCTAAAAATAGAATAAATTTTGTATTTTTTTCATTTATTTTCCATTCTTATTTATTTCTTTTTCATTGTGCTTTCTGGCCTTTCCATCAGCAAGCTCAAAAAGTGTTAAATCCCCTTTTTTCTTTGCCAACTTGTCACAATTCATCATGTTTGCATAGTTGAGGCAAGGTTTTTCAAAACCTCTCAAGAATTGCAAGTTCCTTTAAGCAAGATGATGTATGTACATCAAGTTCTCTTTCATGTGCTTCCAATTACTCACTACCTAAATAATAAGGTTTTATGCTTCTTTTTAGTTATGGAGATCATCATGCTCAGACTCATTTTGAAAATCATCTCAACCTATAGTCAGGATCTACAAAACTTTGTAGCTATTAACATGATATTTTCAAGAACCATGGTAGATCTAGAATGCATCATAATCATTCTTAATAACTATGGAAATCCTCAAATACATCACATCGATCCACACATGGAGATCATCATCCTCAAAGTTATTGTGATAATCATGTGCAACCATAGTCACAATCAACACAACTTTGTAGCTCTTAACATGAACTTTTCAATGACCATGACAAGTTTAGAATGCATAGCCACTATAAATAACCATGGTAATCCTTGAAAATATTACATGGATCCACATATAGTTCTCTCATACTAATCTAGAATAGTTATCACCTTGGATGTGGAGTTAGCTACAATACCCATGGAGTTTCATACTTTTCTAGTGTTAGATACTACCCTAGATATGGTGTTCTCACTTTGGAGATATTGGCCATTGTGGTAACCGACATACTAGTAAAATTATTGCTGGACTTTATTGTCCACCTTGGCATTCTTATGTACCACTTCTATCATGGTGCATGTGAACAACTTGTTATCCAAGTTTCCCTAGATGTACCAACCATCCACATTAGATTCATTATGGTAATTTCCACATTTATGCATACAATTATGGTCATCTTCATCTCTTAGCCTTCTTCTTGTTCATGGTTTAAATTTTTATGACCATTTTCAAGAAGAATTTTTTACAAGATGTCAATTTGTTATGCTATTACAACCATTTTGATCATAGACTATGATGGGTATGATTGTCTAGATGATATTCCTAACCACGATGGTGATTGAGATACAAATGGTTACAATCTTACAGATATGATGATCTCCAAGTTGGTACACTCTTGATGTTATATTAATATTATTTTTGTGGCTCTTGATTTGTTTCTTATTTTATCCTTGATCATTTTGGACCATCTCTCATTTATGATTATGGATTGATTTAAGACTAGTCTTGTAATTTACCACAAAAGTGGTTGCAAGCCACTTTAGTAGCTCAAGTCCTATCTCCTTATATTTGAAATAACATGTGCATGCGATAGCAAAATTTGAAGGGATTTTCCCAACATTTTAAGATAGTAAAGTGAAAGATTTATAAGAAGTTTCAAGTGGAAATTCATTTTCTACTAGAAATGGATTCTCACATGTGCATGAAAATTAGTCAAAACAACACTCAGCAATGTTACTTGGAGTTCTTTAAAATCTTGACACTTTTTTTCTAATTCGAAATCTCTTAATGGGAATACATAATATAGATGGTTTTGATTAGAAATAAATTTTTTTTTTCACAAAAATGCTCTTCAACATGAATATGAAAATATACATGTCTTAGTTTTTTTTTCCCCTTTCCATTTTTAAAAAAACTAATGTCTTGTGTGAATCATATTTTAATAAAATTGTTTCCTCTTAATCTTTCTCTTTGATGAGAAATGGAATTCTTTATAGAGGGTCTGAATTCCACAAAAGTGACTTTCATGCTACAAGACTAGTGTTAAGGGGGTATTCCAAATAAGCTATTGTTTCTTGTAAGTATTTGACTAAAATGTGACCTATTGTTATATCAAGCAAAGTACATATGCAAGCTATGACAAAGCACCAAACACATGAGTATAAGGTGAGGTTCACATATTCTTTTGGCTTAAACTAATTATATCATTGATGTAAATTTACAAGCAAAATGTTGGAGTTTTTAATAATATGTTTATGTTTTAGTTTTAGTTATATAGATTGTTAAAGATTAGATCTTTTATTTTTATATTTTTGTGAAAACTAAGTAAAATATCAAATTAATAAGGATCATTGTGTAATCTATTGCATCATATAAAATATTATGATTTTTACATTAAATTTTATACTTTAGCTTCATAGATTCTGCATATTTTCCAAAACAATTGGTAACCTACATCTAATACATAAGTAATCTAAACATCTCATATATTCGTATTGTATAAAATCTATATTGCATCCCAAACTTGATACATTAAATCAAGTTCCTTTGGCAAAATTCCCTATTGTAGTGATATTTTATGTTGTTCACCAAGTCATGTTGTGATTTATGTTGGATTCATTCTCCATTTTGTGCAATGCATCAATAGGGGTTGAACCTACTAGATGCACTACATCAAGTGGGGCTGAAAATGGTGACAATTCGTTCTCTTCTTCATGCACTACATCAAGTTGGTATGAATTTGTGATAATTTTGATACTAACCTGATACATTTCATTAAGTCCATATGATTTTTTGTTTTAAATCTAGACTAACTCCATGCAATGCAATAAGTTTCTAACAAATTCCTTTATATTTCATTTGTACTTGATATAATGCATCGAGGTCTCCTATGCTTTGTTACATTTTGTCCTTCACTTGATGCAATTTACCAACTTGTTTTTTTTTTAATGTAGATTTTATTCAAAGTTGATGTAATGCAAAATTTGACTTTTTTCCTAAATATTTCTTTACTAAGACTTGATGCACTATATTAAGTCTACATTTCTTTAAACAATTTTTTCTTTTTCTTTTGACTAAATTTCTTAGTCAACTTATGTAATACATCAATTGGTTACCTTTTTTTAGTATGAGTTTGGCATCTACTTTACATGGTATATCAGTTTTGCTACATTTAATGACAATTTTATTCTTTAATTGATGCATTATACCAAATTGGTTTGAATCTTGAGTGAATTTCATATTAACTTGATTTAATGCATCAAGTTACATTGTATTTTTTCACAAATTTGTTCTTCATTAGATGTAATGCATTGAGTTGTTTTAGATTTTTTATTGACTTCATAGAGTGCATCAAGGATTGTTAGAGTTTTTAACACTTCCATCATCCATTTGATGCACTGCATCAAGTTGGTATATGTTTTGAGTAAACTTTCATACAAACATAATGTACTTCTTCAAGTTTCTAGTCAGCTTGTTTTTATTAACATGTACCTTTTGAATGTTCAAATTTTTGTATTGTTTTTATATACGTTTCTTTTTTAACTTGATATATTGTATCATTATTAGCTCAAATGAAAATATTCATCTTGAACTTGTTAGCATGAATGAATTGAGGTTAAATACCATGGAATTTGTAATATTTCGCAAAAAAAACGAATTGGATAAATGGAAAAAATTTTATTGCCCCCTATCCCTCCACCCTACTGACGAGCTAGAGGGGGAGGGAAATAGTAGGAGCCATTAAGCTCCTTGTTGGAGCCTTATGGAGGAAGGGGGGACATGCGTGTCGAGACGCAGGGGAGGGAAGACCCCCCTCCCCTCCACTATTTAATGAAGGGCCGCAGACTGAAGACCAGGCCGCCAGGGGATGCCATATGACTGCTGAGCTTGGAGAGGCTACGAAGGGGTCAGGCGAAAGAGGTGAATGCTGTTCGATTACCGCCGAGAGGAGGAGATTCTGACGCTGCCATCAAAGCAAATTGCCGTGCACTCCGCCCTGCCAACAATCAGTCGCCAAATTTCAGCCCAGTCGTCGATTTCTTTTTCCCCCACGTGGCCTGCGTAAGCTTCCAGAAGGCCCTTGGAAGATTCCAAGGGGCCTTCTTAAGCCCTTTTCCATAAGGCCCTTGTTCCCCCCCCTCCCCCCCCCGGGTTTTAATCCCCCCTAAGCCCCCTTGTTCCCCCACCCCCCTCGGTTTTAATCCCCATAAGGCCCTTGTTTTCCCCCCCGGGTTTTATCCCCCCTAAGCCCTTGTTTCTCCCCCCCCCTCTTAGCTCTTTAGGCTAATCGAGTCACACCCATAGGCTACTTTGTCCTTAGGTTACCTTGAAGACTTTCATTCTCTTTCATTGATTCCTTCATTCACTTTTTAGATCTTTTTGTACATGTGCTCGCTTAGCTGAGCTTTGTTTTCTTAGTTTTATCAAACAAGTCGGTGTCCACACACCCCCCATGTCCTAAAATCCCTCAAGACCCCCTTCCTATACCTTTCACCCCCGGGTTTTAAAATTTTCCCCCAAGACCCCCTTCCCAAACTTTTCCCCCCCGTGTTTTATTCCACTAAGCCCTTTTCACCCTCATAACTCTTTTCTTATTTTTCCCACAACTCCCTAAGTTTTCCTCGTAATCCCTCGTATCCCCCTTATTATTTTTCCCCCCTAAACCTAAAAATCCAATTCATCATCATGGCCTCGTATGATATCCCGTAAGGGAAAAGTAGCCGTGAGAGAAAAGATAGGGAGGGAAGGTAGAGGGAGTGAAAAGAAGGAGTGAAGGAGGAAGAGTGGGAAAAAGATAAAAGAAAGGGAAGGAAGGAGAAGACGGTGGAATTCCAGAAGAAAGAGAAAAAGGCTATTTCACATTCGAACTACGATGTCGCTTAAGAAAGTCCAAGGTGTAGCTGCGGGAGAGTCATCTCCCGGTATCCATGTGGATATCTCACCCCAAAACCAGGTTTTTCTTCTTGGCTTTAATTCGGTCTTAAGTCGATCATGCAAAGAAAAATTGTTAAGGATAGGATATATTTGTTCGAGTTATTTGTAACGAAGGAGTTAGCTTATGAATGACAATGTATAGAACTTAGCTTTCTTCAAATTGCATCAAGCATTATAAATTACGAGCAAGATTAACCATTTACTATAGTAGTATATTTTAGTTAAATCCTAAGGTATAGAAATTATATCTTGCACCATTAGTCTTATTCCTTTCGCAACGAATCATTGTAAATGGTTAAATTCATGAAAGGTTTCTTTCGATGCTCGAATTACTAGGGAGTTATCTTTGCTAATTGCACATCTTAGCAAGGCAATTGTTGTTATTTGGCATGAGTTCATCTTTAAGGAAAACGGAAGTTAAATTAAACTGTATTGACTGGGAAAGTAAATTGTCATAAGGATAGCAAGACCGTGACAAGACGATTAATATTACCTTCCAAAAGATAATTGAACTAATCTAAATATAGAAACATTCATACCCTAAACACTTGACTACTTTCCTTACTATAGGGACAATAAATTCGTAAAGATAAGGAACTAGGGTTTGTCCCTAAGGTTCTTAAAAGAAGAAACCCTAGGCCTGACATACGTCAGCTTAAAGGATCTAAACATATTATTCCATCGCAGGACTTACGCAACAAGTACGAAATCATTTAGTCTTGTGATTGATTCACCAGGAAAAAGGGTAAAAACCCTCATCAAGGATGGCAGATCCCTATGCAAGTTATCTTGCATAAATACGTATTTTTGGATATCCTTCTAAATAAGGAAGGTTGTAAACCGGAAACTAGCATATCTAAGGAACTTTAGGGTTAACCAAGTTGGGTATGCCCTACACCGGAATGTAAAAGATCTTGCCAATTTACAAGACACCTTGGGAACGAGTGCTGATACACTCAAAAAGGAAAGAACACTTCCTTAGCAGTTTGCCAAACAACTGGGTTGATTAATGGAAATGTTTGTGCTTGGTAGAGATTTTAGGCTCTGTTTGAATTATGAATTACAAATTAAATGAGTACCTATACTTCAGGTTAAAGGCCTGAAGGAAGAGGCAGGTTCAGTTTCCCCCGACTACCTGCCTAACCCTAACCAAGGGGGTTGTTGACCACGCCGGGAACGTGGACCGAACCCGTCGTGAGAGGTGTTTCCGTTGAGCTCTACTTGGAGTAGGAGGACGCTTGGGTGCCAGGGAGGCTCTGGCCGTAAATCCCTCGCCTTCCGGGTCCTGCACAAGAGGCTAACGTGACTCGGGATTGGATCTCGAGGCCCGCATACTAGTTGACGAGCGGAAGCTTGGAATAGTGATCCCGGAGGATTACTGGATAGCCTTCGGCCGGATTATGGACAAGCCTACGGGCGGAACTCCTTGTATTTCAAAGATAAAATGATGAAATGTAAAGAAAGAACTTGCTTGATATTGTTTTTCTATGTCACGTGATAAGATTACGTGAAAGAACTAGTGCTTAAAGGGATTAATTAAAGGAGCTGATTGTTATATGTCAAATTAATATGTTAGATAATTACATAATTAAAACAAACCTAGGAAAGTGAGGAGGATGGGCCATGGGTCCGTCCTACGGTTGGGTGGTCCCGGTTAGCTAGGAACTTTTCTCAAAAATCTCGAAGAACAGCGGAATGATCATCATCATCAAAACGAATAATGAGAACGATGATCTAAAGTTACGTCTTACCCGATTTACGCTGTTTTAGGGGAACGGAATGGGACTATGCCTTATGGCAGAGAGGTTGAGCTTTGCATCCCTCTTGTTTCCCATTCTCCTTGAACCAAGTGCAGCGTGAATCCGCTTCGGACCTGGCGTTTCTGCGTAAAGTAGTTTGCTCGGGTCTGACGCTAGTTGCTGTTAGCTAATGACCAAACATGAAAACCCTAATTCCGATCGATCCTAAGTGGGAAACGGCCAGGATACTTCCGCTACGTGGCAGACGCGAGAAGACCTAGATCGCAAACCCCGTAACATTCCTTGGGAGTGCCGGGCAGAGTTTTCTAGACATCCTTTCCGATGGACTGCTAAGACGTGTCCTGGATGATACCAGGGGACACGTTACAGAATTTTGTACTCATAGTTCATGCATTGAATCAAATAGCTAACTACAATGTTGCTATTTCCATCTAAAATCTATCCTCTTTCTTGGGAGATTATATTTCTAGTTATGGTAGTCAATTACTTAATGCAATGCATCAAGTTTGTTAGGTTTTTTTTCAAGTTTTAATTAAATGCATTGTATTTGTTTAAATATTCATTTTGATTTTCTCATTTCTTTATGTATCTTATGGATGTATTCTTATATCTTCTTATTGATTTTAATCAATTAGCTCAAACTTTAAGCACAATGTTTCACTAAGCTGACACTATCTATCACCTTCTTTATCATTGTCAAATTTGAGTTTCTTTCATGAAAGAGAGTCTTGTAAATATATATATATATATATATTTATTTAAAATATTGTATCAAAAGTAGTTCTTACTTTTATTATTTGCCTATTGATTTTGAATCATCTTTGTTAAGCTGAGAAAGGTGGTGAGAGAGATCCTAGTGGAAATTTATTTAAGCCACAAAAGTGTCAAGATTGTGGGAGAGAAGGAAGGAGTCTCGCTTGAAGCTTTCTTGCTTGCACAATGGGGGAAGACACACAAGGGTGGAGGCTGAAAACAGTTTTCCTCTTCTTAGTTGTGTAAGCCAAAAGAACTCAAGTACAAAGAAATAGAAGAACCCTATATATGGGTCTCAAACCAAACTCAACTAACTAAGGTGGCATACTAACTGAGCCACGAACTAGAGTAGATAAGGATAGCTATCATGTAGCTATTATTCATGGGCGGTGTACCAACCGCGTCTGCAACTGACAAGTCGGTGACATAAATATACAACGGTCACCCTGGCGTATCACGAGTGGAGCTCGATATCTCAACACTCCCCCTCGAGCTCAATCCCAATTCCTGCACACCAAGCAGGTCTTTGAACTTGCGCAGCTTCTCTGCGCCCAATGCCTTCGTGAATATGTCAGCTACCTGATCCTCTGTGCTGACATAAACTAGATCAATAAGACCTAGTAAAACCCTCTCTCGCACATAGTGATAATGCACCTCAATGTGCTTTGTTCTAGCATGATAGACTGGGTTATTTGCCAAGTGTATACTACTCATGTTGTCACAATAAATGACAACTGGCCCATCTGTAGACTGATGCATATCATAAAGTAGCTTATGCAACCAAGCTACCTCACATGCAGCCATTGCTGCACCCCTGTACTCAGCCTCTGTGCTCGACAAGGCAACTGTAGGCTGTTTCTTGCTGCTCCAAGTGACTGCAGCACTCCCAAAAGAGAATACATATCCACTGGTAGATCGTCTATCAGAAATACTACCAGCCCAATCAGCATCAGTGTATCCATGCAACTGTATCTGAACCCCAGTCTCATAAAATAGTCCATACTGCAATGTGGACTTCACATACCTAAGTATGCGTCTAGCCGCATCCAAATGTGGTTTCCTTGGAGCCTGCATAAACTGACTTACCAATCCAACAGCATAGCTCAAATCTGGCCTGGTAATAGTCATATAAATCAAACTTCCTACTATGCGTCTGTACATAGTAGGGTCTTCTAGAAGCTCACCTGCATCTGTGCTCAGCTTCACATTTTGCTCCAAAGGAACTGAAATAGGCTTACAGCCTGTCATCCCATATTTGGACAGCATGTCCAATCCATACTGCCTCTGCAAGAGCTGTATCCCACTTGGTGATCTAATCACCTCAATGCCCAAGAAATAACGCAGCTCTCCCAAATCCTTCATCTCAAACTTCTGCTTCAATAGCATTTTCACATGAAGGATATCTTCATCACTGTCACCTGTCATAATCAAATCATCAACATAAATGACAAGCAGCATAATACCTTTCTCTGTTTTTCTCACATAAAGTGAGAAATCTGCCTTGGAAATCTGAAAGCCAATAGTGACAAGATACTGTCCTATCTTGTCAGACCATGCTCTAGGTGCTTGCTTCAAGCCATACAAGGCTTTCTTCAACCTGCAAACAAACTCAGGATGAACAGCATGCACATAACCTGGTGGCTGCTCCATATAGACCTCTTCTTGCAAATCACCATGCAAGAAGGCATTCTTTACATCCATCTGATGTAAAGACCATCCCTTTGATGCAGCCATAGCAATGACTGCTCTTACGGTTGCCATCCTTGCAACCGGACTAAATGTTTCTTCATAGTCAATGCCATATGTTTGTGCATACCCCTTGACTACTAATCTTGCCTTGTATCTGTTCACAGAACCATCAGCATTGTGCTTCACCTTATAAACCCACTTACAGCCAATTGCATTCTTACCTTTAGGCAAAGGTACTAACTCCCATGTAGCATTTGCTTCCAAGGCATCCATTTCTTCATCCATGGCTTTCTCCCATTTTTCTTTTCCCATGGCTTGCTCAAAAGATGTGGGTTCTGGTTCCTGTATCACTTTGACCATATATGCATAGTGAATGGCTGTAAATCCATCATATTTCAGCCTATCCACAGGATACCTAGCTCTTGTAGACCTGCGCAAAGTAGGTTCACTCCCAGGTGCTCTCAAAACATCCCTGGTCTTCCTTACTCCAGGTGTAACAATAGAAGGAATACCCAACTCATCATCAATGCTCTGTTCTGAGCCACTGGATTCACCATCCACATAAGAGTGACCTGCATTCACATCAAACATGGGCTGATCAACCTTCTCTTTTCCTTTTCGTGATACCTACATACCACTATCTGCATTGCTTTGAGAAGATTCTCCTGATCTCAATCTGCCTGTCCATGGCGAAGAATGTGAACCACTGCTAGAGGACGCTCCAGGTCCACTAATATTTTGTGACTGCTGCTGTGAATTCTGTGTAGCATTACCATTTTGTGCATCTTCATCATCAATCACATTTACTGGTCTATACCAGCTACTCATCTCATCAAAAACAACATCTCTGCTCACTGTAAACTTACGAGTAGAAGGGTTATAGCATCTATACCCTTTTTGCTGCAGAGAGTAACCAATAAAGATGCACTTCTCAGCTTTTGGATCCAACTTGGATCTCAGCTCATCTGGCACATGTACATAGGCAATGCAACCAAAAATTTTCAAATGAGAAATATCTGGTTTCCTACCAGTATACCTCTCCTCTGGAGTCATTCCATGTATTGCTGCAGTGGGAGTCCTGTTCATTATGTAGACTGCTGTAGCAACTGCTTCAGCCCAATAAAAATCTGGCAAGTCTTTTTCATTGAGCATGGCACGAGATACCTCTCCAATATGCCTGTTTTTCCTTTCTGCAATTCCATTTTGTTGTGGGGTATAACTGCATGAATATTGCTGCTTTATGCCATGCTCCTGCAAGAACTTTGCTAACTCATTTGAGAGGTACTCTCCCCCTCCATCTGACCTTAGGCATTTTATCTGCAAGCCTGTTTCTTTTTCAACCATAGCTTTAAGAGTTTTGAAATGCCCAAAAACTTCACTTTTCTTTTTCATAAAATACACCCAAACTTTTCTGCTATAGTCATCAATAAAACTGACAAAATAATGACAGCCTCCAAGAGATGCAGCTTTAGTTGTCCACACATCAGAGTGAATTAATTCCAATGGCTTCTCACTCTCTTGAACATGTCTAGGAAATGGTTTCCTTGCCTGTTTTCCAAACTGACAGGCTTCACATACCTTATGCATTTCTGCAACCTTGAATTTGGGCAATCCTGCAACAATATTTTGGGCCTGCATTGATTTAAGTCGCTGTACATTAACATGACCAATGCGTTTATGCCAGATATCAATATCTGCAACTACACCGGTCCCATGTGCAAACATTGCTGCACTCAATTCACACATGTCTGCATCCAATGTAAACATTCTGCCCTTCTTCTTTCCTTTTGCTATCAAGCGACCTTTATTTTTCATATCCTCAACAAAGCATCCATGAGGATTAAATCTGACCTGCAAGCCCTGTTCAACCATTTGACCGACTGAAACCAGATTCTTGGTGATATTCGGGACATGAAATACATCGGACAGGTATTTCTTTTTCCCACCCTGCATAGACAAGGGAATTTTTCCAATCTGCACAATAGGATGTGCAGTATCATCACCAGTCTCCACAAATCCTGGTTTTTCCATTTTCCTTGCATCCTCCATCCATTCTGCATGACCTGTCATGTGGTTTGATGCACCTGAGTCAACATACCATACATCATTGCTTTCTTCTGCACTTGTCATAGAATTGTTCATGTGCTGCACCATGAACAAATGCTCATTTCTGTCATCACCCTGTCTACTAGAAGATGCATAATTCCCTTGTTGCAGTTTTCCATTCATGATGTCATTCTGCTTTTTATAGCAGTCTTTAGCCATATGACCCATTTTACCACAATAGTAGCATTCAACATTACTGTTTGCATTTTGGCCTCTTTGCCATCCACCACGACCTCTTTGGCTCCCCCTGCCTCTAGAGTTACCACGTCCTCCTCCATAGGACTGGTTTTCTTGAGTTTGCTGCATATTCTGATTTCTGCCACGGCCTCCAAATCGGCCTCCTCTACCTCTGCCTCTACCTCTTCCAGCATTTGAGTAGAAGACAGCTTCTTTTGAAGTTCCTCCTGAAGAAGATGCACCACCATTTCTCTGTTCCTCAGAAATTAGAAGAGCAATCAACTCCTCAAAATCAGGAAATCTTTCACGAACTGAAATGGATGTCCGAAACTGTGCATAATCCTTTCCTAGACCATTCAAGGTCACGGAAACTAAATCATCATCTTCCACTGGCGACCCAATGGAAGCAAGTGCATCTGCAATCTTCTTCACCTTCATGTGGTAGTCGTTGATGCTCATACTTTCTCTTTGCACATTATGCAACTCTTGCTTGAGCTGCATTTTCCTGGCTTGCGTATTTGTGCTATACATTTTTGACAAAGTATCCCATGCCTCCTTTGGCGTACTTGCATCCTGAATATGCACAATCATAGAGTCTGAAATACTGATAGACAGCCAATACATAACTTTCCTGGCTCTCTCATGCCATGTTTTAAATGCCTGCATTTGTTGTTGATTGGGAACATCAGGAAGAACTGGTTCTTCTTCATTTCCTGCAACAAATTCCCAATATCCTTTTCCCATAAGGAAATTCGTCATTCTAAACTTCCATGCCTGGAAGTTGTTCTTGTCAAGCTTTTCAGTGACAATCTGTGAAAGAGAATCAGACGCCATTACAGAATACTGCAAGAAATTCTGTCACTGCAAAAAACACAGCTTCACCCTCACAAGGGCAAATCTGCAAAACTGGCGAAAGTGGTATTTGACCACACAGTCACTTCCTAGTGACGATTTTGCATAAACAGGAACCAAGGATGATTCTGAAACTCCCAATGTCTCTGCGCACAAGCATACGATGCAATTTCTACAGTAACTTTTCACCGACCTGTAGAACAGTGGTCGCACAGCATAAAACTGGGCCTTTTCTTGAGTGCGTGCAGAAAACTTCCGTCTACAAAACAGGCCCCGAAATGGCCTCAAATCAAAAAAACAAGGTCGCCAAGGGCTAAAGCCCTTTCCCGCAGCATATACTGCCCTCTTGCTTCACCGCGAAGGGCGTCTCAACCTGAGACAATGCACTCCTGCAATTTCCGGCTGTGCTACCTGCAGAGATCTGCTCCCAAAACAGGAAATGAAAGCAACACTGCTCCTCTTACCAGACCACCGCGAGCTTGGCTTGCTTTCTTGAGCTCCTTACCACGAACAAGGCTCTGATACCATGTCAAGATTGTGGGAGAGAAGGAAGGAGTCTCGCTTGAAGCTTTCTTGCTTGCACAATGGGGGAAGACACACAAGGGTGGAGGCTGAAAACAGTTTTCCTCTTCTTAGTTGTGTAAGCCAAAAGAACTCAAGTACAAAGAAATAGAAGAACCCTATATATGGGTCTCAAACCAAACTCAACTAACTAAGGTGGCATACTAATTGAGCCACGAACTAGAGTAGATAAGGATAGCTATCATGTAGCTATTATTCATGGGCGGTGTACCAACCGCGTCTGCAACTGACAAGTCGGTGACATAAATATACAACGGTCACCCTGGCGTATCACGAGTGGAGCTCGATATCTCAACAAAAAGTATTAAGTCTATGGCAAGAGAGCACTATTTCTAGATGGTGTTTCCGCTAAACAAAGTAAGACGACACAAGCATCAAGGTAGAAGAATAATGATGGATATAAGGATTGACCATTAGGTGTAAAACAATGACCTCCTTTACCATCACATTCCTCCCATATAAAACTAAAAACTAAAGAGAAGCCACAAACATGTGAAACTATAGAGTTTGGATTAGACTCTTTGACATTAGATTATAGTTCGAGGAGTGAGAAGGATGCAATGTGGCCTCGAACAAAGTAAACTATCAAATTTGTGGAGAAACCATGACAAGTTGGGATCTTGCTGGGATACCTCTTCTTGCAAAGCACCTAAAGGACTATCAACTAAGGATATCACACAAGAGTACCCTAATCATGAATGGTGTTTATCATAGTCTTCTAGAGAAAATATCATTTTGTGCCTTATAAGAAACCCATGTCAAAGATGCTATCAAAACAACTGATACGCAAAATGTAATGGTTTAAGAGTTTAAGTGTTTGGCTTGGATGAAATGAAATTAGCTAAATCTTAATGTAGTGTAGGGATTTTGAGAGATGAAATTCAATAGTAAGAAAATCTTATTGTTGTATTACCTTATTTTAACCAGGGCAAGTTACCATTAAATATTATATCTACATTTCAAAATTCTATTCAAGACAAAGAGACCTCTTATTCTATATCAAGACTAGTAGGAGACAAGGTAGTAGCCATATATAGAAGAAGAGGAGTCCACCAATGCAAATGTCTCAATAAGGAGAAGATCACAAGGAGAATCTACAAAACAAGTGGAGCTTGATTCAAGTTCAAGGACGAGTCAACTATTACAGGAGAGGAAATCATAATGCAAGGGTGGGGAGCTCAAATTATGTATCTTACCTTTTTAAAAAATGTTTATGAGATATATAGAAGAACATAATCTTGTTAGAGATAATTTCATCTCCCTCCTAGTTAGGTAAATTCATCGTACCTCCATAGATGAGAGTACATGCCTCATACCATCATAGGTGCAAGAATCCATCAAAGGACTAGTAACACTATGAGATACAAGTCATGTAGTGATGTTTAAAGAAACATATTTATTCATCCAAAAAATTGCATTGATCATTGCTAAAATTGGCAGTATACACATCTCTACAGAACCCTCGCAATATACATTACTATATGTGATGTATATAGCAATGCATATAGTGACTTTTCTAGGTTTATTTGCAATGCTAATAGCTAGGATTGTAGAGAAAAACATTTTTTGGGGTAATGACATAAATCTCTTCTACCCTTTCAATTGCATGTACTAAACAATGTTGCAAAAATCATTTATAAAATGAGCATATAGTTGTTATCAAAACACATGTATTGTGAGATGCTAGAAAGAAAGGGTTCCTTGATTCAATTTTCAAATTAGTACAAATAATCTTGACAATGAAATGTCATAAAACTACATGGATTGATAAGGATGAGAATCCAAAACATAAAAATGTATTAATAAATATCACAAAATGCAAGTCTATACAAAGAATGAGAAATATATCTAAGGAAGCATACATACAATGAACTTGCATGGACCATATGGCTCAAAAAGGAAGAGATGCATGCTCCATGAATCCAAGTGACTGCTACAACTCCTCACTGTTTAAGAGCTCATCCCAATGCAATGGAGCATCAAATGGACTTTGCAATATAAAATGCCTAGAAATTAATCCACATTACATAATGTATCACAAAAAATTTCAAATCCCAAAACAAGAAAGAGGCATGACTTACCAAACCACTAGTGTATATAGTTTATCGATGAGAGAATTGGATTATGTCTCTTTGGATATGGGGTCTCCAAACCTGTGGAATCATGGTTTGTGGTCAAGTGTTGCAATCAAAAATAACTAGAATTGTTAGAAATAAGGTTATTAGTATAAGTAGTATACCAAATAAGAATGTGAACATAACCAAAAGAAAATATATGAAGTTCTCTAAATATATCTTATATATGCTACTCCCAAGATGATATATGATCTCTGTCTCTAACCATGCCCTCTCCATCTCTCAATATTATCATGATTGTCTTGGAGCGTCTGCGGCCTCCTTCTTGAGTCATTTCCAATCCTCTATATCCAACCATTTAGGCTTTGGAGTGCCACCCTTGATTTCCTTGCATGCATCTAACCATCTATGTGACATATATGCATGCATATAGTCTATCATCCATCTAGTGAAAAATCAATCAACTACTATAGGAATTAAGACCTCCATATACAAGGACATAAATGCATACTGTTTGTTCCTCTCTAGTATGTTTTTCCAGTGTTCTAGAATATTGTGCCTAAATGCTTATTGGTGCAACTACCTTGTGCATGCCATCGCCCTCCTTCCCTTTAGCATTCATGAGCTTGACACATAGTTTCTCATGCACTAAGTAGCCATGCCCTAGTGGGGTGCATCTAAGATGTGTTCTCTCCAACTTGCAATCATGCTCTTAGGCATAACCAATCCTAGGGAGTCCACACCTTATAGAACATATAAGATACCATGTGAGTTCAAAGAAAAGGGTATTATATTTAGCAAACTGTATAGGATTATATTTACAAAAGGGATTTTCTAATCACAAAATATTGAATTTTTTTTGTAAATTTTGTAAAGTAAAAGGGGCCATTTGAAGGCCTTATACATGTAAAGAAAGGGTATCTCTTAATATCCTTTGAAAGCATGTTATGTAGATGATTTCTTATAAGTGGACCCCTCGAGTAATTAGAAGATCCCTTTCTGTTTGGCATACTTGTAAGTGTGGTATCTCTCGAAGTAGTACCTATAGGGGTACCACTTGCAAATGGCTAAGCAAAACCTGAAGTCAAGGGAGTAGACATTACTAGAGATGTAGTAAATCTTGGAGGTGATAAGTGTCCACTCGATTGATATGACAGGGATATTGCATTAGTATCCCCATAGCACACACCTAAGTCACCCTCTCTAGAATGGGTACAAGAGTGGGAGTAGCAACCGGTCATGTAGTCATAACATCTATATCTCCACAATACCCCCCCTAGAACCACCGCTATAACAAGGAGGATAGGAAGTGTTTCTCTCTAAGACATTCACCCAAACCACCACCTTCATCGGTTGAGCAAGGTGTCCTTGAGGCTCTCTTTATGGCTAGCCTAGAGTTTTGACTCCACTTGCTAGAGATCAATGCATCAAAGTGTCTCGAGGTAAAATGCACTAAAACTCAAATGAAGATTGAGACAAATCTTGGTGTACCATATCTCTAAAACATACCATCTAATCTAGAGACATACACATAAAGATCTCATGTAGCTTCTCATCTATTATCTCTCAACTCATCTTTCTCTCTGGATTATCTATAATGACTTGCACATCCAAAAAATACTGATAGCATAATTCATATAAGGGAAAAGTGAAGCACAATAATATATATTTGCAAAGAACGATGCTAGTTAAAAAACATATAATAAAGTATCAATATAAGTGAATAATCAATAAATTTGACAAATACAATTGGTCTTATGGATCCATAAAAATCTCTTGGCATATCAAGACATATAAAAAACGTTTTATGCATAGGTTCCCATAGAAAGAGGAGTCTACTTTATTCTCATTATTGTACTCTAGTCTCTTTGCCAAGATTGCCCATGATTGCCTCCTCAAGAAGCTCTAAGCCCTTCGTGCTCTCCACCCCCCTTAATAGCGACTCATCTACCCACATACTCTCCTAGTGCATTCTAGGGATAGTTTTTTCATCATACACTCGAGTGCTCCTAGGTGTAGATGGTACAACATACCACCAATGAAGGTAATGTGGGTTTGGATAGAATTTAACATGTTCAATAATATCAAATAAGACCCTATTGCAAAGAATGAAAAATCATATGTGGCTATTTTGTACTATGAAAAAATTAACAAAAAAGGTCATGCACATGTTCATAGTTGTAATATTTCCGCCACATCACTTCATATCAAGAAACAAATTTGGGCTCGAGGTGTTTTAAAAATTACTTATCAAGCTATCACATAAGTGACCACACATAATTTCCTTAATATTGGGTCTTCCATTAAATCAATTCTACAATCTGACACAAGAAGGTGTCTCAATGTTTCGAGCACGACGGTTTGATCATAAATTTTTCCCACATTATATTTGATTTGGCATTTGCGGTTTCATTTAATACATTGAGGATCGCATTGACTTTGTAACCGCAAGACAAACCTCAAAAGCCTTAATTGGTAGATGAAGAATGCGCAAGAACGAGAATGTTATTGAGTAAGTTAAGTATCAAAGAGTATGACATGACTTTATAGACTAGATAAGTCATGAGGTAACTTGGTCAAAAACTACCGGATAAAGTTGTTTTGAAGAAGAAAAAGAAGTTTTTGAAAAAATAGGCCAAAATTCATGACTCTTTTTACTCTAGAGGGAGAGAAAGCGTAAAATAATCATCCCCAAGCCACCATCCAACATGTAGGCAATAAAAATGCATTTTTAATAAAGCTCAATTGGCTCTTCACAAGTAGCCAAAAGAATGAGTTGACTACATGCTCCCCCTCATGCCTGTAAATAGACCCCCTCTTCTTCACAAAGAAAGCAAGAAGCAAGACCTCTTGATGATAGAAAAATTTATCTACTTCTCTTCTCCATTGAAGCTTGAGCCTTAAAGGAGGAAAATACCCCTCCCCCTCTACCTCATTTTTATTTTTTCTACCCCCTACTACGCCTTCACCCCATGCAATCATATCCCTAAGAAAAACGCTGGCAAAAATTTTGTAGACAACAAACAACTCTCCTTGAACTACTACGTCAATTTCCCCTAATATCGGATGGCTTCACGAGGTCACAAAAATTCAAAAAGCCCATTTAAAGCAAGGGAAGCAAGGAACACAGTCGATGGAGAAAATAATGCTAAAGGAATTGGCAAGACTCCTGTTACAAAAAAATTCAGAGAGGTAATATCTCATTGGTTGGAAAAAAATAATGTTTTATAAGCTTATTGCTTTATTTGGCTTTAAATAATCATAAACACATTCTAAAGAAAATGCATATAAACTATCACTTAGGAAAATAACCTAAGTAGTATAATATTTAGCTATTCAGTGAAAAGACTCTTTCACTTGGAAAAGGATTATATGCTTATCATTTAGAAAATATCTTAATTATGGTTTATTCGTGATATTTATTGTTATTTAATTAATGGCACATGTGATCATAATAACAAAAAAGGATAGATGTTGTTAGGAAAGGGAATATTTTATAATTTTTTCCTAAAAGTGACTATCTCTATTTCATTTTGCTAATGATAAACAAATGCATATGAGTTTTATAATAATTTATAAATAATTATTTCAATAATATCATAAAATAATCAATACATTAAATCAAAATAAAATTTTATAGGAAAATATATACTAGATGTGTATAAATTCGGTGCGTAGTAATATAATTTGATGTCTGAAAGATGAAAGAAAAATTTCATTTATGATTTTTGCATTGCCTAGAATGAAGTTTTGAGAAAAACAAGCAACATTGAACTTATGACATAGCTAAATGAAAATTAATCTTTCTAGATAACGACGAAAGTTTGGCAAATGGTCAAACATCATCTATTAACCATAGAATATTAGTAGAATAAAATAGAAATTATTTTCTTACTAAAAACATATGCAATGTTAATATTAATGATTATAGTTGCTAGAGCGTCAATATCATGAGTTGACCCACATATGAATTAGCGAGAAAACCTAACCTAAAATATTGAGAATGTTGAAGCAAAAAAACCTATGAAATACTGAATAACCCTGAAACTATGAGTATCAAAAAAATTAAATAAATATTAGAAGTCTATAGGACTTGTTGAACACTGATAAGAATTTCTCAATACAAATTCTAAAGTCTAAAGAGACTTGGAAAAGCAATTGAAATCTTACGAAGCATGGGTTAGGGCAGTGCAGTGCATGAATTGCCTGCCATATATATAAATGTTATCTTTTAGGGTGGAAACCCTAAGAATAAGGTGGGATCTTAAAAGAGAAACCTAGATTTGGGTGGGGCTACTTCCTATGCTAAAAACACTTGTTGTAGTTTCTTTTTTATTTGTGGATGCATTGATGGTTGCATAGGAAAGATTGATTATGCTTGTAACAGTTAGATCTCATTGTAAATATATAATCTAGATAATAAGAGAAAAGTTTAGGCTATGCCTTTCCCATGGCTAGATGCAAAACTCTACTCCAAGGGAGATTGGTTTGTACCACCTTGAGGAACTTTGGACTTGTTGACTCGATTGCGAGAGGTCACTCGGTGAGGAATCCATTAGGCAAGAGGACAGGAGTGCGTGGGGCCTAGGAACTTCCTGACGCTCACATGAATCAACATGGGATCTTAGAGTCCCCGGTAGTACTAGTGAAGGGACCAACATCTTGGAGGGTTTCTTTTCTTTTGTGCAGAGACAGAAGGGATTTTCTGATGAATGAAGGTTTATCTTCTATGTAGGCAGAAGGGAAAAAATCATTGTAAATAAAAATTTGAAATAATAAATATATATATTTTTCCAAAAGACTATTTTCTCTGTCTTTGTGTTGTGCCATAAAATTATGCAAAGGAGCCTATGATAACATGATTAATTAACGAAGCTACTTTTATACACCATAACTTAATGTGATAGATAATTAGAAAACTAAAGAAAACCATTTATGGGAAGTGGATGGGCAAGATTCGTGATGGATCCGACCTACAGACGGGCGGTCCAGCAAGGTGAGAGCTTTTCTCAAGATATTGAATGAAACATTAATTAGGAAAAATTAGGTAGAGCCAAGCGTTGGCTTATCTAGGGTCAAGTCTTAAAACCTTGATCATAAATTATCTTAGGGGAAAGGTGTGGCAACTGTGCCTGAACTCCATTAAGGTTCCTTAAATCCTAATGAATTGCTGAAAAAAAGTGTTGCACTCCATGAACCAAGGGTAAGTATGATTGCTCCAGTCGGACAAGAAGCCCTTGCGGGACACCTCCGATGGAGCTAGCTAATGTATCAAGACCTCAATTGTCAAATTAGGACCCTGAACTTATAGATTGATCCTCGTGGGGACAGTTTGTACCTTTCATTATGGGGTGGAATCTGGGAAACCTAGACGATAGACCCTATGCATTCTCGGGAGTGCAGGGTGAAGCTATCTAGGGTAGTTCCCCAATGGACCACTAAAACATGCTGCCAAGAAATTATTAGGGATGCAACTCACACGTTGTCGTAGAGTTCGTGCAAGAGCTGCAGAACACGGGGTTCAAGATACAGCAAGAAAAGAGGCTAACAAGAAGATCTCAATTTTTGAGGCCAAAGAAGACTATATTGCTTATCAAGTTCGTAGAGTTACAACAAAGAAACTGCCAACAAACTAATTTTGTTCAAGTCCTTCAGCATGTAACTTTTGGCCTTACTCCAAGGCTTTTAAGCAGGCTCAAACTTTCAGGACGCTAACAAAGGTAGACAGCAGAAGGTTCACAAATAGTCTCAAACCCCATGTATAATTCAGAGCAACATCAAGGGCCACTTGTACTTCAGCATTGCTGAACTCTTATAAACCTGGGTGAATTTTGTTCATGTACTTCATGCAGAAGTGTGTCATCAACAGGTGCTGCTTTGTTCCATCTCCAAATAGCTGTAACAAACACTTGAAGTATATGAGTTAGAGGGCTTCCACCAGGTGTATGTATAAGTGTGTGTGGCTTATCAAGTTGTTCCCTATAAAAAGGACATACAAGTCTACACGGTCCACAGCTCATAAACAGTCGTTTGCTTTAAGCAACAACAGTAAAACTCGTGGCAACCTCCCAAGAAGCCCCGAGATCTCAGAAACATATTTCAATGCATACATCTGGATCTGAGCCTTTGTATGGACGGTTTTTTATGGCCGCATTACGGTAGGCTTTCTTCAGCTCATCTTGGAAGCAGGATTTTGAGACGCCTAGGATGTCATAATACTTGCTATTATCACTTCTGGGGGCGCCTACCGAACATGGCAGCGGATGGAAGGCACAATCAGGGCGAGGGAGCTGATGAACCGGGCAAAAGACAAAGGGTATTGTTATATCTGTGTAAGTGTCAGCATCCAAACATACCATCTTATACAGTTCTTCTTGATCATTGATTACAAGCAATGCTATAGCTCCAGCTGCTTGAGACTCTCGCGCTTCTTGGGTGAAAGTGCAATTTCCTCGGGCAACCCAAGTAGCATATCCTGTAATCTGGGTAGAGAAATTTGAATAGCTATCTACAGGATTTGCCAACACAAAAAATGCAGTTGTTGCCTCTGCTTTGCTTTTAGCCAATGTAGCACCAAACCTGGTGCTCAAACCCACCAATTCTCTGGTGGCTTTCCCATCTACTGAATAAAGAACTTTAACCAACTAGAATTTGTTATCGCATCCAGGCTGTTTGGGAGTGGCATCGTCATCATGAGAAATATCGTCAGTGCAACAGACAGCAAAGAAACAAACACTGACAGAGAGACCTCCCCGTTCAGTTCGCCGACATCAACAATCCACCTCCCGAAAAATCATAATTGATAACATACTTGACATCCTTGACATCCAAACCATGAGCTGCAACATCCGTGGCAGTCATTATAGGACTGCTTCCACTCTTAAACTCGGACAGAACCCAATCTCGTTTGCTTAACTCTTGTCACCATGGATTGATAAAGCAAGCTAGCCATCCCTGCGAAGCTCTTTTCTTTCCTTCAGAATACCCACAAGCTCCCTTACATGCCTTGCATTTTCTGCCGTAAAGAATGTATGTGCTGTTCCTTTTTCACCAGCAGAGTCGGCCGCTTTTCTCTTGAATTGTACAATATTACCCTTTGAATTTTGAGTGCCCCAATCTCAACATAGCATTGGTAAGGCTATTTTGAGGATGCAAAGCTTTTGATCTTTCCCTCCAACTTTTGAAACAGCTTACACTTGTTCTAGACACTTGTCTCTTATCTCCCCCCAGATTGTTTTGACAGAGAGAACAGAACCAATCTCCCTCCAGTATGCAGGATAGACCAACACATTCTATGTGATATGCTCCTGGGCATCCATCACAGAGATCAAGATCTCCCCCATCACCACATTCTGCACAAATGTCATCATTATCATTGGGCTTATACCAGCAGCTCTATCCTGTCTCTTCACTGAAAGAGCTACTGCAACCTCATGTAGTGACTGCCCATCTGATAGAAATATACTCAAATACGGATTTCGTCGAGAACCCCAACCGACATGAGCTTCAAATGATGAACAACTAATCACTTCATTGCAGCATCCACAACGAATTCCCAAGCCTTCCTTGGATTCCACGATATCCTGCACTTTTCTTGGAATTCATCATTGAAATTGACAGCATAATATTACTCTTTGGCATCAGTTTTTCATATTTTTCTGACACACACACAACATGCATACAAACTGAAACACACACAAACACAAACACACAAGTGGAGTATGTACATTGGATGTGAGTACTGAAAAGGACGGAAAGATAATGCAGTAATCACACACAATGAAACACATGCGAAAAGATAACACAGATGCACAACAAAAATGGAGGTGTTTACGGCTCAGATGCGCAGCAGCACGATATCCACCCCCTCTAAACCTGCGCATCCTCCGGATGAGCCAACTATCCAGGATCATCCAAGTTCACAAATAGGTCCAGTCCTTCATCAGTTTCTGGTAGACCTGTTTCTCCATCAGCTTCATCATCCATATTCTCTGCTTCTTCTGCTAGCTCTTCTTCTGCCAATGCTTCAAGTGCATACTCTTCATCTTCTCTTCTCTTGAAAATCTTGACTCGTTTTCCAGCAATGGGCACCCTTAATATCGTCCCATCCAATTCAGCCAACTCATAGGTAGCATTGTCAAAAACCTGTTTCACCTCATATGGTCCAAACCATCTTTGAACCATTTTTCTCGTGCTACTATGCTGATTCTCTAGGCTACTGTCGTAGACTAGAACCCAATCTCCTTCTTTTATGGCTCTAGGCCACAAGCAATGCCTCAAATCAAACCTGTCTTTGTTTCTAAGTCAGGCTACCTTCAAACGATCAACTGCTAGCTACACATCTTCTACCTTCTCTCTAGTTGATGAATCCGAAGAGCTAGAAGCTCCTCTCTTGATAAATTCTCATGCCATGGAAGAGCACTCCATGTGAGAGCACAAATTTCAGTAGGCATGACAGGTTTTTGCCCATACATCAACTCTGCAGGCATATATCCAGTAGTCACGCTATGTGTAGAGCGATCTGCCCACAATGCAAAAGGTAGTAATCTCGGCCATTCTCCAATCCGACCTCTACAAGCTTTTTCCAATGCCTTAACTATCGGTGGATGTCCTCTTTCGCCCTTACCATTCCCCTTGGATTATAGACAGTAGTAAGAGCCAACTTAATCCCAAGCCGTGATAAAAATTCTCTAGCTTTGTCTACATCTAGCTCTCCACGATCAGCTGTAATCTTGCCTATACATCCAAACCTACAAAATACTTCTTTCAACAAGAATTTACATACTGTAGTGGTGGTCTTCGTCCGCAAAGATCTGCCTTCAACATAGTTTGTAAGATCCTCCATGGCCAAGACAAGATATCTCATCTGCCAAAGTCCCACTAGCAAAGTAACCAAGTCAACCACCCATTTATAATGCATACATAGTGGATAGGTCGGATGCAACTCATCACGATGCCACACTAAAGAGTAAATCTGGCAGTCCCTGCAAGTCTCCACAAAGTGGGAAACATCTTTATACATCCCTTTCCACCAGTATCTTTCTTTGATTTTCTCATAGGTAGCCCACACACCTCTATGTCCAGCCCAAGAACTCTCATGAAACTCTCGCATAATCTGTATCTGCATCGCTGTCTCAAAAACTACTCTCGAGGGTAGGCCACTTCTCTTCTTTGGGTGCTTCCAAAGAAAACCATCTTTCAAGAAATACCCATAAGCCTTTCTTCTGATTTTCTTGAATACATCATCTGTCCAATCAGCTCTTCGAGTCAATGAACTCAGTTACTGACCAATTTGCAGCCAATCGTCAACATAGAGTTCTTCAGTAAAGGCTTCAACAGTGGATACATGACAATCATGAACAAGGACAGAAGCTGCAAACCCTGTCTCATCATCTTCTGCAAGCATTGACTCCTCATCCTCATATCTCGCTCTAGACAGCATGTCAGCAAACAACTAGATTATCTTTTCCTGCTATGTGTCGAAATTTTGGATTCAATGATTTGATGTAGGAAATCCATCGAAGCATCGCTATATCTGGAGTCGAACAGCTAGTAATCATGCCAAGCAAAGGCAAGAAATCTATTTCCACAACAACTGAAGCACCAATAAAATACCCTTTATCACACTTCAGTGCAGTGTCTACTCCCCACAACTCTCTTTTAATCTACGGATATCTTGTCTGTCGCTCATTAAGAACTTTAGCTCCAAAACGGATTGCATATCTGTTTCCGTCAGCATCATCCTGTCCTGCCCAACCTATGCCAATAGGACTGGTATCAACTGTCAACATGATTGGCCGTCCACACTGATAATCTGCCTTGCGAAGAGTAGGAGCTGACTGCAACAGCTTCTTGAGTTTACGCATGGCTTCCGAATGCTTCTCATCCCAATGAAATTTCTGCCCCTTTCGAAGTAGCTGATAGAGAACATCTGCAATATGAGCAAAATGAGGAATCCAAATCATGTAAAATACACAAGATCCCATAAATCTCCGCACTTCTGAAGTAGTCGACCAATACTTTGCAATCCTGATTATGGCATCTACCTTTACAGGTGAAGGCTTTCTGCCATAATAACCAAACCATATGCCCAACTATGATGACTTCATTAACATCAAAGACAGATTTCAGCCCTGAAAGAGTCAAATTCACCTCCTCTAATCATGTCAATATTTGCTCACAAGCAACCAAGTGTCTAGCCACAAACTGTCTACATCCTCACAAATCAAGACTCTCATTCTTTTCTTCTTCTGCACAACCCTTAATAGCCACATCATCTAAGAAAGGCATGGTATACTGCGGAATATAGTCTCGCAAAACTTTATGCATAGCATCCATCATATGAGCAACTGAGTTGGTGGCACCTTGAGGCAAGGTACACATCCTCACAAGACCAATAGGTGTCCACATAGTGGTAATATCCCTGCTTTCCAAGGCAAGCTGAAACTGGTCATAACCAAAATACAAGTCACCTAGGGAATAGATGGTTCGTCCTGCAAAAGCCTCAGCAAACTCATCCACAACTGGACCTGTTCCCACTTTCCTGATTGTCACTCTATTCACGGGCTGCATATCCTGAATAAATCTCAAGGTACCATTCTTCTTTGGTACAGTAAACCACGTATTAGAATAGGGCGCAGAAGAGGGTTCCAAAATCCCCATCTTAATCTTCTCATTCAGCAACTCTATCAGCTTTGGCAAGTGTGCTCTAGGCACAGGTATAGGACGTATATTCCATGGCACATGAGGAATAGTGAAGATGACCATAGGCGCAACCAATTCGGGACTAATGCAGCCAATTTCATGAGGAAAGAAAGCAAATGCCTTACCATGTCATCCAAGCATCTCTCTAAACCATTATTTTTCCACTGGAAGTAAGAAATCGTCATTTCCAATCTTCAATTCAGCAAGAGTTTCAACTGTAAATTTATGTCCAATATTTGCAGGATCTCTCAACATAGGCTACTTCATAGCTTTTTCTATCTGCTCATCACTATCAGGAGGAATCAGCCCTGCAACCGGCTTAACCTTCTTATCAACTGTTTTATACTTCGTGTCAACCTTGGCATCAGTCAGGTACTCTCTTCTTTGCTGCAATTTCTGCAATTTTTCAGCATCTCTCAACTCTGTTGGCTGAAAGATTTTAGCCCTTTGCTCTATGGACTGCATGGGTGCAGCCTGAAACTCTGTATGCTGAAATTTTTCAACATTAAACTCTGTTGGCTGAATGGTTTCAGCCCTCTGCTCTGTGGACTGCCATGATGCAGCCTTATACTCTATATGCTGAATTTTTTGAGCATTTAACTCTGCTGGCTACTGAAAGGTTTCAGCCCTCTGCAACTCTGAAAGCTGATCAAGATCAGCCATAGATTCGGTTTGCTGAGTTTTCTCAGCCTCTGACTCTGTTTTCAGCATCAAATCAGAAATTTCCTGATACATATCCAAGGTTTGCACAAGTATGATCTTTGAACCCTTACATACATCAGTTTTCAGCATATTTTCCATCTCAGACAATGTGTCTGCATAAGACATTCCTTCATACAGCCCATCCACATGCTCTTCTGCTTGCAAAATACATGCAGTCTTCAACTCTTTCTCCTTACAACCAATGTACTGCCTGGAAGCTCTAGACAAATCTGAAATTTTCTGATAACTCACTGAACTATCTGAAGAAAAACCAACAAAATTAGTGGAGAAAGACTGGCTGCCAGGAGGCGAGATCTCCTCTTTTCTCCGCTCCGTACCACTGGCGTCTCGCGAGACAGCGATACCTAATGAAAATCCAACTCCTTCGCATGTAGTGGTGCCTCACGCAAGGAGTCCCTGTTTCTCGGATGATTTACTCCAACAGTCATAAACTGAAGAACTCGCATACCATCTTTACTGCGTATCCGTGCATAGGCTGAACCATCATCCATCACTTTCGTCTCCATTCTTGCTTATGTAATGAAAGGCTGTCCTAGAATAATCGGATAATAGCAAGCATCCTGAACCAATAGAAATTTTGATGCTTGGAGAAGCAGCATACATATCACCAGAAGTATTATTGGCTGCTCTCATGCGCCAGCCATGCTCTGCATCCATAGGCCACTTGCCACTCTCATAAACACCTCGAGCAATAAGATTAATCTCGGAACCATGATCAACTAAAGCAGCCAAAGGAATCTGTTTCTCTCCAATCCTTACCACCGTCTCAGTGGTTGCTCTAGCCCAATGACTACGTGACAAATGGCTGCGAGGAATGAGGATAGGGGTATCATCATCTTCATACTGCATAGGCTGAACTATTTTCTCCAACTTCGGATTGACAGAAGCATTCTCAACCATCACTGCATCATCATGCTCTTCCCCAAGAGCTCCATGCCATAACCCCTGTAAAGTAGGTCCTTCCATTGCATGTCATTTCCTCCACAAAAGATCCTGCATCTGATCCTGTATTTCTCTTCTAGCAATCCCAAGAGCTTCACCAACAGTAAAAGTGACTTCACTATTCAAAATTGTTTCATGAAAAATCTTACTCATATCCCTCTGCATATCAAGGTCTGACAAGAGCTTGAATCCTGGCTCCTTTCTTGGTTGTCTCTTTTCTTTGATCTGCTTGTCTGCCATAGGTTGTTCAGGACCTGATTGAGCTGGAGAACTCGTCACAGGTGGAGCTGTAACAGGTGGTGAAACAAAGTCACCCCCTCTAGTCTTTTTGGAGGTGCTAAGACCCTCCTCATCTCTTCTTCTCTTTTCCTCAACCATGGCATCTAAACCCTGTGTTTTCGCCATATAAGCAAAAATAGAATACCTGTCAACAGGAGAGTCCCATCCCGTTTCTCCTCGGATGCTGGAGCCCACACAAGTCATAGTGGATGCCTGAACTTTCCCTCTTCTCGCTATCTCCAAGGCAGAGGACCATAAAGCAGAGTCTCCATCTGATTTCTGCTCAAGCTGGACTCCATAAGCTGAAGCATCTCCTCTAACACTCATATAAGCTAATCGCGCAGCCATATCATCAACGAGCTTCTTCATGCCTCCCTTACCAAAGTTCGTGTAAAGAGGAGCACCAGTCTCTGTCAACCATATCTTCCCATCTTGTCCCCAAAACACTACGTTCTTCTTACGCGCTTCCTGAAAAGCATCGCAATCTCTGCAGTATTGGTGCTCTGTACTATCGCACCAAATACATCGTCTCCCTTTTCTTTGGCCAGCTGGAAAAGCAGTCACTGGAGCAGGTGCTACAGCAGGTACTGACATAAGTTGCTCTTTTAACTTCCCAACTTCAGCTTTAACTGCCTCTATCGTCAAATCTGCCAAGCCTTTAATAACAAGAAGATCTCAATTTTCTGACAAGGGCACTAGAGCAGCAGGGACTGGTGGAAAGAGGCTAACAAGAAGATCTCAATTTTTTATGCCAAAGAACACTATATTTCTTATCAAGTTCGTAGAGTTACAACAAAGAAACTGCCAACAAACTAATTTTGTTCAAGTCCTTCAGCATGTAACTTTTGGCTTTACTCCAAGGCTTTTAAGCAGGCTCAAACTTTCAGGCCGCTAACAAAGGTAGACAGCAGAAGGTTCACAAATAGTCTCAAACCCCATGTATAATTCAGAACAACATCAAGGGCCACCTGTACTTCAGCATTGCTGAACTCTTATTAACCTGGGTGAATTTTGTTCATGTACTTCATGCAGAAGTGTATCATCAACATGTGTTGCTTTGTTCCATCTCCAAACAGCTGTAACAAACACTTGAAGTATATGAGTTAGAGGGCTTCCACCACGGGTATGTATAAGTGTGTGTGGCCTATCAAGTTGTTACCTGTAAAAAGAACATACAAGTCTACACGGTCCACAGCTCATAAACAGTCGTTCGCTTTAAGCAGCAGCAGTAAAACTCGTGGCAACCTCCCAAGAAGCCCCGAGATCTCAGAAACATATTTCGATGCATACATCTGGATCTCAACCTTTGTATGGATGGTTTTTTATGGCCGCCTTATGGTAGGCTTTCTTCAGCTCATCCTGGAAGCAAGATTTTGAGACGCCTAGGATGTCATAATACTTGCTATTATCGCTTCTGCGGGGCTGGGGCGCGTACCGAACATGGCAGCGGATGGAAGGCACAATCAGGGCGAGGGAGCTGATGAAGCGGGCAAAAGACAAAGGGTATTGTTATATCTGTGTAAGTGTCAACATCCGAACAGACCATCTTATACAGTTCTTCTTGATCATTGATTACAAGCAATGCTATAGCTCCAGCTTCTTGAGACTCTCGCACTTTTTGGGTGAAAGTGCAATTTCCTCGAGTAGCCAAAGCAGCATATCCTGTAATCCGGGTAGAGAAATTTGAACAGCTATCTACAGGATTTGGCAACACAAAAAATGCAGTTGTTGCCTCTGCTTTGCTTTTAGCCAATGTAGCACCAAACCTGGCGCTCAAACCCACCAATTCTCTGGTGGCTTTCCCATCTACTGAATAAAGAACTTTAACCAATTGGAATTTGTTATCGCATCCAGGCTGTTTGGGAGCAGCATCATCATCATGAGAAATATCGTCAGCGCAGCAGACATCAAAGAAACAGACGCTGACAGAGAGACCTCCCCGTTTAGTTTGCCGACATCAACAATCCACCTCCCGGAAAATCATAATTGATAACATATTTGACATCCTTGACATCCAAACCATGAGCTGCAACATCCGTGACAGTCATTATAGGAATGCTTCCACTCTTAAACTCGAACAGAACCCAATCTCGTTTGCTTGACTCTTGTCACCATGGATTGATAAAGCAGGCTAGCCATCCCTGCGAAGCTCTTTTCTTTCCTTTAGAATACCTACAAGCTCCCTTACATGCCTTGCATTTTCTGCCGTAAAGAATGTATGTGCTATTCCTTTTTCGCCAGCAGAGTCGGCTGCTTTTCTCTTCAACTGTACAGTATTACCCTTTGAATTTGGAGCGCCCCAATCTCAACATAGCATCGGTAAGGCTATTTTGAGGATGCAAAGCTTTTGATCTTTCCCTCCAACTTTTGAAACAGCTTACACTTGTTCTAGACACTTGTCTCTTATCTCCCCCAAGATTGTTTTGACAGAGAGAACAGAACCAATCTCCCTCCGGTATGCAGGATAGACCAACACATTCTATGTGATATGCTCCTGGGCATCCATCATCACAGAGATCAAGATCTCCCCCATCACCACATTCTGCACAAATGTCATCATTATCATTGGGCTTATACCAGCAGCTCTATCCTATCTCTTCACTGAAAGAGCTACTGCAACCTCATGTAGTGACTGCCCATCTGATAGAAATATACTCAAATATGGATTTCGTCGAGAACCCCAACCAACATGAGCTTCAAATGATGAACAGCTAATCACTTCATTGCAGCATCCACAACGAATTCCCAAGCCTTCCTTCGATTCCACGGTATCCTGCACTTTTCTTGGAGTCCATCATTGAAATTGACAACATAATATTACTCTTTGGCATCAGTTTTTCATATTTTTCTGACACACACAACATGCATACAAACTGAAACACACATAAACACAAACACACAAGTGGAGTATGCACATTGGATGCCGGTACTGAAAAGCACGGAAAGATAATGCAGCAATCACACACAATGAAACACACGCGAAAAGATAACACAGATGCACAACAAAAATGCAGGTGTTTACGGCTCAGATGCGCAGCAGCACGACAACGTGGTATTGGAACATAATTAAAATTAAAAATATCTATGGTTTTTAAGGCCAATTGTTCTAAGTAATAATCAGCCTACTAATTGTTAAGGCATAAACTATCGTAGAATAATGAAGCTTAGAACCAGTTCTTGGTTTTTTTAGCAATGTACACATCTGTGTTGAGCTCCACCTATGATCAGTGGAGAAGAGAAATGATGAGGATACTTGATTGCCTATACGATCCATCTCCTTTTAATCGTGAAAGAAGATAATTCTGGGATGAGGGTTATTATTACATCGAGACCGATTGATTCTTCAACACGCATACTAATCTGCAATGCCTTGAATGGATGGAAAATTTAAAAGTAGTTGAGGCCTTTTTTATATTTTGTCAGTCTAGAAGAAATCCACTTATGATTACCAGTGATTGGTAGATGTGTCTAGACTGTTATGTCTATGAAAAGGTATTGAATGTAATTTCATTCGACAAGATCATAATCCAAGGACATCACAAGTATCAAGATTACCATATCCATGGATTTCCAAATTTTCCATTTCCATAGTATAGGTTTCTGGACATAGATAGAAATCAACCTACTTTCTTCTACATAAATGTAATTGATATCCATCCCTGAGAAAGAAAGATAGTATGATACCATGTTTTGAAATTTGTACATATCATCTATTAATGTTGATGTATCTCTACTTGTAAAAATCTACTAGTTGTAAATATCTCTCACTTGTAAGAATCATAGCTTATAACTACTGATGATAAAAGATAACAACGGCTAGATTTTGTAAAAATATTGTGCTTTTTGTCCCATCATTGTTTTACAAAACTAGTAAGATATGTTAATGTGAAAACGAAGCTGAAAAGTTTAAGCGCTAAAATAATTCGTGAAACTTATGATAACCCTAGGTAACACAACTATCACTAGTCCAACTAAAATTTTAGGAGAAAAAGTATCTCCTAAAGTAGGTTAAGCTATCGAAATTTGATTGGCAAGGGTAAGGATGTTGAAGTCGAGGCAGAGATTTGGATTGAGACCATGGAGGACTACTTTACTACCACAGAAAGTACCCCTACTAATCAAGCTATGATTGTCAAGTTGAAATTGACGAGTGAGGCGCGCCTATGATGGAAATAGTGGTGTAAAGACTAGGGTCTTGTTGAGACATCTATTACCTGGGACTAAAAGAAGCTGTGTGTGGGGTTGATATTTTCCAGCACCATCTTATTACATGCTAAAAATGAAAGATTTCTTTAACGTAAGATAGCTAGGAATGAGCCTGGAGGAATATTACTCAAAGTTGATCTCAGTGCTTAAATATGTGCCTTCCATGACTATTGCTCAGCAAGTGTCTAAGTTTTGTCACAGATTGAATGCCTCTCTGAACACACATCTTGAATCTATGCACCCAACTAAACTGCAAGATGCATTGATTTGCACAACACCTCTTGTTCACGAGATTTAGTCAAAGTCAAGGAATAATAGGCTCTAGAATCAAAACAAAGGAACTTCACACAACTATGTTAAGCGAGCCCAAGGTCATCGTCCGCCTGGTCAAGGAAAGAGGGCCAAAACAAATGGAGTTGGAAACTTCATAAATACGGGAAGTAATTGAGGAGTACCTATTTGTTTCCACTGTAATGAGCCACTTTAAAAGATAGTGTCAAAAACATGGCCAAATTTCTCACCAAAGGATAGTATGGAGGTCAGAAGAAATTTTCAATTCCAATAGGAAAAGCATCTGGTATAATTCTTAAAGAGCTTGAAGAAGAGGGAGACCCAACTATGGAAGCTGATATGGAGAGGGGATCACTTCACACCAGCCTCCATAAGAGAGGCCCAAATTGCCAGTTTTTGGTGACTCAGACACCAGTAGAATATCAAGGTAAGTCCTTTAAAATTTTGATTGGCTGTGGAAGCACATGCTCCTTCATATCACCAAACTATTCCAAGAAATTAGGTATAGATACAATACCTACATATAAGTTACTTGTGGAACTTGCCAATGGAAAAAAAATCATGTCTACTCAACAAACTTGCAAAGTGACATTTAGCATAGGAACCAATCTCTCTAAGATGTAATTTAGGATCATGAATTGAGGGGCCTATGAATGTCTATTGAGGATGGACTAGCTAATCCCCAACGATGCACATATTCAGTGCAGAAAAGACCAGGTGACTTTTCCAAACCTAAAGGGGGAAAATTTGATGACCCAAGGTGAGGCAAGAAAACCCAAGATTCAACTAGCCAAATCATCTCGCATAATAAAAGGGTTAAGAAAATGATTACATATGTATCTCACAAAATTAAATAAGCTTGTGTAGAATAATCAAGATGAGGAAGAGCCTTATTGGTTGAAGAAATATGATGACATATTCCCAAAAGAGCTAACTAAATTACCACCTCAAAGAGAAGTTGATCACGAGATCAGACTTGAACTAGGAGCCACTCTAATCGCTAAGAGTCCGTATAAAATATCTATCCCTGAAGCAATTGAGTTGAAAGAGCAACTCAAACAGTTATTGGATCAAGGATATATAGACTTAGTAATTCGCCATGGCAAGCCCCATTATTTTTTCAAAAGAAAAAGGACGCAACTCTTGGCCTTTACATTGATTACCAAGGTATAAACCATGTAACAATCAAGAATAAGTATCTGATCCTAAGAATAGACGAGCTACTTGATAGGCTGCAAGGGGAAAAAATATTGTCCAAGACTGATCTCCAATCAGGTTATTACAAAATAAGGATCAATGAAGAAGATATCTCCAAAACTACCTTCAATACCTAATATGGTCATTTTGAATTTCTTGTAATGTCTTTCGATATAACTGATGCCCCTGCTACATTTAATAGATTAATGCAAGACATTTTTTGACTGCAATTGCCATTGTGCTGGACACAATGAGGATGCACAAGCTCTATGTGAAGAAGTGTTCATTTTTCAAAAGACAGATGAAATATCTCAGATTCATAGTATTTGTTGAAGGAATCTTTATAGACCTAGCCAAAGTTAGAGATGTTCAAGAGTTGCAATCTCCAGGGATAGTTAAGGAAGTGAGAATTTTTTAAGGGTTGGTTGGATGGTATAGAATTTTCATAAAAACTTATGCCCTAACAGTTGCACCTCTCACTAATTTACTGAAAAAGCAAATTTCTATTGCGTGGACGCCCATTGAGCAGATCAAGAAAAGTTTGGTAACAGCACCCATTTTAAGGCTACCTGACCTAAATCAAGAGTTTGAGGTGTATGTGAGAACACCTAGAAACAATGCCTAACATTGCAAAAAAATTTAGCACCATTGTACACAATTGGTACCTTGTTACCAAATTTTTATATTAATTTAATGCAGATGCGGTGCTTGTTGCTGCTATTTTTGGAAGTCGTGTCTCTACAGTCTGGCCATTAGGAGATGTCAGTACAAGGAAGTTCTTGTACGTGAGGAAGGTGGAGTTATTGACAAAAAATTGATAGATTTTCTGAGTGGATTTCAACCACAACCATCTAAAATGTTTTCCCGTAAGGAATTATTATCACCTAGAAAGGATAAGACCTGGTTACATCTTGGAGGTTCTCACATACACCTTATCATTTCCATAATAATGCCTTAATCATTTGCTATTTATTTGCTATTCTTCTATAACTTATATTGGCCATGAGGTGAGGTTCACTAAGAGAAGTATAAAAATCATCTGTAGTGCTAGTAAAGTTATTTACAAAGGAGAAAGAAGAAACAAATTGTATGATTTAAGTGCTCTTACAATCACCACTAGTGTGGGCACAAGTTAACTTTTACTAGTGTGGTTTTGTAGTGTGGGCACAATCACCACTAGTGTCACATTGGTTTTGTAGTATTAAGGGAGATGCATAAACAAGGTTTGGTTGCTTACCTACTTGCAGTAAAACTGATATCAAGGAACTATGTGAAGCTCATCTAATGGGCAAGCAAGAGAGAAAGGCTTTCCACAAGAAAGCAAGAATATAGAAATGGCCCCTCTAGAGTTGGTGCATGCTATTTTGTGTAGTATAATGCTCACACAAGCCTTAGGAGAAGCTTCTTATTTTATCTTGATCATTGATTACATATAATAGGAAGGTGTGGGTGTACTTTCTTTTTGATAAGGCTCAAGCTTTTGGTAAGTTTAAAGAATTATAGCTAAAAATTGAGAATCTTCTTATTTTTTGTTGATCATGGACAACTTCAATAGGAAGATGTATCTGTACTTCCTTTGTGATAAGACTCAATCTTTTGGTGAATCTAAAGCATAGCTAAAACTTGTTGAGAATGAAACATGGAAAAGTGTGAAAAAGTTTAGAATAGATGATGGTGGTGAGTTCAACTCAAAAGAGTTTAAAGACTTTTTCAAGAGCAAAGGGATTAACCACATCAATTGCATTATTATGGAAATGATAAGGTGTATGTGAGAACACCTAGAAACAATGCCTAACATTGCAAAAAAATTTAGCACCATTGTACACAATTGGTACCTTGTTACCAAATTTTTATATTAATTTAATGCAGATGCGGTGCTTGTTGCTGCTATTTTTGGAAGTCGTGTCTCTACAGTCTGGCCATTAGGAGATGTCAGTACAAGGAAGTTCTTGTACGTGAGGAAGGTGGAGTTATTGACAAAAAATTGATAGATTTTCTGAGTGGATTTCAACCACAACCATCTAAAATGTTTTCCCGTAAGGAATTATTATCACCTAGAAAGGATAAGACCTGGTTACATCTTGGAGGTTCTCACATACACCTTATCATTTCCATAATAATGCCTTAATCATTTGCTATTTATTTGCTATTCTTCTATAACTTATATTGGCCATGAGGTGAGGTTCACTAAGAGAAGTATAAAAATCATCTGTAGTGCTAGTAAAGTTATTTACAAAGGAGAAAGAAGAAACAAATTGTATGATTTAAGTGCTCTTACAATCACCACTAGTGTGGGCACAAGTTAACTTTTACTAGTGTGGTTTTGTAGTGTGGGCACAATCACCACTAGTGTCACATTGGTTTTGTAGTATTAAGGGAGATGCATAAACAAGGTTTGGTTGCTTACCTACTTGCAGTAAAACTGATATCAAGGAACCATGTGAAGCTCATCTAATGGGCAAGCAAGAGAGAAAGGCTTTCCACAAGAAAGCAAGAATATAGAAATGGCCCCTCTAGAGTTGGTGCATGCTATTTTGTGTAGTATAATGCTCACACAAGCCTTAGGAGAAGCTTCTTATTTTATCTTGATCATTGATTACATATAATAGGAAGGTGTGGGTGTACTTTCTTTTTGATAAGGCTCAAGCTTTTGGTAAGTTTAAAGAATTATAGCTAAAAATTGAGAATCTTCTTATTTTTTGTTGATCATGGACAACTTCAATAGGAAGATGTATCTGTACTTCCTTTGTGATAAGACTCAATCTTTTGGTGAATCTAAAGCATAGCTAAAACTTGTTGAGAATGAAACATGGAAAAGTGTGAAAAAGTTTAGAATAGATGATGGTGGTGAGTTCAACTCAAAAGAGTTTAAAGACTTTTTCAAGAGCAAAGGGATTAACCACATCAATTGCATTATTATGGAAATGATAAGGTGTATGTGAGAACACCTAGAAACAATGCCTAACATTGCAAAAAAATTTAGCACCATTGTACACAATTGGTACCTTGTTACCAAATTTTTACATTAATTTAATGCAGATACGGTGCTTGTTGCTGCTATTTTTGGAAGTCGTGTCTCTACAGTCTGGCCACTAGGAGATGTCAGTAGAAGGAAGTTCTTGTACGTGAGGAAGGTGGAGTTATTGACAAAAAAATGATAGATTTTCTGAGTGGATTTCAACCACAACCATCTAAAATGTTTTCCCGTAAGGAATTATTATCACCTAGAAAGGATAAGACCTGGTTACATCTTGGAGGTTCTTATCGCAACCAATATAGGAATTTTCAAGGAGATAATCAAATTGTTGAAGCCAAAAAATACTAGGGGAGTTTCGTTTGGTATCCCTATTACTAGTGTAGTTGAATATCTCTTGCAAAAGGGGGGTCTTCATCATTGTTTATGCTTGAGGATTCTTTGTCTAACTGAGAAAAATATACAAAGGATTGAAGGTCTAGAGATTTGCACAAGGTTTGCGGAGCTTATTTACATAGTAATAGAATACAATAGAAATGTTTTAGAGTTAGTAAAAAAACATAAAGAGAAATAAAGAAAAAAAAACATAAAGAGAAATAAAGAAACGATTGCAAGACAAATGATGGGGTGATGAGAGAGGGCGCGATTTGGGGGAAAGATTCAGTTGAAAAAAAAGGGAATGAGGAGAAGCAGAATACGGAGAGGAGAGAAGTATCTCCAAGTGGCTTAGATATACAAGATGGAAGGAGGCGCCTTTTTGCCGTTGACCTGGAGATGAAGAGAAAGACAATTATGGTGATCGCAAGACCTGCTCATGTTTAGAATAAATCTATGTCATCCTCTATGCTTATTAACTCTATCATTGTTGCCTTTATTATTATCAAAATGACATAGGCGCTGCATCTCTTAATGAAGAAATTTGCAAATCAAAATGCTTATTGAAGGAAAGAGGGTGCCATTATAAAAAAGGTTTCGAGGAAATGGAGGAGAGAAGGTGCCTTCACAAAATCAATGTTTTACTCAAAAGAATGCAAACTCAACTCCCACAAAGCTTGAGCAAGACCTCCAGACCATGCTAGTCATAGATTTCATCTCAATTCTTCTTTCTCTCTTCCATCGCCTTTCTTTGATGATAAACACTAACACAAAGCCTCAATGTACCCACCCAAACTGAGACTACAGGCTGGTAGAAGGAATCTCCAGCTTTCATTCGCTCCATCTCGTGTGCAATTTGGTGCCCAAATTGACAGGATATTGCACTAGTCTCCTTCCTCTTCATACATCACCATTACTTCAAGGAGAAGCTATGGTATTAAAGCCCTTAATTAAAAGCTTCACCTCTAGTTTATAAAGATCATTCCTATTGCTATAAAGCGAATAGCACGTGGGAAATTGCGGGGAAGAAAAAAAAATGAGCTCGCATTTGATACGACTTGTTGCAAGATAGTCCTTGGTTGGAATGCAAAAGGACGTGGCTTCCAAAGATGTGACTACAAACCGTGTTTAAACAAGTAAGCGTCTCATCTTATTTATAAAAAATTAATGGTGTAACATGAAAATTTTCTTAGTTTAGAATTTTTATAAAATGCCTTAAGACTTGCTTTTCAAAATTTAATGGTTTTTTGCATTTATGTGTGTTTAATTTTTTAAAAAATAAAAAGTAGTCAAAAATACTTTAAAATAGCTTTAAAATGACACTGATAAACTTTTATAAAATCTTTGATTGAAACATTATGAGATATAATATTTTTCTCATGAAATCTATACTGTCTTAAGTCTATTGAGTTTTTTTTAGAATTCTTGAAAGGGGTATAACATGTTTTAAAAATAAAAAAAGAGTTATTTTGAGTTAAAAACTCTAGTATTTATTGATACAAATCATATTTTAGCTTAATAGAAATTAGAATTTCTTATGAAATATTGAAAATATGATTTCTGATGTTCTATGTAATTTTCTTGAAGTTAAAGAAAGAGAAAATTAATTTAGTGTTACTACTTTGAGACAATATTCACATAAAATACAATATTTTCGACTTTATGCAAATTAAGAGTAGTTGCAAAGTGTTAAGTTATATCATATGGGATAAGGGGAGCATAAGAATGTTTTCTATTATCTTTAAGTTTGATAAATTTGTTAAGATTTACAAAGTAGATAATTCAATAGGGAATAACTGTATTCATAAAAAATTATAAACATAATAAAAATTTGCAATTGATTCATAAGATGGCATGAGGGGAAGCCTCACTGTGTACATTAAAAGTTTGCATGTTGTTTATATATTAAAAAATTGCTAGATCATTGTTGAGACATGGAGTGGAGGGCCACTAGGAATAATTGATAATTTAAGAGGAGATACATGGATTTAAAATAAACTATGTATGTGACCACGTAAGAGTGTAGAGAGAACTTGTTTTTATCCCGATTGGTGTTTAGTAAAGAAAAGGAAAGAAAGGATGTTACTCTCACAAAAAAAAAAATGAAAGAATGATCTAAGCATTAAAAGAAACAACAATGAATTGCAATACGGAGAGGGGAGATGTAAAATGGAAAATTAAAGTTTATGGGTTTGTGGAGCGTTAGATGATGTGTTTTGAATGCTTGCTTTTGATTAAATAAATAAGAGGAAATAATTCTAAAAAGGTGGAGAAGAAACAACCTAAAAGTAATTTAAATGGAGATATGCAAATAGATCCAATGGATCTATATATTGAAACAAATTTTTTTAAAGTTAAACACAAAACTTCCTAGATAAATTGCCACTAGAATGGCATGAGCAATTTATAAGGAGCTGGCTCTGAAAGATGGGGAGAAGCCGTAGTTTTCCTAGGCTTAGCATCCTGGTGCCCAAAATAAAGACCTAGCTTTGCAGATTTAAAAAATGAAGTGCAAGATTAAACAAGCTTATTGAGTTCTCGTTATTAGATAACTTGGACTACTACGAATGAGTTTTGCAAGTATCAAGGAAGGTTAGAGTAAATCGTAGGAATTAGTTATCAAGATCACCTATCCAGTGCAACAACTCTTAGGAGTTGGCTTGGCAACCTGGTTAAAAGTGACATTATGCTTAAGGGCAAGGGATTACCTAGTCAACTTTGGGTAGAAGCTATTAATACTGCAGTCTACATTCTCAATTCAAGTTACACAAAGGCTCTTAAGGGCAAGTCTCCTCATGAGGCCTATTATGGTAAGAAACTATCTATCTCACATTTTAGAGCTATTGTATTTAAATTTTATGCACATGTTCCAAAGCATAAGAAAAAAAAACTAAATCCAAAAAGCACAAAATGTATCTTTTTGGGTTAAACTGATGAGAAAAAGGGTTACAAACTGTATGAGCAAGAGGCAAAGAAGATCACAGCAAGCTGTGATGTGGCATTCACCACATACAATGGAGGAGAATATAAGTTCTTCCACTTTCTCATCCAATGAAAAAGTAGTCTAATAGAAATCTATCCCAAGAGTTATCCCTACCCTCAAGGATGAGGAAGCATCATCTTCAAATGATGAGGAGAAAGCTCGCCAATCTATAATCATGCCACTAGAAAATCCATTGTCACAATGGGTGAAGTAGCTTTATGATTGCAATAATCCTATGCATACTATATTTGAGGAAAAGAAAGATAGACCAAAGAGGTATCTGAGAATAGAGGAGAAAAGAAAGGCTTCTCCTCACATAGTCAATATGGCCTTGATAGAGCTGATTTTATAAGAGAAGTAAAGGAGCTAGAAACTTGGAGGAATCACTTGTCGATCTAGCATTGAGAGTAGCTATGCAAGTGAATAAACAACATAATGAAGAATAATATCTAGCATTTGTTGATCTAGAAAAGAGGAAGCTTATTAACACCAAGTGGATCTAGAAGGTAAAGTACAAGGCTGATTGCAAGTTAGAAAAGTACAAAGCTAGATTAGTTGCATACATATTTTCACAAGTTGAAGGATTTGATTTTTAAGAATCATTTGTTTCAACTTCTAGAATGACCACTACTCATATCGAACTTATAGTGGCCACTCATAAGAAATATCCAATTTATCAAATGGATGTTAAGTCAATATGATTGAATGAAGACCTCAAGGACGAGGTGTATGTGGCCCAACCACAGAGATATGAGGCCTCCCATTTTGAGAACAAAGTTTATAAGCTAAAGAAGGCATTATATGGGATAAAACAAGCCCTTAGAGCATCATACTCACTGATAGATAAATTTATTGTATGCTTGAATTTCAAAAGATGTACTTTAGATGCTAAGTTGTATGTTTATAGGGATAGTGAAAAGTCTATAGTGATTGTCCTATATGTGGATGATCTTCTTCTTATAGGTCACTATGAAGATATGATCAATCACACTTGGGAGGCTTTGACCTCTGAGTTTGAAATGACAAACTTGGGCTTGTTGCACCATTATTTGGGGATGGAAGTCTAGCAAAATCTTCATATCTCAAAAGAAGTATGCCTGGGATATCTTAAAAGCATTTTGCATGATCAAGTGCAAGGAGGTAGCTACATCTATAGAGGTAAATATCAAGTTATCTATTAAGGATACATAAGCGCTAGTAGACATTGGAAGTATGCATGGGAGATCTTAAAAGAAATTTTCATGATCGATTGCAAGGAGATAGCTAGATCTATAGAGGTGGATATATAAGGGATACATCAACACTAGTAGACATGGGGAGGTACTGGGCCAGATATCAATTTTGATATTGGTATTTTGAATAGGTTCTCAAGTAAACCACAAGAAATTTATTGGGAAGCAAGAGTGCTAGTGCTCAAATACTTAAAGGGAACTCTTGACTATGTTATTATATAAAGTTCCAAAAGTGCTCTTATGGAAACTATGACTCAAATTATGTAGGTGATAGTGATTCCAGAAAACTAGTCTTTAGATGTCGTTTCTCTTTAGGTTCAAGAATCTTCTCTTGGATTAGTAAGAAGCAACCAACTATGGAATTGTCTTCTACCAAAGCAGAGGACAAGGCAACTGGTTTTGCTACATACAAAGTAGTATGGTTAAGGAGGATCCTAGGGGGGTGGGATCTTATGGCATATGTAAAGAGATAGATAAACCTATGGAGGTCAATGTGAAGTTATCCATTGAGGATACATTAGCACTAGTAGACATTGGGATGTACAAGAGGTTGGTTGGGAGCCTCATATACCTATATAACATCAGACTATATCAGTTTTATTGTTGGTGTTTTGAGCATATTCTCAAACAAACCACGAGAAAGTCATTGGAAAGCTAGGATATACAGGTGCTCAAATACTTGAAAGGATAGATTGCACAGTGACAATGATTCCAAAAATTTACTTTTTGGATATTATTTGTCTCTAGATTTAAACATCTTCTCTTGGATGAAAGTAGAGTACAAGGCACTTTGATTTGGTGCATATGAAGTAGTATAGTTAAGGAGGATCTAGTCTCAAGGGAGCCATTGGTCCCCTTGACACTCGTCTAGGGGTGGTGGATGGTAAATAAAATATTCCTTGGCCAACTAGGTAAGGTTTATAATATGGTCGAGAAAGCCAACTAGACTACCCTTCTTGGTTATAAATGGAAGACCCCTCCAAAGCCATTATCAATCTATCTTTCACCCACTCAAAGTTCTTCTAGCTATCCTTAAACTCTTCACCTAGATTGCCATCTAGGTTTCATAGTGAAAGTGTACGGATGGACAGATTCATCTCTATATTAGTTCATTTGAGATTAAAGGAGTTTATATTCTTCTCATATTTCCTGTGTATTCTCTACTCCTTGCTCAGATTCTATTTGCGCTCTTGTGTCAATTTTACAAATAGGACCCAAGAAACACAAAGTAGTTGTAAATGACTATTTGAGATTATCTATTAGCAAAGGTCCTTCCATCTTCTCTCCCTCCTTCAAATCTTTTCATGTCCCTAGAGTGTCTCTCTTTCCTATGATATGATCCCAAAAAAGCTGTCAGCTTTCTTGAAAATATACTAGGATCCAGCAAATGGTTGATCTGTAAATGGGTCCAATATGGCAACTCATAGAAAACTAAAACCCATCACATTTTTCTTGGAAGCAACTCCTTTTGGACCATCTTCCACTCATATCAACTTTGGGCATTCATTTGTGCAAGGAGTCATTCAAGGAATTCGGCTCTCAAATAATGGATCCCCGACAAGCATGTGTCATGCCCTTGATAGATCTTTTTCTTCATGATTGACAACCTTTAGGAGTCTATCTTTGGTTCACATAATGGACACACATGACAACTTAAGGTGACCAAGCCTATCACAATATCTATATCTAGTCAACACAAATGTAACCAAGCCATGTTAGATACAAACAATGAGAATGGAAGCTAATTTACATGAGCATCCCCTCAATCCTAGAAAGTCATGCATAGTCCACATAATAGTGCCCTCCTCCTACAAAATCTTGAGCTTGTCAACTAATGGGCGGAGATAGATGTCCATATTATTGACTTTATAGCACCTAGGAACAAGTAAGCTAAGGATCAAGATTCCTTTCTTCATAGAAAGCCATGGCGAGATATTAAAGTCCACAAGGACTACTAGCCACACACTATAAGAAATTCAGCGCAGTCCAAATGGATTCATGCCATCTAGAGAAAGACTAAGCCAAAGATTCCTTGGCTCTCATGTAATGCTTGGAAAGCTGGAGTCAATAAAACCCCGTGCTCATCAGTCTACTAGTATTAGTTGGATCTGATATGTGGACCTATTTTTTGCATGCCGTGTTGTGAAGCTTGCCATACTTGAGATGCAAAGCATGTGATAGATTCATGGTATAAGTGAATAGTATCTAATAATATTTTGAGGGACCATTTATTTGTGTACATCTCATTGATACTTGCGAGCATCACACTTCGGACATGTTTCTATGGACTCATACTCTCCTCACAAAAGAGCACAGAATCATTGACACATGTATGAATGTTGTTTTACTCTATGCCAAGTTTTCGTGACACTTGTCCTGTATCATAACAAGACTTGATCATCATGTTTCTAGATGGAAATATGTGAAATTTTAGTAGCCTTAAAAAATCCAAAAACCTTTAAATAAATAAAAACATGCTCATATTTATGCATGATGACAAAGGATTATAGTGTGTACCTAAAAAACTCGGTCACACTTGTATCACTCCATCCATACTTTACCTATATACTTAGGGGCATATCTAACAGAGATACCTAGCACCCATCATATAATGATATGGATACCTCCTCTCTTAATGGATCAGATAATGCAATATCCATGGGTAATAATACATCGATCATAGCCTCCATCTTAGGCTCCAAAATTTTAGAAATGTTTGAAAGGTCCCCAATGTCTTCTAGTATTGAGAGTATAGTTAGCAGAGTACCCTCTAATAGGTTTATTGGGTAGGGCACACCTTCCATTGTACGACCATGAACTCTTCTTATGGGCTACAATACGTGCATTGCTTGGGATGGACTAGTATCTCTTTATGGACATTTCTAGGGTATATTTAATATTATTGAAGTTTATTTTAGTCAAAGTTTGATTGCAAAACATGATCAATACACGCTTTTCTCAATGTTTACTCAATGTCCAAGACAACTTGACCAATGATTTTTGGTTGAAACTCATTGAACAATCACATGTGGTCTATAGACAAGTGATGTTTTTGTTGAATTGTAACCTTGCACTGAGTGCAAGATGGGACATGCTAGTTGAGATATAACTCTTGATCTCAAACATCACAGACCTCATCATTGTCCATTTTCTCTATGTCGCAACAAAAAATACACTTCTCTCTCTCAATTCATCACTATTCTCTTCCTCTCTCTCCCTTAGTCCCTTTCTCTATATTTTTATTTAGTTTTATTTGGTATTCTTCCACCCTAGACAAACACATAACCGTTTCTCACTCTCTTTCTCCCTATTTCTCTCAGTCTTTTATATCCCTCTATCCAAATTTGAGTATCCATCTCATTATTTCTCTCTCTTTTCTCCTCTTTCTTTGTTTCTCCCCCTTTCTCTCCTCTCTCTTTCTCTCTCTTTCTCTCTTCTTCTCTCTCCTCTCATCTCTCCCTCCATATCTTTATTTCTCTCTCCCCTCTCTCTTTGTTCATATATCTCTATTTCCATACCTCCATCTCTCTATTTTTCTCACTCCTCCCTCTCTTTCCTTAATTTTTTCTCTACATGTCCATCTCTCTCTCTCTTTGTTTCTATCCCCCCTCTCTCTCCTTCCATCTCTCTATTTTCTCTCTCCTTCACTCTCTCTCACTCTTTGTTTCTCTACTCCATCCCTCTCTCTTTTTCTCTCTCCTCCTCTCTTCTTTTTGTTTTTCTCCCTCTCTCTATTCTCCATTCTTCTTTTTGTCACCCTCCCTCTCGTTATTTTCCTTTCTTATCTTTTTTTTAATCTCTTTATTTCTCTTTCTCTATTTGACTATTTTTTGTTTCTCTCCCTTCCTCCTATTGCTCTATTTTTTTCTCAAACCTCTATATCTCTATTTTTCTCCCCCTTTCTCTTTGTTTCTCCCCTCCTCTTTGTTTCTCTCCCTCTCTCTCTTTCTCTCTCTCCCTCTCTATTCTTCTCTCTCTCCCCCACTTTATCTCTCTCTCCCTCCCTCTCTAATTTTTCTCTCTCTTTCCCACTTTCTCTCTCTCCTTCCCTCTCTCTTTCTCTCCCTCCCTCTCTTTATCTCTCTCTTCTCCCCTCTTTCTTTGTTTCTCTCCTTTTCTTCTCTATCTCTTTGCTTCTCTCCATGTCCCTTCTCTCTCTCTCTCTCCCTCTCTAGTTTTCTCTCTTCCCCCCTCTTTGCCCCTTTGCATCTTTATTTCTACCCTCTCCATCCCTCTCTCTTTGTCTCTCTCTCTCTCTCTCTCTCTCTCTCTCTCTCTCTCTCTCTCTCTCTCTCTCTCTCTCTCTCTCTCTCTCTCTCTCTCTCTCATCCCTCTCTTTATTTCTACATCCCTATCTCTCTGTTTGTTTTTTTGTCCTCTCTCTCCTCTTTTTTCTCTCCCTCTCTCTCTTTCTCTCTCTTCCTCTCTATTTTTCTCTCTCCCACCTCTCTCCCCATCTTTGTTTCTCTCCCTCCTCTCTTTCTCTCTCTCCCTTTCTTGCTCTATTTCTCTCTTCGTCCGTCCCTCTTTTTATCTCTCTCTTTTCCCCTCTTTCTTTGTTTCTCTTCCTCTCTCTTCTTCTCTTCCTCTCCCTCCCCTCTCTCTTTCTCTCCCTCTCTCTATTTTTCTCTCTCCTCCTCCTCCTCTCTCTATCTTTCTTTCTCTCCCTTTTTCTCTCTTTCTCTCCCTCCCTCTTCTATTTATCTCTCCCTTTCTCTCTCCCTCTCTCTCAATGTATATCTATACAAACAAAAAGATCAAGAGAAGAGAAGAAAATACAAAAATTACGAGAGGAAAAATAATGTACCTACAACAAAGGCTTGAAGAAGAATCCATTTGCCTTTATGGCTTCACTTCCTTTTCTCCTTTGCACTACTATCCTTCGTTTGCAAATGGCAGTGGCAATGGCTAGCTCTCTCTCTCTCTCTCTCTCTCAAATTTGGGGTCTTTCTCTCTCTCTTTTGTTCTCCTTCACTCATTTACTCTTGAAACTCTTCAAGATGCAGAGGGAGAGAAAGAGAGATAGAGAGAGTTTATCTCTCATAGCAGACAATTGTCACTTTTTTTCATTATTCATTATACTCAAAAACTAAAACACAAAAAACCAAAGTGCACTAACCATAGTGTAAACACTAAACCTAGGATCTAACTCTAGTTAGGTCTTCCTAACTCTTTTATTAGCACACATGAGGTACAAATAACCTATAGATATGAAAGTTAGTGAGCTTGATTCTTCACACTCCCCCTCAAGCTCAAGTCACCTCCTATATCGCAAGTAGTATCCTAAAATGAGTAAACTCATCTCTACCAAATGATTTGGTAAAGATGTCCACTATGTGGTCTTCTAACTTCACATAGATAAGATCTATCTTACCTCCAAGTACCACTTCCTTAATGAAATGGTAATGCACTTCTATGGACTTCCATCTTGAATGATAAACATGATTACTAGCAAGAAGCCCACTACTAACTAGTTTATCCACACATATGCCCAAGAGATCCAACATCTTAACTAGCCCCCCATAGAGCTTCCCTTTGCCTTTATCCATGTCAAATCTCCCCCTCACTAACATATCCATGTTAGTGGAATGACATCCATGCCTCGCAATCTACATGCCCAAGGACTCAGGATGGCAGATACGTCATGCAAAGGTCCACTAGTAGTAGTAGTATCTAGCAGATACATCATGCAGAGGTCCATTAGTAGTAGTAATATCCTACATTCCATTTTTAGCATATGTACTTTATGAATACTCATCATGAACTCATACCTACTAAGCATCATATAGGATGCTAGCTTATCAAATACTACATCACAACTGATCAGAGTCTCATGAGTAGACGGAATATAGCACTTATAGGTCTTTCGTTCTTGTGAGTAACCAATAAAGACATCCTTCACTACTTTTGGATCAAGCCTCTACCATTTCTCATCAGATACATGGATATATGCAATACTTCCAAATACTTTAAAGTGTCTAGTTTTAGGCTTATATCCATAAAGCTTCTCATATGGTGTCTTCTCATGTATACTAGTTGTAGGTGTCTAATTCATGGCATAAACAATAGTTAGAACTACTTTAGCCGAGTAAGAAAGAGCCATATCTTTCTCATTTATCATTGCCCTAGCTGCTTCCATAATCACCCTATTTTTTCGTTTAGCCACTCCGTTTACTACAGAGTATAAGTGCATGTCAACTCTCTTGATCCCATGCTTAGTCAATTATCAGTCAAACTCCTTTGATACGCATTCACCACCACCATCACACCATAGACATGAGACATAACAATTGAACTTTTTATCCACATGAGATTTAAAATCCATAAAGGTATCCAAATCCTCATCTTCATGTTTTAGAATATGTACCCAAGTATGCCTACTAAATTCATCCACAAAAGTCACATAATACCTAGACCCTCCAAGAGATACACTATGTGTGGATCCCTGTACATCCAAATGAATAAGCTATAATGGTTTACTGTTGTTCCATGTATGTTTGATAAATGGAAAGTGGCCTTGCTGCCAGAATAACGAGCTAACATATGTCTCAAATCAACATATTATATAAACTTTGGCAACCCTAAAACAATATCCTTTTGCTGCATATTTCTCACCTCTAAACATTTATGTGTCCAATGTTTTTATGTTAGATATCTATGTGTCTCATACTTGCATCATCATGACCAAGCATTTTAGCCTTTAGCTCATGAATATTTGCATCCAATGTAAATATTCTGCCATGTCTTTTGCCCTTTCTAATCATCTTGTAACCTATGCCATATTCCACAATAAAATATCCATCTTTGTGTAACATGCATGCCTATTTGTTGTCTAGGCAAGTCTTTAGTGGGATTCTAAGCAATGCCTCTTGGCACTCCTATGGAATGTTACAGGGTTTGTCACCTACTAGGGTTTCTCAAGTTTGCCTCACAATGGAATGCTAGCAACTAAACCCACTAGGATCGACCTGAAACTTGGGTCCCTCGTGGTCAAGGTCTCCTAATAGCATTCTATCGTTGGGTCCTGGCATCCTACTTTATGCAAAGATACCCAAGCCAAAGCACACCCATGCTGCACTTGGTTCAAAGAGAATGGGAAATGAGAGGGATGTGCTACTCAAACTCTCTACCCGTAGGGCATAGTTCCATTCTAGTCCCCTAAAACGACATGACTTGAGGTTCTAACTTAACATACCTAAAGGTTGAACGATGGTAAAACCTTGTGAGAAGCCTCCCACTTCTCTAGGACCACCTTGCGTTGGGGGTCCCGCCCACATGCTTCCCTCAATAGCCATTCTTTAGTTATTTAATTAGGTCCTATCACATTTATGTGTGACATTTAAGATCACCTTCCTTAATTAAACCTTTTACACAAAACAAGGTTCATTAACATAATTTGTGGCACAAACACGAATATAAAGCAAGCAATCCTTTGACAAACAAGTTCCTTAGCTTATCTTCAAATTAATATTTGTCTCCTGCCCATACATGAGAAATTATGTATCCCGTCTACCCTACAGAAGTAATTGGTCCAAAACACATGGCACCACAATTCCATCCTTTATCTAGAATAGGAACTTCTAATGCCACAGATGTTGGGCCCATGCCAGTCTTCAACTCTATTCCAGACTCGCCAAGGGGTGTCTAGAGCTCCACCTCTGACCCACGAGCGCCCTAGGTGTGAAACATCATTTTTGTGGTTGGCCTTTTCACCACTCGACCTTCAGCCCGTGAATCGAGTAGTGTCCTTTTGGCATTGAAGCGTGGTGTGACCTTGGAGATGATCCACCCATGAAAAATATCCTTTCCTTGATTAATCAAATTAAGAATCAAGCACAATCAAAGCAATTAGCCTGGTATCATCTTCCAAGAAAACATTACTTTATCCCCATGGCAACTTATCATCACAGACCTCTGCCATGAATTTACCATCAATCATAAGTACTTGGAATAATCATTCAAACCACAATGCAACAATCAATTGAATGTAAAATCATTTAGGGTGTTGCTCGATCAACCAACAAACCAATTGTATTCTTCCCAAACAATGCTATGTTAAAATTTACTTAACACTCCCTCCCTTTGGCTAGGGCCTATGTTAAGGTTTCAAAAACCGTACAAGACATAATTCCTATCATTTCAATGCAAGTTAATCAATCTAGTAATAGCATTTATGCCTCTTCTCTAAGTGACATTTATATTTTAGCCTTTCCCTACTATGTAGCATTTTATCTTGACTTTATCTTCCTTTCTCCTAAGGCAAGGAGTCCCGTATCATTGATGTAAGTTTCACATAATCTCTCCCATGCATGTACCATCTATAGGCATATCCCTTAGGGTAACCTTGCAGACCCTAAACAATATTGTCCTAGGTGAAGACTATTCGAAGACTTATCAATGCTTAATACTTTAGAGTATTATATATTGTTATGCTATGCATGGATTTGTCATGTAGCAACTAGGTGCAATTAACTTCCCTTGATACAAGCACTTTTGAAAATTTCATATTTGAATATTAGAGATGAGATTTATCCTTTTCAATTACCTATTCTAGCACGGCATAGTATGGGGTCTAACATATCTCATGCGAGAATCAAAGCAAGCATCTTATTAATTTGGAAATTCATTACTTATCACTGGTATCACGGTTGGATTGACAGTGATGCCCTCACCCCAGGCTTCATTGCTTGTTGTGGGGTTGCCATCTACACATGAAATCTTCCACTTGGGAGCCATTCTCGATCTTCATCTCCCTTAGATGCAAATTGCACAAGACTTCTATGCCTTGTACTCAATTAGTGGGGGCCAATTTGGGAGAAAATTTAGGCTTGCGAGGTGGAGATTAATCCTGTGGAAAAGGGAAAAACGGATGTGTGTGACCATCCTCTCTCTGTCAACTCTCTCTCTCTCTCTCTCTCTCTCTCTCTCTCTCTCTCTCTCTCTCTCTCTCTCTCTCTCTCTCTCTCTCTCTCTCACCCTCTCCATCCCTCTTCCTCTCTATCACACACACACACACATACACACACACACACTCTCTCTCTCTCACTCGGTGTGCTGCTTAACGTATCTAGGCCTCCCACTTTCCATACGGTCGGGGGGGAGGGGTTTATAGGGGAAAGATGAGAATAATTGGGGGGGGATGTGGTATTGCATGGTGGCGACAGCCAGTGGACTGGTCGTCATGATCTAAAGGGGGGTGCTTGACCATTTGGCATCCCCTTCCATCAACACCATCGTCAACTTCCACTTCAGCTTTCTCAACGTCTTCCTCACCATCATCGCCTTCCCTCTCTAGTTCTGCCATCAACATCACATTCTCCACCTTCTCCTCCCTTTGCATTATAATGGATGGCTTCCTCCCCCCTCCTCGATGTTATCGTCTTTTTCTTCCCCCCCCCGCCACTTGTTTGACATCGACAAGGGGTGTGGATAAAAAAATTTCAATTATTTTCTTATACAAATTAGGGGGATTTTATGCAGTGTGGGCAGGGGATATTACATCCTCTCCCCCTTACAGAACTTGAGATGCCCTCATCTCCCACTTACAAAACTTGAGATGTCCTCATCCCGGAAGAACTAGGGAAGACAAGCATTAACGGGGCTTAGGGCATGTGGGTTAGGGCCCACCATCCGTCCACTGTGCTACTCTTAATGACTCAAGTAGTGCCACTCATATTGTTGAGTGAAGTGTAGGTACAAGAGTAGGACTTAGTCATGATATAAGTTGTATTACATGTCAATAAAATTTCTAGGATTTCTAATCATCCTAAAGAGGTCTAGTGGGTTCTAAGTCTTCATCTTCATTTGATTCCTCTATATATCCATAGACAATGCCTATGTAGCTTCATTTCCTTGGGGGACTCAATATCTTCTGGACTTAAGTCAATGCAGTTTGCTTGGATGTGCCAGGCTAGCTCATTTGAGTGGAAGCATTAGTGGTTGGGACATCTCCTATGGATGTGCCCTATCTCTCTGCATGTGTGGCATCTCTTATTCTAATCTCGCGAATCATCTTTGTCACAATTTCCTGAATTAAGTTCTTGGTGGAGGATTTGCTCAAAATAATGGATCTTGCAAATCTGTTGGACGCATTGCTTCAAGACGATGGTTTAGAGGAGTGTTCGTAGGCCATGGCAAAACTTGGATACTTGCTACGCAATATCCATAGCTGGTGTGTATTTTAGCAGAGTTACAACTTTGAGTAGTAGGCTTCCAAGACTGATTCCAACTGCTTGAGCTTGAAGAATCCATTTATCTTCAAATTCTAGTAGGTTGGCGAAAGGTATTGTCCGCATACAACATCTTTCAACTAAGCCCAAGTGAAAACGGCTTCAGAAATACCTTGATCTTTGCACCATTACTCCCACCATATTCAAGCCTGGCCAACTAACTTAAGTTTTTCTATCATTACTTGATTGGTTGAAGCAATCCCCGAAGCAAAGAAATAATCATCCATCAACTCAATCCATATCTCTGCCTATGTTGCCATGTCTATTCCTTTTCCACCAAACTCGGGTGTCTTAATCTACTAAAGAAGGAAATTTTTCTCTTGCATGTCAGCATTCGTGGGTGAAAAAGGTGCCTAACAATCAAGCCATACCACTTAGGTTATTCTGTTTAGGATATGTCTACGAACCATACAAACATAAAATTAGTGAGTTTGGGAATCTCCCAATTCTCATTTTTTTAATACTAAAAAGGTGGTACCCGAATAACATGCCCATAAGTTTCTCAAAACCATATGATGTGACCTATCATTGGAAAGCGCTTGAAAAATGGAATCTATTGAGCTATAGACCGATCGATTTGGAGTTATAGTGTTCAAGTTATGATAAATCCAAAGATTTGATCAGGAAATTCCCATATTCTCCAATATGGTGTTTACATTAATCAATCCCACATCATTACGAAGTTTTGCTTTGATACCAACTGTAACCAGGCACGTCTTTAACGATCCATGGAGAGATGAGTCTGAGCGATGCCACCAGGCACTCCCATGGAATGTCACAGGGTTTGTCACCTAGGGTTTCTCGAGTTCGCCTCACAACGGAATGTTCACAGCCAAACCCACTAGGATCGACCTGAAACTTGGGTCACTTGTGGTCAATGTCTCCTAAAAGCATTCTAGTGTCGGGTCATTGGCATCCTACTTTATGCAAAGATATCCAAGCTGAAGCAAACCCATGCGGCACTTGGTTCAAAGGAGAGGTATGTGCTGCTCAATCTCTCTGCCCGTAGGGCATGGTTCCATTCTGGTCCCCTTAAACGACATGAATCGGGGCTCTAACTTAACAATATCTAAAGGTCGATGAATGACGGTAAAACCTTGTGAGAAGCCTCCCAGTTCTCTGGGATCTTCCTGTCATACAACCTACCTCTCAGGTGTCCCACCCACCTGCTTCCCTCAATAGGCGTTCTTTAGTTATTTAATTAGGTCATATCACATTTATGGACATTTAAAATCAGCTTCCTTAATTAATCCTTTTACGAAATAGGATTCGTTCACGTTGTCGTGATGTTATGAGTATGGAATGCATCATCATCCGACTTCTCTATTGATCTAGAGAGTCAATGTGATCTGAGCCATTAGTACTAGTGCAAGTTGCATGGATTATCCAAAAATACTAGATTTTTGGATAATTTTAGTCTATTTTTTATATTATTTATTGTTAAAATTTGAAAAATTTAGAAAAAGCTTCTAGATTAGGATGGCATGCAAAAAGCTAGTTGCTTTTTCACCCAACTAAAGGATTTTCACAAGAAGGATAGATTGACAAAATCACGTGCATCGTGATCGCTGAAAACAGGCTGAAAACTATAGATTGAACGGAAAGAAGAAGGAGTGATCTGGGAGATCCGTGAGCAAGTGTTCTGCGGTTTTACCCCCCTTTCAGAGCCAATGGAGCCATCAGATTTGGGTTCCGGGCAGTAGAGGAAAAGCTAATTTTTTTAATCCACGTTTTTGGTCTACGAAGGAGCTCTAGGAGAACTAATGCCTCGAGATTGCTTTTGAGTAGAGCAAAGATTCCAAGTTCTTTCAATACATATTGTTTCAATTCATTCTGATTTGTTTTTGTCGTGTTTACCACTTGGATATTCTCTATCTTCTCTTCCATCTCCTATCTCTACTTCCTTCTACTTCTGATCCCCGGTGGATTCGACCTTTCGACAAAAACCCCTCTGACATTGGTGAACCCGACGTTGTCAAGTGTTTTTCTGAAAACTGAAAACCCCTAGTCAAATTGTAGTTAGCTTTGATTTCTGTTAGCTTAGTTGTTTGTGTGACAATTTATTTTGTTATTTCATAATTGGATTTTTTGTGTTTATCTAGCTTAGGATTTGTTTCTGTCATTTTGTTTGATTTGTTTGAAACTTGATAGCCTTGGTCAAGCTTGGTATTTTTTTAAACAAGATGAAGCTTGTGTTTGTCAATAGCTGCTGAACATTGAGGAGCTAGGTATGTTTTCTTGTCAAGACTTTTGCACATCACGGGGATAATGGGTTCATGAGCACTTCACGTTACACTTGTTGATGCACTGCACTCGGGGGTCATCTCCTCTTCTTATCAAATACTTCCATGCCATGGGTTGGGATTGTGCACGTTTTGCACCATCATTGAGCACTAGCACGGCATGAGGTCCGCTGCAACTATATACAGTAAATCTTAGATGCACGTGCACATGAGAGAACACCTATCATTGAGCACGCACATTTCCTGCACACACCATTTGGGATGTTCATCACAAAGTTAGGAACCTCTGGTTGAGAGTGTAAGGTGGTTGGGTGAGTTTAGAAGGTCATGAAGGACGCCATCAATTTTGAGAAGGGTTGTTCATATTTGGTCAACATCTTGAGGACCATAATTTTTTAGAGTGATGTGAGATATTGGATGGGTGGAGCAGAGATTCATATTTTATTTATGAGAGTTGAGAGGTGAGGACAAGGAATTTTAAATTAACAAGGAATTTTGTTTGCATTTTGCCTGATGCACGATCACATCTAGATAGGCTAGGCACAATTCTTCAAATTCATACATTATTTTTGTGTGAGAATGGATTGATTGATTGCATTTCATGGATTCGACATTGCATATTTTTTCAAATCATGAATGATTGGGCATGGATTTTATTTCAAAAAAACCATATTCCTGCTAGAGCAAACTGCATAAAAAATAGGTTCATATCCAGAGAATATTTTGAAGACGCAAGGATCAAAGGAAAAGATCGTACGTTTTATATCGTTAGTAAGTATTTCTTGAAGGAAAAGAGGATATGTGTGCTGAAAGTGTGTGAAATTACAAAGAACAATAGGCCAAGAAAGGGAATAAGTCGTCCAAGATAAAAGATGGAGAAAAATGATGGAGTTTATAAAAATCAATATTTTTTCCCATTTTTTATGTTTTTTCATAATTCTGCCCACGTAGGATTGTCGACCAGATGCGTTCCAATCGTTTTGAGTACCCAAAGAACTATATTTAGAGTTCAAATGACGAAGTTATGATCCAGACAAGTTGCAAACACGCATAAAGCATAAAAAATGAAAATAGTGAAAAGAAGTAGAAAAGAAAAAGCCAAAAGATAAAAGAAAAAAGCCTAATGTGTGTGAGTGTGGATAGAAAACTATATAAGGAGAGGATATTGAAGAGTTAAGGGCTTTCCCCCTTGCTTACATTTGTATTATGTGAGAGAGAAGAGTGGAGGGTCGCATGCTAGAGTGAGCTCTTGTCATGCTAATTTGAAAGTTGGAGCTTTTGGGTATCAAAGCGCCGAGCATCGGCTCAAGGTTGTTAAGGTACAAAAATATATCTCGCTTGGTTTGTTGTCGAATTTTTGGTATTTTCATTGTGTGGTGGTGTGATGCTCTATCCGCATACGAGTTTTTTTTTTTTTTGAGCTATAAGAGGCCTTGTTTTGTTTTTGTGTGGCTTGTGGTATATGATTGAATAATTGAATTTTTTAAGTTGTGTTGTGCATTCGACAAAGTCAATTACCCCAACCGGCACTCCTTAACATCTCGTTATTGGGTTGTGAGTGAGGCTTGCTCTCGATCACCGCTCGCGTAACATCTCTTTTTTGGTGCCCCCACTGAGGAGTGCCAAAATTGACATTGTTGTTATTTTGAATGTGAGTTTGTTTTGATTTCTTGTGATTGTTGAAAATGGTTGATAATTTTCCTGAGTTCTATGGTAATCATACTGAAGATCCCGATAGATTTTTAGAAAAAATAGAGCTGTGTTGTTTGATAGAGAGAGTGACTAATCTTGAGGATAAACTCCAGATTTTTAGATATCAATTGCAGGGAGAAGCACGAAACTGGTTGCTTGACGTTGAGAGAAGCTTGAAATTTAGGAGACAGAAATCGTACTATGAGACCATTAAAAATGCTTTTCTATTTAGGTTTAAAAAAAGAGAAAGTCAAATTGAGATTTGGGCAAAGATAGGAACTTGTGTTAAAAAAGATAATCAGTGTGTTGAGGATTTTGCTAGGGAGTTTGAAAGATTGTGAAATCGATGGAGTTTAACATTGTTAGAAGATGAGATAGCCCCAGTTACGTTGAAGATATTGTATTTTGTAAATGGGTTGAAATTAGAAGATTGGAGAGTGAAATTAGAGGTAAAAAACCCTAAGACTTTTGAGGAAGCGGTGAAGATAGCTCAATATCAAGAGAGGAAGACCAAAAGAAAAAAAGAGTTAGGGTTTGATAAACCAAGGGAATGGTTGAGTTCAAGGTGAGTTGAGAGAAAAGTTTTTGAGGAGCAGAGAGTTAGTTATGCCTATCCTGAGAGAGGTCTACTATATTCTCTATTTAGGAGAGATGAGTTGACTTGTGACAAATCAATTAAAGTTTGTGAGCAGAAACTTCGTAGGGTGGTTGAGGAGAAAAATACTTGTTTGAATAATTGGAGTAAAGAGTCGAGGAGTGTGAATTCATACCCATTGACCACGGATACTTCTAGTCCAATGATTAGAGATTTAACTAAAGAAGAGGGATCGACTGATGATACTTTGGAACCTAAGGATTTTAGAGATGAGATAGAGATGGATCTGAGTTGCAAAGAAGAAAATGAGAGACCATATTATTTTAAGGACCAAGAGTTTTCATGTTCTTTGGGAGAAGATGAGAGTCAAGAAAGTTTCGATATTTTTGATGAGGGAAGGTGTGATGAAAGTTTTTATAGTCATGGCAGTGTTGCAGAGAGTAAAGACAATTTAGAGAGTGAGCTTGTTTGCCTTGATGATAGTATAGATGGATCTGATTGCTTGAAAGATGAAGAGAGAATAGAGGATGATTTTTGGAGTCTTTTGGAAAACTATGAGGGGGAGGGCTTAGAAACTGTAAGTTTTCAAGATGAAGTTAAGGGTTCGAATTTGTTGTCTAATGAGTTTGTTGAGATTTGTTGCGAGTTTGATGATCAAGAGAGTATTGAGGTTTTAGGTTACGACTCTTGTTGTGATTTTGGTGTTGGTGTTGTTGACTCTGTTTGATGATCAAGAGAGTATTGAGGTTTTAGGTTTTGACTCTTGTTGTGATTTTGGTGTTGGTGTTGTTGACTCAGTTGAGTCTTGTGAGTTGGTTGGTGATGTTTTGAGTAGCCTTGGAGAGGCTTTTGTTTGTGGTATTGATGATGTGGTTTTGAGTAGACCTAATCTCTTATTCCTTGATAGTTTTGATGATGATTGTTTGATTGTTTTAGCCAACAATGTCGAAGATAAAACTTCATCTGATTGTCTTGTGGTTTCCTTGAGTTCTCCTGAAGTTTGTGATGATTTTGATTGGGGTTGACATTGAAGAGGATGTGAGAGAATTTGAGTAAGGCTTTAATAAGAATTGAGAATTTGAGGGGAGAGCGGTTTAAAATCAAGAAAATGGAGTTGGAAGAGGTTTGTGAGAAGGTAGTAGGGGATTTGGTAGTTGAGGAGTCTTTGGTTGAGGTTTTAGACCCAAAATTGTTGTATAGTGAAGATGTTATTTGTGATGATGTAGAGGTGAAATTTTCTTCATTTTCTTATGAGGTTTCTTGTAAGGATACTATGGAAGGAGTTTACCACTCTTTGTGTGTGAAATACTTGATGGAGTCTTGTATTGTTGATGATGAAGTGACCCCATTTGTGGATGTTGATCGTTCTTGTGGCATTATGAGTTCGAAGTTGACTCATTTTCATGTTGTGTTTCATTTGGATATTGAGTTGGGAGATCCTTACATAGTATCTTTAGGAGAAGTTGTAGATGAATCAGTGGATGAATTTGAGATTGGCAACAAAGAAAGGGTCAAATTTTTATTTAGAGACTCTAAAAATAACATGGTTTTTCCTAGGGAGGATGGGTGGGACATGAAGATTTTGGATTATGATTTGAGGGATTTGAAGAATTTGGAGGATGATGTATTTTCCTTAGACGGTAAGGATTGTCTCAAGGATTTTGATGAGAATTTCATGGATGAGTTTTGTCTACCTTTAAAGGAGTTGTTTGAGAGAAATGTGCCATTTGTGTTTGTTGAGAAGATTGTGGATAGATCATTGGATTCGATTTTTTATTGGCTCATAAATGTTGCATCGTTTTATGAAAACAACTACTGCACATGAATGTTTGCAGACTAGGGGGAGGGCTAAATATGTCAAGTGTTTTTTTGAAAACTGAAAACTCCTAGTCAAATTGTAGTTAGGATTTCTGTCAGCTTACTTGTTTGTGTCACAGTTTTTTTTGTTATTTCATAATTGGATTTTTTGTGTTTGTCTAGCTTAGGATTTGTTTCTTTCATTTTGTTTGATTTGTTTTAAACTTGATAGCCTTGGTCGAGCTTGGTATTTTTTTAAACAGGATGAAGCTTGTGTTTGTCAATAGCTACTGAACATTGAGGAGCTAGGTATGTTTTCTTGTCAAGACTTTTGCACATCACGGGGATAATGGGTTCACGAGCACTTCACGTTGCACTTGTTGATGCACTGCACTCGGGGGTCGTCTCCTATTCTTATCAAATACTTCCATGCCATGGGTTGAGATTGTGCACATTTTGCACCATCATTGAGCACTAGCACGGCATGAGGTCTGCTGCAACTATATGCAGTAAATCTTAGATGCACGCGCACATGAGAGAGTACCTATCATTGAGCACACACATTTCCTGCACGCACCATTTGGGATGTTCATCACAAAGTTAGGAACCTTTGGTTGAGAGTATAAGGTGGTTGGGTGAGTTTAGAGGGTCATGAAGGATGCCATCAATTGTGAGAAGGGTTGTTCATATTTGGTCAACATCTTGAGGACCATAATTTTTTAGAGTGATGTGAGATATTGGATGGGTGGAGCGGAGATTGATATTTTATTTATGAGAATTGAGAGGTGAGGATAATGAATTTTAAATTAACAATGAATTTTGTTTACATTTTGCGTGATGCACGATCACATCTAGATAGGCTAGGTACAATTCTTCAAATACATACATTATTTTTGTGTGAGCATGGATTGATTGATTGCATTTCATGGATCCAACATTGCATATTTTTTCAAATCATGAATGATTGGGCACGGAGTTCATTTTTTAAAAAAACCATATTCTTGCTAGGGCAGACTGCAAAAAAAACAGGTTCATATCCAGAGAATATTTTGAAGACGCAAGGATCAAAGAAAAAGATCGTACGTTTTACATCGTCAACAAGTATTTCTTGAAGGAAAAGATGACATGTGTGCTGAAAGTGTATGCAATTACAAAGAACAATAGGCCAAGAAAGGGAATAAGTCGTCCAAGATAAAAGATGAAATTTACGAAAATCTGTATTTTTTCCCATTTTTGATGGTTTTTCATAATTCTGCCCACAGAGGATTGTTGACCAGATGCGTTTCAATCGTTTTGAGTACCCGAAGAACTATAATTGGAGTTCAAATGACGAAGTTATGATCCAAACAATTTGCAAACAGGCATAAAGCAAAAAAAACAAAAATAGTGAAAAGTAGTAGAAAAGCAAAAGCCAAAAGCTGAAAGCAAAAAGCCTAATGTGTGTGAGTGTGGATAGAAAACTATATAAGGAGAGGAGATTGAAGAGTTAAGGGCATTCCCCCTTGTGTACAATTGTATTATGTGAGAGAGGAGAGTGGAGGGTCGCATGCTAGAGTGAGCTCTTGTCATGCTAATTTGAAAGTTGGAGCTTTTGGGTGTGAAGCACAAGATGTGTGATGATAAGCATAAGAAGAAAGGAAAGGACAAAGTGCAGGAAAAGTTTGATGATTGTAGCATTGTACCTAATAAGTCTAATGTAAACAATTGTAATATTTGTGCTGAAAATATATTACGAAGCCATGTGAATTCTCAGTCAAAAGACAATGCCGTCATTGTGGTCACAGACAGTGAGAACTTTAACACGATGTCTCATAATCTCCATTGGCAGAACCGAGACTAAGGTTTAATGAAACCACATATTTTCGTGTGAGCCTTCTCTTGGGAGGAGGTCAAGAGGAAATTGAGAAGATTTATGGATTTTTTTTAAAATCCTTCTTTTCTCCCAGCTGAAGGCTGTGCTGGAGAAGGGGGAGTAAGGCACGGGCACGTAAGCCTTGTTGGAGGTCATGGGGGGGGTGAAGGGCCATGCAGTTGGCCATGTGGGAGAGAGGAGGTACCTCTCGCTACCATATAAATACCCCTGTATGGGGTGAGTAAGGGGGAGGAGTGAGGGACGGACGCCGCCAGGCCAAGAGAAGGAGAGGGGAAGCTGAAATCGGACGCCACCAGGCTGAGGGGAGAAGAATTCTGCATAGGGATGCTAGCTGCTACCGCGTTGCCATCATCGACTATTGTCCGCCATCAGATGTCATTGGATATCGACTCCTCTTCCTCCACGTGGGCCACAGAAGCTTCCAAGAAGCTTCTTTGGAAGCTTCTAAGGGCCTTAGGAAGCCCCCCTTCCTGTGGGCTTTCCTAAGCCCTTCTCTAAGTGGGCCTTATACCCCCCCCTCACGATTTAAGCATCCATTCCCTTGAAATTTCCACCTAACCCCCTTTCCTATTGCCATTTAACCCCCGGGATCTTTTAAAATCCCCTCTTATTTGCCTTCCCAAAGCAATCTTTTACACCCCTTTTCCCTTGGAGTTTAAGCCCTTTTTCTCCCCTTATATCCCCCAAAAATTAAACCCTTTCGGCCCTTGGTTTCCCCAAAAGACACTATAGCCAGGTTCTTTTTTTTCCCCTTCTTATGGATCCGCAATAGCCAATATTAAAACCTTTTTTTTTCATTGGCTCCACAAAGCAGTCTTTTACACCCTCGGAATTAAGGCCTTTCCCTTGCATCCTCGGTAATTAACCTTTTTCCCCTTCCAACCCCCATAAGCCCACTAGCCAGGTTTTAAAGGCCTTTCCCTAGCAGTTCCAGAAAGCTTTTTTTTCAACCCCGGTTTCCTTTTAAAAGCCTTCCATTTCAAGTCTTTTAAATCCATTCCCTACATCGAGGAGGCAGCTTTAAGGCCTTCTAAAGCTTGATTCTAAAAGACGGTGGAATCGATCAAGGAAGCCGAATCACAAAGGAAGTTTCGCATCCAAAGGAGACAGGCCAAGAACATAATTCTGCAACCAAGGCAAGAAGGTCGAAATCTTGATGGCTCCTAAGAAGGCACAAGGTGCAACCGCAGGAGGATCATCTCGTAGCATCCATGTGGACATTTCACCACAAGTCCAGGTTTTCTTCCTAATTTTGATTTACGTCGTAATATTTCAATTGTGCATGATTCATTTACGAAAATTAGGATGCATTTTTTTCGATTGAAATACTTTGGATAAATTAAAGCAATAGCTTATGATCGAAGAATCGGTCATTTGTATTTCTCAAATAAGTGAATGAAAAAAAGAGCATAAGATCTTTATGCATTCCTAGCAAGTGGTTTTTTAGGCATTGCAAAGTAACAAAATCAGATCAACTAATGATCATCTTTACAAAGTCGAGTTTATTGTTGTACATTTTGATTATGCATGGAAAGTATGAATCGCATGTCCCATTATTAGGCATTTCTTCGCAATTATTCGTTAAAGAAAGTTGCTAATAATCTTTAGGAATTTGCAAAGGCGTGGAAATGGTTCTTGAGCTGCATGAAGTAGATTAAACTCTATGCAATTCGCATAAATTTCAATCAATTATGTAGATAGTTACGAAAGGTTGTGTGATGCTCATTCAGAATACAAATAAGTCATTCAGAAATGAAATTAGGAAAAGGCTACATGGTTCGTTTTAACATAAGCCCTAAAAGCTTAGCAGCATAAATTGTGAATGCATCAATGGGAATTATGTCATAACTCAACATATGCTTTGATCTTAACTAGAAAAAGTTAGGGTTTGTAAATCTACTCATACGTAGGCAATGAATCATGTGGTTACGAAAATGGTAGCGTAATTATCTTCAAGAATAAACAAGTAAATTGGTTTAATCTAAACACCTAAAGGAACCATTTAGGAATGGTTAAATCGATGCAACATATCCCAAGTGCTAACTAGGATTTAGCACATTGAGGACGTGACCTAGTCACTCTTATTGCCAAAGCTGAAACTCTTATACCCTAAAGACTTTCCCACATTCACGGAATGTAGGGACAATAGGACGTACCTGCAAGAGACGATCTAGGGTTCTTACCCTAAGGATCACTCGCTAAAAGGTTCTTACTCGATTTGAAATTGGAACCCTAGGACCGATGATGTCGGCCTAGTGCAATCGAGAACGGATTGTTATGAAGACACCCTAACCATGTTCCCTATCTAATCATCACTCCATGATTAGAAGATGCCATTTGATGGGTAAAATAGTCCCATGGATTGGATGCGACACTGGTGCAACATGTTGCAGAGTCGCATGATCTTGTGATTTGATCACAAGGGAATGGCCAAATTCCTCAGAATGAGATTGGCAGATTCTTACGCAAGTTTTTCTTGCAAGAGGATGAGTAATCATACTGACATAGCACATTTCTTGGGAAAAGTGACCAAAATAAGGGAAATAGATAATTGCTTGGAAGAAAAATACTAATCAGTAACTTGGAATAACATAGTTACTGCTAATAAAACTTAAGGTATTGGTTAAGTTGGGCTAATAGGGTACGACCCTAACCCAAGGACATAAGGGTTAACAACAAACCCTTGGGGATCTTGCCGAGTCGCAATTGATCCCGGATTGAATGCTGGATGCATTCGGAGAGAAGGATTAACTCCTTAGTAGTTGGCCAAATAAGGACCACTAGAAATGATTGTGCTTGTATTAGTTTAGAGAGCACTATTTGCTTTGTTTGCTCAAGGAATTAAAGGATGAAAAGATATCTAATGCTTCAGGTTGAAGGCCTGAAGGATGAGGCTGCCTCAGTTACCCCCGACTGCCTGCTTGATCCTAACTAAGGGGGTTGTTAACCGCGTCGGGAAGGTGGACCGAACCCGCCACGAGAGGTCTCTCCGTTGAGTGCTATTTGGAGTAGGAGGACGCTTGGGTGCCGAGGGGGCTCTGGCTATAAATCCCTCACCTTTTGGGCCCTGCACAAGAGGCCAACGTGACTCGCGATTGGATTTTTAGGCCCACATACTAGTCTACAGGCAGAATCTTGGATTACTAATCCCTGTGGATTGCTGGATAGCCTTCAGGCGGATTATGGATAAGCCTACAGTCTGGACTTTTTAAATGTATTTTAAAGATAAATATGATAACCTGTTGAAAAGAAACTTGTTTGACATTGTTTTTCTATGTGAAGTGCTATGATTACGTGAAGGAACCAGTACCTAACGGGCTAATTAAGGAAGCTGATTGATGCATGTCCAACTAAACGTGGTAGGTAATTAGATAACTAAAACAACCCGAGGAAAGTGCGGTGGATGAGGCCATGGGTCCGTCCTACGGATGGGTGGTCTCGGTTGGCCACCGGGAACTTTTCTCAATCTTGATGGACACCAAGAAGATCATTCAAAGGACACAAACAGCAAGGGCGCTGACCTAGAGTTTAAGTTATAATAATCCCGATTTACGCTGTTTTAGGGGAACGAAATGGGACTATGCCTTATGGCAGAGAGGTCGAGCATTGCATCCCTCTCGTTTCCCATTCTCCTTGAACCAAGTGCAGCGTGAATCCGCTTCGGTCCTGGCATTTCTGCGTAAAGTAGTTTGCTTGAGGTTCGACGCTACTTGCCGTTACGAAATGGCCATTAGGGAAAACCCTGATTTAGGTCGGGGTCCTAAGTAGGAATGGCCAGAATACTTCCATACGTGGCAGACGTGGAAAGTCCTAGATCGCAATCCCCGTGACATTCCATGGGAGTGCCGGGCGGAGCTTTCTAGACATCCTTTCTGATGGACTGCTAAGAAGTGTCCTGAAGATAACAGGTGGATACATTACAACAATTGAAGAGATAAATGTACTATAGCCTAAGTCAAATGATAAATACAATTGGACAAATTTTTCTCTTGATGCTAGTTAGTTCATCCACTTTTTCTCAATGTTAATTGCTTGATCGGGGGCTTCTTTCCATGTTAGCCTGCATAGGGATTAGTTTCATTGCTATCATAGCATGAAAGGTTCTATGAGATGAGGAAAGGACTTAGAATTGGACAATATTAATGTGAGACTGTAGTTTGCTTTAGGCAACACTTTTATTTTGCATTATATATGCCATGCTATAGCTTTGATTAGAAGCCTACTCTCTACTAGAGAATAATTGGATAGTACAAGCTAGCTATCATGCATCTTTTGGTAATTCTGCATGAAAGATTACCCATGGGAATCTTATGTTTTCTTAAGATACCAAGGCTATTAGTCTTTAACCATTTCTTGTATCTAGGTCTATAGACCATGTTCTAGCTATGGCTGACATACCACATGTATCTTTATGACATTCTCTCCTTGGGTACATGCTTTTAAAGTGAGTGAAAATGCTTACTCCTTTGCAATATCTTCCATCTCTTCATTACAAATGTTTTGATTCTTATGACCAATGTCTTTATGGTAGACAAGCTTACAGTACTTATAAGAATCTAGCATTATGCACATTACTGAGCCTTTGGATCTTGTTTGTTTTGATATATGTGGTCCCATGCCCTATGAGTCCACTAGGTGGCATGAAGTATTTGTGACTTTCATTGATAATTATTTTCATATGATCTGGGCTTATCCTATTAAAAAAAATTTACAAGTATTATCTACCTTGCATTGTTGGCTTGCTCTTGTTGAGAGCTAGTCGAGGTTACCTAATGTTTGATAATGGTGTTAAATATATTTCTAAGATATTTGAGAAATTTTGCAATGTGAGGGGCCGTAAGCATCAATTGACCACCCTTTACACCTCACCCCAAAATGGTATTGTAGGGCACATGAACATGATAATTTAAAAGGGAGTCAATAGTATGCTTAGCCAAGTAGGCTCACTACATCACTTTTAGACTGAGGTAGTTACTACTGTCGTACACTTGATAAATAGATCCCCATGTTTACTATTGGTTGTCAAGTTGAGAAGATATAGTCTAAAAAATATCTATTGTATGCTCATTGTGTCCTTGGATATGATGCTTTTTTCCATGTTTCCAACTACAAATGCAATAAGTTGGATCTATACGTTAAGAAGGTCATCTACAACCATGATGTCATTTTTCATGAGGAGCATATGCATAAGCAACCTTAGCATAGATAGTTGAGGTTGTTAGGGTATTTTTTTACAAGGATCCTCTTGCTATCATACAATTAGCTAGAAAGCTTATAGTTGATGCTCCAATGGCCCATGACCATGGTGTTATACATGATCTATAGGTTGAAATTTTTATTTTGTAAGGATCTACTAGAGATAGATGTCAACTTGATTGATCTCTATCCTTCATAAACTATGTCATGGTGATAGATTTTGGTGATACTTTTACTTATAAGAAGACTATGCTACAAATGTGATAGCCACTCTTAAGAGAGGGCCGTGCACTAAGAGTTTGATTCACTTTGGAAAAATCATACATGGGATTTTTGTTTCTTTTCCCAGTTGGAAACATGCAATGTCATGCAAGTGGGTGTACAAGGTGAAGAGTATTGCTACATACCTCAAGCTTATATATAAGACTAGATTGATTGTTAAGAGTTTTAAGCATGAGCATGGTGTTGATTGAATGAATTATTCTCTCATGTAGTCAAGATGATTATCCTATTATTGCTTTTGGCCTTAATTGCATAGCTAGATTTGTATCTTTATCAGATGGATATGAAAATGGCTTTTCTACATTGGGACTTGCATGAGGATATCTATATGTAGCACCCTAAGGGCTTTATGAAAAATGGTAGGAAATACCTAGTGTACAAGTTGAGAAAGAGCCTTTATGGCCTTAAGTAGGCACCTATAAAATGCTACCATAAGTTCAACAATTTCATGCATTCACAAACAATGATATGGATTTTTTTTAATGCATGAAGAATGCCCATGATGGTAGCCTTATTATCTTCATACTTTATGTTGATGATATGTTGATTGATGGGAGAACTCATGATGAGTTGGATGCTTTGAAGAAGTAGCTCAAGAATAGCTTTGATATAAAGAACATGGGGGAGGCCTCACATATTCTTAGTGTGTGCATACCATACGCAATTTCTCTAAGGAGCTCATTTACCTATAATAATAGGCATACACACAATAAGTGCTTTAGCAATTCCATATGCAAGATGTTAAGCCTATTAGCTACTATTTACATTCCCATGTGAAGATCAGTTGGAAAAATTTTCCCTAGTCATATGAGTAGTTGGCTGAGATGGCGAAGATCCTTATGGATATGCAATGGGTAGTTTGATGTATGCCATGATAGCCACTCATCTTGACATAGCATTTGTAGTGGGAGTCGTGGCTTGCTACATGAATACACCTTATTAGAAACATTGGGATGCATTGAATGGTATCATGAGGTACCTAAGTGGCATGTAGATATATGCATTTTGTATGGTATCCAATATATTATAGTCATGGGTTACACTAACTCCAACTATGTAGGACATATAGATAGTAGGAAGTCAAGCTCTAGATATGTCTTCACTTTTGTTTCATATCTAGTTTCTTTGATGTATAGGGTGCAAAAATGCATGGCCTTATCTACTACTGAGGTTGAGTATATTGCAATCACACTAACACTTGCAAGGAGGCCCTATGGTCAAGCCATCTAGTGGTGAGGCCTTGGTATTATTATTACTCCTACATTAGATCTCGAGGGGTTCACTATAGATTTTTATAGTATCATGTGAGTGTAAGGGAGAGGGGTTTTTGGAAGGGGACACTTAAGTGTATACATTAGAGGCAGACCCCTCTTAATTTCCTATATGAACTTAAATTTAAGGAGGAGATAGAGGGAAAAAAGAAGGGGGGGCATTTGATCACCTCTCTCCCATAGATTGGTTTCTCCATGGCATACAAGAGACCTTTACAAGTAAGGGTAAAATCCTAAACCCTCACATAGTAGGGTTATTGAGTTAATCATAGTGTGGGAGGGGGGGAGTTGGCACTCTCCCATGGTTTCGGTAGAGAGATTCAACTCCCCTTCTTCCAAAGAGAGCTTGATGTCCGCTTGTTGTAGTCACTTAAAGTATAAAGGGGTTCAATTACCCTACTCTCTCTCCTCATGTGGTAAGGGGGCACGTGCACTCAAAAGCACTGCGACACATACTTCGATGCTATCCAAGTGCCACTATATAAATCACTTTGTGATATGACCTTTTTGATACTTTTAATTGCTTAGGATAATTCCAACTTTTAAAAAGAAATTTAGTATATGTTCTATAAAGACTTAAATTTAAGAAAGAGGATACATAAAAAGTCATACATGTATATATCTTATAAGCTTAAATAGGGGGATATATTAGTCTTACAAGCTTCGTAAATAGGGTTTTTTTTAGAAGTCCTTGCACGCAAGTGACATGTCTTATTTACTATGAGTGAACCCCCCATGCATTGCATTTAGATTATATGAGTATTATCTAGTTGGCCAAGAATTTGGTCTTCCATGTGAGGACAAAACACATTTAGGTGCACTATGATTTCATTAGGATGATAGTAGAGGACAATTCTTCTGAGCTTATCAAGATCTTTGACTAACAAGAATCGTGTAGATATTCTGATTAAAAGTCTCTTAGTGAAAAGTTTTATCTTATTTAGGAAGATGATGGGCATAAGATGAGATTATGTCTACTCCTAATCCTATTATTTGTTATGTACATTTGTATTTGTCACTTTTTTTTTCTCTCCTCATCAGTAGAGGAAAATTTGCCTTTAAGTGGCAAGATATTAGGGGTTAAACCACATGTGCCTATGCCCCCTTGTATTCATTTCACACATCATAATTGTGCACCTATATATTGGAAGTAGCAGGCACCCATCACTATCACTTTGTTCTTTATTCTTTCACTAAGTATTGAATAAGGGTAGGCAAGACACACATTATGATAACTAGAGCTCCCACATCTTGTATATATATATATCTCATCTTTTGCTCCTTTCTCTATAGCTCACATCTCCCTTGCGTTGGCTTGCACATGCTTCCAATTGGGATTCTCTCTTTGTCTTGAGCTCCACTTATTCAATCTTGAGCAAGGTTGACCAAACTTTCCTATGTATAGGCCTTAGGAATGAGAATTTAAGCTTTCTTGAACATTTTTCAGATTGTGTAGCTATGGCTACCCTCTGTTGAATACAATAGGGTTTTTTTCCTAAGAGCAAGAAATGATAAGGAGGATGAAGAGGGGATTTAATGCTGACCCAAATGATACTTATGATTGGGAAAACAAGGCTAGAATAAAAATCAAGTGGGTTGAGAAGGAGAGGTATTATCAAAGAGCTAAGCATAAAATATGACTCATAGAATCCTCCATTATTATACAATACTTATTATCCCGAGTAAATAGAGTTTCTTGGTTGAAAAGGAAAGTATATATGAAGAAAAATAAAAGAGAAAGGACCAAAGCTTGTAGCTCTAATACCAATTTTAAGGAAGAGAAATAAGGAGAGAAAAGGAAGGAGAAAAAGACTATACATAGAAGAGAGAGAAAAAAGGAGGGGAAGCCATGCAAGCTAAGAGAAAGGTGAAGAGACTAGATTGGGGATGCACCTTATCAAACATGTAAGATACCACATCAATTAAAAAGAAAGGGTATTTTATTTAGTAAAACTTAAAGGATTATAATTATAAAAATGGTTTTATTTAGTAAAACTTAAAGGATTATAATCATTTCATGGCCTTATAGCATATTAAAAAAAGGGAATTTCTTAACAACATTTGGACACACACTATATAGATGATTTCTTATAGGTGCACCCCCTGCGGAGACTAGTTAATTCAAATTTTTGGAAGCTCTAACTGAGTTCCTTTATACCTTTTGTAAATGTCATTGTGACTACATGTTTTTGGTGGTTCTCATGCAATCCAACTCTTTACATTCTCATTGAGATGAGAAAAGGTCCAATAGCACATTAGCAACCTGATCATCCACCGTTACCTACAAAATGGCTTATAAAATTAGAAGGTTGCATTAGAGCCCTAAAGTGTAGCACAACCACAAATAGAATCCACTTTTGTAATGTAGAAGTGACTAAACCTACATATTAGTAAGACAAAAGCATTGGAGTTAATATTATGGAAAATATAGAATGGAAAACTTTAGTGAAATATATCAAATCACAAATCTTCCTAATTGTATAATACATAATAGTATTGCATGTGCTGATGACAAACACTATCCATTTGGAGATCTAACTTTTCTACTTTTTTACCAAAGATAGTATACTATCATGTAAAGCCATTCCTCATCCAAATACTCTAGCTCCAATAAAAGGAAGGACGAGAAATATTTCTAAAATAATCAATATTCTTCCATGCCAATCTCTGTAGGTTTAGACACTAATAATCCTAGAGAAGCAATTTATTCTAGCTCAAATGTCAACCAAAAGTATCCAACCTAGTAGATATGTTAGAAGCAATACATGAGACCTAAATCTTACATCTAGCTTATTCATATTTTTACACAAGGGTTTAGTGGTTAATTGCACCAAATAATTGGCTTGAGAAGAGTCAAGTGAAGACTTATTTGTGAATGTCCTTGAGGGACTAGTCAATTGTTAAATGCCTTTGTTTATAAGATGAATGTCCTGAACATAATGACTAGCTAATTGCGCATCCAAAATTTGAACTAGTATTATTTAATAAGCATTTGAACATTGAATTTGTAGTATTATCCTTGAATGGCCATGTCTCAAACCATTTGGTACAGTAGTTAGTGATAGTAAGAATATAGATACTTTTGTTTTGAGAAGGGCCTAGGATCACAAGAACCATGTAATCTAATCCTCATTCATGGAAACCCTCTGAATGAGAATTATACTCAAGCGCATATAAGCACATGTAGCAATCTAACCAAGATATTGAAAAAGTCACTATTTAACCATATTAAGGTCTTACTACGTATGGTTAGCCACTATAAGTACAATTTTAAATCATATTCATTACACTTAATTTTTTTTAAAAAAATTATTGATTAAGCTTGGTGATCTTCTTTCGATGTTCCATTATGTTTGATTAGAAAGACCCCTAGTTCAAAACTACTACTAGATTTTGCTAGAATAAATGGCGTAATGCTTCTTTCAATTGCCTACTTCAATGTTTGAGAGACTTATGGTAATAAATGCTCATATGATATGGCATGATCTCTCAAGTAGTTAGAGAACTAAATCATCTCCTTATACCATGACCATGTGATGTTTAGGATAGGTTTGATTGGTGTGAAAATAGCTCGGACCTCCAAAATATGTGACTTTGTACAATCATTGTATACTAGCTTCTTCATTATGTAGTTAAGACAAAATCTACAATTACATGTTGAATGTTAAGTTAGTGAACAAACCAATACTAAAATTCTTAAGGAAATAACATTGATCACACAAACTGGCATGAAATAGTTGACAACTACACTTGAATTGCTTTAGCATTGTGAACGTTGTTTGGTACTTGTAGATGCTTGGGCATTTTCTGTTGAATGGAGGATGTTTTCCTAGAATGCAGTGAGCATTGAATCCTTAGACTAGATTCGATGTATTGCTAGATAAATAGTTCATTGGTTATTCATAACATGAGAGAAAGATTTTTTGTAATTTCTACTAATTGCATAATCAAGCATTAATGCCTATATGACTATGAATTGGTTCCAAAGGTCATGACACATGTCTACTATTACTTGAGGCTATTTTGAGCTTAAAACTCCCATGTTTTAGTAGAAAACATATTGCTGGTTATTCACAAGTTGTTGGTTATAGATTGCTTATTTGTCCATTGTTAGACAACTTGGTTGCATAAGGATTATGCAAGTAGCAGGAAATGAAGCCCACATGAACATGATGACATATCTAGATGTTTTGCCACATGCTTGGGGATGTTTTTCACATGTGTATAAGCTAAAATTTACTAGTTATTGTAGAATTTTATCGTCATAAAGTTAGTGGACCGAAATCATTCTACTTTAATGGTGAGCTACTTGTGCATTCAAAATGAAAGTGTTGGAACTTTCATGTCTAGAATATGCTTAGATGAGATGAACTAAACTAATTAAGGGAGACAAATTGATGTAATTGTGTTGTTTGGATGCTATACAAATATCTTGATCAGTGACAGATTTAGTTAGTTTGCAAGGAGTTAGGTATGGATAGTTGAGGATTGCAATAATACATAGGGTTGTAACCGTGGCAAAGCTGACAAGATTGATAATATCATTGAAATAGTGGGTGAAAGATTGGACAGTAATAGTTATGCTATCTGGAAACTTCATATGGAGAACTTTCTCATTGGGAAAGGCTATTGGGATCTTTTGACAGGTCATGAAGCTGAACCTAAGCTTCCAGATAGACATTAAACTCATGAATAGTAGAAGGCACACCGTGCTTGGCTTGAATGTGGGAGTCAAGCATTGGCAGTTGAGGACTACAATAATGCATAGAGATATAATCATGGCAATTGCTGACAAGACTAATAATATCACTCAAATAGTGGGTGAAAACTTGAACAATAATAATTATGCTATTTGGAAATTTCGTATGGAGAACTCTCATCAGAAAAGGCTATTGGGATATTGTGATAGGTCATGAAGCTAAACCTAAGCCTCAAGATAGACATCAAACTCCTGAACACCAGAAGGCACATGTGCTTGACTTGAATGTGCTTGTAGGGTCTTGCACTGGCTCTCATTGTGCATTATGGATACACGGGTTATGCAAATAATGAATTGTAGGTCTCTTAATGATGCTAAAAAGGTGTATCTCTAAATAAAAAAATAAAAAAATACATAATGCTAGAGGTGATGGATACTCTCGAGTGAGGGAAGATCTAATTCCAAAGGCAGAGGATCCTAACAACCACAAACTACGCATGATAATGCCCACAAGGAAAAGTACTATTACTATTGTGGAAAATATGGACACATTGCTAAAGAGTGTTGGAAGAAGCAACCAAATTAAAGAGCTAGGCAATAGGGATATTATTCCTTGTCCAATCATGTAGAGCATCAGTGGTGATAGGTTCTTTAATATGACATATGTACAAAATAAGGCTACTAATAAAAAAAATCATATAACATATGGTATATTAATTCAAGATCATCAAATCATATGACACCACATGGCAAGTGGTTTGAAGAAATGAGAGCAAGTACAAATGGTTACATATGCATTGGAAATGACACCCAACATGACATAACTCATGTAGGAGTTGTTCCATTGGTTATGCTTGATAGTAGGAAGAAGAAATTGTATGATATTTTTCATGTTCCATCCATTATGAAGAATTTTTTATCAGTTGGCCAAATGGTTGAACAAAACCTACATGTATGGTTTAACAAAGTGTAATATCCCCCACCTGCATTACATAAACCCCCCCCTAAATTTTATGAGGAAATAATTGAAAATTTTTAATCCACACCCCCTATCGACCCCAAATATTTGGCGACGGGGGGGCAAGGAAAGAAAAAGATGATGACACCGAGGGGAGAGGAAGCCATCGATTATAATGTGGAGAGAGGAGGAGGTGGAGAATGTGACATTGATGGCAGAACTAGAGAGGGAAGGCAATAATGGCAAGGAAGACGCTAACGAAGCTGAAGTGGAAGTTGATGATGGTGTTGATGGAATGGGAGGCCACATGGCCAAAAATCCCCCCTTAGAGAATGATGGCTAGCCATCGCCACCATGCAATACCACATCCACCCCCCAATAATACTCCTCTTTCTCCTATAACACCCCATCATACGGAGAGCACGAGGCTTGGACACACTCAACAGCACGTAGAGAGAGAGAGAGAGAGAGAGGAGAGGAGAGAGAGAGAGAGAGAGGAGAGGAGAGAGAGAGAGAGAGAGAGTGTGTGTGTGTGTGTGTGTGAAAGAGAGAGAGAGAGGGTGAAAGAGAGAGAGAGAGAGAGAGAGAGAGGGAGGGAGAGAGAGAGTGTGTGTGTGTGTGTGTGATAGAGAGAAAGAGGGAGGGAGAGGTTGAGAGAGAGAGAGATAGAGAGACTGAGAGTTTTGATGCAGAGAGAGGGAGAGAACCTTCTAAAAGATTCTCCTTCTCTTTCCCTCCTTAAAGGGTAGTCATGCCTATTCCTTTCTTGCGGGATTAATCTCCACCTCGCAAGCCTAATTTTTCTCCCCAATTGGCCCCTGCTAATCGAGTACAAGGCGTGAAAATATTGTGTGATTTGTATCTAAGGGAGATGTAGATCAAGAATCGCCCCCAAGCGGAAGATGTCACACGTGAATGGCAATCCCACAATGAGCAACAAAGCCTCGAGCAAGGGCATCACTGCCAATCCAACTGTGATACCGGTGATAAATAATGAATTTCCAAATTAATAAGACGTTGGCTTTGATTCCCGCATGAGATACGTTATACCCTGTACTATGTTGCGCTAGAATAGGTCATTGAAAATTATAAATCTCATCTCTAATATTTGAAGATGAAGTTTTGCGAAGTGCTTGTATCAAGGGAAGTTAATTGCACCTTGTTGCTATTCAACAAATCCATGCATAGCATAACAATATATAAGACTCTAAAGTATTAAGCATTGATAAGTCTTCGAATACAATATTGTTTAGGGTCTGCAAGGTTACCCTAAGGGGTATGCCTATAGATGGTACATGCATGGGAGAGATTATGTGAAACTTACATCAATGATACGTGACTCCTTGCCTTAGGAGAAAAGAAGATAAAGTCAAGATATAATGTTGCATAGCAGGGAAATGCTAAAAGATAAATGTCACTTAGAGAAGAGGCAAAAATGCTCTTGCTAGATTGATTAACTCGCATTGAAATGATAGGACTTACGTCTTGTACAGTGTTTGAAACCTTAGCATATGCCCTAGCCAAATGGAGGGAGTGTTAAGTAAATTTTTACATAGAATCGCTCCTTGATCCCTAGGGGGAGAGCAAATATGCAATGAAAATGTTATCATGTCTATTCTTGCATTGTTTGGGAAGAATATAATTGGTTTTGTTAGGTTGATCAGACAACACCCTAAATTCTTTTACATTCAACTGATTGCTGCATTGTGGTTTAATGATTATTCCAAGTACTTGTGATTGATGGTAAACTCATGGGAGGGGTTTGTGATGATAAGTTGCCATGGGGATAAAGGAATGTTTTCTTGGAAGATGATATTAGGCTAATTGCCTTGATTGTGCTTGATTCTTAATTTGATTAATCAAGGAAACGATATTTTTCATGGGTGAATCATCTCGAAGGTTGCACCACGCTTCAATGCCAAAAGAACACTGCTCGATTCACAGGATGAAGGTCGAGTGGTGAAAAGGCCAACCACGGAAATGATGTTTCCCACCTAGGGCACTCGTGGGTCAGAGGTGGAGCTCTAGACACCCCTTGATATGTCTAGAACAGAGTTGAAGACTGTCATGGGCCCAACATCTGTGGCATTGGAAGTTCCTATTCTAGATAAAGAACCAAATTGTGGTGCCATGTGATTTGGACCAATTACTTCTATAGGGCAAAAGGACTACATAATTTCTCATGTATGGGTAGGAGACAAATATTAGTTCAAAGATAAGTTAATAAACTTTTTTGTCAAAGGATTTCTTGCTTTGTATTTGTGTTTGTGTCGTAAATTACATTGTCGGAGGGGTTTTTGTCGAAAGGTCGAATCCACCAAGGATCAGAAGTAGAAGGAAGTAGAGATAGGAGATGGAAGAGAATATAGAGAATATCCAAGTGGTAAACACGACAAAAACAAATCACAATGAATTGAAACAATATGTATTGAAAGAACTTGGAATCTTTGCTCTACTCAGAAGCAATCTCCAGGCATTAGTTCTCCTGGAGCTCCTTCATAGACCAAAAACGTGGATCAAAAAAATTAGCTCTCCCTCTGCTATCCGGAACCCAAATCTGATGTCTCCATTGGCTCCAAAAGGGGGGTAAAACCGCAAGACACCTGCTCACGGATCTCCCAGATCACTCCTTCTTCTTCTTTCCATTCAATCAGCAGTTTTCAGCCAGTTTTCAGTAATCTCGACGCACACGATTTCGTCAATTTGTCCTTCTTGTGAAAATCCCCTAACTGGCTGAAAAAGAAACTAGCTTTTTGCATGCCATCCTAATCTAGAAGTTTTTTCTAACTTTTTTAAATTTTTACAATAAATAATATAAAAAATAGACTAAAATTATCCAAAAATCTAGTATTTTTGGATAATCCATGCAACTCGCACTAGTACTAATGGCTCAAATCACATTGACTCTCTAGATCAATAGAGAAGTCGGATGATGGTGCATTCCATACTTTTTCACACTATATCCTCATAACATCACAACATCCACCCCCTCTGAGCCTGCACATCCTCCAGTATGTGCCAAAATCCTAGTTGTCATCGGATTCTGAGTCCTCCTCATCCTCTGCAACCATATCCTTTACTTCTTCATCTTCCATATCTTCCTGGCTAGCCCTTGTATCATGGCCACTATTTTCTTCCAATTCTGGCAACTCATAAGCAATAGATTCCCGCCTTTTGAATAATTTGATTCTTTTCCTTGCTACTGGAAGTTTTATGGCTGTCCCATCCAGCTCATTTAATGCATAAGTAGCATTATCAAACACATGTCTTACCACATAGGGTCCAAACCATCTTTTGGAAACTTTACGCATACCCTGTTTCTTTTTAGCATGTTTCCATAAGTATCCATCCTTTAAGAAAAATCCATAGGCTGTCCTCTTGATCTTCTTAAACTCCTCATCTAACCATTCATCCCTCTTTGTTAATGTACTGAGATATTAACTAATTCTCAGCCACTCTCATGCATATTTGTCTTCCAAAAACACTTCTACATAAGATGCAAAACATCTAAAGTGTCTTCTCTTTGTCGTCCAAGCTTCTGTTAATGCTGTAGTAACACCTTGCATTACTAAATTCACTCTTGCAACATCATTTTCAACCATAAGAAATTCATCTTCTTCCTCCTCATCCATCATTCCATCTTCATTCTCATAGCGCGCTCGAGATAACATGTCTGCCACTCGGTTATCCCTTCCTGCAATATGCTGAAATTCAGGGTTCAAAGATTTGATGTATGAAATCCACTAGAGCATAGCAATGTCCGGGGTAGCACAACTACTAATCATACCCAATACTAGAAAATAATCAGTCTCAATGACTACATGAGCACCCATAAAATACTCCTTATCAAATTTAAGGGCTCTCACCATTCCCCATAATTCTCTTTTTACCTATGGATATCTTCTCTGTCGTTCAGTCAATACTTTTGCACCAAAGCATATTGCATACCCTTCCCCTTCCTCATCATCTTGCCCAATTGCCCATCCAATCCTGATTGGGCTTGTATCAACAGTAATAAGGATAGGCTTTCCATGTGAATAGTCAGCCTTTCTCAACGTAGAAGCAAATTTTAAGAGTTGCTTCAATTTCTTCATTGCTTTCTGATGCTTCCTTTCCCAATGAAATTTTTTACCTTTCCTTAGAAGCTGATAAAGAGCATCGGCTACATGTGCAAAGGGAGGAATCCATATCAAATAGAACACACATACACCCAATAATCTATGCACCTCTGATACATTCGTGCATACATCTTGCATTCTATCAATCCCATCTATTCTTACTGGTGATGGCATTCGCCCATAAGGCCCACACATATGTCCAACAATCAAAACCTCTTCAACTCCAAAGATAGAATTTTGTCTAGAAAGAGTTAAATGCACCTCTTCTAGACATGTCAAAATCCTCTCACAATCCACAATATGGTCTGCAACAAATTTTCTACATCCATGAGCATCCATCTCTTCATTCTTTTCATCCACTGCACACCCTTTGATTGGAACATCATCCAAGAAGGGCATAGTCAATTGTGGTATAAAATCCCTGAGTGTCCTATTCATATCATTTGGCATGTGGACCACTGATTTTGTTGCACCCTGTGGGAGAGTACACATTCGTACTAACCCCAAAGGAGTCTTCATGGTTGTGATATCCCTGCTTTCAATTGCAAGCTAAAATTGATCATACCCCGAGTAAAGATCACCCAAAGAATAGATCGCTCTGCCTGCAAAAGTCTCTACAAATTCATCAACCACAGGACCTGCACCCACATTTCTTATGGTCACTTTATTGACCGGTTGCATATCTTGAATAAATCTCAAAGCCCCATTCTTTTTGGGCACAGTAAACCAATGATTTGAGTACAGGGCTGAAGAAGGCTCCAAGTTTTTCATGCAAATCTTTTCATTTAGCAAATCCATCAGCTTTGGCAAGTAAGCTTTAGGCACTGGAATAGGCCTCAAGTTCCATGGTACATGTGCCACAGTAAATATGACCATAGGAGAGACAACATTTGGATCCACACAACCTATTTAACTTGGTTGAAACGCAAATTCCTTCCCATGTCTAGCCAACATCTGTATAAAATAGTTTCTCTCAGCAAGAAAAAGAAACCCTTCTGCACCAACTTTCAATTCCTGTAAAGTTTCAGATGGAAACTGATGACCTATATCTTTAGGATCCCCTAAGCTTGGCTGTCTTGACACTTTTTCATACATACCCTTACTCTCTGGTGGAAGTGGCAAAGCAATTGGTTTCACCTTTTTGTCAACTGTCTTATACTTTGTCTCCACAAGTGCTTCAGCCCATTGTAATCCTTCCTGCTGAGCAAAAAATGCTATAACATCATACATATCCAAAGAACATACTGACAACACTCTGTTTTCAGCCTCATTTTCTGCATGTATAGTTGCTGAAATTTCAGCCATAGTGTCAGTAATATTCAGCCCATAAAAGATGCCTGAAATGCCATCATTTTCAGCTAACAAGCCCAATGATCTCAGTTTCTTAATAGCATGTTTCATAGATATGCGCTCAGCCCTACACATAGCTTCCATAGCCTTAAACCAACATGAACTGCTTACTGTAAACTCAGAATTACCAATAGTAAATACATGCTTCATTTCATCAAGAGGCGAGTACACCCTCTCAACAACACTATTGTAGCCCCACATTACAGCAATGCTTAATGAAAATCCAAGTCTTTGAATTCCCTTGCATTTTGAACCAAAGGAGACTCTCGAAGCGTATCACGATTTCTAGGCTGATTAACACAAATAGTAAGAAATTGTAACGTGTCCACTAGTATCATCCAGGACACATCTTAGCAATCCATTGGAAAGGATATCCAGAAAGCTCCACCCGGCACTCCCATGGAATGTTACGGGATTTGCGATCTAGGGCTTTCTGTGTCTGCCATGTAGCGGAAGTATTATGGCCGTTCCCACTTAGGATCGATCGAAATTAGGGTTTTCCTGATTGGTCCTTTCCTAACAGCAACTAGCGTCGGACCCAAGCGAACTACTTTACGCAGAAACGCCAGTTCCGAAGCGGATTCACGCTGCACTTGGTTCAAGGAGAAAGGGAAACGAGAGGGATGCAGAGCTCAACCTCTCTGCCATTAGGCATAGTCCCATTCTGTTCCCCTAAAATAGCGTAAATCAATTAAGAGATAACTCTAGGTCAATGCTTTCGTTGCTCGTGTCCTTTGATAATCACCCCGCTATTCCTCGTGATTTGAGAAAAGTTCCCGGCCAACCGAGTCCACCCAACGGTAGGATGGACCCATGGCCCATCCTTTGCACTTTCCTTGATTTTTTTTAGTTATATAATTATCTAATACATTAATTAGACATGTAACAATCAGCTTCTTCAATTAATCTGTTAAGCACTGGTTCCTTCACATAATCTTATCATGTGACATAGAAAAACAATATCAAACAAGTTCCTTATTAACATATCATCATATTTATCTTTGAAATACAAGGATTTCTGCCCGTAGGCTTGTCCATAATCCGCCCGAAGGCTAACCTGCAATCCACAGGGATCACTATTCCAAGTTTCCACCCGCAAACTAGTATGCAGGCCTCGAGATCCAATCCCGAGTCAAATTAGCCTCTTGTGCAGGACCCGGAAGGCGAGGGATTTACGGCCAGAGCCCCCCTGGCACTCAAGTGTCCTCCTCCTCCAAGTAGCACTCAACGGAGAGACCTCTCGTGGCGGGTTCAGTCCACGTTCCCGACGCGGTCAACAACCCCCTTGGTTAGGGTCAGGCAGACAGTCGGGGTAACTGAAGCTGCCACTCCCTTCAGACCTTCAACTTGAAGTATAGATATTCATTTAATTTTTAATTAATGAATCAAACAGTGCTCTAAAATCTATAGCAAGCACAAACATTTCCATTGATTAATCTTGTTGTTTGGCAAACTGTTAAGGAAGGAATCTTTCCTTCTTAATATATCTAGCATTCGATCTGGGGTGCTCTGCAACTTGGCAAGATCCTTTATATACCCTAAAGTTCATTGGATACTTTAGTTTCCGTTCTTTAACCTTCCTTACTTAGAAGGATATCAAAGAATACATCCTTATGCAAGATAACTTGCATAAGGATCCCCCATCCTGGATGCAGGAATTCATTCTTTCTCCTTGTGAATCAATCACAAGACCATATGTCTTCGTACTTGCCGTGCAAGTCCTGCATCGTACTACGCGATAACGGAGTCACGAAATAATCCATTTCAGTTTCTTTAAGTTGACGTTTGTCAGACCTAGGGTTTCCAAACTTTATTATTTTCTTTTAAGAAACTCAGGGACAAACCTTAGTTCTTTTACATTTTCAATTTACTAATTCTACAATCCGAGAATGTGGGCAAGTATTTAGGGTATAAACATTTCTTGGATTTTAATTCATTCCCAATGAATATTTCGCAGCATAGGTATTTCTAAGTTCATATCAATTTGGTTAACTTTTAGAAAGTAATATCAAGATCACTTCTGCATGATGTGCTATCTATGTGTCAATTGATTTTTCAATCTTTAACTTTATCGATTTGAGGTTAGGTAAATTCAATTAATCTTTCTTTTTCCTTGCAAACAAAACTCATGCCAAATAAGAAATCTTTCCCTTGCTAAGTTACGCAGTTAGCAATGATAACATCCTAGAGTTTAAGCATCGTAAGAAACCTTTCATGAATTGCACCTTCTATGATGATTCGTTGTAAAAAGAATAGGGGTTAATGGTGCAAGATGCAGAATTATACCTTCTAGACTTAACCAAAGTATACTACTTTAGTGGGTAAATAATCTTGCTCATAATTCGTTTCAATGCATAATGCTTTTTGAAGGAAAACTATGTTTATACTTTATTTATTTTGCATGTTTAATTAAACTAAATTCCTTCGTCGTAAATAACTAGGACAAAATATATCTTATCCCTAACAATTCATCTTGTACAATTAAATTAAAACCGATATAAAATTAAGAAGGAAAAACCTAGGTTTGGGGTGAGATATCCACATGGATACCAGGAGATGACCCTCCCGCAGCTACTCCTTGGACTTTCTTAGGCGGCATCGCAGTTGTAGCCCTTCGAATGTGGAAGCAGCTTTACCTCCTTTTCGGAATTCCACTGTCGCTTCAATACTCTTCTTCTCTCGTTCGAGGCAAGGAATCGTTAAGGGATTAACCACAAGAAGGGGGTAATAAGACCTTTAAGGTCTCAATCTCATCGGGAGGGCAAGGTTTACAAAGCCTAGAAAAAGGCCCTATAGGGATTTATACACGGTGAAAAGGGTGTGTGTGAGTGTGGTTTCAAAAAACATATGAAGGGGCCTTGGGGGATCTTTGGGCACGGGAGTGAAAGGGTATGGGAAGGGGAATCTTGAAGGAGTTTTTTTTTGGAAACGGGGGTAAGTTCCAAGCCAAGGGGAAAGGTGAAGGGTAAAAGGGGATTCAAAAAGCACAAGAAGGGGTTTTATAGATTAAACATGGGGGTTAGGGTGGATAAGACTTTTCAAGTGTTGGTTCTTTTTGGGGGGTTCCATCCAAGGAAAGGGGGCTTAAGGGAGAAAGGGCTTAAGGCTTATAAAGCACGGAGGGGGGGGTTAGTGGTTTTCGAGGCCAAGGGGAGTGGGGGCTAAGGTGGCTTAAGCACGGGGTGGGGGTTTAGTGGTTTTTGAGGCCAAGGGGAGTGGGGGCTAAGGTGGATATGAACCATGGAAAAAGGGGGTTAAGGAGGTCCTTAAAAAGGATCTAAACCGGGAGGGGGAAAATTCGAAGGCCAACACAAGGGGGTGGAAGGGCTTTAAGGGGCCCCACGGGAAGGGGAGCTTAGAGGAGCCCCCCCCTTAGAAGCTTCAAGAAGTTTCTTGAAGCTTCTGTGGGCTTGAAGGGCCACGTGGGGAGAGAGGATGGAGGCGGCAGATGTTCGATGGTGGCAACAGCAATTGTGTTGACTGGTTGGCAGTAGGGCGGCTCCTCCTCAACAACAGTTTAGTGGCGGCGCCCCTTCGTGCTCTACGATAGTGATATCGTCACTCTCTCCTTCCCTCACAGAAGTTAGACGGCGTTTTGGCATCAGGCGGCAGCATTTTCTTCCTCTTCTGTCCCTCATCCTCTCCCTAGTAGCCTGCGGCCCTCCCTCAATTATATAGGGGAGGGGAGGGAATCCTCCCTCTCAAACGTGTCCATACGCATGGTCGTGAAGCTGAGCAAGCTCCAGCGAGGAGCTTGTTGGCTCTTCTATTCCCTTCCCCCCTTCCAGCTCGACCGTCACGGACAGGAGGATAAGAGAAAAAAAATTTCCCCTTTAACCTTAATAGGAGGTGAATTTGAAATATATTACATTCTCTCCCCCTCAAAGGAATCGAGATGTCCTCATCTCAAGATAAATTGGGGATATTGATGGTTGAGAGTGCCTTCATCTACCCAAGTGGCATCCTCTTCGGGATAATCTTTCCACTGGACGAGGCATTCTCTCAAGGTCTGGATCTTAATTGTCTCTCCCTAACATCTAAGATCTATCAGGCCTTAGTTCAAGGACTCCTTGACTAGGCATTACAATTTGTTGGTCATCAAGTACATAACTAGGGTTGGGTACATATTTTTTCAATAGGCTGATATGGAATACATTGTGAACCTTTAGGTTCTCAGGGAGTTGCAATCTATAAGCATTGGGTCCTAGGCATTTGAGGATTTTGTACGACCCACAATACCTTGGACTTAGCTTATTGCAATCTCCTAAGGATAGAGAACTCTTTTTAGGGCGTACGCAAATGAAGACCATGTCTCCTTCTTCGAAGACTCTTTTTTGACGCTTCAAATCCGCGTATGCCTTCTGTCTATCCTTAGCCGCTTGTATGTCTTGTTTTATTGTCTTTATTTGATCATCCATCTCTTCCAACATCTGCTTTGACGCTTCAACCCTTAAGGTTGGATCAGAAAAATTTAGGGGATTTCGACAGTCATGACCATACAATGCTTGGAAGGGAGTCATCTGAATGCTCTACTGATAAGAAGCATTGTATGCAAATTCTACCAAAGGCAAGTATTGAATCCACCTCTTCTGCTCTCGACAGCAGTATGACCTAAGCATATCCTCGATGACTTGATTTACTCGTTCTGTTTGGCCATCCGTTTGGGGATGGTAGGCAGTGATAAAACAGAGTTGAGTCCCAATAGCTTCAAAGATAGCTCTCCAGAAGTGTGATGTGAAGAGAGAATCTCGGTCACTAATGATTCTTCTGGGTAAACCATGTAGCTTGAATATCTCTTTGATAAAGAATCTTGCAATGTCAGAGGCTTTATAGTTTGTCTTTACTGCAATAAGGTGCGCAACCTTGGTAAGCATATCAACCACAACCATGATGGAGTTGTATCCTCCTTGGACTTGGGGTACGCTTACAACAAAATCCATACTGATGAATTCCCATTTAATTTGGGGAATGTCAAGCGGTTGCAGTCTCCCTGGCATCATGACATGTTTGGCTTTGATACGTTGGCAAGACAAACACTCAGTGACATATTTGAGAACGTCACCTTTGAGCCTCTCCCAATGGTAGCTCTTCCTAACTGCATTAAGAGTCTCAGCATAGCTAGTATGTCCTGCGAAAGGGGAATCATGAGCTTCCCACATTATCTTCTACTTAAATGACTGGCTTGCTGGTATACACAGCCTTGTTCTGTAGTAGACAAGTCCATTATCAATGGAAAATGCGTGATACTTAGCTTGCAACTTTTGATTTTGATCCTTGATAGAGATCTCCTTTAGCATTGATTGGTAGGCCAAATCATGGCATGCTTCCTCTCTAGCTAACTCAAGTATAGGGTTGTTTGGCATAGGTACTTTTATAGCTAGAGATCTGGTCGTCAATGGATTCTGCAAGATTAGGGAATTTAGGAATGCCTTGCGACTAAGTGCATCGACAACTACATTCTCTTTCCCTGGTTGGTACTTGATTTCAAAGTCATATTCCTCCAACACTTCAATCCATCGACGTTGCCTCATGTTGAGCTCGTTCTGGGTAAAGATCCATTTGAGACTCTTATGGTCGGTTACTAGAGTAAACTTGTTACCCAACAAGTAGTATCTCCGGAGCTTTCAAGCATGGATGACAGCTAATAATTCCAGATCATGCGTAGCATAATTCTTTTCATGGCTCTTCAATTTCCTTGAAGAGTATGCTACTGGATGACCTTCCTGCATAAGTATACACCCCAAGGCAAGAATGCTAGCATCAATTACTACCTCGAACTCCTTATTGAGGTCTGGAAGTTTTAGAATCGGTGTTGATACCAAACTTTGCTTCAATCTGTCAAAGCTATTTTGTTCGAGAGTTGACCATGCAATGGAAGTCTACTTCTTCAGTAAATCCGTCAGAGGTGCTGCAATCAAAGCATAGTTTTTGATGAAGACCCTATACCATCCTGTCAATCCAAGAAATCTACATATTTCTTTGACGGATACTGGTGTTGGCCACTCAAGCACATCTCTAACCTTGGCTGGGTCCACTGATATTCCTTCCGATGATACTATGAATCCCAGATATTCAATCTGACGCTTGAAGAATGCACACTTCTTCATTTTTGCATACAGCTTATGTGACCTCATTGTCTCAAGGACAATCCAAAGTTGAGGTTCATGATCTTCTTCCTGTTTAGAATAGGCTAAAGTTTCATCGAAGAAGACAAGCACGAAATGATCAAGATATGGCCTAAACATATCTTGCATCAACCTATTGAATGTGGCAAGTGCATTGGTAAGCCTGAATGACATAACTAGGAACTCAAAGTGCCCATATCTTGTATTGAAAGCCGTCTTTGGGATATCTTCTTCCTTGATCCTTATCTGATAATAACCTGACTTGAGATCAATCTTGGAGAAGATCTTCGCACCTTGAAGACGATCAAGAAGCTCATCTATTCTAGGAATAGGATACTTGTTTTTGATTGTCGATTGATTCAACCCTTGGTAATCAATACATAGTTGAAGTGTCCCATCTTTCTTTTTCTGGAATAGTACTGGAGCTCCCCACGATGAATTGCTAGGCCAGTTGTAGCCCTGATCTAACAGTTGCTTGAGTTGTTCCTTCAACTCAATTGCTTCTGGTATGGACATTCTATAAGGTCTCTTTGCAATTGGTGCAGCTCTAGGCACTAACCTAATCTCATGATCCACTTCTCTTTGAGGCGGAAGTTCAGTCAACTCTTTAGGGAATACGTCTGCGTATTCCCTTAGCCAAGAAGGTCCTTCATGAGACTCTTGCTTTTGATCTAATTTGTTGAGTTTGATCAAGTAAATAGGTAATCCTTTTCTGACTCCTTTTATGATCCGAGATACTTTGGCCAATTGGATTATCGACACTCCAGCCTCGCCTTGAGTTGTGACTAATTCCCTTTCAGAGTTTCAAAAGGAAACTTGACCCTTTCCACAGTGAATGTGGGCATTGTTGGGCCTAAGCCAATCCATTCCGAGTAGACACTCATGGATACCTAAATTCATGACTATGAATTTAACCGAAGTCTTCTTTCCTCCCAGAAAGAATTCCACCTTAGCAGTTTGCCTGGTACAAGTAACCTCATGACCATTTGCCAATTCCACAAGCAGGGTAGGTGCTTCTACTATGGTTATTTCTAATGTTTTTGCACATGCTGGTGAGATAAAGGAATGTGTACTGCCACAATCAATCAAGGTCTTGAAACCTTTACCTTGATAGTTCGACGGAGTTTGAATCACCAAGAACTGGCGATTCGGCCCTTTTTTGTGTAAAGTGGCATGGATTGTCGCTCTTTCGAATTCCGCTTCCATGGTCGGATCTTCTTCTTCTCCTTCTTCGCACATTTGCCTATTGGCAATGCAGGCGGTTCTTCCTTTTCCTCGGGTAGCAGCTCCTTAACCATGGCCTATTCTTTGGAAAGGCGCTTGGCGATATCCTCCACCAAGCTTGGGACATTGCCTCTTGAAGTGACCGGGTTCCTTGCAGTGGAAACAACGAAGGTTTCGGCCATTACTTTGAGTAGGAACAAAGTTGTTGACATTATTCGTCCTTGCTTTCTTTCTTTGTCCTTGATTATGACCTTGAACTCTCTTCATTTGAGGTCTGAATGCTCCTCTGTTGGGGTCATTATAAGACCAAGTTTTGTTACCCCTTGGTCTAGCTTGCACTTCCTGAATTATAGGCGCCACTCGAATGAGTGCATCCTGAATATCTGATGGACGCATAGATTCGAGACGGGTATTTACTGTGGATTTAAGCTTGCACAAAATTTGGACACCTGCTGTGTCATGTCCATCTATGGTGCACATACTTAAAAGTGAGACGAATTTATAGTAGTATGCGTCAAGAGTGAGTCCTAGCTCTTTTAGCTTGTAGAGCTCGTTCATTTTCTGCGTGCAATATGCAGGTGGTAAGTATCTTCCCTGCACGGCTTTCTTCAGCTTCTCGGAGGTAACGGATCCCTCTGCAATCCCTTGATCCCTGCACCATTGCTTCCACCAAAGTCTGGCTTCGCCAGTGAGGCATAGCCTGATTGGCAGGTGCAGTACCGACTGCTTCGAAGTAATCCTCCATGGATTCAATCCAAATTTCAGCATCAGCCTGGATGAATCTGCCTCTCCCGTCAAACTAGAGTGGCTTAATCTGCTTGAGAAGGAACTTCTTCTCCTGGATCACAGCAGTACTTGATGTAGGAGGTGAATTAGGAACCTATACTTGGGGTTGTGCCTGAATAAAGGTTTTCTTAACGTTATTATACGATAATGGACGTTAGCTTATATTACATCTTTAATTCAGCTATCTTGTAAACAATGTAGCTACTTAACTTTTTATCAACTCTTATGCACAGCCAGACATTGATAAAAGAAGTCTTTATTTGTATTTATATGGGTATAGCCCTTTCGAATACAACGTTTCATGTGATGATAAGCCTATTTTTACATTTAGTTTGGGGAGAACAACGTTATATTGCATTTATCTATAGGAACTATGTAATAGTAAGGTTTTGGGTCATGGATCTTCAGGAATCGATAAGTCATTGGAAGTTCAGGATATCCTTTCTGTTGGAATCCATACTTCTCATGGCAGCCCAACACTTTAATCCTGTCGGCGAGGATTACACGGGTTACTTCCTCATATACATATGAGTTCATCTCAACCCTCCGACCTCGAATATGTAAAGTCGAATTTACGTGAGCTTCGATTCCACAAAAAGGAACAGCTTCACGACTTTCAGGTCTTCCAACCACTTGATCCTCTTTAGGTTGGTCTGTAGATAAGCAAATTGGTGGGCGGCTATATAGTAGATTCCTGAAGCACCCGTCCATCTTCGTTCCATGTATAAAGGTGATGTATCATAGATCTGCTCTAGGATGTTCATCATCCCAATTCTTTGTCTATAAAGCGGAGAATGCATTGCAGTCATAAACATGACTCCAAATACCAAAAACTTGTTCCACACTTCGTAATTCTGCCAGACAGCATTGAAGGTAAGGAAATGTTTAGACAGCAACAATTTCTTTACTTCATTTCATTGAGATCTCATAAAAATAATTCCGTTGTTGGTCAGCTCTGATACCAACTGTAACGTGTCCACTAGTATCATCTAGGACACGTCTTAGCAGTCCATCGGAAAGGATGCCTAGAAAGCTCCACCCGGCACTCCCATGGAATGTTATGGGATTTGCAATCTAGGGCTTTTTGCGTCTGCCACGTAGTGGAAGTATTCTGGCCGTTCCCACAGGATCAACCGGAATTAGGGTTTTCCTGATTGGTCCTTTCCTAACAGCAACTAGCGTCGGACCCAAGCGAACTACTTTATGCAGAAATGCCAGGTCCGAAGCGGATTCACGCTGCACTTGGTTCAAGGAGAATGGGAAACGAGAGGGATGCAGAGCTCAACCTCTCTGCCATAAGGCATAGTCCCATTCCGTTCCCCTAAAATAGCGTAAATCGGTTAAGAGATAACTCTAGGTCAATGCTTTTGTTGCTCGTGTCCTTTGACAATCACCCCGCTGTTCCTCCTGATTTGAGAAAAGTTCCCGGCCAACCGGGACCACCCAACCGTAGGACAGACCCATGGCCCATCCTCCGCACTTTCCTCGATTTGTTTTAGTTATGTAATTATCTAACACATTAATTGGACATGTAACAATCAGCTTCTTTAATTAATCCATTAAGCACTGGTTCCTTCACGTAATCTTATCACGTGACATAAAAAAACAATATCAAACAAGTTCTTTATTAACATATCATCATATTTATCTTTGAAATACAAGGAGTTCCGCCCATAGGCTTGTTCATAATCCGCCTGAAGGCTATCCAGCAATCCACAGGGATCACTATTCCAAGTTTCCGTCCACATACTAGTATGCGGACCTCGAGATCCAATCTCGAGTCACGTTAGCCTCTTGTGCAGGACCCGAAAGGCGAGGGATTTACGGCCAGAGCCCCCCGTGGCATGCAAGCGTCCTCCTGCTTCAAGTAGCGCTCAATGTAGAGACCTCTCGCGGTGGGTTCGGCCCACGTTCCCTGTGCGGTCAACAACCCCCTTGGTTAGGCTCAGGTAGACAGTCGGGGGTAACTGAAGCTGCCACTCCCTTCAGGCCTTCAACCTGAAGTATAGATATTCATTTAATTTGTAATTAATAAATCAAATAGTGCTCTAAAATCTCTAGCAAGCACAAACATTTCCATTGATCGATCTTTTTGTTTGGCAAACTCATAAGGAAGGAATCTTTCCTTTTGAATATATCTAGCATTCGATCCGAGGTGCTCTCTAACTTGGCAAGATCCTTTATCTTCTGGGTTAGGGCGTACCCTATTAACCCAACTTGGTCAACCCTAAAGTTCATTAGATACTTTAGTTTCCATTATTTAACCTTCCTTACTTAGAAGGATATCAAAGAATACATCCTTATGCAAAATAACTTGCGTAAGCATCCCCCATCCTGGATGCGGGAAATCATTATTTCTCCTTGTGAATCAATCACAAGACCATATGTCTTCGTACTTGCCGCGCAAGTCCTGCATCGTACTACGCAATAACGGAGTCACGAAATAATCCGTTTCAGTTTCTTTAAGCTGACGTTTGTCAGACCTAGGATTTCCTAACTTTATTATTTTCTTTTAAGAAACTCAGTGACAAACCCTAGTTCTTTTACATTTTCAATTTACTAATTCTACAATCTGAGAATGTGGGCAAGTATTTAAGATATAACCATTTCTTGGATTTTAATTCATTCCCACTGAATATTTCGCAGCATAGGTATTTCTAAGTTCATATTAATTTGGTTAACTTTTAGAAAGTAATATCGAGATCACTTCTGCACGATTTGCCACCTATGTGTCAATTGATTTTTCAATCCTAAACTTTATCGATTTGAGGTTAGGTAAATTCAATTAATCTTCATTTTTCCTTGCAAACAAAACTCATGCCAAATAAGCAATCTTTCCCTTGCTAAGTTATGGAGTTAGCAATGATAACGTCCTAGAGTTTAAGTATCGTAAGAAACCTTTCATGAATTGCACCTTCTATGATGATTCGTTGTAAAAAGAATAGGGTTTAATGGTGCAAGATGCAGAATTATACCTTATAGACTTAACCAAAGTATACTACTTTAGTGGGTAAATAATCTTGCTCATAATTCGTTTCAATGCATAATGCTTTTTGAAGGAAAACTATGTTTATACTTTATTTATTTTGCATGTTTAATTAAACTAAATTCCTTCATCGTAAATAACTAGGACAAAATATATCTTATCCCTAACAATTCATCTTGTACAATTAAATTAAAACCGATATAAAATTAAGAAGGAAAAACCTGGGTTTGGGTTGAGATATCCACATGGATACCGTGAGATGACCCTCCCATAGCTACTCATTGGACTTTCTTAGGCGGCATCGCAGTTGTAGTTCTTCGAACGTGGAAGCAGCTTTACCTCCTTTTCAAAATTCCACCGTCGCTTCAATACTCTTCTTCTCTCGGTTGAGGCAAGGAATCGTTAAGGGATTAACCACAAGAAGGGGGTTTATAAGACCTTTAAGGTCTTAATTTCATCGGGAGGGCAAGGTTTACAAAGCCTAGAAAAAGGCCCTATAGGGATTTATACACGGTGAAAAGGGTGTGTGTGAGTGTGGTTTCAAAAAACATATGAAGGAGCCTTGGGGGATCTTTGGGCACGGGAGTGAAAGGGTATGGGAAGGGGAATCTTGAAGGGTTTTTTTTGGACACCGGGGTAAGTTCCAAGCCAAGGGGAAAGGTGAAGGGTAAAAGGGGGTTCAAAAAGCACAAGAAGGGGGTTTATAGGTTAGACACGGGGGTTAGGGTGGATAAGACTTTTCAAGCGTTGGTTCTTTTTGGGGGGTTCCATCCAAGGAAAGGGGGCTTAAGGGAGAAAGGGCTTAAGGCTTATAAAGCATGGAGGGGGGGGTTAGTGATTTTCGAGGCCAAGGGGAGTGGGGGCTAAGGTGGCTTAAGCATGGGGTGGGGGTTTAGTGGTTTTTGAGGCCAAGGGGAGTGGGGGCTAAGGTGGATATGAACCAGGGAAAAAGGGGGTTAAGGAGGTCCTTAAAAAGGATCTAAACCAGGAGGGGGGAAAATTCGAAGGCCAACACAAGGGGGTGAAAGGGCTTTAAGAGGCTCCACGTGAAGGGGGGCTTAGAGGAGCCCCCCCTTAGAAGCTTCAAGAAGCTTTGTGGGCTTGAAGGGCCGCGTGGGGAGAGAGGATGGAGGCGGCAGATGTTCGATGGCGGCAGTGGCAATTGTGTTGACTGGTTGGCCGCAGGGTGGCTCCTCCTCAACAACAGTTCAGTGGGGCGGCACCCCTTCGTGCTCTACAGCAGCGACGTCGTCACTCTCTCCTTCCCTCATGGAAGTTAGGCAGCGTTTTGGCATCAAGCGGCAGCATTTTCTTCCTCTTCTATCCTTCCTCCTCTCCCTAGTAGCCTACGGCCCTCCCTCAATTATATAGGGGAGGGGAGGGAATCGTCCCTCTCAAACATGTCCATACGCGTGGTCATGAAGCTGAGCAAGCTCCAGCGAGGAGCTTGCTGGCTCTTTTATTCCCTTCCCCCCTTCCAGCTCGACCGTCGCGGATAGGAGGATAAGAGAAAAAAATTTTCCCCTTTAACCTTAATAGGAGGTGAATTTGATATATTACAGAAATTGGGCTGCTTAATGAAAATCCAGGTCTTTGAATTCCCTTGCATGAACCAAAGGAGACTCTTGAAGCATATCATGATTTCTAGGATGATTAACAGAAACAGTAAGAAATTGGACTACTTTCTTCCCATCTTTACTTCTGACTCTTGCATAAGCAGAACCATCATCAAGTACCTTTGTTTCCATGCGCGCTCTTGTAATATAGGGCTATTCCAAAATCACTACATATGAGGAATTATCTTGCACAAAGAAGTGTTGCTCTTCCTGTACATCACCAATTGTCACTTTTACATTAGGACATGCAGCATAGAGCTCCCCCGAAGAATTATTTGCAGCCCTCATATGCCAACCATGATCAGTGTCCACATGCCATGCACCATTTTCATACAATCACCGCTCAATGACATTTATCTTAGACCCATGGTCAAGTAAAGCAACACAAGGAGTTTCACGCTCACCTATTTTCACTACCGTTTCAGTGGTAGATCTAGCCCAATGATTTCTTGTGTAGTGACTTCGAGGAATAAATCCTACAGTCTCTTCTCCATATTGTTACATTTTCCTTACTTCACCATGCATATTGCTACAAGACAATGCATTTTCAGCCACTTTCTTCTCTTTTCCACTTGTTGTCCATTGATTAGTAGCATCCTGCATAGACAATCATGTACTTACTTCATGCTCATATTCAGCATGAATACCCAACAAACCAGTTTCCTCTTCAAATTGCAGCAATGCACTAGTGGTATCACCAAGAAACTGACGCTTCCTTTTAATTATGTCAATGATCTCATCATGAAATTCTCGCTTGGCAATGCCGAGCACCTCTCCCAAGGTAAATTCCACCCGACTGTTTAAGATCCGTTCTTCAAGAACCTTCTTAAGATCTGTGGCTGTCTCAATGTCAGATTGCATCTTATATCCTGGCTGCTTGCCCTTCTTTTTGCCCTCTTGTTTGCTATCCTGTTTCTGCTTCTAACTGACCTCTTCCATAATATGCTGGGGAGGTGGCTGATTTGCAGCTTTAGGCTTATCCATACTTCTTTTGGTCATTCTTTTAGATGTCCTTGCAATATCTTCATCTCTTTTTTGTTTTTCTTCCACAAGTACATCCGTGTTTTGTACCTTTGCTAAATATGCATACATTGAATATGCATCTACCGGTGATTCCCAACCAGTTATGCCACGAATGTCTTGCCTTGCATGAGACATTTCACTACTAGTGACGTTTCTCTTTTCACCTGCATGTAAAGCATGTTTCCATATTTCAGCCTTTGGGCCATGCATTCTATGCAACTATAGACCAAAAGTAGAAGCATGTACCGCTGCATAAGCATTTCGGAAAGTCAAGTCTTCCAACAACTTCTGCATACCTCCCTTTCCAAAATTCAAAGTAACAGGCAATCTCGTTTCTTGTGCATGGATCTTGCCATCTTTCCAAAAGATAAGATGTCATGCCAAGGCCTCCTGATAGGTAGCACAATCATTTCTCTCGTGCTGCAAACAGTCACACCACAAACATCTTTTTCTAGGCTTAGGGACTGTTGCCCGTCCCCTTTCCTCTTGTCCTTTTTCGTCCAATTTTACAACCTTCAATTGAAGATCCCGCATTCCTTTGACCAATTCATCTAAGACATCTTCCCTAACAGAGGGAACAACAGCAGGTATAGCCATAGGGTTAGCCACAGAAGTAGGTGGCTTACTGGATACATCAATTGTCTTACCCATAACAATGGGCAAGCTAGAGACATGCAATCTTTCTCTTCTTCTATGCTTCTTGACAAGCGTAGTAATAGCTTCCTTGACATGTCTCCACTCTGTTTTCAAACCTGTCTCTATAGTCTGATCCTCCAGCAAATCATCAAGCTTCTCTTGAAGCTTAGGATCATCTGTCTGTAGAAACAATTCAATTTTCTGACTTGCAAGAGCTTGTTGTTCTGCAAGATCCAACTGCTCAAATCTACTTTCAAATTCTCTTAACAATTCTGCCACAAGACCCTTATTGGGTTGTATAACACACTCCTGAAAAGTCTTGCATGTCATCAAACTTGTGTCCTCAATGTAAAATTCTTCCCTGAGTGTCTTCTTGAAGGCTACCCAGTCAGCATCTTGCAAGTATAATTCTGTAATCCATGCTTTCAGTTCATGAACAATAACACACACAAAATACCGGCTCCATGTAGATTGAGCCACTCCAAAGAATTCCATCTTCTAAACATAGGTATGTACATATGCAGATACATGCCTGCCATTGAATAACTTCACCTCACACTCAGCTGCTTGTAAAGCATTCATCACAACACTTTCTGTTTGAGCTGAAGCTTGCATCACCTGTTGTTGTTATTGTACTTGCATAAGCATATTCATATTTTGCACCAATTGTTGCAAAACATCATTGGAGATTGTATTCGAAGGTTCTCCCATCTTCTCTTTCCTACTTCTGTGACAACATTTCACATTGTTACGCGAGCTCACAACCCGATAATGAGATGTTAAGGAGTGCTGCTTGGGGTAAATGACTTTGTCAAATGCACAACACAACTTTAAAAATTCAATTATTCGATCATATACCACAAGCCACACAAAAACAAAACAAGGCCTCTTATAGCTCAAAAAAAAAAAACTCATATGCGGGTAGAGCATGACACCACCACACAATGAAAATACCAAAAATTTGACAACAAACCAAGTGAGATATATTTTCGTACCTTACTTGATGATCAACAAGTTGTAATGCCCAGCCAAGGAGTCCTTGAGCTATGGCCTGACACGATATTAGATGTTAGGGAGAGACAATTGAGATCCAGAACCTTGAGAGAATGTCTCATCCAGTGGAAAGATTTTCCCGAGGAGCATGCCACTTGGATGGATGAAAGTACTCTCAACCAACAATATCCCCAGTTCTTCTCGACATAAGGACATCTCGATTCCTCCAAGGGGGAGAGAATGTAATATTTCCGCTTGAAATATTAAAGAGCTTTGATCACCACACAGGCGCGCAAAAGTTGTGCAAAGTTATCTGCCACATCGTAAATATTGGCAGTTAAATCCTTACCCCACACGCGCAATAATGAGTGGATCCGCATTGTGCAAAAGGGGCCGCGGCTTGAAGACTGCAAAGCTGCGTGAGAACACCCTTCTTGGAAAAAAAGGGGGCGATTGGATAATGGGTAAAATATAGGTAAATGTTTTTTATTGATTACCCCTCCCCTCAGCCAATGCATGGCAGGGGGAGAGGGAGTGTGTGGAGGAGTGAGTTAAGTGGAGAGAGAGAGTGTGGTGTGTGGGAGCATGAGGGGGGAGGCATGCACAGGCCACGTGTGTGGTTACCTCTCCCCCCCCCCTTAGCTTATATGACCCCCCCTCCCTGTGGCATGAAGGGGGAAGGAGCCAGAGGCTGCCATGATGTTGATGAACGAAGAAAGAGAAGGAAGGAAGGCGTCGTGTTGACGGCGTGCTGCAGCCAACTCGCCGCCCTGCTACGCGTGCAGTCTGCCAGGCCGCCGCCTATACCACTGCCTTATCATCATAAACTCCCCCCTCTCGTCATTAATTTTCCCCCTTCACTCATTACCCCCCTCCACGCTTTTTGTAAAAGGCAGAAGCTTCTAAGGTTGGGCTCCCATAAGCCCCGTTTCCACGAGCCTCCCCAGTTTTAGAAACTGGGCTCATAAGCCCAAATTCTTGCGCAAAGGGGAAGTAGACAGAGTTGAGGCTGTTTTACCCAAGCTTGGAGGAATTCAAAAATTGCACAAAGGCAAGGACAAACCGCAGAGTCCAAATTCCACAACATCAACGATGGCTCCAAAACAGAAGATGCAAGGCGCACGCATAGAAGTCTCTTCCCCAAGCATACGGGTGGACATTCCTACGAGCCCACAAGCCCAGGTTCTATGAGTTTAATTCCACGTAAAAGAAATGCATTAAGCACGATAAATTTCATGGGAAGAAAACATTTACGCATGTTTCTAATTCACATAGCCTAGTTAAAATACATTTGGAAAATTGTCTACTTGAACGATTTACTAGAGTTAATGCATGACATGAAATTGGGTTGCTTGCATTTCCAAGTTGAAATTCCTAAGCGCATATTGCTTGGGGTTAAAAGATGAAATCGTTTAAATACATCTTTGATTGGCCGCGAGAAAGATCAAGCGTATATTGCATTTATGCAATAACTTCTTTGTTGTGACTCGCATGAGAAAGTTGTAAACCTCCATTGCACGGCATGAGAATGAAACCATGGACATTGCATGTTGCATGCGAAGACGCTTGTAGAATGGATTAAAGTTGCATGGTACATATTTGTCATGTATGAACTTCATTCATCGAAGTTGTATCTAGAAAGGTTGCATATCATATTAAAGTCTGAAATTCAATTGTTGTAGGCATAGTTCCTTGATGTAAATCTTTGTAGGTTTTATGCAAGTTATTCTCCAATTTGTCATTCGTCATGACTTTAGCAAGAAAAGAGAGGGTTATTGCGAACCTTATAGTGCATAGAAGTAATGAATCACATATTTACACGTAATGTGATGTCTTGAAACTATTTACACCTTTAGATCAAGTTTAGCATCTCTAAGAAAGGATCGTTCCTTGTCGCAAGACAAGTAGACCAATTTAGATAAATCACTTGTAATGTTATAACCCTCTAGAGATTCGTAAAAGCATGACTAGATGGTACGATGAACCCCCTCAAAGAGCTAGGTAGGGCTTAGCACGTTAAAAATTCTGCCTAGTATCCCACTTGGGACACCGAGTTGAGACCTTCAAACCCAAAGGTCCTGTCCGCATTCACGGGATGTTTGGGTAAATTGGATGCCCATACACTAACGATCTAGGGTTTTACCCTAAGGATCGATCGACCTAATACTAAACTTCAATTGAGTTTAGAATTCTTAGGACCAAGTGTGGTGACCTTGAAAGGTTAGGGATTGGGCTGGGTAAGAAAACACCCCAAACCCTACATCTTAATTAAACATACTTATTGACCAAGGAAGATCATTGATGGGAGGTTGAACCCACAAGTTAGATGTGACTCCTATGCAACAAGATCGCAAAGTCACATGGTTTTGTGTTAAGTCACAAAGTAGAGTTTCCACTCCTTAGAACAAGGTTGGTAGGTTCTAGCACAAGTCTAACTTCCAAGAGGATGAGTAATCCTACTACTGAGTTGCCAAGTTAGGGTAACGAGCAATTGACAAATCAAGTTATAGCGACAAGGTCGCTAGGATTTATTGTCTATTTTTGAGAAACCTAAGGCGTTGGTTAATTTTGGTTGACAGGGTATGACCCTAACCCAAGGATAAAAGGGTAAACAAGCAATGGAACCCTTGGGGATCTTGCCAAGTCGCAATTGATCCGGGATCGGATGCTGGACGCATTCGGAGAGAAGGATTCACTCCTTAGCAGCTGGCCAAGTAAACGACCATTAGTTTGATTGTGTTTGTATAGTTTAGGAGCATTGTTTGTATTGCTTTGCTCAATGTACTAAGCATGGAAAAATAAATAATGCTTCAGGTTGAAGGCCTGGAGGAAGAGGTAGCATCAGTTACCCCCGACTTGTTGCCTGACCCTAACCAAGGGGGTTGTTAGCCGCGCCGGGAACGTGGACCAAACCCGTGACGAGAGGTCTCTCTATTGGGTGCTACTTGGAGCAGGAGGACGCTTGGGTGGCAGGGGGCTCTAGCCGTAAATCCCTTGCCTTTCGAGCCCTGCACAAGAGGGTGACATGACTCGGGATTGGATCTCGAGGCCTGCATACTAGTCTATGGTTGGAAACTTGGATTAGTAATCCCTGAGGATTGTTGGATTGCCTTTGAGTGGATTATGGATTGCCTTCGGGCGGATTATGGATTAGCCTTTGGGCTGGATTATTATGATGTATTCCAAAGACTAATTAATAAGATAACCTATTGAAAAGGAACTTGTTTGACAATGTTTTTCTATCTTAAGTGCTAAGATTACATGAAGGAACTGGTGACTAATTGGTTAATTAAGGAAGTTGTTTTATGCGTGTCCAACTAAATGTGGTATGTAATTAGACAATTTAAACAACCTCGAGGAAAGTGCGATGGATGTGGCCATGGGTCCCTCCTACGGATGGGTGGTCCCGGTTGGCCAGGAACTTTTCTCAAATGAAATAGACAGTAGGGAAATTTTCTCAAAGGAAATGAACAGCAAAGAACGTTGACCGAGAATCTACGTTACTAGAACTACGATTTATGTTGTTTTAGGGAAACAGAATGGGACTATGCCTTATGGGCAGAGAGTCGAGCTTTGCATCCCTCTCATTTCCCATTCTCCTTGAACCAAGTGCAGCATGAATCCACTTCGACCCTAATGTTTCTGCGTAAAATAGTTCACCTAGGGTTCGACGCTAGTTGCCGTTCTAGGAATTTGAGCACTAGGAAACCCTGATTCAGGTTGTTCCTGACTGGGAACAACCGGAATGCTTCTGCTTCATGGCAGACTCGAGAGGACCTAGATCGCAAACCTCGTAACATTCCATGGGAGTGCTGGGCGGCACTTTCTAGACGTCTCTTGCAAGCTAACAGGTGGACAAGTTACAGAAAGAGGGGGTTCTCCCCTTCAATTTGAATCAAAAGGATTTTAATGAATCAGAGTTATGGGATCATAGAAATTTTAGTGCAAGGAGGTCTCATAGACTACATTAAAAATGCCAATTCATAGAGGAAAAAGGAAGGACCTAGATGAATTAGCGAGAAATAACAGAGTATTAGGCATATATGAATGAGCTTAGCTCTACCAAAGAGTAGCATGGAGAGATGAAAAAAGAGGTACCTAACATGGATCTTACAGCAAATTAAATTATACCCTATATGAGTAAAAGATTTTTCATTTTAAGAGACATAATTATTTTATTTCTAAAATGGATAAGATGATTGAGAAAATGGCTCTCTCTAATTATGAAACTCAAGGGAAAATTGAGTAACTTATGACTCTTATCACTTAGCTAGCCACCACTTAGCTGCAAGAGGAAGCAAACAAGTCTAAGATTGAGGTAGACAATGCCCCCACATTGGAGAATGTACATGGCCTAGATAGAACTGGATAGGATGGCTTAAATGGAAAATATGACATGTATGGGCAAGAATGATGAAATGGGCAGTAGGATCCAAATGAGATGTAAGTATCTGTATCCAGTAAAAAGAGAACTTGACCAAGTGGTTGTACCAACTTGAACAATGGAATCTCATAATGATAGAGTACACAAATCAATTTGTGAAATTGAAAGTCTATGTTTGTAATATTTTCGCAAGAAATATTAATGAATTTTAAACCTCTACATGCCATGCAAAATCAGCTTAAAATATTCTCCTCGCGACTAAAAGAACCTTGGGCTAAATATCCAACCTTCACGCATTAGTAAACTCCAACCGCACAGTGCATAAGGAGCCACGGCTTGAAGACCGCAAAGCCGCATGAGAACACCCTTCTTAAAAAAGGGAAAATTGGATAATGGGTAAGATTAAGGAAAAAAAGAATTATTAATTATCCCTCCCCTCAGCCGATGCATGGCAGGGGGAGAGGGAGTGTGTGGAGGAGTGAGTTAAGTGGAGAGAGGGAGTGTGGTGTGTGGGAGCATAAGAGGGGAGGCATGCACAAGCCACGTGTGTGCCTACCTCTCCCCCCCTTAGGCTATAAAACCTCCCCCTTAGAGCTTGGCGGGAGGCACAAACGAGGAGAGAGAAGGAAGGACTGGTGCTGCTACTATGTCATGTCGCCATTGCCCGTTGCCACTCCGCCACGCAGTCCGCCTGCAGTTGCCAAGCTGCCAACCATACCGCCATCATCACCCTCTTGTTTGTTGCCAATTTCCTATCATTACCCCTCCCCTCCACATCACGATCTGTGACAGAAGATTAAGAAGCTTCTAAAGGAAAGCTTCCATAAGCCTAGTGCATACGGCTTATCCCCAGGATTTAAAAACCCAAGCCTCCAAAGGCCCTCATCCTGCGCAGGAGAGGAAGATTCGTAGACTATGAGTCTCCAAGATGAGTGAGTAACCCAAGGAAATCTGCTGCAATAAAAAAATATGCTACATAAATGGCCCCAAAACAAAAGATGCAAGTCGCATGCGTGGATGCCTTGAATCCAAGTCTACGTGTGGATATTCCTACAAGTTCTCATGCCCAGGTTCTATGAGTTTAATTCCACATAAAAGAAATGCATTAGGCATGTTAAATTTCATGGGAAAAATGCATTTACGCATGTTTCTAATTCATGTAGCCTTGTTAAATTACATTTGGGAATTTATCCCCTTGGGTGATTTATGAAAATTAGTTCATGTCGTGCATTTGGGTTTGCTTGCATTCCCAAGTTGCAAATCCCAAAGCGCATATTTCTTAGGATTAAAAAGATGAATTCTTTAAATGCATCCTTGTCTTCCTTGCATGAAAGAACAAGCGTATAATGCATCTAGGCCATGATTTCCTAGATATGATTCGTAAGAGATATTCCTTGAACATCCGTTACAATGTTGTCCAAGGACTTGCATGGTATGAAAAGGAAACCACGAACTTGCCTGTTACATGCAAAGATGCTTGCATTTTTAAGACGAATTAAGTGCCATAAGATGGATTAAGTCAACAATAATAATATTCGTCATGCATGAACTTCATCTATTGAAGTTGAATCTAGAAAAAGGTTGCATATCATATTAAAGCCTGAAAATTTGATTGCATTAAACAAAAGGTTGTAGGCATAGCTCCTTGATGTAAATCTTTGTAGGTTTTATGCAAGTTATTCTCCAATTTATCATTCATCATGACTTTAGCAAAAAAAGAAAGGGTTATTGCAAACCTTATAGTACATAGAGGTAATGAATCGCATATTTACATGTTATGAGATGTCTTGCAACTATTTACACCTTTAGAACAAGTTTAGCATCTCTAAGAAGAGATCATTTCTTGTCGCAAGACAAGTAGACCGATTTGGCCAAATCACTTGTAAGGGTATAACCCTCAAGGGATTCGTATAATCATAACTAGTTAGTACAACGAACACCTCAAGTGCTAGCTAGGATTTAGCACATTAGAAATTCTACCTAGTATTGCACTTGGGACACCAAGTCGAGACTTTTGGACCCAAAGGTCCTACCCACATTCATGGAATGTTTGGGTTAATTGGACGCCCATACAATAATGATCTAGGGTTTTACCCTAAGGATCGATCGACCTAATAGGAAACTTCCAATTAAGTTTAGAACCCCTAGGGCCAAACGATATTGACACTAGTAAGGTTAGGGATTGGGTTGGGTAAGATGATACCCCAAAACCCTATATCTTAGCCAAACATATTTCTTGACCAAGAAATGGCGTTTGATGGGAGAAACAATCCCACAAGTTAAGTGCGACACTTGTGCACAAATTGCAATGTCGCATGGTTTTGTGTTAAATCACAAAGTAGAGTTGCCACTCCCTAGAACAAGGTTGGTAGGTTCTAGCGCAAGTCTAACTTGCAAGAGGATAAGTAGTCATCCTGCTACTAAGTTGCCAAGTTAAGGTAACGAGCAAATGACAAATCAAGTTAGATCGACAAAGTCGCCAGGATTTATTGTCTTAATTTAAGGAACCTAAGGTGTTGCTAATTTGAATTGACAGGGTATAAACCCTAACCCAAGGAAAAAAGGGTAATCAAGCAACGAAACCCTTGGGGAGCTTGCCAAGTCACAATTGATCCCGGATCGAATGCTAGATGCATTCGGAGAGAACGATTCACTCCTTAGCAATTGGCCAAACAAACGACCACTGGATTGATTGTGCTTGTACAATTTAGGAGCATTGTTTATATTGCTTTGCTCAAAGAACTAAAGATGGAAAAATAATTAATGCTTCAGGTTGAAGGCTTGGAGGGAGAGGTAGCATCAACTACCCTCGATTGTCTGCCTGACGCTAACCAAGGGGGTTGTTAGCCGCGCCGAGAACATGGACCGAACCCCCCACGAGATGTCTCTTCGTTGGGTGCTACTTGGAGTAGGAGGATGCTTGGGTGCCAAGGGGGCTCTGGCTGTAAATCTCTTACCTTTCGCGCTGCCCTGTACAAGAGGCCGACATGACTCGGGATTGGATCTCGAGGCCCGAATACTAGTCTACAGGTGAAATCTTGGATTAGTAACCCGTGAGGACTGCTGGATTGCCTTCGGGCGGATTATGGATTACCTTCGGGCGGATTATGGATTAGCCTACGGGTTGGATTATATGATGTATTCCAAAGATAAAAAAGATCAATTGTTGAAAAGGAACTTGTTTGATCAATGCTAAGATTACGTGAAGGAACCAGTGACTAAAAGGCTAATTAAGAAAGTTGGTTTTTGCATGTCAAACTAAATGTGGTAGGTAATTAGATAACTAAAGGAACCCTGAGGAAAGTGCGGTGGATGTGGCCATGGGTCCTTCCTACGGATGGGTGGTCCCAGTTGGCTGGGAACTTTCCTCGAAGGAAATGAACAGCAAGGAATGTTGACCTAGAGTCTAGGTTACTAGAATCCTGATTTATGATGTTTTAGGGGAACGGAATGGGACTATGCCTTATGGGCAGAGAGGTCGAGCTTTGCATCCCTCTCGTTTCCCATTGTCCTTCAACCCTGATGTTTCTACATAAAGTAGTTCGCTTGGGGTTCGACGCTAGTTACTCTCTAGGAACTTGACCATTAGGGAAACCCTGATTCAGGTCGCCTAAGTGAAAATGGCCAAAATGCTTCTGCTTCGCGACAGACTCGGGAAGACCTAGATCGTAAACCCTGTGACATTCTGTGGGAGTGCCAGATAGTGCTTTCTAGTCTCTCTTCCCGATGGGCTGCTAAGACGTGTCCAGAAAGCGAATAGGTGGACACGTTACAGTTGGTATCATAGCCAACCAACGAGGAATTAATTTACAATAAAACTTAATGAGGAGAAGTAGAGAAAATGTTGCTATTGAGATCGTTCCCTTACTTACTTTATCAATGCTCACTTGCAGAGTCATGAAGCATGGAAGAGATTCTTGCTGTTCCAAGTTATGTTTATGACCGCGATGCATGCTTCAGATTATCGATGGAGGATTGATATGATGAATATCCTAGATTTCATCTACAACCCATTGCCTATACATGGAACAGAGATAGACGGGTGATTCAGGAATCTATTACATAGCTGCCCATTGATTTGCGTACCTTCGAACCAACCTAAAGAGAATCAAGTGATTGGAGGACCTGAAGATCATGAAGCTGTTCATCTTTGTTGAGGCTCACGCAAACACAACCCTACATGTCAGAGGTCGGAAGGTCAAGATGAACATGTATATGTACAAGGAAGTGATCCGAATTATCCGTGCCGACAGAATCAAGCTATTGGGATGTTAGAAGAAAAACGGGTACCAAAGGAAAGGATACCCTAATCTTCCTATGACCTATCGATTCTTGAAAATCCATGACCCCAATCCATACTATTACTCAGTTCACGTATCTAAATGTAACACAATCTTATTATCCCTGAATTAATGTATCAGCTTGCTCTACCATCCCAAGAATAATTGTACTCGAAAGGGCTATGCCCATATGAATGAAATAAGACTCTTTTTATCAATGATTGTCTTGACCATGAGTATTGATAAAGAACTTAAGTGATTTGGCTAAAAGCTGAATTTGGGCATGAAACGTAATGTGAGGAATGCTTAGCAAGTTTTAACGTAAAGAAACTTATTGCCCAAGCACATCCTCAAGTGGAATTCCTATTGGGAGGAAAGTCGACTTCGGTCAGATTCAGGGTTATGAACCTAGGTATCCATGAGTGTTTGCTCGGAATGGAATGGCTTAAACCTAATGATGCCCACATCCACTATGGAAAGAACCAAGTTTCCTTTCAAAACTCTGAAGGCGAATTGGTCACAACTCAAGCAGAGGCCAGAAAGCCGAAAATTCAATTGGCCAAAGCATCTCGGATAATAAAGGGAGTCAGAAAGGGACTACCTGTCTACTTGAGTAAGCTAAATAAGCCAGATCAGAATCAGGAGTCTAGTGAAGAACCTTCATGGCTAAAGAAGTACGCAGACGTATTTCCTGAAGAGTTGACAGAACTTCCACCGCAAAGGAAAGTTGATCATGAAATCAAGCTAGTGCCAGGAGCTGCACCAATTGCAAAGAAGCCATATAGAATGTCCATTCCAGAAGCAATTGAGTTGAAGGAGCAACTCAAGCAATTGTTAGATCAGGGCTACATCTGTCCTAGCAGTTTTCCATGGGGAGCTCTAGTACTGTTCCAGAAAAAGAAAGATGGAACACTTCGGCTGTGTATTGATTACAGAGGGTTGAATTAATCAACCATTAAGAACAAATATCCTATTCCAAGAATAGATGAACTTCTTGACTGTCTTCAAGGTGCGAAGATCTTCTCCAATATTGATCTCAAGTTTGGATATTATCGGTTAGGATCAAGGAAGAAGACATCCCAAAGACAGGATTCAGAACAAGATATGGGCACTTTGAGTTCCTAGTCATGTCATTCGGTCTGACGAATGCACCTGCCACCTTTAATAGGTTAATGCAAGATATCTTTAGACCATATCTTGATGACTTTGTACTCGTCTTCTTCGACGATACCTTAGTCTACTCCAAACAGGAAGAAGATCATGAACCCCAGCTTCGCATTGTCCTAGAGACAATGAGGGGACAAAAGCTTTATGCCAAGAACAAGAACTGTGCATTCTTCAAGCGACAGATTGAATATCTGGGATTCATCGTATTAGGGGAAGGAATCTCAGTGGATCCAACCAAAGTCAGATATGTTATCAAATATCCAACACCAACAACTATCAAAGAAATACGAAGTTTTCTTGGATTGACAGGATGGTACAGGGTCTTTATCAAAAACTATGCTTTGATTGTAGCGCCTCTGACGGATCTACTAAAAAAGCAAACATCGATTGTATAGTCAACTACTAAACAATCTAGCTTTGATAAATTAAAGCAAAGTTTGGTATAAGCACCTATCCTGAAACTTCCAGACCTCAATAAGGAGTTCGAAGTAGTAAGTGATGCTAGCACACTTGCCTTAGGATGTGTGCTTATGCAAGAAGGACATCCTGTAGCATACTCTTCAAGGAAATTGAAGAGCCATAAGAAGAATTATGCTACCCATGATCTATAGTTGTTAGTTGTCATCCATGCTCTCAAGCTTTGGAGACACTACTTGCTGGGTAACAAGTTTACCATAGTGATGGATCACAAAAGTCTTAAGTGGATCTTTACCCAAAATGAGCTCAACATGCAGCAACATCGATGGATTGAAGTGCTAGAGGAATATGATTTTGAAATCGAATACCGACCTGGAAAGGAGAATGTAGTTGCTGATGCACTCAGTGGTGGCAAGGCATTTCTAAATTCTCTAATCTTGCAAGATCCATCAACAGCTAGATCTCTAGCCATAAAGGTATCCATGCCAAACAACTGGATACTTGAGCTAGCTACAGAAGAGGCATGCCATGATCCAACCTATCAGAAGATGTTAAGGGAGATCCCTATCAAGGATCATGACCCGAAGCTACAAGCAAAGTATTTAGAATTCTCTATCAATGGTGGACTTGTCTACTATAGAACGAGATTATGTATACCGGAAAGCCAGTCTCTCAAGCAGAAAATACTTTGGGAAGCTCATGACTCCCCTTTTTCAGGACATCGTGGCTATGCCAAGACCCTCAATGTAGTCAGAAAGAGTTGTTATTGGGAAAAGCTTAAAGGTGACGTTCTCAAATATGTCACTGAGTGCTTGTCTTGTCAATGTATCAAGGCCGAACATGTCAAAATCCCAGGGAATTTGCAACCACTTACCATTCCCCAAATGAAATGGGAATTCATTAGTATGGATTTTGTTGTTGTCCTACTCCAAGTTCAGGGAGGATACAACTCCATTATGGTTGTGGTGGATATGCTAACCAAGGTTGCACATAATATTCCTATTAAGAAAAACTATAAAGCCTCAGACATTGCAAGGTTATTTATCAAGGAGATATTCAAACTGCATGGGTTACCCAGAAGAATCATTAGTGATCATGACTCTCTCTTCACATCACACTTCTGGAGAGCTATCTTTGAAGCCATTGGGACTCAACTCTATTTTAGTACAGCTTACCATCCCCAAACCAATGGTCAAACGAAGCGAGTCAACCAAGTCATTGAAGACATACTAATAAGAGCACACTACTGTCATGAACCCAAAAAGTGGATTCAATATTTGCCACTAGTTGAGTTTATCTACAATGCTTCTTATCAACAAAGCATTCGGATGACCCCTTTTCAAGCATTGTATGGGCACGACTGTCGAAGTCCTTTAAACTTCTTGGATCCAACCTTGAAGGTTGAAGCTTCAAAGTAAATGCTCGAAGATATGGATGACCAAATAAAGTCAATAAGACAGGACATCCAAGCTGCCAAGGATAGACAGAAGGCTTATGCAGATCTGAAACGTCAAGATAGATCATTCGCTGAAGGGGATATGGTCTTCATTCGCGTATGCCCAAAGAAGAGTTCTCTATCCTTGGGTGAATGCAAAAAGCTAAGCCCAAGGTATTGTAAACCCTACATGATTCTCAAGTGCTGAGGCCCTAATGCTTACAGACTACAACTCCCCGAGAACCTAAAGGTTCATAATGTATTCCATATCAGTCTACTGAAGAAGTATGTACCTAACCCTAGTCATATACTTGATTATCAACAAGTTTTAATGCCTAGCCAAGGAGTCCTTGAGCTATGTCCTTGAGCTACGGCTTGACAGGATCTTAGATGTTAGGGAGAGATGTTTGAGATCCAAAACCTTGAGAGAATATAAAGGTATCCATGCCAAACAACTGGATACTTGAGCTAGCTACAGAAGAGGCATGCCATGATCCAACCTATCAGAAGATGTTAAGGGAGATCCCTATCAAGGATCATGACCCGAAGCTACAAGCAAAGTATTTAGAATTCTCTATCAATGGTGGACTTGTCTACTATAGAACGAGATTATGTATACCGGAAAGCCAGTCTCTCAAGCAGAAAATACTTTGGGAAGCTCATGACTCCCCTTTTTCAGGACATCGTGGCTATGCCAAGACCCTCAATGTAGTCAGAAAGAGTTGTTATTGGGAAAAGCTTAAAGGTGACGTTCTCAAATATGTCACTGAGTGCTTGTCTTGTCAATGTATCAAGGCCGAACATGTCAAAATGCCAGGGAATTTGCAACCACTTACCATTCCCCAAATGAAATGGGAATTCATTAGTATGGATTTTGTTGTTGGCCTACTCCAAGTTCAGGGAGGATACAACTCCATTATGGTTGTGGTGGATATGCTAACCAAGGTTGCACATAATATTCCTATTAAGACAAACTATAAAGCCTCAGACATTGCAAGGTTATTTATCAAGGAGATATTCAAACTGCATGGGTTACCCAGAAGAATCATTAGTGATCATGACTCTCTCTTCACATCACACTTCTGGAGAGCTATCTTTGAAGCCATTGGGACTCAACTCTATTTTAGTACAGCTTACCATCCCCAAACCAATGGTCAAACGAAGCGAGTCAACCAAGTCATTGAAGACATACTAATAAGAGCACACTACTGTCATGAACCCAAAAAGTGGATTCAATATTTGCCACTAGTTGAGTTTATCTACAATGCTTCTTATCAACAAAGCATTCGGATGACCCCTTTTCAAGCATTGTATGGGCACGACTGTCGAAGTCCTTTAAACTTCTTGGATCCAACCTTGAAGGTTGAAGCTTCAAAGTAAATGCTCGAAGATATGGATGACCAAATAAAGTCAATAAGACAGGACATCCAAGCTGCCAAGGATAGACAGAAGGCTTATGCAGATCTGAAACGTCAAGATAGATCATTCGCTGAAGGGGATATGGTCTTCATTCGCGTATGCCCAAAGAAGAGTTCTCTATCCTTGGGTGAATGCAAAAAGCTAAGCCCAAGGTATTGTAAACCCTACATGATTCTCAAGTGCTGAGGCCCTAATGCTTACAGACTACAACTCCCCGAGAACCTAAAGGTTCATAATGTATTCCATATCAGTCTACTGAAGAAGTATGTACCTAACCCTAGTCATATACTTGATTATCAACAAGTTTTAATGCCTAGCCAAGGAGTCCTTGAGCTATGTCCTTGAGCTACGGCTTGACAGGATCTTAGATGTTAGGGAGAGATGTTTGAGATCCAAAACCTTGAGAGAATATAAAGGTATCCATGCCAAACAACTGGATACTTGAGCTAGCTACAGAAGAGGCATGCCATGATCCAACCTATCAGAAGATGTTAAGGGAGATCCCTATCAAGGATCATGACCCGAAGCTACAAGCAAAGTATTTAGAATTCTCTATCAATGGTGGACTTGTCTACTATAGAACGAGATTATGTATACCGGAAAGCCAGTCTCTCAAGCAGAAAATACTTTGGGAAGCTCATGACTCCCCTTTTTCAGGACATCGTGGCTATGCCAAGACCCTCAATGTAGTCAGAAAGAGTTGTTATTGGGAAAAGCTTAAAGGTGACGTTCTCAAATATGTCACTGAGTGCTTGTCTTGTCAATGTATCAAGGCCGAACATGTCAAAATGCCAGGGAATTTGCAACCACTTACCATTCCCCAAATGAAATGGGAATTCATTAGTATGGATTTTGTTGTTGGCCTACTCCAAGTTCAGGGAGGATACAACTCCATTATGGTTGTGGTGGATATGCTAACCAAGGTTGCACATAATATTCCTATTAAGACAAACTATAAAGCCTCAGACATTGCAAGGTTATTTATCAAGGAGATATTCAAACTGCATGGGTTACCCAGAAGAATCATTAGTGATCATGACTCTCTCTTCACATCACACTTCTGGAGAGCTATCTTTGAAGCCATTGGGACTCAACTCTATTTTAGTACAGCTTACCATCCCCAAACCAATGGTCAAACGAAGCGAGTCAACCAAGTCATTGAAGACATACTAATAAGAGCACACTACTGTCATGAACCCAAAAAGTGGATTCAATATTTGCCACTAGTTGAGTTTATCTACAATGCTTCTTATCAACAAAGCATTCGGATGACCCCTTTTCAAGCATTGTATGGGCACGACTGTCGAAGTCCTTTAAACTTCTTGGATCCAACCTTGAAGGTTGAAGCTTCAAAGTAAATGCTCGAAGATATGGATGACCAAATAAAGTCAATAAGACAGGACATCCAAGCTGCCAAGGATAGACAGAAGGCTTATGCAGATCTGAAACGTCAAGATAGATCATTCGCTGAAGGGGATATGGTCTTCATTCGCGTATGCCCAAAGAAGAGTTCTCTATCCTTGGGTGAATGCAAAAAGCTAAGCCCAAGGTATTGTAAACCCTACATGATTCTCAAGTGCTGAGGCCCTAATGCTTACAGACTACAACTCCCCGAGAACCTAAAGGTTCATAATGTATTCCATATCAGTCTACTGAAGAAGTATGTACCTAACCCTAGTCATATACTTGATTATCAACAAGTTTTAATGCCTAGCCAAGGAGTCCTTGAGCTATGTCCTTGAGCTACGGCTTGACAGGATCTTAGATGTTAGGGAGAGATGTTTGAGATCCAAAACCTTGAGAGAATATAAAGGTATCCATGCCAAACAACTGGATACTTGAGCTAGCTACAGAAGAGGCATGCCATGATCCAACCTATCAGAAGATGTTAAGGGAGATCCCTATCAAGGATCATGACCCGAAGCTACAAGCAAAGTATTTAGAATTCTCTATCAATGGTGGACTTGTCTACTATAGAACGAGATTATGTATACCGGAAAGCCAGTCTCTCAAGCAGAAAATACTTTGGGAAGCTCATGACTCCCCTTTTTCAGGACATCGTGGCTATGCCAAGACCCTCAATGTAGTCAGAAAGAGTTGTTATTGGGAAAAGCTTAAAGGTGACGTTCTCAAATATGTCACTGAGTGCTTGTCTTGTCAATGTATCAAGGCCGAACATGTCAAAATGCCAGGGAATTTGCAACCACTTACCATTCCCCAAATGAAATGGGAATTCATTAGTATGGATTTTGTTGTTGGCCTACTCCAAGTTCAGGGAGGATACAACTCCATTATGGTTGTGGTGGATATGCTAACCAAGGTTGCACATAATATTCCTATTAAGACAAACTATAAAGCCTCAGACATTGCAAGGTTATTTATCAAGGAGATATTCAAACTGCATGGGTTACCCAGAAGAATCATTAGTGATCATGACTCTCTCTTCACATCACACTTCTGGAGAGCTATCTTTGAAGCCATTGGGACTCAACTCTATTTTAGTACAGCTTACCATCCCCAAACCAATGGTCAAACGAAGCGAGTCAACCAAGTCATTGAAGACATACTAATAAGAGCACACTACTGTCATGAACCCAAAAAGTGGATTCAATATTTGCCACTAGTTGAGTTTATCTACAATGCTTCTTATCAACAAAGCATTCGGATGACCCCTTTTCAAGCATTGTATGGGCACGACTGTCGAAGTCCTTTAAACTTCTTGGATCCAACCTTGAAGGTTGAAGCTTCAAAGTAAATGCTCGAAGATATGGATGACCAAATAAAGTCAATAAGACAGGACATCCAAGCTGCCAAGGATAGACAGAAGGCTTATGCAGATCTGAAACGTCAAGATAGATCATTCGCTGAAGGGGATATGGTCTTCATTCGCGTATGCCCAAAGAAGAGTTCTCTATCCTTGGGTGAATGCAAAAAGCTAAGCCCAAGGTATTGTAAACCCTACATGATTCTCAAGTGCTGAGGCCCTAATGCTTACAGACTACAACTCCCCGAGAACCTAAAGGTTCATAATGTATTCCATATCAGTCTACTGAAGAAGTATGTACCTAACCCTAGTCATATACTTGATTATCAACAAGTTTTAATGCCTAGCCAAGGAGTCCTTGAGCTATGTCCTTGAGCTACGGCTTGACAGGATCTTAGATGTTAGGGAGAGATGTTTGAGATCCAAAACCTTGAGAGAATATAAAGGTATCCATGCCAAACAACTGGATACTTGAGCTAGCTACAGAAGAGGCATGCCATGATCCAACCTATCAGAAGATGTTAAGGGAGATCCCTATCAAGGATCATGACCCGAAGCTACAAGCAAAGTATTTAGAATTCTCTATCAATGGTGGACTTGTCTACTATAGAACGAGATTATGTATACCGGAAAGCCAGTCTCTCAAGCAGAAAATACTTTGGGAAGCTCATGACTCCCCTTTTTCAGGACATCGTGGCTATGCCAAGACCCTCAATGTAGTCAGAAAGAGTTGTTATTGGGAAAAGCTTAAAGGTGACGTTCTCAAATATGTCACTGAGTGCTTGTCTTGTCAATGTATCAAGGCCGAACATGTCAAAATGCCAGGGAATTTGCAACCACTTACCATTCCCCAAATGAAATGGGAATTCATTAGTATGGATTTTGTTGTTGGCCTACTCCAAGTTCAGGGAGGATACAACTCCATTATGGTTGTGGTGGATATGCTAACCAAGGTTGCACATAATATTCCTATTAAGACAAACTATAAAGCCTCAGACATTGCAAGGTTATTTATCAAGGAGATATTCAAACTGCATGGGTTACCCAGAAGAATCATTAGTGATCATGACTCTCTCTTCACATCACACTTCTGGAGAGCTATCTTTGAAGCCATTGGGACTCAACTCTATTTTAGTACAGCTTACCATCCCCAAACCAATGGTCAAACGAAGCGAGTCAACCAAGTCATTGAAGACATACTAATAAGAGCACACTACTGTCATGAACCCAAAAAGTGGATTCAATATTTGCCACTAGTTGAGTTTATCTACAATGCTTCTTATCAACAAAGCATTCGGATGACCCCTTTTCAAGCATTGTATGGGCACGACTGTCGAAGTCCTTTAAACTTCTTGGATCCAACCTTGAAGGTTGAAGCTTCAAAGTAAATGCTCGAAGATATGGATGACCAAATAAAGTCAATAAGACAGGACATCCAAGCTGCCAAGGATAGACAGAAGGCTTATGCAGATCTGAAACGTCAAGATAGATCATTCGCTGAAGGGGATATGGTCTTCATTCGCGTATGCCCAAAGAAGAGTTCTCTATCCTTGGGTGAATGCAAAAAGCTAAGCCCAAGGTATTGTAAACCCTACATGATTCTCAAGTGCTGAGGCCCTAATGCTTACAGACTACAACTCCCCGAGAACCTAAAGGTTCATAATGTATTCCATATCAGTCTACTGAAGAAGTATGTACCTAACCCTAGTCATATACTTGATTATCAACAAGTTTTAATGCCTAGCCAAGGAGTCCTTGAGCTATGTCCTTGAGCTACGGCTTGACAGGATCTTAGATGTTAGGGAGAGATGTTTGAGATCCAAAACCTTGAGAGAATATAAAGGTATCCATGCCAAACAACTGGATACTTGAGCTAGCTACAGAAGAGGCATGCCATGATCCAACCTATCAGAAGATGTTAAGGGAGATCCCTATCAAGGATCATGACCCGAAGCTACAAGCAAAGTATTTAGAATTCTCTATCAATGGTGGACTTGTCTACTATAGAACGAGATTATGTATACCGGAAAGCCAGTCTCTCAAGCAGAAAATACTTTGGGAAGCTCATGACTCCCCTTTTTCAGGACATCGTGGCTATGCCAAGACCCTCAATGTAGTCAGAAAGAGTTGTTATTGGGAAAAGCTTAAAGGTGACGTTCTCAAATATGTCACTGAGTGCTTGTCTTGTCAATGTATCAAGGCCGAACATGTCAAAATGCCAGGGAATTTGCAACCACTTACCATTCCCCAAATGAAATGGGAATTCATTAGTATGGATTTTGTTGTTGGCCTACTCCAAGTTCAGGGAGGATACAACTCCATTATGGTTGTGGTGGATATGCTAACCAAGGTTGCACATAATATTCCTATTAAGACAAACTATAAAGCCTCAGACATTGCAAGGTTATTTATCAAGGAGATATTCAAACTGCATGGGTTACCCAGAAGAATCATTAGTGATCATGACTCTCTCTTCACATCACACTTCTGGAGAGCTATCTTTGAAGCCATTGGGACTCAACTCTATTTTAGTACAGCTTACCATCCCCAAACCAATGGTCAAACGAAGCGAGTCAACCAAGTCATTGAAGACATACTAATAAGAGCACACTACTGTCATGAACCCAAAAAGTGGATTCAATATTTGCCACTAGTTGAGTTTATCTACAATGCTTCTTATCAACAAAGCATTCGGATGACCCCTTTTCAAGCATTGTATGGGCACGACTGTCGAAGTCCTTTAAACTTCTTGGATCCAACCTTGAAGGTTGAAGCTTCAAAGTAAATGCTCGAAGATATGGATGACCAAATAAAGTCAATAAGACAGGACATCCAAGCTGCCAAGGATAGACAGAAGGCTTATGCAGATCTGAAACGTCAAGATAGATCATTCGCTGAAGGGGATATGGTCTTCATTCGCGTATGCCCAAAGAAGAGTTCTCTATCCTTGGGTGAATGCAAAAAGCTAAGCCCAAGGTATTGTAAACCCTACATGATTCTCAAGTGCTGAGGCCCTAATGCTTACAGACTACAACTCCCCGAGAACCTAAAGGTTCATAATGTATTCCATATCAGTCTACTGAAGAAGTATGTACCTAACCCTAGTCATATACTTGATTATCAACAAGTTTTAATGCCTAGCCAAGGAGTCCTTGAGCTATGTCCTTGAGCTACGGCTTGACAGGATCTTAGATGTTAGGGAGAGATGTTTGAGATCCAAAACCTTGAGAGAATATAAAGGTATCCATGCCAAACAACTGGATACTTGAGCTAGCTACAGAAGAGGCATGCCATGATCCAACCTATCAGAAGATGTTAAGGGAGATCCCTATCAAGGATCATGACCCGAAGCTACAAGCAAAGTATTTAGAATTCTCTATCAATGGTGGACTTGTCTACTATAGAACGAGATTATGTATACCGGAAAGCCAGTCTCTCAAGCAGAAAATACTTTGGGAAGCTCATGACTCCCCTTTTTCAGGACATCGTGGCTATGCCAAGACCCTCAATGTAGTCAGAAAGAGTTGTTATTGGGAAAAGCTTAAAGGTGACGTTCTCAAATATGTCACTGAGTGCTTGTCTTGTCAATGTATCAAGGCCGAACATGTCAAAATGCCAGGGAATTTGCAACCACTTACCATTCCCCAAATGAAATGGGAATTCATTAGTATGGATTTTGTTGTTGGCCTACTCCAAGTTCAGGGAGGATACAACTCCATTATGGTTGTGGTGGATATGCTAACCAAGGTTGCACATAATATTCCTATTAAGACAAACTATAAAGCCTCAGACATTGCAAGGTTATTTATCAAGGAGATATTCAAACTGCATGGGTTACCCAGAAGAATCATTAGTGATCATGACTCTCTCTTCACATCACACTTCTGGAGAGCTATCTTTGAAGCCATTGGGACTCAACTCTATTTTAGTACAGCTTACCATCCCCAAACCAATGGTCAAACGAAGCGAGTCAACCAAGTCATTGAAGACATACTAATAAGAGCACACTACTGTCATGAACCCAAAAAGTGGATTCAATATTTGCCACTAGTTGAGTTTATCTACAATGCTTCTTATCAACAAAGCATTCGGATGACCCCTTTTCAAGCATTGTATGGGCACGACTGTCGAAGTCCTTTAAACTTCTTGGATCCAACCTTGAAGGTTGAAGCTTCAAAGTAAATGCTCGAAGATATGGATGACCAAATAAAGTCAATAAGACAGGACATCCAAGCTGCCAAGGATAGACAGAAGGCTTATGCAGATCTGAAACGTCAAGATAGATCATTCGCTGAAGGGGATATGGTCTTCATTCGCGTATGCCCAAAGAAGAGTTCTCTATCCTTGGGTGAATGCAAAAAGCTAAGCCCAAGGTATTGTAAACCCTACATGATTCTCAAGTGCTGAGGCCCTAATGCTTACAGACTACAACTCCCCGAGAACCTAAAGGTTCATAATGTATTCCATATCAGTCTACTGAAGAAGTATGTACCTAACCCTAGTCATATACTTGATTATCAACAAGTTTTAATGCCTAGCCAAGGAGTCCTTGAGCTATGTCCTTGAGCTACGGCTTGACAGGATCTTAGATGTTAGGGAGAGATGTTTGAGATCCAAAACCTTGAGAGAATATAAAGGTATCCATGCCAAACAACTGGATACTTGAGCTAGCTACAGAAGAGGCATGCCATGATCCAACCTATCAGAAGATGTTAAGGGAGATCCCTATCAAGGATCATGACCCGAAGCTACAAGCAAAGTATTTAGAATTCTCTATCAATGGTGGACTTGTCTACTATAGAACGAGATTATGTATACCGGAAAGCCAGTCTCTCAAGCAGAAAATACTTTGGGAAGCTCATGACTCCCCTTTTTCAGGACATCGTGGCTATGCCAAGACCCTCAATGTAGTCAGAAAGAGTTGTTATTGGGAAAAGCTTAAAGGTGACGTTCTCAAATATGTCACTGAGTGCTTGTCTTGTCAATGTATCAAGGCCGAACATGTCAAAATGCCAGGGAATTTGCAACCACTTACCATTCCCCAAATGAAATGGGAATTCATTAGTATGGATTTTGTTGTTGGCCTACTCCAAGTTCAGGGAGGATACAACTCCATTATGGTTGTGGTGGATATGCTAACCAAGGTTGCACATAATATTCCTATTAAGACAAACTATAAAGCCTCAGACATTGCAAGGTTATTTATCAAGGAGATATTCAAACTGCATGGGTTACCCAGAAGAATCATTAGTGATCATGACTCTCTCTTCACATCACACTTCTGGAGAGCTATCTTTGAAGCCATTGGGACTCAACTCTATTTTAGTACAGCTTACCATCCCCAAACCAATGGTCAAACGAAGCGAGTCAACCAAGTCATTGAAGACATACTAATAAGAGCACACTACTGTCATGAACCCAAAAAGTGGATTCAATATTTGCCACTAGTTGAGTTTATCTACAATGCTTCTTATCAACAAAGCATTCGGATGACCCCTTTTCAAGCATTGTATGGGCACGACTGTCGAAGTCCTTTAAACTTCTTGGATCCAACCTTGAAGGTTGAAGCTTCAAAGTAAATGCTCGAAGATATGGATGACCAAATAAAGTCAATAAGACAGGACATCCAAGCTGCCAAGGATAGACAGAAGGCTTATGCAGATCTGAAACGTCAAGATAGATCATTCGCTGAAGGGGATATGGTCTTCATTCGCGTATGCCCAAAGAAGAGTTCTCTATCCTTGGGTGAATGCAAAAAGCTAAGCCCAAGGTATTGTAAACCCTACATGATTCTCAAGTGCTGAGGCCCTAATGCTTACAGACTACAACTCCCCGAGAACCTAAAGGTTCATAATGTATTCCATATCAGTCTACTGAAGAAGTATGTACCTAACCCTAGTCATATACTTGATTATCAACAAGTTTTAATGCCTAGCCAAGGAGTCCTTGAGCTATGTCCTTGAGCTACGGCTTGACAGGATCTTAGATGTTAGGGAGAGATGTTTGAGATCCAAAACCTTGAGAGAATATAAAGGTATCCATGCCAAACAACTGGATACTTGAGCTAGCTACAGAAGAGGCATGCCATGATCCAACCTATCAGAAGATGTTAAGGGAGATCCCTATCAAGGATCATGACCCGAAGCTACAAGCAAAGTATTTAGAATTCTCTATCAATGGTGGACTTGTCTACTATAGAACGAGATTATGTATACCGGAAAGCCAGTCTCTCAAGCAGAAAATACTTTGGGAAGCTCATGACTCCCCTTTTTCAGGACATCGTGGCTATGCCAAGACCCTCAATGTAGTCAGAAAGAGTTGTTATTGGGAAAAGCTTAAAGGTGACGTTCTCAAATATGTCACTGAGTGCTTGTCTTGTCAATGTATCAAGGCCGAACATGTCAAAATGCCAGGGAATTTGCAACCACTTACCATTCCCCAAATGAAATGGGAATTCATTAGTATGGATTTTGTTGTTGGCCTACTCCAAGTTCAGGGAGGATACAACTCCATTATGGTTGTGGTGGATATGCTAACCAAGGTTGCACATAATATTCCTATTAAGACAAACTATAAAGCCTCAGACATTGCAAGGTTATTTATCAAGGAGATATTCAAACTGCATGGGTTACCCAGAAGAATCATTAGTGATCATGACTCTCTCTTCACATCACACTTCTGGAGAGCTATCTTTGAAGCCATTGGGACTCAACTCTATTTTAGTACAGCTTACCATCCCCAAACCAATGGTCAAACGAAGCGAGTCAACCAAGTCATTGAAGACATACTAATAAGAGCACACTACTGTCATGAACCCAAAAAGTGGATTCAATATTTGCCACTAGTTGAGTTTATCTACAATGCTTCTTATCAACAAAGCATTCGGATGACCCCTTTTCAAGCATTGTATGGGCACGACTGTCGAAGTCCTTTAAACTTCTTGGATCCAACCTTGAAGGTTGAAGCTTCAAAGTAAATGCTCGAAGATATGGATGACCAAATAAAGTCAATAAGACAGGACATCCAAGCTGCCAAGGATAGACAGAAGGCTTATGCAGATCTGAAACGTCAAGATAGATCATTCGCTGAAGGGGATATGGTCTTCATTCGCGTATGCCCAAAGAAGAGTTCTCTATCCTTGGGTGAATGCAAAAAGCTAAGCCCAAGGTATTGTAAACCCTACATGATTCTCAAGTGCTGAGGCCCTAATGCTTACAGACTACAACTCCCCGAGAACCTAAAGGTTCATAATGTATTCCATATCAGTCTACTGAAGAAGTATGTACCTAACCCTAGTCATATACTTGATTATCAACAAGTTTTAATGCCTAGCCAAGGAGTCCTTGAGCTATGTCCTTGAGCTACGGCTTGACAGGATCTTAGATGTTAGGGAGAGATGTTTGAGATCCAAAACCTTGAGAGAATATAAAGGTATCCATGCCAAACAACTGGATACTTGAGCTAGCTACAGAAGAGGCATGCCATGATCCAACCTATCAGAAGATGTTAAGGGAGATCCCTATCAAGGATCATGACCCGAAGCTACAAGCAAAGTATTTAGAATTCTCTATCAATGGTGGACTTGTCTACTATAGAACGAGATTATGTATACCGGAAAGCCAGTCTCTCAAGCAGAAAATACTTTGGGAAGCTCATGACTCCCCTTTTTCAGGACATCGTGGCTATGCCAAGACCCTCAATGTAGTCAGAAAGAGTTGTTATTGGGAAAAGCTTAAAGGTGACGTTCTCAAATATGTCACTGAGTGCTTGTCTTGTCAATGTATCAAGGCCGAACATGTCAAAATGCCAGGGAATTTGCAACCACTTACCATTCCCCAAATGAAATGGGAATTCATTAGTATGGATTTTGTTGTTGGCCTACTCCAAGTTCAGGGAGGATACAACTCCATTATGGTTGTGGTGGATATGCTAACCAAGGTTGCACATAATATTCCTATTAAGACAAACTATAAAGCCTCAGACATTGCAAGGTTATTTATCAAGGAGATATTCAAACTGCATGGGTTACCCAGAAGAATCATTAGTGATCATGACTCTCTCTTCACATCACACTTCTGGAGAGCTATCTTTGAAGCCATTGGGACTCAACTCTATTTTAGTACAGCTTACCATCCCCAAACCAATGGTCAAACGAAGCGAGTCAACCAAGTCATTGAAGACATACTAATAAGAGCACACTACTGTCATGAACCCAAAAAGTGGATTCAATATTTGCCACTAGTTGAGTTTATCTACAATGCTTCTTATCAACAAAGCATTCGGATGACCCCTTTTCAAGCATTGTATGGGCACGACTGTCGAAGTCCTTTAAACTTCTTGGATCCAACCTTGAAGGTTGAAGCTTCAAAGTAAATGCTCGAAGATATGGATGACCAAATAAAGTCAATAAGACAGGACATCCAAGCTGCCAAGGATAGACAGAAGGCTTATGCAGATCTGAAACGTCAAGATAGATCATTCGCTGAAGGGGATATGGTCTTCATTCGCGTATGCCCAAAGAAGAGTTCTCTATCCTTGGGTGAATGCAAAAAGCTAAGCCCAAGGTATTGTAAACCCTACATGATTCTCAAGTGCTGAGGCCCTAATGCTTACAGACTACAACTCCCCGAGAACCTAAAGGTTCATAATGTATTCCATATCAGTCTACTGAAGAAGTATGTACCTAACCCTAGTCATATACTTGATTATCAACAAGTTTTAATGCCTAGCCAAGGAGTCCTTGAGCTATGTCCTTGAGCTACGGCTTGACAGGATCTTAGATGTTAGGGAGAGATGTTTGAGATCCAAAACCTTGAGAGAATATAAAGGTATCCATGCCAAACAACTGGATACTTGAGCTAGCTACAGAAGAGGCATGCCATGATCCAACCTATCAGAAGATGTTAAGGGAGATCCCTATCAAGGATCATGACCCGAAGCTACAAGCAAAGTATTTAGAATTCTCTATCAATGGTGGACTTGTCTACTATAGAACGAGATTATGTATACCGGAAAGCCAGTCTCTCAAGCAGAAAATACTTTGGGAAGCTCATGACTCCCCTTTTTCAGGACATCGTGGCTATGCCAAGACCCTCAATGTAGTCAGAAAGAGTTGTTATTGGGAAAAGCTTAAAGGTGACGTTCTCAAATATGTCACTGAGTGCTTGTCTTGTCAATGTATCAAGGCCGAACATGTCAAAATGCCAGGGAATTTGCAACCACTTACCATTCCCCAAATGAAATGGGAATTCATTAGTATGGATTTTGTTGTTGGCCTACTCCAAGTTCAGGGAGGATACAACTCCATTATGGTTGTGGTGGATATGCTAACCAAGGTTGCACATAATATTCCTATTAAGACAAACTATAAAGCCTCAGACATTGCAAGGTTATTTATCAAGGAGATATTCAAACTGCATGGGTTACCCAGAAGAATCATTAGTGATCATGACTCTCTCTTCACATCACACTTCTGGAGAGCTATCTTTGAAGCCATTGGGACTCAACTCTATTTTAGTACAGCTTACCATCCCCAAACCAATGGTCAAACGAAGCGAGTCAACCAAGTCATTGAAGACATACTAATAAGAGCACACTACTGTCATGAACCCAAAAAGTGGATTCAATATTTGCCACTAGTTGAGTTTATCTACAATGCTTCTTATCAACAAAGCATTCGGATGACCCCTTTTCAAGCATTGTATGGGCACGACTGTCGAAGTCCTTTAAACTTCTTGGATCCAACCTTGAAGGTTGAAGCTTCAAAGTAAATGCTCGAAGATATGGATGACCAAATAAAGTCAATAAGACAGGACATCCAAGCTGCCAAGGATAGACAGAAGGCTTATGCAGATCTGAAACGTCAAGATAGATCATTCGCTGAAGGGGATATGGTCTTCATTCGCGTATGCCCAAAGAAGAGTTCTCTATCCTTGGGTGAATGCAAAAAGCTAAGCCCAAGGTATTGTAAACCCTACATGATTCTCAAGTGCTGAGGCCCTAATGCTTACAGACTACAACTCCCCGAGAACCTAAAGGTTCATAATGTATTCCATATCAGTCTACTGAAGAAGTATGTACCTAACCCTAGTCATATACTTGATTATCAACAAGTTTTAATGCCTAGCCAAGGAGTCCTTGAGCTATGTCCTTGAGCTACGGCTTGACAGGATCTTAGATGTTAGGGAGAGATGTTTGAGATCCAAAACCTTGAGAGAATATAAAGGTATCCATGCCAAACAACTGGATACTTGAGCTAGCTACAGAAGAGGCATGCCATGATCCAACCTATCAGAAGATGTTAAGGGAGATCCCTATCAAGGATCATGACCCGAAGCTACAAGCAAAGTATTTAGAATTCTCTATCAATGGTGGACTTGTCTACTATAGAACGAGATTATGTATACCGGAAAGCCAGTCTCTCAAGCAGAAAATACTTTGGGAAGCTCATGACTCCCCTTTTTCAGGACATCGTGGCTATGCCAAGACCCTCAATGTAGTCAGAAAGAGTTGTTATTGGGAAAAGCTTAAAGGTGACGTTCTCAAATATGTCACTGAGTGCTTGTCTTGTCAATGTATCAAGGCCGAACATGTCAAAATGCCAGGGAATTTGCAACCACTTACCATTCCCCAAATGAAATGGGAATTCATTAGTATGGATTTTGTTGTTGGCCTACTCCAAGTTCAGGGAGGATACAACTCCATTATGGTTGTGGTGGATATGCTAACCAAGGTTGCACATAATATTCCTATTAAGACAAACTATAAAGCCTCAGACATTGCAAGGTTATTTATCAAGGAGATATTCAAACTGCATGGGTTACCCAGAAGAATCATTAGTGATCATGACTCTCTCTTCACATCACACTTCTGGAGAGCTATCTTTGAAGCCATTGGGACTCAACTCTATTTTAGTACAGCTTACCATCCCCAAACCAATGGTCAAACGAAGCGAGTCAACCAAGTCATTGAAGACATACTAATAAGAGCACACTACTGTCATGAACCCAAAAAGTGGATTCAATATTTGCCACTAGTTGAGTTTATCTACAATGCTTCTTATCAACAAAGCATTCGGATGACCCCTTTTCAAGCATTGTATGGGCACGACTGTCGAAGTCCTTTAAACTTCTTGGATCCAACCTTGAAGGTTGAAGCTTCAAAGTAAATGCTCGAAGATATGGATGACCAAATAAAGTCAATAAGACAGGACATCCAAGCTGCCAAGGATAGACAGAAGGCTTATGCAGATCTGAAACGTCAAGATAGATCATTCGCTGAAGGGGATATGGTCTTCATTCGCGTATGCCCAAAGAAGAGTTCTCTATCCTTGGGTGAATGCAAAAAGCTAAGCCCAAGGTATTGTAAACCCTACATGATTCTCAAGTGCTGAGGCCCTAATGCTTACAGACTACAACTCCCCGAGAACCTAAAGGTTCATAATGTATTCCATATCAGTCTACTGAAGAAGTATGTACCTAACCCTAGTCATATACTTGATTATCAACAAGTTTTAATGCCTAGCCAAGGAGTCCTTGAGCTATGTCCTTGAGCTACGGCTTGACAGGATCTTAGATGTTAGGGAGAGATGTTTGAGATCCAAAACCTTGAGAGAATATAAAGGTATCCATGCCAAACAACTGGATACTTGAGCTAGCTACAGAAGAGGCATGCCATGATCCAACCTATCAGAAGATGTTAAGGGAGATCCCTATCAAGGATCATGACCCGAAGCTACAAGCAAAGTATTTAGAATTCTCTATCAATGGTGGACTTGTCTACTATAGAACGAGATTATGTATACCGGAAAGCCAGTCTCTCAAGCAGAAAATACTTTGGGAAGCTCATGACTCCCCTTTTTCAGGACATCGTGGCTATGCCAAGACCCTCAATGTAGTCAGAAAGAGTTGTTATTGGGAAAAGCTTAAAGGTGACGTTCTCAAATATGTCACTGAGTGCTTGTCTTGTCAATGTATCAAGGCCGAACATGTCAAAATGCCAGGGAATTTGCAACCACTTACCATTCCCCAAATGAAATGGGAATTCATTAGTATGGATTTTGTTGTTGGCCTACTCCAAGTTCAGGGAGGATACAACTCCATTATGGTTGTGGTGGATATGCTAACCAAGGTTGCACATAATATTCCTATTAAGACAAACTATAAAGCCTCAGACATTGCAAGGTTATTTATCAAGGAGATATTCAAACTGCATGGGTTACCCAGAAGAATCATTAGTGATCATGACTCTCTCTTCACATCACACTTCTGGAGAGCTATCTTTGAAGCCATTGGGACTCAACTCTATTTTAGTACAGCTTACCATCCCCAAACCAATGGTCAAACGAAGCGAGTCAACCAAGTCATTGAAGACATACTAATAAGAGCACACTACTGTCATGAACCCAAAAAGTGGATTCAATATTTGCCACTAGTTGAGTTTATCTACAATGCTTCTTATCAACAAAGCATTCGGATGACCCCTTTTCAAGCATTGTATGGGCACGACTGTCGAAGTCCTTTAAACTTCTTGGATCCAACCTTGAAGGTTGAAGCTTCAAAGTAAATGCTCGAAGATATGGATGACCAAATAAAGTCAATAAGACAGGACATCCAAGCTGCCAAGGATAGACAGAAGGCTTATGCAGATCTGAAACGTCAAGATAGATCATTCGCTGAAGGGGATATGGTCTTCATTCGCGTATGCCCAAAGAAGAGTTCTCTATCCTTGGGTGAATGCAAAAAGCTAAGCCCAAGGTATTGTAAACCCTACATGATTCTCAAGTGCTGAGGCCCTAATGCTTACAGACTACAACTCCCCGAGAACCTAAAGGTTCATAATGTATTCCATATCAGTCTACTGAAGAAGTATGTACCTAACCCTAGTCATATACTTGATTATCAACAAGTTTTAATGCCTAGCCAAGGAGTCCTTGAGCTATGTCCTTGAGCTACGGCTTGACAGGATCTTAGATGTTAGGGAGAGATGTTTGAGATCCAAAACCTTGAGAGAATATAAAGGTATCCATGCCAAACAACTGGATACTTGAGCTAGCTACAGAAGAGGCATGCCATGATCCAACCTATCAGAAGATGTTAAGGGAGATCCCTATCAAGGATCATGACCCGAAGCTACAAGCAAAGTATTTAGAATTCTCTATCAATGGTGGACTTGTCTACTATAGAACGAGATTATGTATACCGGAAAGCCAGTCTCTCAAGCAGAAAATACTTTGGGAAGCTCATGACTCCCCTTTTTCAGGACATCGTGGCTATGCCAAGACCCTCAATGTAGTCAGAAAGAGTTGTTATTGGGAAAAGCTTAAAGGTGACGTTCTCAAATATGTCACTGAGTGCTTGTCTTGTCAATGTATCAAGGCCGAACATGTCAAAATGCCAGGGAATTTGCAACCACTTACCATTCCCCAAATGAAATGGGAATTCATTAGTATGGATTTTGTTGTTGGCCTACTCCAAGTTCAGGGAGGATACAACTCCATTATGGTTGTGGTGGATATGCTAACCAAGGTTGCACATAATATTCCTATTAAGACAAACTATAAAGCCTCAGACATTGCAAGGTTATTTATCAAGGAGATATTCAAACTGCATGGGTTACCCAGAAGAATCATTAGTGATCATGACTCTCTCTTCACATCACACTTCTGGAGAGCTATCTTTGAAGCCATTGGGACTCAACTCTATTTTAGTACAGCTTACCATCCCCAAACCAATGGTCAAACGAAGCGAGTCAACCAAGTCATTGAAGACATACTAATAAGAGCACACTACTGTCATGAACCCAAAAAGTGGATTCAATATTTGCCACTAGTTGAGTTTATCTACAATGCTTCTTATCAACAAAGCATTCGGATGACCCCTTTTCAAGCATTGTATGGGCACGACTGTCGAAGTCCTTTAAACTTCTTGGATCCAACCTTGAAGGTTGAAGCTTCAAAGTAAATGCTCGAAGATATGGATGACCAAATAAAGTCAATAAGACAGGACATCCAAGCTGCCAAGGATAGACAGAAGGCTTATGCAGATCTGAAACGTCAAGATAGATCATTCGCTGAAGGGGATATGGTCTTCATTCGCGTATGCCCAAAGAAGAGTTCTCTATCCTTGGGTGAATGCAAAAAGCTAAGCCCAAGGTATTGTAAACCCTACATGATTCTCAAGTGCTGAGGCCCTAATGCTTACAGACTACAACTCCCCGAGAACCTAAAGGTTCATAATGTATTCCATATCAGTCTACTGAAGAAGTATGTACCTAACCCTAGTCATATACTTGATTATCAACAAGTTTTAATGCCTAGCCAAGGAGTCCTTGAGCTATGTCCTTGAGCTACGGCTTGACAGGATCTTAGATGTTAGGGAGAGATGTTTGAGATCCAAAACCTTGAGAGAATATAAAGGTATCCATGCCAAACAACTGGATACTTGAGCTAGCTACAGAAGAGGCATGCCATGATCCAACCTATCAGAAGATGTTAAGGGAGATCCCTATCAAGGATCATGACCCGAAGCTACAAGCAAAGTATTTAGAATTCTCTATCAATGGTGGACTTGTCTACTATAGAACGAGATTATGTATACCGGAAAGCCAGTCTCTCAAGCAGAAAATACTTTGGGAAGCTCATGACTCCCCTTTTTCAGGACATCGTGGCTATGCCAAGACCCTCAATGTAGTCAGAAAGAGTTGTTATTGGGAAAAGCTTAAAGGTGACGTTCTCAAATATGTCACTGAGTGCTTGTCTTGTCAATGTATCAAGGCCGAACATGTCAAAATGCCAGGGAATTTGCAACCACTTACCATTCCCCAAATGAAATGGGAATTCATTAGTATGGATTTTGTTGTTGGCCTACTCCAAGTTCAGGGAGGATACAACTCCATTATGGTTGTGGTGGATATGCTAACCAAGGTTGCACATAATATTCCTATTAAGACAAACTATAAAGCCTCAGACATTGCAAGGTTATTTATCAAGGAGATATTCAAACTGCATGGGTTACCCAGAAGAATCATTAGTGATCATGACTCTCTCTTCACATCACACTTCTGGAGAGCTATCTTTGAAGCCATTGGGACTCAACTCTATTTTAGTACAGCTTACCATCCCCAAACCAATGGTCAAACGAAGCGAGTCAACCAAGTCATTGAAGACATACTAATAAGAGCACACTACTGTCATGAACCCAAAAAGTGGATTCAATATTTGCCACTAGTTGAGTTTATCTACAATGCTTCTTATCAACAAAGCATTCGGATGACCCCTTTTCAAGCATTGTATGGGCACGACTGTCGAAGTCCTTTAAACTTCTTGGATCCAACCTTGAAGGTTGAAGCTTCAAAGTAAATGCTCGAAGATATGGATGACCAAATAAAGTCAATAAGACAGGACATCCAAGCTGCCAAGGATAGACAGAAGGCTTATGCAGATCTGAAACGTCAAGATAGATCATTCGCTGAAGGGGATATGGTCTTCATTCGCGTATGCCCAAAGAAGAGTTCTCTATCCTTGGGTGAATGCAAAAAGCTAAGCCCAAGGTATTGTAAACCCTACATGATTCTCAAGTGCTGAGGCCCTAATGCTTACAGACTACAACTCCCCGAGAACCTAAAGGTTCATAATGTATTCCATATCAGTCTACTGAAGAAGTATGTACCTAACCCTAGTCATATACTTGATTATCAACAAGTTTTAATGCCTAGCCAAGGAGTCCTTGAGCTATGTCCTTGAGCTACGGCTTGACAGGATCTTAGATGTTAGGGAGAGATGTTTGAGATCCAAAACCTTGAGAGAATATAAAGGTATCCATGCCAAACAACTGGATACTTGAGCTAGCTACAGAAGAGGCATGCCATGATCCAACCTATCAGAAGATGTTAAGGGAGATCCCTATCAAGGATCATGACCCGAAGCTACAAGCAAAGTATTTAGAATTCTCTATCAATGGTGGACTTGTCTACTATAGAACGAGATTATGTATACCGGAAAGCCAGTCTCTCAAGCAGAAAATACTTTGGGAAGCTCATGACTCCCCTTTTTCAGGACATCGTGGCTATGCCAAGACCCTCAATGTAGTCAGAAAGAGTTGTTATTGGGAAAAGCTTAAAGGTGACGTTCTCAAATATGTCACTGAGTGCTTGTCTTGTCAATGTATCAAGGCCGAACATGTCAAAATGCCAGGGAATTTGCAACCACTTACCATTCCCCAAATGAAATGGGAATTCATTAGTATGGATTTTGTTGTTGGCCTACTCCAAGTTCAGGGAGGATACAACTCCATTATGGTTGTGGTGGATATGCTAACCAAGGTTGCACATAATATTCCTATTAAGACAAACTATAAAGCCTCAGACATTGCAAGGTTATTTATCAAGGAGATATTCAAACTGCATGGGTTACCCAGAAGAATCATTAGTGATCATGACTCTCTCTTCACATCACACTTCTGGAGAGCTATCTTTGAAGCCATTGGGACTCAACTCTATTTTAGTACAGCTTACCATCCCCAAACCAATGGTCAAACGAAGCGAGTCAACCAAGTCATTGAAGACATACTAATAAGAGCACACTACTGTCATGAACCCAAAAAGTGGATTCAATATTTGCCACTAGTTGAGTTTATCTACAATGCTTCTTATCAACAAAGCATTCGGATGACCCCTTTTCAAGCATTGTATGGGCACGACTGTCGAAGTCCTTTAAACTTCTTGGATCCAACCTTGAAGGTTGAAGCTTCAAAGTAAATGCTCGAAGATATGGATGACCAAATAAAGTCAATAAGACAGGACATCCAAGCTGCCAAGGATAGACAGAAGGCTTATGCAGATCTGAAACGTCAAGATAGATCATTCGCTGAAGGGGATATGGTCTTCATTCGCGTATGCCCAAAGAAGAGTTCTCTATCCTTGGGTGAATGCAAAAAGCTAAGCCCAAGGTATTGTAAACCCTACATGATTCTCAAGTGCTGAGGCCCTAATGCTTACAGACTACAACTCCCCGAGAACCTAAAGGTTCATAATGTATTCCATATCAGTCTACTGAAGAAGTATGTACCTAACCCTAGTCATATACTTGATTATCAACAAGTTTTAATGCCTAGCCAAGGAGTCCTTGAGCTATGTCCTTGAGCTACGGCTTGACAGGATCTTAGATGTTAGGGAGAGATGTTTGAGATCCAAAACCTTGAGAGAATATAAAGGTATCCATGCCAAACAACTGGATACTTGAGCTAGCTACAGAAGAGGCATGCCATGATCCAACCTATCAGAAGATGTTAAGGGAGATCCCTATCAAGGATCATGACCCGAAGCTACAAGCAAAGTATTTAGAATTCTCTATCAATGGTGGACTTGTCTACTATAGAACGAGATTATGTATACCGGAAAGCCAGTCTCTCAAGCAGAAAATACTTTGGGAAGCTCATGACTCCCCTTTTTCAGGACATCGTGGCTATGCCAAGACCCTCAATGTAGTCAGAAAGAGTTGTTATTGGGAAAAGCTTAAAGGTGACGTTCTCAAATATGTCACTGAGTGCTTGTCTTGTCAATGTATCAAGGCCGAACATGTCAAAATGCCAGGGAATTTGCAACCACTTACCATTCCCCAAATGAAATGGGAATTCATTAGTATGGATTTTGTTGTTGGCCTACTCCAAGTTCAGGGAGGATACAACTCCATTATGGTTGTGGTGGATATGCTAACCAAGGTTGCACATAATATTCCTATTAAGACAAACTATAAAGCCTCAGACATTGCAAGGTTATTTATCAAGGAGATATTCAAACTGCATGGGTTACCCAGAAGAATCATTAGTGATCATGACTCTCTCTTCACATCACACTTCTGGAGAGCTATCTTTGAAGCCATTGGGACTCAACTCTATTTTAGTACAGCTTACCATCCCCAAACCAATGGTCAAACGAAGCGAGTCAACCAAGTCATTGAAGACATACTAATAAGAGCACACTACTGTCATGAACCCAAAAAGTGGATTCAATATTTGCCACTAGTTGAGTTTATCTACAATGCTTCTTATCAACAAAGCATTCGGATGACCCCTTTTCAAGCATTGTATGGGCACGACTGTCGAAGTCCTTTAAACTTCTTGGATCCAACCTTGAAGGTTGAAGCTTCAAAGTAAATGCTCGAAGATATGGATGACCAAATAAAGTCAATAAGACAGGACATCCAAGCTGCCAAGGATAGACAGAAGGCTTATGCAGATCTGAAACGTCAAGATAGATCATTCGCTGAAGGGGATATGGTCTTCATTCGCGTATGCCCAAAGAAGAGTTCTCTATCCTTGGGTGAATGCAAAAAGCTAAGCCCAAGGTATTGTAAACCCTACATGATTCTCAAGTGCTGAGGCCCTAATGCTTACAGACTACAACTCCCCGAGAACCTAAAGGTTCATAATGTATTCCATATCAGTCTACTGAAGAAGTATGTACCTAACCCTAGTCATATACTTGATTATCAACAAGTTTTAATGCCTAGCCAAGGAGTCCTTGAGCTATGTCCTTGAGCTACGGCTTGACAGGATCTTAGATGTTAGGGAGAGATGTTTGAGATCCAAAACCTTGAGAGAATATAAAGGTATCCATGCCAAACAACTGGATACTTGAGCTAGCTACAGAAGAGGCATGCCATGATCCAACCTATCAGAAGATGTTAAGGGAGATCCCTATCAAGGATCATGACCCGAAGCTACAAGCAAAGTATTTAGAATTCTCTATCAATGGTGGACTTGTCTACTATAGAACGAGATTATGTATACCGGAAAGCCAGTCTCTCAAGCAGAAAATACTTTGGGAAGCTCATGACTCCCCTTTTTCAGGACATCGTGGCTATGCCAAGACCCTCAATGTAGTCAGAAAGAGTTGTTATTGGGAAAAGCTTAAAGGTGACGTTCTCAAATATGTCACTGAGTGCTTGTCTTGTCAATGTATCAAGGCCGAACATGTCAAAATGCCAGGGAATTTGCAACCACTTACCATTCCCCAAATGAAATGGGAATTCATTAGTATGGATTTTGTTGTTGGCCTACTCCAAGTTCAGGGAGGATACAACTCCATTATGGTTGTGGTGGATATGCTAACCAAGGTTGCACATAATATTCCTATTAAGACAAACTATAAAGCCTCAGACATTGCAAGGTTATTTATCAAGGAGATATTCAAACTGCATGGGTTACCCAGAAGAATCATTAGTGATCATGACTCTCTCTTCACATCACACTTCTGGAGAGCTATCTTTGAAGCCATTGGGACTCAACTCTATTTTAGTACAGCTTACCATCCCCAAACCAATGGTCAAACGAAGCGAGTCAACCAAGTCATTGAAGACATACTAATAAGAGCACACTACTGTCATGAACCCAAAAAGTGGATTCAATATTTGCCACTAGTTGAGTTTATCTACAATGCTTCTTATCAACAAAGCATTCGGATGACCCCTTTTCAAGCATTGTATGGGCACGACTGTCGAAGTCCTTTAAACTTCTTGGATCCAACCTTGAAGGTTGAAGCTTCAAAGTAAATGCTCGAAGATATGGATGACCAAATAAAGTCAATAAGACAGGACATCCAAGCTGCCAAGGATAGACAGAAGGCTTATGCAGATCTGAAACGTCAAGATAGATCATTCGCTGAAGGGGATATGGTCTTCATTCGCGTATGCCCAAAGAAGAGTTCTCTATCCTTGGGTGAATGCAAAAAGCTAAGCCCAAGGTATTGTAAACCCTACATGATTCTCAAGTGCTGAGGCCCTAATGCTTACAGACTACAACTCCCCGAGAACCTAAAGGTTCATAATGTATTCCATATCAGTCTACTGAAGAAGTATGTACCTAACCCTAGTCATATACTTGATTATCAACAAGTTTTAATGCCTAGCCAAGGAGTCCTTGAGCTATGTCCTTGAGCTACGGCTTGACAGGATCTTAGATGTTAGGGAGAGATGTTTGAGATCCAAAACCTTGAGAGAATATAAAGGTATCCATGCCAAACAACTGGATACTTGAGCTAGCTACAGAAGAGGCATGCCATGATCCAACCTATCAGAAGATGTTAAGGGAGATCCCTATCAAGGATCATGACCCGAAGCTACAAGCAAAGTATTTAGAATTCTCTATCAATGGTGGACTTGTCTACTATAGAACGAGATTATGTATACCGGAAAGCCAGTCTCTCAAGCAGAAAATACTTTGGGAAGCTCATGACTCCCCTTTTTCAGGACATCGTGGCTATGCCAAGACCCTCAATGTAGTCAGAAAGAGTTGTTATTGGGAAAAGCTTAAAGGTGACGTTCTCAAATATGTCACTGAGTGCTTGTCTTGTCAATGTATCAAGGCCGAACATGTCAAAATGCCAGGGAATTTGCAACCACTTACCATTCCCCAAATGAAATGGGAATTCATTAGTATGGATTTTGTTGTTGGCCTACTCCAAGTTCAGGGAGGATACAACTCCATTATGGTTGTGGTGGATATGCTAACCAAGGTTGCACATAATATTCCTATTAAGACAAACTATAAAGCCTCAGACATTGCAAGGTTATTTATCAAGGAGATATTCAAACTGCATGGGTTACCCAGAAGAATCATTAGTGATCATGACTCTCTCTTCACATCACACTTCTGGAGAGCTATCTTTGAAGCCATTGGGACTCAACTCTATTTTAGTACAGCTTACCATCCCCAAACCAATGGTCAAACGAAGCGAGTCAACCAAGTCATTGAAGACATACTAATAAGAGCACACTACTGTCATGAACCCAAAAAGTGGATTCAATATTTGCCACTAGTTGAGTTTATCTACAATGCTTCTTATCAACAAAGCATTCGGATGACCCCTTTTCAAGCATTGTATGGGCACGACTGTCGAAGTCCTTTAAACTTCTTGGATCCAACCTTGAAGGTTGAAGCTTCAAAGTAAATGCTCGAAGATATGGATGACCAAATAAAGTCAATAAGACAGGACATCCAAGCTGCCAAGGATAGACAGAAGGCTTATGCAGATCTGAAACGTCAAGATAGATCATTCGCTGAAGGGGATATGGTCTTCATTCGCGTATGCCCAAAGAAGAGTTCTCTATCCTTGGGTGAATGCAAAAAGCTAAGCCCAAGGTATTGTAAACCCTACATGATTCTCAAGTGCTGAGGCCCTAATGCTTACAGACTACAACTCCCCGAGAACCTAAAGGTTCATAATGTATTCCATATCAGTCTACTGAAGAAGTATGTACCTAACCCTAGTCATATACTTGATTATCAACAAGTTTTAATGCCTAGCCAAGGAGTCCTTGAGCTATGTCCTTGAGCTACGGCTTGACAGGATCTTAGATGTTAGGGAGAGATGTTTGAGATCCAAAACCTTGAGAGAATATAAAGGTATCCATGCCAAACAACTGGATACTTGAGCTAGCTACAGAAGAGGCATGCCATGATCCAACCTATCAGAAGATGTTAAGGGAGATCCCTATCAAGGATCATGACCCGAAGCTACAAGCAAAGTATTTAGAATTCTCTATCAATGGTGGACTTGTCTACTATAGAACGAGATTATGTATACCGGAAAGCCAGTCTCTCAAGCAGAAAATACTTTGGGAAGCTCATGACTCCCCTTTTTCAGGACATCGTGGCTATGCCAAGACCCTCAATGTAGTCAGAAAGAGTTGTTATTGGGAAAAGCTTAAAGGTGACGTTCTCAAATATGTCACTGAGTGCTTGTCTTGTCAATGTATCAAGGCCGAACATGTCAAAATGCCAGGGAATTTGCAACCACTTACCATTCCCCAAATGAAATGGGAATTCATTAGTATGGATTTTGTTGTTGGCCTACTCCAAGTTCAGGGAGGATACAACTCCATTATGGTTGTGGTGGATATGCTAACCAAGGTTGCACATAATATTCCTATTAAGACAAACTATAAAGCCTCAGACATTGCAAGGTTATTTATCAAGGAGATATTCAAACTGCATGGGTTACCCAGAAGAATCATTAGTGATCATGACTCTCTCTTCACATCACACTTCTGGAGAGCTATCTTTGAAGCCATTGGGACTCAACTCTATTTTAGTACAGCTTACCATCCCCAAACCAATGGTCAAACGAAGCGAGTCAACCAAGTCATTGAAGACATACTAATAAGAGCACACTACTGTCATGAACCCAAAAAGTGGATTCAATATTTGCCACTAGTTGAGTTTATCTACAATGCTTCTTATCAACAAAGCATTCGGATGACCCCTTTTCAAGCATTGTATGGGCACGACTGTCGAAGTCCTTTAAACTTCTTGGATCCAACCTTGAAGGTTGAAGCTTCAAAGTAAATGCTCGAAGATATGGATGACCAAATAAAGTCAATAAGACAGGACATCCAAGCTGCCAAGGATAGACAGAAGGCTTATGCAGATCTGAAACGTCAAGATAGATCATTCGCTGAAGGGGATATGGTCTTCATTCGCGTATGCCCAAAGAAGAGTTCTCTATCCTTGGGTGAATGCAAAAAGCTAAGCCCAAGGTATTGTAAACCCTACATGATTCTCAAGTGCTGAGGCCCTAATGCTTACAGACTACAACTCCCCGAGAACCTAAAGGTTCATAATGTATTCCATATCAGTCTACTGAAGAAGTATGTACCTAACCCTAGTCATATACTTGATTATCAACAAGTTTTAATGCCTAGCCAAGGAGTCCTTGAGCTATGTCCTTGAGCTACGGCTTGACAGGATCTTAGATGTTAGGGAGAGATGTTTGAGATCCAAAACCTTGAGAGAATATAAAGGTATCCATGCCAAACAACTGGATACTTGAGCTAGCTACAGAAGAGGCATGCCATGATCCAACCTATCAGAAGATGTTAAGGGAGATCCCTATCAAGGATCATGACCCGAAGCTACAAGCAAAGTATTTAGAATTCTCTATCAATGGTGGACTTGTCTACTATAGAACGAGATTATGTATACCGGAAAGCCAGTCTCTCAAGCAGAAAATACTTTGGGAAGCTCATGACTCCCCTTTTTCAGGACATCGTGGCTATGCCAAGACCCTCAATGTAGTCAGAAAGAGTTGTTATTGGGAAAAGCTTAAAGGTGACGTTCTCAAATATGTCACTGAGTGCTTGTCTTGTCAATGTATCAAGGCCGAACATGTCAAAATGCCAGGGAATTTGCAACCACTTACCATTCCCCAAATGAAATGGGAATTCATTAGTATGGATTTTGTTGTTGGCCTACTCCAAGTTCAGGGAGGATACAACTCCATTATGGTTGTGGTGGATATGCTAACCAAGGTTGCACATAATATTCCTATTAAGACAAACTATAAAGCCTCAGACATTGCAAGGTTATTTATCAAGGAGATATTCAAACTGCATGGGTTACCCAGAAGAATCATTAGTGATCATGACTCTCTCTTCACATCACACTTCTGGAGAGCTATCTTTGAAGCCATTGGGACTCAACTCTATTTTAGTACAGCTTACCATCCCCAAACCAATGGTCAAACGAAGCGAGTCAACCAAGTCATTGAAGACATACTAATAAGAGCACACTACTGTCATGAACCCAAAAAGTGGATTCAATATTTGCCACTAGTTGAGTTTATCTACAATGCTTCTTATCAACAAAGCATTCGGATGACCCCTTTTCAAGCATTGTATGGGCACGACTGTCGAAGTCCTTTAAACTTCTTGGATCCAACCTTGAAGGTTGAAGCTTCAAAGTAAATGCTCGAAGATATGGATGACCAAATAAAGTCAATAAGACAGGACATCCAAGCTGCCAAGGATAGACAGAAGGCTTATGCAGATCTGAAACGTCAAGATAGATCATTCGCTGAAGGGGATATGGTCTTCATTCGCGTATGCCCAAAGAAGAGTTCTCTATCCTTGGGTGAATGCAAAAAGCTAAGCCCAAGGTATTGTAAACCCTACATGATTCTCAAGTGCTGAGGCCCTAATGCTTACAGACTACAACTCCCCGAGAACCTAAAGGTTCATAATGTATTCCATATCAGTCTACTGAAGAAGTATGTACCTAACCCTAGTCATATACTTGATTATCAACAAGTTTTAATGCCTAGCCAAGGAGTCCTTGAGCTATGTCCTTGAGCTACGGCTTGACAGGATCTTAGATGTTAGGGAGAGATGTTTGAGATCCAAAACCTTGAGAGAATATAAAGGTATCCATGCCAAACAACTGGATACTTGAGCTAGCTACAGAAGAGGCATGCCATGATCCAACCTATCAGAAGATGTTAAGGGAGATCCCTATCAAGGATCATGACCCGAAGCTACAAGCAAAGTATTTAGAATTCTCTATCAATGGTGGACTTGTCTACTATAGAACGAGATTATGTATACCGGAAAGCCAGTCTCTCAAGCAGAAAATACTTTGGGAAGCTCATGACTCCCCTTTTTCAGGACATCGTGGCTATGCCAAGACCCTCAATGTAGTCAGAAAGAGTTGTTATTGGGAAAAGCTTAAAGGTGACGTTCTCAAATATGTCACTGAGTGCTTGTCTTGTCAATGTATCAAGGCCGAACATGTCAAAATGCCAGGGAATTTGCAACCACTTACCATTCCCCAAATGAAATGGGAATTCATTAGTATGGATTTTGTTGTTGGCCTACTCCAAGTTCAGGGAGGATACAACTCCATTATGGTTGTGGTGGATATGCTAACCAAGGTTGCACATAATATTCCTATTAAGACAAACTATAAAGCCTCAGACATTGCAAGGTTATTTATCAAGGAGATATTCAAACTGCATGGGTTACCCAGAAGAATCATTAGTGATCATGACTCTCTCTTCACATCACACTTCTGGAGAGCTATCTTTGAAGCCATTGGGACTCAACTCTATTTTAGTACAGCTTACCATCCCCAAACCAATGGTCAAACGAAGCGAGTCAACCAAGTCATTGAAGACATACTAATAAGAGCACACTACTGTCATGAACCCAAAAAGTGGATTCAATATTTGCCACTAGTTGAGTTTATCTACAATGCTTCTTATCAACAAAGCATTCGGATGACCCCTTTTCAAGCATTGTATGGGCACGACTGTCGAAGTCCTTTAAACTTCTTGGATCCAACCTTGAAGGTTGAAGCTTCAAAGTAAATGCTCGAAGATATGGATGACCAAATAAAGTCAATAAGACAGGACATCCAAGCTGCCAAGGATAGACAGAAGGCTTATGCAGATCTGAAACGTCAAGATAGATCATTCGCTGAAGGGGATATGGTCTTCATTCGCGTATGCCCAAAGAAGAGTTCTCTATCCTTGGGTGAATGCAAAAAGCTAAGCCCAAGGTATTGTAAACCCTACATGATTCTCAAGTGCTGAGGCCCTAATGCTTACAGACTACAACTCCCCGAGAACCTAAAGGTTCATAATGTATTCCATATCAGTCTACTGAAGAAGTATGTACCTAACCCTAGTCATATACTTGATTATCAACAAGTTTTAATGCCTAGCCAAGGAGTCCTTGAGCTATGTCCTTGAGCTACGGCTTGACAGGATCTTAGATGTTAGGGAGAGATGTTTGAGATCCAAAACCTTGAGAGAATATAAAGGTATCCATGCCAAACAACTGGATACTTGAGCTAGCTACAGAAGAGGCATGCCATGATCCAACCTATCAGAAGATGTTAAGGGAGATCCCTATCAAGGATCATGACCCGAAGCTACAAGCAAAGTATTTAGAATTCTCTATCAATGGTGGACTTGTCTACTATAGAACGAGATTATGTATACCGGAAAGCCAGTCTCTCAAGCAGAAAATACTTTGGGAAGCTCATGACTCCCCTTTTTCAGGACATCGTGGCTATGCCAAGACCCTCAATGTAGTCAGAAAGAGTTGTTATTGGGAAAAGCTTAAAGGTGACGTTCTCAAATATGTCACTGAGTGCTTGTCTTGTCAATGTATCAAGGCCGAACATGTCAAAATGCCAGGGAATTTGCAACCACTTACCATTCCCCAAATGAAATGGGAATTCATTAGTATGGATTTTGTTGTTGGCCTACTCCAAGTTCAGGGAGGATACAACTCCATTATGGTTGTGGTGGATATGCTAACCAAGGTTGCACATAATATTCCTATTAAGACAAACTATAAAGCCTCAGACATTGCAAGGTTATTTATCAAGGAGATATTCAAACTGCATGGGTTACCCAGAAGAATCATTAGTGATCATGACTCTCTCTTCACATCACACTTCTGGAGAGCTATCTTTGAAGCCATTGGGACTCAACTCTATTTTAGTACAGCTTACCATCCCCAAACCAATGGTCAAACGAAGCGAGTCAACCAAGTCATTGAAGACATACTAATAAGAGCACACTACTGTCATGAACCCAAAAAGTGGATTCAATATTTGCCACTAGTTGAGTTTATCTACAATGCTTCTTATCAACAAAGCATTCGGATGACCCCTTTTCAAGCATTGTATGGGCACGACTGTCGAAGTCCTTTAAACTTCTTGGATCCAACCTTGAAGGTTGAAGCTTCAAAGTAAATGCTCGAAGATATGGATGACCAAATAAAGTCAATAAGACAGGACATCCAAGCTGCCAAGGATAGACAGAAGGCTTATGCAGATCTGAAACGTCAAGATAGATCATTCGCTGAAGGGGATATGGTCTTCATTCGCGTATGCCCAAAGAAGAGTTCTCTATCCTTGGGTGAATGCAAAAAGCTAAGCCCAAGGTATTGTAAACCCTACATGATTCTCAAGTGCTGAGGCCCTAATGCTTACAGACTACAACTCCCCGAGAACCTAAAGGTTCATAATGTATTCCATATCAGTCTACTGAAGAAGTATGTACCTAACCCTAGTCATATACTTGATTATCAACAAGTTTTAATGCCTAGCCAAGGAGTCCTTGAGCTATGTCCTTGAGCTACGGCTTGACAGGATCTTAGATGTTAGGGAGAGATGTTTGAGATCCAAAACCTTGAGAGAATATAAAGGTATCCATGCCAAACAACTGGATACTTGAGCTAGCTACAGAAGAGGCATGCCATGATCCAACCTATCAGAAGATGTTAAGGGAGATCCCTATCAAGGATCATGACCCGAAGCTACAAGCAAAGTATTTAGAATTCTCTATCAATGGTGGACTTGTCTACTATAGAACGAGATTATGTATACCGGAAAGCCAGTCTCTCAAGCAGAAAATACTTTGGGAAGCTCATGACTCCCCTTTTTCAGGACATCGTGGCTATGCCAAGACCCTCAATGTAGTCAGAAAGAGTTGTTATTGGGAAAAGCTTAAAGGTGACGTTCTCAAATATGTCACTGAGTGCTTGTCTTGTCAATGTATCAAGGCCGAACATGTCAAAATGCCAGGGAATTTGCAACCACTTACCATTCCCCAAATGAAATGGGAATTCATTAGTATGGATTTTGTTGTTGGCCTACTCCAAGTTCAGGGAGGATACAACTCCATTATGGTTGTGGTGGATATGCTAACCAAGGTTGCACATAATATTCCTATTAAGACAAACTATAAAGCCTCAGACATTGCAAGGTTATTTATCAAGGAGATATTCAAACTGCATGGGTTACCCAGAAGAATCATTAGTGATCATGACTCTCTCTTCACATCACACTTCTGGAGAGCTATCTTTGAAGCCATTGGGACTCAACTCTATTTTAGTACAGCTTACCATCCCCAAACCAATGGTCAAACGAAGCGAGTCAACCAAGTCATTGAAGACATACTAATAAGAGCACACTACTGTCATGAACCCAAAAAGTGGATTCAATATTTGCCACTAGTTGAGTTTATCTACAATGCTTCTTATCAACAAAGCATTCGGATGACCCCTTTTCAAGCATTGTATGGGCACGACTGTCGAAGTCCTTTAAACTTCTTGGATCCAACCTTGAAGGTTGAAGCTTCAAAGTAAATGCTCGAAGATATGGATGACCAAATAAAGTCAATAAGACAGGACATCCAAGCTGCCAAGGATAGACAGAAGGCTTATGCAGATCTGAAACGTCAAGATAGATCATTCGCTGAAGGGGATATGGTCTTCATTCGCGTATGCCCAAAGAAGAGTTCTCTATCCTTGGGTGAATGCAAAAAGCTAAGCCCAAGGTATTGTAAACCCTACATGATTCTCAAGTGCTGAGGCCCTAATGCTTACAGACTACAACTCCCCGAGAACCTAAAGGTTCATAATGTATTCCATATCAGTCTACTGAAGAAGTATGTACCTAACCCTAGTCATATACTTGATTATCAACAAGTTTTAATGCCTAGCCAAGGAGTCCTTGAGCTATGTCCTTGAGCTACGGCTTGACAGGATCTTAGATGTTAGGGAGAGATGTTTGAGATCCAAAACCTTGAGAGAATATAAAGGTATCCATGCCAAACAACTGGATACTTGAGCTAGCTACAGAAGAGGCATGCCATGATCCAACCTATCAGAAGATGTTAAGGGAGATCCCTATCAAGGATCATGACCCGAAGCTACAAGCAAAGTATTTAGAATTCTCTATCAATGGTGGACTTGTCTACTATAGAACGAGATTATGTATACCGGAAAGCCAGTCTCTCAAGCAGAAAATACTTTGGGAAGCTCATGACTCCCCTTTTTCAGGACATCGTGGCTATGCCAAGACCCTCAATGTAGTCAGAAAGAGTTGTTATTGGGAAAAGCTTAAAGGTGACGTTCTCAAATATGTCACTGAGTGCTTGTCTTGTCAATGTATCAAGGCCGAACATGTCAAAATGCCAGGGAATTTGCAACCACTTACCATTCCCCAAATGAAATGGGAATTCATTAGTATGGATTTTGTTGTTGGCCTACTCCAAGTTCAGGGAGGATACAACTCCATTATGGTTGTGGTGGATATGCTAACCAAGGTTGCACATAATATTCCTATTAAGACAAACTATAAAGCCTCAGACATTGCAAGGTTATTTATCAAGGAGATATTCAAACTGCATGGGTTACCCAGAAGAATCATTAGTGATCATGACTCTCTCTTCACATCACACTTCTGGAGAGCTATCTTTGAAGCCATTGGGACTCAACTCTATTTTAGTACAGCTTACCATCCCCAAACCAATGGTCAAACGAAGCGAGTCAACCAAGTCATTGAAGACATACTAATAAGAGCACACTACTGTCATGAACCCAAAAAGTGGATTCAATATTTGCCACTAGTTGAGTTTATCTACAATGCTTCTTATCAACAAAGCATTCGGATGACCCCTTTTCAAGCATTGTATGGGCACGACTGTCGAAGTCCTTTAAACTTCTTGGATCCAACCTTGAAGGTTGAAGCTTCAAAGTAAATGCTCGAAGATATGGATGACCAAATAAAGTCAATAAGACAGGACATCCAAGCTGCCAAGGATAGACAGAAGGCTTATGCAGATCTGAAACGTCAAGATAGATCATTCGCTGAAGGGGATATGGTCTTCATTCGCGTATGCCCAAAGAAGAGTTCTCTATCCTTGGGTGAATGCAAAAAGCTAAGCCCAAGGTATTGTAAACCCTACATGATTCTCAAGTGCTGAGGCCCTAATGCTTACAGACTACAACTCCCCGAGAACCTAAAGGTTCATAATGTATTCCATATCAGTCTACTGAAGAAGTATGTACCTAACCCTAGTCATATACTTGATTATCAACAAGTTTTAATGCCTAGCCAAGGAGTCCTTGAGCTATGTCCTTGAGCTACGGCTTGACAGGATCTTAGATGTTAGGGAGAGATGTTTGAGATCCAAAACCTTGAGAGAATATAAAGGTATCCATGCCAAACAACTGGATACTTGAGCTAGCTACAGAAGAGGCATGCCATGATCCAACCTATCAGAAGATGTTAAGGGAGATCCCTATCAAGGATCATGACCCGAAGCTACAAGCAAAGTATTTAGAATTCTCTATCAATGGTGGACTTGTCTACTATAGAACGAGATTATGTATACCGGAAAGCCAGTCTCTCAAGCAGAAAATACTTTGGGAAGCTCATGACTCCCCTTTTTCAGGACATCGTGGCTATGCCAAGACCCTCAATGTAGTCAGAAAGAGTTGTTATTGGGAAAAGCTTAAAGGTGACGTTCTCAAATATGTCACTGAGTGCTTGTCTTGTCAATGTATCAAGGCCGAACATGTCAAAATGCCAGGGAATTTGCAACCACTTACCATTCCCCAAATGAAATGGGAATTCATTAGTATGGATTTTGTTGTTGGCCTACTCCAAGTTCAGGGAGGATACAACTCCATTATGGTTGTGGTGGATATGCTAACCAAGGTTGCACATAATATTCCTATTAAGACAAACTATAAAGCCTCAGACATTGCAAGGTTATTTATCAAGGAGATATTCAAACTGCATGGGTTACCCAGAAGAATCATTAGTGATCATGACTCTCTCTTCACATCACACTTCTGGAGAGCTATCTTTGAAGCCATTGGGACTCAACTCTATTTTAGTACAGCTTACCATCCCCAAACCAATGGTCAAACGAAGCGAGTCAACCAAGTCATTGAAGACATACTAATAAGAGCACACTACTGTCATGAACCCAAAAAGTGGATTCAATATTTGCCACTAGTTGAGTTTATCTACAATGCTTCTTATCAACAAAGCATTCGGATGACCCCTTTTCAAGCATTGTATGGGCACGACTGTCGAAGTCCTTTAAACTTCTTGGATCCAACCTTGAAGGTTGAAGCTTCAAAGTAAATGCTCGAAGATATGGATGACCAAATAAAGTCAATAAGACAGGACATCCAAGCTGCCAAGGATAGACAGAAGGCTTATGCAGATCTGAAACGTCAAGATAGATCATTCGCTGAAGGGGATATGGTCTTCATTCGCGTATGCCCAAAGAAGAGTTCTCTATCCTTGGGTGAATGCAAAAAGCTAAGCCCAAGGTATTGTAAACCCTACATGATTCTCAAGTGCTGAGGCCCTAATGCTTACAGACTACAACTCCCCGAGAACCTAAAGGTTCATAATGTATTCCATATCAGTCTACTGAAGAAGTATGTACCTAACCCTAGTCATATACTTGATTATCAACAAGTTTTAATGCCTAGCCAAGGAGTCCTTGAGCTATGTCCTTGAGCTACGGCTTGACAGGATCTTAGATGTTAGGGAGAGATGTTTGAGATCCAAAACCTTGAGAGAATATAAAGGTATCCATGCCAAACAACTGGATACTTGAGCTAGCTACAGAAGAGGCATGCCATGATCCAACCTATCAGAAGATGTTAAGGGAGATCCCTATCAAGGATCATGACCCGAAGCTACAAGCAAAGTATTTAGAATTCTCTATCAATGGTGGACTTGTCTACTATAGAACGAGATTATGTATACCGGAAAGCCAGTCTCTCAAGCAGAAAATACTTTGGGAAGCTCATGACTCCCCTTTTTCAGGACATCGTGGCTATGCCAAGACCCTCAATGTAGTCAGAAAGAGTTGTTATTGGGAAAAGCTTAAAGGTGACGTTCTCAAATATGTCACTGAGTGCTTGTCTTGTCAATGTATCAAGGCCGAACATGTCAAAATGCCAGGGAATTTGCAACCACTTACCATTCCCCAAATGAAATGGGAATTCATTAGTATGGATTTTGTTGTTGGCCTACTCCAAGTTCAGGGAGGATACAACTCCATTATGGTTGTGGTGGATATGCTAACCAAGGTTGCACATAATATTCCTATTAAGACAAACTATAAAGCCTCAGACATTGCAAGGTTATTTATCAAGGAGATATTCAAACTGCATGGGTTACCCAGAAGAATCATTAGTGATCATGACTCTCTCTTCACATCACACTTCTGGAGAGCTATCTTTGAAGCCATTGGGACTCAACTCTATTTTAGTACAGCTTACCATCCCCAAACCAATGGTCAAACGAAGCGAGTCAACCAAGTCATTGAAGACATACTAATAAGAGCACACTACTGTCATGAACCCAAAAAGTGGATTCAATATTTGCCACTAGTTGAGTTTATCTACAATGCTTCTTATCAACAAAGCATTCGGATGACCCCTTTTCAAGCATTGTATGGGCACGACTGTCGAAGTCCTTTAAACTTCTTGGATCCAACCTTGAAGGTTGAAGCTTCAAAGTAAATGCTCGAAGATATGGATGACCAAATAAAGTCAATAAGACAGGACATCCAAGCTGCCAAGGATAGACAGAAGGCTTATGCAGATCTGAAACGTCAAGATAGATCATTCGCTGAAGGGGATATGGTCTTCATTCGCGTATGCCCAAAGAAGAGTTCTCTATCCTTGGGTGAATGCAAAAAGCTAAGCCCAAGGTATTGTAAACCCTACATGATTCTCAAGTGCTGAGGCCCTAATGCTTACAGACTACAACTCCCCGAGAACCTAAAGGTTCATAATGTATTCCATATCAGTCTACTGAAGAAGTATGTACCTAACCCTAGTCATATACTTGATTATCAACAAGTTTTAATGCCTAGCCAAGGAGTCCTTGAGCTATGTCCTTGAGCTACGGCTTGACAGGATCTTAGATGTTAGGGAGAGATGTTTGAGATCCAAAACCTTGAGAGAATATAAAGGTATCCATGCCAAACAACTGGATACTTGAGCTAGCTACAGAAGAGGCATGCCATGATCCAACCTATCAGAAGATGTTAAGGGAGATCCCTATCAAGGATCATGACCCGAAGCTACAAGCAAAGTATTTAGAATTCTCTATCAATGGTGGACTTGTCTACTATAGAACGAGATTATGTATACCGGAAAGCCAGTCTCTCAAGCAGAAAATACTTTGGGAAGCTCATGACTCCCCTTTTTCAGGACATCGTGGCTATGCCAAGACCCTCAATGTAGTCAGAAAGAGTTGTTATTGGGAAAAGCTTAAAGGTGACGTTCTCAAATATGTCACTGAGTGCTTGTCTTGTCAATGTATCAAGGCCGAACATGTCAAAATGCCAGGGAATTTGCAACCACTTACCATTCCCCAAATGAAATGGGAATTCATTAGTATGGATTTTGTTGTTGGCCTACTCCAAGTTCAGGGAGGATACAACTCCATTATGGTTGTGGTGGATATGCTAACCAAGGTTGCACATAATATTCCTATTAAGACAAACTATAAAGCCTCAGACATTGCAAGGTTATTTATCAAGGAGATATTCAAACTGCATGGGTTACCCAGAAGAATCATTAGTGATCATGACTCTCTCTTCACATCACACTTCTGGAGAGCTATCTTTGAAGCCATTGGGACTCAACTCTATTTTAGTACAGCTTACCATCCCCAAACCAATGGTCAAACGAAGCGAGTCAACCAAGTCATTGAAGACATACTAATAAGAGCACACTACTGTCATGAACCCAAAAAGTGGATTCAATATTTGCCACTAGTTGAGTTTATCTACAATGCTTCTTATCAACAAAGCATTCGGATGACCCCTTTTCAAGCATTGTATGGGCACGACTGTCGAAGTCCTTTAAACTTCTTGGATCCAACCTTGAAGGTTGAAGCTTCAAAGTAAATGCTCGAAGATATGGATGACCAAATAAAGTCAATAAGACAGGACATCCAAGCTGCCAAGGATAGACAGAAGGCTTATGCAGATCTGAAACGTCAAGATAGATCATTCGCTGAAGGGGATATGGTCTTCATTCGCGTATGCCCAAAGAAGAGTTCTCTATCCTTGGGTGAATGCAAAAAGCTAAGCCCAAGGTATTGTAAACCCTACATGATTCTCAAGTGCTGAGGCCCTAATGCTTACAGACTACAACTCCCCGAGAACCTAAAGGTTCATAATGTATTCCATATCAGTCTACTGAAGAAGTATGTACCTAACCCTAGTCATATACTTGATTATCAACAAGTTTTAATGCCTAGCCAAGGAGTCCTTGAGCTATGTCCTTGAGCTACGGCTTGACAGGATCTTAGATGTTAGGGAGAGATGTTTGAGATCCAAAACCTTGAGAGAATATAAAGGTATCCATGCCAAACAACTGGATACTTGAGCTAGCTACAGAAGAGGCATGCCATGATCCAACCTATCAGAAGATGTTAAGGGAGATCCCTATCAAGGATCATGACCCGAAGCTACAAGCAAAGTATTTAGAATTCTCTATCAATGGTGGACTTGTCTACTATAGAACGAGATTATGTATACCGGAAAGCCAGTCTCTCAAGCAGAAAATACTTTGGGAAGCTCATGACTCCCCTTTTTCAGGACATCGTGGCTATGCCAAGACCCTCAATGTAGTCAGAAAGAGTTGTTATTGGGAAAAGCTTAAAGGTGACGTTCTCAAATATGTCACTGAGTGCTTGTCTTGTCAATGTATCAAGGCCGAACATGTCAAAATGCCAGGGAATTTGCAACCACTTACCATTCCCCAAATGAAATGGGAATTCATTAGTATGGATTTTGTTGTTGGCCTACTCCAAGTTCAGGGAGGATACAACTCCATTATGGTTGTGGTGGATATGCTAACCAAGGTTGCACATAATATTCCTATTAAGACAAACTATAAAGCCTCAGACATTGCAAGGTTATTTATCAAGGAGATATTCAAACTGCATGGGTTACCCAGAAGAATCATTAGTGATCATGACTCTCTCTTCACATCACACTTCTGGAGAGCTATCTTTGAAGCCATTGGGACTCAACTCTATTTTAGTACAGCTTACCATCCCCAAACCAATGGTCAAACGAAGCGAGTCAACCAAGTCATTGAAGACATACTAATAAGAGCACACTACTGTCATGAACCCAAAAAGTGGATTCAATATTTGCCACTAGTTGAGTTTATCTACAATGCTTCTTATCAACAAAGCATTCGGATGACCCCTTTTCAAGCATTGTATGGGCACGACTGTCGAAGTCCTTTAAACTTCTTGGATCCAACCTTGAAGGTTGAAGCTTCAAAGTAAATGCTCGAAGATATGGATGACCAAATAAAGTCAATAAGACAGGACATCCAAGCTGCCAAGGATAGACAGAAGGCTTATGCAGATCTGAAACGTCAAGATAGATCATTCGCTGAAGGGGATATGGTCTTCATTCGCGTATGCCCAAAGAAGAGTTCTCTATCCTTGGGTGAATGCAAAAAGCTAAGCCCAAGGTATTGTAAACCCTACATGATTCTCAAGTGCTGAGGCCCTAATGCTTACAGACTACAACTCCCCGAGAACCTAAAGGTTCATAATGTATTCCATATCAGTCTACTGAAGAAGTATGTACCTAACCCTAGTCATATACTTGATTATCAACAAGTTTTAATGCCTAGCCAAGGAGTCCTTGAGCTATGTCCTTGAGCTACGGCTTGACAGGATCTTAGATGTTAGGGAGAGATGTTTGAGATCCAAAACCTTGAGAGAATATAAAGGTATCCATGCCAAACAACTGGATACTTGAGCTAGCTACAGAAGAGGCATGCCATGATCCAACCTATCAGAAGATGTTAAGGGAGATCCCTATCAAGGATCATGACCCGAAGCTACAAGCAAAGTATTTAGAATTCTCTATCAATGGTGGACTTGTCTACTATAGAACGAGATTATGTATACCGGAAAGCCAGTCTCTCAAGCAGAAAATACTTTGGGAAGCTCATGACTCCCCTTTTTCAGGACATCGTGGCTATGCCAAGACCCTCAATGTAGTCAGAAAGAGTTGTTATTGGGAAAAGCTTAAAGGTGACGTTCTCAAATATGTCACTGAGTGCTTGTCTTGTCAATGTATCAAGGCCGAACATGTCAAAATGCCAGGGAATTTGCAACCACTTACCATTCCCCAAATGAAATGGGAATTCATTAGTATGGATTTTGTTGTTGGCCTACTCCAAGTTCAGGGAGGATACAACTCCATTATGGTTGTGGTGGATATGCTAACCAAGGTTGCACATAATATTCCTATTAAGACAAACTATAAAGCCTCAGACATTGCAAGGTTATTTATCAAGGAGATATTCAAACTGCATGGGTTACCCAGAAGAATCATTAGTGATCATGACTCTCTCTTCACATCACACTTCTGGAGAGCTATCTTTGAAGCCATTGGGACTCAACTCTATTTTAGTACAGCTTACCATCCCCAAACCAATGGTCAAACGAAGCGAGTCAACCAAGTCATTGAAGACATACTAATAAGAGCACACTACTGTCATGAACCCAAAAAGTGGATTCAATATTTGCCACTAGTTGAGTTTATCTACAATGCTTCTTATCAACAAAGCATTCGGATGACCCCTTTTCAAGCATTGTATGGGCACGACTGTCGAAGTCCTTTAAACTTCTTGGATCCAACCTTGAAGGTTGAAGCTTCAAAGTAAATGCTCGAAGATATGGATGACCAAATAAAGTCAATAAGACAGGACATCCAAGCTGCCAAGGATAGACAGAAGGCTTATGCAGATCTGAAACGTCAAGATAGATCATTCGCTGAAGGGGATATGGTCTTCATTCGCGTATGCCCAAAGAAGAGTTCTCTATCCTTGGGTGAATGCAAAAAGCTAAGCCCAAGGTATTGTAAACCCTACATGATTCTCAAGTGCTGAGGCCCTAATGCTTACAGACTACAACTCCCCGAGAACCTAAAGGTTCATAATGTATTCCATATCAGTCTACTGAAGAAGTATGTACCTAACCCTAGTCATATACTTGATTATCAACAAGTTTTAATGCCTAGCCAAGGAGTCCTTGAGCTATGTCCTTGAGCTACGGCTTGACAGGATCTTAGATGTTAGGGAGAGATGTTTGAGATCCAAAACCTTGAGAGAATATAAAGGTATCCATGCCAAACAACTGGATACTTGAGCTAGCTACAGAAGAGGCATGCCATGATCCAACCTATCAGAAGATGTTAAGGGAGATCCCTATCAAGGATCATGACCCGAAGCTACAAGCAAAGTATTTAGAATTCTCTATCAATGGTGGACTTGTCTACTATAGAACGAGATTATGTATACCGGAAAGCCAGTCTCTCAAGCAGAAAATACTTTGGGAAGCTCATGACTCCCCTTTTTCAGGACATCGTGGCTATGCCAAGACCCTCAATGTAGTCAGAAAGAGTTGTTATTGGGAAAAGCTTAAAGGTGACGTTCTCAAATATGTCACTGAGTGCTTGTCTTGTCAATGTATCAAGGCCGAACATGTCAAAATGCCAGGGAATTTGCAACCACTTACCATTCCCCAAATGAAATGGGAATTCATTAGTATGGATTTTGTTGTTGGCCTACTCCAAGTTCAGGGAGGATACAACTCCATTATGGTTGTGGTGGATATGCTAACCAAGGTTGCACATAATATTCCTATTAAGACAAACTATAAAGCCTCAGACATTGCAAGGTTATTTATCAAGGAGATATTCAAACTGCATGGGTTACCCAGAAGAATCATTAGTGATCATGACTCTCTCTTCACATCACACTTCTGGAGAGCTATCTTTGAAGCCATTGGGACTCAACTCTATTTTAGTACAGCTTACCATCCCCAAACCAATGGTCAAACGAAGCGAGTCAACCAAGTCATTGAAGACATACTAATAAGAGCACACTACTGTCATGAACCCAAAAAGTGGATTCAATATTTGCCACTAGTTGAGTTTATCTACAATGCTTCTTATCAACAAAGCATTCGGATGACCCCTTTTCAAGCATTGTATGGGCACGACTGTCGAAGTCCTTTAAACTTCTTGGATCCAACCTTGAAGGTTGAAGCTTCAAAGTAAATGCTCGAAGATATGGATGACCAAATAAAGTCAATAAGACAGGACATCCAAGCTGCCAAGGATAGACAGAAGGCTTATGCAGATCTGAAACGTCAAGATAGATCATTCGCTGAAGGGGATATGGTCTTCATTCGCGTATGCCCAAAGAAGAGTTCTCTATCCTTGGGTGAATGCAAAAAGCTAAGCCCAAGGTATTGTAAACCCTACATGATTCTCAAGTGCTGAGGCCCTAATGCTTACAGACTACAACTCCCCGAGAACCTAAAGGTTCATAATGTATTCCATATCAGTCTACTGAAGAAGTATGTACCTAACCCTAGTCATATACTTGATTATCAACAAGTTTTAATGCCTAGCCAAGGAGTCCTTGAGCTATGTCCTTGAGCTACGGCTTGACAGGATCTTAGATGTTAGGGAGAGATGTTTGAGATCCAAAACCTTGAGAGAATATAAAGGTATCCATGCCAAACAACTGGATACTTGAGCTAGCTACAGAAGAGGCATGCCATGATCCAACCTATCAGAAGATGTTAAGGGAGATCCCTATCAAGGATCATGACCCGAAGCTACAAGCAAAGTATTTAGAATTCTCTATCAATGGTGGACTTGTCTACTATAGAACGAGATTATGTATACCGGAAAGCCAGTCTCTCAAGCAGAAAATACTTTGGGAAGCTCATGACTCCCCTTTTTCAGGACATCGTGGCTATGCCAAGACCCTCAATGTAGTCAGAAAGAGTTGTTATTGGGAAAAGCTTAAAGGTGACGTTCTCAAATATGTCACTGAGTGCTTGTCTTGTCAATGTATCAAGGCCGAACATGTCAAAATGCCAGGGAATTTGCAACCACTTACCATTCCCCAAATGAAATGGGAATTCATTAGTATGGATTTTGTTGTTGGCCTACTCCAAGTTCAGGGAGGATACAACTCCATTATGGTTGTGGTGGATATGCTAACCAAGGTTGCACATAATATTCCTATTAAGACAAACTATAAAGCCTCAGACATTGCAAGGTTATTTATCAAGGAGATATTCAAACTGCATGGGTTACCCAGAAGAATCATTAGTGATCATGACTCTCTCTTCACATCACACTTCTGGAGAGCTATCTTTGAAGCCATTGGGACTCAACTCTATTTTAGTACAGCTTACCATCCCCAAACCAATGGTCAAACGAAGCGAGTCAACCAAGTCATTGAAGACATACTAATAAGAGCACACTACTGTCATGAACCCAAAAAGTGGATTCAATATTTGCCACTAGTTGAGTTTATCTACAATGCTTCTTATCAACAAAGCATTCGGATGACCCCTTTTCAAGCATTGTATGGGCACGACTGTCGAAGTCCTTTAAACTTCTTGGATCCAACCTTGAAGGTTGAAGCTTCAAAGTAAATGCTCGAAGATATGGATGACCAAATAAAGTCAATAAGACAGGACATCCAAGCTGCCAAGGATAGACAGAAGGCTTATGCAGATCTGAAACGTCAAGATAGATCATTCGCTGAAGGGGATATGGTCTTCATTCGCGTATGCCCAAAGAAGAGTTCTCTATCCTTGGGTGAATGCAAAAAGCTAAGCCCAAGGTATTGTAAACCCTACATGATTCTCAAGTGCTGAGGCCCTAATGCTTACAGACTACAACTCCCCGAGAACCTAAAGGTTCATAATGTATTCCATATCAGTCTACTGAAGAAGTATGTACCTAACCCTAGTCATATACTTGATTATCAACAAGTTTTAATGCCTAGCCAAGGAGTCCTTGAGCTATGTCCTTGAGCTACGGCTTGACAGGATCTTAGATGTTAGGGAGAGATGTTTGAGATCCAAAACCTTGAGAGAATATAAAGGTATCCATGCCAAACAACTGGATACTTGAGCTAGCTACAGAAGAGGCATGCCATGATCCAACCTATCAGAAGATGTTAAGGGAGATCCCTATCAAGGATCATGACCCGAAGCTACAAGCAAAGTATTTAGAATTCTCTATCAATGGTGGACTTGTCTACTATAGAACGAGATTATGTATACCGGAAAGCCAGTCTCTCAAGCAGAAAATACTTTGGGAAGCTCATGACTCCCCTTTTTCAGGACATCGTGGCTATGCCAAGACCCTCAATGTAGTCAGAAAGAGTTGTTATTGGGAAAAGCTTAAAGGTGACGTTCTCAAATATGTCACTGAGTGCTTGTCTTGTCAATGTATCAAGGCCGAACATGTCAAAATGCCAGGGAATTTGCAACCACTTACCATTCCCCAAATGAAATGGGAATTCATTAGTATGGATTTTGTTGTTGGCCTACTCCAAGTTCAGGGAGGATACAACTCCATTATGGTTGTGGTGGATATGCTAACCAAGGTTGCACATAATATTCCTATTAAGACAAACTATAAAGCCTCAGACATTGCAAGGTTATTTATCAAGGAGATATTCAAACTGCATGGGTTACCCAGAAGAATCATTAGTGATCATGACTCTCTCTTCACATCACACTTCTGGAGAGCTATCTTTGAAGCCATTGGGACTCAACTCTATTTTAGTACAGCTTACCATCCCCAAACCAATGGTCAAACGAAGCGAGTCAACCAAGTCATTGAAGACATACTAATAAGAGCACACTACTGTCATGAACCCAAAAAGTGGATTCAATATTTGCCACTAGTTGAGTTTATCTACAATGCTTCTTATCAACAAAGCATTCGGATGACCCCTTTTCAAGCATTGTATGGGCACGACTGTCGAAGTCCTTTAAACTTCTTGGATCCAACCTTGAAGGTTGAAGCTTCAAAGTAAATGCTCGAAGATATGGATGACCAAATAAAGTCAATAAGACAGGACATCCAAGCTGCCAAGGATAGACAGAAGGCTTATGCAGATCTGAAACGTCAAGATAGATCATTCGCTGAAGGGGATATGGTCTTCATTCGCGTATGCCCAAAGAAGAGTTCTCTATCCTTGGGTGAATGCAAAAAGCTAAGCCCAAGGTATTGTAAACCCTACATGATTCTCAAGTGCTGAGGCCCTAATGCTTACAGACTACAACTCCCCGAGAACCTAAAGGTTCATAATGTATTCCATATCAGTCTACTGAAGAAGTATGTACCTAACCCTAGTCATATACTTGATTATCAACAAGTTTTAATGCCTAGCCAAGGAGTCCTTGAGCTATGTCCTTGAGCTACGGCTTGACAGGATCTTAGATGTTAGGGAGAGATGTTTGAGATCCAAAACCTTGAGAGAATATAAAGGTATCCATGCCAAACAACTGGATACTTGAGCTAGCTACAGAAGAGGCATGCCATGATCCAACCTATCAGAAGATGTTAAGGGAGATCCCTATCAAGGATCATGACCCGAAGCTACAAGCAAAGTATTTAGAATTCTCTATCAATGGTGGACTTGTCTACTATAGAACGAGATTATGTATACCGGAAAGCCAGTCTCTCAAGCAGAAAATACTTTGGGAAGCTCATGACTCCCCTTTTTCAGGACATCGTGGCTATGCCAAGACCCTCAATGTAGTCAGAAAGAGTTGTTATTGGGAAAAGCTTAAAGGTGACGTTCTCAAATATGTCACTGAGTGCTTGTCTTGTCAATGTATCAAGGCCGAACATGTCAAAATGCCAGGGAATTTGCAACCACTTACCATTCCCCAAATGAAATGGGAATTCATTAGTATGGATTTTGTTGTTGGCCTACTCCAAGTTCAGGGAGGATACAACTCCATTATGGTTGTGGTGGATATGCTAACCAAGGTTGCACATAATATTCCTATTAAGACAAACTATAAAGCCTCAGACATTGCAAGGTTATTTATCAAGGAGATATTCAAACTGCATGGGTTACCCAGAAGAATCATTAGTGATCATGACTCTCTCTTCACATCACACTTCTGGAGAGCTATCTTTGAAGCCATTGGGACTCAACTCTATTTTAGTACAGCTTACCATCCCCAAACCAATGGTCAAACGAAGCGAGTCAACCAAGTCATTGAAGACATACTAATAAGAGCACACTACTGTCATGAACCCAAAAAGTGGATTCAATATTTGCCACTAGTTGAGTTTATCTACAATGCTTCTTATCAACAAAGCATTCGGATGACCCCTTTTCAAGCATTGTATGGGCACGACTGTCGAAGTCCTTTAAACTTCTTGGATCCAACCTTGAAGGTTGAAGCTTCAAAGTAAATGCTCGAAGATATGGATGACCAAATAAAGTCAATAAGACAGGACATCCAAGCTGCCAAGGATAGACAGAAGGCTTATGCAGATCTGAAACGTCAAGATAGATCATTCGCTGAAGGGGATATGGTCTTCATTCGCGTATGCCCAAAGAAGAGTTCTCTATCCTTGGGTGAATGCAAAAAGCTAAGCCCAAGGTATTGTAAACCCTACATGATTCTCAAGTGCTGAGGCCCTAATGCTTACAGACTACAACTCCCCGAGAACCTAAAGGTTCATAATGTATTCCATATCAGTCTACTGAAGAAGTATGTACCTAACCCTAGTCATATACTTGATTATCAACAAGTTTTAATGCCTAGCCAAGGAGTCCTTGAGCTATGTCCTTGAGCTACGGCTTGACAGGATCTTAGATGTTAGGGAGAGATGTTTGAGATCCAAAACCTTGAGAGAATATAAAGGTATCCATGCCAAACAACTGGATACTTGAGCTAGCTACAGAAGAGGCATGCCATGATCCAACCTATCAGAAGATGTTAAGGGAGATCCCTATCAAGGATCATGACCCGAAGCTACAAGCAAAGTATTTAGAATTCTCTATCAATGGTGGACTTGTCTACTATAGAACGAGATTATGTATACCGGAAAGCCAGTCTCTCAAGCAGAAAATACTTTGGGAAGCTCATGACTCCCCTTTTTCAGGACATCGTGGCTATGCCAAGACCCTCAATGTAGTCAGAAAGAGTTGTTATTGGGAAAAGCTTAAAGGTGACGTTCTCAAATATGTCACTGAGTGCTTGTCTTGTCAATGTATCAAGGCCGAACATGTCAAAATGCCAGGGAATTTGCAACCACTTACCATTCCCCAAATGAAATGGGAATTCATTAGTATGGATTTTGTTGTTGGCCTACTCCAAGTTCAGGGAGGATACAACTCCATTATGGTTGTGGTGGATATGCTAACCAAGGTTGCACATAATATTCCTATTAAGACAAACTATAAAGCCTCAGACATTGCAAGGTTATTTATCAAGGAGATATTCAAACTGCATGGGTTACCCAGAAGAATCATTAGTGATCATGACTCTCTCTTCACATCACACTTCTGGAGAGCTATCTTTGAAGCCATTGGGACTCAACTCTATTTTAGTACAGCTTACCATCCCCAAACCAATGGTCAAACGAAGCGAGTCAACCAAGTCATTGAAGACATACTAATAAGAGCACACTACTGTCATGAACCCAAAAAGTGGATTCAATATTTGCCACTAGTTGAGTTTATCTACAATGCTTCTTATCAACAAAGCATTCGGATGACCCCTTTTCAAGCATTGTATGGGCACGACTGTCGAAGTCCTTTAAACTTCTTGGATCCAACCTTGAAGGTTGAAGCTTCAAAGTAAATGCTCGAAGATATGGATGACCAAATAAAGTCAATAAGACAGGACATCCAAGCTGCCAAGGATAGACAGAAGGCTTATGCAGATCTGAAACGTCAAGATAGATCATTCGCTGAAGGGGATATGGTCTTCATTCGCGTATGCCCAAAGAAGAGTTCTCTATCCTTGGGTGAATGCAAAAAGCTAAGCCCAAGGTATTGTAAACCCTACATGATTCTCAAGTGCTGAGGCCCTAATGCTTACAGACTACAACTCCCCGAGAACCTAAAGGTTCATAATGTATTCCATATCAGTCTACTGAAGAAGTATGTACCTAACCCTAGTCATATACTTGATTATCAACAAGTTTTAATGCCTAGCCAAGGAGTCCTTGAGCTATGTCCTTGAGCTACGGCTTGACAGGATCTTAGATGTTAGGGAGAGATGTTTGAGATCCAAAACCTTGAGAGAATATAAAGGTATCCATGCCAAACAACTGGATACTTGAGCTAGCTACAGAAGAGGCATGCCATGATCCAACCTATCAGAAGATGTTAAGGGAGATCCCTATCAAGGATCATGACCCGAAGCTACAAGCAAAGTATTTAGAATTCTCTATCAATGGTGGACTTGTCTACTATAGAACGAGATTATGTATACCGGAAAGCCAGTCTCTCAAGCAGAAAATACTTTGGGAAGCTCATGACTCCCCTTTTTCAGGACATCGTGGCTATGCCAAGACCCTCAATGTAGTCAGAAAGAGTTGTTATTGGGAAAAGCTTAAAGGTGACGTTCTCAAATATGTCACTGAGTGCTTGTCTTGTCAATGTATCAAGGCCGAACATGTCAAAATGCCAGGGAATTTGCAACCACTTACCATTCCCCAAATGAAATGGGAATTCATTAGTATGGATTTTGTTGTTGGCCTACTCCAAGTTCAGGGAGGATACAACTCCATTATGGTTGTGGTGGATATGCTAACCAAGGTTGCACATAATATTCCTATTAAGACAAACTATAAAGCCTCAGACATTGCAAGGTTATTTATCAAGGAGATATTCAAACTGCATGGGTTACCCTGAAGAATCATTAGTGATCATGACTCTCTCTTCACATCACACTTCTGGAGAGCTATCTTTGAAGCCATTGGGACTCAACTCTATTTTAGTACAGCTTACCATCCCCAAACCAATGGTCAAACGAAGCGAGTCAACCAAGTCATTGAAGACATACTAATAAGAGCACACTACTGTCATGAACCCAAAAAGTGGATTCAATATTTGCCACTAGTTGAGTTTATCTACAATGCTTCTTATCAACAAAGCATTCCGATGACCCCTTTTCAAGCATTGTATGGGCACGACTGTCGAAGTCCTTTAAACTTCTTGGATCCAACCTTGAAGGTTGAAGCTTCAAAGTAAATGCTCGAAGATATGGATGACCAAATAAAGTCAATAAGACAGGACATCCAAGCTGCCAAGGATAGACAGAAGGCTTATGCAGATCTGAAACGTCAAGATAGATCATTCGCTGAAGGGGATATGGTCTTCATTCGCGTATGCCCAAAGAAGAGTTCTCTATCCTTGGGTGAATGCAAAAAGCTAAGCCCAAGGTATTGTAAACCCTACATGATTCTCAAGTGCTGAGGCCCTAATGCTTACAGACTACAACTCCCCGAGAACCTAAAGGTTCATAATGTATTCCATATCAGTCTACTGAAGAAGTATGTACCTAACCCTAGTCATATACTTGATTATCAACAAGTTTTAATGCCTAGCCAAGGAGTCCTTGAGCTATGTCCTTGAGCTACGGCTTGACAGGATCTTAGATGTTAGGGAGAGATGTTTGAGATCCAAAACCTTGAGAGAATATAAAGGTATCCATGCCAAACAACTGGATACTTGAGCTAGCTACAGAAGAGGCATGCCATGATCCAACCTATCAGAAGATGTTAAGGGAGATCCCTATCAAGGATCATGACCCGAAGCTACAAGCAAAGTATTTAGAATTCTCTATCAATGGTGGACTTGTCTACTATAGAACGAGATTATGTATACCCGAAAGCCAGTCTCTCAAGCAGAAAATACTTTGGGAAGCTCATGACTCCCCTTTTTCAGGACATCGTGGCTATGCCAAGACCCTCAATGTAGTCAGAAAGAGTTGTTATTGGGAAAAGCTTAAAGGTGACGTTCTCAAATATGTCACTGAGTGCTTGTCTTGTCAATGTATCAAGGCCGAACATGTCAAAATGCCAGGGAATTTGCAACCACTTACCATTCCCCAAATGAAATGGGAATTCATTAGTATGGATTTTGTTGTTGGCCTACTCCAAGTTCAGGGAGGATACAACTCCATTATGGTTGTGGTGGATATGCTAACCAAGGTTGCACATAATATTCCTATTAAGACAAACTATAAAGCCTCAGACATTGCAAGGTTATTTATCAAGGAGATATTCAAACTGCATGGGTTACCCTGAAGAATCATTAGTGATCATGACTCTCTCTTCACATCACACTTCTGGAGAGCTATCTTTGAAGCCATTGGGACTCAACTCTATTTTAGTACAGCTTACCATCCCCAAACCAATGGTCAAACGAAGCGAGTCAACCAAGTCATTGAAGACATACTAATAAGAGCACACTACTGTCATGAACCCAAAAAGTGGATTCAATATTTGCCACTAGTTGAGTTTATCTACAATGCTTCTTATCAACAAAGCATTCGGATGACCCCTTTTCAAGCATTGTATGGGCACGACTGTCGAAGTCCTTTAAACTTCTTGGATCCAACCTTGAAGGTTGAAGCTTCAAAGTAAATGCTCGAAGATATGGATGACCAAATAAAGTCAATAAGACAGGACATCCAAGCTGCCAAGCATAGACAGAAGGCTTATGCAGATCTGAAACGTCAAGATAGATCATTCGCTGAAGGGGATATGGTCTTCATTCGCGTATGCCCAAAGAAGAGTTCTCTATCCTTGGGTGAATGCAAAAAGCTAAGCCCAAGGTATTGTAAACCCTACATGATTCTCAAGTGCTGAGGCCCTAATGCTTACAGACTACAACTCCCCGAGAACCTAAAGGTTCATAATGTATTCCATATCAGTCTACTGAAGAAGTATGTACCTAACCCTAGTCATATACTTGATTATCAACAAGTTTTAATGCCTAGCCAAGGAGTCCTTGAGCTATGTCCTTGAGCTACGGCTTGACAGGATCTTAGATGTTAGGGAGAGATGTTTGAGATCCAAAACCTTGAGAGAATATAAAGGTATCCATGCCAAACAACTGGATACTTGAGCTAGCTACAGAAGAGGCATGCCATGATCCAACCTATCAGAAGATGTTAAGGGAGATCCCTATCAAGGATCATGACCCGAAGCTACAAGCAAAGTATTTAGAATTCTCTATCAATGGTGGACTTGTCTACTATAGAACGAGATTATGTATACCCGAAAGCCAGTCTCTCAAGCAGAAAATACTTTGGGAAGCTCATGACTCCCCTTTTTCAGGACATCGTGGCTATGCCAAGACCCTCAATGTAGTCAGAAAGAGTTGTTATTGGGAAAAGCTTAAAGGTGACGTTCTCAAATATGTCACTGAGTGCTTGTCTTGTCAATGTATCAAGGCCGAACATGTCAAAATGCCAGGGAATTTGCAACCACTTACCATTCCCCAAATGAAATGGGAATTCATTAGTATGGATTTTGTTGTTGGCCTACTCCAAGTTCAGGGAGGATACAACTCCATTATGGTTGTGGTGGATATGCTAACCAAGGTTGCACATAATATTCCTATTAAGACAAACTATAAAGCCTCAGACATTGCAAGGTTATTTATCAAGGAGATATTCAAACTGCATGGGTTACCCTGAAGAATCATTAGTGATCATGACTCTCTCTTCACATCACACTTCTGGAGAGCTATCTTTGAAGCCATTGGGACTCAACTCTATTTTAGTACAGCTTACCATCCCCAAACCAATGGTCAAACGAAGCGAGTCAACCAAGTCATTGAAGACATACTAATAAGAGCACACTACTGTCATGAACCCAAAAAGTGGATTCAATATTTGCCACTAGTTGAGTTTATCTACAATGCTTCTTATCAACAAAGCATTCGGATGACCCCTTTTCAAGCATTGTATGGGCACGACTGTCGAAGTCCTTTAAACTTCTTGGATCCAACCTTGAAGGTTGAAGCTTCAAAGTAAATGCTCGAAGATATGGATGACCAAATAAAGTCAATAAGACAGGACATCCAAGCTGCCAAGCATAGACAGAAGGCTTATGCAGATCTGAAACGTCAAGATAGATCATTCGCTGAAGGGGATATGGTCTTCATTCGCGTATGCCCAAAGAAGAGTTCTCTATCCTTGGGTGAATGCAAAAAGCTAAGCCCAAGGTATTGTAAACCCTACATGATTCTCAAGTGCTGAGGCCCTAATGCTTACAGACTACAACTCCCCGAGAACCTAAAGGTTCATAATGTATTCCATATCAGTCTACTGAAGAAGTATGTACCTAACCCTAGTCATATACTTGATTATCAACAAGTTTTAATGCCTAGCCAAGGAGTCCTTGAGCTATGTCCTTGAGCTACGGCTTGACAGGATCTTATATGTTAGGGAGAGATGTTTGAGATCCAAAACCTTGAGAGAATATAAAGGTATCCATGCCAAACAACTGGATACTTGAGCTAGCTACAGAAGAGGCATGCCATGATCCAACCTATCAGAAGATGTTAAGGGAGATCCCTATCAAGGATCATGACCCGAAGCTACAAGCAAAGTATTTAGAATTCTCTATCAATGGTGGACTTGTCTACTATAGAACGAGATTATGTATACCCGAAAGCCAGTCTCTCAAGCAGAAAATACTTTGGGAAGCTCATGACTCCCCTTTTTCAGGACATCGTGGCTATGCCAAGACCCTCAATGTAGTCAGAAAGAGTTGTTATTGGGAAAAGCTTAAAGGTGACGTTCTCAAATATGTCACTGAGTGCTTGTCTTGTCAATGTATCAAGGCCGAACATGTCAAAATGCCAGGGAATTTGCAACCACTTACCATTCCCCAAATGAAATGGGAATTCATTAGTATGGATTTTGTTGTTGGCCTACTCCAAGTTCAGGGAGGATACAACTCCATTATGGTTGTGGTGGATATGCTAACCAAGGTTGCACATAATATTCCTATTAAGACAAACTATAAAGCCTCAGACATTGCAAGGTTATTTATCAAGGAGATATTCAAACTTCATGGGTTACCCAGAAGAATCATTAGTGATCATGACTCTCTCTTCACATCACACTTCTGGAGAGCTATCTTTGAAGCCATTGGGACTCAACTCTATTTTAGTACAGCTTACCATCCCCAAACCAATGGTCAAACGAAGCGAGTCAACCAAGTCATTGAAGACATACTAATAAGAGCACACTACTGTCATGAACCCAAAAAGTGGATTCAATATTTGCCACTAGTTGAGTTTATCTACAATGCTTCTTATCAACAAAGCATTCGGATGACCCCTTTTCAAGCATTGTATGGGCACGACTGTCGAAGTCCTTTAAACTTCTTGGATCCAACCTTGAAGGTTGAAGCTTCAAAGTAAATGCTCGAAGATATGGATGACCAAATAAAGTCAATAAGACAGGACATCCAAGCTGCCAAGCATAGACAGAAGGCTTATGCAGATCTGAAACGTCAAGATAGATCATTCGCTGAAGGGGATATGGTCTTCATTCGCGTATGCCCAAAGAAGAGTTCTCTATCCTTGGGTGAATGCAAAAAGCTAAGCCCAAGGTATTGTAAACCCTACATGATTCTCAAGTGCTGAGGCCCTAATGCTTACAGACTACAACTCCCCGAGAACCTAAAGGTTCATAATGTATTCCATATCAGTCTACTGAAGAAGTATGTACCTAACCCTAGTCATATACTTGATTATCAACAAGTTTTAATGCCTAGCCAAGGAGTCCTTGAGCTATGTCCTTGAGCTACGGCTTGACAGGATCTTATATGTTAGGGAGAGATGTTTGAGATCCAAAACCTTGAGAGAATATAAAGGTATCCATGCCAAACAACTGGATACTTGAGCTAGCTACAGAAGAGGCATGCCATGATCCAACCTATCAGAAGATGTTAAGGGAGATCCCTATCAAGGATCATGACCCGAAGCTACAAGCAAAGTATTTAGAATTCTCTATCAATGGTGGACTTGTCTACTATAGAACGAGATTATGTATACCCGAAAGCCAGTCTCTCAAGCAGAAAATACTTTGGGAAGCTCATGACTCCCCTTTTTCAGGACATCGTGGCTATGCCAAGACCCTCAATGTAGTCAGAAAGAGTTGTTATTGGGAAAAGCTTAAAGGTGACGTTCTCAAATATGTCACTGAGTGCTTGTCTTGTCAATGTATCAAGGCCGAACATGTCAAAATGCCAGGGAATTTGCAACCACTTACCATTCCCCAAATGAAATGGGAATTCATTAGTATGGATTTTGTTGTTGGCCTACTCCAAGTTCAGGGAGGATACAACTCCATTATGGTTGTGGTGGATATGCTAACCAAGGTTGCACATAATATTCCTATTAAGACAAACTATAAAGCCTCAGACATTGCAAGGTTATTTATCAAGGAGATATTCAAACTTCATGGGTTACCCAGAAGAATCATTAGTGATCATGACTCTCTCTTCACATCACACTTCTGGAGAGCTATCTTTGAAGCCATTGGGACTCAACTCTATTTTAGTACAGCTTACCATCCCCAAACCAATGGTCAAACGAAGCGAGTCAACCAAGTCATTGAAGACATACTAATAAGAGCACACTACTGTCATGAACCCAAAAAGTGGATTCAATATTTGCCACTAGTTGAGTTTATCTACAATGCTTCTTATCAACAAAGCATTCGGATGACCCCTTTTCAAGCATTGTATGGGCACGACTGTCGAAGTCCTTTAAACTTCTTGGATCCAACCTTGAAGGTTGAAGCTTCAAAGTAAATGCTCGAAGATATGGATGACCAAATAAAGTCAATAAGACAGGACATCCAAGCTGCCAAGCATAGACAGAAGGCTTATGCAGATCTGAAACGTCAAGATAGATCATTCGCTGAAGGGGATATGGTCTTCATTCGCGTATGCCCAAAGAAGAGTTCTCTATCCTTGGGTGAATGCAAAAAGCTAAGCCCAAGGTATTGTAAACCCTACATGATTCTCAAGTGCTGAGGCCCTAATGCTTACAGACTACAACTCCCCGAGAACCTAAAGGTTCATAATGTATTCCATATCAGTCTACTGAAGAAGTATGTACCTAACCCTAGTCATATACTTGATTATCAACAAGTTTTAATGCCTAGCCAAGGAGTCCTTGAGCTATGTCCTTGAGCTACGGCTTGACAGGATCTTATATGTTAGGGAGAGATGTTTGAGATCCAAAACCTTGAGAGAATATAAAGGTATCCATGCCAAACAACTGGATACTTGAGCTAGCTACAGAAGAGGCATGCCATGATCCAACCTATCAGAAGATGTTAAGGGAGATCCCTATCAAGGATCATGACCCGAAGCTACAAGCAAAGTATTTAGAATTCTCTATCAATGGTGGACTTGTCTACTATAGAACGAGATTATGTATACCCGAAAGCCAGTCTCTCAAGCAGAAAATACTTTGGGAAGCTCATGACTCCCCTTTTTCAGGACATCGTGGCTATGCCAAGACCCTCAATGTAGTCAGAAAGAGTTGTTATTGGGAAAAGCTTAAAGGTGACGTTCTCAAATATGTCACTGAGTGCTTGTCTTGTCAATGTATCAAGGCCGAACATGTCAAAATGCCAGGGAATTTGCAACCACTTACCATTCCCCAAATGAAATGGGAATTCATTAGTATGGATTTTGTTGTTGGCCTACTCCAAGTTCAGGGAGGATACAACTCCATTATGGTTGTGGTGGATATGCTAACCAAGGTTGCACATAATATTCCTATTAAGACAAACTATAAAGCCTCAGACATTGCAAGGTTATTTATCAAGGAGATATTCAAACTGCATGGGTTACCCTGAAGAATCATTAGTGATCATGACTCTCTCTTCACATCACACTTCTGGAGAGCTATCTTTGAAGCCATTGGGACTCAACTCTATTTTAGTACAGCTTACCATCCCCAAACCAATGGTCAAACGAAGCGAGTCAACCAAGTCATTGAAGACATACTAATAAGAGCACACTACTGTCATGAACCCAAAAAGTGGATTCAATATTTGCCACTAGTTGAGTTTATCTACAATGCTTCTTATCAACAAAGCATTCGGATGACCCCTTTTCAAGCATTGTATGGGCACGACTGTCGAAGTCCTTTAAACTTCTTGGATCCAACCTTGAAGGTTGAAGCTTCAAAGTAAATGCTCGAAGATATGGATGACCAAATAAAGTCAATAAGACAGGACATCCAAGCTGCCAAGCATAGACAGAAGGCTTATGCAGATCTGAAACGTCAAGATAGATCATTCGCTGAAGGGGATATGGTCTTCATTCGCGTATGCCCAAAGAAGAGTTCTCTATCCTTGGGTGAATGCAAAAAGCTAAGCCCAAGGTATTGTAAACCCTACATGATTCTCAAGTGCTGAGGCCCTAATGCTTACAGACTACAACTCCCCGAGAACCTAAAGGTTCATAATGTATTCCATATCAGTCTACTGAAGAAGTATGTACCTAACCCTAGTCATATACTTGATTATCAACAAGTTTTAATGCCTAGCCAAGGAGTCCTTGAGCTATGTCCTTGAGCTACGGCTTGACAGGATCTTATATGTTAGGGAGAGATGTTTGAGATCCAAAACCTTGAGAGAATATAAAGGTATCCATGCCAAACAACTGGATACTTGAGCTAGCTACAGAAGAGGCATGCCATGATCCAACCTATCAGAAGATGTTAAGGGAGATCCCTATCAAGGATCATGACCCGAAGCTACAAGCAAAGTATTTAGAATTCTCTATCAATGGTGGACTTGTCTACTATAGAACGAGATTATGTATACCGGAAAGCCAGTCTCTCAAGCAGAAAATACTTTGGGAAGCTCATGACTCCCCTTTTTCAGGACATCGTGGCTATGCCAAGACCCTCAATGTAGTCAGAAAGAGTTGTTATTGGGAAAAGCTTAAAGGTGACGTTCTCAAATATGTCACTGAGTGCTTGTCTTGTCAATGTATCAAGGCCGAACATGTCAAAATGCCAGGGAATTTGCAACCACTTACCATTCCCCAAATGAAATGGGAATTCATTAGTATGGATTTTGTTGTTGGCCTACTCCAAGTTCAGGGAGGATACAACTCCATTATGGTTGTGGTGGATATGCTAACCAAGGTTGCACATAATATTCCTATTAAGACAAACTATAAAGCCTCAGACATTGCAAGGTTATTTATCAAGGAGATATTCAAACTGCATGGGTTACCCTGAAGAATCATTAGTGATCATGACTCTCTCTTCACATCACACTTCTGGAGAGCTATCTTTGAAGCCATTGGGACTCAACTCTATTTTAGTACAGCTTACCATCCCCAAACCAATGGTCAAACGAAGCGAGTCAACCAAGTCATTGAAGACATACTAATAAGAGCACACTACTGTCATGAACCCAAAAAGTGGATTCAATATTTGCCACTAGTTGAGTTTATCTACAATGCTTCTTATCAACAAAGCATTCGGATGACCCCTTTTCAAGCATTGTATGGGCACGACTGTCGAAGTCCTTTAAACTTCTTGGATCCAACCTTGAAGGTTGAAGCTTCAAAGTAAATGCTCGAAGATATGGATGACCAAATAAAGTCAATAAGACAGGACATCCAAGCTGCCAAGCATAGACAGAAGGCTTATGCAGATCTGAAACGTCAAGATAGATCATTCGCTGAAGGGGATATGGTCTTCATTCGCGTATGCCCAAAGAAGAGTTCTCTATCCTTGGGTGAATGCAAAAAGCTAAGCCCAAGGTATTGTAAACCCTACATGATTCTCAAGTGCTGAGGCCCTAATGCTTACAGACTACAACTCCCCGAGAACCTAAAGGTTCATAATGTATTCCATATCAGTCTACTGAAGAAGTATGTACCTAACCCTAGTCATATACTTGATTATCAACAAGTTTTAATGCCTAGCCAAGGAGTCCTTGAGCTATGTCCTTGAGCTACGGCTTGACAGGATCTTATATGTTAGGGAGAGATGTTTGAGATCCAAAACCTTGAGAGAATATAAAGGTATCCATGCCAAACAACTGGATACTTGAGCTAGCTACAGAAGAGGCATGCCATGATCCAACCTATCAGAAGATGTTAAGGGAGATCCCTATCAAGGATCATGACCCGAAGCTACAAGCAAAGTATTTAGAATTCTCTATCAATGGTGGACTTGTCTACTATAGAACGAGATTATGTATACCCGAAAGCCAGTCTCTCAAGCAGAAAATACTTTGGGAAGCTCATGACTCCCCTTTTTCAGGACATCGTGGCTATGCCAAGACCCTCAATGTAGTCAGAAAGAGTTGTTATTGGGAAAAGCTTAAAGGTGACGTTCTCAAATATGTCACTGAGTGCTTGTCTTGTCAATGTATCAAGGCCGAACATGTCAAAATGCCAGGGAATTTGCAACCACTTACCATTCCCCAAATGAAATGGGAATTCATTAGTATGGATTTTGTTGTTGGCCTACTCCAAGTTCAGGGAGGATACAACTCCATTATGGTTGTGGTGGATATGCTAACCAAGGTTGCACATAATATTCCTATTAAGACAAACTATAAAGCCTCAGACATTGCAAGGTTATTTATCAAGGAGATATTCAAACTGCATGGGTTACCCTGAAGAATCATTAGTGATCATGACTCTCTCTTCACATCACACTTCTGGAGAGCTATCTTTGAAGCCATTGGGACTCAACTCTATTTTAGTACAGCTTACCATCCCCAAACCAATGGTCAAACGAAGCGAGTCAACCAAGTCATTGAAGACATACTAATAAGAGCACACTACTGTCATGAACCCAAAAAGTGGATTCAATATTTGCCACTAGTTGAGTTTATCTACAATGCTTCTTATCAACAAAGCATTCGGATGACCCCTTTTCAAGCATTGTATGGGCACGACTATCGAAGTCCTTTAAACTTCTTGGATCCAACCTTGAAGGTTGAAGCTTCAAAGTAAATGCTCGAAGATATGGATGACCAAATAAAGTCAATAAGACAGGACATCCAAGCTGCCAAGCATAGACAGAAGGCTTATGCAGATCTGAAACGTCAAGATAGATCATTCGCTGAAGGGGATATGGTCTTCATTCGCGTATGCCCAAAGAAGAGTTCTCTATCCTTGGGTGAATGCAAAAAGCTAAGCCCAAGGTATTGTAAACCCTACATGATTCTCAAGTGCTGAGGCCCTAATGCTTACAGACTACAACTCCCCGAGAACCTAAAGGTTCATAATGTATTCCATATCAGTCTACTGAAGAAGTATGTACCTAACCCTAGTCATATACTTGATTATCAACAAGTTTTAATGCCTAGCCAAGGAGTCCTTGAGCTATGTCCTTGAGCTACGGCTTGACAGGATCTTATATGTTAGGGAGAGATGTTTGAGATCCAAAACCTTGAGAGAATATAAAGGTATCCATGCCAAACAACTGGATACTTGAGCTAGCTACAGAAGAGGCATGCCATGATCCAACCTATCAGAAGATGTTAAGGGAGATCCCTATCAAGGATCATGACCCGAAGCTACAAGCAAAGTATTTAGAATTCTCTATCAATGGTGGACTTGTCTACTATAGAACGAGATTATGTATACCCGAAAGCCAGTCTCTCAAGCAGAAAATACTTTGGGAAGCTCATGACTCCCCTTTTTCAGGACATCGTGGCTATGCCAAGACCCTCAATGTAGTCAGAAAGAGTTGTTATTGGGAAAAGCTTAAAGGTGACGTTCTCAAATATGTCACTGAGTGCTTGTCTTGTCAATGTATCAAGGCCGAACATGTCAAAATGCCAGGGAATTTGCAACCACTTACCATTCCCCAAATGAAATGGGAATTCATTAGTATGGATTTTGTTGTTGGCCTACTCCAAGTTCAGGGAGGATACAACTCCATTATGGTTGTGGTGGATATGCTAACCAAGGTTGCACATAATATTCCTATTAAGACAAACTATAAAGCCTCAGACATTGCAAGGTTATTTATCAAGGAGATATTCAAACTTCATGGGTTACCCAGAAGAATCATTAGTGATCATGACTCTCTCTTCACATCACACTTCTGGAGAGCTATCTTTGAAGCCATTGGGACTCAACTCTATTTTAGTACAGCTTACCATCCCCAAACCAATGGTCAAACGAAGCGAGTCAACCAAGTCATTGAAGACATACTAATAAGAGCACACTACTGTCATGAACCCAAAAAGTGGATTCAATATTTGCCACTAGTTGAGTTTATCTACAATGCTTCTTATCAACAAAGCATTCGGATGACCCCTTTTCAAGCATTGTATGGGCACGACTGTCGAAGTCCTTTAAACTTCTTGGATCCAACCTTGAAGGTTGAAGCTTCAAAGTAAATGCTCGAAGATATGGATGACCAAATAAAGTCAATAAGACAGGACATCCAAGCTGCCAAGCATAGACAGAAGGCTTATGCAGATCTGAAACGTCAAGATAGATCATTCGCTGAAGGGGATATGGTCTTCATTCGCGTATGCCCAAAGAAGAGTTCTCTATCCTTGGGTGAATGCAAAAAGCTAAGCCCAAGGTATTGTAAACCCTACATGATTCTCAAGTGCTGAGGCCCTAATGCTTACAGACTACAACTCCCCGAGAACCTAAAGGTTCATAATGTATTCCATATCAGTCTACTGAAGAAGTATGTACCTAACCCTAGTCATATACTTGATTATCAACAAGTTTTAATGCCTAGCCAAGGAGTCCTTGAGCTATGTCCTTGAGCTACGGCTTGACAGGATCTTATATGTTAGGGAGAGATGTTTGAGATCCAAAACCTTGAGAGAATATAAAGGTATCCATGCCAAACAACTGGATACTTGAGCTAGCTACAGAAGAGGCATGCCATGATCCAACCTATCAGAAGATGTTAAGGGAGATCCCTATCAAGGATCATGACCCGAAGCTACAAGCAAAGTATTTAGAATTCTCTATCAATGGTGGACTTGTCTACTATAGAACGAGATTATGTATACCCGAAAGCCAGTCTCTCAAGCAGAAAATACTTTGGGAAGCTCATGACTCCCCTTTTTCAGGACATCGTGGCTATGCCAAGACCCTCAATGTAGTCAGAAAGAGTTGTTATTGGGAAAAGCTTAAAGGTGACGTTCTCAAATATGTCACTGAGTGCTTGTCTTGTCAATGTATCAAGGCCGAACATGTCAAAATGCCAGGGAATTTGCAACCACTTACCATTCCCCAAATGAAATGGGAATTCATTAGTATGGATTTTGTTGTTGGCCTACTCCAAGTTCAGGGAGGATACAACTCCATTATGGTTGTGGTGGATATGCTAACCAAGGTTGCACATAATATTCCTATTAAGACAAACTATAAAGCCTCAGACATTGCAAGGTTATTTATCAAGGAGATATTCAAACTTCATGGGTTACCCAGAAGAATCATTAGTGATCATGACTCTCTCTTCACATCACACTTCTGGAGAGCTATCTTTGAAGCCATTGGGACTCAACTCTATTTTAGTACAGCTTACCATCCCCAAACCAATGGTCAAACGAAGCGAGTCAACCAAGTCATTGAAGACATACTAATAAGAGCACACTACTGTCATGAACCCAAAAAGTGGATTCAATATTTGCCACTAGTTGAGTTTATCTACAATGCTTCTTATCAACAAAGCATTCAGATGACCCCTTTTCAAGCATTGTATGGGCACGACTGTCGAAGTCCTTTAAACTTCTTGGATCCAACCTTGAAGGTTGAAGCTTCAAAGTAAATGCTCGAAGATATGGATGACCAAATAAAGTCAATAAGACAGGACATCCAAGCTGCCAAGCATAGACAGAAGGCTTATGCAGATCTGAAACGTCAAGATAGATCATTCGCTGAAGGGGATATGGTCTTCATTCGCGTATGCCCAAAGAAGAGTTCTCTATCCTTGGGTGAATGCAAAAAGCTAAGCCCAAGGTATTGTAAACCCTACATGATTCTCAAGTGCTGAGGCCCTAATGCTTACAGACTACAACTCCCCGAGAACCTAAAGGTTCATAATGTATTCCATATCAGTCTACTGAAGAAGTATGTACCTAACCCTAGTCATATACTTGATTATCAACAAGTTTTAATGCCTAGCCAAGGAGTCCTTGAGCTATGTCCTTGAGCTACGGCTTGACAGGATCTTATATGTTAGGGAGAGATGTTTGAGATCCAAAACCTTGAGAGAATATAAAGGTATCCATGCCAAACAACTGGATACTTGAGCTAGCTACAGAAGAGGCATGCCATGATCCAACCTATCAGAAGATGTTAAGGGAGATCCCTATCAAGGATCATGACCCGAAGCTACAAGCAAAGTATTTAGAATTCTCTATCAATGGTGGACTTGTCTACTATAGAACGAGATTATGTATACCCGAAAGCCAGTCTCTCAAGCAGAAAATACTTTGGGAAGCTCATGACTCCCCTTTTTCAGGACATCGTGGCTATGCCAAGACCCTCAATGTAGTCAGAAAGAGTTGTTATTGGGAAAAGCTTAAAGGTGACGTTCTCAAATATGTCACTGAGTGCTTGTCTTGTCAATGTATCAAGGCCGAACATGTCAAAATGCCAGGGAATTTGCAACCACTTACCATTCCCCAAATGAAATGGGAATTCATTAGTATGGATTTTGTTGTTGGCCTACTCCAAGTTCAGGGAGGATACAACTCCATTATGGTTGTGGTGGATATGCTAACCAAGGTTGCACATAATATTCCTATTAAGACAAACTATAAAGCCTCAGACATTGCAAGGTTATTTATCAAGGAGATATTCAAACTTCATGGGTTACCCAGAAGAATCATTAGTGATCATGACTCTCTCTTCACATCACACTTCTGGAGAGCTATCTTTGAAGCCATTGGGACTCAACTCTATTTTAGTACAGCTTACCATCCCCAAACCAATGGTCAAACGAAGCGAGTCAACCAAGTCATTGAAGACATACTAATAAGAGCACACTACTGTCATGAACCCAAAAAGTGGATTCAATATTTGCCACTAGTTGAGTTTATCTACAATGCTTCTTATCAACAAAGCATTCAGATGACCCCTTTTCAAGCATTGTATGGGCACGACTGTCGAAGTCCTTTAAACTTCTTGGATCCAACCTTGAAGGTTGAAGCTTCAAAGTAAATGCTCGAAGATATGGATGACCAAATAAAGTCAATAAGACAGGACATCCAAGCTGCCAAGCATAGACAGAAGGCTTATGCAGATCTGAAACGTCAAGATAGATCATTCGCTGAAGGGGATATGGTCTTCATTCGCGTATGCCCAAAGAAGAGTTCTCTATCCTTGGGTGAATGCAAAAAGCTAAGCCCAAGGTATTGTAAACCCTACATGATTCTCAAGTGCTGAGGCCCTAATGCTTACAGACTACAACTCCCCGAGAACCTAAAGGTTCATAATGTATTCCATATCAGTCTACTGAAGAAGTATGTACCTAACCCTAGTCATATACTTGATTATCAACAAGTTTTAATGCCTAGCCAAGGAGTCCTTGAGCTATGTCCTTGAGCTACGGCTTGACAGGATCTTATATGTTAGGGAGAGATGTTTGAGATCCAAAACCTTGAGAGAATATAAAGGTATCCATGCCAAACAACTGGATACTTGAGCTAGCTACAGAAGAGGCATGCCATGATCCAACCTATCAGAAGATGTTAAGGGAGATCCCTATCAAGGATCATGACCCGAAGCTACAAGCAAAGTATTTAGAATTCTCTATCAATGGTGGACTTGTCTACTATAGAACGAGATTATGTATACCCGAAAGCCAGTCTCTCAAGCAGAAAATACTTTGGGAAGCTCATGACTCCCCTTTTTCAGGACATCGTGGCTATGCCAAGACCCTCAATGTAGTCAGAAAGAGTTGTTATTGGGAAAAGCTTAAAGGTGACGTTCTCAAATATGTCACTGAGTGCTTGTCTTGTCAATGTATCAAGGCCGAACATGTCAAAATGCCAGGGAATTTGCAACCACTTACCATTCCCCAAATGAAATGGGAATTCATTAGTATGGATTTTGTTGTTGGCCTACTCCAAGTTCAGGGAGGATACAACTCCATTATGGTTGTGGTGGATATGCTAACCAAGGTTGCACATAATATTCCTATTAAGACAAACTATAAAGCCTCAGACATTGCAAGGTTATTTATCAAGGAGATATTCAAACTTCATGGGTTACCCAGAAGAATCATTAGTGATCATGACTCTCTCTTCACATCACACTTCTGGAGAGCTATCTTTGAAGCCATTGGGACTCAACTCTATTTTAGTACAGCTTACCATCCCCAAACCAATGGTCAAACGAAGCGAGTCAACCAAGTCATTGAAGAAATACTAATAAGAGCACACTACTGTCATGAACCCAAAAAGTGGATTCAATATTTGCCACTAGTTGAGTTTATCTACAATGCTTCTTATCAACAAAGCATTCAGATGACCCCTTTTCAAGCATTGTATGGGCACGACTGTCGAAGTCCTTTAAACTTCTTGGATCCAACCTTGAAGGTTGAAGCTTCAAAGTAAATGCTCGAAGATATGGATGACCAAATAAAGTCAATAAGACAGGACATCCAAGCTGCCAAGCATAGACAGAAGGCTTATGCAGATCTGAAACGTCAAGATAGATCATTCGCTGAAGGGGATATGGTCTTCATTCGCGTATGCCCAAAGAAGAGTTCTCTATCCTTGGGTGAATGCAAAAAGCTAAGCCCAAGGTATTGTAAACCCTACATGATTCTCAAGTGCTGAGGCCCTAATGCTTACAGACTACAACTCCCCGAGAACCTAAAGGTTCATAATGTATTCCATATCAGTCTACTGAAGAAGTATGTACCTAACCCTAGTCATATACTTGATTATCAACAAGTTTTAATGCCTAGCCAAGGAGTCCTTGAGCTATGTCCTTGAGCTACGGCTTGACAGGATCTTATATGTTAGGGAGAGATGTTTGAGATCCAAAACCTTGAGAGAATATAAAGTTATCCATGCCAAACAACTGGATACTTGAGCTAGCTACAGAAGAGGCATGCCATGATCCAACCTATCAGAAGATGTTAAGGGAGATCCCTATCAAGGATCATGACCCGAAGCTACAAGCAAAGTATTTAGAATTCTCTATCAATGGTGGACTTGTCTACTATAGAACGAGATTATGTATACCCGAAAGCCAGTCTCTCAAGCAGAAAATACTTTGGGAAGCTCATGACTCCCCTTTTTCAGGACATCGTGGCTATGCCAAGACCCTCAATGTAGTCAGAAAGAGTTGTTATTGGGAAAAGCTTAAAGGTGACGTTCTCAAATATGTCACTGAGTGCTTGTCTTGTCAATGTATCAAGGCCGAACATGTCAAAATGCCAGGGAATTTGCAACCACTTACCATTCCCCAAATGAAATGGGAATTCATTAGTATGGATTTTGTTGTTGGCCTACTCCAAGTTCAGGGAGGATACAACTCCATTATGGTTGTGGTGGATATGCTAACCAAGGTTGCACATAATATTCCTATTAAGACAAACTATAAAGCCTCAGACATTGCAAGGTTATTTATCAAGGAGATATTCAAACTTCATGGGTTACCCAGAAGAATCATTAGTGATCATGACTCTCTCTTCACATCACACTTCTGGAGAGCTATCTTTGAAGCCATTGGGACTCAACTCTATTTTAGTACAGCTTACCATCCCCAAACCAATGGTCAAACGAAGCGAGTCAACCAAGTCATTGAAGACATACTAATAAGAGCACACTACTGTCATGAACCCAAAAAGTGGATTCAATATTTGCCACTAGTTGAGTTTATCTACAATGCTTCTTATCAACAAAGCATTCAGATGACCCCTTTTCAAGCATTGTATGGGCACGACTGTCGAAGTCCTTTAAACTTCTTGGATCCAACCTTGAAGGTTGAAGCTTCAAAGTAAATGCTCGAAGATATGGATGACCAAATAAAGTCAATAAGACAGGACATCCAAGCTGCCAAGGATAGACAGAAGGCTTATGCAGATCTGAAACGTCAAGATAGATCATTCGCTGAAGGGGATATGGTCTTCATTCGCGTATGCCCAAAGAAGAGTTCTCTATCCTTGGGTGAATGCAAAAAGCTAAGCCCAAGGTATTGTAAACCCTACATGATTCTCAAGTGCTGAGGCCCTAATGCTTACAGACTACAACTCCCCGAGAACCTAAAGGTTCATAATGTATTCCATATCAGTCTACTGAAGAAGTATGTACCTAACCCTAGTCATATACTTGATTATCAACAAGTTTTAATGCCTAGCCAAGGAGTCCTTGAGCTATGTCCTTGAGCTACGGCTTGACAGGATCTTATATGTTAGGGAGAGATGTTTGAGATCCAAAACCTTGAGAGAATATAAAGGTATCCATGCCAAACAACTGGATACTTGAGCTAGCTACAGAAGAGGCATGCCATGATCCAACCTATCAGAAGATGTTAAGGGAGATCCCTATCAAGGATCATGACCCGAAGCTATAAGCAAAGTATTTAGAATTCTCTATCAATGGTGGACTTGTCTACTATAGAACGAGATTATGTATACCGGAAAGCCAGTCTCTCAAGCAGAAAATACTTTGGGAAGCTCATGACTCCCCTTTTTCAGGACATCGTGGCTATGCCAAGACCCTCAATGTAGTCAGAAAGAGTTGTTATTGGGAAAAGCTTAAAGGTGACGTTCTCAAATATGTCACTGAGTGCTTGTCTTGTCAATGTATCAAGGCCGAACATGTCAAAATGCCAGGGAATTTGCAACCACTTACCATTCCCCAAATGAAATGGGAATTCATTAGTATGGATTTTGTTGTTGGCCTACTCCAAGTTCAGGGAGGATACAACTCCATTATGGTTGTGGTGGATATGCTAACCAAGGTTGCACATAATATTCCTATTAAGACAAACTATAAAGCCTCAGACATTGCAAGGTTATTTATCAAGGAGATATTCAAACTTCATGGGTTACCCAGAAGAATCATTAGTGATCATGACTCTCTCTTCACATCACACTTCTGGAGAGCTATCTTTGAAGCCATTGGGACTCAACTCTATTTTAGTACAGCTTACCATCCCCAAACCAATGGTCAAACGAAGCGAGTCAACCAAGTCATTGAAGACATACTAATAAGAGCACACTACTGTCATGAACCCAAAAAGTGGATTCAATATTTGCCACTAGTTGAGTTTATCTACAATGCTTCTTATCAACAAAGCATTCAGATGACCCCTTTTCAAGCATTGTATGGGCACGACTGTCGAAGTCCTTTAAACTTCTTGGATCCAACCTTGAAGGTTGAAGCTTCAAAGTAAATGCTCGAAGATATGGATGACCAAATAAAGTCAATAAGACAGGACATCCAAGCTGCCAAGGATAGACAGAAGGCTTATGCAGATCTGAAACGTCAAGATAGATCATTCGCTGAAGGGGATATGGTCTTCATTCACGTATGCCCAAAGAAGAGTTCTCTATCCTTGGGTGAATGCAAAAAGCTAAGCCCAAGGTATTGTAAACCCTACATGATTCTCAAGTGCTGAGGCCCTAATGCTTACAGACTACAACTCCCCGAGAACCTAAAGGTTCATAATGTATTCCATATCAGTCTACTGAAGAAGTATGTACCTAACCCTAGTCATATACTTGATTATCAACAAGTTTTAATGCCTAGCCAAGGAGTCCTTGAGCTATGTCCTTGAGCTACGGCTTGACAGGATCTTAGATGTTAGGGAGAGATGTTTGAGATCCAAAACCTTGAGAGAATATCTCGTCCAGTGGAGAGATTATCCCGAGGAGGATGCCACTTGGATGGATGAAAGTACTCTCAACCAACAATACCCCTAGTTTTTCTCGAGATGAGGACTTCTCGATTCCTCTAAGGGGGAGAGAATGTAATATTTTCGCAAGAAATATTAATGAATTTTAAACCTTTACACGCCGCGTAAAAGCAACTAAAAATATTCTCCCCGCGACTAGAAGAACCCTGGGCTAAATATCCCACCTTCACGCGTTAGTAAACTCCAACCACACGGTGCATAAGGAGCCACGGCTTGAAGACCGCAAAGCTGCATGATAACACCCTTCTTGAAAAAGGGGAAATTGGATAATGGGTAAGATTAAGGCAATTTATTTTAATTAATTACCCCTCCCCTCAACCGATGCATGGTAGGGGGAGAGGGAGTGTGTGGAGGAGTGAGTTAAGTGGAGAGAGGGAGGAGTGGGGTGTGTGGAAGCATGAGGGGGGAGGAATGCACAAGCCACGTGTGTGGTTACCTCTCCCCCCCCCCTTAGGCTATATAATCTCCCCCTTAGAGCTTGGGGGAGGCACCCTCCTATTTGTCACCAATTTCCTCTCATTACCCCTCCCCTCCACGTCACGATCTGTGACAAAAGATTAAGAAGCTTCTTTAGAAGCTTCTAAAGGCAAGCTTCCATAAGCATAGTGCATATGGCTTATCCCAGAGATTTAAAAACCCAAGCCTCCAAAGGCCCTGATCTCACACAGGAGAGGAAGATTCGCGGACTGTGAGTCTCCAAGATGTGCGAGTAACCCAAGGAAAGATGCTGCAATAAAAAAATTGGCCGCATAAATGGCCCCAAAACAAAAGATGCAAGGTGCATGCGCGGATATCTCAAATCCAAGTCTACGCATGGATATTCCTACAAGTTCTCATGCCCAGGTTCTACGAGTTTAATTCCACATAAGAGAAATGCATTAGGCACGTTAAATTTCATGGGAAGAATGCATTTACGCATGTTTCTAGTTCACGTAGCCTAGTTAAATTACATTTGGGAATTTATCCCCTTGGACGATTTATGAAAATTAGTTCATGTCGTGCATTTGGGTTTGCTTGTGTTCCCAAGTTGCAAATCCCAAAGCGCATATTGCTTAGGTTTAAAAAGATGAATTGTTTAAATGCATCCTTGTCTTCCTTGCATGAAACAATAAGCGCATAATGCATCTAGGCCTAGCAAACCTTATAGTACATAGAGGTAATGAATCGCATATTTACACGTAATGTGGTAGATAATTAGATAACTAAAGCAACCCTCAGGAAAGTGCGGTGGATGTGGCCATGGGTCCGCCGTCCTATGGATGGGTGGTCCCAATTGGCTAGAAACTTTCCTCGAAGGAAATGAACAGCAAGGAATGTTGACCTAGAGTCTAGGTTACTAGAATCCCGATTTATGATGTTTTAGGGGAACGGAATGGGACTATGCCTTATGGGCAAGGAGGTTGAGCTTTGCATCCCTCTCGTTTCCCATTCTCCTTGAACCAAGTGCAGCATGAATCCGCTTCGAACCTAACATTTCTGCATAAAGTAGTTCACCCAGGGCTCGATGCTAGTTACTCTCTAAGAACTTGACCATTAGGGAAACCCTGATTCAGATCGATCCTAAGTGGAAACAGTCCGAATGCCTCCACTTCCTGGAAGACTCGGGAAGACCTAGATCGCAGACCCTGTGACATTGCATGGGAGTGCCGGACAGCGCTTTCTAGACTCTCTTCCCAATGGGCTGCTAAGACATGTCCAGCAAGCGAACAGGTGGACACGTTACAATGTTGAAAGCATCACCGAAGATGATGACAAGATACATAAATATATCTATGGGTTGGAACCAAGCCACTTTGCTACTACTAGTATAATGGCTCAAAAACAACCCATCTTGTTTAATACAATATAACTTGCTAAAAGATATATATATAAGTACTACAATAATGATATTTTAGAAGAAGGTTATGGACAACAAAGAGCTCCCATAATGCAACGTTCATATAGATAGATTGATAGAGGAAATAACATGAACAATATGAGCCAAAAAATCCCTATCTATCCCATGTTTAATACTAAAAGAAAACAAGGAAATTTTGGGGCACCACCCAAGAAGAGATAGTAAGTATGCTAAAAATAGACTAAGAAATCCCTAGTTCGACATTCATTAAAAGTCTATTCCACTAGATGTAGTAAAGGAGAGAAAGGATAAAGTTCTATGTTTCAAGTATGGGGACAAGTATATAGAAAATTATGCCTCTAAATGCCATTATAAAATATCCAAGGTTAAGCTTCATAACATGTATACTAGGGAAGACAAGGAAAGTAACGATGAGGACCCAAATGCTATGAATCCCATGGTACATGCTGAGAATGATAAGAAGGACTTTGAGGAAGAGCAACTATATGATTGATCTGATGGGTTTTCTTTTGAACTTGGTGGATGTTTGCCTTGTGACCTCAGTGGAATTGCTTCTATTATACCTTCACATGCTCCCACTTGCATTTACTCCATATCTATAGATGTATAAATTGACAGGCTTTAGGAGCCCTAGCACACTATGCATTCAAGGGAAAATCAATGGAAATAATGTTTTCTTTTTAGTGGAAAGTGGTACTACCCAAAATTTTGTAAATAAATCAGCCATTGGCAGGCTTAAATGCTTTTCCATGGAATTACAATATCCCCTCAAACTGTAAGTGGCTAATGGTGATGAGGAAATGAGCACTCGAATATACCATATCTGGTACCCCTATCTTTGGGTGAAAACTATGTGGGATTTGTGGATTTTATTGCACTAGAAAGGGACCCCATTAATATTGTCTTAGATTGTGACTAGCTAAAATGAGAAGATTTTCTATAAACTTATCTCAACTATACATGCAACTTGTCATAGAGGGGCAACTCATATGCCTATAGGGGGTTCATGATAATGTAGATTTTTATTTTATACCTACGAAACTGAAGAGGAAATTTAAGAAGCACTCATAGATCTTTGTCTTGCACCTGAATAAAGAAGTCACAGATGATTCCTCAATATTGGCTAAGAACTCAGCCAAGTTCTTCTTCTTATGCATCCTACTAGGTCAAGTTTTTTGCGATGAGGTTTATTGAACCAAGTTCTTCTCCTTGTGCATTCCAATCCTATGAATCAAGAAGAAGGATGGTTTTTTGAGAATGTGTATTAACTACAAAGACCTCTATATGATCATAGTAGAAAATTGAAACCCCATTCCCAGGATTGATGACTTGCTTGATGAGTTGAAAGGGGCAATTTTCCTTACCAAGAAGGACCTACCTATCTTGAGATTTGCATGAGAGACACTGATGAGGTAAAGAAAATATTTAGGATTGATTGTAGACTTTATATTTTCTTATGATGTTTTTTGGCCTAATGAATGTCTTGGCCACTTTCCAAAGCCTTATGAATGAAATATTATATCCTTTTCCTTTCAATCATGTGCAGGCATTCTTTGATGATACTATTATTTACAGAGAAATCCAGTAGAAGAGCACTTGCTACAATGTTTGAAGGGCATTTGACATATTCAGAGAGCATAGATTATTTCTATGGTGAGCAAGTGTATATTCATGCAATCATCACTAGAGTACCTGGGCTAGTGACTCCAAAAAGATGCAATGTGTAAATGATTGGCCCAACCCTCAAATGCCATTTCCTTGTATGGTTCTTTTGGTTTCTCACTAATTTGTTAGAGATTCATCAAGCATTATGTAACTATTACAACACCTTGATATATAGGATGAAGAAAGAAACATTTTTAAGGGATGCCATAGTAGATTTTAGCTTCAATCTATAAAATAAAATGTAACATAAGGCCCAATCCTAGTATGTCTTAACTTCTCAAAGGAATTTACTATCTAGTATGATGTTAGTGGAAGGGCAATTTGTGTTTTTTTAAAATAGAACCATGGTGTGATTGAATTTGAGAGTCACAAACTTGATGAAAGTAAAATACAAATAAATTTCTATGACTAGGAGATGTTAGCCATCATTCATGCCGTTAATGGTACCATTATCTTTATCATAGCTAGTTTAGAGTAAGGAATGATGATCAAGTCCTCAAGAACTTTCTAGCTCAATCTACTCTGACTCCTAAGTAGAGGAGATGGATGATAATCTTGCAAAATTGTTATTTTTTCATCTCTTATACCAAAGGCAAAGATAATATAGTGGCTCATTTTCCCTCATATATATGGGCATGCAAAGTACCGGAAGAGTCCACCTTATAGAAGATGTAAGATACCACATGAGTTCAAAAGAAAGGGTATTATATTTAGTAAAATTTAGAGGATTATATTTTAAAAATGCATTTTTAAATTACAATTTGAAAAAAAGAAAACACTACAAGGATACGGAGGCATAGCGACGGCGCTTTCGGACGCAAAATAGCGGGGTCGCTATTTGCGTTGTATTTGTGATGCAAATAGCGAGGTGCTTAGACAAAAAATGCGGGTCAAAATCCGAGCGCGTTATTTTGCGCGAACAAATGAAAGAGAGAGCGACAGGGAGAGCAAAAGGGAGATCGAACTCCATCTTGCATTTGAGAGGGAGAGGGGGAGAAAGAGAGAAAGAGGAAGAAGGAAAGCTTTTCACCGCCGCTGCTGCCATTCGCGAAGAAAAGGAGGAAGTGTACGGAGGGCGAAGACGAGACATCGTCGCGAAGAGGAGCCGCCAAATCCATCCTCGGGCCTTTACGGTGAGTGCATTGTCTTTTCTTTCTTTGTTTTTGTTTTTTCTCTTTTCCTTTTACTTGTTTTTATTAAAAATCATGTGTATTGAGAGAGGGAAAGGAAGAGAGAAAAGGAAAGAAGGAATGAGAGAGAGAGAGGGAGAAAACATTAAACATAATATGGAAAGAGAGAAAGAGAGGGAGAGAGAGAGGGAGGGAGAGGTTGTTGTTATTGTTATTGTTGTTTTATTTCTTCTTTTATTTTTTTATTTTTTGTTGTTGTTGTGGTAGTCATAGTAGTAGTAGCGATAGTGGTAGTGGTAGCAGTAGTTGTTGTTTGATTTCTTATTTTCTTGTTTTTTGTTTTTGTGGTAGTAGTGGTAGTGGTAGTGGTAGTTGTTGTTTAAGTTCTTATTTTCTTGTTTGTTGTTATTGTGGTAGTCGTAGTAGTAGTAGTGGTAGTGGTTGTGATAGTAGTAATTGTTGTTTAATTTATTCTCTTCTAGTTTGTTGTTGTTGTGGTAGTCGTAGTCATGGTCGTAGTCATCATAGTCGTGATTGTAGTAGTAGTACTAGTAGTAGTAATAGTATTTTTCTTATTTATAGTAGTAGTAGTAGTAGTAGTAGTAGTAGTTTTTTATTTTTTATTATTGTTTAGTTTTCTTGTTTGTTGTTGTTGTTGTTGTTGTAGTAGTAGTAATAGTTTTTTATTCTTTTCTTGTTTGTTGTTATTGTAGTAGTAGTAGTTTTTGTTGTTGTTTTTTCTTCTTTACTTGTTTATTGTAGTGGTATTGGTTTGTTGTTGTGGTAGTCGTAGTCGTGGTAGTAGTAGTAGTAGTAGTAGTAGAAGTAGTAGTAGTAGTAGTAGTTTTTTTCTTTTCTTGTTTATTGTTATTTAGTTTTCTTGTTTGTTATAGTAGTAGCTTTTTCTTTTTTTCTTGTTTTTTGTTGTAAGTGTTATAGTAGTTGTTGTTGTTATTGTTTATTTTTCTTCTATTCTTGTTTATTGCAATGATAGTGATAGTGATAGTGGTAGTAGTAGAGAGAGAGAGTTATTGTAATAGTCATAGTCGTGGTCGTAGTCGTCATAGTCGTGATTGTAGTAGTAGTAATAGTAGTTTTCTTGTTTGTTGTCATTTTAGTAGTAGTAGTAATAGTAGTTTTCTTGTTTGTTGTCATTTTAGTAGTAGTAATTTTTTTTCTTTTCTTGTTTATTGTTGTTTAGTTTTCTTCTTTGTTATTGTTGTTGTTGTTGTTGTTGTTGCAGTAGTAGTAGTAGTAGTCTTTTCTTATTTGTTGTTATTGTAGTAGTAGTACTTGTTATTGTTGTTTTTTTTTTCTTCTTCTTTTCTTATTTATTATAGTGGTAGCAATAGTGGTAGTGATTTTTCGTAGTCGTAGTCGTAGTCGTAGTCATAGTTGTAGTCGTAGTCGTAGTCGTAGTCGTAGTCGTAGTCGTAGTCATGGTCGTAGTCATGGTCGTAGTCGTCGTAGTCGTGGTTGTAGTAGTAGTAGTAGTTTTCTTGTTTGTTGTTGTTGTTACTGTCGTAGTAGTAGTAATAGTTTTTTTTTTCTTGTTTATTGTTGTTTAGTTTTCTTGTTTGTTGTTCTTTTTTTAGTAGTGGTAGTAGTAGTAAATTTTTCTTCTTTTCTTGTTTGTAGTAGTAGTAGTTGTTGTTGTTGTTGTTGTTTTTTTTTTCTTCTTCTTTTCTTATTTATTGTAGTGGTAGTGGTAGTGGTAGTGGTAGTGGTAGTGGTAGTGGTAGTGGTAGTGATAGTGGTAGTGGTAGTGGTAGTGGTAGTGGAAGAGAGAGAGAGATGTTTTGTTAAAGGAAAATGGTAGTAGAGAGAAAGAGATGTTTTATTAAAGGAAATGAGAGAGGAAGAGGAAGATAAAAAGGAAGAAGGAATGAGAGAGAGGGAATAAACATACAACATAATAAAGAAAGAGAAAAAGAGAGAGGGATGAAAGGAGAGGAGAGAATGAATGGATGAAAAACAAAGAGAGAGTGGTGGCGAGGTCCAGTGAGATCCGGTGCAATACCACGAGACAGAAAACACTCCGACATACGTTAATTTGTGGGTGGGTGGAGACTTTACGTATGTTAATTTTTGTTGAGTTACAAGAGAAGAAATCCCTTCTCAAACAATTTAAGAAAGAAAAAAATAATGATAACAAAAATAAATTGTTTGTTATAACATAGACAAAATGGAAAACGATGAAGGTCGTGATCTTCAAGATCGCAAGGCATATCTTAATCAGCGTGTCCCATGTCCTTACTCTCAATGTAAGTTGGCAATTAGACGAAAACATCGATTGTCTATAGAACACGTACGACACTTCGACGAGTTTCAATATGAGATAATTGATCAGGCAATCTCAAATTTTGGGCAAACGATAAGAAAAGTGTATATCAATCATGCATTGTATTCACAAGCTAATTGAATACAATATACAAAAACATTGGGTGTGGCTAGCAAATTTTCTATCTAGGGAGGTGACGTCTCGTCCCAAGGAGGAGTGCACCCTTTGTGGCCAATTAGAAGAGTTCGTGGGCGTGCAATGGATGGAGTGCCTAAGCCAATCCACCACTTGGAAGGTACTACCCAATCTATACCGTCAATACCAGAGAAGAGAGGCAGCCTTCTAGACTTACCTACAATCTTGGAGCCTAAGATGGAGGCAATGATCGATGCATTGATACCCATGGATGTCGAGACTTCCAATCCCCTTAGAGAGGAAGCATCCATACCATTATATGATGGGTGCCTAGTATCTCGACTGAAGACACTGCTTACACTCCTAAGTATGCAAGTAAAATATGGTGGAGCGATGCGAGTGTGACCGAGTTATTCAGGTACATTGTACATACGCTTCGTTGATTTCATTTCGACACTGTCATTAAAAAAAATTATGCTTTTTCAAGGTGTTTTATGATTTTTTTTCAGGTTATTGAAATATCATATATTACCACTTGCAAATACCACACCTGAGACTCATGATGATGCACGACATGTTTTACAAAAGCTTAGCATGGACTACAACAACATCCATGCATGTATCAACGATTGCATACTGTTTCAAGGAGAATACGAGACTATGGAGACATGTCCAAAGTGTGGTGCTCACAGGCATCGATAGGACTTGCAAGGGCAAACCATCCCTCCAAAAGTTCTTAGACAATTTTCGCTTGTCCCCCACATAAACCACATGTTTCGTATATCCGACATGGCGAGCTTGACAACGTGGCATGCGCAAAATAAGTCCACATATGGAGTTCAACGAATATCAGTGGATTCACATGCATGGAGCCACATTGACTCTACTTTCCCAAGCTTTTCACGAGAGCCAAGAAATCTTCGGCTCGATTTTGCTATGGATGGCATGAACCCATTAAGTCTCCACTCAACTTCTTACAGTGTGTGGCCTATAGTCCTTGTCAACTACAATATCCCTCCATGGCTTTCTACAAAGAAAGGACATCTCATCCTTAGCTTACTCGTTCCCGGCTGCTACTACAAAGTCAAAAATATGGACATGTATCTTTGTCCATTAGTCGATGAGCTTAAGATTTTGTGAGAGGAGGGGGGTCACCATGCAAGATATGAGCAAGTGTGATGGTCGATGATCTGCCAATATTCGAGCCATTCTCATGTGGATGATGCATGACTTTCCGGGATTCAGAGAGTGCTTAGGTAAGTAGGCTTCCATTCTCATAGGTAATATCTATCATAGCTCGTCCAAGTTTGTATTCACTGGATAGAGGTGTTAGAACAGGTCTCGTTACCTCACGTTATCATGCATGTTCATTGTGTGGGCCACAATTAGACTCCCAAAGATCATGAACCATGAAGAAGATGATATATCAAGGACATGTCACTTTCTTGCCAGAGGGTCATAAACTTAGGGAAGGTTTTCTTGGATGATCTCCAGCACACATAAATGCTCAAAGTTGGTAGGAGCTAAAAATGATTCCACACGGAGTCACATCCGAACAGAATGCGATAGTTCTTAGTTTTCTATGAGTTGCTATATTGGACCCACTTATAGATCAACCACTTGCTGGATCCCATGCATATTTTCAAGAACATGGGCAGCTTGCTATGGGACTACATCACAAGAAAGAAAGACACTATAGGGGCACGAATGGATTTGAAGGAGGTAGGCAAGATGGAGGCGCTTTGGCCACAGTCGAGTGCTGATAGTCGCTTGTAGCTACCTTGCATTCCTTGGGTTTTTTCCACTAAAGAAGAGCGCATTGTGAAGCAAATAGTCAATTCTATCTGCACTCCAACTGGTATGATGCATTCTCTCATGTCTGCATTTTCTAAAGACAACCAATTATCAGGGCTAAAATCCCATGGTTAGCATAAGATATATCAAGTTTGTACTACGAATGGATTGTAAGGGGCCTGTATATTTTGCTATTTGGAGTGTAGTCGTTGTTAATAATGCTTTCTCGTTTGCGGCAGTTTCTACTACCGATCGCGATCGCAGGATGCCTTACTCCAAAAATATGCGGGGCAATTTACAAGTTCTTGACTTTAGTACAATGGATCTCACACAAGGAGATTAAGATGTCCTCTATTGAATTTGCGAGGTGGGGAGCAGTGGAGTTAGTCTCAAGTACTAGCTAGAGATTGGCATATCAGAAATGTAGCCTAGTATAGTACTTGGATGCCCAGTTGAGACCCTCAAACCCAAAGGTCTTAGCCACATTCACAGAATGTTTGGGTCAATTGGATGCCCATGCAAACAACGATCTAGGGTCTCTACCCTAAGGATCGACGGACCTAATGTTATAACTCGAATTGAGTTTGGAAACCCTAGGATGTCGGCCTAGTACAATTAGGGTTGGGTTGGATAAGAAGACACCCTAAACCCTGCATCTTGTCTAAACAAAATTCCTTGACCAAGAAACGTCGTTCAATGGGTGAAATGATCCCATGAGATAGATGCGACACTTGTGCAACAAGTTGCAACGTCGCATGGCCTTGTGGTTTAATCACAAAATAGATTTGCCATTCCTTGGAATGGGGTTGGCAGGTTCTAGTGCAAGTCTAACTTGCAAGAGGATGAGTAGACATCTTGTTACATCACCTTTCTTGGGCTGACTTGCCAAGCTAAGGGAAGTTATGTATTTTCCTAATAAGCAAAGAATCAATCAAGTTAGAGTGACATGGTTGCCAAGATTCACTGACTTAACTTAAGAAACCTAAGGTAATGGTTAATTTGGGTTGACATGGTATAACCCTAACCCAAGGACAAAAGTGTAAACAAACAAAGCCTTGGGGATCTTGCCAAGTCGCAATTGATCTTGGATTGAATGCTGAATGCATTCGGAGATAAGGATTCTCTCCTTAGCAGTTGGCCAAATAAAACGACCACTGGATTGATTGTGTTTGTAACAATTTAGGAGCATTGTTTGCTAAAGGAACTAAAGATGGGTGGGAACGGCAAGAATACTTCCGCTACGTGGTACAATCAGGAAGACCTAGATTGCAAACCTCGTAACATTCCATGGGAGTGCCGAGCAGAGCTTTCTAGACTCTCTTCCCGATGGGCTGCTAAGACATGTCCTGAAAGGGAACAGGTGGACATGTTACAGTTGGTATCAAAGCGAACCAATGAAGGATCTGTCTTTATAAGAAAACTTAATAAGAAGAAGTAAAGCAAATGTTGTTGTAAAGAACATGTCCTTATTTATCGATGCTATCTTGCAGAGCCATGAAGCATGGAACAGATTCTTGGTGCTGAAGGTCATGTTTATGACCGCGATGCATGCTTTAGATTATCGACGAAGGCTCGATATGATGAATATCCTAGACCGCATCTACAATCCATCACCCTTATACATGGAACGGAGATGGATGGGTGTTTTAGGGATCTATTACATAGCTGCCCATCGACATGCGTACCTTCGAATCAACTTGAAGAGAATCAAGTGGATGGAGGACCTAAAGATCATGAAGCTGTTCGTCTTTGTTGAGGCTCACGCAAACATGACCCTATAGGTCGAAGGTCAAAGGGTTAACCAAAATAAGTATGTGTACAGGGAAGTGTCTCAAGTAATCCTTGTCGACCAAATTAAGGTGTTGGGACATCATGAGAAGAACGGATATCAAAGGAAAAGGTACCCTAATCTTCCAATGACTTATCGATTCCTGAAAATCCATGATCCCAATCCATACTATTACATAGTTTCCATAGTTGAATGCAACAACATCTTATTCTCCTCGAATTAATGTATCAACTTGTTCCATTTCCCCAAGAATAATTGTACTCTGAAAGGGCTATGCCCATATGAATGAAATAAGACTTCTTTTTACGATTGACTTGACTATAAGTATTGATAAAGAAGTTAAGTGATTTGGTCACTTGGCTAAAAGCTGAAGTGAACATGTAATGTAATGTTGAATTCGACTTCGATCAGATTCAAGGTCATGTCATTCAGGCTGACGAATGCACCTACCACCTTCAATAGGTTAATGCAAGATATCTTTAGGCCATATCTTGACTGTCTTCTTCGACGATACCTTAGTCTACTCCAAACAGGAAGAAGATAATGAACCCTAGCTTCGCATTGTCCTTGAGACAATGAGGGCACACAAGCTTTATGCCAAGATGAAGAAGTGTGCATTCTTCAAACGTTGGATTGAATATCTGGGATTCATCATATCAGTGGAAGGAATCTTAGTAGACCCCGCAAAAGTCAGAGATGTTCTGGAATGGCCAACAACATCATCTGTCAAAGAAATACGCACTTTTCTTGGATTGACAGGATGGTACAGGATCTTTATAAAAAAACTATGCTTTGATTGTAGCGCCTGTGACCGATCTACTGAAGAAGCAAACATCAATTGTATGATCAACTGCTGAAAAATCTAGCTTTGATAGACTAAAGTAAAGTTTGGTATCAGCACCTATCCTGAAACTTTCGGACCTTGGTATGGAGTTCGAAGTAGTAACTAATGCTAGCACACTTGCCTTAGGATGTGTGCTTATGCAGGAAGGTCATCCTATAGCATATTCTTCAAGGAAATTGAAGAGCCATGAGAAGAATTATGCTACTTATGATCTAGAGCTGTTAGCTGTCATCCATGCTCTCAAGCTTTGGAGACACTACTTACTAGGTAATAAGTTTACGCTAGTGACGGATCATAAAAGTCTCAAGTGGATCTTTACCCAGAATGAGCTCAACATGAGGCAACGTAGGTGGATTGAAGTGTTGGAGGAGTATGATTTTGAAATCAAATAAAGGAGAATGTAGTTGCCGATGTACTCAGTTGCAAGGCATTTCTAAATTCTCTAATCTTGCAGGATCCATCAACAACTAGATCTCTAGCCATAAAGGTATCCATGCCAAACAACCCAATACTTGAGCTAGCTAGAGAAGAAGCATGCCATGATCCAACCTATCAGAAGATGCTAAGGGAGATCCATATCAAGGATCAAGACCTGAAGCTACAGGCTAAGTATCAAGAATTCTCTATCAATAGTGGACTTGTCTACTATAGAAGGAGATTATGCATACCCGCAAGCCAGTCACTCAAGCAAAAGATACTTTGGAAAGCTCATGATTCCCCTTTCTCAGGGCATCTTGGCTATGCTAAGACCCTCAATGTAGTCACGAAGAGCTACTATTGGGGGAGGCTTAAAGGTGACGTTCTCAAATATGTCACTGAGTGTTTGTCTTGTCAACGTATTAAGGCCGAACATGTCAAAATGCCAGGAAAGTTGAAACCACTTGATATTCCTCAAATGAAATGGGAATTCATCAATATGGACTTTGTTGTTGGCCTACCCCAACACTACAACAAAAAGGGTTCATAGACAAGCTTGTAGACGCAATATTTGAATTGTGAAAAAAAATATCGGGCGCATTTATTAACGCGTCTATTTGCACATCCACAAAATTGCGTCTAAAAGCGCGCTTATGATCAAAGTTACACGCACACTTAGACCCGCCTATAGACGCGCATATAAATGCGTTACGTAAATATATAATCATATTTTAAAAAAAGTGGACATATTCATATTGTGTGTCTATACATGTGTGTATCTACGCGTCTAAAACCGCGTTCTCTGAAAGTTTTTTACGAAAATAGACGTGCATTTATCTTGCAATTTAGATGCGCTGATAGATGCGCAAAACAGAGGTATGAAAAAACATCAAATTGTATGCTTAGGGATAATAGAGAAAGATTATTTCGAAGATTGGATACTGAAAACAAAACAATGTATGTAGCACACAAAATTTCATATATATAGATGAAACGGTTTTACATTATGAGTTCTAGTGCTTGTGACGTCATGATCGCAAGCACTAGCTAAAAGTAATACATATCAAAAATGAAAATTATAAGCCAAAGGGAGGCATGCATGCATGGGGCTCCTCTATATCTCCTCAGAAGAGGCATCATCATCACTACCACCACCGCTGCCTGTGCCGCTGTCGTTGCTGCCACCGCTACTGCTAGTCCCCTCTTCGCTATCCTCAACTGCATCAAGGTTTGCCTACACAAAGGATTAAGGTATATAAATACCATTACAAACAATAAATTAGAGTTATCCATACTTTTCATGTAAAAAATAAAACATACCTCTTCTGGTGGTGGAATCCTCATGGCGCGATTATATTGCTACTCCATGATGAGTCCCTCCTCGTAGAAATGCTACCAAGTGGACGCCCGGTTATGACCTCGATGGTAGCCTACCTCTTTAGGAGTAGGCATCCTACCAACGATATGATACTACAAAACAATTTGAACATACAACGTATTAAAACACACTACATAATGAAGTGAAACAAATTACAAAATTTAATTTAAAAAAAGAAATTAAATAATACTTACAAACTCAGCCTCCCATGACTCCCTGCCACCCAATCCATAATGCGGCGATCCCACGGTTGCCATCTAGATACGTTGCACCTCTGCATGCTGCCAACTTGTCATTTTCTCCGCTGCTCTCTTCTTGGCCTCTTTCCACTCCTTACGGTGGCAATTGGGTGGTTGGCCATATCCAGGGCGCCCTTGCTCTTGTCTCCGCAATGACTCCTTAGCGTGCGTCATAAGGTGAGACCTCTTGTTATGAAGCGCGTCTCTCACCTTTGACCGTCCCCAATCATCTGAGAATCGTGAATTCTCGGGATTAGGGTACTTTTTATATACTGCCCGCAGCACCTCTTGCCATAAACCATTTTTTTGGTGCTTGAAGGGAATCATGCAATCTTTGTATGCGGTATGCACGACACTCCTCAAATAGGCTATCACTTCCCTCCCCTCAAAGTCATGCAAGATACCACCAACATCAGTGATAGAGTAGTACATTTATGGAGGCTCACCTCTCCCATTTTCCGGTGAGGGTGATTGAGAGCCACCACCTAGGCAACCCCCACAAAGCCCTCGACCTCCTCGTCCTCCCGCACCACTCTCCCTCCTCCCTCGACGTGCACTACCCTCTATCTCACTCGACATATGTGCTTCTGCAGATGCACATGCTTCTGCAGATACACGTGCTTCGGTCGATCCATATACCTCAGCTGATCCCTATGTAGGCAAAGATGTGATAGGTGTCCCAGACATCACACCGAAAACCTCATCTGCAATGGAAGGGCGACCAAGATAATTGGTAATCTCCCCCATGAATTGCTCCTTGTTGAATGGGGTGCTGGAGGATCCAGGATTCCACATCTACACAAGAAAAATCATATTACCCTGTGTAGATAAAACATATTACATACAACGTCTATACCTGCGTCTCTTTGTGCGTCTATACCTGCGTCTTTGTGAGCGTCTGCCAGCGCGTCTCTATGGGCGTTTGTCAGCGCGTCTATTTCTGCGTCTATAGCCGCATCTACACTATCATCTGGACGCGCTGACAGACGCGCACAGTCGCACCATTTCTTCTCAAACTTGCTTAAAAAACAAAGCTAAAAAACCTCCATAGATGAGAAGATCCAGCAAGTGAAGAGAGAGAAGAGAGAGACAAACAAACAGAGAAACCAAACAAGATTGAGAGAGAAGAAGAACTCACCTTCTTTGCTTGTTCCAACGGGTGGCGGCGGCTAGGTTGCAAGCTCCTTGTCCTCCTTCTCCCTTCCCTTGGTAAGTTGCTTCAATCTTGTTCTATTCCTTACTGTTTGGCTCTTGTTCTTTACTCTTTGGCTCTTCTTTCCTCCTGTCCTGTTTTTACTCTTATTTCCTTGCCTCATTGTCTTCACGAAGTGATAGATAGACAGAGTAGTGATGTCGAGCTCGAACTGCAAAAAACGCAGGAAAGCACAGGTTTGAAAAGAAAGCCACAACTTTTTTTAAATTTTTCTATACTTGCGTGGCGCGTCTGTCAGCGCGTATAATGACGTGTGTACATGCGCAAATAATTTCTGTTACACGCGCTTACAGACACGCAGGAACAATTTAAGAAATCAATGCATGCATTTAGGGTATCAATTGACCTATGTGGTGACATATATAACAAAGCTTGAGGATAAGAGATAACACGTTGGCAAGTCAATTGGCACATATATATGTAGTGACTTACTAGACCATCCCACTTACAATTGCATATTATCCCACTTACGTATCAATAGGTGGATAAAGCACGAATGGTTTTTAGCTAGAGAAAGATAATGCAATGAAGATGTACACGAAAGAGATAGAGAAATGCATATTATCCATCAATCAATCAAATATATGTACATGAAGTGACTTGATATAGTAATTAAAGTATCGTCATTTTTAGGATGCTCCATTGACTTCTGCAAGTTCCTATAACCTTGAAGTAGAATATAGCCAACCACACTGTCCATGGAAGGAAAACTTGGCCTCATCAAATTAAGCAAGTTAATTTACTTATACATTTCATAGATAAGATATTTGTAGTTGGCTTGTTGGTATTAGTCACCAACAAGTGGACACACTAGCTAAAGATGATGAAAAGAGGACATGTGCACATTGGTTACATGTGGTCCACCTTATCTCAAATTATATATGAGCTATAAGTGCACCTTGACATGATTGGAATAGCTTGCATATGCACAAGCCAACTGATTTACATCAATCTACTCATGCTATGAATTGGCATGCATGGCTAGGTTGAGTGCACAACATTAAATGAGACATGTGAGTGTATTGATCAGTTCTCTCTCTCTCTCTCTATATATATATATATATATATATATTGCAAATGCACAAGTCAACCTTTGATTTATATATACATCCAATCATCATGCCCTATCCAATCACATTTGTATAGGGCATGATTGGATGTATATAGGGCATGAAATCACATATATGTAATTAGCTTTGAATGATTGGATGTATATTTGTAATACTCAGAAAGAAGTAAAGTTGGTAATGTATATCATGTCCTATGCATGTATATGCCCTATACATGTATATCATGTCGCATATACATGTATATCATGTCTGTATGATCCTATACATGTATATCATGTCCTAGCATATGATCCAGGTGTAATTATGTCGTATATACATCCAATCATGCCCTATCCAATCATGCCCTATTCAAAAAAATACAAGTTGTTAAGAGGTTTGGTCATACCCTGCTTACTCTATTGTTGCCTGAGAGATTGTTGCAGGGGCTTCCCCCAATTATGAGGTCAATCTTTCCCACTGCATCCACAATCTCAGCCAACTTATCATCAGTAAGATCTCTAATTACATCATCCTCCATTTGAAATCGGCCTGTTTGTAAGGTTTTGTTCCACTAGCTGGTTATTATGTTTTTACATTTATCATTGATCTCCACAATAACAACAGCCTTCAAAATTATACCCAATTTGTGCAATGCCACTTCTTTCCCACCAAGGCTTGAGAATAAGGACACAACTGTTAAACCTTGCAGATATAATTCTTTCAGTGGTGAAAGACTGTACGCAATAGTATTGACCTGAAATGAGTTGCCCAATGCAATATACCGATCTGTAAGGGTAGAGCAGCCTCAAGTGTGGTCACGATCATATCCAAGCACCAGCTCAAAATCATGGGGTTCAAGAGGGGCAACTTGGCCTGGGCTGACCCAAACCAAGTTCCATATTTTGCATGCCAGGACAATCTCATGTTGAAGATAAGAAGGTATCTTGCTTTCTTTGTGGGAAGAAAATATTTTTCTGATCAATCCACATATAGTGCCAGGGGCACCCCGTGTGTTCATGCAATTCAGCTTCTCTCTCGGATCCCATGGGGGCCAATACTTCTTTGTTTTCGGAAGCACCTCAAAGATTGTCATGGGAGTAGGGGGAAGGATCAAACTTCTTCCATCTACTGGAAGGTTATAAACATAACCACATCAGCCTAAAGCATGCTGAAAAATATTTAGAGTGTGTGAACTCTGGATCTATGCCATTAAAATGTCGTTTGATGGTCTCCCACTCTGAATTGGGAACGTTCTCAACATTTTCAAAATAGAAAAAGTGAGGGCCTTCCATCAAACTATTCAATGGTTTTGGCTTGTCTTTAAAAAAGCCAAGAATTACAAACCCCATGCTCTTTTTGAACTTGAAGGGTGGGATAGAACCTAGATGTGGACATGATGTTTTTCCATTCATAGATTGAGTCTCGAGCCATAAGACACTCGAGTCTTCACTGGTACTTTTATCCAAGTCTAGAGTAGGCGTAATGCTTATCTTTTTTTTAAGGCCCAAGTAAGTGTACCATAGCTTAAGGGCTCTTTCATCTACCCAGTATATTTTGCTACAGACACCTCATGAGGGTCCAGCATGTCTAGTTTGATCTTTTATCTTTTACGACTAGTGCACATTATTCAATGCACTTTGGTGTGAGAGTAAACATCTTCGAACTCAACGTATAGATGAAAAGAGAAATACCCAAGATTGTGGTGTCCTTGCTCACTTCGAGGATGCCAATGGTACTTCGAGTAATTATTAACTCTATTTTTTTAATTCAATGATTCAATATATGTGTATTCTTAATTCTATGGTTTTTATCATGCGCACACGTGCATGCTCAAGAATCAATTTCAAGTGGTTAAATAATTATTAAATTTGGTTTTTTAATTATGTAAATTGCAATTTTAGGTGGTTAAATAATTGTGCGTCTGCTGGCACATCTATATTAGCGTCTATTTGTGCGGATATATAGACGCAAAATCCGCATCTATTTACACGCACTTATAGACGCTGTGATAGACGCGCCTGACTTTGCGTGTCTAACATGCGCATCTATGCCTCGTTTCTGTTGTAGTGCAAGTTTAGTGAGGATAAAAATCCATTATGGTTGTGGTGGATATGCTCGCCAAGGTTGCACACCTTATTCCTATCAAGACAAACTATAAAGCCTCAAACATTGCAGGGTTGTTCATCAAGGAGATATTCAAACTGCATGGGTTGCCTAGAAGAATCATTAGTGATCGTGATTCTCTCTTCACATCACACTTCTAGAGAGCTATCTTTGAAGATATTGGAATTCAACTCTGCATTAGTGATCGTGATTCTCTCTTCACATCACACTTCTAGAGAGCTATATTTGAAGCTTTGCAGGGTTGTTCATCAAGGAGATATTCAAACTGCATGGGTTGCCCAGAAGAATCATTAGTGATCGTGATTCTCTATTCACATCACACTTCTAGAGAGCTATCTTTGAAGCTATTGGGACTCAACTCTGTTTTAGTAAAACTTACCATCCCTAAGCCGATGGTCAAACGGAGCGAGTCAACCAAGTCATTGAGGATATGCTAAGGGCACACTGCTGCCGTGAACCAAAAAGGTGGATTCAATACTTGCCACTGGTTGAGTTTTCCTACAATGCTTCTTATCAACAAAGCATTTAGATGACCCATTTTCAAGCATTATACGGTCATGGCTGTCGAAGTCCTTTAAACTTCTCAGACCCAACCCTAAGAGCTGAAGCTTCAAGGCAGATGCTGGAAGATATGGATGACCAAATGAAGTCAATAAGATAGGACATCCAAGCTGCCAAGGATAGACAGAAGGCATACGCAGATTTGAAACGTCAAGATAGAACCTTCGAGGAAGGAGACATGGTCTTCATTTGCGTACGCCCAAGGAAGAGTTACCTATCCTTAGGTGAATGCAAGAAGCTAACTCCAAGGTACTGTGAACCCTACAAGATTCTCAAGTGCCTAGGACCCAATGCTTATAGACTGCAACTCCCTAAGAACCTAAAGGTTCATAATGTATTTCATATCAGCCTATTGAAGAAGTATATATCTAATCCTAGCCATGTACTTGACGACCAACAAGTTGTAATGCCTAGCCAAGGAGTCCTTGAGCTACAGCCTGACAGAATCTTAGATATTAGGGAGAGGAAATTGAGATCCAGAACCTTAAGAGAATGCCTCGTCCAGTGGAAAGATTATCCTGAGGAGGATGCCACTTGGATGGATGAAAGCACTCTCAACCAACAATACCCCCAGTTCTTCTCGAGATGAGGACATCTCGATTCCTCCAAGAGGGAGAGAATGTAATATTTTCGCTCGAAATATTAAGGAGCTTTGACCACTGCAAGCCGCGTAAAAACTGTGCAAAATCATCTCCCGCGTCGACTAATGATGGTGGCCAAGTGGTTACCCTGCGCGGGCGATAAAAATTCCCATCCGCGAGGTGCAATCAAAGCCGGGGTTTAAGACTGCAAAGCCGCGGGGAAACACCCTTTTTGAAGGGGCAAAATGGATAATGATGAAAATTAGGCAAATTTTTTTACTAATTCCCCCAGTCGATGCATGGCTGGAGGGGAGGGAGTGGGAGAAGGAGGTGAAGAGGTGGAGTGCATGGGGAAAGGAGAGAAGCATGAGAGCTCCACGTGTGTGGAGTCCCTCCCCCCCCTTAAGCACTATATAAACCCCCCTTAGCCTTGGGTGGAAGGGGGGACTAAAGGGAATGCTTCCCGTCACCTGTCCACCTGCCGCCATGCTACCTGGGACCGCCGCCTCTTGTGGAGAGAGGAGGAGGGACTGTTGTGCCGCCACTGTGAGAAATGCCGCCCCCTACAACGCCTGCTGTGCTGCCGCCATTTTCCCCCCTGTCATCATCCCAATCACCCCCCCGTCGTCAATCCTTCCCTCTTCCCAATCGTTGGTCTTCCACGTAAGCTTTTGAAGCACAGAAGCTTCCTTGGAAGCTTCCACAAGGGGCTTCCTTAAGCCCTATTTCTACATGATCTCCCCGGTTTCAAAAATCGGCTTGTAAAGCTCAAATTCCTATGCAAGAGAATAGGCATTGACCTACACGCAGCCTCGGAGAGCGGGAATAAAGGCTAGGAGGAACCCGCGGAGTCCATATTTCATTACATCCACGATGGCTCCAAAGTCCAAGTCGCAAGGCACATGCATGGAAGCCTGGGACCCAAACTTGCACGTGGACATCACCGCAAATCCTCATAACCAGGTTCTTGCAATACTTTCTGTGTTCGGCATGTTTAAAAATTCATAGGGAAGCTAAGAATATAAATTGCTTATTCATCTTGCGTGCGTAGTCGCATGTTTCTATTTTGGTGCATTTCCAAAGTAACGAGTCTAAACGCTGATTGCTTAGGGCAAAGGATGAAATTGTTAAGTGCATTTTTGACTGGCCATGGAAAGAATAAGCGTATGTTGCATTTTAGGCAATATCTTCCTTGTAATGATTCGCATGAGAAAAAGCCATTAACACCCGTAGGATGTTATCCGAAAAGAAATTGCAGAGCATGAAAATGAATGTATGGACTTGCATGTTGCATATGCTTGTAAAATGGAATAAGTCAACACTATTCCTATAATATTCGCTTTGTATTAACTTGGAAAGGGTTGCATGTTGCATATTCATCATGGAAAAAATTCATTCATCAAGAGTTGCATTTTGGAAAGATTGCATGGCTTATCAAAGCATGAAATTCTAAAAGATAGGGTTATTGTAAACCTTTTGGTGCATAGAAGCAATGAATTGCATGTATACATGTATGGTAACGTCTTGGAGCTATTTACTCCTTTAGAACAAGTCTAGCATCTCTAGGGAAGGATCGTTCCCTGTCACAATACAAGTAGTCCAATTTAGCTAAATCACCTAACCCGCAAGGGATTCGAATAGGCATAACTAGTAGGTATGACAAACGCCTCAAGTACTAGCTAGAGCTTGGCACGTCAGAAATGCAGCCTAGTATCATACTTGGACACCAAGTTGAGACCCTCAAACCCAAAGGTCCTACCCACATTCACGGAATGTTTGGGTCAATTGGATGCCCATGCAAACAACGATCTAGGGTTTCTACCCTAAGGATTGACCGACCTAATGTTAAAACTCGGATTGAGTTTGGAAACCCTAGGTCGGCCTAGTACAATTAGGGTTGGGTTGGGTAAGAAGACAGCCTAAACCCTGCATCTTGTCTAAACAAAATTACTTGACCAGGAAATGCCATTCAATGGGTGAAATAATCCCTTGAGATAGATGTGACACTTGTGCAACAAGTTGCAATGTCGCATGGCCTTGTGGTTTAATCACAAAATAGATTTGCCATTCCTTGGAATGGGGTTGGTAGGTTCTAGCGCAAGTCTAACTTGTAAGAGGATGAGTAGACATCCTGTTACATCACCTTTCTTCGGCTGACTTGCCAAGTTAAGGGAAGTTATGTATTTGCCTAACAAGCAAAGGATCAATCAAGTTAGAGCGACATGGTCACCAGGATTCAATGACTTAACTTAAGAAACCTAAGGTAATGGTTAATTTGGGTTGACAAGGTATGACCCTAACCCAAGGAAAAAAGGGTAAACAAACAAACCCTTGGGGATCTTGCCAAGTCCCAATTCGGGTGGCGGCTCCTTGACCACGGGCAGTTTCTTGGAGTAGTCTTTGATGTTGTCCTCCACACCAAGTTTGGGACATTGCCTTTTGAAATGACCGGGCTCGTTGGAATGGAAGCAATGGAGGTTGTGGCCATTACCTTGTGTAGGAACAAAATTATTGACATTGTTGGTCCTAGCTTTCTTCCTTTATCTCTGGTTTTGAACTTGAACTCTCTTTGCCTGGGACCTTTACACTCCCTTTTTTTAATCCTTATAAGACCAAGTCTTCTTATTTCTTGGCCTAGTTTGCACCTCCTGTATTATGGGTGCAACTCGAATGAGTGCATTCTAAAGATCTGTCGGGTGCATTGACTCGAGGCGGGTGTTTATAGGTGGGTTTAATCCGGCACAAAACTTCGAACCTATTGTGTCATATCCATTTTTGGCGCATACTTCAAAAGAGAGACAAAATTTGAGTAGTATGTGTCAAGAGATAAACCAAGCTGTTTTAGCTCATAGAACTCGTTCATCTTCTACGTGCATAGGCAGGTGGTAAGTATCTTCCTTGCATAGCTCTTTTCAGCTTCTCCCAAGTAGCGAATCCTTCCAGGATCCCTTGGTCTCTGCACCATTGCTTCCACCAAAGTCTTGCTTCGCCTGTAAGTTTCAACTTGGCGAGCATTGCTTGGTTGGCGGGTGTAGTACCTGGCACTTCAAAGTAATCTTCTATGGACTCGATCCAAATCTCGGTATCAGTTTGGACAGTCCTTCCCTTGCCATCAAATTCTAGTGGCTTGATTTGCTTGAGAAGAAACTTCTCCTAAATCAGTGCTGTACTTGGTATAGGGGTCGAACTAGGAATCTGCACCTGAGGTTGTGCCTAGGCATTGAGATTCTTAACGTTAACAACTTGCTAAACGTTTCTCACATTACATTTCATGCCCAATTCAGCTTTTAGCTAAGAGACCTAATCACTTAACTTTTTATTAATGCTCACAGTCAAGATAATCATTGATAAAAAGAGTATTATTTCATTCATATGGACATAGCCCTTTTAGAGTACAATTATTCTTGGGGAGATGGAACAAGTTGATACATTAAATCGGGGAGAATAAGATTGTGTTACATTCGGCTATGGGAATTGAGTAATAGTATGGATTGGGGTCATGGATTTTCAGGAATCGATAGGTCATTGGGAGATTAGGGTATCCTTTCCTTTGATACCCATTCTTTCCTTTGATACCCATTCTTCTCGTAAAGTCCCAACACATTGGAAGATTAGGGTATCCTTTCCTTTGATACCCATTCTTCTCGTAACGTCCCAACACATTGATTCTGTCGCGGCAGGGATTATTCGGGTCACTTCCTCGTACACATACGTATTCTGCTTGACCTTCCGACCTCCGACATGTAGGGTTGCGTTTGCGTGAGCCTCAACAAAGATGAACAGCTTCACAATCTTCAGGTCCTCCAACCACTTGATTCTCTTTAGGTTGGTTAGAAGGTACGCAAATCAGTGGGCATCTATATAATAAATTCTTGAGTCACCCGTCCATCTCCGTTCCACGTATGGGGGTGAAGGATTGTAGATGCGGTCTAGGATATTCATTATATTGATCCTTTGTCGATAATCGAAGGCACGCATCATGGTCATAAATATAACTTGGAATACTAAGAATCTGTTCCATGCTTCATTCTGCAAGTTAGCATTGATAAGTAAGTAAGGAAATTTTCTTAACAGCAACATTTGCTTTACTTCTCCTTATTAAGTTTTCTTGTAAACATTAGTTCCTCGTTGGTTTTCTCTGATACCAACTGTAACGTGCCCACCTGTTTGCTTGCAGGACACGTCTTAGCAGCCCATCAGGAAGAGAGTCCAGAAAGTACTGCCCCGCACTCCCAAGAATGTCAGGGGTTTGCGATCTAGGTCTTCCCGAGTATGCCATGAAATCGGAAGCATTCGGCCATTCCCACTTAGGACTGACCTGAATCAGGGTTTTCCTAGTGGTCAAATTCTTGGATCGACAGCTAGCGTCAAACCCCAGGCAAACTACTTTACGCAGAAACGTCAGGGTCAAAGTGGATTCATGCTGCAGTTGGTTCAAGGAGAATGAGAAACGAGAGATATGCAAAGCTCGACCTCTATTTCCATAAGGTATAGTCCCATTCTATTTTCCTAAAACAGCATAAATCGGGATTCTAGTATCCTAGATTCTAGATCAACATTCCTTGCTGTCAATTTCCTTCGAGAAAATTTCCTGGCCAACTGGGACCACCCATCCGTGGGACGGCGGACCCATGGCCACATCCACCACACTTTCCTCAGGGTTGCTTTAGTTGTCTAAGTTTGACACACAAAAGCAGCTTTCTTAATTAGCCAGTTAATCACTAGTTCCTTCACGTAATCTTAGCACTGACACAGAAAAACAATGTCAAGCAAGTTCATTTTCAACAATTGATCTTATTTATCTTTGGAATACATCATAATAATCCAGCCCATAGGCTAATCCATAATCCACCCGAAGGCAATCCATAATCTGTCCGAAGGCAATCCAGCAATCCTCAGGGATTACTAATCCAAGTTTCCGCCCGTGGACTAGTATGCGGGCCTCGAGATCCAATCTCGAGTCATGTCGGCCTCTTGTGCAGGACCCGGAGGCAAGGGATTTACGGCCAGAGCCCCTTGGCACCCAAGCGTCCTCCTACTCTAAGTAGCGCCCAACGGAGAGACCTCTCACGGCGGGTTCGGTCCACATTCACGGCGCAGCTAACAACCCCCTTGGTAAGGGTCAGGCAAACACTCGGGAGTAACTGATGCTGCCTCTCCCTCCAAGCATTCAACCTGAAGCATTAATTATTTTTTTATATTTTAATTCTTTTAGCAAAGTAATACAAACAGTGCTCCTAAATTGTACAAACACAATCAATCCAGTGGTCATTTATTTGGCCAACTGCTAAGGTGTGAATCCTTCTCTCCGAATGCATCCAGCATTCAATCCGGGATCAATTGTGACTTGGCAAGTTCCCCAAGGGTTTTGTTGTTTACCCTTTTATTCTTGCGTTAGGGTTTATACCTTATTAATCCAAATTAACCAACATCTTAGGTTCCTTAAACTAAGATAGTAAATCCTGGGGCAACTTCGTCGCCCCATCTTGATTGATCATTTTCTTGCTAGGCAATACATAACTTCCCCTAACTTGGCAAATCAGCCCAAGAAGGGTGATGTAGCAAGGTGACTACTCATCCTCTTGCAAGTTAGACTTGCGCTAAAACCTTCCAACCTTGTTCTAAGGAGTGGCAACTCTACTTTGTGATTTAACACAAAACCATGCGACGTTGCATCTTGTTGCAAAGGTGTCGCACCTAACTCATGGGATCATTTCTCCCATCAATCAGCGTTTCTTGGTCAAGAAATATGTTTGGTCAAGATGTAGGGTTTGGGAGTCCTCTTGACCCAACCCAATCCCTAACCTTACTAGGCTAATAACGTTTGGCCCTAGGGTTTCTAAACTCAATTGGAAGTCCGGTATTAGGTCATTTGATCCTTAGGGTAAAACCCTGGATCATTACTATATGGGCATCCAATTAACCCAAACATTCCGTGAATGTGGGTAGGACCTTTGGGTTCAAAAGTCTTGACTTGGCGTCCCAAGTGCGATACTAGGCAGAATTTTTAACGTGCTAAACCCTACCTAGCACCTTGAAGTGTTCGTTGTACCAACTAGGTAGAATTTTTAACGTGCTAAACCCTACCTAGCACCTTGAAGTGTTCGTCGTACCAATTAGTTATGCTTTTACGAATCCCTTGAGGGTTATACCCCTTGCAAGTGATCTACCTAAAACGATCTAATTTCCTCGCGACGAGAATGATCTTTGCTTAGAACAGATGCAAATACTTATCCTAAGGGATGCAAATAGCTAACTTCAAGATGCAACATTCCATGCAAGGATGCGAATCATAGACTATTACTTCGATGCAACTATAAGTTTTGTAAAGACAATTTATTTTCCTTGAAACAAAATCATGATGATTGACAATTTGGCAAATAACTTGCATAAAACCTACATAGATTTACGTCAAGAACTTTGCCTACAAACTTTTCGTTCAATGCAATTGAATTTCAGGCTTTAATATAACATGCAACCTTTTCTAGATACAACTTCGATAAATGAAGTTCATGTACAAAGAATGTCATAAGACTTATGCTGACTTAATCCGTTCTACGGCACTTAATCCATCTTAAAATGCAAGCACCATCGCATGCAACAGGCAAGTTCATGGTTTCATTTCCATGCAATGCAACTACTTGGACAACATTGACAACGATTATCTCATATGAATCCACAAGTAGAAAATTACTACCTAAATGCCTTATGCGCTTTTTGTTTCCGCGGCCAATTAAGGATGCATTTAAACAATTTCCTCTTTTAAATCTAAACAATATGCGCTTAGGATTTGCAACTTGGAAATGCAAGCAACCCAATTGCACGACATGCACTAACTCTTATAAATCTTTCAAGGAGATAATTTTCCAAATATATTTTAACTAGACTACGTGAATTAGAAACATGCGTAAATGCATTCTTCCCATGAAGATTTAACGTGCCTAATGCATTGTTTTAATGCGGAATCATTCTTTTAAGAACCTGGGCTTGAGGGCTCGTAGAAACGTCTACGCGTAGACTTGGGTTGGAGACTTCTGCATGTGCGCCTTACATCTTTTGTTTTGGGGCCATTTATGCAGCGTATTTTTTTGTTGGAGCAACTTCCCTTGGGTTACTCGCACGTCCTGAAGACTCACAGTCCACGATCTTCCTCTCGCGTGCAGGATCAGGGCCTTGGAGGCTTGGGTTTAAATTCCTAGGGATAAGCCGTATGCACAAGGCTTATGGAAGCTTGTCTTTAGAAGCTTCTTGTCCTCTCTTACAGTAACGTGGCATGGAGGGGAATGATTGGAAGGGAGGGGTGAAGTTGATGTTTGGAGGAGTTGAAGATATGATGATAATCGTGGAGTTGAAGGCGATGGAGACGGATGTGGCGGTAGCTATTACGAGTGCACACTCTAAACTCATAAACGTTTATTAATTTAATATGTATTTTGCGGAATGCCCTGCTATGGAATGACCCATGTACACACTAAATTAATGAAACGCCCGAAAAGGATAGGCGTCCCCATCAACTTCTCGCACAAAGAATCCACTTTGTGTATGAGCCCCGATCAACAATGTTTACGGAATCCACTGTAAAACCTCACGGAATCCACGGTAGCACGGAATCCACCGTGAAATATGCCTCCTGGCATCATACCCCCCCACTTTGTGTATGAGCCTCGGTCAACAAAGTTTACGGAATCCACCGTAAAACCTCACGGAATCCACTGTGGCACGGAATCCACCGTGAAATATGCCTCCTGGCATCAGCACAGCAGCCCGTGAAGGTGGTGATGGTGGCAGCACGACAGGTAGAGCCTCCTCTTTCTCTCTCTTCGTACCTCCCTCCAACCTTAAGGGGGAGGCTATATAGGCTAAGGGGGGGGGGGGGGGGGGGGGGGAGAATAGCCACCCCCGTGGCATGATTGCATGCCTTCTCCTCCACATGCTTCTCTACTTAACTCACTCCTTCTCACACTCCCTCTCCCCCTGCCATGCATCGGCTGAGGAGAGGGGGTAATTAATAAAAAAAATTACACTACTTTAATCATTTATCCATTTTCCTTTCCGTAAGGGATGTTCTTGTGCAGCTTGTGGGTTTTAACCTCGACCTTATTTGCACAACGCAGATGGGGATTATTATTGCGTGCACGAGATAAGCGTTTAACTGCCAACATTTTTCGATGTGGGAGATCACTTTGGGGTGCCTTGTTGCACCGGGTGTGCGGGGTTTAAGGTTGACTTAATATTTCGAGCAGAAATATTACATGGATACTTTTTGTTGACTTTCTATGAAATCTTTTGCAGGGCCTCTGTTGAGCTTTTGTAGAGTCTCCATTCATGTTCTGTTATGTTCTGTATACCTCTGTAAATGTTCTGTTGGATGAGGGTGTAGTATGGAAAAGTTTTTTAGCCTTGGAAAGAGGTGAATGCAAGTTCAAAAGAGCTCAAGTAAGTGGAAGAAGTAGCTTCTGAAGACTGAAGAAAAGACTAGAGGAAAGTAATAGTAGTGAGCTATAAAGAGTCCTTGTAGTGACTATGGTGGCCTTTCATATCAGACACACCTCTTGGAAGGGGTATCCATGACCAAAGGAGGATTATTGTGGGTGATTATTGAGTATTGTGGTGCGGATATGATATACTATTGAGAGAGAGAGAGAGAGAGAGAGAGAGAGAGAGAGAACCAATTTCATGCAAAACAATGTATCTACATATGAGAGATCATCAGAGAAAGCTACATTGGAACCTTTAAAAATGAATCATATGTGATATTTTTCCATTCAAAGTGGTATAATAGTATTTTGTGTTTGTAATATCCATCAAAGAATTATATGAAGAATATGAAGAGAATGATGGATTTTGTTAAAGTTAAAACTGTGAGAGAATTGTTTCTTTGAAGCTATGTGAAGATTTCTTATTCCTAGTGTTGTTTTCTTTGTTGATGATATATTAAATATGAAAAAGATGGTTTTTGGTGATATAAGATAGATTTTCTTATAGTGAAAACCATGTTTTTCTTGGTGTGTGTTCCGTTTGGGGCTCCATCTAAGGACCCGTGAATGAGTGTGTTTGACACCATCCTTTGCGTCTAGGTATTTAGAAATCAAAATCTAAGTGGCCACTAACTAATTAAGGCTCCTATATGTTGGACTTAGTTTGTGTTGAAGGCCATAAGATGGAGGATCATATGAATGATGAAATTTGTGAATCAAGATTTGAGACGGATATGAGCTCATGAGCAAACTTCAATACACAAAAAAACCAACAAGGATGAGTCAACACACGAACACGATCGTGGACGGGGGGACCCACACGATGGGCTGATTAAGAGTGGTGGGGGAGGAGTGCAGTGGTGTGGTGTAGCAGAGCGGAAGGTTGCCCTACAGAAACGGGGGCTAGTAGGGGGTGAAGTGTTGTAAGGGCAGGAAAGGGGGCTAAGGTAGGGGTACCCATGTGAAGATGGTGGTGGGAAAGAGGGGGAAGGAAAGGGGGCTAGAGGTGGGGTAGTGAGAGGAAAGGGAGGAGGAGGAGAATGAGAGGAAGATGGAGGAAGAGAAGAAGGTGGAGGGGCAATATGCATGTAGAGGAGAAGTGCTAGCACCACAAGCGGTGAGGGAAAATGAAGGTCGGCCTTTGCTGGCACGTCGACAGGAGAATGTTTGGGCGGTGATGAGAGCATACCTCTGGGCACGTTAGTGAATGTTTGGGCAATCATGGAGGCAGAGGGCCGGGCGGGTCGGTAGCATCAGGTGCTGTAGGCCGTTGCATCGAGTGGTAGACGGCGGCATCAAGTTGCAAGCATAGATACCGACCACAGCGCTGGCTGGCACCGGCAGCTCCAAGGCGTTGGGCGGTTCAACAGTGACCGATGGGTGATGTTCAGCAGAGGAGGGTGGCTCGGTGAGAAGAACGAGGCTTGACGGAGCACTAACAACCGCACCAGCACAGGCATGGGAGGGTGAGAAAGGTGAGTGAAGGAAAGGGGCAGTCAAAGGAGAGGAGGAGGGGAAGAAAGAAAGGGAAGGAGAAGGAAGAAAGATGGAGGAAGAAGAAGAAAGAAGAGGGGAGAGAAGGAGAGGGAAGGGAACTGGCTCTGCTCGGGTGCAGGGAGGAGGAGAGAGAAAAGGGAGATAGGGAGGGGTGAGGAGGGAGTTGGGGGAATAGAGCGAGGGGGAGGTGAGAGAAAGAAAAACACAAAAATAAAGATAGAAGAAGAGAGAAAAGAAGAGGAGCAAGAAGAGGAGTGGGGCGTGGGTCATATTCTTGTAGTTTTTGTTATTTTTTTATTGTGGATTAAAATTGAGTTTTAAGAAAGAAAGCTAAAAATCAAGTAATATTATGTGGCATAATCTCCTCTTCCCACACACAAGTGTGGAATGAGGCAAAAAAATTGTAGTGACGAGATCAGGCGACCATTCGGGGGCATGGGCAGGATGCACACAAAGTGTTGGACGTGAGGTCATGCAAGTTTAAGGAAAAAACTAGAAGTTTACATAGGAGAGTGGAAACTCACCATATGCAAAAGTGTAAAAAAATAAATTCTTGACAAACCAAACATCGAATGAAAGGGTAACAAAAGGGAAAAATGGGCAATATGGTAATACGAAAACCACAAGGGACAATTAAATTCACGCTTTGGATGCCACGAGATTGTGTTCACATGCAAAATAGGTAAAAAAGAGACATCGAGATGTAAAGAGAGAAGATATATAGAGATGCAGGAGGGCGAGAAGAGACACACCATGTACACTCCCAAAGACTATGTCGTGTTGATCACAATCTACATATATATAGATGAGACCTAGTCTAGATAGGATGATCCATATATAGCTCCAATACCCCCACTCAAACAAAGGTCTCTAGTTGCATATGAAAAAACCCCAAGAGAGCACAAAGGAAAAACATGAGCTCCTATATATAAACGTACAAACATGATTAAGAAGGATTATTGTGTACATTTAAAGTAAATCCGTGCATGTGAAGTGAAATTGAATACGTATGTGCAAAGATGACCAAGAGGTCTGAGCTATATGTGCATTGCGAAGTATATGGTGTCTACAAGGAATATGTACAATGGCACTATAATGTCATAGTAGAGTAATTCCCAAAGATTGAAGTGAAGACAACTCCAAGTTTCGAGCGCAGTTGCAGAGTGAAGCATCCTTCGTTAAGTCCTATGATGAATATATCTGCAGTCATCTAGTCACTTGGACAATGTTGAATCATGATCATGCCTTTCTTTACTTCATATTGAACATAATAATAATGCACTGCAATATGTTTAGACTTATTATGTTGAAGATAGTCTTTAGCCAGAGTAATAGCACTTTGGTTTATCACATCTAAGTGGTGTGCGCTTGAGAGAGAAGGATGGCCAATATCTAATAGAACTTGTCGAAGCCATACTAATTGTCAAGCCACTGAAGATGTAGCTATATATTCAGCCTCTATATTGGAAACAACAACACAATGTTATTTCTTGCTAGTCCAAGAAATAAGACAACCATTGATAAAGAAACCACTTCCACTTGTAGAATGCATAGATAAGCAAGAGCTTGCCCAATTTACATTTGTATAACCAAAAAGTTTAAGTGAATGTAGAGAATTAGAGTTTTGTTGGCACCAATAAATCAACCCAAAATATTTAGTGCCTTTCAAGTACCTTAAAACTCATTTAGTTGAAGTCCAATTTCAAAGGCATTGAGAACTAAGATATTATCCAAGAAGATTTGCAGCAAAAAGAGTGTCAGGGCAAGAATTTAGGCCAAAAATTTAAAGACATTCAACAAGATTAGCATAAGGTTGATGTAATGTTGATTTTCCATCATTCTGCAAAAAGTGAGAGTTTTTGGTAGAGCTCACAAGACAAGTACTAGCAAAATATGCAAAACCCAAACCAAACTTTTGAATAATATCTACAGTGAACTTTATTTGACGTAGTAATAAAACACAATTTTCTCAATACTGTTGAATTTGAATACCAAGATATGAGTGTATGTCTCCAAGATCTACCATGTCAAATGCAGAAGATAAAACACCATTTTCCCAATACTGTTGAATTTGAATACCAAGATATGAGTGTATGTCTCTAAGAGTTACCATGTCAAATGCAGAAGATAAAACCTTCTTTACTTGTTGAAGTAAGTTGATATTGTTAAAAACAAGTATGGTATCATCCACGTATAGAGTAAAAATAACAATACTATCATTACAACAAATAAGTTAGGATTTGAAGAATAAGAGATAAAATCTTGTTTTGTAAGGAAGATCAACGCCAAGGTGATCATCAATAATAATAGGTGCAAGTTGTGAATCCTGATTTAAAGAGTCAGTATTATCCCATGAAAGAGGTTCATCATTATATAGAAAAGGAAAAGCTGTGAGTAATGACTTTGTATAATCAAGGTCCTCTACTGATCATGTCCTCCAAGCATCCTCATGAGACCATGTGCTACCCATAAGTTTCTCATTGAAAATAACATCACAACTTATGATTAACTTCTTTGAGAATGGATCGTAAAACTTGTATCCCTTAGAAAAAATTGAATATCCAATAAAAATAACTTTCAATTTAGGAGGATCAAGTTTCAATGAGTCTATTTGGGTACATAAATATAAGAAATACATCTAGAGGAGGTTTGAAAATATGAAACAGTAGTTTCATCTATCCAAGTAGTAATCCGTATTTTACCAAAAGGAGGACTCGTAGTAGAAATATGATTTTGAACAAATAATGATGTTAAGATTGCTTTAGCCCAAAAACATCAAGATTAGCTAGAGAAAATGAGCATACATTACATGGCATTAAGGATAGCCCTATTTTTACGTTCACCAATACAATTCTATTGAGGAGAGCAGGAAACCATATATTCGTGATGAATACCTTGATTATTATAATAATCATCAAAATCATTTGAAATGTATTCTCCACCATTATCTCTGCAAAGTTTCTTGATGCAACAACCAGTATGAAGTTCTGTAACTTTTTTATATTGCTTAAAATATAATAAAGATTTTGATTTGTATTGCAAGAGAAAAACAATGGTGTATCTTGATAAGTCATCGATAACATTCATGAAATACCGATATTGAGATTTTGATGGAGAAAAAGGTCCACAAATATCAACGTGAATAATATCAAGCAAATCTCTAGAATGAGTTGTGGGTGGAAATGGAAAAGGGTTTTCCAAAAAGCTTTCCAAGTGCACAATATTCACAAATACCCATATGAGGATGAGCTTTGAATTTCATACCTTGAACAAGGTCACACTAATAAAGATCGACAAGCTTAGAAAAATTAGAGTGAACAAAGTGATGATGCCATATTTTATTGTTAAGCTTGCGAGTAGCTATAACAACATTCGCAACATCTTCATTTAAATATAACTCAAAAATATTACCATTTTAAGGAGAAACAACTATGATTTGGTCGTCTTTCTCAATGTGACACTTTTTACAGTCCAAACCAATAAAGAGACCAAGATCCACAAGTGCAACTAAAAGAAGATTCCTTTGTAGATCTCAGACATGTGAAACTCCACACACAGAATTCTTGTTGAAGAAAGAGTACCAAGATATAAATCACCTATACCTTTGACTTGACAAGTGTCATCAACAAGATCAACCAATTTCTTAACAGGAATATAATAATAATTATGTAACCATTAGGACTGATATGTCATGTTTCTTGTAGCACCAGAATCAATAATAAAAAGAGATCCATCACGAACATGAAGTATCCTTTTGGAGAGATAGAATAACTCACACAATTTGTTTCTTCGGTAGTGGTCATATATAAAAATATATGCTCTATTACGATCTGAGTCAAAATACCTCTTGAAACATAGATGGGTTAGATGTTCACTCTTTTTGTAGTAGTCACCTCACAAGGAGAATACTATTTGGATAAACATGGTTGTTTATTTGTAATACCATGTTCTTAACAAAAATAGAGTGATAATTATGTAACCATTGGGATTGATATGTCATGTTTTCCATAGCACCAAAATCAATAATAAAAAGAGAACTATCATGAACATGAAGTATTCTTTCAAGAGAGATAGAATAACTCACAAAATTTGTTTCTTTAGTAGTGTTATCATGTGTAGAAACATATGCTCTATTACGGTCTGAGTCAAAATGCCACTTGAAACATAGATGGGTAGGATGATCACTCTTTTTATTGTGGCTGCAAGGAGAATAATCTCTAGATAAACGTGGTTGTTTATTTGTAATACCATGTTCTTCATCATATTGTTTTGCCTAGGAATCATATGTAGTGTGACCATTTCTATTGCAATAAGAACAATGTCTGTTAGGAACCTTGAGATGAGAGAAGTTACCACCACAGTGACTTTTACATGTATAGCATGGATAGGAATGCCTTCGAGAAAGTAAAGATTGGTTGATTTGTTCTCATTGTGTTTCCTCTTATGAAATCATGTGTTTCTTGATTTGTGTGTCCTCGTTCATGCAGTTGTAAATATTCAATCAAAGATATACAAGCTTGATAAAAAATGATCCCATCTTTATTAGATGATATGGTAACAATATTATCATAAGCAACATCCTTTACAATCTCAAGAAGCTATGCTACCAATTTTTTTCATGGAATAGCTTCAACAGTAGCAACAAGCTGATTGTTGATAATGTTCTTGAATGATTTGATATGTGTTGTCATAGAAGTTCCAATGTTGTATTGTAACTCAGTGAGCTAGCTACGAAGATAAAGAATTTATGTAATAGATTTCTTCTCAAATTTTGCAATCAAATACTCCCATTTAGCTTGTGAGGTTGAAAGATTACATACATCAAGAATAAGAGATTCTTGAAGAGGCAAAAGAATATACCGATGAGCTAGTTTGTGCCATCTAACCCACTCATTATAGATAGTTTGCCATTCTTCAAAGGTAGATCATTTAGTTACAGGGATATTATCATGACTTGATCAATTGGTTGAGGCAGAAATTCATAATTACCAAGGATAATATCATGCAAGTCATCACCTTCAAGGATTATCAACATATTTACTTTCCATCAAAGGAATCCTTGTCTTTGAAAGTGAGGGATAGAACAATTTCCAGAAGAAAATCCATTGACGATTATAGAGTTTGACATATCTAGTTGAGAGAATAGGTACAATATGAGACGACACAATCTACACACCATATATGAAACGATGATGAAAGTACATCACAACAGTTATACATATTGTAAAGAAAGACATTTAGTTCAAAAAGCATACTCCAAAAGAAAGAGACCCAAGATGGACTAAACATGGGCAAGAATGAAGTGATCCAAATGTGTGCGAGAATAAATTGGCCCAACATACACAAGAAATATGAATAACAATCAAAACATTATTGCTTTACTTTTTGGCCAAGAATAGATGATAATCTGGCTAATATTGGCAGGAATTCAAGAGTGAGTAATCTTGATGAAACATATATTGTAGAAGTCACACAAAAAGCTAATGCCATGTCTTTTTTCCTATTTCAAGTCCAGTTTACCTGAACTAACATGAATTTTGATATAGAACTTCAAATTGAGCATAGATTTTCTAGAAAAAAAGCTTGTAAGTCCTAGCACATCATAAAAAGAGCTTCCCAAATAGAAAATTTTAGGGTGTTCAAGCAAGGCATATCTACAATTCAATATATATGCAATCTAAATGATGATCGAGTAAACTTCTTCTATGCTTAAAATTCATAACATAAGATGCTCATAATATACACAATACATCAAATTTAAGCATGAAAAGAACATGAATCAAGAATTGAAGAGATACTACATAAATATATTTCTTGATTATCTTCTTCAAGGAATTGGTTGTAGTTGATCGTGATAGCTCTGATACCATGTTGAGATGTAGAGAGAGAAGATATCTAGAGATACAGAGGGAGAGAAGAGACACACATATACACTCCCAAAGAATATTTCATATAATTGATCACAATCTACATATATATATGTGAGACTTAGTCTAGATAGGGTGAGCTATATATAGCTCCAACAAGGCACATGTATGAGTGCTTGAAAATTAATATCAAGAGATTCATCTTCCAAAAAAAAGTGTGACAAAAAGAAAAAATATCCAAGGTGATAAGTCATACATGGTTGTCCATGCAGAATACATATTAGACATGAAAGGGATAGGTTCACATGAAAAATAGTAAAAAAGCACATGTTAAAGGAATAAATACTCAATTTAAGGTAATCTGTGAGTTGAAATAGAGTGCAATGAAAATAAAAAATGTTGAGATGAAAGTATCCGATAGGGTTGTCAAGTCAAAATGTAGTTCCGGTGGTAATGGGACACATTCACATGAAAAAACTATAAAAATGCATACAAAAATATGATCAAAAATTTATAACAAGAGATCTATGTCCTGGAACGAGGGATAGAAGAAAGAAAAAATGTATTTTTTGATAAGATGTAGAGGGCTATTGAGTCAAAATGTAGTTCCAAGGAGAAAATAGGATATTCACATAGGAAAATAGTAAAAATATGAAAAAAAAGTTTCGGTAAACATAGAAAAAGTAATAACAATCTATCGTTGTGTCGAAATCATAGGCTATCAAGATGAAAAATGTTTAAGAAAAGGGGAAGGTCAAGGTTGTCATGTCAAATCTCCTTTTTGATACAAAAAATGCATGTTTGCATGAAAATATATATGATTCAAATAAAATCCTTCAAAAATTAATAACTTAGGAACCATTGCTAGAAATAAAGAGTTGTAAAAGGAAGAGGAAACCAAATCAAAGAGACATAATAGGATTCTGATATCAAATTTCAATTTTGATAAATGTAGGGGGTGTTCAGTTGGAAAATACACAAAATAAGAAAAGGGCCGAAGAGAAAGCAGAAGACCCTCACATGTAGTATATAACATCATAGATGGGGGGGAAAAAAGGACCCCAATAGGGTTAAGAAAAAAAAATATTCAATCGCTCAAGTGTAAAGGATGTTCGTATTGGTTTATGCAAAATGGATGCATAGGGTGCATCCCCACACTTATGACCTTACCAAATCAGGTGAAGATGACTAATAGGATCTGTGAATAGATAGATGGTTGGACTAGGATGCCCCTACAATATAATATACACACATCAATATGAGAGTAGGGTTACAAACACTTGGCCCATTTTTCCAATTGTTGAAAATGATCATGGACATGCATTGAGGGATTGGAATCAACTGCTAGAGGTATCATGATGACTAGGCACAAGATACTTCAATCATGGTAGGGGCCATGCTCTAGCATCTAGGGAGATAGCATTGTCAATGAAAACCTTTAGTTTTTGATTGACAAAGGATATAATGTTGAAATGTAGAGAGAGAAGATATGCAGAGACACGATAGAGAGAGAATAGAAACACCATATATACGCTCCCAAAGACTATATCATATTGATCACAATCTACATATATATAAGTGAGACCTAGTCTAGATAGGGTGAGCTATATATAACTCTAACACTCTCACTCAAACAAAGGTCTCTAGCTCGAGATGAAAAAAACCCTTGGGGAGCACAAGGGAAAAACTGAGCTCCTTTATACAAATATACAAACATGATCAATAAGAATTTTTGTGTGCATGTAAAGTGAATCTGTGCATGTGAAGTGTAACTGAATATGTATGTACAAAGATGACCAAGAGGTCTAAGGTGTATGTGCATATGTGAAGTGTATGGTACCTACAAGGAGCATGTACAATGGCACTACAATGTCATAGTATATTAATTCCCAAAGATTGAAGTTGAGACAACTCCAAGTTTCAAGCATAGTAGAGTGACAAGGAGTATGTACAATGGCACTACAATGTCATAGTATATTAATTCCCAAAGATTGAAGTCCAGACAACTCCAAGTTCCAAAGCCAGCAAAGTGAAGTGTGCTTCATTGAGTCCTTTAGTGAATATATCTATAGTCATTTGATCACTTGGACAATATCAATCATGATCGTGCCTTTCTTTACTTCGTATCAAGCATAATGTTAATGCATTGCAATGTGTTTGGACTTGTTATGTTGAACATAGTCTTTAGCAAGACTAATAGCACTTTGATTATCACATTGTTGGAGAGATGAGGATGTCCAATATTAGATAGAACTTGTCGAAGCCATGATAACTCTCGGGCCACTAAAGATGCAGCTACATATTCAGCCTTTGTAGTGGAAATAACAACATAATGTTGCTTCTTGCTAGTCTAAGAAACATGACAACCATTGATAAATAAATAATTTTCACTTATAGAATGCATAGGTAAGTGATGGCTTGCCCAATCTACATCTATATAATCCAAAAGTTGATGTGAATATGGAGAATCAGAGTTTTTTTGGCCTCGATAAAGCAACTCAAAATCTTTAGTGCCTTTCAAATGCCTCAAAACTTGTTTAGTTGTAGTCCAATGTTTAAGGCATGGCAAGCTTAGATGTTGTCCAAGAAAATTTGCAACAAATAGAATGTTAGGGTGGGAATTCAAGCCAACAAATTGAAGACATCCAACAAGATTAGCAAAAGGTTGATGCACTGCTAATTGTCCATCATTTTGCAAAAAGTGAGAGTTTTGGTAAAGCTCACAAGACAAGGAGTATTAGTAGGATATGTAGAACTCTAACCAAACTTTTGAATAATATATTAAATGAACTATATTCGATGCAATAATAAAACACCCTTTTCTCAATAGCGTTGAATTTGAATACCAAGACATGAGTGTATGTCTCCAAGATCGACCATGTCAAATGCAGAAGATAAAATCTTCTTTACTATTTGAAGAAAGTTGAGATTGTTAGAAACAAGTATGTTATCATCCACATATAGAACAAGAATAACAAAAATATCATTGCATCGCTTGACATATAAGTTAGGATCTGAAGAACAAGAGATAAAACCTTGTTTTGTAAGGAAGAGATCAACCTTTTGATACCAAGCTCGTGAAGATTGTTTGAGACTATAGAGTGCCCAATGAATTCTTTAGAGAGAAGAGATTCATACTCAGCTTCCATGGCATCCTACCATTGTTCCTTTTGTGGGGATGACATGGCATCACTATAAGAGACATGGTCTTCATGAATATTGAGAGCATTCTCAATAATATTAGCATCATAAACATGACAAGTACTATGCTCATTATCAATTGAAAGATCAACGCCAAGATCATCATCAAAATAATAATAGGTGAAAGTTGTGAATCTTGATTTGAAGAGTTAATATTATCTTATGAGGGAGGTCCACCATAATATTGAAAAGGAAAAGAAGTGAGTAATGACTTTGTATCATCAATGTTGTCGCATGAAATTTGCTTGGGGGTTCATGAAAGTCGCTCATTGTAGGGATGTTTTGCGATGGTTGTACTCAATGTAAAATAATTGTCCTAGTGAATTTTAGATTCAAGACGAATGAGAAAACTAAATCTTTGATTAAAGATATAGACAAGATACAACATCAAAAGACTCTCAGATATGATCAAAAGACATATGAACAGCTCGAGATGTAACTTTTCTCTTTTGAGCAAGCAAAGGTTCACTAGCCAATTAGACGACAAGGTTGTTCTCTCGATCTCAATCTAAGAGAGAAGAGAAGAAGGTGGAATGTCAGGATTTATGGAATGATCTTCAAGGAAGGTGAGAACCTCAAAGCTCAAACTCAAGCCACTCTCATAGAATTTGATGACTAGAATTTCGAAGAGGGCAAGGAGCTCATAGCTCAACTCAAAAGCCAGTCCATAGAACTTGATGACGATCTTCAAGGAAGGTGAGAAGCTCAAAGCTTGAACTCAAGCGACCTTCACAAGCGACTCAATGGCAAAACCTTCAATGTAGGCAAGGGGCTCAATGCTCAACCTCAAGCCTCTCTCTTCGAATGTGATGGAAAATCTTAAAAGAGACGAGGAGCTTAAATCTCAACTCAAGAGCCTCTCATGCATGGTCTTGATGGAGAGATCAAGGAGGGCCCTTTGCACCTCTTCTACCCTCCTTAGATAGTTTTTCCTTCCACATGTTAAGTTTACCTTTATGAGCTTTTTGCTTTAGTTTATTTAAATCTAAGCTTAAAAAGCTTAAAGTGTTTAGAAAAACAAAAGCAATAGAATTAATAGCTTGAAGTAAGCTCACAGACTTTTCTAAAGCTTTTTAAAGCTTTTATTGTTTTATTTTTGCCACCTTCACGTCATCAACGCATATGCCATCTCTTCTATCAATCATTTGGCCATGTTTATCAATTTTCTTTCATAAAAGCTACTTGTACTAAGATCACGAGACCATTTGATGTTGAGCCTATTGATGGGCCATGCAATGTAGTTGAGAGGGCGGCATAACAGTAGTTGAAAGAACTTGAGGATGAATAGGAGTCGAGTAAGGCTATGAATTAGTGATAGCTGTCAAGTACATAAGATTTGCCTATAACCTTGCCTAATATGATGCACATTCATTCAATTTCCCAAGGTTTTGGTTGTCCAATATTGACAAAATAAGCTGGTTAATCTATTTTGGTGATTTCAGTCTCATTCGTGGAATAAATTCCCTCCAACTGAAATCTCCAATACCAAACCTCATCAAAACTTGTACAAATGTAGCTCTATGCCTCCTATTGAAGCCTAAAATTAAGTGATTTACCATCACCTTGCATGAAAGGGGGAGGGCTAGGTGGTTTTGAAGAATCCACTTTGGGCTTTTTTATTTTGAGAGAGGTGTCTTCTTTTCAGCACCATCACAAGTGCCTCCTTTGATGAATCATTTTCTTTTGTCCCTATACATTTTGCTAGGGCCTCATCATTCTGAGATAATAGATGCCATACCTACAAGATCATCCTCTGCCAGAAGAACTTGTTTCAATGCTCGGTCTCCATTACCAAGCTCTACAGCTACATCACGTTGCTTTTTTTCTTCAAATCTTTGTTTCAAAAAATTATCCCAATACTTCGCTTTGGCTTCAGAATCCAATCCACTAGCAACTTTATTTCCTTCTACATCTTTAGTATCCTCTTCATCTACATACTCAAAATTTTCACCCTCAAAAGCCTTTATAAAATCATCATCTTCCTCATTAGAGGCCACTTCTTCATCCTTAATTTGTGATATGTTAAGAAGCTTGTCTATGGTGGCTGGATCATCATAGTGAATTTACTGAGATTTCTTGGTCTCATCATTCTCGTTTGCAAAAAGCACTTTTTCTCTCTGTACCACCTTACAATGTCATCCAGCTCGTCTTGATTCTAAAATTGCTAGTTTTGAGATGTCACACTACTAGATGCTCAAGCACCATTTTCTTCTTTGTCATTTGCATCATTCTTTCTTCAATGGTTCCTCTTGTAACACCATATTGGGGAATATGGAAATTTCCCATAAGTTTGGGAGATGTGGTCAAATATTTGGATTTTTCATAACTTGAACTCCAAATTGAGCGTTCTATAGCTCAATTGATTCCATTTTTCAAGGGCTTTCCAATGATAGGTCACATCATACGGTTTTGAGAAACTTATGGGCATGTTATCTGAGTGCCACCCTTTTAGTATTCAAAAAATGGGAATTGGGAGATTCCCAAACTCACTAATATTGTGTTTTGTGACTAGCCTATATATCATAACCTTCTTTGTCTATCCAAGATGATGTGCATGGGCCATTTCTTGGAGATCAGCATGTGGAATCCCGTTCACTGTCATAGATGATAACTGTATCTGTAGTAGCTAAATTTATTCCCAACCCTCCAACTCATGTTGATAGTAATAAGTAAAATCTTTTCGAGTTTGGAGCATTGAAATGATCTATTCGAATTCGCCATTCAGCTCCACTAATATTGCCACCAATACGTTCATAGCTCCATTGCTTGAAACTCATCCAATCTTCTAAAATATCAAGCATCACTTTGAACTGAGAGTATATTAGGACTCTATGCCCCTCAACCTTTAGTTTAGCCATCATCTTATCCATAAGTAAAAGCTTTCCCGATGCTTCTATCAATTGCCTGTTAGGATCTTGACATGTCCTTAGCTCCTCCTCCACTCCTTCAAGTAAATAAGGGTGTGCACAAAGTTTACGCAATTCCATTACCGCAATGTTGAGAGAGATTTGAGGACCTCCCTGTCGAGCCATTTTCTTCAAAATCATGTTTGGAAAACTAAGCAGTTTCCACGTTCACTATAGCAAAGTTATCTTCTTGAACATCATCCATCATATTTTTGTGTTGTTTCACAAGACCTGCTTAACGAGACATATGGGATGCAATTTCATTGTGAGGTAGACCTATTGTAGAGCATGAATACCTTCATTTGTATGCTTTGAAGTTCACTCGAGCTTGTGAGATCCAAGATAGGTATGATCATTTACCAACCTTCCTTGGCCTATTGTTCTTGTAGTTGCACACACTTATAGCACACCTACAAGAATTACCCTATCTGGATCAATACCCTCATCTAGTATTTCACCATAGAAATTGAGGACCATATTGAAGGGGCCATGCCCAGGGCATATCCAATGATCATTATGCCCTATGATACAATGCTTTGACTTGGCAACTTATCAAACTCTTCATGTGCTTCTTGTAGGCTAAAACACTAGATATACATGTCCTCTGTTGACAATGGGATCAAACAACAAGCTAATGCTGAGTATTAGTGGTGTACCAACCTTCCCAACTATAAAGCTTTTGCTTTACCACAAGCTTTCATCATGCACAAGTAGAAGATCATGTTAGCTTCTATTCCCTCCTCTTGCATCAGAAAAGAAAGGGGCCACTAATCCTGTCGAAAGGGCGAAAAAGAGGGGGCTCTCTGGTTTTTCCTGAGGATGGAACGGACGGGAAAAGGGGCTGGCATTCTTGGATCTACGGGGGAAGAGGGAGCCTTTTCAATCTGGAATCCACTAGTGAAAAGTTTTTCTGGCATTGGAGCCGAGTTACGTTGAAGTACAAGTATGCTGCAGTATGATTTGAATTTATCATCATTCAATTGCCTGCTACAAACTGGCGGCAACAAATTTTGTGTTTTTGAAGGAAGGCTACTTGACGGCACATTCTGAATGGGTTGGTTACCATCATTCAATTGTCTGCTACAAACTGGCGGCAACAAATTTTGTGTTTTTGAAGGAAGGCTGCTCGACGGCACATTCTGAATGGGTTGGGAGTGAGCTTTCTGCTGCCTGACAAGAGTCATCGTTGTGATCCAAAGCATCATAAAAGCATGAGTAGCTCCCTGATTACCGTAACGGACAGTATGTCCAGCCAGAGAACATAAAGCTGGAGTAGACGAGGATGAAGAGGAGATCACAGCATACGTTGAGGGAGGATGAGTCAAGGGAGATTCCCACTCTTTTGAATCGAAGGGGGTACCAGTAATCATATTGATCCAGTATACCCCGGATGCAAAAAGCTCAAAGGCCTCTGCACAGATGAATTTTGAACATCCTGAAGAGATTGGAGCTCCTACAGAAGCGTAATCAAATAAAAGTATCGCCAGTACTTTGGACTACGGGAATCAATCTCGATGGAGGACAAGAAACGGCACGAATTGAACGGAAGGAAGGATTGTTTCTCTGAGTCGACGGGAACTAGGGAAGAGCGACACACTCAACAGCATTTGGGATCGTGAACAAGACTCTTGCTACTACACGAAAAGGCAAAGGCGCATCTTCGATGATCCAAGATGGCAAAGGCGCATCTTCGATGATCCAAGTCGGCAAAGGCGCAGCTTTGATGATCCAAGACGGAAGAGTGCTGCTTCTGAAGCTCCAAGGAACACAAAGAACAATATGTTAATACATGCACTGCTTGGGATTGGCATGCTCCGTCTTCATCCTTGCTTGGGTCCTTCAATTTAGAGGTGGCCTTCCGCTAATCGCACACAACACACAACTAGCAGACAGGTGTTTCAGGAACAAAGAGTTATAAGAAAGCAAATAAATTTGACCTTATCCATGTCAACCTTGTCCCTATTCTTGGGGTTGTTGGTGAGCAGAAAACAAAGTCGACACAACATTCAGTGCAGGAATTATGAACATTGGGTCTTACACCAAATCTATTGGCTTGTCGTGATGCATAGGCGCCTGAAAAATCTACCACAGAGAAGCTTTTACAGTTTTGTCATGTTCTGATCCACTGCACAATGCTCTAGAAGTTTGCTCATATTCGAGGCCAACCCTGGACATAGTAGCCAATGCTGATTATGTTCACCTAGAACTATGGCAGAGAAGAAATACACTTAGCTGTTTTAGTTGACAAAGCTCTCTACTTGCATAAGAGTGAAAGCAAAATCCAGCTGCCTTATCGTACTTTCAGGGTTGATTTTCAACATTGGACAGACAATAAAGGGCAATTGGAATCCATGAACTTCTGGGTCAGTTGCATGACCATATTTGTAAGTCAGATGCCATCTACAGCTACGCTTATAAATTATTGCTGGTCTCTGGCAAGCATGTAAAGAAGTTCAGATTTATGATGCATCTGAAGCAACAACTTTGCTATGGTAACCAGCATTGGGCAGCTCTGACTGAATCTTGGAGTTCTCAGCCATTAAAGAAAGACAAAAAGGGAAAAATAAACCAACTTGTATTAGTAAACCTGTATCTTTCTTTCATGCTGGAACGAATACTTGTCTTTATTTCATCAAGAGAAGCTTGCCTGTGTTTTTTTTCTCATGCTAATATGTAAGAAGGAGCTTCGAAGATCCATATGATCATTATAGCAGAAGGATCTACAAATGCTGCAGAATTAAATCGAGTGGCCTAAAACCAGTGGATTAATTACATCGGAATTCATCTTATATTTTGTAAACATCTTGGCAGTAATACAATTGTTTCTTGGCCTTATTTCCTCATCTTGCTTATTCATCTGTTTGATCTTTTATCCTAAAATTTATCAAGGTCTTCTGAAGACGCGACTTTGCTTTCATAAACCCTTCGACATCTTTGGTGAATCCGACGTGAAAGCGTCGCAGAAATTTCAGGATGGGAGATACTTCAGCCTCTATTTCAACCTCTTCTACAATTCTAGCTGCGTCTACTTCAGCTCCATCAATGACTACTGCGTCAAGTACTTCAACAGAGGATCTAAAGCAGATTTTGCAGAATATGTCCATGTATATGCAGCTCCAAAATCAGCAGACACAATTGTATATGCAGGAGCAGCAACAATTGCATCAACAACAGTTGTCTCAGCAAAGGCAACTCTATTCGGAGATGGAGAATGCAAACAGCACGACTAAGGCTATTGAAGCAGTTGAGAATGAGAAGAAGCTATTTGACGGCTGTAATGTTTTAGCATATTTGAAGACATATGAGATCAAGATGGGGTTTTTCAAAGTTCTAGCTAGACTTATGAGTAAGTACTTCCTTCGTCTTGTCACACCCGCTTTGAGGGCAAAAGTGACTGATCTTTTTATTCAAAACACACATTGGCAAGATTTTAAGAAGGCCTTGAAAGAAGAATATTTCCTTGAGGACTTTGGTATGGCTACTTGGCGGTCATTCCGAGAGTGGGTCTACATGCCAAACAAAGGACTAGCTGCTTCGGAGTTGATTCGAGAATTTGAAGAGAGGTATAGTCAGCTTGATGCCATTGAACAAAGAGCATTGGATGTTGAAAAAGTTGAGCTTTTCTTGCAAGCTGCAGATCCTGCTCTTCAAGAAGAATTGGGTGAGCTTCTTGAGGATCGCACGAAGCCTATGGGTCTTAAAACAGATTGGCAGGATGCTCAAGATGCAGTCTCGACTTTGACTAAGAGGAGGATATGGAAGACTCGCCTACAGAATGGTTCCATGACACCTACACCATCATCAGCTCCTATGCTTGCTTCTATTCCTGTTATTTCTTCTCCTCCTCAGCCAGTTTCTTGGCCTATGCCAGTGCCTACTGTTTCCACTCCACCTATTCCTCCTGTTCCACGATCGATGCCTACACCTTCTGCTCCAAAACAATCCGCTCCATCGGCGCCTACCTCTCTTGATGACATAATCAAAGGCATAACAGATTTGACACTGGAATCAGTCAAAGTGGAGTTGGTGGGAAAGTTGAAGGAGCAGTTTGCTTCGACTGCGCCTACTACTTCTTCTAGTGCTCCTACTGCACCTAGGAGTGCTCCTAGTGCACCTAGGAGAGATCGGAGATGTATTTGGTGCGATAGTACAGACCATCAGCATTGCAAGGATTGTGAATCTTTTCAAGATGCAAGGAGGCAGAATTTGGTATATTGGGGATAAGATGGTAAGATTTGGTTGACTGAGACAGGAGCTCCACTTGCTACCAACTTTGGTAAAGGTGGAATGAAGAAATTAGTGGATGACATGGCTACGCGTACTTCTTATGTGACAGCTAGAGGTGATGCTTCTGCATATGGAGTCCAGATTGAGAAGGGATCAGAGACTCAGTCAGCACTATGGACTTATGCTATGGAGACTGCAAATAAGGGGAAAATTCAGCAAACTGTTTTGACTAGTGCAGGCTCTAGCATCAGATTAGAGACAGGTTGGGACTCGCCTGTTGATAGGTACTCTATTTATGCTTATTTGGCTAAGTCTCATGGTGCAGATGTACTTGTTGAGGAGAAGCGTAAGAGGGATGAAGAAAATCCAAGTGCAGCTAAGAAGACTAGAGGGGGTGAGTTTGTTACTCCACCTACTGCAGGACCGTCTTCAAGACCAGGGCCAGATCGACAGATGGAAGATGCTCAAAAGAGAGAAAAGAGGCAAGAGCCTAGAGAGAGAAAGCAGCCAGGGTTTAGATTGATGTCTGATATTGAGACATCTACGGACATGAAGAAAATCTTTAATGACAAGATACTTGGCAGTGAGGTGACTTTCACTATTTCTGAGGTTTTGGGCATCTCGAAAAGAGAGTTTCAGGATCAGTTTCAGGAGGTCCTGAAGAGGAAAAGACATGCATTGTCTACCACTGATACACAGGGAGTTTTGATTGGGGAGTTGGATGAGGATGAGGATGAGGTTATGGTTGATAATGCTTCTATTTTTCCGCAGGTAGAGAAGAGGGTTCAGCCTATTCATTATGCTGAAATTGATGAGCCTGTCTTGATACCGCGTAGTCACTTTTCGCGGAGCCATTGGGCTAGGGCAACTACATAGACGATGGTAAATATTGGAGAGAAACAGGTGCCTTATATTGCATTGGTGGATCATGGTTCTGAGATTAATCTCATAGTTCGTGGAGTTTATGAGAGTAACAGATGGCCTATGGATGTAGAGCATTGGTGGCGTATGAGAGCCGCCAATAACACTGCAAGTGATTTGTATGCTGGCTATCCCAGTGTCAGGGTTTCTATTGGTGATGTAGAGGAGGATTTTCATTTCTTTGTGCAAGATTCATGCTCTTATCCCATAATTCTTGGACAGCCATTCATCACAGAGATGCGCATGGAAACAAAGGTAATGGATGATGGTTTTGCTTATGCACGGATTCGCAGTAAAGATGGTATGAGAGCAGTTCAGTTTATGACTGTGTGTGTGAACCATGTTAGAAACAGAGATACTCTCAGAGATGCACCTTTGCCCACTGTGAGGGATTCGGGTTTTCATTAGGTACCGCCATTTCGCGAGACGACGGTGGTACGGAGCAGAGGAGATTGGAGTTCTCGCCTCCTAGCAGCAGTGTTTTCTCCTCCAGTTTTGTTGGGATTTCAGCAACAGTTCGATGAGCTATCAGAAGACTTCTAGGTTGCCTAGAGCTGCCAGGCAGTATATATGCAGGAAGGAGAAAATTTTAAAAAATGCAAGAATTTTGGAGGATGATAAGCACATAGATGGGATGTATGACAGTGTGATTTGTGCAGATACGATGACAGAGATGGGAGATATGCTGAAAACTGATATGCAGAATTGTCACAGTAATGTATTAGTGCAGTCCTTGGACATGTTTCATGAAATTGCAGATTTTGTGTTACAGATTGAGTCAGAGGCTGAGGTAATTCAGCAAAGAGTGTTGAGTGCTGAAGAAATTCAGCAAACAGAGTTTCCAGCTGGTTATGATCAGCTTTCAGAGACACAGAGGGCTGAAAACTTTCAGCTAACAGAGTTTACTGCTGAAATATTTCAGCATTCAGAGTTTAGGGTTGTTCCTATGCAGTCCATAGAGCAGAGGGCTAAGGATATTCAGCCATTGGAGTGCAGAATTGCTGATTTACAACAAGATATGTGTAATGCAGAAGAGCATAATGAAGCCAGGGTTGACACGAAATACAAAACTGTGGATAAGAAGGTGAAGCCGGTAGCTGTACCGCTTCCGCCTGAATGTGATCAGCAAATAGAGAGGGCCGCTAAACAGCCAATTTTGAGGAATCCGGAGCATATTGGTCATAAATTTTCAGCAGAGACTCTTGCTGAATTGAAAATTGTAAATGATGATTTCTTGCTACCCATAGAGAAACAATGCTTTCAGGAGATGCTTGAGCGACATGGAAGGGGATTTGCTTTTTTCCCACATGAGATTGGATGTGTGAATCCTGATATTGTTGCTCCTATGGTCATTTTTACTATTCCTCATATCCCATGGAATCTCCGACCTATTCCACTGCCTAAAGCACACTTGCCAAAGCTGATTAATTTATTGAATGAGAAAATCAGGATGGGAATCCTTGAGCCTTCATCTGCACCATACTCAAACAGGTGGTTTACAGTTCCAAAGAAGAATGGTACTCTCCGATTTATTCAGGACATGTAGTCAGTGAACAGAGTTACTATCAGGAATGTTGGTATAGGTTCAGTTGTGGATGAGTTTGCAGAGGCATTTGCAGGACATGCCATCTATTCTTTAGGTGATTTGTATTCAGGGTATGATCAGTTTCAGCTGGCTTTGGAAAGCAGGGACATAACCACCATGAGAACTCCTATTGGGCTTGTCAAGATGTGTACCTTGCCTCAAGGTGCCATAATTCTGTTGTGCATATGATGAATGCCATGCATAAGGTCCTTCGTGATTACATACCTCAGCTTACCATGCCTTTTTTGGATGATGTGCCCATTAAGGGGTGTGCAGAAGAAGAGAAGAATGAGAGTCTAAATGATTAGGGATGTAGATACTTTGTGGCTGATCATATTTCAGCATGTGAGAAGATTTTGGCTAGGTTAGAAGAAGTGAACTTGACACTTTCAGGGCAAAAATCTGTTTTTGGAGTGAATGAGGTTGTCATTGTTGGACATATGTGTGGATATTATGCCAGGAAACCCTCACCTGATAAGGTGAATGCTATAGGCAAGATTGCGGAGTATTGTTCTACCACTTCAGAGGTACGGAGATTCATTGGAGCTTGTGTGTTTTATATGATTTGGATACCTCATTTTGCACACATAGTAGATTGTTTGTATCAGTTGCTTCGAAAGGGACAGAAATTCTATTGGGATGAGAGTCACACTAGAGCTATGCGGAAATTGAAGAAGTTATTGAAGAATGCTCCTACTCTCAGGAAAGCGGATTATAATTGTGATAGGCCTATTGTATTGACAGTTTACACTAGTCCAATTGGCATAGGTTGGGCTGTGGGTCAAGATGATGCAGATGGAAATAGGTATGCCATTCGATTTGGGGCGAAAGTCCTAAATGAGAGACAGAGGAGATATCCGCAAATCAAGAGGGAGTTATTGGGAATTGTCACGGCTCTTAAATGTTACAAGGAGTACTTTATTGGAGCTTCAGTTGTGGTAGAGACAGATTGCTTGCCATTGATTGGTATGATCACGAGTTGCTCTACTCCAGATATAGCCATGCTGAGATGGATTACATACATCAAGTTATTAAATCCGAAATTTAAACATATAGCAAGGAAGGATAATCCAGTGGCAGATATGTTGTCTAGAGCCAGATATGATGATGAGGAGACTCTACTTGCAGAAGAGGATGATGCAGAAATTTCAGCCACTATGGTTGATCATGTTTGTCATGTCTATGATATTGTGGCTTTCATAGAAGAACTTTATGTTGGAGATTGGTTGCAGATTGGCAGGTACCTTAGTACACTAAACAAAAGAGATGAATGGACAGATGAAGAGTTCAAGAAGATCAGAAGGAAAGCTTATGGTTATTTTCTCAAGGACGGATTTCTTTGGAAGCATCCGAAGAAAAGAGGCGGATTACCTTTGCGGGTTGTCTGCGATAGAGAGACACAGTTACAGGTGATGAGGGAGTTTCATGAGAGTCCTTGGGCTGGTCATAGAGGAGTGTGGGTTACATATGAGAAAATCAAGGAGAAATATTGGTGGAAAGGCATGTACAGTGATGTTTCTCACTTTGTTGAGACTTGCAGAAACTACCAGATGTATTCAGTAGTGCGTCATCGAGATGAGCTTCATCCGACCTATCCGTTATGCATTCATTATAAGTGGGTAGTTGATTTGGTTACCATGCCTATGGGTCTATGGCAGATGAGATACATTGTTTTGGCTAGAGAGGATCTTACCAATCATGTTGAGGGCAGATCTTTGAGAACGAAGACCACTAGTGCAGTGTGTAAGTTCTTATTGGAGGAAATTTTCTGCAGGTATGGTTGTGTGGGTAAGATCACTGCGGATCGTGGTGAATTGGATGCAGATGAAGCTAGGGAGTTTTTCTCACAGCTAGGAATCAAGTTGGCTCTAACTACAGCATATAATCCAGAGGGAAATGGGAAGAGTGAAAGAGGGCATCCGCCGATAGTGAAAGCATTAGCCAAAGCATGCAGAGGACGGATTGGAGAATGGTCGAGACTTCTACCATTTGCTTTATGGGCTGATCGTACGACTCATAGTGTTACCACAGGATATATGCCTGCAGAGTTGATGTATGGTCAGAAACCGGTTATGCCGACTGAGACTTGTGCTTTGACTTGGTCAGTTTTACCTTGGCAGGAGGATTTGATGAGAGAGGAGCTCTTAGCTCTTCGTATTCGATAGTTGGAGAGGAGGCCAGAGGATATTCAGCTAGCTATTGATAGGTTGAAGGTTGCTAGACTAAGGAATAAGGACAGGTTTGACAGCAAGCATCGCTTGCGGCCTAGAGCAATAGAAGAGGGAGATTGGGTATTGGTCTTTGATAGCAGCCTTGAAAATCAGCATGCTGCACTTCGGAAGATGGTGAAAAGATGGTTTGGGCCGTACATAGTCAGACATGTTTTTGATAATGCAACATATGAATTGACAGAATTGGATGGGATAGTGCTTAGAGTGCCTATTGCTGGAAAAAGAATCAAGATTTACAAGAAAAGAGATGATGAAGATTATGCATTGGAAGAATTTGCAAGAGAACAACAAGAAGAAACTCCAATGGAAGAGACAGATGATATGACAGATAATCTTGTTGATCTACCGGAAATGCATAATGAAGAGATTGATGTGTTTGTGGATCTTGATGATAACGATCATGGGTAGTTGGCCCATCCGGAGGATGCGCAGGATTAGAGGGGGTGGATGTCGTATTGCTGCGCATTCGAGGTGTGAAAACCACCTAAAAGTTGTGTGTGTGATTTGATACTTTGTACATACTTACTTGTTGTGTTTACATTTATTTTCTGCGTATGAGTATAGCGAGGAGGAGTTGGAGGCATAGTGGTGAGCAAGATGAGGTGCTTTCAGCCTATGTTGAGCAAGGTCAAGTGGAAAGTAGTTTATCGTGCTATAAACGAATGCAAGATGAAGGTTGTATTCCTTGCAAGGCAATATTTGTCATTAGCCTTTAGGCATGCATAGTAGTCATAGAGAAGATGACATTACTAGAAATTGGACAAGCTAAGGTGACACAAATGCATTGAAGGATGTGTTGGATGATGGGGCTTCACCAAATGCAGCTGATTATGATAACAGAACTGCATTACATCTTGCCGTTAGTGAGGGACATTGCTCAATAGTGGAGTTGCTACTTCAGTATAATGCTTTTGTCAATCCAACGGACCATTGGGATAGAACAAGTGTTATGCAAAATGGCTGATGCAACACTTCAACTTATAGATAATACATATCGGCTTCTTTGCGAGCATTACGGTATGTACGGGAAGTTGAAAAGGTGGAGGCCGCTTTTCTGCGTGTGATATGCTATGAAAAGGAAGAGTGGCTAAAAAGGGGGTTTTTCTGGTTCGGGGAGAAAAGCCAATTTGGGAAGGAAAGGAGAAAAGAAAGGGGCCACTAATCCTATCGAAAGGGCGAAAAAGAGGGGGCTCTCTGGTTTTTCCTGAGGATGGAACGGACGGGAAAAGGGGCTGGCATTCTTGGATCTACGGGGGAAGAGGGAGCCTTTTCAATCTGGAATCCACTAGTGAAAAGTTTTTCTAGCATTGGAGCCGAGTTACGTTGAAGTACAAGTATGCTGCAGTATGATTTGAATTTACCATCATTCAATTGTCTGCTACAAACTGACGGCAACAAATTTTGTGTTTTTGAACGAAGGCTGCTCGACAGCACATTCTGAATGGGTTGGTTACCATCATTCAATTGTCTGCTACAAACTGGCGGCAACAAATTTTGTGTTTTTGAAGGAAGGTTGCTCGACGGAACATTCTGAATGGGTTGGGAGTGAGTTTTCTGCTGCCTGACAAGAGTCGTTGTTGTGATCCAAAGCATCATAAAAGCATGAGTAGCTCCCTGATTACCGTAACGGACAGTATGTCCAGCCAGAGAACATAAAGCTGGAGCAGACGAGGATGAAGAGGAGATCACAGCATACGTTGAGGGAGGATGAGTCAAGGGAGATTCCCACTCTTTTGAATCAAAGGGGGGTACCAGTAATCATATTGATCCAGTATACCCCGGATGCAAAAAGCTCAAAGACCTCTACACAGATGAATTCTGAACATCTTGAAGAGATTGGAGCTCCTATAGAAGCGTAATCAAATAAAAGTATCGCCAATACTTTGGACTACGGGAATCAATCTGGATGGAGGACAGGAAACGGCACGAATTGAACGGAAGGAAGGATTGTTTCTCTGAGTCGACGGGAACTGGGGAAGAGCGACACACTCAACAGCATTTGGGACCGTGAACAAGACTCTTGCTACTACACGAAAACGCAAAGGTGCATCTTCGATGATCCAAGACGGCAAAGGCGCATCTTCGATGATCCAAGATGGCAAAGGCGCATCTTCGATGATCCAAGTCGGCAAAGGCGCATCTTCGATGATCCAAGACGGAAGAGTGCTGCTTCTGAAGCTCCAAGGAACACAAAGAACAATATGTTAATACATGCACTGCTTGGGATTGGCATGCTCCGTCTTCGTCCTTGCATGGGTCCTTCAATTTAGAGGTGGCCTTCCGCTAATCGCACACAACACACAGCTAGCAGACAGGTGTTTCAGGAACAAAGAGTTATAAGAAAGCAAAGAAATTTGACCTTATCCATGTCAGCCTTGTCCCTGTTCTTGGGGTTGTTGGTGAGCAGAAAACAAAGTCGACACAACATTCAGTGCAAGAATTATGAACATTGGGTCTTACACCAAATCTATTGGCTTGTCGTGATGCATAGGCGCCTGAAAAATCTACCACAGAGAAGCTTTTATAGTTTTGTCATGTTCTGATCCACTGGACAATGCTCTAGAAGTTTGCTCATATTCGAGGCCAACCCTGGACATAGTAGCGAATGCTGATTATGTTCACCTAGAACTATGGCAGAGAACAAATACACTTAGCTGTTTTAGTTGACAAAGCTCTCTACTTGCATAAGAGTGAAAGCAAAATCCAGCTGCCTTATCGTACTTTCAGGGTTGATTTTCAACATTGGACAGACAATAAAGGGCAATTTGAATCCATGAACTTCTGGGTCAGTTGCATGACCATATTTGTAAGTCAGATGCCATCTACAGCTACGCTTATAAATTCTTGCTGGTCTTTGGCAAGCATGTAAAGAAGTTTAGATTTATGATGCATCTGAAGCAACAGCTTTGCTATGGTAACCAGCATTGGGCAGCTCTGACTGAATCTTGGAGTTCTCAGCCATTAAAGAAAGACAAAAAGGGAAAAATAAACCAACTTGTGTTAGTAAACCTGTATCTTTCTTTCATGCTGGAACGAATACTTGTCTTTATTTCGTCAAGAGAAGCTTGCCTGTGTTTTTTTTCTCATGCTGATATGTAAGAAGGAGCTTCGAAGATCCATATGATCATTATAGCAGAAGGATCTACAAATGCTGCAGAATTAAATCGAGTGGCCTAAAACCAGTGGATTAATTACATCGGAATTCATCTTATATTTTGTAAACATCTTGGCAGTAATACAATTGTTTCTTGGCCTTATTTCCTCATCTTGCTTATTCATCTGTTTGATCTTTTATCCTGAAATTTATCAAGGTCTTCTGAAGACGCGACTTTGCTTTCATAAACCCTTCGACACCGTCGACTGCAAGCTTTGGCCAAGGCTTTCACAATTGGCGGATGGCCTCTTTTTCTCTTCTCGTTTCCTTCTAGATTATATGTTGAAATCAAAGCAAGTTTAATGCCAAGGCGAGAGAAAAACTCCCTAGTCTCATCAACATCCAACTCACCTCTATCTGTAGTAATTTTCCCAATGCATCCATACCTCCAAATAACATCCCCCAACAGAAACTTACAAACCACTGAAGTAGTCTTTGTCCTCAATGCTCTTCCTTCCACTTGATTTGTGAGATCTTGTTGTGCCAAAACAATGTAATGCATCTGCCACAATCCAACATGCATAGTAATCAAATCAAGAACCCACTTATAGTGAATACATACTGGGTAGGTAGGATGAAGCTCATCTCTATGCCTCACTGAAGAAAACAATCAACAGTGAGTGCATGTCTCAACAAACTTTGAGATATCTTTGTACGTGCCTTTCCACTAGTAGTGCTCTTTAATCTTCTCATAGGTTGCCCAAACATGTCCCACCCAAAGGCTTTCACGAAACTCTTTCATGATTCACACCTAGGAAGCTCTATCACATACAACTCTTAATGGTTGTCCTCCTCGCTTTCGTTGATGCTTCCAAAGTAGTCCACTCTGTAAGAACAAATCATAGGCTTTTCTCCCGATCTTCTTGAAGCTTGCATCAATCCACCACCCATCCTGTCTAGACATGGTACTCAAATAACAACTAATCTGTAAATACTCTTTTGTATACAAAGACTCATCAGAGCTTTCCAAAGTAGATACATGATAAATTTGATCAGCATGCATGGCTAAAAAATCAGCCCCATCATCAACATCATCAATGCAAGAAAAATCCATATCATCATTCCTTGCTCATGAAAGCATATCCACTACTAGGTTGTCTTTATCTGCTATATGTTCGAACTCAAGATATGGACTTTATGTTCCCAATCCACCTAACCATGGAAATATTTGGATTAGAACAACTTGTGATCATACTAGAAGAGGAAAATAATTAGTCTCAACCATCACAACATCACAAACAATGAATTAGTCTCTATCATTCTTGAGAGCCATGACAACTCCTAAGAGCTCCCTCTTAATGTGTGGATACTTGCATTGCCACTTGTCTAGGACTTTTGCCCTAAACCAAATAGCATACCTATTCGCATATGCATCATCTTCACCAATAGCCTCCAATGTCGATAGGACTAGTATCAACAATAAGTACAATAGGTCTCCCACACTCATAATCTACTTTCGAAAGAGTTGAAGCAGCTCTCAACAATCTCTTCAACTTCTTTTACATAGCTTTAGTGTGTCTCATCTCCCAAGAAAAATGCTACCCTTTCCTCAAGAGCTAGTAGAGATCATCTGCAATATGAAAAAAAGGAGGAATCCAAACAAGATAAAATACACAAGCTCCAAGTAACTTGTGAACCTTGGAAGTGGAAGAGAAAGTCTTCGCAATCTTCTCTTTGGCATCAACTTTCGCAAGGGAAGGCTTCGTGCCATAATAACCACACCTATGTCCAACAATCAAAACCTCTCTAGCACCAAAAGCATAGTTCAAACTTGACAAGGTTAAATTCACTTTCTCTAGCTTGCAAAGTGTCCTCTCAACATCTTTGATAAGTGCGGCCACAAAGAACTTGCATCCATGATCATCTAAAGTATCATCCTTCTCTCTCTCCAAACAACCCTTGATAGGCAAATCATCAATGAAAGGCATGGTAAGCTTTGTATTAACCCTCAAACAAAGAAGGTAGAAAAGCCAAAAAATCTAAAGCAAGAGACAAGTCCAAGACAAAAGTGAAACAGAAGACGAAGGTGTGCCAAGAATAATTTGGAAACATAAGAAGTGTAGAAAAGTCCTGAATCAAGGAGAAAGGCACACGAGAAAAAGTGCAAGTCAATACTTTTGTAAACAAGGTGCACAACGCACCATGATTTATTTTACGAGTGTCGGGCTCTCACCCATGCAATTTGTAAAGGAAGATGGGCGGCAAGAAGGAAGCTAGGAAGATAGGAGGATAATGGGAAAAAGGGCTAGCCGGCCATGTAAAAAAGGGGATAAGGGGATGAATGCCCAAAAGGGATTTAGGGTTTTGTATATAAAGTTGAAAAGTGAATGAGAAGCTCATTCTTGTGTGTCGTCAAAAGTGGCTCTCTTCTTCTTCTTCTTCTTCTTCTTCTTCTTGCTTGCTTGAGCTTGTGCTTGAGAGAGGGAGTGTGAGAGTGTGAGGGAGTGAGTGTGTGAGGGTGAGGGACCGGGGAGGAGAAGATCTCCATCTTTTTCTCTCTTCTTCTCTTCTCTTCTCTTCTCTTTTCTTGCTCGCCGCAATGGAGCTTGGAGCATGGAGCTTGAGGATGGAGCTTGCTTGAAGCTTGAACTTGGATTGTGGAACTATCGGAGTGCACGAGAGAGGAGGTAACTCGATCAGCATGGAGGTAAGCTCACTACACCCGTAGAGATAGATAGCGTGACGGCTATGTGAGAGGTAGCCATTAGTGCTCGGCTTGGAACACTTGAAGCAATAAGAACTCCATGGGTCTTGGCAGTTGATCGCCTCTACATTTTGGTTTTGTTTCCAAAACCAATGAATTCAAGCCTTGAGCGCTTGTACGCTTTGAATCGAGCATTGAAGTAGGGTTTTTCTCGAACCGGTAGTTGAGGTAAATAGGTAGGAAGTAAGGGAGTTTGAAGAGATATTCAATCTCCTTAGCAAGTAGGTTTTTGGTTTTTGGACTTGAAAAAGCATGTTGAAGTAGTGTAGGTATTTCCCTTATGATTTTTTCTTGCATTTAGGTAGGATAGGAGCAAAACATTGGAGCATGCAGTAGGGTTTTTTATTGCTCTATAAGAGGCTAAAACATGGAAAAGAAGGGGAAAAAAAAGAAAATTTGGGTTAAATATTGATAAGGGGAGCAAGACTAAGGTGAGTACAGGCCTCGCTAGGGTGATAAGGGGCTAGGAGTGGCAAGGAAGACCACATTTTGCATTGCATGGTTTTAGGAGAGCTCGAGAGAGGAAGAGAGAGCTTCATTGCATGGACCTACTTTGATCTTGCCATTGAGGAGTTCATTGCCCACCACAGGTAATTCCACACCTTTCTCTGCATGAGTAGCTTGGATTTGGAGGTGCTTGCCTAGTAGGAAGGCCTTGATTGCTTGGCGTGATGAATTTTGTGGAGTCAGAAAAAAAATGTGTCGCGCTCAGCCCATCTGAGTGACGGCAATTCTGGGCAGAGTCCCAGAATTGGTCCTCGGACCTCGGCCTGTCCAAATCAACCACTCGGACGAACTTAATATTCAGTCCAACTTGGCACTCGGCCCTTGGCCCTCAAACTACTCAGCCCTCTGACCGGTTGAATTTACCCTTCGGGGATCGCTTGCATTCGGCCCACCTAACTCAACCCTCGGACGGGCCAAATCAGGCATTTGGCCCCTACAATTTGGATCTACTATGTCAAATTTGGATTTGGTCAAATTTTTAACTTGTATACCTTGAAACCGATCTAGAGACCACATAAAGCCAAAAGCACATCATAGATCTATCACTAGGCTAAAATATAGAGTAAGTAGTTCAAAATTTAGCTACGAATGGTCCTTAAAATTGTGTATGGTACTTAGGGTAATGGACCTGCGAGTTGGGGGGGACTTTCCCCCCTCGAAACCTCGGAGAGGGGGCTCTGCCCCCTATGCACCTCCCCCAAGTAGGTTGGGGAGAAGACTTACGCCATGACAGGCCGTCCAAATTAGATCCTAGTGTAGTAATGGCTCTACACAAGCATGGATTCTCACTTAAATCCCATACTTGAAGAAAGACAAATAGAGACCCAAGAACCTCAATGGGCCAATCTAGCTAGCAAGGGCAAAAAGGCCACACTACAAAAATATATATGTCTTGCATTTGGATTGCATCTAGTCTCAAAGCAAAAAGCAAAAACATCAATCTACAACTATGAGGATGACTAGATGTGATAGTTGTGATGGTAGTTGCACCTTGAATAGCACTACACAAACGATCCAAGACATCAGCGGAGAATCTACATCTGGTTGTGTAGTTGGGGACTCAAGGGAATTTGTCAGAAGGCTTAAAATTTTAAGTCAAGACCTGGAAGATGAAGACATAGTACTGCCTACTTATCTTAGGGTCAAACTCACCGTGAAGAGAGAGCACACTGTCGATGCTCTCATTGATGAAGGAGCTGATTTTAATATCTTGACCTATGATGCATGGATCCTATTAGTCCAACTAGAGCTCACACCGACTAATGCAACTCTTAGTCCTTATGGGGAACACTCACAAGCACTTATAGAAAAGTGAAAAATCCTTGTAACTATTGAAACGGAAAGCTTGTCTATCACCTTCCATGTTCCTCCAAATAGTGCTAATTGTGGAAAAGAAACCTTCCTCGGATGACCTTTCAAAAGGGTGACGAAGTGTGAGACTAACTATGTAGCACAGACGATACACTTGACACTACCGGGTGTGAGGATAATCACAACCTTTAGTAAGGGTGACCTCATCAAATCTTGAGGGAAAGATAAGGAACATTTTGACATACCATGCAAGCCTAGTAATGAGAACAAGGACTTGTTGAAAGAGTTGGCATAAGTGCATGTTGAACAGAGAGAACCAGCGAGTGAGGCCATGCTTGAAGCAAGAAGGTCAAGAGACAATGCCAAGGATAGGCTTTGGACTTAAAAATATCGTAGAAGACCACAAAAGAAGCCCAAGCCTTATAGACAAAGGTATCGATGGAGAGTCAGCACAATGGAGCAATGGATATCCAAAGTGTTGCTACGTGCTCAAGGATATTACGCAAGTAACCAATGGATTTGGGTGCCAAAACCCTCGGCTAAACCACCTCTGTTAGGTGAAGACTCAATAGTATCAAGAGCAATGAAGCGCAGGTTGAAATCTAAACAAAAAACCAAGTCTCAAGTCAAAAACATTGGAGTGATCGAGCCCCTCACGATCAAAATCAAGAAACCAAATGGGACTATTCGAAGGGGCAGATCCTCAGCCTAGCATGCTTGTTAAGTAGATATTAGATGTAATCATTGAGGGTAAGCAAAAGCCACTAGTGCCCAAGGAGCCTTTGATTTCTCAAGAGGATAACAGGAATCATAGGCACAACATTGCTCATGGAAAGATTAAATGCTCAATAAAGGAAATGGTAGAATCATCTAACAATCACAAGCAAATTGTCCATCCAGTGTCAAAGCCACTTAGGAGTCCCAAGTATCTTACACCCTCTTTCCCTAACTAGACATAGCAAGCACAACATCAATAGTCAAGTGCAACTGCTCAATCCCAATCTCTATCTCCATCTGAGCTTCCAAATGTCCAAAATGCGGGACATGACACCACCTTTTGCTCAGCCTAAGGATATGAGAACAATAACTTGTTGAAAGAGTTGGTATAAGTGCATGTTGAACAGAGAGAACCAGCAAGTGAGACCATGCTTGAAATAAGAAGGTCAAGAGACAATGCCAAGGATAGGCTTTGGACTTAAAAATATCGTAGAAGACCACAAAACAAGTTCAAGCCTTATAGACAAAGGTATCGATGGAGAGCCAGCACAATGGAGCGATGGATATCCAAAGCGTTGCTACGTGCTCAAGGATATTATGCAGGTAACCAATGGATTTGGGTGCCAAAACCCCCGGCTAAACCACCTTTGTTAGGTGAAGGCTCGATTGTATCAAGAGCAAAGAAGCGCAGGTTGAAATCTAAACAAAAAACCAAGTCTCAAGTCAAAAACATTGGAGTGATCGAGCCCCTCACGATCAAAATCAAGAAACCAAATGGGACTATTCGAAGGGGTAGATCCTCAGCCTACCATGCTTGACAAGTAGATATTAGATGTAATCATTGAGGGTAAGCAAAAGCCACTAGTGCCCAAGGAGCCTTTGATTTCCCAAGAGGATAACAGGCATCATAGGCACAACATTGCTCATGGAAAGATTAAATGCTCAACAAAGGAAATGGTAGAATCATCTAACAATCATGAGCGAATTGTCCATCTAGTGTCAAAGCCACTTAGGAGTCCCAAGTCTCTTACACCCTCTTTCCCTAACTAGACATAGCAAGCACAACAGCAATGGTCAAGTGCAACTGCTCAATCCCAATCTCTATCTCCATCTGAGCTTCCAAATGTCCAAAATGCGGGACATGACACCACCCTTTGCTCAGCCTAAGGATATGCTTGTGCAATCCTTCATGACTAGCTCAATCAAAGACTGTCTGCTCGCCGTTTTTGGCCAGTATTGCGGGTTCAATGGCTTTATACGAATTAGCTGTTTTTGACCCATCCGATCCCCAGAAATGGAAATCTCCACAGGTGAATGCGCAAAGGGCAGCAAAAGGCATGGCCACTTCTGATTTTCTTAAGGACTTGACACTGCAGCCTACCAATAGTGGCCAGTTCGCTAAACTAGCCGTTACTACTTCTAATCAGGAACGAGAGCAGTCATAGCCTTTAGTCGCGATGATGCCCCTTGCGGAATGTGTCCTTATCCATTCACTGGTGAAAGAGGTGTGGCAACCAACATCCTTCATACCTCTAGCACTGCCGAAGCACCTAAAGCCTAGGATTGCGGAGAAACCTCTCAATAATGTGGCCCAGGAGAAATGGTGCATCTGACCAATCAACCTAGCAAGGCTGTTCAATAGGTCACAACTAAGTCCCATGATGAGAGCACACCAGAGAAAGAGGGTGCTAAGGCCCAACCAAGCACATCAATGACTGACCTAGTTCACGGTCCTGATTCTTTGAGAAAGACACTTTCATTGCCCATGAACAAGAGGAGAACACAGCAAACACAACAGTAGTTACAAGTGGTTGTGGGAGCCAATAAGATTGAGACCAAGAGCAAGAAAGAACTTGGGAATAAAGCATCGAGTCCACCTGCTAAGGAACCCATTGCCATCTCCCCTAATAGCGGTGAAACCTTAGAAACATTCGTGTGTTTTGATAAGTCAAAGCAACTGTCACCATCAATGGTTGCTTGCAACACTCACTCCACCAACAATAGAACTTGCATTGACCAATCATGAGTGGATGCAACACTGTCACAACAGGGTGACAAATCTATACTAGTCACATCCAAGGAGAACCATGATGCAATAACAAAAAAGCCTCAGGAAAAACATGGAAACCCCAAGGACATAAGAAATCCTAGAGTTGACCAATCTTGCTCATCTAGGCCTGAGCCCCTAGCTATGTTCAAGCCTAGGGAAACTCCTAGAACCTCGCATAAGATAGAAATTGAGCAAGCCCTCATTGAACTTAGAAGCATCGTAAAATGCTTAACTGAGTTGGATGCTAAGCTCAAAGTGTTCACACATGTCTACGTCGTGGTAGACATGGGTGCATTTCCTAGGGAGCAACTTGAAGAATACTTGCAATTTTCCCTATCATGGGAAGAGCAAGAACATCTTGAGGAGCACTATGACAGGCTCTTGCATGAACGCATGTGACTCATCTCTGACGAGGAAGTCAACAAACTACGCTTAACTGTGACATTCAATGATGTGCTCTGCCAACCAAATCTCTTAGAGATAGAGTAACTAAAAGTGACAATCAGAGGGTCAAAGTCAATTTGAAAAACATTGGTTTGAAAACTGCGTTACAATGGCCGAACTAGGAGCCCAGATTATGACAATCTTAGAGAAGCAATTGGCCAAATGGCGGTCTCAAAGAGACCCAATCTATGTGGTGCCAACTTCCTTTCGAGTGCTGACTACCATTCGGGGTATGGACTTAGTCAAAACTAGCCAAGAAAACTCTCTAATTGATAAGGTTCTCACTGAGGAGGAGCTACATGTTGTGAGTAGGCTTGAACAAGGTACCGTGCTACTCAATGTTGTAAAATATCTATTGTTATTGAGTAAGTTGCCACGAGTACTGGATGCATGTGCCACACTCCAGTAGAATCCTGAGTTGTACAACTAGTCTTTATCTTCACAAAGCAACGTGGATGCATAAATTGTACATAAATGAACAATGTGTTTTCTGACTGTGAATAAATAATACCCAAGCAAGCACACACACAAGCAATGATAGTCAAGCCTAGGGTCCTTCTCTCACCACACGTCTAGAAGTCATGTGACTATTCCTGCCTTTGGGTAAAGGGTAGATAGTCCTCATGACTGCCATGAGAAGTACTGACCAACACCTTTGAGGGTGTACATGGTGCACTCTCCCTTTTTACGGGATTTCCCTCCACTTTTGAACTCCCCTTTGGAAAACAAGTCTTGCCCCAGTTCATCACAACCAATCCATGTGATTTGGGGTGAGCAAAGATCTACTACTAGTTGAATACGCCCCACAGTTGAAGCAAGAGGAATATTATCACAGGGGCCGTCCTTTTACAATGACTAATATGTGCTTGATGATCTACTGGTTATTCCCTGTCGTGTGAATAATTCCATCTTGCCTTAGGGCCTAACCCTTGGTTCACTTTTTGCAGGTTTCCTCCAAGTAGTCGTCATGGAGTACCTAGTGCAGTTGGCCTGCAAGGATGCTATCCACCATCAGAGGGAGCGTACGGTACAAGCTCCTCCACTAGAGCGTTATATGCCTACCCTTAAGAGGTACGCACCAAAAAGAGGCCCTAAGAAACATCACCCGTGACGCAAGCCAAAAAATTCCTAGGCCAAGAAAACGAAGACTCAAGGGAATGCCCGGGGGGTGGCAACCTCGGCCCTACAGACCCACACTAGACGCTTAGGCACCGGGTGCTCGAAAGAGGAGATGGCAGCTAGAAACAAGAGGGAATTTGATGAATTATTTAAAAGCATTCTTGAAATAGTTGCAGCCATGCGACTACACCATTCGGGTCCTAGGCGATATCTTTCTTGCCCGGCCTGATGGGAGCCCCTCATCGGCACAGCCCCAATTGCTCGACCACCTGAACTCACCTTGCCTCATACAAATAGAATAGCCCCTATGTTTTATAAGTTTCTTAACAAAGGCCATCTAGCCATAACTTTTTGTCCTTAAGTGGTTAAAGGGGAAAACTCCCCCCAACTGTACAAACCTCCCTTACTACTAATACATGGCATGTCTTTAACAAGATTCGATGAGATGCATCACAGTCAACACCATAGAATTTAGATGAAGTGATATCTTTTTGCATTGCATCCGTTCATCATAATTGACGCATGTGATTTGCATATACTCTCACGAAGAGTCAAGTGGATGCAAGACGACACATGTCTTCATAACGAAAGTATTTAGGGCCCAAGTCACCACAAGACCATCAACCTCACAAGGAGCCATGACAGAAGCCTCACTACCGAAGGGAAAATCCCCCTTGCCAATTGTCTACATCGCATGACCCAAAGCAAGATCAGGGGCCACTCTCTCTTTTTGGGTTAAACTGTACACTTGGCACTCAGAGCAGTTATTACCTAAATTGTACCAACATCGCACGATACAAAGAGGTTTTGGAAAATCTCCAGAGTATCTCCCCATCCCAACAACTCTTTCTTTGGCAACGAGGCTACTAACATAATCATTTTTGTAATATCCATTTTTCAGAGCCTTTGGATCTCCACATTCTCAATCCAAATGAAAGGCTGATAGCCTCAATGTACTGCAATAGTTGCATTCATTTTATCCACAAAAAAAAACCAAAACAAAAAAAAAGAGAGAAAAAAGAAAAGAAAAGAAAAGAAAAGAAAAAAAGGATTTTAAAAAAGAAAGAAAGAAAAGAAGCACCCACGATCACAGCATAGCACCTAGGGGTCCTCAAACTAGGTACGTCTAGTGATCTTGGTCGGCTGGCTCCATCCCTAGTGCCCTAGCCCTTTAACATCACCCACAATTGTTCAGGCCACATCAAGGGCAGGACATACCTAGGGAGCTCATCTCGCCTATGGTTAGACCTGTCACCCTGAACCATACGCTACAACAGAAACGAGGCATAGACGCGCATGTTAGACGTGCAAAGTCGGGCGCATCTATCACATCGTCTATAAGCACGTGTAAACATGCGTGTAAATAGACGTCACTTTTGCATCTATATATCCACGCAAATAGACGCACTTATACACGCAAAAATAGACACACACGTCAAAATTCAAATCATACTTAAATCATTTCTTTTCAAACTATGCCTTTCCTTTCCTATGTTTTTTACGGTTCTAAAGCTTGAGTTTAGCTGACATGCAGTCTCTTCATGCCTCACCTAGTCTCTTCATGCCTCACCTCCTCATGACTCACCTCTTCTTTCATTTCAAACACACAAGAAGGGAAAAAGGAAAGCCAAGGAGAGGAAGAAAGAGAGAACAAGAGAGAGGAGAACAAGAAGAAGCAGCAAGCAAGGAAGCAAGCATCAAGGGAGGGTAACTTACCAAGGAGAGGAAGAAGGAGAAGGAAGAAGCGCCACCACCCGCCACACCAAACACCCAAGGTGAGTCTGTCTGTCTGTCTGTCTGTCTCTCTCTCTTTCTTTCTATCTTCCTCTCTCTGCTCTGTCTTTGTATTTAGGATTTGTGATTCCATTATGTATTGCATTTTGTAAATCAATAATGGCGGTTGTCTGCTAAAATCAGTCGATCAAGCGCGTCTGATAGCGCATCTACATCTCAGTGTAGACGCAGATATAAGTGCGAAAAATGTTTCTCTGGGGGCGCGTCTTTGAGCGCATGTGTGGGCGTGTGTGCTCTACAGTGTACACGCGAGGATACACGCACTGACAGACGCCCACAGAGATGCAGGTATAGACGCGCACAGAGACGCAGGTATAGACGCTGTATATAATATGTTTTATCTACACAGGGTAATATGATTTTTCTTGTGTAGATGTGGAATCTTGGATCCTCTAGCACCCCATTCAACAAGGAGCAATTCATGGGGGAGATGACCAATTATCTTGGTCGCCCTCCCACTGCAGATGAGGTTTTCAATGTGATGGCTAGGACACCTATCACATCTTTGCCTACATAGGGATCAGTTGAGGAAAATGGATCGGCCGAAGCACGTACATCTGCAGAGGCACGTGTATCGAGTGAGGTAGAGGGTAGTGCATGTCGAGGGAGGACAAGGAGGTCAAGGGCTTTGTGGGGGTTGCCTAGGTGGTGGCTCTCGATCACCCTCACCGGAAAATGAGAGAGGTGAGCCTCCACAAATGTACTACTCCATCACTGATGTTGGTGGTATCTTGCATGACTTCGAGGGGAGGGAAGTGATAGCCTGCTTGAGGAGTGTCGTGCATGCCACATACAAAGATTGCATGATTCCCTTCAAGCACCAAAAAAATGGTTTGTGGTAAGAGGTGCTGCGGGCAGTACATAAAAGGTACCCTAATCCCGAGAATTCACGATTCTCAGATGATTGGGGATGGTCAAAGGTGAGATACGCGCTTCATAACAAGAGGTCTCACCTTATGACGCGTGCCAAGGAGTCATTGCGGAGACAAGAGCAGGGGCGCCCTAGATATGGCCAACCACCCAATTGCCACCGCAAGGAGTGGAAAGAGGCCAAGAAGAGAGCAACGGAGAAAATGACAAGTCGCTAGCATGTAGAGGTGCGACGAATCCAGATGGCAACCATGGGATCGTCGCATTATGGATCGGGTGGTGGAGAGTCATGGGAGACTGAGTTTGTAAGTGTTATTTGATTTCTTTTTTTAAATTAAATTTTGTAATTTGTTTCACTTCATTATGTAGTGTGTTTTAATACGTTGTATGTTTAAATTATTTTGTAGTTCCATATCGTTGGTAGGATGCCTACTCCTAGAGAGGTAGGCTACCATCGAGGTCATAATCGGGCGTCCACTTGGCAGCATTTCTACGAGGAGGGACTCATCACGGAGGAGCAATATAATCGCGCCATGAGGATTCCACCACCAGAAGAGGTATGTTTTATTTTTTACATAAAAAGTACAGATAACTCTAATTTATTGTTTGTAATGGTATTTATATACTTTAATCCTTTGTGTAGGCGAACCCTGATGCAGTTGAGGATAGCGAAGGGGGGACTAGTAGTAGCGGTGGCGGCAACGGCAGTGGCACAGGCAGCGGTGGTGGTAGCGATGATGATGCCTCTTTTGAGGAGATATAGAGGAGCCCCATGCATGCATGCCTCCCCTTGGCTTGTAATTTTCATTTTTGATATGTATTACTTTCAGCTAGTGCTTGCGACCATGACGTCACAAGCACTAGAACTCATAATGTAAAAATGTTTCATCTATATATATGAAATTTCGTGTGCTACATACATTATTTTGTTTTCAGTATCCAATCTTCAAAATAATCTTTCTCTGTTTTCCCTAAGTATACAATTTGATGTTGATGGAGGGAAAAAAACCAGAGAGCATGTGGCTTGCAAAGCCTCATGCTCTCTGGTTTTTTTTTCATACCTCTATTTTGCGTGTCTATTAGCGCGTCTAAATTGCAGGATAAATGGGCGTCTATTGTCGTCAAAAAGTTTCAGAGTAAACGTGGTTTTAGATGCGTAGATACACGCGTGTATAGACACACAATATGAATATATCCACTTTTTTATAAATATGATTATATATTTACGTAGCGCGTTTATACGCGCGTCTATAGGCGCATCTAAGTGTGCATGTAACTCTGATCATAAGCGCGCTTTTAGACGCGATTTTGTAGACATAAAAATAGACGCGTTAATAAACGCACCCGACATTTTTTTTCACAATTCAAATATTACGTCTACAAGCGCGTCTATGGAGCCTTTTTGTTGTAGTGATATTTGGACAATTCTTTTTCGCACTCCATGTCAGTGCCATTGGAATCAACAGTGGTAAGCAATGCATGGAAGAACATGCAAAGTACATTGTACTCTTCACTCTTGAACCACTACAAGTAGCCATTAGCTACCAAAGCTAAGGCATCAATGAGCTTAATTATACTACATTGTGTTGTCAAAATCACAAATGATGTCTCAAGAAGCCTTCATGTGTACTTCTACTCATTATCGACAAATTTTCTTACCTCATCTCTTCTTCACCCACCCATTGCTATGAGGAACCAAACCAACGATATTCTAACTATGTAATATCTAAGTATGCATGTGCATTCAAATAATATCTCCACTACAATATATGTATACACAGTTTGGGTCCTCAAGTGCAAGACAAAACTCTCAACCTGCTTAGAGTTCCACCTATCTCCCAAACTAATCAAACTACGTCTTGTGCACGATAAGAAGACTAGCACTACCCCCAAGGAGAGACCACATATGAGAGGTTTTTAATAGTAATATTGAAAAATCCAACGAAAGTGACGTTAGCTCTTCATCAACACTCAAATTTGAATTCTTATCCTTCATCAACATGCATGTCCACCAAAGAATTGTCACATGCAAAATCCCCAAAAAACAACACGTGTACTAGCGCTTAGTGCGATTCCCAACAAAGAATAACCCTATCACCAAGTCCGTTAACCCTACCACTAGCCAACCAGGCCAAAAACATGCCCCCAATGACCTTCATCCGCACCACCACCAAAACTCCTCCAAGGCGAACCACAGATGTCCCTTTTGCCCATGTCTTCGGTGCATGCCAAAGCCTGCTACCTACGATGATGAGTGCCATGGGACTGGCACTTGTCTAGGAGGGGAGTAATGTTAACCCTCAAACCCTCAAACGAACAAAGTGGAAAAGCCAAAAAATCTAAAGCAGGAGACAAGGCTAAGGAAAAAGTAAAATAGAAGACGAAGGCGCGCCAAGAAGAATTCGGAAACATAAGAAGTGCAAAAAAGTCCTAAATCAAGGAGAAAGGCACACGAGAAAAAGCGCAAGTCAGAACTTTTGTAAAAAAAAGTGCAGGGCGCACCATGATTTATTTTAAGAGTGCCGGGCTCTCACCCATGCAATTTGTAAAGGTAGATGGGTGGTAGGAAGGAAGCTAGGAAGATAGAAGGACAATGGGAAAAAGGGCCGACCATGTAAAAAAAGGGATAAGGGGATGACTGCCCAAAAGGGATTTAGGGTTTTGTATATAAAGTTAAAGAATGAATGAGAAGCTCATTCTTCTGTGTGGCCAAGTGGCTCTCTTCTTCTTCTTCTTCTTCTTCTTCTTCTTGATTGCTTGAGCTTGTACTTGAGAGGGGGAGTGTGAGAGTCTGAGAGAGTGAGTGTGTGAGGGTGAGGGACTGGGGAGGAGAAGATCTCCATCTTCTCCTCTCTTCTTCTCTTCTCTTCTCTTCTCTTCTCTTCTCTTCTCTTCTCTTGCTCGCGGCAATGGAGCTTCGAGCGTGGAGCTTGAGGATTGAGCTAGCTTAGCTTGCACTTGGATTGTGGAGCTATTGGAGTGCGCGGGAGAGGAGGTATCTCAATCAGCGTGGAGGTAAGCTCACTACACCCATACAAATAGATAGCACATCGGCTATGTGAGAGGTAGCCATTAGTGCTCCGCTTGGAATGCTTGAAGTAATAAGCGGTCCGTGGGTCTTAGACGTTGATTGCCTCTACACTCTAGAATAAAATCCCATAAGACCTTGTTCATTCCATTCATCATATGAGCAACCAAATTAATTGCTCCCTACGGAAGCATACACATCCAGACAAGGCCTAAAGGTTTCTTCATCATAGTCAAGTTTCTGCTCTCAAGGGTAAGCTCGAATTGGTCATAGCTAGAATAAAGATCACCAAGTGAATAGATAGCACATCTAGCAAAAGCCTTTGCAAACTCATCCACAAAAGGACATGCACAAACTTTTTTTATAATGACTCTATTCATTGGCTGTAAGTCTTGTATGAATTTGAGTGTCCCATTATTCTTAGGAACTGTGAACCATCTATTAGAATATGGAGATGAAGATGGTTCTGGAATTACCATATTGATCCTCTCATTTGAAAGCTCGACCAAATTAGGCAAGTGACCCCTAGGCACAGGAATAGGGCGTAGATTCCAAGGGACGTGCAAAATGGTAAAAATAACCATAGACATCACAATCCTAGGATCAACACATCGAATCTCATGCGAAAAAAAAGCAAAAACTCTTTCATGTCTACTGAATATCTCTTCAAAACATCTCACCTCTCTTGAAGTAAAAAATCTTTAGTCCCAATCTTCATCACTTTCAGTGTCTTAGTTTAAAATCTATGTCCAATACCTACAAGATCCCGTAAAGGAGGCTACATAGGTGCTCTCCTAATCATCTCATCACTCTCAAATGGTAGGGGTCTTGCAACTAGTCTAACCTTCTTGTCAACTATCTTATATTTTGTCTATACTCTAGCTTCTTTGCTACTACCTACCAATTTGAGCCCTTGTTGTAAATACCCTGGTAAATACAAATTTTGTTGTGTATTAACCACACCCATATCTTTTTTTTTGAAATATTTCAGCAAAGAATACTGTTTGCTGAGAATTCTGAGCACCCAAATTTTGTTGCAGCATGAAATCAACAATTTCACAATACATCGCTAGAGAATGGACTTGTAAGATATATGAAAAGTCTTGATTTTTAGTTTTCAGCATTGTTGAAAGATCCTCAATAGTATCTGAGCACGACAACCCATCATAGAAACCATCTACCTTGTATTCATTGTATAAAAAATCTAGAAGATTCAATTCTTTCTCTTTTCTCTTCACATACTTCATGGAAGCTCTAGGCATGTCGGAAATATGTTGAAAACACAAAGTACTTTCAGCAGATACATCATAAACACATGAGGAAAAACTATCGATGCTAGGAGCTGAGAGCTTTCCCTATCTCGTACAACTATCATTTGACAAGTCAATGGTACCTAACAAAAATTGGGCTCTCCTATTGAAAGAGGTGAGAGCTTTCCCTATCTCGTACCACTATCAATTGACAAATCAATGGTACCTAACAAAAATCGGGCTCTCCTGCTGAAAGAGGCAAATCCCTCAAGGAATCCTTATTCCACTCATGGTTGATACAAACTATCATGAATTGGACAACCCTTTTTCCATCCTTGCTTCAGATTTGTGCATAGGCACACCCATCATTCAGAACCTTAGTCTCCATTTGAGACTCAACAATGAATGGCTACCCAAAATAATAGGATAGGAACAAGAATTCTACACAAAGAAATGATAAGTCTTATCTACATCTCCAATAGAGATCTTCAAGTTTGGATAAGAAGCATATAAATCTCCTTAAGTATTATTAGCCGCACACATGTGCCAACCATGATCCACATCAATTGGCCATCTACCAATATTATACAATCCACACACTATGACATTAATCTTGGAGCCATGATCCAAAGGAGCAACACAAGGGGTCTTTGTCTCACAGAAGCTTAACTACAATCTCCATAGTCCCACAAGCCTAGTGACTATGGAAAAACTCGCTATGAGGCACAAATCTAGATGCATCAGCACTCTTAGTATACTATATGGCGGGCTGAAGTAAAGGTTGAAGAGTCTTCTTGGATTGCATACATAAAGCTCCATCTGTAGACTCTTTAGTAATCTCCTCATTAGAATCAATCTCCTCAATCTACAACCCATAGATAATAGCCTCAAAAATTGCTAAAGCCTCTCTATGGATCATATCCTTTGCCAGCTCTTCAATAACATGCCGTTTTCTTTTAATGATGTCAATGATAACATCATGAAATTCTCTTTTGGTAGTTTCGAAGACTTCTCCAAGAGTGAATTCAATTTTGGAGTTAAGAATTTGATCCTCAAGCACCTTTTTCAAGTCCGTAGTCGGGGTTAGTTTTGCACCTTCCAATCCTTTGTCTTCGCGGCTTTCAGATCTTCCTGTACTTTCGGCTTTTGAATATCAACCATACTCTGCTCTTGTCCTGAAGAAGAAGGTTGAGAAACTAAATCACTCCTCCTAGTAACCCTCTTCAAACCTTCAAGATGTTCATTATCTCTTTTGTGCTTTTCCTCAACAAGTGCTTCAATTCCTTGAGATTTCACCATACAAGCATAGATACAAAAGACATCAACTCGATCATCCCATCTAGTTCCTTTTTTGATCGCATAACCTATGGCTGAAAGTTTAGATGATAAAGATTTTTCCTTCTTCTCTACGTGTAGTGCTTAGGACCCTGAAGGAGATTTGTCCTTCGACAATTGCTTAAACTGAAGGCCATAGGCAGTAGCTTCTCTTGCCACCTCTTGCATCACATAAGAAGAGTGAAAAAGAGACTCTATCAATAATTTATTCATACCACCCTTACCAAAATTTGGTTTAATCGACTGCTTTGTATCTCCAAAACATATCATCTTGTCCTTCCAAACTACCAACTTCAATCCCTTTTCCTCTTCAAAATCTTGGCAGTCCTTCAAGTCATGGTCTAGACTATCACAACACATGCAACGATGGCGGACACAATCATTCCTGGAAGAATTTGAAGGAGTAGAAGAAGTTGGGGCTGAAATTGGGGCTAGACTAAGTGGTTGTTGCTCCATTCTAGTCATCTTGATTTGTAGGTCTTTTAAGTTCTTTGAAATCTCCTCCACCATATCTTCAATAGTTGATTTTGCAGATGGTCTGAAAACCATAGTAGGAATAGGCATAGACATAGACACAGGATGAGAAATAGGAGAGTTAGTGGATGGTCAAACATGAGAAGTAGGAGAGGTCACAGTAGGAGAAGACATCGCTAATGGTGAGTGAATTCTATTCTACAAGCGAGCCTTCCATCTCTGCCTCTTTTTAAGTGTAGAAACGGCATCGAGAATGTCCTGCTAATTCGTCTTCAATCCTAGAGGTTGCAAATGTTCTTCAAAAAGCTCTCTCAACTCATCCTGAAGTGCAATATTAGCCGCTTGCAAGAATAGCTCCACTTTCTCTTAGTTTAGAGCTCTTTGATGTAGTGTATCCAACTAGTTTTATCGCTCTTCAAACTCCTACAACAACTCAAAAACAAGTAGTCCTTTGTTGGGTTGATAGACCCACTCTTTGAATGTCTTCCACGTAGCGATACCACACTCCTTGAGAAAATATTTGTATTTGAGTTCTTTCTTGAAAACATTCTAGTTAGAGTGCTACACAAACAAATCTATCACTCTAACCTGCAAAGCTAGCGTGACAAGCCATAGGAAATAATTGCTCTAATTGGATGGAACTCCAAATAAAACATCTAGCTTTCAAAGGATTTAATGTAGGCTAAAACATTCCAACCATAAAATAATTTTCGCTCATTAACCATAGCCTCAATTGCCTTGGTCACACCATGCATATGCTCTTGTTCTTGATGCAAAAATCATTTGTTGATCCAAATGGTGCTGATGTAACTGCTGTTGCTAGTGCACAGATAACTACATCTACTAATTTTGCATCATAATGGCTGAAGAAAGAGTTTGTAATAAAGGCTTCATCTCATCAGCTGAAAAGGAAGAAGCAGTCGATGAAGAGGGTGGATTAGCAAAGAGTCTCCCATCTTGATGATCAAAAGCGATGCTTTCACATCGAGTTCACCAGATGTCACATGAAATTTTCACAGGGGTTTGTGAAAGTTGCTTGCCGCAGGGATGCCTTGCGATGGAAGTAATCAATGTAAAATAATTATCTAGAAGAATTTTAGATTCAAGACGAATGAGAAAACAAATTCTTTGATTAAAGATATAGACAAGATACAATATCAAAAGACTCTTGGATATGATCAAAAGACATATGAACATCTCGATATGGAACTTGTCTCTTTTAAGCAAACAAAGGTCCAGTAGCCAAGGTCATTCTCTCTACCTCAATTTGAGAGAGAAGAGAATAAGGTGGAATGTCAAGATTTATGGAAAGATCTTTCAGGAAGGCAAGGAGATCAGTGGTGCTGAAGAATACACTTTGTGCTTTCTTTTTTTGAGAGAGGTGTCTTCTTTTCAGCACCATCAAGTGCCTCCTTTGATGTAGCATTTGTTTTTTTCCCTATACATTTTGGCAGGGCCTCATCATCTGAGCTAACAGATGCCATATCTACAAGATCCTCATCCACTAGAAGAACCTATTTTTGTGCTCAGTTTCTGTAACGTGTCTGCCTATCTATTTGCGGAACACACCTTTAGCAGTCCATCGAGAGATATTCTTACAAGACGTCGCCTGGCACTCCCAAGGAATGACACAGGGGTTGTCAGCTAGAGTCTCTCGAATTTGCTTCGCAACAGAACGTATCTAGCCATTCCCATTAGGACCGAGCTAAATTCAAGGTTCCTAATAGTCTGGTCTCCTAACAGACGTCTTGCATTGGATTTCAGATGCCCTACTTTGTGCAGAAACACCTAAACCAAAGTGGATCCATGCCACACTTGGTTCAAGGAGAATGGGAAGCGAGAGGGATGCATCACTCAACCTCTCTGCCCATAAGGCATAGTCCCATTCCGGTCCCCTAAAACGACATGAATCGGGTTTTAACTTACAAGTTTTAAGGTCCTTGTCTATCTAATGTTTGCATCAATAAATTCATTGAGGAAAGCTCTCGGCTAACCGAGACCACCTTGCCGTAGGATGGACCCGAGGTCACATCCACCATGCTTTCCTCGGGGTTGCTTAGTTATCTAATTGCCTATCACATTATGTTTGAAATATAAAAGCAACTTCCTTAATTAACCCATTAGGGCACAAGTTCATTCACGTAAACTAGGGCACAAACACGAAGACAAGATAAAACAAGATCAATCTTAAGTTATTTCCAAGTTAAGTTTTGTCTCCTGCCCATACAAGAGAATAAAGTCTCTCTCTGCCTCTGCAGAAAATATCCCTCCGTCTCTCGAAAATAAAAACCTAAAGGTTTATCCTACGAAAATTCTGCCTTGTAACTAGTATCAAGGCCTCGAGATCCCATCTCGAGTCAAGAAGAACACTTGTTGAAATAGAAAGTTCTTCTGCAACATGTCTCTATAATACTTTTTATTTATCTTTTTTGTATATACTACTGCCTAGCAAGGTATAGGGGGTTGATTCCAATAGAAACTTTTTCTTTTCTCTACTAGAGATACTAGGGGGTTATTGTTGTGTGGCAAATAGGTTGGCAATGTTTCCATACCATGGGTCACAGTTGCTACTAGAAATAGAGCTACATCAAGAAATTTTGGATCATCTTACTCCCTCATCACTCTAAGAGATTTGTGATAAATGATCAGCTAGGACATAGGAACGACCAAGTTTAGTGACCACTTTAAAATGAAAATCTTGAAAAAAAGGAGCCATCTCATCATTTATTATTTCACATTGGCCTTGTTCATCAAGAAGGATAGAGCCTCATGATCCACATAAAACTTGAAATGTGTTGATAAAAGATAATGCCGAAACTTCTCCAAGGTGAACACCATCACCCAATGCTCAAGCTTATATTACTGTATAGTTTCTCTCTCTACCAGTGAATTTTTTTCTTGCATAATAAACTGGTTGGTCTAGCTTTGAGGAATCTTTTTAACAAAGAATTGTGCCTAGCCCCTCAAGTGATGCATTAGTATGCACCTGAAATTCCCTTGTCCAGTTAGGAGGCTACAAAATAGGTGCTCCAATGAGGGACTATTTGCGTGTGTTGAAAGTTTCTTTGCAATCATCTGTACTAATGAACTATGCACCTTTCCTAAGGAGATATAAACCTCTTGTAGTAGCTCACATGTCCAATAAATTATCTCAATTATTTTAGATTAGTTGGTGTAGTTTTAGGGCTGCAATGTTCTCAATCTTGGCAGTAGCTATTGCTATTGCTTGTATAGAGACAATGTGACCCAACAAAACTCTTGGAGATCCTATACTCCCAGCATCAATCAAAGCATTGCTTTGGGTGTCCCCATACTTGCAAAGAGGATTGAAGACAAAAAAATAATCTAATTATACCTCAATGAAATCATGTAGGTGATTTTGACAACATTACCCTGTAAGCATAGGTCCCTCATTCTATAGTGAAGGTTGTTTTTGACTTATTTTCTTCTATGATTTGCACTTGATTGTATCCACTAAAACCATCCAGCAACGAATAGAGTTTATCATCTTCCCTATGTCTAACAGTTATTTTGTGAAGGGGATCGGAAAATTATATTTCTTTATTTTGAAATTTAGATTTCAAAAGTCCACACAGATACACAACTTTCCAAATTTCTTATGAGGCACACTACGATGGATGAAATCCATTCACACTTGGCCAATGGTGGATAAATTCAGCTTCTAAGAGCTTCAAAAACTCTATTTGACTAAGGTAGAATAATTGGGATTAATGCATCTCTAACATTGCCAATAGTATCATGCTCCAAGTCAATGTGATGTTGATATATAGTCAGATCAATCCCCTTTAAGTCTTTGTAAGTTCAGGCAAAAGCATCCAAATTTTCCTTCAATAGGTTATGAAGTTCAATAATTCCTATTTCAAAAGGTTGTTGCCCACTTTGAGATGTCTTTCCATGCCATTTGCATCAATAAAAGTCAACTACTTTTCACCTTCTACCTCTCTAATGAAGCTTTCACAAAATGCTTCTAGATACATGTTAAACTCCTTCAAGGGAATAGCTTCTTCATTTGATGCTCCACTAGAGCCATCTTTCTCTACTTTCTGCTACAAGTCTATAGATCCTTCTAGATGTTGGAATGGTGTGAGGATTATTTGTCATGTGAATTGTGGAGTACTCACTTCTTGAATTGAGAACACATCTTTTGAGGATGTGTCAAGGAATGTAACATGATAGGGTCCTTCTGGTGTTCTCTAATACTATGTGATTGGTGCTATTTATCTCTTGCACTTTGTGTACATCCTTGGCATGCATTGTGGACCACTAACCAACCCTAAAGGGACCATGGTCATTCCATCCAAGAGTAAGGAATTTTCATCCTGTGAAGCCTTGGCCATGTCCTCATGGACATCCTCTTCATATTAAAGGGATTCTTCATTTCCTTGATTTCCTCTTCATCTTCATGTTTAAGCTCTGTCTCTACTTCTGTAGATGCTCTATAAGAGAACAACATGCTCTTTTTTTTTCTTCAGTCTCAAACTCTATTGTGGTCATGTAACAAGCAGAGAAGTACATTCATGCCTCTATGCCACTATTAATGAAAAATTCAAAAGTCATTTGTAGTTTTGGTGTTAGGAAGTGTTCACCCATAGACAATCACATTTCATCTTTCAGGAGATTAATTTCAATGTCCACTATTAGGGAATGTGCTTCTACTTTCTTTGTGAAATTTTATTTGTAGTGTCTTCCTTAGCTAATGCTTCATCCACTACTTCCTTTGGGAGAGTCTGAGGAGACTTCTATGGAGGTGGATCCATGGCCTTTCTACAAAACATAGAGCTTTAGCACTACTTTGTTGGGTCCCTTATCTAGGATTAGGGTTCCTTTAAACCAATGAGTCCTTGCTTGTGCTTCAAAAAACCATAATCTTCTAAGTAATAAAGGGTAGGATTTTCATAAGAGTTAGACTTTACCACTAGGTATGTCATTCAATAATCTCTTCCTACAACTTTGGTCTTTATGTAAGAATGGATACTTGAAGGCTTGATTCTACTCTGATAAGTCAGCTTGATGAGCCATTGAGTAGATTGCATGCCTTCCAAGCCTAGATCTATCATTTTCACATCCATAATGATGTTCATGGAAGAGTGTCCATTTATGAATGCACTTGCAATGAAGCAGCCTTCTATTTAGATGTTAGTATCTAGAGTGTTAGGATCTAGGAAGGCATTGGCCATGTCCAATTCTTTCACCAACTCTAGGACCTCATTATTTTTTGTAATAGTTGGAGGGTTGGGAATCCTTAGGCCATGTATTCATGTGGGAATCCTTTTGAGTCTCTTTTTGCAACTAGATGAGAGCATCAATAGTTGTCAGAATGTCAAATTAGGATGGAAGGTATCCAAGTCCTTTACCAAATCGTATTATTTTATGGGATCCACAGGCTTCTCCAAACTGGTTGGGGAATGGGGTAATATCCAATTTCATTTTTTATCTTTCTTCAAGCTAGGACCACATTAACGCTTCATCTATCACTAGAGATATATCCATCTCTTCTATCTCTAGTCTATCATCTTATACTACTGTCTCTAAATTCTTTTGTAGCACTTAAGTGCTCTGCATTATACTATTATACATTTTACTTCTCTCTGGCTTTGTTGGGAGGTTCAACTTGAAAACTTTTGTAGGTGTAATATTCTCTTTTGGAATTGTTGTTTTTCTTTTCTTAGCATGTGTAACTATAGCTACTTGCAATTCCAGCAAGTTGGAAGTCTGCTTTTCATTCTTTTGTTGGTTTTCTATGGCATTAGCCTTAGATTGGGACAATCCTTAGCACTATGGTCTTCTCCTTTACACTAGGTACATAGGGGCTTGTAATCCATGGATCTTTTGGAGTTTGAGAAAATTAGGAAGATGTGACCCTTCTCTCCATATCTATAACATTACACTTCTAATCTCTATCCACCACTTAGCTATCTACCTCTATAACTTCAGATAGGGGACCTCTTTGGACTAAAATTTGGACCAAACTTTCGTCTTGGGTTCTCATCTTGGACTCCAGTAGGTTGAACCTTACTTTCTCTAAGGAAAAATCCATTTTAGATATCTTTGTCCAAGTTATAGTTGATCCACCTCTTCAATATGGAGTCCATTCTAGAGACATATTCTTCAACCCATTTTCCAAAGGATTGTCATCATGAACCCCTCTCACATTCACTCTTCAAAACCTTCATACTTGAATTTGGTGAGAAAGGTCACCTTCAGGTCGTTCCATGTGCGAAAAGTTTCTACTCCTTGTCTCTTATACTAGTAAAATGTCGTGCATTTGAAAATGATGGGGAATATCACCAATCAATGCTCTAGGCTTCTCACATTGTTGGCTACATAAGCTAGAAGCTTTATTGTATTCTCCCTTAAAGATTGGCAATGGGATTCCATTCAATGGTCTATCATCCATATTTTTAGGATGGATCTTGCTTGGAATACAACTTGTTTCATCATTATGAATTCTCTTAAGGGGATGACCAGAAGGGCATCAAAGGAGGCTTCTAGTGCTAGCTCATTCTCAGCTTTGACTTTTACCTTTTCTCTTCTACCATACCTATCGATTTGTTCTAGTGCTTGCCTCTTTATCGTGTGATTCATCAAGGAGTTAGCTCAACCCAATTGGTCTATGTTTAATAGAAGGGGATCAGAGGGGCTTTACTCTTTTACGGGACTCTCTTGCCAACATTTATTCTATTTCCTTCTTTTTAATGTCTCTAAATTGTATGTTCATGCCACTATATAGAGGGGAAGATATTTAGCTCTAAAGGTATAAAAAGTTACTCTTTTGAGGAATTCCATAGTGTCATTATCTTGATAGTACCAACTTTGGAGGGTCTCAATGGTGTATATTGTAAAGAACACTCTGTCTATCAACTTCTAATGGCCGGTTACCAATTAAACAAATACAAGGTTATCTCTGCACCATGCATCCCACATATCTTGTTTTTGTGCATCCATGAACAAGTCCCAACTTTTTTCCTTCTTATTCTTGTGAACCTCCACCAACCACGGCTCCTAAAGCTTCTTCACGATCTCCTACTTAATATTTGGAAATTCTTCAATGAAGGCAAAATCTTCCATTGATAGTTACTCTATCTATTTTGCTCTTCAATTTTGTGGGAAACAATTGGCTATAGTTATGCAAATTTGTGTAGCTTCAAAAGATAGTGGGATCAATCTGTGACATAGAACCTATATCAAGATAGTCACATATTTTTGTCATTAAGGAATGCACTTCTTGTGGAAAGTAGCTTTGGCAATGAATATCTCAAATTCTTCTATAGTAGTGAGAATTCTACAATCCTCCATTGCTTTTCTTTCCCTTCAATAGTTCTAGTAGTTCCATTTTCTGCCTCTACTAGTGCTTGTTGATGTCAATTTTCCCTAACGCTGCATACCAAAAATATGGAGCCCCAAGAGAAATACAAAGAAAAAGGGGAAACTACTACAAAAACTATCTTGTCTCAACAAGAAGCATGTTCTTTATACTTTAATCGACCACAAGAAGAAAAAAAACACCAAGATTAATAAATCTTCACACAATATTATATAGTGAATCTCTCACCGATTTATCAAAATACATATTCAAAATATTCTTCGTAAACACCACAAAGTACCAAAAGAACACAAATAAATGCTCAAATTCAAATGGAATTCATCACATAGTATTCATTGTTCATCATCTTCATAGTCTTCATAGCCATTGGGTAGGTTACTCATGAATACATGTGCGCATCACGTGTTGAGATATTTGCAATCACACCTACTTCAGTCTCTTTAGATGGAGCAGTGAGGGCTCACGACAAGAATCCCATAAGCAGAGTAGGAGGATGTGTTGCCTAGACTTTCCTATAAAGCATTGTACTTGCTTCCTTTTTTTCAATATTGATATGATAGTACTATTTTCTTTTTAGTAAAGTGTGTATGTCATTGTACACACAAGATTGTTTTTGTGAGTCCAAGTCTCAATCTTGGAACCTAATTCACTTGTGTGATAGTTTGTCCTATCTTTGTCTATGTCTTCATGAATTTGGTCTTCATCTTTCAACCTCCATAGCTTCCACATTGCCATATCCTAGATCCATGTTTCACCATGGTATCAGAGCCCAATCCGGCATGGCTTAGCTCATCTTACTTCTCTCTCAGCTCCTCTTTACTTCTGGTTAGCTAATGACTTCACTTCCAGCTCCATTTTCACTTGTATCTTCAATAAATCTTGTGACATCCATAGCTAGCCTACACCCTACCTCCTTTGAGCACTTTGATCTCTTCATAAAAGCCATATCTCATCACAAATCCTTCTAGAAAATCAATTTCTTAGCTAAAGACACTTCTCTCTGTCACTTAAAATCCTAACATTGTTTCCTCTTCAGACCAACATTGCGTCTACAATGATTTACTACCCAGAATGTGCCTATGACTTGTCATATTGTTGACACTGTGTCCACAATTCGCGATGTTGACAACTATCATGGGCCAACTAGAGCTCTAACCTAAGCTCTCTCTCACCTAGAGGGTTTTCAAAATGACTACCTTTGTGAGCTGCAATGAGTGAAAAATCAGGCCTTGTTCTAAAATTCTAAAAGGCAGCCATAGCCTATTGAGGTAAAGCTCAAGTATTTCATTAAATTTCTCTCTCCTACCACTTAAACCAGGCCAAGGCCACTTTGATATGAAGTCACATCATCAAATCAAGGAGGGGAAGATTTGGATTTGAAAGATCTTGAAGTTTTTGGAAGACCCAAGAAGATGCAAGCATAATGTCTATTGACACTCATTCAGTGACTTTTCCCACTTGTGTCCTTTGACACAATCAGCTCATTTGCTGATTTGATTTGAGAATTTAGGTGATGATTTTCTACTCTCCCTACAAATCCAACATGGGAAAAGACTCTCCAATAGCTTGCTTCAAGGGAGTTGGATTTCACACTTGGCAAACCCACATCAAACTCATCCTGATGAACAAGATCCTATGGGCCATTACCATTGGAAAAGAGAAGAAGCCTCATGATGTGGATCTGGCATTCACTTGGCAAAAGAATGATGATAAGCCTCAGCCCATTATCAAACTGGAGCTAGATGACAACTATATCCACCATATGGATAATTGTGATACTTCACATGATACATGAAAGAGACTTGATACTTTATTTGGTGCACAGTCTAAGTCATCAAAGTATGGTCTCTTGATTGAGTTTTTCAGGCTTGACATGAAGTCCAACACATCACTTGCCACACATCTAGATTACATGGAAGGACTTCCAACCGAGCTTGGAGGAATCAACATTAAATTGGAAGAAGATATTTGCATTGGTGTTTTGCTTTTAAAAGTTTGCCTCCTGAATATAATAATGTATCAACAACCTTAACCAATATGCCGAACCCTAAGGTTGTCAATATCTAGGCATCACTGTTAGAGGAGGAAAAGAAGCTCAAAACTAAGGAAGAACCAAGAATCTCTAGAGATGAACAAGCATTATATGTTAGCAACAAGAACAAAGGCAAGAAGGACTAGCTTTTCTATTATTTTTGTAAAAGGACCAGACACAATGAGAAGTTCTACCACGCCAAAAAAAGGTCCCAGAATGCCTATCTTGTTGCAATTAAAGAAGAAGAAGACCATGGAGTAAAGGAAGAAGAAAAAGAAGAAGACCACCAAGAGAAGGACAAGCCTCGTCAGTCCTTCTATTATAATAGACTTCTTTAGCCTTGTATTGCCTAGCCCCAATGCTTCGGACATAAGCTTATAAACTCCTCATGTAGCCTTGTACTACAGCCTCTGTACACTTTGTGAGGCTTGTGTTATAGCCTCTGGATGTCCATCATGTTTATGTTACCCACACTTAGCCTTTTCTACAATAGCGTCTTGTGTTTGCCATGTTTATGGTGTACCCACACTTTCAGGTGTTCCTTTCACTAAAGCCTCTACATGCTTTGTACTTTTGGTTGTGATTAAGGAGGGGTGTTGAGATATTTGCAATCACTGAGCAGTGAGGGCTCATGACAAGAATTCCTTAAGCACAATAGGAGAATGTGTTGCCTAGATTTTCCTATAAAGCATTGTACTTGCTTCCTTTTTTTCGATGATATGATATTATTCTTTTCTTTTCAGTAAGGTGTTTATGTCATTGTACACACACAAGATTGTGTTTATGAGTCCAAGTCTCAATCTTGGAACCTAATTCACTTGTGTGACAGTTGGTCTTGTCTTTGTCTATGTCTTCATGAGTTTGGTCTTCATCTTTCAACCTCCATAGCTTCCACATTGCCATGTCCTAGATCCATGTTTCATCATTACATGGGATTAAAATAAGGTATTTTTAAAATATAAAATTTTTGCATTTTTTACATATAGAAGGGTGTAGTATAAAGGGATTATTTACATATTGAATAGAAAAGGATTATGTTTTATTCAGGAAAAATGCACAAATAAGGATATTTATAAATAGGCATTGAACACACATGATGTAAAGGATATATATATATAGTAACTTCTCCGAGTCATAGCCTTTCTCTCAATCTCTCAGATGTAGATACAATGTTTCTTCATATGAATTAGCTATCTCTCATACACTATCTCTCTCACATATGCTCTCTCTCAATAGTACATGAGAATAACAAAGAACCACACTAAATAATCCTCTCTTAGTCATTTGTACCACTACAAGATATAAGCCTTATACCGATGTTAAAAGCGATGAAAATGTAAGTAACAAAATTCGCCCTCATCGTCGCAAAAAGCATAGTTATTGGTGACGCCAAAGAACATTCGATATCAGCGTCAGTATCAGCGTCATTATTTTCGTCAATATCAATGATACCGACGCAAATAACGACGCTGATATCGACACTCTACGACGCTAATAACGATGCATGCTGGTAAATTTGTGATATTAATAGCGATCGTAACAAGAATTTTTTTTTTTTTGTGGTAGGGTAGCAAATAGTTTCTGCACTGTGTATAATGCTCGTCTAAACAAAAACAAAGTGTACTGAAATCATAACACTGATACATGAAATAAATACATGATCGCATAATGAAAGCGACTGGTATAATCATGACAAGATATCACTACTACATAGAAAATGTCTACATAGATTAGGCGACCAAAAAAGAAGGGTGTGTGAGCTCTAGGGATCCAAGGTCGAGCTACATATCCTTCCCATCCAAAAGATTGTCCCACTACAAAAGAGCATCAAAGGGACTCTACAAAAAAAGAAACAACAACACATCAGTCCACCATACAATAATGCATTCTAATAAATCATGGTAACTACGGACAAGAAAGACGAGTGACTTACAGGGCCGCCGCATCTATAAAATCGGTTGATCAATGCAGTGAGACCGTGCCTCTATGCATATTGAGTCTCAAGGTCGGTCGGATCGCGATTTGTACTGGAGTGCTGGAAAGAAAACAAAATAATAACTGTTAGAAACATGATTGTCAATACAAAGGATATTGCAAAAAAATAAGCAAACAAAACAAAAGAAAAACTTACAAAGTCCTCCAGATATATCCTATGGCCGCCACTCCTAAGATAATGGACCACTCCGGCCTCTAGTTGTACCCTCACTGCCATTGCACTGCTAACTCCAACATCCTAGAGAATCTATAGCCTCCTCCCTCAGTTGGCGCTAGTCGACCATGTCTAGCCACTCGGGCTTTGCAGGCCCACTCTTGAGTGCCTTGCCTGCGTCCGATTGTCTGTGTGACATATGTGCACGCATGCAGTCCATCATCCAACCCATAGAAAATCTATCTGCTGAGGCTGGAACCGGAAATTCCTCGTGCAAGGATGCTACTATGTAGTCCTTGCTCCCCTCCGGTATGTTCTTCCAATGATCCAGGACATTGTGCCGAAAAACTTGTTGGCACAACTCTCTCATGCGAGCCATCACCCTCCTCCCCTCATCATTCATGATGATGGCTCCTGACCTATCATCAATAAGATAGGCATATCCCCCTGGGGTATGCCTAAGATGGGTCCTCTCCCACCTACGTCCATGCTCCTGGGCACATCCAGGGGACTGCTGTACATCTGGTGTACCGACCAGGGTAATATCTATTGAAGTAGCACCCATAGGGGTGCCACTCTGCAGACAGCTGAGTAAAAGCTAGAATAACTAGAGTAGACATCCCCACAGGTGTGACAAATCCTAGAGGTGATGTAACTCAAGCAAAATGACGAGACGGAGACACCGCATCCGTGCCTCCACAACATCCACCTGAGGCACGCTCCCTGGAATCGACATGAGAGCGAGGAGTCACACCTGTATCCCATGTCGACCGCGGGCTCACTGCCTCTCTATCTCTGCAACATCCCCCTGACCTTGAAGCACTCCCTCCCTCTGGCCCAAGTCTGGAGCGTCGACCTCGTCCAAGCATGTGATCATGCCAAAGTAGATCTAGTAGAGCAACATGATGATGTGGGAGACAACTCCTGGTCTGCCATGTCTCTGAATCTCGCAATCTGATTTGGAGACATGCGCGTGAAGATATCTATAACTCCTCATCACTCATCCCTTGACTCATCCTGAAAACGTCACCTGCACAGACAAAAAATGATATTAGCATAATCAATTTAAATCATACAAAGCATAGTAATATAAATTCTAAAAAAATGATCTCACTTAAAATGCATATCTTATATATCCTTATAAGCGATTAGTCAACAAATTGAGTAAGTGGATGCTCCAAGTATGAAGTATTCTATGGTACAATGTCAATCTCTTGACACAACTCGCATACACTGGAAGGTCGATAGACATGTCACCACAAAAGGATGAGTCCACCTCATTCTCAAAGAATTCTTGGACTCCTATATTTCCATCATTGTTAGCTGATGCTCGCTCCTCTATATGCTCCAAGCTTTTGATGGCCTCCACCCCTTGCAATATTGACCCCTCTATTTGCATATTGCCCTCATCTATGCTCGGAACATCGCTTTGATCATATACTCTCGCACTTCGGGGAGCTGAAGGTATAACATACCACCATCGAGGTTGTCAGGAGTTTTCATAGAAGATTACCTATTCATAAACACATACAAGAGAGATTAAACTATTGTGACATGTACCATATCGTAATACAATTAACAAACAAATGAGTTCATGCACCTGTTCACACTGGACCGGCAGCACAAAGGTGTCGCACAAATCCGTCCATTTTTTTTCATAATCTATTTGGAGAAATCTAGATGGACCTCATCAAACTGTTGCTTTAGCTCCTTCAAATACCACTTTGAACCACTGCACATCGAATAGTATCATGGAGAAGCTATGGTAATCCACCGTAAAAATACTTTGCAAGTTTCCAAAATACTCCATCTCATCTATAACCGTGTTTGGATCCGTTGCTCGTCGTCGGCTCTCCTACTCGAACCTTGCCATGATACCACAGTCTATTGCGAAGCGCATTTTGTCAATATGCTCCACGTGAAAATGTCGTCTGCAATGACCATGCTGTACTATATATTTTGTACTATACATTGAAACACTCAAATTAGTTGTTGCATATAAAATATATATACGACAAATCCTAAACATGTCATCACCTTTGGCCTACATCCCCTCGAGAATTTCCACTCCTCCATTGAGATCTCCGCCCCTTGAGAGACGCTGTGGTCAAAGCTCCATGCAACCATCGTGTTGACATGAACCGCGGCATCTCCTCCATGCCCTCAGGATATCAAATTGGTTGATGGCGCATACTACATAGAAATTCAGATCCCGCTTCCTCTCGATCTTGCCTAGTGATCTGGTACTTAGCAAGCCACGTCTCCATAGAGGCATGCTGCAACATACAAAAGCGATTCACCTTCTCCTCCATTGCAGCATCCATTATTTTTTCTACCCCATTTCCAACCACCGCATCTCCGGTTAGTCTATCATCTCCTTCAATGACCATAGCATTTTGTTGTCTAGATCCACTGTTGGTAGCCATTGTGAGATATGCACTAGTGCCTCAAACACCAACCAACCTTCAACCATGCTACCTTTTGGCCAAGCTCGTTGTCGCACAAAGCCTTTTAGGGTTTTCATGAAGCGCTCCAAGACGCACATCCATCGTGTATGGACAGGTCCAACAATCTCCACTTCATCTACAAGATGCACAAGAAGGTGGATTTGTATTGTGAGCATGTTGGTAGGCAGGTATTTCTCAAAGAGACAAACCATCTCCATTGCTCCCCGCCTCGCAGATTCAATAGAGGATATCTTAATCTCCTTTTGTGAGATCCATTGCACTAAAGTGGAAAACCTATAAATGGTCCACGTATTTCTCGAGTAAGGCATCCTGCGATTGCGATCGGTAGTACAAATGGCCACAAATGAGGAAGCATTATGAACAATGGCTACACTCCAAATAGCAAAATGCACACGCCAATTACAATCCATTCGTAGTACAAACTTGACATATCTTATGCCAGTCATGGGATTTTAGCCCTGATAATTGGTCGTCTTTAGAAAATGCAAACCTGAGAGAACGTATCATACTCATCGGAATGCGGATAGACTTGACTATTTGCTTCACAATGTGCTCTTCGTTAGTGGACAAAACCCAAGGAGTGCGAGGTAGCTACGCGCAACGATTAGCACTCGACTGCAGCCAAAGCGCCTCCATCTTGCCTACCTTCTTTAAATCCATTCGTGCCCCTATAGTGTCTCTCTTTCCTGTGATGTGGTCCCATAGCAAGCTACTCACATTCTTGAAAATATGCATGGGATCCAACAAGTGGTTGACCTATAAGTGGGTCCAATATGGCAACTCATAGAAAATTGAGAACCACCGCATTCCGTTTGGATGTGACTCTGCGTGGACAATTTTCATCTTACGAGCTTGCGGATTCATACATGTTGGAGGTTGTCCAAGAAAACCTTCCCTAAGTTCATGACCCTCTGGCAAGAAAGCGGCGTGTCCTTGATATAGCATCTTCTTCATGGTTCGTGACCTTCAGGAGTCTAACTATGGTCCACACAATGGACATGCATGAGAACCTGAGGTAACCAGACTTGTTCTAACACCAAGACCTAGTGAATACAAACTTGAATGAGATAAAATCTAGATATTACCAACGAGAACGGAAGCCTATATACCTGAGCACTCTCTGAATCCCGGAAATTCATGTATCGTCCACATGAGAATGGCAGACCCATTGACCATCGTGCTTGCTCATATCTTGCATGATGACCCCCTCCTCCCACAAAATCTTAAGCTCATTGACTAATGGATAAAGATACACATCCATATTTTTGACTTTGTAGTGGCCGGGGACGAGTAAGCTAAGGATGAGATGTCCTTTCTTCGTAGAAAGCCATGGAGGAATATTGTAGTTGACAAGGACTATAGGCCACACACTGTAAGAAGTTGAGTGCGCACCGAATGGGTTCACGCCATCCATTGCAAGACCAAGCCGAAGATTCCTTGGCACTCGGACAAAGTCTCGGAAGGTAGAGTCATTGTGGCTCCATGCATGTGAGTCTGCTGATATTCATTGAACTCCATCTGTGGACCTATTCTACGGATGCCTCGTTGTCAAGCTCGCCATGCCGGACGTACGAAACATGTGGTTTATGTGGGGGATAAGCGAAAAGTGTCTGAGAAATTTTTAAGGGATGGTTTTCCCTTGCAAGTCATGTCGATACCTGGAGCACACACTTTGAACATGTCTCCATAGTCTCGTATTCTCGTCGAAACAGTATGCAATTGTTGATACATGCATGCATGCTGTTGTAGTCCATGCCAAGCTTTCGTAAAACATGTCGTGCATCATCACGAGACTCAGACATGGTATTTGTAGGTGGTAATATATGATATTTCAATAACCGGAAAAAAATCATAAAACACCTTGAAAAAGCACAAATGTTTTGAATAATAGTGTCGAAAAGAAATCAACGAAGCGTGCGTACAAGGTATATGAACAACTCGGTCACACTCCATCGCTCCACCCGTATTTTTCTTGCACACTTAGGAGTGCAACCAGTGTCTTCAGGTGAGATACTCGGCACCCATCATATAATGGTATGGATGCTTCCTCTCCTAAGTGGATCAGAAGTCTCGACATCCATGCGAATCAATGCATCAATCATTGTCTCCATCTCAGGCTCCAAGATTGTAGGTAGGTCTGGAAGGCTGCCTGTCTTCTCTGGCATTAACGGTATAGATTGGGTAGTGCCTTACAAGTGGTGGATTGGCTCATGCACTCCATCCATCGCACGCCCACGAACTCTTATAATTGGCCGCAAAGGGTGCACTCCTCCTTGGGATGAGACGTCATCTCCCTGGATAGAAAATTTGCTAGCCACACCCAATCTTCTTGTATATGGTATTTAATTAGCTTGTGAGTACAATGCATGATTGATATTAACTTTTCTTACCATTTGTTGAAAATCCATAATCTCCTGATCAATGATCTCTGATTGAAACTCGCTGAAGCATTGTATGTGCTCTATAGACAATTGACGTTTTCGTCTAATTGCCAGCTTGCATTGAGAGCAAGGACATGGGACATGCTGATTAAGATACGCCTCGCGATCTTGAATAGCAATACCTTCATCGTTTTCCATTTTTTCTACATTATGATAAACAAATTTTTTTTTATATCATTCTTTTTTTCTTTCTTAAATTGTTCTCCTCTCCTTCCATCTCTCTCTCTTTTTCTCTTTCTTTATTATGCTGTATGTATTTCCTCTCCCTCTCTCTCGTTACTTCTTCTTTTTTCTCTTCCTCCCCTCTCTCATTTTCTTTAATGATCATAGCTACGACTATGATGAAGACTACGACCACGACCACAACTATAACTATGACCAGGACCAGGACCAGGACCACGACCATGACCACGACCATGATCATGACGACCACGACCACGACCACGACCACTACGACTACGACTATGGCCACGATCACGACTATGACCATGGCCACAATCACAACCACGACCACCACGACTACGACTACGACTACGACCACGAGCATGACCACGACTACGATTACAACCACAACCATGACCACGACTACGACTACGACTACTTATATAGAGATGAAGAGAGAGACAAGAGTTAGGGAGAGAGTAAAGTTAGAGAAGAAGAGGAGAGAAGTGAGAGAGGTAGAAATAGAAAGAGAGATAGAGAGAGAAAAGAGATAGGGGGAGAGAGAAGGATTGAGGGAGAGTATAGGAAGAGAGGAGGAAAGATTGAGGGAGAGAGAAAGGTTGATAGAAGAGAGAGGAGAAAGAGAGAGAGATCCGACTAGAGCATTTGACACTCATAGTCAACACACCATGGAAAACACAAGCACAAATTGACATTGAATTATGGCAAGAAAATCCACCACAAAACAATAGTTATAATATTCGAGGTAGGATTTCAAAGCCTTACTGACTTCAATCGGTCATGGATGCAATACTATGGGTAGGTTGCACTCACTAAGAATAGAATTCACGATTCACCTCATCTTCTCTCTATTATCAATAGAATTCTCCTTTACCATTTACACCTTACCCACCTTCTCTCCACACTATTGCACACTACAATCTCTATGAGGGCATGAGATTGGGATCTCCACAAATACCAAAGTATGATCTCTAGCTTGATGGTTGCATATATACTACTACTACTCATGGAATAAACCTTAAAATAGTTATTATGCTCAAATATATGCTTGTTAGAGCAGAAATTTGTTCCTAAGACTATTCTAAGGATGAAAGAGGGTGAATGATAAAAGAGTATCCTTCCTTGCAAGTGATTTTATATTATATTTTTTAATTAAAATTGATAATTGAAGATGAGTTTCCTAAGAGATCTTGTGGTGATACTATTTTAGTTTTTTGTATTTGTCTTTTTAAGAAAAGATTGATTTTTATGGAATATCCAAAGTTATTTTTGGATTTATATTATGAAAAATGAATGTTTTTCTAACTGATAGGCTGATTGCCTTCGTTGTATACTTGCGTGGTGGAGGCTATGGCAAGCCCCATGTATGAGAGGTCTCTTTGTAGGAAGAACATTATGCTAGGAGATGCAAGTGTGCTAGGGTTCTTTAGCCATATATCCCTTAGGTTTGTTGAGGATCAACCTAACCCCTATGAGCCTAGGATGAGCTTATTGTAAGGTCTTATTTCCTTTTCTCTCTTTCTCTCCCTCTCTCATTTCCTCTCCCTCCCTCACCCTCACTCTCTCTTTCTCTCTTTCCCTATTAGGTTTAATGATTTTTCTCTCTTTTTCTCTCTCCTCTCCCTCTCTCATTTTTTTTTATCTCCTCTCCCTCTCTCATTTCCTTTTCTCTCTTCCTCTCCCTCCCTCACCCTCACACTCACCCTCCCCGTCTCTCTTTCCCTATTATGTTTAACATCTTTTCTCTTTTTCTTTCTCCTCTCATTCTCTCTTTTTTCTCTCTCCTCTCCCTCTCTCATTTTCTTTTGCTCTCTTCCTCTCCCTGTCTCGTTTCTTCTCCCTCCCTCACCCTCACCCTCTCTTTCTCTCTTCCCCTATTATGTTTAGTGTTTTTTCTCTCTTTTTCTCTCTCCTCTCCCTCTCTCATTTCCTTTTCTCTCTTCCTCTCCCTCTCTCATTTCCTCTCCCTCCCTCACCCTCACCCTCTCTTTCTCTTTTTCCCTATTATGTTTAACATCTTTTCCCTCTTTTTCTCTCTACTCTCATTCTCTCATTTGTTTTTCTCTCCTCTCCCTCTCTCATTTCCTTTTGCTCTCTTCCTCTCCCTCTCTCATTTCTTCTCCCTCCCTCACCCTCACCCTCTCTTTCTCTCTTTCCCTATTATATTGAATGTTTTTTCTCTCTTCTCCTCTCCCTCTCCCTCCCCCTCTCTTTCTTGCACTCCCATGGAATGTTACAGGGTTCGCGATCTAGGTCTTTCTGAGTCTGCCATGTAGCGGAAATATTCTGGCCATTCCCACTTAGGATAGACCTGAATCAAGGTTTTCCTAGTGGTCAAACTCCTAGAACGGCGGCTAGCGTCGAACCCCAGGCAAACTACTTTACGCAGAAACATCAGGGTCGAAGCAGATTCATGCTGCACTTGGGTCAAGGAGAATGGGAAATGAGAGGGATGCAAAGCTTGACCTCTCTACCCATAAGGCATAGTCCCATTACATTCCCCTAAAACAGCATAAATCGGGATTCTAGTAGTCTAGACTTAAAGTCAATGCCCTTGCTGTTCATTTCCTTCGAAAAAAATTTCCTTGCTGTGGATTTCATTTGAGAAAAGTTCTCAGCCAACCGGGACCACATATCCGTAGGATTGACCCATGGCCACATCCACTGCAATTTCCTCAAGGTCATTTTGCAGAGGAAGAACCGCCTGTGTTGCCAACAGGGAGATGTGCAAAGAAGAAGACCCGACCATGGAAGCAGACTTTGAAAGGGCAACAGTTCTTGCCGCCCTTCACAAGAAAGGCCCGAATCACCAATTTTTGGTGATTCAGATACCATCCGATTATCAAGGTAAAGGTTTCAGAACCTTGATTGATTGTGGCAGCACACATTCCTTTATTTCACCAGTTTGTGCAAAAATATTAGGAATAGCCACAAAAGATGCACCTACCTTATTAGTGGAATTAGCAAATGGTCATGAGATCACTTGTACCAGGCAAACTGCTAAGGTGGAATTCCTACTGGGAGGAAAGTCGACTTCGGTCAAATTCAGGGTTATGAACCTAGGTATCCATGAGTATTTGCTTGGAATGGATTGGCTTAAATCTAATGATGTCCACATTCACTATGGAAAGGGCCAAGTTTCCTTTCAAAATTCTAAAGGGGAATTGGTCACAACTCAAGGAGAGGTTGGAAAGCCAAAAATTCAATTGGCCAAAGCATCTCGGATAATAAAGGGAGTTAGAAAGGGACTACCTGTCTACTTGATTAAGCTAAATAAGCTAGATCAGAATCAGGAGTTTAGTGAAGAACCTTCTTGGCTAAAGGAGTACATAGATGTATTTCCTGAAGAATTGACATAACTTCTTCCTAAAAGGGAATTTGACCATGAAATCAAGCTAGTGCCAGGAGCTGCACCAATTGCAAAGAGGCCATATAGAATGTCCATTCCGAAAGCGATTGAGTTGAAGGAGTAACTCAAGAAACTATTAGACCAAGGTTACATCCGTCCTAGCAGTTCGCCATGGGGAGCTCCCCAGAAGAAGAAGGATGGAACACTTCGGTTATGTATTGATTATAGAGGGTTGAATCAATCAACCATTAATAACAAGTATTCTATTCCAAGAATAGATGAACTTCTTGACCGTCTTCAAGGTGCAAAGATCTTCTCCAAGATTGATCTCACGTCTGGATACTATCAGATAAGGATAAAGGAAGAGGATATCCCAAAGACGGCATTTAGCACAAGATATGGACATTTTGAGTTCCTCGTCATGCCATTTGGGCTGACGAATGCACCTGCCACCTTCAAAAGGTTAATGCAGGATATCTTTAGACCATATCTTGATGACTTTGTACTCGTCTTCTTCGACGATACCTTAGTCTACTCCAAACAGGAAGAAGATCATGAACCCCAACTTCTCATTGTCCTTGAGACAATGAGGGCACACAAGCTTTATGCCAAGAAGAAGAAGTGTGCATTCTTCAAGAGATGTTTTGGAATGGCCAACACCAACAACTGTCAAATAGATGCGAAGTTTTCTTGGACTGATAGGATGGTATAGGGTCTTTATCAAAAACTATGCCTTGATTGCAGCGCCTCTGACGGATCTACTGAAGAAGCAAACATCAATTGTATAGTCACCTGTTGAACAATCTAGCTTTGATAAATTAAATTAAAGCTTAGTATCAGCACCTATCTTGAAACTTTTGGAACTTGGTAAGGAGTTTGAAGTGATAATTGATGCTGGCACACTTGCCTTAGGGTGTGTGCTTATGCAAGAAAGTCATCTTGTAGCATACTCTTCAAGGAGATTGAAGAGCCATGAGAAGAATTATGCTACTCATGATCTGGAGTTGTTAACTCTCATCCACGCTCTCAAGCTTTGGAGACACTACTTGCTGGGTAACAAGTTTACCCTTGTAACGGATCATAAAAGTCTCAAATGGATCTTTACCCAAAATGAGCTCAATATGAGGCAACGTCGATGGATCGAAGTGCTAGAGGAATATGATTTTGAAATCAAATACCGGCCTAGAAAGGAGAATGTAGTTGCCAACACACTCAGTCACAAGGGTTTTCTAAATTGTCTGATCCTGCAAGATCCATCAATAGCTAGATCTCTTGCCACAAAGGTATCCATGCCAAACAACCCAATACTTGAGCTAGCTAGAGAAGAGGCATGCCATGATCCAACCTATCAGAAGTTGCTAAAGGAGATCCCCATCAAGGATCAAGATCCGAAGCTACAGGCTAAGTATCTAGAATTCTCTATCAATATTGGACTTGTCTACTATAGAACGAGATTATGTATACCGGCAAAAGCCAGTCGCTTAAGCAGAAGTTACTTTGGGAAGCTCATGACTCCCCTTTCTCAGGACATCTTGGCTATGCCAAGACCCTCAATGCACTTAGAAAGAGCTATTACTGGGAAAGGCTTAAAGGTGACGTTCTCAAATATGTCACAGAGTGTTTGTCTTGTTAATGCATTAAGGCTAAACATGTCAAAATGCCAGGGAAATTGCAACCACTTGACATTCCCCAAATGAAATGGGAATTCATTAGTATGGACTTTGTTGTTGGCCTACCCCAAGTTCAGGGAGGATACAACTCCATTATGGTTATGGTTGATATGCTCACCAAGGTTGCACATCTTATCCCTGTTAAGACAAACTATAAATCCTCAGACATTGCAAGGTTATTTATTAAGGAGATATTCAAACTGCATGGGTTACCTAGAAGAATCATTAATGATCATGACTCTCTCTTCACATCACATTTCTAGAGGGCTATCTTCGAAGCCATTGGGACTCAACTCTATTTCAGTACAGCTTACCATCCTCAAACGGATGGCCAAACAGAGCGAGTCAACCAAGTCATTGAGGATATGCTAAGGGCACACTGCTCTGGCAAGCCCAAAAAGTGGATTCAATACTTTCCACTGGTTGAGTTTGCCTACAATGCTTCTTATCAACAAAGCATTTAGATGACCCCTTTTCAAGCATTGTATGGGCACGATTGTCGAAGTCCTTTAAAATTTTCGGATCCAACCTTGAGGGTTGAAGCTTCAAAGCAAATGCTGGAAGATATGGATGACCAAATGAAGTCAATAAGACAAGACATCCAAGCTGCCAAGGATAGACAAAAGGCTTACACGGACTTGAAACATCAAGATAGATCCTTTGCTGAAAGAGATATGGTCTTCATTCACGTACGCCCGAAGAAGAGTTCCCTATCTTTAGGTGAATGCAAGAAGCTAAGTCCAAGGTATTGTGGACCCTACAAGATTCTCAAGTGCTTAGGGACTAATGCTTACAGACTTCAAATCCCTGAGAACTAAAGGTTCATAATGTATTCCATATCAGTCTACTGAAGAAGTATGTACCTAACCCTAGTCATGTACTTGATGATCAATAAGTTGTAATGCCTAGCCAAGGAGTCCTTGAGCTATGGCCTGACAGGATCTTAGATGTTAAGGAGAGACATTTGAGATCCAGAACCTTGAGAGAATACCTCGTCTAGTGGAAAGATTATCCCCAGGAGGATGCCACTTGGATGGATGAAAGTGCTCTCAACCAACAATATGCCCATTTCTTCTTGAGATGAGAAAATCTTGATTCCTCTAAGGGGGAGAGAATGTAATATTTCCACTCGAAATATTAAGTCAACCTTAAACGCTGCACACCCCGCACAACAAGGCACCCCAAAGTGATCCCTTAGGGAAAGGAAAATGGATAAATGATTAAAGTAGTGCAAATTTTTTTATTAAACTGCCAATGTTTTTCGATGTGGAAGATCACTTTGGGATGCCTTGTTGCGTGGGGTGTGCGGGGTTTAAGGTTGACTTAATATTTCGAGCGGAAATAATACATCACCCCTCCCTTCCAATCATTCCCCTCCACGCCACGTTACTATAATAGAGGACAAAAATCTTCTTTAGAAGCTTCTAAAGACAAGCTTCCATAAGCCTTGTGCATACGGCTTATCCCTGGGAATTTAAACCCAAGCCTCCAAGGCCCTGATCCTGTGTGGGAGAGGAAGATCACAGACTGTGAGTCTTCAGGACGCACGAGTAACCAAAGGGAAGCTGCTGCAACAAAAAAAATATGCTGTATAAATGGCCCCAAAACAAAAGATGCAAGGCGCACGTGTAGAAGTCTCCAACCCAAGTCTACGCGTGGACATTCCTACGAGCCCTCAAGCCCAGGTTCTTAAAAGAATGATTCTGTATTAAAGCAATGCATTAGGCATGTTAAATTTTCATGGGAAGAATGCATTTATGCATGTTTCTAATTCACGTAGTCTAGTTAAAATACATTTGGAAAATTATCTCCTTGAACGGTTTACAAGAGTTAGTGCATGTCGTGCAATTGGATTGCTTGCATTTCCAAGTTGCAAATCCTAAGCGCATATTGCTTAGGTTTAAAAGATGAAATTTTTTAAATGCATCCTTGATTGGACCTAGTAGGGAAAGCCTATGCAAGGTAATATACGACATCCATTTGAGCAACAATCACGTCCACATCTCTTCTAAGTATTCAGATGAGACTACTAATGCATGAAAGCAAGATACCAATGAAAGTGAATAGCAAGGCGTACATAGGTATCCTCAGAATGAATATGCACCCAAGAAAAATGAAGATAAGAAGTAGAACATATAGTAGACGTCTCCAAAGACCCTAGAATAAAATGCTAGTTAGACACTAGTCCTGTCAAAGAATCATGCAACGTCTATTGCATTCGATGGAGAGTGTCACTATCATATCTAGGTGTATCCAACACTGATCGGGGAGGAACATTAATATAATGAGATGGAGATGGTAATGGAATAAGAGGGAAACATTGCAAAGGGGGATAAGACAAATCATCAAATGAAGTTAAGTGAAGGAATAAGGAAGATGAAAAATATGAAGAATTCATGAAAGATGTTTAAAGGGATTCCATTGAGTAAACAGAAGAAATAGGAGGAACTATAGAAGAAGGTTCAGAAGGGGTAGGAGACTATGTAAGATCGGCAAAAGGAAAGATTTAAAAAATAGGAATATGAGGGGATCTAGAAGGAGTAAAGGATAAAAGAGGAATAGTATAAGATCTAGAAGAAAGAAGGGAAACATACAATGGAAAGTGATAGGACATGAGAGAATAGGAAATAAGATCAATAGGATCCAAGGGATAAATCGAACAAAAAAATTTAAGGGCCTGAGAAAAGGAATCAATAAATAATGGATGATCAGCAATATAGCTCAACAATTGAGCTTGGAATGGCTAGATATCAGAATTATGAAAGACACTCCATAAATGAGAGCTTCTAAAGTATCATCCTCCAAAGGCGGATGCCAAGCATGCCCTCTACACAAAGACGTCTACTGATGATAAGTCTTCGAGATTTTTGCTAACAAGAGCTCCATTGAATGAACATACATGACTCATTGCAAAATCATATCCCCCACATAAACATTCAGATCCTCCTCATCATGAATTTGCATGAGATGCATAAAAGACAATAACTAGGTTTCATGTGAAACTAGCTCATCCATTAATCTATCGAAGATAACTCTTAGCAAATCTACAGACCATAGATTTGACCACCCATCCTATAGAGGTTCCAAATCTACATTTCTCAAGGAAATATACAAGGCAAACATGTGCTAATCATACTTTGTCTAGAAGGAGGGGGAAGGTGACACCAATTCAACATAGCAAGTAAAGTCATCCTGCACACAGTTCATTCGATGCTGAAGGCATTCAACCTTAGCAGAAAACCCATCACATAGCTTAGCATTTTTCTGCAATTGGTCAAGCTCCTTTTTATAAGATACGACAAAAAGAAACTACAGAAGCTGGAGCAGGAATAGAGAGAGTAGCAATTTTCTAATTAAGCTCTTCAATAAGCTTCTTTTGGGATTCAACAGTGTCTTGGAAATGCTTCAATTGACCCTCAGAAGTACCCAAGTTATGATATGACTCAATCACATCCTCAAGATCTCCAATTTTCTTTAGTTAAAGACACATTCTCATCTTCCAAGGTAGCTACTTTAGTTTTTGACTCTTTGATATGGACTTGCTAGGAATCCATCAAAGCAGTAGCTTTAGTCATCTGTTTATGAATGTCATTGAGGATAGCTTTTTTAGAGGCCAAGTTCTCCAAAACTTTGCTCAACTAACTAGCCAGGGAATCAACTTTGTCTTGCATTGAATTATAAACTTGCATGTAAATAGACTAAAGATAAGAAGTAAGGGAAGTCTCCAATGTAGACTGGACACCAAAAATCAATTGGGAAAGTAGAGGGCCACCTATAATCATCTGTAATAAAGAAGAGTGAATCTACTTATCTAACTGTCCATCCCTTTGGAAATAAAATAGATTACGAGAAGACATGAATGAAGGGAGGAAACTGCTCGAAATAGGAGGGATAGTGTCTTGCACAGGAGGATTTGCAACTGAGTCTGAAGTGGGACTAGGTAGCCCCGTGGTATGTCGGTGTTGAATTCAAAAAATTTTGGGAGGGGGGCTCATCCTCCATATTTGAATTTGGCTATAATGGAGGAGGAGATGGAACAAGAGGTGGAGGCTGCTTTGGAAGAGGAGTGGGATTAGCCACTGGCACACCACCAAGAAGAGGGGCAAAAGTAAAAAAAATTTCAAGTAAGACACTATAAGAAACATTACTACCTTGACCTGACTCTCTGAACATGATGATCTATCTTGGCAATATGAATGCAGTCCAATTAAACTTGGCTCCCTCAAAGATCTGAACAAACATGGTAAAAAGCTCTTTGGATAGACATTTGGAAGCAGGCTTTCTAGACATGAATCTATCTTAGAGAAAATGGCATAGTTGCTTCCATACTAGAGAGGAGATATGAGCAACAAAAACCCAAGAACTTGTAATGACTTTGCTCGACACCAGAGGGGTAGATATCTCCTTCTGAAGAAGTAAAAAAATCTCTTCGATGATCAATACTGATTGCTAGTGGGTACAAAGGAAGTTGAAAGAGGCAGATATAACGCTTCATTGATATTAGCAATGGATAGGCAGAAGTGCAGTCATAGAACAAACCAGACTATTTTTTGTATGACAGCACCGAAAGAGTAGCAGAGCTTGTTGTCCACTAGTAGAAACTTAAGTGCTACAAATGAACAAAGACTAGCATGGCAAATACAATCCACTTCCAAGAGAAGGGAATAGTCATGCACCAGCAATGGCACATGCTAGATCACAATTGGGGGAGTAGAGGAAGATGCCATTCTTCAAACTAAACATGATATCCACACACACACACAAAGAAAAATAGGAAAACTCCTAGAAAACCCAAATAAGCCACCACTAAGAAAAATGTTAGGAAAAAGAAACAGAGGAGCAAACAAGATTGGACTAGACTTTCCCAAGCAATCCACATCTTACGTAAAAAATTTGACATGACCTATGCGCTCATGCAATTGAAATCTTCATGCAATGCAGACAATTAGGCATCCTAAAACCCCATAATCAAGCACTCAAAAAGAATAGAAAGTCAAACATATCGTATCCCAAACACTGACCAGTCTCAAAACAGAATTAGAGATTCTAACCATCATAATAAACTCAGACAAATATGACCAACATCTCTAATTAATAAATCCCAATCCCCAAAAACGTTGGGCGTATATCTAAGGTGCAGTGAAGCGAGCGGGTGATCACTATACGATTCATTTTAATAGATGAATAATTAAGCTTGGTTTATTATTAAATTGATTTGTTAATGCATGGTGAGACATTTGTGTAACTCCACCCTACTCATATTGACTTGTCTCGACTAGGGGTCTCCATGATGCAATTCATTATTAAAAATTATATGATCTTTGGCAAAAGCGCATGCATGTGTGACTTTGGGGGTTTCATTATCAAATTACCAAGATTAATTGTGTTTATATAATGCATGTAGGCATGCACTGTGGATTAATTTTAGAAAGTTAGGTGGGTTATTGTGCCAAAGTGCTCGTGCAACACTGGGGATTCCTTTTACAATTGATGGCCGAGTTCATTTTAGTTACAAATTTAGAAAAGTTCATTGTGTTAATTTTGTGGGTGCAATGGTCAGGTAAGGTTTTATTTCAATTACTTGTGTATAACTGTGCATGTGAAGGAGAGAAAGAGGAAAACATGGCATTGTGTGGACACCCGCAAGTTTTGTCTTGCAAATTCCCACTTATAAAATACAAAAGACAAAAAAAATCCTTAAACACAAACTAGAAGGTGACCAAGGAGTAGTCCACCTCTTCGAATTTACCAAAAAACTACATCCTAATATAAAAACAAACGGGGACAAAAGAGGGTTTGACATTTGGATAATTATGTGTTAGGCTTGTGCGTTTTGTCTTCTTTTTTATTTTATTTTTTAGATAAATATATTCGTTTTTTTTTAAATTTATTTTGAAAGATTTATGTGTATGTATTTGGAGTTGGGTTTAGGTTTTGTTTATTTTTTTCTTTTTTTAAATCGCTTAAAATGGCTATGTATTTCATATATTTATGTTTTGAATTCTAATCATTCATCCAAATGTAAGTTGAAAGCCAACCAGAGAGGTCCAATCCATTTTTCAAAAATTTCTAGATTTCTTCTAACCATTTTCGAAGTGAAAAAAAAATTCAAAAAATTTATATGAAAAATAAGGGTTCCTTATTCAATTAATTGTTTCACATGCAAGTGATCTAGAAATATGAAGAAAGATGAGTATGATTTTTTTAAATTTTATTGGAAATTATTTTTGTTTTTAAATATTTTTAAATAATTTTTTGGTAAATTTTCATGAAATTAAAGGTTTTTAATACTTTTTTAATTTTTTGTGAACATTATCAACTAAGAAAAATTTTGAAAAATTTTGATAAATTATTTTAGTAATTTTTTATTTTTAAATTTTTTTGGGCATTTTAATAACATTTTTATAAAATTTTAGGGTTTTTATAAGGTTTCATATATGTTTTAAGTGTTTTTCGAATTTTTTAACCATTTCAAAAATTTAGAAATATGAACCCATGTTGTGTGTCAATTGTGTGTAAATAGCAGCTAGTGCATCACCCCACAAAAAAATTGCATGTGCGTCCTCACGCGTAAGCCACCGCAATCATGAATACATGGCACAAGATGGAAAGCCTGCACATGAACAAGGTCTAAGGAGGCAGCCAAGTACATGAGTCGAAAGAAAAAGAGGGGTCACATGCTAAAGGCATAAAGGAACACGGGGGCCAACAAAGGCGAGGGAACAGGGAAGGAATGATGAGGATTATGAATTGGGGCATGTGGGGGTTGTTCGTGTGTGTTTTAGTTTGGTTTTGGTGGTTATGTGATTGTGGGTTGGTTTTATTGGGTGGTGGTTTTTTTTCTTTGTTATATATATATATATATATACATAGGTGTGTTGTTTTGATGGATTTATTTAAATGTTAGGGTAAATATAAGTTGGGAAAAAAAATGGACAGAGATATCTAAATGAGGATGGGCGGCCGGTTTGTAGGGGTGGGCACAGGGGTAGGTGGCACTGGGATAGGTGGAGTGGGTAGGTTGAGGGGGGTATAGCTAGGATGAGGAAGGAGCTGGGCAGGACAGGGACGAAGGAGGCAAAAGGACGGAATAGGGTGGGCTAGGTTGGGCTATGCAATCAAAATTAAATTCCAAGGTTATAAACCCAAGTTCATATGAAAAAATGATAAAAAAACACACGAAAATACCCAAAATTACAGGAAAACTAATAACAGACAAATTGTGCAATAGAATGATAGGCATTAAAAGAAAAAATGTCCATAGGAAGGTGTAGGTGAGGGCTGTCATATCAAGTTGCAGTTCTGAAGAAAAAAATGCATGTTCGCGTGGAAACATGGTGAATGGGTAGAATTTTTTTTCGAAAATTAATAACACATAATACGTGGATCTGAGTAGGGGGCTGTTAAAAGGAAAAGTGGCTAAATCAAAGGGATGAATAGGGTTATAAGCTTAGATTGTCATTTTGGTAAATGGAGGGTGTGTTCACATGAAAAACCACAAAATAAGGGATAAAGGAAAACAAAGAAAAAACAACCTTGAGAGTGGGGTAAAAGAGGACAGGTGGGTGGGAAAGGGACCCTATCAAAGTAAAGTGAAGGCATGGCATACAAACATGGGTAGATCATGGTATATGCATAGGGTATGCAAAACGGACACGCAGGGATGCGTCCCCACACTTAAGACCTTACCGAGAAGGGTAAACTAAGCAATAGGGACCTAGCACTTGACAACAGACCAAACATTGACATTCCACACTTAAAACATGAGCGGCACGGTAAGAAAAAAGTGTAGGGTAAAAAAAACTTAGCCCATGTTGTAGAGAGTCGACGGGACTATCGATGTTGCGTGCTTTGTCACAACCAGCTATAGGAGGTACCAAAGTGTCATCACAGCATAGTGTCAGCATGGCAGGGACTTGATAGTAATACCCAAGGAGGTAGCATTTTCAATGAAGTTGCCAGGGAGCCTTATAGTGCAATGTACAGAATAGGGTGTCGTGTCTTGTGGTGGTGGCAGAGACCCATCCCATGTGTGCATAGGGAAATGTGAATGTACCTAACGCCAAGTGTCCTAACGTCCCTCAATCGTACCTCTCAAAAATTATTTGAGGAAATAGTCATGCTCAAACCCCCCTCTATCTTGCACTCTTGTTAATATATATAGGAGGGCAACCCATTCCTGAAACCCATTGATGTTATCCTCACTATCACTTGTGCAGAGGTTGTATGCCTTGCGCGCAATTGATGGTGCAATAGTGCAACTCGCCCTGTGTTGGTATATGGTGCGAGAAAGGAAGGCCAAGGAGCCTTATAGTGCCGTGTACATCATGAAAAAAATTGTGCTTTGTGCATTGAGAGGCCCATCCCGTGCGTGTAATTTTCCATTCACACATCATACCTCTTGGTTGGATATAAAGGGCAAGGACTGCTCACTCACCCCTCACACTTTGTTGATGAATATAGAGGGCATCCCATACTCATATCCCCTCCGGTTAGGATGAAAGCTCACATCACTCTAGGTTTGTCGATAAATATCAGCTTTAGCTAGTTGATAATGTTACTTTGATTAGTTGATGAAGAGGCATACTTAGGGAGATAGGCAACAAGTCTAGTGCTTGGATTGCATAGGAGAAACCTCATCTATTGGAGTAGTCAAAAGCATCTGATGAGGTTATAGGATTTAGCGCACCAAGAGATGTGGCTTTGGAACTTTGTTTACAAGATTTTGTTAGTAATTCAATTTTCCTGGACTACGGGGTGTTACCACCTTTTCCACAACAAGCTTTCTATCCAAGGGTGTGTGCCACCTTTTCTTGGAACAAGGCTTGTTATAATAGGGAATTTCTTTATTTTCTCCCATAATAGTTTTATTTTTATATAAATTTTGAAAATATTTTATATTATTTTCTTTGTCCCTACTCTCGAGGGTGTTTCCACATTTTCTTGAAGAATAGGTCGGTATGATAAGGACCAAAGTCCTTTTCTCCCATGATCAATATATATTTGTTTATTTTTCTCTTTGTTTTTTAATTTATTTTGAAAGAGGAGAATGGTAGAAACGCCATGCATTAGAACCATTCGCGCCACCTCTGAAGCATCAAACAGAAAGAAAGCCAAGGAGTGGTGGAAGGTGGTTGTGAGGGATTAACAGAACGAAGCCACATCATTAGGACCATCAAGAGGGTTATCAGGAGCATTAGTAAAATTTGTATCAGCCATCATGCAAGGAATGAGGAAGCTATCAATGGTGATTGTCAGGATCCCCAAGGAGGGTAATACATCTTGAGACAATAGCCATTAATCATGAAGGGATCATCCAAAGCATCAAATGTATAGACTTGGATAGAGCCATTAGGATGATTCACATCAAGTACCTTATACGGACCCATCCATCTTTGTTGAAGGTTTCTTGGAATTAACTGGCCAAATTGCGAATAATAAGCTAGGAATAAGTGTCATTTTCCTTGAACTCCTTTTGCTTGATGAAGCTATCATCATAGGCCTTTCTACGAGCTTGTGTAGCTTCCATGCACTATAGAGCTATCCTACAAGTCTCATCGAGAAATTCTAGATGCAAGAGATGGCATTGCAATGACTCATCATCTCCCAAGCGCTCTTTGATAGCCATGTGCAATGAGGGTACCTCGAGTTCAATAGGAAAGACGGCTTTTGTTCCATACACCAATTGGAAAGGGGTTTCTCCTGTAGTAGCCTTATGGGAGGTTTTGTACGCCTAGAGGGCCTCTGTAAGTCGATCATCCCAATCACAATGATGTATAGTAATTGTTCTTGTCAGGATCGAGTAGAGGATGCAATTAGTAACTTTGACTTGGCTGTTGGATCTGGGGTAATAGGGTATGGACTTATGATGGTGGATCTTATACAAATTTATTAATTCTTCCATAATCTTGTCAAGGAAGTGAGTACCTCTATCATTGACAAGTTTTTGGGGATTGCCAAAATGGGTGATGATGTTCTCATATAGGAACAAGGCCACATTGTTCCCATCATCCCGCTTCAGAGCTTTGGCTTCACACCACTTTGTTGCGTAGTCTGTACAGACCAAGATCTATCTATTCTGTTTTCTATTAGTTGGTGGATCAATGGGACCAAGGAAATCGATTCCCCGCTTTTTGAATGCCTTTAAAGGAAGAATGGGTTGAGGGGCATGGCAATGGATTTGATAGGCTTTCCCATTCTCTAACAAGCATTACAACATTTGCAATAATCGGCATCTTTGTGGAGAGCTGACTATAAATATCCTCTGAGCAAGGCCTTCCTGGCTGTTGCTTCTCCTGCAAAGTGCCTGCCACATGGCTCATCATGGCATGCTTTTAACATGATTCTAATCTCTTCTCTTGCAACAAATCTTTGCAAGACCTTGTCTTTTCCTTTCTTGTACTATAGAGCACCACCTAACAAGGTGTAGGGGGCTGATTCCAATAGAAGTTTTCTTCTTCTTAGAGCTAGAGATACTAGGGGGATATTTTTGGGTTTCCAATAGGTTGGCTATATTTTTGTACCATGGGGTAACTGGTTCGACTAGAAAGAGGGAAGCATCACGAAGGCCTAGATCATCCTATTCTTCTTCATCACTCTGAGGGATTTGCGACAGATGATCAACCCTAGGACATGAGAGCAACCGAGTTTGGTAATTAGCCACTTTAAAGTCAAACTCTTGAAACAGAAGGAGCCATCTCATCATTCTTCCCTTCACATCAGCCTTGTTCATCAGGAAGTACAAGGCTTCATGGTCCATATAGAATTTGAAGTGCGTTGAAAACAGGTAGTGCCAAAACTTCTCCAAGGCAAATACCATTGCTAAGCACTCAAGCTCTGTTCAATGTGTAGTTTCATTCTCTGTCGGTTACTTTTTGGCTTGCATAATAGATAGCTTGATCTAACTTTGAGGGGCCCTTTTGGCATAAGACTATTCCTAGGCTTTCAACTGATACATTTGTGTGCACATGGAACTCCTTCGTCCAATCAAGAGGCTCTAGGATAGGTGCTTCAATCAAACATTGCTTTAGGTTATTGAACGCCTCATAGGAATGAGTGGTCCATATGAATTTTTTATCTTTTGTGAGGAGTTTACGCAAAGAAATTGCCATTGTTGCAAAGTGCGCGATTAAAATTTTGTAATAGCCTACATGGCCAAGGAGTCCTCTCAATTGTTTGAGGTTGGTTGGTGCTATTAAGGTGGCAGTCTTCTCAATCTTGGTAGGATCTAATGCTATCTCTTGTGTAGAGACAATGTGGCCTAGAAGGAATCGTGATGAGACTCCAAAGATGCATTTGTTGAGGTTGAGAGAAATCCCATACTCTCGACATATGTCAAAGCACTGCTCTAGGTGTCCCGAGTACTCATCGACTAGGCTATAAACACAGAAGTCATCTAGGTACACCTCAATAAATTCATGTAGATGGTTTTGGAATGCGGCCATCATCACTCATTTGAAGGTAGCAGGGGCTTTACTACAGATCCCAAACAACATCACTCTATAAGCATAGGTTTCCCATTCGGTTGTGAAGGTTGTTTTGGATTGATCTTCTTCTACAATCTAGACTTGATTATATCCACTGAATCCATCCAAGAGAGAATAGAGCTCATGGCCTACCATTGTGTCCAATAGTTGGTCTGTGAAAGGGATAGGGAAATGATCCTTCTTTGTCTTGGAATTCAGCTTTCGGAAGTCCACACATATTTAGAGCTTTCCATTCTTATTGGGTACTAGCACAATGGGTGAAATCCATTCACTATTGGCCACTAGATAGATAAACTCAGCTTCAAGGAGCTTAAGTAATTTAACTTTCACTAGGGCCGAGTAATTTGGATTCATACGCCTCTGCCTTTGCCTCACAAGTTTGCCATCAAGATCTGGGTCAATGTGTTGTTGGCACATGATGAGATCAATCCCCTTTAGATCTTTGTATGAACATGCAGACACGTCCAAGTTCTCCTTCAATAGGTCATGCAGGACTAATAGTTCTTCTTTAGGAAGATTTATACCCACCTTTAGGTGACGTTCAATACAATCTACATCCACGAACCTTAATTGCTTTTCACATTCCACTTTGCAAATGAATGTCCCATGGATGGCTTTAGGGTATAGGTTCAACTCCTTCAATGGAGTGGTCTCCTCTTCTATGATTCACTCGAACTGATGTCCTCTATTGAAAGAGACTTTGTGCACTCCTTAGGGAGCGAAAAGGGTATTAGAGAAGTTTCGGGTTTGGTTTGGGGATGAGTTACTTCTTGGCTAGAGGACTCGTCTTTCGAGAATGCATCTAGGAATATCACATAACAAGAATCGTCTACATTCTATTTAAGTTGCCGAACTGGTGGTTGTTGGAAAGGTGCATCATCATCATCTTCTCATGAGAGGGGTGGATTAGGGCGATAAGAGCCACTGTTGAAGGAAGGCCTGTTCTTCTTAATCTATTTCTTATAGAGGCTTTGCTTATGACATGACTCACTAATCATTCCAAAGGGTACCATAGTCATTATGTCGAACACCATGGGATTTTCTGCTTCTGAGGCTTCTAGAACTTCTTCCTCATTTATGCCTTCTATAAGGAGGATAGATTCTTTTAGCTCACTTTCATAATCTTCTTCTGCATTCTCATCTTTGTCCTCTTTAGATTCTATTTCTGCCTTTGTGGGGGCTCTATAAGAGAGAACATACTCGCTATTACGTCCTTTACTTTTGCTTCTGAGTCTATCTCTATCTCTGTCTATAGCCATGTAATAGGGGGAACAATACGTCCAAGCTTTGATCTTGCTGTTAGAGATAATTTCATAAATCAATTCCGGTTCAAGCAGGAGGTATTCACCCATTGACAAAGACTTTACTTTCTTCGAGAGTTAGCTTACAATGCCCACTGTCAGGGATTATGCCTCTATTTTCTTGGGAAAGATTTGTTTGATAGCTTATTCATCTCTTGTGGTACCATCTATTACTTTGTTGAAGGGGTCTATTAAGACTTCGATGGATGTGGATCCCTTGTCTTTTTGTGATCCATACAACTTCAACACCACTTTGTTGGTTTCTTTGCCTACAGTTAGGGTTCCTTTGAACCAATCCGTCCTTTCTCTTGCTTCAAAAAGCCAAGGTCTTTCTAGCAATAGAGGGTATGAGATCCCATAGGAATTTGGTTTGACCACTAGATATGCAAGCCAATAATCTCTTCCTGCAAGGGTTTTCTTCACATATGAACACCATATTGGGGAATATGAGAATTTCCCATAAGTTTGGGACATGTAGTCAAATATTTGGATTTGTTATAACTTGAACTTTATAACTCCAAATTGAGCACTCCTATAGCTCAATAGATTCCATTTTTCAAGTGCTTTCCAATGATAGGTCACATCATATGGTTTTGAGAAACTTATGGGCATGTTATCCAAATGCCACCTTTTTAGTATTCAAACAATGGGAATTGGGAGATTCCCAAACTCACTAATATTGTGTTTATGGGAGAATGCCCAAAGTCTTGATTCTACTTTGGTCTGCCAGTTTGATAAGCCACTGCATAGGCGTTGCATTCCTCATAAGCCTAGATCTTTCATAGTCACATCCATCATTATGTTTATTGATGAGCCTCCATAAATCAATGTGTCTAATACAAAGCATCCTTCAATCCATACACCAATCTCTAGGGTTCCAAGATCCAGGAAGGCGTTAGCTACATCCACTTCCTTCACCGGCTTTGAGGATCTTTTGGACTTGGTTGCTATTGAGGGAGGAATCTGTAGGCCTCTTCTTCTTGTCAACATGCTTTCAAATTTCTTTCGACAACTAGAAGATAGCATCAACAATTTTCAGAATGTTAGGTTTGGCTTAAAAGTATCTAGGTCTTTGACCAAGTCATATTCTTCAATAGGAAGCATTGGCTTCTCCAATTGACTAGGGAATGGGGCCTCACCCACTTTTATCTTCCTTTTTCTTCTAGGAGCAGCAATATCTTTGCTTCCTCTCCTTCATGAGATATTTTGACATCCCCTATCTCTTGGACTTCTAGTTATATCTCTGCAATTGACTCTGTAGCTCTCTATGGCTCTCCAATGCTCTCTATTACATTGTTATCTATTGCACTATTCTGTTTCTCCCCAAGAAGATTGAACTTCAATGTCTTGGCCAGAGGGAACGTTCTCTTTTGGAACTACCTGTTCTCCTTTCTTTGCATGCATTATTGTGGCCACTTCCAATTCCACCAAATTGAAAGTAGGTTCTTGGGTTTGTTGATGGGTATTAGGAGTAGCTTTCACAAGAGTTGGAGTTGGACAGTCTTTTGCACTATGGCCTTCTCCTTTACATTGACTACATAAGGGCTCATAGTCCATAGACCTTCTAGGGTTTGGAAAGTTTAGTGAGATATGACCATTTTCTCCACATCTATAACACTCTATCTTAGACCTCTCGCCACTACCAGGCTCTCATCCTCTATAAATCTGAAAGGGAAACCTCCTTGGACCTAAATTTGGACCGAACTTCCTAGGATTTGGTCCAATGTCCTGAATGGTCATCTTGGATTCTAGCAAGTTGAACCTTTCTTTTTCATATTTCTTTCTTCTATGGTGCATCTCCTTCAGAGAGCAGATATCCTCTGTATGGTTCTTCCTTTCTCAAATAGTACAAACAGAAGGCTATAGGGATGGTTGCTTTTTGGGTATATTTAGTGGCTAAATATCCCACATAATGGAACTTTCCACACCATGTATTAGAATGCATCACATCTTTCCCACCTCCTGTAGGAGTGGATATATTGGTGGTATTCATCATCAATGTGTGTAGTTGTTTTGTGATCACATCAACTCCTTTTCTTGGTGGTATTCATCATCAACGTGTGTAGTTGTTTTGTGATCACATCCATCAACTCCTTTTCTTGATGCTTGCAACTGAATTGGATAGATAGTCCTTCATATTTTCACTTCCTCGAGTATTGGCAGTAGGATTTTGGGAGACTTTTGTAATCACTACATATACCAATTGAGTTTATCCAGAGGGTACTCTGTTTTGGTTCTGATTCAAAGCTCTTGCTAAGACTAGGGATTATTAATTTTAGTTGGTAGGGTTCCATTGTTGTTGAGTCACCATTGGGGGAAATGTTTGAGGCTACTACTATTGTAGTGGAACCATCACTTGAAGCACTATTGTCTGCAGCCACTATGGATTTGGTGCACTATACTGCAACATTGTTTGCATCTGAAAGAAAGGGGTAGGGAATTGTCCCAGGGACTGCATTTGGTGGGTATACCATTCTTGGGATGGGAGGAGGTAAGAATCCTCTTCCTGAGGTCATCAATAGCCTTGCTTCAACTTCATCATACAATCTTGCACCTTCCACTTCAGATTGCAAGTTGTTGGTGCTTGTAATTTTAGGAGCACTGTTTGTGAAAGGAATGTTTGACCAAATCTCTCATAAGAATCTTGTATAAAGAATTAGCTTAAATTCTTGGAGGGGTGTGCCAAGCCACCCCAAGCTAGCCACCAACCCTATCCAAGGGGTTCTAAGTAACCGCGATAGGAATGTGGACCGAACCCGCCACAAGAGGTCTCTTTGGATTAGTTTGATTGCAGGAGGATGCTTGGATTCTAGGGGAGGGATCTGGCTGTAAATCCCCTACCTCCAGATTCTACTCAAATAGTCTATGTGACTCCAAATGGATTCTCAAGGCTCTCTTACTAGTGCAAGGGTGGAAAGTTGGAGGAAAATAGGACGCATCCTTATGGATTGCGGGAATCCTCCTCTGTACGGGATTTGTATCTCAATTGAAAATTTAATATAATGTTTACTTTCAAGAAGTTTATGTGAATTGTTTTTGTGTTAGTGCATAAAAATATGTAAAGGAAGATGTGACTAACGGGTTAATTAAGGAAGATCCTTGTATGTGTTACCATGAATGTACCCTTAGGTAAGTAGAAAACTAAAGCTATCAAGGAAAACGGGTGGAAAGAGCCCTCGATGGATTTGTCCTATGACAGGGTGGACCCAGAGAAGTGGGAGGCTTCTCAACATTCAAATCACGATGACGCATTGACCTTAGATAATGTAGGGTAGAACCTTGGCTTATATCATTTTAGGGGACCAGAATGGAACTTTACTCTACAGGTCAAGAGGTTGAGCGATGCATCCCTCTCGTCTTCCATTCTCTTTGAACCAAGTGCTATATGAGTTTTCTTTCATTCACATGCTCTGCGCAAAGGAGATGGTCTGGTCTAAGGACCGATGCTAGAAGGCTGTGGAATGACTTGATCATTACAAACCTAGTAAGATTGAGGTTGGGTTGGCCAATACGTTTTATTGCAGAGTAGACTCGGGAGTCTCTAACCGGAAAATCTTGTGACATTTGGTCTGAGTGCCAGGAAACGTCTTTTAGATGGACTACTAAAATGTGTCAAGGTCTAGACATGTTGATTACAGTTGGTATTAGAGACAACCAACAAATAACACAATCAAGATAAGAATAAATCAAGAAGAGTGAAGTGATGTTTTCACTAGAAAGTATTTTTCTTTTACTCACTTCTAGATTGTTGTTGCTTCCGAACCTATGAGGCATAGAGCAGGTTCCTCATATTTCATATCATGTTCGGGATTGCTATGAATTCTTCAATTTATATTGCAGAAGAACCGACATGGTGGGGATCCTAGATTGCCTCTACAACCCTTCAGCGATGTATGGGGAAAGGCATTGGACTTGGAGTGTAGGTTACCTCTACATAGATGCCAACCGGCTTGCCTATCTTCAAAACAATTTGAACAGGCTAAAATGGTTGGGGGACTTGAAGATTATCAAGTTATTCATCTTCCATGATGCACGTGTGAACTCGATCCTGCACATCAGATGCCGAAAGGTAGAAGAGACTCACTACATCTATGAGAAGGTGGTCAAAACCTTGCTAGAAAATAGAATTAAAGTAAAGAGGCGATACAAACATCATGGCTATCAAAAACAAGGATTTCTTGAACTTCCCATGACTTTCAGCTTCCTGAGAATCCATGCCCAAACCCATATTACTAATCTGTCATTGTAGCTGAATTCAATAAGGAATTATTAGCTTCACGCTGATGTATCTCTTGAAAGAAAAATTATCCTAGCCTCTCTCTCTCTATTCCTGAATAATTGTAATTGAGGCTTGTGCCTCTTTATGGATAAATGAGAATTTTATAATTTTCTGACTTGTTGCATCGTATTGATGAAAAATAGTTTGCGCATTGAGATAAGTTTTGAAGAGATGTGTAAATGTAATCTTAATGCAAAAGTTTAAATTGAACCAGATACAACCCCAAACGCAAAATGAAAACTCTGGTCCCGAACTAAGTTGCCTGGTAGAGGCAGAGGAGAATATGTTTTTTCTCAAACAAATCAAACCACCAAAATTTGATGGGAAAGGGAAGAGTATTGAATGGATTGAATCCATGGAGGATTACTTTAGTGCAGTAAGAATAACACCTCCAAACTGGGCTATGGTTGCCAAGCTCAAACTCACTGGCGAAGCTAGGCTCTGTGGAAGTAGTGGTGTAAAGATCAAGCAGTCGGGGAAAGCAGGGTAACTTGGGATAAGCTAAAAGAAGCAATGCAGGAAAGGTACATGCCACCTTCATAAAGAAGCTAGAAGATGAATGAGTTCTTCAAGTTGAAACAGTTGGGTCTATCTCTGGAGGCGTATTACTCAAAATTTGTCTCCTTGTTAAAATACACCCCAGCAATGAGTATTTTTCAACAAGTCTCTAAGTTCTGTGATGGGCTAAATCCACAAATTAATACTCGATTGGAATCAATGCGTTCTTTGGATTTACAAGATGCATTGATAAGAGCAGGACCCATTGCCTAAGAAGATCAACGAAAATGGAGGAATAATAGACATTGGTCTCACAAAGACCAGAATTTAGGGATGTCGAAAGCTCAATTTAAAAGGGTGCAAGGACAGAGTCAAGGCCAACAGAAGAAGCTGAGGGAAATTTAGTTAATGACTTTTTTCCCACTCAAACAAATGACTAGAGTCTACAATGTTTTTATTGCAAGGAACATGGGCACTTCAAAAGAGAGTGTCCCAAACTTGGCGAAGATCATCATTAAGGAAAATGTAGTGGGCAAGCCAAGGCTACCCATGGCCGCGATCGTGCAGCAATGGGAAGGGCAAAAAATTCCAAAGTCACCATTAAGAAAATCAATGAAGAAAAAGACCCGTCCATGGAAGCTAAGCTTGAGAGGGCATCAGTTCATGCCGCTCTCCATAAGAAGGTAAGAGACTCAAAACTCTGATTGACTATGGCAATACTCATTCTTTCATTTCAACAACTTGTGCAAGAAGGTTAGGAATAGCCACTATAGCTACACCTACTTTGCTTGCTTGTATTCCCAAAAGAATTGAAAAAATTACCACCACCTAGGGAAGTTGACCATGAGATTAAGCATGTGTTGCACCAGTTGCAAAAAGGCCCTATAAGATGTCCATTCTTGAAGCTATTGAGTTAAAAGAACAACTCAGACAACTATTGGACCAAGGGTACATATGCCCCAACAGATCTCCATTGGGGGCTCTAGTCTTGTTCTAGAAGAAGAAGAATGATACACTTCACCTTTGCATCGATTATAGAGGCTTGAACCAAGTAACCATTAAGAATAAATATCCTATCCCAAGGATAGATGAGTTACTTGATCGATTGCACGAAGCAAAAATCTTCTCCAAAATTGATTTGAGGCTAGGGTACTACCAGATTTGCGTCAACGATGAGGATATTCCTAAGATGGCATTCAATACCAGATATGGTCATTTTTAATTCAGAGGTATGCCCTCGGATTGATTAATTTCCCTACCACATTTAATAGGCTAATTCATGACATTTTTAGACCATATCTCAATGATTTTGTACTTGCCTTCTTTGATGACACCTTGGTTTATTCCAAGGAAGAGGAGGATCATGAACCCCAAGTTTGCATCATCCTTGAGACCATGAGGATACACAAGCTCTATGCTAAGAAGAAAAGTGTACCTTCCTTAAGAGACAGATCGAATATCTTGGGTTTATTGTGTTAGAAAACGGAATATTTGTAGACCCTACAAAGGTTAAGGATATCCAAGAGCAGACTCCACCAACAACTATCAAAGAAGTGTGTAGTTTTCTTGGCCTAACATGACGGTATAGGATCTTCATTAAGAACTATGCCTTACTTGTAGCACCCCTCACAAATCTACTAAAAAAGCAGGTTGCAATACTTTGGACACCCATCGAGCAATCAAAGTTTGATCAACTCAAGCATAGCTTAGTGATAACACCAAATTTGAAACTCCTTGACTTGAGCAAAGAATTCGAAGTTGTCACAGATGCTAGCTTGCTTGCAGTAGGCTATGTACTAATGCAAGAAGGTCATTCTATAGAATATTATTCGAGGAAGTTAAAAAATCATAAAAGAAATTATGCTACTCATGACCTAGAGTTGTTTGCAGTTATTCATGCTCTCAAAATTTGGTGACACTATTTGCTCGGCAATAAGTTCTCCTTTGTTACGGACCAGAAGAGCCTCAAATGGATCTTCACCCAAGCTTTGACCTCAATATGAGACAACATTGTTGGATTGAGATTCTACAAGAATATGACTTTGAGATTAGGTATAGACATGGTAAGGAGAATGTGCACTGATGCCTTAAGTTGCAAGGCGTTTCTCAATTCTCTTATTATGGAGGAACCTTCAATGGTGGAATTATTAATGACTATGGTGTCAATGCCTAGTAACCCTATCCTTGAATTAGCTAAGGGGGAATCTACTCATGACCCAAAATATCTAAAGATGATAAAGGAGATTTTGGAAAAGGACCAAAACCCCAGAATTAAGGTCAAGTATCAAGAATTCTCTATCAATGGGAGACTTTTCTATTTTAGGACAAGACTATGCATTCCCTCAAGCAAGAATCTCAAACAAAGAATACTCTGGGAAGCACATGACTCCCCCTTCTCAGGTCATCCCGGATATGTTAAGACCCTCAACACCGTCAGAAAGAGCTATCATTGGAAAGAATTAAGGGGGATGTACTTAAATATGCCATCAAATGTTTGTCTTGCCAGCATATTAAGGCAAAGCATGTCAAGATATCTGGGAAGCTGCAACCTCTTGACATCCCTCAAATGAAGTGGGAATTTATTAGCATGGAATTTTTTGTTGGGTTACCTTCAGTTCAAGGAGGATACAATTCAATTATGGTTATAGTAGATATGCTTATCAAGGTTTCACATCTCATTCGCGTTAAGAAAAACTATAAAGCTTTAGATATTGCTTGATTATTCATTACGGAGATATTCAAACTCCATGGGTTCCCCTGAAGGATCATTAGTGACTGTGACTCCCTCTTCACATCTCACTTTTAAAGAGGGATATTTGAGGCCATTGGGACTCAAATTTTTTTAAGTACAACCTATCATCCTCAAACTGATGGTCAAACAAAGAGACCCAAGCAAGTCATTGAAGATATTCTCAGAGCATATTTCTACTGCGAACCCAAGAAATGGATCCAATAATTACCATTGGTAAAGTTTGCCTATAATGCTTCTTACCAACAAATCATTCAAATGACACCTTTTCAAGTATTGTATGGGCATGACTTCCATGCTCCATTAAAATTTTCAAATCCTACCTTAAGGGTAGAGGCTTCCAAGAAAATGCTAGAGAAAATGGACGATCAGGTCAAGGCCATCAAATAAGACATTAGAGCCACTAAGGATAGGCAGAAAGCCTATGCAAATCAAAATAGACAAGAGCATCTCTTAAAAGAAGGAGATATGGTTTCTATTTGTGGGTGACCCAAGAAGAGCTCCTTATCATTAGAAGAGTTTAAAAAGCTAAGTCCAAGGTATTGTGGACCCTACAGGATCCTCCAGTGCCTAGGGCCTAATGCCTACAAACTCCAACTCCTTGAGAATGTAAAGGTTCATAATTTATTTCATGTTAGCCTACTAAAAAAATATGTATCCAATCCTAGCCATGCACTCAATGATCAATAAGTTGTAATGCCAAGCGAAGGAGTCCTTGAACTTTGGCCAGATAGAATCCTAGACATTTGGGAGAAGTGATTGAGGAGTAGAACTCTTAGAGAGTACCTCATCCAGTGGAAGGACTATCCACAAGAAGATTCCACATGGATTGATGAGAGTACTCTCAACCAACAATACCCCCAATTCCTTTCGAGATGAGGACATCTCGATCCCTTAAGGGGAAATATGTAATAAAACTCCCCTTTTAACACTGAGCATAAGGTTTCTTGTGCAACAAGTACATGCAATTGGGAAGGAAACTTAGCTTATCCATCCCAAAGTAAGAAAATAGTCACTCAAGGGAGTAAAATTTGACCTAAAAGCCATGTCCCCTATTGTGACTTGACACTCCATCATGTCAAGCCTATGATTGATTTTGGACATCTAAGTATTTTCTAGAATCTTTGTCACATAATTCTCTAATATACTTTTTTCATGACATATATGCTTTTGGCATATCTCAAACCCTCACATTCCTTGGATATATGTGCAAAAATTGCAATTCGGATGAACAAAATTAGGTATAAATTTTTCATGCTAGTGCTTGTAGAGTTCAATATGTCTACCAAAATTTTTGTGCTACACATGTGTAAAATCTCGCTACTATATAATGGCTATTTTATGCTATTGAGATTGGGTATGCGTATAGACTCAAGAGTTCTATATTCTCGACCCCCCTTGGGTAATATGTACTCATAGAAAAATATAAGGTTCTCTGTGAACTACTCGGTTATATATCCCTCAAAGAACAATTTAACCATTTTGAGGTGGTAACACTTAAAAGAACCTATGGAAATCTCAACATTTTTCCACTCACAGCAATCCAAAGGGTATACTTCTGTCAATACAAGACACATAGTTATATAGATATCATGAAAATGCTCATTCTCAAGGTGTTGCAAAGTCTTACTATTTGCAATGTGTTATTGAACGATTACAATGGGTGTAATATGTATTTACTTTTCTATGAATATGTGTTGCACTAGTGCTCCCTATTTTATTACAAGGCAAGAATCAACTATCCTTTTTCTAAGAGCTAGAATTTACTTGTCCATGCTTTGATATATTTGCAATTGCAAATGCTTTTACCATGAAATCTCCCTTCATTACTTGGATGCATTTGTACCCAAGATAAGCGATGAGACATATCCATGATTCAATTCCCTTTTTCATCCTTTCTATTATATACATTTATCAAGAGAATGCTTATTCTTTTCTTAGGCATCACTTTAATCACACAAACATATATATATATATATATATATATATATATATATATATATATATAGGTATGTCCATTGATGCAAAGTAAGGATTCAATTTTAAGGCATCACTTTAATCACACCATTTACATGAAATAAAATGGAAATAGTAGTACAAGAATACTTAGAGATTTTTACAAAAATAAATTTCATTGGAATGAATAGGAGTCCCATCTAACTCAATAGTACGTTGCATAAAAACATAAGTATTAAAGAGTAGTCGATAGAAGGATGGTAGCCACATGGCATGCAAATCTAAATAGGCACTTTGGATTAACACTTGAGATATTTTATGACTTAGCACATTATGCATTATATGGATGATATGATACAAATTTTTCATGGATCATAACAAATTAGCATGGAGATCCAAATAGACACATAGGATCAACAAATCAATGGAAATTTTAGCCTTGACTTCTAGCAGATCCATATCATCAAGCACAAAGGAATCACTCACTACAACAAAATACTTGATTAGGAGTTTTGTACTCCACGTAAACATTGCATAATACTTGCATGTTATAGAAACATGGCACCTTAATAACTAATTATTCATGAGTTCTTGCAATATAAAAGAGAGAATTTGCCTACAAGGTAGAATATCTACACTACTCTATTGGTTCCTATAACAACGATAGATTTGATACTTATGATCATCAAAATCTATCAAGATTATAGACACAAGAAAATTATGAGTAAATTGTTCAATTGATAAATCCTTTTTAACAAAAAATATCTAGATAGTTGCATGAATAAAGTAAAACAAATTTCAATAAATTTACCTATAAGAGGATCTACTGAAGATAAGATTAAATTGTTGATCAAAGCCTTGAGCTACAGAATCTTTGCTCTATCTCGTGTTCAGTGTTACAACAACAATCGATCCAAGAGTTAGAACTAGCATCAAGCCCTACTATAAAGATAACAGAAAAGGAAAAATATAGAGAGGAAAAAAGAGAGTGTGTATGAGTGAGTGCGAGAGAGAAAGCAATGAACACCTATCTAATCTTGCATTAATTGATCTCTTCAAAAAGACTATATGAAGAGTTAGTATCTACATGAATGTATACTAAAAAAAATAGAAAATTGAAAAAAAAACACACGCACACACACATACACAAAGGGAGAGGGAGAGAGAGATAAGAAATTATGTAAACTCACTCAAAATGATATCTACAGTAAACCACCAATAAGGGTTAAAATCAACATGATGTTGTACTGAAAATATAGTAGCAAAGAAAAACCAAAGAGAGAGAGAGAGAGAGAGAGAGAGAGGGAGAGAGAGAGAGAGAGAGAGAGAGAGTGTGTGTGTGTGTGAATGAGTGAGTGAGTGACTTAGAAAAAGAGATATCAACACCTTTATCTCTTACTCTACATGAACTCTAGAACAAAAAAATAATGTAAATTACAATAAATATCAATAACTATTGAAAAACAACAGAAAAGAGAAACAACAAAGCGAGAGAGAGAGAGAGAGAGAGAGAGAGAGAGAGAGAGAGGAGCACTTGTGCCTCCTATCCAAAACCTCTCCAACAACAAAACAATAATAAATGCAAGAAATGACATCAAACTCTACTAAAAAAACACCAAACAAGAGAAAAAACAAAGAGAGATACGGACCTATGTTTTTCCCAAATTCTAGAGATGCAAGGAGAAGAAAGTGGAGAGTTAAGAAAAATGCTCAAAACCCTAATTACTCTCACCAGAGAGCTTCAATGGAGATAAAAATTTACAAAATGGAGAAGAGAGGCAAAGTAGTCTACTGCTAGACTTTTGGATCAAATTGATTTTGTGAGAGAAAAAATTGAAAATTTTGACAAAAAATAGAGAAACAAAAGGTGAGAGAAACTCTAAATTTGTGTATCATTTATTCACCCCTGTTTGAATCCCCCACTACCCTCATTTTTTATTATAAACCCAAGATTTGGAGAGTGAAGATTCACGCTCCATGGATATCAACATCTTGTTTTCCTATTGGGCACTCCAAAAGACCCACATGTCAAATTATATTATTTTTTAGGGTCAGATTTTGGCCCAAAATTTTCCTTATGAAAATTTGTTCTAGAAGCATTAGTTGCTTGGATCGCATCATTAAAATGAATATAATTATAAAATTTGAGACTCTTTGTATGTCTAGCATAATATTTTCTATAGATCACAAGTATTTGCTCAACATTTGTTAAGAACTCTTGCAAATCAAATGGAACATTCATCATATCCCTGATGTATATAAACTTAGATGAGTTTGCTATCTTTTGAAGAAAATCAAAGCATTTACCATCACAAATTTCCTCCACTTTCTCTTACCACAATCCCTCAAGTGATAGCTTCCTTTTTTAGAGTTTAACCAACCTTGCAAAAAACCATAAAAGAAACTCAAATGAGAAAGAAAAATTGGTAGCATAAAGCTATTTTTTCATACATTAATATCCAATAAAACTTCATAGACTAATAATTCATATAAGACATGAGAAACACCTCAAATAAACACAATCATGGCCGAAAACATCTTGTTTTACAATATATCCAAACAAGAAATGGGTTGGATTGATCACTTACAAGGTTTTATTTGGTGATGGATGCACTTTCTCTTTCAATGGGGTAGTGTAACGTGTCCACTAGTATCATCCAGGACACGTCTTAGTAGTCCATCGGAAAGGATGTCTAGAAAGCCCTGCCCAGCACTCCCATGGAATGCTACGGGGTTTGCAATCTAGGGTTTTCCGCGTCTGCCACGTAGCGGAAGTATTCTAGCCGTTCCCCACTTAGGATCTACCGGAATTAGGGTTTTCTTGATTGGTCATTTTCTAACAGCAACTAGCGTCGGACCCAAGCGAACCACTTTACGCAAAAATGCCAAGTCCGAAGTGGAGTCACGCTGCACTTGGTTCAAGGAGAATGGGAGACGAGAGGGATGCAAAGCTCAACCTCTTTGCCATAAGGCATAGTCCCATTCCGTTCCCCTAAAATAGTGTAAATCAGTTAAGACATAACTCTGGTCAACGCTTTTGTTGTTCGTGTCCTTAGACGATCATCCCGCTGTTTTTCGAGATTTGAGAAAAGTTCCCGACCAACCGAGACCACCCAACCATAGGACGAACCCATGTCCCATCCTCCGCACTTTCCTGGATTTGTTTTAGTTAGGTAATTATCTAATACGTTAGTTGGACATGTAACAACTAGCTTCTTTAATTAAACCGTTAAGCACTGGTTCCTTCACATAATCTTATCACGTGACATAGAAAAATAATATCAAACAAGTTCTTTATTAACATATCATCATATTTATCTTTGAAATACAAGGAGTTTCGCCCGTAGGCTTGTCCATAATCCGCCCGAAGGCTATCCAGTAATCCATAGGGATCACTATTCCAAGTTTTCGCTCGTAGACTAGTATGCGGGCCTCGAGATCCAATCCCGAGTCACGTTAGCCTCTTGTGCAGGACTCGGAAGGTGAGGAATTTATGGCCAGAGCCCCCCTGGCACCCAAGCGTCCTCCTGCTCCAAGTAGAGCTCAACAAAGAGACCTCTTGTGGCGGGTTCGGTCCACGTTCCCGACATGGTCAACCCCCTTGGTTAGGGTCAGGAAGGTAGTCGGGGGTAACTGAAACTGCCTCTCCCTTCAGGCCTTCAACTTGAAGTATAGATATTCATTTAATTTGTAATTCATAAATCAAACAGTGCTCTAAAATCTCTAGCAAGCACAAACATTTCCATTAATCGATCTTGTTGTTGGCAAACTGCTAAGCAAGGAGTCTTTCCTTTTGAATGCATCTAGCACTCGATCCGAGGTACCTTGCAACTTGGCAAGATCCCTTATATTCTGGGTTAGGGCATACCCTATTAACCCAACTTGGTCAACCCTAAAGTTCATTGGATACTTTAGTTTCTGGTTTTTAACCTTCCTTACTTAGAAGGATATCAAAGAATACATCCTTTTGCAAGATAACTTGCGTAAGGATCCACCATCCTTGTTGAGGGTATTTAACCTTTCTTCTTGTGAATCATCACGAGACCATATGACTTCGTACTTGCTGTGCAAGTCCTGCATCGTAATATGCGATGAAACAATCCGTTTCAGTTTCTTTAAGCTGACGCTTGTCAGACCTAGGGTCTCCTTTTATTATTTTCTTTAAGAACCTCTGGGACAAACCCTAGTTCTTTTACGTTTATGATTTATTGACCCTACAATTCAGGGAAGGTGGGCAAGTATTTAAGGTATAAATGTTTCTTGGATTTTAAATCATTCCCAATGCATATTTAACAGCATAGGTATTTCTAAGTTTATATTGATTCGGCTAACTTTTAGAGGGTAATATCGAGATCACCTCGGCACGATTTTCTCATGCCAAATAAACAATCTTTTCCTTGCTAAGATATGCAGTTAGCAATTATAACTTCCTAGAGTTTAAGCAACGTAAGAAACCTTTCATGAACTTCACCTTCTATGATGATTCATTGTAAAAAGAATAGGGGTTAATGGTGCAAGATGCAATTTTTTAATACCTTCAAGATTTAGCTGAAATATACTACTTAGTGGGTAAATAATCTTCCTCATAATTCGTTTCAATGCAAAATGCTATTTGAAGGAAAACTATGTTTTATACATTATCCATTTTGCATGTTCAATTAAACTAAATTCCTTCATCGTAAATAACTAGGACAAAATATATCTTGTCCCTAACAATTCATCTTGCATGATTGAATTAAAACCGATATAAACCAAGAAGGAAAAACCTGGTTTTGGGGTGAGATATCCACATGGATACCAGGAGATGACCCTCCCGCAGCTATTCCTTGGACTTTCTTAGGCGGCATCGCAGTTGTAATCCTTCAAACATGAAGGCAGCTTTACACTCCTTTTCGAAATTCCACCGTCGCTTCAATACTCTTCTTCTCTCTTTCGAGGCAAGGAGTCGTTAAGGGATTGACCACGAGAAGGGGATAATAAGACCTTTAAGGTCTTTGCTTCTTCGGAAGGGAAACGTTTGCAAAGCCTAAAAAGGCCCTATAGGGGTATATACATGGTAAAAAGGGTGTGTGTGAGTGTGGTTTCGCAAACATATGATGGGCCTTGAAAGGGTATAAAAAAGGGGATCTTGAAGGGATTTCTCGACACACGGGGGGGGGGGGGGGGGGGTAAGTTCCAAACCAAGGGGAAAGGGGAAGGGTGAAAGGGATTTTTAAAGGTCAAACACAGGGGTGAGAGGGGGAAATTTTCACACCTGGGGGTAAAAGGTGTGTAAAAAGAAAAGGGTACGAGGGGGGGGGTGAAACACGGGGTTTCAAAAAAACACAAGAAGGGGCTTATAAATTTAAGCATGAGGGGGGGGGCTAAGGTGGCTTAAGCACGGGGTGGGTGGTTTAGTGGCTCCACGGGAAGGGTTAAGGGTTTAAGACCGGGGGGGTGAAAGGATAAAAGGGGATAAAACCAGGAGGGGGGTGAAAGGGTAAATGAAGGGTATAGGAAGGGGGGCTTAGAGGAGCCCCCTCTTAGAAGCTTCAAGAAGCTTCTTGAAGCTTCTAAGGGCTCAAAGGCCCACGTGGCGAGAGAGGATGGAGGCGGCAGATGTTGGTGTGATGGCACTTGGCTCCTTCCTCTTGATGGTAGGGCTCAATGGCAGCGTCGATCCTCCAGGCGACCACCTCCTTGGCTTCACTCAGATACTCGATGTCAATCTCTCCTTCCCTCTTGGTAGTTTGGCGGCAGCATTCATCTTTTGTTCTTCCTCCTTCCTCCTCAGTAGCCTGTGGCCCTCCCTCATTTAATAGGGGAGGGGAGGGAATCCTCCCCCTCCTATGTGTCATTGTGCATGCGCGTGAAGCTGAGCAAGCTCCAGCGAGGAGCTTGCTGGCTCCTCTATTCCCTTCCCCCCCTTCCAGCACGATGCGCCACCGAGAGAGGAAAAAAATATTTGATATATATTACATTCTCTCCCCCTTAGAGGAATCGAGATGTCCTCATCTCGAGATAAACTGGGGATATTGATGGTTGAGAGTGCCTTCATCTACCTAAGTGGCATCCTCTTCGGGATAATCTTTCCACTGGACGAGGCTTTCTCTCAAGGTTCTAGATCTTAATTGTCTCTCCCTAACATCTAAGATCCTGTCAGGCCTTAGCTCAAGGACTCCTTGACTAGGCATTACAACTTGTTGGTCGTCAAGTATGTGATTAGGATTAGGTACATACTTTTTCAATAGGCTGATATGGAATACATTGTGAACCTTTAGGTTCTCAGGGAGTTGCAATCTATAAGCATTGGGTCCTAGGCATTTGAGGATTTTGTACGGCCCACAATACCTTGGACTTAGCTTCTTGCAATCTCCTAGGGATAGAGAACTCTTTTTAGGGCGTACGCGAATGAAGACCATGTCTCCTTCTTCGAAGACTCTTTCTTGATGCTTCAAATCCGCGTATGCCTTCTGTCTATCCTTGGCCACTTGTATGTCTTGTCTTATTGTTTTTATTTGATCATCCATCTCTTCCAACATCTGTCTTGAAGCTTCAACCCTTAAGGTTGGATCGCAAAAATTTAGGGGACTTCGACAGTCATGATCATACAATGCTTGGAAAGGAGTCATCTGAATGCTCTGCTGATAAGAAGCATTGTATGCAAATTCTACCAAAGGTAAGTATTGAATCCACCTCTTCGGTTCTCGACAGCAGTATGCCCTAAGCGCATCCTCGATGACTTGATTTACTCGCTCTGTTTGGCCATCCGTTTGGGGATGGTAAGCGGTGCTAAAATAGAGCTGAGTCCCAATAGCTTCAAAGATAGCTCTCTAGAAGTGTGATGTGAAGAGAGGATCTCGATCACTAATGATTCTTCTGGGTAAACCATGTAGTTTGAATATCTCTTTGATAAACAATCTTGCAATGTCGGAGGCTTTATAGTTTGTCTTTACTGGAGTAAGGTATGCAACTTTAGTAAGCATGTCAACTACAACCATGATGGAGTTGTATCCTCCCTGGATTTGGGGTAGGCTTACAACAAAATCCATACTGATGAATTCCCATTTCATTTGGGGGATGTCAAGCGGTTGCAGTTTCCCTGGCATCATGACATGTTCGGCTTTGATACATTGGCAAGTTTGTGACTGGCTTGCTGGTATACACAGCCTTGTTCTATAGTAGACAAGTCCATTAACAATGGAAAATTCCTGATACTTAGATTGCAACTTTTTATAATGATCCTTGATAGAGATCTCCTTTAGCATTGATTGGTAGGCCAAATCATGGCATACTTCCTCTCTTGCTAACTCAAGTATAGGGTTGTTTGGCATAGATACTTTTATAGCTAGAGATCTGGCCATTGATGGATTTTGCAAGATTAGGGAATTTAGGAATGCCTTGCGACTAAGTGCATCGGCAACTACATTCTCTTTCCCTGGTCGATACTTGATTTCAAAGTCATATTCCTCCAACACTTCAATCCACCGACGTTGCCTCATGTTGAGCTCGTTATGGGTAAAGATCCATTTGAGGCTCTTATGGTTGGTTACTAGAGTAAACTTGTTACCCAACAGGTAGTGTTTCCAAAGCTTTAGAGCATGGATGACAGCTAGTAATTCTAGATCATGCGTAGCATAATTCTTTTCATGGTTCTTCAGTTTCCTTGAAGAGTATGCTACTGGATGACCTTCCTGCATAAGTACACACCCCAAGGCAAGAATGCTAGCATCAGTTACTACCTCGAACTCCTTATTGAGGTCTGGAAGTTTTAGAATAGGTGCTGATACCAAACTTTGCTTCAATTTGTCGAAGCTATTTTGTTCGGGAGTTGACCATGCAATGCAAGTCTGCTTCTTCATTAAATCCGTCAGAGGTGTTGCAATCAAAGCATAGTTTTTGATGAAGACCCTATACCATCCGGTCAATCCATGAAAGCAGCGTATTTCTTTGACAGATACTGGTGTTGGACATTCAAGCACATCTCTGACCTTGGCTCGGTCCACTGATATTCCTTCTGATGATACTATGAATCCCAGATATTCAATCTGACGCTTGAAGAATGCACACTTCTTCATCTTTGCATACAACTTATGTGACCTCATTGTTTCATGGACAATCCGAAGTTGACATTCATGATCTTCTTCCCGTTTAGAATAGACTAAAGTGTCATCGAAGAAGACAAGCACGAAATCATCAAGATATGGCCTAAAGATATCCTGCATTAATCTATTGAAGGTGGTAGGTGCATTCGTAAGCCCAAATGACATAACTAGGAACTCGAAGTGCCCATATCTTGTATTAAATGGCCTAAAGATATCCTGCATTAATCTATTGAAGGTGGTAGGTGCATTCGTAAGCCCAAATGACATAACTAGGAACTCGAAGTGCCCATATCTTGTATTAAAGGCCGTCTCTGGGATATCTTCTTCCTTGATCCTTATCTGATAGTAACCTGACCTGAGATCAATCTTGGAGAAGATCTTTGCACCCTGAAGACGATCAAGAAACTCATCTATTCTAGGAATAGGTTACTTGGTCTTGACTGTTGATTGATTCATACATAGTCGAAGTGTCCCATCTTTCTTTTTTTGGAATAGTACTAGATCTCCCCATGGTGAATTGCTAGGCCGGATGTAGCCCTAATCTAACAGTTGCCTGAGTTCCTTTAGCTCAATTGCTTCTGGTATGGACATTCTATAAGGTCTCTTGGCAATTGACGCAGCTCCAGGTACTAATCTAATCTCATGATCCACTCTCTTTCGAATTCTCCTTCCGTGGTCGGATCTTCCTCTTCTTCTTCTTCACCTCTTTGCCTATTGGCAATGCAGGCAGTTCTTCCTCTTCCTCGGGTAGCGGCTCCTTGATCACGGCCTGTTTCTTGGAAAGGTGCTTGGCGATGTCCTCCGCCAAGCTTGGGACATTGCCTCTTGAAGTGACCGGGTTCGTTGCAGTGGAAACAACGGAGGTTTCAGCCATTACTTTGAGTAGGAACAAAGTTGTTGACGTTATTCATCCTTGCTTTCTTTCTTTGTCCCTGATTATGACCTTGAACTCTCTTCATTTGAGGTCTGAATGCTCCTTTGTTCGCGTCATTATAAGACCAAGTTTTGTTACCCCTTGGTCTAGCTTGCACCTCCTGAATTATAGGCGCCGCTCGAATGAGTGCATCCTGAAGATCTGATGGACGCATAGATTCGAGATGGGTATTTACTAGTGTATTTAAGCCCGCACAAGATTTGGACACCTGCTGTGTCATGTCCATCTATGGCGCATACTTTAAAAGTGAGACGAATTTAGAGTAGTATGCGTCAAGAGTGAGTCCTAGCTGTTTTAGCTCGTAGAACTTGTTCATTTTCTGCGTGTGATATGCAAGTGGTAAGTATCTTCCCTGCACGGCTTTCTTTAGCTTCTCCCAGGTAATGGATCCCTCTGCGATCCCTTGATCCCAGCACTATTGCTTCCACCAAAGTCTGGCTTCGCCCGCTGAGTTTTAACTTGGCGAGCATAGCCTGATTGGCGAGTGCAGTACCAGCTGCTTCAAAGTAATCCTCCATGGATTCAATCCAAATTTCAGCATCAGCCTGAATGAATCTGCCTCTCCCGTCAAACTCGGGTGGCTTAATCTGCTTGAGAAGGAACTTCTTCTCCTGGATCATAGTAGTACTTGATGTAGGAGGGGAATTAGGAACCTGTACCTGGGGTTATGCCTGAATAAAGGTTTCCTTAACATTATTATACGATAATCGATGTTAGCTTATCTTTAATTCAACTTTCTCGTAAACAATGTAGGTACTTAACTTTTTATCAACTCTTATGCACAGCCAGACATTGATAAAAAGAAGTCTTTATTTGTATTTACATGGGCATAGCCCTTTCGAATACAACGTTTCATGTGATGATAAGCCAATTGTTACATTTATTTTGAGGAGAACAATGTTGTATTCCATTTATCTACAGGAACTGTGTAATAGTAAGGTTTTGGGTCATGGATCTTCAGGAATCGGTAAGTCATTCAAAGTTCAGGATATCCTTTCCGTTGGAATCCATTTTTCTCATGGCAACCCAACACTTTAATCCTATCGGCGGGGATTACACGAGTTACTTCCACATATACATATGAGTTCATCTCAACCCTCTGACCTCGAATATGTAAAGTCAAATTTACGTGAGCTTCCACAAAACCGAATAGCTTCACGACTTTCAGGTCTTCCAACCACTTGATCCTCTTTAGGTTGGTCTGTAGATAAGCAAACCAGTGGGCGGCTATATAGTAGATTCCTGAAGCACCTGTCCATCTTCGTTCCACGTATAAAGGTGATGGATTATAAATCTTCTCCAGGGTGTTCATCATCCCAATTATTTGTCTATAAAGCAGAGAATGCATTGCAGTCATAAACATGACTCGAAATACCAAGAACTTGTTCCACGCTTCATAATTCTGCGAGACAATATTGAAGGTAAGGAAATGTTTGGACAGCAACAATTTCTTTACTTCATTTCATTGAGATTTCATAAAAATAATTTTGTTGTTGGTCCGCTCTGATACCAACTGTAACGTGTCCACTAGTATCATCCAGGACACATCTTAGCAGTCCATCGGAAAGGATGTCTAGAAAGCTCCCGGCACTCCCATGGAATGTTAAGGGGTTTGCAATCTAGGGTTTTCCACGTCTGTCACGTAGCGGAAGTATTCTGGCCGTTTCGCACTTAGGATCTACCGGAATTGGGGTTTTCCTAATTGGTCATTTTCTAACAGCATCTAGCGTTGGACCCAAGCGAACTACTTTACTCAGAAATGCCAGGTCCGAAGTGGATTCACGCTGCACTTGGTTCAAGGAGAATGGGAAACGAGAGGGATGCAAAGCTCAACCTCTGTGCCATAAGGCATAGTCCCATTCCGTTTCCCTAAAATAGCGTAAATCGGTTAAGACATAACTCTAGGTCAACACTTTTGTTGTTCTTGTCCTTTGACGATCATCCCGCTGTTCTTCGAGATTTGAGAAAAGTTCCTGGCCAAGTGAAACCACCCAACCATAGGACGGACCCATGGCCCATTCTCCGCACTTTCCTCGGTTTGTTTTAGTTAGGTAATTATCTAACACGTAAGTTGGACATGTAACAATTAGCTTCTTTAATTAAACCATTAAGCACTGGTTCCATCACATAATCTTATCACGTGACATAGAAAAACAATATCAAACAAGTTCTTTATTAATATATCATCATATTTATCTTTGAAATACAAGGAGTTTCGCCTGTAGGCTTGTCCATAATCCGCCCGAAGGCTATCCAGTAATCCACAGGGATCACTATTCCAAGTTTCCGCCCGTAGACTAGTATGCGGGCCTCGAGATCCAATCTTGAGTCACGTTAGCCTCTTGTGCAGGACCCGGAAGGCGAGGGATTTACAACCAGAGCCTCCCTTGGCACCCAAGCGTCCTCTTGCTCCAAGTAGAGCTCAACGGAGAGACCCCTCACGGCGGGTTCGGTCCACGTTCCCGGCACGCTCAACAACCCCCTTGGTTAGGGTAGGCAGGCAGTCGGGGGTAACTGAAACTGCCTCTCCCTTCAGGCCTTCAACCTGAAGTATAGATATACATTTAATTTGTAATTCACAAATCAAACAGTACTCTAAAATCTCTAGCAAGCACAAACATTTCCATTAATCGATCTTGTTGTTGGCAAACTGCTAAGCAAGGAGTCTTTCCTTTTGAATGCATCTAGCACTCGATCCGGGGTACCTTGCAACTTGGCAAGATCCCTTATATTCTGGGTTAGGGAAAACTCTATTAACCCAACTTGGTCAACCCTAAAGTTCATTGGATACTTTAGTTTCTGGTTTTTAACATTCCTTACTTAGAAGGATATCAAAGAATACATCCTTTTGCAAGATAACTTGCATAAGGATCCGCTATCCTTGTTGAGGGTATTTAACCTTTCTTCTTGTGAATCAATCAGGAGACCATATGACTTCGTACTTGCTGTGTAAGTCCTGCATCGTAATATGCGATGAAACAATCCGTTTCAGTTTCTTTAAGCTGACGTCTCCTTTTATTATTTTCTTTAAGAACCTCAGGGACAAACCCTACTTCTTTTACGTTTACGATTTATTGACCCTACAATTCAAGGAAGATGTGCAAGTATTTAAGGTATAAACGTTTCTTGGATTTTAAATAATTCCCAATGCATATTTTGCAGCATAGGTATTTCTAAGTTTATATTGATTCGGCTAACTTTTAGAGGGTAATATCGAGATCCCCTCGGCACGATTTTATTATTTATGTGACAATTGATTTTTCAGTCCTAAACTTTATTGCTTTGAGATTAGGTAAATTCAATTAATCTTCCTTTTTCCTTGTGAACAAAACTTATGCCAAATAAACAATCTTTTCCTTGCTAAGATATGCAGTTAGCAATGATAACTTCCTAGAGTTTAAGCAATGTAAGAAACCTTTCATGAATTTCACCTTCTATGATGATTTGTTGTAAAAAGAATAGGGGTTAATGGTGCAAGATGCAGTTTTTTTATACCTTCAAGATTTAGCCAAAATATACTACTTAGTGGGTAAATAATCTTGCTCATAATTCGTTTCAATGCAAAATGCTATTTGAAGGAAAACTATGTTTTACACATTATCCATTTTGCATGTTCAATTAAACTAAATTCCTTCATCGTAAATAACTAGGATAAAATATATCTTGTCCCTAACAATTTATCTTGCATGATTGAATTAAAACCGATATAAACCAAGAAGGAAAAACCTGGTTTTGGGGTGAGATATCCACATGGATATCGGGAGATGACCCTCCCGCAGCTATTCCTTGGACTTTCTTAGGCAGCATTGCAGTTGTAATCCTTCGAACGTGAAGGCAGCTTTACACTCCTTTTCGGAATTCCACCGTCGCTTCAATACTCTTCTTCTCTCTTTCGAGGCAATTAGTCGTTAAGGGATTGACCACGAGAAGGGGTTAATAAGACCTTTAAGGTCTTAGCTTCTTCGGGAGGGAAAAGTTTGCAAAGCCTAAAAAGGCCCTATAGGGGTATATACACAGTAAAAAGGGTGTGTGTGAGTGTGGTTTCGCAAACATATGATGGGCCTTGAAAGGGTATAAAAAAGGGGAACTTGAAGGGATTTCTCGACACACGGGGTGGTAAGTTCTAAAACAAGGGGAAAGGGGAAGGGTGAAAGGGCTTTTTAAAGGTCAAACACGGGGGTGGGAGGGGGAAATTTTAACACCAGGGGGTAAAAGGTGTGTAAAAAGAAAAGGGCACGAGGGGGGTGAAACACGGGGTTTCAAAAAAACACAAGACGGGGCTTATAAATTTAAGCACGAGGGGGGGGGAAAAAAAGGTAATAAGGCTTTTCAAGCCTTAGTTCTTTTAAGGGGGTCCATCCATGGGAAGGGTACTTAAGGGTTTAAAACCGGGGGGGGGGGGTTAGTGGTTTTTGAGGCCATGGGGAGTGGGGCTGAGGTGGCTTAAGCATGGGGTGGGGGGTTTAGTGGCTCCACGGGAAGGGTTAAGGGTTTAAGACCGGGGGGGTGAAAGGATAAAAGGGTATAAAACCGGGAGGGGGGTGAAAGGGTAAATGAAGGGTATAAGAAGGGGGGTGTAGAGGAGCCCCCCCTTAGAAGCTTCATGCCATTATATTGGAGTGCATTCTTACATATGTCCCTAGATTGAAGTGAGGGTAGTGGAGATGTTTATTTCTCATGCATATAGAAGAAAAAGGAATTGCACTCATGAGAACTCAAGCACTCTAGGAGCTACATTGTATTGTGCATTAGGTTGGCCACCTTTCAAACTTAGCTTTCATTTCCACAATTTCTTCTCAATTCCAACCCTAGATTGCAAACGTGACCTAGAATAAACCATGCAAAGTGGTCTAATGCCACTCATCAAGCATGAGTGCCTAGGTTTGGGGACATACTAGCTGTGAACCTTGGGACAGGCTGATGCATCATAATGACACGATGAAAACCATCATTTTCAATTACATATTATTCTCGCTTGTGAATTTTGTTATTGTTTGGTATAAATAATGAGGTTGAGATCAAACATTTACAAGCTTTAGACAAAGATACTACTACTTATTAACCTCCTTTAATGTGCAAATTATAGATGCATATTTATGAATTTTAGACAAAATATGTGTGGTAGATTCATATTTATGGATTTTAGATAGTGTTCCAAGTATCAATGCATTGTTATATATTTTGAGAGGTTGAATAGGATGATATGAATTCGTATTAATCAATATTTGGCATGCACATTAGTTAGTTTTACTTCATCTTGTCGTGCACAATGGATCTTCACTTTTTCCATTTTAGGTATTTTATTTTATTCTTCATTCTCATCTTTTTAATTTGTTATTTTTTATATATATTATCTTTCTTGCTTCTTGCTAGTTTTTCTACTGATACACATTTTCTAGTTAAAGTAAGTTGGGTACCTCTATGCACCTATGAACTTCTATCAAGAGATGTTCACACTCACCTTTGCTTATGCATGACATGTAAGAGATAGCTTAAGCATTCCAATACTTAGACAATGATATTGTCTAAATCCCCCCCCATCCCCACACACACATTGTATGTGGGTATTTCTTAGGATGTATGCTCTCTGAAGTAATGCTCAATGCATGTGGTTGAGTTTTATTCCTGATGAATGAAGAGTGTGTATCTAAGTGTATGTTCGCAAATGCAGTTTCTAAAGTGACACATAATTGCGACACATTAAGTGACATTTGCAATACGGATGGCATCGATTAAGCAACGACATCACTTTTAAGCGATGCTCTATAAATTTTAATTTCTTTGTAGGTTGTCAATTCCCAGCCCAGGAGAGAGAGAGAGAGAGAGAGAGAGAGAGAGAGAGAGAGAGAGAACCCTCGCCCTGCCCTCTTCCCCCTCCCCCCACACACACACACACATACCCACCCACACACTCTTACCCTTGCCTGCCCCCACCACCCCACAGACACACACGCATACACGTTGTGTGTGTGTGTGTGTGAGAGAGAGAGAGAGAGAGATCTTCTTGCTCTGGAAATGCCTCGTGCTTGCCTCGAACATGTCGTGTCGGTCCCCCGACACAAGCACCTCAGAGACATTCCAAGTAAGCGTCTTCTCACAAGAACATTCCAACATACTATGGTCAAATACCCTAGGACTGGGTCACTTGAAACCAATTAAAGAGAGAGAGAGAGAGAGAGAGAGGGAGAGAGAGAGAGAAAGAAAGAAAGAAAGAAAGAAAGTTATATTAACGTCTTCTAAAGACCAAAACTGGCCTATGAGACAAACTGTGATACAACTGATGAGGTCCAGCTATCCAAAATAAAAGTGCTGAATGAAAAGCTAAAAACTAGAAACTGAAAATACAGTGCTATGAGTGTGATAAGTGTCGTGTATGTGTATGTGCGTATGTAGCTCTGGTACTCTAGATAATGGCTACAAAAGGGGAACAAATGTCGGCTGTGATAGGGGAACAACTGTCAGCTGCGATAAAGTGGTGCGATGTGTATATGTAACAGATGCAGGGAGATATACTATCCTGGGATGTAGTAACAGTCATCGAAGTCGCTAATAGCAGGTGATCCCTCCTGGATGCAGGATGTGGTACATTGGCGGTGGAGAAAGAGCAAACTGGAGATCTGAGATCCAATGTGTCGAGTGTCGTCGGATCTCATTCTATTGTCGATGTAGATCAAGAATCCTCCGGATCTCCTGTCGGTGTGGTTGTGGGGTCCAAAACCCACGGATCCTCGTGCGGCGTCGGGTACGCTGGTCCTCAGCCTGCTGTAGTGTGAGCCCGAAGGTCTGGCTAGAGGCTGGTACAGTAGCTCTCACTCTGTCTATCTGAAAGAACTATGTAATAGTCGTCTAGGTGGGCCCCTCTCTGACTGGGACCCGCTGTGTGCTCTGCTCTCTGATGTGCCATGCCTCTCCCAGAAAACGGCCAAAGGATCTCTGATCCATATCAATCATACATCCCTGAAGTGAGCTGCTCAATGTGTATCTAGATCTCAACTCTGAGTATGCTGGGCATCTGAGAACAAAATGCTCCTCACTCACCACCTCTGATCTGCAAAGGGGCCATATCCTCTCCTCCCGTGGGATGCCAAGATCTATTAATGTCTCTGAAAGGTCAGAATGGCCTATGAGACCATTACCAATACAATTATATCATCATCTCTCATCAAAGAAGAATAGATAGAGATCAGTGTGTAGGTCTACATGGTGGATTGGGATGAAAGGGTATGAGAAGTATGGAGAACTAAAAAATCCAAAAAAGCAAAAAAAAAACTTTAAAAACTAGGTTTAAAAATATTAAAAGAGTGTAGAGTATCTCCCCCTTAGTCTTTGGAATCCACTAAGACTCTGCAAGCTACCTTCGACTGCATTAGCAAGCCAATTTGCATCTGTGATGAGCAATCCTGATGCAAATATGACACATATGGGCATGCCTATGTCATCGAGTAGGTACTCTAGGGCATCCTCATCTGTGTAATGCTATAGCTCTATCAGTAGTGATGCAGCTTGATGATGTCCCTCGATGAACTCTATCAGTAGGAGATGTAGTGTTTGAGGTGGCAGCAATTGGGGGTTCAACTACAATGAAAAAGTTTGTAACTACTCTCTAGGAGGGGTGGATGAGGCTAGGGTTGCTTCCTATCCCGTAACAATACTACTATGAACTGCTAGAGCTCCAATAAGAAAATACCCAAACATCTTTGGTCCTCATAGTCCATTACCCATCTTAGTGGTCTAAAGCCCTCCTTAAAGAGGCAATGATAGTGGCCTCAAATATCATAGTATACAATACATCTCCAAATGTAGTGCTCTAGCATTTCTGGTTCCCATCCACAAAGCTGGCACATCTTCTCATTAGCTACCATATGGCTCCATTGACATGTCTCAATCAACAAATGACTCGATGAGGTGCGAATCTAACCAATAGCAACTCCGATTCCATGGGAGAGGTTAGTGCCCATGTATCTTTGCCTCACTATGAAATCATCATGAGAGAGTTGCAAGAAGTGGCATTGGTATTGTGACATTTTCATGCCTAATGGAAAAGGGGGCTTGGACCAAGTCCTTCCTGTCTTCACTTTAGTGATGTGTGCTCTAATCACACTATTCAGCTTTGCATGATTGAGACTCAAAGTAGGGCAATCAAGGCTGTAATTGAATGGTAGCAATCTCTCTGACTCATTCCATGTAAGTTCAGCCACATGCTCGTATGTGCATACCAGCATTGTCTATCTCCCTCTGCTGCAAGATCTCTTGAAGACTCTAGGGCTATTCTAGGGTATTAATCTTTAGGGAGATGGCATATCCTCTAGAGGAAAGTAATTTCTTGGGATAATGCCTCAACTACCATGGGTGCAATGCCCAATTCTACTTGGATGATCTCCTATGGTACTGAGGCTTTTGCCCTTATCATACGTGCTATCATCATGACCAGTGGTCTTTCCATATGTTCCCAACTATCATAATGTTGTGCTTCCAGTCCATTATAGTCCATACGTGGCATCCATCTAGTATGATAAAGGCTTGGGCCCCAAATGGCTGCCTCGTAGTGTTGCGTGGGCATAACTAAAGTGTTAAAAGGCCACAATTTGGTACAAGGCTCTTGAAACCATATGTGTGCATAGTGTCACTCTAGGGTACCCAAATCTACATACACCCGTGCAAGACTAGCCTTTGAAGTTTCCTTCCATGAAAACTGTAGCCCTTTAAAAGTGACCCCCAGGTATACATATTGTCTAACCATTTCCATAGGTTGACCATCATACATAAAGTGATGCTCTGAACGTATCACCCAAGCTTCCAAGGTGTTAAAAATCATAATTTTAGTCTTTCCAAGATTAACCTTGAGACCTTTATCTTCACAAAACACATGCAATAATGCATCTAGATGTCTTTGTAGTCCCTCGGGTGAATTTGAGATGAGCACCATATCGTCTACATGTAACAAAATTGGTATCAGCACCCCAGTCAAGCTGGCTCCCATACCAGCCCATCTTCATTTGTAATAAAAAATCTTATCAATGTATAGTCCAAACAACATATGAGAGAGGGGACAACATTTCTTTTCACCAACTGTGCTAGATACTGAGTTTGTTGTACCTCCAGCGCTCGTACTCTCCCTTTTAGAGTTCCATACAATGCATAAATACACACTGGCATATCCTCTAGGACCCCCAATGGCTCGCAACTTTGCATGAGTCTTGCACATGGTAGAGTATCAAAAGCCTTGTGAAAATCCACAAAGCAACAATAGATTTTTTGTCTCTGTGATTATCCCTCCTCAATCACGGACCTTAGTGTGAATATACGGTCTAGCGTGTTGTATCTACGCCAAAATATAGCTTGTCCTACAGACTGTATTTTCTTTGTTTCAATCCACCAACTCAGCTCATGTTTCACAATAGAGGCTTATATCTTTGCTAGCATATGGCTAATAATAATTGTATTGTAGTTGTTAGTGACCAATCGATCTCCACTCTTAAAAATTGGCACTATTGTGTGGTCACACCAACTTACTGGAAACCCCTCACATATGGCTCTATTGAAGAGATTCGCCAAGATAGGGGCCATTGCAAAACATGCTTGTGCAAAATGCTCTGCGCCACAAGGCCATCTTGATCATGTGCTCTCCCATTCTTCAACCTCCAAATGGCATATCTCACCATCTTTTCCGTAAAGAAATCACATTATGTTGGTCTAGAGATTGATGTATAGGGTATCTGCTCTTGTGACGGAACATCATGCAGTGCCCTAGCATGTTCATGCCATACATAGGTGATGTCAACTAAATTGGGGGTTGTCTCCCATGAAATTTCCTCCATGCCTTCTTGCTATCTCTGCTAAAAACAAGCTAATACATCTCAAACTCTAGTTTGGCTAAATAATCTCTCTTCTTCTTCAACACAATATGATGAAAGATATTCCTTGCCTCTTTGTGTGTGCATGTATCTAGTGTAATATCCCTCTATAGGCAAGTCTACACTCATCATCATACCAAACATTTTAAGGGGTAGTATATCTGTGTATTGATGTAGAGCACATCTTATATGGGAATGCCTTTGAAGCTACAAAATGTAAAAGCTTTGCTAGAGATCTAGTGACATCTTCTATTGGTTCATGTTGGTCTAGCTTGCTTAAGCCATCTTCCACTACATCACTCTAGATATGCGACGCTTGCTCTAGAAATTCATAATGTTGGAATGTGTGTAACTGTGTGCATGTTTCTTGTCTCTGACCACATGGTAGAGTAAATTTTAGGATCACATCTCGATAAAGAATAGCCACCCCACTTGACCCCCTAGTTCCTCCTAGTCCACGGGGTTGAGGTCTATAGATGATGTCCCATTTGTATCCCACAACATCCGGTAATCTAGAATTTATACATTGATGTGTCTCTGTATACATAGCCATGTCTATCCCACAAAAAGTATCCTCAAAATAGCCTGCATCAAGTCTCATTGAACCATTACAATTCCAAAGGGACATCTTTAGCATCTCATAGGCCTCGTACCTTCATTGTGACCTCCATTCTTCTATGACTACTCTACCATTTCTATACACATTATACTTGCCTTCTTTACATGCCTTCAACACTTTTGGCATGCTAGCCCTCCTGTGCTCCAACTGTGCAGGTGTGAGATCCTCACTGAGATAAATCCTTTTACCCTTCAAAGCCTTTCTCTTTGATAAGAAGGCCCTTTTGCTATCCATGTCCTCAAATTTCAGCATGAGGATCTGACCTCTTTTGTGTCAAGATTGTGGGAGAGAAGGAAGGAGTCTCACTTGTAGCTTTCTTGCTTGCACAATGGGGGAATATACACAAGGGTGGAGGCTGAAAACAATTTTTCTCTTCTTAGTTGTGTAAGCCAAAAGAACTCAAGTACATAGAAATAGAAGAACCCTATATATGGGTCTCAAACCAAACTCAACTAACTAAGGTGGCATACTAACTGAGCCATGAACTAGAATAGATAAAGATAGCTATCATCTAGCTATTATTCATGGGTGGTGTACCAACCACATCTGCAATTGTCAAGTTGCTGACATAAATGCACAACGGTCACCCTGGCATATCACGAGTGGAGCTCGATATCTCAACACTCCGCCTCGAGCTCAATCCCAATTCCTGCACACCAAGCAGGTCTCTGAACTTGCGCAGCTTCTCTGCGCCCAATGCCTTCGTAAATATGTCAGCTACCTGATCCTCTGTGTTGACATAAACTAGATCAATACGACCTAGTAAAACCCTCTCCCGCACATAGTGATAATGCACCTCAATGTTCTTTGTTCTAGCATGTCAGCTACCTGATCCTCTGTGTTGACATAAACTAGATCAATACGACCTAGTAAAACCCTCTCCCGCACATAGTGATAATGCACCTCAATGTTCTTTGTTCTAGCATGATAGACTGGGTTATTTTCCAAGTGTATACTGCTCATGTTGTCACAATAAATGACAACTGGCCCATTTGTAGACTGATGCATATCATAAAGTAGCTTATGCAACCAAGCTACCTCACATGCAGCCATTGCTGCACCCCTGTACTCAGCCTCTGTGCTCGACAAGGCAACTGTAAGTTGTTTCTTGCTGCTCCAAGTGACTACAACACTCCCAAAAGAGAACACATATCCACTGGTAGATTGTTTGTCTTTCCGAAATACTACCAGCCCAATCAGCATCACTATATCCATGCAACTGTATCTGAATCCCAGTCTCATAAAATAGTCCATACTGCAATGTGGACTTCACATACTTGAGTATGCGTCTAGCCACATCCAAATGTGGTTTCCTTGGAGCCTGCATAAACTGACTTACCAATCCAACAACATAGCTCAAATCTGACCTGGTAATAGTCATATAAATCAAACTTCCTACTATGCGTCTGTACATAGTAGGGTCTTCCAGAAGCTCACCTGCATCTGCGCTCAGCTTCACATTTTGCTCCAAAGGAACTGAAATAGGCTTACAGCCTGTCATCCCATATTTGGACAGCATGTCCAATCCATACTGCCTCTGTAAGAGCCATATCCCACTTGGTGATCTAATCACCTCAATGTCCAAGAAATAACGTAGCTCTCCCAAATCCTTCATCTCAAACTTTTGCTTCAATAGCATTTTCACATGAAGGATATCTTCATCACTGTCACCTGTCATAATCAAATCATCAACATAAATGACAAGTAGCATAATACCTTTCTCTGTTTTTCTCACATAAAGTGAGAAATCTACCTTGGAAATCTGAAAACCAATAGTCACAAGATACTCTCCTATCTTGTCAGACCATGCTCTAGGTGCTTGCTTCAAGCCATACAAGGCTTTCTTCAACCTGCAACAAATAAACTCAGGATGAACAGCATGCACATAACCTGGTGAGTGCTCCATATATACCTCTTCTTGCAAATCACCATGCAAGAAGGCATTCTTTACATCCATCTGATGTAAAGACCATTCCTTTGATGCAGCCATAGCAATGACTGCTCTTACGATTTCCATCCTTGCAACCGGACTGAATGTTTCTTCATAATCGATGCCATATGTTTGTGCATACCCCTTGACTACTAATCTTGCCTTGTATCTATTCACAGAACCATCTGCATTGTGTTTCACCTTATCAACCCACTTACAACCAATTGCATGCTTATCTTTAGGCAAAGGTACCAATTCCCATGTAGCATTTGCTTCCAAGGCATCCATTTATTCATCCATGGCTTTCTCCCATTTTTTTTTTCCCAGGGCTTGCTCAAAAGAAGTGGGTTCTGGTTCATGTATCACTTTGACCATATATGCATAGTGAATGGCTGTAAATCCATCATATTTCAGCCTATCCACAAGATACCTAGCTCTAGTAGAACTGCGCAAACTAGGTTCACTCCTAGGTGCTCTCAAAACATCCCTGGTCTTTCTTACTCCAGGTGTAACAATAGAAGGAATACCCAACTCATCATCAATGCTCTGTTCTGAGCCACTGGATCCACCATCCACATAAGAGTGACCTGCATTCACATCAAACATGGGCTGATCTACCTTCTCTTTTCCTTTTCGTGAAACTTGCATACCACTATCTACATTGTTTTGAGGAGATTCTCCTGATCTCAATCTGCCTCTCCATGGCGAAGAATATGAACCAGTGCTAGAGGACACTCCAGGTCCACTAATATTTTGTGACTGCTGTTGTGAATTCTGTGCAGCATTACCATTTTGTGCATCTACATCATCAATCACATTTACTGGTTTATACTAGCTGCTCATCTCATCAAAAACAACATCTCTGCTCACTGTAAACTTACGAGTAGAAGGATTATAGCATCTATACCCTTTCTGCTGCAGAGAGTAACCAATAAAGATGCACTTCTCAGCTTTTGAATCCAACTTGGATCTCAACTCATCTGGCACATGAACATAGGCAATGCAACCAAAAATCTTCAAATGAGAAATATTTGGTTTCCTACCAGTATACCTCTCCTTTGGAGTCATCCCATGTATTGCTGCAGTAGGAGTCCTGTTCATTATGTAGACTGTTGTAGCAACTGCTTCAGCCCAGTAGAAATTTGGCAAGTCTTTTTCGTTGAGCATGGCACGAGATACCTCTCCAATATGCCTATTTTTCCTTTCTGCAATTCCATTTTGTTGTGGGTTATGACTACATGAATATTGCTGCTTTATGCCATGCTCCTGCAAGAACCTTGCAAACTCATTTGAGAGGTACTCTCCCCCTCCATCTGACCTTAGGCATTTTATTTGCAGGCATGTTTCTTTTTCAACTATAGCTTTAAGAGTTTTGAAATGCCCAAAAACTTCACTTTTCTTTTTCATAAAATACACCCAAACTTTTCTGCTATAGTCATTAATAAAAGTGACAAAATAATGACAGCCTCCAAGAGATGCAGCTTTAGTAGTCCACACATCAAAGTGGATTAATTCCAATGGCTTCTCACTCTCTTGAACATGTCTAGGAAATGGTTTCCTTGCCTGTTTTCCAAATTGGCAGGCTTCACATACCTTATGCATTTCTGCAACCTTGAATTTAGGCAATCCTGCAACAATATTTTGGGCCTGCATTGATTTAAGTCGTTGTACATTAACATGACCAATGCGTTAATGCCAGATATCAATATCTGCAACTACACCGGTCCCATGTGCAAACATTGCTGCACTCAATTCAGACATGTTTGCATCCAACGTAAACATTCTGCCCTTCTTCTTTCCTTTTGCTATCAAGCGACCTTTATTTTTCATATCCTCAACAAAGCATCCATGAGGATTAAATCTGACCTGCAAGTCCTGCTCAACCATTTGACCAATAGAAACCAGATTCTTGGTGATATTTGGGACATGAAATACATCGGATAGGTATTTCTTTTTTCCATCCTGCATAGACAAATAAATTTTTCCAATGTACACAATAGGATGTGCAGTATCATCACCAGTCTCCACAAATCCTGGTTTTTCCATTTTCCTTGCATCCTCCATCCATTCTGCATGACCTGTCATGTGGTTTGATGACCTGAGTCAACATACCACACATCATTGCTTTCTTCTACACTTGTCACAGAATTGTTCACGTGCTGCACCATAAACAAATGCTCATTTCTGTCATCACCCTGTTTACTAGAAGATGCATAATTCCCTTGTTGCAATTTTCCATTCATGATGTCATTCTGCTTTTTATAGCAGTCTTTATCCATATGACCCATTTTACCACAGTAGTAGCATTCAACATTGTTGTTTGCATTTTGGCCTCTTTGCCATCCACCACGACCTCTTTGGCTCCCCCTGCCTCTAGAGTTACCACGTCCTCCTCCATAGGACTGGTTTTCTTGAGTCTGCTGCATATTCTGATTTCTACCACGGCCTCCAGATCGGCCTCCTCTACCTCTGCCTCTACCTCTTCCAGCATTTGAGTAGAAGACAGTTTCTTTTGAAGTTCCTCCTGAAGAAGATGCACCACCATTTCTCTGCTCCTCAGAAATTAGAAGAGCAATCAACTCCTCAAAATTAGGAAATCTTTCACGAACGGAAATGGATGTTCGAAACTGTGCATAATCCTTTCCTAGACTATTCAAGGTCACAGAAACTAAATCATTATCTTCCACTGGCGACCCAATGGAAGCAAGTGCATCTCCAATCTTCTTCACCTTCATGTGGTAGTCATTGATGCTCATATTTTCTCTTTGCACATTATGCAACTCTTGCTTGAGCTCCATTTTCCTGGCTTGCATATTTGTGCTATACATTTTTGATAAAGTATCCCATGCCTCCTTTGGCGTACTTGCATCTTGAATATGCACAATCATAGAGTCTGAAATGCTGATAGACAGCCAATACATAACTTTTCTTGCTCTCTCATGCCATGCTTTAAATGCCTACATTTGCTATTGATTGGGAATATCAGGAAGAACTGGTTCTTCTTCATTTCTTGCAACAAATTCCCAATATCCTTTTCCCATAAGGAAATTCGTCATTCTAAACTTCCATGCTTGGAAGTTGTTTTTGTCAAGCTTTTTAGTGATAATCTGTGAGAGAGAATCAGACGCCATTATAGAACACTGCAAAAAAATTCTGTTACTGCAAAGAACACAGCTTCAGCCTCACAAGGGCTAATCTGCAAAACTGACGAAAGTGGTATTTGACCACACAGTCACTTCCTAGTGATGATTTTGCATCAACAGGCAACAAGGATGATTCTGTAACTCCCAATGTCTTTGCATACAAGCATACGATGCAATTTCTACAGTAACTTTTCACCGACCTGTAGAACAGTGGTCGCACAGCATAAAACTGGGCCTTTTCCTGAGTGCGTGCAGAAAAGTTCCGCCTCCAAAACAGGCCCCGAAATGGCCTCAAATAAAAAAAACAGGGTCACCAAGGGCTAAAGCCCTTACCGCAACATATACTGCCCTCTTGCTTCACCGCGAAGGGCGTCTCAACCTGAGACAATGCACTCTTGCAATTTCTGGCTGTGCTACCTGCAGAGATCTGCTCCCAAAAACAGAAAATGAAAGCAACACTGCTCCTCTTACCAGAATACCGCGAGCTTGGCTTGCTTTCTTGAGCTCCTTACCACGAACAAGGCTTTGATACCATATCAAGATTGTGGGAGAGAAGGAAGGAGTCTCACTTGTAGCTTTCTTGCTTGCACAATGGGGGAATACACACAAGGGTGGAGGCTGAAAACAGTTTTCCTCTTCTTAGTTGTGTAAGCCAAAAGAATTCAAGTACATAGAAATAGAAGAACCCTATATATGGGTCTCAAACCAAACTCAACTAACTAAGGTGGCATACTAACTGAGCCACGAACTAGAATAGATAAGGATAGCTGTCATCTAGCTATTATTCATGGGCGGTGTACCAACCGCATCTGCAACAACTGACAAGTCGGTGACATAAATGCACAACGGTCACCCTGGCATATCACGAGTGGAGCTCGATATCTCAAAATTTTGTCATTTGGATCACCTATCCTCCAAGCATCCATAATGTGTGTCTCATCTGCACCAATCTTAGCACAAAGGGTTTATGCATCCTCTTTGGGGTTTCCTTTTCTAGCCCATCCCGCCACACATACATGCAATGCACAGAGTTTCATCTTTGCTTCCTCCTCTAGTGTTGTGTTCATCATTATCTACTTTTTTTTTAGGCATGCCTTTATTTATTTTGACTACCTCAATCCATTGTGCGTTTTTGCTCACTATTTTCTTAACATTTTCTACTTTCTTTTGAGCTCCTTCTACCACATTCACCCATGTGTACATGTATTTTATTAAAATTTCCACCTCTTTCTTTAATTCTGGCATTGTTGTTTGTGCATCCATCATTGACTTGTATATCCCTAATTTATTCTTACATGACTCTAACTACCTATTGGGCTCAGGAATCTCCATGTCCTTTGTTGCTATGCATGCATTTGTATCAGCTTTCAATGCATCCATATTTGCTTTCCAAGCATCCCTTGCCATGTTTAAGTTATATCATATCCGTTTGCAAGTGAGTCTTGATTTCTTTATATTTTGCATCATCCCAACTATTAGAGCCTGATTTTCCATTAGTTTTATAGCAACACTTAGTTTTTTCATGAATATCTCCTACAAATTTTCATACATATCTTTTTGCTTTGTATCCATGTCATTCATGAATTTTTGTTGCATGTTTCCACACACCCTCATGCATGCTTTCAAGTCTACATCCATTTTAGCATTCAATTCCTTTCCCCATGTTTCATGCATTGCACTCATGTCACTTGATACCTCGCCAATCATTGGTATACATATTGATGCAATCTTAGCTCTTATGAGGGCTTTCATATCATCCAAACCATTTGTTGCAATCAGCCTTTTTATCTTTTTCCATTGCTTGGCACTTGTGGGAGTGGCATTTTCACAGGCTTTCCTTCTATTTTGTCTCTTTAGTAGAACTTTTCATCCTTAGTGGGTGACATCTTGTATGACCCTTCTGATGTAGTGCCTCTTGTGGTTAGCCAAATTGGTTGTGTATCAAGTTTGGTCTCATGTCCACTGGTTTCTTTATCATTAGTCTCTCATAGTCCAAGGCATCCACTTAGTGTTCTTGAATTTGTAGCTTACACAGCCCCATGTTGACCCTAAGGAGACCCCTAAACATAGCTTCCAGGACAGTATCTATCTCCTTGTGTAGGGACCTAACCCTACAGGACATTGGTTGTCCCACTGCGCAGAAATGTGACCCTTTAGAGTAGCTCCTTCACATCAGCATTCATGCTAGACTGTCGTCCTTGCTGTCAGACTACCCTCTCCTAGAGGATAGACCAGAGAGAGAGAGAAAGAGAGAAAGAGTTTGTTTGAATCAATACATACATACATACATACATACATACATACATACATATACGCACATATCCACACACACACACACACACTCACTCACTCACTCACTCACTCACTCACACATGCATAGGTATGTATGTACGTACATACATACATACATACACATACACACACACACACACACACATACATACATACATACATACATACATACATATACATACATACATACATACATACATACATACAGACATACATAAATGCATACATACATACATACACACACACACACACATACATACATACATACATACATACATACATAAATACATATCCACTTGAAAGTGAATATGAATACCTAGAATAGGATGGTGTTCTCATTTGCCACATGATGTGTTTTTTTTTGTTTATATTGACGTGTTACTTTTTTTTGTTTTTGTAAAATAGGTCATCTACATATATGGCTTCTTCGAGGACTAGTTTGTTGATCGCTTTGAGGACTATCTTGCAAGCAAGCGGCATCCCCAGAAAATAGATAGTAGAGGACTGGTGAGATTATGAGGGTCTCCTAGACACAAAATCTCAACAAAAAGTTTGTCCTCAATCACCTAGAGGGTAAGTTCAGTACCGGATAGATCCATAAGAGGGTGCTACATGACATGGCTAGAGTACTGAGACACCGACAAGACAATGCATGGTTAGCACCTCCAACTAGATATATATATATATATATATATATATATATATATATATATATATATATATATATATATATATATATAATGAAATGTTATGAGAAAATATGTTGGGCAAGAGAGAGAGGCTCGGATGTCCTACCTTGGTGCTAGGGTACTGATGCATCTTCAAAACCTCTTCAAAAAAACAAGACCGAGTCTCTGGGGAGTCAAACCCCAACTCTATCCATAGATGGCTATCATCCTTGCCTACTTCACCTTCACACCAATCATTAATAAACTCATCCATGTCATCATCTTTGTTGAAAACTTTGTGCACTTTTCCAAAATCCATGTCATAAAGTTTCTTCAAACTATCATAACTTTTTGGATCACTCTTGCGAAGGAGTCTCATGTACTCATTTGGCATTCGAGAGGTGCCATGAGAAGGTAGACACACATCATTCTCTATATCATAAGCTAGAACGTGTCACACCATTCTCTAAATTCATCATTAAGCAAGAGACAATGTGATTAAACAAATATCTTGTTATTATCAAATATACATGTAAAGATTGAGGAAATTGAAAAAAACAAAGAACACAATTCATGCTTCCATATATAGAGAGTTGAATGAGTATACATAGAAAGGGATGATCCAAGGAAAAGAACCATCTCAAGAGAAGTAAATCATATAAACTTTAATCCAAAGGTGGATATTATCTTGTAGGTCTATGTAATGTGTCTACCTATTCGCTCGTAGGACATGCCTTAGCAGCGCATCAGGAAAAGAGTCCAGAAAGCACCACCTGACACTCCTACGAAATGTCACGGGGTTTGTGATCTAGGTCTTCCCGAGTCTGCCACGAAGCAAAAGCATTCCGGCCGTTCCCACTTAGGACCTAATGCCAGGAGGCATATTTCACAGTGGATTCCGTGAGGTTTTACGGTGGATTCCGTAAACTTTGATGACCGGGGCTCATATACAAAGTGGATTCTTTGTGTGAGAAGTTGATGGGGACGCTTGTCCTTTTCAGGCGTTTCATTAATTTAGTGTGTACTTGGGTCATTCCATAGCGGGTGATTCCGCAAAATGCATATTAAATTAATAAACGTTTATGAGTTTAGAGTGCGCACTCGTAATAAATTAAGGTTAGGATTGATTTCTAACCAGTTGATTTATTTATATAGCTGAAGACTGCTAGGTATTCACTTTTGTCGGTTTCATTGTATTATTTTACTAACGATTGTGAATGCTTTAGTTGATGTGTAGAGATAGCAACAGTGGCGGAGAAAGCATTGGAGGATACCGAGTATTCGATTTATTGATTATATTTTGATGGGCGCATACCTTAGGCATGGCGCCTATATTTTGTCATGCCTGTTTATTGAGGCGTTGGATATTTATTATTATTTTGTATGCGCATGGGCGCACGATTATGTTATTTATACTTGGACATTGTATTGGGCATGCCAGACTCTTTGGGAACCGCCTATTAGCTTTATTCCTATTTTGTGCTAAAGCAAACTCAAAAGCTAAAAGCTTGCTATTTTGTAATTTGGGCTATTATTTGAGCTTGAAGATGATTAATACATAAAATACATGCTTTGTGGAGCACTCACACAAGGCATGGGGGGAGATTGCACCCAATTGGTCTCTTGTTCATGTCGTTCATGCTTTTTACATTGAATTTTGTGCAAAAAGTAGAGTTCTATTATTCTTGGGGACCTTCCGGCATTCACTACGCGAGCATATAGCATCCGATCTGCGCACCAGTGGTATCAGAGCGAAGCTGAGATCAAGAGCTTCCAATCGCTACCCATCTTGTGCGAAGGCGGAGCTCTTGGAATGATCGGGCTCTACGGTCAATCTCGTTGCGAACGATCGATACAGGCAGATTCCTGGCGATCAAGAACCTCTGTTTCCATCATCAGACTACGAAGGACCAGCTGGCAAAGGCGGAGGACCACTCCTATCTCTTCTTCATCAAGTCGTCTTCATACACAGAGATAAGTCTCCATAGCTTACAAGCCTAAAAGCTTTTATTCTTATTAAGCTTAGTATTAAAGCTTAGAAAGCTTTAGAGAAGCTTAAAGCTTCAAAACGTCAGCGCGAGGTTTCTTAATAGCTCCGAAATTTGCGCCGCCTGAGGAAAAACGGCCCCCCCCCACAATTTCGCCGTTTTGGTTGATTAAGCCAAGCTTAATCATCTAAGCTCCAAGTTACTTAAGCTACAGGTCACACAAAAGTTCTCAACTCAGCAAGTCTGCAAAGTCCAAGTTCTGCAAGTATTCTAAGTCGAAGTTCTGCAAGTCACATAAAGCAACTGAGTTCTGCAAGTCTACAAACTCTGCAAGTCACATAAGTCTGGTACTCTACAAGTCAGACAAGTCATCTGAAGTCAAAACTGACTTCTGTTCAAAACTCATAGAAGGGTTGTTCCTGCGCAGAAACTCCGAACTGCAAAGTTGTTCATTAGAAGGTACTCTACGCATACGCAGGTTTGTTGAAGCATTTTCAGCATACGAAGAAGGATAAAATGCAGATTCTTCAGAGATTGTGAAAGCCACACCCCAAAAACATATAAGCCTTATATTTCCGAACTTGAGCTACGCTCATCCCGCTAACTCGATTTTGAGAGTGAGAGGTCTTTTGAGTTTTGCAGGATGACGGAACCACATATGGATGATTTAATGGCTGAAGGCGGCCTACCTGAACCTATGATGGAGCAAAAGATGGACTTAATTATGATGCAATTGGATGAAGAACGACGGGCTAGGCAAGCATTGCAAGTTCAATTGGCAAATTTACAAAGATCGACTACCGACAAAGAAGAACCTCAATCTGAAGATCTTATCCGACGTACCATCGATGCGACTCTCGAAGCTCAAACCATCCGCAATGAATCAAAGATAAGTAAAAGAAATTTCAAATTCCGTACTTTCAATGGCACTCGAGAGGGAAAAACTGTTCTTGCATTCATTAGTCAGTTTGATGACTACTTTCATGAGGAAACCTATGCAGAAAAAGATAAAATCAAGTGTGTCACCAATCATTTAGTGGATAGAGCATCTCTTTGGTGGATTGTGGTTCGCAAGAGTATAGATTGTCCCGCTACCTGAGAGAATTTCAAGAAGAAGTTTATGCAGAATTTCCTTCCTCCATAATTTCATGAGAAAGCCATAAAGCAATGGGACCTTCTTCAGCAACGGGATCGTGAGTCTATTTCTCAGTACACATAGCATTTTTGGAATGCACTACTCCAGTTACGCATGCTTGAAGACGTACTTGAAGTGCCACACAAGCGCAAGTATATGTCTGGACTCCTTGGGCATTACTACGCTGAAGTTAATATGTTCAAGCCTGCAACTCTTGAAGACACAATTTCATTAGCTCACGACACTGAAGACAAGCTGCGAGGTAGAGACAGACGTCCACAGCAATTCCAAGCCAATGGTAACTATGGATCTAAGCAATTCAACTCAAATTTTAGAAGATTTAATCAAGGTCCTTTTCCTTCATCATCTTTCTGTAAAAATTGGGCAAAACCACCTGCTTTACCATCCAATATCAACCAAAACCCCAAGCCTATTCCATAGGCAAATCCTAATGTCTCTAGACTTCCTGCCATTGCAAATAATGTAACCAAAGCCAAACCTATAGTATGCTATAAATGCCACCAGCCTGGACATCTAGCAGTAAATTGCCATTCAAAGAAGCCACCTATCCATATCAACTACCTTGGAGCAATGGAAGAAGACGAACTTGAAGATATGCATGATTTCACAGAAGATAAGGACGGAACTACTACTCCTTCGGATACTTTACCAGGTATGCCAACTCCACATTCTTTATTGACTATGAAATGTTTAGTGCATGGAAAGGAAAAGATTATTTTGCATGATGATGGTAGTACTCATGATTTTATTTCAGCAAAGCTAGTAAAAGAATTGTGTTACAGACTGTACCTACGCATTATCGCATCAAAGCAGCATTCTTAGGCAGTAGGTATAATGGTACACAGGAAGTGCATGACTTAGAAATTCAAATTGGTCAATACACTGAAAGAAGAAATTTTCTAGTTGTCCCATTACAGTCGAGTGATATTATTTTAGGTATACCTTGGCGTCATCAGCATAACCCAGGTATAGATTATTCCACACATTCAATTAATATTAAATTTCAAGGAAAGCATATTACATTGTATGGTATGCATGCATCTAATGCTTTTCCACTGCTTTTGCATACTCAAGCTAAACGTGCATTACACAAAAGTAATAAATCTTATCTCATTTGGGTGAATGAACTGCAAGTTAAAGAAAATCATATGCACCCTAGGCATAAAGAATTTCTTGCACATTTTAAAGACTGTTTTGCCGAAGATCTACCACCTGGTTTACCTCCTTCACGTCTAGAAGACCATAAAATAGATTTGATTCCTGGTACACAACCACCTTGTAAAGCACCATATAGCATGACCAGATAGAGCAAAAAGAAATTCAAAGTCAAGTTGAGGAATTACTAAATAGAGGATTGATTAGACCTAGTAGTTCTCCATTTGGTGCACCTGTTCTATTAGTCAAGAAAAAGAATAATACCTATTGTATGTGCATTGACTATCGAGCTTTAAATAAGATCACAGTAAAGAATATGTATCCAATTCCTAGAGTCGATGACCTTATGGATAAACTGCAAGGTTCTGCCATATTTAGTAAAATAGACCTTAAGTCTGGTTATCATCAGGTGAGACTAGATAAGTCAGACATATTCAAGACTGCATTTAGGACACAGTTTGGTCATTATGAATTTTTAGTGATGCCTTTCGGATTGACTAATGCACCTACTACATTTAGTAGAATGATGAACCGTATATTTTTAAAATATCAGTATTGTGTTATTGTCTTCTTTGATGATATTTTGGTGTTTAGTCAAAATGAGAAAGAACATTATGAGCATTTGTCATTGGTTTTCCAGTTATTAAAAGATAATCAATTGTATGCAAATCCGGAAAAGAGTGAATTCTTTAAAACAGAAATTGAGTATTTAGGTCATATTGTATCATCTGATGGAATTAAAGTTGAACCTAAGAAAATAGATGCAATATTGAACTGGCTTGTACCTAAAAATGTGCATGAGTTATGATCATTCCTAGGTCTTGCTAGTTTCTATAGGAAGTTTGTATGTAATTTTTCCTTACTTGCTTTACCATTAACCAAACTTTTGAAGAAAGGTATTGTTTATCATTGGTCCAATAATCAACAGAAATCCTTTGACTTATTGAAACATGCATTAACCCATCCTCCTGTCCTACAGTTGCCTGATTTTAATAGACCATTCTTTTTAGTAGTGACTGATGCTAGTGGATCAGGAATAGGAGCTATACTTATGCATGACAATCATCCTATAGCCTATTCTAGTTGTAAGTTGAAACCTTCCGAACTGAAATATTCCACATATGACAAAGAAATATTAGCTATTGTACAAGCATTAAGACAGTGGAAACACTACTTAATGGGTTCAGAATTTATGATTAAGACCGATCAGCAAAGTATTAGACATTTACTTAGCCAACCCCAATATCTGACCGACATATCAAATGGGCATCCTTTATCCAGAGTTTTCATCCTATCATTCAATATCAACCCGATAAAGAAAATGTAGTGGCTGATGCATTAAATAGAAGACCTGCTATTCATAATATTTCTGTTATATCATTTGATTCTTTGATTGCTATGAAAGATACTTATCATCAGGATATTACTTTTCATGTTGATTGAAATAAATTAGTTCAAAAAAACTTGATTCCTATTGATTCACTGCCATATAATGATGGATTTATGTTTTATGAAAAGAGATTATGTGTTACAGTTCCATTCCGATCTTTTGTTTTGAATGAGATTCATTGTCCTCCATATCAAGGTCATAGAGGTATCATATGTACTTTACGTACATTAACTAAATATTTTTATTGGTCGCATATGGACACTGATGTATCTAACTTTGTTTCTGAATGTTTGATTTGTCAAAGAGTTAAGAGACATCATGGTAAACAGTATGGATTACTTATGCCTTTGTCTATTCCATCTAGACCATGGGAACAAATTTCTATGGATTTTATTACTGGTTTACCTAATACTAAATCTAACCATGATATGATTTGGACAGTAGTAGATAGGTTTAGTAAACAAGCATATTTTATTCCATGTAAGAAAACTTTAACATCATCACAAGCAGCACAATTGTTTTTGAAAACTGTTTTCACTAACCATGGACTACCAAAAGTTATTATTTCTGATCGTGATTCTAGATTTTGTAACAACTTTTGGATTACTCTGTTTGCTAACCTAGGCACAAAAATTGATTTCTCATCTACATTTCATCCTGAAACTAATGGACAAACAGAAGCCAATAATAGCACTATTCTAGATCTTCTACGTGCTTATACTATTTCTAAACCACAGACATGGGATACACATTTGCATTTATTACAGTTTGCATATAACAATACACCACACACATCTACAAAGAAAGCACCATTTGAAGTGATTTATGGCTATAGATTATCTACACCTGTTGCATCTTTGTCAAATAGAATTCAGAGTGCTGATGATATTGCTAGTATGCATAATACTATTTTTGATGAAGTTAAAGCCATGATTGCCAAAGCCCAGCAATCATATACCAAACAAGCCAATAAGAAACGACAAGCAATGAATTTCAAATTTGATGATTATGTTTGGTTAAGAATAGAAAAACATGGACTACAAAGTGTAGATAGATACCCAGTTGTTAAATTAGCCCCTAGATTCTATGGACCATTTAGGATCATTCATAAAATTAATGACAATGCATTCAAGTTAGAATTACCACTTCACTGGAAAATTCACAACACATTTCACATTAGTTTATTAAGACCATTTAGAGGCCAATTACCTGTACACCCTGTTTATGAAAACCCACCTTTGTTAGAGGAAGAGACTGAAATACTTGAACCTGAAGCTATCATAGATACTGACTTTATGACCACTAGAACTGGCCGAAGATATTCTAGATATCTAGTTAAATTTAAGAACCATCCTGTAGAGGAAGCACAATGGATGCACGCTAGAGACTTAAATGCTTTCCCCACTCTGTTAGCTCCACATTGAGCTAATAACAATTGAGGTCAATTGCTATTCCACCCCGGGGATATGATGCCAGGAGGCATATTTCACGGTGGATTCTGTGAGGTTTTACGGTGGATTCCGTAAACTTTGATGACCAGGGCTCATACACAAAGTGGATTCTTTGTGCGAGAAGTTGATGGGGACGCCTGTCCTTTTCGGGCGTTTCATTAATTTAGTGTGTACATGGGTGATTCCATAGCGGGTGATTCCACAAAATGCATATTAAATTAATAACCTTTTATGAGTTTAGAGTGCGCACTCGTAATAAATTAAGGTTAGGATTGATTTCTAACCAGTTGATTTATTTATGTAGCTGAAAACTGCTAGGTATTCACTTTTGTCGGTTTAATTGTATTATTTTACTAACGATTGTGAATGCTTCAGTTGATGTGTAGAGATAGCAGCAGTGGCGGAGGAAAGCATTGGAGGATAGCGAGTATTCGATTTATTGATTATATTTTGATGGGCGCATACCTTAGGCATGGCGCCTATATTTTGTCACGCCTATTTATTGAGGCGTTGGATATTTATTATTATTTTGTATGCGCATGGGCGCACGATTATGTTATTTATACTTGGACATTGTATTGGGCATGCCAGACTCTTTGGGCACCGCCTATTAGCTTTATTCCTATTTTGTGCTAAAGCAAACTCAAAAGCTAAAAGCTTGCTATTTTGTAATGTGGGCTATTATTTGAGCTTGAAGATGATTAATACATAAAATACATGCTTTGTGGAGCGCTCACACAAGGCATGGGGGGAGATTGCACCCAATTGGTCTCTTGTTCATGTCATTCATGCTTTTTACATTGAATTTTGTGCAAAAAGTAGAGCTCTATTGTTCTTGGGGACCTTCCGGCATTCACTACGCAAGCATACAGCATCCGATCTGCGCACTAGGACCGCCATCTTGAATCAGGGTTTTCCTAGTGGTCAAATTCCTAGAACAATAGCTAGCGTTGAACTACTTTACGCAGAAACGTCAGGGTCGAAGCAGATTCATGTTGCACTTGGTTCAAGGAGAATGGGAAACGAGAGGGATGCAAAGCTCGACCTCTCTGCCCATAAGACATAGTCCCATTCCGTTCCCCTAAAACAACATAAATCGAGACTCTAGTATCCTAGATTCTAGGTCAACATTCCTTACTATCCATTTCCTTCAAGAAAAGTTCTCGGCCAACCTGGACCACCCATCCGTAGGACGGACCCATGGCCACATCCACTTCATTTTCCTCAGGGTTGCTTTAGTTGTCTAATTACCTACCACATTTAGTTGGACATGCATAAAACAGCTTCCTTAATTATCCAATTAGTCACCGGTTCCTTCACGTAATCTTAGCACTGACAAAGAAAAACAATGTCAAACAAGTTCCTTTACAACAATTAATCTTATTTATCTTTGGAATACATCATATAATCCAGCATGAAGGCTATCCATAATCCGCCCAAAGGCAATCTATAATCCACCCAAAGGCAATCCAACAATCCTCAGGGATTACTAATCCAAGTTTCCACTTGTAGACTAGTATGAGGGCCTTGAGATCCAATCCTGAGTCACGTCGGCCTCTTGTGTAGGACTCAGAAGGCAAGGGATTTATGGTCAGAGCCCTCCCTGGCACCCAAGCGTCCTCGTGCTCCAAGTAGAACCCAACAGAGAGACCTGTTGCGGCAGGTTCGGTCCACGTTTTCGGTGCGGCTAACAACCCCCTTGGTTAGGGTCAGGCAGACAGTCGAAGGTAACTGATGCTGTCTTTCCCTCCAGGCCTTCAACCTAAAGTATTAATTATTTTTCCATCATTAGTTCTTTGAGCAAAGCAATACAAACAGTGCTCCTAAATTGTACAAACACAAACAAACTAGTGGCCGTTTGTTTGGCTGACTGCTAAGGTATATTCCTTATCTCTGAATGCATCCATCATTCGATCCGGGATCAACTGCGACTTGGCAAGATCCCAAGGGTTTCATTGTTTGTTTACCCATTTTTATCCTTGGGTTAGGGTTTATACCCTATTAACCCAAATCAACAAACACCTTAGGTACCCTAACTAAGACAGTAGATCCTGGCAACTTTGTCGCTCTAACTTGATTTGTCAACTTGCTAGGCAATTCATAGTTACCCTAAGTTGGCAACTCCGCCTAAGAAGGATGATGTAGCAGGATGACTATTCATCCCCTTGCAATTTATCTTGTACTTAGATCCTACCAACCCTTGTTCTAAAGAGTGGCAAATCCATCTTGTGACTTAAACACAAAGCCATGCGACGTTGCAACTTGTTGCATAGGAGTCGCATCTAACTTGTGGGATCAATTTCCATCAATGAGGTTCCTTGGTCAAGAAGTATGTTTAGTCAAGATGTAGGGTTTGGGGTGTCCTGTTGACCCAACCCAATCCCTAACCTGACTAGGCCAATAACGTTTGGCCCTAGGGTTTCTAAACTTAATCGAAAGTTTAGTATTAGGTCGATCAATCCTTAGGGTAAAAACCCTAGATTGTTATTGTATGGGCATCCAATTAACCCAAACATTCAGTGAATGTGGGTAGGACCTTTGGGTTCGAAAGTCTCGACTTGGTGACCCAAGTGCGATATTAGGCAGAATTTCTAACGTGCTAAACCCTACCTAGCACTTTGAAGTGTTTGTCGTACAAACTAGTTGGATTTGGACTCCGCGGTTTTGTGCTTGCCTCTATGCGATCTCTGAACTTCCTCCAAGATTTGGCAAAATAGCCTCAAAATCTACCTACTCGCGCAAGAATTCCCTTTACAGATGTGGGTTTTAAAAAAACTGAGGAAAAAGGCCTCGTGCACAAGGCTTATGGAAGCCTTATCCTTAGAATCTTCTAAGGAAGCTTCCAAGAAGCTTCTGGGTACAGGATGATGTGGGAGGAGGGAATGATTTGGAAGGGGAAAGATGATGACAAAGGAGGTGGGGATGATGATTATGTAGGTGATGGCGATGGAGATGAGGCGGCAGTGGTCCAGCATGGCGTCAACAGGCGGCGTGGGGGGAGGATGGCGGCGGCCTGGTTCCAGCGGCAGCACGATCACGATCTCCTCTCCTCCTTTCAGCAGTAGCATGGCTCCTTCTCCCCTTTCAAGCTCAAGGGGAGGGAGGTTCATATAGGCTGGGGGGGAAGATCCACACACATGGAGGGCTTTCATGCCTTCCCTCCCTCATCCATCCCCACACCACACTCCTCCCTCTCTCCACTTAGCTCCACTCCCTCTCCCCTGCCATGCATCGATTGGGGGGAGGGGGTAAATAATAAAAAAAATTGCACTACTTTAATCATTTATCCATTTGCCTTTATGTGAGGGGTGTTTCTTGTGTGGCTTGCGGGTTTTAACCTCGATCTTATTGGCACAACGTGGATGGGGTTTTTTTATCGCACGTGCGGGATACGCATTTAACTACCAACATTTTATGATGTGGGAGATCACTTTGGGGTGCCTTATTGCGCGGGATGTGCAGGTTTTAAGGTTCTTTAATGTTTCGAGCGAAAATATTACAATCTACCAAATCCATAGTTCGCCAATAGTTCATTGCCGTCACACAATGATCTAATGGCATTGACAAGAATATATCTTGGAAAATCTCTACTCATGTATCCTAGTTCATGACCATTTTCACATTCCACAAATGTGCAATTGGTTCTTGTGGTTCTTTCTCGATTGCTATTAATTAGACCTGCTATGTTTCCTTGTGTGTGTGGTCTCCTATCTACATAAACTCTTTGTCCTTGAGCATGAGTAATGCCTCTATCTAAAAGAGTGGATGCATTGAGGCACATACCATAAGTGCTCATGCTCAATGTATATTGCACTAGTTGGTGCCATGGACCCCATCCATATATGGGTCCGCAAAAGCACATAAGTGTAACCTCTGAACTATTAGAATATGAAGCCTGGAGGCTTGGTAGTGACTATTTGACATCAAGACATCAGATCTGAAGAAAAGTCATCAAGGAGACTGTGCATGCAGCCCATTTTTTTGCATAAGCTATATATTGATACAAAAATGGCTTTTGAGAAACGGACCATGAAATGTGACCGTTTTGATGTGGTCTACAACTTTGCAGAAGAAAGTTTTTTCAATTTTCTCACAGATTTTGAGATATTTAGCACAAACCTGTGCAAACTAGTTGTTTACTTCAGTAAATAGCAAGTGATTCTAGGGCAATGGCGGCTTTCATCCTAACAATGTATATGCCCTTATAATAATGTATTTGAGCATGATATTGGAGTGTTAAATGCTTAGTTTTGGAGCTTATTTGATAGTTGGAAATAGTGAACTGGTTCTCTTTCCACATGCAAATACCAGGGTATTGATTGGTTATTGTCTGCAAGAAGGATACCTATCATCTTCATTTGACATACATGCAATATATTCTGACCGGTTGGACATGTATCAATTCCTACATAGAGTGGCAACTAAATGAGATGTTTTGGGGCTGTTTTGAGGTCTGAATACTCTTGTTTTAATAGAGAAAATAGTGCTAGGTATAGCAGTGGGCTGGCTGTATTTGGTACTGCTACTTGCATAGAGTACAAACATTGATACTTGTATGGACATAGTTTGTTCTTGGGATGTTTTGCCACTACCATAGAATATTTTGAACTGATTTGAGCTTGGTTTATGCTTTGTTGACTATGTTTTTTCATTGTTGGAATACAGTTTATAGCAAGCAGGTTGTCAGGAAAACTATCTTGAATTGCAAGAACCTAACCTGAATAGCAAGAAACTGGTTCTGAATTGTAGAAAAAGGAGTCAAATACTTACAGGTTATATACATCACTGAATACCTAAGCTACAACTATGGAAAATGCTCAAGGCACTAAAAATATTACTCAAATTGTGAGAGAAAAGCTGCAACAAAATATTTTCTTTATGGAAGTTCTGTATGAAGAATTTTTTGGTTGGCAGAGCTTATTGGGACTTATGTACAGGTGATGAGGCTGAACCTGAAATGCATGAAAGAAATCGGACAAATGATCCGAAAAGGGCTCTTAAGCTATGTATTGAGAGAGCATGCAAGTTATTACATTGATTTTCCTTATGTATATCAGATGCTATGGTTATATAGATTACTGAATGCAGTTCCCCAAAGGATGCATGGGACATACTCATGAAGAATTATGAAAATGTAACACATGAAATAAAGATTGAACTAAAGCAATAGTTCAATAACATGTCTAGGAATGGCAGAAGTATTCATGTCTACACTACAAAGATCAAGAACATAGGGGATCAGCTTGCCACCACTAGATCTTCAGTGTCTGAGGATGATATGATTGTAGTGACATTGAATGGACTTGGGATAGAGTATAAACCATTTGATATGTCTATTTCTATGAGAGTTGAATCCCGTAATTGGGATGAGCTGATTGCTTTGCTGCTACATGAGGAAGTTAAGCTTGGGTTGAATACACGTTCTAGTACGTCTCAAAGCAAATACATTGTTCTTTACTCTAGCTGGTGTGGTAGAGGTGGCAGAGGCCATGGCTCTTTTCGAGGTTGAGGAGACACTCAAAATGCTTATGGACAGCATCAGGAGAATGCCTGGCATGGCACAAATACATAGGGCTAGCATAGATCTGGTGGCTTTAGAGACAAGGGGAGATCACCCCATGGTAGAGGTGGTGGCTCTGGTTCATCATAGTCAAATGATCAATCAAACAAAGATAAGGACTATCATTACTGCAATAGATATGGATACATTGCAAATGATTGTTACAAGAAGAAGGGAGATATGAAGGCAAAGGGCAAATAACATGGGTACTATGCATCTTCTAGCAGTGCTCATGATGAGCAGGTTGACAGATTGTTTGCCATGCAGCATGTGTCTAAGAATGCATCTAGGCAAAAAAGAGATGAGAGATGGTACATTGATTCAAGGGCTTCAAATCATATGACACCCCATGGAAAATGGTTTGATGAGATGGCTGGAGGTTCACATGGTTATGTATGTGCTCCGTATGACACCCAACATGACATTCAGCACACATGAATTGTTCCATTATCGATGCCTGATGGCAAGAAAAAGAGCATGCATGATGTACTACATGTACCTAAAATAACCAAGAATCTTTTGTGAGTTAGTCAGATGGCATAATAGAATCTGCAAGTGAGATTTAATAGAGATGGATGCTTTCTTGAAGAATATGGTAATAGATGCAAATTTATTGCTAGCACTACAACAAAAAGGCCTCTTAGACGCACTTTTAGACGTGATTTTTGAATATAGAGAAAATCTTACGAGCGTGTCTATCCGCCCGTCTATTTGCGCATCTATAGATTCACATCTATAATCGCATGTATAAAGGAATTTACACGCAAAAATAGACGCACATATACACGCGTGAATACAAGCACATAAAAAAACCAAAATTGTTATTTATTTAATTTATTATGTGCGTTTACCAGTGCATCTATCTGGCAAATTAGACGGGCATATAGACACGCCCGTAGATGCGCTTTTACAAGCACCCATAGACGCAAACGGAAAACAAAAAATCTTCTTTAAAAAAAAAGATATTTAATTTCTTTTTTAAATTTGAATTATCTAGCGCGTGTATGAGCGCGTATAATTTGTATTTTAGACGCGCTTATAAACGCGCGTTTTCTGCAATTTAGACACGCGGATAGATGCGTAAAACAGAACTGGAAAAAAAAAACCAGAGAGCATGTGGTTGCTTTCCAATCACATGCTCTTTGGTTTCCCCCCCCCCCCCCCCCCCCCCATACATCAGATTGTGCATTTGGGAAAAAGACAATGGATCTAAAAGCACGAGAATTGAAAATAAAAGTCCATGTATTCATTATAGATCAAAAGCATTTACATGGGGAGTTTAAGTGCTTGTGACCTAAAGCGTGGCTGCAAGCAGTAGGCTCAAAGTTGGATAATACATATACAAGAAAACAAGGCCATAGAGGGGGTATGGTGCTCCTCTACAAATCTAAAGAAGAAACATATTCGCTAGCACCACCATGGCTACTAACGTTGCTATCCCTCTCCTCGCTATGCTCCACATCCGGGTTCGCCTACACACACAAAAGATCAAGGTTGCTTATATAGACATGGTGGAGAAAAAGTTATAATTAGCTATACTTTTAACAGGAAAGTAAGAGAAACATACCTCCTTTGGCTGTCGAATCCTCATAGCCCGGTTGTATTAGTCCTCAGTGATGAGACCCTCCTTATAGAAGTGAAGCCATGTGGCTATGCGGTTATGGCCTCGATGGTAACCTACCTCTCTAGGAGTAGGTATCCTACCAACGATAGTAGTTAGTAAAACAATCATGATATATACAAACAATTATGAGACACAATGTATTAGAGCAACTTATATAAAGAATTGAAAGCAATATAAATTTTAAAAAACTAGAAATCAAAATATACTTACAAACTCTGCCTTCCACGACTCTCTACCTCCCGATCCGTAATGCAACGATCCCATGGTTTCCATTTGGATGCGTCGCGCTTCTGCATGATGGTGACTCTTCACTTTCTTTGCTGCTTTCTTCTTGGCTTTCTTCCACTCTATGCGGTGGCACATAGGTGGTTGGCTATAGGATCCAGACCCCTCCTCCTGCCTCCACAGTGAGTCCCTAGTGCGTGTCATGAGGTGGGATCTTTTGTTGTCAAGCAAATCCCTCACTTTTGTGCATCCCCAATCATCCGAGAATCACTGACCCTCAGGATTTGGGTACCTCCTATGGACTGGCCTCAAAACCTCCTGCCACAAGCCGCTTTTCTGATTTTTGAAATAGATAAAGCAATCTTTATACGTCGCATGCACGACACTCCTCATATACGCCATTACATCCCTTTCTTCATCATCATGGAAGATGCCACCAATATCTGTAACTCTATAGTACTGGCATACAGGCTCCTCTACGTGATCTACTGGTGAGGGTGATCACTCACCACCTCCTAGGCAACCCCCACACAAGCCTTGTCCTCCCCCTCGACTCTCCCTCCTCCCTCTCTGTCAACTACCCTCTGCCTCGCTGGATGCACATGCTTCTGCAGATGCACGTGCGTCAGCTGACGCTTGTGCTTCAGTCGATACATGTACAGGTGTTGCACTGGAGTACCTACACGTAGAGTACCTACAATTGGAGTTTGGAAAGTAGTGCCAAGCAAAGATGTCAGAGGCATTCCAAACATGACGCTGAACACCTCATCTGCTGTGGGAGAGCGGCCAAGGTGTCTGGTCATCTCTCCCATGAAGTCTTCCCTACTAGGAAAACCTCTAAAAAATGCATTGACCCCCCTGCCGAACAATGCTAATGTATCATGCATGCGATCCAACTCCGAGTCATTGCTAGATGAACCAGGATGCGACATCTGCAAAAAAAACACATGAAAAAGACAAATTTGTTTGTATACAAAAAATCATATATTACCTTCATCCACACCTAAACATTTCAAAGAGCCATAATCCTTGATCCAATCCAACATTAATTATGAAAAATCATTCAGTGAGCCTAGAACCATTATGTAAGAGAAGGCTTTTGATGCTCACACATTTTCATTTTCTTCAAGTGTATTTTACAAGCACTTGTTGCTAAGGTCCATTTAAGTGAAACAAAGGTGTGGAAATCCCATAGAAAAAATACATGGATGCTCATGGCACTTGAAAATGCTAATAATCTAGCTTTCTTTAGACATTGAGCATAAAACTTAAGTGCTAATGCTTCTCATAAATAAGAAAACTGATAAATATAAACATGGGATTGGTCACATTCATCATTGCAAAAATATATTGTTTAGGCAATGAAAATTGTTTTTTATCAGAGCTGGCGCTAGCGCGTGTATAACTGTGTCTAAAATGTAGGATAGATGCGCTCTCAGACACGTCCCTAAAGTCAATCCTCTATCCAGAGCGCGTCTATATCCGCATCTGAGATGCATTATAGACACACTGTCAGACGCCGTTTCTAGGTCAATGCTTTTGGCGCGTGCGTGTATCCTCGCGTGTAGACTGCAGAATACACGCACCTGGAGACGCGACTCTGAAGTCAAATCCTTTGTGCAGAACTCGTGTATTCTCGCATCTCCGACGCAAAATACATGCGCTCTAAGACGCGGCCTCAAATGCAATGAGAGAAAACATTTCTTCGCGTCTATCCCTGTGTCTGCACTAAAATATAGACGCGCTGACGCGCTCAATCGGCTAATTTAAGTCTGACAACCGCCATTCATGATTTACAAAATGCAATACATAATGCAATTAGAAATCCTAATACATAGACAGAGAGAGAGAGAGAGAGAGAGAGAGAGAGAGAGAGAGAGAGAAAGAGGACTCACCTTGGGTGTTTGGTGTGGCGGGTGGTGGCGCTTCTTCCTTCTCCTTCTTCCTCTCCTTGGTAAGTTACTCTCCCTTTATGCTTGCTTACTGTTTGTTGTCTCTTCCCTTGCTTCTTCTTACTCTTGTTCTCCTCTCTCTTGTTCTCTCTTTCTTCCTCTCCTTGGCTTTCCTTTTTCCCTTCTTGTGTGTTTGAAATGAAAGAAGAGGTGAGTCACGAGGAGGTGAGGCATGAAGAGACTGCATGTCGGCTAACTCGAGCTTTAGAACTGTAAAAAACGCAGGAAAGGAAAGATGCAGTTTGAAAAGAAATGATTTAAGTATATTTTGAATTTTGACATGTGCGTCTATTTTGGCGTGTATATGCGCATCTAAGTTGACGTAAACGCGCATATAGACGCGAACTTAGATGCTAATTTATATGCGTACATAAATGCAGATATAGACATGCATTTAGGTTTTATCATAATTTTTTGTTTTTAAGATAAGTTTTGATAGTGAATTCTTATCATAAGTTTTAATGTATTTATGAGGAGTTTTGTGTATTTAAAATTGAGATCTTAGAATAATTAATACGCTAGCTTGAAGTTTTTATGTAAACATATGAATGACAAATATTTTGATGTTGTCATGAATTAGATTTAATCACGTCACCGTCATCACCTAGTGCGCTGCATGCTGATGAGTCAACGAGCACATCCTCAAGTGAGGATGAAACTGTAATATTCCCACCCGTGAATATTGACTTCCCACACACCGCGTAAACCTCGTGCAAAGGTTATCCTTCTTGTTGGAATTATCGACGGTGTAATGAGTGACCTGCACGCGAGAAATGGGGTCCTCCGCATTGGTAAATCAAAACCGAAAGTTCGAAACCGCTAGTCTCACAAAAACACCCTCTTGGGAAGGGCAATTTGAATATTTAAGGCAAATTTTTTTTATTTCTATCCCTTTTTCCCCAGCCGATGCACGACTGGAGAAAAGGGAGTGTGGGGGGGATGGGATATGAAAGTCGTGGCCTGCATGGGAGGGGGGGAACCCATGCAAGGGGGCCACATGGTGGAGGCCTTCTCCCCCCCCCATGCCTATAAAAACATCCGTTATGAAGGGGAGAGGGGGGACCGTGCTGTGTGAGGGAAAAGCTGCCGCCGTGCTGGTGGGATCGAAGGGAGAGAAGGATTGGACAGACGAAGGGAGGCTGCCATGCTGGTGGGATTGAAGGAGGAGGGAAGTTGCCGTATTGACGAAACGCCGCCAAGGGCTGCCGGACCATCGACTGCTGCCGCCACCAGGACGCCGCCACCTTGCTGAAGGCCTCAGGCCGCCGCCCATCCTCGCCTTGACCACGACCTCCTTCCCAATCATTGGGACCCCCCCCCCCCCCCCCCCAAGGTGGCCGCTGTTGTCCAGAAGCTTCTTAGAAGCTTCTTCAAGAATCTTCTAAGGTTTAAGGCCATAGGCCTTGATCCTATGCGGGCCTCTCAGTTTTAAAAAAACGAGTTCGGGAAACTCCTATTCCTACGCGAGGAGAAGGTATCGACCTCCTAGCCGTCTCGAAGAGCAAGAGTAAAGGCTAGAGGGAATCTGCGGAGTCCGTAAATCACGTCTACAATGGCTCCCAAGAAGACGCAAGGCGCGCCTGCGGGAGGTTCATCTCCTAGCATTCAAGTGGACATCTCCCCGAGCCCACAGACCCAGGTTTTTTTTTTATGATTGTTGATTTTACGCAAAAGTAATGCATTAGGTATGATAACTCTCACGGAATAGAAAGCACCTATGCATGTTCAAATTTACCAAGCCCAATTAAAAGGAAATTGAGGAAAATTTGTCTATTTGATCGATTACTAGAATTATCTCATGACATGAAATGGAGTTATTAATATTTTTAATATGATGAACGTGAGTTGTCTATCCATCTTACGACCTTAGTATTATGTTGCCTTATCATGCATTCAAAAGGACGAGCCTAGAACACCTACCGCCTATCATTATAAGGCTGAAGTTATTAAGTGTATTTTTTACTAGACATGGAAAGAATAAGCATATGTCGCAATTTAGGAAAAATCTTTATTGTAATGGTTCATGGGGAAAAGTTGTTAACACCCGTAGGAGGTTATCCGAAAAGTAATGGTGGTGTATCAAAAATGAATCTATGGATTGGCATGTGGCATGTGCTTGCAAGAAAGAATATACCAACACTAACTCTACAATAATCTCATTTAACCACGTTGTAGTTATGAAAGGGTTCCATGTTGCACTCATCGTGCATAAAATTCATTCATCAAGTATTGCATTTGGGAAAGGTTGCAGGATTTAAACAAAGTATGAGATTCTAAAGTGTAGATAACAAGGTAGTAAGACATGATTATTTGAAGTAAGTCCTAGAAGGTCCTAAGAAAGTTGATATCTAGCTTATCATGTATTTTTACTTTACCAATGAAAGATAGAGTGAGTCGCATGTTTACATGTATGGTGATAGTCGAACTAATTTTCTTCTTTAGATCTAGTTATTATCTCTAGGGAAGGATTCATCCTTGTCGCGAGACAAGCATAGTGAGTTACCCAAATCACCTAGCCGCAAGGGATTCGTATGGCATGGTTCAGTCAACACGATAGATACCCCAAACACTAACTAGGTATTAGCACGTTAAGGATTCGGCCAAGTTTTTCAATTGTCGCTAAGTCGAAACCTTCATGCCCAATGGCCCTAACCATATTCCCGAAATGTTGAGTCAATTGGTTGCTCATGCAAACAATAATCTAGGGTTCCTACCCTAAGGACCAATCATTCAAAATGATGAAACTCGAATTGAGTTGGAACCCTAGGACTAAACGTTGTCGATCTAGTGAAATTAGGGATGGGTTGGGTAAAAAGACACCCTAAACCCTGCATCTCGTCTGAAGATAATTTCGTGACTAGAAAACGCCATTCAATAGGTGAAATGATCTCTTGGAATGGAGGTGACACTTGTGCAACAAGTTGCAACGTCGCATAGCCTTGTGGTTTAATCGCAAGAAAGTTTTGCCATTCCTTGGAATGAGGTTGGCAGGTTCTTGCGCAAGTTTAACTTGCAAGGGGAATGGGTAGTCATCCTATTACTTCACCCTCATTAGGGAAAATTTGCCAAGTTAAGGGAAGTTAGGTATTTGCTTGGACTCAAATGATTAATCAATAAATTAAAGCGTCATGCCGCCGGGATTTACTATTAATAAAACCTAAGGTATTGGTTAAGTTGGGTTAACAGGGAATGACCCTAACCCAAGGACAATAGGAATCTTGCCAAGTTGCAATTGATTCCGGATCGAATGCTGGATGCATTCAGAGAGAAGGATTCACTCCTTAACATTTTGCCAAATAAACAATCACTGGAATTGATTGTGCTTGTAACAGTTAGAAAGCACTGTTTGCATTGTTTGCTCAAGGAACTAAAGGATGAAAAGATATATAAATGCTTCAGGTTGAAGGCCTGAAGGGAGGGGCAGCTTCAGTTACCCCCGACTGCCTGCCTGACCCTAACCAAGGGGGTTGTTGACCGTGCCAGGAACGTGGACCGAACCCGCCACGAGAGGTCTTTCCGTTGAGCTCTACTTGGAGCAGGAGGACGCTTGGGTGCCAGGGGGGGCTCTGGCCGTAAATCCCTCGCCTTCCGGGTCCTGCACAAGAGACTAACGTGACTCGGGATTGGATCTCGAGGCCCGCATACTAGTCTACGGGCAGAAGCTTGGAATAGTGATCCCTAGCGGATTACTGGATGAGCCTTCGGGCGGATTATGGACAAGCCTACGGGCGGAACTCCTTGTATTTCAAAGATAAATGATGATATGATAATAAAGAAGTTGTTTGATATTGTTTTTCTATGTCACGTGATAAGATTACGTGAAGGAACCAGTGCTTAACGGGATTAATTAAAGAAGCTGTTTGTTATATGTCAAATTAATGTGTTAGGTAATTACATAACTAAATCAAACCGAGGAAAGTGCGGAGGATGGACCATGGGTCCGTCCTATGGATGGGTGGTCCCGGTTAGCCGGGAACTTTTCTCAAAAGTCTTGAAAAACAACAGGATGATCATCATCCTCAAAACAAATAACGGGAACGATGACCTAGAAGTACATCTTACCCGATTTACGCTGTTTTAGGGGAACGGAATGGGACTATGCCTTATGGCAGAGAGGTTGAGCCTTGCATCCCTCTCGTTTCCATTCTCCTCGAACCAAGTGCAGCGTGAATCCGCTTCGGACCTGGAGTTTCTGCGTAAAGTAGATCGCTTGGGTCTGACGCTAGTTGCTGTTAGCTAATGACCAAACAAGAAAAACCCTAATTCCGGTCGATCCTAAGTGGGAAACGGCCAGGATACTTCCGCTACGTGGCAGATGCGGGAAGACCTAGATTGCAAAACCCGTAACATTCCATGGGAGTGCCGAGCGGAGTTTTCTAGACATCCTTCCCGATGGACTGCTAAGACGTGTCCTAGATGATTCTATTGGACACGTTACAGTTGGTATCAGAGCCGACCAACAACGGAATTGTCTTCGTGAGATCTCAATAAAAATGAAGTAAATAAATTGTTACTGTCCAAACATTTCCTCATCTACAATACTGTCTTGCAGAACTATGAAGCGTGGAACAAGTTTTTGGTGTTCCGGATCATGTTTATGACTGCAATGCATTCTCCGCATTATAGGCAGAGAATTGAAATGATGAACATCCTGGAGCAGATTTATAATCCATCACCTTTATTTATAGAACGAAGATGGACCGGGTCTTCAGGAATCTACTACATAGCTGCCCACCGGTTCGCATATCTACAAACCAACCTAAAGAGGATCAAGTGGTTGGAAGATTTGAAAATCGTGAAGCTGTTCATTTTTGTGGAAGCTCACGTAAATTCGACTCTGCATATTCAAGGTCGGAGGGTTGAATTGAACTCATATGTATATGAGGAAGTAACCCGTGTAATCCTAGCTGACAGGATTAAGGTGTTGGGCCGCCATGGGAAGTATGGATTCCAGCGGAAAGGATATCCTGAACTTCCGATGAATTATTGATTCCTAAAGATTCATGACCCAAAACCCTACTATTACACAGTTCCTGTAGACAAATCCAATACAGTGTTGTTCTCCCCAAACTAAATGTAATGATTGGATTATCATCGCGCGAGATGTTGTATAAGGCTACGCCCATGTAAATATAAATAAGGACTTATTTTATCAATATCCGATTGTGCATCAGGGTTGTTACGAAAAGCTAAGTAGCTTCATGATTTACGAGATAGCTGAACTAAAGATAAGCTAATGTCAATTATCATACAATAATGTTAAGAAAACTTTTATCCAGGCACAACCCCAGGTACAGGTTCCAAATTCGCCCCCTACATCAAGTACTACTGTGATCCAGGAGAAGAAGTTCCTCCTCAAACAGATAAAGCCACCCGAGTTTGACGGGAGAGGCAGATTCGTCCAGTCGGATGCTGAGATTTGGATTGAATCTATGGAGGATTACTTCGAAGCAGCTGGTACTTCTCCCACCAATCAGGCCATGCTAGCCAAATTAAAACTCACCGGTGAAGCTAGACTATGGTGGAAACAATGGTGCAGGGATCAAGGGACTTCAGAGGGGTCCATTACCTGGGAGAAGTTAAATCAGGCCGTGCAGGGGAGATATTTGCCACCTGCATATCGTACACAGAAAATGAATGAGTTCTATGAGCTAAAACAATTAGGACTCACCCTTGACGCTTACTACTCTAAATTTGTCTCACTCTTAAAGTATGCGCCACAAATGGACACGACGCAGCAAGTGTCCAAATTTTGCGCGGGCTTAAATCCACCTGTAAATACCCGTCTCAAATCTATGCGACCATCGGATCTTCAGGATGCACTCATTCGAGCGGCACCTATAATTCAAGAAGTGCAAGCTAGACCAAGGGGTAACAAAAATTGGTCTTATAGCGACCCGAACAGAGGGGCATTCAGACCCCAAGTTAAGAGAGTTCAAGGCCATAATCAGGGACAAAGGAAGAAAGCAAGGACAAATAACGTCAATAACTTTGTTCCTACTCACAGTAATGGCCGAAACCTCCGATGTTTCCACTGCAATGAACTCGGTCACTTAAAAAGGCAATGTCCCAAGCTCAGCGAGAGACACCGTCAAAGTGCAGGCCGCGGTCAAGGAGCCGCCACCCGTGGAAGAGGGAGAACTGCCTGCATTACCAATAGGCAAAGATGTGATGCAGAAGGAGAGGAAGATCCAACTATGGAAGTGGAATTCGAAAGAGCGACAGTTCATGCCACTTTACACAAGAAGGGGCCGAATCGCCAGTTCTCGGTGATTCAAACACCGTCGGACTATCAAGGTAAAGATTTCAAAACCTTGATTGATTGTGGCAGTACACATTCCTTTATCTCACCAGCGTGTGCTAAAAGATTAGGGATAGCCACAGTAGAAGCTCCTACCCTACTTGTGGAATTGGCAAACGGTCGTGAGGTAACTTGTACCAGGCAAACTGCTAAGGAGGAGTTCTATCTGGGAGGAAAGAAAACCTCAGTCAAATTCAGAGTCATGAATTTAGGTATCCACGAGTGTCTACTCGGGATGGATTGGCTTAAGCCTAATGACGCTCACATCCACTGTGGAAAGGGTCAAGTCTCCTTTCGAAACTCTGAAAGAGAGGTTGTTACAACTCAAGGCGAGGCAGGAGTGCCAAGAATCCAGTTAGCCAAAATATCGCGGATCATAAAAGGGGTTAAAAAAGGATTACCTGTTTACCTGATCAAACTCAACAAATTAGATCAAAGGCAGGAGTCTCATGAGGAACCCTCTTGGCTAAAGGAATACGCTGACGTATTCCCTGAGGAATTAACTGAACTTCCCCCTCCAAGAGAAGTTGATCATGAGATAAGGCTAATGCCTGGAGCTGCGCCAATTGCAAAGAGACCTTATAGAATGTCCATACCAGAAGCTATTGAGTTGAAGGAACAACTCAAGCAACTGTTAGATCAGGGTTACATCCGGCCTAGCAACTCACCATGGGGAGCTCCAGTACTATTCCAGAAAAAGAAAGATGGGACACTTCGACTATGTATTGATTACCGTGGGTTGAATCAATCAACAGTCAAGAACAAGTATCCTATTCCTAGAATAGATGAGCTTCTCGATCGCCTTCAAGGTGCAAAGATCTTCTCCAAAATTGATCTCAGGTCAGGTTACTATCAAATCAGGATCAAGGATGAAGATATTCCAAAAACGGCCTTCAATACAAGATATGGGCACTTTGAGTTCTTGGTTATGTCATTCGGGCTTACAAATGCACCTGCCACCTTCAATAGATTAATGCAGGATATTTTTAGACCATATCTTGATGATTTCGTGCTTGTCTTCTTCGATGACACTTTAGTCTATTCTAAACAGGAAGAAGATCATGAACCTCAACTTCGGATTGTCCTTGAAACAATGAGGTCTCATAAGCTGTATGCAAAAATGAAGAAGTGTGCATTCTTCAAACGTCAGATTGAATATCTAGGATTCATAGTATCATCAAAAGGGATATCAGTAGATCCAGCCAAAGTCAGAGATGTGCTTGAATGGCCAATACCAGTATCCGTCAAAGAAATACACAGTTTTCTTGGCTTGACAGGATGGTATAGGGTCTTTATCAAAAACTATGCTTTGATTGCAGCACCCCTTACCGACTTACTAAAGAAGCAGACTTCTATTACATGGTCAACTCCCGAGCAAAATAGCTTCGACCAATTGAAGCAATGTTTGGTATCAGCACCTGTTCTGAGACTTCCTAACCTCAATAAGGAGTTCGAGGTAGTAACTGATGCCAGCATTCTTGCCTTGGGGTGTGTACTTATGCAAGAAGGTCATCCAGTAGCATATTCTTCAAGGAAATTGAAGAGTCATGAAAAGAATTATGCCACGCATGATCTGGAGTTATTAGCTGTCATCCATGCTCTAAAGCTTTGGAGACACTACCTGTTGGGTAACAAGTTTACTCTAGTAACCGATCATAAGAGTCTCAAATGGATTTTTACCCAGAACGAGCTCAACATGAGGCAACGTCGATGGATTGAAGTATTGGAGGAATATGATTTTGAAATCAAGTATCGACCAGGGAAAGAGAATGTAGTTGCCGATGCACTCAGTCGCAAGGCATTCCTAAATTCCCTAATCTTGCAGAATCCATCAACGGCCAGATCTCTGGCTACAAAGGTATCTATGCCAAGCAACCCTATACTCGAACTAGCTAGAGAAGAAGCATGCCATGATTTGGCCTACCAAACCATGATAAAGGAAATATCTACCAAGGAGCAGAATCTGAAGTCACAAGCTAAGTATCAGGAATTTTCCATTGATAATGGACTTGTCTACTACAGAACAAGGCTATGTATACCAACAAGCTTGTCACTTAAACAGAAGATATTATGGGAAGCTCATGATTCCCCCTTCGCAGGACATCCTGGCTATGCAAAAACTCTTAATGCAGTTAGGAAAAGCTACCATTGGGAGAGGCTCAAAGGTGACGTTCTCAAATATGTCACTGAATGTTTGTCTTGCCAACGTATCAAGGCTGAACATGTCATGATGCCAGGAAAATTGCAACCACTTGACATTCCCCAAATGAAATGGGAATTCATCAGTATGGATTTTGTGGTGGGTTTACCCCAAGTCCAAGGAGGATACAACTCCATTATGGTTGTAGTTGACATGCTTACTAAGGTTGCACACCTGATTCCAGTAAAGACAAACTATAAAGCCTCCGACATTGCAAGAGTGTTTATCAAAGAGATATTCAAGCTACATGGGTTACCTAGAAGAATCATTAGCGATCGAGATTCTCTTTTCACTTCTCACTTCTGGAGAGCTATCTTTGAAGCTATTGGAACTCAACTCTATTTTAGCACTGCCTACCATCCCCAAACAGATGGACAAACAGAGCGAGTAAATCAAATCATTGAGGATATGCTTAGGGCTTGCTGCTGTCGAGAGCCGAAGAGGTGGATTCAATACTTGCCGTTAGTAGAATTTGCCTACAATGCTTCTTACCAGCAGAGCATTCAAATGACTCCTTTCCAGGCATTGTATGATCATGATTGTCGAAGTCCCCTAAAATTTTCTGATCCTACCCTAAGAGTGGAAGCTTCAAGACAAATGTTGGAAGACATGGATGACCAAATAAGGTCAATAAGACAAGACATACAAGCAGCCAAAGATAGACAAAAGGCATATGCGGATTTGAATCGCCAAGAGAGGATCTTCGGAGAAGGAGACATGGTCTTCATTCGTGTACGCCCTAAAAGGAGTTCTTTATCTCTAGGGGAATGCAAGAAGCTAAGTCCAAGGTATTGTGGGCCGTATAAAATCCTCAAATGCCTGGGACCCAATGCTTATAAATTGCAACTTCCGGATAACCTAAAAGTTCACAATGTATTCCATATTAGTCTCTTAAAAAAATATGTGCCCAATCCTGATCATGTACTCGATGACCAACAAATTGTAATGCCTAGTCAAGGAGTCCTTGAACTAAGACCGGAAAAGATTTTAGATGTTAGGGAGAGACGGTTGAGATCTAGAACCTTGAAAGAATGCCTCGTCCAGTGGAAAGATTATCCCGAAGAGGATGCTACCTGGATGGATGAAAGCTCTCTCTATCTTCAATATCCCCAGTTTATCTCGAGATGAGGTCATCTCGATTCTTCTAAGGGGGAGAGAATGTAATATTCCCACCTGTGAATATTGACTTCCCACACACTGCGTAAACCTCGTGCAAAGGTTATCCTTCTTGTTGGAATTATCGGCGGTGTAATGAGTGACCTGCACGCGAGAAATGGGGTCCTCCGCATTGGTAAATCAAAACCGAAAGTTCGAAACCGCTAGTCTCACAAAAACACCCTCTTGGGAAGGGCAATTTGAATATTTAAGGCAAATTTTTTTTATTTCTATCCCTTTTTCCCCAGCCGATGCACGACTGGAGAAAAGGGAGTGTGGGGGGGATGGGATATCAAAGTCGTGGCCTGCATGGGAGCGGGGGAACCCATGCAAGGGGGCCACGTGGTGGAGGCCTTCTCCCCCCCCCATGCCTATAAAAACATCCGTTACGAAGGGGAGAGGGGGGACCGTGCTGTGTGAGGGAAAAGCTGCCGCCGTGCTGGTGGGATCGAAGGGAGAGAAGGATTGGACAGACGAAGGGAGGCTGCCATGCTGGTGGGATTGAAGGAGGAGGGAAGCTGCCGTATTGACGAAACGCCGCCAAGGGCTGCCGGACCATCGACTGCTGCCGCCACCAGGACGCCGCCACCTTGCTGAAGGCCCCAGGCCGCCGCCCATCCTCGCCTTGACCACGACCTCCTTCCCAATCATTGGGACCCCCCCCCCCCCCCCCCCCCCCGAGGTGGCCGCTGTTGTCCAGAAGCTTCTTAGAAGCTTCTTCCAGAATCTTCTAAGGTTTAAGGCCATAGGCCTTGATCCTATGCGGGCCTCTCAGTTTTAAAAAAACGAGTTCGGGAAACTCCTATTCCTACGCGAGGAGAAGGTATCGACCTCCTAGCCGTCTCGAAGAGCAAGAGTAAAGGCTAGAGGGAATCCGCGGAGTCCGTAAATCACGTCTACAATGGCTCCCAAGAAGACGCAAGGCGCGCCTGCGGGAGGTTCATCTCCTAGCATTCAAGTGGACATCTCCCCGAGCCCACAGACCCAGGTTTTTTTTTTATGATTGTTGATTTTACGCAAAAGTAATGCATTAGGTATGATAACTCTCACGGAATAGAAAGCACCTATGCATGTTCAAATTTACCAAGCCCAATTAAAAGGAAATTGAGGAAAATTTGTCTATTTGATCGATTACTAGAATTATCTCATGACATGAAATGGAGTTATTAATATTTTTAATATGATGAACGTGAGTTGTCTATCCATCTTACGACCTTAGTATTATGTTGCCTTATCATGCATTCAAAAGGACGAGCCTAGAACACCTACCGCCTATCATTATAAGGCTGAAGTTATTAAGTGTATTTTTTACTAGACATGGAAAGAATAAGCATATGTCGCAATTTAGGAAAAATCTTTATTGTAATGGTTCATGGGGAAAAGTTGTTAACACCCGTAGGAGGTTATCCGAAAAGTAATGGTGGTGTATCAAAAATGAATCTATGGATTGGCATGTGGCATGTGCTTGCAAGAAAGAATATACCAACACTAACTCTACAATAATCTCATTTAACCACGTTGTAGTTATGAAAGGGTTCCATGTTGCACTCATCGTGCATAAAATTCATTCATCAAGTATTGCATTTGGGAAAGGTTGCAGGATTTAAACAAAGTATGAGATTCTAAAGTGTAGATAACAAGGTAGTAAGACATGATTATTTGAAGTAAGTCCTAGAAGGTCCTAAGAAAGTTGATATCTAGCTTATCATGTATTTTTACTTTACCAATGAAAGATAGAGTGAGTCGCATGTTTACATGTATGGTGATAGTCGAACTAATTTTCTTCTTTAGATCTAGTTATTATCTCTAGGGAAGGATTCATCCTTGTCGCGAGACAAGCATAGTGAGTTACCCAAATCACCTAGCCGCAAGGGATTCGTATGGCATGGTTCAGTCAACACGATAGATACCCCAAACACTAACTAGGTATTAGCACGTTAAGGATTCGGCCAAGTTTTTCAATTGTCGCTAAGTCGAAACCTTCATGCCCAATGGCCCTAACCATATTCCCGAAATGTTGAGTCAATTGGGTGCTCATGCAAACAATAATCTAGGGTTCCTACCCTAAGGACCAATCATTCAAAATGATGAAACTCGAATTGAGTTGGAACCCTAGGACTAAACGTTGTCGATCTAGTGAAATTAGGGATGGGTTGGGTAAAAAGACACCCTAAACCCTGCATCTCGTCTGAAGATAATTCCGTGACCAGAAAATGCCATTCAATAGGTGAAATGATCTCTTGGAATGGAGGCGACACTTGTGCAACAAGTTGCAACGTTGCATAGCCTTGTGGTTTGATCGCAAGAAAGTTTTGCCATTCCTTGGAATGAGGTTGGCAGGTTCTTGCGCAAGTTTAACTTGCAAGGGGAATGGGTAGTCATCCTATTACTTCACCCTCATTAGGGAAAATTTGCCAAGTTAAGGGAAGTTAGGTATTTGCTTGGACTCAAATGATTAATCAATAAATTAAAGCGTCATGCCGCCGGGATTTACTATTAATAAAACCTAAGGTATTGGTTAAGTTGGGTTAACAGGGAATGACCCTAACCCAAGGACAATAGGAATCTTGCCAAGTTGCAATTGATTCCGGATCGAATGCTGGATGCATTCAGAGAGAAGGATTCACTCCTTAACAGTTTGCCAAATAAACAATCACTGGAATTGATTGTGCTTGTAACAGTTAGAAAGCACTGTTTGCATTGTTTGCTCAAGGAACTAAAGGATGAAAAGATATATAAATGCTTCAGGTTGAAGGCCTGAAGGGAGGGGCAGCTTCAGTTACCCCCGACTGCCTGCCTGACCCTAACCAAGGGGTTGTTGACCGTGCCGGGAACGTGGACCGAACCCGCCACGAGAGGTCTTTCCGTTGAGCTCTACTTGGAGCAGGAGGACGCTTGGGTGCCAGGGGGGGCTCTGGCCGTAAATCCCTCGCCTTCCGGGTCCTGCACAAGAGACTAACGTGACTCGGGATTGGATCTCGAGGCCCGCATACTAGTCTACGGGCAGAAGCTTGGAATAGTGATCCCTAGCGGATTACTGGATGAGCCTTCGGGCGGATTATGGACAAGCCTACGGGCGGAACTCCTTGTATTTCAAAGATAAATGATGATATGATAATAAAGAAGTTGTTTGATATTGTTTTTCTATGTCACGTGATAAGATTACGTGAAGGAACCAGTGCTTAACGGGATTAATTAAAGAAGCTGTTTGTTATATGTCAAATTAATGTGTTAGGTAATTACATAACTAAATCAAACCGAGGAAAGTGCGGAGGATGGACCATGGGTTCGTCCTATGGATGGGTGGTCCCGGTTAGCCGGGAACTTTTCTCAAAAGTCTTGAAAAACAACAGGATGATCATCATCCTCAAAACAAATAACGGGAACGATGACCTAGAAGTACATCTTACCCAATTTACGCTGTTTTAGGGGAACGGAATGGGACTATGCCTTATGGCAGAGAGGTTGAGCCTTGCATCCCTCTCGTTTCCATTCTACTTGAACCAAGTGCAGCGTGAATCCGCTTCGGACCTGGCGTTTCTGCGTAAAGTAGATCGCTTGGGTCTGGCGCTAGTTGCTGTTAGCTAATGACCAAACAAGAAAAACCCTAATTCCGGTCGATCCTAAGTGGGAAACGGCCAGGATACTTCCGCTACGTGGCAGATGCGGGAAGACCTAGATTGCAAAACCCGTAACATTCCATGGGAGTGCCGGGCGGAGTTTTCTAGACATCCTTCCCGATGGACTGCTAAGACGTGTCCTAGATGATTCTATTGGACACGTTACAGAAACATTACGTCTTCATAATCAAGATGCATGGCTATGACAAAAAATTAAATGCATGTGTGATCGTTGTCGAGGGTGTATTTTTCGAGCACGTCGAGTTGCAATGTCACACCTCAGCTTGTATGGAGAATGGGACCGAGAATAATCACCGGTATTCATTGTTTTTTTTTAACACTAAGATTGCTAGTCTATGTTACTCAATATATATCAACGTACATGAAACTCCCTTTTGTGGTTGAGCAGGATGCGGTGCCACATCCTCAGATGCTCCCTCCTGGGCATCGAGAGGCTGCAAAACGTCGACGCGACGAGGAGGCAGAGTCTTCAAGAAGAGTGGAGACTGACGACCATGATAGTAGCCCTCATGAAATGCCCCATCAAGGCGTAGAGGACGAGATTTTGGACAACATGGTACACCATTTATTTTCGCAACCGGTTCAAGGAGAAGGTCACTCTACAAAGCCAGATGATCCACTATACGTAGCGTCATCTACTCCGTTGTATGAAGGTTGTACGTACTCGGTTCTTCGTGCGTCTCTCGAGATACTTAACTTGCAAACAATTTATGGATGGAGTAATGTCAGTTTGGATGCGTTATTGAAGTAGGTATCAATTCAATTTGGCTTATGAATCATAATATTAATTGTTCTATTTTGAAATCAGACAGAAATATATGTTGGTGGTTTTTTAACTCACTTTTAAAAATATATGTAGGTTATTATCACAAATGCTTCCAAAAGGAAACAAATTGCCAACTAAGAGAGAGCAAGCAAGACATTACCTGACATCTCTAGGAGGCCTCAATTATGTCAAGATCCATGCATGTGTCAATGATTGTGTCTTATTTCATGGGATTCATGAGTTCGTACGAGAGTGTCCTATTTGTGGCGAATCAAGATACGAAGTGGAGATGAAGTCAATGTATGTGCCTTGTAAGGTTTTGAGATATTTTTCGATTGTTTCACGCATAAAACTTATGTTCAAGTGTAAGTCTATTGGAAAGCTCATGTCATGGCATGCTAGTCATCGTTCAAGTGATGGAAAATGGAGGATCCCTGTAGACACACTAGCATGGCAACATATAGATAATTTGTGGCCCGTTTTCAAAGAAGAGGCAAGAAATTTGAGATTTGGTTTAGGTATGGATGGAATCAATCCATTTGGCATCAAAAGCACATCATACAGTGTATGGCCAGTGGTATTGATGAACTATAATATTCCTCCATCCATGGCAATCAAAAAGGGACATGTAATGTTGTCCCTTCTAATTCCTGGAAAGAACAAGGTAAAAAACATGGACATTTACTTAGAGCCTTTGATTGAAGAGTTAGAAATGTTATGGGAAGGTATTGAGGTGCAAGATACAAGCGCATCTGCATCCTCTAGAGATTTCACATTGAAGGCCATGTTGTTGTGGACCATGCATGAGTTTCCAGGATATGGAGAGTGTTCAGGTACATGTATATAACTCTATATTTGAAAATCAAGACTTCAATCAATTGCATTTTATGAATTCACTTGTTTGTTCAAGTTTAACCACATCAGGATATCATGCACGTCCTATTTGCGGTCCCTCTCTAGTTTCCTCTAGGCCGGCACATTTAAAGAAGGTTATCTACGACAATCATCATCGATTTCTTCAATTTGACCATCCCAAATATGTTCTTCCTACTAATGGAATGACTCCACAATCTCTAACCATTCGAGATTGGAAGGAGAGATGGATTAATGCTGATAGCCACCCTCCACTCGGCGGTAAGAAGTGCATTTCTCTCGATTGACTTTAAAGTATTTAGCATGATGAATTGTTTACATAATATATTGTTTGTTTGTTAGGTTCTCTATATTTTTTCGTCTTCCATACTGGACTGAACTCAAGATCAATCACCTGTTGGACCCCATGCACATATTCAAAAATGTTGTATCTACATTATGAGATCACTTGATAGGGGCTCATGATTCAGTCAATGTAAGGGAGGATTTACATAACATTGGTCGCATGAGACGAGTCTGGCCACACATTGGACCCAGAGGAAAGATTGAGCTATCCCATGCACCTTGGATGTTGTCAAAGAAAGAGGAAAAAATAGTGAAGGAACAAATATGTAGCTTTCGAACACCCACAGGATGTATGAGATGTCTCAAGGGAGCCTTCATAAAGAAAAAGAAAAGAGGTGTGGAGCAACTATCTGGTTTGAAGTCCCACGATTGGCACAAAATGATTCAAAGGTATCTCTAACCATGAATATAGTAATTAGTGGAGTAACTATGTGTAAACTTTGGGGTATGATGACTTTTTCCTCAACTAATCATTTGATCTATGAATATTATTTACATTCAGTTCGTACTTCCTACTAGCATATCCCATTGTGTATCCAAAGATGTACGTGATATCATTTACAAGATGGGAGAGCTTGTGAGGTGTGTATATATTGTATTTTTTCATTATATATCTTTGAATTTCTATAAAAAAATAAACAATTGTCAAATACATCCTGACAGATACGTGAGCTCGAAGGAAATTGATCCAAACACATTGCAAGATGCTCAAGTATTATATGTTGAGGTGGTTTGTTTGGTGGAGAAAATGTTTCCTCGATCCATTTTGACTACTCAATTACATTTACTCGTACATATGATTGATGAGATCGCACTTTGTGGGGCAGTTCATGCAAGGTGGATGTTTTTTCTTGAGCGCTTCATGAAAACCTTGAAAGATTTTGTGAGGAAAAAAGCATGGCTTGAGGGAAGCATGGCTGAGGGTTGGTTAGTGCAATCATCCCTTGTTTATATCTCTGAATATCTTGCTGAAGTGGACCCCTCTCAACCACGACTATGGAAAGATGATGAAGACTTGAGTATGTTGAGATATCGAGCTCGACTCGTGATATGCTAGGGTGACCGTTGTGCATTTATGTCACCGACTTGTTAGTTGCGGATGTGGTTGGTACACTACCCATGAATAATAGCTAGATGACAACTATCCTTATCTACTCTAGTTTGTGGCTCATTTAGTATGCCACCTTAGTTAGTTGAGTTTGGTTTGAGACCCATATATAGGGTTCTTCTATTTGTATGTACTTGAGTTCTTTTGGCTTACACAACTAAGAAGAGAAAAATTGTTTTCAGCCTCCACCTTTGTGTGTATTCCCCCATTATGCAAGCGAGAAAGCTACAAGTGAGACTCCTTCCATCTCTCCCACAATCTTGACATGGTATCAGAGCCTTTTTCGTGGTAAGGAGCTCAAGAAAGAAAACCAAGTTTGCGGTGTTCTGGTAAGAGGACCAGTGTTGCTTTCATTTTTCTGTTTTGGGAGCAAGTCTCTGCAGCAGGTAGCACAGCCGGAAAGTACAAGAGTGCATTGTCTCAGATTGAGACGCACTTCGTGGTGTAGCAAGAGGGTAGTATATGCTGCGGATAAGGGCTTTAGCCCTTAGTTGCTCTGTTTTTTTTATTTGAGGCCATTTCGGGGCCTGTTTTGGAGGCGGAAGTTTTCTGCACGCACTCAGGAAAAGGCCCTGTTTTATGCTGTGCGACCATTGTTCTACAGGTTGGTGAAAAGTTACTGTAGAAATTACATCATATTCCTATGCACAGAGACATTGGGAGTTACAGAATCATCCTCGTTGCCTGTTGATGCAAAATCGTCACTAGGAAGTGACTGTGTGCTCAAATACCACTTTTGTCAGTTTTGCAGATTTGCCCTTGTGAGGCTGAAGCTGTGTTCTTTGCAGTGACAGAATTTTTTGTAGTGTTTTGTAATGGTGTCTGATTCTCTTTCACAGATTGTCACTGAAAATCTTGACAAGAACAACTTCCAAGCATGGAAGTTCACAATGACGAATTTCCTTATGGAAAAAGGATATTGGGAATTTGTTGCAGGAAATGAAGAAGAACCAGTTCTTCCTGATGTTCCCAATCAACAACAAATGCAGGCATTTAAAGCATGGCATGAGAGAGCTAGGAAAATTATGTACTGGCTATCTATCAGCATTTCAGACTCTATGATTATGCATATTCAAGATGCAAGTACGCCAAAGGAGGCATGGGATACTTTGTCAAAAATGTATAGCACAAATACGCAAGCCAGGAAAATGCAGCTCAAGCAAGAGTTGCACAATGTGCAGAGAGAAAGTATGAGCATCAATGACTACCATATGAAGGTGAAGAAGATTGTAGATGCACTTGCTTCCATTGGGTCGCCAGTGGAAGATGATGATTTAGTTTCTGTGACCTTGAATGGTCTAGGAAAGGATTATGCACAGTTTCGAACATCCATTTCTGTCCGTGAAAGATTTCCTGATTTTGAGGAGTTGATTGCTCTTCTAATTTCTGAGGAGCAGAGAAATGGTGATGCATCTTCTTCAGGAGGAACTTCAAAAGAAGCTGTCTTCTACTCAAATGCTGGAAGAGGTAGAGGCAGAGGTAGAGGAGGCTGATCTGGAGGCCGTGGTAGAAATCAGAATATGCAACAAACTCAAGAAAACCAGTCCTTTGGAGGAGGACATGGTAACTCTAGAGGCAGGGGGAGCCAAAGAGGCCGTGGTAGATGGCAAAGAGACCAAAATGCAAACAACAATGTTGAATGCTACTACTGTGATAAAATAGGTCATATGGCTAAAGACTGCTATAAAAAGCAGAATGACATCATGAATGAAAAATTGCAACAAGGGAATTATGCATCTTCTAGTAGACAGGATGATGACAGAAATGAGCATTTGTTTATGGTGCAGCACATGACCAATTCTGTGACAAGTGCACAAGAAAGCAACGATGTGTGGTATGTTGACTCAGGTGCATCAAACCACATGACAGGTAATGTAGAATGGATACAGGATGCAAGAAAAATGGAAAAACTAGGATTTGTGGAGACTGTGATGATACTGCACATCCAATTGTGTAGATTGGAAAAATTCCTTTGTCTATGCAGGATGGGAAAAAGAAATACCTGTCGGATGTATTTCATGTCCCAAATATCACCAAGAACCTGGTTTCTGTTGGTCAAATGGTTGAGCAGGGCTTGCAGGTTAGATTTAATTCTCATGGATGCTTTGTTGAGGATATGAAAAATAAAGGTCGCTTGATAGAAAAAGGAAAGAAGAAGGGCAGAATGTTTATATTGAATGCAGACATGCCTGAATTGAGTGCAGCAATGTTTGCACATGGGACTGGTGTAGTTGCAGATATTGATATCTGGCATAAACGCATTGGTCATGTTAATGTACAACGACTTAAATCAATGCAAGCCCAAAATATTGTTACAGGATTTCCTAAATTCAAGGTTGCAGAAATGCATAAGGTATGTGAAGCTGTCAAATTGGAAAACATGCAAGGAAACCATTTCCTAAACATTTTCAAGAGAGTAAGAAGCCATTGGAATTAATCCAGTCTGATGTTGTGTGGACTACTAGAGTTGTATCTCTTGGAGGCTGTCATTATTTTGTCACTTTTATTGATGACTATACCAGAAAAGTTTGGGTGTATTTTATGAAAAAGAAAAGTGACGTTTTTTGGGCATTTCAAAACTCTTAAAGCTATGGTTGAAAAAGAAACAGGCCTGCAAATAAAATGCCTAAGGTCAGATGGAGGGGGAGAGTACCTCTCAAATGAGTTTGCAAGGTTCTTGTAGGAGCATGGCATAAAGCAGCAATATTCATGTAGTCATACCCCACAAAAAAATGGAATTGCAGAAAGAAAAAACATGCATATTGGAGAGGTATCTCGTGCCATGCTCAATGAAAAAGACCTGCCAAATTTTTACTGGGCTAAGGCAGTTGCTACAGCAGTCTACATAATGAACAGGACTCCCACTGCAGCAATACATGGCATGACTCCAGAGGAGAGGTATACTGGTAGGAAACCGGATATTTCTCATTTGAAACTTTTTTGTTGCATTGCCTATGTTCATATGCCAGATGAGTTGAGATCCAAGTTGGATCCAAAAGCTGAGAAGTGCATCTTTATTGGTTACTCTATGCAGCAAAAAGGATATAGATTCTATAACCCTTCTACTCGTAAGTTTACAGTGAGCAGAGATGTTGTTTTTGATGAGATGAGTAGCTGGTATAAACCAATAAATGTGATTGATAATGTAGATGCACAAAATGGTAATGCTGCACAGAATTCACAGCAGCAGTCACAAGATATTAGTGGACCTGGAGCGTCCTCTAGCAGTGGTTCACATTCTTCACCATGGACAGGCAGATTGAGATCAGGAGAATCTTCTCAAAGTAATGTAGATAGTGGTATGCAGGTATCATGAAAAGGAAAAGAGAAGAAAGATCAGCCCATGTTTGATGTGAATACAGGTCACTCTTATGTGGATGGTGAATCCAATGGCTCAGAACAGAGCATTGATGATGAGTTGGGTATTCCTTCTATTGTTACACTTGGAGTAAGGAAGACCAGGGATATTTTGAGAGCATCTAGAAGTGAACCTACTTTGCGCAGGTCTACCAGAGCTAGGTATCCTGTGGATAGGCTGAAATATGATGGATTTACAGCCATTCACTATACCTATATAGTCAAAGTGATGCAGAAACCAGAACCCACTTCTTTTGAGCAAGCCATGGAAAAATAAAAATGGGAGAAAGCCATGGATGAAGAAATGGAGTCTTTGGAAGCAAATGCTACATGGGAATTGGTACCTTTGCCTAAAGATAAGAATGCAATTGGTGTAAGTGGGTTTATAAGGTGAAGCACAATGCAGATGGCTCTGTGAACAAATACAAGGCAAGATTAGTAGTCAAGGGGTATGCACAAACATATGGCATTGATTATGAAGAAACATTCAGTTCGGTTGCAAGGATGGAAACCGTAAGAGTAGTCATTGCTATGGCTACATCAAAGGGATGGTCTTTACATCAGATGGATGTAAATGGTGATTTGCAAGAAGAGGTCTATATGGAGCAGTCACCAGGTTATGTGCATGCTATTCATCCTGAGTTTGTTTGCAGGTTGAAGAAAGCCTTGTATGGCTTGAAGCAAGCACCTAGAGCATGGTCTGACAAGATAGGACAGTATCTTGTTACTATTGGCTTTCAGATTTCCAAGGCAGATTTCTCACTTTATGTGAGAAAAACAGAGAAAGGTATTATGCTGCTTGTCATTTATGTTGATGATTTGATTATCACAGGTGATAGTGATGAAGATATCCTTCATGTGAAAATGCTATTGAAGCACAAGTTTAAGATGAAGGATTGGGAGAGCTGCATTATTTCTTGGGCATTGAGGTGATTAGATCACCAAGTGGGATATGGCCCTTGCAAAGGCAGTATGGATTGGACATGTTTTCCAAATATGGGATGACAGGATGTAAGCCTATTTCAGTTCCTTTGGAGCAGAATGTGAAGCTAAGCACAGATGCAGGTGAGCTTCTAGAAGACCCTACTATGTATAGGCGCATAGTAGGAAGTTTGATTTATATGACTATTACCAAGCTAGATTTGAGTTATGTTGTTGGATTGGTAAGTCAGTTTATGGAGGCTCCAAGGAGACCGCATTTGGATGCGGCTAGATGCATATCAGGTATGTGAAGTCCACATTGCAGTATGGACTATTTTATGAGACTGAGATTCAGATACAGTTGCATGGATACACTGATGTTGATTGGGCTGGTAGTATTTCTGATAGATGATTACCAGTGGATATGTGTTCTCTTTTGGAAGTGCTGCAGTCACTTGGAGCAGCAAGAAACAGCCTACAATTGCCCTGTCGAGCACAGAGGCTGAGTACAGGGGTGCAGCAATGGCTGCATGTGAGGTAGCTTGGTTGCATAAGTTACTTTATGACATGCATCAGTCTACAGATGGGCCTGTTGTCATTTATTGTGACAACATGAGTAGTATACACTTGGCAAATAACCCAATCTATCATGCTAAAACAAAGGACATTGAGGTGCATTATCACTATGTGCGAGAGAGAGTTTTACTAGGTCTTATTGATCTAGTTTATGTCGGCATAGAGGATCAAGTAGCTGACATATTTACGAAGGCATTGGGCGTAGAGAAGCTGCGCAAGTTCAGAGACCTACTTGGTGTGCAGGAATTGGGATTGAGCTCGAGGGGGAGTGTTGAGATATCGAGCTCCACTCGTGATATGCTAGGGTGACCGTTGTGCATTTATGTCACCGACTTGTTAGTTGCAGATGCGGTTGGTACACCACCCATGAATAATAGATAGATGACATTTTTCCTTGTCTACTCTAGTTTGTGGCTCATTTAGTATGCCACCTTAGTTAGTTGAGTTTGGTTTGAGACCCATATATAGGGTTTTTCTATTTCTATGTACTTGAGTTCTTTTGGCTTACACAACTAAGAAGAGAAAAATTGTTTTCAGCCTCCATCTTTGTGTGTATTCCCCCATTGTGCAAGCGAGAAAGCTACAAGTGAGACTCCTTCAATCTCTCCCACAATCTTGACAGAGGATGACCTCTATAATACCTCAAGGAAAAGGAATGAGTAAAGTGCTAACAAAAGAAGAACTTCGTAAGTTAAATAGTTTTTGTGTGCTCAATAGTGATGTAATGAGCAAACGGGTGACACTATATAATGAAGCAAGGGCAAGAAGAAAAAGCGAAAGGCAAGCATTTCGCACCAGATATGGAGGTATGTCTCATTTCCAGATCATCTAAATGCGCTCCCACGTCATATTGATATAGATTGGTTACATGAGGAAATGGAGAGAATGGAAAAAGAGGAGGAAATTAATATATCTCAAGAAGAGTGGGAATACGCACGAGGTTCCTTATCAAAGGTAATAGATACTATCAATTAATTTGTTTCTATAAGTTATATTTTATATAAATAATTGACATGTTTGATCTTAATCTTTTAGTACTAGTGCAGATTATTCAATGCTATTTGGTGTGAGGGTAAACATCTTCGAACTCAACGCATAGATGAAAAGAGAAATACCCAAGATTGTGGTTTCCTTGCTCACTTTGAGGATGCCAATGGTACCATGGAAGGTTATTGTGGCTTGATCCAAGATATTCTAAAGCTTGACTTCAAACGATTCTTTATATATGTACTGGATGTGAAGTGGTTTAAAGAAGTGGTAACAGATGGTGAGCATTGCACAATCAAACGTCATCCAAGTGGTTTTGTAATCATTGACTCTACAAAATTTCACCAAAACAAGAATGACACATTAGTACTACCTCAACAATGCGAGCAGGTATATATGCAAAAGCTAATTTTTTTATATGTATACATCTGATACATATACACAATATAATAAGTATTTAAGTTTCTTGCTTTTGTTTTTCAAATATAGGTTGTGTATCATCCAATGGTAAACAATAAGCGATGGTGGTATGTCATCCCTATATCTAATCGTTCAAAACCAATATATGGTAATATTACCGACATGGAGATAGTAGATGACAATCCAACAATTAATGATGATGTACATGACGACACCATAATGGATGATATGCGTGATATAGTACAAGATGAACCTCACGAGGATGTTCAAGGAAATGTAGAAGAAGAAAATAATGTGATTGTCGATGATATTGATGAAGTTATTGAGCAATATAGCAACACATATGATAGTGGGATAGACTTATTTGTTTTGTTACCTCTTGGTAACATAGACCTAGAAGTAGATAGTTTAGCAAGGGCTAATCTCATTGAAGATGAGATGGATCATTCACTGTAACATACTTAATTTGCTTAATGATTCAATGTGTATTCTTAATTCTATGGTTTTTATCATGCGCACACATGCATACTCAAGAATCAATAGTCAAGTTTAAAGCTAAATGAAATTTTCCATAGTAAAAAGAAAGCATTTTTTATCATCTTCAAGTAGAGAAATTACGAGATACATATTGCAATGCTTGCTACTAATTGTATAATAAGGTTTCTGTCGCTTGTCACTAATTACTTATATCAGGCTTGTCAACTAGAGGAACTGCCATTCATTAGAGAGCAATGCCAAAATAACTATTAACTCTGGTTTTTTTATTCAATGATTCAATGTGTATTCTTAATTCTATGGTTTTAATCATGTGCACACGTGCATACTCAAGAATCAATTTCAAGTGGTTAAATAATTATTAACTCTGGTTTTTTTATTATATTAAGTCCAATTTCAAGTGGTTAAATAATTGCGCGTCTGGAGGTGTGTCTATATTGGCGTCTATTTATGCGGATATATAGACGCAAAATTCACATCTATTTACATGCTCTTTTACACGCACATATAGACGCAATGATAGACGCGCCCGACTTTGTGCGTCTATGCCTCATTTCTGTTGTAGTGTAGAGATGAAAGTGATGGTAGAATGTTTACTCTTGATGCGTCAATTCCAGAATTGAAAGCAACCATGTTTTCACATGATGATGGTGCTATACGGGATGTTGAGATATGGCATAAGCGGATTGGCCATGCGAATGTACAAAAGTTGAAATCTATGCAACAGAAGAAGATTGTGCTTGGACTGCCTAAGGTTAAGTATCATGACTTTGGACATGTATGTGATGCATATCAACTTGGAAAGCAAGCACGACTTCCATTTATGAGACATGTACAAAATAGCTCATGACCCTTGCAGTTGGCACATTTAGATATACGGGGTCCATCTCATAATGCTTTGTTTGATGGTGCTCATTACTATGTATCCTTCATTGATGATTTCAGGTATACTTGGCTTTACATATTGAAACATAAGGATGATGTGTTTGATGCATTCAAGGACTTCAAGAAGCATGTTGAAAATGAGGTGAGCTGTAAAATTTCATATCTTAGATTAGATGGAGGTGGAGAATGTAACGTGTCTGCTCGTTCACTTGTGGGACACGTCTTAGCAGCCCATTGGGAGGAGGGTCTAGAAAGCTCTGCCTGGCACTCGCAAGGAATGTCACAGGGTTTGCGATCTAGTTCTTCCCGAGTTTGCCCCAAGCAGAAGTGTTTGGCTGTTCCCACTTAGGATCGACATGAAGTCGGGGTTCCTTTCCTATCAGCAAGGTCTCTAAAAAGTAGCTAGCATCGAGCCCCATATGAACCACTTGCGTGGGAATAACAGAGTCGAGCGGATTCATGCTGCACTTGGTTTATGGAGAATGGGAAATGAGAGGGATGCAAAGCTCAACCTCTCTGCCATAAAGCATAGTCCCATTCCTTTCCCCTAAAACAACATAAATTGGGATTCTAACTCTACGGATACTAGGTCTTCATAGTCTCGATATCTCGTCATTTGAGAAAAGTTCCTAGATAGCCGGGACTACCCTTTCGTAGGACAGACCCAAGTCACGTCCACCGCACTTTTCTTAGTTTGCTTCGTTATCTAATTACTTACCACATTACATTTGACATGCAAAAGCAACTTCCTTAATTATTCAATTTAATCACTGGTTCCTTCACGTAACTTAGGCAATGACACAAAACCAATGTCAAGCAAGTTACTTTTTCTCAAATATATGTTTTTTATTTATCATAATCCCGGAGTACATCAAGTATCATACCGGAAGGCTATCCCAGCAATCTACAAGATTGCTGCTCCAAGTTCCGCCCGTAGACTAGTACATGGGCCTCAAGATCCCATCTCGAGTCACGTCAGCCTCTTGTGTAGGATCGGGAGCACGGAATTTACAGCCAAAGCCTCCCCTGGAACCCAAGCATCCTCCCATTCCAAGCAGCACCCCACGGAGAGACCTCTCACGGTGGGTTAGGTCCATATACGCGGCGTGGCTAACAACCCCCTTGGATAGGGCCTAGGCAAACAGTCGGAGGTAACTGTTCTTGCCTCTCCCTCGACGATTTTCACCTGAAGCATCAAATGTTTTTCCTTGAATTAGTTCCTTGAGCAAAGGAGTACAAATAATGTACCTAAGTGTACAATCACGAACATTTTGGAGGCGGTTTGCACGACCAACTACTAAGGCATGATTCCTTTTTCCTGGATGCTCACAGCATTTGATCCTGAACCTTTTTCCCAAATGCTCCGAGCATCCGATCTTAAATCGTTTGCGACTTGGCGAGATCCCAATAGTCTCAAACAAGATCATGCAAGCAAATGTTCTTGGTAAGTTAACTTATCCTGACTTGCTCTTTCCCTTGGGTTTTACCCTATGGTATCTTAACCCCAACCCAAAGTATTAACTGGTCAACCAAGGCAATGGACATGCCTTATTCGCAACCCAACCAAGGGTCTTCTATTCTTCTAGTTCTTCACACATCACCCTCTAACCAAGTTCAATTAACACACTTGGCAATGCAAGACTCTTCATCTAGGCCTTCAAAATACAGTCTAGATGCATGCATCCCTTCCATCCCTCTTAGTGCGCTACTATGCATAATTTTCCCATGAAACTTGCCCATCATGCACGTGGTGCATTTAATATATAAGTATATCCTAAATGTCCTTTAACTGGCAACGAATACTTATTCCTAATGAACCAGATCTCATGCGACTTGTGTATGTGAAAGTCTAGGTTTCTATCCATTGATGCAATTGCATCCTATGAACGGAAACTATCATTTCATGTGTTTATTTTAATCATGATTACAAAGCATGAATTCTAGATGACTATTCATGTACTAAACTGGATTAAAAGCTATTATTTTATGCAAAATAATGCGAAAAACTTATCATTCTATGTGTGTAAAAGCTATCATTCTATGCATATAAACTTATGCAAACTCCATGCTCTACCATTTCATGCATGCAAACCTACCACTTGGAGTAAACAAAAATCCTAAGGCTCGTTATTGTTCCATGCATGTAGCTACCCCTTTAATTCTTCTTCTTGAAGTAATACAGAATGTGCTTAACCAAGATTAATTATAAAGCCTAGAATATTCAAAAGAACCTGGGTTTGATTCGTGATCGTAGGGGCATTTGTTGCATTGGTCACTCTGCTCGCCTTTCCCGCATTACCGGTACCATTGGTAGCTTTGACACTTACACTTCTTGCAACTCTCTTTTTGGGAGCCATTTACAACGTGGAGTTTGGATAGTCCGAATGGGTGTTCAAGATGACAGGCTTGGAAGGGAAAGGTCGTGAGTACGGGGACCTTCATCGATGACGGGGTGCCTTGAAAAAAAATGGCTTCACGAACCGGCTCCTCAAACGCGGCCCACATCGATTGAGAGTTCTTATTGGACAGCTCAGGGTATCATCACATCAGCTTATGATTGAGAGTGGCAGAGTCAGTGGCATCCCACGGGAGGAGAGGATATGCCCCCTTTGCAGATCAGAGGTGGAGAGTGAGGAGCATTTTGTTCTCAGATGCCCGGCATACTCAAAGTTGAGATCTAGATACACATTGAGCAGCTCAGTTCAGGGATGTATGACTGATATGGATCAGAGATCATTTGGCCGTTTTCTGGGAGAGGCATGGCACATCAGAGAGCAGAGCACACAGCGGGTCCTTGTCAGAGAGGGGCCCACCCAAATGACTATTACACAGTTCTTTCAGACAGACAGAGTGAGAGCTACTATACCAGCCTCCAGCCAAACCTCCGGGCTCACACTACAGCAGGCTGAGGACCAGCGTACCCGATGCCACACGAGGATCCGGGGGTTTCGAACCCCACAGCCACACCGACAGGAGATCCGAAGGATTCTTGATCTACATCGACAGCAGAGTGAGATCCGACGACACTCGACACATTGGATCTCAGATCTCCAGTTTGCTCTTTCTCCACCGCCGATGTACCACATCCTGCATCCTGGAGGGATCACCTGCTATTAGGGACTTCGACGACTGCTACTACATCCCAGGATAGTATATCTCCCTACATCTGTTACATATACACATCGCACCACTTTATCACACCCGACAATTGTTCCCCTATCACAGCCGACATTTGTTCCCCTTTTGTAGCCATTATCTGGAGTACCAGAGCTACATACGCACATACACATATACGACACTTATCACACTCACAGCATTGTATTTTCAGTTTCCATTTTTTAGCTTTTCATTTAGCACTTTTATTTTGGATAGCTGGATCTCATCAGTTGTATCACAATTTGTCTCATAGGCCAGTTTTGGTCTTTAGAAGACGTTAATATAACTTTCTTTCTTTCTTTCTTTCTCTCTCTTCTTCTTCTTTTGTTCTCTTCTTCTCCTTCTGTCTCTCTCCCTCTTCTTGTTCTTTTCTTCCCTTCTTCTCCTTCTCTCTTCTCTCCTTCTTCCTCTCCTTCTCTCTCTCCCTCTTCTTCCTTCTTTTCCTTCTCTTCTTCTTCCTCTTCTTCTTCTTCTTCTCTTCTTCTTCTCCTTCTCTCTTCTCTCCTTCTTCCTCTTCTTCTTCTTCCTCTCCTTCTCTCTCTCCCTCTTTTTCCTTCTTTTCCTTCTCTTCTTCTCCTCTCTCTCTTCCTCTTCTTTCTCTTCTCTTCTTCTCCTTTTCTCTCTCTCTCCCTCTTCTTCTTCTTCTCTTCCTCTCCTTCTCTCTCTCCCTCTTCTTCCTCTCTACTTCTCCTTCTCTCTCTCTCCCTCTTTCTCTCCTTCTCCTTTGCTGAACACAGGGGGTGGCGCTGTTGCCGCCACCAAGCTGGGGGGCGTACTACTATCAGAGGGGGGGTTGGACAGATTGATGAAGGGGGGTTTCTTCCTACGGATGAGCTCGAGGGGGGCGCAGTGTGTAGACAAGGGAGGGGGGGAGCTACACTTTATAGGAGGGGGAGGAGGGTGGCATGGCCGCCACCCCTCCCACCAGGGGGGCTGCATGCCCCCTATTACTGCACTTCACTCCCTCTCTCTCTCTCCCCGACGTACTGTCGGTGGGGAGAGAGAGAGGGATAAAAAAATTTGAATTAAAGTTAATCAAAAAAATTTTACTAAGGGGAGGGAGTTCTTATGGGGGGGGAGGCACAAGGGGGGGGGAGAGGAGCACAGGAATACTACATCATGTCCCCCTTAGAGGAATCGAGATGTCCTCGTCTGGAGAGGACCTTGGGGTATTGTTGGTTGAGAGTATCTTCATCCTTCTAGGTGGCATCCTCTTCGGGATAATATTTCCAGTGGATGAGGTATTCTCTCAAGGTCCTTGACCTGAAATGCCTCTCCTTGACATCTAGGACTCTATCAGGCCATAGCTCAAGGACTCCTTTGCTAGGCATTACAATTTGTTGATCATCAAGTACATGATTCGGATTAGATAGATACTTTTTCAATAGGCAAATGTGGAATACATTATGAATCTTTAGGTTTGCGGGTAGCTATAGTCTGTAAGTATTAGGCCCTAGGCACTTAGTGATCTTATAAGGTCCACAATACCTCGGACTTAGCTTCTTGTACTCTCACAAGGATAGTGAACTCTTTTTAGAGCATATGCAGATGAGGACCATATCACCTTCAATGAAGGATGTGTCTTATTGTTTCAAGTTCAGCGTAAGCCTTCTGTCTATTCTTGGAAGCTTGGATGTCTTGTATTTTTTATTTGATTTGATCATCCATGTCTTCCAGAATCTGCCTTGAAGCTTCTACCCTCAAGGTTGGGTTTGAGAAGCTCAAAGGGATATGAAAATCATGCCCATACAATGCTTGAAAACGGGTCATCTGAATACTCTATTGGTAGGAAGTATAGTAGGCAAATTCAACCAGTGGCAAATATTGAATCCACTTTTTGAGTTCCCGACAATAGTACGTCCTAAGCATATCTTCAATGACTTGATTGACTCGTTCTATTTGACCATCAGTTTGGGGATGGTAAGCTGTACTGAAACAGAGTTGAGTTCTAATAGCCTCAAAGATAGCCCTCCAGAAGTGTGATGTGAAGAGAGAGTCATGATCACTAATGATTCTTTTGGGTAACCCATACAGTTTGAATATTTCCTTGATGAATAGTCTTGCAATATCTGAAGCTTTATAGTTTGTCTTGACAGGGATGAGATATGCGACTTTGGTGAGGATATCTACTACAACCATAATAGAGTTGTATCCTCCTTGAACTTGGGGTAGGCCAACAATGAAGTCCATACTAATGAACTCCCATTTCATTTGTAGAATGTCAAGTGGTTACAATTTCCCAGGCATTTTAACATGTTCTGCCTTAATGCGTTGACAAGACAAACATTCCGTGACATATTTGAGAATGTCACCCTTGAGCCTTTCCTAATAGTAGCTCTTTCTGACCGCATTAAGGGTCTTGGCATAGCTAGGATGTCCTGAGAAAGGGGAGTCATGGGTTTCCCAAAGTATCTTATTCTTGAGAGTTTAGCTTACAGGGATACATAATCTTGTCCTAAAGTAGACAAGTCCACTATTGACAGAGAACTCTTGATACTTCATCTTTAGCTTCGGGTATTGATCCTTGATGGGGATCTCTCTTAGTATTTTCTGATAGACTGGGTCATGATATGCTCCTTCTTTTGCTAGCTCAAGAATCGGGTTGTTTGGCATTGATACCTTTGTGGCTAGAGACCTTGCCGTTGATGGATCTTGCTAAATAAGAGAATTTGGCAATGCCTTGCGACGACTGAGTGCATCGGCAACTACATTCTCTTTTCCAAGCCTATATTTGATTTCAAAATCATATTCTTCCAGCACTTCGATCCATCGGCGTTTCCTCATATTGAGCTCATTCTGGGTGAAGATCCATTTAAGACTCTTGTGGTCCGTCACTAAGGAAAATTTGTTACCTAGCAAGTAATGTATCCAAAGTTTGAGAGCATGGAGCTGCATATCCTGAATAAATCTCAAAGTACCATTCTTCTTTGGTACAGTAAACCACCTGTTAGAATAGGGTGCAGAAGAGGGTTCCAAAATCCCCATTTTAATCTTCTCATTCAGCAACTCTATCAGCTTTGGCAAGTGTGCTTTAGGCACAGGTATAGGACGTATATTCCATGGTACATGAGGAACAGTGAAGATGACCATAGGTGCAACCAATTCGGGACTAATGCAGCCAATTTCATGTGGAAAGAAAGCAAATGCCTTACCATGACGTCCAAGCATCTCTCTAAAACATTCTTTTTCCACTGGAAGCAAAAAATCATCATTTCCAATCTTCAATTCTGCAAGAGTTTCAGCTGTAAGCTTATGTCCAATATTTGCAGGATCCCTCAACATAGGCTGCTTCATAGCTTTTTCAATCTGTTCATCACTATCAGAAGGAAGCGGGCCTGCAACCGGCTTAACCTTCTTATCAACTGTTTTATATTTTGTGTCAACCTTGGCATCATTCAAGCACTCTCTTCTTTGCTGCAATTTCTGCAAATTTTCAGCAACTTTCAACTCTGTTGGCTGAAAAATTTCAGCCTTTAGCTCTATGGACTGCATGGGTGCAGCCTGAAACTCTGTATGCAGAAATTTTTCTGCATTCAACTCTGTTGGCTGAATGAATTCAGCCCTCGGCTCTATGGACTGCATAGATGCATCCTGAAACTCTGTATGCAGAAATTTTTCTGCATTCAACTCTGTTGGCTGAATGGATTCAGCCCTCTGCAATTCTATTAGCTGATCAAGATCAGCCATAAATTCAGTTTGCTGAGTTTTCTCAGCCTCTAACTCTGTTTGCAGCATAAAACCAGAAATTTCCTGAAACATATCCAAGGTTTGCACAGGTATGATCTTTGAATCCTTGCATACATCAGTTTTCAGCATTGCTCTCATCTCAAACAATGTATCTGCATAAGACATCCCTTCATACAATCCATCCACATGCTCTTTTGCTTGCAAAATACCTACATTCTTCAACTCTTTCTCCTTACGACCAATGTACTGCCTGGCAGCTCTAGGCAAATCTAAAATTTTTTGATAACTCATTGAACTATCTGAAGAAAAACCAACAAAATTATTGGAGAAAGACTGGCTGCCAGGAGGCGAGATCTCCTCTTTTCTCCGCTCCGTACCACTGGCGTCTCGCAAGACAGCGGTACCTAATGAAAATCCAACTCCTTCGCAGGTAGTGGTGCCTCACGCAAGGAGTCCCTGTTTCTCGGATGATTTACCCCAACAGTCATAAACTGAACAGCTCGCATACCATCTTTACTGTGTATCCGCGCATAAGCTGACCCGTCATCCATCACTTTTGTTTCCATTCTTGCTTCTGTAATGAAAGGCTGTCCAAGAATAATCGGATAAGAGCATGAATCCTGAACAAAGCAATGATGATTCTTCAACATTACCAATAGAAATTCTGATACTCGGACAAGCAGCATACATATCACCAGAAGTATTATTTGCGGCTCTCATGCGCCAGCCATGCTCTGCATCCATAGGCCACTTGCCACTCTCATAAACACCTCGAGCAATAAGATTAATCTCAGAACCATGATCAACTAAAGCGATCAAGGGAATTTGTTTCTCTCCAATCCTTACCACTGTCTCAGTGGTTGCTCTAGCCCAATGACTTCGTGAAAAATGGCTGCGAGGAATGAGAATAGGGGTCTCATCATCTTCGTACTGCATAGGCTGCACTATTTTCTCCAATTGCAGATTAACAAAAGCATTCTCAACCATCACTGCATCATCATGCTCTTCCCCAAGAGCTCCATGCCACAATCCCTGTAAAGCAGGTCCTTCCATCGCATGTCGTTTCCTCCGCAAAAGATCCTGCATCTGATCCTGTATTTCTCTTCTAGCAATCCCAAGAGCCTCTCCAACAGTAAAAGTGACTTCACTATTCAAAATTCTTTCATGAAAAATCTTACTCATATCCGTTTGCATATCAAGGTCTGACAAGAGCTTGAATCCTGGCTCTTTTCTTGGTTGCCTCTTTTCTTTCTGCTTGTCTCCCATTGGTTGATGAGAACCTGTTTGAGCTGGAGAATTTGACATAGGTGGAGCTGTAACAGGTGGTGAAACAAAGTCACCCCCTCTAGTCTTTTTGGAGGAGCTAGGACCCTCCTCATCTCTTCTTCTCTTTTCCTCAACCATGGCATCTAAACCCTGCGTTTTAGCCATATAAGCAAAAATAGAATACCTCTCAACAGGAGAATCCCATCCTGTTTCTCCTCGGATGCTAGAGCCCACACAAGTCATAGTAGAAGTTTGAACTTTCCCTCTTCTCGCTATCTCCAAGGCAGAAGACCATAAAGCAGAGTCTCCATCAGATTTCTGCTCAAGCTGGACTCCAAAAGCTGAAGCATCTCCTCTAACACTCACATAAGCTGATCGCGCAGCCATATCATCAACAAGTTTCTTCATACCTCCCTTACCAAAGTTCGTGTCAAGAGGAGCGCCAGTCTCTGTCAACCATATCTTCCCATCTTGTCCCCAGAACACTACATTCTTCTTACGTGCTTCCTGAAAAGCATCACAATCTCTGCAGTGTTGGTGCTCTGTACTATCACACCAAATACATCGTCGCCCTTTTCTTTGACCAGCTGGAAAAGCAGTCACTGGAGCAGGTGCTACAGCAGGTACTGACATAAGTTGCTCCTTTAACTTACCAACTTCAGCTTTGACTGCTTCAATCGTCAAATCCGCCAAGCCTTTAATAACATCATCTACAGATAAGGGCACTGGAGCAGCAGGAACTGGTGGATTCACAACAGTAGGAGTAGGCTTAGGCGAAGAAGTTGCAGCAGGGATAGAAGAAGAAGTCTCCAAAGATTTCTCAGGAACTGATCCTGTATTTTGATGCAATCTGACTCTCCTGCGCTGTTTCTTGACAAGAGCATTCACAGCATCAATGACATGTCTCCACTCAGTCTTTAAACCTGAATCAGTAGCTTGATCTTCCAAAAGATCATCCAACTTTTCCTGTAAATCAGCATCTGCAGCTTGCAAAAATAACTCCACTTTCTGCATCTCCAAATCTTGCTGTTCAGTCCCATCCAACTGATCATAACGGCTTTCAAACTCTCGCAGAAGAGCGGTAACAGAAAGTCCTTTATTAGGCATAGAAACCCATGCTAAAAAATTCCTGCGATTCATAAGACCTGTATCCTCCAGGAAATATTCATCTTTTAATGCCTTTTTAAATTCAGCCCAACCTGCATGTGCTTCTTGAATTTCTGCAATTCGACCTTCAAGAGCTCGAACCACGATCCGCAAGAAGTAGCGGCTCCAAACATCTTGAGAAACCCCAAAAAACTTCATCTTTTCTTCATATAAATGCAGGTAAGTTGACACTTGCTGGCCATTAAACTGCTTCATCTCCTGTTGGACAGCTTTCAAAGCATCCATAGCATCACTGACACGTTTTGCATGAGCTTGCTGCTGCATATACATGGTAAATGACTGAAACAGGTTCTTCATGACATTATCATCTGTCATTTCTTCTTGCGAGTCTCCCATCTTGCTGAAAAGTGACGCAGCACTTTCACGTCGGGTTCACCAGAAATGTCGTAGAGTTCATGCAAGGGCTGCAGAACACGGGGTTCAAGGTACAGCAAGAAATAAAGACTAACAAGAAGATCTCAATAACACAATATTTGATGCCAAGATCATTATATTGTTTGTCAAGTATATTACAAAAGAAGAGGCAAAAATAAATGACAAAGCATGTCGATCTGTCCTCTATTTTTCAATAAGTGTATGAACTTGGTTTCAGGAGCACCAAATAAATCTCTCAGTTTCAAGACTTAATCATAAACAGCTTTACTGTTTCTGTCTAAAGGGTACTTTAGACCATTCATATCATTCAAAAATGAATGACTGTTTGGATCTCTAAGTAGTTGAGATTACAAAGTTCCAAGTCAAGGCCATACTTCACAATGTAGGTATGCAATTTATTACCATCAGCAAGATCTACCCACTTTCAGCTCTCTTCCTGTCAGTTCCTTTATGACTTCTGTAAGGATATCTGAACAAAATCTGTTTTTAAATCTTCCTTGGCTGCACTAATGAATGCCTCATAGTCTAAACTGCATTCTCGTTCATTGTGAAGCCATCGATGTATCACTGCTGATGTAAACTACCTGAGAAGGGAGGTTTCGAAGATTATCAAAGCATTGAGTAGTCAAAGGCAACCACGAAAGACAGCAGCGATTGCAAAAGCTCATGCTCATCCACATCTCATAACGTCGATCTCAAGCTTCTCAATAAACTATTAGTTGTTGCATCTGCTCCCAGGTCTGCCCTGTTCTCCAAATTCCATCAACTGACCTCAAGAACCTCAAGACCAATAAGTCTCTTCTTTGACATAGACTCTATTATTTCATTCAGCTTTCCTCCGGTTTACAGAGTCTGAGTTAATCACTGTATCACACATTAACCGTTCTGTAGAGAAAGTCAATTATGTGGGCCTTGAAGATTATTATGAACTCGACTCGACATTAAACAGGTTGCAATCGACAGAGAAGCACCTGCTCCATTGCATTAATGCTGTTCTACATTCTCTGGGACAGATTAGCCTTCACATCTTATGCTGCGCTATTGAAGGAGGTGATGGAGACCTTCACTCGCTTTCATCCCTTTTCTGCAAAGCCAGCAAAAGCCATTTCCCGCCATGATCAAAATTCGGAGTGCATCAGCGTGAAGCCTGTCAAGTGATATGCTTGCTGAATAGCAGGATGATAATGCTGCGGTAAGCATTAAAGAACACTTTTGCCATGGTGGTGAAGGCCTGTTACAGTCGTCAGATTCAGATAAGCGAGGGACCACCAAGATTCAGGATAAGTAGGACCAGGGCGTTGAGCCATGGCAGCTCAGACTGAAAATGCACATGATGCAGTTGCAATTATGAGAAAGAGGGATAGGGACAGGAAGTAGCCACTTGCGGTATTCCTCCAGGGAGCATAACCATCGATGCATCCTCGATCAGATGACAGTGTCTATCTTCATCTCTGTCGCACCAGTAATCGTTTCTGCTTCCTCCAAGCTTTCCTCCGCTTCTTTAACTACATCGCGGCCTCATCCTGGACTAGAACCAGAAAGAATGGCGTCTCAACCCTCTTCTCCCATCAATGCTCAGAATTCTTCACAATGCAGAAGAAGGATTAGATTCCGGGGAAATAATTAAGTCCTTTCGCCTCGAATTCGCCTGGCTAGTTGAATGTCTTTAGGCATAAAGGTGACTCGCTTCGCATGAATTGCACAGAGATTTGTATCCTCGAACATCTCCCGATTCACAGACGGCCCTCTCCCCCAGGCTTTTGTTCCTTTCCAAATGCTTATGCAAGCCCTCAGATTCAGATCTCCCCGTTCCCATGTTCCTCCAGTGCCGTGTCTTCCCTTGTCAGCGTGTCTAAAAGCTTTTTCTGCTAACAAGGCCAAAAATAGATTGAGGATGTCCAAGTAGAGAGTGACTGAGGCCAAAATATACTGATCGTAGGTATAGTTTTCGATCAAATTGTCTGTGTCATAGATTTTATAAGCACTAAATATGATGGCTGCAAGGGCCCCATATATGGTCAGGGAAAGCCGTCCTAGTGGAAAGAAAGCCTGGATGAGTCCGAAAAGTAAGAGAACCATAAGGCCTGCAAAAAGCATGGGACTTAGGTAACTAAAGTCATAACCATTCTTTGCTGCCCAAAATGTGTAGGCAGTAAGAGAAAGCACAACAGCTGCTGTCAATATTAGTGCCTCCAATATAATTCTTCCTTCTGTATAAGCACGAACTATGCCAATTGTCAGACTCATGGTGACTGTGAAGAGGCCAAGCAGTGTCTTTCCACCAATAAAAAAAAACCCAAGAAGCTTTTATGCTCTTGAGGAATCTTAAAATTCCTATTACAAGAGAACTACTCCACTGCACATCTGCTTGCTCAAGTGCCTTCGCAATTGTCATCACCACCATAATCTTCATTTCATCCAGAAGTTCCAGCATCATTTTAACTCTGTTTGCTTTGGCAAGACCATTAATGACGATTTCAAAGGTCACCCTGTTTGGCATCATATGCATGTCCCGCATCATTTCTTAAAGATTATCATTAAAATTATCAGCTTGATAATGTCCTTTGGCATCAGTTTTTCATATTTTTCTTATACAGACACATCATGCATCCAAACAAAATCATACGCATGAATTAAGGGAATATATACATTGGATGCGGATTATCAAAATCCATCACACAAACAATGAATCACACGCAGAAATTAACACAAATGCACAACAAAAGAAATGGAGGTGTATACGACTCGGATGCGCAGCAACACGACAACGGGTTAACAAACAAACCCTTAGGGATCTTGCCAAGTCGCAATTGATCCCGGATCGAGTGCTAGATGCATTCGGAAAGAAGGATTCACTCCTTAGCAGTTGGCCAAAAATAACTACCAAAGGAAATGATTGTGCTTGTAACAGTTTAAAGAGCACTATTTTGCTTTGTTTGCTCAAGGAATTAAAGAATGAAAAGATATCTAATGCTTCAGGTTGAAGGCCTGAAGGGAGAGGCAGCCTCAGTTGCCCCCAATTTTCTACCTCACTCTAACCATGAGGGCTATTAACCGTGCCGGGAAGGTAGACCGAACCCGCCACAAGAGGTCTCTCCGTTGAGTGCTACTTGGAGCAGGAGGACGCTTGGGTGCCACGGGGGGCTCTGGTTGTAAATCCCTCACCTTTCAGGCCCTGCACAAGAGGCCAACGTGACTCGGGATTGGAACTCGAGGCCCGCATACTAGTCTACGAGCGTAATCTTGGATTAGTAATCCCTGTGGATTGTTGGATAGCCTTCGGGCGGATTATGGATAAGCCTATGGGTTGAACTTTATAAATGTATTTCAAAGATAAGTATGATAACTTGTTGAAAAGGAACTTGTTTGACATTGCTTTTCTATGTCAAGTGCTATGATTACATGAAGGAACCAGTGCCTAACGGGCTGATTAAGGAAGCTGATTGATGCATGTCCAAATAAATGTGGTAGGTAATTAAATAACTAAAACAACCTGAGAAAAGTGCGGTGGATGTGGCCATGGGTCCGTCCTATGGATGGGTGGTCCTAGTTGGCCGGGAACTTTTGTCAATCATGATGATAGCAAGAAGATTGGTCAAAGGACACGAACAGCAAGGGCGTTGACCTAGATTCTAAGTTACAATAATCCCAGTTTACGCTGTTTTAGGGGAACCGAATGGGACTATGCCTTATGGCAGAGAGGTCGAGCCTTGCATCCCTCTCGTTTTCCATTCTCCTTGAACCAAGTGCAGTGTAAATCTGCTTCGGCCCTGGTGTTTCTACGTAAAGTAGTTCGCTTGGGGTTCACGCTTGTTGCCGATTAGGAAATGACCATTAGGGAATAAACCCTGATTCAGGTCATTCCTAAGTGGGGACAGCCAAAATACTTTCGCTACGTGGGGACGGCCAAAATACTTCCGCTATGTGGCAGACGCGGAAAGTCCTAGATTGCAAACCCCATGACATTTCATGGGAGTGCCAGGCGGAGCTTTCTAGACATCCTTTCCGATGGACTGATAAGACGTGTCCTGAAGATTATAGGCGGACACGTTACATTCTCAAATATGTCATTGAGTGTTTGTGCTGTCAATGCATTAAGGCCGAACATGTCAAAATGCCAGGGAAATTGCAACCACTCGACATTCCCCAAATGAAATGGGAATTCGTCAACATGTATTTTTTTAATGGCCTACCTCAAGTTACCTCAAGTTCAGGGAGGATACAACTCTATTATGGTTGTGGTGGATATACTCACTAAGGTTGCACATCTTATTCTTGTTAAGACAAACTATAAAGCCTCAAACATTAGAAGGTTGTTCATCAAGGAGATATTCAAACTGCATGAGTTACCCAGAAGAATCATTAGTGATCGTGACTCTCTATTCACATCACATTTCTAGAGGGCTATCTTCAAAGCCATTGGGACTCAACTCTATTTCAGTACAGGTTACCATCCCCAAAACTGATGGACAAACAGAGTGAGTCAACCAAGCTATTGAGGATATGCTAAGGGCACATTGCTTCCCGCAAGCCCAAAAAGTGGATTCAATATCTACCACTAGTTGAGTTTGCCTACAATGCTTCCTACCAACAAAGCATTCAGATGACCCCTTTTCAAGCATTGTATGGGAATCATTGTTGAAGTCCTTTAAACTTCTCAGATCCAACCTTAAGGGTTTAAGCCTCAAAGCAGATGCTGGAAGATATGGATATCCAAAACAAGTGAATAAGACAGGACATCCAAGCCACCAAGGATAGACAGAAGGCTTACACGTATTTGAAACGTCAAGATAGATCCTTCATTGAAGGTGACATGGTCTTCATTCGTACGCCCAAAGAATAGTTCCCTATCCTTAGGTGAATACAAAAAGCTAAGTCCAAGGTATTGTAGACCTTATAATATTGTCAAGTGCCTAGGGCCTAATGCTTATAGACTTCAACTTCCTGAGAACCTAAAGGTTCATAATGTATTCCATATCAGTCTACTGAAGAAGTATGTACCTAACCCTAGTCATGTGCTTGATGATCAACAAGTTGTAATGCCTAGCCAAGGAGTCCTTCAGCTACGGCTTGACAGGATCTTAGATGTTAGGGAGAGGAATTTGAGATCCAGAACCTTGAGAGAATACCTCGTCCACTAGAAAGATTATCCCGAAGAGGATGCCACTTGGATGGATGAAAGTACTCTCAACCGACAATACCCCTAGTTCTTCTCGAGATGAGGACATCTGAATTCCTCTAAGGGGGAGAGAATGTAATATTTGTGCACGAAATATTAATTAATTTTTACCACTGCACGCCTCGCGCAAAAGTAGTGCTAAGTCATCTCCCGGAAGGGAATAATGTCAGTGGCTAAGCCCTTACCCTGCGCACGTGATAATAAAATCCACCCACATGGTGCATAAGAGGCCGCGGCTTGAAAACCGCAAGCTCGCATGAGAACACCTCTTATAGAGGGAGAAAGGCATAATGGTTAGAATTTTGGCAAATTGTTTTATTAATTACCCCTCCCCTCAGCCGATGCATGGTAAGGGGAGAGGGAGTGTGAGAGGAATGGCGTAGTGGTGGAGTGCATGGGGGAAGGGAGGAGGCATGCAAGCCATCCATGTGGTGGCTATCTCTCCCCCCCCTTAGCCTATATAAACTCCCCATTGGAGCTTGAGGAGAAGGGAGGGAGCGCCGTGCTGACAGAGGAGAGAAAGGATTCGTGGGCAGCCGTGCTACTACCATCACACCGTGAAGTCCACCTGCAGTGGCGCTGCTGCCGCCCACTCCATCACCATCATCATCACCTTCATAATCATCCTCTTCGTCGTCATCTTTCCTCCTCCCAATCATTTCCACCCCACTCCACGTCACGTTTCTGAGATAGAAGTACAGAAGCTTCTTTAGAAGCTTCTAAAGCTAGGCTTCCATAAGCCTTGTGCACATGGCCTTCCCCAGATTTTTATAACCACACTTTGTAAGGATAATTTCTGCACAAGAGAGGGAGTAGGCGGGTTCTGAGACTGATTTGCCAAAGGCTGGAGGAAGCTCATAGATCGGATAAAGCCAAGGATGAGTTGAGGAGTCAAGAGTCTACGTCATTGATGGCCCCCAAACAAAAGATGCAAGGTGCTCACGCGGGAGCCTCCAACCCAAATTTACACATGGACATCACTGCGAGTCCTCATACCTAGGTTCTTAGAAGTTTAATTCCACATAAAAGAAAAGCATTGGGCATGTTTAATTTTCATGGGGAAGTGATGAATGCAAATTACTCATTCCTCTTACGAGTTTTAGTTGCATGTTGCTCTTTGCTTGCATTTCCAAAGTGACAATCCTAAACGCATATTGCATAGGTTAAAGGGATGAAAATTTGTTTAAATGCATCCTTGTCTTCCTCGCAAGAAAGAACAAGTGCATAATGCATTTAGGCAATGATTTCGTAGATATGATTCGTAGGAAATAATTGTTAACATCCATTAGAATATTGTCCAAACAATTGCATTGCATTAAAGGAAACCATGAACTTACCTGTTGCATGCCAGGAGGCTTGCATTATTAAGTCGGGTTAAGTGCGGGTTAAGTGCCGCTGGATGGATTAAGTCAACAATAGTCTTATGGCATTCATCATGCATGAACTTCTTTATCAAATTTGTTTTAGAGAAAGATGCATTTCATATTAAATCATGAATTCAATGCATTAGACAAAGGGTTATAGATATAATTCTTGTTGAAACTCAACGTAGGTTTTTATATGAGTTAGCCGTGAATTGTCTATCATTATAGATTAGGCAAGGAAAAGAAATGGTCATTGCAAACCTTATAGTTGCATAGAAGTAAAAGTCTATGATTCGCATACTTGCATAGAATGTTGTATCTTGAATTTATTTATTTGCATCTCTTAGGAAAAGTATTTGCATCTCTTCTAAGAAAAGATCATTCTATCACAAGACAAGTAGATCGTTTTAGGTAGAGCACTTGTAGTGGCATAACTCTCAAGGGATTCGTAAAAGCATAACTAGTTGGTACGACGAACACCTCAAAGTGCTAGGTAGGGTTTAGCTACGTTAAAAACTCTACCTAGTATCGCGCTCCGCAAACCAACTTAGCATTTTCAATCCTAAGGACCCTACCCACATTCGCGGAATGTTAGGGTTAGTTGAACGCCTATGCAAGAACGATCTAGGGTTTTTACCCTACGAATCAATGGCCAAATACTAGAATTCCATTTGAAATTAGAAACCCTAGGGACAAACGTTGTCGGCCTAGTATGGTTAAGGATTGGATTGGGTCAAAAGACATCCCAAATCCTACATCTTGACCAAACATATTTCTTGACCAAGAAATGCCGTTTGATGGGAGAAATGATCCCCAAGTTAGGTGCGACACTTGTTCATGCAACAAGTTGCAATGTCGCATGGCTTTGTGTTTAAACATAAGATAGATTTGCCACTCCTTGGAACAAGGTTGGTAGGTTCTAGTGCAAGTCTAATTTGCAAGAGAATGAGTAGACATCCTTTTACATCACCTTTCCTTAGGCCGATTTGCTGAGTTAAGGGAAGTTATGTATTGCCTAGCAAGAAATTGACTAATCAAGTTAGGGCGACGAGGTGGCCCAAGATTTACTATCTTAATTTAAGGAACCTAAGGTGTTAGTTAATTTGGGTTAATAGGGTTAATTTGGGTTAATAGGGTATAAACCCTAACCCAAGGATAAAAGGGTACACAAACAACGAGACCCTTGGAATCTTGCCAAGTCGCAATCGACCCCGGATCAAATGTTGGATGGATTCGGAGAGAAGGATTCACTCCTTAGCAGTTGACCAAATAAACGACCACTGAAATTGATTGTGTTTGTACAGTTTAGGAGCACTATTTGTATTTCTTTGCTCAAAGAACTAAAGATGGAAAAATAATTTTTTTCTTCAGGTTGAAGGCATGGAAGGAGAGGCAGCATCAGTTACCCCTGAGACTATATGCCTGACCCTATCCAAGGGGGTTGTTAGCCGTGCCGGGTACATGGACCAAACCCGCCGCGAGAGGTCTCTCCGTGGATGCTACTTTTAGAGTAGGAGGATGCTTGGGTGCCACGGAGAGCTCTGGCGGTAAATCCCTTGCCTTTGGGTCCTGCACAAGAGGCCGACGTGACTCAGGATTGGATCTCGAGGCCCGCATACTAGTCTACGGGCGAAAACTTGGATTAGTAATCCCTGAGGATTGTTGCCTTCGGGCGACTGATATATAAGATCAATTGTTGAAAAGGAACTTGCTTGACATTGTTTTTCTATGTCAGTGCTTAAGTTACGTGAAGGAACTGGTGAATAATTGGCTAATTAAGGAAGCTATTTTTGCGTGTCAAACTAAATGTGATAGGTAATTAGATAACTAAAGAAACCCTAAGGAAAGTGCGATGGATGTGGCCATGGGTCCATCCTACGGAAGGGTGGTCTCGGTTGGCCGAGAACTTCTCTCAATGGAATCGAGAGCAAGGTAATGATGACCTAGAAACTAGGAAAACAAAAGTCTCGATTTATGTTGTTTTAGGGGAACAAAATGGGACTATGTCTTACGGGTAGAGAGGTCGAGATTTGCATCCCTCTCATTTCCCATTCTCCTTGAACCAAGTGCAGCATGGATCTGCTTCAACCTTGACGTTTCTGCGTAAAGTAGTTTGCCTGGGGTTCGACGCTAGCTACTGTTCCAGGATTTTGACCACTAGGAAAACCCTGATTCAGGTCGGTCCTAAGTGGGAATGGCTAGAATGCTTCGGCTTCATGGCAGACTTGGGAAGACCTAGATCACAAACCCCGTGACATTCAATGGGAGTGCCGGGTGGCATTTTCTAGACTCTCTTCCTGATGGCCTGCCAAGACCTATCCTACGAGCGAACAGGTGGACATGTTACACTTTTAGTTAGTATGATGGAAGAATAATGGAAGAAGAACAACAAGAGCTAAGGCTCATCTTCCGCTCCACTCTATCTCTCTCCCTCTCTTCCAACATGAATTCGGTGAAACTTGTAGCTCTTGCGCAATGAAGAGGCCATGTCCTCCAACTCGAATACTAGAAGGAGCTATCATGTAGCAAGTTTCCCAAAAGCTAAAAGTCTCTCTATCTCTAGGAAATGATCCTCCTTACCATCCTTCATAGAGCCTCTAATCGTACATTTGTACAAGAGATTGTAGATAACTAGACAATGCATAATCGCAAGACGTCTCATTGTCAAGCCCAAGAGGTAGGGGCTGTCACAAGATATCAAGTTGCACCTGCTAGATTACCTAACCAAGCCATGTACGTGAATGGTGAGCATCTTGGCCATAGATGTCATCTTCACCATCAAATGAAGTTGCATTATACATGTGTAATGTGATGATTACTAATATGTACCTTCGACAAAAATTGTAATGAAGGAGACCTAACTAATCTAACTAAGAGAGAGAAGAGGGAGAAAGATTGCAGAAGAAGAGGGGGAGGAGAGAGAGAGACAAGGAGAAGAGAGAGGAAGAGAGGAAAGAGAGAAAGAAGAAGAAGAAGCCATGAAAGCATGTGAAGGTGAAAAGAGAGACTCTTGATAATTCCGTGATACCTCAAAATACCCTCTTACACCTTATATATTGTCAGTGTGATTGGTATGTTCCCATGCCATGTTCCTTGTCCCCCGCTCGCTACAAACCATCCCATCTCATAGAGTCTTCTTTTCTTAAAAAAAAGGGATGAATCGGAAAAGAATATGTGGGAGCTACAGAGTACGACTCTGTGCATGATACAATGGCAGTAAGCTAGGTGGCATGATAGACAAGAGAAATGGGGCACCAAGGGTGTGAGGTATGGGAGACCTTATGGGAGGGTCTCGCCTACATTATAATCCACCATTTCATGATAGACAAGACCCTGGATGGGGTGGACAGCATGATGTCCTGTAGGGGTTTGTTGCAGGAAATCAGCCATAACTTTGTGTTAAAAACCCCAAACCAGACAAGTGAGGTGTTTTTATGGAGCCCACGATGTAATATTTCCATTGAAAAATATTATGTACACACGTGAGTCTCATGCAATGACGATGCGGGCATTGAAGATACAGATAGTGCGATCTTTAAAAGTGTACTCGACGTATCCTAATCTCCATTGGCATAAATGAGACCAAAGTAAATGAAACCCGCATATGTTCATGTGAACCTCCTCTAGGGAGGAGGTAAAGATGAAATTGATTAATTTATGGCAAAAAAATCTATTATCCCTTCTTTCCCCCAGCCGAAGGTCGTGCTGGAGGGAAGGAAGTGAAGCCGGGATGATTCAGCATAGCGTTGGAGGTCATGGGGGAGAAGAGCCATGTAGTTGGCCGTGTGGGAGAGAGAAGGTCCCTCTCCCTAGCCTATAAAAACCCCCTGTGGGGGGGAGAGTAAAGGTGAGGAGGAGCGTAAAGCTGCAGTAGCCAGACCGTGTCGAGAGAGAGAGAGTGGAGAGCATTGTGCTGCGCCATGAGGGAGGAGCTGCCACAGAAGTTCCGCCACGGCCATCATTTCGGCCCTGCCCGCCAACCAGCCGCCATTAAAAATCATCTCCTCTCCTCCACATGGAGTATCCCACGGCTACAGAAGCTTCTTGGAAGCTTCTAAGGGGGGCCTCTCTAAGCCTCCTTTCTCATTGAAATTCCACGCAAGTCTTTTTTATTACCCTTGGGTTTTTAAGCACCCTTTTTTCCATTGCATCCTAGCCCGGATTCTTTTTCTTAAAACCCCTTCTTGTGGATCCGCAATAGCCAATATTGAAACCTTTTTTCTCTTTGGCCCTACAAAGTAGTCTAATAAATATAATTCCTAATTTGAGAAATCTGTCATTATATGTCAGTTTGTATTTGGTACTCACAATTATATATGTATTTGCTGTTGCAGACTCCCTTCGATATGCCACTACAGCGAGAGGATTTTTCTGATACGGATGAGTCATAGAGAGCTCATTAGGCTACATAGGATTACTCCCCATCTTATATTATGTAAGGCCTTATGGCCTCTATCCTCCATATGTAATAGCAAAGTGTATATAATTCGGACTTCTATGTTGTAGCATGACTCCATATTTGCTTTATCGCAGTAGCACTTCTCAATTTAAGTTCTGTTATTTTCTTTATCAATGCAATGCACATTTGTGTTAATTAATGTCATGAAAGTACTTATTTGCAAAGTCTTGTCATTATTTGGAATCGATTTTCTAACTTCTTTGACAGCAGGAATTGTCTCTTAGACTTGTGTGGCTCTAACTGTGGCAAAGCTGCATCTGTAGCTCTGCCACAAAAAAAATTTATTCTTTGCAACCGTCGGTATCAGCGTCGGAAAATAATTCTGCAATTGTCAAGATTAGCGTCGAAAATTCCTCTGTAACCGTCGCTATTTTCGTCGCTAATTTCGTCGGTATTAGCGACGCTAATACCGACGAAATTAGCGAGGCAAATAGCGACAGTTTTATAGCGACGCTAATACCGACGCTAATAGCGACGACGGGGATATTTTTTATATATAAAGAAAACGTCGTTATAAACGTCATTATAGCATGTATATATTGTAGTGATAACTAGAAACTCAAAGTGCCCATATCTTGTATTGAAGGCAGTTTTGGGAATATCTTCTTCCTTGATCCTTATCTGATAATAACCTGACATGAGATCAATCTTGAGGAAGATTTTTACACCCTGAAGATAATCAAGAAGCTCATCTATTCTAGGAATAGGGTACTTTTTCTTGACTGTTGATTGATTCAACCCTCGGTAATCAATACATAGTCGAAATGTCCCATCTTTCTTTTTCTAGAATAGCACTAGAGCTCCCCACAGTGAACTGCTAGGACGGATGTAGCCCTGATCTAGTAGTTGCTTGAGTTATTCCTTCAGCTCAATTGCTTCTAGTATGGACATTCTATAAGGTCTCTTTGCAATTGGCACAGCTCCTGGTACTAACCTAATCTCATGATCCACTTCTCTTTGAGGCGTAAGTTCAGTCAACTCTTCAGGGAATGTCTGTGTATTTCTTTAGCCAAGAAGGTCCTTCATTAGACTCTTGCTTTTGATCTAACTTGTTGAATTTGATCAAGTAAACAGGTAATCCTTTTTTGACTCCTTTTATGATCCGAGATACTTTGGCCAATTGGATTCTTGGCACTCCAGCCTCACCTTGAGTTGTGACTAATTCCCTTTTAGAGTTTCGAAAGGAAACTTGACCCTTTCCACAGTGAATGTGGGCGTCATTAGGCTTACGCCAGTCCATCTCGAGTAGACACTCATGGACACCTCAATTCATGACTCTGAATTTGATTGAAGTCTTCTTTCCTCCCAGAAAGAATTCCACGTTAGCAGTTTTCCTGGTACAAGTAACCTCACGACCATTTGCCAATTCCACAAGCAAGGTAGGTGCTTCTACTGTGGCTATTCCTAATCTTTTTGCGCAAGCTGGTGAGATAAAGGAATGTGTACTGCCGCAATCAATCAAGGTCTTGAAAATTTTACCTTGATAGACCGATGGTGTCTGAATCACCGAGAACTAGTGATTCGGCCCTTTCTTGTGTAGAGCGGCATGGACTGTCGCCCTTTCGAATTCTACTTCCATGGTTGGATCTTCTTCTTCTTCTTCTTCGCACAATTGCCTATTGGCAACGCAGGCGGTTCTTCCTCTGCCTCGGGTAGCGGCACCTTGACCACGGCCCATTCCTCGGAAAGGTGCTTGGTGATGTCCTCCTCCAAGTTTGGGACATTGCCTCTTGAAGTGATCAGGCTCATTGCAGTGGAAACAACGAAGGTTTCAGCCATTGCTTTGAGTAGGAACAAAGTTGTTGACATTATTAGTCCTTGCTTTCTTTCTTTGTCCCTGATTATGACCTTCAACTCTCTTCATTTGAGGTCTGAATGCTCCTCTGTTCAGGTCATTATAAGACCAAGTTTTCTCACCCCTTGGTCTAGCCTGTACCTCCTGAATTATAGGCGCCGCTCGAATAAGTGCGTCCTGAAGATCCGATAGACGCATAGATTCGAGACGGGTATCTACTGGTGGATTTAACCCGCACAAAATTTGGACACCTGCTGTGTCATGTCCATCTACGGTGCATACTTAAGAAGTGAGACAAATTTAGAATAGTATGCATCAAGCATGAGCCCCAGCTGTTTTAGCTCGTAGAACTCATTCATTTTCTGCGTGCGATATGCAGGTGGTAGGTATTTTCCTTGCACGTCTTTCTTCAACTTCTCCCAGGTAACCAATCCCTCCACGATCCCTTGATCCCTTTACCATTGCTTCCACCAAAGCCTGGCTTCACCGCTGAGCTTTAACTTGGCGAGTATAGCCTGATTTGCAGGTGCAGTATCGGCTGCTCCGAAGTAATCCTCCATGGATTCAATCCAAATTTCAGCATCGACTTGGATGAATCTGCCTCTTCCATAAACTCGGGTGGCTTAATCTACTTGAGAAGGAACTTCTTCTCCTGGATTACAGCAGTACTTCATCTAGGAGGCGAACTAGGAACGTGTACCTGGGGTTGTGCCTGAATAAAGGTTTCTTAACATTATTATACGATAATCGTTATTGATTTATATTAAATCTTCAATTCCATGTACAAGGGTGATGGATTATAGATTTGCTCTAGGATGTTCATCATCCCAACCCTTTGTCGATAATGCGGAAAATGCATTGCAGTTATAAACATGACTCGAAATACTAAGAACTTCTTCCACGCTTCGTAATTCTGCAAGACAACATTGGAAGTAAGGAAATGTTTGGAGCATCAACATTTGCTTTACTTCTTCTTATTAAGATTTCATAAAACAATTCCGTGGTTGGTTAGCTCTGATACCAACTGTAACGTGTCTACTAGTATCATCCAGGACACGTCTTAGCAGTCCATCGGAAAGGATGTCTAGAAAGCTCCGCCCAGCACTCCCATGGAATGTTACGGGGTTTGCAATCTAGGGCTTTCCGCATCTGCCACGTAGCGGAAGTATTCCAGCCGTTCCCACTTAGGATCGACCTAAATTAGGGTTTTCCTGATTGGTCATTTCCTAACAGCAACTAGCGTCGGACCCAAGCGAACTACTTTACGCAGAAACGCCAGGTCCGAAGCGGATTCACGCTGCACTTGGTTCAAGGAGAATGGGAAACAAGAGGGATTCAAAGCTCAACCTCTCTGCCATAAGGCATAGTCCCATTCTGTTCCCCTAAAATAGCGTAAATCGGGTTTAATCATAACACTAGGTCAACGCTTTTGTTGTTCGTGTCCTTTGACGATCATCCCGCTCTTCCTCGTGATTTGAGAAAAGTTCCCGGCCAACCATGACCACCCATCCGTAGGACGGATCTATGGCCCATCCTCCGCACTTTCCTCGGGTTGTTTTAGTTATTTAATTACCTAACACATTAGTTGGACAGGTAACAACTAGCTTCTTTAATAAACCCATTAGGCACTAGTTCCTTCACGTAATCTTATCACTTGACATAGAAAAACAATATCAAACAAGTTTCTTATTAACAGGTTATCATATTTATATTTGAAATACAAAGAGTCCAGCTCGTAGGCTTATCCACAATTCGCCCGAAGGCTATCCAGCAATCCACAGGGATCACTATTCCAAGTTTCTGCCCGTAGACTAGTATGCGGGCCTCAAGATCCAATCCTGAGTCACGTTAGCCTCTTGCGCAAGGCCCGAAAGGCAAGGGATTTATGGCAAAAGCCCCCCGTGGCACCCAAGCGTCCTCCTGCTCCAAGTAGCACTCAACGGAGAGACCTCTCACGGCGGGTTCGGTCCACTTTCCCAGCGCGGCCAACAACCCCCTTGGTTAGGGTTAGGTAGGCAGTCGAGGGTAACTAAAACTGCCTCTCCCTTCAAGACTTCAACTTGAAGTATAGATATCCATTTATCTTTTAATTCATTGATCAAACAAAGCCAAATAGTGCTCTAAAATCTGTATAAGCACAAAAATTTCCATTGGAAAACTGCTAAGGAATGAATCATTCCTTTTGAATGCATCCAGCACTCGATCCAGGATGACTTGCAACTTGGCAAGATTCCCTATATCCTGGGTTAGGGCGTACCCTATTAACCCATCTTGGTCAAACCTTAAGTTCATTGGGTACTTCAGTTTATCGGCTGGTTTTCAATTTCCAATCAATCCTCTTTACTCAAGAAAGATCACTAAATTAGGATGATTATTCATCCTCTTACAAGATAACTTGCATAAGCACATGGCAACTTCACTGCGAGAACTTGGCCATTCCCTTGTGATCCAATCACAAGATCATATGCCTCCGCACTTGTTGCGTAAGTGCTGCATCGAACTATGAGACTATGGAGTCACGAAACAATCTGTTTCAAGTTCTTTAAGCTGACGTCGTTAGACCTAGGGTTTCCAAGTTTCATCTTTGTAAGATTCTCAGGGACAAACCCTAGCACACTTTATGATTGCATTTCAGTGTCCCTACATTCAGTGAATGTGGACAAGTATTTAAGGTATAGGCGTTTCTTTAACTTATTCTGAACGAGTAATCCGTGGCTTAGGTTTTTTAGGTTTATGTCAATTTGGTTAACTCTAGAAGATAATTTCGAGATTACTTCCACATGATTCGTTGTCTATGCGTAAATTGATTTTTCAACCTTGACTTATCGGTTTGAGGTCAAGCATAGGTTAGGTTAATTCCAACTAACCTTCCTATAATTATGCGAATAAAATTCATGCTAACAAGCAACCTTTTTCTTGCTAATTTATGCAGTTGACAACCATAATTTCATAGATTTTATGCATCGTAAGAATCATTTCATGCTTTGCACTTTCCATGATGATTCATTACGATATGGGTTAATAGTGCGAGATGCAATTTATACTTCTAGGCTTAACCAAAGTATACTATTTTAATGGATAATAATCTAGTCTGATAATTCATTTCAATGCATAAGCTATTTGCTAGAAATGTGTTTATGCTTTCTTAATTCGCATGTTTCATTCAAACGTATTGATGACTAAGTTCCTTCGTTGTGAACAACTAGGACAAAAATATATCCTATTTCTAACAATTAACCTTGCATGATTGGATTACAACAATATCAAATAAAAATTAGGAAGGAAAACCTGGGTTTGGGGTGAGATATCCACGTGGATGCCCGAAGATGACCCTCCCGCGGTTGCGCCTTGGACTTTCTTAGGAGGCATCGCAATTGTAGTTTTTCGGACGTGAAAGCAGCTTTACAACTCCTCCTTGGAATTCCACCGTCGCTCCCTTGCACTTAAACACTCTTCTTCTCTTTTTCGAGTGGGGGGAAAGACCAAAGTCCCAAGGGTATTTTGAAAAGGGCAAGGAATGGCTAAGGGGTTTTACCACGAGGAGGGGGTAATAAGACCTTTTAAGGCCTTAGTACTTTTGGGGGAAAAAGGGACTTATAAAGCCCAAGAAAAAGGGCTTCTAGGTGGTTAAAGCACGTGTGGGGTGAAAGGGCTTTAAGCACGAGGGGTAATAAAAAGGGTTTCATAAGGCACAAGAAGGGGGTGAAAGGGTTTTTAAAAGGCACAACAAGGGGGGTGAAAGGGGGGCTTAAGGGATTTTAAACCCGGGGGGAGGGAATATGATGAGGCACAGGAAGGGGGGTTAATGGAGCTCTTATAGAAGCTTCTAGAAGTTTTTTTTAATGTGGAAAAGGGGAGTACAGTTGACAGCCCACGCTTAGAGCTGGCGTAGGACCTCGGCGGGGCAGGGCAAACGCCTTTGGCAGGGCCTATCTATGCTATTTTAGCAGCTCCTGGTCTCTTCCCACGCGAAGACAGCCTCACTCTCGTTTGCCTAGCGTCACGGCAGCTAGAACTCGTCGGCCCCGAACTCTTCCTCCGTTCTCCCTCACGGCAGCGCACTCTCTCTAGTTAAATAGGGGAGGGGAGGGGGATCCTCCCTCTCCTATGTGTCAGGCAGCATGGCATTGAGGCTAAGCAAGCTCCAACGAGGAGCTTGTTGGCCTTTCTAAATCCCTCTTCCCCTCCAGCACGACCGTCGCCGACGGGAGAAGAAATAAAAAAGATTTCCCATGAATTTTCAATATTTGATATATTACATTCTCTCCCCCTTAGAGGAATCGAGATGTCCTCATCTCGAGATAAACTGGGGATATTGATGGTTGAGAGTGCCTTCATCTACCCAAGTGGCATTCTCTTTGAGATAATCTTTCCACTAAACAAGGCATTCTCTCAGGGTTCTGGATCTTAATTGTCTCTCCCTAACATCTAAGATCCTATCAGGCCTTAGTTCAAGGACTCCGTGACTAGGCATTACAAATTGTTGGTCATCAAGTGCATGGTTAGGATTAGGTACATATTTCTTCAATAGGCTGATATGGAATACATTGTGAACCTTTAGGTTCTCAAGGAGTTGCAATCTATAAGCATTAGGTCCTAGGCATTTGAGGATTTTGTACGGTCCGCAATACCTTGGACTTAGCTTCTTGTAATCTCATAAGGATAGGGAACTCTTCTTTGGGCGTACGCGAATGTAGACCATGTCTCCTTCTTCGAAGACTCTATCTTGACGCTTCAAATCCACGTATGCTTTTTGTCTATCCTTGGCCTCTTGGATGTCCTGTCTTATTGACTTTATTTAGTCATCCATCTCTTCCAACATCTACCTCGAAGCTTCAACCCGTAAGGTTGATCTGAGAAGTTTCGGGGACTTCGACATTCATGACCATATAGTGCTTGGAAAGGGGTTATCTGAATGCTTTTTTGGTAAGAAGCATTGTAGGAAAATTCAACCAAAGGCAAATATTGAATCCACCTCTTCGGCTCATGACAGCAGTATTCCCTTAGCATATCTTCCATGACTTGATTTACTCGCTCTGTTTGGCCATCCATTTGGGGATGGTAAGTGGTGCTAAAACAGAGTTGAGTCCCAATAGCTTCAAAGATAGCTCTCCAGAAATTTGACATGAAGAGAGAATCAGGATCACTAATGATTCTTCTGGGTAACCCATGTATCTTGAATATCTCCTTGGTAAACAATCTTGCAATGTCTAAGGGTTTATAGTTTGTCTTTACTGGAATAAGGTGTGCAACCTTAGTAAGCATGTCAACCACAACCATGATGGAGTTGTATCCTCCCTGGACTTAGGATAGGCCTACAAAAAAATCCATGCTGATGAATTTCCATTTCATTTGGGGAATGTCAAGCGGTTGCAGTTTCCCTGGCATCTTGACATGTTCGGCTTTGATACGTGGACAAGACAAACACTCTGTGGCATATTTGAGAACGTCACCTTTGAGCCTCTCCCAATGATAGCTCTTCCTAACTGCATTAAGAGTCTTGGCATAGCCACGATGTCCTGCGAAAGGGGAATCATGAGCTTCCCACAATATCTTCTGCTTAAGTGGCTAGCTTGCTGGTATACACAGCCTCCTTCTGTAGTAGACAAGTCCACTATTAATAGAAAATTCCTGATACTTTGCTTGCAACTTTTGGTTCTCACCCTTGATAGGGATCTCCCTTAACATTGTTTGGTAGGCTGGATCACGGCATGCATCTTCTCTAGCTAGCTCAAGTATTGGATTGTTTGGCATAGATACTTTTGTAGCTAGAGATCTAGCTGTTGATGGATTCTGCAGGATTAGAGAATTAAGGAATGCCTTGCGACTGAGTGCATCGGCAACTACATTCTCTTTTCCTGCTCGGTACTTGATTTCAAAGTCATACTCTTCTAGTACTTCAATCCACCGACGTTGCCTCATGTTGAGCTCGTTCTGGGTAAAGATCCATTTGAGACTCTTATGGTCAGTTACTAGAGTAAACTTGCTACCCAACAGGTAGTGTCTCCAAAGCTTTAGAGCATGGATAATAACTAGCAATTCCAGATCATGCGTAGAATAATTATTTTCATGACTCTTCAATTTCCTTGAAGAGTATACTACTGGATGACCTTCCTACATGAGTACACACCCCAAGGCAAGTATGCTAGCATCACTTCTACCTCGAACTCTTTATTGAGGTATGGAAGTTTTAGAATAGGTGCTGATACCAAACTTTGCTTCAATCTGTCGAAGTTATTTTGTTCGGGAGTTGACCATGCAATGCGTGTTTGCTTCTTTAGTAAATCCGTCAGAGGTGCTGCAATCAAAGCATAGTTTTTTATGAAGACCCTATACCATCCTGTCAATCCAAGAAAGCTGCATATTTCCTTGATAGATGTTGGTATTGGCCATTCAGGCACATCTCTGACCTTGGCTGGGTCCACTGAGATTCCTTCCGCTGAAACTATGAATCCCAGATATTCAATTTGACGTTTGAAGAATGCACATTTCTTCATCTTAGTATATAGCTTATGCAACCTCATTGTCTCAAGGACAATCCAAAGTTGGGGTTCATGATCTTCTTCCTGTTTAAAATAGACTAAAGTGTCGTCGAAGAAGACAAGCACAAAATCATCAAGATATGGCCTAAAGATATCCTATATTACCCTGTTGAAGGTGGCAGGTGCATTCGTAAGTCTGAATGGCATATACACTACAAGGGTATACACATATAGCGATGCTAAGTAGCGACGTTTATTTTCGGCGTCGCTATCTACATCGCTTAAAACGTCGCTATTAGCAACATTATTTAGTGACGTTTTTATCAACACAGTTAGCGACGCTAATAGCGACGACTTACTGCGGTAACATTTCGCGAAAACCCGAATGTTTCTTTCAAATGAGCACGCGAAGGCGGAGAGAAAGAAAAAGGGAGGTGAGCAAGAGAGGGAGGTGAGCATGAAAGCAAGCCGCGAGCCGCACGCGAGGAGAGGAGCGTTGCCCTCATGAACAGGTCATGGAAGAGGAAGAGAGCACGACGGTATGCCCTGTTTTGGTTTCTTTACAATCTTTGTTTTTCTTTGCAATGTAAGTTAGAAAGTGTTGGTTTCTCTTCGATCTTTGTGTTGCTTTGTGTTGCTTTGCAATGTAGGTTAGGAAGTGTTGAAAGAGAGAGAAATGAAAGCGGGTGTTTTCAAATTTTTTCTTGTGTTGGTTTTTATTCTTTGCAATGTAGGTACGAAAATGTATGTGTGTGAGCATAGTTTAGAGCTGACCTCAAAGATAGATAAGTTTAGAGCCGAACTCAAAGAGATAGGTACGAAAAAAAATTTAAAGAAAGATCTGAAATATATATAGTGGAGTGGTCCCAATATACAATATAGAATCATTATTAAATTATCATTCCATTACATCGTAGTCAAGATGTCTAGCACTCACGACCAGCATGGTGGTGATCATGAGGCTTGGCTCAATCAACGTGTCCTCTACATGCACGCAATGAAAATTGGCCATTCGTCAGAAACGTCATTTGTCCATAGAGCATGTGCAATGGTATGGAGAGTTTCGAGTTGAGATAATCGACCAAGCAGTCTTGAATTAGGAGATTGCAGTAAGTTCTCTCTCATTACATACTATATGACATGTAATTGATTTAAGTATAACAGTTTGGGGTTATCTTAGAAGTTAGCTCCTTAAGGTCCTTTACAGGGTCAGGGCCATGTCGATACATTGCAGTCCGCAAATCTCTTGCATTGAGAAAGACGGGTTCATCCGCGCTCTATACAAATGCCATCCGAGATAACTAACTGTCTCATAGAAGGTGATAACTCTCAAACCCCTTCTATGGGTGAGAATGCTAGAGACATGGGCGATCCTTTTGCTTTTTTGGAGCCCGAGTTAGAGGACATGATCAAATCATTGCTTTCGACGGACTCGGAATCCCAAGATCCTTTAATTGCGGAGGCTGCCATTGCATTGTATGATGGGAGTCGGGTATCCAGTTTGAAGATACTTCTTGCATTGTTGAGCATACAAACAAAGTATGGATGGAGCAATGCGAGTGTGACAGAGCTATTCAGGTATATTATGATGTGTATGATTCTTTATTAAAAGCCATTAAAATGTTCTATGTAGCACTCTAATAACGTGCTTCATTGCAATTTGTAGAACGTTGAAATCTTACATTTTGCCTACCCAAAACACGATGCCTAAGTCTCGTGATGATGCAAGACAAGTGCTGCGAAAGCTAGGCATGGATTATAATTGCATTCATGCTTGTCCCAATGATTGTGTTCTCTTCCGGGGAGAGTTTGAATTGTTGGCCACATGTCCCAAGTGTGGTGCGGACAGGTATCGAAATGACTTGCAAGGACAGACTATTCCGTAGAAGGTTTTGAGGCACTTTCCGCTGATACCACGTGTTCATCACATTTTTTGGACCAAGAGTTTTGCAAATTTGACTACATGGCATGCGGAAAATCGATCCACTAATGGTGTATAGCATACACCAGCTGACTCAGAAGCATGTCATCACATTGACGCGAGACTTTCCCTGACTTTGCAAAGGAGGCAAGGAATCTACAATTCGGTCTTGCCATGGATGGAGTCGAGAGCCCACCCTCAGAGCTCGCGTAGGACCTTGGCAGAAGGGTGAACGCCTTTGGCAATGCCTATCTACGCTGCCGGAGCAGCTCCTGGTCTCTTCCCACATGAAGACCGTCTCACTCTCGTTTGCCCAGCATCATGGCAGCTAGAACTCGTCGACCCCGAACTCTTCCTCTGTCCTCCCTCACGGCAGCGCACTCTCTCTGGTTAAATAGGGGAGGGGAGGGGGATCCTCCCTCTCCTATGTGTCAGGCAGCATGGCATTGAGGCTAAGCAAGCTTCAGCGAGGAGCTTGCTGGCCTTTCTAAATCCCTCTCCCCCTCCAGCATGACCGTCGTCAACGGGAGAAGAAATAAAAAAGATTTTCCATGACACTACAACAGAAAAGCTCTATAGACGCGCTTGTAGACGCAATATTTGAACTATGACAAAAAATGTCGCCGGTGTTTATTACCACGTCTACTTCTGCATCTACAATATTGTGTCTAAAAGCACGCTTACAGTCAGAGTTACACGCCCACGTAGACACGCATATAGGCGCGCGTATTGACGGGCTACGTAAATATATAATCATATTTATAAAAAAGTAGATATATTCATATTGTGCGTCTATACACGCGTGTATCTACGTGTCTAAAAAAGCGTTTACTTTGCAAATTTTTGATGAGAATAGACGTGCATTTATCCTGCAATTTAGACGTGCTGATAGACGCGCAAAACAGAGGTATGAGAAAAAAACTAGAGAGCATGTGGCTTCTCTGGTTTTTTTTCCCCCCTCAACATCAAATTGTATGCTTAGGGAGAACAGAGAAAGATTATTTCGAAGATTGGATACTAAAAACAAAACAATGTATGTAGAACATGAAATTTCATATATATAGATGAAACGTTTGTACATTATGAGTTCTAGTGCTTGTGACCTTAAGCATGGTCATGGTCACAAGCACTAGCTAAAAGTAATACATATCAAAAATGAAAATTACAAGCCAAGGGGAGGCATGCATGCATGGGGCTCCTCTATATCTCCTCAAAAGAGGCATCATCTCATCGCTACCACCACCGATGCCTGTGCCGCTGCCGTTGCCGCCACCGTTAATGCTAGTCCCCCCTTCGCTATCCTCAATTGCATCAGGGTTCGCCTACACAAAGGATTAAGATATATAAATACCATTACAAACAATAAATTAGAGTTATCTATACTTTTCATGTAAAAAATAAAACATACCTCTTCTAGTGGTGGAATCCTCATGGCGCGATTATATTGCTCCTTCGTGATGAGTCCCTCCTCATAGAAATGTTGCCAAGTGGACGCCCGGTTATGACCTCGATGGTAGCCTACCTCTCTAGGAGTAGGCATCCTACCAACGATATGATACTACAAAACAATTTGAACATACAACGTATTAAAACACACTACATAATGAAGTGAAACAAATTACAAAATTTAATTGAAGGGAATCATGCAATCTTTGTATGTGGCATGCATGACACTCTTCAAGTAGGCTATCACTTCCCTCCCCTCAAAGTCATGCAAGATACCACCAACATCAGTGACAGAGTAGTACATTTGTGAAGGCTCACCTCTCTGATTTTCCGATGAGGGTGATGGAGAGCCACCACCTAGGGAAAACCCCCACAAAGCCCTCGACCTCCTCGTCCTCCCGCACGACTCTCCCTCCTCCCTCGACGGGCATTACCCTCTACCTCACTTGATACATGTGCTTCTGCCGATGCACGTGCTTCGGTCCAACTATGTACCTCAGTTGATCCCTGTGTAGGCAAAGATGTGATAGGTGTCCCAGACATCACACTGAAAACCTCCTCTGCAGTGGGAGGGCGATCAAGATAATTTGTCATCTCCCCCATGAAATGCTCCTTGTTGAATGGGGTGCTGGAGGATCCAGGATTCCACATCTACACAAGAAAAATCATATTACCCTGTGCAGATAAAACATATTACATGCTGCATTTATATCTGCATCTCTATGCGCATCTATATATGCGTCTCTGTGTGCGTCTGTCAGCGCGTCTATTTCCGCGTCTATACCTGCGTCTACACTGTCATCTAGACGCGCTGACAGACGCGCACAGTCGGACCATTTCTTTTCAAACTTGGTTAAAAAATGTGCAAAAAAACCTCCATAGATGACAAGATCCACCATGTGAAGAGAGAGAAGAGAGAGACAAACAAACAGAGAAAGCAAACAAGATTGAGAGACAGAAGAAGAACTCACCTTCTTTGCTTGTTCCAGTGGCTAGGTTGCAAGCTCCTTGTCCTCCTTCTCCCTTCCCTTGGTAAGTTGCTTTAATCTTCTTCTCTTCCTTGCTGTTTGGCTCTTGTTCTTTACTCTGTGGCTCTTCTTTCCTCATGTCCTCTTTTTACTCTTATTTCCTTGCCTCATTGTCTTCATGAAGTGATAGATAGACATGAGTAGTGATGTCGAGCTCGAACTGCAGAAAATGCACAAAAAACGCAGGAAATCACAGGTTTGAAAAGAAAGCCACAATTTTTTAAAAATTTTCTATACCTGTGTGGCGCGTCTGTAAGCGCGTGTAATTGCACATGTATATGCGTAGATAATGCCTATTACATGCGCTTACAGACGCGCAGGAACAATTTAGGGAATCAATGCATGCATTTAGGGAATCAATTGACCTATGTGGTGACATATATAACAAAACTTGAGGATAAGAGATAACACATTGGCAAGTCAATTGGCACATATGTAGTGACTTACTAGACCATCCCACTTACAATTGCATGCAAGTATCAATAGCTGGATAAAGCACGAATGGTTTTTAGCTAGAGAGAGATAATGCAATGAAGGTGTATACGAAAGAGATAGAGAAAGGCATATTATCCATCAATCAATCAAAGATATGTACATGAAGTGACTTGATACAATAATTAGAGTATCGTCATTTTTAGGATGCTCCATTGACTTCTGTAAGTTCCTATAACCTTGAAGTAGAATATAGCCAACCACACTGTCCATGGAAGGAAAACTTGGCCTCATTAAATTAACCAAGTTAATTTACTTATACATTTCATAGATAAGAGATTTGTAGTTGGCTTGTTGGTATTACAAAGTATCCTTACAGTGTGATCTATTTTAGTCACCAACAAGTGGACACACTGGCTAAAGATGATGAAAAGAGGACATGTGCACATTGGCTACATGTGGTCCACCTTATCTAAAATTATACTTGAGCTATAAGTGCACCTTGACATGATTGGAATAGCTTGCACATGCACAAGCCAACTGATTTACATCAATCTACTCATGCTATGAATTGGCATGCATGGCTAGGTTGAGTGCACAACAAATGAGACATGTGAGTGTATTGATCAGTTCTCTCTCTCTTTCTCTCTCTCTCTCTCTCTATATATATATATATATATATATATTGCAAATGCACAAGTCAACCTTTGATCTATATATACATCCAATCATCATGCCCTATCCAATCACATTTGTATAGGGCATGATTGGATATATATAGGGCATGAAATCACATATATATAATTAGCTTTGAATGATTGGATGTATATTTGTAATACTCAGAAAGAAGTAAAGTTGGTAATGTATATCATGTCCCTATACATGTATATGCCCTATACATGTATATCATGTCGTATATACATGTATATCATGTCCGTATCCTATACATGTATATCATGTCCTAGCTTATGATCTAGGTGTAATTATGTCATATATACATCCAATCATTCCCTATTCAAACAAATACTAGCTGTTGAGGTTTGGTCATATTCAGGGACTTTATGAGAAATGAAAAATATGTGTGTTTTTCGTATCTATAAGCACGTTTATAAACGCGAATATATAGACGCTTTTTTTATACTAGCGTGAATAGACGCGCTAATACATGCGCTTATAAACGAGCCCTCTTTTTCATGTGTACAGTGCACGTCTATAGGGCCTTTCTCTTGTAGTGTGAATTTTCAATATTTGATATATTACACACACTCCTCCTCCTATCCAGTATGTTCTGCTAGTTAGTAGGGATTATTCTTCCCTGATGGATTTTGAGCCTATAGCAAAAGCGGGACTTGCAACTTTCGTGGCTACCTCATTCCCACTGATTTCTGATGATCCATCCTTGTGTAATGAGTTCCTTGCATCATACATCAAGAAGTCGGGCCTGCATCATGGTGCTTCCATGATATTGACACCCCGAGGGTTAGGGAAGGCTTTGTCTCTTCCCTACAAAGGAGAGCCCTTTATTATAGCTAGACAATTATTCTCCAACGATGAGATTTTCAAGCTATTACAGAAGCAGACCAAGGAAATTGTGGATGTTAAGAAAGTGATAAACACTTCAAGAATATATTTTTCCATGATCACTGATCCTCTTTGAAAGTTAGTCTGCTAGTTCCTACAAGGTAGGTTTATGCCTGCCAAAACACCATCCCATTACTTGTCCAAAGAGCTCTTTACAACTTCCAAGATGGTGTTAAAAGGAGTGGCTATTGATTGGAGTACTTAGCTGCTTACAAAGATGGACCAACATTTTGTCAAAGTAACCAGGGGAAATGTTAGAAATGTCACCTATGGATCCTACTTCTATGCTTTCTTGACATATTCAGGCCTAAAGAAGAGTGTGCTACCACCTCCTCCATCTAATCCAGTACCTCCCCCTCCACCTTCAGAAGAGTCAAAACCTATTGATATAGAGGATCTTGATTCCCCTCCTCCACTGGTCATTCAGCGAAAGTGCTTGAAGCGTGTGGCAGATAAAACTCCTTTAGTTCTTCCTTCAGTCACAATTCCTCCTACATCCTGGCAGTGACCTCCCTGCTTACCTCACATGTAACAATTTGTTTAGAGTATATAGAGAGGGTTCCTTGGACATATCAGTCCCTTCAGTGAACAATTTAGTGTCGAGAGATGCCATTCCATTCCTCTGTAAAGACATCCAGAGTTCGATTTAACTTTCAATGACAGCCTGTGCTCAACAGATGTATGCTTCTTTCTATAAAGAACTGATGCAGTCCAAAAACGAGTTGTATAAGGCAACATCAGAGTTAGCCTCTGCTAAAGACACACTTGAAGATCTATTTAAGCAGATGGAGCAGCAAACCCAAATGATTGAGACTCAGAGAGAAGAGATATCTTCTTTGAAGATTCAGTTAACAGAAGCTCAATCAGAGGTCACTAAAATCTCAGAGAGAAGGAGAGAATGTCCAAAGAAGCTCAAGAGTTTCAGACTCTTTTAGATGAAAAAATCTCAGCCTCATAGACTGCTCATAACACAGTGGAATCATAAGCTTCCCAAATCAAGCAGTTGCAAGACCAACTAACACAGTCAGGGTCCGTTCCTCCAAGCCCTAATGTTCCTATTATTCCTTCTATCTCTAAACAGGACTTGGCAGTTCTCCAGAGATAGGCCACCTTGTGTCCATTGTTCCAAGATAAAGTGGAAAGATTGCAATCCAGGATGGATTTGTTATGGTCGACATTTGAGCATTTCCAGGAGTATGTTCCTCCGGACCATTCTTTCTTTGCCTACTATCAATTGCAAAAGTTGGCCTTTTATATGAAGCTTTCAACGATGGATCTTCCTCTTCCAGAGGATGGTTGGAGTGGGGCTTGCTCTCCTGAGTTGCTGATAGAAGTGGTCTATATGGTATTTTAAGATTTTGTGATGACGGATACCATGTTGCTGTCTTACATGTATCTACGGGGTGATCTGTTGATTCCAGATGAAGTAGATATGGCTTGGTATGTGGAGGATGTGGTTTCACAAGCTGTCTTATATGTCAACTATTTGGAGTTGCGGATAGATGACATGTTCCAGTGTTATGCTTCAAAAGTGGCTACTTGCCCTGACAATTCCTGGCACTCAATGATTGATTCTGTGGTCTTGAATCAACGTCAGAACACAGCTTCTACCTATGTACAGAACACTAACCAACTGAGGATGGATCTCTTAGCTTACCTTTCTAAAAACCACCCATTTGATTCAAATTTTTTTAATGCCTACCAGAGAAGATCTGTCTTAGGTCCCTCTATTCCTAGCCTATTGTACTATCAACAAATGGCTCATCGCTATGATACCTATCTTTCTCTTTATCAAACCAATTCAGCAGCAATCTTACCTCTTCTTTTCTAACCTCAATCTTTTCCTTAAATTCCCATATTTACCTATTGTTCTTTTATCAAAGATCGAGTATTTTCCCCTTCTCCACCATACCCTTCTCCATCCATCCATATACCTTCTACTTTTCTTATTTATCAATTAAAACCTTTCCTAACTGATTCACTTAAATTTTTAGCCACTCCTTCTTTCACTTATTCCCCCTTTTATGATTTTTTCTACCCATCTCTTCATCCTCTTTTACTTATTCCACTTCCATCTCCTACCACTTCTATTTCTCAACCCTCTTAGTTGGTTAGTGAATACGAACGGTTTGATCAACAGATTCCTAGAAGAAGAGGATGGAGCTCGACTGATTCTCTTACAGGACCCTAGATAAACTGGCCAATAATTCCAGGGGATTGGACAACTATCAATCAAGCATACCAGAACTACCTTCATTTTTCTCAACAATATTCACAATCTCTATATCCTTCAGTGAGATTGACACCTCATTTTGCTTGGTATCTAGCATACATGCATAGGCATTCCCATAATGATCAAAAGGCCATTCCAAAGCTTTGTATGAATGTCAATGTGAACATTTCCTCCTAGAGTTGGATGTCCTATATTTTCATGCCCTATGTCTACCTACCAGATACCTTGTTTTGCTTGAAAGGATGCGCTGCCTGCAATTCTTTCAAAATCCTCCAAAGACATTGGTAGATGAATCCTTCTCCATGGATCGTTTTCAAAACCACCAAGCCTTCAAAAGGGATCAAATTCATTGATGCCTTTGCAATGTATTTTGGATGATTCTTAATGATAGATATATCTCTCTTTTTGGAGGTGTCATTCAGATGGTTGTGTTAGTGTTTGTGTGTGTGTGTGTGTTGTAATAATTGTATGTGATGAGTTCGTGCTGATTGAGAATAATTTGTTCGAGAGCTCTTTTCAAACTATTGATGATGGAAAGCCTATGATGGAAAGCTGAAGAAAACCTCTTATATCCTTTACAAATTTATTATGGCTTTTAAATGATTATCAGATGAGTTAATGAATAACGAAGTTTTCCTTTAGTAGTATTTTTCTATCAGATACAAGTGACAAGTTGGGGTCGTGGTTTGGAGAAAATGTTGAAGATCCTACGAAAGAAAAAAATTGAGCTCTTTAATGAACTTATATTCTTATTTTCCTTAGATCTCAAGGACGCTTCCTTTCTAAGTGTGGGGATATGTTAAGAGTGGAAAAAGACTGATTTTTGATGTTTTGAGGTGTAAATGATTGATTTTTTATGGATTTAGAGTAATGTATGGTTGTTAATGGAAGTGTTTGAGAGCGTTTTGGATGATATTGATTAATTTTTGAAAGATCATGATGATTTTCAGTAGAGATATGAAGCTATGTGATGTTCTGATAGGTTCTGTTGAGGTTATGATTGGTTCTGTATAGCTTGTGTTTTGTTCTGATTTTCTTCTGTATGAAGCATGGATTGATGATTGATGAATATTGAGATATTTTGGAAGCCTATTGAATAGTTTTTGATAGTTTGAAATGGTTTGAGTATGAGTTATGAGGTTCTAATGACCTTTTGTAAACCTTCTGTAGAGCCTCTGTCTCTGTACTGTAACTATACTGTACTGCTCTGGTACTGTACTGTAACTATTCTGTAGATCTTCTATAAGTGTTCTGTAGAATGTATGTGTGACTTTGGGAAAGTTTTCTAACTTTTGGAAAGGATGAATTTAAGTTCAAAAGATCTAAAACAAGTGGAAGAAGCAGTTGCTGAAGACTAAAGAGAAGGCTGAGTGACAGTGAGTAGTGAGCTGTGAAAAGACACTGTAATGGCTCTGGTGACTCTTCATATTAGACATACCTCTTGGGAGGTGCATCCACGACCTAAGAAGGATTATTGAGAGTTATTATGAGAGTATTGTAGTGAGGATATGATGTACTATTGATAGAGAGAGATAGAGAGAGATAGAGAGAGCCAGAGATAACCAATTCTATCAAAACAATGTAACTGTATATGAAAGATTGAAAGAGAGAACTATGAAGACATTGAAGATGAATACTATGTGATTTATTTTCATTAAAAAATGCTGTATTATTCTATGTTCATTATTCTATTGATGGCCTCTATGAAGATATTGAAGATTATGGTTGATTCTATCAAATCCATGGGAGAAATCTATTATGATGTTGCGTGAAGATTTGTTGTTTTCTTTGTTTTGGTTATCAAAAGAATGAAATAAAAGCTTGTTGATGTTACAAGATAGATTTTCTTGCAATAGAATCCCCTTTTCCTTGGTGTTTCTCTTGGGGCTCCATGCAACGGCATGAGGAGGTGGCGAGCTGAAGTCAGGGAGCTGCTCTATTTTGATGTATGTTGCTGGGTACTTCTTGTGTGCCACTGTTGTAGCCAATACCATTGCCAACGAGAATGATTGGACGAGCTGGAGCAAACTAACCAAGAGGGGCATCGTCACCTAAGCTTTAAAGCAACTACAACTTGCCAACATTCTGAATTCTGAGGATGGTGAAGCATTACTAGTGCTGATGGTCTCGTTTCAATTTGTCCTATTTCCTCATTTACTTGGCTAGCCAATTCATGTGAGCGTGACAGATTGTTGGTTCCTCATCTCTCACATAGAACCAACCTCAATCATTAGGAAAGGTGATTGATTTTCTTGTCATTCACAATCTATTGATGGATTTAGAATCCAATCAGAAACCAAAACAGCTTAAAAAGATTGTTTATAATGGCATATCAAAGGTTAGAACTAGCAATCGAAATAAAAAATTTCATTTGACTTAAATGGTAATAGAAGTGATACAACAACTAGAAGGTGTTTGTGCTTATACATTGTAATTTTTTCTTCAAGGGTGCAACAATCCAAGTTCCTCTCTTGAACTACCCATTTGTCATATATGTCAGTTCTAATTAAAAAACCATTGAATTTATTGATTTCTCTTGTTAGAAGATTTTGATTTCTTTTGGATTCTATGTGTTTATTTTGAATTGAGCACTCTTCTTCATCCTTGCTCCCATCTCAAAGCATCCCTGTGGCAGTGACTTTCACGAACCCTCCCCTCGCGAATTCTGTGCAACACCTAGTGAACCTGACATGAAAGCGTCACTTCTAATTGTTGAGATCAGAGACTCTTCGAATACTCCACACACTTCATCATTGAGTGCTTCTTCCTTTTTGACTGATGAGATAAATAATTTATTGCAAACTCTTTCTTCGGCTATTATGATTGAGAATTAGTAGATGCAGTTAACTATGCAGCAAGAGTAGCAATTACATCAGCAATAATTGGATCAACAACAAATGCTACATGAAGAACAAGAGCATACACATGGAGTAACCAAAGTGATCGAGACCATGGTAAGTAAATGCAATTTGATTGATGGTTAGAATGTTTTAGGTTATCTTAAAACATTTGAAAGCTAGATGCGCTTCTTTGAAGTTCCTACCAACTCGAGCAATTATTTCTTACGTCTTGTCATGCCTGCTTTTTTCGGGTTAGAGTAACTAATTTATTTGTGCAAGATTCAAATTGGAATGTCTTCAAGAAGGCGCTCAAAGATGAATATTTTCTAGAGGATTATGGTATTGCTACGCAAAAGACATTCAGAGATTGGGTCTATCAGCCCAACAAAGGACTTGTTGCTTCTAATTTATTACGTGAGTTTGAATAACATTATAACCAGTTGGATGCACTTGAGCAAAGAGCCCCAAACTCGGGAGAAAGTGGAGTTATTCTTGCAGGCGGCTAATCCTACACTTTAGGACGAGCTGGGAGAGCTTCTTGAAGATCGTACGTAGCCTATGGGATTGAAGACGGATTGGCAAGATGCTGTTGATGCGGTTTCCACATTGACGAAGAGGCGGTGATGGAAGGCTCACTTACAAAATGGTATGCAAACACCCCTCATGATGTCTTCTTCTACCTCCACTTCTCATGTTGCTTCTTCAACTTCTTCTCCTACTTCACATCCTATGTCTATGCCTACTTCTATGCCTATGCCTATGCCTATTCCTATTGTGGATAGAAGACCCTTTGCAAACCCGACTGTTGAAAATATCATGGAGGAAATTTTAAAAAACTTAAAAGACCTTCGAAACAAGATAACTAGAAGGGAGCAATAGCAACCAGCTCCAGTTTTAGCCCCAACAACATCCACCCCTGAAAATTCTTCCAAGATGGCAAAATCTCAGGGAGTCAAAATACTTGTTGAGGAGAAGTGAAAAAGATAAGATCCAGTTTCCCAACCTCCTTATTGAGAACCAGAGAAAATTATAGCTGAAGTTTAGAAGCCGAAGGTACAAGATGATAGAAAAGCCCTGAAGTGAAAGGATCCGAAGTCTGAAAAGTAACATGGATTCAAGCTACTTTCTAACATTGAGATGACTACAGACTTGAAGAAGAGTGAGGAGATTGATTCTGATGGGGAGGTTACTAATGGTTTTTATTATGATGGCCTATTGTGCTGGAATACTATTGATGATATTTTAGCATTGCTAAAAACTAAAAATCAAGAGATGTCATATATCTTACAGGTTAATTCTCTAGCGATGAATTGCAAAATTGTTGTTTTCATGCTTCAAAATAATTCAGGTGCTGAGGATTGTTAGCAAAAATTATTCTTTGCTAATATATTTCAGCAAAAAGATTTGGGTGTTGTTGTTCATACATAGCAACATTTATGTTTACCAAGGTATTTTCATGAAGGGGTGAAAATGCAGGTTGTAGCAAAGAACCCAAAGTATAGTGACAATATAAGTGATGGGACCTAAAACGGGCCGGCATTAGCTCATGCACTAGCCAGACCTCTATCATGCACTCAACAACCCCACGGCCTCACGGCCAGGAGCGTTGATGACACATACATCATCTTCCTAAACATCTTGCGTTTGTATCGCGTCTCTTAGTCCAACTCTAACCCAATTAACACTCCTCAGAGGGAGTCCCAACACATTGCCAAAAGGCACGAAGCACAGACATGGGGGGTCCTCCAATGACTGAGTGCCGCCACCCCTCTATGACTCTCCTACACCTTGGGGATTGGCCCCTCAATGCGTCGCTCAATATAAAACACAAAATCTCACATATTTCCACTCAAGGTACCAATTGATCGTATCCAGGAATGTACCATTTTCCTCACTTTCTTTCCCCTAGGATCCACGTCTACCTACAGCTTGGGATATCCTGTCTCTCACTCAACGCGGGTCATGTTCCTCTAGAAAGCAATTGCCATGCATCCAGGAGGTATTGTCTGATACCTTTAAGTTTCTTTATGATTTATGCAAGTAGTGAATGCCCACGTGCTCAAAAAATTAAGAAATTCAGCATTTGTGCACATGTGGAAAACATTTATTTCAATGATTTTGAGTATCGCTCGTATGCGGCATTGCATGAACCTAGCACCGAGAAACCCTCGTGCTACTAGGTTCTTAATTTTTAATTATCGACCAACCTAAATGGTATGCATAAAAACCAACAAGGTTTTCATCATCTCATTTAGCATTTAAACACCTTTTATACACTCTATCCCCTCACCTGTTTAGGTTGTGCATTATTGATCGGTTTAGGGTTCATTTTTCACATTTTTGTTGTATGAAAAGCCATAAAAACTCACTAAAACATAAAAGTAGGGCTGAACTGAGGCTAAACCTCATGCTTCAGACCCCCCATACATACACAAACATAAATCTTATTTTTTAGTATTTTTCACACACTTAAAACCTTTTTTTCCCTTATTTTTACCCATTTTTCCTATTTTTCTTGTATTTTTTTGCAATATTAAATAACTGAAAATAAAAAATGATTTTTGAGATGTGGCCCTTAGGTTCATTTGCAGCAAAAATACAAATTTAGTTGGTGTGTCTTATTATATTTTCCATTTATATACCAAAAACACCCAATTTCCCCCTATTTCGCATGTTTTACGGGTTTTACACCATTAATTTCAATCACCACAACACTTATGATTTTCTGATTTTCTGAGCATAGACTGATCAAACTCATAGCAAACAACATTATGATGCATAATCATCCCATGGGAACAAATATTCATGAAGCAAATTGCATAAAACATCAATTTCCTTTGTAAAAATGAAATTACCATTCTTTGCGGATTGCGGGTTTTTATTTGCCATATCTTGGGACTGATTTCCAGCAGCCATTAATGTCCATGACAGTCCACAATCAGCAATCTTCATTCCTCTTGAATCACGAAGCAATCCGGTCTTCATTGGACAAGCATCCGTCATCCATTCTTTTTCTTCTTCTTCACCACATGAATCTGCCCTTAGAGGAGAGAGAGGGAGGAAAGAGAAAGACTGATTTCTGTCCTCTCTCTACAGCCTGCCATTGGACACGCGAGAGACGGCGATACGAAGCAGAGAAGGAGAGGATCAGCCTTGCCTTGTCATTGATATGGCTTATTCTCAGCCCAAAATCTCATCCATGGGGAGGGGGGGTGGTTTCTGCGTGCGCTGCCTACACACCACCCTCCTCTTCTTGCGTTTGATTTTTGGGGATAGGGGGTCCCAAAAGGCACCCCGTTTCGCCCCCTCATTGGCCACCCTTTCATTTTTTGCCCTTTTTTGGGCACCCTCCCAGGTTTTTCCATATCTCCCGTGTCCAGCGTCCGATTCGAGCATGAAAAATCTTGCGCGACCGTCTTGAGACCACAAACTGACCGACAACTTCCATCACTTGCACACGCGCACGGAAAAATTACTAAAAATCCGCAAGTGTTGCACGGGCGTCCTTAGAGCACTTTGACGCTTAAAATCGTCCTAGATCGAGCCGCCGCCTTCCATGTTGAATATTTTTCCCTTGATATTCGTAATTTTTAGCTATTTTTAAGCACTTATCGGCATCAGAATTCTGCTCTCATTGGCGACCACGGGATAGGGCGACTCAGCCCGTCGAATCCCACAATAGATCTGTACAAAATAACCAAAGGAAGCATCAAGCTGATACAAAATAGATACATATTAAACACAGCACAATGCTCACCCTACCCCCTGACAGAACCGAGGCATGACATCCACAAGGAGTAGGCCTAGCATAATCTGATAAAAGGTCAGAAGCTAGTCACTAACCACCCGCTCCAACACGGCCAAACTAAAAAGAACTATCAAAGAGGTTGCCCTAAGTGGTGGTCTGAACTACCTACCTAACTAAGGACAACATAACTAGGAGCTCCTACTAGGCGAGGACTCCTATAGCCTGATCACGAAGTACTTTCTTTTAGCTCATTTCTTCTTTTAGGTTTTTTATGATTTTCATACTCGGGCATGTAAAAAGGAGGGAGCTGAGCGTAGTGACCCAACGAGAACAGGGCATCGGCCTCAGGTCCTGTCTCGGTACCCAAGAACCTACCAAGCCCTCGCAAGGCGACACTTAATCCTTTTCTAATGCTCACTTTTATTTTCGCTCCAACCTTCCTTAATTTCTTCTTTTCTAGCAAGATGCCACCCCTAGGAAGACAAGGCATCGGCCCTGGGTCTCACTCGTCCCCAGGAACCTACCGGGCCTTTGCAAGGCAATGATCAACTGCTCATAAAATTTTTCCCTTGTCTTTTCTTTTTATAGGGGTTAGAACCCCTTTTTACACACCTTTGTATTTATATTTACTCTTTAGGTATTCAGGGTTTCTTTTCCCTCATCATCTTTATTTTCTTCCGGCAGGCTTCTCTAACTGCCTCACAATTAACAAGAACTCCTAGAACAGCCGCCTAGCAAGCTAGCAGAACAGGGTCACTAGGACTACCTTCTAAAACATGTCTTTTGATGTCTGACAATGTCTTCACAGGAGGCAACAACTACTCAAACCTTCCTCAGACATACTGAACCTAAACCTGGGACTTCATGCCTTGGACACCGGTCCCCAACAAGAAACGAAAATCCCCTACAAGTACACAGACACAAATAGCATAAAAACACGGTACTCATAAAGGAAAGATATCACCTGGATAGGGCCACGAGAAGCTTCCGCGCAACAAAAGGCTCCTTTCAAGCTCTTCTTCTGAACCTGTCTAGCAGAAAACTCAAACAAGAAACCATTAACCGTACCTGCACTAAACAGACAACTGGCCCTCTTGGCCTAATGAAATAAAATACTTCACCACAAAACTTGATCGGTCCTCTTGGCCTTAAGAAATAAAGTAATAACACCTCGCAATACGGGCCCTCTTGGCCTAACGAGATCAAACAGAATAACACCTACACATCCTTCCCTAGAATAGCACAAATATACAATAATAGGCTCCCTCCCAAGGAGGAAAAACAGGCTTATAGCCCTAAACTAAATGCATAAGGTTATGACCCATCCCTCCTACATATATAGCAAGAGGCGTACACATAACATGTTGTCTAATTAGCCTATGGGTCCAGGATAATAACAGTAGATTGGTCTCGTCTACTCTGTGCATCGCCCATATCAACCATCGTCTGCCATATATTGCATGCTCTGATAACATTCCCCACAAGCGATCGGGTCCTGTTTCATCATTGATTACAATATCCAAACTAGGACCACAATTAAAGAAGAGGTCTTCCTCATAAGCAAGATTTGCTAATGAATCTGCAAACTGATTCCAATAATGTGGAATTAGCTGAAAAGACACTCTCTCAAACTCTTCTAGTAGGGTCATCGCAGTCCGATGACATACAAAGAATGCGATTCCGCACTGTGTATGTCCCATCTAGCTGATGCAGGATCAACTGGGAATCCCCTTTTACTAACAACCGTTGAATACCACCTTATTTGGCATTATGCAATCCCATAATCAAGGCTTTATACTCTGCCATATTGTTAGTGAATCCTACCCCAAGATAAGTAGCTAACTTCATTGTAACTCTATGTCGGGGATCTCGGATTACTACTCCAACACTTCCTTTTTTATTAGGGCCCTTGGACGCTTCGTCAAAATATAATGTATACGTCCATAATGGGTTTACACAGCTGGCCATCACAAACTCCTCTATTCGTAATTATGGTAATCAAAGTTTAGCATGTTTAGAGGATGAAGTGATAGCTCCATCCCACCTTCTTCATTGAACTCAACAGGGATACTTGTCAATAGTCGTAAGCAGTGATGGCAGAAAACTTTAATCTCCCACACAAAGGTCCCGTCTTCTTGCTCAATCACTTTGTATCCTTTGCTCCACCAGATAAGTTTCCCCTGATGGTATCTCTGCTCCACATATGGGTGCTCCAAATAAGGGATTAACCGACCCATCAACCAACTTTAAGCTCTTTTTCGCAGGTCTCAGATCATCCCTAGCATGGACCTGCAATGCATTTCTCTATATTATCATACTTAGAAATAATAAGGTTTAATCTTATTAAGATTAACCTTATTCTTAAACTCTACTCCCTGTAGATCAGCTAATAGGGCCGTAGACCTATTCTTCCCTAACCTGACAATCTTGTAGGGACCATCCCATTTAGGTTCCAGCTTCCCTGGAAACAACTCCCTATGCGCATCATAATAGAGGACTAATTGCCCTTTTTTAAAGGTATATTTCTTCGCTCTAAGGTCATGCAACTGCTTCATCCAACGCTTAGCTACCTCCTGGTGTAATAAGATCTGCAACTTCAGCTCATCCAGGTGGGCTATAGTCATGAAACGTTCAAAAAGGGAATCCTTATCTCCCAAGGAATGGTTAATTGCAAACCGTATGGTTGGCAATTCGATTTCAAGGGATAACACACACTCTTCCACATAAACCAACTTGAATGGAGTATGGCCGGTAGCTCGCTTGAACGTGGTATTATATGCCCATACTGCCACATACAGCTTCTTGTCCCAGTCTCGTTTCTTCTCATAAACTATCTTAGACAAGATACCGACAAGCTGTTTGTTAGTGCTTTCCACCTGCCCGTTTGCTTGCGGATTATAAGGAGTCATTTTATTGTGCTTGATTTGCCAAGCCTCAGTCAAGCTTTTGATCACCTTATTCAAAAAATGGGTTCCACGGTCCGACACTAATTCCCTCGGTGGACCAAAGCGGCAGATAATCTGCTCTAATAGGAAACTTGCAGTTTCTTTTGCATTGTTCTGGCTCGTCGCCTGCACTTCTGACCATTTTGTAAAATAATCAGTGGCTACTATAATATACCTCTTCTGGGTAGTAGACAACGGAGTAATAGGACCCACAAAATCAATGCCCCACTTCTCAAACGGAAGGATAACCATGATAGGTGTAAGTGGGCGTTTCCTATTTTCTCTACTGTCATATCTCTGACAGGTATCACATCTCTTTACATACTCAAAAGAATCTTGGAAGATAGATGGCCACCAATATCCAGCTCATAAAGCTCTCTGCGTTGTCAACCATCCAGCGAAGTGCCCTCCACATACAGAGTCATGACACTCCTCCAAGATAAAAGGAACCTCGTTAGGCATCACACATCGGCGGTAAATATCATCAACACCTTGCTCATATAGCGTCCTTGCGATCAAGGAAAACTTCAAAGCCTGTTGTTTGATTTTCCTCTTTTCAGACTTTAACAAACCAGCTCCCGTCTCTCCTGTTGATAGATAGTGTGTAATAGCAGCATACCAAGATGGAACAGAAGCTGTACCAATTTTAAATATTTCCTCAATATCACTTCCTTCAGCCAAAGTCTCTTTCGGCTCCCCGAAATCCACAAGGCATTCCACAATACCCTACAACCTCGGTGGCTTACTCTTAATCTCATAATCGAACTCCTGCAAAGTGATTAACCACTTTGCCAAACGATCAGGCGGCTGCAACTTGTTCATAAGCAATCTAAGTCCTTCCGCCTTCGTATAGAATACTATCTTTTCATAGAGGATGTAGTGCCTGAATTTCATAGTCCCAAAGACCATCACAAGACACAACTTCTCCATGTAGGTATAATTGATCTCTGAAATGCCCAATTTTCGACTCGCAAAAGCTATCGGATGATACCACTTTTCCTCCCAGATTTAGGCTAGATAGCAATACTATGCATGGTGTGGCTGCTGAAAATATATAGAACACCTCGCCCCTTTTAGGTACTTTTAAAATGGGTGCTTTAGTGAGCTCCTGCTTCACATCCTCAAATGATATTTTGCAAGCATCACTCCATACAAATAGACAGTTATAGGATAATAAATTCGTTAATGGCAAGGTTCTTTCTGCCACCACAGGGCATTATTAAACCTCCGATAATACCCTACTGATAACAGAAAGTTGTGTACCTCTCTTGGAGTACGTGGCAGACTCATAGCGACTATGACCTTGATCTTTTCAGGGTCAGTTGCTATCCCTACTGAACTGACTACATGGCCTAGCAATAGCCCATAAGGTACTCCAAAAACACACTTCCGTGGGTTAAAAGCGATACAAAATTGTGTGCAACGCTCAAAGCACTTTCTCAAAATAATCAACATCCTTTCCCTTACAGTGGCTGTCCCCAAGTCATCAATAAATACTTTCAACTCATCTGGGGAGATGTCACCAAAGGTCTTGTCTGCTATTTGTTGCCACGATCCAGGTGCATTGCATAAACCAAAGGCCATCACATGGTACGCAAAAGTACCAAAGATAGTAATAAAAGTTGTTTTCAACTTGTCTTCCTCTGCAATTGCCATCTGGTTATATCTTGCAAAGCAATCCATGAACGAATATATCTCCCTACCCGCTAATTGATCCAAAATCTGGTCAATAAACAGCAACGGGTAATAATCCTTAACTGTCTACTTATTCAGCTCTCTAAAATCCACACATAATCGGATCTGGTTGTTCTTCTTCTTCCTGATAACAACTGGTGAACACCATTCTGTGTGTTGTACAGGGAAGATTAACCCAGCTTTCCTTAACTTCTGCAACTCTTCAAACAGCCCGTCCCTCAGCTCAAAAGGCATACGCCTTACTTTTTGACGCACAAGACGACTACCTTCTTTTACAGGAATAGTATGAACAGCCATGCTGGGAGGGATGCCTCTCAGCTCATCATAACTCCAAGCAAAGATATCACGGAATTCTTTAATCAAGGACACATAGTCCTCCCTGAACTGAGCATAGACCCTAATTTAATTGGCCGCAAATCATTCGACGTGCCAAGGTCCAACTCAATTACATCCGCATCTCTTATCCTATCTTGCGGCTCTATCGGCTCATTTAGAGTTATCTGATAGATATCCTCTGTAGTGGACCCCTCTTTAGATTCATCACTGGATGATGTCTCACTACCGGATGGATCATCTGCTGTTTCTAATTCAGTAGAAGATAAAGGAGCTCTCTCACTTTGAGGAGACTCAGGATAAGCATCAACTATTACTCGATTAGCACCTCTACCTAGAACTACTCAACCAGCGAGTATATCGACTTGACAGTCTGTTCGTAAGATCCAAGGCCTATCTAGCAAAACCCGATAGCTAGGACGTCCTACAAATCTTATCACCCTAAAGTCTAAGAAACATTCTACACTCGCAACTGTAACATGGACTCCGGTAACGCAACCTTCTGGTTGTCTTAGACTATCATCAGCCATTCTTAGAAGGGTGGAGCTGTCTTTCTGGATGCCTAGACCCAACCTCTCCATCAATTCTGAACTCATGATATTGACGAGGATCCAGTGTCTACAATGGCATGTTCCACTAAAATTCCATCCACATAAGCTGAAACCCTAGGGAAATTCTTTTCAGCGTGGTCAAACCAATCTTCCCCTACTCGCGCTATGCCCAGAGGTTCCACAATATACCCGATACGCAGGATCTTTTTAAATTCCTTGCGTACTCCTGGAGATAATTTGATCAATTGCAAGAGATTCACATCTGGTTTAACTTCGCAAAGAGAACTCGCTAAATCGAAGTCATGATAAGTAGCCAAAGCTCTCTTTTCTCGCCAAACCATCCTCTCTTTTGGTCTTTGGACCGGTTTCGGTGCTTCTTTCTTAGCTCTCGCCTTCTTTCTTGGCATCTCCTCATCCCTCTTAGGGTCACCTTTCCAGTCAACCGGCTTTAGCGGTCCCCCTTCTATGCTAGGACTCTGGACTTGCGTCCCCTTATCCCCTTGCTTAGGGTTTCCCTCAACCGGCTTTGTATTATCTTTGTCAACCTCTTTAGCCTTTTGGCCTCTTGTCACAGCTCTTAAGTTAGAGGTTTCAGCATCATTGACTCGTACAGCCTCAATAAGGCTAACTCCGTTGCCTTGTGGCAACTCTTCTATGTTTGTTTTTCCCCTCTGTAATATTTGTCTTGGTGCATCATTCTGCTGCAAGTTATTTCCTTGCGCTCTATGATTCACTGGGCCTGGCTGTTTACTCCCTTATTGGAGAGAACTAATCTTACTCCAACAGGTAGCAGCTAGATGGCCTGACTTCCCACAAATGTCACATTTCACATTTGGACAATTTCTGGGGAAGTGTTGTCCACCACACCACTTACAACTGAATCTAGAGGGTCCACCCTCTTCAGGGCATCGACTCCCTATCAAATTTTGTTGCTTCTTCAAGAAATTAATGTCGACGGCTATTTTTCGATATTGCTCGGAGATCATATCGGTATAATGCTTCATCATGTCCTTAAGTTTGCCAAGGACATTAGATGCACTCGAGTCGTAGCCTCGATCGTCAACCCGTCGTTCCATTGGCCTAACAATCTGATTTGGCATTGGCTGTTGACCTACAGGAACAACATTCGAATTTGAAACTTGGCCTCCAACATTTGATGGAGCCAACTAACTTGCCATGGGCATAGTCACACTGGGAGGAGCCGGTAATAAAGGTACATTCTGAACCACACTCCCTCTCCCAATAAGGTTAGTCATAGGCATCCCTTGACTTCCATTCATCAATGATGGATTGCCACTAGGTACTAAACTCCCATTAACATTCATTTGAGAAGAGTAGGCCATTTGTAATCGTGCTTTTACTCCCTCTACCCGCGTAATAGCGGTGTCTATATCTACTAAGGCCACACTGCTCAATTGTACTTGGATATTAAAGTCCAACCCATGCAAAAAGTATTGCAATTGGGCATTGGTGGAATGGGAATGTAAGTTTGCAACTTACGGAATACTTCCTTCAACTTCTTAGCATATGCTTTTACATTCTCATGAGGATCTTGACGTGTCACATTCAAGACCCACAACCAATATTGGCCACCTCTTTCAGGGGCATATTCCACTCAGAAAGCTGCATAGAATTGATCAATGGTGGTTATGGTTCCAAACTCTATGTTGTGATGCCATACCGCAGCCCTTCCTTTTAACGTCATATTGAAGAACATCATGAGATGTCCCTCATCTTGGATGCAATAATTGAACATCAATCTCTGAAATTCACAAATGTGAAATTCTGCATCCTCTTCTGCTAACCCATTAAAAATGGGCAAGGGAACTCCTAAGGCTGGTAAATCCGGCGTCCCTGCAGGAATGGCAATAGATTGTGCCATGGTGACAATCGGATTAGCAGTAGGAGCTTGAAGTAACGGATTCACACCCCCACTTGAAATGGGTAAACTTGGTGGGGAAGAGGAAGAACTTATGCTTCCTCCTGCCCCTAATGGAATAGGTGGAGCAGTTAGGTGACTAAGACCATTGCTTCGTATACATACTGGACTACTCCTTTGAGGAGAATAACGGCTTACGATCTCTAACCGCCGTTTAGCCCTCTCAGCACGTTCGGCTTTTTGAATTTCGGCTTGATGGTCCTTGTTAGAGGACATAAACCAACTTCCTCTTGGTCCCTAGGAACCCTAGATCCGAAAACCACCACTTATAAGTGGCTCCCGGCAGACGCACCACTGATGGGACCTAAAACGGGCCGGCACTGGCTCATGCACTAGTCGGACCTCTATCATGCGCTCAACAACCCCACGGCCTTGTGGCCAGGAGCGTTGATGACACATGCATCATCTTCCTAAACATCTTGCATTTGTATGGGGGGTCCTCCAACGGCTGAGTGCCGCCACCCCTCTGCGACTCTCCTACACCTTGGGGATTGGCCCCTCGGTGCGTCACTCAACATAAAACACAATATCGCACATATTTCCACTCAAGGTACCAATTGATCGTATCGAGGAATGTACCATTTTCCTCACTTTCTTTCCCCTAGGACCCACGTCTACCTATAGCTTGGGATATCCTATCTCTCACTCAATGCGGGTCATGTTCCTCTAGAAAGCAATTGCCATGCATCCAGGAGGTATGGTCTGATACCTTTAAGTTTCTTTATGATTTATGCAAGTAGTGAATGCCCACGTGCTCAAACAATTAAGAAAATCAGCATTTATGCACATGTGGAAAACATTTCTTTCAAAGATTTTGAGTATCGCTCGTATGCGGTGTTGCATGAACCTAGCACCGAGAAACCCTCGTGCTACTAGGTTCTTAATTTTTAATTATCGACCAACCTAAATGGTATGCATAAAAACCAGCAAGCTTTTCATCATTTCATTCAGTATTTAAACACCTTTTATACACTCTACCCCCTCACCCGTTTAGGTTGTGCATTATTGATCGGTTTAGGGTTCATTTTCCACGTTTTTTGTTGTATGAAAAGCCATAAAAACTCACTAAAACATAAAAGTAGGGCTGAACTGAGGCTAAACCTCATGCTTCAGACCCCCCATACATACACAAACATAAATCTTATTTTTTAGTATTTTTCGCATACTCAAAACTTATTTTTCCTTATTTTTACCCATTTTTCCTATTTTTCTTGTATTTTTTTGCAATATTAAATAACTAAAAATAACAAATGAGTTGTGGCTTGTGGCCCTTAGGTTCATTTGCAGCAAAAACACAAATTTAGTTGGTGTGTCTTATTATATTTTCCATTTATATACCAGAAATAGCCAAATTTTCCCTATTTCGCGTGTTTTACGGGTTTTACACCATTAATTTCAGTCACAACACTTGTGATTTTCTAATTTTCTGAGCATAGACTGATCAAATTCATAGCAAACAACATTATGATGCATAATCATCCCATGGGAACAAATATTCATGAAGCAAATTGCATAAAACATCAATTTCCTTTGTAAAAATGAAATTACCGTTCTTTACGGGTTGCAGGTTTTTATTTGCCACATCTCGGGATTGGTTTCCAGCAACCATTAATGTCCATGACAGTCCACAATCAGCAGTCTTCATTCCTCTTGCATCACGGAGCAATCGGGTCTTCATTGGACAAGCATTCGTCATCCATTCTTCTTCTTCTTCTTCACCACATGAATCTGCCCTTAGAGGAGAGAGAGGGAGGAGAGAGAAAGACTGATTTCTGTCCTCTCTCTACAGCCCGCCATTGGACACACGAGAGAGGACGATACGGAGCGGAGAAGGAGAGGATCAGCCTTGCCTTGTCATTGATATGGCTTATTCACAGCCCAAAATCTCATCCATGGGGAGGGGGCGTTTTTTCTGCGTCCGCTGCTTGCACGCCGCCCTCCTCTTCTTGCATTTAATTTTGGGGGTTAGAGGGTCCCAAGAGGCACCCCCTTTGGCCCCCTCCTTGGCCACCCTTTCATTTCTGGCCCTTTTTTGGGCACCCTCCCGGGTTTTTCCATATCTCCCGTGTCCGGTGTCCGATTCGAGCCTAGAAAAATCTTGCGCGACCATCTTGAGACCATGAACTGACCGGCAACTTTTCGTAACTTGCACAGGCACACGAAAAAATTACTAAAAATCCGCAAGTGTTGCACGAGCGTCCTTAGAGCACTTTGATGCTTTAAATCATCCTAGATCGAGCCGCCGCCTTCCACGTTGAATATTTTTCCCTTGATATTCGTAATTTTTAGCTATTTTTAAGCACTTCTCGGCATCAAAATTCCGCTCTCAATAAGACACTTGACAATAATGTTAAAATACCTTTGGACAGTGTTGATGATTTGCCAAAGTTGACACCATTTATGGAGATGGATATGGATAAGATTAGAGTCAGGGGATCAACCAGTCAAAGATGATCTAGATGTTGTGATGATCTACGACAAGCAACTAGATGCAGAATGATATACGGAAACATACCTTCTTTGACTCATCCATACCTTCTTTGACTCATCGATATGATCCAAGAGTATGCTCTGATAACCTAAGTCAACTTACTGACTTGTCATATTTCCCAGAAGATTACCCATATGATCCTAGTGTGAACAATGTTGTAAGTGGTAAACAAGTTGGCACATGCTAGAGGATATGCAAGTTTGTAGGGGATGGACGTTGTGACGCTCTGCCTCTACCACAACAAACATGAAGGCATAATTTTTTGCCAGGATTTTGGACTCTTTAGTCAGCGTCATTATGAGGCTTTTTTCCACTGTGTGTATCTTTTGTGTTTAATTTGCATAATGCACGAGCACATGTAGTTAGGCTAGGCACAAATTCTTTAATGCATTCATTAAAAAAATTTGTGGAGCATCGCTCGTTTGATTGCATAGCATAGACTCAAATTTGCAAACTACATGAGTGATTGGACAGGAAGTTCTTTTCTTAAGCATGATAGGCACAATTCGTGGAAGAATGGATCACATGAAGAAGACTCAAGGACTTGATGATATTCAGATGTTGTAATGTAGATGATATGACTCTTCATAAGCAAAATTGGATCAACATTTAACACTTCATGAAAGCTAGAAGGTATCCGCTCATATTATGGACATTTACGTGGAGTATTGCTACATCCGTCACTTGCATTCTTTGTGAAGATGGTGGAAACTTGCCATGAAGATAAAACATACCATTGGTATTGACAAAGCTCATTGAAATCACACAATGACCTCTCTTGAAATCTATGGATATATAAAACTTTCTATTGCATTTTGTAAAAAGGAGGAATGTTTTATTCACATGGATAATCCTTTGTTAAACTTCAACAAGCTGAATATGTTTTTTAACTAGAATGATTGGTCTAGAAAAGTGCCTTGCGGGGGACTTAAGCCCTGTTTAAAACTAATCACCTTTAGTGCAACAACCTTGCTTAATAGCTTTTCTAAAAACAATAGGGTATTATAAAAATTTTAAGGGTGAAAAGGCTGAGGTGGCATGACTGATTAAAATAATGATGTCAGATCAGTGATGATGTAATTGATGATGATAAAAAAGAATGGATACTTTAAAAGCTTTTGATTGGCGAACAAAAGTAGGATGATATTAATGTCGCCATTGATTTTACGATCAATTTTTTTGGAAGCCTTGCCAAAAAGCTTATGGGCTACTGAACAAATATAAAGATCAGCAACCTCGAGGGGAGAGAGGTAGCTAAGAAGCTCTGCAGAGCAGAAATATGACTTCTATTTCATATGGGAGGACATTTCGCTGGAGGAAGTTTCATTGATTGATCAGCTTCTTGGACAGTACCTGGAGTGATGGAAAATACGATAGAATGTGACAACAAAACGACGTTGCAGAAGGCGACAAAGATGTAGACAAAGACGAAGCGGCCGAAGGCTAAGAAGGAAATCTAAAAGTTCTGCAGAGACGAAGAAAATGAGGAGGACGAGGCCGTGATACAGTTTAAGAAATGGACAAAGTAAACAGGACGAAATAGAACAGAAGATAAAGACAAGGATGTCGTAACGGGATGAGACCACGATGACCGGAAGAACCTAAAGACGTCAAGGTGGCACAACGGCATGAGGAGGTGGCCAAATTGAAGTCCGGGAGCGACTCCATTTTGATGTATGTTGCTAGGTACTTCTTGTGTGCCACTGTTGTAGCCAATATCATTGCTAGTGAAGGATTGGACAAGCTGGAGCAAACTGACCAAGAGGGGCATCGTTACCTAAGCTTTAAAGTGATTGCAGCTTGCAAACGTTCTAAACTCTGAGGATGGTGAAGCATTACCAGTGCTGATGGTCTCGTTTTAATTTGTCATATTTCCTCAGTTGCTTGGCCAGCCAATTCATGTGAGGGTGACAGATTGTTGGACCGTCGTCTTTCACATAGAACCAACCTCAATCATTAGGAAAGGCGATTGAGTTTCTTGTCATTCACAATTTGTTCATGGATTTAGATTCCAATCAGAAACCAAAACAGCTTGAAAAGTTTGTTTATAATGGCATATCAAAGGTTAGAACTAGCAATGGAGATAAATAATTTCCTAACTCAAATGGTAATAGAAGTGATATAGCAACTAGAAGGTGTTTGTGCATATGCATTGTAATTTTTTCTTCAAGGTTGCAACAATCCAAGTGCCTCTCTTGAACTACCCATTTGTCATATATGTCAGTTCTAATTAAAAAACCATTGAATTTATCGATTCCTCTTGTGAAAAGTTTTTTATGTCTTTCAGATTCTATGTGTTTATTTTGAGTTGAGCACGCTTCTTCATCCTTGCTCCCATCTCAAAGTGTCCCTCTGGTAAGCAACTTTCATAAACCATCCCCATGTGAATTCCATGCGACACCACCCGATGAATCCGACGTGAAAGTGTTGCTTTTGATTGTTGAGATGGGAGACTCTTTGAATACTCCACCCACTTCATCATCTAGTGCTTCTTTCTTTTTGACTGATGAGATGAAGAATTTATTGCAAACTCTTTCTTTGGCTATTATGATGTAGAATCAACAGATGCAGCTATTTATGCAGCAGCAACATCAATTACATCAGTAACAATTGGATCAACAACGAATGCTACATCAAGAAGAAGAGCATACACATTGAGCAACCAAAACGATTGAGGCCGTGGTAAGTGAACACAAATTATTTGACGGCCGAAATGTTTCAGCTTGTCTTAAAACATTTAAAAGCCAGATGCACTTCTTTGGAGTTCCTACCAACTGGAGTAATTATTTATTACGACTTGTCAAGCTTGCTTTGCAGGTTAGAGTGACTGATTTATTTGTGCAAGATTCAAATTGGAATATCTTCAAGAAGGTGCTTAAAGATAAATATTTTCTAGAGGAATTTGGTATTCATACGCGAAAGACATTCAAAGAGTGGGTCTATCATCCCAACAAAGTACTTGTTGCTTTTGAGTTATTGTGCAAGTTTGAGGAACATTATAACCAATTGGTTGCACTTGAGCAAAGAGCCCCAAACTCGAAAAAGGTGGAGTTATTCTTGCAAGCGGCTGATCTTGCACTTCAAGATGAGTTGGGAGAGCTACTTGAAGATTGTACACAGCCTATGTGATTAAAGACAGACTCGTAAGATGCTGTTGATGTGGTTTCCACATTGACGAAGAGGCAAATATGAAAGGCTTGCTTACAGAACGGTATGCAAACACCCCCTAACGATGTCTTCTCCTACCTCCACTTCTCCTACTGCTCCTTCCACTTCTTCTCCTACTTCACATCCCATGTCTATGCCTACTTCTATGCCTATGCCTATGCCTATTCTTGTTGTGGATATTAGACCATCTGCAAACCTGACTGTTGAAAATATGATGGAGGAAATTTTAAAGAACTTAAAAGACCTTCAAAACAAGATGGATAGAAGGGAGTAGCAACATCATCTAGCTCCAGTTTTATCCCCAATCTCATCTACCCCTGAAAATTCTTCCAAGATGGCGAAATCTCAGGGAGTCGAAGTGCTTGTTGAGGAGAAGTGAAAAAGAGAAGTTCACATTTCCCAACCTTCTTATTCAAAACAAGAGCAAATTATGGCTGAATTTTAGAAGCTAAAGGTACAAGAAGATCAAAAAGCCCCAAAGACAAAGGATCCAAAGCCAGAAAAGAAACCTGGATTCAAGCTACTTTGTGACATTGAGATGACTATAGGCTTGAAGAAGAGTAAGGAGATTGATTCTGATGGGGAGGTTACTGATGGTTTTTATTATGATGGCCTATTGTGCTCGGATACTATTGAGGATCTTTCAATATTGTTGAAAACAAAATCAAGAGATGTCATATGTCTTACAGGTCAATTCTCTCCTAATGAATTGAAAAATTGCTAATTTCATGCTTCAAAAGAATTTGGGTGCTAAGGATTCTTAGTAAAAAGTATTCTTTGCTTACATTTTCCAGAAAAAAAAATTGGGAGTTGTTGTTTATACACAACAAAATTTATGTTTACTAGGGTATTATCATTAAGGGATGAAAATTGCAGGTTGTAACAAAGAAACTAGAGTACAACAACAATATAAGACAATTGACAATAATGTTAAAATACCTTTGGACAGTGTTGATGATTTGCCAAAATTACACCATTTATGGAGATGGATATGGATAAGATTGGATTCATGGAATGATCAACCAGCCAAAGATGATCTGGATGTTGTGATGATCTATGACAAGCCACTAGATGTAGAGACGATATACAGAAACATACCTTCTTTGATTCCTCCATATGATCCACGAGGATGCTCTAATAACCTAACTCAACTTACATACTTGTCATATTACCTAGATGATCACCCATTTGATCTTGGTGGAAACAATGTTGTAAGTGGTAAACAAGTTGGCACATGCCAAAGGATATGCAGGTTTGGAGGGGGCGGATGTCATGATGCTGCGCCTCTACCACTACAAACCTATAGGCAAATTTTTCTGCCAGGATTTTGGACTCTGTAGTTAGCATCATTATGAATTTATTTTATGTTGTGTGCATCTTTTGTGTTTGCATTTGCATGACACACGAGCACATGTAGTTAGGCTAGGCACAAATTCTTTAATGCATTCATTAAAAAATTATGTGGAGCATCGCTCGATTGATTGCATAGCATGGACTCAAATTTGCAAACTGCATGAGTGATTGGGCACAAAGTTCTTTTCTAAAGCATGATAGGGCACTATTCATGGAAGAATGGATCACATGAAGAAGACTCGAGGACTTGATGATATTCACATGTTGCACTCTAGATGACATGACTCTTCATAAGCAAAATTGGATCAACATTTAACACTCCATGAAAGCTAGAAGGTATCCACTCATATTATGGACATTTACATGGAGTATTGCTACATCCGTCACTTGCATTCTTTGTGAAGATGGCGGAAACTTGCTATGAATATAAAGCATACCATTGGTATTGACAAAGCTCATTGAGGTTACACAATGAACTCTCTTGAAATCTATGGAGATATAAAACTTGCTATTATATTTTGTAAAAAGGAGGAATGTTTTATTCCCATGGATAATCCTTAGTCAAACTTCAACAAGCTGAATATGCTTTTTATCCAGAATGATTGGTCTATAAAAGTTCCTTGGGGGGATTTTAAGCCCTGTTTAAAACTAATCACCTTTAGTGCAACAACCTTGCTTAATAGCTTTTCTAAAAATAATAGGGTATTATGATACTTTTAAGGGTGAAAAGGTTGAGGTGGCATGGCTGATTAAATTAATGATGTCAGACCAGTGATGATGTAATTGATGATGATAAAAAATAAGGGATACTTTAAAAGCTTTTGATTGGCGAATAAAAGCAGGATAATATTAATGTCTCCATTGATTTTACGATCAATGTTTTTGGAAGCCTTCCCAAAAAGCTTACGAGCTGGTGAACAAATATAAATATCAACAAGCTCGAGGGGAGAGAGGTAAAACAAATACCACTAACTGAAAAAAATACAACATCTTAGTGTTTTTGTTTTATTTGGGTTTGATTTTTATTTTTTTATTTTTATGATTTTTATTATTTTTTTGTTTATGGTTTTTCTTCAATTGTATTTTAGGTGTGTTTGTTTTGTGTATATTGTTTGGTTTAGTTTTATTTGGTTTATTATCTTTTTTTGTGTTTTTTTTTAAATTTTAATAAATTAGGATATATGACGTACGAATATGTTATGAAGTGTAAGAGTGGAATTTTCAGTCATCTAGCAAGTGTCAACAATGTGTGTGAATTCTTCAAGGATTTTCCAGCTGGTTTTGAGATTTTAAAATGAATTTTTATGAAGTGTACTATTAAAATTAGGATTTTTGGCTTCAAAGAATATTTTGCCATTTATGGATGTATTTTTAATTGAGAATTTAGTGAAAAAAGGGGCAAGGGGGTTTGTGTAATTTTTTGGAATTGTTTTGAATTTATTTTTGATTTTTTACTAAATTTTAATGAGTTTTACTCATTTCACATGTAATTTTGAATGAATTTTCAGATTTTACATTTTTTGCCATTTAAATTTTTTAAATTTTTACTTTAAAAATATTCCAAATAATTTCAGTAATCTTGGAAATTTTTTTTAAAAAATGTTTTTTTATTTTTAAATATGTTTTTGCAATTTTTATGTATTTTATGTTTATTTTTATGTATTTTACGAGTTGGAAAATAAAAGGCGGTACCCGGGCTGTGTGTGAACAGTGAAGGATGACTGCGTGTGAATGGCAGACTGCAATACTCCACCGCACAGACAAGTCGGAAGCGCGTTCTCGCGTGTGAACGCCGGCTAGCACACCCGTACTCAACGGGAAAACAACTGAGGAGAAAAGGCAGGAACGGGGGCTAACTGAGCAGATTAAGTGAATTAAGTGAGCTTAGTTTGAGAAAGTTAATGAAGTTAATTGAATTGAGTAAATCAATAAAGTTAGTTAGGTTTGTCTCGTTAGGCAGGTTAAATCTGGTAAATTAGGTTACTTAAGTTAAGTCTAGAAAATTAGGTTAGTCTAGTTAGTCATGTTAACTAGGTTAGGCTAGTTGGGTAGGTTAAGTCTGGTAAGTCGAGTTAGGCCTGGTTACTTAGGTTCAGTAAGTCTAACTAGGGTTAGGGGTCTAACTAAAGGTCAGTTAATCTAACTAGGGTTAGGGAGGCTAACTGTGATTAGGTCATACTAACTAGTGTGAAGTTAGGCTAACTAGGGGTTAGGTTAATTAACTGTGGGTTAGTCAATCTAACAAAGTTTAGTTAATTGAACCAAGGGTGAGTTAGCTAACTAGTGTTAATGTAGACTAACTAAGGGTGAGTTAGGCTAATTAGGGTTAGGGGTCAATTAACTAGGGTTAGTTAAATTAGGGTTAGTGGAACTAACTAGGGTTAGTTTAGTTGCTAACTAGTGTGAGGTTAGTCACTAACTAGTGTTAGGTTAGTTATTAACTAGTGTAAGGTTAGTTATTAACTAGTGTTAGGTTAGTTATTTTAACTAGGGTTAGAAACTAACCAGAAGGGGGTAGGGTGGTTGGAGGAGAAGAAGAAGAAGAAGAAGAAGGCTGGTGGTGGAGGAGGAGGAGGAGGAGGAGGTTGGTGGTGGAGGAGGCGGAGGAGGATGCTGGTGGAGGAGGAGGAGGAGGAGAAGAAGAAGAAGAAGGAGGAGGAGGAGGAGGAGGAGGCTGGTGGTGGAGGAGGAGGAGGAGGAGGAGGAGGAGGAGGAGGAGGCTGGTGGTGGTGGTGGTGGTGGAGGAGGAGGCGGAGGAGGATGCTGGTGGAGGAGGAGGAGGAGGATGGTGCAGGAGGAGGCGGGCGCGGTGGCAGCAACGACATCGGCGGCGGCAATCAGAGGCAGCAACGACGCCGCGGCTGCAATTGTCGACAGGACAGCGAATGGGAGGCGACAGTGCGATCCTCGGGTGACGAAGGACGGGAGGCGACGGCACTTTCACGGCCGGGGGGGGGAGAGAAAAAGGAGGAGAAGAAGAAGAAGAAGAAGAAGAAGAAGAGGAGAAGAAGGGGAAGAAAGAAGGAGGGGAGGAGGAAGAGGAAGGAGAAAGAGAGAAGGAAGAAGGAGGGAGGAAGGTGGGGACGCGGCATGACAATGGCAAACATGTTTTTTTTTTCTTTTTTTCTTTTTTCCTTTTTTCTTTGTTTCTTCCTTTTTTGTTTTTTCTCTTGCTCTTAAAAAAAAAAACCTTGGTTTTTTCTTCTTCTTTTTTTAAATATGTTTTTTATCTTTTTTTTTTCTGTCTTTGTTTTCTGTCCGGGTTATCTTTTTTTTTTCCTTCTTTTCTTTTGGTGTTACTTTGTTGTCTTTTTTAAAAATTTATTTTTTGAAGTTAGGTGTTATTATGATTATGTATTCGATTGTTTTTTTGTTGTTTGTTGTTTTTTTTTCGTGTCGTTTTTCTTTTTTCTTTTTCTTGGTGTTTTTTTCTTCATTTTTTTTTCATGTTTTTGTTGTTTAATGGACAAAGAAAAATAAAAGAAAAAAATGGAAAATGGATGGGCGAAAATGCACCCCCGTCCCGTGTGCATGTGCGGGACGGGAGTTAAAAAAAATTATAGTGACGGGGTCAAACGGGCAGGGATGGTGGCGCGCAAGCCACGGATGCCACGGGGGCGTCCAGAGGCGCGTAAAACCAGAAACAAGTGGGTTTACATGCGACACGAGAAACACGGTCACACCGGAAAAAGGAAGAAAAATTAATAAAATCCAAACCATTTGTCGGATCGAAAAATCGTAAGAAGGAAAAATGTGTCTAGAGAGGAGGGGAAAATGATGGAAATATGCAACACCGGCTCCGGGGCAAAATCAGGGTGTTCACATGGGAAAAACACAAAAAAAAACCCGAAGATACATACGAGTATTAATATCGTAAAATTCGCACATCAAAATGAAGTGCAAAAAGAAGGAAAAGTGTGTAGAACAATGTGTCCTACAATCCTATCATGACAAAACACAGTTTCGATTGAGGTAGGATGCGTTCACATGGGAAAAACCCCAAAAATGGGCTTAAAAAGGGACTCGAAAATAAATACGGGAAGAACCGTGCACCGGAATAGAGGACAGTAAAAATGAAAAATGTCAAAAAGAAAGGGATACACAGGGTTAGCACATCAAAACTCAGTTTGGGGGAAACTAGGAGGGGTTCACGTGGAAAAAACACAAAAAATGTATTTGAAAACACTCGAAAAAATTAATAACGAAAAATCTGGCAGTCGAAAGAGGGGAAAGAAAAAGAAAAAAGTAGGAAAAAGCCTGGTGAGACACGGCTGTCAAATAAAATGTAATTCTGGTGAAAATAGGGTAGCTTCACATGGAAAAATATGTAAAATAAGCGCAAAAAGGCCCGAAAACCTGTAAAAAATAATAGTGGATGAACCGTGCATCGGAATGACACAGAGTAAATAGGAAAAATGTTAGAGGGAATGGATAGGACAGGTCTAGCATATCAGATCAGGGTTCCAAAGCAATAAAGATGCGTTCACATGGAAAACTGTCCATTTTACGGGAATTGTTTCAAAAATTAATAACTTTAGAACCGTCTATCAAAAAAGGGGTTGGTAAAAAGAAAAAATAAGCAATTCAAAGGGACAAGCAGGATGTAAGGTTGGATTGGGATTCCGGTGAAGGTAGGGTCCGTTCATATGAAAGAAGCGCAAAATCAAGAATAAGGGTAAACGGTCAAGGAAGAGCTCTGAGGACAGAGAGAAATAAAACGGAAGAGTGGGGAAGGGACCCCACCGGGGTAAAATGAAGTCACGACATAGATGCATAATCAAGACAGGGTATATGCTTGGGGGTATACAACATAGATGCGTAGGGACGTGTCCCCACACTTAAGTCCTTAGCAGGAAGGGAAAACAAAACATCAAGGACCTAGTACCTCACATCAGACCAACCACAACGTCCCCACACTTAACACATAACCTTCACTAAAAAAACAGAAGATGTAGGGATAGAAAAACTTGGCCCATATTGTCGAGGAGGAATGTCGACTATTGAGGTTGTGTCTGGTGTCTTTGTTGACTATAGGAGGTAACAACATGTCTTCACAGGACACGGTCTTCGTGATTCGTGGCAAGGACCATGCAGCAGTATCCAAGGAGGTAGCTGGTTGAAGGAATCACAAAAAATTCGTCGATGGCGAGGGATATTACACTCAACTCATGATCACTCAAATGGAATGAAACAAGAGTCACTCGCCCCATTACTAACATCACTCGAGGAAATAATAATGAAACCCATAGCTCACACCCAGTTTAGGAATTGACAAGGGGATGGTGCAGAGGGAGTATGCCAGGGTGCACAATTGATGGTGCATTAGTGCATCCCGCCCATCTGGCATAGGTGCAAGTAGGAAGGTCAGGGAGCCTTGTAGTGCAGTGTACAAAAGAGATTGACGTATCCCATGCTGATGGCAGAAACCCCATCCGTGGGTGCATAGGAAAACGGGAATGTACCTGACCCCAATGGTCGCAACGTCCCTCAATCCTCACCTCTCAATAATTTATTAAAGAAACACCAGTCACACTTAGCCCACCCTCTGTCTCACGCTCTGTCAAAAGATACAAAGGACAGCCCATTCCTGAAACCCATTGATGAAATCCTCACTTTCACTTGTGCAAAGGTTGTATGCCTTGTGCACATTTGATGGTGCAACTATGCATCCCACCCTGTGCCGGCATACAGTGCAAGAAGGAAGGCCATGGAGCCTTATGGTGCAGTGCACATGATGCAAGGAGGCACATTCCACGGTGGATTCCGTGAGGTTTTGCGGTGGATTCCGTAAAATTTTATTATTACCGGGGCTCATACACAAAGTGGATTCTTTGTGCGAGAAGTCAATGGGGACGCCTATCCTTTTCGGGTGTTTTGTTAATTTTATGTGTACATGGGTGATTTCATAGCAGGTGATTCTGTAAAATACATATTTAAATTAATAAACATTTATGAGTTTAGAGTGCGCACTCGTAATAAATTAAGGTTGGGATTGATTTCTAACCAATTTATTTATGTAGCTGAAGACTGCTAGGTATTCACTTTTGTCGGTTTAACTGTATTATTTTTCTAACAATTGTGAATGCTTCAGTTGACGTGTAGAGCAAGCAGCGGTGGCAGTGGAAAGCATTGGAGGATAGCGTGTATTCAAGTTATCGTCAATATTTTTTATGGGCGCGTATCTTAGGCATGGTGCCTATATTTTGTCGCGCTTATTTATCAAAGTGCTTGATATTTATTTATTATTTTTGTATGCGCATGGGCGCATGATTTAAATATTTGTATTGGACATTGTATTTGGGTACCGCCTGACTTCTTGGCCGCCCATTAGCTTTACTTCTTTATTGGCACAAAAGCAAACTCAAAAGCTAAAGCGTGCTATTTTGTAATTTGGGCTATTATTTGAGCTTGAAGATGAATAATATATGAAATACATGCTTTGTGGAGTGCTCACACAAGGCATGGGGGGAGATTGTACCCAATTGGTCTCTTGTTCATGTCGTGCAAGCTTTCTTCATTGATTTGTGTGCAAAAAGTAGAGTTCTTTTGTTCTTGGGACCTTCTAACACTCACTACGCATGCATACAGCGACCGATCTGTGCACCAATGGTATCAGAGCGAAGTTGAGATCGAGAGCTTCCAATCGCTTACCATCTTGCGCAAAGGTGGAGCTCTTGGAACGATTTAGCTCTATAGTCACTTTCGTCGTGAACGGTCGATACTAGTGTATCTCTGGCGGTCAAGAACCCCCTTCTACACCCTTTGATCGCGAAAGACAACCCTATGTAGGCAAAGGACCGGCGGCAAATTTCCTTCATGAAAGTCGTGATATACAGATAAGATTCTACTCCATATCCAAAAGCTTTTAAAGCTTTAATACAAAGCTTAATAAGCTTAATAATAAGCTTATTAAAAAGCTTATTTCCTTGAATTAATTCGTCTGCGGTGGGAGTATCTTTTCGCTGCCGCCGATTTCATCGCCAACATCCTGACGTCCACGAAAATCAGCTTGTTGACTTAAGCCTTAAGTCCTCTAAGATTTCCAAGTTACCCAAGCTCACTTAATCCTGCAAGTCACAAAGATCACTTAAGTCATCTCCAACAACTACCTTAGCGGCAGTTCACACGCAGAAGCACACGAACCAGTTTATTGCTCTCTGGTAGACCTTGTTCACACTTGCAGACTTGCTGAACTAGTTTCAGTAAGAACAGAAGTTCATACGCAGGTCATACACAGTTTCTACGCAAAACTATTCTCTTGAAAGACGATTGTGACAACAAATACTACAAACCTAAAGGAGAAAGACTACAAAAGCCAAACAAAATATACAAGCCTTGTAAACCCGCCTTTGAGCTGCGCTCATCCCGCTAATAAGATTTCGAGAGTGTGAGGTCTTTTTAATTTTGCAGGATGACTGAATAAAACATGGACGATTTTATGGCTGAAGGTGATCTACCCGAACCAACGATAGAGCAAAAGTTGGATTTGATTATGATGTAGCTCGAAGAAGAACGAAGAGCCCGACAAGCTTTGCGAGTTCAATTGGCTAATCTGCAATGATCTACCACCGATCAAGATGGATTGCAACTCGAAGATCTTATACGACGTAACATCGATGAAACACTTGAAACCTGATCCATTCGCAAAGAAATAAAGATAAGTAAAAGAAACATCAAATTTCGTACTTTCAATGGATCACGTGATGGAAAGACTGTACTTACTTTTATCAGTCAATTTGATGATTACTTCTATGAAGAAACATATGCTGAGAAAGACAAAATTAAATGTGTCACTAACCATTTAGTTGATCGAGCATCCTTATGGTGGATTGTGGTCCGCAAGAGCATTGATTGTCCCACTACATGGGAGACTTTCCAAAAGAAGTTTTTGCAGAATTTCCTTCCTCCTCAATTCCATGAAAAAGCCATCAAGCAATGGGATCTTCTACAACAAAGAGATCGCGAACCTATTTCCCAATACACTGAACGTTTCTGGAATGCTCTACTGCAACTACGTATGCTCGAAGATGTACCTGAAGTAACTCATAAATGCAAGTTTATGTCTGGCCTACTTGGACATTTCTGTGCGGAAGTCAATATGTTCAAGCCAGCAACCCTTGAAGATGCAATTTTCTTGGCTCATGACACTGAAGACAAGATTCGAGGACAAGACAAGCGACCACAATAATTTCCAACTAATGGTAACTATGCTTCCAAACAATTCAATTCAAATTTTCGAAGATTCAATCAATGTCGTTTTCTTCCATCTTCATTCTGTAAATCTTGGACACGACCACCTGCCTTGCCATCAAACACAAATCCAAATCCTAAGCCATCCTCACAGTCAAACCCCAACATTCCTAAACTTCTTGCCATTACCAATAATGTATCTAAAACTAAACCCATAGTTTGTTACAAATGCCATCAACCTGGACATCTCGCAGCCAATTGTCAATCAAAAAAGCCACCTGTTTATATCAATTATCTTGGCGCAATAGAAGAAGAAGAACGTGAGGAAATGTCGGACTTTATAGAAGATGATGACTACATTGGTACTACTTCGGATACTTTGCTAAGTATGCCAACTACCCATTCTTTATTAACAATGCAATGTTTTGTGCATGGTAAAGAAAAGACTATTTTACATGATGATGGGAGCACACATGACTTTATTTATGCAAAGTTAGTCAAAGAATTGAATTTACAAACTGTTTCTACACATTATCGCATCAAGGCTGCATTCCTAGGAACGAGATATAATGGAACACAAGAGGTGCATAATTTAGAAATTAAAATTGGTGAATATACTGAACGAAGAAATTTCCTAGTTGTACCTTTGCAGTCTAGTGACATTATCTTAGGAATGCCTTGGCGTCATCAACACAATCCTGACATAGATTACTCTACGCATTCAATTAAAATTTATTTTTAAGGAAAACAAATCACATTGCATGGTATGCACACTTCCAATAACTTTCCACTGCTTACTCATACTTAGGCTAAACGTGCATTACGTAGAAGTAGCAAATCTTATTTAATATGGGTGAATGAAATTTAAGCTAAAGAAAAACAAATGCATCCTAGGCATACACAATTTCTTGCCCAATTTCAAGATTTTTTTATTGTTAATTTACCACCTAGATTACCACCCTCATGTCCTGAAGATCACAAAATAGATTTAATTCCTGGAACACAACCACCATGTAAAGCACCATATAGACATAATCAAATTGAACATAAAGAAATTCAAAATCAAATAGAGGAATTGCTTAACAGAGGATTAATTAGACCTAGTAGTTCTCCATTTAGTGCACCTGTCTTATTAGTAAAGAAGAAAAATAATACTTATCGCATGTGCATTGATTATCGTGCCCTAAATAAAATTACTGTTAAGAATAGATATCTCATTCCTAGGGTAGATGATCTGATGGATAAACTACAAGGATATGCCATATTCAGTAAGATAGATCTTAAATCTGGTTATCATCAAGTAAGATTGGATAAACTTGATATATTCAAAATTGCATTTAGAACACAATTTGGACACTATGAATTTCTAGTTATGCCTTTCAGTTTAACTAATGCACCAGCCACATTTAGTCGTATGATGAGTCACATATTCTTGAAACATCAGCATTGTGTCATAGTATTCTTTAATGACATATTAGTACTCAGTAAAAATGAGAATGAGAATTATGAACATTTGTCTTTAGTTTTTAAGTTGTTAAAAGACAATCAATTATATGCTAGTCCAGAAAAGAGTGAATTCTTCCAAACAGAAATTGAATATCTAGGACATATTATTTTATCAGAAGGTATTAAAGTCAACCCTAAAAAGATAGAAGCAATTTTAAATTGGCCCATACCCAAAAATGTGCATGAGTTACGTTCTTTTCTAGGTCTTGCTAGTTTTTATAGAAAGTTTGTGAGGAATTTTTCATTACTTGCATTACCTTTGACAAAACTTTTAAAGAAGGGTATTGTGTATAACTAGTCTGACAATCAACAAAAATCCTTTGATTTACTGAAACATGCTTTAACTCATGCTCCTGTATTAAAACTACCTGACTTCAATAGACCATTCTTCTTAGTAGTTACTGACGCCAGTGGATCTAGAATAGGAGCCGTCCTTATGCAAGATAATCATCCCATAGCCTACTCTAGCTGTAAACTCAAACCATCTGAACTTAAATATTCTACCTATGATAAGGAATTGCTAGCTGTAGTACAAGCCTTATGCCAATGGAAACATTATTTAATGGGATCTGAATTTATGATCAAAACTGACCAACAAAGCATTAGATATCTCCTTAGTCAACCACAAATATTTGACCTACACATTATATGGGCCGGTTTTATTCAAAGTTTTCATCCCCTTATACAATATCAACCTAGAAAAGAGAATGTTGTAGAGCTGATGCTTTAAGTAGAAGACCGACAATTCATAATATTTTTGTGATATCATTTGATTCTCTTATCCCTATGAAAGATACTTATCATCAAGATCTTACTTTTCAAGCTGATTGGAATAAACTAGTTGCAAATAATTGGATTCCTATTGATTCACTGTCTTACAATAATGGATTCATATTTTACGAAAAAAGATTATGTGTGACTGTTCCATTTTGATCATTTGTTTTGCATGAAATTCATTGTTCTCCATATCAAGGTCATAGAGGAATTATATCTACTTTGCGTACATTGACCGAAGATTTTTATTGGCCACATATGGACACTGATGTATCTAACTTTATATCTGAATGCTTAGTTTGTCAACGAGTTAAAAGACACCATGGTAAACAATATGGTTTACTAATGCCATTATCTATTCCATCACGACCATGGGAGTAGATTTCAATGGATTTTATCACTGGTTTACCAAGCATATTTTATTCCATGCAAGAAAACTTTAATTGCATCTCAAGCTGCTCAATTGTTTTTGAAAACTGTTTTCACTAACCATGGTTTACCAAAAGTCATTATTTCTGATCGTGATTGTAGATTCTGTAATAATTTTTGGATTACTTTATTTGCTAACTTAGGAACAAAGATTGATTTTTCATCTGCATTTCATCCTGAAACAAATCATCAAACAGAAGCTACTAACAATACTATTTTAGATCTTTTGCGTGCTTACATCATTTCAAAACCACACATATGGGATACACATCTACATTTACTTCACTTTGCATATAATAATACACCACATACAGCTACAAAAAAAGCACAATTGTAAGTTATTTATGGATATCGATTGCCTACACCTGTTGCATCATTATCAAATAAAATTCAAAGTGCTGATGATATTGCTAACATGCATGCCACTATCTTTGATGAAGTTAAAGATATGATTGCCAAAGCCCAGCAATCATATACAAAACAAGCAAATAAGAAAAGACAGGCGATGAATTTTAAAGTTGATGATTATGTTTGGTTATGCATAGAAAAACGAAGATTACAAAGTGTAGATAAACACCTAGTTGTGAAATTAGCACCTAGATTCTATGGACAATTCAAGATCATACACAAAATCAATGACAATGCATTTAAACTAGAACTACCACAACATTAGAAAATCCACAACACCTTCCATATCAGTTTATTACGACCTTTTAGAGGCCAATTACCTGTACACCCTGTTTATGAAAACCCTCCTTTGCTAGATGATCAAACTAAAATCCTTGAGCATAAAACTATTATAGATACTGACTTTATAACCACTAGAACTGGCTGTAGATATTCTAGATATTTGGTCAAGTTTAAAAACCATCCTGTTGAAGAGGCCCAATGGATGCATGCTAGAGACTTAAATGCTTTCCCCACTCTGTTAGCTCCACATTGAGCTAATAGCAATTGAGGACAATTGCTATCCCACCCCGGGGGTATGATGCCAGGAGGCACATTCCACGGTGGATTCCGTGAGGTTTTGCAGTGGATTCCGTAAAATTTTATTATTACCAGGGCTCATACACAAAGTGGATTCTTTGTGCGAGAAGTCGATGGGGACGCCTATACTTTTCGGTCGTTTTGTTAATTTTATGTGTACATGGGTGATTCCATAGCGGGTGATTCCGTAAAATACATATTTAAATTAATAAACATTTATGAGTTTAGAGTGCGCACTCGTAATAAATTAAGGTTAGGATTGATTTCTAACCAATTTATTTATGTAGCTGAAGACTGTTAGGTATTCACTTTTTTCGGTTTAATTGTATTATTTTTCTAACAATTGTGAATGCTTCAGTTGATGTGTAGAGCAAGCAGCGGTGGCAGTGGAAAGCATTGGAGGATAGCGTGTATTCAAGTTATCGTCAATATTTTTGATGGGCGTGTATCTTAGGCATGGCGCCTATATTTTGTCGTGCTTATTTATCAAAGCGCTTGATATTTATTTATTATTTTTTTATGCGCATGGGCACACAATTTAAATATTTGTATTAGACATTGTATTTGGGTACTGCCTGACTTCTTGGGCGCCCATTAGCTTTACTTCTTTATTGGCACAAAAGCAAACTCAAAAGCTAAAGCGTGCTATTTTGTAATTTGGGCTATTATTTGAGCTTGAAGATGAATAATATATGAAATACATACTTTGTGGAGCGCTCACACAAGGCATGGGGAGAGATTGCACCCAATTGGTTTCTTGTTCATGTCGTGCAAGCTTTCTTCATTGATTTGTGTGCAAAAAATAGAGTTCTTTTGTTCTTGGGGACCTTCTAACGCTCACTATGCGCGCATATGGCGACCGATCTGTGCACCAGCACAGGAAGAGATCGTGCATTGTGCATTGAGAGGCCCATCTCATGCGTGCAACACTCCGTTCACACATCTCACCTCTCATTTGATTTAAAGGGAAAATTTGGTCACTCACCCTACCCTCTGTCTCACGCTCACTGATAGATACAGAGGGCAACCCATACGCACATCCCCATCCTGTTAGGATGAAAGCTCACGTCACTCAAGGGGTTGATGATGAAGATCATGTCGGCTGTTGGTGTCGTCACAATTTTGAGGAGGAGGCATACCCAGGGAGGCAGCCTACAAATCTCATACTTCAATAATTTGTAAGAAGAGTCATCTGTTAAGAAGGGCAGATGGACTGATATTGTAAAGACATCACACCAAGGGAGGTGGCTTCAAATTACTTGCTAGAAAGGTTCTGCTGATGATGAGTCAGCTATCCTAAATTGCGGGGTGTTACCACCTTTTCCACAGTCAGCTTCCCACCCAAGGGTGTTTCCACCTTTTCTTGGAACGAGGCGTGTTATGATAGGGAATTTCTTCCTTTTCTCCCATAAAAGTTTCATTTTTTTTCTTTTTGTTTTTATTATTTTTTAATATTTTTCTTTTTTTTTCATTAAGAAAGAGAATGGTAGAAATACCATGTGTCAGGACCAACCTCGCCACCGTTGTTGGATCAGATGAGGAGAGAACAAGGTCGGGTTGAGAGGTATCTGTGAGACAGGCTAGCAGAATGAGACCGCCTCATGAGGAGAATCATAAGGGCTATCAAAAGCACGACGAGAAGAACAGTGTGACACCCAAAAGGGAAGGGGTAGGTCGACTGTGATTGTCAAGATCCCCAAGGAGGGAAGTACTTTTTCAGGCGATAGCCATTGATCAGGAAGGGATTGTCAGAGACATCAACGGTCTGTACACCTAAACACAGCCGTTAGGATTGACAGCAAGTACCTTGTACAGACCCATCCACCCTTGTTGGAGCTTGCCAGGAAACTTGCCAAATCTCGAAACATAGGCCAAAACAAGATCACCTTCTTTGAACTCCTTGTGCTTGATGAAACTGTCATGATAGGCCTTGCGTCGCGCCTGAGTGGTTTCCATGCACTGTAAGGCCATCTGTCGTATCTCGTCCAAGCATTCCAAGTGCAGGAGATGGTGTTGAAGTGACTCATTATCTCCCAAGGGTTCTTTAACTGCCATTTGCAAAGAGGACCATTCGAGCTCAACAGGAAAGACGACTTCTGTACCATACACTAGCTGGAAAGGGGTTTATCCTCTAGCTGCCTTATGGGAGGTTCTGTATGCCCAGACGGCCTCTGTAAGTCGTTCGTCCCAGTCGCGATGATGTGCAGCAATCGTTCTTGTCAAAATCAAGCAGAGAATGTGATTGGTGACTTCAACTTGGCCATTGGCTTTGGGGTAATAAGGACTGGACTTACAATGGCGGATCTTATACAGCTCTGTCATCTCCTCCATAATTTTGTTAAGGAAATGAGTATCTTTGTCACTTACCAACTCAAGGGGATTGCCAAAACGGGTGATAATATTCTTGTACATGAACATGGCGACACTGTTACCATCATCCCGCTTCAGGGCTTTAGCTTCACACCACTTTGTGATATAATCCGTACATACTAAGATGTATTTGTTCTGCTTTCGTCTGGTGGGTGGATCGATGGGATCCACGAAATCAATCCCCCACTTCTCAAACGGCTTTAGGGGAAGAATGGATTGCAGTGGCATGGCACTTGTTTTGGTAGGTTTTCCCATTCACTGACAAGCATCACATCTCTTACAGTAATCATATGTATCCTTGTGGAGAGTCGGCCACCAGTATCCTGCTAACAGAGCCTTCGTGGCTGTCGCTTCTCCTACGAAGTGTCCACCACATGGTTCGTCATGGCATGCTTTCAATATTATGCCGATTTCATCCCCTGCAACACATCTTTGCAATACTTCATCTTTGCCTCTCTTGTATAGTGCACCGCCTAGCAAAGTGTAGGGGGCTGATTCTAACAGAAGCTTCTTCTTCTCACGGCTTGAGATGCTAAGAGGATACTATTGAGTTTCCAGGAGATTGGTTATGTCTGCATACCAGGGAGTAACCATTTCAACTAGAAACAAGGAAGCATCAAGAAGGTCTGGGTCATCTTGTTCCTCTTCTTCTGTTTGAGAAATCCGTGATAGATGATCAGCTAGGACATGGGAACGGCCAAGCTTAGTGACCACTTCAAAATTGAACTCTTGGAAGAGGAGTAACCATCTCATCAGCCATCCTTTAACATTTTCTTTGTTCATCAGGAAGGAGAGGGCTTCATGCTCCATGTAGAACTTGAAATGAATTGATAGTAGATAGTGTTGAAACTTCTCTAGTGTAAACACCATTGCTAAGCATTCAAGCTCTGTCATCACTGTGTAGTTCCGTTCCCTATCAGTGGACCTTTCGGCTTGCATAATAAATGGGTTGATCTAATTTAGAGGGGCCCTTTTGACATAGGACAGCACCTAGCCCTTCAACTAATGCATCCGTGTGCAAATGGAACTCCTTCGTCTAGTCAGGAGGCTACAAGATAGGTGCTTGGGTCAGGCACTGTTTTAGGATATTAAAGGCCTCTTCACAATCATCAGTCCAAAGGCGTCTCTTTCCTTAAGAGCTTGTGCAGAGGGGCTGCCTTGGTTGCAAAATGTGCAATAAATCTTCTATAATAGCCCACATGGCCAAGAAATCCTCTCAATTGCTTGAGGTTTGTTGGTGCTATTAAAGCGGCAATCTTTTCAATCTTTGCCTGCCCTGTTGCAATCCCTTGTGCAGAGACAATATGGCCCAAAAGAACTCCCGAGGAGACACCAAAGACACATTTCTCGGGGTTAAGAGAAATCCCATACTCTCGGCATCTGTCAAAACATTGCTCTAGGTGTCCCCAGTGCTCACGGATTAAGCTATAGACACAAAAGTCATCAAGATACACCTCAATGAAATCATGCAGATGATTTTGGAAGGCATCCATCATTACTCATTGGAAGGTGGCACGAGCATTACAAAGCCAAAATGGCATCATTCTATAAGCATAGGTCCCCCATTCGATGGTTAAGGTTGTTTTGGATTGGTTATCTTCTACAATTTGGACTTGGTTATATCCGTTGAAACCATTCAAGAGGAAAGCTCATGACCTGCCACTGTATCCAACAGTTGGTCTGTAAAAGGGATAGGGAAATGATCCTTCTTCATCTTTGAATTGAGCTTTCGAAAGTCCACACATATTCGAAGTTTTCCGTTCTTCTTGGGTACTACCACAATGGGTGAAACCCATTCACTGTTAGCCACAAGATAAATGAACTCTACTTCAAGAAGTTTCAATAATTCAGCCTTCACTAGAGGAGAGTAATTAGGATTCATACGCCTTTGTCTTTGCCTTATAGGTTTGGCATCGGACTCTAGGTCAATGTGATGTTGGCATACTGTCGGATCAATCCCCTTTAGGTCTTTGTATGACCAAGCAAACATGTCTAAGTTTTCTTTGAGTAGGTCTCGCAGGACCACTAGTTCTTCTTCTAGAAGATTGAGACCGACTTTCAGGTGACGTTCAGCACTATCAGTATCCAGGATTGCTACTTATCTTTCACCTTCCACTTCACGGATAAATGTCCCACGGATTGCTTCTGGGGTTAGAGGTCTGACTCTTTCAAGAGAGTAGTATCCTCGTCTGATGTTCCACTAGAACCAGTGTCCTCCTTCTAAATAGATGACTTGTTTGTTTATTTAGGTTGCTGGAAGGGTATCAAAGCTTTATTTGCTTCTATGTGAATGGTAATTTCTTCTAGACTTAGATATTCATCTTCAGAAGATGCATCCAGGAATGTCACATAGCACGGACCTTCTAGAGGCTGTGGGTCTGAGGGCTTTGGCTTCTCTTGGTAGGGGGCATCATCATCATGTTTTCTCTAGACTGAATAGTCAGGGCGACAGGAGCCAATGGTGAACTTAATTTTTAAGCTTCTAATCCATTGCTTATATAGATTCTGCATACTTTGTGGTCCGTTGGCCAACCCAAATGGAACCATGGTCATTTCATCTAGCACCGTGAGATCTTCGGCCTCTTCGGCCTCTGTTGGGACATCAACAAGATCATCTGCCTATCAGAGAAAATTTTTCATCTGCACTTTCATAACCTGCTTCATTTTCTTCCTCATCATTTTTGTCCTCTTCCTATGGAGGCTCTATCTATGCTTCTATAGAGGCTCTGTAGAGAAGAACATATCTTCTGTATCTGCTTCTGCTTCTGTTACAACTTCTGACTCTACTTCTGGCTCTGGCTCTGTATTTGTTACTGTCTTTGTGACTATCTCTGTATCTGCTCTGTATTTGTGTTGCCTCTGCTCTGTCTCTGTACTGTCTCTACTTTGTATCTGCTTTGTAATTGTATTGCCTCTGCTCTGTCTCTGCGATTGTCATGTAACAGGGAGAATAGTACATCCATGCTTCTATTTCATTGTCAGAGGAGATTTCAGAAGCTAATTCTAGTTGAGGCAGGAGGTATTCTCCCATGGACAAGGATTTTACTTCCCTTGAAAGTTGGCTTATAGTGCCCACTGTTAGGGATTGTGCCTTTGTTTTCTTAGGAAAGATCTGCTTAACAGCCTCTTCATCTCCTGATGTACCATCTGTTACCTCGTTGGAAGAGTCAATTATGACTTCAATGGATGTGGATCCATTGCCTTTTTGCGATCCATACAACTTTAACACCACTTTATTGGGTCCTTTGCCTAGGGTTAGGGTTCCTTTGAACTAGTCCGTCTTGGCTCTTGCTTCAAAAAGCCAAGGTCTTTCCAAGAGCAGAGGGTATGAGGTCCCATAAGAATTTGGTTTGACCACCAGATATGTCAGCCAAAAATTTATTCCTGCAAGGGTTGTTTTTATGTATGGGAGGATGCCCAACAGTTTGACTCTGTTTTAGTCTGCCAATCTGATAAGCCACTGTGTAGGTTGAATTTCTTGCAACCCTAAGTCCTTCATTGTGACATCTATCATTATGTTTATTGATGAGCCTCCATCAATCAATGCATCTGAAATAAAGCATCCATCCATACACTAATCTTTGAGGTTCTAGGATCTAGGAAGGCATTAGTCACATTGACTTCCTTTACAGGCTCCGGGGCCTTATTGGTCTTGGTCGCTGTTGAAGGAGAAATCCTTAGTCAATGTCTTCTTGTCAATATGCTTTTGAATTTCTTTCGGTAACTAGGAGACAGGATCAGCAACTGTCGGAATGTTAGGTTTGGATTAAAAGTGTCTAGGTCTTTGACCAAGTCATAATCTTTGATAAGATCCACAGGCTTCTCCAGCCAGCTGGGGAATGGGGCTACACCCATTTTCATTTTTCCTTTTTCTTCTAATAATTGCAGCATTGACACTTCTTCTGTTTCTGGAAGGGCTTTTGTATCATCTATCTCCTGGACCTCTGGTCCTGTCTCTGGGATTGTCTCTGTAACTCTCTGTGGCACTGTAGTGCTTTGTACTGCACTATTTTGTTTTGTACTGCTCTGTCCCTCTGTTGGCAGGTTGAACTTCACAGTCTTGGCAGGAGAATTATTTTTGTTCTGAACAACAGGTTCCTTCTTTGTGTGCGTGTCAGCGGCAACTTTCAACTCTACCAAATTGGAGGCAGACTCTTGTATCTTCTGTTGGCTATCAGTGCCATTGCCTTTGCAAGGGCTGGACTTGGACAGTCCTTTGCAATGTGGCCTTCTCCTTTGCATCGGCCACATAAGGGCTTGTAGTCCATAGATTGTCTAGGGTTTGGATAATTTGGGGAGATATGACCCTTTTCTCCACACCTGTAACATTCCACCTCTGATCTCTGACCACCGCCAGACTGTCGGCCTCGGTAACTTTGAGAGGGAAACCTCCTTGGACCAAAATTAGGACCAAATTCCCTAGGCTTTGATCCAATATCCTTTGTTTTCATTTTGGATTATAACAAGTTAAATCTTGCATTTTCATCCTTTTGTCTTCGTTCATGCATCTCTTTCAGAGAGCAAATATCCTCTGTATGGTTCTTCCGCAAACAGTAAGAACAGAAAGCCCCAGGAATGGTTGGTTTTCGGGTACATTCAGTGGCTAAATGTCCCGCTTGATGACACTTTCCGCACCATCTATTAGAGCGCATCACATCTCTTCCAGCTCCCGCAGGAGTGGATATATTAGCGGTATTCACCTTCAACGCCTGTAGCTGCTCTGTAATCACATCCAGAAGCTCTTTCTTGATACTTGCAACTGAGTTGGATAAGTAGTCCTTCAGATTTTCACCTCTTGAAGTGCTTGTGGTAGGGTTTTGGGAAGCTTCTATAATTACTGCATACACTGGTTGGGTCGATCCAGAAGGCCCTCTATTCTGGCTTTGATTCAGAGCTCCTGTTGAGACTTGGGGTTGTTGATTCCAATTGGTAGGATTCCACTATTGTTGAGTCACCATTGGAGGAACTGTTTGAGGCCACTGTTGTTGTGGTTGAACCATCATTTGAGACACTATCATCTGCGGCGACCACAGTGGGTTAGGTGCATTATACTGCGGCACTGTTTGCATCTGGGAATAGGGGTAGGGAACTATCCTTGGGACTGCATTTGGTGGGTATACCATTCTAGGCATAGGAGGTGATAAGACTCCTCTTCCTAGAGTCATTGATAGTCTTGCTTCAACTTCATCATACAATCTTGCACCTTCCACTACAGCTTGTAGATTGATTGGTCTTCTCAATTCCACGAACTTGCAAACTTCTGGTTGTAGGCCCCTGAGAAACACTCCTTTCTGGATTCCTTCATCCAAATGATGGTTAGTCCATCTCTTCAGGATGGATTTCATTCGCGAGACATAAGCTTCTAAAGGACTGACTTAGGTTCATGAACTCCTCTCGCATCTGCTCTTCAAAACCTTCACGCCTGAATTTAGTAAGGAAGGCTAACTTCAGATTGTCCCGAGTGCCAAAATTTCCTGCTACTTGTCTCTCATACCACTGAAACACCGCGCCTTTGAAAGTGGCAGGGAATATCGCTAACCAATGCTCAGGGGTTCTGGCATTGTTAGCCACACATGCTACCATGAACTCTACTACATGAAGATCAGAGTCTTCATTGTACTCTCCCTTAAAAACTGGCAATGGGACTACATTTGCTGGCCTGTCATCAATATTTCTAGGACGAATCTGACTAGGAAGGGGACCTTGAGTCGCCATGGGAACTTCTGTAAAGAGTGCTTTTAGGGCGTCAAAGGAGGCTTCTGCAAGCTCGTTCTCATCTTTTATTTTTGCCTTCTCTCTTCTCACGTACCTTTGGACTCGTTCTAACGCTTGTCTCTTTATTGCGTCATTCATCAAGGGGTTGGCTCCAACCAGTTGAACTACACTCAACAAGATAGTATCAGATAGGGCTTCAGTCTCTCAATGATTCTCAGGCCAATATCTCTTCTACTTCTTGCTTTTCAACATCTCTGAATTCAACTTTCAAACCACTACAGAGGGGAAGATATTACATTCTGAAAGTATCAAAACTCATTCTTCTTAAGATCGTTGTTGTGTCATTATAATAATGCCAGATTTTGAGGGTTTCAACAGTGTATTTTGTGAAAAATGCTCTGTCTACCAACTTCCAGTGGGTTGCTAGTTGGACAAACAGAAGATTATCAGTGCACTAAGCATCCCACGTATCTTGCTGTTGAACATCCATGAACAAATTCCAACTCTTTTCCTTCTTGTTTTCGTGAATCTCCACAGACCATGACTCTTGAAGCTTCTTCACAATCTCCCACTTGATGATGTTTGGAAACTTCTCAATGAATACCAAATCTTCCATGGATGGTCATTCTCTCTAATTTTTCTCTTCAGTTTGTTCCCAAGCAGTTTGTCACCAAGATACAAGTTTTTGCTGCTTTAACAGGAAGATGAAACAGTTCACCACATAGAGCATGCATCATGATGGTGATATGTTTCTGCCATTGTGGGATGAACTTCTTGTGGAAAGTGCCTTTGATAATGAGAATCTCCAAATCTTCAGTGGAAGAAGGAACTTTGCAAACATCCATTGGATTCTTCTCTTCTTGACAATGCCATTTCCTTCATTTTCAGCCTCTTCTGGTGCTTATTGATGGCAAGTTTCCCCGGCTGCACACAAAAAACATGGAGCCCCAAGAGGAACACCAAGGAAAAGGGGATTCTACTGCAAGAAAATCTATCTTATAACATCAAAAAGCTTTTATTTCATTCTTTTGATAACCAAAACAAAGAAAACAACAAATCTTCACGCAACACCATAGTAGATTTCTCCCATGGATTTGATAGAATCAACCATAATCTTCAACATCTTCATAGAGTCCATAAATAGAACAATGAACATAGAAGAATACACCATTTTATTCATCTTCAATGTCTTCATAGTTCTCTCTTTCAATCTCTCATATACAGTTACACTGTTTTGATAGAATTGCCTATGTCTAGCTCTCTCTCTCTCTCTCTCTCTCTCTCTCTCTCTCTCTCTCTCTCTCTCTCTCTCTCTCTCTCTATCAATAGTACATCATATCCTCACTAAAATACTCTCATAATAAATCTCAATAATCCTTCTTAGGTCGCGGATGCACCTCCCAAGAGGTATGTCTGATATGAAGAGTCACCAAAGCCACTACAGTGTCTTTTCACAGCTCACTACTGTCACTGTCACTCAGTCTTCTCTTCAGTCTTCAGCAACTGCTTCTTCCACTTGTTTTAGCTCTTTTTAACTTAGATTCATCCTTTCCAAAAGTTAGAAAAATTTTCCAAAGTCACACATACATTCTACAGAATACTTATAGAAGATCTACAGAACATTTACAGTACAGTACCAGAGCAGCTACAGTACAGTTACAGTACGGAGATAGAGCAAAGACAGAGGCTCTACAGAAGGTTTACAGAAGGTCATCAGAACCTCATAAATCATACTCAAACCATTTCAAACTATCAAAAACTATTCAATAGGCTTCCAAAAGATCTCAATCTTCATCAATCAATCAATCCATGCTTCATACAGAAGAAAATCAGAATAAAACAGAAGCTATATAGAACCAATTAGCACCTCAACAGAACCAATCAGAACATCACAAAGCTTCATATCTCTATTGAAAATCACATGATCTTCCAAAACATAATCAATATCATCCAAAACACTCTCAAATACTTCCATTAACAACCATACATTACTCTAAATCCATCAAAAATCAATCATTCACACCTCAAAAACATCAGAAAGTAGTAAAAAATTTAGTCTTTTTTCACTCTCAACATTGCGCCACCTTGTCAACTTCAAGTTCTTTTGCTCGTCGTCGTCTCGTCCCATTACTCTAGCCTTGTCTTTATCTTCTATTCTCTTCTGTTTCATTAACTTTGTCCATTTCTTCAACTCTATCACAGCCTCATCCTCCTCATCTGCTTCATTTACAAAACTTCTAGTTTTCCTTCTTTGCCTTGGTCTACTTCGTCTTCATCTACAGCTTTCTTGTCTTCTCGAATGTTGTTTTGTCTTCACCTTCTGCCAAATTTTCCATTTCTTCAGGCACTGTCAGAGAAGGTGATCAATCACTGAAACGTCCTCTAGTAAAACATCCTCCCATATGATACAAAAGTCCTATTTGTGCTCTGCAGAGCTTCTCAACTACCTCTCTCCCCTGAGCTCGTTGATCTTTATATTTGTTCACTAGTTCCTAAGCTTTTTGGGAAGGCTTCCAAAAACATTGATCGTAAAATCAATGATCCTGCTTTTCTTTGCCAGTCAAAAGCTTTTAAAGTACCCCTTCTTTTTTATCATCATCAATTACGTCATCACTGGTCTAACATCATTAATTTAATCAGTCATGCCACCTCAGCCTTTTCACCCTTAAAATTTTCATAATAGCCTATTGGTTTTAGAAAATCTATTAAGAAAGGTTGTTGCACTAAAGGTGATTAGTTTTAAATAGGGTTTAAGTTTCCCGCAAGGCACTTTTATAGATCAATCATTCTGGATACAAAGCATATTCAGCATGTTGAAGTTTGACTAAGGATTATCCATGAGAATATAACATTCCTCCTTTTTACAAAATGTAATAGAAAGTTTTATATCTCCATAGATTTCAAGAGATGTCATTGTGTTATCTCGATGAGCTTTGTCAATACCAAATGTATGTTTTATCTTCATAGCAAGTTTCCACCATCTTCACAAACAATGCAAGTTACGGATGTAGAAATACTCCATGTAAATTTTCATAATATGAGCGGATACCTTTTAGCTTTCATGGATTGTTAAATATTGATCCAATTTTTCTTATGAAGAGTCATAGCATCTGCACTGTAACATTAGAATATCATCAAGTCCTCGAGTCTTCTTCATGTGATCCATTCTTCCATGAATTGTTCCCTATCATGCTTTAGAAAAGAGTTTCGTGCCCAATCTCTTATGTAGTTTGCAAATTTGAGTCCATGCTATGCAACCTGTCGAGCGATGCTCCACAAATTTTTTTTATGAATACATTAAAGAATTTACGCCTAGCCTAACTACATGTCCTCGTGTGTCATGCAAATGTAAACACAAAAGATACACACAATGGAAAATAAACTCATAATGACACTAACTAAAGAGTCCAAAATCCTAGCAAAAAAATCCGCCTTCAAGTTTGTAGTCGTAGATGTGGAGCGTCACGACAACGTAACACTTATATACAATAATTTATAATTCTATGCAAAATAGATAATGAGCATCTATAAATAGATAAATCTTATTTTTATGGTATTTTTTATAATATGTATCTCATAATCCCATGGTATAAGTGATCTCTATCACATTCTTAGCCTTATAACTTTAAAAAACTCACAAAATGACAAAGTAAACTCTATTTTTCATAATAGAATTTGATGGTTGAAGAGCCCTTTATATACCATATGAGCCATTTGAGAAATTTCTAGCAACAATTACATATAAAATTTTAGTTATATTTTAAAATGTGGTTTGCATGAAATGAAAGATTAAATTTGTGGTATAATTTTTCTACCATTTCTAATGCTACCTTTATAAATAAACGATGAGTAAATAAAGATAATTAAATACTAAATTTTAATACTTTTTTAGTTTGACTATGATACCAAATAAACCTTAAAGTAATAATAATAATGAATAATTTATACATAGTTTTCTAGTTTAATTGTGAGAAAAAATGTACCTTAAAGTAAATAAATATAATGAAATGAAGATTTATACATGGTTTTCTAGATTTATACATGGTTTTCTAGTTTGACTATGAGATGATAAGTATCTTAAAGTAGATAAATAATTAAAGAAAATGTATACATAGCTTTCTAGCTTGATGTAAAAATCTAGGAGTACATGTTGATCTGGGTTTTTCACAAACTGGATTTCTACCACAAAATTTGGCCAAAACCCCTATCAAGAGCCTTACCATGTAACTTTGGGTTTACTCTTCAAGCACTAGGTATGCTACATTATTGCTTCTCAGTTATGATAACTCTAGCAAGTGGGGGAACAAGTTCTTAGGAGGGATGTCAATGTAAAGGGTAAAAGGGATGGGTTATCTTAGTGAATGTGAAAATGGATTACACCTAGGGGTTGAGTGAGTACATAGATTTTTTCAAAGGACTAACCTCCAACTACATGTGGGCTCCACCTGCATCACCAAGATTTGCGATCTATCACCGTCATTAGAGGATACCTCACTCTTGTGCACAAGTCAATGTCCACATCATGATGTCATTTGGATCTTACACAAAAGCTTACAAACATGGACCCCCTTTGTCACATGCTTATATGTATTTATATATATATATATATATATATATATATATATAAGGAAGTAAAGTCAAAGCAAATTTTGGAAGCCATTTTTTATAATTTCAATAAATCCCACGGGAAAGTGAAGAATCTTGGTCTACAAAGTTGCAAAAGAAACCTGGTCTATAAAGTTGTAGAAGAAACTTTTTTTAGATTCTTCATCGATTTGAGGTTACAAAGGTGCACACTGCTAGCTACACGCAATTTTGTTTTCTTTTTCACCCTTGTCACATCAACTTTCCATTTTATCCTTCTTGTAAATATATTATAATAATGTGCTCTGCGCACTCACCTCTTGTAATCTAGCTCCCTTTCTCTAGCTTGTCTACCACTACCCTTGGCTTCTTGAATGATGACCAAGGTGGGGACTTGTCCTATCCATTATTCTCCATATTTTTAAAGATGCCATACATCATCTAGGATTATATTAATCAAGAAGATTAGCTTAATCTAATGCCTCATAGAGGCTATATAAGGTGTCCATGGAGATGTAAAGAAACATAATGACAAGCACATGAGAGCACTCTAGAACACTCTCATGCTAGTCTATCTCTTTGAGGTAAGCTATGAGTGAGTCTCTTTTACTATGTAGCATTCCATGAATGCATAATGGCAAGCTTCCTCTACCTCTTCTCATCTCTCTCTCTCTCTCTCTCTCTCTCTCATATCCTAATATGGTGTCTAGATCATATGTACTCTCTTCTAATTCTCCCTCTAGATTCATACTTAAACTTATTAAGTAGGACTTGCCATATGCTCTATTGGTGGGGAACCCTTATTTCCTCATGTCATATATATATTCATGAGAGAATTTAAGAGTCATCACCTCTCTTAACCTTCCATCATCTTCATTTTGATTAAGATGGGCTACACATTCTCTCTTGTAAAGTTGTGTTTTGGTTCTTTCCATTCTCTTTGAGGAAAGGGATGTCCTAGCCCGTCCTCCCTTTGGCTAAGTGGTGCCATTCTTTAGCTCTCTTAGTGAGGATTGGAGGCCGGATGGGTAAGAGGTAAATCCATTCATCTTTTTAGCTCTCATTTTTAGTGCTCTTGCTGAGGACTTCTCAAGCTACACTCTACAATTTTATGAAGGAAGAAATATCTAAGGAGTTGTCCTATTCTTCAACGAGTGTTTGTCAAGGGATCACTAAGGAACAATCTTTATCAAATCCTATTCAAGGCATTCATGCATAAATGAATAATCCTATTTTCTACAACTTTCAATCGGTTCAAAACATTAGGATGGATGTGTGCATTAGTAGAAAGATACATTTTCAACAAAGGTTGGTATTCTATTTTGAAGCTAAGAGGTTGAGAGAGATCTTGTTGTCCCTTGATCCCATAATATTTTCTATTTTGGATTATAACACCTTCTTTAATGTGCACATATTCATTCTACTCTAAGTGCATCTTCCATGAACCATAGGGATTTATACGGACCTATCCATCCTCTTGCTAGGCAAATCGTGTACATAATAGTTAGCACAAAGCTCAAGTTCCAAAATATCATAAGGGGCTTATTGGGCCCTTATCGTCTTGTTGAGATTAATGCATTTGTGAATCCATTTATTCTACCCTTAATAAGATATGACTTGGGCCTAGACGTGTTCATCTTTGTTTTGTATTGAGCTAGATCAATATCTTCCTATCATGGCTTCTCCAAGCTTTTTTGGGCACAAAGGGGAGAAAGCTCTAAACTTTCTAGATGACTTAGAAATGGCCTTCCTATTCATAGGGCGAGATGATGAAGCAACCAAAGTACGGGCCTTCACTTTAGTTTTAAAGGGTGATGATCAAGTGTGGTATCAAGCTCTCTCGGAGACTACATGGTTGACTGGAAGGATATCAAGACCGCATTCTTGCACAAGTACCAAGATACAGAGCCTCGAGACAACCCCTAGATCTTCGCCAAACCTTATTAGGGGAGTACCAAGCATATGAATTCATGTTTATAAATTTGTGGGATAAATGGGCATCCTCCTTAGTGGAGGGAGAGAGAATACCTGATTGCCTTAAGAAAGATTGTTTTCTAGTGCCCAACTCCACTCTCTACTCAGGGAGAAGATCAAAGGCAAGTTTCCCACTTCCTATAAAGAAATAGTTACTTATGCTAGGGAGAAAGATAGGAAATTGACGTATCAAGCCCAGTTGAAGGGAGAAGTTGAGCCCATGTAGGTTTTACCAACCATGCCAAGGCCTAGAGAAATAGCAAAGGCCCCACCTGAACTAGAGATGCCACATCAAGAGCTCCTACAATACATTACTAATAAACTTGAAAGCCTTTCATTGAATTTAATGCAAGGAGTACAAGCCCCTCCTCTCGAAAATGAAGGCAATTGGGGCCCAAGGATACATGAAAGAGATTATGTTGCTATAATTGTGGGGACACTAGCCATGGTATGTACTTTTGCCCTCATCCCAGGTATCTGCCAGGAAATGGATTCTAACCAAGGAGGGGACAACAAGTGACACCACTAGGGAGAGGCTTGTTCTACTAAATCCAAAGTCTCCACTGCTCGTTCAAGTTCTCCAGCATCCTTGACCACTTGCAGAGGTGCCGGCCTTGCGTGTCTAGCCGCTAGAGAATCGTGACGTCACGATGATCAGTTTGGATAAGAGTGATGTCAAAGGGAAGGCAAAAGTAGCAAAGGTTGAAGCAATGCCGGTGAAGAAAGCCCATAGAATTGAGAGGATGGAGCCTACACCACCAAAGGAGGTTGAAAATATGGAAGAAGAGGCAAAGTCTTCAAAGGTTGCAAAGATACGCGGCAGTAAAAAGAGGAGGACTTGCTCATACCGACACATTGAGCTAGATGATTTTTCCCTGGGTAAAGGTACTAGAGCTTATGATTTTCTTGCTGATGTGAGGGATCAAGGGCCAAAAATTTCATGGCCAAAATTACTACATCTATCTCCAACAGTGTGGCGATAATGGTCCAAGATGGTAAGCATTAAACCCATGAAGAATAGATACGTGAATGCAATCAAGGATAGAAAGATTAAATATATTATGCCTCTAGTGGAAGCTGAAATCAATGGGAAGAGAGTATCGAAGACATATGTGGATGGAGGTGTAGAGATTTGTGTCATGATGGAAAAGTTGATGCATTGTTTGGGATCGAAGGTAAGTGAAACTATTGAATTTGGGGGGGCCAAATTGGCTAACAATGTGATAGTAAATTGTTTGGGAGTTATAAATAAAGTCAAGGTAAAAGTGTGTGGAGTGCAATTGGAGCTTGACATGTATGTTATGCGAGTGAAGGGGGATTACTATCCACTCATTCATGGGCAACCATGGCTAATGGGAATGAAAGCTAGACAAGCTTTGGAGATAGGGGCTTTAGAGCTAAGGACACTAAAGGGGCTATAGAAAAAATGGAAGAGCACTATCTACAACATAAAGGAGGGCCGAAAAGAGGATCTCGTGTTAGAGACCACCACTTATGAATGGAGTTTCAGTGAGGATTGGTCATCTATGATAGAGGGTGAGTCTTCTAATGAGGAGGACGAAAGCTCTATAGAAGTGATGGGGATTACATTGAAAGGGCCTTCTAGTAGTGAAATTCTGTAGTAGCTTCCAAAGATCGAGAAGGAGGGGTTAGGAAAAATGTTGGCTAAGGATCTATCAACTGAAGAGAAGGAAGCCTACATGGAAGTGGTGATAAAACACTCTGCACTTTTTATTTCTAATTACAAGTGTGACACCAGTACATGGAAGTGGTGATTAAACACTCTGCACTTTTTATTTCTAATTATGAACACATCACAGGTGTGACGGTAGTACAACATCACATTAATCTAAAAGATCAAGCAAGGCTAGTGGTGCAGCAGTTACGATGGTTGGGAGTAGTTAAACAACATACTCTACTCACTAAGGTATAGTGACTTTTGAAGGTAGGCTTCATCTATCCACTAGGGGACTCAGAGTAGGTTTCACTTGTAGTGGTGACACCCAAGAAGAACTGAAAATGGTGGATTTGTGTGAACTACAAGCCTCTTGATGTTGGAACAAAGAGAGATCACTTTCCTCTTCCCTTTCAGGATGAAATACTCAACTAGGTGGTCAGGCATGAGAGATACACTATTTGTGATGGGTATTCAGGTTATTTCCAGATCAGAATAACTGAGGAGGATCAATAGAAGACCATCTTCATCACATCTTGGGGGTGTTTGGCTTACAAAGTAATGCCATTTGGATTAACAAATGCCCCATGTACCTTCCAGTGATTCATGAATTATGTCTTCCAGCCATATTTTGGTAAGTCCATCACGGTCTTTATTGATGATTTTTGTATTTATAGTTTTAAGGCTGTACATCTAGGGAAGGTGGATGAAGGTTTCAACTACCTCCCACAAATGGGAGGGTTTCTAAACCATGAAAAGTATCATATTTGCGAAATTAGTATAACTTTGTAAGGGCATGTCGTAAGTGAGAGGGGCATTGAAGCAGATCCAAACAAAATTAAGGCCCTATTGGAAGTTCCGTCACCATCTTCTGTGAAGCAACAAACCTCTTTCATTCAAAAGGTGCGATATATGGGGCGGTTCATTCATCTCCTCTCTCAATTAGTGTTTCCACTGCAATGGTTGACCCACTCTGAGGAGCTCCTATGGAGTGACGAAAGTGAAAGGCGCTTTCATGAGGTGAAGAAGGCTCTCAACACGCTTCCCATAATTTTACAGCCCTGCTAGGATCAAGAGTTTTTTTTCAACTCGCGTTTTGGGGAAGATGCTCTAGGGATAGCACTAATATAAAAGGATGCTAAAACTGGCATGATGAGGCTGGTTTACTTTTCTAGCAGAGTAATGACAGCATCTGAACGAGGATACAAGATGGTGGAGGTGATGGTTTTGTCACTAATGTTTGATGTAAGAAATTTTTATCCTTATCTTCTCCCTAGGTTCTTCACACTGATCACGACAGAAGATAATTTTCCCTACGCCTTATAGCGCATGGATGTTTTAGCCATAATTGCTAAGTGGGTGATATAACTCTAAGAGTTTGACTACACCTTCAAGGTGGAGGACTCTACTCAGGCCTGCCTAGCTAATTTGTTGATCCATAGATGCCATCAAAAGAAGGGAAAAAAAAAGGGAAAGGTAAAAGAGGAGACATCTCGTCTTGAGAACCCGTCACGGGTGGAGAATGCCCATGCCCTCTACTTCAATGGGGCCTACAAGTGTATTAAAGACAAAGCTACAAGTGTATTAAAGACAAAGTAGTAGCAAGAATAGTGATGTTCAGTCTCGAAGGTGTCAAACTTTATGGAGAAGGTATCAACTTGGAGTATGTCCATTCTAACAATGAGGCAGAATATCAAGCCTTGCTTTTAGGTTTGAGGTGGTGTCTCTCACATTGTGTCACTCGACTCAATATTTTTGAGGATTCTATGCTAATTGTTAAGCAAATGAAAGGAATGTGGGCTTGTAAAAATGACAACTTAGCCGTGAAAATGAGAGAAGCTAAAACTCTCATGAGGAAGCTAGAGAAATCCCAAATCTATTTTGTGCCAAGGCACACAAATAGCAACGTAGATGCTCTAGCAGGTGAAAATTTGAAAGAGGTAATGGTGAGCATTATTGCAGTAAAGTTTCCCTTGTTTTAGGGTAAGTTTCAACTACAAGATGTGCTTTATTTTCTTGAGCATGTTGAGGCACCTACTGTTACAACTATATATAACATCTCTCACTTGACTTGGGTCTCACCTATATATACTAACTCTACATCAATATGAATCATTCTTTGGGAGTATGTCTTGTGTATCTCTCTCGTACTTTCTCTCTCTCTCAACATGGTATCAGAGCTATGGATGCGTAGCAACAACAAGGAAGATAAGTTGTTTCATTGTTTATACTTGATTGAATTCTTTGCACAAGTGATGATTTGATACATGAACTTGTTCAAATTAGAAGTATTAGTTAATTTTGTCTTTGAAAACAAAACCGTAGCTTTCGTTGTGCTCTCGAATCCTGTCAAAACCGCTGTCAATTGGAGTTCTGAATCAAAAGTTATGACAGTTCAGGATTCAAGACATCAATTCTACTCGAATCTGCGATTCTTTATTTAAAATTGTATTTCTAATTACAGTTCGTTAATCCCCAATTACAGTTTATTAATCGCTCATCTTTGTTAATGATGTTGATTACGACAAGCAAACATCTTGCTATTTTTAGCGATGTTTTATTATCGTTCACGTTCTTTGCTCGACCGAAATAGCACTTTTCTTATATGCATCATCTCGTCTTGCAAATCTTCTTTCTGTTGCTCGTCTAGTTGATCTGGTTTGTTTGTTGGCTTTGATCATAATCAATGTCGTATAGAGAAAGACGGGTATACTATAGCAGTGGCTCCTCGACATGGTAATCTATTTGAGCTATCATTGAACGATACAGTTGCAAATGTTGTTACTGCCCTTGGAGATGTAGATTGCAAATTATGGCATCAACGATTTGCACACTCCGATTTTGCCAAAATTCTTGATCTTCATCGTCATGGTCTTGTGCAAGGTATGGATCTTAAATCTCATCCACGTATGGGAATATGTGAGTACTGTGCACTTGGAAAACACCATCTTCGCCTTTCCACACTTCTACTTCATCACATTCTTGTGCTCTCTTGGATTTGGTTCATACAGATATTTGTGGTCCTTTTCCTACCTCAAAGTCTCAATATCAATATTTTATAACTTTCATTGATGTTTTCTCATGGTACACACATGTCTATCTTCTTTGACATAAATCTGAGGCTTTACCTATATTTAAACAATAGAAGATAAGTGTGGAGCTTCAAATTGGATTCTCTATAAAGACGCTTCGCAGTGACAATGGCAGTGAATATGTATCCAATCTATTTGATGACTTCTGTAAGGATCAAGGTATTCATCATGAGTTTACAGTTAAATATTCTCCTAAGCAAAATGATGTTGCTGAGCGCAAAATTCACACGATTCTTAATGCTATATGTTGCATGCTTATACACTCTGGTTTGTCTCGAAAGTTTTGGACTGAAGCACTTCTAATAGCTGTTTTTATTCAAAATCATCTTCCAACTACTGCACCTGCTGTTAAAATTCCTATAACAATTTGGATAGGGAAGACACCTTCAGTCTCTCACTTTTGCACATTTGGCTGCATTGCTTAGATTCATGTGCCCAAGGACACTCGACATAACTTGGATCCTCTAGGTTTGAAGGTTATTTTTCTTGGTTATTCAGATCATTCCAAAGGTTACAAATTTTATGATCCTTCTTCTCAAAAGGTTATCATTAGTCGTGATGCTATATTTGATGAGAAGACTATGGGTGGCACATGGTCGTCAGATGTTTCAGATGATACACAGTCTTTGCTTAGTGCATTTCCTTACTTGCTTTGTGATTCTACTAATTCTGATGATCATAAACCTCCTTCACCTCCAAAGAAGATTGATGAAAATTTGGAGATCTATGTTGATCTTCCTATTGAGATAGAGCATGGATTCTATTCTATTGAATATGATGTCTTTGATGATGCTATGTCTGTCCAAGAGGATCCAATATTGTATATGGAAGCTATCAATTCGTCTCAAAGGGATCAATGGCAAGAAGCTATGCAAACTGAGTACGATTCTTTAATCTCCAAAGGTACATGGATTCTTACTGAACTCCCCCCAAATCGTGTTCCTATCAAATGTAAATGGGTTTATAAAACCAAGACCAAAGCTGATGGCTCGTTTGATAAGTTCAAAGCACGACTTGTTGCAAAAGGTTACCCACAGATTGCAGGAGTAGATTATCAAGAAACATTTTCTCCTGTTGTGCACTCCACAACTGTTCGTATGATTTTGGCTTTTGCAACACTATTTGATCTAGAAATTCACCAAATGGATGTTAAAATGGCTTTTCTCAATGGAGATCTTGAAGAAGAAATCTATATGGAGCAACTTGAAGGTTTTATGATTGCAGGAAAGGAGCATCTTGTATGCCAGCCTCATCGTGCATTATATGGATTGAAGCAAGCCTCTCGTTCTTGGTATATTAAGATTGATCAGTTCCTCACATCTAAAGGTTTTGTTGCATGTTTTGCTGACCCAAATCTTTACATCAAAAGGGAGGACAAATATTTTATTATTCTTGCTCTATATGTTGATGATACTATTCTTGTGTCAAATAATATTGCTTTCTTGGATGCTATGAAGAAGCTTTTATCGATTGCATTTGAAATGGTTGATCTTGGTGAGATACATTCTTGTTTGGGTATTCAAGTTCAACGACACCGACAACAAGGCATTCTTCTTCTTCGCCAGACAAAGTTTATTAATGATATTGTTAAGAAGTTTGGGTTGACAAATGCGCACTCTACCAACACTCCCATTATTTCAAGCTCTACCAAGGGTACATCTACAACGTGCAATGAAGAATCAGCCATTCATCAACCTTTTGCTAATCTTGTTGGTTGTCTTCAATTTATTGGTTTAAACACAAGACCAGATATTTTATTTGCAGCTAACTTTTTGGGACAATATCTTTCTTCCCCTTCCACTATTCATTGGAGTGCTGCAAAACGTATTCTTAAGTACCTCAAGGGTACTAAGGAATTTGGTCTTATTTATCATCGTCGAGAGGATTCTTCTTTATCTTCTTCAACTTCTCTTGACCTTATTGGATATACAGCCGTTGATTGGGCAAGTTCACACTTATCCATGCGATCTACAAGTGGGAATTGTTTCTTTGTAAATGGATGTTTGGTTTCTTGGTCCAGCAACAAGAAACAACGATGTGTTGCGGTTTCTACAACTGAAGCGGAATATGTTGCTGCATCATTAATAGCTCGCGAGCTAGTTTGGCTTCAACAACTACTTGCAGATTTGGGACATCCTTCATCATCTAGTACACCTCTTCGATGTGATAACCAAAGTGCTATTAGTCTTACCAAAGACTATATACAACATAGTAAATCAAAGCATATTGATATTCATTATCATTATGTTCGACATGAAGTCAAGAAAGGTTCCATTATGGTGGAGCATTGTCCCAGTGATCAAATGGTTGCAAACATCTTCACAAAATCTCTTAGTGAAGCTCGCTTTAGCTCATTAAGACATGCAATTGGTATTGTTCCAAGTTCTTGTCTCACTGATTGAGGCATGTATCATTGTATTCAAGAAAACTTTATAGTAAATTATTTTTGTATCGTAGGTATGTGTAGGGGCTCGGGTTTTTCCCTTGTTCTCCCCAAGGGTTTTTTCACTCGCAGCCAGAGACCTTTGTTTGAGTGGGGATGTTACAACTATATATATCATCTCTCACTTGACTTGGGTCTCACCTATATATACTAACTCTACATCAATATGAATCATTCTTTGGGAGCATGTCTTGTGTATCTCTCTCGTACTTTCTCTCTCTCTCAACACCTACACATATGAGTAAGAGTGAGAAAAGGTGGTTGGCTACTAAGGCCATTAAATACCACTTGATAAATGATGTGTTGTATTGCAAAGGAAAGGATCCAATGCTTAGAAGGGTGCCAACAGGAAAGGAGATTATGGATGTGATTACGAGCTACCATGAGGGGGTTTGTGGTAGACATTTTTCTCAAGAAATAACCAGTAGAGAGATTCTCCAAACCAATTTTGTGTGGCCTAGTGTGCATCGAGATGTGCAACATTGGTGTCGTACTTGTGATGCTTGCCAAACGGCCCAAACCAATGTAGCTAGTGCATGAGGAACAAAATCCCATAACTACATATGGCCCATTTGAGAAATGGGGGACTGATGCAATAGAGCTACTCCCACGAACTCAGTCTGGGAAGGAATGCATCATAATGGGTGTGGACTACATGACGAGGTGGGCAGAGGCTTCAGTAACTAGTATGATCACAGCCCAAGAAATGGAAAAATATGTGCTTGAAAACATTTGTTGCAGATTTGGCATACCTTTATAAATTATATTTAATTGGGGTCCTAGTTTTAGGGCTAATCTAGTGGGGGAGCTAATGGAAAGGCTAAAAATCAAGCGCAAGCATTCTACTCCCTACTACCCATAATGTAATGGTTTGGTCGAAAAGGTGAATGGGCCGATTTGTAAGATAATTACCAAGCAAGTACACATACACCCCAAGCACTGGGATAAGAAATTGAGTGCAACTCTTTGGGCCTACAAGACATCATTCAGAACCTCATCTGGCTATACTCCATTTCACCTCATCTATGGCCAAGAGACTTTGCTTCCTATAGAGGTGAAACTGGCCAGCTTACGTGTTTTAGTAGCCAGTAATCAAGATAAGAAGTTAGAGGAAAGGATCTTGGATCTAGAGAGGCTCGAATTAGACAGAGAAGTAGCAGTCCAACACTATTCCATGAAAGCTGAAGAGAGGAGGAAGACATTTAATAAGAAGCTGGCTAGCAAGCACATAAGGGAAGAATCACTTGTGCTACGCTATGATAATCGCTTTGATAATAAAAAGGATGCTAAACTTGTGTTCAAGTGGGAAGGGCCATTCATGGTCATAAGGAGATATCCAAATGGAACCTTTAAGCTAGGTGACATGGATGGGAGGGTTCACAAGAAAAGGGTAAATGGATGGCGACTCAAGCCTTATTTTCAAAGAAATAGAGACACTTGGGAGCAGTCATTCAATGAAGAGCCACCAATGGTGGGTGCAGTCCTCCTTGATCTATTGGAACATCATTAGTAAGCTAGAGGCATCAATGCCTCTAGCCTAAGGGGAGGGATAATGATCCGGGTTTTTTACAAACTAGATTTCTATCACAAAATTTGGCCAAAACCCCTATCAAGAGCTTTACCTTATCACTTTGGGTTTACTCTTCAAGCACTAGGTAAGCTACATTATTACTTCTCGGTTATGATAACTCTAGCAAGTAGGGAAACAAGTTCTTATGAGGGATGTCAATGTAAAGGGTAAAGGGATGGGTTATCTTAGTGAAGGTGGAAATGGATTACACCTAGGAGTTGAGTGAGTACATAGATTTTTTCAAAGGACTAGCCTCCAATTACACGTGGGTTCCACTTGCATCACCAAGATTTGGGATTTATCACCATCATTAGAGGATATCTCACCCTTATACACAAGTCAATATCCACATCATGGTGTCATTTGGATCTTACACAAAAGCTTACAAGCATGGATCCCCTTTGTCACATGCTTATATGTATATATATATATATATATATAGAACTAAAGTCAAACTAACTTTTGGATGTCATTTTTTATCATTTCAATAAATCCCAAGGGAAAGTGAAGTCTAAGAAAATTCCCACGCAAATTTGCAAAAGAAAATTTTTTCAGATTCTTCACCGATTTGAAGCTACAAATGCACAGACTGCTGGCTGCACACAATTTTTTTCTCTCTTTTACCCTTATCACATCAACTTCCCATTTTATCCTCCTTGTAAATATATTATAATAATATGCTTTGGGCACCCACCTCTTGTAATCTAGATCCCTTTCTCTAGCTTGTCTACCACCACCCTTCGCTTCTTGTATGATGACTAAGGTGGGGACTTGTCCCATCCACTATTCTCCATATTTTCAAAGATGCCATACATTATCTAGGATTATGTTAATAAAGAAGATTAGTTTAATCTATTCCCTCATGGAGGCTATATAAGGTGTCCATGGAGATGTAAAGAAACAGAATGATAAGCACTTGAGAGCACTATAGAACACCCTCATGCTAGTCTATCTCTTTGAGGTAAGCTATGAGTGAGTCTCTTTTATTATATAGCATTCCATGAATGCATAATGTCAAGCTTCCTCTATCTCTTCTCCTCTTGTCTCCCTGTCTTCTCATCTCTCTCTCTCTCTCTCTCTCTCTCTCTCTCTCTCTCTCTCTCTCTCTCTCATATCCTAACATGGTGTCTAGATCATATGTCTCTTTTAATTCTCCCTCTAGATTCATACTTAAACTTATTAAGTAAGACTTTCCATATGCTCTATTGGTGGGAAATCCTTATTTCCTCATGTCATATATTTATTCATGGGAGAATTTAGGAGTCGTCACCTCTCTTAACCTTCCATCATCTTCATTTCCATTAAGATGGGCTACAAATTCTCTCTTGTGAAGTTTTGTTTTGGTTCTTTCCATTCTCTTTGAGGAAAGGGATGTCCTAGCCCATCCTCCCTTTAGCTATGTGGTGTCCTTATTTAGCTCTCTTAAGGAAGATTGGAGGCTGGGTGGGTAAAAGGAAACCCACTTATCTTTTTAGCTCTCAATGTGTTAGTGAGAGAGAGTTATTAATGATACCTTGTCACACTAACATAGGTATATAATATGTGAGACATGTACTTTTTGATAGTTTGATCATAATACAACTATTATCTCTCACCTCACCTGCTTGCACTCAACTTTCATGGCTTAAACACTCTCTTTTTTTCTATCATTCTAGTCTTTCACTCTGCTAATCAATCTTTCACTCTCCTCTTTTCTCTCTCTTCTATTATTATTTCCCTCACCTCTTAGTCCTCTTCTTGACAAGTAGTATTAGAGCATTGATCTTTGATCCATTTGATATAATCCTTTCTTGGATTTTCTTCTCCATCTTGTTACTTTCTGGTTACTCAAGGACAAGGTGTCAGTTGTGAAAACAAAAAAGTGCAATGACCAAGCAGACCTAGGACTGCTAGTCAGAGCTAACTGGAGTACTTAAGAAAAAGTTGGAGGCATCTTGGACAAAATGGCAAGTCATGCATCCATATCAAGCTATTGCAGAGGTAAAATGCTTAAAGATAGGGAGAATAGAGTTAGCATTGGTTAGAAGTCTTGTTACTTTTTAGGATTGGTTTTCTCTTTCTCACTCCCTAACCTTGGGGCAATGAATCTTCAACTTCTAACCATCAAATAGAGCACCACCATAGTGTGACTGAGGACTAAGTAACCTCTTCAATATCAGGCCCACAAATTTCAAAGCAATTTCGGTTGGTCATACTAAAAATTTTATACTCTTGCTACTCCTTATCTCTTCCAAGCTTGTCAAGCAACCTTGGCACACTCACTAGGGAATACCTACAACAAGGATTTGTAAGATTTGAGCATTGACCTTCTTCATTTTGACAAAAAACCATAAAACATAGTAGGGAAACCATAGCCACAAATCTAGAAGCTTCAATTTCTTCAATATTTGGCTCTTCTTGACCTCTAAGGCTTCTCAACTATCATTTTTAGTTTAATTGGCTTCAAGTTTGAAGACATTTCAAAGATTTCAGTAAATTAAACCTCTTGAAGCTCATATTGAAGTTACATTTTGGAGCTTTTCTTCAAGAAGCCTGAATCTTCAACATTCAAGTATTCAAGCAAGCTTTGAGGGCATTGATTCTTCATGAATTTAATCTTTTTCAAGAATGTTTGGGATGATTTTATGGATTCTTGAAGATTTATGATGGATTATGGAATTTTCTTCAACTATTGGACTGAAGCTTATACCAACCATCTTCTTTAAGATTAATAAAGGTATTTTACTTGCTTAATCTTTGAAATCTCTCAATATCCACTTGTTTTTAACATTTTCCACTTGTTGATGGGAGATTATTGATCAAATAATTCTTTGGATTGATTAACACATCAAAGATTAGTACTCCTCTCATTTATTAGAGCCTATTTCATTGAATTCTAGCATTCATTTTTGCTCTATTTTAACATGAGTGTGATTTATATTATCTTGATACATAATCTTAATTTTATTTACCCAAGATTGAAATAAGTACTAGCAAATAGTGATTCACTCAATTGCATTGGTAAGACCCTTAGCCAACACTTATTTCTTCATTCCAATATTTCATTGATCAATCACATATATCATTGAAGGATGAATACAATTTGCAATTATGTATTTCATCCTTGATTGATTAATTAGAATGCTACTACCATATTGGTATTTGCACTAAGGAAAAGGTGGATGTTCGGGAAGATAGTGGGATAATAGATAGGTGACCCTCCCCCAATATTAAAGATCTAGAAGAAGGGGTGCAACCAATTGACCTAGGGGAACTTTGCCCACCTCACAATGATTCGGAGCCCATGTAGGGAGTCTACCCTACTATTATATCCCTCACCATAGGTACTACAAGTGAAGTCATTGAAGATTTAAAGACTTCGGTTGGATAACATTGTTTAGGACTCTATTGATTAGTGTTATAGGGATTATATAGGTTATTAAAGGTTTACTACATGAGGAATTTCAGCCATTATACTCCTTAGAGTAGGGGACATGTGTATTCAATGGAAACATGGAATTTCCTCTTTGTTTGGATAAAATTTCACTCATCTACAAATGCTATAGGTCATTCCAAATTGGTTACATGTCTTAAATAGAGTATTGCACTCAGATAGTTAATTGAGACAATTCTTGGAAGGACTCACTACAAGATATAGACCTTATAGCGACGTTAAAAGCGACGAAAATACAAACAACAAAATTTGCCCCCGTCGTCGCAAAAAGCGTCGTTATTGACGACGCCATAGAATCGTCGCTATATCCGTCGCTATATGCGTCGCAAATGCGACGCATATAGCGACGGTTACAGACAATTTGCGACGCTCATAGCGACGCCAATAGCGACGCGTGCAGTAAATTTGCGACGCAAATAGCGACGGTAACAGAGAAAAAAAAAATTTGTGGCAGGGCAGCTTGTAGCACTGTGTGCTGTATGAGAGCCATACAAAATAGTTTCTGCACTGCTGCATACAAAGCGTTTGCAAACAAAAAGAATGTATATTGAAATCATAAAACTGATACATGAAATAAATACATGATATCGCATAAAATGCGATTGGTACAATCATGAAACGATATCACTAATACATAGAAAATGTCTACATAGATTGGGGGACTAAAAACTAAAGGTGTGTGAGCTCTAAGGATCCAAGGGCGAGCTACAAATCCTCGTCCCCCGAAAGCTCGTCCCGCTGCAAAGGAGCATCAAACGGATTCTGCAGAAAAAGAAACAACATATCAATCCACCATACAATAATGCATTCAAATATCTCATGATAACTACGGACAAGAAAGATGAGTGACTTACAGGGCCGCCACGTCTATACAATCGGTCGATCAATGCCTTGAAACCGTGCCTCTCTGCATATCGAGTCTCAAGGCCTTGCGGATTGCGATTTGTAACGGCGTGCTGCAAAGAAAACAAAATGCTAATTGTTAGAAACATGATTGTCAGTACAAAGAATATCTCAAAAAAACAAATAAGCAAAACAAAAGAGAAACTTACAAAGTCCTCCAAATATGTCATGTGGCCGCCACTCCCAAGATGATGTACCGATCCGGCCTCGATTCGTGCCCTCGCCGCCTCCCACTGCTGACTCCAACGTCCTGGCGAATTTGTAGCCTCCTCCCTCAGTCGGTGCCAGTCATTTGCATCTAACCACTCGGGCTTTGGAGCCCTACTCTTGATTGCCTTGTGTGCGTCAGATTGTCTATGTGACATGTATGCACGCATGCAATCCATCATCTAGCCCATAGAGAATCTATCCACTGCGGCTGGCACCGGGAACTCCTCGTGCAAGGATGCTACTATGTAGTCCTTGCTCCCCTCCGGTATGTTCCTCCAATGATCCAGGACGTTGTGCCGAAAAACTTGTTGGCACAACTCCCTCATGCGAGCCATCACCCTCCTCCCCTCATCATTCATGATGATGGCTCCTGACCTGCCATCCACTAGGTATCCATAACCCCTAGGAGTATGCCTAAGATGGGCCCTCTCCCGTCTCCGTCCACGCTCCTGGGCATATCCAGGAGACCCCTGCACATCCGATGTACCGACGGGGGTACCCTCTCCCGGAGTGCCACTCAAAGGGGTGCCACCAAAAGGCGTGCCATCTGCCGACGGCTGCGCAAAAGTCGGAGTAACTGGAGTGGACGTCCCCACAGGTGTGTCAAATCCTGGAGGTGACGTTGCTCCAGCTGAACGATGAGACAGAGACACCACGTCCGTGTCTCCACAGCAGCACCCCCCCTGATCCTCCTGTAGTCGCAGTCCCTCCCTCTGGCCCAAGTTGCGAGCGTCGAGATCGTCTGCTCGAAGCTGAAGCATCTGATCGCGCTGAAGGTGATCTAGCTGAAGCTGATCTAGCAGAGCGCCCTGAACAAGAACGAGACAGCTCCTGATCTGCCATCTCTCTGAATCTCCCGAGCTGATCTGGAGACATGCGTGCCATCATGTCCTGAAACTCCTCATCGCTCATCCCTCGACTCATCCTGAAAATGTCGATACCTACACAGATAAAAAATGATGTTAGAATAATCAATTTAAACTATACAAAGCACATTAATATAAATCATTTTTGAAAAATCCCTCTTAAAATGCATATCTTATCTACCTTTATGAAAGATCTAAACAACGAATTGAGTAATACAATTCTCCAAGAATGAAGTATTCTATGGTCCCATGTTAATCTCCTGACACAACTCTGCATACACTGGAAGGTCGATAGACATGTCACCACAAAAGAACGAGTCTGCCTTGTTCTCAAAAAATTCTAGGACTTCTGTATTTCCATCATTGTTAGCCGATGCGGGCTCCAAGCTTGCGGTGGCCTCCACCCCTTGTAATATCGATCCCTCTATTTGCATATTTTCTTCATCTATGCCTGGAACATCGCTTTGATCATATACTCTCGCACCTCGAGGAGTTGAAGGTATAACATACCACCATTGAGGTTGTCGGGGTTTGGATAGAAGATTACCTGTTCACAAACACTTACAAAGCGACTTCAAACCATTGTAACATAAACCATGTCGTATTACAATTAGCAAGTAAATGACTATGCGTATCTGTTCACAATGGGCCGGCAACACAAAGGTGTCGCGCAAATCCATCCATTTTTTTTCGGAATCTATTTCGAGAAATCCAGATGGACCTCGTCGAACTGTTGCTCCAGCTCCTCCAAGTACCACTTTGAACCACTGCACATCGAATAGTATCATGGAGAAGCTACGGTAATCCACCGTAATAATACTTTGCAAGTTTCCAAAATACTCCATCTCATCCACAACCGTGTTCGGATCCGTTGCTCGTCGCCGGCTCTCTTGCTCAAACCTTGCCATGACACCACAGTCCATTGTGGAGCGCATTTGGTCAATACGCTCCACCTGAAAATGCCGTCCGCGCGACCACGCTACACTATATATTTTGTACTGCACATTGAAACACTCAAATTAGATGTAGCAAGCAAATTTAGATACGACACATTCTAAACCCCTCATTACCTTTGGACTACATCCCCTCGAGAACTCCCACTCCTCCATTGAGACCTCTGTCCCTTCGCTGGATGCTGCGGTCAAGGCTCCATGCAACCATCGTGTTGACATAAACCGCGGCATCTCCTCCATGCCTTCGGGATATTGAATCGATCGGTGACGCATACTGCGTCGGAATTCAGCTCGCGCTTCCTCTCGATCTTGCCTTACAATCTGGTACTTGGTGAGCCACGTCTCCATGGACGCATGGTGCAACATACAAAAGCGATTCACCTTCTCTTCCATTGAGGCATCCATTCTTTTTTCTACCCCATTTCCAACCACCACATCTCCAATCAGCCTATCATCGTCCTTCAGGGTCCATAGCATTTCATTGTCTGGTTCCACCGTTGGTAGCCATTGTGAGATATGCACTAACGCCTCTGACACCAACCAACCTTCCGCCATGCTACCTTCCGGACGAGCTTGTTGTCGCACAAAGCCTTTCAGGGTTTTCATGAAGCACTCCAAGAAGAACATCCATCGTGTATGGACAGGTCCAGCAATCTCCACTTCGTCCACAAGATGCACAAGAAGGTGAACTTGTATCGTGAGCATGCTAGTGGGCAGGTATTTCTCAAAGAGACAGACCGTCTCAACTGCTCCCCGCCTTGCGGATTCAATAGAGGACGTCTTAATCTCTTTCTGTGAGATCCATTGCACCAAAGTCAACAACTTGTAAATGGCCCCGCGAATTTCTGGAGTTAGGCATCCCGCGATCGCGATCGGTACGACAAACTGCCACAAATGAGAAAGCATTGAGAATAATGGTCACTTTTCAAATTTCAAAATATCCACGCTAATTAAAATCCATTCTGTTCACAAACCTGACATATCTTATGCCAATCATGGGATTTTAGCCCACACATTTGGTCATCTTTAGAAAATGCGGACCTGAGAGAACGCATCATACCCGTCGGAGTGCGGATAGACTTGATTACTTGCTTCACAATGCACTCTTCTTTGGTAGACAAAACCCAGGGAGCGCGAGGAAGCTGCACTCCCCCTTCAACACTCGACTGTGGCCAAAGCGCCTCCATCGTACCTACCTCCTTTAAATCCATTCGTGACCCTATAGTGTCTCTCTTTCCTGTGATGTGGTCCCATAGCAAGCTGCCCACATTTTTGAAAATATGCATGGGATCCAACAAGTGGTTGACCTGTAAGTGGGTCCAATATGGCAACTCGTAGAAAACTGAGAACCGTCGCATTCCATTTGGATGTGATTCCGGGTTTACCATTTTCAGCTTGTACTAGCTTGCAGCGTTCATACGTGCTGGAGGTCGTCCAAGAAAACCTTCCCTGAGTTCATGATCCTCCGGCAAGAAAGCGGCGTGTCCTTGATATACCATCTTCTTCATGGTTCGTGACCTTCGGGAGTTTAACTGTGGCCCACACAATGGACATGCATGATAACTTGAGGTAACGAGACCTGCAAGGCGATCCACGACCTAGTGAATACTTGATTGAATGAAATAAAATATAGATATTACCAGCGAGAACAAAGGTCTGCTCACCTGAGCACTCTCCTAATCCCGGAAAGTCATGCATCGTCCACATGAGAATGGCTCGAATGTTGGCTGACCGCCGACCATCTCGCCTGCTCATATCTTGCATCGTGACCCCCTCCTCCCACAAAATCTTAAGCTCATCGACTAATGGACGAAGATACACGTCCATATTTTTTACTTTGTAGCGGCCCGGGACGAGCAAGCTAAGGATGAGATGTCCTTTCTTCGTAGAAAGCCATGGAGGAATGTTGTAGTTGACAAGCACTATAGGCCACACACTGTAAGAAGTCGAGCGCAGACCGAATGGGTTCACACCATCCATGGCAAGACCGAGCCGAAGATTCCTTGGCTCTCACGCAAAGCCTAGGAAGGTAGAGTCAATGTGGCTCCATGCATGCGAATCTGGTGATATTCGTTGAACTCCATCCATGGACCTATTCTGCACATGCCACGTTGTCAATCTTGCCATGGCAGACGTGCGAAACATGTGGTTTATGCGGGGGATGAGTAGAAAGTGTCTGATAACTTTTTGAGGGATGGTCTGCCCTTGCAAGTCCTGCCGATACCTATGAGCACCACACTTTGGACATGTCTCCATAGTCTCGTATTCATCTCGAAACAATATACAGTCGTTGATACATGCATGGATGTTATTGTAGTCCATGCCAAGCTTCCGTAAAACATGTCGTGCATCATCACGAGACTCAAGCATGGTGTTTGCAGGTGGAAATATATGATATTTCAATAACCTGAAAAAAAGCATAAAACACCTTGAAAAAACACAAATGTTTGCAATAATACTGTTTTAAAAAAAAAACAATGAAGTCTATGTGCAAGGTACCTGAATAACTCAGTCACACTCGTATCGCTCCAACCGTATTTTGCTTGCACACTTAAGAGTGCAAGCAATGTCTTCAACCGAGATACTCGGCACCCATCATATAATGGTATGGATGCTTCCTCTCTAAGCGGGTCAGATGTCTCAACATCCATGGGAATCAATGCATCGATCATTGCCTCCATCTCAGGCTCCAAGATTGTAGGCAAGTCGGGAAGGTTGTCTGTCTCCTCTGGCATTAACGGTATAGATGGGCCTTGCGAGTGGTCGATTGGCTCCTGCAATCCATCCATCGCATGTCCACGAACTCTTCTAATTGGCCGCAAAGGGTGCACTCCCCCTTGGGTCGAGACATCACCCCCCTGGATACAAAATTTGCCAACAAGACCCAATCTTATTGTGTATGGTTTTCAATTAGCTTGAGAGTACAATGCATGAAAAATGCTAACTTCAAATTACCGTTTGCTGAAAATCCGCAATCGCCTAATCAATGATCTCAGATTGAAACTCGCCAAATCATCGTACGTGTTCTATAGGCAATCGGTGTTTTCGTCTAATTGCCAACTTGCATTGAGAGCAAGGACATGGGACACGCTGATTAAGATACGTCTCGCGGTCTTGAACAATAAGACCTTCTTCGTTTGCCATCTTATCTACATTACAGCAAACGAGGCTTAAATGGATAGCTTTATGGAGATGTAGGAGATGTACGTCAAGTTGTAAGTTGACCATAAACCTTGCATTGTATATAGTAGTCGAGAGATTTTCCTCAGCCTTGTATCATGCTCAACGATTTGTTTGTCCCGGTAGATAATTATTTGTTATATCTCAGCTTTGAGTATAAGTAATCCATTTTAAAATTAATGCGCACCATCTATGAAATTTTATAACGATAGTAATAAAATTTATTTCAATCAATTCTACTCATAGTCATAAGACATGAGAGAAATTATCCTATACTCAATTTAAGGGTTTCTTCTTCTATAACAATAATTTTGGGTTCATTTTGATGAAGTACGTGGCCCATGGCAAAGCACATTGCATACCATTATCAATAAGTCTATTATCTTAAATTTCCTTCCCCTCCCTCTCCCTCTCTTTCTTTCCCTCTCCCTCTCTTTCTCTCTTTCTCTCACCCTCTCCCTCTCCCTCTCGTTCTCCTTCTCTCCCTCTCGTTCTCTTTCTCTCCCTCTCTCATTTCCTTCCCCTCCCTCTCCCTCTCCCTCTCCCTCTCTTTCTCTCTTTCTCTCACCCTCTCCCTCTCCCTCTCGTTCTCTTTCTCTCCCTCTCTCATTTCCTTCCCCTCCCTCTCCCTCTCCCTCTCCCTCTCCCTCTCTTTCTCTTTTTCTCCCTCTCCCTCTCTATCTCTCTTTTCCTTCCCCTCCCTCTCCCTCTCGTTCTCTTTCTCTCCCTCTCTCATTTCCTTCCCCTCCCTCTCCCTCTCCCTCTCCCTCTCCCTCTCTTTCTCTTTTTCTCCCTCTCCCTCTCTATCTCTCTATCTCTCTCATTTCCTAAACAAGCAAAAAATAAAGTAATTTAAACATCCTCCAAGCAAAAGGGAGAGGGAGAGATACAATGCACTCTCCCTCTCTTTCTCTTTCTATCCCTCTCTCATTTCCTTCCCCTTCCTCTCCCTCTCGCTCTCTTTCTCTCTCATTTCCTCTCCTAAACAAGTAAAAAATAAAGTGATTCAAACATTAAACAAGCAAAAGGGAGAGGGAGAGAGAGAATGCACTCTCCCCCTCCTTCGCCCTATCTTTCTCTTTCTCTCCCTCTCTTATTTCCTTCCCCTCCCTCTCCCTCTCCCTCTATTTCTCTTTCTCTTTCTCTTTCTCTTTCTTTCCCTCTCCCTCTCCCTCTCCCTCTCTTTCTCTCTTACTCTCTCGTTTCCTCTCTTCAACAAGCAAAAAAGAAAGTAATTTAAACATTAAACAAGCAAAAGGGAGAGAGAGAGAGAATGCACTCTCCCTCTCTTTCTGTCCCTCTCCCTCTCCCTCTCTTTCTCTCCCTCTCTCTCCCTCTCCCTCTCCTTCTCTTTCATTTCCTCTCCTAAACAAGCAAAAGAGAACGATTTAAACCTTCAATGAACAAAAGAAAGAGAGAGGGAGACTCACCAATGAGATATGGCAAGCGTGGGCGGCTTCTCTTTGCAATGAGGGCTCCTCCTCTCCTTCGTGATCAACGGTGGTGGCGGCGGCGGCGGTGGCGGCAAGTCTCTTCCTCTTCTTCTCTCACAAAGCCTTCGCTCTCTCCCTCGCTCTCACTCTCAAAAGGCGAAGAAAAGAAAATGAAAACGGCGCTCTGGTTTCGGCCGCGCTTTTTTTCCCTGCGGCATCGCTATTGGCATCGCTATTTGCATCGCAAATAGCGACGCCAGTTGCGACGCCAATAGCGACGTCGCTATCCGCCGTCGCTAATCGGCGTCGCTACTAACTCAAATCCTTATAGTGATTTTTAGTTGGTGACACGCATTACAAAGTAATTCAGAGAATTTTCAAGACCTATATAGGATATTGTAGGTTTTATTCAACTTCTATAGGTCATTACACGATGCCATAGGGTTGGAAGCCCTTATCTTGAACTTAGGGGAGGTGGATACACTAAAATAGTGTTTTTACAAGATAGATGACTATTCTAGACAGTAGTAAAGAGTATTCCAAGAATATTCTCTATTGATTTTGAACTTGCATGTTATGGCTCATCATAAAGAGCCATTTGTGGGCTTTGATTTCCATTAAAAAAATTTGGATATTGATATTAGGGTCAAAAGTTATAGCCATTTTTCTATCAAGGGACTACTATGACTACACTATACTAATGCGCACAAATGACTAGAAACAAGGAAAAGAATAAGTCTAATTCAACAACAAATTAGGGGAGCATGTGAGGCAATAAAGCACATCATGATGATGAAGATTCACAACAATATGGTGTATATAGTACTCTTAATGTTACTCTTTGTAACCATGAGACTAGGCATTTCATCAGACACATGGAATTGGTTTCTAAATTGGATCATATGGTTGAATAGTCGATTCAATTAAATATGCAAACCAACAAATTCATGAATCACATAGCTCAATCTGCCAAGGATTTCTTGGATAAATTTTCTTCTTCTACTAGGAATTCTTTGGAGCACTTAGATATCTATGCTTGTGGTAGCACAAATGGTAGACAAAGAGAGTAGAGATTAACATTACTTTCAACCATCAACAATAATCAGCTAGGTATTATTTAGAAAGAAAGGGATACCACATAGTACTTATAAGGTTAAGGAGACTTCTTTTAGAGCTAATGAGCCTATTTTGAGTATTTATGGGTCTAATCCTCCTCAAACCACTAGAAATTAGCCACGTATTTTTCTAGGCAAGTTTCAAACCAACTATCATAGGAGTGCCTCTAATCTTTCAAACCCCAATGATAGTTACATTGACATGCAGCCCCGAGTAACTAATAGACAGCAAGGACAAGGAACTTCGTGATAATATTTTGTTAACCAAATATAGTGGTCATTCATCATCACCGAATGATTTGGAGGAGTGGACTTCCAAGTTTGAGTCCTACTTTGATATTTTCCCTAGGTCAGATGGCCAAAAGATTCACTTTGGTACTCTTCACACCTGAGGGATTTGCTCACACATGGTGGATATACATAAAGACTAGAATCAGCAAGTTGATAGTTGGGAGGAATTCAAAGCTAAGATGGATCAAGTATTTTTCCCTTCCATTGAGAAAGAAAATTTGGCTAGAAGATGGTATTTGTTGGACCAAAGAAGCCTATCAATTAGAGAGTATACTAATCAGTTTTTGAATCTTACAATATATGTCAAGAGTACGAGAGATTATGCAAAGTTTTATAAGTATATCTATGGTCCAAAGCCTAATCTGTCAGCTAATATTATGTCCTAGAAACCAACCACACTATTCCATGCCATTGAACTACTAAACATGGCAACTTTTGCAACATGACTAGTCACAATTTGATAAAAAATCAACATAATTCTAATAGAGAGATGCAAGTAGAAAGATATAAAGAGAAACTTCTATTAGATTTTAAAGGAAACAAAGGAGTATCAGATCATCACACAATTAGAAATTGCACTTTGATGAGGGAGCTTGAACCTCCCATGTAACGTGTCCACTAGAATCATCCAGGACACGTCTTAGCAGTCCATCGGAAAGGATGTCTAGAAAACTGCGCCCGGCACTCCTACGGAATGTTACGGGTTTTGCCATCTAGGTCTTTCCGTGTCTGCCACGCAGCGGAAGTATCCTGGCCGTTTCCCACTTAGGATCGACCGGAGTTAGTGTTTTCCTGTTTGGTCATTAGCTACAGCAACTAGCGTCAGACCCGAGCGAACTACTTTACGCAGAAGCGCCAGGTCCGAAGCGGATTCACGCTGCACTTGGTTCAAGGAGAATGGGAAACGAGAGGGATGCAAGGATCAACCTCTCTGCCATAAGGCATAGTCCCATTCCGTTCCCCTAAAACAGCGTAAATTGGGTAAGAGGTACCTCTAGGTCATCGTTCTCGTTATCCGCTTTGATGACGATGATCATCCTGTTGTTTTTCAAGATTTCTGAGAAAAGTTCCCGGCTAACCGGGACCACCCATCCATAGGACGGACCCATGGTCCATCCTCCGCACTTTCCTCGGTTTGATTTAGTTATGTAATTACCTAACACATTAATTTGACATATAACAAACAGCTTCCTTGATTAATCCCGTTAAGCACTGGTTCCTTCACGTAATCTTATCACGTGACATAGAAAGACAGTATCAAACAACTTCTTTATTATCATATCATCATTTTTCTTTGAAATACAAGGAGTTCCGCCCGTAGGCTTGTCTCTAATCCGCCCGAAGGCTTATCCAGTAATCCGCTAGGGATCACTATTCCAATACTAGATTGGTCAGGAATGGAGGCTGGAGGAGGAGCTCGAGCTGATTCAGCCACTCGTTGATCCATTTTGGGTAGAAGGTAGGAGCTCTAATCAATCGTTATGCCTTTTAACACGATTCTAGAAGATGCAAACAACTCCTTTGAATGGTAATTAGAGGGTGTCTTGGTAAGCATAAATCTGTTCTAAAGGAACTGGCATAGCTGCTTCCACACAGGATTGGAGATCATGGAGACACTAATGTCAAAAGTGGTAAGAACTTTCTTGGAATCCAATACATCCTGTTTCTGCTTCTACAAAAATTTAAGGATATCCTCATTGGAGAACAGTTGTCTAGCAGTAGGGAAAGACTCTCCCCAATAGGGCAACGATAAAGCCTTGCCCAAAGTTTTAGGTATCAATTGGACAACTGTTTCTGTGACAGGACCAGACCTCTTATTGTAAGAGGCTAGAGACTGATCACAAGTATTAGTATCCTCTAGGATGAGTGGTAATGAAAGTGCGATGAACTTTGTTAAGCTTGCTTTGCCACTAAGTTTAGACTCCAGCAATAAAGAATAATAGTGAGAGACTAATGGGACATATTAGACTCAAGGAGGAGCTTGAGGCACCATTCAGATAGATTACACACACACTACACACACAAACAATCACAAGGAATGCCTGCAAAACAATAGAATATCCATCAAAAGAAATCAACCAGAATAAGTACACACAAATGAGACTAACTGATTGACCACCCCAAATAATCCACATTCTAGAAAAAATTCGGCATGACCTCCACACATATGCGACCAAAAGCTTCATGCTATGCAACAAATATGCACACGAGACCCCATATGAGGTAAAAAAACAAAACTACATGTAATAAAGCAAATTTAACCTAGGATTAGGAGCTAGACACATTAATTAGGGTTAGCTATAATTGTAATAAAGGATATGGCAAAGTGATCTAAGGCAAGCTTTAATTTCATCATTTTCATGATTATGATCTGGTTGGGGAGGTCATTTTCATAAAAGATTTGGTTACAAACATCATTTCTATGTAACTGGAGTTGAAGACACAGTTACATGGTTTGGTTTCTACTTGGAGTGACTAGTCAGGTTGCTGTACTACTTCAAACCGTGTTGAAGATGGTGGACCTTGGTAATATCCAGTGGGGCAATGGCGAGCTCCATCCAATTTTAACAAGTCGTGGCTCAATTTCAGCTCAAGAAATGAAGAGAGATGGACAAAATGCAGGTAACTTGAGTTGAGGTTGAGTTTGGTGGGGGTTACTTTTGAGAGGGAAGGGTTTGCTTTTCAAACACGGTCTTTCTCTCTCCCATTTCAAACTCCTTTCATCCTCCATAGCCAAAACTTCCATCCTCTCTCTCTCTTCCATGAGTTCTCCTGCCAAAATGGACTTGTGAGCTTAAGTCTTCATGCTCCAAGCTCCCTGTAGAGTACCCTTATGGCTCATAGGCCACCATTTGATCACGTAGGACTCCGTATGAACTGTTGCGATCTGTGCCTACAGTACATGCTGAAGCATAATGGAGATTTTAAGAGATTATTGAGCTCTTAAACAGTCAAGGGTGCGTCCATCCTCAAGCTGCTTGCCAATAAAGATCAGCCTCTATTAGTCAGGAGAAATGCCTTCCTTGTCCTGGATCTTAGCCTTAACATTGTCAATCGTGTTAGAGCTCTCAAACTTCGAGGGTAGTCTTAACAAAGTTTTGCATCCCACCATGCAAGCGTAGCACAAGATGGAGAGTGCTTTCCTTCTGGATGTTGTGGTCGGCAAGGGTGTGATCTGATTCATGGACATTTTTGCTTCTACGATGGAAATTTTGGTGTTGAAGGCTTTGACTGAGGCTGTTGTTGATGGGCAAACGTAACGTGTCGCTCCATTCAGCAGCATTAGGAAGAAGAAGAAGGACACATGTAGAAAGACACATTAATCTGTCCTGCGCCAAGACATTGACGACCTCCAAGCACTTCTCCAAATGTAAGAACTTTGAAGGCACATTAATCTGTCCTACAAATAATGTTTTCGCCAGACATGCTCCCTCCATCAGTGCAACAAGTGTCAAATTTATTCTGTTTGCTACATCCCCAACAACCCAGATGCTAGGGATATTTGTTCAGGAAATACTCATTCACCTTGATGGAACCATCATGCCCAAGCTCTACACCAACTGCCTCTAAGTTCAACCTCTTCGTGTATGGTTTTCTACCGTCTACTAAAAGCACAACATCTGTTCCAAAGACTTCATCCTTATCAGTATGCTCGCAAACTCAACAGCAATATAGCCGCCACCAACAATGATTGCTCACTTGGGAAATTCATTCAGGTTTAAAAGCCTCGTCTGATGTGATTGCAAAGTACAGAATCCATTCCCACTCAGTGTTGGCTGTGGACCTGGTTGAGGTCATTCTGCATGTATAGCTGTGGTGTTGGGCATGCTGGTTAGAGGTGCAATTGTTTTGCCCATTGCTGGCATGTACTCTGCAGAGGTAGATTGCCTTGTGTTTTGAGGCATGTGGATATTTTCTACATTGGCTTTATTCTGAAGTTGAGCCCTTGTGAGTTTCTTAGTAATTGAGTTGGTAGTACTTCCTCTGGTATCTTTGAAGCTTTGTGCATCAAAGCTGGAGTCTACTGGATTGTTCATGTCTCCCATCTGTAGATGTCTAACGTCCTTATCATTCTTCACTGAGATTCTAGAATATACAGCTCTGTTTTGGTTCTGTGACCTTGTATTGAAATTGGAACTTCTCTCTACCTACTGATTAGCTGAGAATAGAGGCTTTCCGATTGGATATTCTTGAGATAGTGGCATGTTATTGCTATTTTCATTCTCTTCAAAGGTGTTCACCCCAACACTGCCAAGAAAACTGGTGGTGCCTTTCTAGTTGACATCACTTGAAGATTGTATGCAATACCCAAAGCAGCTGTTTTCAAAGCACCAAAGGCTGCTCAAGAGTCTCATCTGAGTGATAGCTGACATCTTTCCTCATGCTGTCATGTTGATTTTCTTCATCCTCTTTCAGATAAGTAGTCTCCCATGGATGAGCAGCCATCCATCGCTCTAGTCAACTCCAACCCCAATGAGATTCATCATGATCGCCATCACCTACCCTTTCTTGGAGATTGGGAACAGATCATGAATTGTGCCTGCAAGCATTGATTACATCAGGAAAAGCTGAGCATGTTATGCACGAAGAATATGTTTTGGAGAATTATGGGTACCAGAGAGTAACATTGAAGCAAAGTCTGAGTCCGTGGATAGTGAGGTGTGTGAACCTTGATGCATTAATTGAATACTCAATCTGGATGACCAGAGAGTAACATTGAAGCAAAGTCTTATTCACCGAATTCATTCATCAGGTCAAGTATGGAACAATCTACAGATTAGAAGATGAATCATATCTTAATTTCACACTTATTTTTCTTTAGCAGATGCCCCAAGTTCTTGGCGATGCAACATGCTCTGTGGTTTCCACCTTTGTACGATATTCCAGTCTTGAAATGCAAAAGCATTGTAGCTAATGGGGTTCTTTCCTGTCAAAGGCCGAGAAGTTTGCAATCCTTCTGCAAAAGTCCCAATTTGTAGCTTTGCAAGAACTGTCTTGGCAATCTTTTCATAGACCAGGGACGGGAGAGCTCTGTCTTGGACAAAGTTCTTGTGGGAAAGAAGTTGTGTGAAGCCTTCTTGGGGAAAGCCTCTAGTCCTTGAGAGAATTTGCCAGTTTGATAGTGAAATGCAAGTAGGAAACAGATGTGTTGATAGAGTCACCAATATTTGAAGGATCTTCATCAACATCGAAGGTATTAGACCATTTCTTGAAGGTTTAAAATCTTGGACACCATAGGTATTGCCTAGAGCTTAAATTATTTGGGGCTCTTCTTCAAATCCTGGATCCATTTATGCTCTTGGAAGGCTCATCAACACTTCTCTTGAAGATTCAACAAAGTCTTGTGCCATTTGGTTCTTCTTCAACAAGCTATGGTTCATGGAGAACCATTGGAGCATTATTGAGTAGAGTATGATGCTGGGATATACTACTATTTTGGTTCAAGCAATCACAAGAATTTTGCAAAGATAAATGTTTCTTTAGCATTTTACTACAAGATTGGCTTTGAGGAGTTCATCAAGCAAGCTCAAGTAATTGGGTATCTTCTTACCTTTGAATCTAATTGGTATGATTCAATTCATTGGGCACTTTGAAGCTTGCAACCAACTCAAGCTATATTGGAGTTTGTTTCTTGGTTAGCTCAATCTTGAAGCAACTTATTGGAGTTCTCAATGCTTGTGGTTTTTGCTTGATCAAGTGGTTGAGAGTATGTAGTAAGGATCAGTTGGGCTGTTTGTAGAGCAATTATTGGATGTATCAAGGATGTATTTGCAGGGTTTATGCATGTCTAATCAGTGTTCTTACTGATCTTAAGTGCCTTACAACTTTCCCTAGATGAAAGGTAATGATTATGAGGCAAAATAGGGTCATTACAGTGCCAAACAGGGTGTAGTCCAAACAGGGACAGATTTGGGAACGTTGCTATAGAAATTAGTAGCATCATTCTAATGACAAAGGAACAATTGGAATTGATACTAGACATCACAAGCTTCGAGTGGAACTATCAAACGCTTCATTTGGACACATATTTCTCCAGCTAGAGCCTATTTAGTACCGGCAGTTCACTAGCAGTTCACTGTGGACAGTTCTGGAAATTCTTAAACAAATAGGGGTATTGCTACTCCTAAATTCAAACCATGATTTCCACTTGATACTAGCCATCTTAAGCTTCGAGTCAAGCTATCATACACCTTATTTGGACTTATATTTTTCAAGATGGGGCTGATTTTTGTACCAATAGGTCACTATGGACAGCATGTATAACAGGGGGTACAGACATGTAAGTGTGAGACCTATGCTTAGTCAAAGGCAACAACCTAATCATTAGCATTCCTATAGACATCAAGTGCATGAGGGGCATTGTTCTTATGATGATAGATCTCATAGGTATCCTCCTTATGGTCAGCAAGAGTATGCAGGGAATTACCATATGGGGCAGCATTCATATGATCATAATCATGGTTATTTTCATGTGACTGATGGGTGGCATCAACCTTATGCAAATGAGAAAAATATGGGAGCAAATGATGCCTATGGAATACACTATGCAGAGTACCAAAGTCAACCAACATACGTTATGGATAATCATTTTGAAGAAGAAGAACCCATCCATCCGTTCTCATTCAACAATGTACATGGTACCTATGTGTCAAGTCGCATGTTTGAGGATATCACTTCAAAAGGGTTTTGTTATAAATGCGGTGAGAAGGATATTTGTGGTCACATAAAGGTATGCAGGGCAAAGCATGTTAAAGTATCGGCTGTCCTAGAATTTCTTACTCCCTATGGCATTCAACGAAGGCTTATACCTCACCAAGAGTTGAAGGAAATGTGTCGGCAATTCATATGCTATAAATGTAAAGAACGATGGATGCCTAGTCATGACAACTACTGCAGAAACTAACATTTTGCTACAGCCATTGTTTTGGAGGATTCAAGTGAATATGAAGAAGGGGATTACCAAGTTCAACAACAAGAGTTTTATGGAGTTGAAGTTGAAGACAAAGTTGAAAATAAAGCTGAAGATAAAGATGAAGATGAAAATGAAGATGAAGATGAAGATGAAGCTGAAGACAAAGCTGAAGATGAAGATGAAGAGCAAGAGGATACACATGACAAAGTTGATCAAGAGTACATTAGTGTACAACAAGAAGACCAAACTCAAGGTTTACATATATTTCATGATGATGTTGAAGAGGATTATGTTGATCATATATGGCATGAAGATATTGAGGCATCACATGAAGATATTGAGGAAACACATGATGGGTTCTATCAGCCCATTGACAACTTTGGTATGCTACAGCTAATAGAAGAAGATGTTGATTGGAATGCATATGGAGATGTACATGAGAAGAATGTTTGGAATGCATATACTTTTGATGAGAGTATTAATGAAGACATGCCTTATGATGAGGATGAGATATCTTTTCCCTATGATCTAGGTAGTCATGATGTAGATGATTCTCTCTTTCCTTTTGACCCGGGTGATTTGACATTTATGGTGTAAAATATTACACGGCGCAGCGAACAGAATCTCAGAAAGAGATAGAGAGTACACAACAGATAAGAGGAGAATCAGTAAATTCTTTAACTTCAAACAACTGATACAAAGATGGCTCTGTCCACCCGTGCGCTTCCACTGTGTGAAGCTTAGATGGCGATCTAGAGAGAAGATAGGTGAAGAGCTTAAGGCTGGCTGGAACAACAACTTTGACTGGGTGAGATGGCTGCGAAGGGGTTTAGCTTTTATAGCCCGCGAAGGTCATTAGGTCGGCCTGCTGATCGACCTACCATATGAGCCTCCACTAGTCGGCCATGGAATATTCCAGGGAATATTCCCTTTACCATCGAGCCGAGGGCGCTGCCCTCGGACCCCCGCCAGCGGCCCCCCTGGGACCCCCCCAGCCAGGGGCCGCTTCCGCGGCCCCCGAACCCCACAATAGGGGCCCCTTTTAACTCCCTTACACCGCAACTCGATGCAATGCGCCTCGAGTTGCTACCAGCTTAACCACTCCGTCTAACCCAAAGATTAGACCCACAACAGTCACCTTTTTGCCATCCGGTCACATAGACCTCATCTGATATACAAGTCAGGACTCAACCAATGTCCGGGCTCACATTTGGCTTCTCCTCATAATGGGGGCCTTACAACTTTGAGTACCATGGATCATTGGTAGCACCTAATGAGGGTGGGGCATTGATCATATCTAACATATGGTTCATGACAATCCTACTTCTCTTTATGGTTATTATCTCGATATTCCATATGACCCGGGTGGTCTTATACTAAGAGAAAGTCATTTGCAGTAAGGCATCCTACATACAAAACTTAATGATACTTTGTTCTCATGGTTTCTTCATGGTTTATATGGGAGAAAAGCTGAAGAAGATGGATTTTCCTACAGAATACAGCTTGCTGTATTAAATTCCTGTCATGGAATTAAATGATTTATCTTTGTCAAAATCATGAATTTTTGCTTGGAAAGGGTAGCCTATATCATATACTTCGATATGACATATCATTTGTCCAATTTGGATGTGTCTATCGAAAGTTATACCTATTTTACTATGGCAGCCCGATTATGCCAGCATGGAGGACATTCACTATAGATTTCTTGTGGAGCTTCATCAATTATGGGATCTTTTCAGCCACATATACTTTGATCTACTAGTTCAACCATTATATTCTTTCCCATTTTCTCAATCTTTGAGGACAAAGCTTCTTTAGGCCGGGATGGCTTGTAATAAAGCAAATTTAACCTAGGATTAGGAGCTAGACACATTAATTAGGGTTAGCTATAATTGTAATAAAGCAATTTTCATGCTACTTTAATTAGGCCAATTAGTCTATTTTAGGCTAGAGTATAAAAGGAAAGAGAGTGTCCATGTAATACATATTTTCAATTCATTTCTTGAAACTCCACTTCTTGGAGCTAGAAGGTTTTCTCCTTCCCCACCATTGCAAAGGGTGTGTACCTTGCAGCAGCCATCATCATAGTATTCTCAACAAGCAGCCATGGCTTCAACATTTGTATTTCTTCTTCTCATTGAATATGAATGGCAAGTTATGGTTTGTTTCTAGCATTTCTTGGAAGCATTTCTTGTTAGCTTTCTTGTAATTTTCTTGGATATGGCAAAGTATCATTTCACTACATACCACACTTGTAATCGTAGCATACAATCAAACCATAATACCTCAATAACCCTCTCAGGACATAACCAGAACTTCGCTAAGCAATAACAACTTGAAAGACTGCACGTGCCCATCCCACGAAGTGTATTTATTGAAAAGGGGAAAAAAATATAGTGAGGGGAATGATTTTAGTGAAGGGTTCATTTTAATAAATTATTAAAAAATGAGTGAAAATTTATTAGATTGTAAATCTTAATAAAAAACGGTGGTTCCTTCTTACAATATTAATTACAAATTATTAGGATGAAATAGTGCTTTTAATGGATCTCAAACTTCGATACCCAAACTGAAGTATCTAAATGCATATTATTTAATAAAAAATTAAGTGTATGTTTAGCACTTTTTGTGTAATACGTGCATTCGTGATGACAGGTTCATTTTTAATAAACTTAGATATGTTTGTAGCGCACAAAGCGCATGCTAAGTGAACTACTCGTTCATTTCAATTGTTTAGAAAAATGTGTGTTTAGTGCGAGTGTGCATGGAAAAGTGGGTGATTTAAATTCATTTTAACCATTAATCGTGGTTAAGGGGTGACAAAAAAATAAATAAAGCCAAAAATATAAATACATGATAAGGGTATGTATGCAAGAGATTGAGGGAGCACGGATGGATCCCAAGATGCAATGAGTCCAACAAAAAAGTGAAAGTCACTATTAGAAAAAAAGAGAAAAAACTGCTTATTCTTAAAAAATGAATATGAAGGCGAGGTTAGTTGGGTTATATTTGGTTTATTAAATTCAGATTAGTGTTTGGGTGTTATTATCATTATTATTGCTATTTATATGTTTTTTTCGTGGTTTGTGTTTTTGTTTTTTTTTTAATGTTTGATTTATTATGGTTTTTTTAAAACAAATTTAATAACTAGCTTTCGGCAATCAACTTTGAGTGAGAATTGAACAATTAGACTTCAAAAACATTTTCCAATTTGGTAAGGAAAATTGTAGCTTTTTTGTTTTTAAATAAATTTTGTATGAATTTTGTATGATTTTTAGGGTGTAAGGTGTTTTTTTTTTTCGGGTATTAATGGGTTTTTTAAAAGAAAAATAAAAGAAGGTACCCGGGCTGCGTGTGAACAACTACGTATGAATGTATGCGTGTGCACCACCGCACGAAGCAGACCGGATGTGCATCCTTGCGCATGAAGACGTACAAACGATTCCCGGACATGACACGAGCACACCTGGGACGCGCACAATCACCCACACGAAGACCCGCAAGCAATGTGGTTGGACGAGGTAGCAGTGGGGACGCGTCGTTGCATGAAAAGGGAGGTAGGGTTGGGGGGGGGGGTCGGCAGTTTTCTACAGAAGTGGTGGAGCTGTCGGTAGGGGAACTGGGGCTACGAGGGGGGTTTAAGGTTTCCACTCGGGGGGGGTGCTACTGGGGGGGGGGGGGGAATAGGGGCTTCGGACGAGGGTGGGAAGGGGATGGGTAATGGGCATGGTAGGGGGGCAAAGGGGGGACAATGGGGAGGGGTGGGCAGGGACTCAAAAACGACAATGGAGAGGGGTGGACAGGGATAAAAAAAGGACAATGGAGAGGGGTGGGCAGGGGCAAGAAGGGACAAAGGGGGGAAAGGCAAAATAACGGCTGCCTGGGGGGGTGGTGAGGAAGATGGCGGGAGGGTGGTGGCGAACGGTAGCATGACGGGGCGGTGGCGGCGCTAGGGAGGTGATGGGTGGCGCTGGGGAGGAGGATAAGGAGAAAGAAGAAGGAGAAGGAGGAAGAGGAGGAAGAGGAGGAGGAGGAGGAGGACAAGGAGGAGAAGGAGGAGGAGGAGGAGGAGGAGGAAGAAGAAGAAAGAGGAGGAGGAGGAGGAGGAGGAGGAGAAGGAGGAGGAGGAAAGAGAAGAAGAAGGAGAAGGAGGAAGAAAGAGAAGACGAGGAAGAAGAAGCAGGGAGAGAGGGGAGAGAGAGGGAGGGGTTGAGGAGAGAGAAGAAGAAGAGAGAGAGAGAGAAAAGGAGAGAGAGGAAAAGGGAAGGGGGGAACCGTCAGAGGGTAGTTTGAAAATGTTTTTAAAAATAAAATAAATAAGAAATAACTTTAAAATATAAAGATAAAAAGGGAAAAAACCCCCTATCCCATGCTTATGCGCGGAGCGAGGTAAAAAAATTTGCAATGGTGGGAAGCAATGGGGGCCAAGATGGCGATGGGGAAGGCGTGGATGCCATGAGGGCGTCGCGAGGCGCGTAAAAGCAAAAATACATGTGTTGACATGCCAGTTAAGGCACATGGAGACACGACAAAACAAAGAAAACTTAATAACAGGCAAACAATGAGCCGGAACACAATGCAGTAAAAATGAAAACTGTGTCAAAAGGCAAGGGAGAGACTGCTCAAAAGTACAACAGGGTGCTCACGATCAAATCAAGGCTTTCACATGGGAAAAATGCAAAAATCAGGTCCAAAAATGCATACAACAATTAATATCAAAAAATTTATTTGTTGAATTAAAACACACAAAAAAGAAAACTGTGAGAAAAGACATGCCGAATAGGCCTATGATGTCAGAACACCGTTCCGACGGAGATAAGACCCGGTCACCTAGAAAAAACCAAAAAAGAATCCCCGAAACGGGATGCGGAAATTAATATAAAAAGATCTAGGCACCGGAACATAGGGCAGTAAAAAGAAAAAATGTTCGCGGGAAGGGGATTCACAGTGAGAGCACTATAAAATGCATATCCAGGGAAATAAGGAAGGATTCGCATGCAAAAAATGATAAAATAAACCTCGAAAACGCATATGAGAGTTAATTTCAAAAAATCCATTAGCTGGAACGAATGCATGTAAGAAGGAAAAATGTGCAAAAAAATGTGCCGACAATCCTATGACCTCAGAACACAGTGCCGAGCAAAAGAACCCCTGATCGCATGGAAAAAACCCAAACATCGTATCCGAAACGAGATTCGAAAATTAATAGTGAATGATCCGTGAACCAGAATGGAGGGCGAAAAAAAGAAAAAATATCAATATAGAATCTTCAAGGTTGTCACATCAAATCATAGTTTGGATGGGGGTTAGGAGGCGTTCACATGGAAAAAACCCAAAAATTGAGCTTACAAATACCAATAAAATTTAATAACGAAAAGTTCAGAGGACGAAAGAGGGCGAAGGGAAAAGAAGGATTATACAAGAAGGGTGGCTGGACAAGGCTATCTAGTCAGAATTGAATTTTGAGGAGAATAGGCCAGGTTCACATGGAAAAAGGCAAAAAATGTATGCGAAAAAGGCACAAAACTACACAAAAATTATTACGGACAAACCGTACGTCAGAATAACAGGTGATGAAAAGAAAAAATATCCAAGGGAAAGCATAGGACAAGGTTAGGATGTTAGTTCAGTGTTCGGAAGCGATAAGGACGCATTCGCATGGAAATACATCCAATTGTTGTGTAGGAAAAGCTTCAAAACTTAATAACGCAAAAACGGTAAGCCAAAACAGGGGAATGTAAAAAGGAAAAGTGTGTCATTCGAAGTGACGAATAGAAAAATAAGGTTGGATCACGAGTTTGGTGAACATAGGGTATGCTTACATTAAAAAGGAAAAAAGTGCGTAAATAAAAGCAACCACAAGGGAAACGGCCTCAATGACGATAGGGGGTAGGTGAGGAAGGGATCCCATTAGGGTAAAACTAGTATGTGGTAGACACACATGATTGGATAATCACATATGCAGGGGGTATGCACATCAAACATACAAGGATGTGTCCCCACACTTAAGACCTTACCGATTTGGTAGATTGATCGACACGGCCCGCAGACTTGTCAATCGACTGGATGCTAGCATCCCCACACTTAAGACATAACATGCACTTGCAAACAGAAAGGTAGGGTTAGGAACACTTGGCCCATTTCATAGATGATTGAAGGGGGCCATTGTCATTGATGTAGGAAGATTGAAGCCGTCATCAGCGGTAGGAGGGACTAGGGTGTGCCACAGAACACGTCCAGCATGGCAGGGACCATGCAACAGTACCCAAGGAGGTAGCTTTGTCGATAAAGTCCTTCGATTCAAGTGTCGGTGATGAAGAATAGAACTCTCAACTTATGGGCACTCAAGAGGATGATAGAACTGTCGCTCACCCCATGACACACATCGCTCAATGAATAAGCATAAAATCTCATAACTCACGGCCGATGTAGAATTGAAGAAGGGGAAAGTGATTGGGAGGGAGTATGCCACTGTGCACAATTGATGGGGAATTTGTGTGTTCCACCCATTTGGCATAGGTGCAAGCAAGAAGGCTAGGGAGCCTTATCATGCAATGTACATAATAGGGTGGCATTGGCTTGTGAGGGTGGCATAGACGTGTCCCGTGTGTGCAGAGGGAAACGGAAACGTACCTGACTCTAATTGTTGTAACATCCCTCAATCTCACCTCTCAGAATTGATTGAGGAGAAACACCAGTCACACTCAACCCACCCTCTGTCTCACACTCTGTTGAAAGATATAGAGAGCAGCCCATTCTTGAAACCCATTGATGTAATCCTCACATTCACTTATGCAAAGGTTGTATGCCTTATGTGCAATTGATGGTGCAACTGTGCATCCCACCCTGTGCCGACATATGGTGCGAGAAGGAAGGCCAAGGAGACTTATAGTGCAGTGAACAGAAACAAATCGTGTTTTGTACATTGAGAGACCTAACCCGTGCGTGCAACACTCCATTCATACATCCACCTCTCATTTGAATTGAAGAGAAAGGATTGGTCACTTACCCCACCCTGTGTCTCACGCTCATTGATAGATACAGAGGGCAGACCATACTCACATCCCCATCCGGTTAGGATGAAAACTCACATCACTCAGGGGGTTGTCAATGAAGATCCCTTCGTCTGTTGATGAAGAGGCATACGTAGGGAGGTAGCCAAGAGATCGGAATTGTGTATGATAAATTTTACATGCTCTATCAAGGTCTCATTAGGAAGTCCTCTATAAGTTTGAAAGTTCTAATTGAGAGGAGTGACCACTAAAGTTCCAATTGAGAGGACCGATCGTATTTACTTAAGGTCTCAATTTTTAGAAAAAATTGACTTTCCTTCATGAGTGCTATTGAAAATATTCATCTCCTCTACAGTAGCTAAGATCATCATCATGTCATCTTCATTGCTTTCTTCTATGTCCTTTGAGTTAGATATCACTCCAACCTTGAACCCCTGGTTCTTTAGATACCTTCTCTAATGTGCTTGATTCTCCAATACATAGGTTCTCATGAAATTGGAAAGGCATGAGTAGGAGGATTTCCTACCGCTTATTCTTGATCCATAAGGAGATCCACATTCATGGCACCATACTCAAACCAAGGGTCCACCATCTAGATCTCCCGTGGTAAGCTCAAACTTATCATCTCTTGGTGGATTGAGCTCCCTCAACTTCTTGCGAGTACTCTCACATTGGGCTAGCCAACTTTTAAGTGTAGACTTTGAAAGCAATGTGATCTTGAGCTTATTTATAGCTTGCTTTGGGTTGTCAACTAGATTGTGCATAGCTTTATCTCTTGCTTTGAAGCTTGTAACTTCTACAATATCCCTCAAGTCCTTGCATATCCGCTTTGTGGGCCGAACCTCACCCCCAATCTCATCTACTATGATTGAATCCCTCCTTATCGTGATAAAATTGACATTTTCTACATGCCAACGTTCTTCTTGTGTTGGGTTTAGTGTGTAGCATCCACTATTTTCATCCTCATCGTCAATGATAAATTTGAATGAACCACAAATAAGCCCATCTTGTATTTTATCTTGTCATATTGCACCGTCTGTGGAATTTGCTACAACTCAAACATACCCCAAAAGCACTTTCTCACTAGATATATGCTCAAAAACCTTCATGCAAGTCTTTGAAGCCATGAGTTGTTGGCTACCTTGTATCTAGGTACATGATAGAAAAAGATATGATATTAATCAATAGCTTCTTAGGGGTAGGAAACATGCACTCACATCAAGGAAAAAAATCACAAACGACTATATTATACAAGAGTACGTGCAATACAAGTAATTGTACCATGTAACGCATATATGATTTGTGGTTCCACTACTTTGGACAAGCACTACTTCTTGCTCACTGTAAAAAATGTACTTTAATTTTTTATATTGAATTTACATAGACATCAAAGGATAAATTCATAGGTTATCTAGAAACAAGATATAATTCACCATATTAAAGCCATGTCAAAATGATACATGCCTCCATGAAAGACATTCCATTTTTCAACGGAAAAAGAAGAATAGAAAAGAGATGCCCTAAGATAGTGTGAAGTGAAGTCAATAACCAGTGATGTATCATGATTTACATGGTGCCACAAATTATTCATGTGGAAGTTGGCTCCATTTCCTCAAAGGGGTGCATGGCCAACTCCCCGTTCATGCCACGATGCCTGCAAACAAGCTTGTTGATCTCTTCAAAGGAAACCCTGCTTGTTGGATATGTATTCATCATTTTTTCTTCAAAAATTTGAGGCAAGTGTCTTACCATTTGAAAGGAGGGAGTGATAGTTTTTAATAAGTCAAAGTAGTCTCGGGCATCCTCATAGAATTGATAAATCTCTCTTAGCACCCATCCCAATGCATAAACATCTAACATGGGTGTATAACAACCCTTCAATGCTATATCTTCTAACTCAGGGGCTAGCCATTTCCTTTGTGCATGATCGACTTTGCAGTGATTCAATTTTCTTGCATATGTCATCATCATCGTGACACTCTCTAGGTCGCTTTGCAAATGCCCTTCGTTGCTCTAAGAAATCCAAAGCCCAGCCCCACTCTATTATTCCCACACGACACACTCCACCAACAAAATCCAAAATAATATTTCTTGGATGTAAATCTGTGTGCATCCACCTCCCTTTGTGTAGTTGACACATTCCCAAAATTAAAGCGTGCATAACAGACAAGACACATTTGCAAAATATAGTGAATCATCGTATTTGATCACTTGCTAATTGACTATCTTCATCACGCATTCTCTTGCCCCTGCATGGATGAAAAAATCTTGTGAATCGTCCATGCGATGAAGGGAGTTGGGTCATGAAATCCCCAAGGCTACCTCCATTAAAGTTTGGTGTAATTGTCGATAAGGGCTCTTCAGCAGTGGCTACAATGACATGCACCAGTACTTGGTGTCTAGTCTGCATTATGATCTCCCTACGTTGCTCTGCTTGCCTTTTATAATTCTTCCCTTTATAACACTTTCCAGCATAGATTCTATTGGGATCAAACCCAACTACACTGAGAATTTTCACTTTGAATACTGTACCATATGTACCTCTTCCCAATTCTTCTCCTTGGATTATATCATTTTCACTCAGATATGTCATTGTATATACATTGGGCATACGAGCACAAAGACTACAGAGATCTTGTGCTTCAGATCCTGTCTTTAGAGTGGATGCGAGACTTTGCATGTATGTAGAGCACATCTTTTTCTGCCAAGAAATTGCGCGATTGACACTTCTATCAGATTTTCTTTCAGAAACTCGTACTTCAGCATAAAAGCAATCCCATTTGTGTACTTTCTCACCATTAAACTCTTCCCTAAAACTAGATTTACTCTTGTTCCAAGTTTCCATAAGGTTTCCAATCATGCTAGAAATCCATCTAGTCATGGTTATATCTAAGTCTATCTTTCCCAACAAGTCTCCAAGGCCTTCATTTTCTGTGTGTTTTTTAGTTCTAGAAATCACCTTGCACCTTAACACATCCCTTTTTCCAAGGTTCCAACAAACCTCCCTCATCTCATCAACATCCATAGCTAAAATGACACTAAATAGCTCGTATTTACATATTTCAACAAGCAACTTCCTATCTGATTTACACAGATTTTCTTATTGCATTGCTTTCGCAATGGTACATACACCTGCTAAGTTTAGTACGTACATATACGATAACTAGATCCTCTCTCTCTCTCTCTCTCTCTCTCTCTCTCTTGCTTTGATGAGAAAGCTACAATCTTCTTAGGTTAGGTGCCCGACTGCACTAATCATGGTGCCCTTTAGTGCCAAGCCACAAGAAAACCTGACCCAGACACCATGAATAGTGTAGGCATAAGAAAAACCTTGTGTCTTTGTGTGCCAAGCAAGGCCTAGGACACCGATACAAAGCAAAAAGTGCAAGCCTCAAATTGTTTAGGTCAGGTTAATGACTACACTAATCATGGTGCCCCGTTGGTGCCAAGCCACGAGGACATGGGACCCGAACACCATGCGTAGTGCAGGCATAAGGAAAGCCTTGTATCTTTGTGTGCCAAGCGAGGCCTGGGACACTGACAAAAAGAAAAAAGTACAAGCCTCAAATTGTTTAGGCTAGTTGCATGACTACATTAATCATGGTGCCCCTTTGGTGCCAAGCCACAAGGAGGTGAGACCCGTACACCATGCGTAGTGCCTAGGAATAAGGAAAACCTTGTATCTTTGTGTGCCAAGCGAGGCCTAGGATGCTGACACAAAGCAAAAAGTCCAAGCCTAAAATTGTTTAGTTTAGGTGAATGACTACACTAATCATGGTGCCCCTTTGGTACCAAGCCACGAGGGCATGGGACCCAAACACCATGCACAGTGCAGGCATAAGGAAAGCTGTGTGTCTTTCTGTGTCAAGCTAGGATAGTGACTCAAAGAGAAAAGTGCAAGCCTCAGATTGTTTAAGTCACACGTAAGAGAAAACCACACACATTTGCATTTATATTCAATTGCTAGATTGAGCTCGCCAATGTAATGCTTGTTGCTAAAATGCTTGCCAATGTAATGCTTTTAAAATGTTCTTGCTTTGTTTCACATGGGCTTCAATGCATTATATAATATTTTAATGCTTTTGTTTTGTCTCCCATGGTCTTCAATGATTTTTCCCAAACCAAGAGTGCTTAACATGCAATGTCATGTGTGTTACCAACTCACAATCATTTTCTACCAAGCCACCAATTTTACAAGCTAAAAAGATACACTTCTTAGCATATAGAGGACACATAGATTGCAATTGTCTCACAAATTAACATATGTGATAGGATAAATTTCCAAAAATTGACCACCTACTAGGAAGAATCTCATGTGAACAAGAGCTATGATATCTGTACATTGTGTCGAAGTAGAAGTACTACATAAGTGAAAAAGGGAGAACTAGCCATGAACATTGAACGATAAAGGAGGTGAATAAGAATAAAAAATATCACATTTATATCTAAATCTATCTACTTCTATGCATTTTTCACTCATTCTCAGTTCCAAGCTGTTGTGCTTTGATTTCAAAGCATGTCTTAATAAAATAGGCTTTTGCATGTAAGAGTAGTGCAATCATCTTGGCCAGTGAAATAAGGTCTCTAAAGTAAAAGTATTGAATGGTTCAGACCTTTACATGTAATATTGACATGGATTCAACATCCATTTAAGGTCTACACAGGTATTATACATAGAAACACATGCACATATGCACATACATACACGCACATACACACACCCACACACACCTACATGTACAAAACTAGCAAGAGAGAGTGAAAGAGACAAACCTTAGTCCGCACAAAGGTTCCCAAGAGGTTATCAACAAGTCCATGAGCAACTTGGCAAGTACGGAGCCATCATCCACAAACATTAGGAGCAGGGAATCCAAAAATAGCTAGAGCAGGGAGCCATCATCCACGAATAATAGCCATCATCCACGAGTAGCAGGAGCAAGGGTAGATGCATTAGTAGATGACCTATTAGTTAGGAGATGCACCATGATTATTGCAGTAGGTGGAGCCCCAAGAGGAATGCCAAGGAAAAGGGAATTCTCTTGCAAGAAAATCTATCTTATAACATCAACAAGCTTTTATTTCATTCTTTTGATCATCAAAACAAAGAAAATAGCAATTCTTCACGCAGCATCATAGTAGATATCTCCCACAGATTTGATAGAATCAACCATATTTTCCAACATCTTCACAAAATCCATCAATAGAACAAAGAACAAAAAAATAATACACCATATTTGAATGGAAATCAATCACATATTATTCATCTTCATAGTCCTCTCTTAATCTCTCATATACAATCACACTATTTTCATAGATTTGACTATCTCTGGCTCTCTCTCTCTCTCTCCATCAATAGTACATCATATCCTCACTACAATACTCTCATAATAACCCTCAATAATCCTTCTTAGGTCGTGGATGCACCTCCCAAGAGGTATGTCTGATATGAAGAGGCACCAGAGCCACTACAATGTCTTTTCATAGCTCACCACTGTCACTTCACTCCAGTCTTTACTTGAGTCTTCAGTAGCTACTTATTTGACTTCTTTTAGCTCTTTTGCACTTGTATTCACCTCTTTCCAAGGCTAGAAAACTTTCCCAAACTTCACTCTCATCCAACAGAACACATACAGAGGCATACAGAAGGTCTACAGAGGCTCACAGAAGCTCAACAGAGAGTTACAGAAGGTCAACAGAAAGCATCAGAACCACATAACTCATACCAAAACCATTCCAAACCATAAAAAATCACTCAATAAGATTTCAAACAATCTCAAACCCTATCAATCAATACTCCATCCTTCCATACAGAGAGAAAACAGAACAAAACAGAAGCTCAACAGAAGCTATCAGGACAAAACAGAACATATCAGAACATCAACAGAACTTAAGATCTCTACTAATAAACATCATCCAACCACGACCCCACCTTATAACCTGTATCTGATATAAAGAATACAACAAAAGGAAAACCCTTTATACATTAACACTTCTTATCAAACTGGAAATCACAACAAAATTGTAAAGGATATAAGAGGTTTCTTCTTCTTTGCATCATCATCTTCAACTATCCAACCAGCAACACTATCACTGCAATTCTCCAAAAATGTAGCTCGCACGAAAGCAAATCGAATAGGCAACCACCACGATCTTATTACATAAATTAACCCACAACACAAACACTACACACAACACAACCATCTGAATGACTCCTCCAAAAAAAGAGATTTATCATTAAAAATCATCCACAATACATTGCAAAGGTATCAATGAATATGATCCCTTTTGAAGGCTTGGTGATTTCGAAAACGATCCATGGACAAGGATTCATCTACAAATGTCTTGGGAGGATTCTGAAAAAATTGAAGGCAGCATATCCTTTCCAACAAGATGAGGTATCTGCTAGGCAAACAGAGGGCATGAAAGTACAAGACATCTAGTTGCTGGGAATCAATGCTCACACTGACATTCATGCACAACTTTGGAATAGATTTTGAATCATTATGGGAATGCCTATGCATATACGCCAGGTACCAAGTAAAATGAGCAGTTAAGCGCACAGAAGGATCTGCAGACTGAGAATATTGCTGAGCAAAATGCAGATAATTCTGATAAGCCTGACTAGCACTTATCCATTCTCCTGGGATCAATGGTCAATTGATTTGAGGTCCAGTAAGGGAATCATTTGAACTCCAGTCTCTTCTTCGAAGAATCTTCTAATCAAAACCTTGATACCCACTAACCAACTGAGGAGGATTAGGAATAGAAGTGCTAGGAGACAGAAGAGGGACTAATGAAAGAGGATAAAGCGATGGATAGGCAAAATCATAAAATGAAGAATGGATTAAAGATGGATTTGCTAAAAATTGAGGAGATTCGATTAAGAAAGGCGTTAAAAGATAAGCAGGAAAAGTTGATAGAATGTCAGGGGATGGGGAAGGACAAGGATCAGGAGGTAGAAAAACTCGATCTTCAATAAAAGAACAATGGGTAAATATAGAAATTTGAGAAGATCCTTGAGGTTGGAAAAGAAGGGGTAAAATGACCTTTGGGCTAGATTGAAAAAGGGAAATATAAGCATCATACCTATGAGCCATTTGTTGATAATGAGTTAGGCATGGTAAGGACGGACCTAAAGCATCTACGATGATAGACTTCAAAGAAAGAAGTATCAAATGGGGGTTGGTTGGAGAGATAGGCTAAAATATCCACCCTCAGTTGGTTAATGTTCTGGGCATGATCTGAAGCTTTGACCTGACAGTGATTCAAAATGACAGCATCAACCATAGTGTGCCATGAAAACTCAAGACACTCAGCCACCTTTAAAGAATATCCCTGGAACATCTCATCAATCCTCAACTCTAAATGTCCGACATACAAAGAAGCTTGCAATACTACATCTCCGACATACCAAGCCAGATCTTCATCATCTGGAATCAGTAAATCACCGCTCAAATACATATAGGATAGAAGCATCGTATTTGGAGTGCTAGAGTCTTCAAAAACCATCCTCAGTACTTCTATCAGCAAATCAGATGACCAGGCCCCACTCCATCCATCCTCTGGAATAGTTAAATCCATCGTGGAAAGTTTTATATAGAAGGCCAACTTCTATTGTTGATAATGGACAAAAAAGGAATGATCTGGTGGAACATATTCTTGATAGTGCTCAAAAGAAGACCATAATAAATCCATGCGAGATTGTAATCTTTCCACTTTGGCTTGAAATAAGGAACATAATGTAGCCTGTCTTTGAAGAGCTGCCAAGTCTACAAGGGATAAAAGAGAAACTGGTTGCACAGGACTCTGTGTATTAGACCGAGACTGAGCGAACTGATCTTTGAGTTGCTGGATTTGAGCATTGCTCTGGTCTAAGATAGCTGTGGTGGATTTAAACTTCTCTACTTGGGCAGCTATCACCTCCTTTATCTCTTGACTCTCCTTCTGTAACTTATCCCTCTCCTCTGTTACAACAACCACATGAGATCTAGCTTCTGCCAACTCAGCTTTCAACTTAGAGATTTTAACTTTCTGAGTATTCATGAGCTTACTTTGCTGCTCCATTTGCATACAAAGGTTAGAAAATTTCTCCTGAGCAGAGGCTAACTCAGTATTGGTCTTATTCAGTTCCTCCTTAGACTGCTGAACTTCGTCATAAAATGAAGAATATAATTGTTGGATACAGGCAGTCATCGAAAGTTCAATAGAAATCTGGATATCCTTGCACAGGAACGGAATAGCATCTTCTATTACCAGGCAGTGAACAGAAGGAATAGTAAGTTCTAGCATCCCGTCTCTATGGGCTCTGAAAAGATTTGGCGTCTGAAAGAATGCAGGCAAGGTGCTGCAAGACTGGGCAAGAACTATCAGTGGAACTGGAGGAGGAGAAATAGACACTGACTCAGCCACCCTCTTGAGGCGTTTTCTCTGAATAACAAGGGGAGGAGGAGAATCATCATCCTCAATTATCACATCATCATCTTCATTATGAGGCGGAGGAGGAACTTCTGGAGGATCAATTGGAGGTAAAGGAACTTCCTTTACAGGGGCAGCATGTAGCAAGAAGACATAGAGGAAGGACCCAAATGTAACATTAGTCACATTTCCTCGAGTAGCTCGGATAAAGTGGTGATCCATCTTGGAGAGGAGGTAGGTACTCCAATCAATAGTTATGCCTTTCAAAATCATTCGTGAAGCTGTAAACAACTCCTTGGAAAGATAATGAGATGGGGATTTTGCAGGCATGAACCTGTCCTAAAGGAATTGGCATAGCTGTTTCCATAGGGGATTGGAAATCATGGAGACACCAACTCCTGACGTGGTAATGACCTTCTTCGGATCAAGAACATCTTGAGTTTGCTTCTGCAACAGCTTCCAAATATCGTCATTGGCAAACAACTGTCTAGCAGCAGGGACAGACTCCCCATGATACGGCAGACCAAGAGCCTTGCCTAGACTCTTCGGTGTCAGAAGAACAGTAGTGCCACGGACTGGACCAGACCTCTTATTGTAAGAGGTTAAAAACTCATCACAAATGGTAGGATCATCTGGAACCAGTGGGAAAGAAAGGCTCACGAACTTGGACAAACCTGCCTTAGCGACAACGTCCAAATCCAGTAACAAAGAATAATCATGTAAAGCCAAAGGAACATATTGGATCGAGGGAGGAGTACGAGAGGGCGCCATTCAGATGGTTACACACACACACCACAAACACAGACAAACAAAGAGAATGCCTGCAAAGCAACAAACGAAAACCAAGGATAAGATATCAACCAAGGTGGTAAAACATGACTCGACCAACTATCCCCAAGCAAACCACAGCCTAGAAAAAATTCAACATGACCTCTACACATATGCGACCGAAAGCTTCATGCGATGCAACATGCAAACACCCAAATCCCCGTATCAGGCAATAAAGAAAGAAAAAAACTACACACCGTACCCTTAACCGTATCACATGGACAAATCAGACTACCAAAAAGAAATGGACATCAAGACTAGACCATAACTTAACCATCAGTGGCAACTAATAGATTTGTACGCGTCCATCCCACGAAGCGAGTTTATTAAAAAGGGGAAATAAGTGCAGTGAGGGGGAATTAATTTAATGAAGGGCTCATTGTAATAAATTATTAACAATGGGTAACTTTTTATTAAGTGACAAACCTTAATAAGAAAATGATGGTTCCTTCTTAAAAGTTTAATTACAAATTATTAGGTTGGAGCGGTGCATTAACGCAACCCGGACTTCGATACTAGACTGAGGTCTCTAAATGCAAATTCATTTATTAAAAATTAAGGTGATGTGGAGCGCTTTTTTGCCAGCGCGTGCTTTTGTGACGGCTGGTTCATTGTTATTAAAAATATTAAGGTGCCTCTAAAGCGCACATAGCGCATGCTAAGTGAACGGCAGGTTGATTTTAATTAGAAAAAGGTGTGTTTGGCGCGAACGCGCATGCCATGGTGGTGTTTAGGATTCATGTTAAAAATTAAGCGTGAATTTTGGGGTAGCGAAAAAAAAAAATATAAAAGGAAAAATACCTGAAAGTGGGTGTATGTGTATGCAATGAATGCGCACGTCTCAATCCCCAAAATGTAGGTCAGCAATCCAAAAAGAAAAACCGCGAACTGAAAATAATTGGACACACGACATAGCAAGATTAGTGTATATGAATTTTTTTGGATGATTGATGGCTTATATGTTGTTGTTGTTTTTTTTTTGTTAAAATGTTGTGTATTGTTGATTGTGTATTTGGATTTTTATGTGTTTTTGTTTGTTGTAATGTTTTTTTTTGTGTTTTTGTTGATCTTTGTGGCAAAATTTTGACAATTAAACACATATAAAAATGTTAAAGATTTTCAGCATCAATCCACCACGTGTGACCAAGGTATCTGGATTCTTCCAGATTTTTCAGCTTGTGTTTGGAATTAAAGAGGATTTTTTATGACTTTAGGCATTTAATGAAGCATTTTTGCCATAAAATAATAATTGAATAAATTGGCACAGCATTTTCAACTTAGGAAATATTCCAAAAATAAGCAAAGAAGTTGATAGAATTTTCAAGAATTTTTATGTAATTAAATTGGTATTTTTACCTATTTTAATGAGTTTTTGCTCATTTTGTATGTATTGTGAAAGAATTTTTACTTTCAGAAATTTTTGAAATTTTTTTCTGAGATTTTCAGTTTGGAAAAATATTTCAATTAATTGCAGAAATATTGGAATTTTTAAAAGAAATTTTTGTAATTTTTTTGAATTTTAATTGATTTTTAATGAATTTTTGAATTGTTAAATGTATTTTTAAGGTTTTTTCGGGTTTGAAAATTTAAAATTCGGGAATATATACCTAGGAATGAATTGCGTGTCAGCTGCGTGTGAACAGCTGGCTGGTGCACACCACCGCACAGACAAGCTAACGCGCATCCCCGCGCGTGAACGGCCACGAAGAGAGAGTACAAACATGTCACGCCGCACACGAACAACCGCGAACGGACACGATAAAATAATCACCGCAGCATGGGTGGCCGTGGGAGAACCATGGGTAGTAGGGGGTTTGATCGGTGGAGTCGTATGGGACGCGTTGCGGGAGGGTGAATAGGGCTAGGGTAGGGAAGGTGTGCTTAGGAAGGGGTTAGGGTGTGGTGGGGTGGAAGAAGGGTGGTGGGAAGGGGTATTAAGGGGGGTGTGGTGGTATGAAGGGTGTGTGTGTGTGAATAAGGGGGTGGTGTGTGAATTGTGTGTAGGGAAAGGGTGTGTGTAAAAATGGGGGGGGTAGAAAGGGTGGTGGTGTGAGTGTGTGAATTGGGGTTTGGAGGGTAGGGGTGAATGGGGGTGTTGGGGGGGGGGGGGGTGTGACTGGGGGGTTAATGGGGAGGTGTGGGAATGGTGGGGTTGGGGAAGGTGGGAACGGGGGTGTTGGGGGATGGGTTTGGGGCGAGATTGTGGGGAGGTGGAGGCCCGGTGGGCGGGTTATAGGGTGGGTGGGCGTGGTGGGCGGCAGGAGGCGGGCCCAGGGAGGCCACGAACAAGCGGGCAGGGGGTAGGGGCCCAAGAACAAGCGGGGGGGGGGGGGGTAGGGGCCGAAGAAGAAGCGCAAGGTGTGGGCGAGGCGGCCAACGATGCAGGCGGCCGGGGGGGTGCTATAGGGTTAGAAAAACTTGGCCCGTGTTGTCGAGAATCAAGGTTGACTGTCGATGGTACGTCCACTGTCGTTGTTGGTTGCAAGAAGTGCCAAGGTATCTTCACAACACATATCCATCGTGGCAAGGACCACGTGGCAGCACCCAGAGAGGTAGCTGGTTGAAGGAATCTCATGAAATTCGTCGATGATGAGGAATGTTGCACTCAATGCACAATTACTCAAATGGAATGAAAGAACTGTCACTCACCCCATGACTAATATCACTCGAGGAATGCAAGATGAAAATCCATGTCTCACATCCCGGTTTAGGAAGCGACAAAGGAATGATGCAGAGGGAGTATGCCAGGGTGCAACAGTGGATGGTGCATTAGTGCGTCCAACCCGTCTGGCACAGGTGCAAGGAAAAAGGCAAGGGAGCCTTATAGTGCAATGTACAGAACAGGGTGGCATGTCCTGTGATGATGGTAGAGACCCACCCTGTGGGTGCATAGGGAAATGGGAACGTACCTGACTCCAAGTGTCGTAACGTCCCTCAATCCTCACCTCTCGGTAATTGATTGAAGAAACTCTAGTCGGACTCAGCCCACCCTCTGTCTCATTCTCTGTTGAAAGATACAGAGGGCAGCCATTTCCTGAAACCCATTGATGTAATCCTCACGCTCACTTGTGCAAAGGTTGTATGCCTTGTGCGCATTTGATGGTGCAACTGTGCATCCTGCCCTATGCCGGCACAGTGCAAGAAGGAAGGCCAGGGAGCCTTATGGTGTAGTGCACAGAAACAGATCGTGCTTTGTGCATTGAGAGGTCCATCCCGTGCGTGCAACACTCCATTCACACATCTCACCTCTCATTTGATTTGAAGGGAAAAGACTGGTCACTCGCCCCACCCTCTTGCTCACTCTCTAATAGATACAGAGGGCAACCATACTCACAATCCCATCCTGTTAGGATGAAAGCTTGCGGCACTCGATTGTTTGTCGATGAAGATCGCGTCATCAGCTGTTGAAGAGGCGTACCCAGGGAGGTAGCCATTAGATCGAATGTGGGGTTAGATAGGAACATGGCGTCTGCTAGAGGACAGTTAAATGCTCTATAGAGAGACACAGGACACAACGTACCAAAGGAGGTAGCTTCGGAACTGGATCCTGGGGATGTCAATTGATGAATCCACTTTCTGGACTTCTGGGTGTTGCCACCTTCTCCACAGCCAGCTTCTCGCCCAAGGGTGTTGAGCACCTTTTCTTGGAACGAGGCTTGCTATGACAGGAAATTTCTTCCTTTTCTCCCATAACAGTTTTCCTTTTTTCTTTTCTTGTTTTTTTTTCTTTTTTTTTCCTTTGTTTTTGTTTTTTTTTTTCCTCCTATTCCCGAGGGTGTCTTCACCTTTTCTCGAAGAATAGGTCGGCATGACATGGACCGAAGTCCTTTTCTCCCATGACCGATATGTATGTGTATATATATATACATATATATATGTATATATATATATATATATATACATATATATACATATATATACATGTATATATATGTGTGTATATATATGTATATATATATATATATATACATATATATATGTATATATATATATATATATATATTTGTTTCGAATTAGGCAAGGGAATGGTGGAAATACCATTTGTCAAAACCCACCTCGCCATTGTCGCTGGTGGCAAATAGAGGATAAGAGATCAGGGCTGGAAGGTGGGGCTAAGGGGACAGAGGGTTGTGTCCACCTCATCAGGAGTGGCTGAAGAACATCTATCAGAAGTAGCATGAAAAGATGTACAGTGCCACGCCAACGGGGGAAAGGATTAGGTGACTGTGATTGTCAAGATCCCCAAGGAGGGAAGTACTTCTTCAGGCGATATCCATTGATCAGGAAGGGATCATCAGAGGCATCAACGGTCTGCTGCACTTGGACAGAGCCATTAGGATTGACAGCAAGTACCTTATATGGGCCCATCCACCGCTGTTGGAGCTTGCCAGGAAACTTGCCAAATCGTGAATCATAGGCTAAGACCAAATCACCTTCTTTGAACTCCTTGTGCTTGATGAAGCTGTCATGGTAAGCCTTACGTCGAGCTTGTGTGGCTTCCATGCACTGTAGAGCCATCCTGCAAGTTTCGTCCAAACATTCCAAGTGCAGGAGACAGCGTTGCAGTGAATCATCGTCCCCTAGATGCTCTTTGATAGCCACTCGCAAAGAGGGCAATTCCAGTTCAACAGGGAAAACAGCTTCTGTACCATACACCAGCTGGAAGGGTGTCTGTCCTGTTGCTGCTTTATGGGAGGTTCTATACGCCCAGAGGGCCTCTATAAGTCGATCATCCCAATCACGATGATATGCGGACATTGTTCTTGTCAGAATCGAGTAGAGGATGCGATTGGTGACTTCGACTTGGCTGTTGGCTCTGGGGTAATAAGGAGTGGACTTGCGATGGCGGATCTTATACAGCTCTGTCAACTCTTCCATGACTTTATTAATGAAATGAGTGCCTCTGTCACTTACCAGCTCCAGGGGACTGCCAAAATGGGTGATGATATTCTCTACAGGAACAGGGCCACACTTTTACCATCGTCCCACTTTAGGGCTTTAGCTTCACACCACTTTGTGACATAATCCGTACATACCAAGATGTACCTGTTTTGTTTCCTTCTGGTGGGAGGATCGATCGGGCCTACGAAGTCGATGCCCCACTTCTCGAAAGGCTTCAAGGGAAGGATAGGTTGCAGTGGCATGGCACTGGTCTTGGTATGTTTTCCCATTCTCTGACAGGCATCACATCGCTTATAGTAATCATAGGCATCCTTGTGGATGGTCGGCCACCAGTATCCTGCTAACAGAGCCTTCCTGGCTGTGGCTTCTTTTGCAAAGTGGCCTCCACATGGCTCGTCATGGAAAGCCTTCAGAACAATCCCAATCTCATCTCCTGCAACACATCTTCTAAGCACTTCATCTTTGCCTTTCTTGTATAGTGCGCCACCTAACAGGGTGTAGGGGGCTTATTCTAACATAAGCTTCTTCCTTTCCCGACTAGAAATACCAGGAGGGTACTGTTGGGTTTCCAGCAAATTGGCAATGTCTGCATACTAGGGGGTTACAGTTTCTACCAGGAATAGGGAAGCATCAGGGAGGTCTGGATCATCCTGCTCCTCGTCTGCAATCTGTGGAATACGCGATAGATGATCAGCCAGAACATAGGAACGACCAGGTTCGGTAATTACCTTAAAGTCTAACTCCTGGAATAGAAGGAGCCATCTCATCATTCTTCCTTTCACATCTGCTTTGTTCACCAGGAAGGACAGGGCTTCATGATCCACATAAAATTTAAAGTGGGTAGACAATAGATAGTGGCAAAACTTCTCTAGGGCAAACACCATTGCCAAGCACTCAAGCTCTGTGTAGTTCTGTTCCCTATCAGTGACTTTTTGGCTTGCATAATAGATCGGTTAATCTAATTTGGAGGGGCCCTTTTGACATAGGACAACACCTAGCCCTTCAACTGATGCATCAGTGTGTACATGAAACTCCTTCGTCCAATCAGGAGGTTGCAGAATGGGTGCCTCAATCAGACACTACTTCAGAGTGTTGAAGGCTTTGTCACATTCTTCCGTCCAAATAAACTCTACATCTTTCCTCAGAAGCTTGTGCAAGGAGGTTGCTTTTGTTGCAAAATGAGCTATGAACCTTCTGTAATAACCCACATGGCCTAGGAATCCCCTCAACTGTTTGAGGTTGGTGGGTGCTGTCAGAGCTGCAATCTTTTCGATCTTTGTAGGCTCTGTTGATATCCCTTGTGCAGAGACAATGTGGCCCAATAGAACTCCAGAAGAGACCCCAAAGATGCATTTGTGGGGATTGAGGAAAATCCCATACTCCCAGCATCGGTCAAAGCATTGTTCCAAATGTCCCCAGTGGTCACGGATCAAACTATAGACATAGAAGTCATCCAAATATACCTCAATAAATTCGTGCAGATGATTTTGGAATGTGGCCATCCTGACTCGCTGAAAGGTAGCAGGGGCATTGCAGAGTCCAAACGACATCACTCGGTAAGCATAGGTCCCCCATTCTGTGGTGAAGGTTGTTTTGGATTGGTCTTCTTCTGCTATCTGCACTTGGTTATATCCACCACTGAATCCATCCAAAAGGGAATAAAGCTCATGTCCTGCCACTGTGTCCAACAGTTGGTCTGTGAAAGGGATAGGAAAGTGATCCCTCTACGTCTCGGAATTCAACTTGCGAAAATCCACACATATACGAAGCTTGCCATTCTTCTTGGGTACAACCACGATGGGTGAGACCCATTCACTATTTGCCACTGGATAGATGAACTCGGCTTCCAGAAGCTTCAACAGTTATGCTTTCACCAATGTGGAATAATTTGGGTTCATTCGCCTCTGTCGTTGCCGTACTGGCTTGGCATTAGGCTCCAAATCAATATGATGCTGACATATTGTGGGATCAATCCCCTTTAGGTCTTTGTAGGACCATGCAAACATGTCCAAATTCTCTTTCAACAAGTTGTACAAAGTTGACAACTCCTCTTCTGGTAGGCTGCTACCCACCTTCAAATGGCATTCAATGCCATCTGCATCCACAAAAGTTAACTGCCTTTCACCTTCTACTTCACGGATGAAGGTTCCACGGACTGCTTCTGGATACATATCCAACTCCTTAAAGGGGATGGTGTCCTCTTCTGATGTCCCACTAGACCCAACTTCTTCTTTTGGTGGAGACTTAGGTTGCTTCTTGAGATGTTGAACTGGGATTAGAGCCGTTTCGGGTTTGGTTTCACGATTATTTACCTCTTGGCTTGAAGACTCATCTTCTGATGACGCGTCCAGGAACATCACATAACAGGGACCCTCTGATGCCTGTTGGAATCGTGAGACCGGTGCTTGTCGGCACGGTGCATCATCATTATCTTTCTTTGGCAAGGATGGTTGAGGACGGCAAGAGCCACTGCTAAAAGACGGCTTGTTCTTCTCAATCCATTTCTTATAAAGATTTTGCATATGAGAAGATCCATTTACCAGGCCAAATGGTACCATCGCCATTCTATCCCACAGCATGAGCTCGTCTACTTCCGATGCTTCTGGAAATTCTTCTTCATATATATCCTCTTCGGCTGCGATAGATTCTTCCATCTCGCTTTCATAACCTTCTTCTTCCGTATCATCTCCGTCCTCTTTAGACTCTGTCTCTGTCTCTGTCTCTATCTCTATAGGAGCTCTGTAAGAGAAGAACAGGTTCTCTGTTTTATCTTCTGCCTCTGTCTCTAGCTCTGCTGTGGCCATGTAACAGGGAGAGCAATACATCCATGCTTCTATCTCATTGTCAGAAGTGATTTCGGAAATCGTTCCCGGTTCAGGCAGGAAGTATTCACCCATTGATAATGGCTTTGCATCTTTTGGGAGTCGGATTACCGTACCCACTATTAAGGAACGTGCCACTGTTTTCTTGGGAAGGATCTGTTTGACAGCATCTTCTTTTGCTGATGTTCCATCTGTACCCTCATTAGGGGAGTCAGAAGATAATTTCGAGGTGGATCCATGTCCTTTTTGAGCACCATATAGCTTCAGCACCACTTTATTAGGACCTCTACCCAAGGTCAAGGATCCTTTGAACCAATCCGTCCTTGCTCTGGCTTCAAAAAGCCATTGTCTGCCCAGTAATAGGGGGTAGGATGTACCATAAGAGTTTGGCTTCACCACCAGATAGGTTAGCAATAATCTTTTCCAGCCACTGTAGTCTTCACATATGGGAGAATGCCCAAAGGCTTGATTCTACTCTGATCCGCCAGTCTAATGAGCCATTGGGTGGGTTGCACACCTTGTAGGCCTAGATCCTTCATTGTCACATCCGTCATAATGTTCATTGATGAACCACCATCAATCAGTGGATTTGCAATAAAGCAGCCTTCTATCCACACACCAGTCTCTGGGATACCCGGATCTAGGAAGGCGTTAGCCATATCCACTTCTTTTACATGCTCTGGAGCTTTGTTGGACTTTGTTGCTGTTGAGGGAGCAATCCTTAAGCCACGTCTTATTGTCAGTATACTTTTGAACCTTTTTCGGCAACTGGGAGACAACATCAATAATTCTCGGAATGTGAGGTTTGGTTTAAAGATATCTAGATCTCTGACTAGATCGTATTCCTTAATAGGATCCACTGGCTTCTCTAATCGGTTAGGGAATGGGGCAACACCCATTTTCATTTTCCTTTTTTCTTCCAACAGGGGCATCATGGGGACTTCTTCTGCCACTTGTGGCACTTCCTCCTTTTCTATCTCCTGGACCTCTGGTCCTGTCTCTGGAACTGTCTCTGTGACTCTCTGTGGCACTGTGGTGCTCTGTACGGCACTGTCAGGCTCTGTTCTGTTCTGTTCTTCTGGTGGAAGATTGAACTTCACTGTTCTTGCAGGAGGATTACTTTCTTTCTGGATAGGTGGTTCCTTCTTCTTTGCACGCATGATGGCAGCAACTTCCAATTCCACTAAATTAAAGGTAGGCTCTTAGGCCTTGGACGGATTATCAGTAGCACTGTTTTTCACTGGGGCTGGGCTTGGACAGTCTTTTGCAGTGTGGCCTTCTCCTTTGCAACGACTGCATAAGGGCTTATAATCCACTGACCTTCTAGGATTTGGACAATTTGGTGAAATGTGTCCCTTTTCTCCGCATTTGTAACACTCCACTTCTGATCTCTGACCACCGCCAAACTGTCTTCCTCTATAACTTTGGGATGGAAATCTCCTTGGTCCGAAATCAGGACCAAACTCCCTAGGCTTTGTTCCAATATCCTGTATTGTCATTTTTGGATTCCAGCAAGTTGAATCTTGCGTCTTCCTCCTTCCTTCTCCTATCATGCATCTCCTTCAGAGAGCAAATATCCTCTGTATGGTTCTTCCGCAAACAGTAGAAACAGAAAGCTCCAGGGACTATTGGCTTTCGTGTACATTCGGTGGCTAAATGGCCTACTTGATGACACTTACCACACCAAGTATTTGACCGCATCACATCTCTTCCTGCTCCTGCAACATTGGATATACTAGCGGTATTCACTTTCAGTGTCTATAGCTGCTCTGTAATCACATCCATCAACTCCTTTTTGATATTTGCAACTGAGTTGGATAAATAATCCTTCAAGCTTTCTCCTCCTGAGGTAGTGACAGTAGGGTTTTGAGAAGTCTTTGTAATCACTGCATAAACAGGTTGGGCTAGTGCAGAGGGGTCTCTGTTCTAATTTTGATTCAGAGCTCCTGTTTGAACTGTTGGTTGTTGGCTCCAGTTGGTAGGGTTCCACTGTTGCTGCTGATTTGGCATTGGGGAAATTGTTTGGGACCATTGTTGTTGTGGTTGAACCATCATTTGAGGCATTGATTGTGGCCACTGTGGATTTGGTGCACTGTATTGTGATACTAGGGGCATCTGTTGGTAGGGGTACGGGACAGTCCTTGGGATTGCATTTGGTGGGTACATCATTCCTGGCATCAGAGGAGGTAGGACTCCTCTTCCTGGATTCATCGCCAATCTAGCTTCCACTTCATCGTATAGTCTTGCACCTTCTGTTTTGCAGCTTGTAGTGTGGCTGGTCTTTGCAGCTCCACAAACTTACAGACTTCTGGTTGTAATCCTCTGAGAAACACTCCCTTCTGAATGCCATCATCTAGATTATGGTTAGTCCATCTCTTCAGGATGGATTCCATTCGTGAGACATAAGCTTCTACTCTTTCTCCAGAGGACTGACTTAAATTCATAAATTCCTCTCGCATCCGCTCTTCAAAACCTTCATGCCTGAATTTAGTGAGGAATGCCAACTCGTCCCATGTGCCAAAAGTTCCTGCTGCTTGTCTCTCATACCACTGAAATGCCGCACCCTTGAAAGTGGTGGGGAATATTGCTAACCAATGCTCGGGGGTTCTGGCATTGTTAGCCATACATGCTACCATAAACTCTGCTACATGAAGATCAGGGTCTTCATTGTACTCTCCCTTAAAAATTGGCAACGGGACTACATTCGCTGGCCTGTCCATCAATATTTTGAGGACGGATCTGGCTTGGAAGTGGACCTCCAACAGGAGGAGGAAGGGCTTGATGTGCCATTGGGACTTCTATAAAGAGTTCTGCAAGGGCGTCAAAGGCGGCTTCTCCTGCGAGCTCGTTCTCGGCTTTGATTCTTGCCTTCTCTCTTCTCACGTACCTCTAGACTCGTTCTAACGCTTGCCTCTTTATTGCATCATTCATCAGGGGGTTGGCTCCACTATGTTGTTAGTGCTCCACAGAGGGATAATAGAAGGCTTCAATCTTTGGAGGACTCTCTTGCCAACGTCTCCTGTACTTCTTCCTTTTCAACATCTCTGAATTCTGCTTTCATGCCACTGCACAGAGGAAGGTATTTGGTTCTGAAGGTGTCAAAATGCATACGTCTAAGCATTGTGGTGGTGCCATCATCATAGTAATTCAAGCTTCTGATGGTTTCAACAGTGTATGTTGTGAAAAACACTCTGTCTACCAACTTCGAGTGGGTTGCTAATTGAACAAATAGAAGATTATCAGTGCACCAAGCATCCCATGTATCTTGCTGTTGAGCATCTACGAACAAATTCCATCTTTTTTCCTTCTTGTCTTCGTGAACCTCTACAGACCAAGACTCCTGAAGCTTCTTCACTATTTCCCACTTGATGATGTCTGGAAACTTCTCAATGAATGCCAAATCTTCCATGGATGGTCATTCTCTCTGTTTTTGCTCTTCAGTTTGTTCCCAAACAGTTTGCCACCAAACTGTCCACCACATAGAGCATGCATCATGATGGTGATGTGTTTCTGCCATTGTGGGATGAACTTCTTGTGGAAAGTGGCTTTGATTATGAGAAATTCCAACTCTTTAGTGGAAGAAGGAACTTTACAAACATCCATTGAATTCTCCTCTTCTTGGCAATGCCATTTAGTTCATTTTCAGCCTCTTCTGGTGCTTGTTGATGGCAAGTTTCCCCAGCTGCGCACCAAAAACATGGAGCCCCAAGAGAAAAACCAAGGAAAAATGAATTCTCTTGCAAGAAAATCTATCTTATAACATCAACAAGCTTTTATTTCATTCTTTTGATCATCAAAACAAAGAAAACAGCAATTCTTCACGTAGCATCATAGTAGATATCTCCCATGGATTTGATAGAATCAACCATATTTTCCAACATATTCACAAAATCCATCAATAGAAAAAAGAACACAAAATAATACACCATCTTTGAATGGAAATAAATCACATATTATTCATCTTCAATATCTTCATAGTCTTCTCTCTTAATTTCTCATATACAATCACACTATTTTCATAGATTTGACTATCTCTGGCTCTCTCTCTCTCTCTCTCTCCATCAATAGTACATCATATCCTCACTACAATACTCTCATAATAACCCTCAATAATCCTTCTTAGGTCGTGGATGCACCTCCCAAGAGGTATGTCTGATATGAAAAGACACCAGAGCCACTACAGTGTCTTTTCATAGCTCACCACTGTCACTTCACTCCAGTCTTTACTTGAGTCTTCAGCAGCTACTTCTTTGACTTCTTTTACCTCTTTTGCACTTGTATTCACCTCTTTCCAAGGCTAGAAAACTTTCCCAAACTTCACTCTCATCCAACAGAACACATACAGAGGCATACAGAAGGTCTACAGAGGCTCACAGAAGCTCAACAGAGAGTTACAAAAGGTCAACAGAAAGCATCAGAACCACATAACTCATACCAAAACCATTCCAAACCATAAAAAATCACTCAATAAGCTTTCAAACAATCTCAAACCCTATCAATAAATACTCCATCCTTCCATACAGAGAGAAAACAGAACAAAACAGAAGCTCAATAGAAGCTATCAGGACCAAACAGAACATATCAGAACATCAACAGAACTTCACATCTCTACTAATAAACATCTGAGCTTAATAAAACCATTCCAACCTATCCAAAACACTCTCAAACCACTTCCAAACCAATCAATCATCTCATAAAATCAACCATTCAGCTCTCAAAAACAACAAAAATCAGCCAAAAAATAGGTCATTTCAACACTCAACAGTAGGAGATGCACAATTTACAAGCACAGGATTAACACACGCACTAAATCAAAGGTGCGTCGTTAGTTAGGAGAGGCGCTCTTTAAGTCAGAGGTGACATTTGAACTAGGGGATATGCCATTAAGTCATGGCATGTGCCATTTTAACCAGGGATGTGCCATTAACCATAGGATGTGCCTTTTTATTCAAGGATGCTCTGTTTTTTTAATCAGATGCACACGCATTCCCTATAAATAAAGGACGCATCGACAAAAAACAAACTCAGCATCATCATGTACAGAAAGAAGAAAGCAGCAAGAAGTAGAAGCATCACCAGCAAAAGAGGCAGTGATTCACAAAGAAGCAAATCAGAAGGAAGAACCTGAGTAGTACTTTGACATGAAGCCTCACGTTCAGCCCTTCCCAGCAGCACTACCACCCCTTCAACATGGCATCGGCCAATATGTTGAATGGCAGGAGCACTGATCATGACCATCCAAGCCGAAAGGCTTATACTAGTGCACCTCCACAACTTATATCATGTTCGAGACAATGATTAGAAATCACATGACAATACGCAAGTGGCGACGATGTTGTATTGCTTGTGCACATGCTACTATGCCACTATGATGCCAGATGCACGAAACAAGAGACTCATTTTTGCTTAGCAGATGCCACCATGACACCATCACAAAACTTGCTACATGAGGAGATAGGAAACATGTTGAATGAGACAAGGATGGGAGAGAGAGAGAGAGAGAGAGAGAGAGAGAGAGAGAGCAAATGTGGGGGGTAAAGAGGGAGAGTAAATTAGTATTTGTAAATTTAATGACTTTAGAGAGAGAGAGAGAGAGAGAGAGAGAGAGAGAGAGAGGAAGAGTGGGTGAGTTATTGTGGAGAGCGAGTTGGGACCATGCATGCTAGACAATTGTATGCTCCCTTGAAACTACGTATACTTATTAGCCATAGTAGAAAGCAAAGGGTGTCAACTTGTGAAGTCTTCAATGATCATGGATAAGCTACATTGTCCACACTTGTCTTTTTTAAAGATACCAAAGATATTTATTTACTATTTTGTGTTTTAAGAAGATTTAATATTCTAAAGATACCTCTTGTAAATTTTAAAATTAGAACTTAGTATTTTTTTACTATCAAACCAATCAACATTCTACAGTACAAAAAACTTCAAAATCTTGCTCTTGACAAGATGAGGCTATACAATAGAAATATGCCTTTTTCTAACAATAAACATGTGGTTATGTGGTCATACATGAAGAATAAGGAAGAATAAATTCGTTTACAACCATTAATGGTAGTGTTTTTTAAAGAAAAAAGGAAGGCTAAATAGTGTAAGAGAAAATAAACGTGGTTTGAGAGAGAGATGGATGTTCATGGGGAGGCCATGCAAAAACAAGAGGACATGAGGTAGCCTTTGTCCCACCGGAATGGGCATCATTGATTGGATTAGTTTTGCTCTTTGATCAACCTATGGACCTGTTGAAGGAATGCATTGAAGCTCATTTTTGTCTATGCTAAATATATCTAAACACACCTTTTGTGGCATCAAGCAGAGATGACAAGATCTCGTGGTGACGAATTACTTTTTGCTTTGCTGCCTTCTAGTGCCCTTGATAATGCATAACAAGTCTTGATTTCCTTACCATGTCGTAGTGTCCTAATTTTGGATGAAGCTGATGAGTAGCTTACGTGGAGATTGCATATCTTTGCATTTCCATGTATCAAAAAATGCCTAGAGAATTGTGACTGTAGTGAGCCTTGCAAAAAAAACGAATCAGCACCATTTTTGTGATAGTTTGACATACCCCTTCTTCTAATTTGTGAATAACACATCATTAGTTTGAGGGAAAAAAAAAGTGATAATGTCCTTGAATTGGCATTGTTGTGCAACAATAGATGGTTCGCTAAATCAAGGGCCTTCATTTTATCGGCCCGCTTACCCTAGTGATCTCATCACAAATTTGTTCACCCTTGCCAAGAGCTCCTATGTTCAAGGTACAAATAAGGCAGTTATCTACAGTGGGGGAGTGTCGCTCGTATCACATCTTATCAAAACATTTCATTGCTTCTTTGCCTTGCCCATGTTGTGCATATCTTGCAATTAGTGTGTTCCAAATGACCACATCTTGGATGGGGAGCTCATCCAACACTCCTTGTGCTTTTCCCAATGCGCCACACCAACACACATGTTCACCAAAGCATTGTCAAGTACAACATATTTCTCTAGCAACATTAATCTAACAATCTCATCGTGAATTATTTTTCCCTTATCGAGTGCTGTTATGCTATTATAGGTTTTCAATGCACATGTAAAGGGTGACTAAATCAGGAAAATGGCCTTTGTGCCTCATCTTATCAAAGCATTTTAGAGCTTTATTGGCATGGAAATTTTGTGCATATCCTGCAATTAGTGTAGTCCAATAGAATATATCATGAATAGTACCTTCTTCAAGCACTTGTTGTGCTTTTGTGAGAGCCCCACATTTAGCATACATAGTTATTAAAGTGCTTGCAATATAGGGGCTTATTTCAAGAAACCCTCATTTGCAAATGTCCTTGTGTAGACTTCTGCCCTTGAATAGATCATTTTTCTTTGCACAAGCCTTCAAAAGTCCGACAACATGAGCAGTTTCCTCTAGAAAGGAGATCCTTTCTCCTCTTGAGGCTTTGCTTTGCTCAATTCAACTGTTAGCATTGATGCAATTTTTTTGAGCTCTTCAAAATCTCAGGTTGGATTGTACCAACAATCCAACCACAAGGCCTTTTCTTTCACTTTGTGCTTGAAATATAGAGACCTTGCATTGGCTTGGGGTTGTAGTGGGGTGAAAGAAAAAGCCATGTTTCTATGAGAGCTCATAAGATTTCATGTTTTGCAAAGGTTGAATACATCATAATCATATGCAAAGTTTGAATGTGTTGTAATTAGATATATTGGGGCAAACTACCTTGCTATTGCAATTGTCTCAATCCCCACCAGAACAGAGGATCTTTGAAGTATTGTGACTCCACCTTTGCCTTCTTGAGATTTGATTGAATGTGAAGCGGAGCTATGGATTGCAATACCAACTCTCTGCTAAGACTTGAAGAAATGTTGCTAATAAGAATGATGATCCGATGGATGATGATGATGATGATAACTCAGATCCTTTCTGTCACGCTGACTCAGGGGAAGATAGACCTACTAGGACTGTGCTAACCCTCTCTATATGCCATGCTTGCCATATTCTCTCTCTCTCTCTCTCTCTCTGTGCTTTCACAAAATTACATACGTACACACTCTCCCTCTCTTCCCTTCACAAAACAATTAACCTCTACAAAATTAAAGTGCGCTTCTAATCTAATCCATTCAAAGAGTTTTGAACACATGATAGAGTGAAGATTATTCTATTTTTTCATTATTAGGGGTGAGAGGAGTGTGTTAAGATAAAATCAGTTAATGAACCCCATGTCTTGTGTTGTATTAGGTTTACATCAAAGCCTTTTGAGACCTCGATGTTCATGGTAGCTTCAGGGAAAACCATGCATGCCTTGCTATCGATGGACAGATGGTGGCATGATATTAAAAGGCCAACATGGTTTAGCTCTACCAAGCCAATCATGTGATACATGATGGCCGCCTCACTACACATAGCTTCAATTTGATCCTTGTAGAGAGATCACAAAGGAGGATATATCCTCATAGGTTGAAGCAAGTGGTCTTAGCATGTAGAGGATAATAAGGTGATCAAAGGAGAAAGCACCCACCCATTGGTAAAAGGGAGGTATATATCAACAAAACCATATCATAGGATTTTACAGGCATAGCTTTTTCTTGTCTTTTTGTGGAGGGAAGGTGCAATGCTATTTGGGGGTTTCCATTGAGGATTTTACAAAGAGAAAGCATTAGTTTTTTTCTTATAGACCATATGCTTTTCATTTGAATGAGAAAGGTCTAAACTAATAGCTAATAGTGGATGTTGAAAGAGGCATAGGCTCCTTATGAAGTATAGAGATCCCAAGCAAACTGGCTAGTGATTTGAAAATAAATCAACACTTTGTATACCAAGAGAGAAAGTGGTGGTAAAGGAGACATAGCTTTTATTTGGGGCTCTCAAATAGACACATCTTAGGCACATGCCTCCCTCCCCCCCCCCCCCCCCCCCAACTGCCCCCCACTGTTCCTCTGAGAAATTTGGAATAAAATGACCCATAATGTGAATTTACATTGAGCGCATTTATAAGCCCCTTATTTTTTTAGAAAACTGTAAGTCAACTTGATAAATATACCCTTTCTTTTGAGCTCACGTGGTATCTTACATGTTCTATAAGGTGGACTCCCTGTGCTCAAAATCATTAGCAACAAGCATTGAAATCATAGACCATCCTTGTCCAACACAAGGGTCATCTGCTAAGCCATACCACAAGGAGGAGCCCGAAGTCCAGTCTAGGTTCACATCATTAAAGCCTAAAAAGACCATTAAACCTCCGAAGAAGACTGCACATAAGAAATAACCACCCAAGTCATATTTTCAAATATTACATATGTATGATTTTCAGCCTTTTTCCTCATTACAACTTTGATATCAATTGTTTGATTTGCTTCCACATTCAGTGGCAGAGTTGTAAGGGACTAGACACCGCCCTTGTTCTAACAAGTGGTAAGACCTTCTCAATGGCCACAACATATGCTGATGTCCATTCTCAAATTCAGAAATTTAATGGAAAATATGTCCATCCTAGGCAAGTTTTGATCAAATACAAAATGATGGAAAGAGGATATTGGCCCTTCATAAAAGGAACCAAAGTAATTGACCCATCTAATCCCCTTGATGTAGAAGATGATGAACGGGCTCATGCCATCATCATGGTTCATTTAGATGAATCCTTAATTCATCATATTGACTAGGTCTTAATTGCAAAAGAAAAATTGGATGAGCTTGAAAGGCTCTACGGTGCTACAGGGAAGAACTCCAACATATTTCTCAAGATTGAGTTTTTAAGCTTGGAATACAAACAAGAAGATGATCTAAGCAAGTTCATTTCACATATGAACAGGCTTATGGCATAGCTTGCCTCCGTTCAAGTACCTATCCATGATGAAGATGCCATTGCCATCCTACTAAAGTCTGTGAAGAAGGTTCTTCCAACCCTTGTGACTACCCTAACTAAGATCCCGAACCCAACTTTAGCAAGTACCATCCACTCATGCCTGGATGAAGAGAAGAGAAACCTACTAAAGGGTCTTCAGCATTTACTTCCCATGAGTAAGTGTTAGTTCATACAACTTCTACTAAGTGCTCCTTTTGTCACAAAAAGGGGCATATTATGAGCAACTACTGGAAGAAATATCTTGACAAAATTAAGTGCAATAAATGCAAAAAGACCGGGCATATCACCAGTAAGTAACCTGATGTTCCAGAAGTACCTGAGGAGTTGGAGGTCAACTTTGCCTCCCAATCCACAAGTGACCGACTCTTTTGAGTCTTGTAACACTCTCTACCTATAACCTTTTCTTGTAGCCTAATTTATAAAGGTATCTCATTTAGAATTAAGGGGAGGAATCCTATTATGTTTGTATCCAATGCCACCTAGCATTGAGGGGGGGTGTTGAAAGATAACATAGGAACTTTCCCTACATTAGAGAGGATAAGGGTAGCTAGGTGTAAAAGGACTAGAGGATAGGGGAAAACCTAACCCTAACTCATCCAGTGGCTATATAAATAGCCTAAAGTACACACTCATGCAAGGGAGAGTGTATTAGTTGTTCTTTGAGCAATGAACTAAACAAGATCTTATCTTGTACTTGAGCTCTCTCTCTCTCTCTCTCCCTCTTGTGCGTACTCTCTCAAGCCTTCAACTCTGATTTGCAACAAAACTAAAATCAATCCAAACCATGAATTACCATCCATCTCACTCCCAGTGACTCTCCAAACCACTCAGTCACAATGATAACCTCTTAATCAAAAAGAAAATCAATTTTAAAAAAAGCAAAACAAACCATCCAAACCAAATAGATACACCACAAAACAAAATGACACATCATAACTCAATAATCAAGAAGCATCATGATCTTCTCAAACTTACTCAATCCATTCCAACATACTCCACTTATAAACTATCCAAAATCCAATAAACTAGCCATAAAATCAAACAAAAATCACCCAAAATCTAACAAAAAAAGTTAAAAGTATAATCATTTAAGTACTTAATATATCCCCACACTTAATCAAGGAGTGTCCTCGTGACCTTGGAAAAAGATAATAAAAGCTCTAAAATAACTAACTTCAATCACCAACTCTAGCTCAAGCAAGTCTGCAACCCCCACTAATAGATTGTCTCTATCAAATCTCTCATGAAAGAAAAACATACTCAAATCTCTCATGAAATAAAAACATACTTGTCCATTAAATCATCCAAAAATGGTAAAATTGTGACAAAATTATAAAGGATACAATAGGTTTCTTCTATCCATTGCAATTCATAAAAAATCAAGCAATCATCACATGCCACATATACAAACTCTACATACAACAATCACATGAATGATATCATTGCAAAAAATAAAATATATCATTATAGATTAGTAAGAATACATCAAGAACCAATGGAGTATATCCCACTTAAAAGCTTGATGGTTCTTAAATCTATCCATAGAGACAGTTTCATCCACAAATGTCTTTCAGATAGATTTAGGTATAGTTATGTTCTCTTATGTATGCCTCTGTAAATGTTATGTTGGATGAGGATGTAGTATGGGAAAAATTTCTATCCTTGGAAAGAGGTCAATGCAAGTTCAAAAGCACTCAAGGAAGTGGAAGAAGTAGTTGCCGAAGACGCAAGAGAAGACTCGAGTAAAGTGATAGTAGTGAGCTGTGAAGAGTCATTGTAGTGGCTTTGGTGACCTTTCATATTAGACACATCTTGGAAGGGGTATCCACGACCAAAGAATCATTATTGTGGGTGATCATTGAGTATCTTAGTGAGCATATGATGTACTATTTAGAGAGAGAAAGAGAGAGTCATAGATTGCCAATTTTATGCAAAACAATGTGTCTACATATGAGAGACTTTGAGAGAAAGCTATGGAGCCTTTGAAGATGTATCATATGTGATATTTTTCCATTCAAAGTGCTATAGTATTTTGTGTTTCCAATGTCTATCAAAGAATTATATGAAGAATATGAAGAAAATAATGGATTTTTTAAAAGTTAAAGGTGTTGGAGAATTGTTTCTATGAAGCCACGTGAAGATTTCTTATTCCTTGTGTTATTTTCTTTGTTGAGGATATACTAAATATGAAAAAGTTTGTTGTTGATGACACAAGATAGATATTATTGTATTAGAAACCCCATTTTTCTTGGTGTTTCTTTTGGGGCTCCATGTTTTTGGTGCACAGCCGGGGAAGATTATCATCAACAAGCATAAAAAGATGCAGAAAATGAAGGAAATGGCATTGCGAAGAAGAGAATAATTCAACGGATGCTTGCAAAGTTCCTTCTACCACTAAATAATTGAAGATTCTCATTGACAAAGCCACTTTCTATGATAAGTTCATTCCACAATGATAGAAACATTAAGAGAAATTAGGTATTTGCTTGAAAGCAATGGATCAATCAACAATTTGGAGCGACATGGTCGCCAGGATTTATTATTAATGTATGAAACTTAAGGTGTTGGTTAAGTTGGGTTAATAGGGTACGGCCCTAACCCAAGGACATAAGGGCTAACAAACGAACCCTTGGGGATTTGCCAAGCTGCAATTGATCATGGATTGAATGCTCAATGCATTCGGTGAGAAGGATTCTCTCCTTAGCAGTTGGCCAAATAAACAACCACTGGAATTGATTGTGCTTGTAACAGTTTAGAAAGCACTGTTTGCATTGTTTGCTCAAAAAACTAAAGGATGGAAATATATTTAATGCTTCAGGTTGAAGGTCTGAAGGGACAGGCAGCCTCAGTTACCCCCGACTGTCTTCCTGACCCTAACCAAGGGGGTTGTTAGCCGCACCGGGAACATGGACCGAACCCGCAGCGTGAGATCTCTCCGTTGGGCACTACTTGGAGCAGGAGGACGCTTGGGTGCCAGGGGGGACTCTGGCTATAAATCCCTCGCCTTCTGGGCCCTGCACAAGAGACCAACGTGACTCGGGATTGGATCTCAAGGCCCGCATACTAGTCTACGGGCATAATCTTAGATTAGTAATCCCTGTGGATTGCTGGACAGCCTTCGGGCAGATGATGGATTGCCTTCAAGCGGATTATGGATAAGCCTGCGGGATGGACTTTATGGATGTATTCCAAAGATAAATAAGATAACCTGTTGAAAAGGAACTTGTTTGACATTGCTTTTCTATGTCAAGTGCTAAGATTACGTGAAGGAACCAGTGTCTAACGGGCTAATTAAGGAAGCTGCTTGATGCATATCCAACTAAATGTGGTAGGTAATTATTTAACTAAAGCAACCTTGAGGAAAGTGCGGTGGATGTGGCCATGGGTCCGTCCTACGGATGGGTGGTCTCGGTGGGCCGGGAACTTTTCTCAATTGTAATGGACAGCAAGGAGATCTTCTCAAAGAAAATGAATAGCAAGGGCACTGACCTAGAGTCTAGGTTACAATAATCCTAGTTTATGATGTTTTAGGGGAACAGAATGGGACTATGCCTTATGGCAGGGAGGTCGAGCCTTGCATCCCTCTCTTTTCCCACTCTCCTTGAACCAAGTGCAGCGTGAATCCGCTTTAGCCTTGGCGTTTCTACGTAAAGTAGTTCGCTTGGGGTTCGATGCTAGTTGTCGTTTAGGAAAATGACCATTAGGGAAAACCTTGATTCAGGTCGGTCCTAAGTGGGAACGGCCGGAATACTTCCGCAGTGTGGCAGACGCGGAAAGTCCTAGATCTCAAACCCCGTAACATTCCATGGGAGTGCCGGGCGGAGCTTTCTAGACTGTCTTTCTGATGGACTGCTAAGATGTGTCCTGAAAGGGAAGCGGTGGATACATTACAGTTGGTATCAAAGCTGGTATTAGAGGCAACCAACGAAGGATTTGTCTTTATAAGAAATCTTAATAAGAAGAAGTAAAGCAAATGTTGTTAAGACCATTTCCTTACTTTCGATGCTGTCTTGTAGAATTAGGAAGCATGGAACGAGTTCTTAGTGTTCCGAGTCATGTTTATGACCGCAATGCACTCCTCAGATTATCGACAAAGGATCGATATGATGAACATCCTAGACTGTATTTATAATCCATCGCCTTTGTACGTGGAATGGAGATGGACGGGTGACTCAGGAATCTACTACATAGCTGCCCACCGATTTGCGTACCTTCGAATCAAACTAAAGAGGATCAAGTGGTTGGAGGACCTGAAGATCGTGAAGCTATTCATTTTTTTTGAAGCTCACGTAAACTCAACTTTACATGTCGAAGGTCGGAGGGTCGAGTTGAACTCATATGTATACGAGGAAGTGACCCGCATAATCCCTGCCGACAGGATCAAGGTGTTGAGACGCTACGAGAAGAATGGGTACCAAAGGAAAGGATATCCTAATCTTCTGATAACTTATTGATTCCTGAAGATCCATGACCCGAAACCATACTATTTTCCAGTTCCCGTAGCTAAATGTAACACAACATTATTCTCCCCGAACTAATGTAACAGTTGCTCTATCATCCTAGGAATTATTGTACTCCGAAAGGGTTATGCCCATATAAATAAAATAAGACTTCTTTTTATCAAATTTTGTCTTGTCTATGAGAATGGATAAAAAGTTAAGTGGCTTGGTTTCTTGGCTAAAAGCTGAATTAGGTATAAGATATAATCATAACGATTAGCAAGTTGTAACGTTAAGAATCCTCTATCTAAGCACAACCCCAGGTACAGATTCCCAGGCCGCCCCCTACATCAAGTACGGCTATGTTCCAGGAGAAGAAGTTTCTTCTCAAGCAGATCAAGCCACCAGAATTTGACAGGAAAGGTAGGACTGTCCAAGTGGATGTTGAGATTTAGATAGAGTCCATGGAAGACTACTTTGAAGTGGTCGGTACTGCACCCACCAACCAGGCTATGCTCACCAAGCTGAAGCTCACCGGCGAAGCCAGGCTTTGGTGGAAACAATGGTATAGAGATCAAGGGATCTCAGAAGGATCCGTTACCTGGGAAAGGCTGAAGAAAGTTGTGCAAGGAAGATACTTACCACCTGCATACGTGCACACAGAAAATGAATGAGTTCTACAAGCTAAAACAGCTGGGTCTCACTCTTGATGCATACTACTCCAAGTTTGTCTCTCTTCTGAAGTACGGTCCACAAATGGATATGCCACAACAAGTGTCGAAGTTTTGTGCCGGTTTAAACCCACCTATGAATACCCGCCTCGAATCAATGCGCCCAACAGATCTTTAGGACGCACTCATTCGAGCTGCACCCATAATTCACAAAGTGCAGGCCAGGCCAAGAAGTAACAAGACTTGGTCTTATAATGATCAAAACATATGAGCATAAAGGCCCCAAGACAAGAGAGTTCAAGGTCAAAATCGGAGACAAAGAAAGAAAGAGAGGACCAACGATGTCAATAACTTTGTCCCTACCCAAGGTAATGGCGCAATCTCCGTTGTTTCCACTGCAACGAGCCTGGTCATTTCAAAAGGCAATGTCCCAAACTTGGCGGAGGACAACGTCAAGGACCTTTCCAAGGAACCGGCCGTGGCCAAGGAGCCGCCACCCGAGGCAGAGGAAGAACCGCCTATGTTGCCAATAAGGAAATGTGCAAAGAGGAAGACTCGACCATGGAAGTAGAGTTTGAGAGGGCAACAGTCCATGTTGCCCTTCATAAGAAGGGCCCGAATCACCAGTTTTCGGTGATTTAGACACCATCAAACTATCAAGGTAAAGGTTTCAAAACCTTGATTGATTGTGGTAGTATGCATTCCTTTATCTCACCAGCTTGCGCAAGAAGATTAGGAATAGCCACAGTAGAAGCATCTACCTTGCTTGTGGAATTAGCAAATGGTCGTGAGGTCACTTGTACCAGGAAAACTACTAAGGTGGAATTCTTTCTTGGAGGAAAGTAGACTTCGGTTAGATTCAGGGTCATGAACCTAGATATCCATGAGTGTTTACTTGGAATGGATTGGCTTAAATCTAAGGATGCCCATATTCATTATGGAAAGGCCAAAGTTTCCTTTTAAAACTCTGAAGGGGAATTGGTTACAACTCAAGGAGAGGCTGGGAAGCCGAAAATTCAATTGGCTAAAGCATCTCAAATTATAAAGGGAGTTAGAAAGGGAAGGCATGTCTACTTGATTAAGCTCAATAAGCTAGATTAAAAGCAAGAGCCTAGTAAAGAACCCTCATGGCTAAAGGAGTACGCGGACATATTTCGTGAAGAGCTGACATAACTCCCACCTCAAGGAGAAGTGGATCATGAGATCAAGTTAGTGCTAGGAGCTGCGCCAATTGCAACTAGGCCTTATAGGATGTCCATCCTAGAAGCAATTGAGCTAAAGGAGAAACTTAAGCAACTGTTAGATCAGGGCTACATCTGTCCTAGCAGTTCACCGTGGGGAGCTCCAGTGCTGTTCCAGAAAAAGAAAGATGGAACGCTTTGACTGTGTATTTATAGAGGGTTGAATCAATCAACTCTTAAGAACAAGTACCCTATTCCTAGAATAGATGAGCTTCTTGATCGTCTTCAGGGTGCGAAGATCTTCTCCAAGATTGATCTCAAGTCTGGTTACTATCACGTAAGGATCAAGGAAGAAGATATCCTTCAACACAAGATATGGACACTTTGAGTTCCTACTTATGTCATTCGGTCTTACGAATGCAGCTGCCACCTTCAATAGGTTAATGCAGGATATCTTTAGGCCATATCTTGATGACTTCATACTCATCTTCCTCAATGACACCTTAGTCTATTCCAAACAGGAAGAAGATCATGAACCCCAGCTTCAGATTGTCCTTGAGACAATGAGGGCACTCAAGCTATATGCTAAGATGAAGAAGTGTGCATTCTTCAAATGTCAGATTAAATATCTGGGATTCATTGTATCAGCAAAAGGAATCTCAGTGGATCCGGACAAAGAGATATTCTAGAATGGCCAATACCAACAACTGTCAAAGAAATACATAGTTTTCTTGGATTGATAGGATGGTATAGGGTCTTCATAAAAAACTATGCTTTGATTGCAGCACCTCTGACCGAATTACTGAAGAAGCAAACATCCATTGCATGGTCAACCGCTGAACAATCTAGCTTTGATAGATTAAAGAAAAGTTTGGTATCAGCACCTATCCTAAAACTTCCGGACCTCAGTAAGGAGTTCAAAGTAGTAACTAATGCTAGCTTGCTTGACTTAGGATGTGTGCCCATGCAAGAAGGTCATCTTGTAGCATACTCTTAGAGGAAACTAAAGAGCCATGAGAAGAATGATGCTACCCATGATCTAGAACTGTTAGCTGTCATCCATGCTCTAAAGCTTTGGAGACACTACCTGTTGGGTAACAGGTTTACTCTAGTGACGGATCATAAAAGTCTCAAGTGGATCTTTATCGAGAACGAGCTCAACATGAGGCAATGTCGGTGGATTGAAGTGTTGGAGGAGTATGATTTTGAAATCAAATACCAACCTGGAAAGGAGAATATAGTTGCCAATGCACTCAGTCGCAAGGCATTCCTTAATTCTCTAATCTTGCAAAATCCATCAACAACTAGATCTCTAGCCACAAAGGTATCCATGCCAAACAACCCAATACTTGAGCTAGGTAGAGAAGAAGCATGCCACGATCTAGCCTATCAAAAGATGCTAAGGGAGATCCCTATCAAGGAACATGACCAGAAGCTACAGGCTAAGTACCATGAATTCTCTATCAATAGTGGACTTGTCTACTATAGAACGAGATTATGCATACCGGCAAGCCAGTCACTTAAGTAGAAGATACTATGGGAAGCTCATGATTCCCCTTTCTCAAGACATCCTGGCTATGCCAAGACTCTCAATGCAGTTAGGAAGAGCTACTATTGGGAGAGGCTTAAAGGTGACGTTCTCAAATATGTCACTGAGTGTTTGTCTTGTCAACGTATTAAGGCCCAACATGTCAAAATGCCAGGAAAGTTTCAACCACTTGACATTCCCTAAATGAAATGGGAATTCATCAGTATGAAATTTGTTGTTGGCATACCCCAAGTTCAGGGAGGATACAACTCCATCATGGTTGTGGTTGACATGCTTACTAAGGTTGCACACCTTATTCCAATTAAGACAAACTATAAAGCCTCAAACATTGCAAGGTTGTTTATCAAGGAGATATTCAAGCTACATGGGTTGCCCAGAAGAATCATTAGTGATCATGATTCCCTCTTCACATCACACTTCTAAAGAGCTATCTTTGAAGCCATTGGGACTCAACTTTGTTTTAGTATAGCCCACCATCCCCAAACTGATGGTCAAGCGGAGCGAGTCAATCAAGTCATCGAGGATATGCTAAGGGCACACTGCTACCGTGAACCAAAAAGGTGGATTCAATACTTGCCTTTGGTTGAGTTTGCCTACAATGCTTCTTACCAATAGAGAATTCAAATGACCCCTTTTCAAGCATTGTATGGGCATGACTGTCAAAGTCCCCTAAACTTCTCAGATCCAACCTTAAGGGTTGAAGCTTCAAGGAAGATGCTGGAGGACATGGATGACCAAATGAAGTCAATAAGACAGGACATCCAAGCCACCAAGGATAGACAGAAGGCATACACAGATTTGAAGCGTCAAGATAGAACCTTCAAGGAAGGAGACATGGTCTTCATTTGCGTACGCCCAAAGAAGAGTTCCCTATCCTTAGGAGATTGCAAGAAGCTGAGTCGAAGGTATTGTGGACCATACAAGATCCTCAAGTGCCTAGGACCCAATGGTTATAGACTGCAACTCCCTGAGAACTTAAAGGTTCATAATGTATTCCATATCAGCCTATTGAACAAGTATGCACCTAATCCTAGCCATGTACTTGATGACCAACAAGTTGTAATGCCTAGCCAAGGAGTCCTTAAGCTACGGCCTGGCAGGATCTTAGATGTTAGGGAGAGACAACTGAGATCCAGAAACTTGAGAGAATGTCTCGTCCAATGGAAAGATTATCCCGAGGAGGATGCCACTTGGATGGATGAAATCACTCTCAACCGACAATATCCCTAGTTCATCTCGAGATGAGGACATCTCCATTCCTCCAAGGGGGAGAGAATGTAATATTTCCACTTAAAAATATTACTAGAACCGACTTCCGGAACCCCGCGTGAAACTCATGCAAAGGTTATTTTCAGTATTGGAATTACCGGCAGTGTAACATGTAAACCGCACACGAGAATCAAGACCTCCGCATTGGCAAACTGGGACTGGGGTTCAAAAATCGCATAAACCGCAGGGAAACATCCTCTTGGGAGGAGGTTGTGTGGATAAAGGTGAAATTTATTGTAATTTTTTTTTCTTATTTTCCCTCAGCCAATGTTTGGCTGAGGGAAGGGGATGGCTAGGTGGGAGAAGTGGTGACAAGGGGGAGTCGTGGGCTGCATGCACAGCCTACGTGGGGGATCTCCGCGTAATGAGAGGAGAAGGAGCTACGAAGTTGCATGGGGAAGAGAAGGGGCGTGAGTCTGCTGCGCCGTGACCAAAGGGAGGGAGGCTACCGCGAGTCGAAGGGCAGCGCGAGACGTTGTAGTGAGAGGAGAAGGAACTACAAAGTTGCATGGGGAAGAGGGGCTATGTGAGTCTGCTGCGGCGTGACCAAAGGGAGGGAGGCTGCTGTGAGTCAGAGGGCGTCGCTGCTGCCGTACCAAATCCGCCACTAGCCATTGGGCAAGCACGTTACCGCCACTCTCGCTGCTACTGCCGGTGTTACAGTGGTTGGTGCTAAGGCCCATGTCAGTCGATCACCCCTCCCAAGCGCATCATCATCCACCACGTATTACCCCTCCCTCTTCCACGTGGGGGTTGATCAGAGCCAGAAGCTTCTAAGGGGGCTTTCATAAGCCCACTTCCCACCAATCACCCACCTCGCCATCCCCTACCCATGGGTCTTTGTAGAGAAGAAGAGGGGCTTCCTTAACACCCCTTCCCACTAGATTCCCCTTAAGCCCATTCCTACCCCACCCCCCCTCGCGGATTTTTTAATGGGAGGAAGAAGAAGTTCATAGGCCTCCCTTTCCCGCAAGGCCCCCATAAAACCATCCCTAGCCAGGATTTAAAGTCTCCATTTCCACAAGGCCTGTTCACAAGAACCCTTTCCGGGATTTAAAGTCTCCATTTCCACAAGGCCTGTTCACAAGAACCCTTTCGCCACGAAACCCTCCTCTCCCGCAAAAAGGCCCAAGCTCCAAATCGTAAGGCCTTCCATAAGCCGAATCCCACAAGCCGGTACTTCTTTAAGGATCCGTACTTCAAAGGGGATCTCCGCGTACAAGGGAGACGGGAAAAGATCTTAAGGCTGCGAACCAAGGCGAGTAAGTTTGTAAACCGTGAAGGCAAACCAGAAGCCGAAATCAAGTCTACGATGGCCCCTAAAAAGTCACAACTGCGCCTGTAGGAGGATCATCTCCTAGTATTCATGTGGATATCTCACCAAGCCCACAAGTCGAGGTCTTCTTCCTATTTTTGATTTACGTAGAAGTATTGCAATTATGCATGGTTATTTCATGGAACTAGGATGCACTTATGCTTGTCAAATCCACCTAGCTAAATGTGATTGAAATAAATTAGCTATTTGAAATTTACTAGAGGTAACTCATGATAGGAAGATTGGTCATTGGTACTTTCAATGGATTGAACAAAAAAAACATAAGGTGTCTATGCATTTTAGGACTTATTAGCAAGTTGCTTTATTGGTGCATTTCAAAGTGACGGTCTAGAACGCCTGTTGCCTAGCTTTACAAGGTCGAAATTATTAAAGTACACCTTTGATTATGCATGGAAAAATTAAATCGCATGTCACATTTTTAGACAAATCGTAATATTTTAGATATTATTTTATTTCCTTTCTCAGCGGCGCGTTGTGCTGGAAGGAGGGAAGGGGATAGAGGAGCCAACAAGCTCCTCGCTGGAGCTTTCTTGGCTCCATGGGCATGCATAAGGACATGCTTGAGGGGAGGATTCCCTCCCGTCCCCTATATAAATGAGGGAGGGCCGCAGGCTAATAGGATGAGAGAGGAAGAATGACAGAAGACAAACGCTGCCGCCTTGCAATCAACACTGCCGTCTGCGATTTGTGGAAGGAGGGAGGGATACGCCACCTCGTTGTCATTGTGCCAGAAGAGGGTTGCCCTCTCAGCTCCGCCGCCTGCAGACTACCCTCCCCTCGGTTGTCGCCGTCTCCATTTCCTACTGCTGCCTTGAAGTGATTTCCCTTCCCTCCACGTGGCTTCCTACAAAAGCTTCTTGAGAAGCTTCTAAGGGGGGGGGTCATCTAAGCCCCCCTTCCTATACCTTCATTAATCCTTTCACCCTCCCTCCTGGTTTTATCCCCTTAGAATCCTTTCACCCCCCCGGTCTTAAACCCTTAACCCCTTCCCGTGGGGCCATTAAAACTTTTTGTGGAGCCCCCATAAAACCCTTCCCATGGATGGAATCCCCAAAATGAACTAAGGCTTGAAAAGCCTTATTACCCTTTTCCCCCGTGCTATATGCCTTTCACCCTTCACCTTTTCCCTTTCACCCGGGGTTTAAATCCCTAAGCCTTTACTACTCACTGTCCTGAAACATCTCCAATAATCCCCTTCCTATAACTTTTACTCCCAAGCCGAAAGATCTCCCCAAGGCCCCTTCATATGTTTTTTGAAACCACATTCACACACACCCCTTTTCACCATGTATAAATCTCTATAGGGCCTTTTCTTTTAGGCTTTATAAACCTTTCCCTTTCTGAAGAAGCTAAGACCTTAAAGGTCTTATTACCCCCTTCTTGTGGTCAATCCCTTAACGATTCCTTGCCTTGAAAGAGAGAAAAAGAGTATTGAAGCGACGGTGGAATTCCGAAAAGGAGGTAAAGCTGCCTTCATGTTCGAAGGATTACAACTGCAATGCCGCCTAAGAAAGTCCAAGGAGTAGCTGCAGGAGGGTCATCTCCCGGTATCCATGTGGATATGTCACCCCAAAACCAGGTTTTTCCTTCTTAATTTTATATCGGTTTTAATTCAATCATGCAAGATGAATTGTTAGGGATAAGATATATTTTTTCCTAGTTATTTACAATAAAGGAATTTAGTTTAATTGAACATGCAAAATGGATAAAGTATAAAACATAGTTTTTCTTCAAATAGCATTATGCATTGAAATGAATTACGAGCAAGATTATCTACCCACTATAGTAGTATATTTCAGTTAAATCGTGAAGAAATAAAAACTGCATCTTCCACCATTAACCCCTATTTTTTTTACAACGAGTCATCATAAAAGGTGAAATTCATGAGAGGTTTCTTACGTTGCTTAAACTCTAGGAAGTTATCATTGCTAACTACATATCTTAGCAAGGAAAAGATTGTTTATTTGGCATGAGTTTTGTTCGCAAGGAAAAAGGAAGATTAATTGAATTTACCTAACCTCAAAGCAATAAAGTTTAGAACTGAAAAATCAATTATCACATAAATAACAAATCGTGACGAGGTGATCTCGATATTACCTTCTAAAAGTTAACCAAATTAATATGAACTTAGAAATACCTATGCTGCAAAATATTCATTGGGAATGAATTAAAAATCCAAGAAATGTTTATACCTTAAATACTTGCCCACCTTCCCTGATTGTAGGGTCAATAAATCGTAAAACGTAAAAAGAACTAGGGTTTGTCCCTGAGGTTCTTTAAGAAAATAATAAAAGGAGACCCTAGGTCTGACAAACATCAGCTTAAAGAAATTGAAACAGATTGTTTCATTGCATATTACGATGCAGGACTTGCACAGCAAGTACAAAGTCATATGGTCTTGTGATTGATTCACAAGAAGAAAGGTTAAATACCATCAACAAGGATGGTGGATCCTTACGCGAGTTATCTTACAAAAGGATGTATTCTTTGATATCCTTCTAAGTAAGGAAGGTTAAAAACTGGAAACTAAAGTATCCAATGAACTCTAGGGTTGACCAAGTTGAGTTAATAGGGTATGCCCTAACCCATAATATAAAGGATCTTGCCAAGTTGCAAGGTACCTCGGATCGAGTGCTAGATGCATTCAAAATGAAAGATTCCTTCCTTAGCAGTTTGCCAACAACAAGATCGATTAATGGAAATTTTTGTACTTGCTAGAGATTTTAGAGCACTGTTTGATATATGAATTACAAATTAAATGAATATCTACACTTCAAGTTGAAGGCCTGAAGGGAGAGGCAGCTTCAGTTACCCCCGACTGCCTACCTGACCCTAACCAAGGGGGTTGTTGACCGTGCCGGGAACATGGACCAAATGCGCCGCGAGAGGTCTCTCCATTGAGCTCTACTTGGAGCAGGAGGACACTTGGGTGCTAGGGGGGCTCTAGCCGTAAATCCCTCCCCTTCCGGGTCCTGCACAAGAGGCTAACGTGACTCGGGATTGGATCTCGAGGCCCGCATACTAGTCTACGGGCGGAAGCTTGGAATAGTGATCCCTAAGATAAATATGATGATATATTAACAAAGAACTTGTCTGATATTGTTTTTCTATGTCACGTGATAAGATTACGCGAAGGAACTAATGCTTAACGGTTTAATTAAAGAAGCTGATTGTTACATGTCCAACTAACGTGTTAGATAATTACCTAACTAAACAAACCGAGGAAAGTGCGGAGGATGGGCCATGGGTCCGTCCTACGGTTGGGTGGTCTCGATTGGCCGTGAACTTTTCTCAAATCTCGAAGAAGAGCGGGATGATCATCAAAGGACACGAACAACGAAAGCGATGACCTAGAGTTATGTCTTACCCGATTTACACTGTTTTAGGGGAACGGAATGGGACTATGCCTTATGACAAAGAGGTTGAGCTTTGCATCCCTCTCGTTTCCCATTCTCTTTGAATCAAGTGCAGCTTCGGTCCTACGCCAATTGCTGTTAGGAAATGACCAATCAGGAAAATCCTAATTCCGGTCGATCCTAAGTGGGAACGGCTAGAATACTTCCACTACGTGGCAGACGTGGAAAGCCCTAGATCGCAAACCCCGTAGCATTCCATGGGAGTGACGGGCGGAGCTTTCTAGACATCCTTTCCGATGGACTGCTAAGACGTGTCCTGGATGATACTAGTGGACACGTCACACAAATCTTCTTCGTAATGATTCATTAAGGAAGTCGTTATCAACCGTAGGAAATTGCAAAGCATGGAAAATATTCTAAAGGTCGCATGAAGTAGGTTAACTCTAGCTTCAATTTGGCATGAATCTCATTTAACTACGTAGTAGTTAGGAAAGGTTGCATAATGCACATTCATCGTATGAATAATTTCATTCATCAAGAGATGTAGTTAGGGAAAGCCTGCATGGTTCATTTAAGCATAAAATCTTAAAAGCTTAGTGGCATGAATCGAGAATGCATGTCCTAGTAGGATCAATGGAAGTTATGCCAAAATTTAACATGCTCTTTGGTCTTAACAAGAAAAGTTAGGTTTTGTGAATCTAATCGTACGTAGAGGCATTGAATCGCATGCTTACGTGAATTGTGATGTAATGCAACTAGTTTTTCCCCTTTTAGATCAAGACAACATCTTTAGGAATGGTTCGTCCTTGTCGTAAGACAAGTAAACTGGATTACCTAAAACACCTAAACCGCAAAGGATTCGCATAGGATGGTTAAATGGATACAATAAATATTCCAAGCGCTAACTAGGGTTTAGCACGTTGAGGACTGTACTTGTTGCCAAGTTGAAAAACCTCATACCCAAAGGTCCTACCCACATTCATGGAATGTAGGGACAATTGGACATGCTTGCAAGAAACGATCTAGGGTTTCTACCCTAAGGATCACTCGATCAAATGTTGAAACTCGGATTGAGTTGGAATCCCTAGGACCGGCCTAGTGCAATTGGAAATGGGTTGGATAAGAAGACACCCTAAACCCTGCTTCTTATCTAATCATGATTTTGTGAGCAGAAGACATCGTTCGATGGGTGAAATGATCCCATGGAATAGATGCGAGACTTGTGCAACAAGTTGCAATGTCGCATGATCTTGTGGTTTGATCACAAGAAAGTTGCCAATTCCTCGGAATGCGATTGCCAGATTCTTGCACAAGTTTAACTTGCAAGAGGATGACTAGTCATCCTGCTACAACACCTTTCTTGGGGGGAGAAATTGCCAAGTTAAGAGAAATTAGGAATTTGCTTGGAAGCAATGGATTAGTCAACAATTTGGAGCGACATGGTCACCATGATTTATTGTTAATGTATGAAACCTAAGGTATTGGTTAAGTTGGGTTAATAGGGTATGGCCCTAATCCAAGGACATAAGGGCTAACAAACCCACCCTTGGGGATCTTGCCAAGCTGCAATTGATCCTGGAGGATCGAATGCTGGATGCATTCGTGAGAAGGATTCACTCCTTAGCAGTTCGCGAAATAAATGACCAGTGGAATTGATTGTGCTTGTAACAGTTTAGAAAGCACTGTTTGCATTGTTTGCTCAAAAAACTAAAGGATGGAAAGATATTTAATGCTTCAGGTTGAAGGCCTGAAGGGAGAGGCAGCCTCAGTTACCCCCAACTCTCTGTCTGACCCTAATCAAGGGGGTTGTTAGTTGCGCCGGGAACATGGACCGAACCTGCAACGTGAGATCTCTTCGTTGGGCACTACTTGGAGCAGGAGGACGTTTGGGTGCCAGGAGGGGCTTTGGTGAGCAACGTGACTCGGGATTGGATCTCAAGGCCCGCATACTAGTCTACGGGCAGAATATTGGATTAGTAATCCCTGTGGATTGCTGGATAGCCTTCGGGCGTGGATTGCCTTCAGGCGGATTATGGATAAGCTTGCGGGCTGGACTTTATGGATGTATTCCAAAGATAAATAAGATAACCTATTCAAAAGGAACTTGTTTGACATTACTTTTCTATGTCAAGTGTAAAGATTACGTGAAGGAACCAGTGTCTAACGGGCTAATTAAGGAAGCTGTTTGATGCATGTCCAACTAAATGTGGTAGGTAATTATTCAACTAAAGCAACCTTGAGGAAAGTGTGGTGGATGTGGCCATGGGTCCGTCCTATGGATGGGTGGTCCCGGTTGGCCACCAGAAACTTTTCTCAATCGTAATGGACAGCAAGGAGATCTTCTCAAAGGAAATGAATAGCAAGGGTGCTGACCTAGAGTCTAGGTTACAATAATCCCCGTTTATGCTGTTTTAGGGGAACGGAATGGGACTATGCCTTACGGAAGAGAGGTCGAGCCTTGCATCCCTCTCGTTTCCCATTCTCCTTGAACCAAGTGCAGCATGAATCCCCTTCGACCCTGGCGTTTCTACATAAAGTAGTTCGCTTGGGGTTCGACGCTAATTGTTGTTTAGGAAAATGATCATTAGTAGGGGAAACCTTGATTCAGGTCGGTCCTAAGTGGGAATGGCCGGAATACTTCCGCTACGTGGCAGACGTGGAAAGTCCTAGATCGCAAACCTCGTAACATTCCATGGGAGTGCTAGGCGGATCTTTCTAGACTCTCTTTCCGATGGATTGCTAAGACGTGTCCTAAAAGGGAAGAGGTGGACATGTTACAGCAATCCTATGCTACCAAGATAGAAATTAGATCATTGGATTTCTACCAATCACTCCTCCATCATGACAGTTTTACTTTGGTATGTACCACGTGCTATCCAATGTGAATTTTGCATCCTCGCATGGACCAAACTCCAATACTTTTGGCCCATGCATCTCAAGGATACACTATAAAGATATATATCACACATGAGTAAAAATATGCTTAATAATTTATACAATTCATGCACTTTTAAAATATTGACTTAATATGCATCATGTATTGTGTGATAGAACTTTTGCCCCACGCTTTGACCATGTTTTCATAGAAGCTACGTATAGTATCAATAATCTCTTGCTGATTTTCATTATCAAACACTATCTTTCCAAGCAAGGGAGCCAATTTATTGAGACTAATCCAAACCTTGGCTCTGTCCGACCTTGTTTTACCTCCATTAATTTGATGAGGAATTGCAGAATGCAAAATTTTCTACCAATCATAAACATGTGGCCTACGAATTGTGGCATTTCCTTTCTCATTGATGGGCGCTGAAAGACACTTCCTAGTCTTCAATGGTATCATCCACATATAGAGCGAGAATAACAAAAATAGCATTCCAGTGCTTGACATATGAGTTAAGATCTGAAGAAAAAGAGATAAAACCTTGTTTTGTAAGGAAGAGATTAATCTATTGATACCAAGCTCGTGAAGATTGTTTGAGACCATAGAGTGCCTGATGAAGTTCGTAAGTAAGATTTTCCTTATGTTTGACTACGAATCCCTTTGGTTGCTCCATGTATACCTCTTATTTGAATCACCATTAAGAAAATCAATTCTCACATCTATTTGATGAACCTCCAAATCTGTGACATTCCTTCTCCAATAGACACAGAGGAGCCCTCTAGTAGTCGACTGAAATTCATATCCATGCACATCACCGTCCCGTCTCCCCATGTGCAACCTTGGACTTCGTTGAACATCGGAATCTCAGTTCTACTTCACATGGGAAGCGTGGACAAGTCACCCCTAATAGCAATCTAACGGCCACCTAAGAAAGACCACTTTGTAATCAATCAAAGGTAGGAGTGAGGTTAACACCACACTTGGTTCAAAGAGAGTGAGAGACGGGGGAGAGTGTAACTCGATCCCCCTACCCATAAGGTAAAATCTCAGCTCTGGCCCCCTAAAACGGTGTTAAACCTAGCAACAACTAGTCCTCCTGGTATTGGGCGGGTCAAGATTTAATTAGCTCTATCTAATTTTGGAAAGTCACCCGACTTATCGGGTCCATCCAGCCACAGGCATCCAATCGTCAGGATTGAAGCCTCCCACTTTCCTTGCTGGGTTTGCTTAGTTTTCTAATTAGAAAAGCATACTACCACACTATTTGGACATATAAAATTAGCTTCCTTTTATCACTCCGTTAGACTAGGTTCATTAAACTCAATCTTTAGCACATAACAAACAATTCAGAAAATCAGATACTTTATTTCATAATAACATCCAAATCCATCACTCCGTAGAGTGTTATAAAATCGTCTTTCCGCAGAAAGACACTGTCCATCCTAGGATAGGACCTTCCAATCCCTTGGGATTGGGCTATATGTGATCGCACTACATCCGTGGTCAATAGGAAAATTTACTAGCTTAGAGCCCCTCTAAGCTTTCTTGAGCCTTAGGAGCCATCCTATGTAATAGGGGCACTTGCCACTTGGTCATTTGCCCTCTCAGGTGCTCGAGTGATCAAAATCAAAAACATCTATCTCCCTCCGGAGCATAAGACCCCCACCTGTAGTAGGTGAGTTTTTCCACACTCCATAGAGTGTAAGGGAGCTTTGGGTTTGGGGACCCCTATGTCCCAAACCACCACAATTCACAATTCGTCTGGCTGTGCAAGCCCGGAATCATAAGGCATAATTCATCATTCACAAATCCAAAAGTGGTCATAACTGTAAGACATCTTTAATTCAGATGTCAATGTGATACATAGAATATATCCCCTCCATCAATTTCCTTGTTCCTTCCTAAGAATCATTTGATAATACCAACATGTTTCTTTTGTAAGTTTAAGTACCTTCTAACTGATCATAATCTCTGTAACGGACTAACTTATCTTTTATTAGGAAAATGTAGAATTAATAACTTAAAAAGTAATGCTTTTCTTATGTACTAAACCTAATTATCTCCGTTCGGCCATCCATCGTGATTATGATTTATGGCCCCAATCGCAGTTTGTTGTGGGATGGCTGGTTCTTTGGTTTGGATGGGTTTGGGGTTAACCTCCTCTTGGGCTTCAGCATCGTGTTGAATTTCCTCAGTAGCAGCAGCCATTTCCTCGCATTGGGGAGGTCTTTGAGTGTGATCTTGCTCAGCATCTCCACGCCTCTTGGGAGCCATGAAAGAAGTTGATGGTTTCGGGCAGCGCTTCTGCGTAGGGTTGGAGAGAGAGAGAGAGAAAGAGAGACTCAACTCATTGCAACAGAGCTTTGTTGCATCAATAGCAACAGAGAGACTTCTGCATGAGTCATTGTGTGTCCTTCACATGACGCTCTACCTCTGTTTATATAGTAGTGAGAGGGGGGATAAAGAGAGGACACTTGTTTTTTGGCATTTTTGATGACATCATTGATTATAAGATTTTTGTTTATTTCTACCTTTCAACTTGTTTGGATCATAACTTCGTCGTATGAACTCCAAATATCGATGTTTGGGTAATTAAAACGATCGGAACGCATCTCATCAACAAGCTTTGGCGAGAAAAATCACGAAAATCCATCAAACATAGACGAAAATAACGATTTTTGTAAATCACATTATTTTTATCAATCTTTTGTCTTGGACGACTTATCCCCTTCAAAATAAATCACAATATATATTTGGATTCATCTAAAGTGGAAATTAAGTCATCTAAACATGATACTAGAGATTTTAGACTATTCTAGTAAACTAGTCCTGCTTCTTGTAAATCCTGTAGAGATTCTCTAGTTTTTGACATGTATGGATGTGCAACATAAATCGAATTTCTTTGGAATGTATATGCACATTGTTTATTAAAATAAACTAAGTAATGGGGACATTACATTCTCCCCTCCTTAGAGAAAACGAGATGTCCTCATCTCGAGAGAATTTGGGGATATTTTTTCATAAGGGTGTCCTCATTGACCTACGTGGCATCTTCTTTAGGATAATACTTCCATTGTACCAGGTATTCTCTTAGAATTTGACTTTTTAGAGGTTTTTCCCTTGTATCTAGAATCTTCTCGGGTTGCATTTCGAGAATCCCTTGGGTAGGCATGACTATTTGTTCATCATTAAGCACATGATCAGGGTTTGGTACATAAGGTTCCAATAGGCTTACATGAAATGCATTCTGAATCTTGAGATAGGGTGGCAATTTAAGCTTGTAAGCTTTCCTTCCCATTACTTTGATTACTTCATATGGTCCACAATACCTTGAACTAAGATTTTTGTATTTCCCAAAGGATAATGAGCTCTTTTTGGGTCTTACCCCCTACAAACACCATGTAACCTTCCTTGAATGTTCTTATGGATCTTTCAAGATCTGCATAGGATTTTTACCAAACTTGAGCAGATTGGATGCCATGTTGGATCCATTTGATTTGTTCCTCCATCTCTTCAATCATAGCCTTAGAAGCCTCTACTTTGAGAGTGGGATCTGAGAAGTTTAGAGGTGTACCACATTCTTGCCCATACAAGGCTTGGAATGGTGACATCTTGATTGTTTGTTGAAAGGAAGCATTATAAGCAAACTCCACCAAAGGTAAATGTTCAATCCACTGTTTTGGTTCTTTACCACAATAAGACCTTAGAATATCTTCAATGGTTTGGTTCACCCTCTCAGTTTGGCCATCAGTTTGAGGATGATAAGCAATACTGAAGCATAGTTGCGTTCCAATTGCTTGAAATAGGCAAGTCCAAAACTTAGAGGTGAGCCTGGAGTTTCGATCATTGACTATGCTCTTTGGCAATCCATGTAACCTAAATACCTTTTTGATAAAGACTCAAGCAATGTCAAATGACTTATAAGTTGTTTTGACTGGGATAAAGTGTGAAACTTTTGTCAATCTATCAACCATTACCATGATGGAGTCATATCCACTAGCAGCAGTAGATAATCCAACAATAAGGTCCATACTTATTGACTCCCATTTCATTTGTGGAATTCCCAAGGGTTGTAACTCTCCATGCATCTTGATCCTTTATGCCTTTGACTCTTTGACAAGTCAACCACTGAGTTACATACTTTAATACATCTCTTTTTAATCATGGCTAGTGATAGCTCTTACGAACTACGTTGAGTGTCTTGGCATACCCCGGATGTCCTACAATGGGGCTGTCATGGGCTTTCCATAAGATCTTTGCCTTCACTTCTGGTCTTTTTGGGATACAAAGGCGGTCATGGTAATATAGACAACCATTACTAGCACGATAATCCTTAATCTTAGACCTTTCTTTGTCACAACTTCCCCCTTGAAGTACCTTAGCCATGAGTCCTTCATATTCTTTATCTTGAGAAATAGCTTGGCGTACAAGCTCAAGTACAAGGTTATCAGGTATGGATATGGTTCTTAAGCTTCAAACTTCTACACCGCTATTAAGAAAGGCTTTTCAGCTTAATGCATCTGCAACAACATTGTCCTTCCCTAGATGATATTTGATTTTAAAATCAAATTCTTACAGTATCTCTATCCATCTTCTTTGTCTCATGTTTAGTTTAGCTTGGGTGAAGATCCACTTAAGACTTTTATGATTTGTCACTAAATTGAATTCCCTTCCCAATAGATAGTGTCTCCGTAGTTTCAAGGCATGGATTACTGCAAGTAACTCAAGATCATGAGTAGCATAGTTGTATTCGTAGGGTTTCAATTTTCTGGAAGTATAGGCCACTGGTCTTCCTTCTTGCACTAGCACCCCACCGATTGCGAGTCCACTTGCATCAGTGATCACTTCAAATGGTTGATTGAAGTTAGGGAGTTTCAATACATGTGTAGTGGTTATAGCTTCTTTAAGCTTATCAAAGCTTCTTTGATGCTCAATGGTTGAAATGATTACTGTATTTTTCGTCAAAATATTTGTCAAGGGTGCAGCAATGAGGGAATAATCCTTGATGAAGATTCGATACCATCCTGTTAGTCCCAAAAATCCTTAGATTTCTTTTACTATCTTAGGTATTGGCCATTCTAGGATATCTTTTACTTTGGTGGGGTCTATAGAGATTCCATTAGCAAAAACAAAGTGTCCAAGATATTCAATCTTATTAGTGAGAAATATGCATATACTTATCTTGGCATAGAGCTGATTTTCACGAAGTGTTGCTAGGGCAATCTTTAAGTGACCTTCATGTTCCTCTATTGATTTGGAGTATACTAATATATCGTAAAAAAATACTAGCACAGAATCATCTAGATATTGTCGAAAGATGTCTTGCATTAGACGATTGAATGTAGCTAGGGCATTAGTCATGAATCTGAATGGCATGACTAAAAATTCATAATGACATACCTAGTGCTGAAGGCAGTCTTTGGGATTTCTTGTTCCTTGATTTGAATTTGATAGTATTCGGACCATAGATCAATCTTGGAAAAAACCTTGGCTCCGTGTAGGTGGTTTAAAATTTCATGTATCCTGGTATGGGGTACTTGTTTTTTATCGGAACAACCAGGTTTAGTCCTCTGAAGTCAATGCAGAGTCTAAGTGTTCCGTCCTTCTTTTTCTGGAAGAGGATAGGCACTCCCCAAGGTGAATTACTTGGGGGGCCTTGCTCTATCAGTTGTCTCAGTTTTTCCTTAAGCTCAATAGCTTAAGGAATAGACATTTTGTATGGTCGTTTTGACACACTGGCTTAGCTCCAGGAATCAATTTTATTTCATGATCAACCTCACGCTTTGGAGGTAGTTGAGTCAATTCCTCTCGGAAGACATCTTCAAAGTCATTGATCCACGAAGGTAAAGTTCCTTCATTATTCTTTTCGACCTTATTCAACCGGATCATGTAGATTGGTTGATCTTTGTTCAATCCCTTCCTGAGTCAACTTGCCTTGGCTTGTTGGACTCTAGTTCTTCCAACTATTCCATATGCCTTTTACGGTTTTCCCTTCCAAATCTTGAAAGATTATTTCCTCTTCAACACATAGAATCTAGGCTTTGTTCTTCTTGAGCCAATCCATTCCCAGAATGTAATCGTAGCATCCTAGTGGTAGGATTCAAAATTCTATTTCAATTATATGGCTGTCTAACTCAAATTGAAGTTTCCCTACAGTTTCAGTTGAGGCAATTTCCTTCTCGCTAGCCAATTCTACTATCATTTTCCTTGTCCCCTTGGATTCTAGACGCAATCTTTGAACTGTCTTGGGTGCAAGAAAGGAATGCGTACTACCACAATCAATTAAGATCATAAACGATGTACCCTTGTAAGTAGTTCGAGATTGAATTATTGAACATTGGTGGTCCACTCCTTTCTTTTCCATGGCAGCATGAATGGATCCTCTTTTAAATTCTTCACCTGTAGCATCCCCCCCCCCCCCCCCCCGGTGCATAAGAACGCCCCCCTTCTTAAATTTTTTAAAATTAATTTAATTTTTTTTACCTCTCCCTCTCTCTCCGTGCTGACAGCATGTCAAGGAAAGAGAGAGAGAGAGAGAGGGAGTAAAGAGAGAGAAAGGGGGGCATGCACCCGGTGGAAGTCGATAAACGGCCCTCTCTCCCCCCATAAACCAACTTCTCCCTCTCTATAAAAGGGGAGCCCCCCTCCCTCCTAGACATACGTAGGGCGCCCCCCAGTGATCAGCAGCACCTCCAGTCCCTTCCCATGCTCCACCTATGTGCCACGCTCCCTTGCTCCGCCATCACTCCGCCAGGGCCAAACACTGCCATACCCCCTGCCACCATCATCTTTGCCATCGTAACAGGTTGAGGAGGAGGAGATGCAGACAACTGTCAGAAAGAAAGAAGCTTCCTAAAAGCTTCCTCAAAGTGCCTTCTTAAGGGTGCTTCACCCGCCGCAGATTGTGTTAAGGGGCACAGTTTGTCTGTGAAGGGAGTTCCTTGCGGGAAGGGAAAGCTGCCAACTTGCAGAAAATTTCTGCGCACCCTCCACCTGCCCGCCGACTTATTCCCAGCTTATTCCCAAGTTTCGATTGCAATGGCCCCAAAGAGCCACACAAGAGGAGCACACGCGGGAGTAAGAGGTGCACATATAGGAGTCTCCACCCGAAGCGCGAGAGCCGATAATACCCCTTCTACGGAAGTTGAGGTTCCATCAAATTCACCCTTTTCCTTTCTGCATGATATGGGTACATTAAGTATAAAATTTGCATAGGGAAAAACTTAATTGCATTATTAGAATGCTTTGTTTTAAAAAGGTCTTAGGAATATTTGGAAGAGTTTTAAGTTGCATGACAAGGTACTTATATTTCTCGCACCATCATGATGAAAGGTTGTTGCATTCTGGAATATATGGTTCGTGTGTTAAAAGATGCACTCATGCAATAATTTCCTAGTTGCATCGCGCAGATAGGTTAAATATATATTGCGATACTCATGTGCATTGAAAGTTTTGCATTGGGTAACTTACATTGGCAAGAATGAGTTATGTTGTACACAATGCATTTGTGCAATAAAAAAATCCCTTGTGACAACCGTAAATAGGTTGATTCATAGAAGGATGTTTAATTAAAGAATAGGTAGTTGCTATGGAGAGGAATAAAAGGGTTATACTTTCACATAAGCAACTGCATTCTATTTTGCGTGACTCGCATGGGAAAGGAAAATATTATGTTTTTATTTCAATATCACTATACATAGCATAATGTGCATGCATAAGCAACTTGCCTACATAAGTAAATGTATGAAAAGGAAAAGGGCTATATTTCAGTTGGTGAAAAGTATATAGGATGCAACACGCATGAAGTGATAGTTACAATCAATATGAAAAGATAGGCGCTTGCAGAGTTAATCCAACAATCTTGCACCTAGATCATTCTATGTTGCAAGTAATGAAAGTGTACTAGGCCTTAGGACACGAATACTAGTAACATTGACAAAGGGATGTAATTCCTCAAGATAGGCACTACTACCTATCTCGTGCAACTAGTCTGCAAGGTCAGATGCTATTGCAACTAAATCATAAGATGCTACTATATTAGGGGAAACAAGCAACCTAGCTTGCCAAGCCCTTGGATCTAGGATCGAATGCTAGGAGCATTTGGGAAGAAGAAATCACATGTTAACAGTTGGTCGTACAAACGACCACTGAAATGATTGTGATTGTACACTTAGGTACATTGTGTGAACTTGTTTGATCAAGGAACTAATTCAAGGAAAAACACTTAATGCTTCACGTTAAAATCCTGGAGGGAGAGGTAGGTTCAGTTACCTCTGACTGCCTGCTTGGCCCTATCCAAGGGGGTTGTTAGCAGCATCAGATACATGGACCGAACCCCTCGCGAGAGATCTCTCCGTGGGTGCTACTTGGAGCGGGAGGAGGCTTGGGTGCTAGGGGAGGCTACAAAGCAATGATCGCAACCCACGTTGCTTCCATTGCAAAGAGCACAAACACTTCAAAAGGGAGTGTCCCATGCTTAGCAAAGAGCATCTCCAGGGGAAATTCCAATGTCAAAATAGAGCTGCTCATGGCCAAGGAACCACCGCTATGGCCAGAGGGAGAACCTCCAGTTTTTCCAACAAGGAGCTGGACAAAGAAGAAGATCCATCCATGGATGCTGACATTGAGAGGGAAACGGTTCACGCCACTCTTCACAAGAAGGGTCCGAATCTCCAATTATCGATGATTAAAACTCCATCAGAATATCAAGTTAAAAGCTTCAAAACCTTGATTGATTGTGGCAGTACACATTCCTTCCTCTCACCAATCTTTGCAAAGAGATTAGGGATAGCCACAATAGATACACCTACCTTACTTTTGGAATTAGCAAATGGTCATCCTGTTCACCTTTTCTTTTTTCTCCCGGGCTTAAAAATTTCCCCACAAAACCCCCTAAGCCCCCTTTCACCCCCCATGTAAAAAACCCCCTTTCCATGGGTATTAGAACCCCCCCCTGCCGGGTTTTAAAAACCCCTTAAGTCCCCTTTCACCCTCATGCTAAAACCCATTTCCTTTCACTTTGGAGTCACTCCCCCCTAGAGCATGAAGGCCTTAAGGGTCTTATTACTTTTTTTTTCCCCCATGTATAATCCCTAAAAGCCCCTTTCCCCTAGTTCAAATCCACCTTACCCCCCCCCCCCCCCTCCCCCGTGTCTTAAACAAAAAAACCCCCTAGGGCCCCTTCCTATGGGATTGGAGATTTTCCCCCATAAAAGGGTTTTTTTTACCGTTAAGGTCTTATCTTCCCAGTTTTTATTTCCCCCTTAGGGCCCTTGCTCATTATAACCCTCGGACTACCCCCTTATACCTTCTCCTAAGGCCTCGTTAGGCCCCCTTTTCCAATAACCTTTAAGGCTACTTTCCCCCCTTGGAGTTCCTCCCTTAGAATTCTGTAAGGCCCTTTTTCCCCAAGAGAATTTGTCCTTAGCCTTTCCTTCAAACTCGCAAAATACCTTGGAGTTTTGTTCTTCTTCCCCCACTTGTAAAAGGGAAGAGAGTGCTAAGTGTTTTTCCGAAAGAAGTGTAAAGCTGCTTCCATGTTCAACGGACTACAATTGCGATGCCTCCTAAGAAAGTCCAAGGCGTAGCTGCAGGAGGGTCATCTCCCGGTATCCATGTGGATATCTCACCCCAAAACCAGGTTTTTCTTCTTGGCTTTAATTCGGTTTTAAGTCGATCATGCAAAGAGAAATTGTTAGGGATAGGATATATTTGTTCGAGTTATTTGTAATGAAGGAGTTTAGCTTATTTGAATGAATGATAATGTATAGAACTTAGTTTCCTTCGAATTGCATCAAGAATTATAAATTACGAGCAAGATTATCCATTTACTATAGTAGTATATTTTAGTTAAATCCTAAAGATATAGAAATTATATATTGCACCATTAGTCTTATTCCTTTCGCAACAAATCATTGTAAATGATTAAATTCATGAAAGGTTTCTTCCGTTGCTTAAATTACTAAGAAGTTATCATTGCTAATTGCACATCATAGCAAGGGAAATGTTTGTTATTTGGCATGAGTTCATCTGCAAGGAAAAAGGAAGTTTAAATTGAACTGTATTGACTGAAAAGTAAATTGTCACAAGGTTAGAAAATCTGTGACAAGACGATTAATATTACCTTCCAAAAGTTATCCAAACCAATCTAAACATAGAAATATTCATACCCTAAGCACTTGATTACTTTCCTTATTATAGGGTCAAAAAAAAAATCGTAAAGATAAAGAACTAGGGCTGTCCCCGAGATCCTTAAAAAAGAAACCCTAGGCCCGACATATGTCAGCTTAAAGGATCTAAAACAGATTATTCCATCGTAGGACTTGCGCAACAAGTACGAAATCATTTAGTCTTGTGATTGATTCACAAGGAGAAAGGGTAAAAAAAAACCCTCAATAAGGATGGCAGATCCCTACGCAAGTTATCTTGCAAAAGGACATATTTTTGGATATCCTTCTAAATAAGGAAAGTTGTAAACCGAAAACTAGCATATCTAAGAAACTTTAGGGTTAACCAAGTTGGGTTAATAAGGTACACCCTACATCAGAATGTAAAGGATCTTGCCAATTTACAAGACACCTTGGGAACGAGTGCTGATACACTCAAAAGGAAAGAACACTTCCTTAGCAGTTTGCCAAACAACACGGTTGATCAATAGAAATGTTTTTGCTTGCTAGAGATTTTAGATCTCTGTTTAAATTATGAATTACAAATTAAATGAGTACCTATACTTCAGGTTAAAGGCTTGAAGGAAGAGGCAGTTTCAGTTACCCTCGACTACCTACCTAACCCTAACCAAGGGGGTTGTTCACCGTGCCAGGAACGTGGACCGAACCCGCCACGAGAGGTCTCTCCGTTGAGCTCTACTTGGAGTAGGAGGACGCTTGGGTGCCAGGGGGGGAATCCCTCGCCTTCCGGGTCCTGCACAAGAGGCTAACGTGACTCGGGATTGGATCTCGAGGCCGGCATACTAGTTTATGGATGGAAGCTTGGAATAGTGATCCCTGGGGATTACTGGATAGCCTTCAGGCGGATTATGGACAAGCCTACGGGCGGAACTCCTTGTATTTCAAAGATAAAATGATGAAATGTAAAAAAAGAACTTGTTTGATATTGTTTTTCTATGTCACGTGATGAGATTACGTAAAGGAACTAGTGCTTAACAGGATTAATTAAAGAAGCTGATTGTTATATGTCAAATTAATGTGTTAGATAATTACATAACTAAAACAAACTGAGGAAAGTGCGGAGGATGGGCCATGGGTCCGTGGGTGGTCCCGGTTAGCCGGGAACTTTTCTCAAAAATCTCGAAGAACAGCGGGATGATCATCATCATCAAAACGAATAACGAGAGCGATGACCTAGAGTTACGTCTTACCCGATTTATGCTGTTTTAGGGGAACGGAATGGGACTATGCCTTATGGCAGAGAGGTTGAGCCTTGCATCCCTCTCGTTTCCCATTCTCCTTGAACCAAGTGCAGCGTGAATCCGCTTCAGACCTGGCGTTTCTGCGTAAAGTAGTTCGCTCGGGTCTGACGCTTGTTGGTGTTAGCTAATGACCAATCAGGGAAACCCTAATTCCGGTCGATCCTAAGTGGGAACGGCCAGGATACTTCCGCTACGTGGCAGATGCGGGAAGACCTAGATCGCAAAACCCGTAACATTCTATGGGAGTGCCGGGCGGAGTTTTCTAGACATCCTTTCCGATGGACTGCTAAGACGTGTCCCGGATGATACTAATGGACACGTTACAAATATTTAGGGTATTATACCCACTCTCTCTCTCTCTCTCTCACATACAAGAGGTGGAGGATGAGTGAAAAGACCTAAGATTGAAGAGTCTTTCTCTATTGTGGTCAAGCACTTGGACTTAGATTTTGTAAAGCCAACCCAAAAGAGGAGAAATAGTCATTGCTACATTATTTTGTGGAGTTGCATGCTCTCTCTCTCTCTCTCTCTCTCTCTCTCTCTCTCTCTCTCTCTCTCTCTCTGATGTGAAAAAGATGGAATGAATCTTCATTATTCTATTAGAAGTTAATCAAAAGCAATGAGAAAGCAACATACACATTTCGGACTAAAGTATTCTCTGAAGGCAATTATCATGATTGTTAATACTTCTTTTATTATTAATAGATAGATTATGCATGAGTTATGCATGTAGCATGACGGTTTGATTTGTCTTTTTTTTCTTATTCCTTTATATCTCCTATATGTGTGTGTGTGTGTGTGTGTGTGTGTGTGTGTGTGAAACTAGGCTCAAAGGAGTATGACCATGAGTAGTTGATGGCATTTTTTTTCTCTTCTTAGGAGGTATAAAAGAGTAATTTTGAGAACACTCCAATTTAAGATGCAAGGGACACATAATTAGAAAGTAACTATGTAAGTCAGTGTAACGACAAGATTTTGTAACACATGCCTTCAAAAGTGATATTACCCTATCATCATAAGGCAGAGGTTAAGCTTCCTAATAATAACTATTGTGAAAACCTTATGTTTTGTCTTTATCTTCTTTAACATAACATGTACTTTCTTCATACATGTACCTATACATAAACACACTTTCTTTATATATGTACATTTATATACATCTACACACATATGTACATCCTCACATACATGCATGTCTGCACAAAAACACACACACACACACACACACAAACACACACACACACACACATAAAGAGAAGTTAATTCACATAATGTAATAGAAAAGAGTTTGAAAATAGCCCTTGGATCAGAAACAAGGGTTTTCTAACCCTTCAAAACTTTCTAACGAGCATGACATTAACAAACCTGTCAAAGAAGCAGAGATATCTCAAGACAAGGGGGAAACTCTTTTGAGGAAGCCACATGAAAGAAATTCTCATTCTAATCAATTACAAGCCAATGATTCTCATGCATCTATTTTTTTTGTAACTTTGTTCAAACAAGAGCTGAATATCTTAAATAGAGGGTTAATAGCATCACACGGACTAGTATTGACAAAAATAAGTTACATTAGTGAGGGCCAATACTAAGATACCTTCCAATGAGTAAAGATAGCCTCAAAGAGTGTAAAACATATAGAATGTTGATGTGCTCTTACTAGCCCAATTATGTTAATGTATAGGAAGTTATTGTTTTTACACATTGCATCCAAATTTCATTATCCATGGTCTAATGGAAGTAGAGTGAAAGTTACTAAAATGGTTTTGAAGCAAGCACAATATACATGCTTTTTTATCATGCAAAAGCTTTGTGACCAAACTTTCATATGTACTGCTATTAATCAAGAGACCTTAGATGCATTACCTTATGCAGTGTCCAAACTTTCTTATCTAGTGCTATTAATCAAGAGACCTTAGATGTACTATTGTTGGCCCTTTCATCCTAGAAAATGTAATAACACACAAAAACTAGGGGTTCAAATGGCACAAAGCTCTCATGAAATTAGCTTCACATACATCATCATTGTCTCTTTGTTTACTAGTTGCTATGACAAGATCATTGTGGATCTAGTCACATGGAGTGGTGATATGACGACAAAACTGTTTGGTGGTAACCATCTCATTTTCATGATACCATGTGGAGGTAAGTGTGGTTAGGACACCATCTTGGACTAAGCCTCAAGGAGTTACCACAATGACCTTTAACAATGTTCCTCATACTATGGGTGGAATTACGATACGAGACATTATGAAACTCACATATGGGTGCAAAGTGATACCCTCTACACGCTCCCTACTAGTGGCTAGTTACATATGTAACATAGGTAAAAGGGACTATGCATGTAGTCCCATCATATGCTAGACCCTACTTTGAAGCAACCATATAGTTTGTAGAATGTGCATTGATGAAGTTTACATGAAAATATGGATTCGTAGTCCATTAAACATGGCTAAAGTTGCAAGAAATGTTTCGTTAGTGGCATGAAATAATTGTGTGAGATTTTGTCAATAGTATATGGTGCACATTGTAAGGCTTTCTCATAAGAGCCTAAATAGGACTCAAGGATATAATTGGATATAAGCATACACATAGTGATTTGACTTAATGGAGGTTATCTATGGATAAATCAAGGTTTTATGCATCAACTGTTATCTCAATCATGGTGGTGGGGACTAGTCCATTGTTCATATACCTTTGCAAAGTATAAGTCATAAAAGATCACAAAGAATCATTATGTGTCTATCCTGGCTCCGACCCATTTTCTGACACACTCGATTGCTTGCACCTATCTATAAACGAATTTAGACCCAATAGATTATTAGATCTATATTCATACAATGCAACCAAATGAAGAAGACTAGCGCCTACAATTATAGAAAGTAATAGGTGATAGGAGCTGAAAAAACGATTCAAGGTAGCATTATCTACAAAAAACCCACCCCATAGCCAAGTAACTATGGTATCTCCTATCACAAATATGGCACTTGCTAAACTAGTAAATACGGTAGCTCCCCAAAAACTCTTTTTAACCCCACGAAAATACATAGACTATAAAAGAAATAACGATCATTAATAAAGGAATGACCACTCCAACACATGCCTCAACCACCCGCATCCATGTTCAACCACCCATGTGATCCACCCACCTAGTGTTGGCATGAAGCGCACTATCAAAATTTAATCATACATGGTGGATGAGATGCCTTGAGGAGAGTGGAGTGAGCTAGTGGGGTAGTGGCTCCATAATGTATTTATTGTTCCTTCATGTGGCCATTATTACAAGAACATATGTAGATGTAAATGCACTCTCTCTCCCTCCCTCCCTCCCTCCCTCCCTCTCTCTTTAAATGGTCTATTCTTCTATCAATCGGGTGCCCAAGAAGGAAGGAAAAGCGAGCGTCAAATCAGGGGCAAGGAGGTAGCACAAGACCCTCCTCTAGCTCTCTCTCTCTCACTTTGTGGCAGCATACATCTGTATATGTTCAGGCACACAAACATACACAGGTGCTAGCATGCACTATTATGTTGGTAGTAGAAAATTGATTTTACAATAATTGTTCCTAGTCTAACTATGACTGATGACTGCAATATCTGTTCCTCACAGGTCTGCGATGATTTTGCAATAATTGTGGTATGCAATCAGAGGTTGCAATGGTATAAGAGACCCTCTTTAGCCTAGCAGTAAGCACGTAGCAGAGTCTCTTACTGCCACCGTAGTAGAGTTTGTGACTCTGCAATCAACAACGGACTGGTAAACAATGGCCTAGCACTGTATTCGGATGATAGCTGATGCTTTTCTTGAATTGTTGCTGCAAACAACAGACTGGTACTGCCGGACGATAGCTATTCTTGCGTTGTTGCTGCAATCAATAGCTGATGCAATCGGTGGCTTTACTGGCTGCTTTGCTGGTAATGAGCTCAGCGTAGCACAGGTTGCGATCTCTCTTCAATGGTTTGGCACGTCGGAATAGTCGTGTCTCTATAGGTTGCGATCTCTCTACAACGGTACACAACTATTCGTGTGTTGTTGCTATAATCGATATCTGAGGCAATGTCCACAGCTGACTAACTGGTACACAACTGACTAGCACTATCAGACTGGTACAATATCTGATGCACCTATCCCTCTCCCTTAACTCCCTAGGAAAATCAAATAAGCCACCTTGAAGAAGTAGGGCGGGAAGGCATCAACAACATTTTCAAGTTTCACTCTGCAGCATTCAACGGGGGCCTCTCAACAACACCCATCAGCCACTTGGAGGCTAATAGGGGGGCTTGCTGGAGCACTTGTTAGTCACCTACTTCATTAGTAGCACCCATCAATAGCATTGTGAAGTTTGTGATCAACCCCAGCAATGCCATCAAGAGCATCATCAATGTTATTTTTCCCCCCAAGAAAGGTGTTATAGCAGGATGACTACTCATCCTCTTGCAAGTTAAACTTGCACAAGAATCTGGCAATCTCATTCCAAGGAATTGGCAACTTTCTTGTGATCAAACCACAAGATCATGCGACGTTGCAACTTGTTGCACAAGTCTCGCATCTATTCCATGGGATCATTTCATCCATCGAACAATGTCTTCTGCTCATGGAATCATGATTAGCTAAGAAGCAGGGCTTAGGGTGTCTTCTTATCCAACCCATTTCTAATTGCACTAGGCCGACAACATTCGGTCCTAGGGATTCCAACTCAATCTGAGTTTCAACATTTGATCGAGTGATCCTTAGAGTAGAAACCCTAGATTGTTCTTGCAAGCGCGTCCAATTGTCCCTACATTCCATGAATGTGGGTAGGACCTTTGGGTATGAGGGTTTTCGACCTGGCAACAAGTGCGAAACTAGGTCAAGTCCTCAATGTGCTAAACCCTAGTTAGCGCTTGGAATATTTATTGTATCCATTTAACCATCCTATGCAAATCCTTTGCGGTTTAGGTGTTTTAGGTAATCCAGTTTACTTGTCTTACGACAAGGATGAACCATTCCTAAAGATGTTGTCTTGATCTAAAAGGGGAAAAACTAGTTGCATTACGTCACAATTCACGTAAGCACGTGATTCAATGCCTCTACGTACGATTAGATTTACAAACCCTAACTTTTCTTGTTAAGACCAAAGTGCATGTTAAATTTTGGCATAACTTCCATTGATCCTACTAGGACATGCATTCTCAATTCATGCCACTAAGCTTTTAAGATTTTATGCTTAAATGAACCATGCAGTGTTTCCCTAACTACATCTCTTGATGAATGAAATTATTCATACGATGAATGTGCATTATGCAACCTTTCCTAACTACTACGTAGTTAAATGAGATTCATGCCAAATTGAAGCTAGAGTTAACCTACTTCATGCAACCCTTAGAATCTTTTCCATGCTTTGCAATTTCCTACGGTTGATAATGACTTCCTTAATGAATCATTACGAAGAAGATTTGTCTAAAAATGTGACATGTGATTTACTCTTTCCATGCATAATCAAAGGTGTACTTTAATCATTTCAACCTTGTAAATCTAGGAAATAGGCGTTCTAGACCATAACTTTGAAATGCACCAATAAAGCAACTTGCTAATAAGTCCTAAAATGCATAGACACCTTATGTTTTTTTCATTCAATCCATTCAAAGTACCAATGACCAATCTTCCTCTCGTGAGTTACTTCTAGTAAATTTCAAATAGCTAAGTTATTTCAATTGCATTTAGCTAGGTGGATTTGACAAGCATAAGTGCATCCTAGTTCCATGAAATAACCATGCATAATTGAAATACTTCTACGTAAATTAAAAATAGGAAGAAAACCTGGACTTGTGGGCTCGGTGAGATATCCACATGAATACTAGGAGATGATCCTCCTACACGCATGACTTGTGACTTTTTAGGGGCCATCATAGACTTGATTTCGGCTTCTGGTTTGCCTTCATGGTTTACAAACTTACTCGCCTTGGTTCACAGCCCCATAAGATCTTTGCACGTCTCCCTCATATGCAGAGATCCCCTTTGAAGTACGGATGCTTGAAGAAGTACCGACTTGCGGGATTTGGCTTATGGAAGGCCTTAGGGTTTGGAGCTTGGGCCTTTTTACGGGAGAGGAGGGGTTCGCGAAAGGGTTCTTGTGAATGGGCCTTGCGGAAACGAAGACTTTAAATCCCGGCTAGGGATGGTTTTATGGGGGCCTTGTGGGAAAGGGCGGGGGGGGATAGGAATGGGCTTAAGAGGAATCTAGTGGAAAGGGGTGTTAAGGAAGCCCCTCTTCTTCTCTACAAAGACCGGTGGGTAGGGGATGGTCTTGTGGGTGATTGGTGGGAAGGGGGCTTAGGAAATCCCCCTTAGAAGCTTCTTAATGAAGCTTCTAAGAAGCTTCTGGCTCTGGTCAACCCCATGTAGAAGAGGGAGGGGTAATACGTGGCGGATGATGATGCGCTTGGGACGGGTGATCGTCTGAGGTGGGCCTTAGTGCCAACCACTGCAATGGCGGCAGTAGCAACGAGGGTGGCGGCAGTGTGCTTGCCCGGCGGCTGGTGGCGGATTTGGTACAGTAGCAGCAACGCCCTCCGACTCGCGGCAGCCTCCCTCCCTTTGGTCATGGCACAGCAGACTCACACAGCCCCTCTTCCCCACGTAGCTTTGTAGCTCCTTCTTCTCTCACTACGATGTCTCTTGCAACCTCCCTCTACCTCCTTACCCCCCCTAGAGGGGGGTTTTTATAGGTCAAGGGGGGGAGAGGGGACCTCCCCCACATGGGCTGTGCATGTAACCCACGACTCCCCCTTGTCACCACTTCTCCCACTTAGCCATACCCTTCCCTCAGCCACACATAGGCTGAGGGAAAATAAGAAAAAAAATTTGCAATAAATTTCACATTTATCCACATAACCTCCTCCCAAGAGGATGTTTCCCCGTGGTTTATGTGGTTTTTGAACCCCGGTCCCGGTTTGCCAATGCAGAGGCCTTGATTCTCGCATGCAGTTTACAGGTTACACTGTCGGTAATTCCAATACCGAAAATAACCTTTGCATGAGTTTCACGCGGGGTGTGGGAAGTCGGTTCTAGTAATATTTTTAAGTGGAAATATTACAATTGCAGTGTAATGAAGCTTAACTCTCATAGAAGAGAACAAATAAAAGTATTGATGAATTGGTTGCAAATGTGATTGAATCACTTTGTATCACTAAATGAGGGTGTTATGATGCCTCAAGTGTCAAAGAAAACCATGTCAAGTGGCTAGAAACAAGGCTTCAAGAAGGTAACAATGGATTCCAAAAGATTTAAGATAGTTAGATGAACAATGTGTTCAATGTGAATGTTATTTATTCTTTAGGAGAGAAAGAGAGAGTGCATCTATGTGAATGAGTCTTAAAGTTTAAGCATTATTTAATAAGGTTTCACTTTCTATCTTATTCATTAAGATTTCAAATCTCTTGCTCTGTAGAAAAAATGGTTAGGTCTAAGATAGCTATGAAAAACCTTCCTCCCAAGCTCCATATTCTATTCAGTTTCTTGGAGTATCTACTAGCTCAGATACCATCTTGGAGAATATCACTTGACAGGCTACAACTGGACCACCCCCTTCTCAGCCTAGCCTAGCTTCCTCAAGCCACCCGAAGAGGGATCCTCCTCAACATTTCCACAACCAATGCAAGTGAAATATAGGTACATTTTCCTAAGAGAAATAAGAATGTATCAGTGTTCTTTTGATCTTTTTGTTCCAAAGGTGAGTTTCTCAAGATTTTATGCAAGATCTTTACCACACAGAAAGCGACATACGGTTTTTGGCATAGGGTCAATATAGACTCAATTGCTTCATAAAAGAATATATGTATGCTTAGTAGTGTGCTACAAGGGCCTTTTTGGTAGGCTTGATGTGACTGATGCTTAGCATTATGCAATATATGTAAAGGATATCATATTACTCCTAAGGACTTCCAACTTGTAAGAAATCTTCAAACAATGAAGGATACATTCATCCCAATGGAATGAATATAGTTTATAATGTTATCTTTTTTGGAATAGTATTCTCCTTATGCATTAAACACATGACTATATCCAAGTGTAAAATTGTTTTACTCAGCTAAAAATATGAATTAAGTTTTTTCTCTCCTCCTTCACTCTCAACTTCAATTGCATCTTTGTTGTAGTTTTTGCTAGCATTGTCAATGTCAATAGAAAAAACATATAATAATTTACCATTTCTCATTGTAAACTAATTTCAATTTTTCCATTTTTCATTGCAAAATTCACTCTTCATACATTTGTATAGTCTATTTGGTGTGAATATTTTAAGAGCTAGTAATCACAATGTTCATTTCTCAATCATTGATCTATCCATAATTTTTGAGAAAAATAATTTTAAAAATACCAAGCAACATGAAAATGTGACTAAATTGTATACGTGCACATGTTAGGTTGCTAATAGTGGAATATATTTCTTTTGGCCAAAAAAGTGCATGGAGAACTCTTCTCTAAAGTTTTACATCTGGAGTCACTTTTCTTGCTCCTGGCCACCTAACAGATGTGCATGTGAAATTTAGTCACATTCCAATAAAAGGTTAAAATATGTTAAAATTTCATTATTCTTCTGATTTTCACGTCTTACTTTCATTACTTCCTCCATTCTCACATCTTCAACCTTTATATGTCCTCCATTCCACCGTCCTCGAGTTTTCATGGCATGTACCAAGCAAGGACTCATCGTTTTGGCCTTGTGAATATTGAAGAACATGATGGTCTCTAATTCTTTGCGAACTTCAAGAGAGGTGGGACATCTACTTGTGATATATCCTATTTGTTTACATTTGCTACACTTCATCTTATTGGGATATTTTTTTCTAACAACTACTTACAATATGTCCCTTTTTATTACAAAATGAGCATTTAGTAGTCATAGTATGGACTAAGAGTTGGTTTGTTGAGGTAGATGTTTGGCTAGTATGACCTCTTGTTTGGTTTCTTTTCTCCTTTTCCGAAAGAGAGTGAATGACACCTTCAAGTGTACAGTTTGGTACATTTGTTAGGGTAGTGGAAAGAGTTGAAAAAACTTTCCTTACAACTTTCAAAAGTATTGCAATGCCATCTTCTTTAGCAAAATTGGAGCTTGGACTGAAGTTAATTGAGCCATCAGACCCTTCATGTGGAAAATGAACTTTCCTAGATCTTCTCCTTGCTTGAATTTCAAGCTAAAGAACTCAAATTTGAGGAACATTTTGGAATTCTTCTCTCTTGCACCATACAGTTTCTCAAGCTCATTCCATTTCTCTTATGTATTTGCAAGCTAGTCAATATGGTGAATTAAAGATTCATCTAACTGTAACATTACTATGGCTTGGGTTCTTTCATAATCTTAAATATCCATAGGATTGGATGGATCAATGAATTTTGTCACTTTGATGAATGGCAAGTGGCCTCTCTCCATCATTTTATATTTCACTAGTACCTACCATGGCTGAAAGTCTCTCCTATCAAACTTGTGGATTTGAGGTTTCACATCAACAAAGGCCATGATAGGAAATTCTTACCAATTGTAAAATGGAAATGGTAGTGCTTATTTATTTACAATTTTGGATCTACAAGCAGAAGCAATCAAGTTGAAAACAATTAATGTGAACTCAGATAGATAGATTAGATGAAGAGAAGAAAAAAAGACCCAACCCAAGAGCTATAGAACTTAGGAAATTTACCATCTAAAAACTAATGGATGTTGCTAATTGGATGTAAGACCAATTGCATAAATTATTGTTCTTATTGCAAAAGCATGAGGGATGAAACAAGGGTATTCCCTACCCCCATAGTGGGGCATTGCAGTTGATATCAAGGCAAGAAAAATATGAAGGTTAAATAGTAAGCATTCAAAAAGGAACTCCACCTTAGAAGGTGTTTTGAGCACTTGCCCACATCATTGTTCCATATCTTTGAAAGTGGCAAGGAATATTGGCAACCAATGCTCAAGGGTTCTGGCATTTAGCCACACATGCTACCATAAACTCTGCTACATGAAGATTAGGGTCTTCATGTACTCTCCCTTTAATGGGCAACAAGACTACATTTGTTGGCCTATCATCAATATTTCCAAGATGAATCTAACTAGGAAGGGGACCTTGAATCACCATGGAGACTTCTCTAAAGAGTGCTGCTAGGGCTTCAAAGGAGGCTTCTACTACTAGCTCTTTCTCAGCTTTGATTTTTGCATTTTCTCTTCTCACGTACCTCTGGACTCGTTCTAGTGCTTGTCTCTTGATTGCATCATTCATCAAGACTTAACTTGAGCCACTTGGTTTGTACCCAGCAGAATAGAATTAGAGGAGGCTTTAGTCTTTGGAGGACTCTCTTGCCAACATTTCTTCTACTTTCTTTTTTTCTACCTCTCTGAATTCAGCTTTCAGTCCACTACAAAGAGGAAGGTATTCAGTTTTGAAAGTGTCAAAACTCATTCTTCTAAGGATCGTTGTGGTGAAACCATCATAGTAATGCCAACTTCTAATGGTTTCAATAGTGTATGTTGTGAAGAACACTCTTTGTAATAGCTTCTAGTGGGTTGCTAATTTGACAAACAGGAGATTGTTAGTGCACCATGCATCCCACATATCCTGCTGCTGAGTATCCACAAACAAATTCCAACTCTTTTCTTTCTTGTTTTCGTAAACTTCCATTGACTATGACTCCTAAAGCTTCTTCACAATCTCCCAGTTGATGAATTTTGGAAACATCTCAATGAGTCCAAATCTCCCTTGGATGATCATTCTCTCTAATTCTACACTTGATTTTGCTCCCAAATAATTTGCCATCAAGATGCACATCTATGTTGCTTTAGTGGGGAGAGGAAATAGTCCACCACATAGAGCCTCCATGATCAAAGACAGTAGGCATTTGCAATAGTATCAAGTTCAGGACCACCCCCGACAATGCCATCAATGCTATCATTAATGATCGAGTGCGTGTGACCAGATTCAGTAGTCAACAAAAGAAAAGTAAACAGAGGTTAGTAGCTCATTTTGAAGGACTACATAAGGCATTCATTGCTAACAAAAAATATGAGTTTCAGCATAGTAGTAGCCATACAAATAATGTGTTTTGTATGAGTGCAATGATTCCAAGTAGAGGGTGTTTTCTTTTCCATAATACATGGCTTGAAATCACATTATCCCCAATAAGAGTTTTGTTGAATGATAATGGAACCCCCTATGTGTACAAACTCAATAATAAAAGGAAGTAGGGTTATTACAAACTCTATAAACTAGGGAAGGGTGCCATGCCTTAATTTAGAGAGAGAGAGAGAGAGAGAGTAGCCTTCTCATTGGCAAATATGAATCACTCAAAACATGTTGTTGGGTGTTTGGAAGGACTCCATAATGTTCAAAGATCAATTATCAATGTTTCTTTAGGTAAAAGATTATTGTGTTGTCTCCTATTGGAGGAAATGAGGGTTTTATCCCATATTAATATTATAATAAAATGCTTGAATCTTTCAAGGACTTTTTTCTTCTATGATTCAATCCACCATTACATGATGTGACATTTATATTGATGGTAGAGTTCAAACTAATGAATGCATATATGGTTGCTTTGTCTCAACCTTTTCCTTGACATGCAAACATCAAGCCACAAAGAGTTACATGTAATATGATTGGCCCCTCTACCCTACAAAGTGAAATGGTTGAGTGAAAGTAAGGGGGAAAAAACTAAAAGCCTTGCACTACTGGATAGTAGGGAATTTTTTCAAGGGTATAATATCTTTTAGAAGATTTTGCTTTGGTAATGTTAAATAAATTGTTTGATCATTATACTTTTTAGGGTTATTGCTTTCATTGTAGGGCTTATTGCTTGTGTAAATCTACTATTTCCATATGATCAATACATGTTTATATGATTGCACTTCGCACAAGTTAAGAGGCCATAGTTCTCACCTAGTGTACAAATAGTGTACTTGGCTTGTGCATGCCATTGTTAATGTCATTTCGATGCACAAGTGATCACATGACACCTTAGGAACATTTAATATGGGTCGTCATAGTGTTTAGGAGTACTTTTCTATCCCCCATATAAAGCTCACATTTTCCTGTATCTAAACATTAGTTATTGTTTAGTATACTTGGTTTGTATGTGTACTTGTAGATTCATTCACAATAAGAAGAGTGTTTCAAGCAGCATTAGAAGAACTCTCTCTCTCTCTCTCTCTCTCTCTCTCTCTCTCTCTCTCTCTCTCTCTCTCTCTCTCTCTCTCTCTCTCTCTCTCTCTCTCTCTCTCTCTCTCTCTCTCTCTCTCTCTCATCCGACTCATTAGGAGCTCATAAGTGAGATTTTTTCTCTTCAATTATCTTTTGAAGGTGTCTAACTTATGAAAATATTGTATATAAGACCATTGAACGTTAATTAAACCAATACATGACCCATCATGATAGTTCAAATTATACATGATCCTTGATTGGAGTACCAAGTTCTAACATATGACATGGCCCTATATATAGTTCAAAACCTTTTTGGAACTTTCAAATGGCATTCATTCAGGAGAGAATATATCCTTTACACTATGGCTACGTAGTACTTTACACTATTGCTTTTGCAAATGGATTACACTAAACATGGTATCCATGTCCCAAGTCTATTTGGCTTGGCACTACAGGATACTATATTTAGTGTCATTATTTTCACATCTAAAGAGACAAAGTTTACATAATCTTACTAAGCAACGTGTTACCCAATGTAGTAACTATACATAAACTACTCATAATCTAATAGGAGCCTAATGCACGATCTAATAGAGAATATTACTAAAGAGATATAAAGATTATTGAAAAAGCATGAGTTTGATCAATTTATGGAGTTTAGGAAGCATAGCTAGTGATGACTTGCACTAAAGATGGTATCTATGTCCCATGTCTTTATGATTTTGGCATTAACGAATATCATATCTAGTGTGGTTAATGTATATATAGAAAAATATAACTAATGTTAAAAAATGCTAGTAGATTTTATCTTTGTGCTTCTTAACACTACATAATTGTTCATATACTCATTTCAAAGAAAGTACTTGATAATCCATATTAGTATCTATCTTAAGCTCAAAATTTAAGAGTAAAATTTTAACTACATAAGATGGGAACACACACACACACACACACACACACAGAAACACACACACACACACACACACACACACACACACACACACACACACACACACACACACACACACACACACACACACACACACACACACACACACACACACACACACACACACACACACACACACACACACAGATCTTATCAATATGCTCTATTGGTTTCACCTTTTAGGTATGGATGTTGAGGGAAAAACAAATGTCCAAGGTAATATAAGTAAACTGGATAAAAAGATACTTTTGGAAAAATGCAGATACGTGCTATTTAGAGAAATATGCTCTATGAAAGAAGAAGAGATGAGAGATGCTTGTTGGAATATCGGAAAAAGAGACATACTAAGATGTAATGTGATTTCACAAATAAAAAAACATGTAGAAAATCCAAGGATTGAATGTTTAGTTGAAAGTATGGATTTGGATGTTGCTGCCATGAGATGGATCTCTAGCATGATTGGAAATCTTTTAGAAATATGGAATGCTAGTAAGCCCAGCTTCCAACAAGATTTTGATGTTGGAAAAATACATGCATGGGATGCATTGTATGCGGAAGCACGAGTTGCAGAATCAAAATTTGATTGAAGCTTAAACAAGTCAAATTCATAGGATAAAAAGACGCGGTCTACATATGTTGCTATGGAACAAAATTCTACCACTTCAATGGCAATATCTGAAGTGCATGCCCTTCATAGTAACTATGCACGTATGTCTCATGTGTACTCTATGACATATCTAAGTGAAGATGAGATAGTTCTAGGGGAAAAACTAGGAAAGGGTGCTTGTAGTGTGGTATTCAAAGTAAAGGTTATAGGGCTAGCAAGATTTGATCACAACAAGATCTATGCAGGAAAGTGCTATAGAGGAAAAGACTATATAAGGCAAGTAGAACAACAAAGAGAGATAGTGATGCAGATCAGACATCCAGTGTTAGTACGTGTGATTGCAGTGACTGCAAAAGAACCTCTATGGACCATAACACCATATTTTAATGGTGGAAATCTTTTAAGTTTCATGACTCAACTGCCTCCTTTTTGTGGTCGCTTTACAAGGTTATTCCATGCTTGGGGTACAGCTAAAAGAAGGCATGATGAAGAAACTCAATTGAAAAGTGATAAAAAAGTGCAAATAAATATATTTTGCAAATGTATCACATCTATTATACATGCATTAATTTTGGGAATGTGTCATTTGCACAAAGCAAGGTGGTTACACACAGATCAAAATCCTAGCAATATTGTATTAGATTTTGTTGGTAATGTTTGTCGTGTGGGGATTATAGATTGGGGCACAACTTTGGATTTCTCAGAGAAAAGAAAGGCATTTTCCAAGCCACATCGAGGGTGTGCAGATAATGATGAATTGTATACAAAAACACTACAACAATGCAAAGTAGACCATATACGGAGAAAATGGTTAGCGCCTGAGTTGAAAGACACCACATTGAAGGGTTGTTATAGCCCACAGACTGATGTTTATGCTCTTGGCTGGATACTACGAGAGCTTTGCTATTTCTATGAGGATGCTTCTAATAACTTTGATGTAACGAAAGTTATCTCTCCATCCTTGATAATGATTAGACACCTGTCTTATGTTTTTGGAGATAAAATGATGAATGTAGATCCATCAAAAAGGATTTCATTTGACAACATAAATGAGCATATCTGTAAGCGCCATGGTATGAATGGTGAATTGGCTATGTGTCCCTTGGAAGAAATGGAGCCAAGCTTTATCTAAATATAGTTTTACATCATCAATACCATGTAGCATGACTTGTAACTAGTTTTACTTTATTGTCTAGAGATACATATCCTTTTAGAAATTTTCATATATTAGAAAGTGTGCTCTTTATTTTGTATGTATCATTTTGAAATGATGGTATTATATCTCTTATAAACCAAGTTTTTCTTCAGTGGAACTATCTTTATTTGAATTTGTCTAGATAGCTTGAATTTCTTATTACACTTTGATCATCATGGATTGTTTGGTTGAGTATCATTAGACTATGTCAAGCGTGCTTTTAGTGCTTCAAGGTTAAGTTAGTTGTGTGTTTAAAATTTTTAAGAGAAATCACTTCCATGTCACGATATATAAGAGTATTACTAATTCGAAACACTATTGACAGCCCTAGTGCATGTACAAAAGCATTACTAATCATGTCATGATATTATATCATAGACTTAAGAGTGCTTAGTGTAATATATCAAGTAAACATGTCACTTAGGAATATCAAGTTTTCTCATCTAATGAACTCCTCTTTTTATAATATCCTTTGAATGTTGAATGCAATTCCTACTTAAGGAATAACAAACTTGGTAATTGGGCTTCATGGGGTCTTTTTACAAGATTCAAGTGATCCTCGATGAAAGTCAAGAAGATCTAGGTCTTGTGAGGCTAAGAAAAGGACCTGAACCTACCTTTGCTCAAATCCGTGAAAAAATTAAGGGTGACGAGCTTATAGATGGATCCTTTGACTTCATCGAGGATAACTATCTAGTTAAGAAACGACAAGAGGAGCGATGGACTCTTGGTGACCATCATAAAGTTTATATCAGGAGGAGTGATACTATCATAAACAAACTGGCTTCTTCAAATAAGCGACAATGTTTAGAACATGTTGATGAGGAACAAAATGACACTCCAAGACATCTCACATCAAAGCTAGGAAGTAAATTGCTAAATCCAAGCATTCTTGAGACTTGGAAACAAGAATTTAGTAGAGTAAGGCTAAAATTAAAACAATCCACAATCTCAAGGGATGATAGGTTTGAACTACATAGTGAAGATGTTGATGGAGAACCTCGAGTTTGAATATGGTGTAATGAGTGTAACTCATTTTATGGAAAGGGCACACTAGGAGGGAAGAATACTGCATATACTTGTTTATCCAACTTCATGAGAACACATATTTTGGATGGTAAACGGCATGAAAAAAACTATCTTATGTTTCAAGGGCTTAAAAAGGTGAATATATAATTTACAACCATGGAGCAAGAGTCAAATGATAGGAAAGAGATAGAGGCTTCGATAGAGAATTTGCATGATTACATGGAGAAACATGATGGTATTATTTATCTTCTTTCTTTGAGTTTATAGATGTAAATTTTTTAATCTTATAAGAATGAGATTGTAAACTAGATGATGCTCTATAATACTATACTTATTACATAATATAAGTTTGTTTTTTTTGTAGGTTGGAATTTTGAGGTGATTGTAGCTACATTGCATGACTTTAAAGTCAAAAGCCTTGCTCGTGTAAGGTGCAAGTATGATGATACATGGTTGCATCTATGCCCTCCAAGGTCTGATTTATATACTATTTTGACTGAACACACAAAGTCAATTTTACACACAAAGGCATTTTCAAAGGAGGTGGAAAAATCCAAGCCATTACTTACATGCTCACGTGGACGTCCTCGAAAGGGACTAGTACATGATCCAAAGCAAACATCTCTAAGCAAATTTGTGTTCTCTACAAAGGTGGGAAGTCCACCATTGAACTCTCTTAATAACCATGAAGACAATGGAAATCCATTAATAAGTTTAAACTTATTATGTTGGGGTTTATGGAGTCCAGTTATTGTAGTGAACAAGAAGAAAATGAATGTGAAACCTTTATTAGATGATCAATGTGGTGGTAAGCTTTGGTTTTCAGAGCCTTTTACTAGGGCAAATCTAGAGGATGGAAAAACATGTTTCCAAATAGATGGTTGCTTTCATCATATTGAGTGTCTCTGTGTTTCAACTAATGGGAAACCATTTAAAGACTTCTCTTGTAGCCATTGCAAATGTATAACTAGGCTTAATGACTTTAGGATGAGTGTATACAGGGAGAAGCTAGTACAAGAGAAGAGAGGAAATAGGGGAACATGATTTGGTAGAAGATTAGACTATGTCACTAGACAAGAGCTTAGGAATACAACAATTGATGCCAAAAAACATATAAAAGAACTTACTCTAAAGCTATGGATGAGTAAGTCTCAGCTTGTAGTTCTTTCAGTGAAAATGAGAAGCTTATGCGAAGCCAACATGGAGTCTTTAAATCGAAAAGATGTCCAAAGATTTTGTAACAATATAATAGAAGCCCATAGATTAGGAAAATTTGGTGGAAAGCCTGCTTTGTGGGACATTTTACAAGATATATCTACAAACATGGTACGATCAAAGGAAGGTCAACGATACAGTGCAAATACAAAGGCTTTGTTTGAAGTTACGAAGATGTGGGGTGGACCAAGGCTGCATGAGTTTCTTGGTATTAACCTAAATGGCCCTTCACTCTCAACGACAAAGAGGGGCCATAGACAAGCTACCCACTTTATACCAGGGATACATGGATATATATTTGATGCCATTGCTGAAATATATCATAAGGAGAATGAAAAACATGGCATCATAGAAAGTATTCCATTTATTCTAGTGGAAGACGAGACAACCATAAAGAAGCAAATAAGGTAAATGTATAATATTTTCTCTTTTGGCACGTAAAAAGTATTATTGATTAACTTTTAGATTTTATAACATTTACTATTTTCATTGTAGGTGGAACCCTAAAGATGATACTCTTATTGGGTTTGATGGATACAATTCTTCAAACCATGAGTGTGGGACTTCATCCATGATAAAAGTTGGAGAAGGAAAAGCTGGATATGATGTGATTGCTGAAGCATTTGAGACTTGTATCATTGGTGGTTATGCGAGAGTCTTTGTTGCAAATCCACTTCATGAAAAGCTTTCACACTTAGTCGTGGTTGCTCATTGCACTTGTAATCGATTTGATGCAAGTTTTGTTCACAAACAATATATTGAAATTTTGGCATTGTGGAATGAGAAGCTCAAATGGATAGTAGGTCCGATTATTGGACATGCATCAAATGGAGATAGTCGACGAAGAAAATTGATGTTGGCTGATTATGTAAATAAGCATGGTGCTAGATACAAGATCAAATGGGATGGATGGCCTCTTTCAACTAGCTTGTCAAATGGAGAGGTTTTAGGCATGCATGATCAAGATTTTATACACAATGGAAAAAAGCTAGTCAACATTCTTGACAAACCAAAGCGTCAATTGGCTCTTGGTGATGTCTGGGTTACTTTGAATCATGTTACCATTGTCTATGATTATTTTTCTATTGATAAGAATATGCTTAAGGAAGGAGATATCAGACAAGATGATCATCAAAATTGGGCTGCAGCACAAAGGATATGTAGTAGGCAAGTCCAATGGTGTTTGGGAGAGTTAGCAAACAATGGAAAACATAGAAAAGAGTGGGGCATGATAGGAACAAAGGCTTATCTTGAAATTGCTGGAGACTACATTGATATTTTCTTGTCCTCACACTTGAGCTTGGTGGAGAGAGTCCATTTAGCAGCAAAAGTGGCATTCTTCTTCCAAATTTGGAGATCTTGGATTATAAAACATGCCTCCTATACACTATCAAAGAATTTTATTAGTAAGGAGGCATTCTTAGACGTGCAACTCTCGTGTCACTTCATTGTATTGCTCATAAAATATTTTAGAGACTTTCATCCAAATAATATGCTTCCAATACATCTCACAAGATTTGATGTAGTTGAAATCTTTTTTAGCAAGGTTGGTAGCATGGTTGGGCAAGAGCGTACTTATGACTTGATGGACATGTTGCACAGTGTAGGGATCTTAAATAGGCTTTCACATTTTGAATGCAAGGAGGATGGTGTGAAATTTGGACGGGTCCATAAGAAGCAAGAACATGTATGGAGAGAGTTAAATCTCAAAGAGACGATGAAGAAAGCAGATTTAGGTGATTACAAATGTGTTTCAGCTGATGAGAAGATCATCGATGCCTTGAAAATGGGGCTACAAAGTGCTCAATAGATTTGTGAAGATTTGCAAATGAAGCCAATAGGTAAAAAGGATAAGAAATGGTGGCTAGAGCCTTGGTCTGAAGGCTTATTTGAGGCTTATGTCAATTCAAATCTACAAGATTCTGATACAGATGAGGAATCTTTAGTTCTTTTCGACGATGGAGTGGATTCGGAGGAGGAGGTATCTACAAGTGAGATAAGACATGTGGTAGATTCTATGTTGGATGAAACAAATGAAGTGAGCCCAATAGTGGAGCTTGAGAATAGTAGGTTTCTTTTTAAGTTTACATTGGTAAGCCAACTCAATGGCAATCCCACATTGTCCAAGGATAGGCTTACAAGGGTGCGACAAGGAGTATACTATAGTAAGGAGGAGAAGTATCAAACTCAAACAAATGATAATTTGTTTCGTATTGGTTTAGATTGTGCTGTGTTCTTTGAGGAGAATGCCAAAGTGTATGGTACTCGGGACGAGTTCAAAACATGAGAAGAAAAGTTGGAGGTGCTTGTGTGGAGTATAAGAGAGGGTTTAGCCTCTTAGATAGGCCATCCGGGGTAGAGGTTCAACTTGGATGGTATCAAAAATCAAAGGGACTAAGGAGTTTTACATATGATTTGAAAGACCTTGATATGGTAGATATTGAAAGTATCATTGCCCTTGCTAATCTCACACATGATTGCAACAATAACAAATGTGAACTTGACGAACATGATTGGAAGATTTTCAATGAATTCGTAAAGGACCATTGAGAATAGGTAAAGAAACATTATTTTTTCTCTTCTTCAATATTGCTTGCTATGTAAAATGACTTTAAAAAATGTCTTGTCAATGTCTTTTTCTAGCATTTTCCTTGATGTTAATTACTTATATTTTTATATTTGCTTCAGGAACATGACTAATGGACTATGGTGATGCATCTACAAATGTGAGAACGAGGATTGAGTCTAGATCATTAACAATGTTGGGGTGCTAAGTAGAACACATTTACGGGCTAAATGAAAATTTTGTATATTCACCTTTTTTGTATAGCTATATCTACTTTATAAAAGAAAACCAAGTAAGTTTTACAAATATGCGAACATAAAAAATCATGCTTTTAATTACATGGTCATGCAAATAATTTTGGAATTTATTCATGTGCCATAGAAAGGTAATATATTTTTTCATTTAATATAGCTACCTTCTCTAACTACATATCAAGCTCATATTCATTGTCTTATTTTATGGCTTGATAATATTGCAACTAGGTGGAGAATTTAGAGTATTTTTTTCTTGTTATCTCTACAATTTATGTGTACATGTGTATAAATTACATGCACATAATATGCTTTGTAGGAATGGTGGAGAAAATAATTTATGATGAATTAGATGCAAAATATGTAATGATAGCCCATTGCTATCACAATAGGAAAGCACCAAGATAAATATTGCAATTAAGAGAGCCCTAAGATAGTACTAGGATGGTGAAGATGTGTATTCTGTCATTTCTATTTCAATTTTTGTGATTAAAGACCACAATACTCACTCTACGATAGAGTTGAGCAACTGACTTATTAGTATGTGTGCATTGTACATCTAGTGTCTCTATTTGGAATTTTTTTCAAAACCCTATCTTTATCCATAAAATTATAAATTTTACCATTGGATGTTATATATCATGAAGATATTTTACAAAGCTTCATCATCACTAAAGAGCTAAACTATTTTTAAACCCTTAAGAGCTAGTTGTGATCAATTCTGTGAGATTAAAATAGTGTTTTGTATTCATTAGATAAGGATTTACTAAATTCTTTTCTTAAAAAATAAATTTAGAGTAAGGGATTTATAAATTATGGTAAGAAGTTATAGAAGGGTCAAAAAAAATCTCAAAAAAGGTTACATAGGGATATTTAAAACATGCCATGAACGCACGTCATATATAGGATTTATACATAGTGACCCCCCGAGTTTTAGGGGAGCGGAATGGGACTATGCCTCATGGGCAGAGAGGTTGAGCTTCCCATGCATCTCATTTCCCATTCTCTATGAAGCAAGTGCAGCATAAATCCGCTTCGACTCTGTTGTTCTTACACAAAGGGGGTCATCTGGAGCTCGACGCTAGCTACTTCCTAAAGACTTGGCTGATAGGAAAGAAACCTTGACTTCAGGTCGGTCCTAAGTGGGAACGACCAGATACTTCCGCTTCGAGGCAGAATCGGGAAGACCTAGATCACAAACCCTATGACATTCCTTGCAAGTGCCAGGTGGCGCTTTCTAGACTCCCCTTTTGAAGGGCTGCTAAGATGTGTCCCATAAGTGGACAAGCGGACACGTTACATCACCTAACGTGCATTCCCCGAGTTGTCCAATCATGATATTTACTCGGGTACTAGTTGTTCTTCCACATCTATGGCTTGGGTTGTTGTTTTCGTTTCCTTGACCTCTTCCACCAACCTGGTTTGGGCTATGATTTTGAGGATAGTCATGATAATTATCATTAACCCTATGTTCTTCAAGTAAGAAACATTGAACTAGTTTTAGTTTTTCAAGCCATTTCAACAACTTGAGATGGACTTTCACATCTTCACATACAGTATAGGTAAGGGTCATCCCTTCCCTAGATTTGGACTCTAGTTTTAGCCCTTTTGTAAGCTTAAGCAATTCCATAGACGAGTCTTCTCTGAGATAGCCATTACACTTTTTCTTAATTCCAACATGTTTGGCTGGCACACAAGCAGTGGAATACATGATCTTAAAAATAGCTCGCATAAAGCATACTTCATCATTAACTGTCAAAACACCTCAATTATCATCATAAGCTCATAACTCACGCTCTTCAAAAACAATAATGAGACTTTATAATAATGAAAAGTACTTAGAAAGATGTATTTGATCATATCATGATCTACCAATACATCATCTCATGGATCCTTTCCTCATGAAAAGTATCAGGGTCTATATTTTCATATCTTCGGGGATTCTCATGTACATGGAACACAACATAATGTGGCGGCTCTTGGGGATAACCAAAACATCCAGTACCAAAATAAGGCCTTCTTGGTACTACAACAACTCTCTCAGGTGGTACTATTCATAACACTTTCCGGTATACCCACAAGGTTTCACATACAGGCTCATCCCCAATGTCTGGTAACCATTCAAAAAAGGCACTGAACAAAAGATATATCTTAACTATCCTTAGTTGTTCAGCCAATCGAATCCTCCACAGTTCATAATGAAGAGGAATGTTATGCTCACAATATATCTCCGTATGTGACCCATTCCTTGGCCATAAATCTTTCATGTACCATGAGTTAGGATAAGTTTGCAATACAATTGGAGGAATAAAGATCATCTCCATTATCTCAAATATAGCCTCGCAGTATGAGAATTTATTGGACCCTAAGGCTACTTGATACATGATGGGAAAAATATCCCGCAAACGAGTAGCTTCCTCATCACTAAGTTCCTCATGAGCACAATGCTTATGCTAGTCTTAGTGCAAGATAATCAACAATAGTTTTCTTCAAACAAGCGTGGTTATTTTTTAATTCATTTTATACGTTGATCACTTAATCTTACACTAAAATCTCTTTTGAAACCTAGGCTCTGATACCACGTGTGAGGTTCCTCCTCCAACAGACCCAAAGGAGTCCTCTAGTAGTCGACTGAAATTCATATCCATGCACATCATCATCCTGTCTCCCCATGGGAAACCTTGGACTTAGTTGATCATGGGAATCTCATTTCTACTTCACAAGGGAAGCGTGGACAAGTCACCCCTAACAGCAATCTAATGCCCACCTAACAAAGACCACTTTGTAATTAATCAAAGGTAAAAGTGAGGTTAACATCGCACTTGGTTCAAAGAGAGTGAGAGACGAGGGAGAGTGTAACTTGATCCCCCTACCCATAAAGTAAAATCTCAGCTCCGGCCCCCTAATATGGTGTTAAACCTGGCAACTAATCCTACCTGGTATTGGGAGAGTCAGGATTTAATCAGCTCTATCTAATGATGGAAAGTTACCCGACTTATTGAGTCCATCTATCCATAGGCATCCAATCGTCAGGATGGAAGCCTCCCACTTTCTTTGATGGGTTTGCTTAGTTTTCTAATTAGCAAAGCATACTACCACACTGTTCGGACATATAAAATTAGATTTCTTTTATTACTCCATTAGACTAGGTTCATCAAACTCAAACTTTAGCACATAACAAACAATTCAAAAAATCAGATACTTTATTTCATAATAACATCCATAGCAATTGTTGAGAGAGAGAGAGAGAGTACGAGAGAGATACACAAGACATGCTCTCAAAGAATGATTCATATTGATATAGAGTTAGTATATATAGGTGAGACCCAAGTCAAGTGAGAGATGATATATATAGTTGTAACAGAGCATGTCTTGTGTATCTCTCTTGTACTCTCTCTCTCTCTCAACAGCCATCACTCTGGAGAGTGTTACAAAACTATCTTTCTGTAGAAAGACACTGTCCATCATCCTAGGATAGGACTATAACGTGTCCGCCTGTAATCTTCAGGACATGTCTTAGCAGTCCATCGGAAAGGATGTCTAGAAAGCTTCGCCCGCCACTCCCATGGAGTGTCATGAAGTTTGGGATCTAGGACTTTCCGCGTCTACCACGTAGTGGAAGTATCCTGACCATTCCCACTTAGGACCGACCTGAATCAGGGTTTTTCCCTAATGGTCATTTCCTAAACGAAAACTAGCGTCGAGCCCCAAGCGAAATAGTTTACGCAGAAACGCCAGGGTCAAAGCGGATTCACGCTGCAGTTGGTTTAAGGAGAATGGGAAACGATAGGGATGCAAGGCTCAACCTCTCTACCATAAGGCATAGTCCAATTCCGTTCCCCTAAAACAGCGTAAACCAAGAATGCTATAACTTAGATTCTAGGTCAACGCTCTTGTTGTTCGTGTTCTTTGAACGATCTTCTTGCTGTCCATCATGATTGAGAAAAGTTCCTAGCCAATCGGGACCACCCATCCGTAGGACGCACCCATGGCCACATCCACCGCACTTTCCTCAGGTTGTTCTAGTTATCTAATTACCTATCACATTTAGTTATACATGCATCAATCAGCTTCCTTAATTAGCCCGTTAGGCACTAGTTCCTTCATGTACTCATAGTCAAGCTGAGGAAATTAGAGCGTGAGAGTAGAGGAGAGATAGAACACTGCCATTGTAGGCCGTGACCGGACTCTGGGAGCTTCCATTGTAGGAGGAAAAGAGGAGGGAGAGCTACGACTCTGCCATTACAGGCGTGGAGCAGGAAGAAGCTGCCTGATCAAGTGACGGTGTTGGAAGAGGAGAAGCTGTCGTGCGCCACCAGTCATGGAGAACGCCGCCATCACGCCACTGCCTGACGCCTGACGGCTGCTGCCAGCTCCGCCACAGGATATTCCGCCGCCACCATCCTCCCTCAGATCCACCCCCCGACGGCATCATCTATTCTCCACGTCCGTAATGTACCTGTCAAAAGCTTTATAGAAGCTTCTCTAGGAAGCTTCTTAAGGGGGGCTAATTAAGCCCCCTTTCACCCTTCTCATATCCCTTTTGACACCCCCCCCTCCCCCCCGGTTTTTTTAAAACCCTCAAGCCCCCCTTCCCGTGGAGGCCCTTAAAGCCTTCTACCTCCTTGTGTTGGCCTTCAAATTTTCCCCCTCCCGATTTTAACCTTTTTTTTTAAGGGCCTTCCATCCTCCCTCATGTTCCCTTCTTACACACCCTTTTCCTTCCGCGTGCTATAAGCCTTTACCCTTCACCTTTCCCCTTCAATCCGGGTTAAAATCCCTAAAACCTTTACTACTCCGTGTCCCAAAAACCTCTTCAAAAAAAATCCCCCTTCCTATACCTTTTACCCCAAGCCCAAAGATCTCCCAAGGCCCATTATATATGTTTGTCAAACCACACTCACACACACCCTTTTCACCGTGATTATACCCTATAGACCCTTTTTCTTTTAGGCTTTATAAACCTTTCCCTCTCTGAAGAAGCTAAGACGTTAAAGGTCTTGTTACCCCTTTCTGGTGGTCAATTCTTTAAACCGCTCCTTGCCTCAAAAGAGAGAACAAGAGTATTGAAGTGACGGAGGAATTCCGAAAAGGAGTGTAAAACTGCCTTCACGTTCGAAGGATTACAACTGTGATGCTGCCTAAGAAAGTCCAAGGAGTAGCTGCGGGAGGGTCATCTCCCGGTATCCATGTGGATATCTCACCCCAAAACCAGGTTTTTCCTCTTGGTTTTATATCGGTTTTAATTCAACCATGCAAGATGAATTGTTAGGGATAAGATATATTTTGTCCTAGTTATTTAGGATGAAGGAATTTAGTTTAGTTGAATATGCAAAATGGATAAAGTATAAAACATAGTTTTCCTTCAAATAGCCTTATGCACTGAAACGAATTATGAGCAAGATTATTTACCCACTAAAGTAGTACATTCCAGTTAAATCTTGAAGGAATAAAAACAGCATCTTGCACCATTAACCCCTATTCTTTTTACAATGAATCATCATAGAAGGTGAAATTCATGAAAGGTTTCTTACGTTTCTTAAACTCTAGAAAGTTATCATTGCTAACTGCATATCTTAGCAAGGGAAAGATTGTTTATTTGGCATGAGTTTTTTTTGCAAGGAAAAAAGGAAGATTAATTGAATTTACCTAATCTCGAAGAAATAAAGTTTAGGACTAAAAAATCAATTGTCACATAGATAACAAATCATGCGAGGTGATCTCCATATTATCTTCTAAGAGTTAACCAAATTAATATAAACTTAGAAATACCTATGCTGCGAAATATGCATTGGAAAAATCCAAGAAACGTTTATACCTTAAATACTTGCCTACCTTCCCTGATTGTAGGGTCAATAAATCGTAAATGTAAAAGAACAAGGGTTTGTCTCTGAGGTTCTTAAAAAGAGACCCTAGGTCTGACAAACATCAGCTTAAGAAACTAAAATGGATTGTTTCATCGTATATTACGATGCAGGACTTGCGCAGCAAGTACGAAGTCATATGGTCTTGTGATTGATTCATAAGAAGAAAGGTTAAATACCCTTAACAAGGATGGTAGATCCTTACGTAAGTTATCTTGAAAAAGGATGTATTCTTTGATATCCTTCTAAGTAAGGAAGGTTAAAAAAACCGAAAACTAAAGTATCCAATGAACTTTAGGGTTGACCAAGTTGGGTTAATACGGTACGCCCTAACCCAAAATATAAAGGATCTTGCCAGGTTGCAAGGTACCCCGGATCGAGTGCTAGATGCATTCAAAAGGAAAGATTCCTTCCTTAGCAGTTTGCCAAACAACAAGATCGATCAATGGAAATGTTTGTGCTTGCTAGAGATTTTAGAGCACTGTTTGATTTATTTATAAATTAAATGAATATCTATACTTCAGGTTGAAGGCCTGAAGGGAGTGGCAGCTTCAGTTACCCCTGACCCTAACCAAGGGGGTTGTTGACCGCGCCCAGAACGTGGACCGAACCCGCCGCGAGAGGTCTCTCCGTTGAGCTCTACTTGGAGCAAGAGGACGCTTGGATGCCAGGGGGGGCTCTGGCCGTAAATCCCTCGCCTTCCTGGTCCTGCACAAGAGGCTAACATGACTCGGGATTGGATCTCGAGACCCGCATACTAGTCTACGGGCGGAAGCTTGGAATAGTAATCCCTGTGGATTGCTGGATAGCCTTCGGGCGGATTATGGACAAGCCTACGAGCGGAACTCCTTGTATTTCAAAGATAAATATGATGATATGTTAATAAAGAACTTGTTTGATATTGTTTTTCTATGTCACGTGATAAGATTACGTGAAGGAACCAGTGCTTAAGGGATTAATTAAAGAAGCTGATTGTTACATGTCCAATTAATGTGTTAGATAATTACTTAACTAAAACAAACCGAGGAAAGTGCGGAGGATGGGCCATGGGTCCGTCCTACGATTGGGTGGTCCTTGTTGGCCGGGAACTTTTCTCAAATCTCGAAGAACAGCGGAATGATCGTCAAGGGACACGAACAACAAAAGCGTTGACCTAGAGTTATGTCTTAACCGATTTACATTGTTTTAGGGGAACGGAATGGGACTATGCCTTTTGGCAGAGAGGTTGACCTTTGCATCCCTCTCGTTTCCCATTCTCTTTGAACCAAGTGCAGCATGAATCCGATTCGAACCTGGCATTTCTGCATCAAGTAGTTCGCTTGAGTTCGACGCTAGTTGCTGTTAGGAAATGACCAATCAAGAAAACCGAAATTCCAATCGATCCTAAGTGGGGACGACCAGAATACTTCTGCTATGTGGCAGACGCGGAAAACCCTAGATCGCAAACCCCATAACATTCCATGGGAGTGCCGGACGGAGCTTTCTAGACATCCTTTCCGATGGACTGCTAAGACGTGTCCTGGATGATACTAGTGGACACGTTACAGTTGGTATCAGAGCCGACCAACAACAGAATTGTTTTTATGAGATCTTAATGAAATGAAGTAAAGAAATTGTTGATGTCCAAACATTTCCTTAGCTTCAATGTTGTCTTGCAGAATTACAAATCGTGGAACAAGTTTTTGGTATTTCGAGTCATGTTTATGACTGCAATGCATTCTCCACTTTATAGACAAAGAATTGGGATGATGAACATCCTGGAGAAAATTTATAACCCATCACCTTTGTACATGGAACGAAGATGGACGGTTGCTTTAGGAATCTACTATATAGCCGCCCACCAGTTTGCTTATCTATAGACCAACCTAAAGAGGATCAAGTGGTTGGAAGACCTGAAAGTCCTAAAGCTGTTTGTTTTTGTGGAAGCTCACGTAAATTCGACTTTACATATTCAAGGTCGGAGGGCTGAAATGAACTCATATGTATATGAGGAAGTAACCCTTGTAATCCCTGCCAACAAGATTAAAGTGTTGGGCCACCATGAGAAGTATGGATTCCAACGGAAAGGATATCGTGAACTTCCAATGACTTATCGATTCCTGAAGATCGATGACCCAAAAACTTACTATTACACAGTTCCTGTAGATAAATGCAATACAACGTTGTTCTCCCCAAACTAAATGTAATAATTGGCTTATCATCACATGAAACGTTGTATTCGAAAGGGCTATGCCCATGTAAATACAAATAAAGACTTCTTTTTATCAATGTATGGCTGTGTATAAGAGTTGATAAAAAGTTAAGTAGCTACATTGTTTACGAGATAGCTCAATTAAAGATAAACGTCGATTATCGTATAATAACGTGAAGAAAACCTTTATTCAGGCACAACCCCAGGTACAGGTTCCTAATTCACCTCCTACATCAAGTACAACTGTGATCCAGGAGAAGAAGGTCCTTCTCAAGCAGATCAAGCCACCCGAGTTTGACGCGAGAGGCAGATTCGTCCAGGTTGATGCTGAAATTTGGTTTGAATCCATGGAGGATTACTTCGAAGCAGCTGGTACTGCACCCGCCAATCAGGCTATGCTCGCCAAGTTAAAACTCACTGGCGAAGCCAAACTTTGGTGGAAGAAATGGTGCAGGGATCAAGGGATCGCAGAGGGATCTGTTACCTAGGAGAAGCTGAAGAAAGCCGTGCAGGGTAGATACTTACCACCTGCATATCACACGCAGAAAATGAACAAGTTCTACGAGCTAAAATAGCTAGGACTCACTCTTGACGCATACTACTCTAAATTTGTCTCACTTTTAAAGTATGCGCCACAGATGGACATGACACAATAGGTGTCCAAATTTTGTGCGGGCTTAAATCCACCAGTAAATACCCGTCTCGAATCTATGCATCCATCAGATCTTCAGGATGCACTCATTCGAGCGGCGCCTATAATTCAGGAGGTACAAGCTAGACCAAGGGGTAACAAAACTTGGTCTTATAATGACCCGAACAGAGGAGCATTCAGACCTCAAATGAAGAGAGTTCAAGGTCATAATCAGGGACAAAGGAAGAAAGCAAGGATGAATAACATCAACAACTTTGTTCCTACTAAAAGTAATGGCCAAAACCTTCGTTGTTTCCACTGCAACGAACCTAGTCACTTCAAGAGGCAATGTCCCAAGCTCGGTGGAGGACATCGCCAAGCGCCTTTCCAAGGAACAGGCCGTGGTCAAGGAGCCACTACTTGAGGAAGAGGAAGAACCTCCTGCATTGCCAATAGGAAAATGCGCGAAGGAGGGAAAGAAGAAGATCCGACCATGGAAGTAGAGTTTGAAAGAGCGACAATCCACGCCGTTTTACACAAAAAAGGGCCGAATCAAAGTTCTCGATGATTCAGACACTGTCAGAATATCAAGTTAAAGGGTTCGAAACCTTGATTGATTGTGGCAGTACCCATTCCTTTATCTCACGAGCATGTGCAAAAAGATTAGGAATAGCTACAGTAGAAGCACCTACCATGCTTGTGGAATTGGCAAATGGTCGTGAGATAACTTGTACCAAGCAAACTGCTAAGGTGGAATTCTTTCTGGGAGGAAAGAAGACTTCGGTTAAATTCAGAGTCATGAATTTAGGTATCCATGAGTGTCTACTCGGAATGGATTGGCTTAAGCCAACGACGCCCACATTCACTGTGGAAAGGGTCAAGTTTCTTTTTGAAACTCTGAAAGGGAATTAGTCACAACTCAAGGTGAGGCAGGAGTGCCAAGAATCCAATTGGCCAAAGTATCTCAGATCATAAAAGGAGTCAGAAAAGGATTACCCGTTTACTTGATCAAACTCAACAAATTAGATCAAAAGCAAGAGTCTCATGAAGGACCTTCTTGGCTAAAGGAATATGCTGATGTATTCCCTAAAGAGTTGACCGAACTTCCGCCTCAAAGAGAAGTAGATCATGAGATTAGGTTAGTGCCTAGAGCTGCACCAATTGCAAAGAGACCTTATAGAATGTCTATACCAGAAGCAATTGAGTTGAAGGAACAACTCAAGCAACTCTTAGATCAGGGCTACATCCGGCCTAGCAACTCACCGTGGGGAGCTCCAGTACTATTCCAAAAAAAGAAAGATGGGACACTTCGACTATGTATTGATTAGCGAGGGTTGAATCAATCAACAGTCAAGAACAAGTATCCTATTCCTAGAATAGATGAGCTTCTTGATCGTCTTCAGGGTGCAAAGATCTTCTCCAAGATTCATCTCAGGTTAGGTTACTATCGGATAAGGATCAAGGAAGAAGATATCCCAAAGAGGGCCTTCAATACAAGATATGGGCACTTTGAGTTCATGGTTATGTCATTCGGGCTTACGAATGCACCTGCCACCTTCAATAGATTAATGCAGGATATCTTTAGGCCATATCTTGATGATTTCGTGCTTGTCTTCTTCGATGACACTTTAGTCTATTCTAAACAGGAAGAAGATCATGAACCTCAACTGCAGATTGTCCTTGAAGCAATGAGGTCACATAATCTATATGCAAAAATGAAGAAGTGTGCATTCTTCAAGCGTCAGATTGAATACCTGGGATTCATAGTTTCATCAGACGGAATATCAGTGGACCCAGCCAAGGTCACAGGTGTGCTTGAATGGCCAACACCAGTATCTGTCAAAGAAATACACAGCTTTCTTGGATTGATAGGATGGTATAGGGTCTTCATCAAAAAATATGCTCTGATTGCAGCACCTCTGATGGATTTACTGATGAAGCAGACTTCCATTACATGGTCAACTCCCAAAAAAAATAGCTTCGACAGATTGAAGAAAAGTTTGGTATCAGCACCTATTCTAGAACTTCCTGACCTCAATAAGGAGTTCGAGGTAGTAAGTGATGCTAACATTCTTGCCTTGGGGTGTGTACTTATGCAGGAAGGTCATCCAGTAGCATACTCTTCAAGGAAGTTGAAGAATCATGAAAAGAATTATGCTACGCATGATCTGGAATTACTAGCTGTCATCCATGCTCTAAATCTTTGGAGACACTACTTGTTGGGTAACAAGTTTACTCTAGTAACTGCCCATAAGAGTCTCAAATGGATCTTTACCCAAAACGAGCTCAACATGAGGCAACGTCGGTGGATTGAAGTGTTGGAGGAGTATGACTTTGAAATCAAGTACCGACCAGGGAAAGAGAATGTAGTTGCGGATGCACTTAGTCGCAAGGCATTCATAAATTCCCTAATCTTATAGAATCCATCAACGGCCAGATCTCTAGCTACAAAAGTATCTATGCCAAACAACCCTATACTTGAGTTAGCTAGAGGAAGCATGCCATGATTTGGCCTACCAAACAATGCTAAAGGATATCTCTACCAAGGAGCAGAATCAAAAGTTGCAAGCTAAGTATCAGGAATTTTCCATTGATAATGGACTTGTCTACTACAAAACAAGGCTGTGTATACCAGCAAGCTAGTCACTTAAGCAGAAGATAATGTGGGAAGCTCATGATTCTCCTTTTGTAGGACATTCTGGCTATGCTAAGTCTCTTAATGCAGTTAGGAAGAGCTACCATTGGGAGAGGCTCAAAGGTGACATTCTCAAATATGTCACTGAGTGTTTGTCTTGCCAACGTATCAAAGCCGAACATGTCATGATGCCAGGGAAACTGCAATTTCTTGACATTCCCCAAACGAAATGGGAATTCTTCAGTATGGATTTTGTTGTAGGCTTACCCCAAGTCCAGGGAGGATACAACTCCATCATGATTGTGGTTGACATGCTTACTAAGGTTGCACACCTTACTCCTGTAAAGACAACTATAAAGCCTCTGACATTGCAAGATTGTTTATCAAAGAGATATTCAAACTACATGGTTTACCCAGAAGAATCATTAGTGATCGTGATTCCCTCTTCACATCACACTTTTGGAGAGCTATTTTTGAAGCTATTGGGACTCAACTCAGTTTTAGCACCGCCTACCATCCCCAAACGGATGGCCAAACAGAGTGAGTAAATCAAGTTATCGAGGATATGCTTAGGGCATACTGCTCTCGAGAACCAAAGAGGTGGATTCAATACTTGCCATTGGTTGAATTTGCCTACAATGCTTCGTACCAACAAAGCATTTAGATGACCGCTTTCCAAGCATTGTATGGTCATGACTGTCGAAGTCCCCTAAACTTCTCTGATCTAACCCTAAGGGTTGAAGTGTCAAGGCAAATGCTGGAGGAGATGGATGATCAAATAAAGTCAATAAGACAAGACATACAAGCAGCCAAGGATAGACAGAAGGCATACGCGGATTTGAAGCGTCAAAAAAGAGTCTTTGAAGAAGGAGACATGGTCTTCATTCGCGTACGTCCTAAAAAGTGTTCTCTATCCCTAGGAGATTGCAAGAAGCTAAGTCCAAGGTATTGTGAGCCGTACAAAATCCTCAAATGCCTAGGACCCAATGCTTATAGACTGCAACTCCCTGAGAACCTAAAAGTTCATAATGTATTCCATATCAGTCTATTGAAAAAGTATGTACCTAATCCTAACCACGTACTTGACGACCAGCAAGTTGTAATGCCTAGTCAAGGAGTCCTTGAACTAAGGCCTGACAGAATCTTAAAGAGACAGTTAAGATCTAGAACCCTGAGAGAATGCCTCATCCAATGGAAAGACTATCCCGAAGAAGATGCCACCTGGGTAGATGAAGGCACACTCAACCATCAATATCCCCAGTTTATCTTGAGATGAGGACATCTCGATTCCTCCAAGGGGGAGAGAATGTAATATTTCTGTTAAAAATATTATAAGGCCATGTGAAGTCTCGGGAAAATGACAATGTTGCATTGTGGTTTGGGACGGGTTAGTCTTTACTAATACACTCTCCACTCTGCCCAAACAAGACATGGCTTAACGAAACCGCATACTTTTCATGAGAACCTCCTCTTGGGAGGAGGATATGGGATTAATATTGGCTTTAATGCAAATTTTTTTAATCCTCTTTCCCCCAGCCGAAGCGTGGATGAGGGAAGAGGATGGTTCTAATTGGAGAATGTAGAGGTGGAGGGGAGGGACTACATGCAGGATCCACGTCAGAGAGGGAGGCCCTACCCCCCTCTTCCCATAAATATCTCCTCCTCTAAAGATGAAAGAGGGAGGTTATGAGGCTGATAGACCGTGAGGGAGGTGAGGAAATCAGAGCATGAGAGTAGAGGAGAGATATAGCACTGCCATTGTAGGCCGTGACCGGACTCTAGGAGCTTCCATTCTAGAAGGAAAAGAGGAGGGAGAGCTACGACCCTGCCATTACAGGCGTGGAGGAGGAAGAAGCTGCCTGATCAAGTCACGGTGTTGGAAGAGGAGAAGCTGTCGTGCGTCACCAATCGTGGAGAACGCCGCCCTCACGCCACTGCCTAACGCTTGACGGCTGCCGCCAGCTCCGCCACAGGATATTCCGCCGCCACCATCCTCCCTCAGATCCAACCCCCGACAGCGTCACCTATTCTCCACGTCCATAACGTACCTGTCAGAAGCTTTATAGAAGCTTCTCTAGGAAGCTTCTTAAGGGGGGCTAATTAATCCCCCTTTCACCCGCCTCATATCCCTTTTTACACTAACCCCCCTTGGTTTTTTTAAAACCCTTAAGCCCCCCTTCCCGTGGAGGCCCTTAAAGCCTTCTACCCCCTTGTGTTGGCCTTCAAATTCTCCCCCTCCCGGTTTTAACCTTTTTTTTTAGGGCCTTCCATATTCCCTCGTGTTCCCTTCTTCTTACACACCCTTTTCCTTGCCCGTGCTATAAGCCTTTACCCTTCACCTTTCCCCTTCAACTCGGGTTAAAATCCCTAAAACCTTTACTACTCTGTGTCCCAAAAACCTCTTCAAAAAAATCCCCCTTCCTATACCTTTTACCCCAAGCTCAAAGATCTCCCAAGGCCCATCATATATGTTTGTGAAACCACACTCACACACACCCTTTTCACCGTGATTATATTCTATAGACCCTTTTTCTTTTAGGCTTTATAAACCTTTCCCTCTCCGAAGAAGCTAAGACCTTAAAGGTCTTGTTACCCCTTTCTGGTGGTAAATTCTTTAAACGACTCCTTGCCTTGAAAGAGAGAAGAAGAGTATTGAAGCGGTGGAGGAATTCCGAAATGGAGTGTAAAATTGCCTTCACATTCGAAGGATTACAACTGTGATGCCGCCTAAGAAAGTCCAGGGAGTAGCTGCGGGAGGGTCATCTCCCGGTATCCATGTGGATATCTCACCCCAAAACCAAGTTTTTCCTCTTGGTTTTATATCGGTTTTAATTCAATCATGCAAGATGAATTGTTAGGGATAATATATATTTTGTCCTAGTTATTTACGATGAAGGAATGTGGTTTAGTTGAACATGCAAAATGGATAAAGTATAAAACATAGTTTTCCTTCAAATAGCTTTATGCACTGAAACGAATTATGAGCAAGATTATTTACCCACTAAAGTAGTATATTCCAGTTAAATCTTGAAGGAATAAAAACAACATCTTGCACCATTAACCCCTATTCTTTTTTACAAGGAATCATCACAGAAGGTGAAATTCATGAAAGATTTCTTACGTTTCTTAAACTCTAGGAAGTTATCATTGCTAACTGCATATCTTAGCAAGGGAAAGATTGTTTATTTGGCATGAGTTTTTTCGCAAGGAAAAAAGGAAGATTAATTGAATTTACCTAACCTCGAAGCAATAAAGTTTAGGACTGAAAAATCAATTGTGACATAGATAACAAATCATGCCGAGGTGATCTCGATATTATCTTCTAAGAGTTAAACGAATTAATATAAACTTAGAAATACCTATCCTGCAAAATATGCATTGGGAATGATTTAAAAATCCAAGAAATGTTTATACCTTAAATACTTGCCTACCTTCCCTGATTGTAGGGTCAATAAATCGTAAATGTAAAAGAACTAGGGTTTGTCCCTGAGGTTCTTAAAAAGAGACCCTAGGTCTCAGCTTAACAAACTAAAACGGATTGTTCCATCGTATATTACGATGCAGGACTTGCGCAGCAAGTACGAAGTCATATGGTCTTGTGATTGATTCACAAGAAGAAAGGTTAAATACCCTCAACAAGGATGGCGGATCCTTACGTAAGTTATCTTGAAAAAGGATGTATTCTTTGATATCCTTCTAAGTAAGGAAGGTTTAAAAAAACCGGAAACTAAAGTATCGAATGAACTTTAGGGTTGACCAAGTTGGGTTAATATGGTACGCCCTAACCCAGAATATAAAGGATCTTGCCAAGTTGTAAGGTACCCCGGATCGAGTGCTAGATGCATTCAAAAGGAAAGATGCCTTCCTTAGCAGTTTGCCAAACAACAAGATCGATCAATGGAAATGTTTGTGCTTGCTAGAGATTTTAGAGCACTGTTTGATTTATTTATAAATCAAATGGACATCTATACTTCAGGTTGAAGTCCTGAAGGGAGTGGCAGCTTCAGTTAGCCCCGACTGTTTGCTTGACCCTAACCAAGGGGGTTGTTGACCGCACCGGGAACGTGGACCGAACCCGCCGCGAGAGGTCTCTCCGTTGAGCTCTACTTGGAGCAGGAGGACGCTTGGGTGCCAGGGGGGCTCTAGCTATAAATCCCTTGCCTTCTAGGTCCCACACAAGAGGCTAACATGACTCGGGATTGGATCTCGAGGCCCGGATACTAGTCTATGGGCGGAAGCTTGGAATAGTAATCCCTGTGGATTGCTGGATAGCGTTCGGGCGGATTATGGACAAGCCTACGGGCGGAACTCCTTGTATTTCAAAGATAAATATGATGATATGTTAATAAAGAACTTGTTTGATATTGTTTTTTCTATGTCACGTGATAAGATTACGTGAAGGAACCAATGCTTAATGGATTAATTAAAGAAGCTGATTGTTATATGTCCAATTAATGTGTTAGATAATTACCTAACTAAAACAAACGGAGGAAAGTGCGGAGGATGGGCCATGGGTCCCCGTCCTACGGTTGGGTGGTCCCAGTTGGCCGGGAACTTTTCTCAAATCTCAAAGAACAGCGGAATGATTGTCAAGGCACACGAACAACAAAAGGGTCGACCGAGAGTTATATCTTAACCGATTTACGCTGTTTTAGGGGAACGGAATGGGACTATGCCTTTTGGTAGAGAGGTTGAGCTTTGCATCCCTCTCGTTTCCCGTTCTCTTTGAACCAAGTGCAGTATGAATCCGCTTCGGACCTGGCATTTCTGCATCAAGCAGTTCGCTTGAGTCCGACGCTAGTTTCTCTTAGGAAATGACCAATCAAGAAAACCCAAATTCCGATCGATCCTAACTGGGGACGTCCAGAATACTTCCGCTACATGGTAGACGCGGAAAACCCTAGATCGCAAACCCCGTAACATTCCATGGGAGTGCCAGGCAGAGCTTTCTAGACATCCTTTCCGATGGACTGCTAAGATGTGTCCTAGATTACTAGTGGACACATTACAGTTGGTATCAGAGCCGACCAACAACGGAATTGTGTTTATAAAATATCAATGAAATGAAGTAAAGAAATTGTTGATGTCCAAACATTTCCTTACCTTCAATGCTGTCTTGCAGAATTACGAAGCGTGGAACAAGTTTTTGGTATTTCGAGTCATGTTTAGGACTGCAATGCATTCTCCGCTTTATAGACAAAGAATTGGGATGATGAACATCCTGGAGCAGATTTATAACCCATTACCTTTGTACATGGAACAAAGATGGACGGGTGCTTCAGGAAATCTACTATATAGCCACTCACCGGTTCGCTTATCTACAGACCAACCTAAAGAGGATCAAGTGGTTGGAAGACCTGAAAGTCGTAAAGCTGTTTGTTTTTGTGGAAGCTCACGTAAATTCGACATTACATATTCGAGGTCGGAGGGTTGAAATGAACTCATATGTATATGAGGAAGTAACCCCTGTAATCCCCGCCGACAAGATTAAAGTGTTGGGCCGCCATGAGAAGTATGGATTCCAACGGAAAGGATATCCTGAACTTCCAATGACTTATCAATTCCTAAAGATCCATGACCCAAAACCTTACTATTACACAGTTCCTGTAGATAAATGCAATACAACGTTGTTCTCCCCAAACTAAATGTAACAATTGGCTTTTCATCACATGAAACATTGTATTCGAAAGGGCTATGCCCATGTAAATACAAATAAAGACTTCTTTTTATCAATGTCTAGCTGTGTATAAGAGTTGATAAAAACATTGTTTACAAGATAGCTGAATTAAAGCTAAACGTCGATTATCGTATAATAACGTTAAGAAAATCTTTATTCAGGCACAACTCGAGGTACAGGTTCCTAATTCGCCTCCTACATCAAGTACAACTGTGATCTAGGAGAATAAGTTCCTTCTCAAGCAGATCAAGCCACCCGATTTTGACGGGAGAGGCAGATTCGTCCAGGCTGATGCTGAAATTTGGATTGAATCCATGGAGGATTACTTCAAAGCAGCTGGTACTTCACCTGCCAATTAGGCTATGCTTGCCATGTTAAAACTCACCGGCGAAGCCAGACTTTGGTGGAGGAAATGGTGCAGGGATCAAGGGATGGCAGAGGGATCCGTTACCTTGGAGAAGTTGAAGAAAGCCGTGCAGGGTAGATACTTACCACCTGCATATCACATGCAAAAAATGAACGAGTTCTACGAGCTAAAACAGGTAGGACTCACTCTTGATGCATACTACTCTAAATTCGTCTCACTTTTACAGTATGCACCACAGATGGACATGACACAACAGGTGTCCAAATTTTGTGCGGGCTTAAATCCACCAGTAAATACCCGTCTCGAATCTATGCGTCCATCAGATCTTCAGGATGCACTCATTCGAGTGGTGCTTGTAATTCGAGAGGTACAAGCTAGGCCAAGGGGTAACAAAACTTGGTCTTATAATGACCCGAATAGAGGAGCATTCAGACCTCAAATGAAGAGAGTTCAAGGTCATAATGAGGGACAAAGAAAGAAAGCAAGGACGAATAACGTCAACAACTTTGTTCCTACTCAAAGTAATGGTTGAAACCTCCGTTGTTTCCACTCCAACGAACCCGGTCACTTCAAGAGGCAATGTCCCAAGCTCGGTGGAGGACATCGCCAAGCGCCTTTCCAAGGAACAAGCTGTGGTCAAGGAGCAGCTACTCGAGGAAGAGGAAGAACCTCCTGCATTGCCAATTGGCAAATGTGCGAAGGAGGGGAAGAAGAAGATCCGACCATGGAAGCAGAGTTCGAAAGAGCGACAATCCACGCCGCTTTACACAAGAAAGGGCCGAATAGCCAGTTCTTAGTGATTCAGACACCGTCGGACTATCAAGTTAAAGGGTTCAAAACCTTGATTGATTGTGGCAGTACACATTCCTTTATCTCACCAGCATGTGCAAAAAGATTAGGAATAGCCACAGTAGAAGCACCTACCCTGCTTGTGGAATTGGCAAATGGTCGTGAGATAACTTGTACCAAGCAAACTGCTAAGGTGGAATTCTTTCTGGGAGGAAAGAAGACTTCGGTTAAATTCAGAGTCATGAATTTAGGTATCCATGAGTGTCTACTCGGAATGGATTGGCTTAAGCCCAACGACGCCTACATTCACTGTGGAAAGGGTCAAGTTTCCTTTCGAAACTCTGAAAGGGAATTAGTCACAACTCAAGGTGAGGCAGGAGTGCCAAGAATCCAATTGGCCAAAGTATCTCAGATCATAAAAGGAGTCAGAGAAGGATTACCCATTTACTTGATCAAACTCAACAAATTAGATCAAAAGCAAGAGTCTCATGAAGGACCTTCTTGGCTAAAGGAATACGCTGACGTATTCCCTAAAGAGTTCACCGAACTTCTGCCTCAAAGAGAAGTAGATCATGAGATTAGGTTAGTGCCTGGAGTTGCACCAATCGCAAAGAGACCTTATAGAATGTCTATACCAGAAGCAATTGAGTTGAAGGAACACTTCAAGCAACTGTTAGATCAGGGCTATATCCGGCCTAGCAATTCACTGTGGGGAGCTCCAGTACTATTCTAGAAAAAGAAAGATGGGACACTTCGACTATGTATTGATTAGCGAGGGTTGAATCAATCAACAGTCAAGAATAAGTATCCTATTCCTAGAATAGATGAGCTTCTTGATCGTCTTCAGGGTGCAAAGATCTTCTCCAAGATTGATCTCACGTCAGGTTACTATCAAATAAGGATCAAGGAAGAAGATATCCCAAAGACAGCCTTCAATACAAGATATGGGCACTTTGAGTTCTTGGTTATGTCATTCGGGCTTAAGAATGCACCTGCCACCTTCAATAGATTAATGCAGGATATCTTTAGGCCATATCTTGATGATTTCGTGCTTGTCTTCTTCGATGACACTTTAGTCTATTCTAAACAAGAAGAAGATCATGAACCTCAACTGCAGATTGTCCTTGAAGCAATGAGGTCACATAATCTATATGCAAAAATGAAGAAGTGTGCATTCTTCAAGCGTCAGATTGAATACCTGGGATTCATAGTTTCATCAAAAGGAATATCAGTGGACCCATTCAAGGTCATAGATGTGCTTGAATGGCCAACACCAGTATCTGTCAAAGAAATACACAGCTTTCTTGGATTGATAGGATGGTATAGGGTCTTCATCAAAAACTATGCTCTGATTGCAACACCTCTGATGGATTTACTGATGAAGTTGACTTCCATTACATGGTAGCTTCGACAGATTGAAGAAAAGTTTGGTATCAGCACCTATTCTAGAACTTCCTAACCTCAATAAGGAGTTCGAGGTAGTAACTGATGCTAGCATTCTTGCCTTGGGGTTTGTACTTATGCAGGAAGGTCATCCAGTAGCATACTCTTCAAGGAAGTTGAAGAATCATGAAAAGAATTATGCTACGCATGATCTGGAATTACTAGCTATCATCCATGCTCTAAAGCTTTGGAGACACTACTTGTTGGGTAATAAGTTTACTCTAGTAACCGACCATAAGAGTCTCAAATGTATCTTTACCCAGAACGAGCTCAACATGAGGCAACGTCGGTGGATTGAAGTGTTGGAGGAGTATGACTTTGAAATCAAGTACCGACCAGGGAAAGAGAATGTAGTTGCCGATGCACTTAGTCGCAAGGCATTCCTAAATTCCCTAATCTCGCAGAATCCATCAACGGCCAGATCTCTAGCTACAAAAGTATCTGTGCCAAACAACCCTATACTTGAGTTAGCTCGAGAGGAAGCATGCCATGATTTGGCCTACCAAACAATGCTAAAGGAGATCTCTACCAAGGAGCAGAATCAAAAGTTGCAAGCCAAGTATCAGGAATTTTCCATTGATAATGGACTTGTCTACTACAGAACAAGGCTGTGTATACAAACAAGCCAGTCACTTAAGCAGAAGATAATGTGGGAAGCTCATGATTCTCCTTTTGCAGGACATCCTGGCTATGCTAAGACTCTTAATGCAGTTAGGAAGAGCTACCATTGGGAGAGGCTCAAAGGTAACGTTCTCAAATATGTCACTGAGTGTTTGTCTTGCCAACGTATCAAAGCCGAACATGTCATGATGCCAGGGAAACTGCAACCACTTGACATTCCCCAAATGAAATGGGAATTCATTAGTATGGATTTTTTTGTAGGCTTACCCCAAGTCGAGGGAGGATACAACTCCATCATGATTGTGGTTGACATGCTTACTAAGGTTGCATACCTTACTCCAGTAAAGACAAACTATAAAGCCTCTGACATTGGAAGATTGTTTATCAAAGAGATATTCAAACTACATGGTTTACCCAGAAGAATTGTTAGTGATCATGATTCTCTCTTCACATCACACTTTTGGAGAGCTATCTTTGAAGCTATTGGGACTCAACTCAGATCTGTTTTAGCACCGCCTACCATCCCCAAACGGATGGCCAAACAGAGCGAGTAAATCAAGTTATCGAGGATATGCTTAAGGCACACTGCTCTCGAGAACCAAAGAGGTGGATTCAATACTTGCCATTGGTTGAATTTGCCTACAATGCTTCGTACCAACAAAGCATTCAGATGACCCCTTTCCAAGCATTGTATGGTCATGATTGTCGAAGTCCCCTAAACTTCTTTGATCCAACCCTAAGGGTTGAAGTGTCAAGGCAAATGCTGGAGGAGATGGATGATCAAATAAAGTCAATAAGACAAGGCATACAAGCGGCCAAGGATAGATAGAAGGCATATGCAGATTTGAAGCGTCAAGAAAGAGTCTTCGAAGAAGGAGACATGGTATTCATTCGTGTACGCCCTAAAAAGAGTTCTCTATCCCTAGGGGATTGCAAGAAGCTAAGTCCAAGGTATTGTGGGCCACACAAAATCCTCAAATGCCTAGGACCCAATGCTTATAGATTGCAACTCCCTGAGAACCTGAAAGTTCATAATGTATTTCATATCAGTCTATTGAAAAAATATGTACCTAATCCTGACCATGTACTTGACGACCAACAAGTTGTAATGCCTAGTCAAGGAGTCCTTGAACTAAGGCCTGACAGAATCTTAGATGTTAGGGAGAGACAATTAAGATCTAGAACCCTGAGAGAATGCCTCGTCCAATGGAAAGACTATCCCGAAGAAGATGCCACCTAGGTAGATGAAGGCACACTCAACCATCAATATCCCTAGTTTATCTCGAGATGAGGACATCTCGATTCCTCCAAGGGGGAGAGAATGTAATATTTCTGTTAAAAATATTATAAGGCCATGTGAAGTCTTGGGAAAATGAAAATGTTGCATTGTGGTTTGGGACGGGTTAGTCTTTACTAATACACTCTCCACTGTGCCCAAACGAGACATGGCTTAACGAAACCGCATACTTTTCATGAGAACCTCCTCTTGAGAGGAGGATATGGGATTAATATTGGCTTTAATGCAAATTTTTTAAATCCTCTTTTCCCCAGCCGAAGCGTGGCTGAGGGAAGAGGATGGTTCTAATTGGAGAATGTAGAGGTTGAGGGGAGGGACTACATGCATGAACCATGAGGGAGAGGGAGGCCCTACCCCCCTCTTCCCATAAATACCTCCTCCTCTAAAGATGAAAAAGGGAGGTCGTGAGACTGATAGACCTTGAGGGAGCTAAGGAAATCAGAGCGTGAGAGTGGAGGAGAGATATAGTGCTACCATTGTAGGCCGTGACCGAACTGTGGGAGCTTCCATTGTAGGAGGAAAAGAGGAGGGAGAGCTACGACTCTGCCATTACAGGCGTGGAGGAGGAAGAAGCTACCTGATCAAGTGACGGTGTTGGAAGAGAAGAAGCTATCGTGCGCCACCAGTTGTGGAGAACGCCGCCCTCACGCCACTGCCTGATGCCTGACGCCTGCCGCCAGCTCTGCCACAAGATATTCCGCCGTCACCATCCTCCCTCAGATCCACCCCCTGACGGCGTCATCTATTCTCCACGTCCGTAACATACCTATTCGAAGCTTTATAGAAGCTTCTCTAGGAAGCTTCTTAAGGGAGCCTAATTAAGCCCCCTTTCACCACCCTCATATCCCTTTTTACACTAAACCCCCCCCACCCCACCCACCCTCCCCCCCCCCCCCGGTTTTTTTAAACCCTTAAGGCCCCCTTTCTGTGGAGGCCCTTAAAGCCTTCTACCCCCTTGTGTTGGCCTTCAAATTTTCCCCCTCGAGGTTTTAATATTTTTTTTAAAAAAGGGCCTTCCATCCTCCCTCGTGTTCCCTTCTTACACACCCTTTTCCTTCCCCATGCTATAAGCCTTTACCCTTCACCTTTCCCCTTCAACCCGGGTTAAAATCCCTAAAACCTTTACTACTCCATGTTTCAAAAACCTTTTCAAGAAAAATCCCCCTTCCTATACCTTTTACCCCAAGCCCAAAGATCTCCCAAGGCCCATCATATATGTTTGTGAAACCACACTCACACACACCCTTTTCACCGTGATTATACCCTATAGACCCTTTTCCTTTTAGGATTTATAAACCTTTCTCTCTCCGAAGAAGCTAAGACCTTAAAGGTCTTGTTACCCCTTTCTGGTGGTCAATTCTTTAAACGGCTCCTTGCCTCGAAAGAGAGAAGAAGAGTATTGAAGCGATGGAGGAATTCCGAAAAGAAGTGTAAAATTGCCTTCATGTTTGAAGGATTACAATTGTGATGCCGCCTAAGAAAGTCCAGGGAGTAGCTGCAGGAGGGTCATCTCCCGGTATCCATGTGGATATCTCACCCCAAAACCAGGTTTTTCCTCTTGGTTTTATATTGGTTTTAATTCAATCATGCAAGATGAATTGTTAGGGATAAGATATATTTTGTCCTAGTTATTTAGGTGAAGGAATATAGTTTAGTTGAACATGCAAAATGGATAAAGTATAAAACATAGTTTTCCTTCAAATAGCCTTATGCACTTAAATGAATTATGAGCAAGATTATTTACCCACTAAAGTAGTATATTCCAGTTAAATCTTAAAGGAATAAAAACAACATCTTGCACCATTAACCCCTATTCTTTTTACAACGAATCATCATAGAAGGTGAAATTCATGAAAGGTTTCTTACGTTGCTTAAACTCTAGGAAGTTATCATTGCTAACTGCATATCTTAGCAAGGGAAAGATTATTTATTTGGCATGAGTTTTTTTTGCAAGGAAAAAAGGAAGATTAATTGAATTTACCTAACCTCGAAGCAATAAAGTTTAGGACTAAAAAATCAATTGTCACATAGATAACAAATCATGCCGTGGTGATCTCGACATTAACTTCTAAGAGTTAAACGAATTAATATAAACTTAGAAATACCTATACTGCAAAATATGCATTGGGAATGATTTAAAAATCCAATAAACGTTTATACCTTAAATACTTGCCTACCTTCCCTGATTGTAGGGTCAATAAATCGTAAATGTAAAAGAACTAGGCTTTGTCCCAGAGGTTTTTAAAAAGAGACCCTAGGTCTCTCTCAGCTTAAGAAACTAAAACGGATTGTTTCATTGTATATTAGGATGCAGGACTTGCGCAGAAAGTACGAAGTCATATGGTCTTGTGATTGATTCACAAGAAGAAAGGTTAAATACCCTCAACAAGGATGGCGGATCCTTACATAAGTTATCTTGAAAAAGGATGTATTCTTTGATATCCTTCTAAGTAAGGAAGGTTTAAAAAAACCGGAAACTAAAGTATCAAATGAACTTTAGGGTTGACCAAGTTGGGTTAATATGGTACGCCCTAACCCAGAATATAAAGGATCTTGCCAAGTTGTAAGTTACCCCGGATCGAGTGCTAGATGCATTCAAAAGGAAAGATGCCTTCCTTATCAATTTGCCAAACAACAAGATCGATCAATGGAAATGTTTGTGCTTGCTAGAGATTTTAGAGCACTGTTTGATTTATTTATAAATTAAATGAATATCTATACTTCAGGTTGAAGGCCTGAAGGGAGTGGTAGCTTCAGTTACCCCCGATTGTCTGCCTGACCCTAACCAAGGGGGTTGTTGACCGCGCCAGGAATGTGGACCGAACCCGCTGCGAGAGGTCTCTCCGTTGAGCTCTACTTGGAGCACGAGGACGCTTGGGTGCCAGGGGGCTCTGGCCGTAAATCCCTTGCCTTCCGGGTCCTGCACAAGAGGGTAACATGACTCGGGATTGGATCTCAAGGCCCGCATACTAGTCTACGGGCGGAAGCGTGGAATAGTAATCCCTGTGGATTGCTGGATAGCCTTTGGGTGGATTATGGACAAGCCTACGGGCGGAACTCCTTGTATTTCAAAGATAAATATGATGATATGTTAATAAAGAACTTGTTTGATATTGTTTTTCTATGTCACGTGATAAGATTATGTGAAGGAACCAGTGCTTAATGGATTAATTAAAGAAGCTAATTGTTACATGTCCAATTAATGTGTTAGATAATTACCTAACTAAAACAAACGGAGGAAAGTGCGGAGGATGGGCCATGGGTCCGTCCTACGGTTGGGTGGTCCTTGTTGGCCGGGAACTTTTCTCAAATCTTGAAAAACAACGGAATGATCGTCAAGGGACACGAACAACAAAAGCGTTGACCTAGAGTTATGTCTTAACCGATTTACGTTGTTTTAGGGGAACGGAATGGGACTATGTCTTTTGGCAGAGAGGTTGAGCTTTGGTTATCCCTCTTGTTTCCCATTCTCTTTGAACCAAGTGTAGTGTGAATCTGCTTCAGACCTGGCATTTCTGCGTCAAGTAGTTTGCTTGAGTTCGATGCTAGTTGCTCTTAGGAAATGACCAATCAACAAAACCCAAATTCCGGTCAATCCTAAGTGGGGACGGCCAGAATACTTCCGCTACATGGCACACACGGAAAACCCTAGATCGCAAGCCCCGTAACATTCCATGGGAGTGCCGGGCGGAGCTTTCTAGACATCCTTTCCGATGGACTGCTAAGACGTGTCCTGGATGATACTAGTGGACACGTTACAAACAAGTTCCTTTTCAACAGTTTATCATATTTATCTTTGAAATACATTTATAAAGTCCAGCCCATAGGCTTATCCATAATCCGCTTGAAGGCTATCCAGCAATCCACAGGGATTACTAATCCAAGATTCCACCCGTAGATTAGTATGCGGCCCTCGAGATCCAATCCCAAGTCACGTTGGCCTTTTGTGTAGGTCCCGGACGGTGAGGTATTTACGGCCAGAGCCCCCTCTGGCACCCAAGCATCCTTCTGCTCCAAGTAGCGCTCAACAGAGAGACCTCTCGCGACGGGTTCGGTCCACCTTCTCGGCACGGTTAACGACCCCCTTGGTTAGGGTCACGCAGGCAGTCGGGGGTAACTAAAGCTGCCTCTCCCTTCAGGCCTTCAACTTGAAGCATTAGATATCTTTTCATCCTTTAATTCTTTGAGCAAACAAAGCAAACAGTGCTTTATTCAACTGTTACAAGCACAATCATTTCTAGTGGTTGTTATTTTTGGCCAACTGCTAAGGAGCGAATCCTTCTTTCCGAATGCATCCAAAGCTCGATCCGGGATCAATTGCGACTTGCCAAGATCCCCAAGGGTTTGTTTGTTAACCCTATATCCTTGGGTTAGGGTTGTACCCTATTAACCCGACTTAATCAATACTTTAAGTTCAATTAGCAATACATATGTTATTCCAATTTACTGATTGGTCCTTTGCTTCCAAGCAAATATCTAATCCCCGTATCTTGGTCACTTTACCCAAGAAAGGTACAATATCAGGACGATTATTCATCCTCTTGCAAGATAAACTTGCGTAAGAATCTGCCAATCTTATTCCAAGGAATTGGCCATTTCCTTGTGATCAAATCACAAGATCATGCGACTCTGCAACTTGTTGCACGAGTGTTGCATCTAATCCATGGGAGTATTTTACCCATCAACAGTGTCTTCTAATCACGGTATCATGATTAGATAGGAACCAGGGTTAGGGTGTCTTCATAACAATCCGTTCCTGATTGCAGTAGGCCTCGGAGGGGTCACTCATGAATATATGTATATATAACGTGAGTTCAAAATAAGGGGTTTTTAAAATAGCATTTTTATACATTTTTTACATATAGAAGGGTGTCATATAAAGGGATTACTTATAGATTGAATAGAAAAGGGTTGTGTTTTATTCAAGAAAAATTCAAAGATTAGGATATTTATAAATAGGCCATGAACGCACGTTATGTATAGAGTATATATATAGTGAACCCCCGAGCATTAGGCCGACATTGTCGGTCTTAGGATTCCAAATTCAAATCGAGTTTCATCCTTTTAGCGAGCGATCCTTAGGGTAAAAACCCTAGATCGTCTCTCGCAAGTATGTCCTATTGTCCCGACATTCCATGAATGTGGACAAGTCTTTATGGTATAAGAGTTTCAGCTTTGGCAATAAGAGCGATTAGGTTACGACCTCAACGTGCTAAACCCTAGTTAGCTCTTTGGGATATGTTGCATTGAATCAACCCTTCCTAAACAAGTACCTCGCGGTTTTAGGTGTTTCAATTTACTTGTCTATTCTTGAAGATATTTACGATACCATTTTTGTAACCACATGATGTATTGCCTATGTATGAGTAGTTTTACAATCCCTAACTTTTCCGACTAAGATCAAAGCGTAAGTTAAGTTATGACATAATTCCTAGTGATCCTTCTATAATATGCAATCAAGTTTCATGCTACTAAGATTTAGGGTTTTATGTTCGAACCATGCAGTCTTTTCTAACAATTACGTAGTTGAAACTATATTTATACCAATTGACTAGAGTTATACAGCTCAAGAACCATTTCATGCCTTGCAAATTCCTACAGATTATTAGCAACTTTCTATAATGAATCATTGCGAAGAAGAGATGTCTAATAATGCGACATGCAATTTATACTCCCATGCCTAGTCAAAGTGCACAATAACAATTTTGACTTTATAAAGATGATCTTTAATTGATCTAAATTCGTTACTTGTAATGTATATAACGAATTTCTAAGAATGCATAGATGCCTCATGTCCTTTCATTCGTTCCATTGGAAAAATACAAATGACCAATTCCTTGACTGTAAGCTATTTCCTTTTAATTTATCCAAAGTATTTCAATTGAAAAAATGCAACCTAATTTCATAAATGATCCATGCATAATTGAAATATTACGACGTTAATCAAATTTAGGAAGAAAAAACTGGACTTGTGGTGAAATGTCCACATGGATGTTAGGAGATGATCCTCCTGCCGGTTGCGTCTTGTGCCTTCTTAGGAGCCATCGAGACTTCGACCTTCTCGCCTTGGTCGCGGACTTATGCTCTTGACCCGTCTCCTTCGAATGCGAAACTCCCTTTGTAACCTCTTGCACTGTCTTTCGGAAACAGCTTTAGGAGGCCTTATAGGTTTCCTCCTTAAACTTCAAGGAGAAAGGGGTGTAAAAGATTGCTTTGGGAAGGCAAATAAAAGGGATTTTAAAAGATCCCAGGCTAACAAGAACCCGCTTGGGAGAGCAATAGGGAAGGGGGTTTAGAACCTCGGCTAATGGGAGCTTATGGGGAACCTAAGGGGGGAAAGGGGTTATTTCTTGGAGTAAATGGGCTTTTAAACCCACTAGAGAGGGCAATAACCTCGGCTAATGGGAGCTTGTGGGGAACCTAAGGGGAAAAAGGGGTTATTTCTTGGAGTAAATGGGCTTTTAAACCCACTAGAGAGGGCAATAACAAAGGCCCATGGGAAGGGTTTTAGAACTCGGGCTAGTGGAAGCTTGTGGGGAACCCAAAGGGAGGGAGAAGGCCTTAACTCCCAAGTTGAATGAGCTTTTAAAGGGCCTTGGCTGAAATGAAAAAAGGGGGGAAAAGAGGGTGTTTTGTGAAGGCCAATAGAAAAGGGGTTCTAAGGTTCCCGGAGGTTAAAATGAACCTTTGTGTAAGAACGCAAGGGGGGGGGGGAAGGGCTTAATGGGCTTTTAAAAGCTTGGATGGGACCCCACGGGAAGGGGGGCTTTGGATCCCGGGGGAGGGGGGTTTTGAAATGCTCTTGGTGGAAAAAAAAGGGGGAAAAGGGGCTTATGACAGAGCCCCCTTAGAAGCTTCTTAGAGAAGCTTCTAAGGAGCTTCAACACGTGGCGAAGGGATTGGAGATGGCAGCCAAACCATCAAATGGCGGCATTCTGGTGGCAGCTCCACGAGCTCCTCCTTCGTCTACGATAGTGATTCTCTCCCTCTTCCAGCTCACGACAGCGTCTTGATTATTACCGCATCCTCTCTGCCAATCGTCTTGGCTCTCTTCCTCAACGGCGGTGTCAGTCCTTTCTCACAGCCTCCCTCTTAACCGTAGCGTGACGGCTTCCCTCACGGCCTGGTAGCGTCCCGTTCTCCCCAGCTTACTCCATGGCTAGCGTTACACTTTCCAATCAGCAGCGTGAAGGCTCTTCTTCTCTATTCCCCTCCCACAGGGCTTATATAGCTGAGGGAAGGGCTCCTTCCTGCCCCCACGTGGCCATAATGCATGGTATGTTTCCCCCACGAGCTCCAAGAAGTATGCTTAGTCATCCTTCCTATACCCCTCTCCTCCAGCATGATTGTCGGCTAGGGGAAAGAGGGGATAATAATAATTTTTTACCATAATTCAAATATTATCCTTATGACTTCTTCCCAAGAGGGGGTTCATGTGACATATGCGGTTTCATAAAACCATAGTCTCGGTTCTGCCAATGGAGATTATGATACATCGTATCTAAGTTTGTACCATCCGGGGCCCACTGTTGGCATTATCTTGCATGAGTATCACAGGGTTTAGATATAAAAAATGTTACATTCTCTCCCCCTTGGAATGTGTACTTACGCAAGAAGGTCATCCCGTAGCATATTCTTCAAGAAATTTGAAGAGCCATGAAAGGAATTATGCTACCCACGACTTGGAGTTTTTGGTTGTCGTCCATGGTTCAAACTTTGGAGACATTTCTTGCTAGGTAACAAATTTTCCTTAGTCACGGACCACAAGAGTCTTAAATGGATTTTCACTCAAAATGAGCTCAATATGAGACAATGTCGATGGATCGAAGTGCTGGAAGAATATGATTTTGAAATCAAATATAGGCCTGGAAAAGAGAATGTAGTTGCCGATGCATTCAGTCGTAAGGCATTTCTAAATTCTCTCATTTTGAAAGATCCATCAACAGCAAGGTCTTTAACCACAAAGGTATCGGAAAATGCTAAGGGAGATCCCCATCAAGGATCAAGACCTGAAGCTAAAGATGAAGTATCAAGAATTCTCTATCAGTAGTGGGCTTGTCTACTTTAGGACAAGATTATGTATCCCTTCAAGCCAAACTCTCAAGCAGAAGATACTTTGGGAAACCCATGACTCCCCTTTCTCAGGGCATCCTGGTTATGCCAAGACCCTTAATAGAGTCAAAAAGAGCTATTATTGGGAAAGGCTCAAGGGAGACATACTCAAATATGTCACGAAATGTTTGTCTTGTCAACACATTAAGGCAAAGAATGTTAAAATGCTTGGAAAATTGCAACCACTTGTCATTCCACAAATGAAATGGGAGTTCATTAGTATGAACTTTATTGTTGGCTTACCCCAAGTTCAGGGAGGATATAATTCTATTTTGGTTGTAGCAAATATGCTCACCAAGGTCGAACATCTCATCCCTATCAAGACAAACTATAAAGCTTCAGACATCGCAAGATTATTCATCAAGGAAATATTCAAACTTCATGGGTTACCCAGAAGAATCATTAGTGATCGTGACTCTCTTTTCACATCACACTTCTGGAGGGCTATCTTTGAGGCTATTGGAACTCAACTCTGTTTCAACACAGCTTACCATCCCCAAACTGATGGACAAACAGAATGAGTCAATCAAGTCATTGAAGATATGCTTAGGGCATACTGTTGTCGCGAACCCAAAAAGTGGATTTAATACTTACCCCTGGTTGAGTTTGCCTACAATGCTTCTTACCAACAGAGTATTCAGATGACCCCTTTCCAAGCATTGTATGGGCATGATTGTCATACCCCTTTGAACTTCTCGAATCCAGCTTTGAGGGTAGAAGCTTCAAGACAAATGCTAGAAGACATGGATGATCAAATCAAATCAATAAGACAAGACATTCAAGCTACCAAGGATAGACAGAAGGCTTACGTTGACTTGAAACGGCAAGACAGCTCCTTCATCGAAGGTGATATGGTCTTCATCTGTGTATGCCCTAAAAAGAGTTCACTATCCTTGGGGGAGTATAAGAAGCTAAGTCCGAGGTATTGTGGACCTTATAAGATCACCAAGTGCCTAGGGCCTAATGCTTACAAACTACAACTGCCTGCAACTTTAAAGATTCATAATGTATTCCATGTTAGCCTATTGAAAAAGTATCTACCTAATCTAAATCATGTACTTGATGATCAGCAAATTGTAATGCCCAGCCAAGGAGTCCTTAAGCTACGGCTTGATAGAATCCTAGATGTTAGGGAGAGGTATTTGAGATCAAGAACCTTGAGAGAATACCTCATCTAGTGGAAAGATTATCTAGAAGAGGATGCTACCTGGATGGACGAAAATGCTCTCAACCAAAAATACCCCCAGGTCTTCTCGAGATGAGGACATCTCGATTCCTCTAAGGGGGAGAGGATGTTATATCTCCCCCCGTGCCTCCCCCATGAGAACCCCCCTTTAAAAATATTTGAATTAAATTTTTAAAAAAATTAAAGGGGGGATTCTCATGGGGGAGGCAGGGGGAGATATTACATCATTCTTGTGTTACTTGACGGAAGACCCATTTTCCATGCTAGCTTTCTTTTGCTGTTAAATGTAGGTTACCTCCCATAATTTTAATATCAAGAATATCGTCAGGTAATTTCTCCAATCGCTTGTACATGTGTATGTTGTCAATGTTGGTGGCTCATAGAAATAGATGCAATGTAGCAAAATTTTAAACTGCATTGTACTTATTTTCAGATGGGATTTTTGAGATGGGATTTAGACTTGATGTGATAGTGCATGCTTTCACACAATTACTATATCTTAGCATGCTGCAAATAAAGCATCGAGTATTATATCTCCAAAGTTATTACAGCAAGGTTTTGCACCAAGGTGGAGAAAGTGTGTTTAAATTAGTACTTCATGTATGTTTTAGTGTGCTTTATCGTAAGGTTTTGAATGCAAGCAAGAAAATGGGTTCTAACTATACTCTTTGTTATGTATTGCAGCAAGGTTTTACAAGAATATCTAGCCATGTTGTATATTCTTGTCTTGTTTTGGCAGATTTTTGAACTCATTCTTGTGTTATCAGGAACATTGCCAAGTAAGTACAATAGTCATCTTGTACATGTGTATGTTGTCAATGTCAATGGCTCATAAAAATAGAAATGGAGTCCTTTGTTTTGTTGCTTTTGCAGCACCTTGAATCAAACAGGTTTTTGGATACACATTTTTGAGATGGGGAGGGGGCCTTCTAGAGTTGGTACAATTTCAACAGGGTCACGAATCTATCAACATGGTGGAAGGTAGTATAATGGAGATTCTTATATTTTATTTTTATAGCTAAAGTGTGCTTGGTCTTAGGTGCTTGGGCAATTCCCATACTTCCCATGAGTTTCTCTTAACACATTGTGGTGCTTAGGCAATTGTCATTGCTGAGATTTATTAGCTTTATTGAGATAGGCTATCAGAGTAACTTGGGTTCTTGTGTATCCAAGAACCTCGTAATGATCTTTGCAAGAAGGTTCTAGAGATGCGAGGAAAGGTATTTGGCATGGATATTTGAATACAATATTATGGTTTATCTGGACCTGAGAGGTAATAAAGTACATGACAGCTGGTATACCCTTGAGAGAGGTACTTGAGATAGCTCACATGCCCTTGAGACAGTAATAAAGTACCTGATAGTAATAAAGTACATGGATTTATCTTAATAGAGTCTAACAAATTTCTCTTAACAAAGTCTAAGAAGGCCAATGAACTGTTCAAAAAGGCCTCCAAATGCTTTTAGCAAGCTTTAGATGAGGTATTGTCAGCATAATTGTTAGTGTTGAGATTTATTAGCTTTATTGAGATAGGCTGTCACAATAACTTGGGTTCTTGTGTATCCAAGAACCTCGTAATGATATTTACAAGAAGGATCTAGAGATGTCATGACAAGTATTTGGCATGGATATCTGAATACAGTATTAGAGACAGTAATAAAGTACATGACATCTCGTATGCTCTTGAGAGAGGTACTTGTTGATGGAAATCTTTCAGCTTATTCTCTGATCATGCTTGATGGGAAACATGAAAGGATGATACATACTGATGTGTTGTTTGGGCTGTTAAAAGGGTTGGTTAGGACTTGCATCTAATTATTCTAGTGTGATGCATGTTCTCAAGGGACTATGAAGGAAAAGAATAGTCTCAATTTGTTGTGATGTAATAGTTTCTACTATCAATACTATATATTCAAGGGTCTAGCTTCACCTTTTTGTTTCCATGATAAATACTTAACCTTTCTGTTTCCTTGATAAATAGGATGCAAGCTCGGGAGGGACTTCCCAAATGCAAGGCGTTGAATCTTTCACCAGATGAAATGTAGAAACTTTTACCAATAGTTGACACAAGCTCATCAGATTTAAGTTTTCATGAATTTGAACTTGGAAGTCTTACTTATGGACTATTTAGATGTAGAGTAGTGGTGGAATAGTGTTTGTTGGAAAAAAAAAATTATGTGTAGACTGATCTCTAATGATGAATGTTGTAGGTGCCTTTGATGGTGTACTAGAATTGCTGGTATACAGTGGTCGAAGCCTCCCTGAAGCCGTAATGATGATGATTATGGAGACATGGCAAAATGACCCAAACATGGAGCCTTATTAATGCAAGGCTTTTTATGAGTACTTCTCTGCATTGATGGAGCTGTGGGATGGGCTAGCTCTTATAGCTTGTATGGAACAGCTCATTTTATCTAGTTGTATGCTATGTTGAAGGTTTTGAGATGCCTCTAATGTTCTTTTGCATGGTACAGTTACAGATGTTTGGTATCTTGGTGCAACTTGGGATCGAAAAAGGCTTCGTCCAGGAAGATACTATGAGACACACAGTGGTCATGTGGTTATAGCAAGTGAAGTAGGCGTGGTTGATATTCCCCCCTGAGGATGTCAGTAAGAAGGGATGGATTAATCCAGGAATGATGCTTCTGGTGGACTTTGAGAAGCATGTTGTTGTGGATGATGATCAATTAAAAATGCAGTTTGTCGCTACTTGTCCATACTCAAAGTAGCTGCGCAATCAAAAGATAATCTTGAAGGAGATTGTGGATTCAATTCCAGAAAGAGATTTGGTGGCACCACATATAATTGTTTCTGTTAATGTATGTTTTGCCATCCCTAGTTTGTGTCTACTATTGTTTGAGCTTGCTAGAATGAACGATATTTGAATGTGATAATTGTTTGCTAAAGTCTCTTGGATGCATTTTCTAGGTTGACACTTTCGATGAAAACACTATTCTCTATGAACACTATTGGTGGTAAATCAAACTCAGGTCAACTCTACTATGCTGCAGTGGTCTACTCTAGTCTTTGGTTGCAGGTGACCTTGTGTTGATTCATGCCATGGTTGCTAACTATTTATCTTAATATTTATGTACATGCAAGTGAAGGTGGGTAGAATGCCTCTTTTTTGGAAGAGCTTTTAGATGGGTCTCCAAATCCCATAAGAAGTGCAATTAAACAGGTTGCAAGTGGTCATTTTGGTGTGACAAGCTACTATCTGACAAATGCAATTCAACTACAGATCAAGATGGCACAAGTTAGGAAGTTTTGCATAACGTTATTGTTTCTTATACAAGACTTATTCTATGCACGTCCGTAACCTTGACATTCCACATTTTAACAGGGAGCAAAACCAAGTGAGGGTGGTGAGCTTCTTGGTCATAAAGTAGTAGGTGACATTGCAATGATAAGAAATTCCACTATTGGTGTGGGACTTATCAATATACCACCACACCATGATATTTATTCCATTGAGGACCTTGCACAATTAATCTATGATTTAAAGGTAGGCTCTCAAGATAGATTTCTAAGTTTGATGTATCTCTATACTGTTGGTACTATAGTTCCACATGCTATTATTTTATGTGTCTAATTTGATTGCCTTGAGAGCTGCTTACTAGTATATCTCCTATGTCATTTCAAAATTCAAATCCAGGAGCTTGTATTAGTGTGAAGCTTGTGTCTAAAGCTGGAGTTATAGCTAGTGGAGTTCTAAAAGGACCTACAGATCATTTGTTAATATCAGGACATGATGGTGGCACAGGTGCATCACACGGGATTGGTATCAAGAATGCATGCTGAAACAGTTAGAAGAGGATTGGAAGGGGAGCTTAATGTTGGCTCTACACTTTTGAGGATTTGAAAGGGGAGCTTAATGTTGGTAGACATGTATGGGAAATGTGGCTTGATTGAAGAAGCTCGAGAATTCTATCATGAACTACAAATTTGAGATGTTACATCATGGAATGCATTAATTGCAGGATATGTTGAACAAAAGGTTGGTGAGCGGGCATGGATCATTTTAACCAAACACAGTTGGAGGGTATCTGTCCTCATTTTGTCACCTTCATTTGTAGCTTAAAAGCTTGTGCCACTATATGAGCCCTTGAAACATGTCAATAATTACATGCAGAAATCATCAAAAGGGGATATGAAAGAGAGATTTATGTGGGCAATGCATTAGTAGATCTTTATGTTGAATGTGACTCTCTTTCAGAAGCGCATCATGCTTTTGACATGTTGCCACTTTGTGATGAAGTCTCATGGAATACACTCATGGCAGGTTATTGGAACTTGGACATGCTAAAATTGTAGCTAAAAAGTGTGTCTGTAGGCATTTTCACTCTTGTATGTGCCTTGAAAGCTTTCAGTGCATCAAGAGCTTTAGAAACAGGTCAAGGAATACATGCCGAGATGATCATGAAGGGTTTGGAAAGTGAGCATTGTGTTTGCTGCACATTGTTAGATATGTATGGAAATTGTGGTTTGTTTGCAGAAGCACATCAAATGTTGATCGATTGCAATCACTTGGAATGCATTAATTACAGGGTATACACAACAAAAGCAAGAAATTGAAATTTTTCAATAAGATGCAACATGAGGGGCACTCCCTCACTAGGGTCACCTTTATTTGTGCCTTGAAAGCATGTGCCAATATAGGAGCACTTGATAAGGGCAAACAAATCTATGATGAGATCATTAGACTCGGGTGGCTGGGGAAAAATGTTGTGCTTGGCAATGCTTTGGTGGATATGTATGCCAAATGTGGTGCACTTGCAAAGCGCAAGAGCTCTTGGATGTGCTTCTTGTTTGCGATGTAGTGTCTTGGAGTGCATTAATTTCAGGGTATGCACAACATGGATAGTAAGGGAAGGAGGCATTGAAATGTTTTGATACGACGACATGACATGAGTTGCACTGCCCCACTGTATTCTCATTTACTTGTGCATTGAAAGCATATGCAGATGCATGAGAGATGTAGAAACAGTTGTAAAGGATGAAGAAATTCATGACGAGATAAATTAACTCTGGTGGTTGGAGAGACATAGTGTGCCTGGAAATTTTGTGGTGAATATGTATGCCAAGTGTGGTGTATTTGCAAAAGCAGAGCGAGTGTTGTATGAGCTTTTTGTTAGGGATGTTGTCTCTTGGAGTTCACTGTGAAGGATATGTATAGCATGGGCAAGGTAAGGAAGCACTGAAATGTTTTGACAAGATGTGATAGGAGGGTCATGTTCCTAATGCAATCACCTTCTTGAGCACCTTCAAAGGATGTGCTGAGATAGGAGCCATTGACAAGGGGAAAAAAAATCATGAAGAGATTGTTAGGCTGGGGTTGTTGGAGGGAATTCTTGTGCTTGAAAATGCTTTGGTGAATATGTATGCTACAAGATCTAACAGAAAAGATGTCATGGGAGGGTTATTCTCCAAGCTTGGGTCTCATTTCAAAAAATATATCTGATGACATGAAGAAGGATGTGCTCTGTGGGCACACTGAGAAGTTTGCAATTGCTTGTGCCTTGATCAACACATGGGAATGGTCAACTATAATTGTTTCTACAAATATCTGGGTTTGTAATGATTTTGATAGAGCTACAGCACTTATATCTGAGATAGAGAAGCAAAGATTTATGGTCATAGAATTATGGAAAATGTTCTTGTAAGAACTCAACAGTGCAAGGTTCATAAGGCTCTTCTCTCTAGGGTTGGTGAGTCCATCAACATTCCTTTTTTTGGTGGCAATGAGCTATGGCAATAGGATGGGTTCCTAGTGAGCAAGTTTCTAGTGAACAATCTGAAACATTGAAATGTGGGCACTGCCAATGCTCTAGTGGATATGTATGCCAAGTGTGGCACATTCACAAAAGCATGGGAAGTGTTTGATGAACTTCCTATGCAGGATGTGGTCTCCTAGAATGCATTAATTGCAAGGTTTGCAAGTCAGGCCTGTAGTACAGATGCGTTGGATTGTTTAGAACAAATGCATTATAAGGGTTTGTCTCCAAACCCAGGTACCTTTGTTTGCATGCTCAATGCATGTAGTCACTTAGGTCTACTAGATGAGGGCCAAATGTATTTTATGAAAATGAGCACCAAATTCTATATGAAAGGATGAAAGAGCTTGGCCCAAACGTTCCTGAGCTAATCATTGTCTCTGTCTATAATGCCCTCCCTAGTGAGATGCAGACAAAGTTTGAGCCAGCTCCTCTAGAAACAAGAAAAGCGGTAGTAGCCACTAACATTGTTGAAGCCTCTTTGAAATTGATGGCATCTATTATGTAGTTGATGAGGATTTGTAGAACAAAATGTCTACAATCCCAAGCTTGGTTTAGACTCCCTTGTCATTACACCCATTTATTAAGTATTTGCAAAAAAACAAGCATGGAGAGCTGGCTGTACTGGACCGGGCAAGTGTTGTTGGATCTACACAGAAAGTGCATACATAAATGAGATGCTGCCAACAACTATGCTAGAGATTCAGAGAATCAATCTTGGTATGATAACTTCATAGATGAAGGCTATGGTCATTAATGATTTATTATCATCTGACTTTATGGAGACAACCCCCCCACTTTTTTCTCAAGTTTTGATCTCTGCTGTAGAGCAGCTGTATAGCTTAGGAGCACTTGATCTTCTTGCAAAGTTAGGGAGGATACCTACATGTTTCCAAGATACCTACATAGTTTTGTCCATATTTCTATGATAGGTAACCCAAGTTTTGTTTTTAATACACTATTGCATGTTACATCCTTCAAATTTACCTTGAATAAGCATAGCTTTCCTTGAAGATGTCAGTTTCATGCTACATCCTTGAATATTTCTATAGCATAGAGGACCCTTATTTCTTTTTTCCTTTATTGAAATAGTGTAGATTGAAGAGCTCCACAAACTTGGTGCCATCATTCGAGATTCCAACCATTATTATCATTATTAAGACATCCTTTTACAAAATCCCACTTCACCAATGTGGCTCACTTATGTTCAGTGGTTTGTCAATAAAAGAAATATGTTTAATAGTTCGTTAGTTGCAAGGTACTCCAAATAGGGGTGTGCCAAGGACATGCTGGACTATTTTAGATGACGTGATTTGTAGGCATGTCTATAGATCCTCCCATATATGTTCTTTGCTTGAATCTTGTAGCACCTTAGCAGCTGTTGAGACATGCCATGACAGCAAAGGTCAGGGAAATTCTAGACAATGATTTTTTTGTGGATACGATGTTGATAGACATGTATCAAAAATATGGCTTGATAGGAAAAGCTTGTGGAGTGTTTGACAAGATTCCTTCCCAAGGTGTGGTGGCATGGAAAACAATGATTAAGACCTATGGTGAAAACAAGGAGGATGAAATGTTCAGACATTGCTTTGAACACATGCCACAACAAAGTGTTAAGGTAGATTCCATTGCATACTCATGTGTTTGTTGCATGCATCCCTGCTAGCTTAGTCCCCTTGGGTGAAGTACTTCAAGCTAATGCATAAAGACCACATCATGACACCTACTCTAAGTCACTTTGCTTGTATGGTTGGCCTTTTGGCAACATCTAGGTAACTTACTAAGGCATGGAAAGCTGTCATAGCCATGGAGTAATTGTTTAGCCACTAATTTTAGGGTTTCTAGTAATCCATGGTTAAGACTCCTTAAACCAGCCACAAAAGCACATTCGTGCTATTTTATTATTATTAAATGGCTTGTTTTTTGTAGTAGATTACATCTCAAATACTCGATAAATAGGAGTCTATTTATATAGTATTTATTTATTTTAGCTAGCTATCATTCATCCCTCTGGAACCCACTACTTGCCTCACTCCTTTGGGAGAACATTTCCAGTTTGTGGAGTTTTGTTGAAGTACTATCCTATTGTCCACAACTATTACAGTGCCAGGTGACCTGATTAGTGACCTTGTTACCAGCTATCCTACTGATATTCCTAGTATATAGTTGTTACTTGGTTGGTTTGGGACACTCTTGAGCTATTGCATGCCTATTTAATTGTTACCTAGTTAATTCATGGTCTACCTACTACCTCTAAAACTCTGAACATTCGCAATTATTGTATGAGCTTGGAGCTATTGTATGTATTTTCTGTTGAGACACACTGCCCTACTAGTCGCTTACTTCTTGGAGGACATCTGGCTATTGATGTCATCAAACACCCATTCAACAATTTGTAGGATGAATATATATATCATTCTCAATGCAACAAACACACTATGTAGGATAAATATTAAACATTGAACTCTCGTGTCTTGAGGACTAGGGCAAAGAGTATGAGTTAAAGAGTGTGTCATACTTTGATGGATCGCAAAATGCAGCAAAAAATCTCCAGAGATGTCATGCAGTAGTAAACATAGCTCAAGAAGGTGTGATCAATGTCTGATGGAGCAATTGAGGCTAAAAAAAAAGAACATAGCAGTGGCTGATGAGTTGATAGCCTGGCAATGATGCAAAGGAGTAAAATGTAGTAGGTCAGTGATGTGGAAGATAGGCATTGATGCAGCTAGTTCGCGATCAATTCTATGATAAAACTAATAGTTTGTATTTATTACATAAGGGTCACTTAAATTCTTGTATTTAAAAAATAAACTTACAGAAAAGGATTTATAAATTATGGTAAAAAGCATAGAAGGGTCAAACAAATATCATAAAAAAGGTCACATAGGGATATATAAAACAGGCCATGAATGCACGTGATATATAGGATTTGTATAGAGTGACCCCCCAAGGGCTTAATGGATTTTGGTTGCATCATTTGGATATCTCTTGCTTTTTGGATCCTTATAGTAATGGGGTCTTTAGTAAGTGGCTCATGCTGTATGCAACATGGCTCAATGGATTTTAGTTGCATCATTTTGACATCTCTTAATTTTGGATTGTTATAGTCCATGTCATTCAAGTGATCAATCATCTGGCTCCTAGTTGCCTTTGAGGTTAATAATGTGAGCTCTTGCCCTTGGTCAATATTGGCCAAGATATTGTAGCAAGTTCCAATTGAGCTTTGAGTTCCTCCACATGATCTTTACTTCTAGATGATATAGTGCAAATGTCCTTTTGATAGAACCCTTCTTGTAATAATAGTGCATGGTTATAAGTTGATGCATGAAGCTTTGAGTAGTGTTCCTTGATTCTGAAGGGAATGTGCAAAGTCTATGAGTAATTCCTACAGCATCTCCTCGGGGAAGTTACTATGTGTATATCCTCTACATCACTTGCGTTCAAGGCCTATTTATAGATATCCTTATATGTGAATTTTTCATGAATAAAACATAACCCTTTTCTATTCAATCTATAAATAACCCCTTTATATTACACCCTTTTGTATGTAAAAAATGTGTAAAAATGGTATTTTAAAAATACTTTATTTTGAACCCACGTGATGTACACATATATTCATGAGTAACTTACCCAAGAGCATCTCCTAATACGCTCTATTGGTTTTCTCTTCAATTTGATTGATAGTAGTAGTCAAACTCATTCCAATTCTATCTTCTAGCCTAGTGAAGGCTAGTTTTATCTCCATTTGAGTCTGATGATGTGCTTCTACTAACTCTTTGGTGAGAGCTCCTATCCTTGCCTTTTACTCCTCTATCTAGACCATAAGATTAGACACTTAAATTTAGTTAAGTTTGTTCCTTTTTCTCATAATCTCAACATCTTGCAACTTTTCTCACCCCCTCCATCTCCCTATTGTTCTCTATAATTTGGGTTTGTAACACATATAACTACTGGGATGAGTGCCTCAAAAATACCTAATGAGCCGTTCTCTCTTTCTCATAATCCTTTTGCATTTTCAACTTATTCTGAACTGCTTGTTCTTTGTCCTCAATTTCTCTCTCTTTGTCTTGTTTTGGCTCCTCACATAAGAGCTCTAATGGACCAACACCATCCAAATCTATCGATGTCATTGTGCATTTCTTTTAATTAGTTGAAGTCTCAATGGATTGTTTCTTCTCTATGATGCCAGAAGTGATTGTAACATCTTCATGACCTTTACCTCTTTCCAATGCATTGATCTTGGCCTACGAGATCTGTAAGGTGGTCTTGAACATCTAAAGATCCCCTGGAATAATCACTCCTTTCCCTTTTCTTTGCTAGAGTCTCCTACTACCAAAACAATTTCTTCCTCAACTCTTTGTGAGTTGAAAACTTCCTTCATTCTCATGTTCTTTTTGAATAATTTCTACACTATTGTGGCCAAGTCCTCCTTTCCCTTCTGGAGAGCTTCCTTTATAGCAAGGGCTGAAATGATGAATGGGTTGCCTCTTACCCATCCAACCTCCAATCCTCACTAAGAGAACTAAAGAGGGGGGCACCACCTAGCCAAAGGGAGGATGGGCTAGGACATCCCTTTTCTCAAAGAGAATCAAAAGAACCAAGACACAACTTTACAAGAGAGAATATATGTACTAGACACCATATTATAATATGAGAGAGAGAGATAAGAGGAGAGGGAGACAAGAGGAGAAGAGGTAGAGAATGTTGAGATATCGAGCTCCACTCGTGATACACCAGGGTGACCGTTGTGTATTTATGTCACCGACTTGTCAGTTGCGGATGCGGTTGGTACACCGCCCATGAATAATAGCTACATGATAGCTATCCTTATCTACTCTAGTTCGTGGCTCAGTTAGTATGCCACCTTAGTTAGTTGAGTTTGGTTTGAGACCCATATATAGGGTTCTTCTATTTCTTTGTACGTGAGTTCTTTTGGCTTACACAACTAAGAAGAGGAAAACTGTTTTCAGCCTCCACCCTTGTGTGTATTCCCCCATTGTGCAAGCAAGAAAGCTACAAGTGAGACTCCTTCCTTCTCTCCCACAATCTTGACATGGTATCAAAGCCTTCTTCGTGGTAAGGAGCTCAAGAAAGCAAGCCAAGCTCACGGTGTTTTGGTAAGAGGAGCAGTGTTGCTTTCATTTTCTGTTTTGGGAGCAGATCTCTGCAGGTAGCACAGCTGGAAATTGCAAGAGTGCATTGTCTCAGGTTGAGACGCCCTTCGCGGTGAAGCAAGAGGGCAGTATATGCTGCGGGGGAGGGCTTTAGCCCTTGGCGACCTTGTTTTTTTGATTTGAGGCCATTTCGGGGCCTGTTTTGCAGACGGAAGTTTTCTGCACGCACTCAGGAAAAGGCTCAGTTTTATGCTGTGCAGCCACTGTTCTACAGGTCGGTGAAAAGTTACTGTAGAAATTGCATCGTATGCTTGTGCGCAGAGACATTGGGAGTTTCAGAATCATCCTTGGTTCTTGTTAATGCAAAATCGTCACTAGGAAGTGACTGTGTGGTCAAATACCACTTTCGCCAGTTTTGCAGATTTGCCCTTGTGAGGGTGAAGCTGAGTTTTTGCAGTGACAGAATTTTTCGCAGTGTTTTGTAATGGCGTCTGATTCTCTTTCACAGATTGTAACTGAAAAGCTTGACAAGAACAACTTCCAGGCATGGAAGTTTAAACTGACAAATTTCCTTATGGGAAAAGGATATTGGAAATTTGTTGCAGGAAATGAAGAAGAACCAGTTCTTCCTGATGTTCCCAATCAACAGCAAATGCAGGCATTCAAAGCATGGCATGAGAGAGCCAGGAAAGTTATGTACTGGCTGTCTATCAGCATTTCAGACTCTATGATTGTGCATATTCAGGATGCAAGTACGCCAAAGGAGGCATGGGATACTCTGTCAAAGATGTATAGCACAAATACGCAAGCCAGGAAAATGCAGCTCAAGCAAGAGTTGCACAATGTGCAAAGAGAAAATATGAGCATCAATGACTACCACATGAAGGTGAAGAAGATTGCAGATGCACTTGCTTCCATTGGGTCGCCAGTGGAAGATGATGATTTAGTTTCTGTGACCTTGAATGGTCTAGGAAAGGATTATGCACAGTTTCAGACATCCATTTCAGTTCGTGAAAGATTTCCTGATTTTGAGGAGTTGATTGCTCTTCTAATTTCTGAGGAGCAAAGAAATGGTGGTGCATCTTCTTCAGGAGGAACTTCAAAAGAAGCTGTCTTCTACTCAAATGCTGGAAGAGGTAGAGGCAGAGGTAGAGGAGGCCGATTTGGAGGCCGTGGTAGAAATCAGAATATGCAGCAAACTCAAGAAAACCAGTCCTATGGAGGAGGACGTGGTAACTCTAGAGGCAGGGGGAGCCAAAGAGGTCGTGGTGGATGGCAAAGAGGCCAAAATGCAAACAGTAATGTTGAATGCTACTACTGTGGCAAAATGGGTCATATGGCTAAAGACTGCTATAAAAAGCAAAATGACATCATGAATGGAAAACTGCAACAAGGGAATTATGCATCTTCTAGTAGACAGGGTGATGACAGAAATGAGCATTTGTTCATGGTGCAGCACATGAACAATTCTGTGACAAGTGCAGAAGAAAGCAATGATGTATGGTATGTTGACTCAGGTGCATCAAACCACATGACAGGTCATGCAGAATGGATGGAGGATGCAAGGAAAATGGAAAAACCAGGATTTGTGGAGACTGGTGATGATACTGCACATCCTATTGTGCAGATTGGAAAAATTCCCTTGTCTATGCAGGATGGGAAAAAGAAATACCTGTCCGATGTATTTCATGTCCCGAATATCACCAAGAATCTGGTTTCTGTTGGTCAAATGGTTGAACAGGGCTTGCAGGTCAGATTTAATCCTCATGGATGCTTTGTTGAGGATATGAAAAATAAAGGTCGCTTGATAGCAAAAGGAAAGAAGAAGGGCAGAATGTTTACGTTGGATGTAGACATGTCTGAATTGAGTGCAGCAATGTTTGCACATGGGACCGGTGTAGTTGCAGATATTGATATCTGGCATAAACGCATTGGTCATGTTAATGTACAGCGACTTAAATCAATGCAGGCCCAAAATATTGTTGCAGGATTGCCTAAATTCAAGGTTGCAGAAATGCATAAGGTATGTGAAGCCTGTCAGTTTGGAAAACAGGCAAGGAAACCATTTCCTAGACATGTTCAAGAGAGTAAGGATCCATTGGAATTAATCCACTCTGATGTGTGGACTACTAAAGCTGCATCTCTTGGAGGCTGTCATTATTTTGTCAGTTTTATTGATGACTATAATAGAAAAGTTTGGGTGTATTTTATGAAAAAGAAAAGTGAAGTTTTTGGGCATTTCAAAACTCTTAAAGCTATGGTTGAAAAAGAAACAGGCCTGCAAATAAAATGCCTAAGGTCAGATGGAGGGGGAGAGTACCTCTCAAATGAGTTTGCAAGGTTCCTGCAGGAGCATGGCATAAAGCAGCAATATTCATGCAGTCATACCCCACAACAAAATGGAGTTGCAGAAAGGAAAAACAGGCATATTGGAGAGGTATCTCGTGCCATGCTCAATGAAAAAGACCTGCCAGATTTTTATTGGGCTGAAGCAGTTGCTACAGCAGTCTATATAATGAACAGGACTCCCACTGCAGCAATACATGGGATGACTCCAGAGGAGAGGTATACTGGTAGGAAACCAGATATTTCTCATTTGAAAATTTTTGGTTGCATTGCCTATGTACATGTGCCAGATGAGTTGAGATCCAAGTTGGATCCAAAAGCTGAGAAGTGCATCTTTATTGGTTACTCTCTGCAGCAAAAAGGGTATAGATGCTATAACCCTTCTACTCGTAAGTTTACAGTGAGCAGAGATGTTGTTTTTGATGAGATGAGTAGCTGGTATAAACCAGTAAATGTGATTGATGATGTAGATGCACAAAATGGTAATGCTGCACAGAATTCACAGCAGCAGTCACAAAATATTAGTGGACCTGGAGCGTCCTCTAGCAGTGGTTCACATTCTTCGCCATGGACAGGCAGATTGAGATCAGGAGAATCTTCTCAAAGTAATGCAGATAGTGGTATGCAGGTATCACGAAAAGGAAAAGAGAAGGCTGATCAGCCCATGTTTGATGTGAATGCAGGTCACTCTTATGTGGATGGTGAATCCAGTGGCTCAGAACAGAGTATTGATGACGAGCTGGGTATTCCTTCTATTGTTACACCTGGAGTAAGGAAGACCAGGGATGTTTTGAGAGCACCTGGGAGTGAACCTACTTTGCGCAGGTCTACGAGAGCTAGGTATCCTGTGGATAGGCTGAAATATGATGGATTTACAGCCATTCACTATGCATATATGGTCAAAGTGATACAGGAACCAGAACCCACTTCTTTTGAGGAAGCCATGGGAAAAGAAAAATGGGAGAAAGCCATGGATGAAGAAATGGATGCCTTGGAAGCAAATGCTACATGGGAATTGGTACCTTTGCCTAAAGGTAAAAATGCAATTGGCTGTAAGTGGGTTTATAAGGTGAAGCACAATGCAGATGGTTCTGTGAACAGATACAAGGCAAGATTAGTAGTCAAGGGGTATGCACAAACATATGGCATTGACTATGAAGAAACATTCAGTCCGGTTGCAAGGATGGCAACCGTAAGAGCAGTCATTGCTATGGCTGCATCAAAGGGATGGTCTTTACATCAGATGGATGTAAAGAATGCCTTCTTGCATGGTGATTTGCAAGAAGAGGTCTATATGGAGCAGCCACCAGGTTATGTGCATGCTGTTCATCCTGAGTTTGTTTGCAGGTTGAAGAAAGCCTTGTACGGCTTGAAGCAAGCACCTAGAGCATGGTCTGACAAGATAGGGCAGTATCTTGTCACTATTGGCTTTCAGATTTCCAAGGCAGATTTCTCACTTTATGTGAGAAAAACAGAGAAAGGTATTATGCTACTTGTCATTTATGTTGATGATTTGATTATGACAGGTGACAGTGATGAAGATATCCTTCATGTGAAAATGCTATTGAAGCAGAAGTTTGAGATGAAGGATTTGGGAGAGCTGCGTTATTTCTTGGGCATTGAGGTGATTAGATCACCAAGTGGGATACAGCTCTTGCAGAGGCAGTATGGATTGGACATGCTGTCCAAATATGGGATGACAGGCTGTAAGCCTATTTCAGTTCCTTTGGAGCAGAATGTGAAGCTGAGCGCAGATACAGGTGAGCTTCTAGAAGACCCTACTATGTACAGACGCATAGTAGGAAGCTTGATTTATATGACTATTACCAGGCCAGATTTGAGCTATGCTGTTGGATTGGTAAGTCAGTTTATGCAGGCTCCAAGGAAATCGCATTTGGATGCGGCTAGACGCATACTCAGGTATGTGAAGTCCACATTACAATATGGACTATTTTATGAGACTGGTGTTCAGATACAGTTGCATGGATACACTGATGCTGATTGGGCTGGTAGTATTTCTGATAGACAATCTACCAGTGGATATGTGTTCTCTTTTGGGAGTGCTGCAGTCACTTGGAGCAGCAAGAAACAGCCTACAGTTGCCTTGTCGAGCACAGAGGCTGAGTACAGGGGTGTAGCAATGGCTGCATGTGAGGTAGCTTGGTTGCATAAGCTACTTTATGATATGCATCAGTCTACAGATGGGCCAGTTGTCATTTACTGTGACAACATGAGTAGTATACACTTGGCAAATAACCCAGTCTATCATGCTAGAACAAAGCACATTGAGGTGCATTATCACTATGTGCGAGAGAGGGTTTTACTAGGTCTTATTGATCTAGTTTATGTCAGCACAGAGGATCAGGTAGCTGACATATTCACGAAGGCATTGGGCGCAGAGAAGCTGCGCAAGTTCAGAGACCTGCTTGGTGTGCAGGAATTGGGATTGAGCTCGAGGGGGAGTGTTGAGATATCGAGCTCCACTCGTGATACGCCAGGGTGACCGTTGTGTATTTATGTCACCGACTTGTCAGTTGCAGACGCGGTTGGTACACCGCCCATGAATAATAGCTACATGATAGCTATCCTTATCTACTCTAGTTCGTGGCTTAGTTAGTATGCCACCTTAGTTAGTTGAGTTTGGTTTGAGACCCATATATAGGGTTCTTCTATTTCTTTGTACGTGAGTTCTTTTGGCTTACACAACTAAGAAGAGGAAAACTGTTTTCAGCCTCCACCCTTGTGTGTATTCCCCCATTGTGCAAGCAAGAAAGCTACAAGTGAGACTCCTTCCTTCTCTCCCACAATCTTGACAGAGAAAGCTTGCCATTATGTATTCATGGAATGAGAAGATGAGAAGAGAGGGAGATAATAGGAGAAGAGGTGGAGGAAGCTTGCCATTATGCTACATAATAAAATAACTCACTCATAGCTTACTTCAAAGAGATGGACTAGCGTGAGGGTATTCTAGAGTGCTCTCATGTGCTTGTCATTGTCATTCCCTCTATCTTCTCTCCATGGGCTCCTTATATAGCCGCCATGAGGGATTAGATTAAGCTAATCTTCTTGATTAACATAATCCTAGATGATGTATGGCATCTTTGAAAATATAGAGAATAGTGGATGGGACAAGTCCCCACCTTGGTCATCATACAAGAAGCCAAGGGTGGTGGTAGACAAAATGGAGAAAGGGAGCTAGATTACAAGAGGTTGGTTCCCAAAGCACATCATTATAATATATTTACAAGAAGGATAGAATGGAAGGTTGGTGTGATGAAAGAGAGAAGAAAATTGCATGTAGCCAGCAGCCTGTACCTTCGTAACTTCAAATTGGTGAAGAATCTGAAAAAAGTTTATTCTGCAACTTTGTAGATCAAGTCGAAACTGATTGGGTAGTGTGGAAATTTTTTTGAAATTAGAGGTTCCTTGGGATTTATTGAGATTATAAAAAATGGTTTCCAAAAGCTGCTTTGACTTTAGTCCCCCATATATATATAAATAAATATAAGCATATGACAAAAGGGATCCATGCTTGTAAGCTTTTTTGTAAGATCCAAATAACACCATGATGTGGATATTCACTTGTGTACTAGGGTGAGGTGTCCTCTAATGATGGTGATAGATTCCAAATCTTAGTGATGCAGGCAGAATCCATGTGTAGTTGGAGGCTAGTCCTTTGAAAAATCTATGCACTCACTCAACTCCTAGGTGTAATCAATTTACATCTTCACTAAGATAACCATCCCTTTTACCCTTTACATTGACATCCCTCCTAAGAACTTGTTCCCCCCATTTGCTAGAGTTATCATAATTGAGAAGAAATGTAGCATACCTAGTGCTTGAAGAGTAAACCCAAAGTGATATGGTAAGGCTCTTGATAGGGGTTTTGGCCAAATTTTGTGATAAATATCCGGTTTGTAAAAAACCCGAATCATTAGCCCTCCCCTTAGGCTAGAGGAATTCATACCTCTAGATTGCTAATGATGGTCCAATAGAGTAGGGAGGACTGCACCCTCTCATTAGTGGCTCTTCATCAAATGACTACTCCAAAGTGTCCCTATCTCTTTGAAAATAAGGCTTGAGTTGCCATCCATTTACCCTTGTCTTGTGAACCCTCCCATCCATGTCACCTAGCTTATAGCTATCATTTGGATATCTCCTTATGACCATGAATGGCCCTTCCCACTTAAACACAAGTTTGGCATCCTTTCTGTTATCAAAGCGGTTATCATAGCGTAGCACAAGTGATCCTTTCCTTATGTGTTTGCTAGCCAGCTTCTTATTAAATGTATTCCTCCTATCTTCAACTTGCATGGAATAGTGTTGAATTGCTGCTTCTCTATCTAAATCCAGCCTCTCTAGATCCAAAATCCTTTCCTCTAACTCCTTATCTTGATTCTTCTCTCGACCGACTAACTAGTAAAACACGTAAGCTGGCCAGCTCCACCTCTATAGAAAGCAAAGCCTCTTGGCCATAGACAAGGTGAAATGGAGTATAGCTAAGTGAGGCTCTGAATGAAGTCCTATAGGCCCAAAGAGCTGCACTCAATTTTTTATCCCAGTGCTTGGGATGCATGTGTACTTGCTTGGTAATTATCTTACAAATCAGCCCATTCACTTTTTCGACCAAACCATTACACCATGGATAGTAGGGAGTAGAATGCATGTGCTTGATTTTTAGCCTTTCCATTAGCTCCCCTACTAGATTGGCCCTAAAACCAGGACACCAGTAAGAGATAATTTCCAAAGGTGTGCCAAACCTACAATAAATATTTTCAAACACAAATTTTTCCACTTCCTGGGCTGTGATCCTACTAGTTGGCTGAAGCCTCTACCCACCTCGTCATGTAGTCCACACCCATTATGATGTATTCCTTGCCAGACTGAGTTCAGAGAGTGGCCCTATTGCATCAATCCCCCCATTTCTAAAATGGGCCATATGTAGTTATGGGATTTTGTTCCTCATGCACTAGCTTCCTTGGTCCGGCCTTTTGGCAATCATCACAAGTGTGGCACCAATATTGCACATCTCGATGTAGAATAGGCCACACAAAACCGGCCTTGAGAATCTTCCTACTGGTTATTTCTTGAGCAAAATGTCCACCACAAACCCCTCACGGTAGCTCTTAATCACATCCATAATCTCTTTTGTTGTTGGAACCCTTCTAAGCACTGCATCCTTTCCTTTGCAATACAACACATCATCATTTATCAAGCGGTATTTAGTGGCCTTAATAGCTAGCCACCTTTTCTCACTCTTACTCATATGTGTAGGTGCCTCACCATGCTCAAGAAAATAAAGCACATCTTGTAATTGAAACTTACCCGAAAACAAGGAAAGCTTTACTGCAATGATGCCCACCATTACCTCTTTCAATTTTTCATCTGTTAGAGCATCTGCATCGCCATTTGTGCGCCTTTGCACAAAATAGATTTGGGCTTTCTATAGCTTCCTCATGAGAGTTTTAGCTTCTCTCAATTTCACTATTAAGTTATCATTTTTACAAGCCCATATTCCTTTCAGCTACCCATTTAGCATAGAATCCCCAAAAACATTAAGTCTAGTGACACCATGTGAGAGACACCACCTCAAATCTAAAAGCAAGACTTGATATTCTGCCTCATTGTTAGAATGGACATCCTCCAAGCTAATACCTTCTCCATAAATTTTGTCACCTTTGGGACTGAACACCACTATTCCTTATGCTGCTCTATCTTTAATACGCTTGTAGGCCCCATCGAAGTAGAGGGCATGGGCATTCTCTGATGCCAGGAGGCATATTTCACGGTGGATTCCGTGAGGTTTTACGGTGGATTCCGTAAACTTAGATGATCGGGGCTCATACACAAAGTGGATTCTTTGTGCGAGAAGTTGATGGGGACGCCTGTCCTTTTCGGGTGTTTCATTAATTTAGTGTGTACATGGGTGATTCCATAGCGGGTGATTCCGCAAAATGCATATTAAACTAATAAACGTTTATGAGTTTAGAGTGCGCACTCGTAATAAATTAAGGTTAGGATTTATTTCTAACCAGTTGATTTATTTATGTAGCTGAAGACTGCTAGGTATTCACTTTTGTCGGTTTAATTGTATTATTTTACTAACGATTGTGAATGCTTCAGTTGATGTGTAGAGATAGCAGCAGTGGCGGAGGAAAGCATTGGAGTCTAGCGAGTATTCGACCTATGGATTATATTTTGATAGGCGTCACGCCTATATTTTGTTATGTCTATTGAGGCATCGATTATTGATTATTATTTTGTATGCGCCTATGCGCACGGATATGTTATTTCTATTTGGGACATTGTGTTGGGCGTGCCAGACTCTTTGGGCACCGTCCATTAGCTTTATTTCCTATTTTTGTAAAAAGCAAACTCAAAAGCTAAAAGCTTGTCATATTTTTGTAAATTGGGCTATTATTGAGCATGAAGATGGAAATATACATAAAATACATGCTTTGTGAAGCGCTCACACAAGGCATGGGGGAAGATTGAACCCAATTGGTCTCTTGCTCTTGTCGTTCATGCTTTTTACATTGTATTTTGTGCAAAAAGGTAGAGTTCATTGTTCTTGGGGACCTTCCGGGATTCACTACGTGAGCATAATGCGACCGATCTGCGCACCAGTGATATTAGAGCGGAGCTGAGATCAAGAGCTTCCAATCGCTACCCATCTCGTGCCAAGGCGGAGCTCTTGGAACGATCGGGCTCTACGGTCAATCTCATTGCGAACCGTCAATATAGGCAGACTTATGGCGGTCAAGAACCCCTGTTTCTAGTATCACATCGCGAAGGACCAGGCTGTACAGGCGGAGGAACACGCATTCATCTCCTTCACCAAAATCGTGGATAAACAGAGTAACTTCTTCCATCAAGCTTCAAAGCTTAATATTAATAATCAATAAGCTTATTAGAAGCTTAAGGAAGCTTCATAAGCTTCAAAAAACTGTCATCGAGCTGTAAGAAGAGGTCTGAAAATCTTGCGACGTTTAAAAAAAACGGCCCCTTCCCTTCACGATCTACACCGTTTTTGGTTCATTAAGCCCCCCTTATCAAGCTTAAGCTATTAAGCTTAATTTCTTAAGCTTAATCAAGTCAGACAAGACAAGCAAGTTAGCAACTCCAGGTCCTGCACTCCAGAAATCAAGTTTTACAATTCAACTGTGACTAAGTCCTGCAAGTTCACTAAGTCGACTTAGTTCTGCAAGTCTGCAACTCTGCAAGTCACCTAAGTCTGCAACTTTGCAAGTCAGACTAGTCAACTGGAGTCAGAACTAACTTGTGCTCAAAACTCCTAGAAGGGTTGTTCCTGCGCAGGAACTCCGAACTGCAAAGTTATTCGTGGCAAGGTATTCTACCCACACGCAGGTTTGCTGAAGCATTTTCAGCATACGAAGAAGAAAATATCGCAGATTTTCTGAAAATTGAGAAAGAAATACCCAAAAACACATAGCCTTGTAATCCCGAATTTGAGCTACGCTCATCCCGCTAACCTGATTTTGAGTGAGAAATGTCTTTTGAGTTTTATAGGATGACAGAACCACATATGGATGATCCTATGGCTGAAGACGACCTACCTGAGCCTACGATGGAGCAAAAGCTGGACTTAATCATGATGCAATTGGAAGAAGAACGAAGGGCTAGGCAAGCATTGCAAGCGCAATTGGCAAAATTACAAAGAGCGTCTATCGATAAAGAAGAACCTCAAGCTGAAGATTTGATTCGACGTACCATCGACGCCACTCTTGAAGCTCAAACCATTCGCAAGGAATTAAAGATAAGTAAACGAAGTTTCAAATTTCCTACTTTCAATGGCATACGAGAAGGAAAGACTGTTTTATCATTCATTAGTCAGTTTGATGACTATTTCCATGAGGAAACTTATCCAGAAAAAGATAAAATCAAGTGTGTTACTAATCATTTGGTAGACAGAGCATCACTTTGGTGGACTGTAGTACGCAAGAGCATAGAATGTCCTGCTACTTGGGAAGATTTCAAGAAGAAGTTCATGCAGAATTTGCTTCCACCGCAATTTCATGAGAAGGCTATCAAGCAATGGGATCTACTTCAACAACGGGATCGTGAGCCTATTCCTCAGTATACAGAGCGTTTTTGGAATGCACTCCTATAGCTACGCATGCTTGAAGATGTACCAGAGTCGACACATAAGCGGAAGTATATGTTTGGACTTCTTGGACATTACTACGCTGAAGTGAACATGTTCAAGCCTGCTACCCTTGAAGACGCCATTTCACTAGCTCATGACACTGAAGATAAGCTATGAGGTAGAGACAGACGACCACAGCAATTCCAGGCCAATGGTAATTATGGATCTAAACAATTCAATTCCAATTTTAGAAGATTTAATCCAGGTCGTTTCTCTTCACCATCTTTCCGCAAGAATTGGGCTAAACCACCTGCATTACCATCCAATGTCAATCCAAATCCTAAGCCTATTCCACAAGCAAATCCAAATGTACCTAGACTTCCCGCCATTGCAAATAATGTAACCAAAGCCAAGCCAATAGTATGCTATAAATGTCACCAGCCTGGACATCTCGCAGCAAATTGTCATTCAAAGAAGCCACCAGCTCATATCAACTATCTTGGAGCCATGGACGAAGACGAACATGAGGATATGCCTGATTTCACTGAAGATGAAGACGACACTACTACTACTTCCGATACTTTACCAGGTATGTCTACTCCACATTCATTATTGACTATGAAATGTTTGGTGAATGGAAAGGAAAAGACTATTTTGCATGATGACGGTAGTACTCATGATTTTATTTCAGCAAAATTGGTAAAGGAATTGAAATTACAGACTGTACCTACGCATTATCGCATAAAAGCTGCATTTTTAGGCACTAGGTATAATGGTACACAGGAAGTGCAAGATTTAGAGATTCAAATTGGTTCATACACTGAAAGAAGAAATTTCTTAGTTGTTCCATTACAGTCGAGTGACATTATTTTAGGAATGCCTTGGCGACACCAACATAACCTAGATATAGATTATTCCACACACACTATGAATATTAATTTTCAAGGAAAATCTATTACATTATATGGTATGCATGCATCTAATGTTTTTCCACTGCTTTCGCATACTCAAGCTAAACGTGCATTACGCAAGAGTAGTAAATCATATCTCATTTGGGTGAATGAATTGCAAGTAAAGGAAAATCATATGCACCCTAGGCATAAGGAATTTCTTGCATATTTTAAGGACTGTTTTGCAGAAGACCTACCACCTGGTTTACCTCCTTCACGACCAGAAGACCATAAGATAGATTTGATCCCTGTCAGCCTAATGCAATTAGGAACGGATTGTTATATCTAATCATGATACCGTGATTAGAAGACATCGTTGATAGCAGAATGATGAACCGTATCTTTTTGAAATATCAGTATTGTGTGATTGTTTTCTTTGATGATATTTTGGTGTTTAGTCAAAATGAGAAAGAACATTATGAGCATTTGTCATTAGTTTTTCAATTATTGAAAGAAAATCAACTGTATGCAAATCCTGAAAAGAGTGAATTCTTTAAGACAGAAATTGAGTATTTAGGTCATATTGTATCATCCAAAGGAATTAAAGTTGATCCTAAGAAAATTGATGCAATATTGAATTGGCATGTTCCTAAAAACGTGCATGAGTTACGTTCATTCCTTGGTCTTGCTAGTTTCTATAGGAAGTTTGTACGTAATTTTTCATTACTTGCTTTACCATTAACAAAACTTCTCAAGAAAGGAATTGTTTATCAATGGACCGAAAATCAACAGAAATCCTTTGACTTACTGAAACATGCCTTAACCAATGTCCCTGTTCTACAGTTGCCTGACTTTAATAGACAATTCTTTCTAGTAGTGACCGATGCTAGCGGATCAGGAATAGGAGCCGTACTTATGCAAGACAATCATCCTATAGCATATTCTAGTTGTAAGCTGAAACCCTCTGAGCTGAAATATTCCACATATGACAAAGAACTATTAGCAATTGTACAAGCATTAAGACAGTGGAAACACTACTTAATGGGTTCAAAATTTATGATAAAGACCGATCAGCAAAGTATTAGACATTTACTTAGCCAACCCCAAATCTCTGACCGTCATATCAAATGGGCTTCCTTCATTCAAAGTTTTCATCCTATCATTCAATACCAACCTCGAAAAGAAAATGTAGTGGCTGATGCATTGAGTAGAAGACTTGCAATTCATAATATTTCTGTCATATCTTTTGATTCTTTAATTGCTATGAAAGATACATATCACCAGGATATTACTTTTCATTCTGATTGGAATAAATTAGTTCAAAATAATTTCATTCCTGTTGATTCATTGTCATATAATGATGGATTTATGTTTTATGAAAAGAAACTGTGTGTTACTATTCCATTCCGATCTTTTGTTTTGAATGAAATTCATTGTCCCCCATATCAAGGTCATAGAGGTATCATATCTACATTACGTATGTTAACTGAAGATTTTTATTGGCCACATATGGATGCAGATGTATCTAACTTCGTTTCTGAATGTTTGATTTGTCAAAGAGGTAAGAGACATCATGGTAAACAGTATGGATTACTCATGCCTTTGTCTATTCCATCTAAACCTTGGGAACAAATTTCTATGGATTTCATTACTGGTTTACCAAATACTAAATCTAATCATGATATGATTTGGACAGTTGTAGATAGATTTAGTAAGCAAGCATATTTCATTCCATGTAAGAAAACTTTAACAGCATCACAAGCAGCACAATTGTTTTTGAAAACTGTTTTTACTAACCATGGATTGCCAAAAGTTATCATTTCAGATCGTGATTCTAGATTTTGTAACCTGTTTGCTAATCTAGGCACAAAGATTGATTTCTCATCTGCATTTCATCCAGAAACTAATGGATAAACAGAAGCCACAAACAGCACTATTCTAGATCTTTTACGTGCATATACTATCTCTAAACCTCAGACATGGGACACTCATTTGCATTTATTACAGTTTGCATATAACAATACACCGCACACATCTACAAAGAAAGCACCGTTTGAAGTCATTTATGGATACAGATTATCTACACCTGTTGCATCTTTGTCTAATAGAATTCAGAGTGCTGATGATATTGCTAGTATGCATAACAGAATTTTTGATGAGGTTAAAGATATGATTGCTAAAGCCCAGCAATCATATACCAAACAAGCCAACAAGAAAAGACAAGCCATGAATTTCAAAGTTGATGATTATGTTTGGCTGAGAATAGAAAAACGTAGACTGCAAAGTGTAGATAGACATCCAGTTGTCAAATTAGCTCCTAGATTTTATGGACCATTTAGAATCATTCATAAAATTAATGATAATGCATTCAAGTTAGAATTACCATCTCATTGGAAAATTCACAATACATTTCATATTAGTTTATTGAGACCATTTAGAGGCCAATTACCTGTCCACCCTATTTATGAAAACCCACCTTTATTAGAGGAAGAGACTGAAATACTTGAACCAGAAGCTATCATAGACACTGACTTTATGACCACTAGAACTGGCCGAAGGTATTCTAGATATCTAGTAAAATTTAAGAACCATCCTGTAGAGGAAGCACAATGGATGCACGCTAGAGACTTAAATGCTTTACCCACTCTGTTAGCTCCACATTGAGCTAATAGCAATTGAGGTCAATTGCTATCCCACCCCGGGGGTATGATGCCAGGAGGCATATTTCACGGTGGATTCCGTGCCACGGTGGATTCCGTGAGATTTTACGGTGGATTCCATAAACTTAGATGACCGGGGCTCATACACAAAGTGGATTCTTTGTGCGAGAAGTTGATGGGGACGCCTGTCCTTTTCGGGCGTTTCATTAATTTAGTGTGTACATGGGTGATTCCATAGCGGGTGATTCCGCAAAATGCATATTAAATTAATAAACGTTTATGAGTTTAGAGTGCGCACTCGTAATAAATTAAGGTTAGGATTTATTTCTAACCAGTTGATTTATTTATGTAGCTCAAGACTGCTAGGTATTCACTTTTGTCGGTTTAATTGTATTTTTTACTAACGATTGTGAATGCTTCAGTTGATGTGTAGAGATAGCAGCAGTGGCGGAGGAAAGCATTGGAGTCTAGCGAGTATTCGACCTATGGATTATATTTTGATAGGCGTCACGCCTATATTTTGTTATGTCTATTGAGGCATCGATTATTGATTATTATTTTGTATGCACCTATGCGCACGGATATGTTATTTCTATTTGGGACATTGTGTTGGGCGTGCCAGACTCTTTGGGCACTGTCCATTAGCTTTATTTCCTATTTTTGTAAAAAGCAAACTCAAAAGCTAAAAGCTTGTCATATTTTTGTAAATTGGGCTATTATTGAGCATGAAGATGGAAATATACATAAAATACATGCTTTGTGAAGCGCTCACACAAGGCATGGGGGAAGATTGAACCCAATTGGTCTCTTGCTCTTGTCGTTCATGTTTTTTACATTGTATTTTGTGCAAAAAGGTAGAGTTCATTGTTCCTGGGGACCTTTCGGGATTCACTACGTGAGCATATTGCGACTGATCTGCGCACCATTCTTCACCCGTGGTGGCTTCTCAAGAGGAGGTATCTCCTGTTTTACCTTTCCCTTCTCTTTTTCCTTCTTTTGATGGCATCTATGGGTCAACAAATCAGTTAGAAGGCCCTAGTAGAGTCCTCCACCTTGAAGGTGTAGTAAAGCTCTTGGAGTTGTATCACCCACTTAGCAATTCTGGTTGAAACATCCATGTGTTGTAAGGAATATGGAAAATGCTCTTCTGTCGTGATCACTATAAACCGCCTAGGGAGAAGGTAAGGACGAAACTTTCTTACAGCAAACATTAGAGACAAAACCATCACCTCCACTATCTTGTACCCTCATTCTGATGCTGTCATTACTCTACTAGAAAAGTAAACTAACCTCATTAGGCAAGTTTTAGCATCCTTTTGTATTAGTGCTACCCCTAGAGTATCTTCCCCAAAACTCGGGTTGACAAAAAACTCTTGATCCCAGCAAGGCTGTAAATTTATAGGAAGGGTGCTAAGAGCCTTCTTCACCTCGTAAAAGCATCTTTTGCTTTCGTCACTCCACAGGAGCTCCTTAGAGTGGGTCAACTGTTGCAGTGGAAATACTAATTGGGAGAGGAGATGAATGAATCGCCCCATATATTGCACCTTCTAAATGAAAGAGGTTAGGTTGCTTCACAGAAGATGGTGATGGGACCACCAATAGGGCCTTAACTTTGTTTGGATCCACTTCAATGCCCCTCTCACTTATGACATGCCCTAACAAAGTTACACTACTTTCACCAATATGACACTTCTCATGGTTTAGCTGCCCCCCCATTTGTGTGAAGCGGTTGAAAGCCTCATCCACCTTCCCTAGATGTAGAGCCTTAGAACTATAAATACAAAAATCATCAATAAAGACCCTGATGGACTTCCCAAAATATGGCTGGAAGAGATAATTCATGAATCGCTGGAAGATAGCTGGGGCGTTTGTTAATCCAAATGGCATTACTTTGTAAGCAAAACACCCCCAAGGCTTGATGAATGTAGTCTTCTGTTGATCCTCCTCAACTATTTGGATCTAGAAATAACCTGAATACCCATCACAAATAGTGTATCTCTCATACTCGGCCACCTCGTTGAGTATTTCATCCTGAAAGGGAAGAGAAAAGTGATCACTCTTTGTTGCAGCATTTAGCGGCTTGTAATCCACACAAATCCTCCATTTTCCATTCTTCTTGGGTGTTACCACTATAGGTGAAACCCACTTTGAGTCCCTTATTGGATAGATGAAGCCTGCCTTCAAAAGTCGTTGCACCTTAATGAGTAGAGCATTTTGTTGAACTACTCGCAACCGTCGTAGTCACTGCACCACTAGCCTTGCTCCCTCTTTTAGATTAATGTGATGTTGTACTGTTGTCACACCTGTGATGTGTTCATAATCAGAAATAAAATGTGCAGAGTGTTTTATCACCACTTCCATGTAGGCTGCCTTCTCCTCAACTGATAGATCGTTAGCCAACACTTTTTCTAACCATTCCTTCTCGACCTTTGGAAGATGTTGCGGAATTTCACTACTAGAAGGCCCTTTTAATGTAATCCCCATCACTTCAAGAGAGCTTTCTTTCTCCTCATTAGAAGACTCTCCCTCTGTCGTAGATGACCAATCCTCGCTGGAACTCCATTCATCAGCGGTGGTCTCTAATACAAGATCCTTTTGTCGGCCCTCCTTCATGTTGTAGATAGTGCTCTTCCATTTTTTCTGCAGCCCCTTCTGTGGCCTTAGCTCTAAAGCCCTTGTCTCCTAATCTTGTCTAGCTTTCACTCCCATTAGCCATGGTCGCCCAAGAATGAGTGGATAGCCTTCCCCCTTCACTCGCATCACATACATGTCAAGCTCCAATTACACTCCACACACCTTTACCTTGACTTCTTTATAACTCCCAAACAATTTACTACTACATTGTTAGCCATTTTGGCCCCAAATTCAATAGTTTCATTTACGTCTAATCCCAAAAGATGCATCAAATTTTCCATCATGACACAAATCTCTGCACCTCCATCCACATATGTCTTTGACACTCTCTGCCCATTGATTTTGGCTTCCACTAGAGGCACAATATCTTTCATCTTTCTAGCCTGGATTACATTCACATGTCTATTCTTCATGGATCTAATGCTTACCATCTTTGACCATTGTTGTTGCACTATTGGGAATAGATGTAGTAATTGTGGCCATGAAATTTTTTGGCCCTTGATCCCTCACATTAGTAAGCAAATCATAAGCTTTAGTACCTTTACCCAGGGAAAATTCATCTGACTCAGTGTGTCAGTGTGAGTGAGCCCTCCTCTTTTTACTACTGTGTGTCTTTGTAGCCTTTGAAGACTCTGCCTCCTCTTCCATATTTTCAACATCCTTTGGTGGTGTAGGTTCCATCCTCTCAATTCTACGGGCTTTCTTCACTAGCATTGTTTCAACCTCTAGTACTTTGGCCTTCCCTTTGACATTGTTGAGTGTTGAAATGACCTGTTTTTTGGTTGATTTTTATTATTTTTGAGAGTTGAATGGTTGATTTTATGAGATGATTGATTGGTTTGGAAGTGGTTTGAGAGTGTTTTGAATATGTTGGAATGGTTTTATTAAGCTCATGATATTTATTAGTAGAGACGTGAAGTTCTAATGATGTCCTGATATGTTCTGTTTGGTCCTGATAGCTTCTGTTGAGCTTCTGTTTTGTTCTGTTTTCTCTCTGTATGGAAGGATGGAGTATTGATTGATAGGGTTTGATATTGTTTGGAAGCTTATTGAGTGATTTTTGATGGTTTGGAATGGTTTTGGTATGAGTTATGTGGTTCTGATGCTTTCTGTTGACCTTCTGTAACTCTCTGTTGAGCTTCTGTGAGCCTCTGTATGCTTCTGTATGCTTCTCTATGTGTTCTGTTGGATGAGAGTGTAGCTTGGGAAAGTTTTCTAGCCTTGAAAAGAGGTGAATACAAGTGCAAAAGAGCTAAAAGAAGTCAAAGAAGTAGCTGCTGAAGACTCAAGTAAAGACTGGAGTGAAGTGACAGTGGTGAGCTATGAAAAGACACTGTAGTGGCTCTGGTGCCTCTTCATATCAGACATACCTCTTGGGAGGTGCATCCACGACCTAAGAAGTATTATTGAGGGTTATTATTGAGTGATTGTAGTGAGGATATGATGTACTATTGATGGAGAGAGAGAGAGAGTCAGAGATAGCCAATTCTATGAAAATAGTGTGATTGTATATGAGAGATTGAGAGAGAGGACTATGAAGACATTGAAGATGAATACTATGTGATGTATTTCCATTCAAAGATGGTGTATTCCTTTGCTTTCTTTGTTATATTGATGGATTTTATGAAGTTGTTGAAGAATATGGTTGATTCTATCAAATCCGTGGGAGATCTACATGATGCTGCATGAAGATTTGTTGTGCATGGTGTTCTTTTCTTCATTGTGATCATATAAACCCTAATAAAAAAGCTTGTTGACGTTACACAATAGATTTTCTTGCAAGAGAATTCCCTTTTCCTTGGTGTTCCTCTTGGGGCTCCATTTTTTTGGTGCGCAGCCAGGGAAACTTACCATCAACAAGCACCAAAAGAGGCTGAAAATGAGGGAAATGGTATTGCCAAGAAGAGAAGATTTCAATGGATGTTTGTAAAGTTCCTTCTTCCACTGAAGACTTGGAATTACTTATAATCAAAGCCACTTTCCACAAGAAGTTCATCCCACAATGGCAGAAACACATCACCATCATGATGCATGCTCTATGTGGTGGACAGTTTCCTCTTCCTGTTGAAGCAGCAGAAACTTGCATCTTGGTGGCAAACTGTTTGGGAACAAACTAAAGAGCAGAGATAGAGAGAATGACCATCTATGGAAGATTCGGCATTCATTGAGAAGTTTCTAGACATCATCAAGTGGGATATTTTGAAGAAGCTTCAGGAGTCTTGGTCTGTAGAGGTTCACGAAGACAAGAAAGAAAAGTGTTGGAATTTGTTCGTGGATGCTCAACAGCAAGATACGTGGGATGCTTGGTGTTCTGATAATCTTCTATTTGTTCAATTAGCAACCCACTGGAAGTTAGTAGACAGAGTGTTCTTTACAACATACACTGTTGAAACCATCAGAAGCTGGCATTATTATGATGATGGCACCACGACAATGCTCAGACGTATGCATTTTGACACCTTCAGAACCGAATACCTTCCCCTGTGCAGTGGCATGAAAGCAGAATTCAGAGACGTTGAAAAGGAAGAAGTAGAAGAAATGTTGGCAAGACAGTCCTCTAGAGACTGAAGCCTTCTGTTATCCCTCTGTGGAGCACTAACAACATAGTGGAGCCAACCCCCTGATGAATGACGCAATAAAGAGGCAAGCGTTAGAACGAGTCCAGAGGTTCATGAGAAGAGAGAAGGCAAAAATCAAAGCTGAGAACAAGCTCGAGCCCTTCCTCCTCCTACTGGAGGTCCACTTCCAAGCCAGATCCGTCTTGGAAATATTGATGACAGGCCAGCGAATGTAGTTCCATTGCCAGTTTTTAAGGGAGAGTACAATGAAGACCCCGATCTTCATGTAGCAGAGTTTATGGTAGCATGTGTGGCTAACAATGCCAGAACCCCTAAGCATTGGTTAGCAATATTCCCCGTCACTTTCAAGGGCACGGCGTTTCAGTGGTATGAGAGACAAGCAGCAGGAACTTTTGGCACATGGGACGACCTGAAGTTGGCCTTCCTCACTAGATTCAGGCGTGAAGGTTTTGAAGAGCGGATGCAAGAGGAATTTATGAATTTAAGTCAGTCCTTTGGAGAAAGAGTAGAAGCTTATGTCTCACGAATGGAATCCATACTGAAGAGATGGACTAACCATAATCTAGATGATGGCATTCAGAAGGGGGTGTTTCTCAGAGGATTACAACCAGAAGTCCATAAGTTTGTGGAGCTGCAAAGACCAGCCACACTGCAAGCTGCAACAGAAGGTGCAAGACTGTACGATGAAGTGGAAGCTAGATTGGCGATCCTTCCTGATGAACAAAGCAGACGTGAAAGGACGAATGATGAGATGGCTCCTTCTATTTCAGGAGTTCGACTTTGAGGTGATTACTAATCATGGTCGTTCCCATGTTCTGGCTGATCATTTGTCGCGTATCCCGCAGACTGCAGACGAGGAGCAGGATGATCCAGACCTCCCTGATGCTTCCCTATTTCTGGTCGATACTGTAACTCCCTGGTATGCAGACATTGCCAATCTGCTGGCAACCCAACAGTACCCTCCTGGCATTTCTAGTCGGGAAAGGAAGAAGCTCATGTTAGAATCAGCCCCCTACACCATGTTAGGCGGTGCACTATACAAGAAAGGCAAAGATGAAGTGCTCAGAAGATGTGTTGCAGGAGATGAGATTGGGATTGTTCTGAAGGCTTGCCATGACGAGCCATGTGGAGGCCACTTTGCAGGAGAAGCCACAGCTAGGAAGGCTCTGCTAATAGCAAGATATTGGTGGCCGACCATTCATAAGGATGCCTATGATTACTGTAAGCGATGTGATGCTTGTCAGCGAATGGGAAAACCTACCAACATAAGTGCCATGCCACTGCAACCTATCCTTCCTTTGAAGCCGTTTGAGAAGTGGGGCATCAACTTCTAGGCGTGATTGATCCTCCCACCAAAAGGAAACATAACAGATACATCCTGGTATGTACGGATTATGTCACAAAGTGGTGTGAAGCTAAAGCCCTAAAGTGGGACGATGGTAACAGCGTGGCCCTGTTCATGTACGAGAATATCATCACTCGTTTTGACAATCCCCTCGAGCTAGTAAGTGACAAAGGCACTCATTTCATTAATAAAGTCATGGAAGAGTTGACAGAGCTGTATAAGATCCGCCATCGCAAGTCCACTCCTTATTACCCCACAGCCAACGGCCAAGTCGAAGTCACGAATCTCATCCTCTGCTCGATTCTGACAAGGATGATCGTTGCACATTGTCTTGATTGGGATGATCAACTTACATAGGCGCTCTGGGCGTACAGAACCTCCCATAAAGCAGCAACAGGACAGACACCCTTTCAGCTGGTGTATGGTACAGAACCTGTTTTCCCTGTTGAACTGGAATTGCCCTCTTTGCGAGTGGCTATCAAAGAGCGATTGGGGGACGATGATTCACTGCAACGCCGTCTCCTGCACTTGAAATGTTTGGATGAAACTCAGAGGATGGCTCTACAGTGCATGGAAGCCACGCAAGCTCGATGTAAGGCTTACCATGACAACTTCATCAAGCACAAGGAGTTCAAGGTGATTTGGTCCTAGCCTATGATTCAGGATTTGGCAAGTTTCCTGGCAAGCTCCAACAGCGGTGGATGGGCCCATATAAGGTACTTGCTGTCAACCCTAATGGCTCTGTCCAAGTGCAGACCATTGATACCTCTAATGATCCCTTCCTGATCAATAGATATCGCCTGAAGAAGTACTTCCCTCCTTGGGGATCTTGACAATGACGGTCACATGATCCTTTCCCCCGTTGGCGTGGCACTGTCACTCTTATGATGCTACTTCTGATAGCTGTTCTTCAACCACTCCTGATGATATGGACGCAACCCTCTGTCCCCTCAGCCCCACCTTCCAGCCCTGATCTCTTATCCTCTATTTTCCACCAGGGGCAGTGGCGAGGTGGGTTCTGACAAATGGTATTTCCATCATTCCCTTGCTTAATTTGGAAGAAAAAAAAGAAAAAAAAATATCAGTCATGGGAGAAAAGGACTTCGGTCCCTGTCATGCCGACCTGTTCTTCGAGAAAAGGTGGAGACACCCTCGAGAATAGGGGAAAACAAGAAAAAAAAAGAAGAAAAAAAAGAGAAAACAAAAAAAACTGTTATGGGAGAAAAAGAAGAATTTCCCTGTCATAGCAGGCCTCGTTCCAAGAAAATGTGGCACACACAACACCATATTAGTGAGTTTGGGAATCTCCCAATTCCCATTTTTTGAATACTAAAAAGGTGGCACCCAGATAACATACCCATAAGTTTCTCAAAAGCATATGATGTGACCTATCATTGGAAAGCACTTGAAAAATGGAATCTATTGAGCTATAGACTGCTCAATTTGGAGTTATAATGTTCAAGTTATGACGAATCCAAATATTTGACCACATGTCCCAAACTTATGGAAAATTCCCATATTCCCCAATATGGTGTTACACCCTTGGGCGGGAAGCTGGCTGTGGAAAAGGTGGCAAAACCTAGCAGTCCAGAAAGTGGATTCATCAATTGACATTCCCAGGATCCAGTTCTGAAGCTGCCTCCCTTGGTACGCTGTGTCCTAGGTCTCTCTGCAGAGCGACTAACTGTCCTCTAGCAGACGACATGTCCTATGTAACACAACATTCGATTTGATGGCTACCTCCCTGGGTACGCCTCTTCAACAACTGACGATGCGATCTTCATCGACAAACAATCGAGTAACACGAGCTTTCATCCTAACCGGATGGGGAAGTGAGTATGGTTGCCCTCTGTATCTATCAGAGTGTGAGACAGAGAGTGGGGCGAGTGACCAATCTTTCCCTTGAAATCAAATGAAAGGTGAGCAGTGTGAATGAAGTGTTGCACGCACGGGATGGGCCTCTCAATGCACAAAGCACAATTTGTTTCTGTGCACTGCACCAAAAGGCTCCTTGGCCTTCCTTCTCGCACCGTATGCCGACACAGGGCGGGATGCACAGTTGCACCATCAAATGCGCACAAGGCATACAACCTTTGCACAAGTGGCCGTGAGGATTACATCAATGGGTTTCAGGACATGGTTGCCCTCTGTATCTTTCAACAGAGTGTAAGACAGAGGGTGGGCTGAGTGTGACTGGAGTTTCTTCAATCAATTACCAAGAGGTGAGATTGAGGGACGTTATGACACTTGGAGTCAGGTACGTTTCCGTTTCCCTATGCACCCAGGGGGTGGGTCTCTACCGTCATCACAGGACACGCCACCATGTTATGTACACTGCACTGTAAGGCTCCCTTGCCTTCCTCCTTGCACCTATGCCAGACGGGTTAGACGCACTGATGCACCATCAATTGTGCACCCTGGCATACTCCCTCTGCACCATTCCCTTGTCGATTCCTAAACCGGGTACGAGATATGGGTTTCAATCATTATTCCTCGAGTGATATTAGTCATGGGGCGAGTGACTGTTCTTTCAGTCCATATGAGTGATTGTGAGTGCAATATTCCTCGTCATCGACAAATTTCATGTGATTCCTTCAACCAGCTACCTCCCTGGGTGCTGCTGCATGGTCCCTGCCATGACGGACGTGTACTGGAGAGAACCTTGGTACCTCCTACAACCAACAACACAGGACGTGCCATCGACAATTGACCTTGATTCTCTACTATATGGGCCAAGTTTTTCTAACCCTACACCTTCTGTTTCTCAGTAACGTTCATGTTTTAAGTGTGGGGACGTTAGAGGTTGGTTTGTTGAGTGGTCCTAGGTTCCTTTTGCTCGGTTAACCCTATCCGTTAAGATTTTAAGTGTGGGGACGCGTCCCTGCGCGTCTACATTGCATACCCCTCTGCATATACCTCAACCTACTAATGCCTCTCTGCAATGCCTTGCTTTTACCCTGCTGGGGTCCCTTCCCCACCCATCCGTCCATTTTTCACCCACCCTCGGGGCTGTTCCCTTGCAGTTTTCCTTCATTCCCTGATTTTGATGTCCTGCCATGTGCATGCACCCTACGTTCCCCAAAATCCACATCCAACCTTATAACCCTGTTCATCCCTTGAATTGACCATTTTTCCTTTTTACCAACCCTTGTTCCGGTGCACGGTTTTTGAGTTATTAATTTTTGACGGATTTTGCGCACATTAGCCGGTTTTCCATGTGAACGCGCTTTTCTTGCTTTGGAACCGTGATCTGACGTCATAGCCCTGACAACCACTTTTCCTCTGACATTTTTTTGTTTTTACTCCGTGTCATTTTGATGCACGGTTTATCCAAGATTAATTTTTGCGGTTTCTTAAGACTTTTTCGTCCGTCTTTTTGACATTTTTCTATGTGAACCTGCTCTGTTTGCATCGGAATTCCAATTTGATTTGACAGCCGTGTCCATCGCGCCTTCCCCCACCTTTTTCCTTTTTCCTCCACCCTCTTTCGACTTCTGGATTTTTAATTATTCATTTTTAAATGTGTTTTCGGGCGTATTATTGGTGTTTTTCGCATGTGAACCCCTCCTACTTCCGCCGGAACTACGTTTTGACATGACAACCCTGTGCCAGCCCTTCATGCGGACATTTTTCTTTCTTACTGCATGCCATTCCGGCAAGCGGTTCGTCCAATATTAATTTCTGATTCCATTTTCGGGTCCTTTTTTGGGATTTTTCCATGTGAACGCATCTTATCTCAGTCGGAACCATGTTTTGACATGATAGGATTGTCGGGTCCGTCTTTCTGCCCATTTTTCCTTCTTCTTGCACCTCGATCCGTGACACGGATCTTCCGATATTAATTTTCGTTTGCGTTTTCGGGGCTTTTTTTGCATGTGAATGCCCTGTCTTTCCCCTGGAACCCCCGTTGCACGTTTCCTTGGTCTTTCCCCTACTGTCCTGCATAATTTTTGTTTTTATGACATTTCGTTTTGATGTCCGCGCGTGAACGCGCCCGTTTTCGGTTTTATGCATCTCAACACGCCTCGATCGCGTCCCCATGCCCCGTATTGACATCCCGGTGCTATTTCGATCTCGTCACGGTAAAATTTTTCACCCCGCCCCGCGCACGCGCGTGGGACGAGGGCACGCCTTTCTTTTATGGGAGGTCCCCCACCCCCCATGGACACCCTCCTCCCACGGGCACTTCCATGGGCACCCATCCCCCCCCCCCCCCCCCCCCCCCCCTCCCCACCACTTCCATGGGCACCCACCCCCCATGGGCACCCCTCCCCCCCACTTCCATGGGCACCCACCCCCCATGGGCACCCCTCCCCCCCACATCCATTGACACCCTCCCCTATCCCCCCCACCCCCACCTTTCTCTCCCCCCGACCCCTTCCCCCCAACCACCTCCATCTCCCTCTCCCCCCTGCGTGCCCTTCTCCCTACCTCTCCCTTCCTTCTCTCTCCATCTCCACCTCCCTCTCCCTCCTCCTCCTCTTCTCCTCCCTCCCTCCTCTCCCGCCGCCTCTCGTGGACGCCTCCCCGCCCCGGACGCTGCGGCCGACGCCATCCCCTCTGGCGCTGCCCTTCACACCTCGCCGTGCGCCCGCCCGCTCCTGACGGAGCCGCCCCTGCACCGCCTGGGCCCTCACGCCCTCGCCTCGTCACGACACGCCTGCGCCTGCGCCTGCCCGCCCTACGTGGTCGCCACGCCGCCGTTCGCCTGTGGCTACGCGCCCCCACCCGCCGAGTGCCGTGCCGCACCCCCCTCCAAGCCCCCATTCCCCCCCCCCAGTCCCACCACCCACTCTCACCCCCCTCCAAGCCCCCATTCCCCCCCCAGTCCCACCACCCAGTCCCACCCCCCTCCAAGCCCCCACTCCCACCACCCACTCCCACCCCCCTCCAAGCCCCTATTCCCCCCCCAGTCCCACCGCCCACTCCCACCCCCCTCCAAGCCCCCATCCCCCCCCCCCCCCCCCCAATCCCACCCCACCACCCCCACTCCCACCCCCCTCCAAGCCCCCATTCCCCCCCCCCTCCCCCCAATCCCACCCCACCACCCCCACACACACACCTTTCCCCCACAAGCCCCTGTTCCCCCCCCAGACACACACTCCCACCCCGCGAAACCCCCTCTTAAGCCCCCCTTCTCACCCTCTTTCCCGTACCCCCCCCCGGTCGTGACCTCCCCAACGACCACCCGAAGAAACCGGTAGAAACCAACCGTAACCCGCCGACACACGCAGAACCTTGCAGCACCTATTCTCAGCACCCTGACACACGAAGGGGTGTGTGGGCGTGTCTGGTTGTTCGTGTGCGCGTGCGGCAGTCTGTTAGCGGCTGTTCACGCGCGGGGACGCGCGTTCGTTGGTTCGTGCGGTGGTGCGCACCAGCCAGCTGTTCACACGCAGCTGACACGCAGTCCATTCCTGGGTATATTCCAAAAAACCTTAACAATACCATTAAAATTTAAAAAAGTCATTACAAAATAATTAAAATTCAAAAAAATTACAGAAAAATCTTAAAACAATTTTCAATATTTTTGCAGTAAATTGCAATATTTTTCGAAACTGAAAATTTCGGAAAAAAAATTCAGAAACATTTTAAAAGCAAAAATTCTTTTAAAAATACACACAAAATGAGAAACAAATTCATTAAAAATGGTAAAAATGCCAATTTAATTACAAAAAAATTCCTGTAAATTTCATCAACTTTTTTGCTTATTTTTGGAATATTTTCTATGTTAAAAATGATGTGCCATTCTATTTCATTATTATTTTATGGCAAAAATGCTTCATTAAATACCTAAATTCATGAAAAATCCTCTTTAATTCCAAACACAAGCTGGAAAATCTTTAAAAAAATCCAGATACCTTGGTTCTTTTTGGATTACTGATCTAAATTTTGGGATTGAGAAGTGCGCATTCATTGCATACACATACACCCGCTTCCAGGTATTTTTCCTTTTAAATTTTTCATTTTTTTCACTACCCCAAAATTCACGCTTAATTTTTAACATGAATCCTAAACACCACCATGGCACGCGCGCTCGTGCCAAACATACATTTTTCTAATTAAAATCAACCCGCCGTTCACTTAACACGCGCTAAGTGCGCTTAAGAGGCACTTTAATATTTTTAATAAAAATGAACGAGCCGTCACAAAAGCACGCACTGGCAAAAAAGCGCTCGACATCACCTTAATTTTTAATAAATGAATTTGCATTTAGAGACCCAGTCTGGGTATCGAAGTCCGAGATTCGGATTAATGCACCGCTCCAACCTAATAATTGGTAATTAAAATTTTAAGAAGGAACCGCCATTTTCTTATTAAGGTTTATCACTTAATTAAAAATTCACCCATTTCTTAATAATTCATAAAATGAACCTTTCATTAAATTAACTTCCCTCTCACTGCACTTATTTCCCCTTTTTAATGAACTCATTTCGTGGGATGGGTACGCGAAGTCTTAGGAGTTGTCTCCATGGTCAAACTTGATTATCAAAGTTGTGGTCATGATATGTGTGGGTTGTTGTTATGTTTTGGTTCAGTTTCTTTGTTACAGTTAATGGTACGGTGTGTAGTTTTTTTTTTCTCTTTATTGCCTGATACGGGGATTTGGGTGTTTGCATGTTGCATAGCATGAAGCTTTCGGTCGCATATGTGTAGAGGTCATGTCAAATTTTCTCTAGGCTGTGGTTTGCTTGGGGATAGTTGGTCGAGTCACGTTTTACCACATTGGTTGATATCTTATCCTTGGTTTTTGTCTGTTGCTTTGCAGGCATTCTCTTTGTTTGTCTGTGTTTGTGGTGTGTGTGTAACCATCTGAATGGCGCCCAATCGTACTCCTCCCCCAATTCAGTATGTTCCTTTGACTGTACATGATTATTCTTTGTTACTGGATTCGGACGATGTTGCTAAAGCGAGCTTATCCAAGTTTGTGAGCCTGTCTTTTCCACTAGTTCCAGATGATCCTACCATTTGTGACAAGTTTTTAACCTCTTACAGTAAGAGGTCTAGTCCAGTCCGTGGCATTACTGTTCTTCTGACACCGAAGAGTCTAGGCAAGGCTCTTGGTCTGCCATATCATGGAGAGTCTGTCCCTGCTGCCAGACAGTTGTTCACCAATGATGATATTTTGAAGCTATTGCAGAAGCAGACTCAAGATGTTCTTGATCCGAAGAAGGTCATTACCACGTCAGGAGTGGGTGTCTCCATGATTTCCAATCCCTTATGGAAACAGCTATGCCAATTCCTTCAAGACAGGTTCATGCCTGCAAAATCCCCATCTCATTATCTTTCCAAGGAGTTGTTTACAGCTTCACGAATGATTTTGAAAGGCATAACTATTGATTGGAGTACCTACCTCCTCTCCAAGATGGATCACCACTTTATCCGAGCTACTTGAGGAAATGTGACTAATGTTACATTTGGGTCCTTCCTCTATGTCTTCTTGCTACATGCTGCCCCTGCAAAGGAAGTTCCTTTACCTCTAGTTGATCCTCCAGACGTTCCTCCTCCGCCTCATAATGAAGATGATGATGTGATAATTGAGGATGATGATTCTTCTCCTCCCCTTGTCATTCAGAGAAAATGCCTCAAGAGGGTGGCTGAGTCAGTGCCTATTCCTCCTCCAGTTCCAGTGACAATTCCTGCCCAGTCTTGCAGCAGCTTGCCTGCATTCCTTCAGACGCCAAATCTTTTCGGAGCCCATAGAGAGGGGATGCTAGACCTTACTATTCCTTCTGTTCACCGCCTGGTAACAGGAGATGCTATTCCATTCCTGTGCAAGGATATCCAGAGTTCTATTGAACTTTCGATGACTGCCTGTATCCAGCAATTATATTCTTCATTTTATGATGAAGTTCAGCAGTCTAAGGAGAAACTGAATAAGACCAATACTGAGTTAGCCTCTGCTCAGGAGAAATTCTCTGACCTTTGTATGCAAATGGAGCAGAAGACTAAGCTCGTGGATACTCAAAAAGCTGAAATCTCTAAGTTGAAAGCGGAGTTGGCAGAAGCTAGGTCTCAAGTGATTGCCATAACAGAGGAGAGGGATAAGTTACAGAAGGAGAGTCAAGAGATGAAGGAGGTGATAGCTGCCCAAGCAGAGAAGTTTAAATCCACCACATCTATTTTAGACCAGAGCAATGCTCAAATCTAGCAACTCAAAGTTCAGTTGGCTCAGTCTTGGTCTAATACACAAAGTCCTGTGCAACCAGTTTCTCTTTTATCCCCTGCAGACTTGGCAGCTCTTCAGAGACAAGCTACCTTATGTCCCTTATTTCAGGCCAAGGTGGAAAGATTGCAATCTCACATGGATTTGTTATGGTCTTCTTTTGAGCAGTATCAAGAATATGTTCCACTAGATCATTCCTTTTTTGTCCATTATCAACAAGAGAAGTTGTCCTTCTATATAAAACTTTCCACGATGGATTTACCTATTCCAGAGGATGGATGGAGTGGGGCCTAGTCATCTGATTTGCTGATCGAAGTAGTGAGGATGGTTTTTGAAGACTCTGTCACTCCAGATACAATGCTTCTATCCTATATGTATTTGAGGGGTGATTTACTGATTCCGGATGATGAAGATCTGGCTTGGTATGTCAGAGATGTAGTATTGCAAGCTTCTTTATATGTCCGACATTTGGAGTTGAGGATTGATGAGATATTCTAGGGATATTCTTCAAGGTGGCTGAGTGTCCTGAGTTTTCAAGGCACACGATGGTTGATGCTGTCATTTTGAATCACCGACAGGTCAAAGCTTCAGCTCATGCCCAGAACACTAACCAACTGAGGGTGGATCTTTTAGTCTATCTCTCCAACCAACTTCCATTTGATACTTCTTTCTTTGAAGCCTATCATCGTAGATCAGCTTTCCGTCCTTACCATGCCTAACTCATTATCAACAAATGGCTCATAGGTATGATGCTTATATTTCCCTTTTTCAATCTAACCCAAAGGTCATTTTACCCCTTCTTTTCCAACCTCAAGGATCTCCTCAAATTCTTATCTTTACTCATCGTTCTTTTATTGAAGATCGAGTTTTTCTACCTCTTGATCCTTGTCCTTCCCCATCCCCTGACATTCTATCAACTTTTCCTGCTTATCTTTTAACGCCTTTGTTAACAGAATCTCCCCAATTTTCAGCAAATCCATCTTTAATCCATTCTTCATTTTATGACTTTGCCTATCCATTGCTTCATCCTCTTTCATTAGTCCCCCTTCCGTCTCCTAACACTTCTATTCCTAATCCTCCTCACTTGGTTAGTGGGTATCCAGGTTTTGATCAGAAGATTCTTCGAAGAAGAGGCTGGAGTTCAAATGATTCCCTTATTGGACCTCAAATCAATTGGCCATTGATCCCAGGAGAATGGATAAGTGCTAGTCAGGCTTATCAGAATTATCTGCATTTTGCTCAGCAATATTCTCAGTCAGCAGATCCTTGTGTGCGCTTAACTGCTCATTTTACTTAGTACCTAGCGTATATGCTTAGGCATTCCCATAATGATTCAAAATCTATTCCAAAGTTATGCATGAATGTCAATGTGAGCATTGATTCCTAGCAATTGGATGTCTTGTACTTTCATGCCCTCTGTTTGCCTAGCAAATACCTTGTCTTATTGGAAAGGATGTGCTGGCTTTTAGTTTTTTCAGAATCCTCCCAAGACATTTGTAGATGAATCCTTGTCCATGGATCATTTTCGAAATCACCAATCTTTCAAGAGGGATCATCTTCATTGATACCTTTGCCATGTATGGTGGATGATTTTTAATGATAAATCTCTCTTTTTGGAGGAGTCATTCAGATGGTTGTGTGTAGTGTAGTGTTTGTGTTGTGGGTTAATTTATGTAATAAGAGCGTGGTGGTTGCCTATTCGATTTGCTTTCGTGTGAGCTATATTTTGGAAAATTGCGGTGATGGTGTTACTGGTTGGATAGTTGAAGATGCTGATGAAAAAGAAGAAACCTCTTATATCCTTTATAAGTTTGTTGTGCTTTCCAGTTTGATAAGAAGTGTTAATATATAAAGGGTTTTCCTTTCGTTGTATTCTTATATCAGATACATGTTATAAGTTGGGGTCGTGGTTGGATGGACTGTTTTTGAAGATTTATTGAAGATCAAAGTTGAGCTCTTGAATGAACTTGTATTCCCTTTTTCCTAGGTCGCGAGGATGCTTCGTTATTAAGTGTGGGGATATGTTGAGTGTTGAAATGACCTGTTTTTTGGCTGATTTTTGTTGTTTTTGAGAGTTGAATGGTTGATTTTATGAGATGATTGATTGGTTCGGAAGTGGTTTGAGAGTGTTTTGGATAGGTTGGAATGGTTTTATTAAGCTCATGATGTTTATTAGTAGAGATGTGAAGTTCTGATGATGTCCTGATATGTTCTGTTTGGTCCTGATAGCTTCTGTTGAGCTTCTGTTTTGTTCTGTTTTCTCTCTGTATGGAAGGATGGAGTATTGATTGATAGGGTTTGAGATTGTTTGGAAGCTTATTGAGTGATTTTTGATGGTTTGGAATGGTTTTGGTATGAGTTATGTGGTTCTGATGCTTTCTGTTGACCTTCTGTAACTCTCTGTTGAGCTTCTGTGAGCATCTGTATGCTTTTGTATACTTCTGTATGTGTTCTGTTGGATGAGAGTGTAGCTTGGGAAATTTTCTAGCCTTGAAAAGAGGTGAATACAAGTGCAAAAGAGCTAAAAGAAGTCAAAGAAGTAACTGCTGAAGACTCAAGTAAAGACTGGAGTGAAGTGACAGTGGTGAGCTATGAAAAGACACTGTAGTGGCTCTGGAGCCTCTTCATATCAGTTATACCTCTTGGGAGGTGCATCCACGACCTAAGAAGGATTATTGAGGGTTATTATTGAGTGATTGTAGTGAGGATATGATGTACTATTGATGGAGAGAGAGAGAGAGAGTTAGAGATAGCCAATTCTATGAAAATAGTGTGATTGTATATGAGAGATTGAGAGAGAGGACTATGAAGACATTGAAGATGAATACTATGTGATGTATTTCCATTCAAAGATGGTATATTCCTTTGCTTTCTTTGTTATATTGATGGATTTTATGAAGATGTTGAAGAATATGGTTGATTCTATCAAATCCGTGGGAGACCTACATGATACTGCATGAAGATTTGTTATGCATGGTGTTCTTTTCTTCATTGTGATCATATAAACCCTAATAAAAAAGCTTGTTGACGTTACAAGATAGATTTTCTTGCAAGAGAATTTCCTTTTCCTTGGTGTTCCTCGTGGGGCTCCAGACATCACTCTCATCCAACCTAATCATCTTGACATCACGATTTTTTGGCAGCTGGACAGGCAAGGGTGGCACCTCTGCAAGTGGTCGAGGATGCCGGAGAACTTGAACTGGTGGTGGAGGCTCTGGATTCGGTGGAACAAGTCTCTCCCTAGGTGGTGTCACTTGTTGTCCCCTCCTTGGTTGAAACCCATTTCTTGGCACACGCCTAGGATGAGGACAAAAGTACATACCATGGCCAGTCTCCCCACAATAATAGCAAACATGCTCTATTTCTTATCTCCTTGGACCTTGATTGCCTTCATTTGTGAGGGGAGAGGGCCATACTCCTTGCACCAAACTCAATGAAAGGCTTTCAAGTTGATTAGTAATGTATTGTAGGAACTCTTGCTATGGTATCTCTGGTTCAGGTGGGGCCTTTGCTATTTCTCTAGGCCTTGGCATGGTTGGTAAAACTTTCATAGGCTCAACTCTCCCCTTAAACTGGGCTTGATACTTCAATTTTCTATCTTTCTCCCTGGCATAAGTGACTAATTCTTCATAGGATGTGGGAAACTTTCCTTTGACCTTATCCCTTAGTAGAGGGTGGAGTCCAGCTAGAACACAATCTTTCTTAACGCAATTAGGTACTCTCTCTCCCTTGACTAAGAAGGCTGTCCATTTATCCCACAATTTTATAAAAATGCCTTCATATGCTTGGTACTCCCCTGGTAAGGTTTGGTGAAGATCTAAGAGCTGTCTCCAAATATCTTTAGGTGGCTCTGTATCTTGGTACTCATGCATGAATGTGATCTTGAGATCCTACCAGTTACCCCTTGTAGCCTCCGAGAGAGCTTGATACCACACTCGAGCATCACCCTTTAGAACTAAAGAGAAGGCCCATACTTCGGTTGCTTCATCGTCCCGGCATGTGACTAGGAACGTCATTTCTAAGTCATCCAAAAAGTCTAGAGCTTTCTCCCCTTTGTGCCCAAAAAATCTTGGAAAAGCCATGATAGGAAGATGTTGATCTAGCTCAATACAAAATAAAGATGGACACATCTAGGTCCAAGTCATATCTTATTAAGGGTAGAATAAATGGATTCACAGATGCATTAATATCAGCAAGACGATGAGGTCCCAATAAGCCCCTTAAAATATTTTGAAACTCGAGCTTTGTGCAAACGATTATATGCACGGTTTGCCTAGCAAGAAGACGGATAGGTCCGTACAAATCCCTATGGTTCATGGGATACACTTAGAGTAGAATAAATATGTGTACATTAAAGGAGATGTTATAATCCAAAATAGGGAGTATTACAAGATCACGGGACAAGAAGATCTCTCTCAACCTCTCAGCTCTAAAATAGAAGACCATTTGTTGAAAATGTATCTTTCTACTAATGCACACATCCACCCGAATGTTTTGAACCGATTGAAAGTTGTAGAAAGTAGGAATAGTCATTTATAGAAAGTAGGAGTAGTCATTTATGCATTAACTACAAATTTTCACTACAAACTTTCATGAAGCGTGTTGCTGAAGCTCTAGCGTCTTAGATCCCTTTATTCGAGAGATGCGAAGGATTTGCTCACCACTGATTAGCATAGGTTTGGCATGACCATTATCAGCCTTGTAAAGTTCATAGGCTCTGATAGCTATCTTCTCAATTACTTTGAGTCTTCTTGCTAGTAGTAGTTGAAGTGCATCACCATATATAGCCTCTCACCAATACCGCACACCATTGTAACTCCCCCTCCAAAAACTTGTTAATCCCTGAATTTGAAAGTGCCTTCACCACTTGAAGACGAGGCTCCTTAGGGAGTATCTTTACACTAGACAGCAATCACTCAACACAATGCCTTGACCTAGAGACTTGATGAGAGTAATATTTCTCTTGAAGCAAAGAAGGGTGTATGTAATTAACTTGCTTTACCCGCATACGTGCCGTTTATCAATAAAGATTCTTATTCTCTTAAGCTTTTTTTGGAGACCATAGTGGTACTCTTGAGCAGTGAATCCCTTGAATAGGATTTGATGAAGATTCTTGCTTAGTGATTCCTTGACAAACACTCATTGAAGAAGAGGACAACTCCTTAGATGTTTCTTCCTTCATAGAAATTGTAGAGCGTAGCTTGAGAACTCCTCAGCAGAGGCAAAAAAAATGAGGGCTGAAATAATGAATGGGTTGCCTCCTATCCATGCCTCTTACCTATCCAACCTCCAATCCTCACTAAGAGAACTAAAGAGGGGCACCACCTAGCCAAAGGGAGGATGGGCTAGGACATCCCTTTTCTCAAAGAGAATCAAAATAACCATGACACAACTTCACAAGAGAGAACATATATTTTAGACTCCATATTATAATATGAGAGAGAGAGAGAGATGAGAGGAGAGGGAGACAAGAGGAGAAGAGATAGAGAAATCTTGCCATTATGTATTCATGGAATGAGAAGATGAGAAGAGAGGGAGATAAGAGGAGAAGAGGTGGAGGAAGCTTGCCATTATGCTACATAATAAAATAACTCACTCATAGCTTACTTCAAAGAGATGGACTAGCGTGAGGGTATTCTAGAGTGCTCTCATGTGCTTGTCATTGTCATTCCTTCTATCTTCTCTCCATGGGCTCCTTATATAGCCTCCATGAGGGATTAGATTAAGCTAATCTTCTTGATTAATATAATCCTATATGATGTATGGCATCTTTGAAAATATGGAGAATAGTGGATGGGACAAGTCCTCAACTTGATCATCATGCAAGAAGCTAAGGGTGGTGGTAGACAAAATAGAGAAAGGAAGCTAGATTATAAGAAGTGGATACCCAAAAGCACATTATTATAATATATTTACAAGAAGGATAGAATGGAAAGTTAGTGTGGTGAAAGAGAGAAGAAAATTGCATGTAGCCAACAGTATACACCTTCGTAACTTCAAATCAGTGAAGAATCTGAAAAAAGTTTCTCTTGCAACTTTGTAGATCAGGTTGAAACTGATCGGGTAGTGTGGGAATTTTCTTGAAATTAGAGTTTCCTTGGGAGTTATTGAGATTATAAAAAATGGTTTCCAAAAGCTGCTTTGACTTTAGTCTCCTATATATATATAAATACATATAAGCATATGACAAAAGGGATCCATGCTTGTAAGCTTTTTTGTAAGATCCAAATAACACCATGATGTGGATATTGACTTGTGTACTAGGGTGAGGTGTCCTCTAATGATGGTGATAGATTTCAAATCTTAGTGATGCATGTAGAACCCATATGTAGTTGGAGGCTAGTCCTTTGAAAAATCTATGCACTCACTCAACTCGTGGGTGTAATCAATTTCCATCTTCACTAAGATAACCATCCATTTTACCCTTTACATTGACATCCCTCCTAAGAACTTGTTCCCCCCATTTGCTATAGTTATCATAATCGAGAAGCAATGTAGCATATCTAGTTCTTGAAGAGTAAACCTAAAGTGATATGGTAAGGCTCTTGATAGGGGTTTTGGCCAAATTTTGTGATAAAAATACGGTTTGTAAATAACCCGGATCAATAGACTCGTGGATGTAAATGTGGTATATTTTTTTAGAATTTTCCTTTCTTACTCCCTTGTTTCCTTATTTTCTTGAGTGTCTTCTTAACATTTGGCTCTTGTTCCTCCCTTGGTCTTTTTTCCTTCATTTGGCCCACCTTTGCTACTTTGGGAGCCACCTATAAAGGTTTTGAGAATTTGAGAGTTGATTTTAAAGCCAAAATTCAAGTGAAAAGGTGACTCGAGACCCATAAAAAGAGGCATTTTATATGCAAAATGAAACATTTAAGAATAAAGGAGCTAGAGCTTTCCTAGATGCCTTTTGACACGAGGAATCCAATGCAAGTGTACATTTTTTTATTGGAGTCTATTTAATCCTCCATTTAATGGCCACAAGACTTGGTGTTATGAAGCAACTACTAGATCCGAAAGCGAGAAAGCATATGATGGAGGCAAGGATGATAGATTTTGATGCCAAAAAGCTACTTGTCGAGTTGAATCGCAATTCAGAGGCCATTTGCACCTTGGTCCAAGCTAGAACCACTTTGGGTCAAGTGTGAATATCCAAATTGGAAATATATTAGTTAGATATTATAATTTAAATCATGCTTAAGAGATGAAATCACAAAAAAACTCATGAAATGGGAGGTGCATTTTTAAGCACCCCTTCTTTTCCAATTTGATTCTTTTAAACAATTGAGATCCTCTTCATCCTCATGGGTATCACATCCACCAAATCTTCACTAGTCATCACTCCAAAAATCACAGAAACTGATGTAGCAAATAAAGAGATCCATTTCTCTGTCTTTCTCACTCATGTTTGTCTCTTCTCTTTGTTCCTTTTTTAGATGGTTGTGTATGAGAGAGAGTGATGATTTAATGAATTTGTGATGGACAATGGTTTCAAAGTATAACGGCACATAGATAAGGTGATTTGGATGTGTTATGTCTAAAAAATAATATCAACGGCTCCATTTTCTCCAAATACGAGACATACGTATGTGAATTTTAGAGTGAGCAATCTTTATTCATTTTCTATGGTGAATCATTAGTGATATGATTAGAAGATGATTGCAAATTATTGAAATTTGTTTGTTGATGTTTGAAATTTCAAAAATTCACTTATTTTTTATGCATATTGAAAACAATAACACCAAAAAATTCGAAACACCAAATTTAATGGAAAATGGTATTATTCTTAGGTCTTGGGGATCAAATGATATTCATATGGCATGAAAATGAATATACTAATGGATTACACTTCACATAATTCATAAAAATAATAAAATTTAAAAATAGCTAATTTATGTTAAAATAAACGAAAAAACTCTTAAAATTAGTCAAATGAAGGAGAAAAATTAAGAAAAAATAGTTGCATTAAAAATTACAAAAAATAAGAGAATATTTTTTATTATATAATGAAGATAAAGCATGAGGATTTACACTAATTTTTCTTTATTTATATGTTAAAGTATGTGTTTAGGACTTCATTCTATAAAAAAATATTACAAAATCTCCCTACATTTGTGCAAGCAAGTAAAAGGTAAATGATAAGGATGTGGGACTGAAATGAAAAGATATTTGATTAAGTTGTTGATTTCTTTGCATATCTTAGCATGTAGACCATCAATTATAAAAGTTTTAAGGGGTTTAGTAGCAAGGGTAGCCTAGTATTGTTCCTTATCAGCAATGCAACACGACACTAGTAGAAAGTAATCATGAAAAGATTGTTTGTGCACTTCACATTTGTTGGCTTTAAGTTAAGTTATTTGAGCACAAAGTGCCATACACTGTGGATATGCAATCTAAATATGATATCATTAGATAAACTCTTAGATGCATTACAATTTTATATCTAGGTAATGGCTAATGTTGAGTGTGTAAAATTCCTCTTTGTTGTAGGATAGTGTGATATCTTGGAAAACTGATTAAGTGAGGAATATATATAGTCTCTTGGATCATTCGGATTATATTATGAGAGGACTCTATTACGTTCCTATTGTATGTGTAAGATGGTGCATCCTAGGGACAATCATTGAGGTGTATGAGAACCATACCAACCACAACATTCTCTACAGGGGAGCTCTATATGTATGTGACATGAGGTATTGATCACCTATACATCTGGATACTCTCTTAGTTGGAGTTGGGAAGGGAAAAATGTTGGACTACAAGTTGATACAAATGTGTGATTTATTTAGAGTAGTATATAGTCTCTAGAGGCTCCTAGCCACAAGGCCATCCAAGGGTGGTTTGGTAAGCATAGGAGGCTCAGTTAGAGCCCTAGAGCCAATGTGTCCTGGAGCCTATTTTAGGCCCCATTAGGTAGTGTATTTTCTAGGAATCTTTGATAAGTTGTGGTTTCTAGATCTTGGTGAATCAGGGACAAATCAGTCACTTTATGCCAAAGAGTATTGAGATCGATCTGTTCTTTCCTAATGGACATTATTTAGCCAAGGTTCAATGACAAGAAAGTGCTCAAAGGGCTAGATGACGAGCTGAAATCATTAGGAGATATTCTCCTAAGCATTATAGTTCAATATCTTTGAGAAAGAGAGGTCTTGTTGACCCACTCAATATCCCACTCACTCCTCTAGGAAGAGGATATTGAAGCTCTAGTATTCCTCTTTCACCAAAAAGCCAATCTACTTCGAGTGGGAGTGTAACCCCACCCATATAGATCCCTAGAGAAAACCCAATCATCGTTATGGTGCAATCCATTGCAATTTCTATAGGAACATTTGATTTTCCAACCTTAGGTTTCCTTCTAACCATCTTTAATAGGCTAGTAGAGAAAGATGCAAAATTGCACATCAATGAGTTCCAAAAATTAATGTTCAATTTCCGAATTCAGGATCAAGGTCATGTCATGATTTTTTTGAACATGGCTCTAAAAAGAAGAGATACAATGTGGTATCATAGCTCAGAAGCCGCCAGAACCATAACCTCAACTACAATTTATTCTTTCCAGTCTTTTGAAGATAGTTTACCCCTGAGAGAGGTGGTTAGTATATAGGCTGTGCATTTTGAATGACAGAACACGTCAAAAACCCCATGAGAATTATTGAGCTTATGCTAAGAAAATGAAAGAGGTATATTCAAAAATTGCAAACCTCTATTCATTTTCCACTTGTTATCACTGATTGGAGTACTTTTTACATGGATTAGACTTTAATATCTAAGTGGAGTTGATGGACCTAAAAACGGGCCGGCACTGGCTCATGCACTAGCCGGACCTCGTCACTATGCGCAAGACAACCCCCTCGGCCTCGCGGCCAGGAGCGTCTATCAAAATCTCTGCCTTCCTAAACATTGCGTTTGTAATACGTTGTAGTCAGCGGATCCTAACCCAATATTGCTCCTCAGAGGGAGTCCCTTTCACATAGCCAAAAGGCTCGAATCACATACACATGGGGTTCCTCCTACGGCTGAATGCCGTCAACCCTCTGCGACTCTCCTACACCTTGGGGATTGGCCCCTCGATGCGTCGCTCAACATTTAGACATTTCGCACAAACGTCGCTCAAGGTACCAAATAAACGTATCCAGGAATGTACCATTTCCCTTACTTAATTTCCCCTTTAGGATCCCACGACTAGCCTACAGCATAGGAACCTCACACTCTCAACGGTGGGTCACAGGCCTACTGAAAACAATTGCTATGCATATCCAGGAGCTAACTCTGATACTTTTAATTTCCTCTAAATGATCATGCAAAGAGGTGGATGCCTAGTGCTCAAACATTTTAAAAACCACCAGCGTGCAAGTGCAAAACATTCCTTTCATGCTTTTCTTTCTAACCGCTTTGTGCTTCGTTGCAACACCTAGCACCGAAGTGATCTTCGTGCTACTAGGTTTTAATTTTTATCATTATTATTCCGTCCTAGATGCAATAAATATAAAATCAGCAAATTATTCCTCATGCTCAGCGGCATTTAACCATTTTTTTCCACAACTCTACCCTTCCCCGTTGATAGTGCATCATTGCATTCATTTCTTTTAGGGTTTCCTTGTCATTTTATGTGGAGAAAGGAAGGAAACACGCACTAAAACAAATAAACAAGGCTGAACTGAAGCACAACTTCATGCCCCAGCCTTGCTATACATCAACAAACATAAATCCTATTTTTCTGTATTTTTCGTAGCCCCAAATGTATTTTTCCCCTATTTTTCATGGTGTTTTGATCATTTTTCCCCATTTTCTTCATTTTCTTGTATTTTTTAAATTGCTGAAAATGAAAACCAGTTTGTGGGCTGTGGCCCTTAGTTCATTTGCAACAAAATTGAAAGATTAGTTGATGTGTATCGACGGTTTTCCCCATTTATATGCCCAAAACCCTTGTTTTTCCCCATTTTTCATGCATTTTCGGGTTTCTTGACATTATTTCGGGCCATGAAATGCATGTTTTTCATAATTTCCGGTTATAAACAGTAAGAACTCAGAAGAATCAGCAACATAATCAAATCTTAGTCCATATGAACGGCATTCCATCAATCAAAAGCATAAAACACTAAATTTTCTTTGTAATTTTTTTTGGTTTACCGCTTAAACGCGTGTTTCGGGTTTTGTGTCCATGGCTGTAGATTTGGAAAACAGCAACCCTCCATGTCCAGCAACATCACAAATCACCATTCTCAGCCCGTGTAGCAATCCGGTCCATGCCGGACAAGCCTCCATCATTCTTTCTTCATTGCTCCTTCTCCCACATGAACTGCCTCTTAGAAGAGAGAGAGGGAGGAGAGAGAAAGACTAGAATCAGAAATTTCAAACCAGGCCATCATTCCACGGGCGAAGGGCGGCGATATGATCAGCATACGGAGTGTAGGCAAGGGCCAATGTCAAATAGGGGGGTTGTTTGCAGGCAGGGAGGAGCATCTCCATCAACATGGCGCATTTTTCGGCGCCTGTTGATGGCGCCCTCTCTCCACGATTTTCTTCATCCATCCTCTCCCAAACTTTTCATGTGACATTTTAAGTTGGGCTCCCAAGGGTCATGCCCACTTGGCCAAACTCATGTCCACCTTTTCAAATCTTGACCGGTTTCTTGGCCATTTCCCCGTCCGGACTCGGAATCGAGCTCTGAAAAATCCTGGGCGTCCGGCTTAGCATCCCGCATTGGCCAGTAGCTCGTGTCAACCCGCACGACTGTCTGAAAAATTATGAAAAATCACCAAGTGTCGCTCGGGCGCCTTTAAAGCACTTTGGCGCTTAAAATCGTCCTAGATCGAGCCGCCGCCTTTGACGGTGAATATTTTTCCCTTGATCTTCATAATTTTTAGCTATTTTTAAGCACTTCCCGTCACCTAAATTCCGCTCTCATTGGCGACCACGGGATAGGGCGACTCAGCCCGTCGAATCCACGAACATATCTGCACATAAACAACCAAAGAAGCATCAAACTGATACAAAACAATTATCATCATAAAACTCAGCACAATGCTCCCCCTACCCCTAGACAGAACCAAGGCATAACATCCACAAGGAGGAGGCCTAGCATCATCTAAGAGAAGATCCGAAGCAAGTCACTAACCAGCTGCTCCAACACAGCCAAACGAAAAAGAACTGTCAAAGAGGTTGCCCTAAGTGGTAGTCTAAACTACTTACCAACTAAAAACAACACAACTAGGAGCTCCTACAAGGCGAGGACTCCTATAGCCTGATCAAAGAGTAGTTTCTTTCAGTACATATCTTCTTTTAGGATTTTTATTGGATGAACATACTTGGGCATGTAAAAAGGAGGGAGCTGAGCGTAGTGACCCAAGGAGAACAGGGCATCGGTCTCAGGACCTGTCTGGGCACCCAAGAACCTACCAGGCCCTCGCAAGGCGACACTTAATCCTTTTCTAACGCTCACTTTTATTTTCGCTCCAACCTTCCTTGTTTTGATATTATTTTTCCAGCAAGAAGCCACCCCTAGGAAGACAAGGTATCGGCCCCGGGTCTGACTCGTCCCTAGGAACCTACCAGGCCTTCGCAAGGCAATGAGCAACTGCTTATATTTTTTTTTTTTTCATTTCTTTTCATTGATAGGGGTTAGAACCCCTTTTTACACACCTTCGTATTTATATTCATCGTTTAGGATGTACAAAGTTTCTGGGCATCATCATTATTATCTTCTGGCAGGCTTCTCTAACTGCCTCACTACTAACAAGAACTCCTAGAACGGCTGCTTAGCAGGTTAGCAGAACAGAGCCACTAGGACGTCCTTCTAAAACAGGTCTTTCAATGTCTAACAATGTCGTTGCAGGAGGCAATGACGACTCCGACCTCCCTCAAACATACTCAACCGAAACCTGGGACTTCATACCTTGGTTGCCGGTCCCCAACAAAAATGTATCCCCTCAACAAGTACAAATACACATATAACAGGAAAGAAAGGTACTCGTAAAGGAGAAATATCACCTGGATTGGCCCAAAAAGAAGCTCCCATCGCAGCAAAGGCTCCTCCAGGCTCCACAAAATTCCACAACCCGCAAAACCTGTCCAGCACAACACTAAAACAAAAACCCAATTAAACGCACCCGCACTAGACAGGGAAATGGCCCTCTTGGCCTAATGAAATCAGACATGACTTTGCTACTAAACTGTATCGGCCCTCTTGGCCTAATGAAATCAAACAATACTATGCATAACATCCTCCTGGAAACAACCATGATAGACATCAAAGCATACTATTCCCAGGGGAACAAGGGCGCATAGCCCTAAACTAGGTGCATTAAATTATGACCTATCCCTCCTGCGTATATCGCAAGAGGTGTTCGCATCACATGGCGTCGAATCAGTCTATGGGTCCCAGATAATAAAGGGAGATGAGTCTCGCTTACCCTCTGCATCACCCAAATCAACCATCGTCTGCCAAAGAGGGCATGTTCAGAAAGCATACCCCACAAACGACCAGGTCCTGTCTCACCATCAATAGATATATCGGGACAAGGGCCACAATTAAAGAAGAGGTCTTCTTCATACGCAAGATTAGCCAATGAATCGGCAAACTGATTCCAATTCCGTGGAATCAGCTGAAAAGACACTCTATCAAATTCGTCTAGCAGGGCTATGGCAGTATGATGGTACATACAAAGGATCGGGTTCCGCACCATGTACGTCCCATTGAGTTGATTTAAAACCAACTGAGAATCCCCTTTTATCAACAACTGGCGGATACCACCCTTCTTTGCAATATTCAAACCCATAATCAGGGCTTTGTATTCTGCCATATTATTGGTAAAATTCGCCCCGAGATAAGCAGCTAACTTCATGACAATGCGTCGGCGGGGGTCTCGGATGACAACTCCTACGCTTCCTTTTTTGCATGGACCCCTGGACGCCCCATCAAAGTACAAGGTATACGTCCATAAAGGGTTTACATATCCTGCCATCCTGAACTCTACTCGTAATTATGGTAATCGAAATTCAGCATATTCAACGGGTGGACTGTAGGCTCCATCCCTCCATCATCATTGAATTCAACAGGGATGCTCGTCAAAATTTGTAGGCAGTGATGGCAGAAGACCTTGATTTCCCAAATGAATGTCCCGCCTTCTTGCTCAATCACCTTGTGTCCTTTGCTCCACCAAATGAGCTTTCCCTGATGATACCTCTGTTCCAAATATGGGTGTTCTAAATAAGGGATCAGACGACCCATCCTCCTCTATCACGATTTCCTTGCAGATGTTTGATCAATCTTGCCTAGACCTGCAAGGCAGTCATAGCATTAGTACAATCAGAAGTAATAAGGTTTAATCTTATTAAGATTAACCTTATTTTTAAATTCTATCCCCTCAAGGTCAGCTAACAACACTGTAGATTTATTCTTTCCTATCCTAACGATCTTATAGGGCCCATCCCATTTGGGTTCTAGCTTGCCTGGGAATAATTCACGTCGTGCGTCATAATACAGAACAAGCTGTCCTTTCTTGAAGGTGTATTTCTTGGCTTTGAGGTCGTGTAGCTTCTTCATTCGGCGCTTCGCCACTTCTTGGTGCAATAAGCTCTGCAACTTAAGCTCATCTAAATGTGCCAGTGTCGTCAAACGCTCAAAAAGAGCGTCTTCATCGCTCAAAGAATGATTGATGGCAAACCGAATAGTCGGCAGCTCAATCTCTAAAGGCAAGACACACTCCTCCCCATATACTAACTTGAACGGGGTATGGCCAGTGGCTCGTTTGAAAGTCGTATTATAAGCCCACACTGCCACGTATAACTTTTTATCCCAATCCCGTTTCTTTTCCGACACAGTTTTGGACAGGATGCCCACAAGCTGCTTGTTGGTGCTTTCAACCTGACCATTGGCTTGCGGATTATATGGGGTTGTCTTGTTATGCTTGATGTTCCACAACTCTGTCAAACCTTTGATCACCTTATTCAGGAAATGAGTTCCGCGGTCCGACACTAATTCTTTCGGCGGACCAAACCGGCATATTATCTGCTCTAAAAGGAAACTAGCAGTTTCTTTTGCATCATCTTTCCTTGTTGCACGTGCTTCTGACCACTTTGTGAAGTAGTCAGTTGCTACAATGATGTACCTCTTTTGCGTAGTCGATGACGGAGTAATAGGACCCACAAAGTCTATTCCCCACTTCTCAAATGGAAGTATCGCCATAATAGGGGTGAGTGGTCGTTTCCTATTCTCTCGACTATCATGTCGTTGGCAAATATCGCATCGCTTAACATACGCAAACGCATCCTGGAAGATGGCAGGCCACCAATAACCTGCTCTTAAAGCCTTTTGTGCTGTAAGCCGTCCAGCAAAATGGCCACCGCAAGCAGAATCATGGCACTCCTCCAAAATGAATGGCACCTCGTCAGGCATCACACATCGGCGATAGATATCATCAACCCCTTGCCGATATAATGTACCTGCGATCAAGGCAAACTTTAACGCTTGCTGCTTAATTTTCCTTTTCTCAGCCTTAGATAATTCGGATCCCGCCTCTCCCGTTGATAAATAATGCGTTATTGCAGCATACCAGGAGGGAATAGATGCCGTATCTATTTTAAATATCATCTCCATGTCACTACCTTCAGCCACAGATTCTTTCGGCTCCCCAAAGTCCACTAGACATTCCACGATGCCTTGCAACCTTGGTGGCTTACTCTTGATTTCATAATCAAATTCCTGCAAAGTGATCAACCACTTCGCTAAACGATCAGGCGGCTGTAACTTATTCAGCAACAATCGAAGTCCCTCCGCCTTCGTATAAAGCACGACTTTTTCATAGAGAATGTAATGCCTGAACTTCTTGGTCCCAAAGACCATCGCTAGACACAGCTTCTCCATGTAGGTGTAATTGATTTCGGATACCCCCAGCTTCCGACTAGCAAAAGCAATCGGGTGGTACCACTTCTCTTCCCAAATTTGGGCTAAACAGCAGCTAATACTATACATGGTGGCTGCTGAGAATATATAGAACACCTCACCTCTTTTAGGTGCTTTTAAAACAGGCGCTCTTGCTAGCTCTTGTTTCACATCCTCGAATGCTACCTTATAAGGGTGACCCCATACAAACGAACAGCTAAAGGACAATAAATTTGTAAGTGGCAACGTTCTTTCTGCTAAGGCGTTAATGAATCTACGGTAGTAACCAACCGAAGACAGAAAGCTATGAACTTCTTTCGGAGTGCGTGGTGGACCCATGGCAACTATAACTTTGACCTTCTCGGGGTCTGTCGCAATTCCTACCGAACTGACCACATGGCCCAGCAATAGCCCATAAGGTACTCCAAAAGCACACTTCCGTGGGTTTAGGGCGATGCAAAATTGTCTACAGCGCTCAAAGCATTTTCTCAAAATGATCAACTGCCTTTCTCTCACGGTGGCGGCCCCTAAGTCATCAATAAACACCCTCAACTCTTCAGGGGATATGTCACCGAATGTCTTATCGGCTGTTCGTTGCCACGAACCAGGCGCATTGCATAAACCAAAAGCCATCACGTGGTAAGCAAAAGTGCCAAATACAGTGATAAAAGTTGTTTTCAACTTGTCCTCTTCTGCAATTGCCATTTGGTTGTATCCTGCAAAGCAATCCATAAACGAATATATCTCCCTACCCGCTAATTGATCCAAAATCTGGTCAATAAATGGTAATGGGTAGTAGTCCTTAACTGTCTGCTTATTCAGCTCCCTAAAGTCTACACATAAACGGATCTGATTATTCTTCTTCTTTCTAATCACAACTGGCGAACACCATTCTGTGTGTTGCACAGGAAAAATCAAACCCGCTTTTCGAAGCTTCTGTAACTCTTCAAACAGCCCGTCCCTCAATTCGAAAGGCATACGCCTTACTTTCTGCCGTACAGGACGACTGCCCTCTTTCAACGGAATTGTATGAACAGCAAGACTGGGAGGGATGCCTCTCAACTCATCATAACTCCAGGCAAAGATATCACGGAATTCCTGGATCAAGGCCACATAGTCCTCCCTTTCTGCTGTGCTGAGCATGGACCCTAATTTGATTGGCCGCGAATCATCAAGCGTACCAAGGTCTAGCTCGATAACATCTGCATCTCTTATACGATCTTGGGCCTCTATCGGCTCATTCAAAGTGATCTGATAGATGTCCTCCGTGGTGGATCCCTCTTTGGACTCATCACTCGATGATGTCTCACTAGCAGATAAATCTTCTAATGTCTCCAATTCTGTAGAAGATAGAGGAGCTCTCTCACTCTGCGGGGACTCAGGATAAGCATCAACCACCACACGCTGGGCACCTCTGCCGAATATCAATCGACCGGCGGGTATATCCACTTGGCAATCCGCTTGCAAGATCCAAGGTCGTCCAAGTAATACTTGGTAACTTGGCCGCCCTGCAAAACGAATCACCCTAAAGTCCAACAGGCATTCTACATTTGCAACAGTGACATGGACCTTAGTAATGCAGCCTTCCGGCTGTCTCAAACTGTCATCTGCCATTCTGAGAATTGTGGAGGTATCTTTTTGGATCGCAAGGCCCAACCTTTCCATCAGTTCAGAACTCATAATGTTAACAGATGATCCTGTGTCGACAATGGCATAATCTACTAATATCCCATCGACATAGGCTGCAACCCTTGGGCAATGCTTCTCAGCATGCTCGAACCAGTCATCACCAACTCGCGCAATACCCAAAGGTTCTACAATATACCCGGTACGTAGGATCTTTCTAAATTCCTTACGTACTCCTGGGGAAAGCTTAATAAGCTGCAAAAGGTTCACATCCGGCTTGACTTCGCAAAGAGAGCCCGCCAAATCGAATTCATGATAGTTCGAAAGAGCTCGCTTTTCACGCCAAATCATCCGCTCTTTAGGTCGCTGAGCTGGCTTTATTGCCTCTTTCTTAACTTTCACCTTCTTCTTTGGTGCTTCCTTATCGGCTTTACTCTCTACGGGCTTCAAAGGTCCCCCTTCTAGGGCAGGATCCAAAACTTGCGTCCCTTTGTCGCCTTGTTTAGGGTTTCCGTCGACAGGCTTATCCATGTCGGCTTCTCTACCCTTTTTACCTCTTGTAAGAACAGCACGCAAATTAGAGGTTTCAACATCATTAACGCGTACAGCCTCAATCAAACTAACCCCACTACCACTTGGTAGCTCTTCCACTGTAGTCTTTGGTCGTTGAAGTATTTGTTTAGGCCCAGTTTCTGGCTGGGAATCATTTCCTTGGGCACGATGATTAACAGGCCCTGGTTGCCGACTACCCCGCTGGAGGGAACTGATTTTACTCCAGCAAGTAGCTGCTAGATGGCCAGATTTTCCACAAATGTCGCACTTAACATTTGGGCAATTTCTTGGATAGTGCTGCCCGCCACACCATTTGCAACTAAACCTCGACGGCGCACCCTCTTCTGGGTATCTACTTCCTATCAAATTTTGTTGTTTTTTAAGGAAGTTGACATCAACAGCTATTTGTCGATACTGCTCCGTAATCATGTCGGTATAATGCTTCATCATGTCCTTAACCTTGCCAAGAACATTGGAAGAACTCGACTCATAGCCTTGGTCATTTCCATGTCGTTCAATCGGCCTAACAATTCGATTAGGCACAGGCTGTTGAGCTGCAGGCATGGTGTTAGAATTGACCGCCTGGCCTCCACTACTTGGAGCCATTTGACTGCCCGTAGGCATCGACATGCTAGGGGGAGCGGGTAATAAAGGGACACTCGGCATCATGTTCCCTCTCCCATTAGGGTTAGCCATCGCTATCCCTTGGCCACTACTGCCATTGGCTATTGCCGTATTGTTTCCCAATACTAAACCCATGTTCGAATTGCCTCTAGAAGCATAGGCTGCTTGTAGTCGGGATTCCACCTCTTGTGCTCGTGTAATGGCAGTATCTATATCCCCCAAGGGAACACTACTCAACTGCAATTGGATATTAAAGTCCAAACCATGTAGGAAATATTGCAATTGGGCAGCTGCGGGGATAGGAATAGAGGTGTCCAACTTACGGAAGACCTCTTTTATCTTCTTCGCATAAGCACGAATATCCTCGTGTGGATCTTGGCGGGTCACGTTGAGTACACGCAACCAATATTGCCCACCCCTTTCAGGGGCAAACTCCCTTCGAAAAGCTCCATAAAATGCATCAATGTTCAATATGGTTCCGGCTTCTAAACCATGATACCATATAGCAGCTCTTCCTTTGAGAGTCATGTTGAAGAACATCATTAAATGTCCTTCTTCTTGGATGCGACAGTTAAACATCAGCTTTTGAAACTCCCTAATGTGGAGTTCCGCATCCTCCTCCACTAGCCCATTAAAAATGGGTAGCGGGTAACCTAGAGCCGGCAAATCCGTCGTTCCTGCTGGAATTGCAATAGGCTGCGCCATGACGAGGATTGGATTTGCACTAGGAATAGGGAACGGTGGGGTTACACCTCCCGTACTTGACGTGGATTGGCTTATGGCAGGAAGGGGAGCACTAGAGCTTCCGCCTTCTCCTAACTTACTACTTGTGGTCCTAAGACCACTAGATCCACTCCCTCGTAAGGGTTCAGCACCGCTACGCTTAGGGGAATATCTCCTAAAGATTTCAGCACGTCGCCTAGCTCTCTCGTCTCTTTCCTGCTTTTGGATTTCTGCTAGACGATGCTTATCAATAAATAACGGGTCAAGCTCAGTATCCTCTGGCATAAACTGCTAGTTGGTCCTTAAACAACCAGGATTCGAGAACCGCCACTTTTAAGCAGCTCCCGGCAGACGCACCACTGATGGACCTAAAAACGGGCCGGCACTGGCTCATGCACTAGCCGGACCTCGTCACTATGCGCAAGACAACCCCCTCGGCCTCGCGGCCAGGAGCGTCTATCAAAATCTCTGCCTTCCTAAACATTGCGTTTGTAATACGTTGTAGTCAGCGGATCCTAACCCAATATTGCTCCTCAGAGGGAGTCCCTTTCACATAGCCAAAAGGCTCGAATCACATACACATGGGGTTCCTCCTACGGCTGAATGCCGTCAACCCTCTGCGACTCTCCTACACCTTGGGGATTGGCCCCTCGATGCGTCGCTCAACATTTAGACATTTCGCACAAACGTCGCTCAAGGTACCAAATAAACGTATCCAGGAATGTACCATTTCCCTTACTTAATTTCCCCTTTAGGATCCCACGACTAGCCTACAGCATAGGAACCTCACACTCTCAACGGTGGGTCACAGGCCTACTGAAAACAATTGCTATGCATATCCAGGAGCTAACTCTGATACTTTTAATTTCCTCTAAATGATCATGCAAAGAGGTGGATGCCTAGTGCTCAAACATTTTAAAAACCACCAGCGTGCAAGTGCAAAACATTCCTTTCATGCTTTTCTTTCTAACCGCTTTGTGCTTCGTTGCAACACCTAGCACCGAAGTGATCTTCGTGCTACTAGGTTTTAATTTTTATCATTATTATTCCGTCCTAGATGCAATACATATAAAATCAGCAAATTATTCCTCATGCTCAGCGGCATTTAACCATTTTTTTCCACAACTCTACCCTTCCCCGTTGATAGTGCATCATTGCATTCATTTCTTTTAGGGTTTCCTTGTCATTTTATGTGGAGAAAGGAAGGAAACACGCACTAAAACAAATAAACAAGGCTGAACTGAAGCACAACTTCATGCCCCAGCCTTGCTATACATCAACAAACATAAATCCTATTTTTCTGTATTTTTCGTAGCCCCAAATGTATTTTTCCCCTATTTTTCATGGTGTTTTGATCATTTTTCCCCATTTTCTTCATTTTCTTGTATTTTTTAAATTGCTGAAAATGAAAACCAGTTTGTGGGCTGTGGCCCTTAGTTCATTTGCAACAAAATTGAAAGATTAGTTGATGTGTATCGACGGTTTTCCCCATTTATATGCCCAAAACCCTTGTTTTTCCCCATTTTTCATGCATTTTCGGGTTTCTTGACATTATTTCGGGCCATGAAATGCATGTTTTTCATAATTTCCGGTTATAAACAGTAAGAACTCAGAAGAATCAGCAACATAATCAAATCTTAGTCCATATGAACGGAATTCCATCAATCAAAAGCATAAAACACTAAATTTTCTTTGTAATTTTTTTTGGTTTACCGCTTAAACGCGTGTTTCGGGTTTTGTGTCCATGGCTGTAGATTTGGAAAACAGCAACCCTCCATGTCCAGCAACATCACAAATCACCATTCTCAGCCCGTGTAGCAATCCGGTCCATGCCGGACAAGCCTCCATCATTCTTTCTTCATTGCTCCTTCTCCCACATGAACTGCCTCTTAGAAGAGAGAGAGGGAGGAGAGAGAAAGACTAGAATCAGAAATTTCAAACCAGGCCATCATTCCACGGGCGAAGGGCGGCGATATGATCAGCATACGGAGTGTAGGCAAGGGCCAATGTCAGATAGGGGGGTTGTTTGCAGGCAGGGAGGAGCATCTCCATCAACATGGCGCATTTTTCGGCGCCTGTTGATGGCGCCCTCTCTCCACGATTTTCTTCATCCATCCTCTCCCAAACTTTTCATGTGACATTTTAAGTTGGGCTCCCAAGGGTCATGCCCACTTGGCCAAACTCATGTCCACCTTTTCAAATCTTGACCGGTTTCTTGGCCATTTCCCCGTCCGGACTCGGAATCGAGCTCTGAAAAATCCTGGGCGTCCGGCTTAGCATCCCGCATTGGCCAGTAGCTCGTGTCAACCCGCACGACTGTCTGAAAAATTATGAAAAATCACCAAGTGTCGCTCGGGCGCCTTTAAAGCACTTTGGCGCTTAAAATCGTCCTAGATCGAGCCGCCGCCTTTGACGGTGAATATTTTTCCCTTGATCTTCATAATTTTTAGCTATTTTTAAGCACTTCCCGTCACCTAAATTCCGCTCTCAGGAGTTGAGTAGTGTTGCTCTTGATGATATAGATATTGCGATTACATGAGCAGAGGAGATATAGTCACGACTATAAGCAACCTACGAATCTAGGGTAGATTTTAATTCAAGTATAGGTCCAAAAAATAATTTGGCATTGATTAATGGAAGTCAAGGTGTGACTAGTACACCTATGATGACTGAAAGAGAAAGAATAATGTATAATGTGTCCATGTTGTCGACTCCTCTTAACGTTGCTATGCCAATGGCTAGCCAGATGGCTCCATTAAATAATGGAAGCCAAATGTCAAACTTCAATGTCACACCAATTAATAAGTGGCTACTCTCCTAATGAGGTGGTTAGGCTAGTTGAACAATAAGCAGATGATCATGGTTATGGGTCTAGTGTATCAAATGTTCTTAGTGAAGTCAAGGACATGATAAAGGGTTATATTAATTTAATAATTAAAAATTATAGAAAAGTAGCCATAGATGTTAATTTTCTAAAGAAGCAATAAAACTTGATAGGAAAATGATGTCCTAAAGAGGGTGGTCCATCAAGATTTAGCTATAAGTGGTGTGGTGATTAGCACTTTCTGATAAGATACTATAACGTCAAATGTGTTATATGTGGGAAGTCCAACAATCTAGCTAGTACTTGCTAGAGTAAGATCAATTCTCTTTAGCAAGGAAGTAAACAGCCATGTCCAATTAATCATCAAGCACAAGAGAATAACCTTAGCATGATTAAAGACCAAAGTAGATATTATAGAGAGAAAAAGCTATGGTAGAAGAGTTGCCCAATGGTAGTGGTGTCAGCCTTATCAAAGCTATGCATGTTAACACCAATGAGTCTTCCAATTTATGAGACACTACAAGAGGATAAAAGGTTAAAGAAGGTGATATGAATAATGTAAAACCTATTGAGAAAAACTCTAAATAGGATGATAAGGGAACACAAGTCCTTAATCCAGATATAAAAGCTAGTCCTCTAAAGGCTACTGGTGCTAGAGCTGACTCCAATAAGATAGTATCAAATAAGAATATAAAATCCAAGAAAGAGACACCTAAGCCTATTTAGTGACAAGAGAAAGAATGGTCTAGTGTGGAAGATGAAAACCATTGCTAGTTATCATGAATTTGACTTAGCTACTTCTCTTTGCAAGGTAAAGCCTGATGTGAATCTCTTGCAGCTAAAAAAGTTATCTCCAAGAGTATATAATGAGTTTAAGAAGATTCTTCACACAGTATATTGTTGAGTCCTTGGAAATAGCCCGTGTAAGAGAGATGATTGGTTTGAATATGCTAAAAAGCATTGTCCAGGGGTGAGAGTGTATGTTCATGGCATATTAGTGGATCATGCCATTATAGAGATAGGATCCTCAGTCACCATTATGAGTTCAAAATTGATGAAAAGCATGGGACTAGAAATCCAAAAGGATGCCTCCATAATCTTCCATATGGATGATGATAGTTTAAGGCAACCAAAAAATTATATTACCAAAGTCCATGTGACTATTGCTTATGTGGAATGCATTTTGGATTGTAGCATTATTAGGTTGTAGAAGGGAAGCCAAGCTATCAAGTATTATTAGGAAGGCTATAATCTTACAATCTGATTGTCAAGTGGATATAGCCACTGGTTTTTGGTAGAGGTGCCAGATGCATAATAGTGAATGCATATCTTGAATCTCCTCAATGTGAGAGAGTACCTTCATCTTTGATAAAATTAGATGCATTAGATGATCATTCTAGTACTGAGACTTCTTCAATTAATTAATCAAGAGAGGGGTTCACTTAATAGAAGATATCTACCAAGTGACTCTAATGAGATGATAGAAGCTCAAGAAAGAATCAACGACCCGAATGTAATTGAGCTAGATCTCAATATGTTGGATAAGCCACGATCGATTAAATTATGATCTATGCTTAATGTGAAAAAGAGAAAAAACTACATGTCCTTGATCCAATAATTCCATGATATTTTTAATTGGATCTATGATGAATTGAGGGGTGTTCCTTCTAGTCTGCCTATGCATACTATTCCTCTAAGGGAAGTTAGTCATCCTATTTGTCAAAAAATGAGGTGTATGCCTTTTGAGCTAAGGGATAATAATAAGAATAATATTTGACTTTTTGTAGATTTTAGAGATCTCAATAAACAGATGATCAAAGATTACTATCCCTTGCCATTTATTGATCAAATTTTAGATCAGTTTTGAGCACAGGTGGGGATATCTATTTGTTTATGGATTTCTTTGCTGATTATAATCAAATGGCTATCATAGAGTAAGATAAATTGAAAACAATATTTATCAGTGTATTTGATACCTTTGCATATCATGTTATGGCTTTTGGATTATGCAATGCACCAAGGTCTTGATAATGTATGACTCATAAAACTTTTGGTAACATTTTCCCAGTGGAGTGAAAAGTCTTTATTGATGATCTAGGGGTAGCCACAACAAGGGAGAGATAGTTGATTATTCTAAGAAAATATTTCAAGCGGTGTAGATAGTTTTATATTTCTCTTAATCAAAGAAAGTGTATCTTTGGAGTGCCCTATGGATTGCTATTGGGACATATGGTTAGCTCCGATGGTATTGCAATCAATCTTGAAAAGATAAAAGTTATCATCTCTATGTGTCTGCCACATAATGCTAAAGAAGTGCATAGCTTTATGTCATCAATTAGATACTATCGATGATTTATTAATGCACTAGCTGAGAAGACATTGCTATTAACGAATCTATTGTCCTTTAATTGTCAATTTGTTTGGAGTGATCCATGTCAAGTATCCTTTGAGGATGTAAAGCAAGAATTGATAAAAGTGCTAACCCTGAAAGCACCTAAAAGAGATGATATATTTTATATACTTTCAATAGCTATGACATATAGTATCATCTCTCTTTAGCCCATATTCAAGAGGAAAAGTGGTACCATTTGATTTCCTTTGCAAGTCAAACATTGGGGGTATTCAAGATTAATTTTACCTATATGGAGAAGTTATGCCTTGGAATGGTCTTTCTAATGAAGAAATTAAGACACTATATCTTATATGAAAAGGTAGTATTTTATACAAAGGAAGAGTGACTGAGGTTAGAATTGAATAAGTTACAACCCACTGACTGCCTAACGAAGTGATTGATCACTTTACATGAGCTTAATTATGAAACTAGAAGTAAGCCGCTAAAGTTTTAGGGCATTGTTGAATGTCTTGTGGATTTCATGAAGCTAAAGGAATTCTTAGTTGAAGAAACTTTTGGCATTGGGGGTCTATTCAAAATCAATACGGCCTCCATTTCATCCTGACATACTACCATAACACACTATCTATCTACAAGAGCGGCTAGAGCTACTTTATTAAAGGTTGAAAATAGAAAAATTAGGTAGCAAGCCTTGAAATTTTCCTTGATTGTAGGAATACTATATCAGTAAGGAGGTGATGATGTTTCTTGCCTATGTGTTATGTCCAATGAGGTTCCATTTATCTTGGAAGACATTCATGAGTGCGCTTGTGGAGGGCACTTTAGTGGACCTTTGACTGCATAGAAAGCTTTGAGATTTGGATATTGATAGCCATCCATTTTCCAAGATGCATTTGTGTATCTCAAGAGATGTGATATATATAAGAGACATGATCATAGGGAGAATAGAAAGTTCCCATGGACTCTTATCATGGCTATACTATCATTTGAGAAATGGGGCATTGATTTTTTTGGACCTATATATCCTTTCTCAACTACACGAAAATGTTATATCATTGTAGCAACAGACTATTTCATGAAGTGGTCTGAAGACCCTGCTATGATGAAGAATAATGCCAAGGAAATAGCTAGTTTTATTTTGGAGTAGATTGTTTGCCGTTTTGGTCAACCCAAGAAGCTTGTTTGTTAGTCAGACACATTTTTTAAATAAAGTGATTGAGGCTTTGATGGAAGCTCTGAAGATTAAACATAATAAGGCCATGCCTTACGACCCTCAAGCTAATGGGCAAGTAGAGAGTACTAATAAAGAGCTTGTGGGGATTTTATCCAAGACTATATCTGGAGGTAAGCATGATTGGGATAAGAAGTTGTATGTGGCTATTTGGACTAATAACACGACATTCAGAAGAGCTACAAGCCACACCCCTATTAAATTAGTATATGGAAAAGGGTGTGTTTTACCCTTAGAGAGTGAGCTACCTACAGTAAGGTTTGCTCTAAACCATTCTTTGGACAAAGAGGAAGCGTTAAAAGAAAGGTTCATTTTCCTTGCACATCTAGACGAAATTTGATTACAAGACCTATTACATCAAAAAGTAGGAAAGAAGAAAATGAAAATGTAATATTCTGATTTTTCTAAGAAAACACACAGGAACCGCCTCTTTGAGTCGTGAGGATAATTGATTAATGGAAAATTTTTTAATTGATTATCCCTCTCTCCTCCAGCCGACTGTCATGCTAGAGGAGAAAGGAATAGCATGAGCCCTCAAGCTCCTTGCTGGAGCTCACAAGAAGGGAGAGGGCATGCACGATGCCGCGTAGGCGAGGGAGGATCCCCCTCCCCTCACCTATTTAAGTTGAGGATGTTGGGAGGATTGAAGGGAGTCGCCATTGCCATAGAGGGAGAGGAGGGAAGCCAGAGACTGCTATTGCTGTAGTGGTCATGAGAGGAGAGGAAGGCCGCTGAGAATAGAGGGAGAGAGAGTGGAGAATCTGTTGCTGGGAAGCCGTGAAGTAGAGAGAGAGGGTGATCGTGAAGGAGAGAGGGAGGAGCCAAGGACCTACTGTCCTTTGGGAAACGAGACATGCCAACAGCCGCCTCTGAACTACTGTTGCAGTCCACCGCAGCCGCCTCCTGGCCATCATCACACCACCTAGAGGAGGCATCTTTCTCCACGTGGCCTTCTCAGAAGCTTCTTGAAGCTTCAAAAGGGGGCTGACATAAGCCCCCTTTCATATAACACCCCTCCCCCCCACAAATTCTTCTTGTGGCCTCCCTCCTAGCCCTGATTCATGTGGGCTTGCTGAAACACCTTCCTGCCTAGGGAATCCAAAGCCCCTTCATGTGCCTCTTTCATACCCTTTGTCCCCCATACAAAATCCACTCTTAAGGGTCTTCTACACCCTTTTCCCCCCTTTCTGAGGGTCTTTAGGAAGCCTTAGCTAAGTGGGTTGGTATTCCCTCCTCCTCGGGATTCAAGAAAAGCCCCCTTCCCGTGGATTTAATAAGCCCTACCATCGAAATACTTTAAACCCCTCCCCCCTCGGGATCTATAACCCTCCCCGTGGGTTTTTCCCAACACCCAAAATTCAAAGGGCCTTAATCCTTGCTTGTGGTCTCCTTCAAAAGGCCCTTTCCGTGTTGTCCCATCCAAGTTTTTATAAGCCCCATTAAGTTTTTCCCCTTGCATTCTTACAAGAGGGTTCATCTTAACCTTGGGGTCCCTTAGAACCCCCTTCCTATTGACCTCCGCAAAACACCCTCTTTTTCCCCCTTTTTATTTGCATATCACAAAGTTACCTTCTTTTTCCCCCTTTTCGTGTATACAAATTCCACCGAAGCTTCTACGAAAGGAAGGGAAAAATTTTCATAAAGGATGGTGGAATTACAAAAGGGAGTTCGCAAAGCCGCATCCAAGATAGAAAGGCCGCATTCGGGATGGCTCCTAAGAAAGCACAAGGTGCAACCGTAGGAGGATCGTCTCCTAACATCCACGTGGACATCTCACCACAAGTCTAGGTTTTTCTTCCTAATTTTTATTTACATAATTATAATTCAATCGTGCGTGAATGATTTTTGGAGATAGGATGCATTGTTCGTCTTAAATACTTTGGTTAATTTAAAAGAAATAGTTCATGATGGAGGAGTTTGGTCATTAGTATTTTTCAGTAAAACGAACAAAATAAAGGGAGCATAAATACATTTCTAGCAAGTAGTTTTATGCATTGCAATGAATTGAAATTTGATTAATGTCCAATTTTACAAAACAGAATTATGATAGTACACGTCGAAGAAATAAGCCGCATATTGAATTATTGAACATTTTTGTCGAAATAATTCCTAAAGAAAGTTGCTAGAAACCAAAGGAAATTGCTAGGGTTGCATGAAGAAGATTTTACTCCGGAAAGTGGCCTAAAAACTTATATCAACGAAAGAGTGTGTAAGTTCTGCATACGACAAATTCATTGGGAAATGAAAGTAGTAAAAGGCTGCATGTTTCAGCATGAATCTTGTTCGCATGTTATAGAATGATTAATTGGAATTAGGCTATAACCTAACCTATGCTTGATCTCAAACCAAAAAGTTAGGATTTGAAAATCAACTTACGCGTAGACAATAAGTCATGTGGTTATGGAAATGATAGCATAATTATCTTCAAGAATAGATAGGTTAAATTGGCATAAAACTAAACACCTAAAACCGCGGAGTACTCGTTTAGAAAAGGGTTAAATGCAACGTATCCCAAGGAACTGAGTAGGGTTAGCACGGTGAATCCCAAGGAACTGAGTAGGGTTAGCACGGTCAAGACATTTACCTAGTATCGTGTATTGCCAAAAACTGAAACTCCTATACCCTAAATACTTGCCCACATTCATGGAATGTAGGGACAATAGGACATACTTGTGAGACAAGATCTAGGGTTTTTTCCTAAGAATCTCTCGCTAAAAAGATGAAACTCAGAACCCTAGAACTGACAATGTCGGCCTAATGCAATCAGGAATGGATTGTTATATCTAATCATGATACCTTGATTAGAAGATACCATTGATGGATAGAATAGTCCCATAGTTTGATGCGACACTTGTGCAACAAGTTGCAGAGTCGCATGATCTTGTGATTGGATCACAAGGGAATGGCCAATTCCTTAGAATGAGGTTGCCAGATTCTTACACAAGTTATCTTGCAAGAGGATGAATAATCGTCCTAATATAGTATCTTTCTTGGGTAAAGATAATTGCTTGGAAGCAAAAGACCAACCAATAAATTGGAATAACATATGAACTTAAGATATTGATCAAGTCGGGTTAATAGGGTATGCCCTAACCCAAGATATAGGGAATCTTTGCAAGTCAAAAATAGTCCCAGATCGAGTGGCGGATGCACTCGGAAAGAAGGATTTGCTCCTTAGCAGTTGGCCAATAACAACGACCAATGGAAATGATTGTGCTTGTTACAGATTTAAGAGCACTGTTTTGCTTTGTTTGATCAAAGAATTAAATGATAAATGGATATCTAATGCTTCAGGTTGAAGGCCTGAAGGGAGAGGCAGCTTCAGTTACCCCAGACTGCCTGCTTGATCCTAACCAAGGGGGTTGTTAACCATGCCGGGAAGGTGGACCGAATCCACCACGAGAGGTCTCTCTGTTGAGCTCTACTTGGAGCAGGAGGACGCTTGGGTGCCAGGGGGGCTCTAGCCATAAATCCCTCGCCTTCCGAGCCCTACACAAGAGGCTAACGTGACTCAGGATTGGATCTTGAGGCCTGCATACTAGTCTACGGGCAGAATCTTGGATTAGTGATCCCTGTGGATTGCTAGATAGCCTTCGAGCGGATTGTGGATAAGCCTACGGGCTGGACTTTATGTATTTCAAAGATAAATATGATAACCTGTTAAAAATGAACTTTTTTGACATTGCTTTTCTATGTCAAGTGATATGATTACGTGAAGGAACCAATGCCTAACAGGCTAATTAAGGAAGCTGATTGATACATGTCCAATTAAATGTTCTAGATAATTAAATAACTAAAAAAACCTGAGGAAAGTGTGGTGGATGTGGCCATATGTCCGTCCTACAGATGGGTTGTCCCGATTGGCCGGGAACTTTCCTTAATCAAGATGGACAACAGGAAGATCATTCAAAGAATACAAACAGCAAGAATGTTGACCTAGAGTCTAAGTTATAGATGATCCCAATTTACGCTATTTTAGGGGAACGGAATGGGACTATGCCTTATGGTAGAGAGGTTGAGGTTCGCATCCCTCTCGTTTCCCATTCTCCTTGAACCAACTGCAGCGTGAATCCACTTCGGACCTGGCGTTTCTTCGTAAAGTAGTTCGCTTGGGTTCGACGCTAGTCGTCATTAGGAAATGACCAATAGGGAAAACCCTAATTCAGGTCGGTCCTAAGAGGGAATGGCCGGAATACTTCCGTGAGGTGGCAGATGCGGAAAGTCCTAGATCGCAAAACCCTAACATTCCATGGGAGTGCCGGGCGGAGCTTCCTAGACATCCTTTCCGATGGATTGCTAAGACGTGTCCTAAAGATAACAAGTGGACACGTTACAGTTGGTATCAGAGCCAACCAACAATGGAATTGTTTTTATGAAATCTTAATAAGATAAAGTAAAGCAAATGTTGATGTTCCAAACATTTCCTTACTTTCAATGTTGTCTTGCAGAATTACGAAGCATGGAATAGGTTCTTAGTGTTCTGCGTCATGTTTATGACTGCGATGCATTCTCCGCATTATCAACAAAGGGTTGAGATGATGAACATCCTAGAGCATATCTATAATCCATCACCTTTGTACATGGAACGAAGATGGACGGGTGTCTCAAGAATCTACTATATAGCTGCCCATCCGTTTGCATACCTTCAAACAAACCTAAAGAGGATCAAGTGGTTGGAAGACCTGAAAGTCATGAAGATATTCATTTTTTTGGAGGCTCAGGTAAATTCAACTTTACATATTCAAGGTTCGGAGGGTGGAGCTGAACTCATATGTATATGAGGAAGTGACCCGTGTAATCCCCGCTGATAGAATTAAAGTGTTGGGGCGCCATGAGAAGAATGGGTTCCAAAGGAAATGATACCCTGAACTTCCAATGATTTGCCGATTCCTAAAGATCCATGACCCGAAACCATACTATTATACAGTTCCTGTAGATAAATGTAATACAACATTATTCTCCCCAAACTAAATGTAAACATTTGGCTTATCATCCCAAGACATGTTGCATTCCGAAAGGGCTATGCCCATATAAATACAAATAAGACTTCTTTTTATCAATGTCTGATTGTGCATGAGAATTGATAAAAAGTTAAGTGGTTAGATTGCTTGATTGATGGCGGAAATGGAGATGAAATATAAATCATAACGATTATCATGTAATAACGTTAAGAAACCTTTATCCAGACATAACCCCAGGTACAGGTTCCCAGTTCGCCTCCTACATCAAGTACTGCTGTAATCCAGGAGAAGAAATTTCTACTCAAGCAAATTAAGCCACCAAAATTTGACTGGAAAGGCAGGTCCATCCAAGCAAATGCTGAAATTTGGATTGAATCCATGGAGGATTACTTTGAAGTAGCCGGTATTGCACCCGCCAACCAGGCTATGCTTGCCAAGCTGAAGCTCACCGGCGAAGCCAGGCTTTGGTGGAAGCAATGGTACAGAGATCAAGGGATCGTGGAAGGATCTGTTACCTAGGAGAAGCTGAAGAAAGCCATGTAGGGAAGATACTTACCACCTGCGTATCGCATGCAGAAAATGAATGAGTTCTACGAGCTAAAACAATTGGGACTCACTCTTGACGCATACTACTCCAAATTTGTCTCACTTCTTAAGTATGCGCCACAAATGGACATGACACAATAGGTGTCAAAATTTTGTGCTGGTTTAAATCCACCAGTAAATACCCGTCTTGAATCTATGCATCCATTAGATCTTCAGGACACACTCATTCGAGCTGCCCCTATAATTCAAGAGGTGTAGTCTAGACCAAGAGGTAAAAAAACTTGGTCTTATAATGACCCGAACAGAGGAGCATTCAGGCCTCAGATGAAGAGAGTTCAAGGTCAGAATCAGGGAAAAAGAAAGAAAGCAAGGAGTAATAATGTTAACAACCTTGTCCCTACTCAAAGCAACGGCCGAAACCTCTGTTGCTTCCACTGCAACGAGCCCGATCATTTCAAGAGGCAATGTCCCAAGCTTGGGGGAGGACATCGCAAAGCACCTTTCCAAGGAATTGGCTGTGGTCTCAGGGAGCCGCTACCCGATGTAGAGGAAGAACCACCTGCGTTGCTAATAGGAAAATGTGCGAAGAAGAAGAAGATCCAACCATGGAAGCAAATTTTGAAAAGGCGACAGTCCATGCTGCTCTTCACAAGAAAGGCCCGAATTGCCAGTTCTCGGTGATTCAAACATCATCGGACTACCAAGGTAAAGGTTTTAAAACCTTGATTGATTGTGGCAGTACACATTCCTTTATCTCACCAGCTTGTGCAAAAAGATTAGGAATAGCCACAGTAGATGCACCTATCTTGCTTGTGGAATTGGCAAATGGTCGTGAGGTTACTTGTACCAGGAAAACTGCTAAGGTGGAATTCTTTGTGGGAGGAAAGATGACTTCGGTCAAATTCAGAGTCATGAGCCTAGGTATCCATGAGTGTCTACTTGGAATGGATTGGCTTAAACCTAATGACGCCCACATTCATTGTGGAAAGGGCCAAATTTCCTTTTGAAACTCTGAAGGGGATTTGGTCACAACTCAAGGTGAGGCGGGAGTGCCAAAAATTTAGTTGGCCAAAGCATCTCGGATTATAAAGGGAGTCAAAAAGGGACTACCTGTTTACTTGATTAGGCTCAACAAGTTAGATCAAAAGCAGGAGTCTAGCGAAGGACCTTCTTGGCTAAAGGAATACGCGGATGTATTTCCTGAAGAGTTGACTGAACTCCCGCCTTAAAGAGAAGTTGATCATGAGATCAAGCTAGTACCAGGAGCTACGCCAATTGCAAAGAGACCTTATAGGATATCTATACTGGAAGCAATTGAGCTGAAGGAACAACTCAAGCAACTGCTAGATCAGGGCTACATCCATCCTAGCAATTCACCATGGGGAGCTCCCGTACTGTTCCAGAAAAAGAAAGATGGAACTCTTCGACTATGTATTGATTACCGGGTTGAATCAATCAACTATCAAGAAAAAGTACCCTATTCCTAGAATAGATGAGCTTCTTGATTGTCTTCAGGGTGCAAAGATCTTCTCCAAGATTGATCTCAGGTCGGGTTACTATGAGATAAGGATCAAGGAAGAAGATATCCCCAAGACGGCCTTCAATACAAGATATGGACACTTTGAGTTCCTAGTTATGTCATTCCGGCTTACGAATGCACCTGCCACCTTCAACAGGTTAATGCAGGATATTTTTAGGCCATATCTTGATGACTTTGTGCTCATCTTCTTCGACGACACTTTAGTCTATTCCAAATAGGAGGAAGATCATGAGACCCAACTTCGGATTGTCCTTGAGACAATGAGGCCACATAAGCTGTACGCTAAGATGAAGAAATACGCATTCTTCAAGCATCAGATTGAATATCTGGGACTCATCGTATCAGCGGAAGGAATCTCAGTGGACCCAGAGATGTGCTAGAATGGCCAATACCAAAAACTGTCAAAGAAATACGCAGTTTCCTTGGATTGACAAGATGGTATAGGGTCTTCATAAAAAACTATGCTTTGATTGCAGCACCTCTGACAGATTTACTGAAGAAGCAAACATCCATTGCATGGTCAACTCCCGAACAAACCAGCTTTGATAGATTGAAGAAAAGTTTGGTATCAACACCTATCCTAAAACTTCCATACCTCAATAAGGAGTTCAAGGTAGTAGCAGATGCTAGCACACTTGCCTTAGGATGTGTACTCATGCAGGAAGGTCATCCTGTAGCCTACTCTTCAAGGAAACTAAAGAGTCATGAGAAGAATTATGCTACCCATGATTTGGAATTGCTATCTGTCATCCATGCTCTAAAGCTTTGGAGACACTAACTATTGGGTAACAAGTTTACTCTAGTGACTGATCATAAGAGTCTCAAGTGGATCTTTACCCAGAACGAACTCAACATGAGACAACATCCGTGGATTAAAGTGCTAGAGGAGTATGACTTTGAAATCAAGTACTGCCTTGGAAAGGAGAATGTAGTTGCCGATGCACTCAGTCGCAAGGCATTCCTTAATTCTCTAATCTTGCAAAATCCATCAACAGCTAGATCTCTAGCCACAAAGGTATCCATGCCAAACAACCCAATACTTGAGTTACCTAGAGAGGAAGCATTCCATGATCCAGCCTATCAAAATATGTTAAGGGAAATCTCTATCAAGGATCATGACCAAAAGCTGCAAGCTAAGTATCATGAATTCTCAGTCAATAGTGGACTTGTCTACTATAGAACAAGGCTATGTATACCGGCAAGCCAGTCACTTAAGCAGAAGATATTGTGGGAAGCTCATGATTCCCCTTTCTCAGGACATCCTGGCTATGCCAAGACTCTCAATGTAGTTAGGAAGGGCTACCATTGGGAGAGGCTTAAAGGTGACGTTGTCAAATATGTCATTAAGTGTTTGTCTTGTCAATGTATCAAAGCCGAACATGTCAAAATGCCAGGGAAGTTGCAACTGCTTGACATTTTCCAAATGAAATGGGAATTCATCAATATGGACTTTGTCGTTGGCCTACCCCAAGTTCAGGGGGGATACAACTCCATCATAGTTGTGGTTGACATGCTGACTAAGGTTGCACACCTTATTCTAGTACAAGCAAACTATAAAGCCTCAGATATTGCAAGATTTTTTATCAAGGAGATATTCAAGCTACATGGGCTACCAAGAAGAATCATTAGTGATCGTGATTCTCTCTTCATATCACATTTCTGGAGGGCTATCTTTGAAGCTATTCGGACTCAACTCTGTTTTAGCACAGCTTACCATCCCCAAATTGATGGTCAAACAGAGCAAGTAAATCAAGTCATCGAGGATATGCTTAGGGCATACTGCTATCGTGAGCCAAAAAGGTGGATTCAATACTTGCCTTTGGTTGAATTTGCCTACAATGCTTCTTACCAACAAAGCATTCAGATGACCCCTTTTCAAGCATTGTATGGCCATGACTGCCGAAGTCCCCTAAACTTCTCAGATCCAACCTTGAGGGTTGAAGCTTCAAGGCAGATGTTGGAAGAGATGGATGATCAAATAAATTCAATAAGATAGGATATCCAAGCCACCAAGGATAGATAGAAGGCATACGCGGATTGGAAGTGTCAAGATAGAGTTTTCAAAGAAGGAGACATGGTCTTCATTCGCGTACACCCAAAGAAGAGTTCTCTATCCTCCTTAGGAGATTGCAAGAAGCTAAGTCCAAGGTATTGTGGACCATACAATATCCTCAAGTTCCTATGACCTAATGCCTATAGTCTGCAACTCCCCGAGAACCTAAAGGTTCATAATATATTCCATATGAGCCTATTGAAGAAATATGTATCTAATCCTAACCATATACTTGATGATCAACAAGTTGTAATTCCTAGTCAAGGAGTCCTTCTACTAAGGCCTGACAGGATCTTAGATGTTAGGGAGAGACAACTGAGATCTAGAACCTTGAGAGAATGCCTCGTCTAGTGGAAAGATTATCCCGAGGAGGATGCCACTTGGATAGATGAAAGTTCTCTCAACCACCATCAATATCCCTAGTTTATCTTGAGATGAGGACATCTCAATTCCTCCAAGGGGGAGAGAATGTAATATTCTGATTTTTCCAAGAAAACACATAGGAACCACCTCTTTGAGTCGTGAAGATAATTGATTAATGGCAAATTTTTTTATTGATTATCCCTATCTCCTCCAGCTGACTATCGTGCTGGAAGAGAAAGGAATAGCATGAGCCCTCAAGCTCCTTACTGGAGCTCACAAGAAGGGAGAGGGCATGCACGATGCCGCGTAGGGGAGGGAGGATCCCCCTCCCCTCACCTATTTAAGTTGAGGATGGTGGGAGGATTGAAGGGCCTCGCCGCTACCATAGAGCAAGAGGGGGGAAGCTAGAGACTGCTGTCATTGTAGTGGTCGTGAGAGGAGAGGAAGGCTGTCACTCTGTCGCCGCTGAGAATAGAGGGAGAGAGTGGCGACTCTGCTGCTGGACAGCCATGAAGTAGAGAGAGAGGGTGGTCGCGAAGGAGAGAGGGAGGAGCCAAGGCCCTGCTGCCTGTTGGGAAACGAGACATGCCAACAGCCGCCTCTGAACTACCGGTGCAGTCCACCGCAGCCGCCTCTTGGCCGTCATCAAGCCATCTAGAGGATTCATCTTCCTCCACGTGGCCTTCTAAGAAGCTTCTTGAAGCTTCAAAATGGGGCTGACATAAGCCCCCTTTCATATAACAACCCCCCCCCCCCCCACAAATTCTTCTTGTGGCCTCCCTCCTAGCCCTGATTCATGTGGGCTTGCTAAAACACCCCCTGCCCCGGAAATCCAAAGCCCCTTCATGTGCCTCTTTCATACCGTTTGTCCCCCATACAAAATCCACTCTTAAGGGTCTTCTACACCCTTTTCCCCCCTTTCCGAGGGTCTTTAGGAAGCCTTAGCTAAGTGGGTTGGTATTCCCTCCTCCTCGGGATTCAAGAAAAGCCCCCCTTCCCGTGGCTTTAATAAGCCCTACCATCGAAAGACTTTAACCCCCCCCTCTCTGGGATCTATAACTCTCCCCGTGGGTTTTCCCCAATTCCCGAAATTCAAAGGGCCTTAATCCTTGTTTGAGGTCTCCTTCAAAAGGCCCTTTTCGTGTTGTCCCATCCAAGTTTTTATAAGCCCCGTTAAGTTTTTCCCCTCGCATTCTTACACGAGGGTTCATCTTAACCTCCGGGTCCCTTAGAACCCTCTTCCTATTGACCTCCGCAAAACACCCTCTTTTTCCCCCTTTTTTTTGCATATCACAAAGTTACCTTCTTTTTCCTCCGTTTCCTGTATACACATTGCACCAAAGCTTCTACGAAAAGAAGGAAAAAAATTTCATAAAGGACGGTGGAATTACAAAAGGAAGTTCGCAAAGCTGCATCCAAGATGGAAAGGCCGCATTCACGATGGCTCCTAATTAGAAAGCATAGGGCGCAACCGCAGGAGGATCGTCTCCTAACATCCACGTGGACATCTCACCACAAGTCCAGGTTTTTCTTCCTAATTTTTATTTACATCATTATAATTCAATCGTGCGTGAATGATTTTTGGAGATAGGATGCATTGTTCGTCTTAAATACTTTGGTTAATTTAAAAGAAATAGTTCACGACAGAAGAGTTTGGTCATTAGTTTTTTTCAGTAAAAGGAACAAAATAAAGGGAGCATAAATACATTTCTAGCAAGTAGTTTTATGCATTGCAATGAATTGAAATTTGATTAATGTCCAATTTTACAAAACAAAATTATGAGAGTACACATTGAAGAAATAAGCCTCATATTGAATTATTGAACATTTTTGTCGAAATAATTCCTAAAGAAAGTTGCTAGAAACCATAGGAAATTGCTAGGGTTGCATGAAGAAGATTTTACTCCGGCAAGTGGCCTAAAAACTTATATCAACGAAAGAGTGTGTAAGTTCTGCATACAACAAATTCATTTGAAAATGAAAGTAGTAAAAGGCTGCATGTTTCGGCATGAATCTTGTTCGCATGTTATAGAATGATTAATTGGAATTAGGCTATAACCTAACCTATGCTTGATCTGAAACCGAAAAGTTAGGATTTGAAAATCAACTTACGCGTAGACAATAAGTCATGTGGTTATGGAAATGATAGCGTAATTATATTCAAGAATAGATAGGTTAAATTGGCATAAAACTAAACACCTAAAACTGCGGAGTACTCATTTAGAAAAGGGTTAAATGCAACGTATCCCAAGGAACTGAGTAGGGTTAGCACGGTGAAGACATTTACCTAGTATCACGTATTGCCAAAAACTGAAACTCCTATACCCTAAATACTTGCTCACATTCACAGAATATAGGGACAGTAGGATATACTTGTGAGATAAGATCTAGGGTTTTTTCCTAAGAATCTCTCGCTAAAAAGATGAAACTTGTAACCCTAGAACCGACAATGTCGGCCTAATGCAATCAGGAATGGATTGTAATATCTAATCATGACACCGTGATTAGAAGACATCGCTGATGGATAGAATAGTCCCATAGTTTGATGCGACACTTGTGCAACAAGTTGCAGAGTCGCATGATCTTGTGATTGGATCACAAGGGAATGGCCAATTCCTCGGAATGACTTTAGCAGATTCTTACGCAAGTTATCTTGCAAGAGGATGAATAATCGTTCTAATATAGTATCTTTCTTGGGTAAAGATAATTGCTTAGAAGCAAAAGACCAACCAATAAATTGAAATAACATATGAACTTAAGGTATTGATCAAGTCAGGTTAATAGGGTACGCCCTAACCCAGGATATAGGGAATCTTTCCAAGTCGAAAATAGTCCCACATCAAGTGCCGGATGCACTCAGAAAGAAGGATTCACTCCTTAGTAGTTGGCCAACAATAACGACCAATGGAAATGATTGTGCTTGTTACAAATTTAAGAGCAGTGTTTTGCTTTGTTTGATCAAAGAATTAAAGGATAAATGGATATCTAATGCTTCAGGTTGAAGGCTTGAAGGGAGAGCCAACTTCAATTACCTCCAAGTGCCTACCTGACCCTAACCAAGGGGGTTGTTAACCGCTCCAGGAAGGTGGACCGAACCCGCCACGAGAGGTCTCTCTATTGAGCTCTACTTGGAGCAAGAGGACGCATGGGTGCCAAGGGGGCTCTGGCCGTAAATCCCTCACCTTCCGGGCCCTGCACAAGAGTCTAACGTGACTCCGAATTGGATCTCGAGGCCCGCATACTAGTGTACGGGCGGAATCTTGGATTAGTGATCCATGTGGATTGCTCGATAGTTTTCAGGTAGATTGTGGATAAGCCTACGAGCTGGACTTTATGTATTTCAAAGATAAATATGATAGCATGTTAAAAAGGAACTTGTTTGACATTGCTTTTCTATGTCAAGTGATATGATTACGTGAAGGAACCAGTGCCTAACGGGCTAATTAAGGAAGCTGATTGATACATGTCTAACTAAATGTGCTAGGTAATTAAATAACTAAAACAACCTGAGGAGAGTGCGCTGGATGTGGCCATAGGTCCGTCCTATGGATGGGTGGTCTCGGTTGGCTGGGAACTTTCCTCAATCAAGATGGACAGCAGGAAGATCGTTCAAAGAATACAAACAGCAAGAACGTTGACCTGGAGTGTAAGTTATAGATGATCCCTATTTACGATGTTTTAGGGGAATGGAATGGGACTATGCCTTATGGTAGAGAGGTTGAGCTTTGCATCCCTCTCGTTTCCCATTCTCCTTGAACCAAGTGCAGCGTGAATCCGCTTCGGACCTGGCGTTTCTGCATAAAGTAATTTGCTTGGGTTCGACGCTAGTTGCCGTTAGGAAATGACCAATAGGGAAAACCCTAATTCAGGTCGGTCCTAAGAGGGAATGGCCGAAATACTTCCGCTACGTGGCAGACGTGGAAAGTCCTAGATCGCAAAACCGTAACATTCCATGGGAGTGCCGAGCGGAGCTTCCTAGACATCCTTTCCGATGGACTGCTAAGATGTGTCCTGAAGATAACAAGTGGACACGTTACAAAAAATGCTTCATGACCTTTAGGGTAAGTAGTATAAATTTGCTAAGGGTCAATTGGTTTTATATTATGACGCCCATTGTGAGCTCTTCCTAGGTGAATTGGAAGATAAATGGGATGATTCTTGTAAGGTTTTTTGTATAGGAAAGAATGAATCTATAGCTCTTTTAGCATTTGCAAGGGGTAGAGTTCAAAACCAAAGTAAATTTCCATCAACAAAAGCCCTATTATGTATAGGGATGGACATTGGATTTGGTGCCTTTGTACATCCTTTACGATTCTAGCTTAAACTTATAGAGGCTACCAAGACTATTGGATGGGGAAAATCATTCCTTATCTTGAGTATCCATATTTAGAGCAGCATCACCACAAAGGTTGAGTATTCTAGTGCAATACCGGTTATCACATTACTGAGTGGCAAGACAGATCTTTTACATGGGATATTAACATCTATTGCTACACTATCATAGGATTCTTACTAGCATCCCTATTGAGTTTAGTTTAGTGAGAAAGGAGAGATTGTACCTATCTTACACCCTCTCTCTAGGTTAGACTTTGACTATCATAAGTATGAGTAGGTTGATTGCCATGGATGGTTACATCAATGAAGACGTGGTTATAGATTATATTTTGATGGAGCTTCTCGAGGACATACCAAGTATGTGAGTGTAGGGCTTGTCCTAAAAGACTCCCATCGTCAAGTGGTTTTAAAAATGGGAGTGTATTTAGGCACTATTTTAACAAATAACCTGGTGGAATGCAAGGCCTTGCTTATGGGATTGAATCTAGCCGACATGGTGGTATTTGTAGATTATTAGTGAAATGTGACTTGTAGTTAGTGATCAACTAATTGAATATGGGACTTATAATGTGAGGGATCCCATTCTAAGGATGTGCCATCATGCAACATTAGTGATGAACTAATTGAATGGAACTTATAGTGTGAGGGATACATTTAGTGTATGGCTTGAGTAGCCCATCCCTTGGTCTAGTTTTGTGCTTAAGTATGGTCTATCTAGGGAAAAAGGATTTATTTTCAGTAGTAGGATGTTGAATGGTATGCTTTAGAGCTATATTTTTATTAGGCCAAGAGGGCCGTTTATTTTGCAGTGAAGCGTTTGATCTCATTAGGCCAAGAGGGTTGTTTATTTGTTTGGTGTAGGTACGATTAATGGTTTTTCTTTTAGTAATACACTAAACAGATTCAATCGAGCATGTGGAGCAAGCCTATTGCTTTGTAAAAGCTTCTTTGTGGCCAAGTCTAGGTGATGTCCTTCCTTTATGATGTCTTTTTCTTTATGCTATATATGTATACATATGTGGAAAATTTTCTTTCTTTTTGTGGGGGATCTGGATTCAAGGCATGAAGTCCTAGTATTAGGTTAGATGTGTGGGGAGGTTTGAGAAGTTGTGCACCTCCTATAATGACATTGTCAGGCACTCTAAGAGCTTTTCTTGTCAGTAGTCCTAGTGACCCTATTTTGCTAGCTTGCCAGACAGCTACTTGTAAGAATCCCTATTATTTATGAGACAGATAGGGAAGCCTGTCAAATAAAGAAAAGAGTGAATAAACAATGAATATATCTAAAAAATATAAAGTAGGGAGGTGTGTAAAAAGGGATTCTAATCTCTCAAAATAAAAAAATAAATGAAGAAAATTTCCAAGAGCAAATGTACATTGCCTTGTGCAAACACCTGTTCTTGGGGACAAGTCAACCTTAGCCTCAAGGTCAATGCCTTATCTTCTTGGGGGTGACATTTATCCAAAAAGATAAATAGGAATGGTTGGAGCAAAAATAAAAGTGAGCGAGAAGAAAAGAATTTAGTGTTACCTTGTGAGGGCTTGGTAGCTTTGGGTAGTGAGATAATACTTGAGACCGATGTCGTATGCTCCTTGGGCCACAATACGCTTAGCTTCCTCCTTTTTACACACCCGAGTATAAAGTATTAAAGAAAAGAATGTGGTAAAATGATATAATTAATGAGTTTTTTTAGATCAGGCTATAGGAGCTCTCACCTAGTAGGAGTTCCTAGTCTAGTTGTTTTAGGTCACATAGGCAGGTAAGACTAGCACTTAGGATGACTCATTTGATAGTTCTTTTTAACCATTTTGTGTTGGAGTAGTTTGTTAGCGACTAGCTCTGGATCTCTAACTCTACATGAGATTGTGTGGCTACTTGGGGGGTAAGGATGATGGAGCTTGAGGAGAAGTGACATTTAAAAAATTAGATCATTTGGGAATCCAAATGTAGGCATTATCCTTGTAATAGCCTTGAAACTCCAAGAGAAGGTATGCCACCCAACAAAATGAAGTTTTTGTCTAGAAAGGGGAGTGCAACATCAAATGGGCTTTATATACAATGGCTTTGAGAGTTGTGAGGGTGAAGATGGGACCGAGAATAGGATGCGAGGTCATCATTGGAAGCTAGTAGACTTCTTAGGGGTGGGTTTTGAGGCTTGATTAACAAGAGTATCTTGGGGATGGTAGACCTAAAGCAATTGACAAAATAAAAAGCTACTGGATTGAGAATAGGTGGGATGAGAAATTGATGTTTTCTCAATAGAAAGGTCACCTTTATAGAAAGAAAAGAAAACATGGGCAACTACAAATTGTAATATAATTTGTTGATCAGCATAATTGATGGTGCAAGGAACTTGCTACTTAAAATGCTAGGCCAAGAGAAGTTCCTTCCCCAAATCCTCTTAGCTTGAAAGAATATAAAAAAGAAGATGGATGTGCTCAATTGTTGCAACAATAACCATAGCTTCTAGTGAGTAGAACTAGCCACCATAAGGGTTAAGTTGAGTGTGAGTGGATGTCAAAGTGGGTTGACCCAAATCCATCCAAAGTTATATGGAAGGGTGTTGAAGTTAGAACCTTCATCAATGAGAGTGTCAGTAGAGACTTTTTTTACAATAGTCGTGTGGATTCAAAGAACGGCTAGAGGAATATAGGGTCATCATCAAGGTCAATTAAAGAAATAGAAATAGCATGTACATTGAAAAATGAATAGAAGTTTTGCATGGGACTAGGAAAAGTCAATTTATGAGCATCATCCTTCTACTCAAGTTGCTCATACCATGTTTATTTCGCCACCATGACCATGCTAATAGGAACATCACAAGGATGCATGGGATGTTCATGTAAGTAATAACCTAAAAGGTGATACTTCTTAATACGACTGCCATTAAAGTGTTTGATGCCCTCAACTCAACATTGCCCATCTTGATGATTTGAAAAATGCAATATGGTCCTAGGTCTTGAAGTTTCAATTTTTGTTTATGTCCTTTAAGAGAGTATAAGGGTACTAGGTCACCTTTATTAATGGAATGTTATTACACATGGCTATCAAACCAAGCCTTACATTGGGCCTTCTCTCCAAGGAGGGCATGTGTGGCCAAAAGACACGTTTCTATGAGGAATTCCAACTCCACAAGGAGGTTGGTTGAAGTACTAGTGCCTTTCCAACACTCATGTGTTGCAATGCAAAGACTGGAGATTAGAAATTTAATTGACATAATCGCATCAGTGCCATAGGTGAGTCGGGGCTAGTGAGAGTGTTGAAAGCTATAAAATGGGCCCAAAGGGTAGCCATAAGCTTGTTATCTCAATCTAAGCATGAAGGAGAGATAGTCTTGGTCAAAACATTAAGAAAAATCTTGTTGATGTAATCATTTAGGAAGGTAGAGAGCAAATGCTCAATGACTCGTTCAGAAAGTAAGTTTCCTGATCACTAACCAACTCAATGGAGTAGCCAAATCAAAAGATTACTTATTCTCACAAGAGCTTAGCCATTCTATGGGCGTCACTCTTGTGGTTGGCTCGTCCCTTAGCCCATTTAGTCATCTCAATTACCACAATGATGTAGCGTTCTTGTGAGTACTAGTAGCTAGAGTGATAGGTCTGACAAACTTGATCCCCCATTTTTTAAAGGGTTGTCAAGCAATGACTAGTGATAGCTCCATCTTGTCCTTGTGAATAGGAAGTTTGGCACACTTACACACATCACAATGCTTAACGAAACGTATTACATCATTCAACAAGGTGGGCCACTAGAACTAGGCCTAAAAAACCTTATGTGTTGTAGCTTGACCATCAAAATAGCCACTGAAAATGCCTCCATAAGCTTCTTGAAGCACCCACTCAAGGTCATGTTCACACATGCACATTGAAATAGACTATGTTAGGATCTAAAATGGGCTCGACATTGGCTCTAAGGCACTAGTTGAGCCTCTACTAGAGACACCCAAACCACCCCCCACAGCCTTGCGGCCAGGAGCATCTAAGGGGTATACTACCCTAACCTCTAATATAGAATCTTGTGTTTGTATGGTTTTTCATCCAATGGTTAACCCTTCCCATACTCCTCAAAGAGAGCCCCTACACATATTGGTGTTATACACTACGTAAGCACAAATAGAGGGAGCACCCCTCCATTGATTGTTGTGGCTCCACTACAACTCTCCTACACCTCATGGATTGGCCTCAAGATGCGATGTGAACACATAAAGCAAGTACAAAATATATTTCACTCTTTTAATAAATTGATCTAGGAGATAATAGGTAATCCTCATTGAATATGCCCCAAGGAAATGAACCCCTAACCCTACAACAACTTAGGGTACCTCACACTCAACAATGTAGAACATCGTTTATGGAAACAACCACTTTGCATCCACGATGATACCATATGGTGTGTGCAATGCTATTGTGTATGATGTATAGTGCTCAAAAAAGTTTATTCACTAACAACCATCATTGTGAACGTGCACAAACATTTCGTTTCATGCCTTACTTCTAACCCGAGATTGTTGCATTGCTTAGGGCCAGCACTGAGCATTCTCGTACAATTGGATCTTCTTAAATTTATACCACACGTATCCTATACGCCATTTTCTTAAGAAAAATACCAGAATCCAGTGTATTATAAGCACTTAAGACCCCCCTTCTCTGTACCACTTAAGATTATGCATTGGGTGGTAGGTTTAAAGAGCGCGTTTTTATGGATTTTTCCTTCAAACCAACTTTAACATAGAGACAAGGCTGAACTAAGACTAAACCTCATGCCTTAACCTTACCATACATTCACAAACACAAATATTATTTTTTCTTATTTTTTGGATGTAAAAAAACTATTTTTCATCATTTTTTCTTAATTTTAACTATTTATTTATGGATAGATATCAATATTTTTTGGTTTACTGATTAAAATTGATTGATCTTAATTATAATTATTTTTTAATTATATTCCACCCCATGCAAACACCAAAGGCATGACAAAACTCCAAAAACACATAATTTTTCTTAAACCGCAATGTTGCCAGTTTTGTGTGTTCATAAAGAAATTATTAGGTGACTCATTTTATTTGATTTCTTTAACATTTCTAGTCAATCACAAAATTGAATACCAAGTGCAACCATTTTCAACCAAAATTTATCATAAAACATTAAAATCTATAACTTACTCATGAAAACGTGTCTTATAACATATGTTTCTCATGATTGGAGGCCCATTGACGCTTTTGAATAGCCGATAACAATCCTTCCATCCTTGATCTACCCTCCTTTATGCTCCAATATCATCCCAAGATCAAGATCTCTCATCTCAGGCCACCTCCTCTCATAGAATCAACCATGGAGACACACAATAAGAGGAGATAGGAGAGAGGAGAGAGAAAGACTAAAAACTAATCTCTTTATAGCATGTATCACTTTCTAAACAGATTGAAGCGTTGGAGAGCATGTAAACTCAGCATCTTGCTACCCTTTTCCATTCCGCTAATGCCAATGACCGCCAAAAATGATTATTTATGCAAAAAATGGGATGCCGAAAAAAAGCGTCCCTCTCCCCCTCTCCCATGATTCATGTGTTTTTGTTTTGCCTCTTAATTGGTAGTTAAGGCTTAAGTCTTAAAGCAACTAGCTCAAGTTTGGAGTTTTCACATTGTCCAAAGTCGATTTTTGGATTTTGGCGGTGCCAAAAAACTCGATTAGAGATCCAACTAGCTAGGCAGCTCCGTGGCATCGATATCTATAAACTTGGCCTCCATTAGGCACTTTCCAACTCCCAGATCACATAGTTGCTTCATAACACCAAACCTTGTGGGGACTCAATGGGGGTTCAAACGGATTCCAATCAAGAAACCGTGACTTGCGTTGGGTTTTTGACATCAAACTCCATCTAGGAAAACTCCAACTCATCCATTCGCAACCATTCCGTTTTCCATAAAAAATTATATTTTCCGCCTCCGGGCCACTTTTTCGCTTCAAAATACGGGTCCCAACATCCAGCTCTCAAACTATCTTACCCTATCGATAAATTTGACCCAAAAATCATGTGGTAGGGTTGGGTCTTAATCAACAAGAGACTGAGATGAGTCTTCTCAATGAGGTGTTCAATAATTCCATTCTCTAAAATAGTAATAATATCATTATCCCAATGAGATGTGAGGTCAACCTTGAATAGTTGGACTTCCTATTGAAGTTGAAACAAATGGGCATTGAGTACATTATCATTAATGCCTATTTCCTTTTCTCCATTGGTCAAGTGAGACATGGTGCACAAATTAGATGTTGTATGTGCACGTAGTGAACTCCGGAAGGTCCCCAAGAACAAAGAACTCTACAAAAGCTCATAAAGCAAGAAGAGAAGTTTGCACAACATGAGAAAAAAAGAAAAATTGGGTACAATCTCCCCCAATGCCTTGTGTGAGCACTTCAAAAGGCATGTATTTATAAATTTATTAATCTCCAAGCTAAAAAATAACCAAATTTACAATTAGCATGCTTTTGGCTTTTGTGTTTTCTTTTGCCCAAATAAAGAGTAAAGTGTTTGGGCATCCCAAAAGTTGAGTTGTGCCCAAATACAATGTCAAATAATGAAATATTTAACCAAGTGCCTATGTGCATATAAAATAATAAATATTTATCAAGTGCTTTAATAAATAAGCAAGCCTAAATAAATATTGATGCCACGCCTTAAGTGATAAGACGTGGGCCCATAAAAATAATAATTCTTGTAGGTAATCAAAATACATGCCATCTCCTGGTGCTTTCCAACACCATCGCTACCTGCTCTACACATCAACTGAAGCATTCACAATTGTTAGAAAATAATAAGATAAAACCCACAAAAGTGAATACCTAGTAGTCTTCAACTACAAAATAATAAAATAGGTTGAAACTCTGTCCTAACCTTAATTTAATATGAGTGCACTCTAAACTCATAAAGGTCCATTAATTTAAATATGTATTTCTCGGAATCACCCACATGCACATTAAATTAACATGACACTCGAAAAGAATAGGTGTCCCTGTACACTTCTCGCACAAGGAATCCATCTTGTATACGAGCCCCAATAAATACAGATAGTTTTACCGAATCCATCGAAAAACCTCACAGAATCCACCATGGAATATGCCTCTAGTTTTACGGAATCCATTGAAAAACCTCATGGAATCCAACGTGGAATATGCTTCTTGGCATCAAGACATGTGATCAGTCATGTAATATTTCTTTCCTTTTCATATAACCACAAATAAATTAAACTTAAGTAAAAGAAAAAACCATCTAGCAATTTTGCTTGTAGAACATCTTGTTCATGATAAAATAAAGCTTGATGATCAACGAAAAACGTGAAGGGAGTAGCAAGAAAATAAAGTCCAAACTTCTTAATTGCATAAACCATTGCTAGACCTTTATGTTTAGTGGCGGAGTGATTCCTCTCATTCTCTTTGAGTTGCATGCTTGCAAAGCTCACCAGAAACTCCATGTTATGTTAAGTAGGTTGGCACAAAACTGCTCCAATGGCAATTTGGGATACATCAATAAGAACATGGAATGTGATTGTTGGATCTAGGGCTCATAAAATGGGTGTAGTAGTCCATTCCCACACAGTCAAAAGCTTATAAAGTGGCTTGGCCATAGCGGCATAGTTTAGCACAAAGAGATAATAATAGCCGGTATCCCCAAGAAAGGATTCAATACCCTTCGGATTGGTGGCAGGTGGAAGCTCAATAATAACCTTGATCTTATTTATATCAATGGTAATGCCATTTAGGACACAACATTAACGCTAACATCTTTCAAAGACAAGGTGAAGCTTGGCTAAGTACTCTTCCTAAAACTAGTATGGACATAGAGGTCATCAACAAAGACTTCAAGCCACTTATGCAACATGTCTTTAAAGATGGTGCACATCAAGCATTGAAAGGTAGCGGGTGTATTGGTCTGTCTAACTAGCATGATAATGTAAGCAAAGATGCCCTACTCAATGGCAAAAGCAGTCTTATACTGGTCATTTGAGTGAACTTGAACTTGATTCTAACTAGAGAATCTATCAAGAAATCTATAAGCCTCCTTTCCATCCAATCTCTCAATCATGTAAATTGTGTATGACAGTGAATAGTGATATTTTTTGGTTGTCACATTTATCTTCGTATAATTGATACATATTTGAAATTTCCCATTCCTTTTGAGTACCACAACAATGGGTGATACCCAATGGATATGCTCAATCGTATAAATAATCTTATTTTTTGCAAATTGTCTGATTCCTCCTTTACATGTTGGGCATAGCAATGATTCATGGGATAGGGCCTTTGCTTGATGGATTGGGTCTCTAGATGCATGCGAATGGTGTGACTAAGTACCTGAGGTGGCAATCCTATGGTATTTGTATAATTCCATGCAAACACATCATAGAACTCTATGAGATATTGGATTAGTGCCTTCTCAACTTCCTTGTATAAATCCTTAGCAATAAAATCTCATTTAGGTTTTTTCCCCTCCTCAAAAAGGTCATTTCCTTTACTTTAGTTGGGCCTTCAATAGACTCACTAGATGTATCTTGGCATTTGGCACTAAGCATAAGGACAAACCAATTCCCTTTCTTGAACCTAATAAAGTATTTAGGGAGACTCAAGGCTTATGTTGAGAGCTTGCATTAGAGTTAGGGTTCTTTTGAGCTTTCTTAAGATGATTTCTTCTCAAGTGAGCTAGAAATTTCATCTTGGAGTCAGGAGCTAGGGTAGGCTGAGATATCTCAAGATCCACGAGTCAAGCTAGCATCAAACTAGGAATCAGACTCCTCTAATGTCAATGGAACATCAAAGGGTGGGTATTTTAAGGATTCAATAGAGAACATATTTGGGTTGGAAGTGGGATCAAAAGTGTGAGATTCTATCTTAGAGTAATTCATGGCTTTCAAATACTCCAACCATTCTAAGTCTGATTTAACTTGGACAATGTCATGACGTTGCGCGTCCACCACTGCAAACCTGAGGGAAATTTTTTTTACCAGGAATTTGAACTCATTAGTCACTGTCATTAGGAAATTTTTTTCCATTGTGTGTGTCTTTTTGTTTGCATTCTGCATGATGCACGAGCACATTAGATAGGCTAGGCACATTTTCTTCAGTGCATTCATAATTTTTGTGTTGACATTGTTTGATTGGTTGCATATCATGGATTTGACATTGCATATTGATCTAGAATCATGAGTGGATGAAGACAAAGTTCTATTCCAAAGCATATTCTTGTTAGGGCACATTACATGGAAGAACAAGTTCATATAAAGAGAATATCCATTTTGAAGACTCAAGGATCAAAGGAAAGGTTATAAGTCTTACAGCGTTAGTGAGTACTCTTTGAAGCAAATGACAAATTTTCATAGGTCTCCATGTGAAGAAGCCTTGATAATGCTTACAAAGGAAGATGAGCCTTTCAAGCAAGGAGTGGATTGTGATATATGAGAATTCAGTCAAGTGCACCTATTTGGGAAGGAACTACAACTTTGAGTGTAGTAGCCCAATCATGCATGGTATTCAATATGGAACAAGTGGTTCAAGAGTTTATACCTATCTATTTTGGAGCATATAAAAGGATTTGTTGGACCTGTCTAGTTAGGCTATTTTTGCTAGAGTGGGAGTGATGCTAGGAGGCATATTCCACGGTGGATTCCTTGAGATTTTGCGATGGATTCTGTAAAATTATATTTGTTGCCGAGGCTCAAACACAAAGGTGGATTCCTTGTGCGAAAATTCGATGGGGATGCTTATCCTTTTCGGGCGTCTTGTTAATTAAATGTGCAAGTGGGTGATTCCACAAAATACATACTTAAATTAATGGACGTTTATGAGTTTAGAGTGCACACTCGTAATACATTAAGGTTAGGATTGAGTTCTAACCAATTTATTTATTTTGTAGCTGAAGACTGCTAGGTATTCACTTTTGTTGGTTTAGTTTTTATTATTTTTTAACAAACGTGAATGCTTCAGTTGATGTGTAGAGCAGGCAACAGTGGCGTTGGGAAGCACTGGGCGATAGTGTGTATTCAAGTTATTTAGAAGAAATTATCATTTTTGATGGGTGCGCATCTTAGGCATGGCATCAATATTTATTTTGATGCACTTATTTATTGAAGCGCCTAACATTTATTTATTATTTTGTATGTGCATGGGTGCACGATTTAAATATTTGTTATTGGAAATTGTATTTGGGCACAACGCGACTCTTTGGGCGCCCAATAGCTTTAATTATTTCGTGGGACAAAATCAAACACAAAAGCTAAAGCGTGCTAATTGTAAATTGGGCTATTTTTTGAGCTTGAAGATGAATAATATATCAAATACGTGCTTTGTGGAGTGCTCACATAAGGCATGGGGAAAGATTGTACCCAATTAGTCTTTTTCTTCATGTTATGCAAGTCTTCTCTCTTGTTTTTGTGCAAAAGTAGAGTTCTTTTGTTCTTGGGGACCTTCCAGCGCTCACTACATACGCATACAACATCAAATCTATACACCAGGGAAATTGCACCCAATTAGTCTTTTGCTTCATGTTGTGCAAGTCTTCTCTCTTGTTTTTGGTGCAAAAGTAGAGTTCTTTTGTTCTTGGGGACCTTCCAGTGCTCACTACACACGCATACAACATCGAATCTATACACTAGGGAAATTGCACCCAATTAGTCTTTTGCTTCATGTCGTGCAAGTCTTCTCTCTTGTTTTTTGTGCATATGTAGAGTTATTTTGTTCTTGGGGACCTTCTAGCACTTGCTACGCATGCATATAACATCCGATCTGTGCACTAGTGGTATCAGAGCGAAGCTGAGATTGAGGGCTTCCAATTGCTTACCATCTCCTGCAAAGGCAGAGGTCCTAAAATGATCAAGCTCTGCAGTCAGTCTCGCAGCAATCCGTAAATACCAGCGTGTTCCTCACAGTGAAGAACCCCCTACTACGCTATGGGATCGCGAAGGACCGGCCTCTACAAGCGGAGGACCACACGGGAACTTCTTCATAAAGTCTTCTATTCTCAGAAGAAAGAGCTAAGAAATTTTCAATTAGTGTGGTTAACAAGCTTTATAAGCTTTTAATAAAGCTGAATTCTCCAAAAGTTAACGGCCACGGCGGCAAGATACAATCGATGGCGACGAACGTGACCAGGACATTCCGCTGTCCTGGGAGAAAAAAAATTTAGCCCTTAAGCTTAAAGGCTTTAAGATTTTCTAAAGCTTAAACCAATTATCTTCTTTCAATCTTTTCATAGTAACAGTTTCCACTAGATTCGTCTTCAAGCTTCTGGCAAGCACTTGTTCACACGTGTGGACTGACAAAATTCAATTTCAGCAAACAGATTGCTACCCACAGTCTGCATGCATGAATTATCTTCTTGAAAGTCGACCGTGATATCAAATTCCACATCCACAAAGAAGAAATACTACAAAAAGCCATTTAAAAAAAGAAGAAATAAGCCTTGTAAACCGCACTTTGAGCTACACTCATCTTGCTAACAAAATTTTGAGTTTGTGAGGTCTTTTGGAATTTTTCAGGATGTCCGATCAAAGCATGGAAGACTTTATGGCTGAAGGTGATTTACCAAAACCAACGATGGAGCAAAAACTGGATTTGATTATGATGCAACTTTAAGAGGAATGAAGAGCACGTCAAACTTTGCAAGCTCAATTGGCCAATCTACAACAATCTATGGCTGACCAAGATGGACCGCAATCTGAAGATCTTATACGACGTACGATCGATGCAACACTTGAAGTGCAATCTATTCGGAAAGAAACAACGATAAGTAAAAGAAATTTCAAATTGCGTACTTTTAATGGGTCACGCGATGGAAAGACTGTACTTGATTTTATTAGTCAATTTGATGATTATTTCCATGAAGAACAGTATGGTGAGAAAGACAAAATTAAGTGTGTCACTATTCATCTAGTGGACAGAGCATCCCTATGGCCGACTGTTGTCCACAAGAGCATTGATTGTCCTACTATTTGGGAGACTTTCCAAAAGAAATTTTTGCAGAATTTTCTTCCACCCCAATTCCATGAAAAAGTAATCAAACAATGGGATCTTCTGCAATAGAGGGATCGTGAGTCTATTTCACAATATACCGAGCATTTTTGGAATGCTTTATTGCAACTACGAATGCTCAGAGATGTACCTAAGGCAACCCATAAACACAAGTTTATGTTTGGCTTACTTGGACATTTTTATGTGGAGGTGAACATGTTCAAGCCAACGTCTCTCGAAGATGCAATTTCCTTGGCTCATGACACTGAAGGAAAAATTCCAGGACAAGAGAAGCGACCACAACAATTTCAAACTAATGGTAACTTTAGTTCAAAAGAATTCAATTCAAATTTTCCAAGATTCAATCGAAACCATTTCCTTCCATATTCATTTTGTAAATCTTGGACACAATCCCCTACTTTACCATCAAACACAAATCCAAACCCTAAGCCATCTTTCCAGCCAAATCCCAACATTCCTAAACTTCCCGCTATTACCAATAGTGTGTCTAAAACCAAACCCATAGTCTGTTACAAATGTCATCAACCTGGTCATCTAGCGGCGAATTGTCAAACCAAAAATCCAACTATTCACATCAACTATTTGGGAGCGAATCAAGATGAAAAACATGAAGAAATGCCAGATTTCATGGAAGATGATGATGATATCGGTACTACTTCATATACTTTACCAGGTATGCCAAATCCCCATTCTTTATTAATGATGAAATGTCTTGTGCATGGTAAAGAAAAGACTGTTTGACATGATGATGGGAGCACGCACGACTTTATTTCTACAAAATTGGTCAAAGAATTGAATTTACATACTGTTTCTACACATTATTGCATCAAGGCTGCATTCTTAGGTACTAGATACAATGGAACACAAGAAGTGCATGACTTAGAAATTAAAATTGGTGATTATGTTGAATGTAGAAATTTCTTAGTTGTGCCTTTGCAATCTAGTGACATTATCTTAGGAATGCCTTGGCGTTATCAGTACAATCTCGATATAGATTATTTTACGCATTCAATGAAGATTCATTATAATGGGAAATAAATCACATTACATGCTATGCACACTTTCAATAATTTTCGATTTCTTAGTCATACACAAGCTAAACGTGCATTACGAAAAGGTAGGAAATCCTACTTAATATGGATAAATGAAATTGAAGTTAAAGAAAATTAGATGCATCCTAAGCACACACAATTTCTTTCATAATTTCAAGATTGTTTTGCTATTGACTTACCACCTAGATTACCACCTATGCGTCTCAAAGATCACAAAGTAGACCTAATTCCTGGATCACAATCACCATGTAAAGCACCATATAGACATAACCCAATTGAATAGAAAGAAATTCAAGCCCAAGTTGAAGAATTGTTAACCCAACGACTCATTAGACCTAGTAGTTCTCCATTTGGTGCACATGTCCTATTAGTGAAGAAGAAAAACAATACCTATATGATGTGCATTGATTATCGTGCCCTAAATAAGATCACTGTTAAGAATAGATATCTGATTCCTAGGGTAGATGATCTTATAAACAAATTACAAGGATCTGCAATATTTAGCAATATAGATCTTAAATCTGGATACCATCAAGTACGATTGGACACATCTGATATTTTCAAAACTGCATTTAGAACACAATTTGGACACTAAGAATTCCTCATTATGCCTTTTGGTTTAACTAATGTACCAGCCAAAATCTATCGTATGATGAATTGCATATTTTTGAAGTATCATCATTGTGTTATTCTTTTATCTGATGACATATTGGTTTTCAGTAAGAATGAGAACGAGCATTATGAACATTTATACTTGGTTTTCAAATTATTGAAAGAGAATCAATTATATGCTAATCCTAGAAAGAGTGAATTTTTCCAAACACAAATTGAATACCTAGGACATATTTTTTCATCTGAAGGTATTAAAGTTTACCATAAAAATATAGAAGCAATTTTGAAGTGGTCGATACCTAAAAATGTGTACGAATTATGTTCTTTCTTAGGTCTTACTAGCTTTTATAAAAAATTTGTGAGATATTTTTCACTACTTGCATTACCTTTGACAATATTATTAAAGAAAGGCATTGTGTATCATTAGTCCGACAATCAACAAAAGTTATTTGATTTACTGAAACATGCTTTAACTCATGCTCCTGTATTGCAATTACCTGACTTCCATAGACCATTTTTCCTAGTAGTCAGTGATGCTAGTGGATCTAGAATAGGAGCAGTCCTTATGCAAGATTCTCATCCCATAGCCTACTCTAGTTGCAAACTTAAACCCTCTGAACTTAAGTATTATACCTATGATAAGGAATTGCTAGCTGTGGTACAAGCTTTACGTCAATGGAAACACTATTTAATGGGATCTGAATTCATCATCAAAACTGACCAAAAAAACATTAAACATCTCCTTAGTCAACCACAAATATCTCACCGACACATTAAATGGGCTGGTTTTTATCAAAGTTTTCATCCACTCATACAATATCAACCCAGAAAAGAGAATATTGTTGTCGATGCTTTAAGTAGAAGACTAATTATTCATAATATCTTTGTAATATCTTTTGACTCTCTTCTCCCTATGAAAGATACCTATGACCAAGACCCTAGTTTTCAAGCTGATTGGAATAAATTAGTTTCAAATAATTGGATTCCCATTGATTCATTGTCTTACACTGATGGGTTTATATTCTATGAAAAAAGATTATGTGTAACTATTCCATTTCGATCATTTGTCTTGCATGAAATTCATTGTCCCCTATACCAAGGCCATAGAGGAATTATTTCTACTTTATGTACACTGATTGAAGATTTTTACTGGCCACACATGGAATCTAATGTATCTAACTTTGTATCTGGATGTTTAATTTGCCAAAGAGTTAAACGACACCATGGTAAAAAATATCGTTTATTAATGCGTTTTCCAATTCCAGAACGACCATGGGAACAGATCTCAATGGATTTTATCACTGGTTTTCCTAACACTAAAGCTAATCATGAAATGATTTGGACTATTTTCAAAGGTTTAGCAAATAAGCATATTTCATTCCGTGCAAGAAAATGTTAACTGCATCTCAAGATGCTCAATTGTTCTTGAAAATTGTTTTCACTAATCATGGTTTGCCAAAAGTTATTATTTCTTACCATTATTCTAGATTCTTCAATAATTTTTGGATTACTTTATTTGCTAATTTAGGAACAAAGATTGATTTTTCATCTACATTTCATCCTGAAACAAATGGGCAAACAGAAGCTACTAACAGTACCATTTTAGATCTTTTGCATGCATACACAATTTCAAAACCACAAACATGGGATACACATTTACATTTACTTTAGTTTGCATACAATAACACACCACATACAGCTACACAGAAAGGACCATTTGAAATCATTTATGGATATAGATTACCTACACCTGTTATATAATTGTCAAACAAAGTTCAAGCTGCTGATGATATTGCTAACGTGCATGCTACTATTTTTTATGAAGTTAAAGATATGATTGCGAAAGCCAAACAATCATACACAAAACAAGCCAACAAGAAAAGAAAAGCTATGAGTTTCAAATTTGATGATTATGTTTTGTTACGTATTGAAAAGCTAAGATTACAAAGTGTTGACAAACACCCTGTTGTAAAGTTAGCTCCTAGATTTCATGGACCTTTCAAGATCATTCACAAAATCAATGACAATGCATTTAAATTAGAATTACCACAACACTAGAAAATCCACAACACTTTTCATATTAGTTTGTTACGACCTTTTAGAGGCCAATTACCTGTACATCCTATTTATGAAAACCCTCCTAAAAACTGAAATCCTTGAACCTGAAACTATTCTACATACTGACTTTATGACCACTAGAACTGGTCGTAGATATTCTAGATATTTGGTTAAGTTTAAAAATCATCCTGTTGAAGAGGCCCAATGGATGCAGGCTCGAGACCTAAGTGCTTACCCCTCAATGTTGGCTCCAAATTGAGATTGCTATCCCACCCGGGGGGTATGATGCCAGGAGGCATATTCCATGGTAGATTTCGTGAGGTTTTACAGTGGATTCCGTAAAATTATATTTGTTGTCGAGGCTCATACACAAGGTGGATTCCTTGTGCGAAAAGTCGATGGGGATGCGTGTCCTTTTCGAGCGTCTTGTTAATTTAATGTGCAAGTGGGTGATTCCATAACGAGTGATTCCACAAAATACATATTTAAATTAATGGACGTTTATGAGTTTAGAGTGCTCGTAATAAATTAAGGTTAGGATTGAGTTCTAACCAATTTATTTATTTTGTAGCTGAAGATTGCTAGGTATTCACTTTTGTCAGTTTAATTTTATTATTTTTTAACAAATGTGAATGCTTCAGTTGATGTGTAGAGCAGGCAGTTGTGGCATTGGGAAGCACTAGGGGATATCGTGTATTCAAGTTATTTAGAAGAAATTATCCGTGGCGCCAATATTTACTTTGACGCGCTTATTTATTGAAGCACCTGACATTTATTTATTATTTTGTATGCGCATGGGCGCACGATTTAAACATTTGTTATTGGACATTGTATTTGGGCACAACCTGACTCTTTGGGTGCCCAATAGCTTTAATTCTTTAGTGGGACAAAAGCAAACAAAAAATCTAAAGTGTCCTAATTGTAAATTGGGCTATTTTTTGAGCTTGGAGATGAATAATATATCAAATATATGCTTTGTGGAGCGCTCACACAAGGCATGGGGAGAGATTGTACCCAATTAGTCTTTTGCTTCATGTCGTGCAAGTCTTCTCTCCTACACTGGCCTCCGTGCCTCCATTGAAGATCAAAAGATTTGTTAAAAAGAATATTTAAAAAAAAGCTTAAGCTTTATTTGGAAAAATACACAAGCTTTTTTGTAACCATGTGCTAAAGGTTGATAAGGGACATAGCGGGAACCATGGCTATAACTGGAAGGGAAAGCTCTCAGAGAGGATACATATAGGGAAGCCATCAACTGCTGCCAATAGAAGTTGCTCTGTGCCACAAAGATCTTGGCAGAGTCATTGCACACCAACCATGTCAGCACTTGACGAGGAAGCTACAAGATCGCCGTTGCCAAAAACCTCTTTAGGTAACCTAAGAGGCTCTCATGCAATTCAAGTGGTGCAAGTTGATCACGACCTCATTCTTGCCACTCTTATTGCTGCTTATTGACAATGAGGAGTCCTTAACTGTTTTGACATAAGAGCTGTAAGTAGGCGCATAGCTTCAATAAGGAGCATGCCATGTCAAAGCACTGCTTGAGGGAAGGATTGCATTGATGAGGATGCAACCATCAAGAAACAGCAACCTCCGCAAGGCTTGAAGGTTGAGTGTAGATGTCACCGCATCACCCATAGCAAAGAGGTTAACCACAACCAAATTCACAGGCCATCGTCAAAGCAAGAAAAAGCCGCCAGTTTAAAAAAAGGTCTTAGATCATCTTAGGAGATTGCACACACATGCTTTGAGAGAAAAAGAAAAGAATATGTTGGATAAATAGTGATGTTGCTTCTACTGAACTCATGTTGTGTGCATGGCAACTAGCCGACAACTAAAGATGACAAAGTTGATCACAAAGAAGAAGACAAAAACTATCCAGTCTAGTAGATCAAGGCAGTCAATGTTTGGTAGACAAAGCATGCCTCTGAAACAATGTGGTGGACTACAATCAAAGCAAGTGAGAGAGACCGAGGATAAATGGAGGGAACGAGAGCTAGCATACTCTAAAAGTATTTTATTTCCAGTCATAGCTAACATTGAGTTTGATAAAGAAGGTGAAGAAAGAAGCCACAATTAGGAGGCAACAACTTTGGATTTGGTGTAGTGACATTAACAAGGTGGTGACCAACTCCTTCTAACAGAAAGGGTTAACGGAGATAGGACTACTCTTTTGGCTACGTGAAGTAAATGTGACACGTCGAGCCACATGAGGATATTCGAGCATATGCCAAGAAGTTAAAAGAGATATTTTGCCAATTGCAAGCCTCTATCCCTATTCGAGTAGCTACTGAATTGCAATATTTTTTGCATGGTCTAGTTTTCAACATTCAAGTGTAGTTGAATAGTGTTACTTTGCTAGATGTAGATGAGCACAAGAAGTAGAATCTCGACTACAAATGACCTATACCTCTCGAACCAATCTAAATATGGATCTAGTTTTGGAAAATAATGTAGCATTGACCAATGGCAATGGAAGTCAAGGGACAGCTATGACTAACCCAAATGTGAGAGGAAGCATGGTCCAAAATGTTCCTTTATAGCTAGCTCCTCCCAATGTGACTATGCCTATGGCTAGTCAAATGGCTCTAGCAAATGTTGGAGGCCAAGCATCGAATCCTACCATTGTTCATGTGAGTTAGCACCAATGCCCAATCAAATTATTAGGCCAATGGAATGACCAATAAACGAATGTCCTTAGTAAAGTTAAGGATATGATGAAGCACTACACTAACATGATTTCCAAACAATATCAGCAAATAGTTGTTGATGTCAATTTCCTTAAAAAACAACAGAATCCGAAAGGAAGTAGACACCCTTAAGAGGGTGCACCTTCAAGATTTAGTTGTAAATGGTGTGGCGAATAGCACTACCCTAGAAATTGCCCAAATGTTAAATGTGATATTTGTGGGAAGTCCGGTCATTTGGCTGCTACCTGTTGGAGTAAGGTTATCTCTCTCTAACAAGGTAGTAGATAGCCATATCATGTTAACCATCCTACGCAAGGGAACAATCTTCAGTGAGATGAGGGACCAAAACAAATACTTCAAAGAGGTAAGGCTACTGTAGAGGAGTTGTCTAGTGGCAATCAAATTAGCCTCATTGAGGCTGTATGGGTTAATGGTACCAAAGATTCAAATCTACGAGGCATTACGAGAGGTCAAAAGGATAGAGAAGGTGACAGAGATAATGTAAAATCTGTCGATGGAAACCCTAAGCAAGATGATAAAGGGACTCAAGTCCTCAACCGCGATATGGAAGGGGAACCTTTAAAACCCGTCAATAGTAAAGCCAACACCAAGAAGGATAAAGAATTACCAAGGAGAAAGGAAAAAGCTAGGAAGGAAGCACCAAAGCCAGTTCAACGACCAAAAGAGAGAATGGTCTAGTGAGAGAAGAGAGCTTTAGAAAATTATCATGAATTCGATTTGGCAAGCTCTCTTTATGACGATAAGCTAGACATGAATCTCTTGCAATTGATTAAGCTGTCTCTAGGAGTATGCAAGAAATTTAAAAAGATCCTGCATACTAGGTATATCATGGAACCTTTGGGCATAGCGCGAGTAGAAGATGATTGGTGGGAGCAAGCTGAAAAACATTGCCCAAGGGTTGCAGCCTACATTGATGGAATACTAGTAGATCATGCTATCATAGATACAGGATCATCTATTAATATCATGAGTTCAAAATTGTTGTAAAGACTGGGTCTAGCAATCCAAAAACATGCCTCCACAATTCTGTGAATGGGTGATGACAGTTTAAGATCATGCTATCATAAAGTTCAGAATTGATGGAGAGATTGGGTCTAGCAATCCAAAAAGATGTCTCCACAATTCTGTGAATGACTAATGACAGTTTAAGACAACCTGAAGGTTGTATTATCAAAGTCCTTGTGACCCTTGTGAGTATGGATTACATTGTGGAATTTAGGGTTATTAGGTTCACAGGACGAACAAGCTATCAAGTATTGTTAGGAAGGCCTGGATCTTGCGAGCCAACTATCAAGTGGATATACCTGCTGGTCGATTGATATTTTCTAGACGTGCTAATCCAGTGGTAGTAGATGCTTACCCTGAGTCTCCTCAAAGCTAGAGCTCCTCTATTCTCTACGGAATTAGAGACATTAGATGATGTATCTCTACTAGAGAGACTTCATTAAGTGATGAATCAAAAGAAGAGTCCACTACAAAGGACATCTATCAAATAACTCTAAATGAGCCAATAGAGTCTCAAGATAGGATAAGAGACACGGATGTGATTGAGTTGGATCTTGGTACTATGTGTCCCTTATCCAAGAGGACATCCATGCTCAGTCCAAAAGAAAGGGAGTACTATGTGTCCCTTATCTAAGAGTTCCCGACATCTTTGCTTGGAGTTATGATGATCTGAGAGGTATTCCTCCCATCCTGGTTATTCATGTCATTCCTCTAAAGGAAGGTAGCCATCCTGTGTCAGAAAGTAAGGTGTATGCCTTTCAAACTGAGGGATGGGTTGTTCGAGGAGTTACAAAAATTGCGATAAGCTCGTTTGATCTTCCCTATTCAGCACATTGAGTGGTGTTCACCTGTTGTTATCAAAAAGAAGAAAAATAATCAAATCTAGCTTTACGTAGACTTTAGAGAGTTGAATAAGAAAATAGTTAAGGACTACTACCCGTTGCCCTTTATTTACCAGATTTTGGACCAACTAGTGGATAGGGAAATATATTTATTTATAGATTGCTTTGCAAGATACAACCAGATGGCAATTGCAAAAGAAGATAAGCTAAAAATAACTTTCATAACAATCTTTGGTACCTTTGCATACCATGTGATGGCATTTGTTTTATGCAATGTACGTGATTCACGGCAACGAACAGTAGATAGAACCTTCGGTGAGATCTCCCTAGAGGAGTTAAAAGTATTTATTGATGATCTGGGGGTAGCCACCATAAAAGAAAGACAATTGTTTGATTATTTTATAAAAGTTTTTTGAGCTCTGCAGACAATTTTGCATAGCTCTTAACCCACAAAAGTGCATCTTTTGGGTGCCTTATAAACTATTGCTAGGCCATGTGGTTAGTTCAATAAGGATTGCGACTAACCCTGAGAAAATCAAGGCCATAGTCGCCATGAGTCCGCCAGGAACTTCGAAAGAAGTACAAAGCTTTTTGTTATCTATAGGGTACTATCCTAGGTTCATAAATGTCCTTGGCAGAAAGAACGTTTCCACTAACGAATCTATTATCCTTTAGCTGTCTATTTGTATGGAGTGACCCTTGTAAGGTAGCTTTTGATTATGTAAAATAGGAGTTAGTAAAAGAACTAGTTTTAAAAGTATCTAAAAGCAGCAAAGTATTTTACATATTTTTAGCTCCCAGCATGCATAGTATCAATTGCTGTTTATCCCAAATCCGGGAGAAAAAATGGTATCATCAGATTGCCTTTGCTAATCGGAAGTTGGGCATATAAAAAACTAATTACGCCTATATGGAGAAGTTGTGCCTTGCAATGGTATTTGCAACTATAAAATTCAAGCACTACATTCTCTATAAGAAGGTAGTTTTCTATGGGAAGGATGAGAGTTTTAGATTGTTGATGAACAAGCTACAACCGCCTAATCATTTAGCAAAGTGGTTAATCACTTTGCAAGAATTCGATAATGAGATTAGAAGTAAGCCACCAAAGTTGCAGGGTATTGTGGAATGCCTTGTGGATTTTGAGGAGCCCAAAAAGACTTTAGTTGAAGGAAGTGATATTGAGAAAATGTTTAAAATTGATACGGCCTCCATTCCATCTTGGTATGCTGCTATCACGCATTACCTATCAACAAGAGAGACTAGAGCCGGTTTATCAAAATCAGAAAAGAGGAAAATTAGACAGTAGGCTTTGAAATTTTCCTTGATCGAAGAAACATTATATTGGAAGGGGTTGATCATATCTATCGCCAATGTGTGATGCCTGACAAGGTTCCATTTATTTCGGAAGAGTACCATGACTCTACTTGTGAAGGGCATTACTCTTGTTGCTCAATTCAACTACATGGAAGACTTGTTTATTCTGCTTGCATGGATGGATGGATTTACTTGTTTTGAAGAGCAATCGATGAATTTATTTGAAGATTTTAAAGACATTTCTGCTACCTCAAATATGATGATACCCTTGCTTGAGGGGGACATGGGCATAAAGACTCATACAACTGGTGCAAGAAAAGTCAATGAAGAAGCAGATCAAGAGGAACAAAAGATCAAAAAGAAAAAGAATAAGAAGAAGAAGCATAAAAATCATGAAGACTTTGAAGTGGAAAACAAAGTGAAGTACAAGTATAGGAAGCTATACAAGAAGAACTGCAATGAATCGAATATCTATATCAAAAGAAATGCTAAAAACCGCAAGGGCCTCACGGTCCTTGATTCTATTTTTTACTAAATTTTTTAGACTTTTATTGTCTAGCCGAAATGTCTTTATCATAAGCTTGTAAACTCCTCATGTAGCCTTGTACTACAGCCTCTGTAAGGCCCATGCTACAGCCTCTAGATGACCATCATGTTTTTGGTACCTACACTTAGCCTTTTCTGCGACAGCCTCTAGTGTTTTGCCATGTTTATGGTGTGCCCACACTTTGCAGGTGCTACTTTCACCAAAGCCTCTACACACTTTGTACTTTATGGTTGTGGTTGAGGAGGGGTGTTGAGATATTTGCAATCACACCTATTGTAACCTCTTTGTATGAGGCAGTTCTGGGCTTAGGATATGCATGCAAACTGAATCCCATATGCACAGAGAAGAAAATTGTAGCCATCCAACAACTATAAAGCATTGTACTTGAGTACTACTTTTCATATAGAATGAATACAATGTCATGATGCTTTGTACTTTCAGTTAAGTGTCTTGTCTTTGTCAGTCCACTACATAAGATTGTGTTTATGAGTCCAAGCTTCCATTTTTTAACCTAATTCACTTGTGTAACAGTTGTGGTCTTCAGTCAATGTCATCATCAATTTAGTCTATTCTTACAAGCCGCCATAGCCATGCTCTAGATCTGCGTATTTTAATAAGAGTGAGGCACTCCACGATCACAATGAGTAGTACAAAATGTCACAAATCGAGAAGCATTAGGAACATCGAGTAGACACTAAATAGCAAAATATTGACGCTACTTGCAACCAAGATCAAGACAAAACTGATATATCTTATGCCAATCATGGGATCGCAGGCTCTAATAGTTGGTTGTCTTTAGAGAAAGTAGACCACTTGAGGGAATGCATCATATATGTGAGGGTGCAAATAGACTTGATAATTTTCTTCGTGATGTGCTTTTCTTTAGTGGAGAGGACCCAAGGAGCACGAGGTAGTTTTAAGCGACCATTAGGACTCGACTATGGCCAAAGTGCCTCCATCTTGCCTACCTCTTTCAAATCCATTTGTAACCCTACAATGTCTCTCTTTCTTATGATGTGGTCTTGTAATAAGCTACCCACATTCTTGAAAATATGCATGGGATCCAATAAATGTTTGATCCATATAAGTGGATTCGATATAGTAACTCATAGAAAATCAATAATCGTCACATTCTGCTTGGACGTGACTCTTTGTGGACCATATTCAACTCATACCAACTTTGGTCATTCATTGGTACTGGAGGTCATCCAAGAAAACCTTCCCTTAGTTTATGACCCTCTAGCAAGAAAGAGATGTGTCCATGATATACCATCTTCTTCATGTTTTGTGACCTTTGAGAGTCTAATTGTGGCCCACACAATGGACATGCATAATAACCTAAGGTAACCAGACTAGTCACAACACCCCTATCTAGTCAACACAAACTTGAACGAGCTATGTTAGATATCACAAACTTGAATACAAACTTAAAGGAGCCCACTTAAATGAGCACTCCCTGAATCCTAGAAATTCATGCATGGTTTACATGAGAATGACTCGTATATTAGTAGACCGTCAACCATCATGCTTGCTCATGTCTTCCACGCCGATCCCCTCCTCCCACAAAATCTTAAGCTCATCAACCAATGGACGGAGTTAGACGTCCATATTCTTAACCTTGAGCTCATCAACTAACGGACCATACTCAACCATCATGCTTGCTCATGTCTTCCACAGCGATCCCCTCCTCCCACAAAATCTTGAGCTCACCAACTAATGGACAGAGTTAGACGTCCATATTCTTAACCTTGCAGCGTCCAAGAAGGAGCAAGCTAAGGATCATGTATCCTTTCTTCATAGAAAGCCATGGCTGGATGTTGTAGTTAACAAGAACTACAGGCCACACACTGTAATAAGTTGAGTGGAGACCAAATGGATTCATATCATCCATAGTAAGACCAATCCTAAGATTCCTTGGTTATCGTGCAAATCCTAGAAAGGTGGAGTCAATGTGGCTTGATATATGTGAATCTACTTATATTGGTTGGACTCCATCTATGGATCTATTTTGGGTATGCCACATTGCCAAACTTGCCATGCCACACATACAAAACACATTATGAAATGCGGTATAAGTGAAAAGTGTTTGAGAATCTTCTGATAGATGGTTTGCTTTTGCAAGTCTTGTCAATAGTTGTGAGTGTAGTGGCGGGTTGGGCACAGAGATCAAGACAGACAGTCGTTACACGCAGTGAGAGACAGAGAGAGTGAGATAGAGCAATGTCAAGAGTGAGCCCGTTTATAGGTACAATGATGAGAGAGTACTTTTAGGTTTTTAGATAGATATATATGTGTAACTACAAGTTCTAAGGGTGTGTTCACACTCAAGCACATTTAAAGGCACTAGGCCTTTATTCCCAACCACCTCTCACCTAAAAGCAATGTTCCTAAAGAGGAGAAAAGAATCGACTAAGTCTAGGTATGTACAAAGCTGAAATACATATATCTATCCAACTCCCATCATCTATCGACAATGAGCGAACCTCTCTGCTGGAAGATCCTTCGTGAGAAGGTTTGTAGGATTATCATCTGTATACACTTTGACAAGCTCAATGCTCTTGCTGTCAAGTACATCTCTAATGAAGTGGTACTTCACTTGTATGTGCTTTGTTTTTGCATGAAAGACATGATTTCATGCTAAAACATGTAACTCTGAGATGCCAAGCTCTCCCACCAGATGTGAAAGCCATAAAGCCTCCTTGCATGCCTCAGTGGCAGCCACATACTCTGCCTCTGTAGTAGACAATGCAACACACTTTTTTAGCTTGGAGATCCAATGGGCTCCTCCTCCTGTGAAAGTAAACACATACCCAAAAGTGGACTTACTGCAATCCGCATGACTAGCATAGTCTGCATCCATAAAGCCAACAATAGATGCCTTTTGCTTTCCAAAGTAGATGCACAACTCCTTTTTGCCTTTGAGGTATCTCATAATTCCCTTCACTGCATCCCAATGCTTCTTTCCAGGGGTTGCCATGTATCTACTAGCCAATCCCACTGCAAAGGCAATGCTAGGACATGTAGCAACCATAGCATACATCAAACTACCAACAGTTGGAGCATATGGTATCTTTGGCCATTTCATCCTTCTCATCATCAGATGTAGGGTTGTCCTTTGCACTAAGTTTCACATCTGGAGGCAATGGAACCCCAATTGTTTCCCCCCCTCCATATTGAAACATTGCAAAACTTTGGAGATATACTCTTGCTGAGATAAATAGAGTAAGACTTTTGATCTATCTCTAAGTATTCACATGCCAAGAATGTGATTTGCATCACCAAGATCCTTCATGTCAAATCTGCCATGAAAACTTTGCTTCAATGAATCCAAGGCATGAGTATCCCTGCTAGCAATCAACATGTCATCTACATACAAAACCAAGATAATCAGATTGCCGTCTGCTGCCTTCTTGGTGTACAAGCAGTGATCCACTTGACTTCTATGAAAGCCATGGGACTGCATGAATGTATCAAACTTATGATTCAATTCTCTTGGTGCTTGTTTCAGCCCATACAAACTCCTTTTGAGTTTACATACAATTTTTTCTTTCCTTTGTTCAAAAAACCCTTCAGGCTGCTGTATATAGATGTCTTCATGCAAATCACCATGTAAAAACGCAATTTTTACATCTATCTGTATGAGCTCCATATCCTCAACTGCAACCAAGCCCAAAATGGTTCTCAATTTAGTCATCTTGAGTACAGGAGAGAAAATCTTATCAAAGTCAATTCCATGCTCATGCTTGTATTCATTTGCAACCAATCTTGCTTTGTACTTTGGGGAGGAGCCAGAAGTGGCCTTCATCTTATAAACCCATTTACATGGAAGTGTTTTCTGCCCCTTAGGATATTGCACCTAGTCTCAGGTGCCATTTTTCTCAAGAGATTCTATCTTTGACAACATGGATTTATACCATTCCTTGTTATCCTATCTCTCCATTGCTTCCTTGGAGCAAGACGGTTCACCACAGTTTGTCAACATGACATAATCAACCACATTGTTTGTACCAAGAACAAATCTTTCAAGTTATCTAGTAGCCCTAGACGATCTCCTAGCCCAATGGTCATTGTTTGTTGGTTGTCCCTTCAAATTTCCATTTTCAGCATACTGTCCTGGCATTTCAGCCTGCAAATAAGCATTAATAGCTTATTGTCCTGGTTGTTCCTGCACATGTAGTGGCTCATTATCATGGGCAATAGCTAGCTGATCATTTCCAGCATCATTTCTTGCTTTTATAACTTCATTTATAGCAGGTATTTGCTGATGTACAGTGGACACATTTTGCTTTCCAAAATGTATTTCTTCCTGGAATACAACCCTATGGACCTCCTCAGACTTTTTGGGCTTTTTGTGCATGTGATCTTCCTGGAAGATAACGTCATTGCTGCGTACTACTTTCCTTTTCTCGGGATCCCGCAATTTATACCCCATTTCACCCTTGTCACCATATCCTAGGAAATGCATTTATAGGACTTTGGCTCAAGTTTGTTGCATTTTTCTTTATGAATGTGCACAAAAGCCTAGCAACCAAATACTTTCAAATGAGCATATGAAGGTGGCTTGCCTGACCACGCTTCTTGGGGAACACCCCCCCCAAAGACATGTTTGGTGGACTGATTAATTAAGTGAATGGCTATCATAACAACCTCTACCCAAAAACCATGGGGTAATGTAGTATGAGACAACATCGTACGGACCTTATCCTGTATGGTCCAATTCATGTGCTCTACAACTCCATTTTGGGGCAGATTATGAGGGGCAGTGAGTTCCCTCTTTATCCGTTTGCTATCACAAAATTCATAAAAGGCCTTGGATACATATTCGCCACCATTATCAGAGTGAAGATACTTAAGTGTCTTATCTGTCCGATTTTTAGCCAATGCCAAGAATTTTTTAAAGCTTGTTAAGCACTTCATCCTTGCTAGAAAAAGGGTAAATCCATACTTTATGTGTAGCATCATCGACAAAGGTGACAAAATATTTATTTTCCCCTAAAGATAATCTTGTAATTTGACATACATCCAAATGTACTAACTCTAGAGGAGAAGATTTCAAAGAAAGAGACTTTTTGTGAGACGTTTGTGCATGTTTGCCATAAATACATTGATCACAATGCTCAAAATCAGCATAATGAAGACAAGGGAAGTAACCCAAACGAGAAAGCACTTTCATTCATGTTTGACTCATGTGTCCCAACCAACCAAGCCACAAAGAAATGCTTGGTTGCTCAGTCTCACGGCAAGAACATGGTCACACGCACTAGATACATGAAGTGGATACAAAGTATCACTCTTGCAACCTTTGGCAATAACCCTAGATCCCTTATAGATCTTCCATTTTCCATCACCAAAGGTGGTATGAAAACCATCATCATCTAGTTGCCCTATGCTAATCAAGCTCTTCTTGAGCTGAGGTACGTGCCGTACATGCTGAAGTGTAATGACAGAGCCATGTTGAAACTGTAACTACACACTGCCAATACCTGAACTGTCACATGCATAGTTGTTCCCAAGATGGACAATACCATGTCGACCCCCTGTATAGGCGGAGAATCACTCACGATGAGGGGTGACATGAAAGGAAGCACCTGAATCGAGAATCTAGGTATGCATGTCATCATCCATATCTGTAAGTAAAGCATGTGCACCAAAGTGTGAAGAGACAAAGAGTACATCACTCCCACTATTATTGTCATGAGTGACTACATTCACCTCTTTAATTTTTACACTACTCATCTTAGGCTAATTGTCCTTCTTCTCTTCCTTGCTATCATCTCTCTTTTTGCCTTTTCCTTTCTCTTTCTTCCATTTGTAGCAATCATGTTTAAAGGGACCCTTCTTGCCACAATGATGGCATTCAATATCTTTATCATGTAATTTATTGTATCCCTTGCTATCATATTTTCCCTTTTGTTGTGATCTGCCCCTAGTATGCAAAGCATTGGAAGACTTACTAGATGCATTGTTTCGTTGATTCATCTCTTCCATAATTAGAGCACTCTCTATATCAGCATACAAAAGGATCATATTAGAATTGCTCATAGCAGTCCTGAATGTATCCCAACTCTTTGGTAGAGTGCAAAGCAAGAAAGTAGCATTCAATTCCTCATCAATCATGAACTTCAAGGCAACTAGTTGGTTGAAATAGGAGTAAAACTCACTAAAGTGAGTAGACATTGCTCTACCCTCTTTCATACACAAATCCATAAGCTTTTTCAGCCCATACACTTTGCTTGCAGTACTCTTTTGTGCATGCAATTCTTCTAGTCTAGTCCATATAGCATATGCAGAATCCAAACCTTCAATGTTGAATAGCAAGGCATCAGAAATCAATAGCTCTATGGTTGAGTGTGCAAGCTCATTTAACTCATCCCAATCGTCGTGTTCCATGTCCCGGGCTTTGTTCCTTTGGTTTTGATCGGCTTTGCCTAATTCTTTTGCAACAAGATATTGTAGCACTACTTTTGCCAAACTGCAAAGTTATGTGCACCTTCAAGCTTCTTTATGTGCATCAGATTACTGCTCTCATTGCTGCTAGCCATGATTTTCAGCCCAAATGTGACAAAAAAACAGCAAACGCAGGCCCAAAACTGTCACTCAAGTGACCAAGGTACAAACAAATACCAATCAACAATAAATGACCATGCACAAGCAAAGATTTCAGATCTATAATTAAATTTTTCGAAGCATCAAACTATGTGCTACAACATTCCACAACTGACTACAACTATTCCAAGGGCATATGCATCACATTACATGAGAAATCCCAGATTTTAGCTGCAATTTTTGTTGTACATGTATCCACGAGCATAAAATTTGACACGAACGGTCAAATGCCCCAAATTTTTTGTGCTCAAAGCATCAACCGCACATCTGTATTTGCTCTGTCATGCATAGAATAGGCCAATTTTGCTAAAATAAAGCAATTTCAGCAAAACCCCCAAATTTTATGAAGTGCTGATGTCCAAATTGTATGGAATTCAACCTGCATGTACACAAAATGACCAAATGTTGCAGAGATTTTGCCCAAACTGCAAAAGTCCCAAATTTCAGGGATCCAATGTACATCAACGTCGAGAAATTGAGTAACTTTCAGCCCAATTTGTGTATGTACATGAAAAGCCCTAAATGTTGGAGAGAAAATGTTACAAATTCTTGTAATTTATGAGACAGATTTGCTTGTCCTGCATCAAATTCCCCAAATCTAGAAAAAGCCCCAAAATTTTTAAACCACAGTTGCACAAATCTGGCCTTTTGTGCCTGACGCGCGAAACCCCATAAAGAAAGGGGTATAATCTAAATTTTCCTTTTTTTAAAAGAAAAACAAAGAGGAACATGACAGGGGCCGGGGGGATCTTTTGACCCATGGGACGGGTCATCGACTGAAATGTCGCCTCATTCGAGGCACACCATTGAGTTGCGCCATCAGTGCCCGCTGGTCCTGCCCCGTTGGTCAACACCCCGTCGAGTGCTGCTCGCCATGACCAATCCCGCCGACTGCTGTCACTACAACAAAAAGGCTCCATAGACGTGCTTGTAGATGCAATATTTGAACTGTGTTAAAAAATGTCGGGCACATTTATTACCGCGTCTACTGATGCGTCTAAAATTTCGCGTCTAAAAGTGCACTTATAGTCAGAGTTACATGCCCATATAGACGTGCATATAGATGCGTGTATTGAGGCGCTATGCAAATATATAATCATATTTATAAAAAGTGGATATATTCATATTGTGCGTCTATACACGCGTGTATCTGCGCGTCTAAAAAAGCGTTTACTCTACAAGTTTTTGACGAGAATAGACGCGCATTTATTCTGCAATTTAGACGCATCGATAGACGCGCAAAACAGAGTGAAAAAAAACAGAGAGCAAGTGGCTTTGCTCTCTCGTTTTTTTTCCCCCCATCAATATCAAATTGTATGCTCAGGGAAAACAGAGAAAGATTATTTCGAATATTTTTGTACTGAAAATAAAATAATGTATGTAGAACACGAAATTTCATATATATAGATGAAACGTTTTTACATGATGAGTTCTAGTGCTTGTGACCTCAAGCATGGTCATGGTCGCAAGCACTAGCTGAAAGTAATACATATCAAAAATGAAAACTACAAGCCAAGGGGAGGCATGCATGCATGGGGCTCCTCTACATCTCCTCAGAAGAGGCATCATCATCGCTACCACCACCTCTGCTTGTGTCGCTGCCGCTACCGCCACCGCTACTGCTAGTCCCCCCTTCGCTATCCTCAACTGCATCAAGGTTTGCCTACACAAAGGATTAAGGTATATAAATACCATTACAAACAATAATTTAGAGTTACCTATACTTTTCATGTAAAAAATAAAACATACCTCTTCTAGTTGTGGAATCCTCATGGCACAATTATATTGTTCCTCCGTGATGAGTCCCTCCTCGTAGAAATGCTGCCAAGTGGACGCCCAGTTATGACCTCGATGGTAGCCTACCTCTCTAGGAGTAGGCATCCTACAAACAATATGATACTACAAAACAATTTGAACATACAATGTATTAGAACACGCTACATAATGAAGTGAAACAAATTACAAAATTTAATTTTAAAAAAGAAATCAAATAATACTTACAAACTCAACCTCCCATGACTCCCTGGCACCCGATCCATAATGCGACGAGTTGCCATCTGGATACGTCGCGCCTCTGCATGCTGGCAACTTGTCATTTTCTCTGCTGCTCTCTTCTTGGCCTCTTTTTACTCCCTGCGGTGGCAATTGGGTGGTTGGCCATATCCAGGGTACCCCTGCTCTTGTCTCCGCAGGGACTCCTTGGCGCGCGTCATAAGGTGAGACCTCTTGTTATGAAGCACATCTCTCACCTTTAACCGTCCCCAATCATCTGAGAAGCGTGAATTCTTGGGATTAGGGTACCTTCTATATACTGCCCGCAGCACCTCTTGCCACAAACCATTTTTTTGGTGCTTGAAGGGAATCATGCAATCTTTGTATGTGGCATACACGACACTCCTCAAGTAGGCTATCACTTCCCTCCCCTCAGAGTCATGCAAGATACCACCAACATCAGTGATAGAGTAGTATATTTGTGGAGGCTCACCTCTCTCATTTTTCAGTGAGGGTGATCGAGAGCCACCTCCTAGGCAACCCCCACAAAGCCCTCGACCTCCTTGTCCTCCCGCACGACTCTTCCTCCTCCCTCGATGGGCACTACCCTCTACCTCACTCGATGCACATGCTTCTACAGATGCACGTGCTTCGATCGATCCATGTACTTCAGCTTATCCATGTGCATCAGCAGCAGCTGATCTATGTATATGCATAGTGCGTGGAGTACCTGTTAGTAGAGGTGTGCCAAGGTTTGGTGTTTGTGCGGCAGTGCTAGGCAAAAATGTGATAGGTGTCCCAGAAATGACACTAAAAACCTCCTCTACAGTTGGAGGGCAACCAAGATATTTGGTCATCTCCCCCATGAATTGCTCCTTGTTTGGAAAACCTCCAAAAAAGCTACTAACACCTCTAGAAAACTCTGCTAAGGTATTGTTCATGCGTTCCAACTCAGGATCAGTATTGGAAGATCCAGAATTCCACATCTACACAAGAAAAATCATATTACCCTATGCAGATAAAACATATTACATGCTGTGTCTATATATGCGTCTCTGTTTGCATCTGTCACAGTGCGTCTATTTCCGTGTCTATACCAGCATCTATGCTATCATCTAGACGCGCTGACAGATGTGGACAATCGGACCATTTTTTTAAACTTGGTTAAAAAACGCGCAAAAAAACCTCCATAGATGACAGTCTATAGCATGTAAAAAGAGAGAGAGAGAGAGAGATAAATAGATAGAGAAAGCAAACAAGATTGAGAGAGAGAAGAAGAACTCACCTTCTTTGTTTGTTCCGATGGGTGGCGGCTAGGTTGCAAGCTCCTTGTCCTCCTTCTCCCTTCCCTTGGTAAGTTGCTTGAATCTTATTCTCTTCCTTGATGTTTGGTTATTTTTCTTTACTCTTTGGCTCTTCCTTCCTCCTGTCCTCTTTTTACTCTTATTTCCTTCCCTCATTGTCTTCATGAAGTGATAGATAGACATGATTAGTGATGTCGAGCTCGAACTGTAGAAAACGCACAAAAAACGCAGGAAAGCACTGGTTTGAAAAGGAAGCCACAACTTTTTTTATAAAAAAATTATATTTGTGTAGCGCGTTTGTAAGCACGTGTAATTCTGCGTGTATATGCGTAGATAATACATATTACACGCGTTGATAGACGCGCAGTAACAATTAAACTGATTAGATGTTAGCTTTTAGTTGTTTTTGGATCAACATGACATGACTTTCCCAGTCTTTCAATATCAAAATATTTGCCTCCATGTTGTAAGTATCAATGCATGCATTTAGGAAATATGACATATATAACAAATGAAATCACATTTGTCCTTATGATCCAGGTGTAATTATGTCATCATCCTCTACTAGTATGGGACTAATTAACAATGTATGAAATTAAGGTAAGGATTTTCATAGCCATAAATATATTAATTAGTGGAGTAACTATGTAGACTAATTAACAATGTATAAATATTTACATATAGTTCATCCTTCCTACTAGCATATCCCATTGTATTTTGAAAGATGTGCGTGATATCATTTACCTGATGGGTGAGCTCGCGAGGTATGTATACTTTATAAATTTTTTTTAGTTTACATATTACGTACATCACATAGTAAACCCGCTTGAATTTATGGACAAAACTAATCATCATTCTCAATTGCATGTTGGTAGATTTGTGAATTTGAAGAAAATCGATCCAAATACGTTGCAAGAGGCTCGAGTATTGTCCATTGAGGTGGTTTGTTTGGTGGAGGAAACTTTTCCTCGCTTCATTTTGACTACTCAAGTACACTTACTTGTACATCTGATGAGATCGCAATTTGTGGGGTAGTTCATGCAAGGTTGATTTTTTTCTAGAGCGCTTTATGAAAACCCTAAAAGATTTTGTAAGGCAAAATGCACAGTCCGAGGGAAGCATGGCTGAGGGTTGGTTAGTGCAATCATCCCTTGTACAAATCTCTGAATATCTTACTAAAGTGGACTCCTCTTTACCAGGACTATGGAAAGATGATGAAGATTTGAGGATGACCTCTATAATACCTCAATGAAAATGAAGGAGCAAAGTGCTAATGAAAGAGAAACTTCGTAAGTTAAATGTATTTTGTGTGCTTAACAGCGAAGTAATGAGCAAATGGGTGACACTATATAAAGAAGCAAGGGCAAGAAGAGTAAGAAAAAGGCAAGCATTTCATGCTAGACATGGACGTAATGTCCCATATCGACCAGAACATTTAAGTGTGCTTCCACGTCATATTGATATAGATTGTCTACATGAAGAAATGGAGAATATGGAAAAAGAGGAGGCGATGGATATATCACAAGAGAAGTGGGAATACGCACGAGGTTGCTTATCAAAGGTGAGACATACTTATAATTAAATTATCTTTAGTTATATATGATATAATAATTTCACATGTTTCCTCTTTAACTAAATCATTAATATGATCTCAACAATGTTCTACTAGTGCACATTGTTCAATGCTATTTGGTGTGAAGGCAAACATTTTCGAACTCAACATATAGATGATAAGAGAAATACCCAGGATTGTGGTATCCTTGCAAACTTCCAGGATACCAATGGCATCATGATAGGTTATTGTGGCTTGATCCAAGATATTTTGAAGCTTGACTTTAGGCGATTTTTTATATATGTGCTAGATGTGAAGTGGTTTAAAGAAGTAGTAACAACGGGTGAGCATTGCACAATTAGATGTCATCCAAGTGGTTTTGTAGTGACTGACTATACAAAATTTCACCAAGGCAAGAATGACACATTCGTACTATCTCAACAATGCGAGCAGGTATATTAGAAGCTATTTATTTTTATATATATTACTTCTTGATACATTCTCAAAATACAATAAATATCTAAGTTGCTAATTACTTTTTGTTTTTTAAATGCAGGTTGTGTATCACCCAATGGTAAACAATAACCGATGGTGGCACATCATCCCCATATCTAATCGTTCAAAACCAATATATGGTAATGCTACCAACATAGAGATAGTTGATGACAATCCAATAATCAATGATGATACAATCAATGATGATGCACATGATGATGCCATGATCAATGATATACATGATGCAGTGCAAGATGATCCCCGGGAGGATGTTCAAGGAAGCATAAAAGAGGATAACAATATGGTTGCAGATGATAATGAAGAAATTGAGCATAGCAATACTTCTGACAGTGGGATAGACTTGTTTGTTTCATTGCATATTGATAACATAGACCTAGAGGTAGATAGTCTAGCAAGGGCCGATCTCATTGAAGATGAGATTGATCATTCATTGTAGCATATATAATTAGCTTTGAATGATTGGATGTATATTTGTAATACTCAAAAAGAAGTAAAGTTGGTAATGTATTCAAACAAATACTAGCTGTTAAGATGTTTGGTCATATTTAGGGACTTTATGAGAAATGAAAAATATGTGTGTTTATTTTTGCATCTATAGGTGCATTTATAAATGCGGGTATATAGATGCATTCTGTATACTAGCGTGAATAGACGCGCTGATACATGCACTTATAAACACGGCCGCTATTTCGCATGTACAGTGCACGTCTATAGGGCCTTTCTCTTGTAGTGTGTCATGATGACTACTACCCGCACAGGTCAGCTGCCTTGCAGATGCCGTCCATTAGGCGCCATCTGTTAGCTCGCCTACGACTACTCTTCAAAAGTTGTTGTCGCCTGTCTAGCCCGCCTGAACCTTTGGCAATCTACACATGTATGACGCCACACTTTGCCTTCTGCCTCAACTTGACACACAGGTCGTCAAGAACTCCAATTGTCTGTTGGTATTGTCATATCTCGGGAAGCACACAGAACATTATGGGTCTGATACTAGTTTGTAGTGGCAGGTTGGGCACGGAGATCGAGATAGACAGTCGTTATGCGTATTGAGAGACAGAGAGAGTGAGATAGAGTAGAGTCGAGAGTGAGCCCGTTTGTACGTACAATGACGAGAGAGTACCTTTAGGTTTTTAGATAGATACATATGTGTAAGTACAAGTGCTAAGGGTGTGTTCACACCCAAGCACATAGTACCACACTTCCGACATATCTCCATAGTCAATTCGCAGTCTCCTCAAAATAGCACATAATCATTGAAGCATACATGGATGCTATTGTAGTCCATGCCAAGCTTTTATAATACCAGTCATACATCATCATGAGACTCAAGCATCGTGTTTTCATGTGGTGGTAATATATAATACTTAAGCAACTTAAAAAAGAAAACAAAAGACACATTGAAGAGCACAAGAAATGTTTTTTATTTTATAATAGAGTTAGAAAAATCAACAGAGCATAGAATGTACCTGAACAACTTAGTCACACTTGCATCACTCCACCAGTACTTTGCCTATACACTTAGGAGCACAAGCAGTATCTTCAGGTGAGATACTCGGTACCCATCATATAATTGTATAGATGTTTCCTCTCTCAGTGCATTAGTTGATGATTTAGTCTCCATGGGCATAAATGCATTGATCATTGCCTCCATCTAAAGTTCTAAGATTAGAGGAAGGTCCAAAAGGCCCATTGTCTCCTCTAGTATTGAGGATGTAGTCTACGATGTGTCCTTCAATTGGGTGTATTGCCTCATGTACTCCATCCATCACACGCCCATGAACTCTTCTAATGGGATGCAATAGGTGCATTCCTTGGGATGAAGCATCACCTATCTATACAAATTTCATGGACACGTTTAATATTTTTGTATATGATATTTAATTACTTTGCAAATGTAAAGCGAGATTAATATACACATTTCTTACCGTCTACTTAAATTTAAAGATCGCCTGGTCAATGATCTTGGATTGAAACTCGCGGAAGAGTTGTATTGTTCTCTTTAATTTTCTCATTGTTTCCATTTTTTTCTCTCTCTCTCTATTTATTATTTTCTCTATTTCTATTTTTCTCCCTAGCTCCATCCCTTTTTCTCCCCCACCCGCTCTCTCTTTTCTTTTCACTCTCCTTTCTCTCTTTACCTTACCATTTTCTTCTAGCTCATCCTTCACTCTCCATTTCTCTTTCTCTCTCCTCTCTCTTTCTTTATTGCCTCTCTCTTTGTTTCTCTCCACCCCGTTGTTTCTCTCACTCATTCTCCTCTCTCCCTCCCTTCATATCTCATTTCTCTTTTTCTCTCTCTCTTTGTTACCCTTTCCCCATTTCTCTCTCTCTTTCTCTTTTCATCTCCCTTCCTTCATATCTTGTTTCTGTCTTCCTCTCTCTTTTTGTTGCATTTCCTCTTTTCCTCGCTCTCGTTTTCTCTTCCTCTTCTTTCCTTCTTCTCTCTTCCTCATTTCCTCTCTTCCTCCCTCTTTTTCAATGCATCTCATTTGTAAAAAAAACAAAAAAAGAATGGCAAAAAACACAAAAATAAAGCAAAAAGAGGCAATGTACCTACCACAAAGGCTTGAGGATGAATTCTTTTCCATCTCCTCTTCATAACGTCCCTTCTTTCCCCCTTCACTTATCCCTCTTCTTCACATATGGCTGTAACAGCAGTGTGGTGGTGAGGAGCTCTCATTCTCTCTTTATTTCTCGAAAGTAGATTTCTTCATAGAATGTATGCCGTTACCAACTTGATTCTTAAGAATGGGTGACAAATTTCAATGGAAAAATGAAGAATGTTAAACTCTACTCGTTTTGGAAAAATAGCCCCTTTTATACTTAAAATGTCAAAATATAACCCATTTTCATTGACACTTGAATTCGATTGATTCTTGGAAACGCAGAAATCTAGTTGGGAATAATGGTTTTCAATGTAATGTCAGGTGAGACTAGGCACATCATACATGGTATGTCAATAATTAACGCAAAGCACCAGCTAAATCACTAACGTCTTGGAAGAGGTTTATTATTTGAGAATGGTCGGTATATACAAATTAACAGGGGCTATAAAAGGAGGCTTTCGTGATCTTAGGCAGTCTACTAAGAATTAGCTAGTTGTACAATTTCGAAAGCGGGATGGCGTCAAAGTGGAGGATAGCTCCGAGCGGTGCCAAGCTACAGATGTACGCTACTGCATGTCTGGTTGTAGCTACTACGGTGGCGATTATGACGATGGTACAGTTGGTCTCGGCGCGGCAGCAGTCCTCCTCAGTAAGTAGCCTCATAAGATTTTGTGGCCGTTTGCATTCAGTATGGCGTTGAGTCGTTGACATACCTATCCTAAATAACTGAGATAGCTGTTATACAGTTATAAGAAGTGCAGACCACTCAACTGTTTTGGATGTATAGTTATTAACCAACCGCTTGCACAGTATAGTTTTAGTTATTACCTTATTGGCGTGTCGATAGATAGAAGCGGTGCGGTTATTGACGTAGTCGTTGTTTCTGCGTTCATGATTATTAATTAATAATGATTATTAACGTACGTGTTATGTTTATGATCATTAATATTGTTCTTGTTATACATTATACATGCGTATGCCGCTGTGGTACTGTAAATATGCGGTGGTTGTATTACTGATTAATCCGTTAATCACGCAAACGGGTTATGATGATCTACATTGCAGCTGGAGGAGGACCTGCACACCAAGTGCCATCCCGAGATAATGACGAACTTTACAAAATCGTGTAACAACCTGGCGCTGGTATGGACAGACGGGGACGTGGGGATGACAGCGTCGTGCGCCGGCGGCAACGGGGCGGCAATTCACCTAGACAGGAGGGTGGCCAACATGGACGGCATCCTTGTGTGCGGTGTCGTTTGCAGGCACCGCCATATATTTAACGGCAGAACCCGCACTTGTGCCTTCTCAAAGACCTGCAGCAACATCAAGCTTATGCCCAGCGGCTTCCTCACGGCTAATTGCGTGGGTAAATACGCCCGTCACTTCCCGAACAACATGAGCTTCGTCGACCTCAACGACTGCATCGGGTACGACAACGGCCAGCTCCTGTGGAACGCCTGTGAGTTGAATCAAATCTTCGACGTCTGAGTTCCCTGGACAGCAAGCCCAATAGCTCACGATTTGGAGAGAAAAGATATTGTAAGACGAAAGTGTTTAGAATCTTGCCATCCCTGAGAGGCACAACTCGCTCCAAGCATTGAGACTCACCAAATCCGTCGATTGTAACCTCAATGATAAATGGAAAAACAAATAGAAATAGAAAGGTGATACTTTGCAAGTTCTCAAAGTCAAGAGGTCCTCTATTTGTAAAAGAGGAAAAGTATTGAAAAAAATAACCATTAAAAAGTTTAACTGAGAAGAAAGAACTAGAATATGAATTCGTGGTGACTTGTGGGCACTAACAAAGGCATCCATGGCACCTACAGCAAGGCACAAGTGTGGCGGTAGGGGCAGTAGCATAACCACCGCTCATGGTCACCCAAGTGACCACAATGAGTGCCCTCCCCATGGTTCAACAATGCATGAAGGTGTGGTAAAGAAAAATGGGTTGGGGACATAGGCCTCAGCCCATGGGCGATGGTAGAGGGAGACGGAGGGAGGGAGGGATGGAGGGTAGTAAAACCTTGGTCTCCCCTTATACCTTTAGGAATGCCGTTATGAGAGGGGGGCGACCCGTGAATGCAAGAGCCCAAACTAGGCAAACATGTGGGGGGACTCCCCCCCCCCCCCCCCACATGCCTTAAGCAATAAGTTTACAATGTTTGGTCCCCTATTATACCTTTAGGAATATGCCATTTTGACAGGGGGCACCCATGTATGTGAGAGTAGAAACTAGGAAAGCATGTGAGGAGGGTGTCCCCCAACTATGCAAGCATAGGTGCCATTTGGCGGCAACCTTTACCCCCCTCGTGTAGCCAATTATAGATTGCAAATACCTGAAAGTGATGAAGAGGAGCAAGATGATCCTAATCTTATTAATGCTTTTCTATTGCTAGTTAAAATTATAACCTCTTAGTATACAGACATTGCCAACCTCTTAGCCACACAAAAACACCCGGCTGGTATCTCTAGTACTATAGAGAGGAAGAAGCTATTGTTGGAATTAGCCAGTACACCTTGCTAGGCGGCACTTTGTATAAAAAGGGCAAAGATAAAGTGCTATGGAGATGTGCTAGAGAAGATAAGATCATGATCGCCATGAAGGCATGCCATGATGAGCCATGTGGTAGGCACTTTGTAGGAGAAGCAATAGCCAGAAAGGCTCTACTCGTAGGATACTAGTGGCCTACACTACATAGAGATGTCTATGACTATTGTAAGCCATGTGATATGGGGCATTGAATTTGTGAATCCCATTAATCTTCCAACCAAAAGGTAGTAGAAAAATAATATTCTAGTGTGTATCGATTATGTGACGAAGTGGTGTGAAGCCAAACCTTTTAATTACAATGATGGTAACAGTGTGGCTTTGTTCCTATACGAGAACAACATTACATCCTTTAGCAATCTATTAGAGCTTATTAGTGACAAAGGCACTCACTTTCTAAATAAGATCATGGAAGAGCTAATAGAGATCCACAAGTTCCACCATTGTAAGGCCACATGCTATTACTCCAGAGCCAATGGTCAAGTCAAAGTCACCAATTGCATCCTATGTTCGATCTTGACAATGATAATTTTCGCATGTCCCCATGATTGGGATGATCGAATTATAGAAGCCCTTTCGGCATATAGAACCTCCCATAAGGCCACAACAAGATAGTTACCTTTCTAGTTGGTCTATGATATAAAAGCCATCTTTTCAATTAAGCTAGAATTGCCCTCTTTGCAAGTGGCTATCATTGAATGGTTAAGAGATACAAAGTCTCTACAATGTCGTCCTCTACACACTTGGAATATCTGGACAAGACGCACACAATGGCCTTATAGTGCATAGAAGCCACAAAGGCCCGATACAAAGTTTACCATGATAACTTCATCAAATAAAAAGAATTCAAAGAAGATGATCTCATCCTTGCCTTTGATTCACACTTTGGCAAGTATCTTGGAAAGCTTCAATAGCGCTGGATGGGCCCTTATAAGGTACTTATAGTCAATCCTGATGGCTTTGTTCAAATCCACGTTGTAGAAGTCTCTAATGATCCCTTTTTCATCAATGGCTATTTCCTAGTGAAGAAGTATTACCCTCCCTAGGAATCTTGATAGTCACAGTCAACAGTCGCTTTCCCAGTTTGGCATCTCTTCTTAATGCTACTTATGTTGCTTCTATTTTCATCATCACATGGATTCTATTGATGAAGTGAATGATTTCTATTGTACCGTCTATTTTAGCTCATTCCTCTATTTTAATTCCTTTCTTTCCAATCCAACAGATGTGGCAAAGTTAGTTTTGAATACTTGGATTTTTGTTATTAAGAATAAAACAAACTAATAAACTGTTATAGGAGAAAAGGAAGAAACTCCCTGTCATAGCAAGCCTTGCTCCAAGAAAAGGTGGCAAACACCCTTAGGCAGAAAGCTAGCTATGGAAAAGATCAAGATACCCAGAGTCTAGATTAGGTAGCTCATTGGTTGAACTTTTGAGGATGTAGTCCGAAAGAGACCTCCCTTGACGTATTATTTCCTTTCACTCTGCAAGCATCTAACTCCTCCAACAAACAAAAGCACCTACATTGAAATCAAGTTTCTGATATATTGGTTATCTCCCTTGGTATGCCTCTTCATCAACAAATGATGTTGAATAGCATTAACAATTGAAGCTTATTATCATTGATAAACCCCTTGAGTGATGTGAGCTTTTAGCCTAACTAACTAGATGGGGATGTAAGTATTAGCTGCCATGTGTATTTATCAATAGAACGTGAGACAAGGAGTGGGATGAGTGACTAGTCTTGTTCTCTTCAATCCTAATGAGAGGTGAGATGGGTGAATAGAGCATTGCATGCGCAGGTTAGGCCTCTCAATGCACAAAGCACGATCTGTTACTATGGATGACACTATAAGGTTCGTATACTAGCCAAGGACCAGATGCATAAATGTACCATCAATTGTGCACAAGATATAAAGAAGTTTGCAAAAGTGATAGTAAGGATTATATCAATGGGTGTGAGGAGCTAGGTTGCCCTCATGTATCTATTAATAGAGCGAGGGACAAAGAGGAAACAAGCATGACTAATTTTTCCTTCAATCAATTAGGAGGTGAGAATTGAGGGATATTATGATATCTAGTGATCAAGTACATTCCCATTTCCCTCTAAACACATGGGATGAGCCTCTATCACCACAACAGGACACCTGTTCTTTCACACATTGATGTTAGTTGTTGTTTTCTAAAATTATTGTCCAATATGCCTTTCTACTAGTTGACTTATTGTCCTCTTGTTCGTGGATTTCGTGTTGTTATGGATTCTTGGATATAAGATTTATGATCCTTGCCATTGTATCATCAAACCTTGTGAGTGTCCACATAATGCCAAGTTCCATTTCTTTTCCCTCCTCAAGTGCACCATAATACACAAATGATTTGTAAATAAAATTAATCTAGTTGTTGTGTTCACCAAACTAACAAAACACACTCTATAAACTTTTAAATTAAAAATCAACTCAACTCTTAAATTGTAAATATGAACCCCCACACTTGCATGAGCACATGGCATAATAAGCAATACATGCTTCATATACATTAAATTTTAATAAAAAATGAACCCCCACCGTTACATATGCATGCAATTTTCTCCAAACAACATGTAAATTATAACAATGAAGTGCATTTATATAGACCCATAATCAAGTTGAGTCAAATCTGAGTGGATCTTCGGTTACGAAATATGACTCGTTGTGCATTAAGAGAATGAATTAACAATGAATTATTGCTAATTTCTTATTTGATCAAAGGAATTCATGTAATTTTCACTCATTCATATCACCGCATTATAAGTTGATAAAAAACGTTTATGCAGATTGGCTTTGTCAATCAATGTTGTCGTATTAGTCCTTGTTTATTCTATTTGTCAATTAGTGGTTCTCTTACGAGTCTCTTTGGATTTGTTAGTCTATTCACTATCAAAGGATACTATATGATTCAGATATTACTTGATTTGAGTACTTGACTATGGTCGGGTTTTAAGGTCCATGCATATTTGCATATCACGAAGCTTTCAATTGGACATGTGAGTAGGTCATGTAAATTTTTTTCCTAGGGCATGGTCTACTTGGGGAGCTAGTCATGTCTATCTTCTAGTTTTCTTTATGATATTCATATTAGTGGTGGATTGTGTGGGTTTTGTAGGAACTCCCTCTTTTTCCTGGTTTTTGTGTGTGTGGATATTATCTCGTGTAGTCTGAATGGCATCTTCCTCCACTCTATTGATACTAGTTTGGCATGTCCTGCTACTAATCCATGATTACTTCCCCCTTCTAGAAGCTGATTGTATCTGTTGGGCTGGCATTCTGTCAGTTGGTTGCTCTCAAGTTTCTACTCATGGATGTGAAACTTTACTATTCCTTCTTGGCATCTTACAAGAAACATTTAGGCTTGGTACATGGCTCTAATGTTTGCTTATCTTTTCCTAAAATCACCAAGGCATTGTGTTTACCTCTTTCCACTTCCTTTGTGCCTAGTGGTAACCAATAGCTAATCATAGGGGAGATTATTTGCCTTTTACAAAACGAAACTTCAAGCCTCTTAGTACTTAACAAAGTCTCTAACAGTTCAAGGCTGTGAGTGGCCCATATCTCTTCTCCTATATGGAAGTAGTTTTTTCAATTCCTACAAGATCACCTCATGTTGAGCAAGCCTGTGACTAAGTGTCTGTCCAAATATTTATTCACTGAAATTTTCAAGATACTTGAAGATGTCAAGTTTAATTAGGTAGCATTCTCGTTGGCTAAAAAGGACCAACACTTCCAATGTGTCAAGAAATGTCAGCCTTGCAATGTGTCATATGGAGCTTTTCTCTAGAACATTATTAGTCTTGCACTTCCTCTAGATGGAGTGCCATTACCTAATCCTACCCCTCTTTGGAAGCAACCTCCACCTCTCATTTCTTCTCCTCCTATGCAACCAAACTTGGATTTTGAATACGTGTCTCCTACTAAATTCCCTTGAAAAAAATGTCTACTCACAAAGGGTCATTCTAGTCCTCCTTTTGTTCCAAATCCTCTTGTAAAGAATTAAATTTGTTATTGATGTTTCTAGAAGCTCTCTTCTCTCATTTATTTTCTTTATAAATCTATTTGCATTCCAAAGGGAAGGACAATTTGATTCATAGATCCCTTCCTCCTCGCAAAAAATGTTATTTGGACCCATGCTTTCATAGGTGGTTTCTAGTGTGGAGTTTACTCTAAAAACCTCAATCACTTCATGTCTTTAGTCTATATATACAAGTGTTTACACCTCTCCACAAAGGGTCCTTCTAGTCCTCCTTTTGTTCCAAATCCTCTTGTAAATAAATTTGTTCTTAATGTTTCTAGAATATCTCTCCCTCCTTTGTTTTCTGTATAGATCTATTTGCATCCCAAGGGGAAGGACAATTCAATTCATAGATCCTTCCTCGCAAACAATGTTATTTGGACCCATGCTTTCATAGATGGTTTCTAGTGTCGAGTCTACTCTAGAAACCTAAATCACTTCATGTCTTTAGTCTATATATACACATGTTTATACCTCTGTGTAGTAAGTAAAGGTGGACTCCCTAGCCAATCATCTTAGCAAGGCTTTGGAGGATCTAGCCTCTAAGAAAGCTACCTTGAGTGACATCCCCAAAAAGATTACTATGGCTACAACTTTAATTGATTCACAGAAAGCCACCAATAAAGAGTTAGAAACCAAGATCACTACTTTACAAAAGGAGAATGTGTCGGTAACTAAAGAGAAATATTATGCCCTCAAGAAGATGTTAGCATTAGCTAGTAAGATTGGTACATGTGAGGGTTAGTTAGAACACTCTCAGAAAACTGTGGAGTCATAGAAGAACCTTATTGAATAACTCCATAGTAAAGTTGCTAACCATTCTCTTCCTCCTACAGCTCTTGTGGTAACTTTTGTGTTTTCTTCTACAAAGGAGCTTGATCAACTCATTAAAAGACTAAGTTATGTAATGGTTTCTCTGCTAAGGTAAAATGCCTTTGATAGCACATGAACTGTATCTAAGAATATTTTGTTTACTATGCTCAATCGGTATCACCTCTACCTTCTTTCTGGATTATCCCTAAGTAATGCTAATCTAGAACCTCCAAAGAATGGGTGGTAGAATTTGTGGTCTACAGTCTTACTAAAATATGTGTTTGATAGATTTGTAGATGAGTTGATTTCTCGTGAGGCACGGTTACTTTCATTCATGTATGTTAAAGGAGATTTGCAAATATGTGATGAGGAGAACATGAACCTTTACATGGGTGATGTGATCTTATAGGCATGTATGTACATTTAGTTGATATGACTTTGGTAGATAACTTGAAAATTTATCATCATCAACAGACATCTTGGTGTAGAGCATACGCTTGGCATTCTCCTTTTGAGAATGGTATCATGGATCTACACCATCAACAAAGGGTTTAGCATAAATTTGATATCCAGCCTTTATGCTCTCAAGTACTAACACATATTGTAGATAATTCTTTGTTCACATATGGATTCTTCTAAACTTTCACATTCTATTTTTCTATTTATCCTTATGATCCCAATGTTCTCCTTTCCTATTTTCTCATTTTCAATTGCCTATCTTTGTATATTTTCATCATTCATTCTAATTCAAACACCATTCCCATCTTATCTTTCACTCATGCAAACTCCCCTCAAATTTCTATTTTTACTAGTTGCCCATTCATTGTTGATCCTACATCTTCTCCTACCCCTTTTGAACCTCCTTCTATTGTTCAATCTATTCATTCTATCTTGTCAACAGAGTCTCTTGAACCATTTTTATTATATTTTCCTCATTTTCCATCCTCATTGTCTCTTCAATTATTATATTTTTGTGATTTATATTACCTACATTTCCAATGTTCTCTTATTATTCAAGTATCCCCACCTACTAAATATAAAAATCTCCCTCCACAATATGTGATGGTGGATACTCTTGGATATGATAGTGATATCCCTTGTCGATGGCAATGGATATTACATGATTCTTTGACAGGAGTAGTATTTAATTGGCATCTCATTCTTGGGTCTTGGGAGATCCCTTCAACATGTTCAAAAACCCTTCTTCAATTTACTCGAGTGCATGCTCAATCTAAGGATACCTCTATATGTCTTGCAACTCATTTCTATATATATCTTGCCTTCATGCATAAACAATCCAATATAAATACTTAAAAGATAATGCCAAGTTTGCATATTAATCCTAATGAGAATGTAACAATGGCTCTGATGGATGTGTTGTACTGTAACTTTTCACAGGATTTTCATACTAGATTCATTTTCTTGTTGGAAAGGATGTTTTGTCTTCAAGTTCTCCAAAATGTGCCTATATACTTTGTAGATTAGAGCAAAGCCTTGGAATTTCTTAAGCTTAGCATGAAGTTCAAGAATAAATATCTTCGTCCCTCATAGTAGTGGAGTAGGTTTTTGATTGTAGATTTCTTTTCAATAAGAAATTTCCTTCTTTTTGCTCTCTATTTTTTGGGAGCATCTGCCATTCAGACTACATCATTGTATGTGTATGTGAATTTTGTGTTATGTGATGTCTATGTGGAGACCCAAGAGGAACACCAAGGAAAAGGGGTTTCTACTACAAGAAAATCTAACTTGAAACATCAACAAGCTTTGATTTCATTTTTTTAAGAACCACAACAAGGAAAAGAACAAATCTTCACACAGCATCATAGTAGATATCTCCCACAGATTTAATAGAATAAACCATAATCTTCAACATCTTCATAGAATCTATCAATAGAACAAGAAACACAAAAAAATAAACCACTTTTGAATGGAAATAATAACATAGTATTCATCTTCATTGTCTTCATAGTTTTCTCTCTCAATCTCTCATAGATAGACACATTGTTTTTTACACAATTGGCTGTCTCTGATTCTCTCTCTGTCTCTCAATCAATAATACATCATCTCCTTACTACAATTCTCTATAATAACTCTCCATAATCATTATTAGGTCGTGGATGCACCTCCCAAGAGGCATGGGAGGTATGAAAGGGCACCAGAGCCATTACAGTGTCTTTTCATAGCTCACTTCTGCCTCTATCACTTCAGTCTGCTCTTTAGTCTTCAGCAACTACTTCTTCCATTTGTTTTAGCTCTTTTGAACTTATATTCATACTTTTCAAAAGTTAGAAAATTTTTTCAAAATCACAGCCTCATTCCACAGAACACTTACAGAAGATCTACAGAACAGAATAGAGATAGAGGCTCTACAAAAGCTCATCAAAGGGCTACAGAAGGTCATCAGAGAACATCAGAACCTCATAACTCATACTAAAACCATTCCAAACTATCAAAAACTATTCAACAAGATTTCAAAATATTTCAACCTTCATCAATCATCAATCTGTTCTTCATATAGAAGAAAATCAGAACAAAAAAGAAGCTAAACAGAAGGTATCATAACCAATCAGAACCTCAATAGAGCCTATTAGAACATCTCAGAGCTTCATATTTCTACTAAAAATCATCATGAGCTTCCAAAACATGATCAATATCATCCAAAAAACTTTTAAACACTTTTAAAACAACCAATCATCACTCAAAATCCATCAAAATTAACCATTCAGACCTAAAAAATAACAAAATTTTATCAAAATTTTAGTCTTTTTCCACTCTCAACATTTCCTTACACTTAGAAAGGAAGCGTCCTCGCGCCCTAAGGAAAATAGAAATATAAGGTCAATAAAGAGCTCAATTCGATTTTTTTAAGCATATTTAATAATCACCCCAACCACGACTCCAAGTTTGTCACCTGTATCTAAGAAAAAATACAACCAAAGGAAAATATTGTTATGCATTAACACATCTTATAAATAATAGAAAGTTATAACAAATTTGTAAAGGATATAAGAGGCTCTTCAGCTTTGCATCGTAGGCTTTCCATCCACCATCAGTGTCAATAGTCTAAAAGAGAGCTCTCGAACAAATCCGTTATTCAACCACCATGAACTCATCACATAAAAATTAATACATCACAAAAAAAAAACAACCATCTGAATGGCACCTCCAAAAGAGAGATATAGCATTAAGAAGCATAAAAGATACATCCAAGGGTATCAGTGAAGATGATCCCTCCTAAAAGCTTGATGATTATGAAAGTGATCCATGGATAAGGATTCATCTACAAAAGATTTTGGAGGATTCTGAAAGAATTGAAGGCAGCACATTCTTTCTAGCAAAAGAAGATATCTACTAGATAAACAAAGGGCATGAACATATAGGACATCTAGTTGTTGAGAATCAATGTTCACATTGACATTCATACAAAGCTTTGGAATGACCTTTTGATTGTTATGGAAATGCCTATGCAAATATGCTAGGTACCAAGCAAAATGGGCTGTCAATCTCATCGAAGGATCTAGAGATTGTGAATATTGTCGGAAAAAATGGAGATAATTTTGGTACGCTTGACTAGAAGTTGTCTAGTCCCCTGGAATTAATGGCCAATAAATCTGTGATCCCGTAAGAGAATCAGCTGAGCTCCATCATCTTCTTCTTGGAATCTATTGATCAAATCCTTCATACCCACTAACCAAGTGAGGGGGTTGAGAAATAGAAGTGGTAGGAGATGGAAGAGGAATGAGTAAAAGAGGATGAAGAGATGGGTAGGAAAAATCATAAAATGAGGAATAAGCTAAAGAATGATTAGCTAAAAATTTAGGCGAATCAGTTGAGAAAGGTGTCAATTGATAAGAAAAAAAGTAGAGTAGAAGGTATTTGGATAGATGAGGAAGGACAAGAAAGAGAAGGGAAAAATACTGGATCTTCAATGAAAGAACAATATGTAAATATTGAAATTTGAGGAGCACCATGAGGTTGGAAAAGGAGAGGTAAGATGGCTGTTGAGTTGGATTGATAAAGGGAAAAATAAGCATCATAGCGATGGGCCATTTGTTGATAATAAAATAAGCTAGGAATAGAGGGACCTAAAATAGATCGTCGATGGTAGGTATCAAAGAAGGATGAATCAAATGGATGGTTCTTGGAAAGATAAGCTAAAATATTGACCCTTAGTTAGTTAGTGTTCTACACATGAGTAGAGGTTGTATTTTGTCGTTGGTTCAAAACTGTAGAATAAATCATTGAATGCCATAAAGTGTCAAGGCAAGTAGCCACTTTAGAAGAATAGCACTGGAACATTTCATCTATCCTCAACTCCAAATGGTTGACATATAAGGCAGCTTTTAAGACCACATTCCCTACATACCAAGCTAGATCTACATCATCTGGAATTAACAGATCATGTCGTAGATATATATAAGACATCATCATTGTATCCAATGTCACAAAATCTTCAAAGACAATATGGACAACTTCTGTCAGCAAATCAAAAGACCAAGCTCCACTCCAACCATCCTCTAGAAGAGATAGATCCATCGTTGAGAGCTTAATATAGAACGCCAGCTTTTAAAGCTGATAGTGGACAAAAAAGGAATGGTCGAGAGGAACATACTCCTGAAATTGCTCAAATGTACACCATAATAAATCCATCCTAAATTGCAATCTTTCCACTTTATCTTGAAACAACAGACATAATGTGGCTTGTCTCTAGAGAATTGCTAAGTCCACAGGGGTCAAAGAATGAACTCGATGTACAATAGGGCTTTGTGAATAAGAACTTGACTGAACCAGTTGCTCATTCACGTGCTGAATTCAGTTTTTGCTCTAGTCTAAGTTTGTATTTGCTATTTTAAGTTCCTGTGTCTGGGCGGCTAGCAAAGCCTGAAGCTCATGATAAATTTTCAACAATCTATCTCGTTCCTCAATTACATTAACCACTTGAGTGTTAGTATCAACCAACTAAGTGTGCAAACTAGAAATTTTCATTTTCTAAGCATCAATGATCTTAGTCTATTGCTCCATTTGGGTACAAAGATCAGAAAAGCATTGATGACTAGAAGCTAGCTCTGCATTTTCTTTTGTCAGCTCTTCTTTGGTCTGTTGTACATTATCATAACAAGAGGAATATAGTTGTTCGATAGATACAATCATTGAGAGCTCAATAGAATGCTGAACATCTTGACATAGGAAGTGAATGGCATCTCCAGTTACCAAGTGTTGCATTAAAGGGATGGAAATCTCTAGAGTACCCTCACCATGTGCTCTGAAAAAGATTTGGTGTTGTGAGGAAAATTGGTAGGTGATTGCTAGATTGATCATGAACGAAGACTGGAGGAGCTGGAGCTGATTCAACCACTCATTTTAAGAATTTCCTTTGAACTACCATAGGAGGGATAGGATCAAGATCCTCAATGATGACATTAGAGTGTTCAGTAGGGGGAGGAGCATTTGGTGGATCAACTATCAAGGTATTTCCTTCAAAGGGGCAGCATATACCAAAAAGACAGAAAGATAGGATCCAAATGTAACATTACTTACATTACCCCTGGTAGCTCTGACAAAGTGTTGATCCATTTTGGATAGAAGGTAGGAACTCCAATTAATCATTATGCCTTTTTAACACGATTATAGAAGCTGTAAACAACTCCTTTGAAAGGTAATTAGAGGGTGTCTTGGCACGCATTAACTTGTTCTAAAGGAACTGGCATAGTTGCTTCCACACAGGATTGGAGATCATGGAGACACTGATGCCAGAAGTGATATGAACTTTCTTGGGATCCAACACATCTTCTTTCTGCTTTTGCAACAATTTAAGGATATCCTCATTCGAGAACAATTGTCTAGTAGTAGGCGAAGAGTCTCATCGATAGGGCAACAACAAAGCCTTGCCCAAACTTTTAGGCATCAATTGGACAACTGTTCCTCTGACATGACAAGACCTCTTACTATAAGAAGCTAGAAACTGATCACAAGTATCAATATCCTCTGGGATGAGTAGTAATGAGAGTGCGATGAACTTGTTTAAGCCTGATTTGCAAATAAGTTCAGACTCCAGCAATAAAGAATAATCGTGAGAGGCCAATGGGACATATTGGACTAGAGGAGGAGCTTGAGGTGCCATTCAGATAGATTATACACACACCACACACACAGACAATTATAGGGAATGCCTACAAAACAACAGAATGTCCATCAAAAGAAATCGAGGAGAATAAGAACACGCAAAGGGGACTAACTGATTGACCACCCCAAACAATCCACATTCTAGAAAAAATTTGGCACGATCTCTACACATATGCGACCGAAAGCTTCATGCTATGCAACAAACATGTACCTGAGACCCTGTATTAGGCAGAAAAATAAACTATATACCACACATGCAATCGTAGCATACAATCAAACCATAATATCTCAATAACCCTCTCAAGACATAACCAGAACTTCAGTAAGCAATAACAACTTGAAAGATTGTATGAGCCCATCCTAGGAAGTGCATTTACTGAAAAGGGAAAAAAATGCAATGATGGGAATGATTTTGGTGAAGGGTTCGTTTTAATAAATTATTAAAAAATGGGTAAAATTTTATTAGGTTATAAACCTTAATTAAACAATGGTGGTTCCTTATTACAATATCAATTACAAATTATTAGGGTGAAACGGTGCTTTTAACAGATTCTGGACTTCGATACCCAAACTCGTCTCTAAATGCATATTCATTAATCACAAAATAAGTGTGTGTTTAGCACTTTTTGTGTAGTGCGTGCATTCGTGACAGCGGGTCCATTTTTAATAAACTTAGATGTGTTTGTAGTGCACGAAGTGTACGCTAAGTGAACGGCTGGTTCATTTTATTTGTTTAGAAAAATGTGTGTTTGGCGCGAGTACGTGTGGAAAAGTGGGTGATTTAAGTTCATTTTAACCATTAACCGTGGTTAACGGGTGACAAAAAAATAAATAAAGCGGGAAATATAAATACCTGATAGGGGTGTGTATGCAAGAGACTGAGGGCATACGGATGGATCCCAAGATGCAATGAGTCCAACAAAAAAGTAAAAGGCACTACTCAAAAAAAAATGAAACACTGTATTTAAAAAAAAAAAGAAATATGAAGGAGATATTAGTTAGATCATATTTGGTTTAGTTAATTCAGATTAGTATTTGGGTGTTATTATCATTTTTATTATTACTTATGTATTTTCTATGAAATTTCTATTAAGTTAGGAAAAAATTTAACATTTTGTTATTATCATTTGGGTTAAATTTCTATGAATTAATGTAAATATTTAACATTTTGGCTTAAAAATAATAGGGTGATTATGTGTCAAGGCTTTTAGAGCCTATAAAAATATTCCAAAAGTAGTCAAATGCATTGATGGAGTTTTCTATGCTTTTTTTAGTTTAATTCTAATTTTTATTGATTTTTATTCAATTTTTAATAAATTTTGAAGAATTTAAATTTTCTACAATTAAATCTCTATATTATAACCAGCAAGATAAACCAAAAAAATATCCAATTTGGTAAGGAAAATTGCAATTATTTTTATTTTTTTAATTGAATTTTTATGATTATTTTGGCGTTAGGTGCTTTTGTTTGGGGTGTTAATGGGTTTTTTTTTTTAATAAAAGAAGGTACCCGGGCTATGTGTGAACAACTACGTATAAACGGATGGATGCACACCACCGCACGAAGAAGACCGGGCGCACGTCCTTGCGCATGAAGACGTATGGACTATTCCCGGACATGACACGAGCACACCCACGACGCGTGTGAACACCCGCATGAAGACCCGCAAGCAACGTGGTTGGACGAGGTGGTAGTGGGGATGCGTTGTTGCATGAAAAGGGAGGTAGGGTGGGCGACAAGGTGTCGACAGTTTTCTACGGAAATGGTGGAGATGTCGGCAGCAGGGGAGCACGGGCTATGGGGGGGGTTTAAGGTTTCCATGGTGGGGGGTGCTACGGGGGGGGTGGGGAGGGCGTGGATAATGGGCAGGGTAGGGGGGCAAAGGGGGGACAATGGGGAGGGGTGGGCAAGGGTCAAAAAAGGACAATGTAGAGGGGTGGGTAGGGGCAAGAAGGGACAAAGGGGGAGAAGGCAAATATAATGGCCGCTTGGGGGGGGTGGGGGGGGATGGCTAAGAAGATGGCGGGAGGAAAGGACAACGATCGTCAGGGGTGGCGAGGAAGATGGTGGGAGTGTGGTGGCGAATGACAGCATGACAGGGTGACGGCGGCGCTGGGGAGGAGGAAAAGGAGGAAGAAGAAGGAGAAGAAGAAGGAGGAGGAGAAGCAGGAGAAGAAGGACGAGGAGAAGGAGCACGAGGAGGAAGAAAGAGAAGACGAAGAAGAAGCAACAGGTAGAGAGAGGAGAGAGAGAGGGGTCGGGGAGAGAGAAGAAGAAGAGAGAGAGAAAGAAAAGGAGAAAGAGGAGAAGGTAAGGGGGGAACCGTTCGGGGGGGGTATTTTGAATCTTTTTTTTTTGTTTTTTTTGTGGTTTTAATTAAAATTAATAATGAAAAATAAATAAATAAATAATATTGTAAAAAACCCCTCATCTTGTGCTTATGCGCAGAGCGAGGTAAAAACATTTATAGTGGCGAGAAGCAACCGGGGCTGAGACCACGATGGGGAAGGCGTGGACGTCACGAGGGCATTGGGAGGTGCGTAAAGCAAAAACACGCGCGTTCACGTGCGAGGTGAGGCGCGCGGGGACATGATAAAACAAAGAAAATTTAATAATAGGCAAACCGTGATTCGAAACGCAATGTGGTAAAAAGGAAAATGGTGTCGAAAGGCAAGGGGGAGACTATGGAAAAGTACAACGGGGTGTCCCGAAACAATTTAGGGTGTTCACATGGGAAAAAGGCAAAAATTAGGCCCAAGAATGCATACGACATGTAATATCGAAAAATCCGTTTGCCGAATTGAAACTCGAGAAAAAGTAAAGTTGTGAGAAAAGGCATGCTCCACATGCCTATCATGTCAGAACACCGTTTCGACAGAGAGAAGACCCGGTCACTTGGAAAAAACCAAAAAAGGACCCCCGAAACAAGACACAAAAATTAATAGAAAAAGATCCAGGCACAATAACAAAGGGCAGTAAAAAGGAAAAATGTCCACATGAAGGGGATGTGTAGGGGGAGCACAATAAAACGCATATCCAAGGAAATAAGGAGGAGTTCGCATGTGAAAAAGGTAAAAATTGAACCCGAAAATGCATACAAGAATTAATATCGGAAAATCCATTAGTCGAAACGAAGGGAAGAAGGAAAAATGTGCAAAAAATTATGCCTGACAATTCTATCACATCAGAACACAATGCCAAGCAAGAGAAATCTCGTTCTCATGGAAAAAACCCAAAAATTGTATCTGAAACGGGAAATTAATAGCGAATGATCTGTGCACCGGAATGGAGGGCAGGAAAAAGGAAAAATGCCAGGACATATATAAATTTTTGGTCTCTCACATAAAATCTCAGTTTGGATGGGATTAGAAGGCATGGAAAAAACCAAAAAATGGATCTTGAAAATACCAATAAAAATTAAGAACAAAAAAATGAGAGGGCGAAACAAGGCAAAGGGAAAATGAGAATTATGCAAGAAGAGTGGTCAGACAAGGCTGTCCAGTCAAAATTGAATTCTAAGGAGAATAGGGCAAGTTCACATGGAAAACTGTCAAAAACGTACGCGAAAAAGGTATGAAACCACACAAAAATTAATTACGGACAAATCGTACATCAGAATGACAGGTGATTAAAAGAAAAAATATCCAAGGAAAGCATATGACAGGGCTGGTATGTTAGATCACTGTTCTGAAGTCATAAGGGCACGTTCATATGGAAATACAAGAGTTTGGTGAACATAGGGTATGTTCACATAGAAAAGAAAAATTTGCGCAAATAAAAGCAACCACAAGGAAAATGGCCTTGATGATACGGGGTACGAGGGTGGGTGGGTGAGGAAGGGACCCCATCAGGGAAGAACTAGTACGTGGTAGACACGCATGATTGGGTAATGACATATACAAGGGGTATACACATCAGACGCGCAGGGATACGTTTCCACACTTAAGACCTTACCAGTTAGGGTAGACTGATAGACACGGCCGCAGACTTGTCAACGGATTGGACACTGGCGTCCCCACACTTAAAACATAACATGCACTTACAAACAGAAATGTAGGGTTATGAACACTTGGTCCATTTTGTAGATGATTGAAGGGAACCATCGTTGTTGATGCAAAAATATCAAAGTCATCGTCTGGTGGCAAGAGAGACCAATCACCATGGCAAGGACCATGCAACATCACCCAAGGAGTAGCTTTGTCGATAAAGTCCGTCAATTCAAGTGTCGATGACGAACAATAGAGCTCTCAACTCACGGGCACTCAAGAGGATGATAGAACAGTCGCTCGCCCTATGACGCCCATCGCTCAATGAATAAGCATGAAATCCCATAACTTACGGCCGGTTTAGAAGTGAACAAGGGGAAAGTGATTGGGAAGGATTATGCAAGTGTGCACAATTGATGGTGCATTCGTACATTCCACCCATCTGGCATAGGTGCAAGGAGGAAGGCCAAGGAGCCTTGTAGTGCAGTGCACAGAACAAGGTGACATATCCTGTGACAATGGCAGAGACCCATTCCGTGTGTGCATAGGGAAATAGAAATGTACTTGACTCCAATTGTTGTAACGTCCCTCATCCTCACCTCTCGGAATTGATTAAGGAGAAACACTATTCATACTCAGTCCACCCTTTGCCTCACGCTCTATTGAAAGATATAGAGGATAGCTCATTCCTGAAACCCATTGACGTAATCCTCACATTCACTTGCGCAAAGGTTGTATGCCTTGTGCGCAACAGTGCATAGGAATAAATATTGCTTTGTGCATTGAGAGGCCCAACCCATGTGTGCAACACTCCATTCACACATTGCACCTCTCAATTGAATTGAAGGGAAAGGTTTGGTCACTCACCCCACCCTCTGTTTCACGCTCACTGATAGATAGAGAGGGCAGACCAGACTCACATTCCCATCCGGTGAGGATGAAAACTCACATCACTTAGGGGGTTTTCCATGAAGATTGCTTCGTGTGTTGATGAACAGGCATACCTAGGGAGGTATCCAACAAATCGGAACTGTATATCGGATATAGAACATGTCGTCTGCTAGAAGACTGTCAGACGCTCTACAGAGAGTCTACAGAGAGGCATAGAATACAGTGTACCAAGGGAAGCGACTTTGGAACTCGGTCCTAGAGATGCCAACTGATGGATCAACCTTCTCGACTACTAGGTTTTACCACCTTTTCCACAGCTAGCTTCTCGCCCAAGGGTGTTTGCCACCTTTTCTTGGAACGAGGCCTGCTATGATAGGGAATCACTTCCTTTTCTCCCATAATAGCTTGTTTGTTTGTTTTTTTCCTTTTTTTATTATTTTTAGAAAAATAAAAATTATGGTAGGAATACCATGTGGCTGTTGAGATATCGAGCTCCACTCGTGATACGCCAGGGTGACCGTTGTGTATTTATGTCACCGACTTGTCAGTTGCAGACGCGGTTGGTACACCGCCCATGAATAATAGCTACATGATAGCTATCCTTATCTACTCTAGTTCGTGGCTCAGTTAGTATGCCACCTTAGTTAGTTAAGTTTGGTTTGAGACCCATATATAGGGTTCTTCTATTTCTTTGTATGAGAGTTCTTTTGGCTTCCACAACTAAGAAGAGGAAAACTGTTTTCAGCCTCCACCCTTGTGTGTATTCCCCCATTGTGCAAGCAAGAAAGCTACAAGTGAGACTCCTTCCTTCTCTCCCACAATCTTGACATGGTATCAGAGCCTTGTTCGTGATAAGGATCTCAAGAAAGCAAGCCAAGCTCGCGGTGGTCTGGTAAGAGGAGCAGTGTTGCTTTCATTTTCTGTTTTGGGAGCAGATCTCTGCAGGTAGCACAGCCGGAAATTGCAGGAGTGCATTGTCTCAGGTTGAGACGCCCTTCGCGGTGAAGCAAAAGGGTAGTATATGCTGCGGGCGAGGGCTTTAGCCCTCGGCGACCTTGTTTTTTTTTATTTGAGGCCATTTCGGGGCCTGTTTTGGAGGCGGAAGTTTTCTGCACGCACTCAGGAAAAGGCCCAGTTTTATGCTGTCCAGCCACTGTTCTACAGGTCGGTGAATAGTTACTGTAAAAATTGCATTGTATGCTTGTGCGCAGAGACATTGGGAGTTACAGAATCATCCCTGTTGCCTGTTGATGCAAAATCGTCACTAGGAAGTGACTGTGTGGTCAAATACCACTTTCGCCAGTTTTGCAGATTTTCCCTTGTGAGGGTGAAGCTGTGGTTTTTGCAGTGACAGAATTTTTTGCAGTCTTCTGTAATGGCATCTGATTCTCTTTCACAGATTGTCACTGAAAAGCTTGACAAGAACAACTTCCAAGCATGGAAGTTTAGAATGACGAATTTCCTTATGGGAAAAGGATATTGGGAATTTGTTGCAGGAAATGAAGAAGAACCAGTTCTTCCTGATGTTCCCAATCAACAGCAAATGCAGGCATTTAAAGCATGGCATGAGAGAGCCAGGAAAGTTATGTATTGGCTGTCTATCAGCATTTCAGACTCTATGATTATGCATATTCAGGATGCAAGTACGCCAAAGGAGGCATGGGATACTTTGTCAAAAATGTATAGCACAAATACGCAAGCCAGGAAAATGCAACTCAAGCAAGAGTTGCACAATGTGCAAAGAGAAAATATGAGCATCAACGACTACCATATGAAGGTGAAGAAGATTGCAGATGCACTTGTTTCCATTGGGTCACCAATGGAAGATGATGATTTAGTTTCTGTGACCTTGAATGGTCTAGGAAAGGATTATGCACAGTTTCGGACATCCATTTCAGTTCGTGAAAGATTTCCTGATTTTGAGGAGTTGATTGCTCTTCTAATTTCTGAGGAACAGAGAAATGGTGGTGCATCTTCTTCAGGAGGAACTTCAAAAGAAGCTGTCTTCTACTCAAATGCTGGAAGAGGTAGAGGCAGAGGTAGAGGAGGCCGATTTGGAGGCCGTGGTAGAAATCAGAATATGCAGCAAACTCAAGAAAACCAGTCCTATGGAGGAGGAGGTGGTAACTCTAGAGGCAGGGGGAGCCAAAGAGGTCGTGGTGGATGGCAAAGAGGTCAAAATGCAAACAGTAATGTTGAATGCTACTACTGTGGTAAAATGGGTCATACGGCTAAAGACTGCTATAAAAAGCAGAATGACATCATGAATGGAAAACTGCAACAAGGGAATTATGCATCTTCTAGTAGACAGGGTGATGACAGAAATGAGCATTTGTTTATGGTGCAGCACATGAACAATTCTGTGACAAGTGCAGAAGAAAGCAATGATGTATGGTATGTTGACTCAGGTGCATCAAACCACATGACAGGTCATGCAGAATGGATGGAGGATGCAAGGAAAATGGAAAAACCAGGATTTGTGGAGACTGGTGATGATACTGCACATCCTATTGTGCAGATTGAAAAAATTCCTTTGTCTATGCAGGATGGGAAAAAGAAATACCTGTCTGATGTATTTCATGTCCCGAATATCACCAAGAATCTGGTTTCTGTTGATCAAATGGTTGAGCAGGGCTTGCAGGTCAGATTTAATCCTCATGGATGCTTTGTTGAGGATATGAAAAATAAAGGTCGCTTGATAGCAAAAGGAAAGAAGAATGGCAGAATGTTTACATTGGATGCAGACATGTCTGAATTGAGTGCAGCAATGTTTGCACATGGGACCGGTGTAGTTGCAGATATTGATATCTGGCATAAACGCATTGGTCATGTTAATGTACAGCGACTTAAATCAATGCAGGCCCAAAATATTGTTGCAGGATTGCCCAAATTCAAGGTTGCAGAAATGCATAAGGTATGTGAAGCCTGTCAGTTTGGAAAACAGGCAAGGAAACCATTTCCTAGACATGTTCAAGAGAGTGAGAAGCCATTGGAATTAATCCACTCTGATGTGTGGACTACTAAAGCTGCATCTCTTGGAGGCTGTCATTATTTTGTCACTTTTATTGATGACTATAGCAGAAAAGTTTGGGTGTATTTTATGAAAAAGAAAAGTGAAGTTTTTAGGCATTTCAAAACCCTTAAAGCTATGGCTGAAAAAGAAACAGGTCTGTAAATAAAATGCCTGAGGTCAGATGGAGGGGGAGAGTACCTCTCAAATGAGTTTGCAAAGTTCTTGCAGGAGCATGGCATAAAGCAGCAATATTCATGCAGTTATACCCCACAACAAAATGGAATTGCAGAAAGGAAAAACAGGCATATTGGAGAGGCATCTCGTGCCATGCTCAATGAAAAAGACTTGCCGGATTTTTATTGGGCTGAAGCAGTTGCTACAGCAGTCTACATAATGAACAAGACTCCCACTACAGCAATACATGGAATGACTCCAGAGGAGAGGTATACTGGTAGGAAACCAGATATTTCTCATTTGAAAATTTTTTGTTGCATTGCCTATGTACATGTGCCAGATGAGCTGAGATCCAAGTTGGATCCAAAAGCTGAGAAGTGCATCTTTATTGGTTACTCTCTGCAGCAAAAAGGGTATAGATGTTATAACCCTTCTACTCGTAAGTTTACAGTGAGCAGAGATGTTGTTTTTGATGAGATGAGTAGCTGGTATAAACCAGTAAATGTGATTGATGATGTAGATGCACAAAATGGTAATGCTGCACAGAATTCACAGCAGCAGTCACAAAATATTAGTGGACCTGGAGCGTCCTCTAGCAGTGGTTCACATTCTTTGCCATGGACAGGCAGATTGAGATCAGGAGAATCTTCTCAAAGTAATGCAGATAGTGGTATGCAGGTATCACGAAAAGGAAAAGAGAAGGTTGATCAGCCCATGGTTGATGTGAATGCAGGTCACTCTTATGTGGATGGTGAATCCAGTGGCTCAGAACAGAGCATTGATGATGAGTTGGGTATTCCTTCTATTGTTACACCTGGAGTAAGGAAGACCAGGGATGTTTTGAGAGCACCTGCGAGTGAACCCACTTTGCGCAGGTCTACCAGAGTTAGGTATCCTGTGGATAGGCTGAAATATGATGGATTTACAGCCATTCACTATCCATATATGGTCAAGGTGATACAGGAACCAGAACCCACTTCTTTTGAGCAAGCCATGGGAAAAGAAAAATGGGAGAAAGCCATGGATGAAGAAATGGATGCCTTGGAAGCAAACGCTACATGGGAATCGGTACCTTTGCCTAAAGGTAAGAATGCAATTGGCTGTAAGTGGGTTTATAAGGTGAAGCACAATGCTGATGGTTCTGTGAACAGATACAAGGCAAGATTAGTAGTCAAGGGGTATGCACAAACATATGGCATTGACTATGAAGAAACATTCAGTTCGGTTGCAAGGATGGCAACCGTAAGAGCAGTCATTGCTATGGCTGCATCAAAGGGATGGTCTTTACATCAGATGGATGTAAAGAATGCCTTCTTGCATGGTGATTTGCAAGAAGAGGTCTATATGGAGCAGCCACCAGGTTATGTGCATGCTGTTCATCCTGAGTTTGTTTGCAGGTTGAAGAAAGCCTTGTATGGCTTGAAGCAAGCACCTAGAGCATGGTCTGACAAGATAGGACAGTATCTTGTCACTATTGGCTTTCAGATTTCCAAGGCAGATTTCTCACTTTATGTGAGAAAAACAGAGAAAGGTATTATGCTACTTGTCATTTATGTTGATGATTTGATTATGACAGGTGACAGTGATGAAGATATCCTTCATGTGAAAATGCTATTGAAGCAGAAGTTTGAGATGAAGGATTTGGGAGAGCTGCGTTATTTCTTGGGCATTGAGGTGATTAGATCACCAAGTGGGATACATCTCTTGCAGAGGCAGTATGGATTGGACATGCTGTCCAAATATGGGATGACATGCTGTAAGCCTATTTCAGTTCCTTTGGAGCAGAATGTGAAGCTGAGCACAGATGCAGGTGAGCTTCTAGAAGACCCTACTATGTACAGACGCATAGTAGGAAGCTTGATTTATATGACTATTACCAGGCCAGATTTGAGCTATGCTGTTGGATTGGTAAGTCAGTTTATGCAGGCTCCAAGGAAACCACATTTGGATGCGGCTAGATGCATACTCAGGTATGTGAAGTCCACATTGCAGTATGGACTATTTTATGAGACTGGGATTCAGATACAGCTACATGGATACACTGATGCTGATTGGGCTGGTAGTATTTCTGATAGACGATCTACCAGTGGATATGTGTTCTCTTTTGGGAGTGCTGCAGTCACTTGGAGCAGCAAGAAACAGCCTACAGTTGCCTTGTCGAGCACAGAGGCTGAGTACAGGGGTGCAGCAATGGCTGCATGTGAGGTAGCTTGGTTTCATAAGCTACTTTATGATATGCACCAATCTACAGATGGACCAGTTGTCATTTATTATGACAACATGAGTAGTATACACTTAGCAAATAACCCAGTCTATCATGCTAGAACAAAGCACATTGAGGTGCATTATCACTATGTGCGAGAGAGGGTTTTACTAGGTCTTATTGATCTAGTTTATGTCAGCACAGAGGATCAGGTAGCTGACATATTCACGAAGGCATTGGGCGCAGAGAAGCTGCGCAAGTTCAGAGACCTGCTTGGTGTGCAGGAATTGGGATTGAGCTCGAGGGGGAGTGTTGAGATATCGAGCTCCACTCGTGATACGCCAGGGTGACCGTTGTGTATTTATGTCACCGACTTGTCAGTTGCAGACGCGGTTGGTACACCGCCCATGAATAATAGCTACATGATAGCTATCCTTATCTACTCTAGTTCGTGGCTCAGTTAGTATGCCACCTTAGTTAGTTGAGTTTGGTTTGAGACCCATATATAGGGTTCTTCTATTTCTTTGTATGAGAGTTCTTTTGGCTTCCACAACTAAGAAGAGGAAAACTGTTTTCAGCCTCCACCCTTGTGTGTATTCTCCCATTGTGCAAGCAAGAAAGCTACAAGTGAGACTCCTTCCTTCTCTCCCACAATCTTGACAGTGGCAAGACCATTCATATTACCACTGCTGGATCAGACGAGAGGAGAACATAGTAAGGATGGGAGGTGTCTAGGAGGGGCTAGCAGAACAAGACCGCCTCATGAGAAAGATCATAAGGGCTATCAGAAGCACAAGGAGAAGGACAGTGCGACACCCACAAGGGAAAGGGTGCATCGGCTATGATTGTTAGGCTCCCCAAGGAGGGAAGTACTTCTTCAGGTGATAGCCATTGATTAGAAAGGGGTCATCAAAGGCATCAACAGCCTGCACTTGGACAAAGCCACTAGGATTGACACCAAGTACCTTATAGGGACCCATCCAACGTTGTTGAAGCTTTCCAGGAAACTTCCCAAATCATGAATCATAGGCCAAGTTAAGATTACATTCTTTGAAATCCTTTTGCTTGATGAAGCTGTCATGATAGGCCTTGTGTCGTGCTTGAGTGGTTTCCATGCACTCTAGGTTCATCTACCGAATCTCATCCAAACATTCCAAATGCAACAGGTGGCGTTGGAGGGACTCTTCATTTTTGAGGCGTTCTTTAACTACCACTCGCAAAGAGGAAAACTCCAACTCAACAGAGAAGACAACTTCTGTACCATACACCAATTGGAAAGGAGTTTGTCTTGTAGCTACCTTATAAGAGGTTCTATATGCCAAGAGGGCCTCTATAAGTCAATCATCCCAATCACAACAATGTGCGGCGATTTTCCTTGTCAGGATCGAGTAGAGGATGCATTTGGTGACTTCAACTTGGCCGTTGACTCTGGGATAATAGGGGATGGACTTATGATGGCAGATCTTATACACTTCTATCAATTCTTCCATGATCTTGTTAAGGAAATGAGTACCTATGTCACTTACCAGCTCGAGGGGACTTCCAAAACGGGTGATAATATTCTTGTACATGAACAGGGCTATGCCGTTACCATCGTCCCGCTTTAGAGCTTTAGCTTCACAACACTTTGTGATATAATCCGTACATACCAGTATGTATCTATTCTACTTTTGTCTCGTAGGCGGATCAATGGGACCCAGGAAATCAATCCTCCACTTCTCGAATGGCTTTAGGGGAAGGATAGGTTGCAGTGGCATAGCACTTGTTTTGGTGGTTTTCCCCATCACTGATGACAAGCATCGCATCTCTTGTAGTAGTCATAGGCATCCTTATGGAGGGTCGGCCACTAGTATCCTGCGAGCAGAGCCTTTCTGGCAGTCACTTCTCCTGCAAAGTGTCCACCACATGGTTCATCATGGCATGCTTTCAATATTATGCCAATTTTGTCTCTTGCAACACATCTTTGCAATACTTCATCTTTACCTCTCTTGTATAGTGTACTGCCTAGCAAGGTGTAGGGGGCTGATTCCAATAGAAGCTTCTTCTTCTCATGGCTTGAGATCCCAAGAGGAGACTATTGAGTTGCCAGGAGGTTGGCTATATCTGCATACCAGAGAGTAATTGTTTCGACTAGAAATAAGGAAGCATCAGGAAGGTCTGGATCATCCTATTCCTCTTTTGCAGTTTGAGGGATCCGTGACAAATAATTAGCTAGGACATGGGAATGGCTGGGCTTAGTGACCACTTCAAAATTGAACTCTTGGAACATGAGCAACTATCTCATCATTTTTCCTTTAACATCTACTTTGTTCATCATGGCTTCATAATCCACATAGAACTTGAAATGCGTTGACATTAGATAGTATTGAAACTTCTCCAGTGCAAACACCATCGCTAAGCACTTAAGCTCTATCACTATAACACAATATTAGTGAGTTTGGAAATCTCCCAATTCCCATTTTTTGAATACTAAAAAGGTGGCACCCGGAAAACATGCCCATAAGTTTCTCAAAACTTTATAATGTGACCTATCATTGGAAAGCGCTTGAAAAATGGAATCTATTGAGAGTTTTCTAGACAGGTTCTCTGGGTACAATCAGGTGTAAGTGCATCCTAATGACAACATTCGCCACTGAATGGGGAGTCTTTGCCTACATAGTCATGCCTTTTGGATTGACTAATGCACCAAACACTTTCCAATGACTAATGTGTACAATATTCAAAGACATAATAAGGAAGGAGTTAGAAGTCTTCGTGAATGACTTGTGCATTCACTTTGCTTGGCGAAAGCACTTAGGCGGTCTTTGAAGGATGCAGGCTGTACGGCCTCTCATTGAACTCCTTGAAATACTAGTTTTGGGTGAAGCATGGATGTATCCTAGGAAATGTGGTGTCAAAGAATGGCATTGCCACAGATTCCTCGAAGATCAAGGTTATTGTCAATATTCCACCCCCAGCTGATTACAAGGATGTTCAATGCTTCTTGGGACATGCCACGTATTATCGACAGTTTATGTTAAACTATGCATTGATTGCTACAACTCTATACAAGCTATTGATTGTATTCAAATGGACTGTGGAATTCCAATGCACGTATGAGAAACTAAAAAGGGCTCTAATCACTACACCGATACTACAAGCCCTAGATTGGACACTCACGCTCACATCGATACTTTGAAATTTGTAGTAGGAGTCGTGTTGTGCCAACTTAGTGAACACAACTTGAATTACCTAGTGAGCTTTGCTAGCAGACAACTCACTGAGACCAAAATGAATTACCCAACAATGGAGGGAGAGGGCTTGGCCATGGTGTTTGCTATAAAGAAATTTTGACATTATCTTTTGGCTACGCCTTTTACTTTCTTTGTTGACCATCAAGCCTTGTTGTATCTTGTTAACAAATTGTGCGCTATAGGATGCATTGCTAGATGGCTTCTTTTGCTTTTGGAGTTTGATTTCTCTGTGCTGGTGTATAAGGGAAAGTAGCATTACATGGCTGACCATCTATCTCGCACGGGAGAAGCAATTGGACAAGGCATTGTGGATGAACTGCCAGATGCGCATCTATTCCACTTATCCAATGAAAAAGATTTGTTTAGAGATAAAATGATGCCATATTAAACAGATGACATAGTTTAAGTGCTTGAACATGGACTACCAAAATGAGTGATAGAAAAGGCTCAACTTAGGAGGCTTATCTTGAAAATCTAACCCTATCAGTTGATAGTTGGCCAACTTTAAAGGCTGGGACAAGATGGGCTACTGCACAGATGCATGCATGAGCATGAGATGCATGGCACACTAACAAAGACACACAGTGGAGTCACATGAGGACATATTAGTGGAGACATGATAGCTTGCAAAGTGCTACAGTCCCAACTGTGGTGGCCTACCCTCTTTTGAGATACGATGGGATTTGGGAAGCATTGTGATGAGGACCAACAAACTCAACCCATCCGTAAAGATCACATGGAGCTAACCCCAATTATCGCATAAAAACCTTTCGAGAAATTGGGGAATTGGCTTCATCAGACCCATTAGTCCCGTGCCACAATATTCACAGGCTAAATACATCATTGTGGCCATCGACTATCTAACCAAATGTGTAGAAGCAGGAGCTACATGAAAGAATGACGTTAGGACCACCGCTAAGTTTCTATGGGAGCAAGTGATCACACGATTCGACTGCCCATTGAAATAGTCAACGACCAAGGCACACACATTCATCACTGAAGTAATAGCTCACCTCATGTCCTCCTCCCTAATCATCCACAGAAAATCCCAACCTTATTACCCATAGGCAAACAATCAAGATGAATCGATAAATAAAATCCCAGTAAATATCCTAAGCAAGGTTGTCTCTGCTTCAAACAGCAGTGATTGGGATAACAAATTGATGGTAGCCTTATGGGTCTACCGCATGGCTTACAAGACATATATAGGACATATCCCCTTTCAATTGACATATGGTAGATAGGAAATCCTTTTCTTGGAATTCTTCATACCAAGCCTCAGGATCATCCTTCAAGAAAGATGGATGGGAAGGGGGAATGAACAAAATGCTTGCTTCAACTTGAACACTTAACCAAAACCCAGCTTCTAGCCACCCATGCACTCATATGCAAGAAGCTAAGACACAAAAGCTAGTTAGACAAGTATGTCAAGCAGTGCAGCCTCAAGTAGGTTGACTTAGTACTGCTATACTCAGTCAAGGAATATAAGCAAAAGCTAAAATTTCAGGGGCTAGGACCTTTTAAGGTTCAAACCATTAGTCAAACTTGCAACTCCGAACTAGAAACCCTAGAGGGTGAGAACATAGGCTTCTTTAATGGTAGCCGCATAAAGAAGTATGTCCTTCCCACCCACCCATTGCATGAGCCCCTAATGCTAGCACCCCCTCTCCATATGCGAGTAGCCACTATCATTGAGGTGGATGGTGAGGATGAGGAAGCACTATCACCAACTTACCTATGCATGATGATCACTGCTAAACACACATGCACCATCAATGCATTGATCAACGAGGGAGCTAATTTGAATATCTTGACTCATGACCATTAGACCCAAATTGGCAAACCACAGTTGCAGCCCACTAATGCTAGTCTCACCCCTTATGGAGGCTAACCCTACAAACTTCAAGGAAAGTGCAAGGTTGCAATTTCTATCAAGTCTAAGAGCATGCTGATAATTTTCAATGTGTTGCCCAACACTAAGGATGCAGGCACAGAATCGCTGCTAGGACAAAATTTTAAGAAGCAAGCTCATTTGACTTTGAGTCACAATGCATCCACCTAGCTGGGGGTAACATCTGCATTGTTACAGATTTTAGGAAGGGTGGTTGACTCCTTCCACATCCACAAAGCCACCGGTAGAGAAACCCACCACCAAGACTCAGGAGGGGGATCATGACTTGTCATAGCCTACACAGCCTCGAGGCCAACAAACCACTAGAACCAACATTGAAGACCATGAACCCCACTTCAAATGGGTACCTAAATAGGGAGTGCCACCTAGGAATAGAAACCCATGGCCTTGAAAGGCTAACCATTTGCACTCAAAATCTAGAAAGTCAAGGCTGAACCATAAACATCGATGCACAGTCAAGACGCAATGGGTCCCCAAGACCTTATTGCAAGTGCAAGGCTACTATCCGGGTAACACCTGTATTTGGCTACCTAAAGCCCAAATATCCAAAGGCACCACTCAAACACCGTCTTCAATCTTGACCACACAGAACGTCCTATCAGAACTACTCAAACCATAAGTGACTCAAGCCGCTATGTCCATGGAACCTCTAAAGCCTAGCTCAGTAGGACATAAGCCAATATATCACCCAAAACCGCAACTTGTTACTAACAAACCAGCCACATCTAGTCTCGATGATGCCCCTCCTCAATTATAAAACACACCGAGTAGCATGTTAACTGCAGCCACAACTGCGCCCATCAAACATAAGGCCAAGCTACAACCGCAAGAGCAAACCAAGCGACAACCATTAACTACTAACCTCTCTAGCATTGTCAAAACTTAACCACTTGCTAGGCATAGACCCTCTTATGAGAGGCGATAAATTCTAACTTTGGCCACAAATTTAGGTGAAAATATTGTGGACAACTTGGTTGCCTATCTCCAATGCTTGGATGCTACTTTCATGACATTGGCCAAAAGCTACGATCAACTAGATCTAGGACTCTTGGAAGAACCTATAGTGATGGAGGTGCAAAAACTCCCTTGCTCTTGAGAGGAGTCAAAATTTGTATTCGTTAAAGCTTGCAAAGTAGCTGCAGAGTTAATTGCAATCGAGGTATCCAAGGAATAAGCAATCAAAGAACGTCTCATCATGTCATATAGCCAGAGCAGGATCATGGCCATAAACTAAGAAATCGAGAAGCTGGAATAGTCTGCCGACAACAATTCCCCCTTCTTGCAGAAATGGTATGTTGTACAATTGCAATGGGAGCTATAGGGATTCCAAATAATGACTAATGTTGAACAACGACACACAATCAAAGCATCTGAACATGACCCAACCTATGTCACTCCAACTTCATAAAGGGTGTTGACTACTCTCGTAAATTGGCCCATGGAAGACCACATTAAAGAACACCCTTATTTAGATTGCATTCTCACTGAGGAGGAGTTGTACCTTGCTAGTAGAGTGGCATTTGGTGACTTCTCACTTGATGTCCTCACTTACATTACACATGTGGGCATCCACCCTTTTGATATGGATAGCTATGCTCGATTAAAATATAATCCGAGTTTCTACACTTGGCTCATGTGAAAGTAAAACGTTAAGCTTGTGCGCTAACGGCCCCTCATCCTCTAACCCTCTCATCCTAGGAAGCATTCTTTTCATTGCAAAGGGGTAAGGTGAATCAAACAAAACTCAATATGTGTGGAATTTCAAAAGCTGAACTCCAAGACAAAGAAGGATCATTTTCCTATCCCTTTCACAGACCAACTGTTGGACACAGTGGCAGGCCATGAGCTCTATTCCATCTTGGATGGATTTAGCGGATATAACCAAGTTTAAATCGCAAAAGAGAACCAGTCCAAAACAACCTTCACAACAGAATAGGGAACCTATGCTTACAGAGTGATGTCATTTGGGCTCTGTAATGCTCTTGCTAACTTCCAATGAATAATAATGGTTGCCTTCTAGAACCATCTGCATGATTTCATTGAGGTGTATCTCGATGACTTTTGTATCTATAGCTTAATCCATGAGCATTGGCGACACCTAGAGCAATGTTTTGGCAAATGTTGAGAGTATGAGATTTCTCTCAACCCTGACAAATGTGTCTTTGGTGTCTCATTAGGAGTTCTTTTGGGCTATATTGTCTCTGCAAAAGGGATTGCAATAAACCCGACAAAGATTGAGAAGATTACCACCTTGAACACCATACTGGGGAATATGGAAATTTCCCATAAGTTTGGGACACGTGATCAAATCTTTGGATTTGTCATAACTTGAACACTATAACTCCAAATCTAGTTCTCTATAGCTCAATAAATTCCATTTTTCAAGAACTTTCCAATGATAGGTCACATCATATGGTTTATGGGCATGTTATTCGGGTGCCACCTTTTTAGTATTCAAAAAATGGAAATTGGGAGATTCCCAAACTCACTAATATTGTGTTCTTGACAGCACCAACAAATCTCAAGCAATTGAGAGGATTTCTTGGCCATGTGAGCTACTACAGAAGATTTATTGCACATTTTGCAACCAAGGAAGCCCTTCTGCACAAGCTCCTAAGGAAATATACGGATTTACTTTGGACTAATGATTGTGAATAAGCCTTTAATACCCTAAATCAGTGCCTCATTAGAGCACCCATCCTGCAGCCTCCTGATTGGACAAAGGATTTCCATGTGCACACAGATGCATCAGTTGAAGGACTAGGTGTTGTCTTATGTCAAAAGGGCCCCTCAAAATTAGTCCAACCAATCTATTATGCAAGTCAGAAAGTAACTGACCAAGAGTAGAACTACATAGAACACCATATTGGGGAATATGGGAATTTCCCATAAGTTTGGGACACGTGGTCAAATCTTTGGATTTGTCATAACTTGAATACTATAACTCCAGTGAGACAAGAACTTGGAACAATACCAAGTGCATGTCTTAATGAGCTAAAGCGAGCTTCACTAAGAGCTTTTGTGAAGATGTCTGCAACCATTTGATCACTGGGACAATGCTCCACCATAATGGAACCTTTCTTGACTTCATGTCGAACATAATGATAATGAATAGCAATATTCTTTGATTTACTATGTTGCATATAGTCTTTGGTAAGACTAATAGAACTTTGGTTATTGCATCGAAAAGGTGTACTAGATAATGAAGGATGTCCCAAATCTGCAAGTAGTCGTCGAAGCCAAACTAGCTCGCGAGCTGCTAATGATGCAGCAACATATTCGGCTTCAGTTGTAGAAACCGCAACACATCGTTGTTTCTTGCTGGACAAAGAAACCAAACATCCATTTACAAAGAAACAATTCCCACTTGTAGATTGCATGGATAAGTGTGAACTTGCCCAATCAGCGTCTGTATATCCAATAAGGTCAAGAGAAGGTGAAGAAGATAAAGAAGAATCCTCTCGATGATAATAAATAAGACCAAATTCCTTAGTACCGTTGAGGTACTTAAGAATACGTTTTGCAGCACTCCAATGAATAGTGGAAGGGGAAGAAAGATACTCTCCCAAAAAGTTAGCTACAAATAAAATATCTGGTCTTGTGTTTAAACCAATAAATTGAAGACAACCAACAAGATTAGCAAAAGGTTGATGAATGGCTGATTCTTCATTGCATGTTGTAGATGTACCCTTGGTAGAGCTTGAAAGAATGGAAGTGTTGGTAGAGTGCACATTTGTCAACCCAAACTTCTTAACAATATCATTAATAAACTTTGTCTAGCAAAGAAGAAGAATGCCTTGTTGTCGGTGTCGTTGAACTTGAATACCCAAACAAGAATGTATCTCACCATTTCAAATGCAGTCGATAAAAGCTTCATAGCATCCAAGAAAGCAATATTATTTGACACAAGAATAGCATCATCAACATATAGAGCAAGAATAATAAAATATTTGTCCTCCCTTTTGATGTAAATATTTGGGTCAGTAAAACATGCAACAAAACCTTTAGATGTGAGGAACTGATCAATCTTAATATACCAAGCACGAGAGGCTTGCTTCAATCCATATGATGCATGATGAAGCTGGCATACAAGATGCTCCTTTCCTACAATCATAAAACCTTCAGGTTGCTCCATATAGATTTCTTCTTCAAGATCTCCATTGAGAAAAGCCGTTTTAACATCCATTTGGTGAATTTCTAGATCAAATAGTGTTGCAAAAGCCAAAATCATACGAACAGTTGTGAAGCGCACAATGGGAGAAAATGTTTCTTGATAGTCTACTCTTGCAATCTGTGAGTAACCTTTTGCAACAAGTCGTGCTTTGAACTTATCAAACGAGCCATCAGCTTTGGTCTTGGTTTTATAAACCCATTTACATTTGATAGGAACACGATTTGGGGGGAGTTCAGTAAGAATCCATGTACCTTTGGAGATTAAAGAATCGTACTCAGCTTGCATAGCTTCTTGCCATTGATCCCTTTGAGACAAATTGATAGCTTTCATATATGATATTGGATCCTCTTGGACAGACATAGCATCATCAAAGACATCATATTCAATAGAATAGAATCCATGCTCTATCTCAATAGGAAGATCGACATAGATCTCCAAATTTTCATCAATCTTCTTTGGAGGTGAAGGAGGTTTATGATCATCAGAATTAGTAGAATCACAAAGCAAGTAAGGAAATGCACTAAGCAAAGACTGTGTATCATCTGAAACATCTGACGACCATGTGCCACCCATAGTCTTCTCATCAAATATAGCATCATGACTAATGATTACCTTTTGAGAAGAAGGATCATAAAATTTGTAACCTTTGGAATGATCTGAATAACCAAGAAAAATAACCTTTAAACCTGGAGGATCCAACTTATGTCGAGTGTCCTTGGGCACATGAATATAAGCAATACAGCCAAATGTGCGAAAGTGAGAGACTGAAGGTGTCTTCCCTATCCAAATTGTTATAGGAATTTTACCAGCAGGTGCAGTAGTTGGAAGATGATTTTGAATAAAAACAACTGTTAGAAGTGCTTCAGTCCAAAACTTTCGAGACAAACCAGAGTGTATAAGCATGCAATGTATAGCATTAAGAATTGTGCGATTTTTGCGCTCAGCAATACCATTTTGCTGAGGAGAATAAGAAACTGTAAACTCATGGAGAATAAGAAACTGTAAACTGCAAAATCGGAGTGTGCAAATCGTTGATGCCATAATTTGCAATCTGCATCTCCAGGGGCAGTAACAACATTTGCAACTGTATCGTTCAATGATAGCTCAAATAGATTACCATGTCAAGGAGCCACTGCTATAGTATGCCCGTCTTTCTCTATACGACATTGATTATGATCAAAGCCAACAAACAAACCAAGATCAACTAGACGAGCAACAAAAAGAAGATTTGCAAGACGAGATGACGCATATAAGAAAATTCCAAATAGTCAGTATGAAGTAGGAGAAGCTTCACAAAGGCATGATGACTATTTGGGCAGTTTGAACGGAGCCAATACTCAAGCTTTTGGACTGCATACTCAGCATTCTAGGGGTGCTTTACCAACAGGAAGATTACATGGTAATTCTCAGCCACCTGTTGGAAGATATCAGTCTCAATTTGGAGGTTCTGTACTTGGAAATCCTGATCAGCCAGTTTTGGGACAGCAACCCTTTCATGATAGAGAATTCAAGGACAAAATTGTTTTATCCAAATTCAATGGCCAGTCTTCTTCACCATCAGAACTAGAGGAATGGACCTCTAAGATGGAGTCTTATTTTGATATATTTCCTAAAACTGATGTTATGAAGATACACTTTGCCTCTTTGCACTTAGAAGGATTTTCTCACACTTGGTGGAGGTATATCAAGAAAGAGAATGTACTTATTGAGAATTGGGAAGCTTTCAAGGCACTTATGGCTGAAGTCTTTGTTTCACCACTTGAAAAAGAGAAGTTAGAACGAAGATGGTATGGTTTGGAACAAAGGGGCCTAAGTGTAAGAGAATATACAAACCAATTCCTCAACTTGACCATGTATGTGGAAAACATCAGTGATGAGGCCAAGTTACACAAGTTTATGTATGGTTTAGAACCATCCTTGTCAGCTGATGTTATGGCGCAGAATCCTACTTCATTTTTCAAGGCTATTGAGCTTGCAGAGGGCTATGGAAGGAAGTATAGGAAAGAGTCTTCATTTCAGCCAAGTTATGGACAGCCAAGGACTGTTTTAAAGCAAGGGCAAGTTGGTAACAATTATGGCAGCAATCATATGCCTAGTGGGAGCTTAGGGATACCAACTTATCCTCCATTTAATGCTTCTAGGCTTCAAAGCAATTTCAAGACAACAAACAGTCCAAAGGTTGAATTTAAGCAAGGTGACAATAAGCCTAAGTCTACTTCAGCCAATACAAATTCCAGAAATATTCCCATGGATCTTTACAAGGAAAGAAAGGACAAAGGCTTATGCTTCAAGTGTGGAGAAAAGTATACTCCTGACCATGCTTCAAAGTGTGTATATAAAAATGCCAAGCCAAAGTTTCAGAGTATGCTAGTTCTTGAGGACCTTGAAAATGACATAGATGAAGTTAATGCAGTCACAATCAATGCTGAAAATGAAGATTTCGAGGATGATGGTGGACAGGAGTATTTCTATAATCCATCTGACTCTTTTCCTTTTGATCCAGGTGGTGATATCCCATTTGATCCTGGTGGATTTTGTAATGAGTTGCCTGCTGCCACTAATTGTTCTATCTCTATGGATGCTTGGACGGGATCTAAGAGCCCTAATACACTTCGTATGAAGGGAAGCATATGTGGAAAGCCAGTGTTCATCTTGATAGATAGTGGTAGTACTCACAGTTTTGTCAATAAATCTATTATGTACAAGTTGAATTGTATTCCCACCGACTTACAGCAGCCCATTCGAGTACGTGGCTAATGGTGAAGAGGAAACCAGCACGCAGATTTGCCCACGGGTTTCTTTGCAGATGGCTGAAAATTTTGAAGTCAAAGTAAACCTCATCACTTTGGAAATGGGGCCCATAGATATTGTACTTGGTTGTGATTGATTTGATGACCTTAGGCAGGATTACTATGGATTTCTCACAGTTATATATGGATTTTTTCTCCAATGGACAGCTCATCCGTTTACAGGGGATCCCTAGTAGATCTGATTTTCACCTTATCACCATTCAACAACTCAAGAAAGAGTACAAAAAGTGCTCACAGATATTTGTATTGCATTTGAACAAAGAAACACAGGATCAGCCCAATAATTCAGCAAACCATCCAGCCTTGACAGCTCTTCTTGAGGAGTATAGAGATTTATTTGAAGTACCTACTTGATTGCCTCCTAAGAGAGCGGTGGATCACCCCATTGATTTGGAACTCAACTCAAAGACAATCAATAAGCCACCTTACAGACTATCAAAATGTGAACGAGAGGAAGTAGCCAAGCAAATCAAAGAGCTTCTTGAAATGGGATTTATTGAACCAAGTTCTTCACCTTATGCATCCCCAGTCCTGTTAGTCAAAAAGAAAGATGGATCTTTCAGAATGTGCATTGACTACAGGGATCTCAATAAGATAACAGTGAAGAACAGGTATCCTATACCCAGGATAGATGATTTGCTTAATGAGCTTAAGGGGGCTCGATTCTTCACGAAGATTGATTTGAGTTCAGGGTATCATCAGATTCGCATGAGAGAGGGTGATGAGGTCAAGACTGCTTTTAGGACTAATCGTGGGCTCTACCATTTCTTGGTGATGCCATTTGGCCTTACAAACGCTCCAGCTACCTTTCAAAGCCTGATGAATAAGATTCTGCAACCTTTTCTCTTTCAGTTTGTCTTGGTGCTCTTTGACGACATTTTGATCTACAGCAAGACTTTTCAGGATCATTTGTCGCATATGAGGAGGGTTTTTGATGTGTTGAGACATCATAGGCTTTTTGCTAAGGAGAAGAAGTGTTCTTTCATGCAGACTGAAGTGGAATACTTGGGACATATAGTCAGTGAAAAAGGAATACAGGCTGATCCCAAGAAGGTGCAATGCATAAAAGATTGGCCAACGCCTACTACTACTACCTCTCTTAGAGGATTTCTTGGTCTATCTTCATTCTATCGTAGATTTATAAAGCATTATGTGGCAATTACAGCCCCTTTAAATGACAGGTTGAAGAAAGAGGCTTTCTTTTGGGATGCTCTTGCAAATAGCAGCTTCAACCAGTTAAAGGAATTACTTACCTCTGCTCCTATTCTTGTATGCCCGGATTTCTCTAAAGAGTTTACTATACAGTGTGATGCTAGTGGCCGTGGCATTGGGGCTGTTTTGCTTCAGAAGCATGGAGTAATTGCATTTGAAATCCGTAAGCTTACTGATAAGGAGATGGCCATGAATGTTTATGACCAGAAAATATTGGCTATTCTACATGCAATCAAGAAATGGCACCATTACTTATATGGCAGCCGATTCAGAGTATATAATGATCATTGGGTACTCAAGTATTTCCTTACTCAGTCAAATCTTACTCCAAAGCAACGACGATGGGTAGCAACATTACAAAATTATGACTTTGACATCACTCATACAAGGGGCAAAGATAACATAGTGGCTGATTCTCTCTCTCGTATGTGGGCCTACAAAGTATCAACCATGACAGAATTACATAGTGATTGGATTGAAGAGCTACAAGAGGCATATCTCTTAGATGAGGAATTCAGCCAAATCTTTCAAAAATTACAGCAAGGTCTTATGGAAGAAAACTCACATTACCAGCTTAAAAATGGTCTTATTTGGTGGAAGGGCAAGATTGTTATTCCCTCTACTTCTTCTTTCAAGCGAAAAATTATGGAGGAGTTGCATTCTTCGCCTTTAGTTGGACATTTGGGAGTTTTCAAGACTTATGACAGAATCAGCAGAGCTTTTATTGGAAAGGACTGTGGAAAGATGTCAAGGACTTCGTTATGAAGTGTATGCCTTGTCAGCAAAATAAGGATAGCACCCATAAGCCAGGAGGTTTGTTGCAGCCATTGCCTATTCCTACGGGTAAATGGACTCATATTACTATGGACTTTATCACTGGCTTACCTACTACCAAGAAGGGGTGGAATAGTATTTATGTGGTGGTTGACAGACTCACCAAAGCAGCTCATTTTATCCCAACAAAAATTCAGTTTACTGCTTCTCAAGTGGCCAACCAATTTATGGAGCATATTTTCAGATTACATGGATTACCGCAGGTGATTGTCCATGATAGGGACTCAAAGTTTATGAGTAACTTTTGGCAAGCGGTATTTACATCTATGGGTACTAAGTTGGCTCCATCTACGGCTTATCATCCCCAAACTAATGGACAGACAGAGAGAGTTAATAAATGGTTGGAGACTTATCTTCGCCATTTTTGCTATGATGTCCAAACCTCATGGGATTCTTGGTTACACCTGGCTGAGTTTGCTTATAATAATTCCACTCATGCGAGCATAGGAGTTTCACCCTTTGAGGCTTTGTATGGTTACAAGGTGCCCTTACCCATAGTCATTTTTAATGAAAAGATCAACCCTCATGGGAAGGAAGAGTTGGAAAGAATGCAGACCCTTCTTCAGCAATGCAAGGTGAATCTAAGGAAGGCTCAAGATCAGATGAAGATGTATGCTGATGAGAAGAGAAGACCTTTAGAGTTCCAGGAAGGAGAGCTGGTTTTGTTGAAGGTGCCCAAATCCAAGTACTCTACATTGAAAGATGGATCCAGTAATAAGCTTGCCCACAGATTCTATGGCCCTTACAGGATCCTTAAGCGGATTGGAGATTTGGCATACAGACTAGAGATTCCCTCTTCTACAAAGATTCATAACGTCTTCCATGTTAGTTAGCTCAAGCCCTATTATGGTGATCCAGTGGATTTAGTTGATGAACTGCCACCTATTGATGAAGATGGTATTGTTCAGTACATCCCAGAGGCTGTTATAGGTCAGCGTGAAAAGAAGCTTCGATCACGTTCTATTGTGGAATATTTGATTAAATGGAGAGGTTTACCCTCTGAAGAGGCTTCTTGGAGACCTGATTCAATATTGGATGAGTATCCATACTTGAGGGATACATTGGTGGTGGCTGAAGCCTATTGCTTATGGAGCTAGTATTGGTGCAGACTGGTTCAGGACAGCACGCTGTTTTAGACATTTTTTGTCGTACTTCATTTTCAGAACTGAGCTATCTACATGAGCTTAAAGTACTCTTCAAGAGCTTTGTTTTGATATGTGGTACATCTCATTTGGACACTTCTATCAAAAGTTATGGCAGATTTGGTCCAGCAGGGACTGTTATTTCAGCAAGTTGTCTACTTTCTTCTGGAACTATTTGTTGAAGATTCTATGGCTCCAATTGCTTCTGAAGTTCTTCAAATCATGTATATAGCGGGGTTCTCTTTCCGTTCTTCAAATTCAGCCCTTGTAATGATAATTATTCACTCATCTCCCATTTGTAAAGCTGTAAAACAGAGTAGTACTCTGTTCTATCCATCTCTTCTTTAGTTCTTTCTAGGTTTGTTTTTTAGGACAAAAACTTTTGGGAAGGGATGGATTGTAAGAAGCTGGGAATAGTTAGAATGCTAATAATATGCCATGTCACATAGACATTGGTATATAAGGAGAGAAGTTGTAATTTTTCACATCTTTTGACAAATCAATACATTTACAATCTTTCTCTCCCTTCTTGCTCTAAGCTTCCATGACTTCTTCATCTTTCCTGTCTTTCTCTCTCCAATTCTAGTCTTTCTCTCTCCTCGTCACTCTTATTCTCTCTCTCCCTGCAGTCTTTCTCTCTCCTCTGCAGTCTTTCTCTCTTCTCTTTCTCTCGCCGTGGTTCTCTCTCTGACACTCATGCAGCCCACATCTCCACCTAGCCCATCCCTCCCCACACTCCCTCTCCTCTAGCCATGCATTGGCTGGGGGAAAGGGATAAACATAAAAAAATTTGCATTAATATTATTCATTTTTCCCCTCCCAAGAGGGTGTTTCCCCGCGGTTATGCGGATTTGAATCCTTGGGCTCGATTTGCCAATGGGAAGGTCCCCTTTTCACGTGTGCGGGTTACAAATTAAATTGTTGGCAATTTCCATACGGAAGGTAACCTTGAACAGGGTTTATGCGGTGTGTGGGAAGTCAAGTTGGGTAATATTTTCGAGCGGGAATATTACAAGGAGAAGCTTAAGGTGCCATTAAGATGGAATATATACACACACCACAAACATAGACAATCACAGTGAATGCCTGCAAGACAACAAAATAGCTGTAAAAAAGAAATCGACCAAAATAAGCACACATAGGCATAATTAACCAACTGACAACCCCAAAAATCCACATCCTAGAAAAAATTCGGCATGACCCCTATACATATGGGACCGAAAACTTCATGCTATGCAAGAAGCAAGCACCCAAGAACCCGTATCAGGCAAAAAAAGAAAACTACAGACTGCACCCATAATCGTTTCACACAATCAAACCATAATACCTCAATAGCCTGATCAAGGCATAACGAGGACTTTGATAAACAATGTTAGCTTAAAGAACTATAAGTCCCCATCCCACAAAGCGTATTTATTAAAAAGGGGAAAAAGTGCAGTGAGGGGAATGATTTTAGTGAAGGGTTCGTTTTAATAAATATTAGTAATGATTGAAATTTTATTAGGTTGTAAACCTTAATAAAAAAACGTCGGTTTATTTTAAAATTGTTTGTTACAATTTATTAATGTGAAATGATGCTTTTAACAAAACTCAGACTTCGATACCTAGACTCAGGTCTCTAAATGCATATTCAATGATTAAAAATTCAATGTGTCTAAAGCGCTATTTTTTTTCAACGCGTGCATTTTTGTGACGACTGATTCATTTTTATTTAAAATTAAAGTGCCTCTGAAGCGCATGTAGCACGTGCAAAGTGAACGGCGGGTTGATTTTAAGCTATTATACAAATGTGTATTTAGCACGAGCGCGCGTGAAAAAGTAGGTGAATAAAGTTCATTCTAACAATTAACTGTGGTTAACACTTGATCAAAAATAAATAAAGCACAAAAAATAGATACCTGGTAGGGGTGTATATGTAAGAGATTAAGGGCGCATAGAGTAGTTCCAAATGCAAGGAATCCAACAAAAAAGCAAAAACCACTGATGACTGAAAAAAAAACACCTTATTATCTTTAAAAAACAAAATAAATATCAAGGCAATGTTGGTGGGATCACATTTGGTTTAGGTAATGTTGATTAATGTTTGGGTGATATTATTATTATTATTTTAATTGTAATTTAGGTGTGTTTTTGTTTTTTTCTTTTTTTTGTTTGTATTTTTTATTTAAAATATTTGACTTATTAGGATATCAATAAAACCTAAATGAGAATGAAACCATCATGCTTCAATAATGGATATGTATTTTTTTAAAAATTTGTAGCCTATTTTTAGAATTTAAAAATGAATTTTTTAATGAATTAAGGTTAAAAGTTTATTTTATCATTTGGGTTCAAAAATAATAGGGTGATCGTGTGCCAAGGCTTTTTCAGCTTATAAAATATTCGAAAAGCAATCAAATGCATTCATGGAATTTTTTGTGATTTTTTTGAATTTAATTATGATTTTTACGGGATTTTTTATGAATTTTCCTTAATTTTTAGTGAATTTTAAAAAAATTATTTTAAATATTGTTAGTTTTTTGCATTTAATTCTCTATATTATAATCAACAAGATAAACAAAAAATTTACCTAATTTAATAAGAAAATTTTCAATACTTGTTTATTTTTAATTGATTTTTAATGAAAATTTAAATGTTTTTAAGTATTTTTAGGTATTTTTTCGCAGGTTTGTGGAAAATCAAAGGAGATACCCGGGCTTTGTGTGAACAACTGCATGTGCTCAGGGATGGCACGTACCACCACAAAGATAAAACCAAATGCAAATCCGCACGCGTGAACATCCCCTGGCAGCTCACAATCAAGCAAATATGCCTCGACACCCGCGCGAACACATACACACATGGGACCATCGGGCAACAAGGGGCCTGCGTGTGGAGCGTTGTGGTAGAGTGTTGTGGGGTCTCGTAAGAAACGGGGGTGCTGCAGGTGGGGGCGATGGGAAAGGGGGCTAGGAGGGGGGTAATGGGGAAGGGGTAGGAAAGGGGGGTTGGGTAAAGGTAACTGGGGTTAGGGTGGGTAGATTAAGTGAAAGTAACTGGGGTTAGGTTAGATTAGCTAGGGTTAGGCTAGATGTGGGGTTAGGTTAGAGGTGGTTAGGTGAGTTTTGGGGGGAGGAGGAGTGGAGGGAAAAGGTAGAGATGATGGGAGGAGGAGGAGGGAAGGGAGGCGGAGATGGTGGACCAGGCGGCCGAGGCAAGGAGGAGGCGTGGCCAAGGCAGGCAATGACGGGAGACGAGGGAGGGAGGGCCGTCCAGGCGGAACGAAGGCGAGGAGGGGAGCCCCGTCTAGGCCGGGCGATGGCAGCAAGGAGGGGAGCGCAGACGAGGAGGAGAGCACCATCGAGGTGGAACGAAGGCGAGGAGGGGGTACCATCCGGGCCAGGCGACGGCGGCGAGAAGGGGAGCGTCATCCGGGCCAACTGACAGCGGCGAGGAGGGAAGCACAGCCGGGGAGGGGGGCGTCGTCCAAGCCAGGCGACAACGGCAAGGAGGGGAGCGCCATCCAGGCCAGGCAATGACGGCAAGGAGGGGGGCGCCGTCCAGGCCAGGGGGGGACAGTGGGAGATGAGGGAAGGAGGCATGACAAAGAAAAGGTAGGTGTAGGAGAACGGAGGCCGCAACACGAAGGACAGTTGGTAAGTTGGGTTTTTTTCCGTTTTTTTTGGGTATTTTTGTTTTTTTTTTGTTGTTTTAAAGGGGTTTTGTTGATGTTTTTGTGTTTTTTTTTTGTTTTTTGTTTGGTGGTGTTTTTTCTATTTTTGGGGTTGGGTGTTTGTATGGTTTTTTTTTTTGTTTATTTGATTATTATAGTTTTTGTTGTGGGTTTGTTTGTTTTTTGTTTTGTTTGTTTGTTTTAAATAAAATTGTTTGGTTGATTTTGTGTTCTTGTTTTGTTTTATTTTATTTATTATTATGGTTTTTTTGTCTTTTTTTGGATTTTTTGGAAAATACATTAAAAAGTGAACAAACCCCCGTTCCGCGCGCATGCACCGTGGAGGTGAAAAACAAAGCATCGGCAGGATTAGACGAGGTGGTCATGGCAACACACGAGGCACAGAAGCTACGAGGGTGTCCCGAGGCGCTTAAAACCAAAAACATACACGTTCATGCGCGATACGAGAGACGCGGCCACACGTCATTGAGAGGAAGAAAAATGAATAAAACCCAAACCATACACTGGATCGAAAGATCGTAACAAGGAAAATGGTGCTGGGAGACAAGGGGAAGATAACAGAAAACTGCAACACGGGTGCCGAGGCAAACTCAAGGTGTTCACATGGAAAAAACACAAAAAACGGCTCCAAAAATACATACAGGGATTAATATGGGAAATTTCACTCGCCGGAACGCACGGCGAAAAGAAGGCAAAATGTGCCAAATAATGTGCCCGACAATTCTATCACGTCGACACACGGTTCCGACTAAGAGAGAATGCATTCACATGGAAAAAACCCAAAAAATGAACCCAAAAATGGGGCTCAAAGACGAATACGAAAAGAACCGAGCAGAAAAATCAAGGGCAATAAAAAAGGAAAATGTCAAGGGGATGCACAGGGCTGTCACGTCGAAACTCACGTTTGGTGAAGTTAGAAGAGGTTCACATGCGAAAAACACAAAAAATGGAACCGAAAATATATTGAAAATTTAATAACAAAAAATACAGCGGTTCAAATAGGGTGGAGAAAATAGGAAAAATGTGGGGAAAGGCTGGCGAGACACATCAGTTGAATGAAACTGGAATGTCGGTGAAAATAAGGCATGCTCACATGGAAAAATATTAAAAATATGCACGAAAATGACCCAAAAACGTGCAAAAATCAATATCGAATGAACCATGCATCGGAAGAATACGGAGCAAAAAGGAAAAATGTCAGGGGGAAGATGGAGGATAGGGTTGTCACATTAGATTGTTGTTCGGAAGCAATAAAGGTGCGTTCACATGGAAAACTGTCTAATTTACAAGAAATGCTTAAAAAATTAATAACTCAAGAACCGTTGATCAAAACAGGGGTTGGTAAAAAGGAAAAATAGTTAGATCAAAGTGAAAAACAAGGCTGTAAGGTGGGATGTAGGCTCGGTGAAGGTATGATGCGTTCACATGAAAAAACATCACAACAAGGGATAAAGGGAAAAAAAGAAGGAACAGCCTCAAGGGTGTGTTGAACATAGACAAGTGGGTGGGGAAGGGACCTCATCAGGGTAAAATTAGGTCAGGGCATACATGCAGGATTAAAGTGAGGCATATGCAGTGGGTATTTATTATAGATGCGCAGGGACTCGTCTCCACACTTAAAGCCTTAACGGACAGGGTTAAATGCAGCAACACAACCTAGGACTCATCAACCGACTGGAGTTTGGTGTCCCAACACTTAAAACATAACATACACTTGCAATCATAAGGATAAGGTTAGAAAGACTTGGCCCAATTTGCGTATGGTCGAAGGAACCATCACTGCTACTACTGAAGGATTAGAGTCCGCTACAAGAGGTACCGCGGCTCACTCTAGCATTCAGTAAGCATGGCAATGACCATGTAGCAATACCCAAGGAGTTAGCTAGTTAATGAAGCCCGTCGGGGGAGGTATCATTAACGAAAGATAGTCACTCAGCTCATTGGCACTCAGATGGGATGAGAAAACAATCACTCGCCCCATAACTTACATCACTCGAGTTAATAATGATGAAACCTAGATCTCACACCCAGTTTAGGAATTGACAAGGGAATGGGGCAAAGGAAGTATGCCAGGATGCACAATTGATGGTGCATCAGTGTGTCCAACCCCGTCTGTCATAGGTGCAAGCAGGAAGGCCAGGGAGCCTTGCAGTACCGTGTACAAAACAAAGTGACGTGTCATGTGCTAATGGCACAGACCCATCCTGTGTGTGCATAGAAAAATGGGAATGTACCTGACTCCAATTGTCGTAACGTCCCTCAATCCTCACCGCTCAATACTTGATTCAAGACACATTTGGTCACACTCAATCCACCCTCTGTCTCACGCTCTGTTGAAAGATACAAGAGTGCAACCCGTTCGTGAAACCCATTGATGTAATCCTCACTATCACTTGTGCAGAGTTTGTATACCTTGTGCGCATTTGATGGTGCAATTGTGCATCCCGACCTATGTCGGCTTACAGTGTAAGAAGGAAGGCCAGGGAGCCTTATGGTGCAGTGTACAGGAACAGATCCTGAATTGTGCATTGAGAGGCCCAACCCGTGCGTGCAACACTCCGTTCACACATCTCGCCTCTCATTTGATTTGAAGGGAAAGACTAGTCACTCATCCCACCCTCTGTGATAGATACAGAGGGAAGCCCGTACTAACGTCCCGATCCTATTAGGATGAAATCTTGCATCACTCAGGGGGTTGGTGATGAAGATCATGTTGTTTGTTGTTGTCATTAGGATATTGAAGACGAGGCATACCCAAGGAGGCAGCTAACAAGTCTGGTACTTCAATGATTTATAAGAGAGGTCACGTGTTAAGAAGGGAAGACTGACTAATATTGCAAAGACAATGCACTAAGGGAGGTGGCTTCAAATTACTTGTTGGAAAGGTGATGCTAGTGAGTTAGCTATCCTGAACTGTGGGGTGTTATCACCTTTTTCACAGTCAGCTTCCTGTCCAAGGGTGTTTCCACCTTTTCTTTGGAACGAAGCCTGTTATGACAGGGAGTTTCTTCCTTTTCTCCCATAACAGTTTTGTATGTTTTGTTCTTGTTTTTTTTTCTTTTTTTTTTCCGTTAATAAAGAGAATGGTAGAAATATCATGTGTCAGGACCAACCTCGCCACCATTGTTGGATTAAACGAGAAGAGAACAAGGTAGGATTGAGAGGTATCTGTGAGGGGCTAGCAGAATGAGACCGCTTCATGAGGAAAATCATAAGGGCTATCAGAAGCATGAAGAGGATGACAGTGCAACGCCCAAAAGGGAGAGGGTAGGTCGACTGCGATTGTCAAGATCCCCAAGGAGGGAAGTACTTCTTCAAGTGATAGCCATTGATCAGAAAGGGAGCATCAGAGGCATCAACGGTCTGCACCTGAATAGAGCCATTAGGATTGACAGCAAAAACCTTATACAGGCCTATCCACCATTGTGGAAGCTTGCGAGGAAATTTGCCAAATCTCGAATCATAGGCTGGGACAAGATCACCTTCTTTGAACTCCTTGTGCTTGATGAAACTGTCATGATAGGCTTTGCATGCGCTTAACGTGTTTCCATAAACCGTAGGGTTGTCCGCCAAATCTCATCCAAACATTCCAAGTGTAGAAGGCGGCGTTGCAGTGGCATTTTGACACCTTTAGAACCGAATACCTTCCTCTGTGCAGTGGCATGAAAGCAGAATTCAGGGACGTTGAAAAGAAAGAAGTAGAAGAAATGTTGGCAAGAGAGTCCTCCAGAGATTGAAGCCTTCTGTTAACCCTCTGTGGAGCACTAACAACATAGTGGAGCCAACCCCCTGATGAATGACGCAATAAAGAGGCAAGCGTTAGAACGAGTCCAGAGGTACATGAGAAGAGAGAAAGAAAAAATCAGAGCCGAGAATGAGCTCGCAGCAGAAGCCGCCTTTGACGCCCTTGCAGAACTCTTTACAGAAGTCCCAATGGCACATCAAGCCCTTCCTCCTCCTGGCTGTTGGAGGTCCACTTCCAAGCCATATCCATCCTGGAAATATTGATGACAGGCCAGCGAATGTAGTCTCGTTGCCAGTTTTTAAGGGAGAGTACAATGAAGACCCCGATCTTCATGTAGCAGAGTTTATGGTAGCATGTGTGGCTAACAATGCCAGAGCCCCTGAGCATTGGTTGGCAATATTCCCCGCCACTTTCAAGGGCGCGGCGTTTCAGTGGTATGAGAGACAAGCAGTAGTAACTTTTGGCACATGGGACGACCTGAAGTTGGCTTTCCTCACTAAATTCAGGCGTGAAGGTTTTGAAGAGCGGATGCGAGAGGAATTTATGAATTTAAGTCAGTTCTCTGGAGAAAGAGTAGAAGCTTATGTCTCACGAATGGAATCCATCCTGAAGAGATGGACTAACCATAATCTAGATGATGGCATTCAGAAGGGGGTGTTTCTCAGAGGATTACAACCAGAAGTCCGTAAGTTTGTGGAGCTGCAAAGACCAGCCACACTGCAAGTTGCAACAGAAGGTGCAAGACTGTACGATGAAGTGGAAGCTAGATTGGCGATGAATCCAGGAAGAGGAGTTCTACCTCCTTTGATGCCAGGAATGATGTACTCACCCAATGCAGTCCCAGGGACTGTACCCTACTCCTACCAACAGATGCCCTCAGTATCACAGTACAGTGCACCAAATCCACAGTGGCCACAATCAATGCCTCAAATGATGGTTCAACCACAACAACAATGGTCCCAACCAATTTCCTCAATGCCAAATCAGCAGCAACAGTGGAACCCTACTAACTGGAGCCAACAGCCACCAACAGTTCAAACAGGAGCTCTGAATCAGAATCAGAACAGAGATCCCTCTGCACCAGCCCAGCCTGTTTATGCAGTGATTACAGAGACTCCTCAAAACCCTCCTGCCAGTACCTCCGGAGGAGAAAGCTTGAAGGATTACTTATCCAACTCAGTTGCAAATATTAAAAAGGAGTTGATGGATGTGATTACAGAGCAGCTACACACGCTGAAAGTGAATACCGCTAGCATATCCAATGTTGCAGGAGCAGGAAGAGATGTGATGCGGTCAAATACTTGGTGTGGTAAGTGTCATCAAGCAAGACATTTAGCCACTGAATGTACACAAAAACCAACCATTCCTGGAGCTTTCTGTTCCTACTGTTTGCGGAAGAACCGTACAGAGGACATTTGTTCTCTGAAGGAGATGCATGATAGGAGAAGGAAGGAAGAAGACGCACGATTCAACTTGCTGGAATCCAAAATGACAACACAGGATATTGGACCCAAGCCTAGAGAGTTTGGTCCTAATTTTGGTCCAAGAAGATTTCCATCCTAAAGTTACAGAGGAAGACAAACTGGTGGTGGTCAGAGATCAGAAGTGGAGTGTTACAAATACAGAGAAAAGGGACACATTTCACCAAATTGTCCAAATCCCAGAAGGTCAGTGGATTATAAGCCCTTATGCAGTCGATGCAAAGGAGAAGGCCACACTGCAAAAGACTGTCCAAGTCCAGCCCCAGTGAAAAACAATGCTACTGATAGTCCGGTCAAGGCCCAAGAGCCTACCTCCAATTTAGTGGAATTGGAAGTTGCTGCCATCACGTGTGCAAAGAAGAAGGAACCACCTATCCAGAAAGAAAACAATACTCCTGCCAAGAAAAATGACGTTCGATCTTCCACCAGAAGAACAGAACAGAACAGATCCTAACAGTGCCGTACAGAGCACTACAGTGCCACAGAGAGTTACAGAGACAGTTCCAGAGACAAGACCAGAGGTCCAGGAGATAGAAGAGGAGGAAGTGCCACAAGGGGCAGAAGAAGTTCCCATGATTCCTCTATTGGAAGAAAGAGGGAAAATGAAAATGGGTGTTGCCCCATTTCCTAACCGGTTAGAGAAGCCAGTGGATCCTATTAAGGAATACGATCTGGTCAGAGATCTAGATACCTTTAAACCAAACCTCACATTCTGACAATTATTGATGTTGTCTCCCAGTTGCCGAAAAAGGTTCAAAAGTATACTGACAAGAAGGCGTGGCTTAAGGATTGCTCCCTCAACAGCAACAAAGTTCAACAAAGCTCCAGAACTTGTAAAAGAAGTGGACGTAGCTAACGCCTTCCTAGATTCGGGTACCCCAGGGACTGGCGTGTGGATAGAAGGCTGCTTCATTGCAAATGCACTGATTGATGGAGGTTCATCAGCGAACATTATGACGGATGTAACAATGAAGGATCTAGGCCTACAAGGTGTGCAACCAACCAAATGGCTCATCAGACTGGCGGATCAGAGCAGAATCAAGCCTTTGGGCATTCTCCCATATGTGAAGACTACAGTGGCTGGAAAAGATTATTGGCTAACCTATCTGGTGGTGAAGCCAAACTCTTATGGTACATCCTATCCTCTGTTACTAGGCAGAACATGGCTTTTTGAAGCCAGAGCAAGGACGGATTGGTTCAAAGGAACCTTGACCTTGGGTAGAGGACCTAATAAAGTGGTGCTGAAGTTATATGGTTCTCAAAAAGGGCATGGATCCACCTCCTTGGAATTATCTTCTGACTCCCCTAATGAGGCTACAGATGGAACATTAGCAGAGGAAGATGCTGTTAAACAGATCCTTCCCAAGAAAACAGTGGCACGTTCCTTAACAGTGGATACTGTAAGCCGACTTCCAAAAGATGCAAAGTCCCTGTCAATGGGAGAATACTTCCTGCCTGAACCAGGAACGATTTCCGAAATCACTTCTGACAGTGAGATAGAAGCTTGGATGCACTGCTCTCCCTGTTACATGGCCATAGCAGAGCCAGACACAGAGGCAGAAAAGGAAACAGAGAACCTGTTCTTCTCTTACAGAGCTCCTACAGAGACAGAAGTAGAGACAGAAGGAGAGACAGAGACAGAGACAGAAGCAGAGACAGAGACAGAAGAGGATGGAGATGATATGGACGAAGAAGGTTATGAAAGTGAGCCAGAAGAATCTATCCCACCTGCAGAGGATACATTTGAAGAAGAAGTTCCAGAAGCATTAGAAGCAGACGAGCTCATGCTATGGGACAGAATGGTGATGGTACCATTTGGTCTAGCATCAGAGGGTCCCTGTTATGTGACGTTCCTGGACGTGTCATCAGAAGATGAGGCTTCAATCCAAGAGGTAACTAATCGTGAAACCAAACACGAAACGGCTCTAATCCCATTCCAACATCTCAAGGTGCAACTTAAGTCTCCACCAAAAGAAGAAGTTGGGTCTAGTGGGACATCTGAAGAGGACGTCACTTCTTTGAAGGAGTCGGATCTGTATCCAGAAGCAGTCCGTGGGCCCTTCATCTGTGAAGTAGAAGGTGAAAGGCAGTTAACCTTTGTGGATGCAGAAGGCACTGAACGCCACTTGAAGGTGGATAGCAGCCTCCCAGAAGAGGAGTTGTCAACCTTGTATAACTTGTTGAAAGAAAATTTGGACGTGTTTGCGTGGTCCTACAAAGACCTAAAGGGGATTGATCCCACAATATGTCAGCATCATATTGACTTGGAGCCTGATGCCAAGCCAGTACGGCAACGACAGAGGTGAATGAACCTGAATTATTCCACATTGGTGAAAGCAGAGCTGCTGAAGCTTCTGGAAGCCGAGTTCATCTATCCAGTGGCAAATAGTGAATGGGTTTCACCTATCGTGGTTGTACCCAAGAAGAATGGAAAGCTTCGAATATGTGTGGATTTCCACAAGCTCAATTCCAAAACAAAGAAGGATCACTTTCCTATCCCTTTCATAGACCAACTGTTGGACATAGTGGCAGGACATGAGCTTTATTCCCTTTTGGATGGGTTCAGTGGATACAACCAAGTCCAAATCGCAGAAGAAGACCAATCCAAAACAACCTTCACCACAGAATGGGGGACCTACGCTTAGCGAGTGATGCCGTTTGGACTCTGCAATGCCCATGCTACCTTCCAATGAGTCATGATGGCCACATTCGAAAATCATCTGCATGACTTTATTGAGGTATATTTGGATGACTTCTATGTCTATAGTTTGATCCGTGAACACTGGGGACACCTGGAACAATGCTTTGACCGATGCCGGGAGTATGGGATTTCCCTCAACCTCGACAAATGCATCTTTGGGGTCTCTTCTGGAGTTCTGTTGGGCCACATTGTCTCTGCACAAGGGATATCAACAGATCTTGCAAAGATCGAAAAAATCGCAGCTCTGACAGCACCCACCAACCTCAAACAGTTGAGGGGATTCCTAGGCCATGTGGGTTACTACAGAAGGTTCATAGCCCATTTTGCAACAAAGGCAACCTCCTTGCACAAGCTTCTGAGGAAAGATGCAGAGTTTACTTGGACGGAAGAATGTGACAAAGCCTTCAACACTCTAAAGCAGTGTCTAATTGAGGCACCCATTCTGCAGCCTCCTGATTGGACGAAAGAGTTTCATGTACACACTGATGCATCCATTGAAGGCTTAGGCGCAGTCCTATGCCAAAAGGGCTCCTCGAAATTAGATCAACCCATCTATTACGCAAGCCGAAAAGTCACTGATAGAGAACGGAACTATACAGTGACAGAGCTGGAGTGCTTGGCAATGGTGTTTGCCTTAGAAAAGTTGCGCCACTATCTCCTGTCTACCCATTTTAAATTTTATGTGGATCACGAGGCCTTGTCCTTCTTGATAAACAAAGTGGATGTGAAAGGACGAATGATGAGATGGCTCCTTCTATTCCAGGAGTTCGACTTTGAGGTAATTACCAAACCTGGTCGTTCCCATGTTCTGGCTGATCATCTGTCGCGTATCCCACAAATTGCAGACGAGGAGCAGGATGATCCAGACCTCCCTGATGCTTCCCTCTTCCTGGTAGAAACTGTAACTCCCTGGTATGCAAACATTGCCAATCTACTGGCAACCCAACAATACCCTACTGGTATTTCTAGTCGAGAGAGGAAGAAGATTATGTTAGAATCAACCCCCTACACCCTGCTAGGCGGTGCACTGTACAAGAAAGGCAAAGATGAAGTGCTCAGAAGATGTGTTGCAGGAGACGAGATTGGTATTGTTTTGAAGGCTTGCCATGACGAGCCATGTGGAGGCCACTTTGCAGGAGAAGCCACAGCCAGGAAGGCTCTGCTAGCAAGATAGCAGGATATTGGTGGCCTACCATTCATAAGGATGCCTATGATTACTGTAAAAGATGTGATGTTTATTAGAGAATGGGGAAACCCACCAAGACAAGTGCCATGCCACTGCAACCTATTCTTCCCCTGAAGCCTTTTGAGAAGTGGGGCATCGACTTCGTAGGTCCAATCGATCCTCCTACCAGAAGGAAACAGAACCGATACATCCTCGCATGTACGGATTATGTTACAAAGTGGTGTGAAGCTAAAGCCCTAAAGCGGGACGATGGTAAGAGCTTGGCCATGTTCATGTACGAGAATATCATCACCCGTTTTGGCAGTTCCTTAGATTTGGTAAGTGACAGAGGCACTCATTTCATTAATAAAGTCATGGAAGAGTTGACAGAGTTGTATAAGATCCGCCATCGCAAGTCCACTCATTACTACCCTAGAGCCAACGGCCAAGTCGAAGTCACGAATCGCATCCTGTGCTCGATCCTGACAAGAACGATTGCCGCACATCGTCGTGATTGGGATGATCGACTTATAGAGGCCCTCTGGGCATACAGAACCTCCCATAAAGCAGCAACAGGACAGACACCCTTCCAGCTGGTGTATGGTATAGAAGCTGTTTTTCCTGTTGAATTGGAATTACCCTCTTTGAGAGTGGTATCAAAGAGCGTTTGGGGGATGATGATTCACTACAACGCCGTCCCCTGCACCTGGAATGTTTGGACGAAACTCGCAGGATGGCTCTACAGTGCATGGAAGCCACCCAAGCTCGATGCAGGGCTTACCATGACAACTTCATCAAGCACAAGGAGTTCCAAGAAGGTGATTTAGTCCTAGCCTATGACTCACGATTTGGCAAATTTCCTGGCAAGCTCCAACAGCGGTGGATGGGCCCATATAAGGTACTTGCTGTCAACCCTAATGGCTCTGTCCAAGTGCAGACCGTTGATGCCTCTGATGATCCCTTTCTGATCAATGGATATCGCCTGAAGAAGTACTTCCCTCCTTAGGGATCCTGACAATCATGGTCACCTGATCCTTTCCCTCGTTGGCGCGGCACTGTACTTCTTATGATGCTACTTCTGATAGCTATTCTTTAGCCACTCCTGATGAGATGGACACAACCCTCTGTCCCCTCAACCCTACCTTCCAGCCGTGATCTCTTATCCTCTATTTTCCACCAGCGAGAGTGGCAAGGTGGGTTCTGATACATGGTATTTCTACCATTCCCTTGCTTAATTTGAAGAGAAAGAAAAAAAAAGAAAAAAAATATACATATCGGTCATGGGAGAAAAGGACTTAGGTCCCTGTCATGCCGACCTATTCTTCGAGAAAAGGTGGAAACACCCTCGGGAATAGGAGAAAATAAAAAAAAAAGAAAAAAAAAGATAAGAAAACCAAAATTGTTATGAGAGAAAAGGAAGAAATTCCCTGTCATAGCAAGCCTCGTTCCAAGAAAAGGTGGCAAACACCCTTGGGCGAGAAGCTAGCTGTGGAAAAGGTGGCAACACCCAACAGTCCAGAAAGTGGATTCATTAATTGATATCCCCAGGATCCAATTCCAAAGCTGCCTCCCTTGGTACGCTGTGTCCTGGGTCTCTCTGCAGAGCATCTAACTGTCCTCTAGTAGACGACATGTTCCTATCCAACTCAACGTTCGATTTGATGGCTACCTCCCTGGGTATGCCTCTTCAACAACTGACGACGCGATCTTCATCGACAAACAATTGAGTGATGCGAGCTTTCATCCTAACAGGATGGGAAAGTGAGTATGGTTGCCCTCTGTAATTATCAACAGAGTGTGAGATAGAGGGTGGGGCAAGTGACCAGTCTTTTCCCTTTAAGTCAAATGAGAGGTGAGTAGTGTGAATAAAGTGTTGCACGCACGGGATGGGCCTCTCAGTGCACACGGCACAATTTGTTTATGTGCACTGCACTATAAGGCTCCCTGGCCTTCCTTCTCGCACCGTATGCCGGCACAAGGCGGGATGCACAGTTGCACCATCCAATGCGCACAAGGCATACAACCTTTGCACACGTGACTGTGAGGATAACATCAATGGGTTTTAGGAAAAGGTTGCCCTCCTGTATCTATCAACAGAGGGTGAGACAGAGGGTGGGCTGAGTGTGACTGGAGTTTCTTCAATCAATTACCGAGAGGTGCGATTGAGGGACGTTACGACTTGGAGTCAGGTATGTTCCAGGTTCCCTATGCACCCACGGGGTGGGTCTTTACCATCATCATAGGACACATCACCCTGTTCAGTACACTGCACTGTAAGGCTCCCTTGCCTTCCTCCTTACACTTATGCTAGACGGGTTAGACGCACTAATGCACCATCAACTTTGCACCCTGGCATACTCCTTCTACACCATCCCCTTGTCAATTCCTAAACTGGGTATGCGATATGGGTTTCAATCCTTATTCCTCGAGTGATATTAGTCATGGGGCGAGTGACAGTTCTTTCATTTCATTTGAGTGACTGTGAGTTGAGTGCAACATTCCTTATCATCGACGAATTTTCTGCGATTCCTTCAACCAGCTACCTCCCTGGGTGTTGCTGCGTGGTCCCTGCCATGAAGGACGTGTGTTGTGAAGATGCCTTGGTACCTCCTGCAGCCGACAACGACACAGGATGTGCCATTGACAATCAACCTTGATCCTTGACAACATGGGCCAAGTTTTTCTAACCCTACACCTTTTGTTTCTCAATGGCGTTCATGTTTTAAGGGTGGGGACGTTAGCGGATGGTCTGTGGCATGGTCCTAGGTCCCTGTTGCTTGGTTCACCTTACCCGTTAAGGTCTTAAGTGTGGGGACGCGTCCCTGCGCGTCTATATTGCCTACCCTTCTGCATATGCCTCAACCTGCTAATGACTCTATGCCATGACTTGCTTTTACCCTCATGGGGTCCCTTCCCACCCACTCGTTCATTTTCCACCCACCCATGGGGCTGTTCCCTTGCAGTTTTCCTTCATTCCCTGATTTTGAGGTCCTGCCATGTGAATGCACCCTACGTTCATCGAAGTCCAAATCCAACCTTATAGTCATGTTCCTCCCTTTGAATTGACCATTTTTCCTTTTTAGCTACCCCTCTTCTAGTGCACGATTTTCGAGTTATTAATTTTTGAATTATTTTACGTAAATTAGCCAATTTTCCATATGAACGTGCTTTGCTTGCTTCGGAACCGTGATCTGACGTCATAGCCCTGACAACATTTTTTCCCTGACATTTTCTCTTTTTACTCCGAGTCATTCCGATGTATGATTTGTTCAATATTAATTTTCCGGTTTTTTAAGACTTTTTTGTGCGTCTTTTTGACATTTTTCCATGTGAACCTGCCCTATTTGCATCGGCATTCCAATTTGATTTGACAGCCGAGTCCCTGTGCCTTCTCCCACCTTTTTCCTTTTTCCTTCCCCCTCTTTCGCCTTCTGGATTTATTATTATTAATTTTTAAATGAGTTTTCGGGTGTATTTTTGGTGTTTTTGCATGTGAACCCCTCCTACTTCCACCAGAACTGCATTTTAACATATCAACTATGTGCCACCCCTTCCTGCGAACATTTTTCTTTCTTACTGCATGTCCTTCCGGTGAATAGTTCGTCCAATATTAATTTCCGATCCCATTTTCGGGTCTGTTTTTTGGGTTTTTCCCATGTGAACGCGTCTTATCTCAGTCGGAACTATGTTTTGACGTGATAGGATTATTGGGCACGTCTTTCTGCACATTTTTCCTTTTTTCTCCACCTCGTTCCGATGCACGGATCTTTCGATATTAATTTTTAATTGTGTTTTTTTGGTCCATTTTTTGTGTTTTTTGCACGTGACCGCCCTTTACCCCCTCCCCCCCCCGGAACCCCCGTTGCACATTTTCCCTGTCTTCTCCTTGTCGTCCTTCCCACTTTTTGTTTTTACAACATTTTGTTTTGACGTCCGGATTGGGAGATATTAATTTTTCTTTATTTTTCTGTGTTTTTATGCACCCGTCCCGCGCGTGAATGCGCCCGTTTTCGATTTTACGGGTCTTAATGTGCCCCGGTCGCATCCGCGTGCCTCGTCCCCGCATCCGGGCGCTCTTTCAATCCCGTCACAGTAAATTTTTTTACCCCGCCCCGCGCACGCGCGCGGGACGGGGGTACGCCTCTCCTTTATGGGCCCCTCACCCATTTTCCCCCTTTGGGCCCTTGCCCCTTCCCCTCTGCCCACCCCATCCTATGACCCCCTTCTACCCCTACCCTTCCCCCGGGCACCCCACCCCTTTGGACACCTCCCATGGGCACCTGCCCCTCACCACACCCTTCCCTATCCCCCCCCTACCCCTACCCCTTTCCCCCCCCAACTGCCTACCCCTCCCTCTCCCTCTGCGTATCCCTCCCCTCCCTCCATCTCTGATCCTCCATCTCCCTCTCCATCTTACCCTTCTCTCCTCCCTCACGACGCCCTCCTTCCCCTCCTATTCCTCTTCTTTCTCTCTCCTTCCTTCCTTTCTTTCCCTGCCTCCCTCCTCCACGCCATTCTCCCTCCCCTCCTTCCCCTCCCTCTTCCCCTCGCCGCCCTCCTGGACGCCTCTGCTCCAGCGCCTCGTGGCCTGACGCCCTCCTGTGGCATCCTGCAGCGCCCTCGTCAGCCCGCCAGGCCTCCTGCCGCCCTCTGCCCATCGCAATGCCCCGTCCGACGACGCCTCGTCCTCCAGCCGTCGTCCTGGACGCCTCCCGGTTGCCCGTCGCAGTGCCCCTTCTCGACGTCGGCCGCCCCGCCTCTGCGTGCTCTCGACATCCGCCGCCCCCCCTCTGCAGCGCCCCACAGTCGCCCGCGCCTGCCGTCAGCCTCACCTCCCGATCGCTTGCCGCAGTGCCCCGTCCTCTCGACGTCCAACGCTGCTGCCCTCTGCCAGTCACAGCCGCCGCCCTGGACGCCGTTGATCTCGCCCTCTTGCCGCGGCCCTGGACGTCCTTGACCTCCCGCCTTCAAGCCTCCCACACACCCCCCCACCTCCTACCTAGCCCCCATTCCCCCCAGAAAACACACATCCGCCCACCTCCTACCTAGCCCCCATTCCCCCCAGAAAACACACACCCCCCCACCTCCTACCTAGCCCCCATTCACCCCCCGAAAACACACCCCCCCACCTCCTACCTAGCCCCCATTCCCCCCAGAAAGCACACACCCCCCCACCTCCAACCAAACCCCCATTCCCCCCCAGCCAAAACACACCCCCCCACCTCCTACCTAGCCCCCATTCCCCCCAGAAAACACACACCCCTCCACCTCCAACCAAACCCCCATTCCCCCCAGCCACAACACACCCCCCACCTCCTACCTAGCCCCCATTCCCCCCCAGAAAACACACACCCCCCCACCTCCTACCTAGCCCCCATTCACCCCCCAAAAACACACTTCCCCCCCACCCCCCCACCTAAACCCCCATTCCCCCCACTAACCCCCTCATCACCTACCTTCCCACCCTCACTAACACATACCTCTATTTAAGCCCCCATTCACCCCCAAACAACACACACTTACCTCCCCACCTAAACCCTCATTCCCCCCATTACCCACGTGTCCCCCACTAACACGCACCCCCTGTAAGCCCATGTCCCACGCTGCAGCCCCGCTGCACGGCTGAACCATAGCAACCCCCTCCATCAACCCGCGTCCCACCCGTCGACACCCTCGTGGCATCGACACACGCGTCAGTGTGTACGCGCGCGTGCGAGTGTGATTGTTTGCGATTGGTCGTGCGCGGGTGCGGGAGCTAGTTAGTCGGTTGCTGCCACGCAGCTTATTTCTGGGTATTTTCCCAGATTTTTAATTCACACACCCGAAACCTTTAAAACACTAAAAAAAAACACTAAAAAAATAAAAATTAAACACAAAACAACCTTTAAAATTCTGAAAAAATTCCAGAAAAATCTAGAAAAATTCCTATTATTTCTGCAACCCATGGCCATATTTTTCTAAACCTGTAAATTAAAAAAAAAACCAGTTTTGACCATTTTAAAATTCCTCAATCTTTTAAAAATCCCCAAAAAATGAAAAAAAATCATTAAAAATGCTAAAAAATTTCAAATTAATTTTCAAACAATTCCTAACACTTCCATTAACATTTTTACTTATTTTTGGCATATTTTTCTCAGTTGTCACAATATTTTATTTCACACCTAAATTCCTTCAAAATAAAAACAATTACCAAACACAAATCTTTTTCATCCAAACACCAACTAAACATCTAGAAAAGAAAATCCAGATATTTTTGGATTGAGGAGAGCGCATTCTTTGCATTTACATACACCCACTACCAGGTATTTTTCCTTTTATTTGTTTTTTTTTTCAACTACCCCAAAACCCACGGTTAATATACAAATAAAAAAAAAACAAGAAAAAAAAACAAACAAACAGACGCACAACTAATAAAAAAATGAACACTAAACACCACCATGGCACACACATTCGCGCTAAACACACCATTTTTAAAATAAAAATAAACCCGCCGTTCACTTAGCACGCGCTAAGTGCGCTAAAGAGGCACTTTAATCTTTTTAATTAAAATGAACCAGCCGTCACAAGAGCACGCGCTGGCAAAAAAGCGCTCCACATCACCTTAATTTGTAATCAATGAACTTGCATTTAGAGACCCAGTCTGGGTATCGAAGTCCGAGATTCGACTTAAAGCACCGCTTTAACCTAATAATTGCTAATTATATTTTTAAGAAGCAACCGCCATTTTCTTGCTAAGGTTTATCACTTAATAAAACTTTACCCATTTCTTAATAATTTATTAAAATGAACCTTTCATTAAATTAATTCCCCCTCACTGCACTTAATTTTCCTTTTTAACGAACCCGTCTCGTGGGATGGGTATGCGCAGTCTTTGGAGTTATTTCCATGGTCCAACAGCGGTTTATCAACGATGTGGTCTTGATATGTGTAGGTTGTTGTGATGTTTTGGTTTAGTGTCTTTGTTACGGTTAAGGGTAAGGTGTGTAGTTTTTTCTTTTATTGCCTGATACAGGGATTTGGGTGTTTGTATGATGCATAGCATGAAGCTTTCAGTCGCATATGTCTAGAGGTCATGTCGAATTTTTTCTAGGCTGTGGTTTGCTTGGGGATAGTTGGTCGAGTCACGTTTTATCGTTTTGGTTGTTCTCTTATCCTTGTTTTTTTTGTCTGTTGCTTTGCATGCATTTTTCTTGATTGTCTGTATTTGTGGTGTGTGTGTAATCATCTGAATGGCGCCTTCTCACGCTCCTCCCCCTATCCAGTATGTCCCACTAGTCAGTAGAGATTACTCTTCCCTACTCACTTTTGAGCCTCTCACGAAGGCGAGACTCGCTGCTTTTGTGGCTACATCCTTTCCATTGCTTCCAGAGGATCCATCGCTGTGTGACGAGTTTTTGGCCTCCTACAGCAAGAAGTCAGGACTGGTCCAGGGAATTTCTATGACTTTGATACCTTGAGGCCTAGGGAAGGCTTTGTCTCTTCCTTTCAAAGGTGAACCTTTTGTTACCACTCGTCAGCTTTTCTCTAATGAAGAGATTTTGAAGCTGTTACAAAAACAGACAAGGGAAATGCTGGATGTTAAGAAGGTGATCAACTCTTCAGGAGTTTCCTTTTCCATGATCACTGATCCTGTGTGGAAGATGGTCTGTCAGTTTCTCCAGGACAGGTTTATGCTTGCCAAAACGCCATCCCAGTACTTGTCCAAAGAGCTTTTCACAGCTTCAAGGATGGTGTTGAAAGGAGTCGCTATTGATTGGAGCACTTACCTCCTCACTAAAATGGATCAACATTTCGTCAAAGTCACCAGGGGTAATGTTACCAATGTCACATATGGATCATACTTGTCTTCCTTCTTGACCTATTCACGTTTACAGAAGAGTGTGCCTCCACCTCCTCCATCAGATCCAGTACCTCCTCCTCCACCTTCAGATGAGTCAGAACCCATTGATATAGAGGATGATGATTCTCCGCCTCCCCTGGTCATACAACGCAAACGCTTGAAGCGGGTAGCGGATAAAGCTCCTTCAGTTCTTCCTTCAGTGCCCATTCCTGCTACCTCTGGCAGTGATCTCCCTGGGTATCTCACTTGTAATAACCTGTTCAGAGCACATCGAGAAGGTTCGTTGGATATATTAGTTCCCTCACTGAACAGTCTAGTCTCGGGAGATGCAATTCCTTTCCTCTGTAAAGACATTCAGAGTTCCATTGAATTGTCAGTGACAGCCTGTGTTCAACAGCTGTACGCTTCCTTTTATGAAGAACTCATGCAGTCTAAGGACCAGTTGCATAAGGCAACATCCGAGTTAGCCTCTGCTAAGGATACCCTAGCAGATTTGTTTAAGTAGATGGAGCAACAAACCCAACTGGTTGCAACCCAAAGAGATGAGATATCTTCTTTGAAGATCCAATTAACAGAGGCTCAATCAGAGGTTACTAGCCTTTCAGAGGAGAAGGAAAGGATGTCCAGAGAAGCGCAGGAGTTCCAAGCTCTCTTAGATGACAAACTTTCAGTCTTACAGACTGCTAATGACACAGTGGAATCCCAAGCCTCCCAAATCAAGCAGTTGCAAGATCAACTGGCAAAGTCACGGTCTGTTCCTCCAAGCCCTAATGTTCCCTTGATCCCTTCTCTCTCACAGCAGGACTTGGCTGCTCTTCAGAGACAGGCTACCTTGTGTCCTCTCTTCCAAGATAAAGTGGAAAGATTGCAATCCAGAATGGATTTGTTATGGTCTACATTTGAGCAGTTTCAGGAATATGTTCCACCAGACCATTCTTTCCTTGTCCACTACCAATTACAGAAGTTGGCCTTCTACATGAAGCTTTCCACGATGGATTTACCTCTTTCTGAGGATGGATGGAGTGGGGCTTGGTCTACTGAGTTGCTGACAGAGGTGGTAAGGATGGTGTTTGAAGATTCTGTCACGACAAATACCATGTTGATGTCCTACATGTATCTACGAGGAGACTTATTAATTCCAGATGAGGTGGATATGGCATGGTATGTGGGAGACGTGGTTCTACAAGCTGTTTTGTATGTCAACAATTTGGACTTGCGCATAGATGACATGTTCCAGAGTTACTCCTCCAAAGTGGCTAATTGCCCTGATAATTCTTAGCATACCATGATTGATTTTGTGGTCCTGAATCAAAGACAGAACACAGCTCCTACTTATGCCCAGAGTACTAATCAACTGAGGGTGGATCTCTTAGCTTATCTTTCAAAACATAATCCATTTGACTCTACCTTCTTTGATGCCTATCATAGAAGATCTCTCTTAGGACCTTCTGTTCCTACCCTTTTGTATTACCAACAAATGGCTCACCGATATGATCTATATCTTTCCCTTTGTCAATCCAATTCCACAACCATTTTACCCCTTCTTTTCCAACCTTCCTCTTTCCCTCAAATTCCCATTTTTACATACTGTTCTTTTATTGAGGATAGAGTTTTTTCCCCTTCTCCACCATGTCCTTCCCCATCTATTCATGTACCTTCCACCTTTCCTATTTATCAGTTAACACCCTTCTTAAGTGATTCCATATAAATTTCTGCCACTCCTTCTTTAAATCATTCTTCCTTTTATGATTTTGCCTACCCCTCACTTCATCCACTTTTCCTTATTCCACTTCCCTCTCCTAACACTTCTATATCTCAACCACCTCAGTTGGTTAGGGACTGTGACGGGTTTGATTATCAGATTTCCAGAAGAAGGGGATGGAGCTCGAATGATTCCCTTACAGGACCTCAGATCAACTGGCCAGTAATTCCAGGAGAATGGTCAACTGCCAGTCAAGCTTATCAGAACTATATTCATTTTGCTCAGCAGTATTCAGAGTCTGCAAATCCTTTAGTTAGATTAACTGCTCACTTTGCTTGGTACTTGGCGTATATGCATAGGCATTCTCATAATGATTCCAAGCCTATTCCAAAGTTGTGCATGAATGTCAATGTGAGCATTGATTCCTAGCAGCTGGATATATTGTATTTTCATGCCCTTTGTTTGCCTAGCAGATACCTTGTCCTGTTGGAAAGGATGTGCTATCTTCAGTTTTTTCAAAATCCTCCCAAAACATTTGTAGATGAATCCTTGTCTATGGATCATTTCCGAAATCATCAATCTTTCAATAGGGATCATCTTCATTGATACCTTTTCCAATGTATGGTGGATGATGTTTAATGAAAATCTCTCTTTTTGGAGGAGTCATTCAGATGGTTGTGTTGTGTGTAGTGTTTGTGTTGTGAGTTCATTTATGTAAAAAGAATGTGGTGGTTGCCTATTGGATTGGATTTCGTGTGAGCTACATTTTGAAGAATTGTGGTGATGGGGTCGTGGTTAGAGAGTTGAAGATGCAGATGAAGAAGACAGCCTCTTATATCCTTTACAAGTTTGATGTGCTTTCTAGTTTGATAAGAAGTGTTAATGTATAAAGGGTTTTCCTTTCGTTGTATTTTTATATTAGATACAGGTTATAAGTTGGGGTCGTGGTTGGCTGGACTGTTTTTGAAAAGATAATGAAGATCAAAGTGGAGCTTTTGAATGAACTTGTATTCCCTTTTTCCTGGGTCACGAGGACGCTTCCTTATTAAGTGTAGGGATATGTTGAGTGTTAAAATGACTTGTTTTTTGGCTGATTTTTGTTGTTTTTGAGAGCTGAATGGTTGATTTTATGAGATGATTGATTGGTTTGGAAGTGGTTTGAGAGTGTTTTGGATTATATTGATTGTGTTTTGGAAGTTTATGATGTTTATCAGTGAAGATATGAGGTTCTGTGATGTTCTGATAGGTTCTGATTGGTTCTGTATACCTTCTATATAGCTTCTGTTTTGTTCTGTTTTGTTCTGATTGTCTTTTGGAAGGAGGGATGGAGTATTGATTGATGAAGATTGAGATCTTGTGAAAGCTTATTGAATGGTTTGTGAGAGTTTGGAATGGTTTAAGTATGAGTTATGTGGTTTTGATGACCTTCTGTAATCTTCTGTAGGTCTTCTGTGGAGCTTCTGTCTCTATTCTGTTCTGTACTGTAGCTGTTTTGTAGACTGTTCTGTATGCTTCTGTATGTGTTCTAATGGATGAGAGTGTAGATTGGGAAAGTTTTCTAGCCTTGGAAAGAGGTGAATACAAGTGCAAAAGAGCTGAAAGAAGTAGCTATTGAAGACTCAAGAGAAGACTAAGTGACAGTGACAGCAGTGAGCTATGAAAAGACACTGTAGTGGCTCTGGTGACTCTTCATATTAGACATACCTCTTGGGAGGGGTATCCATGACCTAAGAAGGATTATTGAGAGTGATTTTGAGAGATTTTTGTGAGGATATGATGTATTATTGATGGAGAGAGAGAGAGAGAATCAGAGATAGCCAATTCTATTGAAACAGAGTGATTGTATATGAGAGATTGAGAGAGAAGACTATGAAGATATTGAAGATGAATACTATGTGATGTATTTCCATTCAAAGATGGTGTATCCCTTTGCTTTCTTTGTTCTATTGATGAATTTTGTGAAGATATTGAAGAATATGGTTGATTCTATCAAATCCGTGGGAGATCTACATGATGCTGCATGAAGATTTGTTGTGCCTGGTGTTCTTTTCTTCATTGTGATCATATAGAACATAATAAACAAGCTTGTTGATGTTACAAGATAGATTTTCTTGCAAGAGAATTCCCTTTTCCTTGGTGTTCCTCTTGGGGCTCCAGGTGAATCTAGTAGCACTACAGGTAAAGACAAAGGAAATAATAAAGTGTTAGATAGCATTGATGCAGTTCTTGATGGAGACTCTAGTGGCTCAGAGAGCTTGGATGATGAGCTTGGCATTCCTTCAGTGAGGACTCCAGGTGTGCAGAGAGCACGTGTCAATGCAAAGACTCTATTGAGTGATCCAGTGGTACGCATGTCTAGCAGGGTGAGATACCTTGTTAACAGATTTGGTTTTGAAGGTTATGCAGCTCACAATTATGCTTATATGGTGAAAGTGATTGAGGATGTTGAGCCCACATCTTTTGAGGAGGCTGTTGGTCATGCTCATTGGGATGCAACAATGGATGAGGAGATGGCTGCATTAGAGGCTAATAAGACTTGGGATCTAGTATCATTGCCGAAGGGCAAGAAAGCTATTGGATGTAAGTGGGTTTATAAGATTAAGCACAATGCAGATGGTTCTGTTAGTAGGTACAAAGCTAGGCTAGTTGCAAAAGGCTATGCCCAGACATAATGCATAGATTATGAAGAAACCTTCAGTTCAGTTGCTAGGATGATAACTGTCAGATGTGTGATTTCTTTGGCAACAGCCAAAGGTTGGAGGTTGCAGCAAATGGATATGAAGAATGCCTTCTTGCATGGTGATTTGCAGGAAAAAGTGTACATGGATCACCCAACAGGTTATGAAGATTTAGAGCATCCCACATATGTGTGTAGGTTGAAGAAGGTGCTCTTTGGGCTCAAGCAAGCATCTAGAGCATGGTCTGACAAGATCAAAGAGTATCTTGTCAATATTGGCTTTTATGTTTTTGATGCTGATCACTCACTTTATGTGAGAAAGGGAGATGCAGGTTTGGTCATCATAGTCATCTATGTGGATGACTTGATTATTATAGGTGATAGTGATAGTGGGATTGTTGAAGTCAAGGAATTTTTGAAGAAGAAGTTTGAGATGAAGGATTTAGGTGAGCTGAGGTACTTCCTTGGCATTGAGGTGATCAGATGTGATGATGGTATATGGCTATCCCAAAGACAGTATGGCTTGGATATGTTGTCTAAGTATGGTATGACAGCATGAAAACCACTTTTAGTCCCGTTGGAGCAGAATGTAAAGTTGAGTGCTGATATTGGGGATGAGATAGAAGACCCTACTATGTTCAGGAGGATAGTGGGGAGTTTTATCTACATGACCATTACAAGGCCAGACTTGAGCTACGTTGTTGGTCTTGTGAGTCAGTTTATATAAGTACCTAGAAAGCCACATTTGGATACAGTTAGACGCATATTGAGATATATGAAGTCCACATTACATTATGGACTTTTTTATGAGGCAGGTACAGATGTACATGTGTTTGGATACATAGATGCAGATTGGGCTGGTAGAATGTCTGATAGAAGATCTACCAGTGGATACATGTTCTCTCTTGGTAGTGCAGTAGTTACTTGGAGCAACAAAAAGTAATCTACAGTTGCTTTGTCAAGTACAGAGGCTGAGTATAGAGGTGGTGCTGTTGCAGCATGTGAGGTAGTATGGCTGCAAAAGTTATTGGCTGATTTGGATGTGCAGGTGGAAGGTCCAGTTGTCATTTATTGTGACAACATGAGCAGTATACAGTTGGATAGGAACCTTGTGTTCCATGCTAGGACAAAACATATTGAGGTACACTACAACTTTGTGAGAGAGAAGGTACTAGCAGGTGAGATTGATTCGGTGTATGTCAGCACAAAGGATCAGATAGTTGACATCTTCACAAAGGCATTGGGTACAGAGAAGCTTCAAAAGTTTCAAAGCTTACTTGGAGTTGCAGAGATGCAATTGAGCTTGAGGGGGAGTGTTGAGATGACAAGCTCAACACATGAGGATATTGATGACGGACCGCCTGATTAGATGGGTCCACACGTCTACACTTAGCATGTCGGTGGTCATTATGACTCTCACATGGCCACTGACTCATTACTTATTATATTTAGGTTGTTACATCTATTTACAGCTGGCATATTATAGCGCCAGTCGACTAGTGTAGTCGGTTATGCATTTTTTGACTTAGTAGGCCACTTTCCTTTATGTTGTATCTTATCTATACTTTGTGTATATCGTAAAGTGTATGTAAGAAGAAGAAGAAACCAGCAAGAAAATGTTTTGGCCTCCATCTCTCTTCTTGTCTCTTGAGTGAGCTTCTCCTTGTGCATTCTCTGTGTTCGGTGCAGCATCTTGAGCAAATCCCCCCACCACGCGATTCTTGACAATCCATCCAAGTGGCATCATATTCGGGATAATCTTTCCACTCGACGAGACATTCTCTCAAGGTTTTGGATCTCAATTTTCTCTCCCTAACATCTAAGATCTTGTCAGGTCGTAGCTCAAGGACTCCTTGGCTATGCATTACAACTTGTTGATCATCAAGTACATGACTAGGGTTAGGTACATAATTCTTCAGTAGACTGATGTGGAATACATTATGAACCTTTAGGTTCTCAGGGAGTTGAAGTCTATAAGCATTAGGTCCTAGGAACTTGAGGATCTTGTAGGGTCCACAATACCTTGGACTTAGCTTCTTGCATTCACTCAAGGATAGGGAACTCTTCTTTGGGCGTACACGAATGAAAACCATATCTCCTTCAGCGAAGGATCTATCTTGACATTTCAAATCCACATAAGCTTTTTGTCTATCCTTGGCGGCTTGGATGTCCTGTCTTATTGACTTCATTTGGTTATCCATATCTTCCAGCATTTTCTTTGAAGCTTCAACCCTCAACGTTGGATCCAAGAAATTTAAAGGACTTCGACAGTCGTGCCCATACAATGCTTGAAAAGGGGTCATCTGAATGCTTTGTTGGTAAGAAGCATTGTGGTCAAACTCAACCAGTGGCAAATATTGGATCCACTTTTTGGGTTTACGACAGTAGTGTGCCCTTAGCATATCCTCAATGACTTGGTTGACTCACTCCGTTTTGACCATCAGTTTGGGGATGGTAAGCTGTACTGAAGTAGAGTTGAGTCCCAGTGGCTTCGAAGATAGCCCTCCAGAAGTATGATGTGAAGAGAGAGTCATGGTCACTAATGATTCTTCTGGGTAACCCATGCAGTTTGAATATCTCCTTGATGAAAAACCTTGCAATGTCTAAGGCTTTATCGTTTGTCTTAACAGGAATAAGATGCACAACCTTGGTGAGCATATCCACCACAACCATAATGGAGTTGTATCCTCCCTGAACTTGGGGCAGTCCAACAACAAAATCCATAATAATGAATTCCCATTTCATTTGGGGAATGTCAAGTGGTTGCAACATCCCTGGCATTTTGACATGTTCAACCTTAATGCGTTGACAAGACAAACACTCTGTGACATATTTGAGAACGTCACCTTTAAGCCTCTCCCAATAATAGCTCTTTCTAACCGCATTGAGGGTCTTGGCATAGCCAAGATGTCCTAAAAAAGGGGAATCATGAGCTTCCCAAAGTATCTTTTGATTGAGTGACTGGCTTGTCGGTATAAATAATCTCATTCTACAGTAGACAAGTCCACTATTGATAGAGAATTCTAAATACTTTGCATGTAGCTTCAGGTCCTGGTTCCTGATGGGGATTTGCCTTAGCATCTTCTAATAGGTTGGATCATGGCATGCCTCTTCTTTAGCTAGCTCAAGTATTGGGTTGTTTGGTATGGATACCTTTGTGTCTAGAGATATTGCAGTTGATAGGATCTTGCAGGATTAGAGAATTTAGGAATGCCTTGCGACTAAATGCATCGGCAACTACATTCTCCTTTCGAGGCCGGTATTTGATTTGAAAATGGTATTCCTCTAGCACTTCAATCCATCGACCTTGCCTCATGTTGAGCTCATTTTGGGTAAACATCCACTTAAGACTTTTATGATCCGTCACTAGGGTAAACTTGTTACCCAGCAGGTAGTGTCTCCAAAGCTTGAGAGCATGGATGAGAGCTAACAACTCCAGATCATGGGTAGCATAGTTCCTCTCATGGCTCTTGAGTTTCCTTGAAGAGTGTGCTACAGGATGAACTTCTTGCATAAGCATGCATCCTAAGACAAGTGTGCTAGCATCAGTTATTACTTCAAACTTCTCACTAAGGTCTAGAAGTTTCAGGATAGGTGCTGATACCAAGCTTTAATTTAGTTTGTCAAAGCTAGATTGTTCAATAGTTTACTATACAATGGATGTTTTCTTCTTTAGTAGATTGGTCAGCGATACTGCAATCAAAGCATAGTTTTTCATAAAGACCATGTACCATCCTGTCAATCCAAGAAAACTACATATTTCTTTGACAGTTGTTGGTGTTGGCCACTCCAGAACATCTCTGACCTTAGCCAGGTCCATTGAGATCCCTTCCGCTGATACAATGAATCCCAGATATTCAATCTGTCATTTGAAGAATGCACACTTCTTCTTTTTGGCATAAAGCGTGTGTGCCCTCATTGTCTCAAGGATAATGCGAAGCTGGGGTTCATGATCTTCTTTCTGTTTTGGAGTAGACTAAGGTATCATTGAAGAAGACAAGTACGAAGTCATCAAGATATGGCCTAAAGATATCCTGCATTAACCTGTTGAAGGTAGCAAGTGCATTTGTCAGCCCGAATGACATGACTAGGAACTCAAAGTGTCCATATCTTGTGCTAAATGTCGTCTTTAGGATATCCTCTTCCTTGATCCTTATTTGATAGTATCCAGACCTGAGATCAATCTTGGAGAAGATCTTCGCACCTTGAAGACGGTCAAGAAGTTCATGTATTCTTGGAATAGGATACTTGTTCTTAATGGTTGATTGATTCAACCCTCTGTAATCAATACATAACCGAAGCGTTCCGTCCTTCTTCTGGAACAGCATTGGAGCTCCCCATGGCGAACTGCTAGGATGGATGTAATCTTGGTCTAACAGTTGCTTGAGTTGCTCCTTCAACTCAATCGCTTCCAGAATTGACATTCTATATGGCCTCTTTGCAATTGGTGCAACTCCTGGCACTAGCTTGATTTCATGATCAACTTCCCTTTGAGGAGGAAGTTTTGTCAGTTCTTCAAGAAATACGTCTGCGTACTCCTTTAGCCAAGAAAGTTCTTCACTAGACTCCTGATTCTGATCTAGCTTATTTAGCTTAATCAAGTAGATAGGTAGTCCCTTTCTAACTCCCTTTATTATTCGAGATGCTTTGGCCAATTGAATTTTTGGCTTTCCAGCCTCTCCTTGAGTTGTGACAATTCCCCTTTAGAATTTTGAAAGGAAACTTGGTCCCTTCCACAGTGAATGTGGGCATCATTAGGTTTAAGCCAATCCATTCCAAGCAAAGACTCGTGGATACCTAGGTTCATAACCTTGAATCTGACCGAAGCCGATTTTCCTCCCAGTAGGAATTCCACCTTAGCAGTTTGCCTGGTACAAGTGACCTCACGACCATTTGCTAGTTCCACTAATAAGGTAGGTGCATCTTTTGTGGCTATTCCTAATCCTTTTGCACAAACTGGTGAAATAATGGAATGTGTGCTGCCACAATCAATCAAGGTTCTGAAACCTTTACCTTGATAATCTGATGGTGTCTGAATTACCAAAAATTGGCGATTCGGGCCTTTGTTCTAAAGGGCTGCATGAACTGTTGCCCTTTCAAAATCTGCTTCCATGGTCGGGTCTTCTTCTTTGCACATATCCCTATTGGCAACACGGGCGGTTCTTCCTCTGCCCTGGGTGGCGGCTCCTTTGCCACGGGCAGTTCCTTGGAGTGGTCCTTGACGTTGTCCTCCACCAAGTTTGGGACATTTCCTTTTGAAATGACCGGGCTCGTTGCAATGGAAGAAACGGAGGTTGCAGCCATTACCTTAGGTAGGAACAAAATTATTGACATCATTGGTCCTAGTTTTCTTCTTTTGTCCCTAGTTTTGACCTTGAACTCTCTTCGCCTGGGACCTATACACTCCCTTGTTTTGATCCTTATAAGACCAAGTCTTGTTATTTCTTGGCCTGGTTTGCACCTCCTCTATTATGGATGCAGCTCCAATGAGCGCATCCTGAAGATCTATCGGCCGTATTGATTCAAGGCGGGTGTTTATGGGTGGGTTTAATCCGGCACAAAAATTCGACATCTGTTGTGTCATATTCATTTGTGTCGTCCACTTCAAAAGAGAGATGAACTTTGAGTAGTATGCGTCAAGAGATAAACCAAGTTGTTTCAGCTCATAGAACTCATTCATCTTCTGCGTGTAGTAGGCAGGTGGTAAGTATCCTCCTCACACAGCTATTTTTAGCTTCTCCCAAGTAACTGATCCTTTTGAGATCCCTTGATCTCTGCACCATTGCTTCCACCAAAGTCTTGCTTCGTCGGTAAGCTTCAGCTTGGCGAGCATTGCTTGGTTGGAAGGTGCAGTACCTGCCACTTCAAAGTAATACTCCATGGATTCGATCCAAATCTTGGCATCAATTTGGACGGTCCTTCCTTTTCCATCAAATTCTGGTGGCTTGATCTGCTTGAGAAGAAACTTCTTCTCATGAATCATGGCCGTACTTGGTGTAGGGGTCGGACTAGGAATCTGCACTTGAGGCTGTGCCTGGGCATTGAGATTCTTAACGTTAACAACTTGCTAAACGTTTCTCACATTACATTTCATGCCCAATTCAGCTTTCAGCCAAGAGACCTAATCACATAACTTTTTTTATCAATACTCACAGTCAAGAAAATCATTGATAAAAAGAGTCTTATTTCATTAATATGGGCATAGCCCTTTCAAGTAAAATTATTCTTGGGATGGTAGAGCAAGCTGATACATTAATTCAGGGAGAATAAGTTTGTGTTACATTTAGCTACGAAAACTAGGTAATAGTATGGATTGCGGTCATGGATTTTCAGGAATCGATAGGTCATTGGAAGATGAGGGTATCCTTTCCTTTGATACCCGTTCTTCTTGTAACGTCCCAACACCTTGATTTTGTCGATAGGGATTATTGAGTCACTTCCTCGTACGCATACGTGTTCTGCTTGACCTTCCGACCTTCGACATGTAGGGTTGCATTTGCATGAGCCTCAATAAAGATGAACAGCTTCACGATCTTCAGGTCCTCCAACCACTTGATTCTCTTTAGGTTGGTTCAAAGGTACGCAAATTTGTGGGCAGCTAGGTAATAGATTCTTGAATCACCCGCTCATCTCCGTTCCACATACAGGGGTGAAGGATTGTAGATGCGGTCTAGGATATTCATCATATCGATCCTCCGATAATAGACCGAGGTACGCATCGCGGTCATAAACATAACCTGGAACACCAAGAATCTGTTCCATGCTTCATGACTCTGCAAGTCTATCATTGATAAGTAAATAAGGAAATGTTCTTAACAGCAACATTCGCTCTACTTCCCCTCATTAAGTTTTTCTTGTAAATATTATTTCCTCGTTGGTTCACTCTGATACCAACTGTAACGTGTCCACCTGTTCGCTTGTAGAACACGCCTTAGTAGCCCATCGGGAAGAGAGTCCAAAAAGTGCTGCCCAGCACTCCCACGTAATGTCATAAGGTTTGCGATCTAGGTCTTCTCAAGTCTGCCACGAAGCGGAAGCATTCCGGCCATTTCCACTTAGGATTGACCTAAATCAGGGTTTTCTTGTGGTCAAATTCCTAGAATGGCAGCTAGCGTTGAACCCCAAGCGAACTACTTTACACAGAAATGTTTGGGTCGAAGCAAATTCATGTTGCACTTGGTTCAAGGAGAATGGAAAATGAGAGGGATGCAAAGCTCGACCTCTTTGCCCATAAGGCATAGTCTCATTCCATTCCCCTAAAACATCATAAATCAAGACTCTAGTATCCTAGATTCTAAGTCAATGTTCCTTGCTGTCAATTTACTTTGAGAACGGACCACCCATCTGTAGGACGGACCCATGGTCATATCCACCGCACTTTCCTCAGGGTTGCTTTAGTTGTCTAATTACCTACCACATTTAGTTTGACATGCAAAAAAAGCTTCCTTAATTAGCCAATTAGGGACCGGTTCCTTCACGTAATCTTAGCACTTGACATAGAAAAACAATGTCAAACAAGTTCCTTTTCAACAATTGATCTTATTTATCTTTGGAATACATCATATAATCCAACCTGAAGGCTATCCATAATTCACCCAAAGGCAATCCATAATCCGCCCGAAGGCAATCCAGCAAACCTCATGGATTACTAATCCAAGTTTCCGCTCGTAGACTAGTATGCGAGCCTCAAGATCCATTCCCGAGTCATGTTAGCCTCTTGTGCAGGACGCGGAAGGCAATGGATTTACGGCCAAAGCCCCCAGTGGCACCCAAGCGTCCTCCTGCTCTAAGTAGCGCCCAATAGAGAGACCTCTCGCGGCAGGTTCGGTCCACGTTCCCAGCGCGGCTACCCTTGGTTAGGGTCATGCATATAGTCAGGGGTAACTGATGCTACCTCTCCCTCCAAGCCTTCAACCTGAAGCATTAATTATTTTTCCATCTTTAGCTCTTTGAGAAAAGCAATACATACAATGCTCCTAAAATGTACAAACACAATCAAACCAGTGGTTGTTTGTTTGGCCAACTGCTAAGGTATATTCCTTATCTCCGAATGCATCCAGCATTCGATCAGGGATCAATTGCGACTTGGCAAGATCCCAAGGGTTTCATTGCTTGTTTACCCCTTTTTATCCTTGGGTTAGGGTTTATACCCTGTTAACCCAATTAACAAACACCTTAGGTTCTTTAAATTAAGACGATAATTCCTGGCGACTTTGTCACTCTAAATTGATTTGTTAACTTGCTAGGCAATTCATAGTTACCCTAACTTGGTACCTCCGCCCAAGAAGGATGATGTAGCAGGATGACTACTCATCCCCTTGCAAATTGTCTTATACTTAGATCCTACCAACCCTTGTTCTAAAGAGTGGAAAATCCACCTTGTGACTTAAATACAAAGCCATGCAACGTTGCAACTTGTTGCATAGGAGTCGCATCTAACTTGTGGTATCAATCACCCATCAATGATGTTCCTTGGTCAAGAAGTATATTTAGTCAAGATGTAGGGTTTGGGGTGTCTTCTTACCAAGCCAAATCCCTAACCTTACTAGGATGATAATGATTGGCCCTAGGGTTTCTAATCTCAATCGGAAAGTTAATATTAGGCCGATTTTCCCTAGGGTAAAAACCCTAAATCATTATTATATGGGTGTCCGATTAACCCAATCATTCCGTGAATGTGGGTATGACCCTTGGGTTCGAAAGTCTTGATTTTGCATCCCAAGTGTGATACTAGGCAGAATTTTTAACGTACTAAACCCTACCTAGCACTTTGAAGTATTCGTTGTACTAACTACTTATGCTTTTAAGAATCCCATGTGGATTATGTCATTACAAGTGATTTAGCTAAATTGGTCTACTTGTCTTGTGGCAAGAAACGATCTTTTCTTAGAGATGTTAAATTTGTTCTAAAGGTGCAAATATTTGCAAGACATCACATTACATACAAATATGCGATTCATTACTTCTATGCAGCTATAAGGTTTGCAATGACCATTTCTTTTCCTTGCTAAAATCATGATGATTGACAATTTGGGAAGTATCTTGCATACAACCTACATAGATATGCCTATAACCTTTCGTTTAATGCAATTGAATTTCAGGCTTTAATATGACATGCAACCTTTTTAAGATACAACTTTGATAAATGAAGTTCATGCATGACGAATGTCATAAGACTATGTTGACTTAATCCATTCTACGACAATTAATCCGACTTGAAATGCACGTATCCTCGCATGTAACAGGCAAGTTCATGGTTTCCTTTTCATGCCATGTAATTTTTTGGACAACATCTAACTGATGATTTTCTCATGCGAATCACAACAAGGAAGTTATTGCCTAAATGCAATATATGCTTGTTCTTTCTTGTAAGAAAGACAAGGGTAAATTTAAACAAATTCTCATCCTTTTAACCTATGTAATATGCGTTTAGGATTGTCGCTTTGGAATCGCAAGCAACCCAAGTGCAGGACATGCACTAACTCTTGTAAATCGACCAATGAGATAAATTTCCCAAATGTATTTTAACTTGACTACGTGAATTAGAGACAAGCATAAATGCATTCTTCCCATGAAGTTAAACGTGCTTAATGCATTTCTTTTATGTGGAATTAAGCTCGTAGAACCTAGGCATGAGAACTCATAGGAATGTCCACATGTAGACTTGGATTGGAGACTTCCGCGCGTGCACCTTGCATCTTTTGTTTTGGGGCCATTTATGTAGCGTATTGTTTTGTTGCAGCAACTTCCGTTGGGTTCTTGCGCATCCTGAAGACCCACTGTCCTCGATCTTCCTCTCCTGCACAGGATTAGGAGCCTTGGAGGCTTGGATTTTAAATCCTAGGGAAGCATCCATGTACAAGGCTTATGAAAGCCTTGTTAGAAGCTTCTGCTTCTCAGTAGAATGTCGTGGGGGGAGGGGTAATGATTGGAGGACAGAAGATTGACGATGAAAGGGGGGAGATTATGATGATGGCAGTGGTATGGGTAGGAAGCAGCGGTGGGGCAGCAACCGTAGCCTAGCAATCTTCACGGTGGCCGCTAGCATCGCGTAGGGTGGCAGTAGTAGCAGCACCATGACCTCTATCTTCTCTCTCTTTGTACCTCCCTCCCAAGCTCCAAGGGGGAGGTCTTATGGTGTGTAAGGGGGGGGGAGATCCACACACATGGATGTCTTGCATGCCCCCTCTCTCCCCCATGCTCTCCACATAACACTACTCCTCTCACACTCCCTCTCCCCCTACCATGCATTGGCTGAGGGGAGGGGTAATTAATAAAAAAAAATTGCACCAAAATTACCCATTATCCATTTACCTTTTCCGTAGAGAGTGTTCTCGTATGACCTTGCGAGTTTTAACCTCATCCTTATTTGCACAACACGGATAGGGATTATTATCGTGCGTGCGGGGTAAGCGTTTAACTCTGCCAACATTTTTCGATGTGGGAGATCACTTTGGGGTGCCTTATTGCACGTGGTGTGCATGGTTTAAGGTTGACTTAATAATTTTGAGCAGAAATATTACAAGAACTATTGATGCAAATGATGTATGGCTCTATGTGGCATTGAGAACCACCATTGAGGCCCAGGATGTCTTGGAATAAGCACCTCAGCATTAGGATAATGTATGCTCATTGAAGGAGTTCTTGTAGGGTGTTGCAGATAGCCAGTTCCACACAATCAACCCGTAAAGGTCAATTACAGCAAAGCCTTCTTGTAGGGTGTTGCAGATAGCGAGTCCCACACAATCAGCCCACAAAAGTCAACTACAACAAAGCCTTCTAGTGTGATAGTGCATGGACCTCATATCTCAATTCTAAGAGGGAATCCTCCCCTTCAATATAAACTAAAAATCTCCCCATTCCGCCCTACGGTTTGGGAGAGACGCCCAATTTTGTGCTCAGATGTACTGTGCGACAGGCAGCAGTCCTACACAATCATCCCACAAAAGTCAATTAGAGCAAAGCCCTGATCATCTATTATTAGAGATATTTTTCCATAGCCTCGTAGAGGGACTGAGAGCTTTGATTTGAATCAGAAATTTTGGCGATCAAAACTTCCTAGCTCAAGACATTGCCATTTCTGTAATAGGAGGTCTAGTGGACTACACTTAGGATGGTAGGCCACAAGGGAAAAGCAAAGGCCCAAGAGGACTTCTAGCGTGAAATAAGGGACTCCCATGCCTCAATGAATAATCCTAGCTCAGCCCAAGAGGATCGTGAATACATGTTTAAAGATGGTGCCCCCCCTAGATGGACCACTTGTCTATGCTTAACCATACTCTATGCCAACATGAGACCTGTCATGCTGATCGGCATCGAGAGTTGGAACAATTCCATAGGGAGATGGAAACGCGCCAAGATCAGCATCATTCCAAGATGATGGCCAAGATGGACTTACTCATTAAGCACATGGGTGCCCTCATCCCCACTATCGCACCCTCCTTAGATCAGCCCAAGGAGCATGTTCCTCCCTGTGAGGCCAACCGCCCTCTTCCCTTGGAGAGTGGGCGTAGCCCACAAGGTTTTGGTGGCACCCATGGCTTTTCGCATATCAATTATGAGATGGGCAAGCCCTCCACTCGACATGATGAACCCATCCTTCCCTCCCCCATTACGAACCCTTCAAGCCCATCCTTAAGACAACAGCTCCCCCGTAATGGAAGCTATATGCATACTCACGGCCAGCAAGGGCCTACTAATACAAATTTTGGACAGCATGGAATGCAAGGTTTACATGGGAAGCATGCACATGGCAGTTTTGGGCAACAAGGCCCTAATATTCAGCCCGGTTCGCATTTAATGCATGGGAAGCATGGTTAATTTGGACAGCAAGGCCCTAATGTGCAATTTGGTCCTCATGTAATGCATGGGTAGCATGGCCCACATGGAAATTTAGGACAGCCAGGATTTGGATAGCAAGGCATGTATGGGAAGCAGAACATACATGGGCAGCATGTAGCACATGGCATACATGGGCACCAAGGCCCAATGAGTTGCGTGACAAGATTCTCTTTGCTACGTTTCATGGGCAATCCTCATCCCTAGCTGAATTAGAGGAATGGACCTCTAAATTGGAATTCTATTTTCTCATTTATCCCCGTACCAATGAGGCAAATATGATTTTTGCCTCCCTTCACCCAGAGGGCTTTGCCCACACATGGTAGAGATTTATTCAAAGAGAAAACCAATAGTTTCATGATTGGGAAGATTTAAGATGCATATGGTCCAAGTTTTTGTCTCTTCATAGAGAAAGAATATTTGGCTAGGCAATGGTATCAGTTTGATCATCGAAATCTCACCGTGAGGGAGTATACCAACCATTTTATGAACATATCCATGTATATAGCGGCCGTCAGTGTGATGAGGCCAAATTGCATAAATACATTTATGGGCTAGATGAGGATCTTTCCGTTGATGTAATGACTCAAAAGCAAGCCACTTTGTTTGCAGCCATAGGATTGGATGAAGGGTATAGTTGGAAATACCGTCGCAATGAGGGCGTGCAACCAGTTTTCAGGATAGCAAAGATTCCCTACTAGTCAGCCCCCATAGGCTGGTAATTACCATAGCAACAATGCAGGGAATGGCAGCCCCAAAATCCCCACCTACCCCACTTTTAATGCTGAAAGTAAATATGGTAGTTTTGGGACAACACCCCCTTCCAAAAGTGACCCAAAGTATGTTGAAAATAAGACACAGAATGGCTTCAGTTCTAACAGTAAAAAATTCATCCCTCCTAAGGTTGTCAAGGATTGCAAGGCTAAGGGCTTGTGCTTTAAATGCAGGGATAAGTACATGGCTCATCATGCATCCAAATGCCCCTTTAAGAACACCATTGTCAAGTTTAATAGCATGTATGTGTTAGAAGATAGTGACAAGTTTGAAGAGGACTCACATGACACCTCTCCCATGATGACACATGCTGAAAATGCTGAATACAAAGAGAATCTTGACCTTGATAAGTTTTATGACTCACTGGATGGGTTCCCTTTAGATCCCGGTGGCTACCCCATAGATGGCATGCTTGGGAATGACCCTTTGCACCCCACACTTACCACTATATCAGCTTGCTCAATCTCCATGGATGCATGGACTGGCTCTAAGAGCCCAAACACCCTATGGGTACATGGTAACATTGATGGCAAGAATGTATACATTCTTATAGATAGTGGCAGCACACACAGTTTTGTGAATAAATCGACTCTTTCCCATTTGACATGTATTGCTACTGAATTAGGGCAACCTCTTAAGGTTCGAGTGGCCAATGGAAGTGACAAAAAAAGCTCCCATGTATGTGCACAAGTATTTCTCAGGTTGGTAAAAAATTATGCAGCAAAGGTGGACTTAATTACCCTTGATATGGGCCCTGTGGATGTTATTTTAGGTTGTGATGGCTATAGCAATTGGAAAAAATCTCTATGGACTTCTCTCAGCTGTATATGGAGTTTGTAATTCATGGGCAGCATACATTTGGAAGGTAATAGATTTTCAGCTTATAACAAAAAGACAACTCAAAAAGGAATTCAAGAAATGCTCACAGATCTTTGTCTTGCATTTTCATAAGGATATTGATGACCAACTCACTTTAGGGAAGAGAAATGCAACAGTAAAAGCACTTGGCTGAATATGAGGACCTATTTCAACCCCCCACCACTCTCCCACCTCAGAGATCAGTGGATCACTCGATTTACTTGGATCCCCATGCCAAGCCCATCAATAAACCCCCATATTGGCTCTCTAAATGTGAGCAAGAGGAAGTAGCTAAGCAAGTCAAGGAGCTCACTGAAATGGGATTCATAGAGCCTAGCTCTTCCCCTTATGCCTCCCCGGCTCTATTAGTTAAGAAGAAGGATGGACCCTTCCGATTGTGAATTGACTACCGTGATCTCAATAAGATCACCGTGAAAAATAGATACCCCATCCCTCCAATTGTTGACTTGCTTGATGAGCTCAAGGGAGCACGCTACTTCACCAAGATTGATTTGTGATCACGCTACCACCAAATCAGAATGAGAGTGGGTGATGAAGTTAAGACAACCTTCCGAACTGACCGTGGCTTCTACCATTTCCTTGTCATGCCTTTGGACTCACTAATGCCCCCACGACGTTTCAGAGCCTAATGAACAAAATATTGCAGCCATGCATTTTCCAATTTGTGTTGGTATTCTTTGATGATATACTCATTTACAACAAGTCACTACATGAGAATTTGAAGCATGTCAGACAAATTTTTGATATACTAAGAGAGCACCGGTTATTTGCCAAGGAAAGCAAGTGTGTCTTCATGCAAATGGAGGTTAAGTTCTTGGGACACATTGTAAGTGAGAAAGGCATCCAAGCTGACCCTAAGAAAGTGCATTGTGTTCGAGATTAGCCCACACCCACTACCACTACCTCCTTACATGGTTTTCTTGGCCTCTCCTCTTTTTATCGGAGATTTATTCACCATTATGCCACAATTGCAGCACCATTGTGACTGACAGGTTGAAAAAAGAGGCCTTCTTGTGGGATGCTTTGGCTGATTGTAGTTTTTAGCACAGCTGAAAGAATTTCTCACTTCAGCCCCCATCCTCATATGCCTCGACTTTTCAAAGGAATTTACCATTCATTGTGATGCTAGTGGATGGGGTATTGGTGTAGTCTTGTTGCAAAAACATGGTGTAATAGTCTTTGAGAGCCAAAAATTGGATGATAAAGAGAGAGAGTTGCATGCCTATGATCAAGAGATATTGGTAGTCATTCATGCTATCAAAAAGTGGCACCACTACTTGTATGGCAGTAAATTTAAAGTGAAAAGTGACCATCGTGTGCTCAAATACTTCATGACTCAGCCCAACCTCACTCCCACACAACGTAGATGGGTAGCTACCCTATAGAACTATGAATTTGAGATCACCCACACCCCTGGCAAGGGCAATATAGTGGTTGATGCACTCTCTCACATGTGGGCATGCAAGGTTTCATCTATCACTGAACTCCACCATGTTTGGATTGAAGAGCTCCAAGAGGCTTACTTGCTTGATGCTAAATTCAGCCCTCTTTTTCAAAAATTACAATAAGGTGTTATGGATGACAACTCTCAATATTAGCTCCACAATGGCCTCATTTGGATCCATGGCTGTATCATGATTCCCCATGCCTCTCCTTTTACCCAAAGGATACTTGAAGAGATGCATTCTTCATCAATTGTTGGCCACTTAAGTGTGTTCAAAACATATGACCGCATTTCAAAATGCTTTCATTGGAAAGGCCTATGGCGTGATGTTAAAGACTTCATGTCTAGATGTGTGACTTGTCAACAAAATAAGGATAGCACTCTTAGATCGGGTGGATTATTATAGCCCTCTCCTATTTTCGAAGGAAAATGGACCCACATTACCATGGATTTCATCACTAGTTTACTTATAACTAAGAAGGGTTGGAATAACATCTATGTGGTAGTTGAGTGGCTCACTAAAGAAGCCCATTTCATCCCTAAAAAATCTCAGTTTACTGCATCTCAAGTTTCCACTCAGTTTATGGAGCATGTATTTAAGTTGCATGGCTTGCCCCATGTCATAGTACATGATTGGGACACCAAATTGATGAGTCAGTTTTGGTAGACAATTTTCAACTCCATGGGGACCAATTTGGCTCCGTCTACTGCTTATCATCCACAAACAGATGGGCATACCGAGCAAGTCAACAAGTGGCTTGAGACTTATTTGCGACATTTTTGTCATGATGTGCAGAATTCTTGGGATGTATGGCTACATTTGGCTTAATTTTCTTACAACAACTCCACTCATTCAAGCATTGGAGTCTCTTCCTTCAAAGCATTGTATGGTTATCAGGTGCCCCTCCCCACTGCGATCTTCAATGAAAAGCTCAACCCCCTTGGAAAAGAAGAGTTGGACCGCATGCAAGCTTTACTTCAACAATGGAAGACAAATCTCAAAAGGGCTCAAGAGCACATGAAGCTCCATGCTGATGCAAAAAGGAGACCCCTTGATTTTCAAGAGGGTTAATTGATACTCCTCAAGGTCCCCAAGTCCCGTTATGCTACACTCAAGGATGGTTCTTGCAACAAATTGGCACACCACTACTATGGGCTCTACACAATCATTAAGAAGGTTGGGGAATTGGCCTACCGTCTCCAACTCCCTCCCACTACTAAGATCCATAATTTCTTCCATGTGAGCCAATTGAAACCCTTCATTGGCACTTCCAAAGATTATGTAGAGGAGCTAGCCCCTATGAATGAGGAGGGCTTTATTCAGTATATTCCTGAAGAGGTCATTGGGCAGTGTGAAAAGAAACTTTGTACCCATTCTATTCATGAAAACTTGATCAAATGGCAAGGCCTACCAATAGAGAAAGCTTCTTGGTACCCAACCTCGATCTTGGATGAGTTTTCACACCTTAAGGAGGCTGTATTGGTGGCTGGAACTTAACCACATCTGACCCCTATTTTGAGCTACAGTTTGCTTCAGATAACCAATTGTTTTGCACCATTTTTGGTCCCCACACATTTTTAGCCCCACTTCCCATACATGGCCTGAAAGTACACCTCAAGGGCTCCACGAAGACACCTCACTTGCCCCAATCGGAGTTTCCTAGAGGAAGTTATGGTTGTTTTTCTCTAGCCGTCCTCTCTTGGATAGCACACTAGTTACTTCTGGACAGGCATCTGTTCTACAATAGTTTTGGTCCTAAATTATTTTCAGCCTCCCTTCACCCACATGGGCTGAAAGTACACCTCGTGTGTAACGTGTCCACTTGTTCCCTTAAGGACACGTCTTAGCAGTCCATTGAAAAGAAGATCTAAAAAGCTCCCGACCGGCACTCCCATGGAATGTTACGGGGTTTGCGATCTAGGACTTTCCGCATCTGCCATGTAGTGGAAGTATTCTGGCCGTTCCCACTTAGGACTACCTGAATTATGGTTTACCCTAATGGTCATTTCCTAAACAAAAACTAGCGTCAAACCCCAAGCGGACTACTTTACAGAGAAACGCCAGGGCCGAAGCGGATTCATGCTGCACTTGGTTCAAGGAGAATGGGAAACAAGAGGGATACAAAGCTTGACCTCTCTACCATAAGGCATAGCCCTAGTCCGTTCCCCTAAAACAATGTAAACCAGGATTATTATAACTTAGACTCTAGATCAGCACCCTTGCTATTCATGTCCTTTGAAACGATCTTCTTGCTGTCCATCATGATTGAGAAAAGTTCTCGGCCAACTGGGACCACCCATCCGTAGGACGGACCCATGGCCACATCCACCGCACTTTCCTCAAGTTGTTTTAGTGGTCTAATTACCTACCACATTTAGTTGGATATGCATCAATCAGCTTCCTTAATTAGCCCTGGTTCCTTCACGTAATCATAGCACTTGACATAGAAAAGCAATGTCAAACAAGTTCCTTTTCAACAGCTTATTTAAGGGTGGGCTGTCAACTGTACCCCCCTTTTCCACATGTAAAAAAAACTTCTAAAAGCTTCTATAAGAGCTCCATTAACCCCCCTTCCTATGCCTCATCATATTCCCTCCCCCCGGTTTTAAAATCCCTTAAGCCCCCCTTTCACCCCCCTTGTTGTGCCTTTTAAAAACCCTTTCACCCCCTTCTTGTGCCTTATGAAACCCTTTTTATTACCCCTCGCGCTTAAAAGCCTTTCACCCCACACGTGCTTTAACCACCTAGAAGCCCTTTTTCTTGGGCTTTATAAGTCCCTTTTCCCCCCAAAAGTACTAAGGCCTTAAAAGGTCTTATTACCCCCTCCTCGTGGTAAAACCCCTTAGCCATTCCTTGCCCTTTTCAAAATACCCTTGGGACTTTGGTCTTTCCCCCCACTCGAAAAAGAGAAGAAGAGTGTTTAAGTGCAAGGGAGCGACGGTGGAATTCCAAGGAGGAGTTGTAAAGCTGCTTTCACGTCCGAAAAACTACAATTGCGATGCCTCCTAAGAAAGTCCAAGGCGCAACCGCGGGAGGGTCATCTCCGGGCATCCACGTGGATATCTCACCCCAAAACCCAGGTTTTCCTTCCTAATTTTTATTTGATATTGTTGTAATCCAATCATGCAAGGTTAATTGTTAGAAATAGGATATATTTTCGTCTCAGTTGTTCACAACGAAGGAACTTAGTCATCAATACATTTGAATGAAACATGTGAATTAAGAAAGCATAAACACATTTCTAACAAATAGCTTATACATTGAAATGAATTATGAGACTAGATTATTATCCATTAAAATAGTATACTTTGATTAAGCCTAGAAGTATAAACTGCATCTCGCACTATTAACCCATATCGCAATGAATCATCATGGAAAGTGCAAAGCATGAAATGATTCTTACGATGCATAAAATCTATGAAATTATGGTTGTCAAGTGCATAAATTAGCAAGAAAAGGTTGCTTGTTAGCATGAATTTTATTCGCATAATTATAGGAAGGTTAGTTGGAATTAACCTGCTTGACCTCAAACCGATAAGTCAAGGTTGAAAAATCAATTTATGCATAGACAATGAATCATGTGGAAGTAATCTCGAAATTATATTCTAGAGTTAACCAAATTGACATAAACCTAAAACACCTAAGCCACGGAGTACTTGTTCGGAATAAGTTAAAGGAAGGCCTATACCTTAAATACTTGTCCACATTCACTGAATGTAGGGATAGTGAAATGCAATCGTAAAGTGTGCTAGGGTTTGTCCCTGAGAATCTTACAAAGATGAAACTTGGAAATCCTAGGTCTAACAACGTCAGCTTAAAGAACTTGAAACAGATTGTTTCGTGACTCCATAGTCTCATAGTTCGATGCAGCACTTGCGCAACAAGTGCGGAGGCATATGATCTTGTGATTGGATCACAAGGGAATGGCCAAGTTCTCGCAGTGAAGTTGGCATGTCCTTATTCAAGTTATCTTGTAAGAGGATGAATAATCATCCTAATTTAGTGATCTTTCTTGAGTAAAGAGGATTGATTGGAAACTGAAAACCAGCCGATAAACCGAAGTACCCAATAAACTTAAGGTTTGACCAAGATGGGTTAATAGGGTACGCCCTAACCCAGGATATAGGGAATCTTGCCAAGTTGCAAGCCATCCTAGATCAAGTGCTGGATGCATTTGAAAGGAAGGATTCATTCCTTAGGAGTTTGCCAATGGAAATGCTTGCTACAGATTTTAGAGCATTATTTGGCTTTGTTTGATCAATGAATTAAAAGATAAATGGATATCTATACTTCAAGTTGAAGTCCTGAAGGGAGAGGCCGTTTCAGTTACCCTCGACTGCCTGCCTAACCCTAACCAAGGGGGTTCTTGACCGCGCCAGGAAAGTGGACCGAACTCGTCGTGAGAGGTCTCTCCGTTGAGCACTACTTGGAGCAGGAGGACGCTTGGGTGCCACGGGGGGCTCTCGCCATAAATCCCTCGCCTTCCGGGCCCTGCGCAAGAGGCTAACGTGACTTGGGATTGGATCTCGAGGCCTGCATACTAGTCTATGGTCAGAAACTTGGAATAATGATCCCTGTGGATTGCTGGATAGCCTTCGGGAGGATTGTGGATAAGCCTACAAGCTGGACTCTTTGTATTTCAAATATAAATATGATAACCTGTTAGTAAGGAAGTTGTTTGATATTGTTTTTCTATGTCAAGTGATAAGATTACGTGAAGGAACCAGTGCCTAATGAGTTAATTAAAGAAGCTAGTTGTTACCTGTCCAACTAATGTGTTAGGTAATTAAATAACTAAAACAACTCGAGGAAAGTGCGGAGGACGGGCCATAGCTCCGTCCTACGGATGGGTGGTCCCGGTTGGTCGAGAACTTTTCTCAAATCACGAGGAAGAGCGGGATGATCGTCAAAGGACATGAACAACAAAAGCGTTGACCTAAAGTTATGATTAAACCCGATTTACGTTGTTTTAGGGGAATGGAATGGGACAATGCCTTATGGTAGAGAGGTTGAGCTTTGAGTCCCTCTTGTTTCCCATTCTCCTTGAACCAAGTGCAGCGTGAATCTGCTTCGGACTTGGTGTTTCTGTGTAAAGTAGTTCGCTTGGGTCCGACGCTAGTTGCTGTTAGTAAATGACCAATCAGGAAAACCCTAATTCAGGTCGATCCTAAGTGGGAACGGCCAGAATACTTCCGCTACGTGGTAGACGCGGAAAGCCCTAGATCATCGCAAACCCCGTAACATTCCATGGGAGTGCCGGGCGGAGCTTTCTAGACATCCTTTCCGATGGAGTGCTAAGATGTGTCCTGGATGATACTAGTAGACACGTTACAGTTGGTATCAGAGCTAACCAACCACGGAATTATTTTATGAAATCTTAATAAGAAGAAGTAAAGCAAATGTTGATGCTCCAAACATTTCCTTACTTCCAATGTTGTCTTGCAGAATTACGAAGCGTGGAACAAGTTCTTAGTATTTCGAGTCATGTTTATAACTGCAATGCATTTTCCGCATTATTGACAAAGGGTTGGGATGATGAACATCCTGGAGCAAATCTATAATCCATCACCCTTGTACATGGAATTGAAGATATAATATAAATCAATAACAATTATCGTATATTAATGTTAAGAAACCTTTATTCAGGCACAACCCCAGGTACAGGTTCCTAGTTCGCCTCCTACATCAAGTACTGCTGTAATCCAGGAGAAGAAGTTCCTTCTCAAGCAGATTAAGCCACCCGAGTTTGACTAGAGAGGCAGATTCATCCAAGCCAATGCTGAAATTTGGATTGAATCCATGGAGGATTACTTCGGAGCAGCCGGTACTGCACCCGCCAATGAGGCTATACTCACCAAGTTAAAGCCTTTCACCCCACACGTGCTTTAAACCACCTAGAAGCCCTTTTTCTTGGGCTTTATAAGTCCCTTTTCCCCCCAAAAGTACTAAGGCCTTAAAAGGTCTTATTACCTCCTCCTCGTGGTTAAACCCCTTAGCCGTTCCTTGCCCTTTTCAAAATACCCTTGGGACTTTGGCTTTTTCCCCCACTCGAAAAAGAGAAGAAGAGTGTTGAAGTGCAAGGGAGTGACAGTGGAATTCCAAGGAGGAGTTGTAAAGCTACTTCCACGTCCGAAAAACTACAATTGCAATGCCTCCTAGGAAAGTCCAAGGCGCAACCGTGGGAGGGTTATCTCCGGGCATCCACGTGGATATCTCACCTCAAACCTAGGTTTTCCTTCCTAATTTTTATTTGATATTGTTGTAATCCAATCATGCAAGGTTAATTGTTAGAAATATGATATATTTTCATCCTAGTTGTTCACGACGAAGGAACTTAGTCATCAATATGTTTAAATGAAACATGCGAATTAAGAAAGCATAAACGCATTTCTAGCAAATAGCTTATGCATTGAAATGAATTATCAGACTAGATTATTATCCATTAAAATAGTATACTTCGGTTAAGCTTAGAAGTATAAATTGCATCTCGCACTATTAACCCATATCGCAATGAATCATCATGGAAAGTGCAAAGCATGAAATGATTCTTATGATGCAAAAACTCTATGAAATTATCGTTGTCAACTGCATAAATTAGCAAGAAAAAGATTCCTTGTTAGCATGAATTTTATTCGCATGATTATAGGAAGGTTAGTTGGAATTAACCTAACCTATGCTGCCTGACCTCAAATCGATATGTCAAGGTTGAAAAATCAATTTACGCATAGACAACAAATCATGTGGAAGTAATCTCGAAATTATCTTCTAGAGTTAACCAAATTGACATAAACCTAAAACACCTAAGCCACGGAGTACTCATTCGGAACAAGCTAAAGAAACGTCTATATCTTAAATACTTGTCCACATTCACACTGAATGTAGGGACACTGAAATGCAATCCTAAAGTGTGCTAGGGTTTGTCCCTGAGAATCTTACAAAGATGAAACTTGGAAACCCTAGGTCTAACGACGTCAGCTTAAAGAACTTGAAACAGATTGTTTCGTGACTCCATAGTCTCATAGTTCAATGAAGCACTTGCGCAACAAGTGCGGAGGCATATGATCTTGTGATTGGATCACAAGGGAATGGCCAAGTTCTTGCAGTGAAGTTGGCATGTCCTTATGCAAGTTATCTTGCAAGAGGATGAATAATCATCCTAATTTAGTGGTCTTTCTTCAGTAAAGAGGATTGATTGGAAACTCAAAACCAGTCGATAAACTGAAGTACCCAATGAACTTAAGGTTTGACCAAGATGGGTTAATAGGGTACGCCCTAACCCAGGATATAGGGGATCTTGCCAAGTTGCAAGTCATCTTGGATCGAGTGCTGGATGCATTGGAAAGGAAGGATTCATTCCTTAGTAGTTTGCCAATGGAAATGTTTGTGCTTGCTACAGATTTTAGAGCATTGTTTGGCTTTGTTTGATCAATGAATTAAAAGATAAATGGATATCTATACTTCAGGTTGAAGTCCTGAAGGGACAGGTAGTTTCAGTTACCATCGACTGCCTGCCTAACCCTAACCAAGGGGGTTGTTGACCGCGCCAGGAAAGTGGACTGAACCCGCTGTGAGAGGTCTCTCCGTTGAGTGCTACTTGGAGCAGGAGGACGCTTGGGTGCCAGGGGGGGCTCTAGCCGTAAATCCCTCGCCTTCCGGGCCCTGTGCAAGAGGCTAACGTGACTTGGGATTGGATCTCAAGGCCCGCATACTACTCTACAGGCGGAAACTTGGAATAGTGATCCCTATGGATTGTTGGATAGCCTTCGGGCGATTGTGAATAAGCCTACACGCTAGACTCTTTGTATTTCAAAGATAAATATGATAATGTGTTAATAAGGAACTTGTTTGATATTGTTTTTCTATGTCAAGTGATAAGATTACGTGAAGGAACTAGTGCCTAACAGGTTAATTAAAGAAGCTGGTTGTTACCTCTCCAACTAATTTGTTAGGTAATTAAATAACTAAAACAACCCAAGGAAAGTGTGGAGGATGGGCCATAGATCCGTCCTATGGATGGGTGGTCCCGGTTGGCCGGGAAATTTTCTCAAATCACGAGGAACAGTGGGATGATCGTCAAAGGACGCGAACAACAAAAGCGTTGACCTAGAGTTATGATTAAACCCAATTTACACTGTTTTAGGGGAACGGAATTGGACTATGCCTTATGGCAGAGAGGTCGAGCTTTGCATCCCTCTCGTTTCCCATTCTCCTTGAACCAAGTGCAGTGTGAATCCGCTTCGGACCTGGCGTTTCTGTGTAAAGTAGTTCGCTTGGGTCCGACGCTAGTTGTTGTTAGGAAATGACCAATCAAAAAAACCCTAATTCAGGTCGATTCTAAGTGGAAACGGCCGGAATACTTCCGCTATGTGGCAGACGCGGAAAGCCCTAGATCGCAAACCCCGTAACATTCCACGGGAGTGTCGGGCGTAGCTTTCTAGACATCCTTTCCGATGGACTGCTAAGACGTTATCGAAGGGTTTGTGAAAGCAAAGTCGCGTCTTCAGAAGACCTTGATAAATTTCAGGATAAAAGATCGAACAGATGAATAAACAAGATGAGAAAATAATGTCATGACTCTGTTTTATTTCTGTCAATAAGATTTTCAAGATTCAAGATGAAGAAATCCGAGCAACCTCTCAAATGCATAGATCATATATACTTTTCAAAGAAAATTTCCAAAAGTATGGTCTTCATTGATGAATAAGAAAGTGGAAGATCATGGATAATTTTCTGATTCAAGTTCCATCACGATGACTATTTACTGATATTGAGATGGCTTACAGTTCCTAGATTATCATCTGTTGCTTTTCAGTTCTTTCAGCCGTTAAAGGTCACAATCCATGTCCCAGCTGCTTTGGCACCTTCTGCAACCGCAAGGCCAACTGTTCCTAGACCGAATATTGCAACAATTGATCCAGACTCCACCTTTGCAGTGTTCCAAATAGCACCTAAACATGTCCAGTATGCATTAGTTCAAAAACATCATTGATTTGGCTCCACCTTTGCAGTGTTCCTAACAGCACCTAAACCTGTCCAGTATGCATTAGTTCAAAAGCATCATTGATTTGAGCAAGTAGCATGTTGTGTGTAATGTACTCATCAACCATTATCTCCTTGTTTAAATACTTCTCAATCAAAACTGGCACTTGTGAGCGGCTTTTGAAGCCACCAAATGCTGTTCCTTTCCCAACTCGCCCAGTCACAAGTTAAAAAAAAAACGAGTGCATATCTCCTGGCCTGCAGCTACCACGCCTACTATTACAGAAGTCCCCCATCCCTTATGACAGCATTCAAGAGCAGAGTGCATCAGTTTGACATTCCCCACGCACTCAAAGTTGTAGTCAATTCCTCCATCAATCAAGTTGACAATAACCTCCTGAATAGGTTTTTCGTGGTCCTTTGGATTGACAAATTCTGTTATTCCGAATTGTTTCCCAAGGCTTTCTTTGCTTGATGCTTGGTAAGCCTGCGCTGAATAGCCCGAGTCTTCTTGGGGCGCAGATCAAGAGGCAATCGCTTTGCCTTTTTTTAAGCAGCACGAAGTGCAGCTTTCTGGTTCTGGGACAAGACTGTAAGAACGTGGGCAATAGAAAGCCTAACTACTTTGATTTTGGATAGCTTGTTAGGAGCACCACCGGTGACTTTGGCGGCCCTCAGCAGAGCAAGCTCTGCCTTCAGCTCCTTCAGCTGGCCCTGCAAGTCGCTTTAACACCCTTCCAATTGGCTCTTCCATCGCTGCCATCTGGACTAAAGCATCAGACCGAGACTCAAAGACAATCAGGAGCACACCCCCGTGGGCAACTTTTCTTCCCCATTAATCTCAGATTGACAATGTGCTACGTAAGGCGTTTCAGTCCGTCTTCCTTTCTCCCAGATTCGCGTAATACTTCCCTGTTCTCCCCAGAATGCCCGTTCTTCTGCTTTGTCTTCCTAGCACGACATCATCTTCACATTGTCTTTAGCATCGACGTCCTCTGCACAGTCACCTCCTCCTTCTAGTCCATTAATACTGCTCATTGAAGTCGCAGAGAAAAACGAGTCCTATTCAGCCGCAGAGTACTGTCTCGTCCTGTTCCGAATGCTAGTTTCTCCCTCAAAAGCTTCCCCTCCAATCCTCTCTCTGCACTCCTCGTAGCTCCCCCTCCAATCCTCTTCTTCGTCTTCACAATCAAGATTTTTTTTTAGAATTTTAGATCTCCCCCCCGTCTGCATCTGCACTTGAGGAACTTCACTCCCCTTTGCATCCGAACTTTTTTTTCCCTTTTCGTCAGCTCACTACTCCGAAAAAAAACCTTCCCCCAAAGCGCGGCTCCCCTGTCCCAGAAAAAGCCCCTATCCACATATCTTTAGAAGGTGAGGAAGACATCGTTTCCAGAATTCTCTCTGCCTCACCAAGATATCCTGATCGTGCTAGAAGTTCAACCAAACAAGTAAAGTGATCTACTGTGGGTGTAATGCCGAAATTATTTGTCATCAACTTGAAAATATATCGGCCCTCGCATGCCAAATTCGCATGACTGCATGCACCCAACAAGCATGTGAACGTGACAACATCAGGTTCCACCCCCTTTTCTTGCATACGCTTGAAGAGATCTATGGCCAGGTTACCATCTAAATTTGTGCCACATCCTTTTATCATTGCATTAAAAGATGCAACATCTTGGACTGGCAGACTGTCAAAAATGTTTAATGCCTCGGAAAGGGAACCACATTTGGCATACGTGTCAACCAAAGTGTTGCCAATAAAAATGTCATTTTCAAGATGTTTCATTACAATTTCCATATGGACTTCCTGGCCTTTATCAACAGCCACCATGTTGCCACAAGCTTTTAAAGCACAGACAAGTGTGATACTATCCAGAGAGAGATATCCTCCTCATGCATTTGTTTGAATATTTGTAATGTCTTCTCTCCTTGACCCTGTTCAACATAGACTGAAAGCAACCCTTCATGCTCGCTACTATACTCATACGCAGAGAATAAATGTAATCACAACAACTAAGTATGCACAAAGTATCAAATCGCACACACAACTTTCAGGTGGTTTTCACACCTCGAATGTGCAGCAATACGACAACGTATCCTGGATGATACTAGTGGACACGTTACAACGTGAGGCACCAATTAGATGGAAAACACACACACCACAATGCAGACAATCACAAAGAATGCTTGAAAAACAACCAAAGGGCTATCAAAAAGAAATCAATCAAAAGAATGACACACACATAGACGTAACTAACCAATTTACCACCCCAAACAACCCACATCCTAGAAAAAAATCGACATGACCTCTACACATATGCGACCGAAAACTTCATGCCATGCAACAAATAGGCACCCAAAACCCCGTATCAAGCAAGAAAGAAAGAAAAAACTACAAACCGTACCCGTAATTGTAGCACATAAACAAACCATAATACCATAAAAATGTACATCAAGACCTGACTATAACCTTGACCATCAATTTCAACTAAGAGAACTTTATGCACCCATCCCACGAAGTATGTTTATTAAAAGGGGGAATAAGTGCAGTGAGGAAAAATTATTTTAATGAAGGGTTCATTTTAAGAAATTATTAACAATGGGTGACATTTTATTAGGTTATAAACCTTAATAAGAAAAGGGCGGTTCCTTTTTAAAATCTTAATTACAAATTTTTAGGGTGAAACGGTGCTTTATCGAAACCCAGACTACGATTCCCAGATTGGGTCTCTAAATGCAAATTCATTAATTAAAAATTAATAGTGACGTGGAGCACTTTTTTTTCCCAGCGTGTGCTTTTTTGTGACGACTAGTTTATTTTTATTAAAAATTAAGGTGCCTCTTGAGCACACGTAGCGCATGCAAAGTGAACGACTGGTTGATTTTAAATTATTAAATTGTGTATTTAGTGCAAATGCACATGAAACAGGTGGGCAAATAGAGTGCAACATTCTTGAATATATGCACGGGGTCCAACAGGTGATTGATCTGGAGTTCAGTCCAATGTGGGAGATGAAAAAATATAGAGAATCTAAGGCACAAACAATATATTATTTCTCATTCTCATAATGGAGTGTACTTTAAAGACAAACAAAAGAAGTATACTAGTTATCGACTCATGCTGAGTGGAGGATGATCATTGGCGTGTGTCCAAGTGTCCTTCCAATCTTGAATGGTTTGAGATTGTGGAGTTCTTCCATTAGTGGTGGGGTGTATATTTGGGTTGGTCAATAGGAAGAAAATGACGATGATTCTCATAGATAACCTTCTTCAAGCGTGTCGGTCTAGAAGAAACCAGAGAGGGATCGCAAATTGGACATGCATGATATCCTGATGTAGTTAAACCTGTAGAAATAAGTGGGTTAATGATGACATATATTTGATTAAGGGTAAGAATGAATAAAATAGAGTACGCAACTACCTGAACACTCTCCATAGCCTGGAAAGTCATGCATGGTCCACAACAACATGCCCTTTAAAGTGAAATCTCTAGAGGACAATCATGCACTCACATCTTGCACCTCAATACCTTTCCATAGCATTTCTAGCTCCTTGATCAAAGGCTCTAAGTAAACGTCCATGTTTTTTACTTTGTGTTTTCCAGGAATCAAAAGGGACAACATTACATGTCCTTTTTTTATTGCTATGGATGGAGGGATATTATAGTTCACCAATACCACTAGCCATACACTATATGAGGTGCTTTTGATGCCAAATGGATTTATTCCATCTAATCCTAGACCAAATCTCAAAATTCTGGGCTCTTCTTTAAAAGTAGGCCACAAATTGTCTACGTGTTGCCAAGCTGGTGTGTCCGAAGGAATTCTCCACTTTCCATCACTTGAATGGTGACTAGCCCATCACATGAGTCTCGCAATAGATTCACACTTAAACATAAGTTAAATACGTGGAATAATAGGAAAATGTCGAAAACCTTACGAGGCACATCCATTGATTTCATCTCCTGCTGTATCTTGGTTCACCACAAATAGGGCACTGTCGTGTAGATGCATGATCCCCATGAAACAAGACGCAATCATTGACACATGCATAGATTTTAACGTAATTGGGACCTCCAAGAGATGTCAAGAAACGCCTTGCTTCCTTCCTTCTAGTTGGTAATTTATTTCCATTTGGAAGCATTTGTTACAATAACTTGCATATGTTGTGCAAATAGAGTTAACAAACCGTGAATATTGTCTAGAAGAATTTATGAATTAATATCAAATGATACATACTTCCATAATGCATTCAAGCTAGCATTACTCCATCCATAAATGGTTTGTAAGTTCAATATCTCGAGAGATGCACATAGAACAGAGTATGTGCAACCTTCGTACAATGGAGTTTTCGATGCTATGTGTAGTGGGTCATCTGTCTCTCTAGTGGCGCCCTCCCCCCGAACCTCATGGGAAAATAAATCCTGCACCATGTTGTTCGAAATCTCTTCCTCCAAAACTTAATGGGGCATTTAAAGAGGGCTGCTATCGTCGTCATCAGTCTCTACTCTTCTTGAGGACTCTGTCTCCTCGCCTCGACGCTTCGTAGCCTCTCGACGCCCTGGAGGGACCATTTGAGGATGTGGTACTACATCCTGCTCAATTAAAAAAAGGGGGTTTTGTTTAATGGTGAAGATGCAACATAGACTAATAATATTTGTGCAAATAAAGTAGTAAAAGTTATTGGGTCTTTTTCTTGGTCCCACTCTTCATACATGCTGAGGTGTGACATTGTGATTCGACGTGCTAAAAAAAAACATCCTCAACAACGATCACACATACATTTGATTTTCCATCGTAGCCAAGTGTCTCGATTGTGAAGACGCAATGTCTCGTCCTCACTGGAGGATGTACTGTTTGTTGACTTAGTATGTCCCATACTAGTAGAAGATGACAACATAATTACACTTGAATCATAAGGACATGTATGATTTCATTTGGCATATATGTCATATTCCCTAAATATTTTGATACTTACAACATGGAGACATACATTTTGATATTGAAAGACTAGGAAAGTCATGTTGATCCAAAAACAACTATAAGCTAGAATTTTAATAAGTTTAATTGTAATCGTGGCTATCAGTGCATGTAATATCTTTTATCTATGCATATAGACACGCAATTACACACACTTACAGATGCGCTACACGAATATAATTTTTTTTTTAAAAAAATTGTGGCTTTCTTTTCAAACCAGTGCTTTCCTGCGTTTTTTTCGCGTTTTCTGCAGTTCGATCTCGACATCACTAGTGATTGTTAGATATGATCAATGCCCCACCCTCATTAGGTGCTACCAATGATCCATGGTGCTCAAAGTTGTAAGGCCCCCATTATGAGGAGAAGCCAAATGTGAGCCCGGACATTGGTTGAGTCCTGACTTGTATATCAGATGAGGTCTATGTGACCGGATGGCAAAAAGGTGACTGTTGTGGGTCTAATCTTTGGGTTAGACGGAGTGGTTAAGCTGGTAGCAACTCGAGGCACATTGCATTGAGTTGCGTGGTAAGGGAGTTAAAAGGGGCCCCTATTGTGGGGTCCGGGGGCCGCGGAAGCGGCCCCTGGCTGGGGGGTCCCAGGGGGGCCAGCGGCCCCCCTGGCGGGGGTCCGGGGGCAGCGCCCCCGGCCCGATGGTAAAGGGAATATTCCCTGGAATATTCCCTGGCCGACTAGTGGAGGCTCATATGGTAGGTCGGTCAGCAGGCCGACCTAACGACCTTCGCGGGCTATAAAAGCTAAACCCCTTCGCAGCCATCTCACACTCATCTTTCACCCAGTCAGAGTTGTTGTTCCAGCTAGCCTTAAGCTCTTCACCTATCTTCTGTCTAGATCGCCATCTAAGCTTCACACAGTGGAAGCGCACGGGTGGACAGAGCCATCTTTGTATCAGTTGTTTGGAGTTAAAGAATTTTACTGATTCTCCTCTTATCTGTTGTGTACTCTCTATCTCTTTCTCAGATTCTGTTCGCTGCGCCGTGTAATATTTTACATGGTATCAGAGCCCAGGGGGCTCTAGAGATCGGAGAGCGTGCAAGAGGCAAAGGCTTCAACAGCAAAGAGAAACGATGTCGACTCCGGGAAGCAGTTCTGGCGCATCAGGAAGCGGTGCATGAGGTGGTGCTGCTGTACCGGCTATTCAAACACTGAGGATTCGTCCATCAACCTTCAGCGAAGGCAAGTTAGATGGTACAAACTACACCTTGTGGAAGTTCAAAATTACAACTATCCTTGATTCTTATGAGCTTCTGGAGACTGTGCTGGGGACTGACGCAGAACCACAGCCTACCCCCGACCCATCAAATCCTAGTGTGATGATTCCTCCGAATGCAGATCTTCTACGAGCTTGGAAAGAAGGAATGCAGATGCATTGTGTGCCTTAGTTACAAGCTGTTCTGACAGTGTTTTGACTCTGATTCAGCATACAACCAAAGCGTCAGAGGCTTGGAATGTACTAAGGAGTCAGTATGAAACACGAAACCAAACAAGGATTCAAAACTTGGAGAATCAACTAGCAGCGGAGAAGTTTGCTGAAGGAGAGACGGTTGAAGCATTCATCACTCGGATTAAGAATCTGCGCGACCAGATGGCTGGCGCTGGGATACAAAAGACTAGCGAAGAGCTAGCTCGGAGGTGTCTTCGGATTTGTCCACAAAAGTTTGATGGACTAGTAACTGCCCTTAATACTCAGGTGAGACCTCAAGCTTTGACTTTTGAGGAGTTTTGTGCATTATTAATGGAGGAGGAGTTGAGGCTGAAAGCCCGAGAAGGAAGCAACAATGGAGATGCTGCATTCTCTGCCAATGCAAAAGGCAAAGGTGTTTCCTCCACCAAAAATGATGGTGACAAAAAGAAAAAGGGCGGCAAGAAGAAGTTTCAAGGAGAGTGCTTCTACTGTAAGAAGAAAGGACATGCAATTGCAGATTGTCGTGTCAAGAAGGCAGATGAAAAGAATGGTACCCTTAAAACTAAAGGGAAAGAGACAGCCAATACGGCTGAAGCAGAGTTGGAATTATTCATGGCGACCATTGAGGAAGTGTGCTCCTCGGCGCAAGAAGAATCTACCACTGACTCTTGGGTGTTGGATAGTGGGGCCTCCCGTCACATGACCAACAAGAAAGGTCTATACAGTTCTATGCAGCCTCTACAAGAATCCATCACTGTGACGGTTGGAAATGATGCTAAATGCCCTGCTGCGGGCACAGGTACTATTTCTTTTGTTGCTGCAAATGGTGAAGTCAAAAAGCTTTCAAATGTGTTGTATGTTCCCGAAATCAGGAGAAATCTCTTATCAGTTGCTGCCATAACTGATCTTGGTCATGAAGTGAGGTTCAAGAAGACAGGTGCAGAAATTATTGATAGTGCTGGCACAATTGTTGGCAAAGGAGAAAGAAGGAACAACCTGTATGAGCTAAGTGCTCTTACAGCCACCGCTGGAGTGGGCACAAGTAAGCTTTGGCATGAAAGGTTTGGACACATCGGATTTGCAGTATTGAAGGAGATGCAAAAGCAAGGTATGGTTGCTCACCTACCTACAATAACTGAATTGAAGGAACCATGTGAAGCTTGTATGATGGGCAAGCAACAGAGAAAGGCATTTCCACAAGAAAGCAAGAATAGAGCACATGCTCCTCTAGAGTTGGTGCATGCTGACTTGTGTGGTAAGATGCCTACACAGGCCTTGGGGGGATCTTCTTATTTTATGTTGATTGTCGACGACTACAGTAGGAAGATGTGGGTGTACTTCCTTCGTGATAAGGCTCAAGCTTTTGGTAAGTTTAAAGAATGGCTAATACTTGTTGAGAATGAAACAGGGAAAAGTGTGAAGAAATTTAGAACAGATGGTGGTGGTGAGTTCAACTCAAAGGAGTTTGAAGGCTTTTGCAAGAGCAAAGGGATCAAGCGTCAATTGACGACGCCTCACACACCTCAGCAAAATGGTGTTGTGGAACGCAGGAATCGTACCATTGTGGAGATGGCACGATGCATGCTAAAGGGCAAGGGATTGCCTAACCATTTTTGGGCTGAAGCTGTTAATACTGCAGTCTACATTCTAAATCGGAGCTACACAAAGGCTCTCAAGGGAAAAACACCTCATCAGGCTTACACTGGTAAGAAACCATCTGTTTCACATTTCAGAATTTTTGGATGTGAATGTTATGCACATGTTCCAGATGAGAAGAGAAACAAGTTACAACCAAAAAGCAGAAAATGTATCTTCTTGGGTTATAGTGATGAGCAGAAGGCTTACAAGTTATATGACCAAGAGGCAAAGAAGATCATCGCGAGCCGTGATGTGGTGTTCAAGGAGGAGCCGCATACAGTGGAGGAGGAGAAGGCAAGGTCTTCCACTTTATCATCAAGCGAAGAAGTAGTCCACTATGAACCTGTCCCGAGAGCTATCCCTATCCTTAAGGAGGAGGAAGCATCATCTTCAGATGATGAGGAAAAAGTTCACCAACCTGACATCACCCCACCGGAAAAGCCATTGCCGCGCTGGGTGAAGCAGCTCTATGACCACAATAATCCTATGCCTGCATCTGTTGAGGAGAAGGCAGACGGACCAAGGAGGTCTCAGAGAATAGAGGAGCAAAGGAGGGCTTCTGCTCACATAGTCAACATGGCCTTGATGGTTGAGATTATGAGAGAAGTAAAGGAGCCAACTGACTTAGAAGAAGCACTTGCAGATCCATCATGGAAGGCTGCTATGCAAGCGGAGTATGACAGCATAATGAAGAATGACACTTGGGAGCTAGTGGATCGGCCAGCAAAGCGGAAGATTATTGGCACCAAGTGGATCTGGAAGGTAAAGTACAAGGCTGATGGTACCTTAGAAAAGTACAAAGCTAGACTGGTTGCCCAAGGATTTTCACAAGTTGAAGGGTTTGATTTTCAAGAGTCATTTGCCCCAACTGCCAGAATGACCACTATTCGCACGGTACTTGCAGTGGCTGCCCACAAGAAGTGGCCAGTGTACCAAATGGATGTTAAGTCAGCGTTCTTAAATGGTGACCTCAAGGAGGAGGTGTACGTGGCTCAGCCACTAGGGTTTGAGGCCCCCCATTCTGAGAACAAAGTGTGTAAACTGAAGAAGGCATTGTATGGGCTGAAACAAGCCCCCAGAGCATGGTACCAGCGGATAGATAGGTTCTTTTTAAACCTAAACTTCAAAAGATGTGCCTCAGATGCTAACTTGTATGTTTACAGGGATGGTAAAAAGTCTGTAGTGATTGTCCTATATGTGGACGACCTTCTTATTACAGGTGACTATGAAGATATGATCAACCAAACTCGAAAGGCTTTGAGTTCTGAGTTTGAAATGACAGACTTGGGCTTGCTGCACTATTGTTTGGGGATTGAAGTCTGGCAAGAGCCAGGAAAGATCTTCATCTCTCAGAAGAAGTATGCATGGGAGATCTTGAAGGCATTTGGCATGACCGAGTGCAAGGAGATAGCTACACCTATGGAGGTGAATGCAAAGTTATCCGTCGAGGATACATCAGCATTAGCAGACATTGGGAGGTATAGGAGGTTGGTCGGCAGTCTGATCTACTTGTGTAACACCAGACCAGATATCAGTTTTGCTGTTGGTGTTTTGAGCAGGTTCTCAAATAAACCTCATGAGAGTCATTGGAAGGCTGGGATGCGGGTGCTCAGATACTTGAAGAAAACTCTTGACTATGGTATCACATACAGTTTCGGAACTTCTCTTGTGGGGAACTGTGACTCAGATTGGGCAGGAGACATTGATTCCAGGAAGTCAGTTTCTGGTTATTGTTTCTCTTTGGGTTCAGGAATTTTCTCTTGGATTAGTAAGAAGCAACCAACAGTGGCATTGTCTTCTACCGAAGCAGAGTACAAGGCAGCTTGTTTTGCTGCATGTGAGGCCGTATGGTTGAGAAGGATTCTATGGCATATGGGAGTGCAGGATGAAGAACCAACTGTGCTGAGATGTGACAATCAGAGTTGCATCGCCATTGCCAAAAATCCAGTGTTTCATGCACGCACCAAACATATAGAGATCCAGTATCACTATGTGCGTGATTTGATGGAGGATGGGATAGTGGAATTGGTCTACTGTCCAACAGAGGAGAATGGAGCAGATATCTTCACCAAAGCACTTACGAAGGATCTGCTTCAAGTTCATCTTCAGAGACTCGGCATTGGGCCGAGGAGATAGTTCACCTATGGGTGGACATTGAGGGGGGGTGTTAGATATGATCAATGCCCCACCCTCATTAGGTGCTACCAATGATCCATGGTGCTCAAAGTTGTAAGGCCCCCATTATGAGGAGAAGCCAAATGTGAGCCCGGACATTGGTTGAGTCCTGACTTGTATATCAGATGAGGTCTATGTGACCGGATGGCAAAAAGGTGACTGTTGTGGGTCTAATCTTTGGGTTAGACGGAGTGGTTAAGCTGGTAGCAACTCGAGGCACATTGCATTGAGTTGCGTGGTAAGGGAGTTAAAAGGGGCCCCTATTGTGGGGTCCGGGGGCCGCGGAAGCGGCCCCTGGCTGGGGGGTCCCAGGGGGGCCAGCGGCCCCCCTGGCGGGGGTCCGGGGGCAGCGCCCCCGGCCCGATGGTAAAGGGAATATTCCCTGGAATATTCCCTGGCCGACTAGTGGAGGCTCATATGGTAGGTCGGTCAGCAGGCCGACCTAACGACCTTCGCGGGCTATAAAAGCTAAACCCCTTCGCAGCCATCTCACACTCATCTTTCACCCAGTCAGAGTTGTTGTTCCAGCTAGCCTTAAGCTCTTCACCTATCTTCTGTCTAGATCGCCATCTAAGCTTCACACAGTGGAAGCGCACGGGTGGACAGAGCCATCTTTGTATCAGTTGTTTGGAGTTAAAGAATTTTACTGATTCTCCTCTTATCTGTTGTGTACTCTCTATCTCTTTCTCAGATTCTGTTCGCTGCGCCGTGTAATATTTTACAGTGATGTCTATCTATCACTTCATGAGGACAAGGAGGGAAGGAAATAAGAGTAAAAAGAGGAGAAAGGAAGATCCAGAGAGTAAAGAACAAGAGCCAAATAGCAAGGAAGAGAATAAGAATCAAGCAACCTACCAAGGGAAGGGAGGAGGAGGACAAGAAGCTTGCAACCTACCCGCCACCCGCGTCGGAACAAGCAAAGAAGGTGAGTTCTTATTCTCTCTCTTAATATTCTTTGCTTTCTCTTTGTTTGTTTGTCTCTGTCTCTCTCTCTCTCTCTCTCTTTACATTCTTCGAAAAATCTATTGAGGCTTCGCGCCGTTTTTTATAACAGTTTTTGAAAATATGGTCTGACTTTGTGCGTTTGTAGGCGCGTCTGGCTGACAGTCTAGACGTGTTTTTACACACATATATAGGCACGCTGTTGGCATAACTAATTAAAGTTAAGGTTTGAGTTTTTTTGTTTGTTTATTATTATGCTTTCGCGTCTGTTGCCGTGTCCAGAATGCAGAGTAGACACGGGTATAGATGTGCTAATAGACGCAGGTAAAGATGCCGGTAGTAATGGATTTTTGCTTGTGTAGATGTGGAATCTTGGATCTTCCACCACTGATCCTCAGGGGGGTCACTCATGAATATATGTATATATAATGTGAGTTCAAAATAAGGGGTTTTAAAAACACCATTTTTATACAGTTTTTACATACAGAAGGATGTCATATAAAGGGGTTACTTACAAATTGAATAGAAAAGGGTTGCGCTTTATTCAAGAAAAATTCACAGAATAGGATATTTATAAATAGGCCATGAACGCACGTTATATAGAGAATATATATATAGTGAACCCCTCGAGCACTGATCCTGATTTGGAATGCAAGAACAACACGTTAGCGGAGTTTTCTAGAGGTATTACTAGTTTTTTTTGGAGGTTTTCGGAACAAGGAGCAATTCATGGGGGAGATGACCAGTTATTTTGGTCACCCTCCCACTGCAGAGGAGGTTTTTAGTGTCATTTCTAGGACACCTATCACATATTTGCCTAGCACTGCCGCACAAACACCAAACCTTGGCATACCAAACCTTGGTACACCTCTAATAGGTACTCCATGCACTATGCATACACACAGATCAGCTGATGCATGGATCGACCGAAGCACGTACATTTGCAAAAGCACGTGCATCGAGTGAGGTAGAGGGTAGTGCCCATCGAGGGAGAGTTGTGCAGGAGGACGAGGAGGTCGAGGGCTTTGTGGGGGTTGCCTAGGAGGTGGCTCTGGATCACCCTCATCGGGAAATGACAGAGGTGAGTCTTCACAAATGTACTACTCTATCACAGATGTTGGTGGTATCTTGCATAACCCTCAGGGGAGGGAAGTGATAGCTTACTTGAGGAGTGTCATGCATGCCACATACAAAGATTGTATGATTTCCTTCAAGCACCAAAAAAGTGGTTTGTGGCAAGAGGTGCTAAGGGCAATACATAGAAGGGACCCTAATCTTGAGAATTCATGATTCACAGATGATTGGGGACGGTCAAAGGTGAGAGACACTGTCCTATTGCTGCGCATTCGAGGTGTGAAACCACCCAAAAGTTGTGTGTGTGATTTGATACTTTGTACATACTTAGTTGTTATGTTTAATCTTTCATTCTATGCTGAAAATGGAGAAAAACAGGGAGTTTTGGTAGACTGGTAACTCGAGATGCAATCTCATGGGCTACACTTATTTCAAGATATGTCGATTATGGGCTTTGTGAGGAAGTACTAAACTAATTCCAAGAGATGCAAGTCGAAGTACATTGGTGGATATGTATGGAAAATGTGGCTTGCTTGTAAGAGCACAAGATGTGTTTGACAAGCTTCCACTTCGTAATGTAGTGTTGTGGAGTGTATTAATTGCAGGCTATAGCCAATATGGACATGGTAGCCAAGCACTTAAATGTTTTGAGCGAATGCAACTGGAGGGTGTCTCTCCGGACGGTGTTACCTTTGTTAGCATCTTGAAAGCTTGTGCTAGCATAGGAGCTAAAGAAAAGGGCCACTAATCCTGTAAAAAGGGAAAGAAAAGGGTGGCTAAAAACAAGGGAGAAAAAAAGCAGATTTTAAAAAAAAGCAGGGAAGATTCGATAGTGAGAATGGAAGCTATGGATCGGACCTTGTTGAGAGCAGTGATGGTGAGAGTGGTCTCCCTTTCGGCCCCAGCAGAACTTTTGAAACCCTTCAGCCCTGAAATTCAACTCAACTCCCTTGGAAAGGGAGCTGCTCCTGGTCTTGAACAAGCTCTCTCTTGCCATTAACGAAATTGATGTGGAGTGCCCAAAGCCTGGAGTGGAATGCAGAGGAGCATGTATTCGTCGTCTGCAGAGTGAATTTCAGATCATGGGATCTACATGTCAATAACTTGCAGGGAATCATCCCCTCATCTTTTGAGAGGTTTGGGCGTACTTTAGCTTGCCTTTTCCTCTGGTGTTGAATATACTTCAGACAAATACAAGTGTTGCAAGCTTCCTTGGAAAGCCGTTCCTTACACAAAATATCAGTTATCTACCTGTCTTCTGAAGACACGACTTTGCTTTCACAAACCCTTCGACATCTTTGGTGAACCCGACGTGAAAGCGTCGCAGAAATTTCAGGATGGGAGATACTTCCAGCCTCTATTTCAGCCTCTTCTACAACTCTAGCTACGTCTACTTCAGCTCCATCAATGACTACTGCGTCAAGTACTTCAACGGAGGATCTAAAGCAGATTTTGCAGAATATATCTATGTATATGCAGCTCCAAAATCAGCAAACACAATTGTATATGCAGCAGCAGCAACAATTGCATCAACAGTAGTTATCTCAACAAAGGCAACTCTATTCGGAGTAGGAGAATGCAAACAGCGCGACTAAGGCTATTGAAGCAGTTGAGATTTAGAAGAAGCTATTTAACGGGCGTAATGTTTCAGCATATTTGAAGACATATGAGATCAAGATGGGGTTTTTTGGAGTTCCTACTGGACTTATGAGTAAGTACTTCCTTCGTCTTGTCACACCTGCTTTGAGGACAAAAGTGACTAATCTTTTTATTCAAAATACACATTGGCAAGATTTTAAGAAGGCCTTGAAAGAAAAATACTTCCTTGAGGACTTTGGTATGGCGACTCGGCGGTCATTCCGAGAGTGGGTCTACATGCCAAACAGAGGTCTAGCTGCTTCGGAGTTGATTCGAGAATTTGAGGAGAGGTATAGTCAGCTTGATGCCATTGAACAAAGAGCATTGGATGTTGAAAAAGTTAAGCTTTTCTTGCAAGCTGCAGATCCTGCTCTTCAGGAAGAATTGGGTGAGCTTCTTGAGGATCGCACGAAGCCTATGGTTCTTAAAACTGATTGGCAAGATGCTCAGGATGCAGTCTCGAATTTGACCAAGAGGAGGATATGGAAGACTCGCCTACAGAATGGTTCCATGACACCTACACCATCATCTGCTCCTATGCCTACTTCTATCCCTGTTATTTCTTCTCCTCCTCAGCCAGTTTCTTGGCCTATGCCAGTGCCTACTGTTTCCACTCCACCTATTCCTCTTGTTCCACGACCGATGCCTACACCTTCTGCTCCAAAACCATCCGCTCCATCGGTGCCTACCTCTCTTGATGACATAATCAAAGACATAACAAATTTTACACTGGAGTCAGTCAAAGCGGAGTTGGCAGGAAAGTTGAAGGAGCAGTTTGCTTCGACTGCGCCTACTACTTCTTCTAGTGCTCCTGCTGCACCTAGGAGTGCTCCTAGTGCACCTAGGAGAGATCGGAGATGTATTTGGTGCGATAATACGGACCATCAGCATTGCAGGGATTGTGAGTCTTTTCAGGATGCAAGGAGGAAGAATTTGGTATATTGGGGGCAAGATGGTAAGATTTGGTTGACTTTGACAGGAGCTCCACTTGCTACCAACTTTGGTAAAGGTGGAATGAAGAAGTTAGTGGATGACATGGCTGTGCGTACTTCTTATGTGACAGCTAGAGGTGATGCTTCCGCATATGGAGTCCAGATTGAGAAGGGATCAGAGACTCAGTCAGCGCTATGGACTTATGCTATGGAGACTGCAAACAAAGGGAAAATTCAGCAAACTGTTTTGACTAGTGCAGGTTCTAGCATCAGATCAAAGACAGGTTGGGACTCGCCTGTTGACAGGTATTCTATCTATGCTTATTTGGCTAAGTCTCATGGTGAAGATGTACTTGTTGAGGAGAAGCATAAGAGGAATGAAGAAAATCCAAGTGCAGCTAAGAAGACTAGAGGGGGTGAGTTTGTTACTCCACCTACTGTAGGACCGTCTTCAAGACCAGGGCAAGATTGACAGATGGAGGATGCTCAAAAGAGAGAAAAGAGGCAAGAGCCTAGAGAGAGAAAGCAGCCAGGGTTCAGATTGATGTCCGATATTGAGACATCTAAGGACATGAAGAAAATCTTTAATGACAAGATGCTTAGCAGTGAGGTGACTTTCACTATTTCTGAGATTTTGGGCATCTCGAAAAGAGAGTTTCAGGATCAGTTTCAGGAGGTTTTGAAAAGGAAAAGACATGCATTGTCTACCACTGATACACAGGGAGTTTTGATTGGGGAGTTGGATGAGGATGAGGATGAGTTTATGGTTGATAATGCTTCTGTTTTTCCGCAGGTAGAGAAGAGGGTTCAGCCTATGCATTATGCTGAAATTGATGAGCCTGTCATGATACCGCGTAGTCACTTTTCGCGGAGCCATTGGGCTAGGGCAACTACAGAGACGATGGTAAAGATTGGAGAGAAACAGATGCCTTATGTTGCATTGGTGGATCATGGTTCAGAGATTAATCTCATAGTTTGTGGAGTTTATGAGAGTAACAGATGGCCTATGGATGTAGAGCATGGGTGGCGTATGAGAGCCGCCAATAACACTGCAGGTGATTTGTATGCTGCCTGTCCTAGTGTCAGGGTTTCTATTGGTGATGTAGAGGAGGATTTTCATTTCTTTGTGCAGGATTCATGCTCCTATCCTATAATTCTTGGACAGCCATTCATCACAGAGATGCGCATGGAAACAAAGGTCATGGATGATGGATCTGCTTATGCATGGATTCGTAGTAAAGATGGTATGAGAGCAGTTCAGTTTATGACTGTATGTGTGAACCATGTTAGAAACAGGGATACTCTCAGAGATGCACCTTTGCCCACTGTGAGGGATTCGGGTTTTCATTAGGTACCGCCGTTTCGCGAGATAACGGTGGTACAGAGGAGAGGAGATTGGAGTTCTCGCCTCCTGGCAGCGGTGTTTTCTCCTCCGGTTTCGTTGGGATTTTAGCAAATAGTTCGATGAGCTATCAGAAGACTTCTAGGTTGCCTAGAGCTGCCAGGCACTATATATGCAGGAAGGAGAAAAATTTGAAAAATGCAGGAATTTTGGAGGATGATGAGCACATAGATGGGACGTATGACAGTGTGATTTGTGCGGATACGATGACAGAGATGGGAGATATGCTGAAAACTGATATGCAGAATTGTCACAGTAATGTATTAGTGCAGTCCCTGGACATGTTTCATGAAATTGCAGATTTTATGTCACAGATTGAGTCAGAGGCTGAGGTAACTCAGCAAAGAGTGTTGACTGATGAAGAAATTCAGCAAACAGAGTTTCCAGCTGGTTATGATCAGCTTTCAGAGATATAGAGGGCTGAAAACTTTCAGCCAACAGAGTTTACTGCTGAAATATTTCAGCATTCAGAGTTTGGGGCTGTTCCTATGCAGTCCATAGAGCAGCAGGCTGAGGATATTCAGCCATTGGAGTGCAGAATTGCTGATTTACAGCAAGATTTATGTAATGCAGAAGAGCATAATGAAGCCAGGGTTGACACGAAATACAAAACTGTGGATAAGAAGGTGAAGCCGGTTGCTGTACCGCTTCCACCTGATAGTGATCAGCAAATAGAGAGGGCTGCTAAACAGCAAATTTTGAGGAATCCGGAGCATATTGGTCATAAATTTTCAGCAGAGACTCTTGCTGAATTGAAAATTGGAAATGGTGATTTCTTGCTACCCATAGAGAAGCAATGCTTTCAGGATATGCTTGAGCGACATGGAAGGGGATTTGCTTTTTTCCCACATGAGATTGGATGTGTGAATCCTGATATTGTTGCTCCTATGGTCATTTTTACTATTCCTCATATCCCATGGAATCTCTGACCTATTCCAGTGCCTAAAGCACACTTGCCAAAGCTGATTGATTTATTGAATGAGAAAATCAAGATGGGAATCCTTGAGCCTTCATCTGCACCATACTCAAATAGGTGGTTTACAGTTCCAAAGAAGAATGGTACTCTCCGATTTATTCAGGACATGCAGCTAGTGAACAGAGTTACTATCAGGAATGTTGGTATAGGTCCAGTTGTGGATGAGTTTGCAGAGGCATTTGCTGGATGTGCCATCTATTCTTTAGGTGATTTGTATTCAGGATATGATCAGTTTCAGCTGGCTTTGGAAAGCAGGGACATAACCACCATGAGAACTCCTATTGGGCTTGTCAAGATGTGTACCTTGCCTCAAGGTGCCACTAATTCTGTTGCGCATATGATGAATGCCATGCATAAGGTCCTTCGTGATTACATACCTCAGCTTACTATGCCTTTCTTGGATGATGTGCCCATTAAGGGGTGTGCAAAAGAAGAGAAGAATGAGAGTCTAAATGAGCAGGGATGCAGATACTTTGTGGCTGATCATATTTCAGCATGTGAGAAGATTTTGGCCAGGTTAGAAGAAGTGAACTTGACACTTTCAGGGCAAAAATCTGTTTTTAGAGGGAATGAGTTTGTCATTGTTGGGCATATGTGTGGATATTATGGCAGGAAACCCTCACCTGATAAGGTGAATGCTATAGGCAAGATTGCAGAGTATTGTTCTACTACTTCAGAGGTACGGAGATTCATTGGTGCTTGTGTGTTTTATATGATTTGGATACCTCATTTTGCACACATAGCAGATTGTTTGTATCAGCTGCTTCGAAAGGGGCACAAATTCTATTGGGATGAGAGCCACACTAGAGCCATGCAGAAATTGAAGAAGTTATTGCAGAATGCTCCTACTCTTCCTCATATCCCATGGAATCTCCGACCTATTCCAGTGCCTAAAGCACACTTGCCAAAGCTGATTGATTTATTGAATGAGAAAATCAGGATGGGAATCGTTGAGCCTTCATCTACACCATACTCAAATAGGTGGTTTAGAGTTCCAAAGAAGAATGGTACTCTCCGATTTATTCAGGACATGCAGCCAGTGAACAGAGTTACTAACAGGAATGTTGGTATAGGTCCAGTTGTGGATGAGTTTGCAGAGGCATTTGCTGGACGTGCCATCTATTCTTTAGGTGATTTGTATTCAGGATATGATCAGTTTCAGCTGGCTTTGGAAAGCAGGGACATAACTACCATGAAAACTCCTATTGGGCTTGTCAGGATGTGTACCTTGCCTCAAGGTGCCACTAATTCTATTGCGCATATGATGAATGCCATGCATAAGGTCCTTCGTGATTACATACCTCAACTTACTATGCCTTTCTTGGATGATGTGCCCATTAAGGGGTGTGCAGAAGAAGAGAAGAGTGAGAGTCTAAATGAGCAGGGATGCAGATACTTTGTGGCTGATCATATTTCAGCATGTCAGAAGATTTTGGCCAGGTTAGAAGAAGTGAACTTGACACTTTCAGGGCAAAAATCTGTTTTTGGAGTAAATGAGGTTGTCATTGTTGGGCATATGTGTGGATATTATGGGAGGAAACCCTCACCTGATAAGGTTGCTATAGGCAAGATTGCAGAGTATTGTTCTACTACTTCAGAGGTACGGAGATTCATTGGTGCTTGTGTGTTTTATATGATTTGGATACCTCATTTTGCACACATAGCAGATTGTTTGTATCAGCTGCTTCGAAAGGGGCAGAAATTCTATTGGGATGAGAGCCACACTAGAGCCATGCGGAAATTGAAGAAGTTATTGCAGAATGCTCCTACTCTCAGGAAAGCGGATTATAATTGTGGAAAGCCTATTGTATTGATAGTTGACACTAGTCCAATTGGCATAGGTTGGGCTGTGGGTCAAGATGATGTAGATGGAAATAGGTATGCTATTCGATTTGGGGCGAAAGTCCTAAACGAGAGACAGAGGAGATATCCGCAAATCAAGAGGGAGTTATTGGGGATTGTTACGGCTCTCAAATGTGACAAGGAGTACTTTATTGGAGCTTCAGTTGTGGTAGAGACAGATTGCTTACCATTGATTGGTATGATTACGAGTTGCTCTACTCCGGATATAGCTATGTTGAGATGGATTGCATACATCAAGTCATTAAATCCGGAATTTAAACACATAGCAGGGAAGGATAATCCAGTGGCAGATATGTTGTCTAGAGCCAGATATGATGATGAGAAGACTCTACTTGCAGAAGAGGATGATGCAGAAATTTCAGCCACTATGGTTGATCATATTTGTCATGTCTATGATATTGTGGCTTTCACAGAAGAACTCTATGTTGGAGATTGGTTGTATATTGGCAGGTACCTTAGTACACTAAACAAAAGAGATGAATGGACGGATGAAGAGTTCAAGAAGATCAGAAGGAAAGCCTATGGTTATTTTCTCAAGGACGGATTTCTTTGGAAGCATCCGAAGAAAAGAGGCGGATTACCTTTGCGGGTTGTCTGCGATAGAGAGACACAGTTACAGGTGATGAGGGAGTTTCATGAGAGTCCTTGGGCTGGTCATAGAGGAGGATGGGCTACTTATGAGAAAATCAAGGAGAAATATTGGTGGAAAGGCATGTATAGAGATGTTTCTCACTTTGTTGAGACTTGCAGAGACTGCCAGATGTATTCAGTAGTGCGTCATCGAGATGAGCTTCATTCGACCTATCCGCTATGCATTCATTATAAGTGGGTAGTTGATTTGGTTACCATGCCTATGGGTCTATGGCAGATGAGGTACATTGTTTTGGCTAGAGAGGATCTTACCAATCATGTTGAGGGCAGATCTTTGAGAACTAAGACCACTAGTGCAGTGTGTAAGTTCTTATTGGAGGAAATTTTTTGTAGGTATGGTTGTGTGGGTAAGATCACTGCGGATCGTGGTGAATTGGATGCAGATGAAGCTAGGGAGTTTTTCTCTCAGCTAGGAATCAAGTTGGCTCTAACCACATCATATAATCCAGAGGGAAATGGGAAGAGTGAAAGAGGGCATCCGCCGATAGTGAAAGCATTAGCCAAAGCATGCAGAGAACGGATTGGAGAATGGCCGAGACTTCTACCATTTGCTTTGTGGGCTGATCATACGACTCAGAGTGTTACCACAGGATATATGCCTGCAGAGTTGATGTATGGTCAGAAACTGGTTATGCCGACTGAGACTTGTGCTTTGACTTGGTCACTTTTACCTTGGCAGGAGGATTTGACGAGAGAGGAGCTCTTAGCTCTTCGGATTCGACAGTTGGAGAGGAGACCTGATGATATTCAGCTAGCTATTGACAGGTTAAAGGTTGCTAGACTAAGGAATAAGGACAGGTTTGACAGCAGGCATTGCTTGCGGCCTAGAGCAATAGAAGAGGGAGATTGGGTATTGGTCTTTGATAGCAGCCTTGAAAATCAGCATACTGCACTTCGGAAGATGGTGAAAAGATGGTTTGGGCCGTACATAGTCAGACATGTCTTTGATAATGCAACATATGAGTTGACAGAATTGGATGGGACAGTGCTTAGAGTGTCTATTGCTGGAAAAAGAATCAAGATTTTCAAGAAAAGAGATGATGAGGATTATATATTAGAAGAATTTGCAAGAGAACAACGAGAAGAAACTCCAATGGAAGAGACAGATGATATGATAGATAATCTTGTTGATCTACCGGAAATGCAAAATGAAGAGATTGATCTGTTTGTGGACCTTGATGATAACGATCATGGGTAGTTGGCCCATCCGGAGGATGCGCAGGATTAGAGGGGGTGGATGTCGTATTGCTGCGCATTCGAGGTGTGAAACCACCCAAAAGTTGTGTGTGTGATTTGATACTTTGTACATACTTAGTTGTTATGTTTACTCTCTCATTCTATGCTGAAGATGGAGAAAAACAGGGAGTTTTGGTAGACTGGTAACTTGAGATGCAATCTCATGGGCTACACTTATTTCAAGATATGTCGATTATGGGCTTTGTGAGGAAGTACTAAACTAATTCCAAGAGATGCAAGTCGAAGTACATTGGTGGATATGTATGGCAAATGTGGCTTGCTTGTAAGAGCACAAGATGTGTTTGACAAGCTTCCACTTCGTAATGTAGTGTTGAGGAGTGTATTAATTGCAGGCTATAGCCAATATGGACATGGTAGCCAAGCACTTAAATGTTCTGAGCGAATGCAACTGGAGGGTGTCTCTCCGGACGGTGTTACCTTTGTTAGCATCTTGAAAGCTTGTGCTAGCATAGGAGCTAAAGAAAAGGGCCACTAATCCTGTAAAAAGGGAAAGAAAAGGGTGGCTAAAAACAAGGGAGGGAAAAAGCAGATTTAAACAAAAATCAGGGAAGATTCGATAGATTACGAAAAGGAAGGAAGGCGATGCTAATAGAGGAGAGGAGAGGACATTGGAAACGGGGAAGAACAGAGGAGCGGATGCCGGGGAGCCATGTCTTGGCTACAAAATTGGGAGCCAAGCTTACGGAGGGGAGGAAACATGGCACATGCGCCTGGCTTCGTCCTGACGGGAAGACGCAGGTGACAATGGAGTATAAGAATGATGGAGGCGCCATGGATCCTATGCGGGTGAACAGTGTGCTCTCATCTCCATGACCCATCTCTCTGGTGACAGACAGGCCTCTCGTGTCTCTTGAATACAGGAATAGAGATATAGTCGACATTGGTTAGATCGATAGATTGATAGGAAAGGCTGCCATTCCCCATAAAAGGCTACCATCAAAACCCACATAGACGAAGAGGCCACCCCATCCCAAACTCCAATCGCTTGCTCCCCAAGAAGCCTCTCAGTCTGCGGTAGCATTGTCACTCGCAGGTTCTGCATCAGCGAGACGAACAGAGCTCCCAACCAGAAGGAGAATCCTCCATTGTGCCTTTGCCCTGAGAGCTATTATCCAACTGTCGTCGCTGCCCGAATCCGCAGCACCAGCCCCGCACTTCCCCCTGCGGCATGCCCGGCTTGCCTCGCCGTGCCCGTGACCTCACTGATGAAGCCGAGTCACAGGCCCTGCAAACATTGGGAGCCAATGGTGGCCTCAGACGCTTGCCCCTACTCCCAATGGGGGCTTTCCAACTCAACGTGGATGTAGACAAGAGTCTGGACCTTAATTAAGGCATCGGTCGTCGTGACTGTATCGATAGGGGCAACAGCAATCGAGATGTTTTGAACAAGCACGGGCAGGCCTATCTAGTTTCGCATGGTGCGCATGGCAGTACTGATAGTGAACACGATCCAGCTGCAATGGTCCACGATTTCATTGAGAATGGAAGCTATGGATCGGACCTTGTTGAGAGCAGTGATGGTGAGAGTGGTCTCCCTTTCGGCCCCAGCAGATTTTTTGAAACCCTTCAGGCCCTGAAATTCAACTCAACTCCCTTGGAAAGGGAGCTGCTCCTGGTCGTGAACAAGCTCTCTCTTGCCATTAAGGAAATTGATGTGGAGTGCCCAAATCCTGGAGTGGAATGCAGAGGAGCATGTATTCGTCGTCTGCAGAGTGAATTTCAGATCATGGGATCTACATGTCAATAACTTGCAGGGAATCATCCCCTCATCTTTTGAGAGGTTTGGGCGTACTTTAGCTTGCCTTTTCCTCTGGTGTTGAATATACTTCAGACAAATACAAGTGTTGCAAGCTTCCTTGGGAAGCCGTTCCTTACACAAAATATCACTTATCTACCTGTCTTCTGAAGACATGACTTTGCTTTCACAAACCCTTCGACAACGCGCTTCATAACAAGAGGTCTCACCTTATGACGCGTGCCAAGGAGTCATTGCATAGACAAGAGTAGGGGTGCCTTGGATATGGCCAGCCACCTGATTGCCACCGCAGGGAGTGGAAAGAGGCCAAGAAGAGAGCAACAGAGAAAAGGACCAGTCGCTAGCATGTAGAGGCACGACGTATCCAGATGGCAACATTGGGATCACCGCATTATGGATTGGGTGGTAGGGAGTCATGGGAGGCTGAGTTTGTAAGTATTATTTGATTTCTTTTTTTAAATTAAATTTTGTAATTTGTTTCAATTCATTATGTAGTGTGTTTTAATATGTTGTATGCTAAAATTGTCTATCCGAAGTCACATGCTCTCTGGTTTTTTTTTCATACTTTGTTTTGCGTGTCTATCTGCACGTCTAAATTGCCGAAAAATGCGTATCTATAATCGTCAAAAATTTACAGAGTACATGCCTTTTTAGACGCGCAGTTACACGCCTCTATAGATGCAGAATTTTAATATATCTACTTTTTTATAAATATGATTATATATTTACGAAGTGCGTCAATAGGCGCGTCTATATTTGTGTCTGTTTTTGTGTCTATATGCATGTGTAGTTTTCACTATAAGCGCGCTTGTAGACGCAAAATTTTAGACGTGCTAGTAGATGTGGTAATAAACGCACCCGAAATTTTTAAACACAATTCAAATATTGTGTCTACAAGCGCGTCTATGGAGCCTTTTTGTTGTAGTGGACGAAGTAGATGAGGAGGATAAAGCCATAATACACTTGAAGAAACAAACAAAGTAAACAGGACTAAACAGAATAGAAGATAAAGACGAGGCTACAGTAATGGGATGAGAGAACGACGAGTAGAAGAACCTGAAGTCGACAAGGTGGCCCAATGGCATGAGGAGGTGGTCGGGGAGCTACTCTATTTTGATGTATGTTGCTAGGTACTACTTGTGTGCCAGTGTTGTAGCCAATATCATTGCCATTGGAGGATTGGATGCGAGCTGGAGCAAACTAACCAAGAGGGGCATCGTTACCTAAGCTTTAAAGTGACTACAGCTTGCCAATGTTCTGAATTCTAAGGATGGTGAAGCATTACCAGTATTGATGGTCTCGTTTCAATTTGTCCTATTTCCTCAGTTGCTTGGCTAATCAATTCATGTGAGGGTGACAGGTTGCTGGACCATCGTCTCTCACATAGAACTAACCTCAATCATTAGGAAAGGTGATTGAGTTTCTTGTCATTCACAATCAGTTCATGGATTTAGATTCCAATCAGAAACCAAAACAACTTAAAAAGATTGTTCATAATGGCATATTAGAGGTAAGAACTAGCAATGGAGATAAACAATTTTCTTTGACTAAAATGGTAATAGAAGTGATACAGCAACTAGAAGGTGTTTATGCTTATGCATTGTAATTTTGTCTTCAAGGTTGCAACAATCCAAGTGCCTCTCTTGAACTACCTATTTGTCATATATGTCAGTTCTAATTTAAAAACCATTGAATTTATCGATTCCTCTTGTGAAAAGAATTTGATGTATTTCGGATTCTATGTGTTTATTTTGAGTTGAGTACTCTTCTTCATCCTTGCTTCCATCTCAAAGTGTCTATGCGGCTAGCGACTTTCATGAACCCTCCGCGCGCGAATTCCATGCGACAACGTGTGACACTAATTACAGTTTCTTAGTAGATGGATGGGAATCAATATGTTTTGTATTATGGTAAGTAGATTAGTATGAAAATTAAGGTAGATTAATATTTTTGAAGAATAATTAAGTATAAATAATTTTTACATGAATATCAGTACTAAGAGTTATATATAATAATATGTATTTATATTATTAATTCATTTTTAAATTATAAGTTTAATTTTCTTGTGATACTTTATTTGAATAATTGATATATAAGATCTGTTATGAGATGGACAACATGGTGAATCTACATACTAAATATTAAATATCAACAAAGTAATAAAATATAAAATAATTGTATAAGATAAGAGTTTTACAAAGGAAAAAAAAACACATGATAGAAACCAATCTCCCCCATGAAAAAATATATAGTTTGCTATCCTCTATTATGAGACATTCATGTCACTTATCTAGTTATAAAGAAAATTCAAATATCAATCAAACTATAGATTTTTGTATATTAAGAGACATCTTATAGCTTGCTATCATTGATATAAAAATTTCTACATGCCAAATCATGATGTTTTGACATCACCATCATATTCAAAACATGAAAAAATCTCTTTAAAAACTTTAAAAGCTTTGAATGTTGATTCCACATGAGGAAGAAACAATAAAACTAAGCTTTTATCATGTTGTTTAGTTGTTAAGGACAAGGTTGAGAGGTGAGAGAAAGGACAACAAAAGAGAGAGAAAAGGGGAGAGAGAATAAATGACAAGGAGAGAGAAAGACTAGAAAGATAGAAAAGAAGAGAGGAGCCATAAAATTTGTAAAGTAGAACTTGAGATGAGAGAGAGTAATTGTATTATTGCAAAAAGATATCAAAATTTACATGTCTCACATATTTTATAACTATGCCAATATAACAAGGTATTATTAATGATACCTCACTAAAACATATGCCTTCATAGATTCTTACAATACATCCCTTCCCAAAGGTTTTTTCCCACAAAAACAAATTTACAATGGCGAAGAAGCATAGACGAAACAAAGTACTACTCTGATTTCAACTATATAAAATATGGAAAATGGATGAAAAAATTGACATTTATTGATTGAAAGGAAGACATAAAGGAAAGTCACTCCCATATACATAATCAAGATGTCTTCCAAAAGAAAATTGAGCCTTTAGATTCTCAAGAAATAAATTCTATAATGAATATATATTTTGTTGTAAGAATAGACCTATTGAACAAAAATTATCATATCTTCTAATAGAAGTATAATAAAAACTATTCTAAAACAAACTGCTATCTAGATCCTATTTATACAACAACTAGCTTCCTTGTTGACTATTCCACTATAAGATATAGGCCACTTACCCATGTTTAAAGCGATGCAAATATTTATTAAATTTTTTTTCCTTATCGTCGCTAAAAGCATTGATATAGACGTCTCTACAAATCCATTATAATTAGCATCACTATTTTCATCACTATTTGTGTCACTATTTACATCACTTTTGTCACTTTTGCAACACAAATACTGACACTTTTTGACTCAATAGCCTTGCTTCAACTTCATCATACACTCTTGTACCTTCCACTATTGGAGCTTGCAGATTGATTGGTCTTCTTAATTCCACAAACTTATGAAATTCTCGTTGGAGGCCTCTAATAAAAACTCTCTTGTAGATGCCTTCATCCAAGTGATGGTTAGTCTGTCTCTTTGGTATGGACTCCATTCTGGAGACATATGCTTCCACTTGTTCACCAAAGAACTAACTTAAGTTTATGAACTCCTCTCGCATTTGCTCTTTAAAACCTTCATGCTTGATTTTAGTAAGCAAGGCCAAGTTCAAGTCATCCTATGTGCCAAAGCTTCCTGTTGCTTGTCTCTCATACCACTGAAACATCGTGCCTTTGAAAGTGGTGGGGAATATCGCCAACCAATGCACAGGGGTTCTCGCATTGTTAGCTACACATGCTACCATGAACTCTACTATATGAAAACTAGGGTCTTCATTATATTCTCCCTTATAGATGGGCAAAGGGACTACATTCGTTGACATGTCATCAATATTTCCATCCTTGAGTCACCATGGGGACCTCTATAAAGAGTGTTGCTAGGGCATCAAAGGAGGCTTCTGTTGCTAGCTTGTTCTTAGCTTTAATTTTTTCCTTCTCTTTTCTCACATAACTTTAGACTCATTCTAATGCTTGCTACTTGATCACATCATTCATCAGGGAGTTAGCTCCACCCGATTTGTTTGTACTCAATAAAATAGAATAAGAGGGCTTCACTTTCTACAAGACTCTCTTACCAACATTTTCTCTACTTCCTTCTTTTGAACATCTTTGAATTCAGCTTTCATTGTAGTACAAAGGGGCAGCTATTCAATTCTAAATGTATCAAAAACTTATTCTTATAACCATTGTTGTGGTGCCATCATCATAGTAATACCAACTTCTGAGGGTTTCAATAGTATCTGTTCTGAAGAACACTCTATCTACTAGCTTTCAACGGGTTGCTAATTGGACAAATAAAAGGTTGTACTTAGTGCACCAAGCATTCCACATATCTTTTTGTTGAGCATCCACAAATAGATTCCAACTCTTTTCCTTTTGTTCTTGTGACCTTCAATTGACCACGACTCCTGAAGCTTCTTCACCATCTCCTACTTAATGATATCTCAAAACTCTTCAATGAAGGCCAAATCTCCTATGGATGGTCATTCTCTCTATTTTTACTCTTCATTTTTCTTCCCAATAATTTGCAACCAAGATGCATGTCTTTGTTGCTTCAACAAGGAGAGAAAATAGTCCAACACATAGAGCCTGCATCAAGATGGTAATATGTTTCTGCCATTGTGGGATGAATTTCTTGTAGAAAGTGGCTTTGGCAATGAGAATCTCTAATTATTCAGTGGTTGAAGAAACTTTGCAAGCATCCATTGAATTCTTCTCATCTCAGCATTATCATTTCCTTTATTTTCATCCCCTTCTTCTAATGTGTGTTAATGGCAATTTTCCCTGGTTGCGCATTAAAAACATGGAGTCCGAAAGAGGAATACCAAGAAATCGAGGAATCTAATGCAAGAAAATCTATATTGTGTCATCAACAAACATGTTTTTCATATTTTATGTGACCACAATAAGGAAAATAGCACTAATCTTCTCAAGTCTTCACGCAACTTATTCTCCCACGGCTTTGATTTGAAAAAAAAAGATTATGCTCTTCATATTCTTCATAGAATTTGTCAAGCAACCTCAAAATCACAAGAGAATACACTAGTTTGAATGGAATTCATCACATAGCACTCTTCTTCAAAGGTTCCATAGCTTTCGCTCGTAATCTGGCTCTCTCATTCTCACTCATTAACACACACACACACTCTCTCTCTCTCTCATGCTCTTTCTCAATAGTACAATGGAATAATGAATAATAATAATTCGTAACCATTTTTTGGTCATGGATAGCCCTCAGAAGAGGTATGTGTGATATGACAAGTCACTAGAGCCACTACAGTGTCTCTTCATAGCTATAGTGTCGATGTCACTTTAGTCTTTACTTAAGTCTTTAACAACTACTTCTTCCGCTTCTTTGAGCTATTTTGAACTTGTATTCATCTATTTTCAAGGTTATAAAACTTCCCCAAGATACACATTCATCCCACATAAAACTTACAAAGGTAAACAAAACAAAACAAAATAGAGACTGAGGCTTAACAGAAGCTCAACAAAGGGTATACAAAAGATCATCACAAAGCCTTTAGCCCCACTAAAACCATTCAAAAACATCAAGAATCAATCAATAATCTTCCAAATAATCTCAAACTCCATCAATCATAATTCCATTCTCTCATTTAGAAAGAAAACAAAGCAAAACAAAAGCACACCAACGTGATAGAAACATAAAGGAGGTACCCCTCTGGCTGAATACCGTGGCCCCACTAAAACTCTCCTACATCTTGAGGATTGGCCCTAAGATGCAGTGCTTTAACATAAATAATATAGATGTAACAATCTCGACTCTTATTTTAAATGATCCAAGAGACAAATTTTCCTCACTTGATAATTTCCCAAAGAACCCAATCCTTAAACTTGCAGCTCTCCGCTACCTCACAACTTAGCATAGGTCTGATATATTGGAAACCAATTACAATGCATCCACGAGTTACCATGTGATATGAAAAATGCAATTGTGAATGACACACCTCGTGCTCAAACATTTTATGATAAAAAACTGGCAATGTGAGGTGCAAAGTCAATTCTTTAATGATTTCCAAGCTCCTCGTAATTGCGACATTACTAGAGACTAGCACTAAGTTTCCTCGTGCTACTAGTCTCTTTTAAATTTAAATGGTGATTGAGCTTGTATGCTATGCATAATCAAATAAAAAAAAATTTAAAACATTTTCAGTGACCACTCACTTTTACAACCCCTCTTTCCCTCTACCATTTAGGTTTTGCATTCGTTGGATAGGTTTAGCATTCATTTTTGTGTAGTTGTAACAATTCAGAACGGAAAAGCCCTTTTAATAAAATAAAAACAATTTTTTTTAATCCCCTCCTTCTCCCCTAGCCGACATCGTGCTGGAGGGGAGGGAGGGAAGCCACGTTCAAGCAGCATGCTGGGGCTCATGTGGAGCCTTAGCCATGTGTGCCGCCGCGTAAGGGGAGGGAGGAACCTCTCCCTCCCCCTATTTAAATCACTGGGGGGGGGGGGGGGGGGAACAGAAGGAGAGTGCTGCCACCCACTGATTCCGCCAAGAGAGAAGACGAAGGAAAAAAAAAGGGGTTGCGCCTGATGGTGCTATGAGAGGATCATGAGGGAGATGGAAAGGCTGTTGCGAGATGGGAGAGGTGGAGACGTCGCGTACCACCAGGCTATCATTGGCCTCTGCCATCGTAGCCTGTGACCATTTCGTCAGCACGCGTCCACATTTCCACTGCCTTTTTCCTCCTACCACACATGGAAGCTCCTAGAAGCTTCTAAAAAGGAGCTTAATAAGCCCCTAGTCCCCCCAAAAGATCTAAGGCCTTAAAGGTCTTATTACCCCCGTTGTGCTTAAAACCCTTAAGCCCCCTTTCACCCCTGTGTCCTAAAACCTCCCAAGACCCCCTTCTTGTGCCTTACGAAACCCTTTTTATTACCCCCCCGTGTTTAAAACATTATATACCCCTTCCCATAGTTGGAACCCAACCCCCGTGTTTTTTTAAATTTTCCTTTAGCCCTTCCTCATTGGCCTCGGAATCATTTCCCCCCTACGTGTGTAAACCCTCATAAGCCCCTTTTCTCCTAAATTGCCTAAGGGTCCTTAGACCCTTACTTATAACCTTTACGGTTAGTATTTTCCTTAGAGCTCTCCTGCACCTTGTGTCTTTTCCACACCTTTTTATTCCCGTTTGTGTGAGCTTACAAAGGCCATTAAGCCTTCCCCATGGCTTCAATGGGTCTTAGTTGTAAAAGATTCTAAAACACCCTTTCAAATTCCCAAATTCAAGGAGGGAGCCTTTCAAAAAAACTACTTTTGACGAACGGTGCAAGGGAGCGACGGTGGAATTCTAAGGAGGAGTTGTAAAGCTGCTTCCACATTTGAAAAACTACAATTGCGATGCCTCCTAAGAAAGTCCAAGGCGTAGCCGCGGAAGGGTCATCTCCCAGTATCCATATGGATATCTCACCCCAAAACCAGGTTTTTATTCTTGGCTTTAATTCGGTTTTAAGTCAATCATGCAAAGAGAAATTGTTAGGGATAGGATATATTTGTCCAACTTATTTGTAATGAAGGAGTTTAGCTTATTTGAATGAATGATAATGTATAGAACTTAGTTTCCTTCGAATTGCATCAAGCATTATAAATTACGAGCAAGATTATCCATTTACTATAGTAGTATATTTTAGTTAAATCCTAAAGGTATAGAAATTATATCTTGCACCATTAGTCTTATTCCTTTCGCAACGAATCATTGTAAATGATTAAATTCATGAAATGTTTCTTTCGTTGCTCAAATTACTAGGAAGTTATCATTGCTAATTGCACATCGTAGCAAGGGAAATATTTGTTATTTGGCATGAGTTCATCTGCAAGGAAAAAGGAAGTTTAATTTGAGCTGTATTGACTGAAAAGTAAATTGTCACAAGGATAGCAAGATGATTAATATTACCTTCCAAAAGATATCCAAACCAATCTAAACATAGAAATATTCATACCCTAAGCACTTGACTACTTCCCTTATTGTAGGGTTAAAAAAATTCGTAACGATAAAGAACTAGGGCTATCCCCGAGATCCTTAAAAAGAAACCCTAAGCCCGACATACGTCAGCTTAAAGGATCTAAAACGGATTATTCCATCGCAGGACTTGCGCAGCAAGTACGAAATCACTTAGTCTTGTGATTGATTCACAAGGAGAAAGGGTAAAAAAACCTCAACAAGGATGGTAGATCCCTACGCAAGTTATCTTGCAAAAGGACGTATTTTTGGATATCCTTCTAAATAAGGAAAGTTGTAAACCGGAAACTAGCATATCTAAGGAACTTTAGGGTTGACCAAGTTGGGTTAATAAGGTACGCCCTACACCAGAATGTAAAGGATCTTGCCAATTTACAAGACACCTTGGGAACGAGTGCTGATACACTCAAAAGGAAAGAACACTTCCTTAGCATTTTGCCAAACAACACGGTTGATTAATGGAAATGTTTGTGCTTGCTAGAGATTTTAGGGCTCTGTTTGAATTATGAATTACAAATTAAATGAGTACCTATACTTCACGTTAAAGGCCTGAAGGAAGAGGCAGTTTCAGTTACCCCCGACTACCTGCCTAACCCTAACCAAGGGGGTTCTTCACCGCGCCCGGAACGTCGACCGCACCCGCCGTGAGAGGTCTCTCCGTTGAGCTCTACTTGGAGTAGGAGCACGCTTGGGTGCCAGGGGGGCTCTGGCCGTAAATCCGTTGCCTTCCGGGTCCTGCACAAGAGGCTAACGTGACTCGGGATTGGATCTCGAGGCCCGCATACTAGTTTACGGGCGAAATCTTGGAATAGTGATCCCTGGGGATTACTGGATAGCCTTCGGGCGGATTATGGACAAGCCTACGGGCGGAACTCCTTGTATTTCAAAGATAAAATGATGAAATGTTAAAAAATAACTTGCTTGATATTGTTTTTCTATGTCACGTGATAAGATTACGTGAAGGAACCAGTGCTTAACAGAATTAATTAAAGAAGCTGATTGTTATATGTCAAATTAATGTGTTAGATAATTACATAACTAAAACAAACCGAGGAAAGTGCAGAGGATGGGCCATGGGTCCGTCCTATGGTTGGGTGGTCCCGGTTAGCCGGGAACTTTTCTCAAAAATCTCGAAGAATAGCGGGATGATCATCATCATCAAAACGAATAACGAGAGCGATGACCTAGAGTTACCTCTTACCCGATTTACATTGTTTTAGGGGAAGGGAATGGGACTATGCCTTATGGCAGAGAGGTTGAGCCTTGCATCCCTCTCGTTTCCCATTCTCCTTGAACCAACTGTAGCGTGAATCCGCTTCGGACCTGGCGTTTTTGCGTAAAATAGTTCGCTCGGGTCTGACGCTAGTTGCTGTTAGCTAATGACCAATCAGGAAAACCCTAATTCCGATCGATCCTAAGTGGGAACGGCCAGGATACTTCCGCTACGTGGCAGACGCGGGAAGACCTAGATCGCAAAACCCGTAACATTCCATGGGAGTGCCGGGCGGAGTTTTCTAGACATCCTTTCCGATGGACTGCTAAGACGTGTCCTGGATGATACTAGTGGACACGTTACAGTAGTTTTTAATGTAAAAATATGATAAAAGGCCATACTCTAACATAGAAATAAGGCTCAACTGAGTCTTGTTCCTCATGCTCCAACCTTGTTATATGCTCACGAATATAAAGGATATTTTATCTTAAATTTTGAGACACAAAAACCTATTTTCCCCTAAATTTTCTCATTTATTTATACATTAAAATATGGTATTTTCTTATTTATGTTTCTTAACTATTGATATAAACTAAAAAATGGTTTTTATCAGTCTTTTATTCCATATGAACCTCATTCTCGAACCCAAACAGAAGAAACTCTTATTTTTCCTCTGAAAAGACGCATTTTGAGTTTTAAATTATTTATTATGACCATGTATGACTACGGGTTGTGCATTTTATCATGTGCACCCTTCAAATATATGTCAAACATGATTCATATAAAATTTCTTTCCATGTGCACATCATTTAAGTCATCAAACATTAAAACAATAAAAATTTCTTTGTAAAAATGAGCATACCGCTTATTTGCATATTGCATGCTATTATAAATAGCTTCGGGGCAGCGCATCAATTCTCCCCAACAGTATTAAGCATTGCCTCTCAGGATCATCTTGGACTTATAGCAATCTAATCCATGCAAGACAAGAATTCTTTATCCCCTTTTCTTATTGATTCTCTACATGTGATCAGCCTCTTAGAGGAGAGAGATGGAGGAGAGATAAAGACTTTGTTTGTTTTGAACTCTCCCATCAAGTAACGATTTCACAAGTAGAGGCCAGCAAACAGAGGTGCAAAATTGGTGGAATTCGTTACCAAGATCTAGAAGGGGGGTTGCTTTTTGCCTTGCCATGGCATCTCCAAATCGTCACCTTTGCAGAGGGGAGACGGCATGTCCTGAATGGTGTCGTTTCAAATGGCACCCCCCTCCCCTTCCCCCTCCTAAATCATGTTTTTTCATTTTTATTAGGGGCCAATGGCCCCCTCCAAAGGGCCCATGCCCAATCTTTTGAAAGTCTTGGCCATTTTGGCCTCCCTCCCATGTTTCTCCCGTTCGACCTCCGTTTCGAGCTCAGAAAATTTTTACCTGACCAGCTCAAAATCTCAAACAAAAAAGAAGTTTTGTCGTCTCCATCAAATAGTAAAAAATTTTATAAAAAATCCACAACTTGGCATTTCCATCTTTCTTGGTTTTTAAAATTGTCGAATCTTGAAATTTCCGTCGAATCCCACAAATTGATCTACACAAACAACAACCAAAGAAAGCATCAAAATGCCACAAAAAATTTACTCAACCAAGCATTAAAAATAATCTCGCCCTACCCCTTGATATAATCAAGAAGGGATAGACCCAGCATAATCTGGCAAAAATCAAGAGCAAGTCACTAACCAATTGCTCTAACACGATGTGGCTTAAAAGCTTATCAAAGAGGTCATCCTACTAGTGGTTTGAACTTCCTAACTGCACGAGGGCCTCCTACTAGGTGAGGACTCCTATAGCCTAGTCATCGTATTTTCCTTTTAGCACATGTTCTTCCAAGGTTTGCATACTCGGGCATGTAAAAAGGAGGGAGCTGAGGGTAGATTGACCCAAGGACAATAGGGCATTTGCCTCATGTCCTAACTCCATACCCAAGAACATACCAAGCTCTTGTGAGGCGACACTTAATCCTTTTCTTTCACTCACTTTTGTTTTCACTCATTTTTTTTCTTTTCAGCTACCTGCTACGCCTAGGAAGGCAAGGCATCGACTGACTTGTTCCCAAGAACCTACCAGGCCTGTGCAAGGCGATAATCAACTGCTTGTGGGAAATTTCTTCATTTTTCTTTTTTTTCCTTTTTGTATTGAGGGATTAGAACCCCTTTTTACACATCTCTATAATTTTTATCTTTAGATATATTCAAAACTACCTCTTTTCTTTAATATTTGGATAGGCTTCTCTAACTGCCTCACACTAGCATGGACAATTAGGACATTTTCCTAGCAAGTAGGAAGGACAGGGTTACAAGGACCACTCTCTATCAAAGGTCTTTAATGCCTGAAAATGTCCTAATAGGAGGTAGACAACTACTCAAATCTTTCCTAGATATACCTAACCAAACCCTAGGACTTCATGCCTTGATTGTCGATCCCCACAAATGAAAAGAAAATAATCCCCACATACACATATAACACTATTAGCCGAAGGGAAAAACTTGAAAAGGGCATGATACAATCTGGAATGACCAGAAGAAGCTCCTTCACAGCAAAGGCTCCCTCTAGGCACTTCCTCAATCCTATGTGATGCAATCACTAAAACAAAAAACCATTAAACATACCTACACCAAACAAACATATGGCCCTCTAAGCCTAACCCTCAAGGTTGGATCATAGAAGTTTAGGGGACTTCAATAGTCATGGCCATACTTGAAAAGGGGTCATCTGAATGCTCTGTTGGTAAGAAGCATTGTAGGAAAATTAAACCAAAGGCAAGTATTGAATCCACCTTTTTGGTTCACGACAATAGTATGTGAGGGAGCTTTCGCTCAACCGCCAAGACCCACGAACCGCTTATTGCTTCAAGCATTCCAAGCGAGCTCTAATGGCTATCTCTCACCTAGCCGATGCGCCGTTGATCCTACGAGTGTAGTGAGCTTACCTTGATGCTTGATCGAGTACCCTCCTCTCTCTTGCATTCCGGTAGCTCCACGATTCTTGATGCTAGCTCAAGCATCCTCAAGCCTCCTCCATCTCCAAGCTCCATCCTCCATAGCCGCGCACGCAAGAGAAGAGAAGAGAAGAAGAGAAGAGGAGATGGTGAAGAGCTTCACCCTCTTGATCCCTCACTCCGACACATACTCACTCCCTCGCACTCTCACACTCCCTCTCTCAAGAGTACACACAAGCAAGAAGGAGAGAAGAAGAGAGGAAGAAGAAGACTCTTTTTGCCACACACCAAAGAATGAGCTTCTCATTCACTTTTCAACTTTATATACAAAGCCCTAAATCCTTTTTGGATGGTCATCCCCTTTTTCCTTTTTTACATGGCCGGGCGTAGCCTAGGCCCTTTTTCCCATTTCCCACCATTCTAATTTATCCTATTCCCAACTAATGCATATACTTTGCACAAGAGTGAGCCTAGCGCTCTTTTACAAGGATTTGGGGGTGCTTCCATATTTAATGGTGCGCATTTTACTCTTTGGTTGTCTCGGGGCGACACTGAGACTTTCTGAGGGTCGTGCCCGAACATTTAAATTTGCATGGTCTGGTTATTACTAGTCAAGGCGCCTTTTTTTGCTTTTATCCTATGACTTTTTTGCTATTTCCTTTTTTTCCATTTTCCACTCCTCTGTGCTGCGGGAAACACAGTAACATTACCCCCCTCCTAGCTAAGTGCTAGTCCCATGGCACTGCGGTGGGAAGTAGGTCGGCTCTGCTAGGTGGAACAGGTAGGTGGATGACACTGCTTCCAAGGTGGTTGTGTGAATGACAGGTGATGGAGTTTAATGCTGATGACCAGGAGAGATTCCGACGTGCTTTAGGCTCCATGAAGATGCTGTGGCATCTTCCACACAGTTGTGGCGTCCGTTGTGTAGCTGGTCAACCCTCGAGCATTATAAATGCTTGAAGCAATAAGCAATCCCTTAGGAGGATGGTATTGGAGAGATTTATTCGAGAGAAGCCCCCCCCCGAACTCTATCTTGACAAAGATATGGTTTGTCTTTGCATTGAACATCTGTGTCTGTAATTTGAAGATCTTTGTCTTTGAGTTGAAGGTCTTCAGTACTACGTTGAAGATCTTCAACTGTGCATTGAAATTCTTCAGGCTTGTGGAATCAATAAGCGATCCGTAGATCTTGAGGCGTTGGACATGCATCTTTGGAAGATGAGGTTCCAAGATCTATGCCAATGGCAGATCTATCTTGGCTTGGTTCAATCATGGTAGCCATCAACAGGCAGATGGCTGGATACCGGCACATGGAAAAAGTTTTGGTCATTAAAGGATGCCGTGGTTGATCCTCTTCAGCGGAGTAGCCATTTCTTGAACTTGAACATAACTTGCACGAAAAGTTGTGCATTCCTTAAGGGGTGTGTATGCCTCGCCGTGTAGTGCGTGGTACTCGTGGCAGTGGAACTGGGAGATGGGTCTAACCTTGGGCAAGCCCTTGGTAATGTCCCACACTTGAGGACCCCATTCGTGTGTCGTTGGAGGTGCGGTGCAAGTCTTAGGGTGACAAGTCTGAAAGTCCTGCCCTTGATGTGCCCTAAGCGTGAAGTGGGGAAGGGGCTAGGGAGAACCCTAGGTGCAATGATGATGGTGCACACCGAGGTGAAGGGGAATGGTAAGCGGATCTTGCGAAGGTCTCACCGCTTATCTTTGCTTAATGGTAGGTGCATCCCTTGGCTTTGCTATGCTTTGTTGTCGTCTCTTCTTTCCATTTCACCCTTTTCTTTTGTTGCCTTGTGGCTTGCTTCTTCTTCTTCTTCTGCTTCCTCTTCCTTTTTTAAAAAATAAAAATAATAATAAATAAAGAGGCTTATACATGGACACATGTGATACAAGGGCATGACGGGAGTTTACTCCTCCTCATCCGAATGGCGGGTAGGGGATGGTGGAGGGCAGGTTGCCTTGGTAAGGAATTTGTGGCTCAACAAGTAGCCCTTGAGGTTGAGGCGGGTTTTGAGAGTGGTGGTGGAAAGGAAGGGGTGGTTGCACTAGGTGAATTTTCTATCGCTCATATCTTCGAGTAGTGCAACACAGAAGGATGGCAAAAGAGTAGCGTGCATCATGAGGCGAGTCATGGTGCTGCTATCTATGGCGTTGGGGTCAAAGCAGAGGGGTGGGAGGTGGCATTCTTGAAGTGCACGCTCTTGGTGGACTAGGATCCTAATTAGTCTAAGATAATTACAAGTGGTTATGAAGGCGGGGTCAGGACAAGAGGTGGACTCACTAGGAAATCTATCTATAGAGCTGTACAAATTAGGGAGGGTAAAGAGAAGGGCATCCTTATGGGAGGTGCTATTGGAATTATAGATAATGGGAAAGCTGAACCTACCATGGATGGACGGATTAAAGTCGTGACCCCTACCCTTCGAGGATACGACATGAAAGTGGGTCGTTTCTCTCAGAAGAGAGGGTGTTACAAAATGTCATCCATGCGTCAAGCTTGCTGTAAAAAATGTGTCGTCTCTAAGTGGGTTAGGAATTATAGCCTTCCACCGATCTAGGCACCTGAAGGACTTTATCTTGCCAAAATCTGTGGTCCTCAGCTCCCCAAGCAATTGGGTTGGCCTCTCACTCTGCTATCCACTTGAACTTGAGCCTTGCACCCATGGCGATTACATCATTTACCAGGTTGAATGGGCATTACTCTGTTTAATGTAGCAGGAAACTCAAAGCTCAAGTCCAAGGGATCTCGGGTACACTCCTACTGTTCCTAGATAATTAAATCTGCATGGAATTCAGTAGGATGATTCTCAGGGTGTGGTAGGAGAGGGGCACGTTGTCTTGGAATAGGTCTAACGTTCAGCTTTTTCCTTGCCTTCTCTACCATTTCTCTCCTGCGGTTAGCCTGGGGCGCTGCTTTCCTCTCAGGTGTGTCAGGTGGCTGCACTTCCTCTTATTGTGGTGGAAGGGGGTGGTGGGACGTAGTCCTCCTCCTGCGGTCCGAGATCAAACTCTAATTCACCCCCTTCTGCTTGCATGTCTTCTTGCGCCTTTGCCTCTGTGAAGCCGAGTTCGTCTATTTCCTGTGCCGTCAAGCATACCTGTGCGGGATATCTTCTTTGCTCCTCTAGGCTCTGCGGCAGGCCTCCTAGCTACAGTGGCACATGCAGGCCTGCTGCTAGGGCTCTGCGTGCAATGGCTAGCTTCTTCTGCTGATCATTGGCTTCGTTTCCTTTCGGTTTGGTGGAGTGGAGTAGTGTATCGAGGAAGGTGTGCTGCTAGGCTATCATGGAGAGTTGGGCGGCCTCTGCCTGATTCTCAGCCAGCACCCTATCTCCTTCGACTTTGGCCAGCCGGCATGCCAAGTCTTGTATTCTCCCCTCATTGTGATCAGCCCATTCTTTTGCTCTTTTTTCCATATCTTCTAGGCCTTCCCCCTGATGGAGGGTCATAGCCATGAGTTTTTGCTGCTGGTCCTCGAGCTCACGGTGCAGGCAGGACTACTCTTGGCATTCATCGGCGATCTGTGCGTTGAGCTGGTCCAGCTTCACCTGCATCCTTTGCACCTGCTCTCCTCTTAACTAGTCTAGCTTTGCAGCCTCCTGTCTGATCTTGTCAAGCTGGTTTTGTGCTTCTAGGTTGACTGCAGAGAGATGGTCGTTCTTGCGCCGCAGGTGAGCATTGGTCTCCCTCTCTCCATTGAGGCGCTCCATCAAGATTTTTCTTCTTTCTTCCCAAGCAGTGTCACGTTCCTTTAGGACTTTTGATTCTTCTGCATCCTTAATGCTGGCTTCCTCCCTGAGCGCAGCAATCTCCCTTTGGTATTCTGTTATCTGCTTTGTTTTCTCTAGCTGCAGAGTGGCTCGTGATTTGCACTCTATTGCCCGCTCCTCCATGGCTGTTCTCCTTTCTTCCTTGGCCCTTTCTAGCTGCGAGAGTAGCTCCCTAACATATTTGTCATATTGGCCTTTTGGAGGTGGGGGATGGGACATGGTGGCGGTGGTGACAGCGGCTTCTGTTTTCTGCCTCTTTAGCTCTGGCATTGGCTCCATATCAGTCGTGGCTGCCCTTTTGACTCCTGACGCTGGGGTGGCCACGCCTGCTTCTCTTGCCAACCCCGTTCCACCAGGAACTGCAGCCAAGTGACCATGTTGCTCTCGTCGACTTTTGGGGTGGAGCCTTAGGTGGCGGTGGCAATGGGTGTTGTCATGATGAGAGTGGCTGGCGTGGAAGGTATGAAGAGGGGGGGAGTTGGCATCATTGGTTCTTTGCCTTTTCCCTCTGCCAGGGGCGGGGGTGTGATTTCTGGCACGTTGGTAGTGGAACCAGGTGCCTCTGTTTGGTGTGGGCTCTCTGCTCCTTCCTCGTCTCTTTTGTGCTGCTGCTCAATGGAGCGATGGGTGGCTAGTGCTATTTCTTCATCTTCCTTCCTTCTCAACTCCTCTTTAGTCTTCTTTTTTCTCTCCTCCTCATCCCTGACCGATTTCCTTCGAGCCCTCTCTAGATCTTCCTTTTCTTTTTTCTTGCGCTCCTCTTCCCTCTTTCCATGTAGGGCTTTTTTTCATTGTTCTGCGTGCCTCTGTGGGCTGCCCTGGGACTCTCCCTCTTCGTCTTTGTCAATCTCCGTTTCATCTGAAGACCTACGCTGCTCTTCTGTGCGAGGTGGGGATTGTGATGGTGACTCGTCACTTCCTTCGTAGCCTCCCTTCTTGTCTTCTTCTTCTCGTCCTTGCCCTAGTGCTTCTTGGATGATAGCCATAAGGACACCTCCAAACCCTATGGTTGCGGCTTTGGAGGATGATTCCTTGTGGGTTGATCGGGACGATGGGGATTCCCCTCCAGCGGCTCTTCCTCCTGTTGCTAGGGCCTTAGCTGAAGCCTCCATGGTTCTCCTCACAAACCCATTAAGGTTCACCTCGTCCAGTGATTGTGCCGCAATGCTGTCGAGTAGAGGTACGATGATCTAGCTCATTATGCTGTTGTACCTCTGGCTTGAGAATAAAGCCTGCACCATTTTTGCTTGCAGCTGGATTTCTGGGTTTGGGATTTTCGCGAGGCTAATCCCATCATTAGTATGGACCTTCACCTTGTCCATTCCCAACATGGTGTAGACGTCCCTCTTCAGCTTTCTTTCCACCTTATTCGACAGCCCTAGTGCCCTTTCCACCAACTTCGCGGTCAGCTCGATCTGTACTTTCTTGGTGGCTTCATTCTCACGCACCGTGATGGTGCCTCTGTTCCTGTTAAAGGTGTGCAAGAAGTTGGTGCACTGGGTGTAGTCCACCCTCCGGCCCACTGCGTCTAGGTATTTCTGCAGATGGCACTGATCTATGATTTGGCGCACTGCCGGCTCTTCAATGGCCACGTCTTCAAGGTTGAAGATGTGATGGAACTTAAACTAGTTGAAGGCTCTCATCTCCACCGTGAGGCCGTACTTCGCTTGCTCCTCCTCCCAGAAGGGGAGCTTGCCCGCTTTGTCCTGGCTTGCGATGATTGCTACCTACAAGTTCAACCATTTCCACTATTAGTGTTTTTGACAAATAACTTGCTAAAAGAAGAAAAGTGTAGCAGATTTTATTGAGTATAGCCTTAACTTTTATTTTCAGACTTTTATCGTTACATCTTACCATTGCATTTCAAATTTTATTGACATTTCATACTTGGTTTACTTTTTAGATTTACCATTGCATTTCAACTTTTATTGACATTTCATACTTGGTTTACTTTTTAGATTCCACCTTACCCCTTCCCCCTTTGGAATGCGAAGAATCCATCCTAGGATTGGAGGTTGAGAGGCCAAGGGTGTTCAGCATAAAGGGCGTCGATCTATTTGTGCAGGACCCAAGCATAGAAGTTGGGGTTATACTCTAGCTGAGCTTCCCAGTCTAATTCGAATGGGCGGATACCGACGTGCGTGATGTATGTCAGAACATCGGTTAGGAGATCGCCAGAATCGACCTGACTTACAATGTGGAGCTCTTCCTCTATTAAGAGGCGGTCAAGGTAGGGATGCCCCTTGAGGTGCTCTTCCATGGGTTGGCCACGGAGAGTGGTTAATACTCGATACGAGGTTGACGCGACGTAGGTGGGGTCGTACTCTGCTGTTTTGATTGCGTGGCGCTGCTCAGCGTTGGTCATTATGCGGTACCTCTCAACTTCCCATTGTAGCCTAAGAGTGTACCAACGCTTCAAAAATGTGGACTCTATATCAACGAGCTTGGATAACTCAGTGATTTCCTGATCAGTGATAGCAGAAGTGGTTCGCTGATCGTAGGATGTGATGAGACGTTGTTTAATGGCTTGCTCTTTGGAGATCTCGCTGCTGAGAAACTCAGCAGCAAAGCGAGAAGCTTTTGCAAATGCGAATTCAAAAGTCTCCCAAGAGCAAGGTATATTGCGCACTTCCGTTGCAAAGGGTTCTTCTAATAGACCCAAGTCCAAGCCATCATAGCTGAGGGCTAGCGACAGGAAGGTAGCATCAAGTCGTTTAATGCAGTCCACCACATCATCCTCGGTGTCCTCAGTAAGGTCAGCAGCTAGCGCTAGAAATGATTTCTGTTCATAGGAGGGCGTAAGGCTGACGGGTGGTCGAGGTTTGCTAGAACTAGAGGCCTTGACAATACATATTTGCGGTTGTGAGTTTCCTTGAGCCTGCAGTTGGGCTGTTTGGAATATGGGTGGATTAGGGTCAGCCACAACGGATGGGCTGCTGCAGTCAGCTTTGATGTGGAGAGTCGGATCGACTTGGTCGATTGATGCCGCCTGTGACGGTGACTGTTGCTTGGGCCGATAGATTTGTGTGACTCTCTTGGGCCCAAGCGTAGGGCTCTGGAGAGCACTATGGCCTATGGTTTTGAGGTGTTGGGGGACATGGGCTGATCAAGCTTGAGGGTGGCTTATGAATAGTGCCTTTGGTCGTGGGGACCTTTGGGATCCACAGCCAGGTATTTCCCTCATAGTAGCCTTACGCATGCAAGAGGGCTTTAGGGACCCATCTTAGCTTGACCATGCGGTGCTTCCTGTGATTGCGTCTTGGCCTCCTAGGTTTAGAGTTCTTGGTCTTATGAGGATAGGCGCATCAACTCCTAGGCGGTTGTTGCGACTGTTTAGGCACCCATTGGAAGCGAGGCTGTTGGGCCTTCGCTTTGGTCAGTGCGGGCTGCGGTTTATGGAAGTTGGGGAGTGGTAGCCACGCACTAACCCCTCCTTAGTCTTGCCTATGGATGTTTCTACCGATGGCTGTGCGGACGGTGATGGTGTCCTGTAGCCCTTGCTGAAAGCTGTGACAATGAGCAAGTTGCCTATTGCTAGGTGGATGCACTGCGACTCATAATCAACATTGCAGTGAGTCTGATTTTTGAAGGTTCGCCCTAGCAGTGACTTCGTGCCTGCATTTGTAGCACTTGGCAACACGTAAAAAAGCATTGGAACAGTCTCAGACTTGATAGAAACAAGACTCTGCACTTGCCGAGAAGTGTGTATGATGATTGAGCCCCATATGGGTTTAATTTGGCAGTTGTGGGTTGAAGTAGTGGTTTGCCAAGTTGGATCCAATACTTGTGGGTTAAGACATTGAAGTCTGCTCCCTCATCAATCAAGGCGTTGAAAGCGCATGTTTGCTTGGTAGTGACCGTGACACGGAGGTAAGCGTGTTCTATGGCTTCCTCATCATCTTCATTGATTTTAGTGATTGTAGCTAGTCATACTTTAACCAGCGGTTCTAACAATGGTGGCTCATACAAAGGATGTGTGGGAGAGAAGTACTTCTTGACACGACTGCCATTGAAGAGGCCTATTCCCTCACCGTTAGTGTCTCAAGCTTGACATTTCCGGTTTGGCTGATTGCACGAACCTTGAAGGGTCCGAGACCTCTGAATTTCATTTTTTGCTTATGCACTTTAACTGAGTAAAGGAGCACTAAGTCACCCTGTTCAAACTCGCGCTGATTGACATGCTTGTCAAACCAGCTATTGCGTCGGCTTTCTCACAGATAAGTGCGTGGGTGGCTAGAAGACGAGTTTTTGATAGGCGTTCCAGCTCGACCAAGCGTTGTGTCCATGCCTCCTTCCCTTCCCATCGTTCTTGAAGTGCTATTCTCAGGCTAGGAACGAAGAATTCTAATGGTAGAATTGCCTCAGTCCCATAGGTCAGCCTAAAGGGGGTTTGGCCGACAGCCGTTTTATAAGCTGTGCGGTAGGCCCAGAAGGCTGCCATCATCTTGTTGTCCCAGTCGCTTTGTGAGGCTGAGACTACTTTAGTCAGGACATTGATAAGAATCTTGTTAGTTGATTCTGCCTGGCCATTGGCCTGAGGTTAGTATGGTGAGGATTTGCGATGGATGATGAGAAAGGTGGATAGGAGATGTGCTATCACTTCGTTGATGAAGTGTGTGCCTTGGTCGCTAACCAGTTCGATGGGCAACCGAAGCGTGAGATCACTTGCTCCCATAAGAACTTGGCAGTCGTCCTAGTGTCATTTTTTCATGTGGCTCTTGCCTCTGGCCATTTCGTGAGGTAATCTGTTGGCCGCGGCCACTACAATGTACTTAGCTTGTGAGTACTGCGCCACAGGTTTGATGTGTCCTATGAAGTCAATTCCCCATTTTTCGAAGGGTTGGCGAGCAATAATTGGGGTCAAATCCATTTGATCTTTATGAAACGTGACTTTTTTCCGTTGGCACTCATCACAATGCTTGACGAATCGCTTGGCGTCGCGGAAAAGTGTGGGCCACCATAGTTGAGACTGCAGCACCTTCCGTGCTGTCGTGTCTCCACTAAAGTGTCCTCTTGCAATGCTGCTGTGCGCCTCCGAGAGCACATCTGGCATCTCATGCTCACACACACACCTACGCAGCAATCCGTCTTGCCCCAGCCTATAGAGTTGGCCTGCAATCAGCTGATAGGGCTGGATCTTTAGGATTAAGTGCCTAAGTCAGGCCTTTTCTATTGGTCGGTTAGGCAGTCCGTGCTTGAGCACTTGGACGACGTCATCCGCCCAATATGGCGTTAGGTCAGCCTTAAATAAATCTCTCTCGCTAGACAGGTGGAATAAGTGGGTGTCAGGTAACTCGTCAACGATGCCTTGTCCAGCGGCTTCTCCTGTGGGGATGCGTGACATGTGGTCAGCCATGTAATGTTGTTTTCCCTTTCGTACTACCACAAAGAAATCAAACTCTAGGAGCAAGAGGAGCCATCGAGCTATGCACCCTGTAGCACAAGGTTTGTTCACTAAATAGAGCAGGGCTTGATGGTCCACGAAAAAGATGAAGGGTGTGGCCAATAGATAATGCCAGAACTTCTTCACATCGAGCACCATGGCTAGTCCCTCTCTTTTTGTTGTCGAGTAGTTCATCTCCGTCTTAGTGAGTTTTCTACTAGCAAAGCTCACTGGGTAATCTAAGTTGTGCTCACCAGGTTGGCACAACACTGCCCCCATGGCAAACTTAGAAGCATCGATGTGCACGTGGAAGGTGATGGTCCAATCTGGGGCTCGTAGGATTGGTGCTATTGTTAGAGCCTTTTTCAATTCTTCGTACGCTCGTTGGCATGCCTCGGTCCAGCTTGTACAATGATTTGGCAATCAGTGCGTAGTTCAGTACAAACCGCCGATAGTATCCTGTATGGCCTAAGAAGCATTGACCTCCCTTGTAATTAATTGGGGGTGGAAGGTCAACAATAACCTTGACCTTCGAGAAGTCAGTGGCAATGCCGTTCTTCGACACCACGTGTCCAAAGATGCATCCATGCTTTACCCAAAACTGACACTTCAAGGGGTTCGAGGAGAGACGATATAGGCGACACCGTTCAAAGGCTGTGCGGAGTTTGTCTAAGTGTTCGATCCAGGTCGAATGGACACATAGGTTGTCAACAAAGATTTCTAACTCCTTACGAGGCATGTCCTTAAAGATAGTGCACATGAGACGTTGAAAAGTGGCGGGGGCATTGGTCAACCCAAAGGGCATGACTATGTATGTAAAGACACCCCATTCCATGGCAAAGGCGTGTCTGCAGGATGCACTTGCACCTGGTTGTACCCTGAGAAGCCATCCAGAAAACTGTAGCTTCCTTGCCTGCCACCCTCTCAAGCATGTGCTCAGTGTACGGCAATGGATAGTTGTCTCTCTTTGTAGCATCATTCACCTTGTTGTAACTGACACACACACGGATTTTTCCATTCTTCTTGATCACAATGACTATGGGTGATACCCAGTCTGTGTGCTCAATTTTGTAAATGAATCCAGCTCTCATTAACTTGTCAATTTCCTCTTTGACAGCATGAGCGTGTTTAGGATTCATAGGGTACGATCGTTGTTTGACTGGCGTCGCGTCCGACGTCATGGGTATGTTGTGAGTCACAACACTCGGATCTACCCCCTATAGCTCCTCTAAGGACCAGGCGAACACGTCTATATATTCTGGCAAGAGAGCGACAAGACTCGCTTCTTCTTCATGAGTCAAGTCATCAGCAATGAACACTAGTCGGGGTGTTTCCCCTTCCTGGGCTAGGTCTACCTCCTTGACCTTGACTGGTCCTTCGATTGGTTTGCTCGTCTACCCTTGACGTTTGGCACCTAACAAAACTACTATCCTATCCCCTTTTTTGAATTTCGTGAAGCATTTAGGGAGGTCCTACGGCTTCCGCTGTTCTTCTGATCGTGTATCCCTAGGTTGCTTTGCCTTTTCCTACCTTAATCGTCTACGCCTTAGGTGGACGGGTAGGTCCCCCTTGGTGCGTCTAGTCATGGGCGGCCTAGGGATCTCTGGATCACTATCCGAAGTAACTACCGATTCAGAGTCAAATCCTCCATCTTCGCTAGAAGAGGTGGTCTCCCCTAGTGGCCATAGTTCAGATGGCGATTTGATTCTAAGTATTGATGTCGATCCTGGCTGGGCTAGGCCTGCTTGCTCAAGGTCTATTGCTCCCATGCATTCCAAGAAAGCGCGATCACATTCCCTGCGCATGACTCCTCGTTCCACTCTAAGGGCCTCCCTTTTCTGTGGCTTGGCGTCTACTCGTATCTGCTCAATTTCCCGTCCTTCAGTGTCGTATTCTATGGTGTCTACTTCACCCTCGCTCTCATCATTGAAGGATTGGTAGTCTTCATATTCGTTGCTGGAATCTTTGTCATCCGACCGCTCGTCTCTCCTAGGGCTTGGTGTGCCTCGTGTCGTTGGTCAAGAACTAGGGCCCAGTTATACATGAGATTTAACTCATGCACCCTGGTCCATAGCCACTTGTATTCCTCTAAGAGATCCTAGAGCGGTTTGAAATTTGCAGCTCGATTGCCAGCTAGTTGGCTTATTAGGTATTCCAGTATCCCGTGTTCCCTTTTGTTGGATGGTACGTGGAAGGTGATAGGCTTAGGCTTTCCACGGAGGCTTTCTGCCATCATGCAAACTGATGTAGAGAGTGCTTCGTTAGACTTGCCGATTGTTTTGATGGCTTGCTCATATGCCTCATGATCTAAGAAGGGCAAGTCGATTGTAGCAAGAACGTGCATCCAATCCCGCTCATCCTCTAGGCACGGGATGTACTTGGTCAGGGGCGCATAGGGCTTCTTGACCTGAGTGTTCCCCTTGAGCATAGCAGAGATGGCGTCTAGGTCGACTGGTGAGGTCTTCCAAGTGTCCATCTCTACTCTCACGGCATCCGTTCTATTTCCAAGGAAGATCAAGCCGTTACCCCAATCTTTGATGACTCTAGCGTTGCGCATCCAGGGTCGGCCTAATAGGACATCGTAGTTCACTCCCTTCATGACTATAAAGTCAACAACGAACTGGACACCTGCGATCTTCACTGGCCAATTCTTCAGTACCCCGAATGGCTTCACTCTCATACCGTTTGCTAGCGTGACATTAAACCTAGAAGCTTTGACAGGCGGGTTTTTCCAAGTCTGAAGTATGCGTGGCTAAGCACGCTTACCCCAGCTCCAGTGTCTACGATTCCCTTTCTTGTTGTGTCACCCAGGGCTAGGACTGGCAAGACCGCGTGCATCTCAGAGCCTTCCCAAAAGGCATTGATGTGCAAGGATTTAGGCACAAAGTGCAGCGTCAAACTTGGCAATTGTTTTTCTGCATCCTGGTCTTGAGGGTCTGCCGTGACCTGCTCTTGTGACCCTTTGACCCACTGCTTAAGATCTTGCCATAGGGTAGGATGCTGCTTAAGAAAATCTCCCAGGCTAAGTGTTATAGGGGCAATCACTAGCGTGGTTAGGAGATCATTAGATACTCGTCCTTTCCCTAACCTAGATTGTCAAGGCCAATGGCCGCAGCTGATCTGCAGCTTTGTCACTTCGAGGCTTGGCCTTAGCGGCACTGCTTATGGCATGGTTTCTTCTGTCGACTTAGGTTGAGGCGGTGATATCGGCGTGCTTACGCTGGAGAGGTCATCGATCTCATCCTCTATGATGGGCTCAGCGTCTCTGAGGTGCTCTTGAGCCTCCTTCACCCATCCTTCACCTTTTTTATGGCCTCTAACTATCGCTTCGGATGCGGGTATTTCCCTACCTTAGCGCTTCCCTTTCGGCCGTCTTAGGGGCTGAAGTCTCTCCCTCTACGTCTGAAACCTTCTTTCCACTAGGCAAAGTCGTAGCACTCTCAGTCTTTAGTGCGACCTTAGCTTTCGATCTCTTCTTCTTCTGCCTATGGCTTCTCTTCCCTATTGAGGTTGCATCAAGATTGCTAGGTCCTGGCAGAGAGATGCCGGCCTGCTTTGTTTGGGCTCAGACCGCAATGGGATAGGTGTGGCCTCCCCATCGGGGTTTTCGACACCAAACAACCCCAATGGGACAGATGGCAAGTTGGCTGAGCTAGAGGATAGCTTTCGCTTTGGGCAATATATGAAAAGATGGGTGATTCCGCACTCTGCGCACCTTTGGTCAGCCTTGTCCCTGTTTTGCTGCTCTCTTTCAGGGCAGCATGATGAGACATGGTGGTGCGCAGATCGGATGTTGTATGCTTGTGTAGTGAATGCCGGAAGGTCCCCAAGAACAAAAGAACTCTACTTTTTGCACAAAACTCAAGGTAAAAGCATGCACGACATGAACAAGAGACCAATTGGGTGCAATCTCCCCCCATGCCTTGTGTGAGTGCTCCACAAAGCATGTATTTCATGTATTAATAATCTTCAAGCTCAAATAATAGCCCAAATTACAAAATAGCAAGCTTTTAGCTTTTGAGTTTGCTTTAGCACAAAATAGAAATAAAGCCAATGGGTGGTGCCCAAAGAGTCAGGCGTACCCAATACAATGTCCAAGTACAAATAACATAATCGTGCACCCATGCGCATACAAAATAATAAATAAATATCCAACGCCTCAATAAATAGGCGCGACAAAATATAGGCGCCATGCCTAAGGTATGCGCCCATCAAAATATAAGTGATAAATCGAATACTCACTATTCTTCAATGCTTTCCTCCGCCACTGTTGTTATCTCTACACATCAACTGAAGCATTCACAATCGTTAGTAAAATAATACAATTAAATCGAAAAAAGTGAATACCTAGCAGTCTTCAGCTACATAAATAAATTAACTAGTTAGAAATCAATCCTAACCTTAATTTATTACGAGTGCGCACTCTAAACTCATAAATGTTTATTAATTTAATATGCATCTTGGGGAATCATCCGCTATGGAATCATCCATGTACACACTAAATTAATGAAATGCCCGAAAAGGATAGGCGTCCCCATCAACTTCTCGCACAAAGAATCCACTTTCTGTATGAGCCCCGGTCGTCAAAGTTTACGGAATCCACCGTAAAACCTCACGGAATCCACCGTGAAATATGCCTGCTGGCATCATACCCCCGGGGTGGGATAGCAATTGACCTCAATTGCTATTAGCTCATTGTGGAGCTAGCAGAGTGGGGAAAGCATTTAAGTCTCTAGCGTGCATCCATTGGGCTTCCTCTACATGATGGTTCTTAAATTTGACTAAATATCTAGAATATCTTCGGCCAGTTCTAGTGGTCATAAAGTCAGTATCTATGATAGCTTCAGGTTCAAGTATTTCAGTCTCTTCCTCTAACAAAGGTGGGTTTTCATAAACAGGGTGTACAGGTAATTGGCCTCTAAAGGGTCTTAATAAACTAATATGAAATGTGTTGTGAATTTTCCAGTGAGGCGGTAATTCTAACTTGAATGCATTGTCATTAATTTTGTGAATGATCTTAAATGGTCCATAGAATCTAGGTGCTAATTTGACAACTGGGTGTCTATCTACACTTTGCAATCTACGTTTTTCTATTCTCAACCAAACATAGTCATCAACTTTGAAATTCATTGCTTGTCTTTTCTTATTGGCTTGTTTGGTATATGATTGCTCGGCTTTGGCAATCATGTATTTAACCTCATAAAAAATAGTAGCGTACATACTAGCAATATCATCAGCACTTTGAATTCTATTTGATAAAGATGCAACAGGTGTAGACAATTCTTTGTAGATGTGTGTGGTGTATTGTTATATGCAAACTGTAATAAATGCAAATGTGTGTCCATGTCTATGGTTTAGAAATAGTGTAAGCACGTAAAAGATCTAAAATAGTACTGTTAGTGGCTTCTGTTTATCCATTAGTTTCAGGATGAAATGCAGATGAGAAATCAATTTTTGTTCCTAGGTTAGCAAACAAAGTAATCCAAAAGTTGTTACAAAATCTAGAATCACGATCAGAAATAATAACTTTTGGTAATCCGTGGTTAGTGAAAACAGTTTTCAAAAATAATTGTGCTGTCTGAGATGCTGTTAAAGTTTTCTTACATGGAATGAAATATGCTTGTTTACTAAACCTGTCTACTACAGTCCAAATCATATCATGGTTAGCTTTAGTATTAGGTAAACCAGTAATAAAATCCATAGAAATTTGTTCCCATGGTCTTGATGGAATATATAAAGGCATAAGTAATCCATACTATTTACCATGATGTCTCTTAACTTTTTGACAAATCAAACATTCAGAAACAAAGTTAGATACATCAATGTCCATATATGGCCAATAAAAATCTTCAGTTAATGTACATAAAGTAGATATGATACCTCTATGACCTTGATATGGAGGAAAATGAATCTCATTCAAAACAAAAGATCTGAATGGAACTGTAACACATAATCTCTTTTCATAAAAAATGAATCCATCATTATAAGATAGTGAATGAATAGGAATCCAGTTATTTCCAAGTAATTTATTCCAATCAGTATGAAAAGTAATGTCCTGATGATAAAGGAGTTAGAGAATCAAATGATATAACAAAAATATTATGAATGGCAGGTCTTCTACTTAATGCATCGGCCACTACATTTTCTTTACCGGATTGATATTGAATAATGGAATGAAAACTTTGAATAAAGGCTGCCCATTTGATATGTCGGTCAGATATTTGAGGTTGGCTAAGTAAATGTCTAATACTTTGTTGATCGGTCTTAATCATAAATTCAGAACCCATTAAGTAGTGTTTCCATTGTCTTAAAGCTTGTACTACAGCTAATAATTCTTTATCATATGTGGAATATTTAAGTTCGGAGGGTTTCAGTTTACAACTAGAATAGGCTATAGGATGATTGTCTTGCATAAGTACGGCTCCTATTCCAGATCCGTTAGCATCACTAACTACTAAAAATAATGGTCTATTAAAATCAGGTAGTTGTAAAACAGGAGCATTGGTTAATGCATGTTTTAATAAGTCAAAGGATTTCTGTTGATTATCGGACCAATGATAAATAATACCTTTCTTCAAGAGTTTAGTCAAAGGCAAAGCAAGTAATGAAAAATTACGCACAAAATTCCTGTAGAAACTAGCAAGACCTAGGAAAGATCGTAACTCATACACATTTTTAGGTATAGGCCAGTTCAATATTGCTTCTTAGGGTCAACCTTAATACCATCAGATGATACGATATGACCTAAATATTTAATTTCTATTTTAAAGAACTCACTCTTTTTCGGATTAGCATACAGCTGATTATCTTTTAATAACTTGAAAACCAATGACAAATATTCATAATGTTCTTTCTCATTTTGACTAAACACCAAAATATCATCAAAGAAGACAATAACACAATGCTGATATTTCAAAAATATATGGTTCATCATTCTACTAAATGTAGCAGGTGCATTAGTCAATCCAAAAGGCATCACTAAAAATTCATAATGACCAAATTGTGTCCTAAATGCTGTCTTGAATATATCAGACTTATCTAATCTCACCTGATGATAACCAGATTTAAGGTCTATTTTACTAAATATGGCAGAACCTTGCAATTTATCCATAAGGTCATCGACTCTAGGAATTGGATATCTATTCTTTACTGTGATCTTATTTAAAGCACGATAGTCAATGCACATACGATAGGCATTATTTTTCTTCTTTACTAATAAAACAGGTGCACCAAATGGAGAACTACTAGGTCTAATCAATCCTCTATTTAGTAATTCCTCAACTTGATTTTGAATTTCTTTTTGCTCTATCTGGTTATGCCTATATGGTACTTTACAAGGTGGTTGTGTACCAGGAATCAAATCTATTTTGTGGTCTTCTGGACGTGAAGGAGGTAAACCAGGTGGTAGATCTTCTGCAAAACAGTCTTTAAAGTGTGCAAGAAATTATTTATGCCTAGGGTGCATATGATTTTCTTTAACTTGCAGTTCATTCATCCAAATGAGATAAGATTTACTACTTTTGCATAATGCACGTTTAGCTTGAGTATGAGAAAGCAGTGGAAAAGCATTAGATGCATGCATACCATACAATGTAATATATTTTCCTTGAAATTGAATATTAATCGAATGTGTGGAATAATCTATATCAGGGTTATGCTGATGACGCCAAGGCATACCTAAAATAATATCACTGGACTGTAATGGTACAACTAGAAAATTCCTTTTTTTAGTGTATTCACCAATTTGAATTTCTAAATCATGCACTTCCTGTGTTCCATTATACCTAGTGTCTAAGAATGCTGCTTTAATGCGATAATGCATAGGTACAGTCTGTAACTTCAATTCTTTTACTAGCTTTGCAGAAATAAAATCATGAGTACTACCATCATCATGCAAAATAATCTTTTCCTTTCCATGCACTAAGCATTTCATTGTCAATAAAGAGTGTGGAGTTGGCATACCTGGTAAAGTATCCGAAGGAGTAGTAATGTCGTCTTCATCTTCCGTGAAATCAGGCATTTCTTCATGTTCGTCATCTTCCATTGCTCCAAGGTAATTGATATGGACAGGTGGCTTCTTCGAATGGCAATTGGCTGCTAGATGTCCAGGTTAGTGGCATTTATAACACACTATAGGTTTGGCTTTGGTTACATTGTTTGCAATGGCAGGAAGTCTAGGAATATTAGGATTTGGTTGTGGAATGGGCTTGGGGTTTTGATTGGTATTGGATGGTAAAGCAGGTGGTTTTGCCCAAGTTTTACGGAAAGATGATGAAGGAAAATGACCTTGATTAAATCTTCTAAAATTTGAGTTGAATTGCTTAGATCCATAGTTACCATTGGTTTGAAATTGTTGTGGACGCTTGTCTCTTCCTCGAAGCTTGTCTTTAGTGTCATGAGCTAATAAAATTGTGTCTTCAAGAGTTGCAAGCTTGAACATATTGACTTCGGCGTAGTAATGCCCAAGTAATCCAGACATATACTTGCGCTTGTGAGTCACTTCAGGTACGTCTTCAAGCATGCATAACTGGAGTAATGCATTCCAAAAGCGTTCGGTGTACTGAGGAATAGGCTCACGATCTCGTTGCTGAAGAAGGTCCCATTGCTTTATGGCTTTTTCATGTAATTGTGGAGGAAGGAAATTCTGCATAAACTTCTTCTTGAAATTCTCCCACGTAGTGGGACAATCTATGCTCTTACGAACCACGGTCCACCAAAGAGATGCTCTATCCACTAACTGATTAGTGACACACTTGATTTTATCTTTTTCTACGTATGTTTCCTCATGAAAGTAATCATCAAACTGACAGATGAATGCAAGAACAATTTTTCCATCTCGGGTGCCATTGAAAGTACGGAATTTGAAATTTCTTTTACTTATCTTTGTTTCCTTGCAGATGGATTGAGCTTCGAGAGTCGCATCAATGGTACGTCGAATAAGGTCTTCAGATTGAGGTTCCTCTTTGTCGGTAGTCGATCTTTGTAAATTAGCCAATTGAACTTGCAATGCTTGCCGGGATCGTCGTTCTTTATCCAACTACATCATAATTAAGTCCAGCTTTTGCTCCATCGTAGGTTCAGGAAGATCGCCTTCATCCATTAAATCATCCATATGTGGTTCCGTCATCCTGCAAAACTTCAAAAAACCTCACACTCTCAAAATCCAATTAGCAGGATGAGCATAGCTCAAGATCGGGTGTACAAGTCCTTTTTTTTTTTGTGGCTTTCACAATCTTCATCTTTGGCTATTGCGGGTTTTATAATCTTTGAAAAATCTGCGCTTTAATCTTCTGCGCGTGCTGAAACGGGTTCAGCAAGCCTGCCTATGTGAACAGTACCTTCCAATGAACAACTTTGCAGTTTGGAGTTTCTGCGCAAGAACAACCCTTCTATGAGTTTTGAATAGAAGTTAGTTCTGACTTTAGGTGACTTGTCTGATTTGCACAGTTGCAGACTTATGTGACTTGCAGAGTACCAGAACTTGCAAACTTGAGTGATTTAGCAGACTTGCAGAATTTAAACTTGGAGAACTTGGGAGATTTTGTGTGATTTGAGGCTTAAGAGACTAAGCTTTAAGCTTAGTATAATAAAATCGTCGAATTGTAGGGGGGGCGTTTTTTTCAGTCGGCGGAAATTTCACGAACCTCCTCTAATGCCGTTTTTTGACGAATTGAAAGATTTAAGCTTTTTAAGCTTAAACTAAGCTTATTAAGCTTATGAAGCTTGCTTAAGCTTTTAAACTTGTGGATTAGAAGACTTATCTCTCTGTGTAACCACGACTTGTATGAGAGGATGTAGGAGTGGTTCTCCGCTGTTGCAGGCTGGTCCTTCGTGATCTGAGGATGGAAACAGAGGTTCTTGACCGCCAGGAATCCACCCGTATCGACCGTTCACCATGTGATTGACCGTAGAGATCGATCGTTCTAGGAGCTCTGCCTTTTCACAAGATGGGTAGCGATTGGAAGCTCTTGATCTCAGCTTCGCTCTGATACCACTGGTGCGCAGATCGGATGTTGTACGCTCGCGTAGTGAATGCCAGAAGGTCCCCAAAAAACAAAAAAACTCTACTTTTTGCACAAAACTCAAGGTAAAAAGCATGCACGACATGAACAAGAGACCAATTGGGTGCAATCTCCCCCCATGCCTTGTGTGAGCTCTCCACAAAGCATGTATTTCATGTATTAATCATCCTCAAGCTCAAATAATAGCCCAAATTACAAAATAGCAAGCTTTTAGTTTTTGAGTTTGCTTTAGCACAAAATAGAAATAAAGCTAATGGGCGGTACCCAAAGAGTCAAGCGTACCCAATACAATGTCCAAGTACAAATAACATAATCCTGCGCCCATGCGCATACAAAATAATAAATAAATATCCAACGCCTCAATAAATAGGCGCCATGCCTAAGGTATGCGCCCATCAAAATATAAGTGATAAATTGAATACTCGCTATCCTTCAATGCTTTCCTCCGCCATTGCTGCTATCTCTACACATCAACTGAAGCATTCACAATCATTAGTAAAATAATACAATTAAACCGACAAAAGTGAATACCTAGCAGTTTTGAGCTACATAAATAAATCAACTGGTTAGAAATCAATCCTAACCTTAATTTATTACGAGTGCGCACTCTAAACTCATAAACGTTTATTAATTTAATATGCATCTTATGGAATCACCCGCTATGGAATCACCCATGTACACACTAAATTAATGAAACGCTCGAAAAGGATAGGCGTCCCCATCAACTTCTCGCACAAAGAATCCACTTTGTGTATGAGCCCCGATCATCAAAGTTTACGGAATCCACCGTAAAACCTCACGGAATCCACCGTGAAATATGCCTCCTGGCATCACATGGCCCGGGTGACCACAAGTCCAACAAGTGACTGGATCCTGCGGCTGCCCTCCTAGGCCTATACCTCGTCCTCGTCCTAACGCCATCATCGGCACGGATTGATAATCCATGAGGACCGCGTTGCCCTCGTCATTGTGCGAGACCTAAGGGTATATGTAGGTCTCTTCATCAATCGGCTCCTCCACGTAGTGTACTGGAGCGTCGCTCGGTGGGTGGGTCACATAAGGACCAGGCGGTCTAGGACTTCCTGTAGGATTTATGTCCATTCTAGGGACGGTTGGTTTCATATCATTAGGCGTGGAAAGAGCCAATGGGGCTCCCCTTCCAAAGAATGGCTGCGGCCTGTTCGCTAGGTAAGGCTGGCCATAAGGCTGCGAGTATGGAAGTCTTCTTGATAATCTACAATGCGCGACATCATGGCCGAACCTACCGCAGTTAGCACAAGGTCTTGACATAGGGTCTTGACGGTAAGTGGTTTCCGCCATAGTACACGCATTGGACGTGCAGATGCATTGGTCGTCTCAACATGTCTTGCAACTTGTCTAATTCCATCTTGACCTCAGTCGTCTCTCTCAGTGGCTTTCCCCTTATCTTGGGACGGTGGGGTTGACCGCTCACTAGAGGTTGACGTTCTCTCTGAGCTTCACGAGTTGGTCTCTTCTAGATTTGAGCTCCTGGAGCTCTACTCTTTCAACTGATCATCGACTCTAATGGCTTCCTCAAACACTCTAGCTACCACATCCCGTTGCAAACTTGAATTGCCTGCTAAAGCCTTATACAACTCCTCATCCCGAATTCCACTAATGAATACAGTCGAGAGTGCTCTTTCAGTCGGTTGCTCGCCCAGAGGGATTCTCTTGAAGAGACTCCTCACATGGGTCACGTAGTCGCGGATGTGCTCCATCTCTTTCTGCTTGATGTTCATCAAGCGTACTAGTAGGTTATCGGAGTATTCGAGCTCGGCGAATCTCTTGACGAAGAGATCCTTGAGGTTATTGAAGTTGGCTCGCTCGGCAACATCTAGGCTTGTATACCACGTCCTACCCTTGTCGCCCAGGCAAAGCCCGAATGCTTGCGAGCATTGAGTTTGGTCGTTGAGGCCATTGGCTTCGCAGACTTGCTCAAACTGCTCAACAAAGCTGTATGGGTCGTCCTGAGATTGGTACTTATCGAGTTGCTTGGCAACAATTAGTATCTTGGCCTAGCTCTTTGAGCCTTGGTTTGCCCCTAATCCTGCGAGCAACGACATCGCTAGTGCAGTGGCACTCTGCTCTACTGTTGTATTATCGAGCAGCCACTTCATGAGAAGCTCGCTCAACGTCAAGTCTCCTTCTAGTACTCTCTCATGGTCTGTTCGGCTTCGGCCAGCCAAGTTCAACACTCGCTGTGCCTCATGTAGCTCCATGCCTTGCCTTTAGCTCCTAGCCTACTGATCCCTATTGTACTTGACTATGCCCTGCAATGCCTTGCGGGCTAGCCTTCTCTCCTCTTCTAGATCTGCAATGATTGCGTCTGATGTCCTGCCGTGGTGCTCGTACTGGGTGTGCGTGTCGTAACTGCTCACCAGCTGCTGTTGAATAGCATCTGGGAATACACTCAAATCAAGCTCCTCATTAGGCCGATGGTCTAAGCTCTCTTCCGTCATGGTCGAGTTCTCGTGCTCCACTATGCTGTCGATCAAGTTGAATAGATTTGACAGATCCTCGTCATTGGCGCTCCTTGCTTGGTCCTATTTTGCGCTTTGATGGTTTGCCTATGTCTTCGTTCTCTCTTGCTGGTGGGCTCCTTGAGTGGTTTTATTTGGGTGAGTTTGTTGACTTATTGAATACAATCCTCAATTATTGTTCACTCAGTGTGTGTCTTTTCTCGTGCACTTGTGGTCAATCAAGCTGTCAACTTTCTTATGTGTACTTCAAGTGTGGAACTCAATGTGAGTGTGGCAATCAATCTCTATATCCTTACGCCCTCTTGTCTCGTCTCGGGCCTGATAGGCTTCATTGCTCAAGTCTTGGCCATTCTATCAGGTTCTAGGGTCTGCGCTGCTTCTTGCTGTTCACTAGGGGGTCGATCACATGTCCTCCGATTGGGTCTCCGTTCTCAATGCGTCAGGTTGCTAGGGAGTGCTCCAACACTACCCCCCTGTCCCTTGGTCTTGACTCCTACATCGAGAACTGCCTACAAGGCGTCCGCTATGTTGTCCTGGAGTGGGTTGCGCTTCCAGTCGATCGTGGGGGTCAATTTTTTATGTTTTTTCTCTTTTTTTTTTGGCCTAAGGGTGTGTTTGATTCTAACAATCAGACATCCGATTTACCAGTGGTCCGATTCTAGGAATCGGCCCAGGTGGGTCCGAGTTTGAGCCTTCCGAATCTCAGAATCAGACGGGGGTTAAGTGTTTGATTTTCAAAAATCGAATAAGTGGTCCGATCGAGCCATGGGTGTGGTCCAATTGCTGACGTGTCCTAATTCGTGAGTCCGATTTCCTCGATCGGACGATCGGTCTAAGTGTCCGATCTGAACCGAGTCTGAGTGGTCCGAGTCCCCAAAGCGGACGGGTTGATCCGATCGGACGATTGTCGGAACGTCCGATTCTCAAAATCAGACGTCCAATTCTAAGAATCGGACACTGAATCAGGTGTCCGATACTGTCGACTCGAATGCACTTTCGAGCATAAATTCGTCCAAAATCTTAAGATATCGATTATTATAGACTACAAGATTCACCAAGAATGATGTTGGAGTGATGGGGGAGAGATTTATATACCTAGGGATCGCCGATAGCAACATCACTCCTTGCCCTGATCGATCAAACGGGTCGCCCAAGCTCTCTCTCTCTCTCTCTCTCACTCACTCTCAACTGGTTGCAAATGAGAATTCCCTTGCCCTTCAAAAACTTATAACCCTTCTGGACATTACCCGGGTATTACCGATCACTCTCCTTGGGATTCCTACACATTCAAATGCGCATTTCCTCCATTTTTCACTTCTTTTCCCCAAATTTCTCCCTATTTTATAGCAGCAAACCCTATGTCTCTCGTGTTGAGATGACAAGCTCAACACATGCGGACATTGATGATGGACCGCCTGGTTAGATGGGTCCACACTTCTACACTTAGCACATCAGTAGTCATTATGACTCTCACATGGCCACTGACTCACTACTTATTATATTCAGGTTGTTACACCTATTTACAACTGGCATAGTTATAGCGCTAGTCGACTAGTGTAGTCGGTTATGCATTGTTTGACTTAGTAGGCCACTTTCCTTTATGTTGTATCTTATCTATACTTTTTGTATATTGTAAAGAGTGTGGAAGAAGAAGAAGAACCCAGCAAGAAAACGTATTGGCCTCCATCTCTCTTCTTCCCTCTTGAGTGAGCTTCTCCTTGTGCATTCTGTGTGTGTTCGGCACAGCATCTTGAGCAAGTCCCCCCACCACCTGATTCTTGACATGGTATCAGAGCCGCGCCATTGAGAGAGGCTGATTTTGAAGGCTGAAGCAAAGGAGAAGAAGCAAGGTTTGAGCAAGCAAGCCACGGGTAAGAAGCTCTCCCATTCTTCTACTCTCTCTCTCTTGGATAGTGCCTATGAAGGCATCGGAAGCAGGGTCGAGCATAAATCTCAGATTGCAGTGAGATTTGGTGTACCCAAAGAGCGTTGTTATTCTGGGCTTCTCCGAGTTATTTTGGGCATCTGAGGCCGTTTCAGGCCCCGTTTTAGAGCCGCAAGGTTGCGGACAACAGTTACAGGGTACATTGTGACTTCGACTGTATTGACCGAAAGTGGGTGCACAGGTTACATATTTCGGATCTGTAAGTTCAAAGGTATTTATAGCAAGTAAACACAAGGTTTATCAGCAAACTGGTTGCAGATTGCATGTATTGTTGAGCAGAGAGTGAAAAAGGCTGTCTGGTGTATTGCTGTGCACTATAGGTCGAGGGTTGCACAGGATTTGCTTGCTGTTGGTATTAATTTTGTGATAATGGTAGAGAACAATGGAAGCCCCATCATTGAGAAGCTCGACAAGAACAACTACCCTTCATGGAAGTTCCGTGTCATGAACTTCCTTATTAGAAAATGCCTCTACAAGTTCGTTTCAGGTGAAGAAAAGGAGCCGGAGGTGAGTGATCCTCCAACTACAGAAGAGACAAAGGCACGGAAGGAATGGAATGCAAAAGACAAGAAGGTCATGTATTGGTTGTCTGCAGTAATTGACAATAATATGCTGGGACACATTAGAAATGCAAAGAATTCATATGTAGCTTGGACCATACTTGAAAGTATGTTTTCTGTATATACAAAGGCATGAAAGATTCAACTCAAGCAAGAGTTGAATACATTGAAAAAAGGGAAGATGTCTATCAATGAGTATGCACTGAAGGTAACGAGCATTGCAGATGCATTGGCAGCAATTGATGCAATGCCCAATGATAATGATTTAGTGTCGTCTACCTTGGGTGGACTTAACAATGAAAAGGCTTGGAAGTCTTTTGTAACTTCCGTATATGTCAAAAAGCCACTTCTAGATTTGGATGAGTTAGTATCCCTTATGATCATTGAAGAGATCAACATGCAGAGTGAGACATTTGAAAGAAGTGGTGAACAATTCCAAGCTTTCTACTCCAGTTCAGGAAGGGGACATGGCAGGTTCTCTTCAAGAGGCCGTGGTACAGGACGTGGTAGTGACAACCAGCAAAATAGATTGAATCAGTAATTTGGCGATATGCAGGTTTCAGGAGGTCGTGGTAACTTTAGAGGTAGGGGGAGCTTTAGAGGAAGAGGTGGATGGCAAAACAGAGGTTCTAAAAACTGTGGTATTGTGTGCCACTACAGTGGCAAAACAGGTCATATCGCAGCCCAATGTTATGCTAAGAAAGATGATATCCGTAGTGGTAAGTTGTAGCAAGGAAACTATACATCGTCTTCACGACAGAATGAAGATAAAAATGAACGTTTGTTTGTTATGCAGCATATGCTGAATGCTATTACAGGAGAGGGAACACATGATGATGTTTGGTATGTTGATTCAGGTGCATCCAATCATATGACCAGCCATGCAGAATGGTTTGGAGAGATACAGGATTTGCAAAATACAGGTTATGTGCAGACGGGTGATGATTCATGCCACCCAATTTTACACATTGAAAAGTTCCCTTGTCCTTGCATGATGGTAAGACAAAGAGTCTTTCAGATGTATTACATGTGCCATCTATTACAAAAAACTTTGTGTCAGCCAGTCAAATGGTAGAGCAAGGGTTGCAAGTCAGATTTAATGCAAAGGGCTGCTTTGTAGAAGATTTCAATGACAAGTGCAGGTTAGTTGCAAAGGGAAGTAGAGTTGGACGTATGTTTACTCTGGATGTTGAAATTCCTACTATGAATGCTGCTATGTATGCTAAAGGAAAAGGTATTGTTGCAGATATTGAAATTTGGCACAAACACATTGGACATGCAAATGTACAAAGGCTGAAATTAATGCAGTCCAAAGGGTTGGGTTATAGGTTTGCCTACATTTAGAGTTGCAGAATTTCATAAGGTATACGAAGCATGTCAATTTGGTAAGCAGGCAAGACAACCCTTTTCACATGACAGAGATGTAAGCAGAAATATCCTTGATATTGTGCATACAGACATTTGGGGGCCTACACAAAATGTATCTCTTGGAGGCAGTTCATACTTTGTCACATTCATTGATGATTGTTCTAGAAAGCTATGGGTATATTTTATGAAGGAAAAGAGTGAAGCGTTTGAGCACTTTAGAACTTTCAAGGCTGTAGTTGAAAGAGAAACAGGCTTGAAAGTAAAGTGCTTGAGGTCAGATGGAAGGGGAGAGTACCTCTCAAATGAGTTCAGTGATTTTCTGAGGTCTCATGGGATAAAGAGATAGTTTACATGCAGGTATACCCCACATCAAAATGGGGTTGCAGAAAGGAAAAACATGCATATTGCAAAAGTTGCACGTGCCTTGATGGTGGCCGAAAAGAATATGCCTAACCATTTTTGGTCTGAGGCTGTTCATACTACTGTTTATATTATGAACAGAACTCCCACAGCTTCAGTTCATGGTATGACCCCCAAAGAATGTTTTACAGGTAAGAAGCCTGATGTCTCACACTTGAAAGTGTTTGGCTGCATTGCGTATGTTCATGTGCCAGATGAGTTGCGGAAGAAACTAGATCCAAAGGCTGAAAAATGTGTCTTTATTAGATACTCTTTAGAGCAGAAAGGGTATCGCTGTTATAACCCTGTCACATGTAAGTTCAGAGTGAGCAAGGATGTCATCTTTGATGAAATGAGCAGTTGGTATGCATCAAGTGGTGATGCATTAGATGATGATGATGACCATGACATTCATGTGCAGGCTAAAAAGCAAGAATCACGGACTCTTAGTGGACCAGAGACATCATCTGGTAGTCCTTGGTCTGGGAGACTAAGGAGTACCTCTACATCTTCAGGTGCATCTAATAGCACTACAGGTAAAGACAAAGGAAAGAATAGAGTGTTAGAAGGCATTGATGCAGTTCTTGATGGAGACTCCAGTGGCTCAGAGAGCTTGGATGATGAGCTTGGCATTCCTTCAGTGAGGACTCCAGGTATGCAGAGAGCACGCATCAATGCAAAGACTCCATTGAGTGATCGAGTGGTACGCAGGTCTAGCAGGGTGAGATACCTTGTTAAAAGATTTGGTTTTGAAAGGTATGCAGCTCACCACTATGCTTGTATGGTGAAACTAGTTGAGGATGTTGAGCCCACATGTTTTGAGGAGGCAGCTGGTCATGCTCATTGGGATGCAACAATGGATGAGGAGATGGATGCATTAGAGGCCAATAATACTTGGGATCTAGTATCATTGCCGAAGGGCAAGAAAGCTATTGGATGTAAGTGGCTTTATAATATTAAGCATAATGCAGATGGTTCTAGTACTAGGTACAAAGCTAGGATGATTGCAAAAGGCTATGCCCAGACATATGGCATGGATTATGATGAAACGTTCAGTCCAGTTGCTAGGATGGCAATTGTCAGATGTGTGATTGCTTTGGCAGTAGCCAAAGGTTGGAGGTTGCAGCAAATGGATGTGAAGAATGCCTTCTTGCATGGTGATTTGCAGGAAGAAGTGTATATGGATCAGCTAGTAGGTTATGAAGATTCAGATCATCCCACATATGTGTGCAGGTTGTAGAAGGCACTCTATGGGCTCAAGCAAGCATCTAGAGCATGGTCTGACAAGATCAGAGAGTATCTTATCAATATTGGCTTTTATATTTCTGATGCTGATCACTCACTTTATGTGAAAAAGGGAGATGCAGGTTTGGTCATCATAGTCATCTATGTGGATGACTTGATTATTACAAGTGATAATAATAGTGGGATTGGTCAAGGACTTCTTGAAGAAGAAGTTTGAGATGAAGGATTTAGGTGAGCTAAGGTACTTACTTGGCATTGAGATGATCAGATGTGATGATGGTATATGGCTGTCCCAAAGACAGTATGGCTTGGATATGTTGTCAAGTATGGTACGACAGCATGCAAACCACTTTCAGTCCCGTTAGAGCATGCAAACCATGTAAAGTTGATTGCTGATGTTGGGGATGAGATAGAAGACCCTACTATGTTTAGGAGGATAGTGGGGAGTTTGATCTACATGACCATTACAAGGCTAGACTTGAGCTACGTTGTTGGTCTTGTGAGTTAGTTTATGCAAGTACCTAGAAAGCCACATTTGGATGCAGTCAGATACATATTGAGATATGTGAAGTCCACATTACATTATGGACTTTTCTATGAGGCAGGTACAGATGTACAAGTGTTTGGATACACAGATGCAGATTGGGCTGGTAGTATGTCTAATAGAAGATCTACCAGCGGATACATGTTCTCTCTTAGTAGTGCAACAGTTGCTTGGAGCAGCAAAAAGAAATCTACAGTTGCTTTGTCGAGTACAGAGGCTGAGTATAGAGGTACTGCTGTTGCAGCATGTGAGGTAGTATGGGTGCAAAAGTTATTGGTTGATTTAGATGTGTAGATGGAAGGTCCAGTTGTCATTTATTGTGACAACATGAGTAGTATACAGTTGGCTAGAAACCTTGTGTTCCATGCTAGGACAAAACATATTGAGGTACACTATCACTTTGTGCGAGAGAAGGTACTAGCAGGTGAGATTGACTTGGTGTATGTGAGCACACAGGATCGGATAGCTGACATCTTCATGAAGGCATTGGGTACAGAGAAGCTTCAAAAGTTTCAAAGCTTACTTGGAGTTGCAGAGATGCAGTTGAGCTTGAGAGGGAGTGTTGAGATGACAAGCTCAGCATATGCAGACATGGATGATGGACCGCCTGGTTAGATGGGTCCACATGTCTACACTTAGCATGTCGGTGGTCATTATGACTCTCACATGGCCACTGACTCAGTACTTATTATATTCAGGTTGTTACACCTATTTACAGCTGGCATAGTTATAATGCCAGTCGACTAGTGTAGTCGGTTATGCATTGTTTGACTTAGTAGGCCACTTTCCTTTATGTTGTATCTTATCTATACTTTGTGTATATTGTAAAGAGTGTGGAAGAAGAAGAAGAACCCAGCAAGAAAACGTTTTGGCCTCCATCTCTCTTCTTGTCTCTTGAGTGAGCTTCTCCTTGTGCATTCTGTGTGTGTTCAGCACAGCATCTTGAGCAAGTCCCTCCACCACCCGATTCTTGACATCTCAGGTGCCATTTCCTACTGCTAACCTACTCTAAATGCAACGAAAATCGAAAGCAAAAAATTGAACTAATTTCTCAATGTTTTCCAATCATCAAACAACCAGAATATCCCAAAATACTTACTTGTTTTGAAGATAAAAAACACCCAAACTTCCTACCTATCTCAAGCTCCGTTTCGGGGATGAATCCCCTACTTCGATGCTCGATATGAGGCATGCAAGTGCTCAAGCCTGAATCCGTTGGTCCCGACAACGGAACCAAAATGTGAGAGCTTTCGCTCAACCGCCAAGACCCACGGACCGCTTATTGCTTCAAGCATTCCAAGCGAGCTCTAATGGCTATCTCTCACCTAGCCAACGCGCCGTCGATCCTACGAGTGTAGTGAGCTTACCTTGATGCTTGATTGAGTACCCTCCTCTCTCTTGCACTCCGGTAGCTCCACGATTCTTGATGCTAGCTCAAGCATTCTCAAGCCTCCTCCATCTCCAAGCTCCATCCTCCATAGCCGTGCGCGCAAGAGAAGAGAAGAGAAGAGAAGAGAAGAAGAGAAGAGGAGATGGTGAAGAGCTTCACCCTCTTGATCCCTCACTCCCACACACACTCGTACTCTCACACTCCCTCTCTCAAGAGCACACACAAGCAAGAAGGAGAGAAGAAGAGAGGAAGAAGAAGACTCTTTTTGCCACACACCAAAGAATGAACTTCTCATTAACTTTTCAACTTTATATACAAAGCCCTAAATCCTTTTTGGGCGGTCATCGCCTTTTCCCTTTTTTACATAGCCGGTCGTAGCCTAGGCCATTTTTCCCATTTCCCACCATTCTAATTTATCCTATTCCCAACTAATGCGTACACTTTGCACAGGAGTGAGCCTCGCGCTCTTTTACAAGGATTCCGTGGCATTTCCATATTTAATGGTGCACCTTTTACTCTTTGGTTGTCTCGGGGCGACATTGAGACTTTCTGAGAGTCGTGCCCGAACATTTAAATTTGCAGGGTCTGGTTACCGGTCAAGGCGCCTTTTTCTGCTTTTATCTTGTGCCTTTTTTGCTATTTCCTTTTTTTCCATTTTCTGCTCCTCTGTGCTGTGGGAAACACGGTAGCAGTATGCCCTAAGCATATCCTCAATGACTTGATTGACTCGCTCTGTTTGGTCATCCGTTTGGGGATGATAGGCTGTGCTAAAATAGAGTTGAGTCCCAATGGCTTCAAGGATGGCTCTCCAAAAGTGTGATGTGAAGAGAGAGTTACAATCACTAATGATTCTTTTGGGTAGCCCATGTAGCTTGAATATCTCCTTGATAAACAACCTTGCAATGTCTGAGGCTTTATAGTTTGTCTTTACTGGAATAAGGTGTGCAACCTTCGTCAGCATGTCAACCACAACCATGATGGAGTTGTATCCTCCCTGAACTTGGGGTAGGCCAACAACAAAGTCTATACTGATGAATTCCCATTTCATTTGGGGAATGTCAAATGGTTGTAACTTCCTTGGCATTTTGACATGTTTGGCTTTGATACGTTGACAAGACAAACACTCGGTGACATATTTGAGAACGTCACCTTTAAGCCTGTCCTAATGGTAGCTCTTCCTAACTGCATTGAGAGGCTTGGCATAGCCAAGATGTCCTGAGAAAGGGAAATCATGAGCTTCCCACAATATCTTTTGCTTAAGTGTCTGGCTTGCTGGTATACATACTCTCGTCCTATAGTAGACAAGTGCACTATTGATAGAGAAATCTATTCTAGGAATAGGGTACTTGTTCTTGACAGTTTACTGATTCAACCCTCTGTAATCAATACATAGTCAAAGCGTTCCATCTTTCTTTTTCTGGAATAGTACTGGAGCTCCCCATGGTCAACTGCTAGGACGGATGTAGCCCTGATCTAGCAGTTGCTTGAGTTGTTCCTTTAGCTCAATTGCTTCCAGTATGGACATTTTATAGGGTCTTTTTGCAATTGACGCAGCTCCTGGCACTGGCTTGATCTCATGATCCACTTCTCTTTGAGGTGGGAGTTCTGTTAACTCTTCAGGAAATACATCCGCGTATTCCTTTAGCTAAGAAGGCCCTTCACTAGACTCCTACTTTTGATCTAGCTTGTTGAGCTTAATCAAGTAGACAGATAATCCGAGATGCTTTGGCCAATTGAATTTTTGGCTTCCCTAATTCACCTTGAGTTGTAACCAAATCCCCTTCAGAGTTCCGAAAGGAAATTTGGCCCTTTCCACAATGAATGTGGGTGTCATTAGGTTTAAGCCAATCCATTCCGAGTAGACACTCATGGATACCTAAATTCATGACTCTGAATTTGATCGAAGTCGTCTTTCCTCCTAGAAAGAATTCCACCTTAGCAGTTTGCCTGGTACAACTGACCTCACGACCATTTGCCAATTCCACAAGCAAGATAGGTGCTTCTACTGTGGCTATTCCTAATATTTTTGCACAAGCTGGTGAGATAAAGGAATGTGTACTGCCACAATCAATCAAGGTTTTGAAACCTTTACCTTGGTACTCTAACAGTGTCTGAATCACCAAGAACTAGTGATTCGGCCCTTTCTTGTGAAGAGCGGAATGGACTGTCGCCCTTTCAAACTCTGCTTCCATGGTCGGATCTTCTTCTTCCTTGCACATTTCTCTGTTGGCAACACAGGAGGTTCTTTCTCTGCCTTGGGTAGCGGTTCCCTGTCCACGACCAGTTCCTTGGAAAGGTGCTTGGTGATGTCCTCCTCCAAGCTTGGGACATTGCCTCTTGAAATGACCGGGCTCGTTGTTGTGAAAACAACGGAGGTTTCGGCCATTACTTTGAGTAGGAACAAAGTTGTTGACATTATTAGTCCTTGCTTTCTTTCTTTGTCTCCGATTCTGACCTTGAACTCTCTTCATTTGAGGCCTAAATGCTCCTCTGTTCGGGTCATTAAAAAACCAAGTTTTATTACCTCTTGGCCTAACTTGCACCTCCTGAATTATAGGCGCAGCTCGAATGAGAGCATCCTAAAGATCTAATGGGCGCATAGATTGGAGACGGGTAATCATTGGTGGGTTTAAACCAACACAAAATTTTGACACCTGCTGTGTCATGTCCATCTATGGCGCATACTTAAGAAGTGAGACGAATTTAGAATAGTATGCGTCAAGAGTGAGTCCCAGCTGTTTTAGCTCGTAGAACTCATTCATTTTCTGTGTGCGATACGTAGGTGGTAAGTATCTTCCTTGCACAACTTTCTTCGGCTTCTCCCAGGTAATAAATCCTTCTGCGATCCCTTGATCTCTGCACCATTGCTTCCACCAAAGCCTGGCTTCGCCGGTGAGCTTCAGCTTGGCGAGCATAGCCTAATTGTCGGGTGCAGTATCGGCTGCTTCAAAGTAATCCTCCATGGATTCAATCCAAATTTCAGCATCTACTTGGACGGATCTACCTTTCCCGTCAAATTCAGGTGGCTTAATCTACTTGAGAAGAAACTTCTTCTCCTGGATTATGGCAGTACTTGATGTAGGGGGCAAACAGGGAATTTGTACCTGGGGTTGTGCCTGGATAAAGGTTTCTTAACGTTATTACTTGTTAATCATTATGATTTATATTTCATCTCCATTTCAGCTATCAACCAAGCAATCTAACCACTTAACTTCTTATCAATTCTCATGAACAAAACAGACATTGATAAAAAGAAGTCTTATTGCATTATATGGGTCTAGCCCTTTCGGAGTACAACATCTCTTGGTATGGCAAAGTGGCTGATACATTTAGTTTGGGGAGAATAGTGTTGTATTACATTTATCTACGAGAACTGGATAATAGTATGGTTTCGGGTCATGGATCTTCAGGAATCGGTAAGTCATTGGAAGATCAGGGTATCCTTTTCTTTGGAACCCATTCTTCTCGTAGCGCCCCAACACTTTGATCCTGTCGGCGGGGATTACACGGGTCACTTCCTCATATACATATGAGTTTAGCTCAACCCTCCGACCTCGAATATGTAAAGTTGAGTTTACGTGACCCTCCACAAAAATGAATAGCTTCATAACTTTTAGGTCTTCCAACCACTTGATCCTCTTTAGGTTGGTTTGAAGGTATGCAAACCGGTGGGCGGCTATATAGTAGATTCTTGAGGCGCCCGTCCATCTTCGTTCTATGTACAAAGGTGATGGATTATAGATACACTCTAGGATGTTCATCATCTCAACCCTTTGTCGATAATCCGGGGAATGCATTGCAGTTATAAACATGACTCGGAACACTAAGAACTTGTTCCATGCTTCATAATTTTGCAAGACAACATCGAAAGTAAGGAAATGTTCAAAACACAACATTTGCTTTAATTATTTTTATTAAGATTTCTTAAAAACAAATCCTTCATTGGTTCGCTCTGATACCAACTACAACATATCCGCCTGTAATCTTCAGGGCACGTCTTAGCACTCCATCGAAAAGGATGTCTAGAAAGCTCCGCCCAGCACTCCCATGAAATATCACGGGGTTTGCGATCTAGGACTTTCCGCGTCTACCACGTAGCGGAAGTATTCCGGTCATTTCCATTTAGGACCGACCTGAATCAGGGTTTTTCCCTAATGGTCATTTCCTAAACGACAACTAGCGTCAAACCCCAAGCGAACTACTTTACGCAGAAACGCCAAGGTCGAAGCGGATTCATGCTGCACTTGGTTCAAGGAGAATGGGAAATGAGAGGGATGGAAGGCTCGACCTCTCTGCCATAAGGTATAGTTCCATTCCATTCCCCCTAAAACAACGTAAATCGGGATTGCTGTAACTTAGATTCTAGGTCAACGCTCTTGCTGTTCGTGTTCTTTGAACGATCTTCTTGCTGTCCATCATGATTGAGAAAAGTTCCTGGCCAACCGGGACCACCCATCCGTAGGACTGACCCATGGCCACATCCACCGCACTTTCCTCAGGTTGTTTTAGTTATCTAACTACCTATCACATTTAGTTGTACATGCATCAATCAGCTTCCTTAATTAGCCCGTTAGGCACCAGTTCCTTCACGTAATCATAGCACTTGACATAGAAAAGCAATGTCAAAAAAGTTTCTTTTCAACAACTTATCATATTTAACTTTGAAATACATTTATTAAATCCAGACCATAGGCTTATCCATAATCCATCCGAAGGCTATCCAGCAATCCACAAAGATTACTAATCCAAGATTCCACCCGTAGACTAGTATGCGGGCCTCGAGATCCAATCCTGAGTCACATTGGCGTCTTATGCAAGGCCCAGAAGGTGAGGGATTTATAGCCACAGCCCCCTCGAGCACCCAAGCGTCCTCCTGCTCCATGTAGCGTGCAATGGAGAGACCTCTCGCGGCGGGTTCGGTCTACCTTCTCGGCGCGGTTAACAACCCCCTTAGTTAGTCGGGGGTAATTGAAGCTGCCTCTTCCTTCAGGCCTTTAACCTGAAGCATTAGATATCTTTTCATCCTTTAGTTCTTTGAGAAAATGAGAGCGGATTTTTGATGCTGATAAGTGCTTAAAAATAGCTAAAAATTACGAATATCAAGGGAAAAATATTCAACGTCGAAGGCGGCGGCTCCAGCTAGGACGATTTTAAGCGTCAAGTGCTTTAAAGGTGCCTGAGCGAAACTTGTTGATTTTTGATAATTTTTCAGACTATTGTACGGGTTGTCAGGAATTACCGGCCAATGCGGGACGTCAAGCCGGACGCACAAAAATTTACAGCACTCGATTTGGACACTGGACGGGGAAATGGCCACAAAATGGTCAAGATATGAAAAGGTGGACACTTGGGAGGCCAAAATTGGGCATGCCTTTTTGAGTTTGGACCCTCCCCCCCAAAATTTTATGTGCCTCTTGATCAAAAAACGTGGAGAGAGAAGGAAGGCATGGCATGATCAAGAAATGGCGCATTTTTCGCTCTCTCTCCTCTCTCATCATGATTGTGGGCTGTGAGTATCCCATGGAACAGACATTGGGACTGATCTTCTCCTTCTTGGCCGATCTTATCACCGCCCTTCCCCCGTAGAATGGTGGACTGAATGAAGAGAGCCAATTCTAGTCTTTCTCTCTCCTCCCTCTCTCTCTCCCTTAAGGGGCTGTTCTTGTGTGGAAGAAGGCAATGAAGAATGGTGGAGGAAAGCTTGTCCGGATGAGACCGGATTGCTTTCGGATGGATGAAGACATGAAGAGTGCTGTTCTTGAAGATGCAGAGCATTAAATGCATGCTGGAAATCAGTCCCATAATCAAGACCAAGAAACCGAGACCTGAAAATAAGCGGTAATGCTATTTTTACAAAGAAAAATGATCTTTTTATGCTATTTGCTTTATGAAATCTTGTTCCCATGGGATGAAAGTTCTTTATGATATTGTTTGCCATGATTTTGATTAATTTATGCTCTGAAAATCAGAAAATATAAGGCTAGATGACCGGAATTAGTGTTAAAATACATGAAAACACGCGTTTTAAGGATAAAATTGGATTTTTTGCTATATAAATGAGAAATATGATATGTCACACCAACTAAATCTGAGTTTTTGCTATCAATGAACCTAAGGGCTATAGCCCACAATCAACTTTCATTTTCAATCATTATTTATTAAAGAGAAATAGAGAAAAATACCTAAAAATAGGAAAAATGGGTTTAAAATTAGGGAAAAAAAGAAAACGGGTTGAGGAAAATTAGGGAAAATTATATCTATGTTTGTGAAATGTATAACAATGGCAAAGTACCAGGTTGGTCTCGGTTTGTCCCTGTTTCTATGTTTTGTGCGTATTTATCGTTCTTTTAAAAAGGGAAAAAATGCATAGAAACCCTATCTAACTAATCAATGATGCAAAATGCTAAAGTTGGATGAAAAGGGGTTGAAACGCTGAAAGATAAAGAAAAGATTTGATTTATGCATTGCACTTGGCATATAGGAAACGGTTTAAATAAAGAGGATGGTAGCATGAGCACATAGCTTGGTGCCTCCTTTCAATGCAGCACGCGTTAGTGAAATTCATGGAAAGAATGCTTTGTGCACTATGCACGATACTAATTTTTCTTTTGTCTGAGCACATAGCCATACACGATTTTCATTAATCATAATAATTAAAAGGTATCAGAAAAACCTCTTGGATGCATGGCACTTGTCTTACTTAGGTTGAGACCAACGATGAGTGTGAGAGGATGTCCTAAGCTATAGGTTAGTCGTTGGGTCCTAAAGGGAAATTGCTGTGAGGAATGGTACATCCTCGAATGTAAAATATTGGTACCTTGAGAGGAGTTTGTGCTCGTTTGTGTTATATGTCTAGCAGCGCATAAAGGGGCCAATCCCTAAGATGTAGGAGAGCTGCAGTGGGGCTCTGACTATTAGTCGGTGGAGTGCCTCCTATATGTGTGTGACGAGGTGTTATGCCTAAGTACTTTGGGATCTCCCTCTGAGGAGTTTTAGAAAAATGTTGGACTATAAAATATAAACGCAGGAATTAAGCTTTAGGGCAGTTTGTCCTTCAGCATTAGATTGACGCTCTTGGTCCGCAAGGCCGTGAGGGTATTTGTGTGTCATGAGCATGAGGTACGGCTAGTGCTATAGCCAGTGCTGGCCCATTTTAGGTCCCATCAGCAAACAAAGCAAACAGTTCTTTACTAAACTGTTATAAGCACAATCATTTCCAGTGGTCGTTATTTTTGGCCAACTGCTAAGGAGCAAATTCTTCTTTCCGAATGCATCCTGCACTCGATCTGGGATCAATTACGACTTGGCAAGTTCCCCAAGGGTTTGTTTGTTAACCCTATATCCTTGGGTTAGGGCTCTACCCTATTATCCTGACTTAATCAATACCTTAAGTTCAATTAGCAGTACATATGTTATTCCAATTTATTGATTGGTCCTTTGCTTCCAAGCAAATATCTAATCCCCGTGTCTTGGTCACTTTACCCAAGAAAGGTACTATATCAGGACGATTATTCATCCTCTCGCAAGATAAACTTGCGTAAGAATCTGCCAATCAATAAAGCATAAGTTAAGTTATGACATAATTCCTAGTCATCCTTCTATAACATGCAATCAAGTTTCATGCTACTAAGCTTTAGGGTTTTAGGTTTGAGCCATGCAGCCTTTTCTAAGTTGAAACAATATTTATACCAATTGACTAGAGTTATGCAGCTCAAGAACCATTTCATGCCTTGCAAATTCCTACGGATTATTAGCAACTTTCTATAACGAATCATTGCGAAGAAGAGATGTCTAATAATGCTACATGCGATTTATACTCCCATGCCTAATCGAAGTGCACGATAATAATTTTGACTTTATAAAGATGATCTTTAATTGATCTAAATTCATTACTTGTAATGCATATAACGAATTTCTAAGAATGCATAGATGCCTCATGTTCTTTCATTTGTTCCATTGGAAAAATACAAATGACCAATTCCTTGACCGTAAGCTATTTCCTTTTAATTTATCCAAAGTATTTCAATCAAAAGAATGCATTCTAATTTCATAAATGATCCATGCATAATTGAAATATTACGACATTAATCAAATTTAGGAAGAAAAACCTAGACTTGTGGTGAAATGTCCACATGGATGTTAGGAGATGATCCTCTTGCGGTTGCGCCTTGTGCGTTCTTAGGAGCCATCGAGACTTCAACCTTCTTGCCTTGGTTGCGGCCTTATGCTCTTGGCCCGTCTCCTTCGAATGTGAAACTCCCTTTGTAACCGCTTCAACCGTCTTTTGGAAACGACTTTAGGAGGCTTTATAGGTTTCCTCCTTAAACTTCAAGGAGAAAGGGGTGTAACAGATTGCTTTGGGAAAGCAAATAAAAGGGATTTTAAAAGATCCCAGGTTAACAAGAACCCGCTTGGGAGAGAAATAGGGAAGGGGATTTAGAACCTCGACTAATGGGAGCTTGTGGGGAACCTAAGGGGAAAAGGGGTTATTTCTTGGAGTAAATGGGCTTTTAAACCCACTAGAGAGGGCAATAACAAAGGCCCACGGGAAGGGTTTTAAAACTCAAGCTAGTGGAAGCTTGTGGGGAACCCAAAGGGGGGGAGAAGGCCTTAACTCCCAGGTTAAATGAGCTTTTAAAGGGCCTTGGGTGAAATGAAAAAAGGGAGGAAAAGAGGGTGTTTTGTAAAGGCCAATAGAAAGGGGGTTCTAAGGTTCCCTGAGGTTAAAATGAACCTTTGTGTAAGAACGCAAGGGGGGGGGGGAAGGGCTTAGTGGTCTTTTAAAAGCTTGGATGGGCCCCCACGGGAAGAGGGGCTTTGGATCCCGGGGGAGGGGGGTTTAAAAATGATCTTGGTGGAAAAAAATAGGGAGGGGGGAAAGGGGCTTATGACAACCCCCTTAGAAGCTTCTCTAAGAAGCTTCGAAGGAGCTTCAACACATGGCGAAGGGATTGGAGATGGCGGCTAGACGATCAGACAGCGGCATTTTGGTGGCAGCTCCGCGAGCTTCTCTTTCGTCTACGGCAGCGATTCACTCCCTCTTCCATCTCAGGGTAGTATCTCGATGATTACTGCCTCTTCCTCTTTGCCAATCGTCTTGGCTTTCTCCCTCAACGACGGCATCAGTTCTATCTCACACTCTCCCTCTTAACGCAGCGTGACGACTTCCCTCATAGCCTGACAGCGTCCCGTTATCCCCAGCTTACTCCACGGCCATCGTTAAGCTTTCCAATTAGCAGCGTAAAGGCTCTTCTTCTCTACTCCCCTCCCACAAGGCTTATATAGCTGAGGGAAGGGGTCCTTCTTGCCCCCACTCGGCCATAATGCATGGCATGTTTCTCCCGCGAGCTCCAACAGGGATGCTCAGTCATCCTTGCTATACCCCTCTCCTCCAGCACGACTGTCGGCTAGGGGAAAGAGGGGATAATTACAAAAAATTTACCATATTTCAAATATTATCCTTATGACTGCTTCCCAAGAGGGGATTCATGTGACATATGCGGTTTCATAAAACCATAGTCTCTGTTCTGCCAATGGAGATTATGATACATTGTATTTAAGTTCGTACCATTCGAGGCCCACTGACGGCATTATCTTGCGTGAGTATCACGGGGTTTAGATATTGAAAATGCTACAAGGACCTTCCAATCCCTCGGGATTGGGCTGTATGTGATCACACTCCGTCCGCGGTCTCAATAGGGAAGTTTACTGGCTTAGAGCCCCTCTAAGCTTCCCTGCGCCTCAAGAGCCATCCTACATAACAGGGGCACTTACCACTCTGTCCTTTTCCCTCTCAAGTGCTCGAGTGATCAAAATAAAAAAACAACTACCTCCCTCAGGAGCGTAGGACCCCCACCCATAGGTGAGTTTTTCCACACTCCGTAGAGTGTAAGGGAGCATTGGCTTGGGGACCCTAATGTCCCAAACCACCACAATTCAAAATTCATCTGGCTGTGCAAGCCCAAAATCATAAGGGCCATCATTCATCATTCAAAAATCCAAAAGCGATAATAACTATAAGACATCTTTAACATAGTTGTAAATGCAATGCATAGAATCTATCTCCTCCATCAATTTCCTTGTTCCTTCCTAAGAGTCATTTGATAATACCAACATGTTTCTTTTGTAAGTTTAAGTACCTTCTAACTGATCATAATCTATGTAACAGACTAACTTATCCTTTATTAGAAAATTGTAGAATTCATAACTTAAAAAGCAATGCTTTTCTTATGTACTAAACCTGATTATCTCTATTCGGTCATTCATCATGATTATGATTTATGGCCCCAACCTCAATTTGTTGTGGGATGGCTGGTTCTTTGGTTTGGATGGGTTCGGGGTTAACCTCCACTTGGGCTTCAGCATCGTGTTGAATTTCCTCAATAGCAGCGGCCATTTCCTCGCATTGGGGAGCTCTTTGAGTGTGATCCTGCTCAGCATCTCGATGTCTCTTGGGAGCCATGGAAGAAGTTGATGGTTTTGGGCAGCGCTTCCGCATAGGGTTGGAGAGAGAGAAAGAAAGAGAGACTCAGCTCATTGCAGCAGAGCTTTGTCGTGTCAATAGCAGCAGAGAGATTTCTACATGAGTCATTATGTGTCCTTCACATGACGCTCTACCTCTATTTATATAGTAGTGAGGGGGGGGTAAAGGGAGGGCGCCTACTTTTTGGTTTTCTTATGACATCATCGATGACAAGATTTTTGTTTATCTCTGCCCTGCAACTTGTTTGGATCATAACTTTGTCATATGAACTTCAAATATAGACGTTTGGGCACTTAAAACGATCAAAATACATCTGGTCGACAAGCTTAAGTGGGCAGAATTGCAAAAATCCATAAAAAATAGGTAAAAATAATAATTTTCATAAATTACATTATTTTTATCGATCTTTTGTCTTGGACGACTTATCCCCTTCAAAATAAGTCATAGTATATATTTGGATTCATCTAAAGTGGAAATTAAGTCGTCTAAACATGATATTAGAGATTTCAGACTATTCTAGTAAACCAATCTTGCTTCCTGTAAATCCTATAGAGATTTTGCAGTTTTTTCCATGTATGGATGTGCAAATTAAATCAATTTTCTTTGGAATGTATATACATACTTACCACCTGCATATCGCACACAGAAAATGAATGAGTTCTACAAGCTAAAACAGTTGGAGCTCACTCTTGATGCATACTACTCTAAATTCGTCTCATTTTTAAAGTATGCGCCGCAGATGGACATGACACAACAGGTGTCCAAATTTTGTGCTCGTTTAAATCCACCAGTAAATACCCGTCTCGAATCTATACGTCCATCAGATCTTCAAGATGCACTCATTTGAGCTGCGCCTATAATTCAGGAGGTGCAGGTTAGCCCAAGGGGTAACAAAACTTGGTCTTATAATGAACCAAACAGAGGAGCATTCAGGCCTCAGATGAAGAGAGTTCAAGGTCATAATCAGGGACAAAGAAAGAAAGCAAGGACTAATAATGTCAGCAACTTTGTTCCTACTCAAAGCAATGGCCAAAACCTTCGTTTTTTCCACTGCAACGAGCCTGATCATTTCAAGAGGCAATGTCCCAAACTTGGAGGAGGACATCGCCAAGCATCTTTCCAAGGAACGGGTCGTCGTCAAGGAGTCGCTACCTGAGGCAGATGAAGAATCGCATACGTTGCCAATAGGAAAATGTGCGAAGAAGAAGAAGATCCGACCATGGAAGCAGAATTCGAAAGGGCGCCAGTCCATGCCGCTCTACACAAGAAAGGCCCGAATCGCCAATTCTCAGTGATTCAGACAACGTCGAACTATCAAGGTAAAAGTCTCAAGACCTTGATTGATTGTGGCAATACACATTTCTTTATCTCACCAGATTGTGCAAAAAGATTAGGAATAGCCACAATAGAAGCAGCTACCTTTCTTGTGAAATTGGCAAATGGTCGTGAGGTTACTTGTATCAGGCAAACTGCTAAGGTGGAATTCTTTCTCGGAGGAAAGAAGACTTCAGTTAAATTCAGAGTCATGAGTTTAGGTATCCGTGAGTGTCTACTCGGAATGGATTGGCTTAAGCCTAATGACGCCTGCATTCATTGTGGAAAGGGCCAAGTTTCCTTTCAAAACTCTGAAAGGGAATTAGTCACAACTCAAGGTGAGACTGGAGTGCCAAAAATTCCATTGGCCAAAGCATCTCGGATCATAAAAGAAGTCAGAAAAGGATTACATGTCTACTTAATTAAGCTCAACAAGTTAGATCAGAAGCAATAGTCTAGTGAAGGACCTTCTTGGCTAAAGGAATACGTGGACGTATTTCCTGAAGAGTTGACAGAACTCCTACCTTAAAGAAAAGTGGATCATGAGATTAAGCTAGTACCACGAGCTGCGCCAATTGCAAAAAGACCTTATAGATTGTCTATACCGGAAGTAATTGAGCTGAAGGAACAACTCAAGCAACTGCTAGAATAGGGCTACATCCGTCCTAGAATTTCACCATGGGGAGCTCTAGTACTGTTCTAGAAAAAGAAAGATGGAACACTTCGACTATGTATTGATTACCGAGGATGGAATCAATCAACGGTCAAGAACAAGTACCCTATTCCCAGAATAGATGAGCTTCTTGATCGTCTTCACGGTGCAAAGATCTTCTCCAAGATTCTTAGGTCGGGTTACTATCAAATAAGGATCAAGGAAGAAGACATCCCAAAGACAGCCTTCAACACAAGATATGGGCACTTTGAATTCCTAGTCATGTCATTTGGGCTTACAAATGCACCTACTACCTTCAACAGGTTAATGCAGAATATCTTTAGGCCATATCTTGATGACTTCATGCTCGTCTTCTTTGATGACACTTTAGTCTATTCTAAACAGGAAGAAGATCATGAACCCCAACTTCGAATTTTCCTTGAGACAATGAGGGCACATAAGCTGTATGCTAAGATGAAGAAGTGTACATTCTTCAAACGTCAGATTGAATATCTGGGATTCATAGTATCAGCAGAAGGAATCTTATTGGACCCAGACAAGGTCAGAGATGTGCTAGAATGGCCAATACCAACATCTGCCAAAGAAATACGCAGCTTTCTTGGATTGAGAGGATGGTATAGGGTCTTCATAAAAAATTATGTTTGATTGCTGCATCTCTGACGGACTTACTAAGGAAGTAAACATCCATTGCATGGTCAACTCCCGAACAAAGTAGCTTCGATAGATTGAAGCAAAGTTTGGTATCAACACCTATCCTAAAACTTCCAAACTTCAATAAGGAGTTCGAGGTAGTAAACTAATGCTAGCACACTTGCCTTGGGATGTGTGCTCATGCAAAAAGGTCACCCGGTAACTTACTCTTCAAGGAAACTGAAGAGTCATGAGAAGAATTATGCTACCCATGAACTGGAATTGCTAGCTGTCATCCATGCTCTAAAGGTTTGGAGACACTACCTATTGGGTAACAAGTTTACGCTAGTAACTGACCATAAGAGTCTCAAATGGATCTTTACCCAGAATGAGCTCAACATGAGGCAACGTCGATGGATTGAAGTGCTAGAGGAATATGACTTTGAAATCAAGTACCAACTAGGAAAAGAGAATGTAGTTGCCGATGCACTTAGTCGCAAGGCATTCCTTAATTCACTAATCTTGCAGAATCCATCAACAACTAGATCTTTAGCTACAAAAGTATCTATGCCAAACAATCCAATACTTGAGTTAGCTAGAGAGGATGCATGCCATGACCCGGCCTACCAAACAATGCTAAGGGAGATCTCTATCAAGGATCATAACCAAAAGCTGCAGGCTAAGTATCATGAATTTTCTATCAATAGTGGACTTGTGTACTATAGAACAAGGCTGTGTATACCAGCAAGCCATTCACTTAATCAGAAGATATTGTGGGAAGCTCATGATTCCCCTTTCGCAGGACATCTTGGCTATGCCAAGACTCTCAATATAGTTAGGAAGAGCTACCATTGGGAGAGGCTCAAAGGTGACGTTCTCAAGTATGTCACCGAGTGTTTGTCTTGTCAACGTATCAAAGCCGAACATGTCAAGATGCCAGGGAAGCTATAACCGCTTGACATCCCCCAAATGAAATGGGAATACATCAATATAGACTTTGTTGTTGGCTTACCCCAAGTTCACGGAGGATACAACTCCATCATGGTTGTGGTTAACATGCTAACTAAGGTTGCACTACAAGGGTACACACATATAGTGACGCTAAGTATCGACTTTTTTCGGCGTCAGTATTAGCGTTGCTATCTGCATCACTAAAAATGTCGCTATTTAGCGATGCAAATAGTGACGTAAATAGCGACGCTAATAGTGACGACCTACTGCAGTAACATTTCGCGGAAACCTGAATGTTTCTTTCAAACGAGCGCACGAAGGCGGAGAGAAAGAGAAAGGGAGGTGAGAAAGGGAGGTGAGCAAGGAAGCAAGCCGTGAGTCGCACACGAGGAGAGGAGTGTCGCCCGCACGAAGAGGTCGTGGAAGAAGAAGAGAGCACGATGGTATGCCCTGTTTTGGTTTCTATACAATCTTTGTTTGCTTTGCAATGTAGGTTAGAAAGTGTTGGATTCTCTTCGATCTTTGTGTTGCTTTGTGTTGCTTTGCAATGTAGGTTAGGAAGCGTTGACAAGAGAGAGAAATGGAAGCGAGTGTTTTCAAAATTTTTCTTTTGTTGGTTTTAATTCTTTGCAATGTAGGTACGAAAATGTATGTGTGTGAGCACAATTTAGAGCCGTCCTCAAAGATAGATAAGTTTAGAGCCGAACTCAAAGAGATAGGTACAAAAGTTTAAAAAAAATACATGAAATATATATAGTGGAGTGGTCCCAACATACAATATAGAATCATTATTAAATTATCATTCCATTACATCGCAGTCAAGATGTCTAGCACTCACAACCAACATGGTGGTGATCATGAGGCTTGGCTCAATCAATGTGTCCCCTGTCCATGCATGCAATGCAAATTGGCCATTCGTCGGAAACGTCATTTGTCCATAGAGCATGTGCAACGGTATGGAGAGTTTCGAGTTGAGATAATCGACCAAGCAGTCTTGAATTACGAGATTGCGGTAAGTTCTCTCTCATTACTATATGACATGTAATTGATTTAAGTATAACAGTTTGGAGTTATCTTAGAAGTTAGCTCCTTAATGTCCTTGACAGGGTAAGGGCCATGTTGATACCATGCAGTCTGCAAATCTCTTGCGTCCAATAAGACGGGTTTGTCCGCGCTCTATACAAATGCCGTCCGAGATAACTAACTGTCTCATAGAAGGTGATAACTCTCAACCCCCTTCTATGGGTGAGAATGCTGGAGACATGGACGATCCTCTTGCTTTTTTGGAGCCTGAGTTAGAGGACATGATCGAATCATTGCTTCCGACGGAATCGGAATCCCAAGATCCTTTAATTGCGAAGGCTGCCATTCCATTGTATGATGGGAGTCGGGTATCCCGTTTGAAGACACTTCTTGCATTGTTGAGCATACAAACAAAGTATGGATGGAGCGATGTGAGTGTGACAAAGCTCTTCAGGTATATTATGATGTGTATGATTCTTTATTGAAAGCCATTAAAATGTGCTATGTAGTACTCTAATAACGTGCATCATTGCAATTTGTAGAACGTTGAGATATTACATTTTGCCTCCCCAAAACATGATGCCTAAGTCTTGTGATGATGCAAGACAAGTGCTGCGAAAGCTAGGCATGGATTATAATTGCATTCATGCTTTCCCCAATGATTGTGTTCGTTTCCAAGAAGAGTTTGAATTGTTGGCCACATGTCCCAAGTGCGGTGCGGATAGGTATCGAAATGACTTGCAAGGACAGATTGTTCCGCAGAAGGTTTTGAGGCACTTTTCGCTGATACCGCGTGTTCGTCACATTTTTCAGACCAAGAGTTTTGCAAATTTGACTACATGGCATGCGAAAAATCGATCCACTGATGGTGTACAGCGTACACCAGCTGACTTAGAAGCATGACATCACATTGATGAGACTTTCCCTGACTTTGCAAAGGAGGCGAGGAATCTACGATTCGGTCTTGCCATGGATGGGGTAAATCCTTTTGGTTTACATTCCACCTCCTATAGTGTATGGCCCGTGGTCCTTGTTAACTACAATATACCGCCATGGCTTTCCACCAAGAAAGGATAGCTTTTGCTCAGCTTGCTTGTGCCTAGATGATACAAAGTCAAGAATATGGATGTCTACCTCTCTCCACTGATTGATGAGCTAAAGGAGTTGTGAGAGGGAATTGTAGTGGAGGACATGAGCAAACATATTGGTAGGCGATCTGCAACTATAAGGGCAATTCTTATGTGGACCATGCATGACTTTCCAGGTTATGGAGAATGCTCTGGTAAAGCGTGTTTTCTTATTTTGCTAGTTTTCTTTGAGCGATGTTGGTGTTATGACATGCCTCATTGTACATCTGTGTTCTGCAGGGCTAGTCACGTCAGGTTACCTTGCATGTCCTCTGTGTGGACCAAGGTTGGATTATCGTATGTCAAAATCTATGAAGAAGATGGTATTTGAGGGACATCGGGCTTTTCTGCCAGAGGGTCATGTCATGAGAGAAGGATTTCTTGGTCGCCCTCCTGCGAGAATGAACACACTGAGCTGGTTTGATCGCAGGCGCTTCCCAGTGGAATGCGATGCTTCTCAATTTTCTATGAGCTGACTTATTGGAAAAAACTGAAAATTAACCAGCTTTTAGATCCCATGCACATTTTTAAGAATGTGGGTAGCTTACTATGGGACCACCTCATTGGGCAGCGAGACACACTAGGAGCGAGGATGGATTTGAAAGCAGTGGGAAAGATGGAACCATATTGGCCTGTAAGTGGCGTCGAGGGTTGAGTGCAATTGTTGCACACTCCTTGGGTTTTTTCTAGCAATTAAGTGCGATGAGTAAAGGAAAAAATCAAGTCCTTTCGCACGCCGACTGGCCTAATGTGTTCTCTCAAGATAGCATTCACAAAGGATGACCAACTGAAAGGACTCAAATCCCATGATTGGCATAAGATGTGTCAGGTATGTACGGTATGAGGCTGCGTATGGCATGATTCTGCATATTAGTTTTCAGAATCTCTGTTTGTTTATACACAATATTGATTATATGGTTTTCACAATTCGTATTGCCGATCGCAATCGCGGGGTCTCTGACATCGGAGGTACGGATAACCATTTACAAATTGTCCGAGTTGGTTCAGTTTGTCTCCCAAAAAGAGATTCACACATCATCGATTGAATCCGCGAAATGCACGGTAGTAGAGACTTCTTGTCTTTTGGAAAAGTATCTTCCCACTAGCATGCTCATGATACAAACCCATCTTCTAGTGCATATTGTAGATGAATTGCAGGTTGCAGGTCCAGTCCATAGTCGATGGATGTTTTTCCTTGAACAGTTCATGAAGACCTCAAAGGGATTTGTGCGACAACGGGCTCGTCCTGAGGGTAGCATGGCTGAAGGTTGGTTAGTGTTGGAGGCCTTGGTATACATTGTCCACTGTGGAACAGGACAAAGGCTTGATATGGTCACTTAAGGAGGATGATCTTCCGAATGGAGATGTCCTAGTGGGAAATGGAATAGAGAAGAAGATGGACGCATCCATGGAGTCCAAGGTGAATCGATTTTGTATCCTACATAGCGCTACAATGGAGAAGTGGCTGCAACGGTATGAGGATGCTCGAGCTGAGCGAGAGTCTGCAAGATCTGACTTTTGACAAAGTATGCGGCAACGGACCATTCGATATCTGAAGGGCTTAGAGGAGATGCCTTTACTCATGTCCACTAGATGGCTACATGAGGCCCTAACCAAAGCTTCTCAAGATGGAGAAACAGTTACTGTAGAAGAGTGGGACTTCTCACGTGGATGCAATCCCAAGGTATGGATGCAATCCCAAGGTATGAAATCCCAAGAAATTACAATCTATACTACAAATCGCAACTAATATACTTGTTCTTCTCCCAGTATAAGGTCCATAGTGCAGCATGGTCACGTGGATGACATTTCAGAGTAGAGCACATCGACAAGTTATGCTCGACAATGGACTCTGGAGTGATGGCAATGTTTGAGCAGGAAAGCCGATGATGTGCCACCGATCCAAACCGTGTAGTTGCAGAGATGGAGTATTTTGGATGTTTACAGAGTATCCTTGTAGTGGACTATCGAAGTTTCTCCGTGACCATATTTGATGTGCAATGGTTCAAGGTTACTCTTGAAGGAGCAGGTGCAACTGTTTGGCGAGGGCCAAGTGGCTTTATTGAGATTGACTCAACGAAGAAGTGGACCGATTTGAGTGATACATTTGTTTTGCCAAATCACTGTGAGCAGGTAAGAGTCCCTAATACTTGACGTGCTTTAGCAATCTCAAAGTGGACTTTTATACTAATCGTAATATGGATCATGTCGTCTTTTTCCCTAATCCGCAACAACCTCAATGGTGGTATGTCATTCCCATGACATCTAGGAGTATCCCCGTGTTTGCCAGAACCCTTGTACCGATCGTAGAAGAGACACCTTTAATAGCGACAATGATAGAAGGCATACAAGAAACTAGGATGAACCGCTTGGAGGACCAAGACATCTCACCTATGGAGATAGAGGAGATAGAGGATGGGTTTTTTGAAAATAAAGCAGAGTCCTCATTTTGTGGAGAATTTTGTATAGATCTCCCGGTGTATACTGAGCTATGTCAAGATGAGATTGTGGAACCCTAAACAAAAGTGACTCAATCAAAACGTTCCTCCCACTACAGCAATGCCACTTTTTGCAAATCGGTTAGGACAATTTGTATATTTTTGGAGTATGGTGTTTTGTATTATCTAATTCTTTTTATTATTTTAAAATGAAGCCTTGCAAATTAAGTCTTAGTTTTATTATGTCTTGCAATTCATTATCTAATTGACTTATTTTTTCTTGTATATGCAGGCTTAGGATTTGGGCACGGACGGTAGGATGAGTCGGGATTTTACAAATGACGACATTGACGCGATGCTAGCACGTTTCTCACCGGAGCAGCTAGCACGGGTCAGAGATAGAGCTGATGCACAGCTTTCCCGTTCCACCTCAGCACAATCGGTAGACTCTAGATGGCCTGATGCTTCGGTCTCCAGTAGACGCAGTTGTAGGTCTTGCTTTGCTTCAGAGTCACGTAGTCAAGGAGGAGGTAGCTCCTGTTTTGGGGATACAGATGCAGTCTCTCCCACTCGCACTGCCACCAGGGAGTCGACACCGTCTTTCACTGGTGGTAGCGGGCAGACGTCTACTGCTCCCACTCCTTCACGCACCCCATCGATCACTCCCAGGGCCGACAAGAAGTACACAAAACCCACTCCTCTAGGTATGTATTTTCGCATCCTTTTTCACAGTAGCACTTATCAATTCAAGTTGTGTTTGACACATTTGTATTAATGTCATGAAAGTATCCATTTGCAAAATCTTGCAGGTTACTCGTATCTCATAGATAAGGCCTCTAGCCATTTATACATGAACGATGATGGAAAAGCTGTCATCTCTAGGGTGCATGAGTTGTGCCAACAAGTATTTCAACACAACATTACAGACAAGTGGAAGGAGATCCCAGATGCCAGCAAGGAGTACATAATTGATACATTGTATCAAGAGTTCCCTCAGCCCTCTAGCAATGATAGATTTTTGAGAGGGTGGATGATGACGCATATGCGTGACTATCAATTGCACAGGCGGTCTGATGCATGTGAAGCAGTCAAGTAGGGCAATTTGAAGCCGGAGTGGCTGGATACAGAGGACTGGAGTAATCTCCAGGATGAGGCGACATCCACTCCAAACAAGTGGAAGCAGCAGAAGGATGCAGCAAAGGCGTGCTTGGATGCAGGATCGGTGCATCACCTTGGTAGCGGCGGCCACGCAACATTCTTGGTAGATTTTGTAAGTATTAATAGGGTAGAGTACTCTAATTTAATGACATCCATGTTGATGTATGTATTTCGAACATGAATCTTAAGTACGTTGTTTTTCAATGTTTGTGTGCCACAGCAAGGTTTTATGAATCGCGACTCGACTGCAGTAGAGGTGACATACGGGGAGAAGTCTGGATTGAGTGCCCTGATCGAGAAGATCTATGCTCGCGGAGGACCGATAAGTAGTAATAAATATCATTCTTAATTTGAGAAATCTGTCATTATATGTCAGTTTGTATTTGGTACTGACAATTATATATGTATTTGCTGTTGCCGACTACCTTCGATATGCCACTACAGCGAGAGGAGTTTCTGATGCGGATGAGTCGTAAAGAGTAGATTAGGCTACAAAGGATTACTCCCCATCTTGTATTACGTAAGGCCTTATGGCCTCTATCCTTCATATGTAATAGCTAAGTGTATATGATTCGGACTTCTATATTGTAGCATGACTCCATATTTGCTTTGTCGCAGTAGCACTTCTCAATTTAAGTTCTGTTATTTTCTTTATCAATGCAATGCACATTTGTGTTAATTAATGTCATGAAAGTACTTCTTTGCAAAGTCTTGTCATTATTTGGGACCGATTGTCTAACTTCTTTGACAACAGGAATTGTCTCTTAGCCCTGTGTGGCTCTAACTGTGGCAGGGCTGCATCTGCAGCGCTGCCACAAAAAAATTTAATTTTCTGCAACCGTCGGTATCAGCGTCGGAAAATAATTCTGCAATCGTTGGTATTAGCATCGGAAATTCCTCTGTAAAACCATCACTATTTTTGTCGCTAATTTCGTCGGTATTAGCATCGCTAAATAACGACACTAATACCTATGAAATTAGTGACGAAAATAGCGAGGCAAATAGCAACGGTTTTGTAGCGACGCCAATACGCACGCTAATAGTGACGACGGGGATATTTTTCATATATAAAGAAAACGTCATTATAAACGTCGTTATAGCATGTATATGTTGTAGTGAATTGCGTATCTTATTCTAGTAAAGACAAACTATAAAACCTCGGACATTGCAAGATTGTTTATCAAGGAGATATTCAAGCTACATGGGCAACCAAGAAGAATCGTTAGTGATCGTGATTCTCTCTTCATATCACACTTCTGGAGAGCTATCTTTAAAGCCATTGGGACTCAACTCTGCTTTAGCACCGCTTACCATCCCCAAAAGGATGGCCAAACAGAGCGAATAAATCAAGTCATCCAGGATATGCTTAGGGCATACTGCTGTCGTGAGCCTAAGAGGTGGATTCAATACTTGCCTTTAGTTGAATTTGCCTACAATGCTTCTTACCAACAAAGCATTTAGATGACCCCTTTCCAAGCATTGTATGGTCATGACTGCCGAAGTTTCCTAAACTTCTCAGATCCAACTTTAAGGGTTGAAGCTTCAAGGCAGATGTTGAAAGAGGTGGATGACCAAATAAAGTCTATAAGATAGGACATCCAAGCTGCCAAGGATAGACAGAAGGCATACGGGGATTTGAAACATCAAGATTTCCAATGGACTGCTAATACGTGTCCTGAAGATACAAGTGAACACGTTACAGAGGAAGAGGGAGAGTGAAGTAGGAGAGGAGGAGTGGGAGAGAGAAGGGAAGTAGTGGGAGAGAAGAAGTAGTGGGGGAAGAGAAGGGAAGAAGAGGGAGAGAAGAAGGAGAGAAGATAAATAAGGAGGAAGAGAGAGAAGAGGAGGAAGAGGGAGAGAGAAGGAGAGAAGAGAAAGAAGGGAGAGAGATAAGGGGAGGAAGAGGGAGAGAGAAGGAGAAGGAGAGAAGAAGAAGGAGTGGGAGAAAAATGGGAAGTAGTGGAAGAAAAATGGGAAGTAATGGGAGAGAAGGAGTGAGGAGAGAGAAGAAGAAGAAGAAGAAAAAGAAGAAGAGTAGAAGGAGAAAAGAAGAGAAGAGAAAGAGAAAGAGAGGGAAGGAGCAGAAGGAGAAAAGAAGTGGGAGAAGGAGAAGAAGAGAGGGAGAGAGAGAGAGAGTAGGAGAATAAATGGAGAAGAAGAGAGGGAGAGAGAGAGAGTAGGAGAATAAGTGAAAAGAAGAAGAAGAGAGAGAGGGAGAAAGAAAGAAGGAGAGGGAGTGGGAGTTGGTAATCGCAACAAGCCACACCCAAACCACTCTCTCTGCAAAGAACCCCATCTAGCAGTTTTTCCAACCCAAACGTGTCAAACCAAAACCTGTTAAAGTCCAGACTACCCAATCTCCGCGAGGCGAATGGCTCCCAAGAAGAAAATCACGGGAAGTGTAGGCGCCCAAGCTACCAGTAATGTTGGAGAGGTGAGCGGAGCGACCAACGCAACACACACAAATCAAGCCCAGGTTCTTAGATTTAAAATTAATTAAGAATTATTTCTCGTGGAAGGGATGAAAGGATTGATGACATGCATGGAACAAGAACAAGTCTTAGGGTTCTATTTACTCTAAGTACTAAGATGCATGCGCGAAACGGTAGAGTTTGAAATTCGCATAAGATTTTAAGCATGAAATGATAGCTTTTACTCACATAAAATGATAAGTTTATTGCCTTACTTCATATAAAATGATATCTTTTTAACGAGTTGAGTGCATGAATAGTCATTTAGAATTCACATTTCGCAATCATGGTTAAAAGAAACACATGAAATGTTAATTTCTGTTCATGAGATGCACTTGCAATGTTAGACAAAACCCTAGACTTCATATACGCAAGTCACATGTGATCCGGTGCATTGGAAATAAGTACTCGCTGCCGAAAATAAAGAAAGATAAAAGTCATTTAGGAGGTACAACTATACTAAAACACAGAATGTGCATGATGGTTAAGGTTGATTGGGAAATCATGCATAGAACCACACTAAGAAAATTGGAAGGATCTCATGCATCTAGAGTGCATCTTGAAGGTCTAAATGAAGAATCAGGTGTTTCCATGTATGTTAACTGAGATTGGTTGGAATTAGAGATTAAAAGAACCTTGGTTGGGTTGCAAATAAGGCATGTCCATTGCCTTGACTAACCAGCTAATGCTTGAGTTAGGGACTAAGATATCCTAAGATAAAACCCAACGGAAAAAGAGCAAGTATAAGTCAACTTACCAAGACCATTTTCTTGCGTAATCTTGTTTGAAATTATTGGTTTCTCTCTAAGTTACGAAAAGACCCAAGATCGGATGCTGGGAGTATCCGAGGAAAAAAAGGAGTCACACCTTAGCAGTCGGGGTCGTACAAACGATCTCCGAAATGTTCCTGCTTATACTTAGGTACATTATTTGATCTCTCTGCTCAAGGAACTAATTCAAGGAAAATTTAATGCTTTAGGTTGAAAGCTTAGAGGGAGAGGCAGGAACAGTTACCTCCGACTGTTTGCATGGCCCTATCCAAGGGGGTTGTTAACCGTGCCAGGTATATGGACCTAACCCGCCGCAAGAGGTCTCTCTGTGGGTGCTACTTGGAGCGGGAGGATGCTTGGGTGCTAGGGGAGGCTCTGGCTGTAAATACCTTGCCTCCAAATCCCATACAAGAGGCCAACATGACTCGAGATGGGATCTCGAGGCCCGTGTACTAGTCAACAGGTGGAACTTGGAGCAACAATTCTGTAGATTATCGGGATAGCCTTCGGGCATGATATTGGATGTACTCCAGTATTTTTATAAATAAAGAGCAGCCATTGGAGAAAAAGAACTTGCTTGACATCGTTTTTTTGTCAGTGCTTAGGTTACGTGAAGGAACCCATGATTAATTTGTTTAATTAGGGAAGCTGATTTTGCATGTCAATACATAATGTGTTACGTAATTAGATAACTAAAGCAAACTGACGAAAGTGCAGTGGACGTGACTTAGGTCCCTCCTACGGAAGGGTGGTCCCGGTTAGCTGGGAACTTTTCTCAAATGTTGGGATAATAAGACAACGAAGACCTAGTGTTCGTAGATGTAGAATTTCTGGTTTATTCTGTTTTAGGGAAAACGATTGGGACTATGCCATATGGCAGAGAGGTTGACCTTCGCATCCCTCTTCTCATTCTCCATGAACCAAGTGTAGCATGAATCCGCTTCGACTCTGTTGTTCCTACACAAAGTGGTACATCTAGAGAGCTGGACGCTAGCTTCTTCCTAGAGAACTTTGCTGATAGGAAAGGGACCCTGACCTCAGGTCGATCCTAAGTGGGAACGACTGAACACTTCCGCTCGAGGCAGACTCGGGAAGACCTAGATCTCAAACCCTATGTCATTCCCTACGAGTGCCAGGTGGAACCTTCTAGAGACTCCTCCTGATGGGCTGCTAAGACGTGTCCCACAAGCGGACAAGCAGGCATGTTACAAGATCCATCACAAATATGAAGTATCCTTTCCAAAGAGATAGAATAACTCACACATTTTACTTCTTTAATAGTGTTTTCATGTGTAGCAACATATGAGCTATTGCGATCTAAATCAAAATGCCTCTTAAAACATAGATGATTGGATGATCACTCTTTTTTTAGTAGTCACAAGGAGAATAATCTTTGGATAAATGTGGTTGATTATTTATAATACCATGTTCTTCATCATATTGTTTTGCCCAGCAATCATCCGTAGTGTGACCATTTCTATTGCAATAAGAACAATGACTGTTAGGAAATTTGAGATGAAAGAAGTTACCACCATGATGATTGCTACACATGTGGAGCTTGGAAAGGGATGCCTTCGAGCAAGTAAAGCTAAGTCAATTCATTTTGACTGTGTGTCCTGTTCTGAGATCATAACTGTTTCTTGATTGGTGTGTTGTTGTTCATGTTGTTGTGAATATTCAATCAAAGATATAAAAGCTTGATAAAAATTGATCCCATCTTTGTTAGATAATATGATAACAATATTATCATAAGCAGGATCCTTTATAGTATCAAGAAGTTGTGTTACCGATTGCTTTCATGGAATAGCATCACCAGCAAGCTGATTGATAATGTTTTTGAATGATTTGATATGTGTTGTCATAGAAGTTCCGATGTTGTATAGTAGTTTGGTGAGCTCACTATGAAGATAAAGTATTTTTGTAATAGATTTATTCTCAAAATTTACTATCAAATACTCCCATATAGCTTTTGACATTGAAAGATTACATACATCAAGCATAAGAGATTCTTGAAGAGAAAAAATAATATACCAAGGAGTTGCTTTGTCGTGTATGAACCACTCATTATAAATAGTTTGTCATTCTTCAAAGATAGGTCATTTAGCTACAAAGGTATTATCCTGAGCTTGATCAATCGATTGAGGCAAACACTCATAATTACCAAGAACAATATCATGCAAGTCCTTGCCTTCAAGAAATAACAGCATCTTTACTGTGCACCCAAGGTATCCTTTTCCTTGAAAGTGACAAACAGAATGTTGTCCAGAAGGAAATCCGTTGAGGATTATCGATTTCAACATAGCTGGCTGAGAGAATATGTAGAATATGAGATCATAGAATCTACACACAATATATGAAACGGTGAGAGGAAAGTGTAGCACAACAAATCGTACGCAGAGGCTATATTGTAAGGAAAGGTGTTTAGTTCAAAAAGTGATCCAAAATTGACAAAACATGTGACAGAAGAAATTAGTCCAACATAGACGAGAAATATAAACAATGCTCAAAATGTTATCGCTTTACTTTTTGGCCAAGAATAGATGATGATTAGGCTAATTTTGGTAGAAATGCAGAGATGCAAGAGTGAGTGATCATGAAGAAACTTATGTTGTAGAAGTTTGCACAAAAATTTATTATCTTGTTTGTTTTCCTATTTCAAGTCTAGTTTACCTGAACTCGCATAACTTTTGACAGAGAACTCCAAATTGAGCATGGATTTAATAGGAAGAAAGCTTGTGAGTCCTAGCACATTGCAAGAACTAGCTTTCTTGAGAAAGGGGTTTCCCTTGAGAGTTTTCCAAATAGAATCTTTTAGGGTATCCAAGCAAGGCATATCTACATTTCAACATATCTCCAATCTAAATGATGATTGAGTGAACTTCTTCTATGCTTAAAATTCATAGCATAAGATGCTCACAACATACATAATACATCAAATTTAAGCATGAAAAGAACATGAATCAATAATTGAAGAGATAATACATAGATATACTTCCTCATTATCTTCTTCAAGGAATTGGTTGAAGTTGATCATGATAGCTCTAATACCATATTGAGATGTAGAGTTGAGAGAAGATATGTAGAGACAGGAGAGGGAGAGAACAAAGAAAGAAAGAAAGAAAGTTATATTAACATCCTCTAAAGACCAAAACTGGCCTATGAGACAAACTATGATACAATTGATGAGGTCCAGCTATCCAAAAATAAAAGTGCTGAATGAAAAGCTAAAAACTGGAAACTGAAAATACGGTGCTGTGAATGTGATAAGTGTCGTGTATGTGTATGTGCGTATGTAGCTCTGGTACTCTAGATAATAGCTACAAAAGGGGAACAAATGTCGGCTGTGATAGAGACGCACCATATACACTCCCAAAGACTACATCATATTTATCACAATCTACATACTTAAATGTGAGATGTAGAGGGAGAAGATATGTAGAGACATGAGAGGGAGAGAAGAGACACACCATATACACTCCCAAAGACTACATCATATTGATCACAATCTACATATATATAGGTGAAACCTAGTCTAGAAAGGGTGAGCTATATATAGCTCCAATATAAAGCACATAAGATACGTGAGTTTAAAAGAAAATATATTTATTTAGTAAATTTTTTAATATTACATGTACAAAATGAGGTTTTTAAAGTATAATTTGAAAGAAAATCCCTAATTTTATTAATTTAGTAAAAGGGATCATTTTATGGCCTCATAGAATGTAAAGAAAGGACAACTGTTAATATCATTTGAACACACATCATATAGATGATTGGTTATAGATGCATCCCCCAAGATTTTCATAAGGCTTTAGAAAGGAAAATATTCAATCGTGATGCACGACAGGATCAAGATATCCCAATTAAACACATGACGTATCAAATTGAACCAAGAATGGAGTGTATGAGGAGTTGAGTGCATGGTAATGCTAGAAAGTCTAGAAACATTGGCAAATGGGCTTCCTATATGAGTGATGTTTTGAATCCCAAACACTTAATTAGTAACTCGAGAGCAAAAAATGTAGTAGAGATGAAGAATATCTATAAATGATACTTGGCAATGCAAAGCGAGGATGTGGAATGGGATGGTTGCACTACACAGGGACAAAAGGGACACAAGCACACACTACACATGGTTTTGGGCACATTTGAGGGGCCTCTTACCCCCTTCATATTATTTACTTCCATGTCATTCGAAAAATGCATGTAGCTACACCATCTATCTCACTGCATGACGTGAGGCTGGATGGAGCTATATCCAATAACTCTAGTTACATGTGTACAAGCGAAGCACCTTTGTCTATGCACTCAACTTTCTTTGCACAACAATTTGGGAGCACTATCATAGTTAGGAACTATGGATTGAGAGCGAAAGGTGGTAAGGTGATTTGAGGGGTATGATGGTCAGCTTCAACATTGAGTTTGGGTTTGAAATTTGGCTTGTTACATATGGCCAACCATTTGAAGTGGTAATGGTTAAGGGTGGAAAGGAGTTCCATCAACATTTTAGAGGTGAGAAAAGGAGTGCTAAAGAAATTTAAAATAAATCAATGAATTTTGTGTGCAGTTTGCATTAGGGACTAATAAGCACAATGTCGAGACCACTCCTCAATTGCATACATATATTTTGTAAAAACATTGAATGCTTACTTTGTACTTCATGATATCCTCTTCCATTTTTCATCTCATTTTGTTGTGAGCATGAGCCAAGTACATCAATTTCATAACATATATTTTTATAGGACATACTTCAAGGTCGTTTAGAAGCCCTTAACAATGGGCTTAGTGTCAGATTTGGGCCTTCTCTCTCTATCTCCAATAAGAGAGTTTCAAGAGGGGATTGGGAGAGAGTAGAATCTTTTCCATTATGAGAGGAGAGGAAGAAGAGGATATATGTGTGTGTGTTTATGTGTTTGTGTTGAATTTTGATGGCCTCATATGTCTTGAAGGAGTGGGTGATTTATATATATGTCTCGAGTGAGTGTGTGCCCATTATATATATATATATATATATATATATATATATATGCATCAATGTAAATGCACGATCTTGTATTGCATGTGTTCTTTTGTCTAACAATATGTTCATATGTGTTTGTGTGCAAATGTGTGTTAGTATATATGCCTATAGGTATTTGTGAGTATGAAAAGGTGTGCATGTGGGTGCTTGTGCTCATGTGCTATGAGCATGAGATTAGGTTAAAGGTAGAGACTTATCAAAAATGGCCTTAAAAAGGCATCCTTGCGAATGGCATGTGGAGAATAAGAAAAAGAGAATGGGGTGAAGATGGTGGAAACTTCGAGAGGAGACTACGTGACCAGTGGGGTATTCAAGGAGGTGTCTTTTAGATCTTGAGGAGGACAGCCCATTGGATTGCACCATTACCATACAAGGAATTTCAATCTTTCTAAGAAGTTAGTGAGAGTTCTCTCAATGCATTAGCTTCCTCTACCTACATGGATATGTCATTACCAAAGCATATATGTTTGAATAATGGATGAGCTTTGCTCTCTTTTTGTTGATCAAACATATGAAAGTGTTGTGTTAAAGTATGTGGTGAATGCTACTTTTGTGTAGGAGAATTTTGAGACTACAGTTATTCTTGTTGTACACCAAGCATTGCAATTTTCTATAGAGTAGATTGTATCCTATACAACCCAAATATATATAACAACAATCTTGACATAGAAGTGCACAAGATCTAGATGAATTTGAACCATAGTATGCATTCCACTAATAAGAATATAAGCAATTCCCTATTTTTGAATAGGATTGCTTTGGAGCTACACTAGAATGGTACTTAGAAGCAAAGCAGCCATAGTAAGCATCACTAGGAAATAGATATATATAGGTGTGGGTCTTACTAAACTTAAAGTAGGAATTGTAGAGGTATCCCAATTCAGAGCAATAAACTAGTTGAAGATGTACCCAAGTTTCCCTAACCAGCAACTACTACAATAGCATGTGGGGTACTCCCTATGGTCATAGTAGCATTTTCCTATTCGTCCACATCTTTCTCAACATGGTGGAGTTGTCAGAGGATATTTGTATTTAGTGGGGATTCACCATTTAGCCACACATAAGATCTCATGAGTTTATCTATCAACATAGCAAGTGCTTCTACATTTGTGTTTTTTCATGGCATCAACACAAGCCTTTCTTACTCTTGCAAGTTAAATGGAATGCAAGATAATGTTTCTTCCCTTGGAATTTATTGAAAACCATTAGAAATCCTCTCCTCATTTTGAATCCTACATATGACATATGGGAGATTGACCATATTCTTGTGCCAATAAGAGTGGACCCATTAGGAAGTTAATAGTATTATAAAGACATATGACCATGTTGCTCCCAATATGCAACTGATGATTTTACAAGGTTTTAGTGTAAAGTTATTGGAGGCGGAAGGGATAATTGAGGATCTCTCCCTTCATCTATCACCAAATTCTTGCAATCACTTTATCAAATGCTCTAAGATGTGAGCATAGTCTTTCAGTATATAGACGATTGTCCTCTATGCTACAATAGAAAAGTTATCAAATATATTATTATCAAGTTTTTCATACATCAGGTGTGTGGGCATTGATATCATCTTTTGAATCATGTCCTCTAAAGCAAGCACTTTTGCATCTGGATTAATCTCAAATAGCTTCTCAACAAATTTTTAATTCTTGAGTTGTTATCATAAAACAAAGGTTTGATGCATTCTCATCGTGCGTCTCATCATCAACAACAATAGTTTCACAAATTTGTATTAGCTTGAGATCACCAAATTTCTTTTCTTGTCTAGCACACCATTTTAGTTCAAATCCAAGTAACTACACAATCCCATTTGTACTATGAATTATGTTGGAAAGGCTATGTATATACATCTATAAGTGATAGGCCCGCTTGTTTATCCTTGAGGTATCCAAATTTTGAGTGTGATTCAGAGGAGACCTATAGCCTATTGAATGAACCATAGTGGTTAAGTGCATAAAAAAGAACTGTTTATGGGAGTGCTACTTCAATATTGTAAATTGACAAGAAAATTGCTATAAGGTACCTTTTCTTGAGCTTGAAAAGATTAATTTTGCACTTGTACAAAACACATCATGGTGAATAGCTTCAACCACATCAATTGCTATAGCACTTGCTTCAAATAAAACATTCAAAACTAAAGAGACACAATTCATGAGAAAATGCTTGGATTATAAGCTAACCCAATGTATCTGACTATATAAAAATTTTGAAATACCATCTAAGTAGTCCATACATCATTTTGATTAATGCATACAAAAATTACACAAAAGAAGTTAATGCCATTCATTCTTCCAAGGCCAAAGCAATGTTGGAGGATTTCATGATTCGTGAGCTAGCTAACTATGAATCTATGTACTCTATGAGTCAACCCCAGACAATTCAATTAGTATGTCTAGAAATAGAATTGCTCTTGTAGATGCTTTTCCCAATTTGAGAAAAGAGTTGTACTATCTATCTTCACTTTGTATTTTTCTCAAGGCACCACAAATGCAAAGATGTGGTAGCATGAATATCAATGTGCCAATGGAAGCTTGTGATTCTATATATAATCATCAAGAATTCAAATATCTCCCCATTAATGGCTTGCTTGGTTTCTGTCCCATTGGTCTTTTGCTTCAATTCTCATGTGTTGTTCAACCTTTAGCGAAATTCGAATCACGCCTTTCACATTAAGCACATTGTTTTGCTCACTATCAAGGTTATGAAAACTTATAAATATAAACTTCTCCATGGATATGTTTTCCCTTAGCAAGCCTGCTAGAATGCATGCTAGAGACGAATATACACCATAACACCATATTAGAGAATTTGGGAATCTCCCAAGTCCCACTTTCTAATAAGGGATAAAGATCTGGCCATGTGGCTAACTCTTAACCCATCCTTCAATGTTGGACTTGGAAAGACAACCTATATAGTAATTAGGGTAGACTCAACTTTCAAGTAAGGGGACAAGATTTGATCATGTGGCAAATTATTAACATATTGGGAATTCCCAAACTATATGAGAATTCCCAAATTCCCTAATATAGTGTTCTAGTAAAATGAAGCTATTACATTTGCTTCTTGAAGAGAATAATTGTACCATTGATCATTCAAGCCAAACCCTATAAGGGGAAATGGGTTTGTCAAAAGGGCACATTTGACAAAGAATCATTTAATAGTAATGCATCTAGTTTCTACTTTGATTCAGCAAATCTTTCTTTGTGAGTGTGGAGAATGCACAATAAGGAGTCTTCCTCACTTGTTCTATGCTACATTGACGGATGCTTGCCCAATCGAAGGGGGATTGCTCTGCGATGCAAGATGAAGATAAATTGCTGATTCAGGATTGAAATGATGGCTGGAAATCAGTCATGAGGCACGTCAAATAAAAACCCACAAAAGACGGTAATATACTTTTCATAAAGAAAAATGGTGTTTTTATGCAATTTCCTTCATGGAAATCTATTCCTATGGGCTGATATTTAAATACAATGATGTTTGTGATGGTTGCTATCAGTTTATCATTAAAAAAATTAGAAATTCATTTGTTGTATGGCTAGAAATAGTGAAATAAAACACGAAAAAGACGAAAAACAAGGGGAAATTGGGGGTTTTTGAGATATAAATACCAAAATATAACAAGACACACCAACTAAATTTGTGTTTTTACTGAAAATGAACCTAAGGACCACAGTCCACAACTCATTTTGAATTTTTAGTTATTTAATATTGCAAAAAATACAAGAAAAATAGGGAAAATGGGGGAAAAATAGGGGAAAAATGGATTTTGAGTGCCGAAAATTAAGGAAAAATAAGAACCATGTTTGTGGATGTATGGGGGTTTGGAGTATGAGGTTTAGCCTCAATTCAGCCCTATCTTTATGTTTTAGTGAGTTTTTATTGCTTTTCATACAATAAAAATATGGAAAATGAACCCTAAACCTATGCACCATGCACAACCTAAACGGGTGAGGGGGTAGAGCGTATAAAAAGTGTTTAAATGCTGAGTGAAATGATGAAAATCTTGCTGGTTTTTTATGCATACCATTTAGGTTGGTTGATAATTAAAGATTAAGGACCTAGTAGCACGAGGGTTTCTCGGTGCTAGGTCCATGCAACACCGCATACGAGCGATAGTCAAATTCATTGAAAGAATGCTTTTGTACTAAGCAAAAATGCCGATTTTCTTAATTGTTTGAGCATGTGGACATTCACAATTTGCATAAATCATAAAGAAATTTAAAAGGTATCAGACAATATCTCCTGGATGCATGGCAATTGCTTTCTAGAGGAACATGACCAACATTGAGTGAGACAGGATATTCCAAGCTGTAGGCTAGGCGTTGGGTCTAAGGGGAAAGAAAGTGAGGAAAACGGTACATTCTTGGATACGATCAATTGGTACCTTGAGTGGAAATATGTGCAATAATGCGTTATATATGTTTAGCGACGCATCGAGGGGCCAATCCCCAAGGTGTAGGAGAGTCACAGTGAGGTAGCGGTAGTCAGTCGTGGGAGGACCTTCTATGTTTGTACTTCGTGCTATTTGGCAATGTGTTGGGACTCCCTCTGAGGAGTGTTAATTGGGTTAGAGTTGGACTACGAGACGTAATACAAACGCAAGATGTTTAGGAAGATGATGTATGTGTCATCCACGCTCCTGGCCGCGAGGCCGTGGGGTTGTTGAGCGCATGATAGAGGTCCGGCTAGTGCATGAGCCAGTGCCAGCCCGTTTTAGGTCCCATTAGTGGTGCGTCTGCCGGGAACCGCTTAGAAGTGGCGGTCCTCGAATCCTGGTTGTCTAGGGACCAGTTAGCAGTTTATGCCAAAGGATACTGAGTTTGACCCGTTATTCATCGATAAGCATCGTTTAGCCGAAATCCAAAAGCAAGAGAGAGACGAAAGAGCTAGGCAACGTGCTGAAATTTTTAGGAGGTATTCCCCTAAGCATGACGGTGCTGAACCCTTACGAGGGAGTGGATCTAGTGGTTTTGGTGCCACAAGCAGTAAGTTAGGAGAAGGGGGAAGCTCTAGTGCTCCCTTTCCTTCCATAAGGTAGTCTACATCAAGTGCAAGAGGTGTAACCTTACCGTCCCCTATTGCTAGTGCAAATCCAATTTCCGTCATGGCGCAGCCCATTGCAATTCTTGCACGAATGACGGATTTGCTGGCTCTAGGTTACCCGCTACCCATTTTTAATGGGCTAGTTGAGGAAGATGAGGAACTCCACATCAGGGAGTTTCAAAAGTTGATGTTCAAGTGTCGCATCCAAGAAGAAGGACATTTAATGATGTTCTTCAATATGACTCTCAAAGGAAGAGCTACCATATGGTATCATGGTTTAGAAGCTAGAACCATATTGAATATCGATTCATTTTATGGAGCTTTTCGAAGGGAGTTTTCCCCTGAAAGGCGTGGGCAATATTGGTTGCGTGTACTCTACGTAACCCGCCAAGAACCATACGAGGATATTCGTGCTTATGCAAAGAAACTAAAAGAGGTTTTCTGTAAGTTGGACACCTCTATTCCTATCCCCGTAGCGGCCCAATTGCAATATTTTCTGCATGGTTTGAACTTTAATATCCAGTTGGAGTTGAGTAGTGTCCCTTTGGGGGATATAGATACTGCCATTACACGAGCACAAGAAGTGGAATCCCGACTACAAGTAGCCTATGTTGCCAATCCGAATATGGGTCTAGCATTGGGAAATAATATGGCGATGGCCAATGGCAGTAGTAGCGCAGGGATAGCGATGGCTAATCCTAATGAGAGAGGGAACATGATGTAGAATGTGCCTTTATTACCAACTCCCCCTAGCATGTCGATTCCTACGGGCAGTCAAATGGCTCCAAATGGTGGAGGCCAGGCAGTTAATCCTAATACCATGCCTGTGGTTCAACAACCAGTGCCTAATTGAATTGTTAGGCCGATGGAACGACTGGGTAATGATCAAGGCTACGAGTCGAGCGCTTCCAATGTTCTTGGCGATGTTAAGGACATGATGAAGCATTATACCGACATGATTACGGAGCAGTATCGACAAATAGCCGTTGATGTCAACTTTCTTAAAAAACAACAAAATTTGATAGGAAGTAGATACCCGGATGAGGGTGCACCTTCGAGGTTTAGCTACAAATGGTGTGGTGGGCAACATTATCCACAAAATTGCTCAAATGTCAAGTGCGACATTTGTGGAAAATCCGGCCATTTAGCAGCCACTTGTTGGAGTAAGATTAGTTCCCTCCAGCGAGGTAGTCGGCAACCAAGGCCTGTTAATCATCGTGCGAAAGGAAATGATTCCCAGCGAGAAGACGGGCCTAAGCAAATACTCCAAGACCAAAGACTACAGTGGAGGAGCTGCCTAGTAGTAGTGGGGTTAGTTTGATTGAGGCTGTGCGTGTTAATGACGCTGAAACCTCTAATCTGCGAGCTGTCCTTACAAGAGGTCAAAAGGATAGAGAGGCCAACAAGGATAAGCCTGTCGACGGAAACCCTAAACAGGGCGACAAAGGAATGCAAGTTCTGGATTCTACCATGGAAGAGGGACCTCTGAAGCCCGTGGAGAGTAAAGCCGATGTTAAGAAGGATAAGGAACCACTGAGGAAGAAGGTGAAAGTTAAAAAAGAGACAATAAATTCGGTTCAGCGACCTAAAGAGCGGATGGTTTGGCGTGAAAAGCGAACTCTACCGAACTATCATGAATTCGATTTGGCGAGCTCTCTTTGCAAAGTCAAGCCAGATGTGAACCTTTTATAGCTTATTAAGCTTTCCCCAGGAGTACGCAAGGAATTTAGAAAGATCCTGTGTATCGGGTATATCGTAGAACCTTTGGGTATTGCGCGAGTTGGTGATGACTGGTTCGAGCATGCTGAGAAGCATTGCCCAAGGGTTGCAGCCTATGTCGATGGGATATTAGTAGATTATGCCATTTTTGACATGGGATCAACTGTTAACATTATGATTTCTGAATTGATGGAAAGGTTGGGTCTTGCGATCCAGAAAGATACCTCCACAATTCTTAGAATGGCAGATGATAGTTTGAGACAGCCGGAAGGCTGCATTACTAAGGTTCATGTCACTGTTGCAAATGTAGAATGCCTGTTGGACTTTAGGGTGATTCGTTTTGCAGGGCATCCAAGTTACCAAGTATTACTTGGATGACCTTGGATCTTGCAAGCGAACTGCCAAGTGGATATACCCGCCGGTCGGCTGATATTCGGCAGACGTGCTCAGCGTGTGGTGATTGATGCCTATCCTGAGTCCCCGCAAAGTGAGAGAGCTCCTCTATCTTCTACAGAATTGGAGACATTAGAGGATTAATCCGCCAGTGAGACATCATTGAGTGATGAGTCTAAAGAGGGATCCACCACGGAAGACATCTATCAGATCACTTTGAACGAGCCGATAGAGGCCCAAGATTGTATAAGAGATGCAGATGTTATTGAGCTAGACCTTCGCACGCTAAATGATTCGCGGCCAGTTAAATTAGGTTCCATGCTCAGTTCAGCAGAAAGAGAGGACTATGTGTCCCTAATTCAAGAATTCCGCGATATCTTTGCCAGGAGTTATGATGAGCTGAGAGGCATTCCCCCCAGCCTAGCTGTTTATACTATTCCTGTAAAAGAGGGCAGTCGTCTTGTGTGTCAGAAAGTAAAGCGTATGCCTTTCGAACTGAGGGACAAGCTATTTGAAGAGTTACAGAAGCTTCAGAAAGCGGGTTTGATTTTTCCTGTGCAACACACGGAATGGTGTTCACCAGTTGTGATCAGAAAGAAGAAAAATAATCAAATCTGATTATGTGTAGATTTTAGAGAGCTGAATAAGCAGGCGGTTAAGGATTACTATCCTTTGCCATTCATTGACCAGATTTTGGATCAATTAGTGGGTAGGGAGATATATTCGTTTATGGATTGCTTTCCAGGATATAACCAGATGGCAATTGCAGAAGAGGACAAGTTGAAAACAACTTTTATTATTGTCTTTGGTACTTTTGCATACCATGTGATGGCCTTTGGTTTATGCAATGCGCCTGGCTACCTATCATCCACAAACAAATGGACAAACTGAAAGGGTCAATAAATGGTTAGGAATCTACCTCAAACACTTTTGTCATGATACACAGAATGCATGGGATCATTGGATTCATCTGGTGGAGTTTTGTTACAATAATACTCATCACATGAGTATTGGTATTTCACCATTTGAGGCATTATATGGATATAAAGTCCAAGTACCTTCAGCATTGTTTCATGATGAAGTGAATCCTCTTGCTCGACAAGAGTTAGAAAAGATGGAAGCCTTAATGAAGCAGTGCAAAGAAAGTATTAGCAAGGAACAAGAGACAATGAAATCATATGCAGATGATAAAAGAAGGCATGTGGATTTTGAAGAAGGAGAATGGGTATTTTTGAAAGTACCTAAGTCTCGTTATGCTTCTCTCAAGGGTGGACATAATAAGCTTGGTCATCGTTATTATGGTCCATATCAAATCATAAAGAAAGTTGGGGATCTTGCTTACCAACTTGATCTACCTCCTACCACATGCATTCACAATGTTTTTCAGGTGTCTCAACTCAAGAAATACATTGGGCCTAACATACAAGTTCTTGAAGAATTACCTCCTCTTGATGAAGATGGCTTAATCATCTATGAGCCCAAAAGAATTGTTGGCAAGAGAGAGAAGGTTCTAAGGAACCGTATTGTTATGAAATATATTGTCAAGTGGAAGGGATTGCCTATGGAAGAATCATCTTGGCAACATGCTACTTATTTGGATCCAAAGTTATTTGACAATATGACATTTCTATCCAAAGTTATGGGTCATTGACTATCACTACCCTTTTCACGATAGCATTCCAGATTTCAACTATTTTGAGCTTACTTTGGATATTCTTCTCAATGGAAGATTATCTTCTTCAATGGACAATTTCAATAAGGATATTCAGCATTGCCCTCTCATTTCTTCATACTCATCATTCATATATCCTTTAACTCTTCAAAGTTTTGAGGACAAAACTTTTGGGCTGGGATGGTGTGTAATAAAGCAATTTTCATGTTGCTTTAATTAGGAAATTAGTATATTTTTGGACTGGAGTATAAAAGGCAATAGGGTGCCAATGTAAATAATCTTTGAATCATTTTACACATCTCCACTTCTTGAAGCTTGAAGGTATTTCCTTCCCCACCATTGTAAGGGGTGAGTTCCTTGCAACAGCCTTCCTCGGGTAAGTTACTCATTATTATATGTGTACATCACGTGCATTCAAAATAAGGTATTTTTAAAATTCCATTTTTATACATTTTTTACATATCGAAGGGTATAATAAAAAGGGGTTATTTACAGATTGAATAAAAAAGGGTTATGTTTTATTCACGAAAAATTCACAAATAAGGATATTTATAAATAGGCCTTGAATGCACGTGATGTAGAGGATATACATATAGTAACTTCCTTCAGCAGACTTCATGAATTGATTCTCAAGCTTCCACGGCTTCAACTTCTCTTGTAATTCTTGGTTGTAAGACATCTTGAATTAAGAAATGGAAAGCTATGGTTTCCAGCATTTCTTATTAATTCAACATTTCCTATTAGTTCTGTGTTAATTTCCATTTAAGTGGCAACCTTCATTTTAGAGAAGACTATAGGAAAGAGAGAAGAAGAGTGCAAACATGAGAGAAAGTCTACACGAGGAGACAAAAAGACTGGAAGTGGAGAGAGAAAGATCAGAAAGAAGAGAGATTGCTAGCATCCATGAAAGGATAGGAATAAGCTAGAGAGGTGAAGAATAGAGTTATATTATTGTAAAGAAAAATATGATGGCATACATACGTCCTTAAAACCTTTTATATGCCCCTCATTTAGTTCTTTACAATGGATATATTAGTACATATCTTTTTCGAACAATGATTTGATATCTTTGAAAGTCAACCATGATTGTAATTTTTAAAGAGAAAGTTCATGATTTGCAAAAACACAATGATGATGATGCTCATCATGATGAGCCTAAGGAAAGATGTACTAGAACTAAGGTCTACATTTAGACAAAAACAATATTATTGTTGATATTAGAGAAGAGGTTGCATCAATTAGTTCAAATTTTACTAGAACCAAGGTCCACATTTGGACATGATTATTGTCATCCTTGGCTTGGATTTGGTCCATTTATCCTTGGTTTTGAGGACAAAACCATCTTAGGACCGGATGGTTTTTCATAAAATAAAATACCTTTATACTTTTGTAACTGGGAATCATGCTAATTCCATACCTTGTAATTTCTAGCCTTTGTAAATTCAGCCCTTGCCTATGTAAATGTGCCCTTAACTTTGGAGATGAGGAGTTAGGATAAAGAAGGCAAGAGGCTAAGAGAAGACATCTTTTGGTTCATGCAAAAAAATCTTACTATTTACTCTCTTGAAGTTAGCTTCCTTCTTGTTAGATGAAGCATCAGCCATGGGTGTTGTGTATTCTTTGAAATTCTCATCATCAATAAATGGCAAGATGTCTTAGTGCAATAGTTCTTTGTTACTTTATTTCTAATTCAGTTTAGTTAGATTTCTTTTCCTTGTTGAATGCGTCATTACATAAACTTTATTAAAATGTTACAAATATTTATAAATGATTAGGATTCATTAGTAAATTTAATAAAAAATTAGAATTAAATTGAGATATAGTATTATGACTAAAGAAAATGAAAATAAATCAAATTGAAATTAAATAAAATCATGATAATTATGAATAATTTAGCTTAGTTAGAAAATTTATAATAATTTTTTTAAATTTAATTGAATAGATAATTTTGTAAAATTAATTAGGTAAAGCTTTTGCAATGGTTTATGAATGTATTAAAACGTGGAAAGCTAGATATTACACATGTGGGACAATGAGAATAAAGGAACAGTCACACATGATTGCTTGGAAAAGTTATACCTCCAATACGATAGAAAAGCACTTTCCATATAAGAGAGACCTTTATGTATACCAAACCGTGAGTAAAGTCGCTGCTGTCCAAATAGGGCTGATTTACAAAAACTCTCATAACTTCTGATGGAATGGTCCAAATGACACATATGAAGTATAGAAATGAAGAATACAATCCCTAGTATCACCGCATAACATCAAAATGAATTTTTAATAATGTCAGAAAAGTTTTATTGCCAACAGAAATATCTCACAGCAAGCTATCCCTGCACAATCTATCATGTATCATCCTGCAATAACCAAGGAAAATCATTCACATAAGTGGATGATTGCCAAGAAGATTCCTCTATAGGTAAGCTCCTCCACTCAATGAGGTACTCAGTAAGAGTACAATTTCTGAGCACTTTTTCTCTCTGTAATATTTCTGTTGAAAATATTTCCAACCTGCGTGATACTCATGGAAGGGAATGCCGGCATTGAATATTTGGACGGTGCAATTGTACAATCTCCATTGGCATAAACAAAGACCAAAGAAAAAGAAACCGAATATCCTCGTATGAACCTCCTCTTGGGAGGAGGTCAAAAGGATAAGGATATATTTTATTTTTTTTATTTTTTTGTAATTATCCCTTCTTCCTCCAGCCGAAGGCCGTGCTGAAGGAGAGGGGTATGGCACGAATGACTAAGCTCCTTGCTAGAGCTCGTGGAAGGAAATTGGTCATGCACTAGGCCGCATGGGGGAGGGAGGTCCCCTCCCTTTACCTATAAAAATAAAACCCTGTGGGAGGGGAGGGGGAGAAGAGGGCCATAACGCCGCCGGGACAAGAAAAAGGAGAGAGTAGTGTAATGCTGTGAGGAGGGAGGAGTCGTTGAATAGAGCCGTTGCCAGGCTGTGAGAGGGAGAGAGGTGAGCCGCTGCCTGAAGCTTAAGTGTGCCATGAGGGAGGGAATACTGCCGCTGAGAAATCGCTGCTACCATTATTTCAGCCCTGCCCGCCACAAGTCGCCATTATAAATCATCTTCTCTCCTTCCACGTGGTGAAATCACGCCTATAGAAGCTTTCTCAGAAGTCTCCTGGAAGCTTCTTGGGAAGCCTCCAAGGACCCTTAGGAAAGCCCCTTTTCCTGTGGGCTTTCTTAAGCCCTCCTCTAGTGGGTTTTTATAAAACCCCCCCCCCCCCCCCGCCGAGACTTAAGCACCCATTCCCTTGTGATTTCCACCTAACCCCCTTTCCTACAGAAATTCCCCTTCAAAGTTCATTTTAACCCCGAGTTTTAAGCATCTTTTCCCCCCTTAGATAGAATAGCCAGGTTTTTCTAAACCCTTCCTTTAGCATTTCCACAAACCCATTCCCGTGGTCCATTTAAGTTCCTTTCCCGTGGTCCGTTTAAATCTCTCTTCCGTGGTTTTTCATAAGCCCTTCCCAAGAAATATTTAAGCCCCTTTTCCCCCATTTTTGCATTTCACAAAGCCCATTTAAACACCCTTCCTTGGGCTTTCATAGGCCTTATCAAGCAGTTTTTATTACCCTCGGGTTTTAAGCACCTTTTTCATAACATATCCATAAGGTTTTAACCCCAGGTTTCCTTTTAAAAAAACCCTTCCCACACAAGCTTTTAAAAACCATTTTCGAGGAGGAAGCCTATAAATCCCGATTGCGAAAGACGATGCAATCGATCAAGGAAGCCGAATCACAAAGGGAGTTTCTCGTGCGAAGGAGACTGCCAAGATCATAAGTCCGCGGCCAAGGCAAGAAGGTCGAATACACAATGGCCCCTAAAAAGGCACAAGAACGCAACCGCAGGAGGATCATCTCCTAACATCCATGTGGACATTTCACCACAAGTCCAGGTTTTTTTTCCCTAATTTTGAGTTACATCTTGATATTAAAATTGTGCATGGATCATTTATGGAATTAGGATGCACTTTTTCGACTGAAATACTTTGGCTAAATTAAAGGAAATAGCTTACGATCAAAGAATCTGTCATTTGTATTTTTCAACTAAACGAATGAAAAAAGAGCATGAGATCTCGATGCATTCCTAGAAAGTGGTTTTTATGCATTTACAAAGTAACGAATTTAGATAAACTAAAGATCATATTTATAAAGTCAAAATTATTGTTGTACACTTCGATTATGCATGGAAAGAATAAATCGCATGTCGCATCATTAGGCATCTTTCCTTCGAAATGATTCATTAAAATAAGGTTGCTAATAATCTGTAGAAATTTGCAAGGCATGGAAATGGTTCTAGAGCTGCATGAAGTAGATTAAACTCTAGTCAATTGGCTTAAATCTCAATCAAATACGAAAATAGTTACGAAAGGTTGTGTAATGCTCATTTAGCATACGAATATGTCATTTAGAAAAGAAGTTAGAAAAAGGCTGCATGGTTTGTTTTAAACATAAAACCCTAAAGCTAGTAGCATGAATCTTGATTGCATGTTATAAGAGATTCAATAGGAATTATGCCATAACTTAACATACGCTTTGATCTTAACCAAGAAAGTTAGGTTTTGTAAAGCTAATCATACGTAGGCAATGAATCATGTGATTACGAGAATGGTATCGTAATCATTTTCATGAGTAGACAAGTAAATTGGTTTACCCTAAAAACACCAAAAACCACGAAGGAATCACTTAGGAAGGGTTAAATCAATGTAACATACCCCAAGTGCTAACTAGGGTTTAGTACATTGAGGACGTGACCTAATTGCTCTTATTGCCAACCTGAAACCTTCATACCCTAAAGACTTGCCCACATTCACGGAATGTAGGGACAATAGGACATACTTGCGAGATACGATCTAGGGTTTTTACCCTAAGGATCGCTCGCTAAAAGGATAAAACTCGATTTGAATTTGGAACCTTAGGACCGACAATGTCGGCCTAGTGCAATCAGGAACGGATTGTTATGAAGACATCCTAACCCTGTTTCCTAACTAATCATGATTCCGTGATTAGAAGACACCGTTCGATGGGTAAAATAGTCCCATGGACTAGATGCGATGCTTGTGCAACAAGTTGCAGAGTCACATGATCTTGTGATTTGATCACAAAGGAATGGCCAATTCCTCTGAATGGGATTGGCAGATTCCTGCGCAAGTTATCTTGCAAGAGGATGAGTAGTCATCCTGACATAGCACCTTTCTTGAGAAAAGTGACCAAGATAAGGGAATTAGATAATTGCTTGGAAGCAAAAGAACAATCAGTAAATTGGAATAATATATTTACTGCTAATAGAACTTAAGGTATTGGTTAAGTTGGGGTTAATAGGGTACGGCCCTATCCCAAGGCTATAAGGGTTAATAAACAAACCCTTGGGGATCTTGCCAAGTTGCAATTGATCCCGAATCGAGTGCTGGATGCATTCCGAAAGAAGGATTCACTCCTTAACAGTTGGCCAAAATAACGACCACTGGAAATGATTGTGCTTGTAACAGTTTAGAGAGCACTGTTTGCTTTGTTTGATCAAAGAATTAAAGGTTGAAAAGATATCTAATGCTTCAGGTTGAAGGCATGAAGGGAGAGGCAACTTCAGTTACCTCTGATTGTCTGCCTGACCCTAACCAAGGGGGTTGTTAACCGCACTGGGAAGGTGGACCGAACCCGCCACGAGAGGTCTCTCCATTGAGCGCTACTTGGAGTAGGAGGACGCTTGGGTGCTAGGGGGGGCTCTGGCCATAAATCCATCGCCTTCCAGGTCCTGCACACGAGGCCAACGTGATTCGGGATTGGATCTCGAGGCCGACATACTAGTCTATGGGCGGAATCTTGGATTAGTAATCCCTGTGGATTGCTGGATAGCCTTCGGGCAGGATTATGGATAAGCTTATGGGCTGGACTTTATAAATGTATTCCAAAGTTAAATATGATAAAGCTATTGAAAAGGAACTTGTTTGACATTGTTTTTCTATGTCAAGTGCTATGATTACGTGAAGGAACCAGTGCCTAATGGTCTTATTAAGGAAGCTGTTTGATGCATGTCCAACTAAATGTGGTAGGTAATTAGACAACTAAAACAACTTGAGAAAAGTGCGGTGGTCCGTCCTACCGATGGGTGGTCCCGGTTGGCCGGGAACTTTTCTCAATCATGATGGATAGCAAGAAGATCGTTTCAAAGGACATGAATAGCAAGGGCGTTGACCTAGAGTCTAAGTTATAATAATCCCGATTTACACTGTTTTAGGGGAACGAAATGGGACTATGCTTTATGGCAGAGAGGTTGAGCTTTACATCCCTCTTATTTTCCATTCTCCTTGAACCAAGTGCAGCGAGAATCCGCTTCGGCCCTGGCATTTCTATGTAAAGTAGTTCGCTTGGGGTTCGAGGCTAGTTGCTGTTTAGGAAATGACCATTAGGAAAAACCCTAATTCAGGTCAGTCCTAAGTGGGAATGGCCAGAATACTTCCGCTACGTGGCAGACGTGGAAAGTCCTAGATTGCAAACCCCATGACATTCCATGGGAGTGCCGGGCGGAGCTTTCTAGACATCCTTTCCGATGGACTGCTAAGACGTGTCCTGAAGATAACAGGTGGACACCTTACACTCTCTTTCCAATAATACTTTGAGGTTCATATATAACAAGTCCCGCTTCATCCATTAGTGGCAACTCTTCCAATACTTGCATTTCAGGTTCAACATACTTCTTAAGCTGTGAAACATGAAATACATCATGTATTCTAGTGGAAGAAGGTAGTTCAAGCTTATAAGCATGCTCTCCAACCTTGTCCACTACCAAATATGGTCCATAAAATCTGTGAGCAAGCTTATTGTTCCCACCCTTCAATGAAGCGTAGTGTGTCTTGGGCACTTTAAGACACACCCAATCTCCAACTTTGAAGTCAAAATTTCTTCTCTTCTCATTTGTATAGGCTTTTATTACTTCTTGTGCTTTCCTTATGTTGTCCTTGCATTGTCTCATGAGCGATTCCATCCTTTCTAATTCTTCCTTTGCTTGGGGGTTGACATCTTCATGAAACAAATCTAATGGGGTTTAGAAATCTAACAAGAAATCTAACTAAACTGAATTAGACATAAAGTAACAAAGAGATATTGCATAATATCAAAGGACATCTTGCCATGTATTGATGATGAGAATTCCATAGAATACATTACAGCCATGGCTGATGCTTCATCTAACAAGAAGGAAGCTAACTTCAAGAAAGTAAACAGTAAGATTTTTTTGAATGAACCAAAAGATGTCTTCTCTTAGCCTCTTGCCTTCTTTATCGTAACTCCTCATCTCCAAAGTTAAGGGCACATTTACATAGGCAAGGGCTGAATTTACAAAGGCTGGAAATTACAAGGTATGGAATTAGCATGATTTCCAATTACAAAAGTATCAAGGTATTTTATTTTATGATAGTTTTTATCTTATTTTCATTTATTATTAATATTTCTAGTTAATGTATCATCCTGCAATAACCAATGCAAATCATTCACATAAGTAGATGATTGTCAAGAAGATTCCTCTATAGGTAAGCTCCTCCACTTAATAAGGTACTTAGTAAGAGTACGATTTTTGAGCACTTTTTCTCTCTTTCCAATAATACTTTCAGGTTCATATATAACAAGTCCCGCTTCATCTATAATATATCAGATATTTTCATGGATTTTTTTTTCTCTCGCGGCGGTGGTTCGTGCTGGAGGGGGTGAGGGATTTAGAAAGGACAGAAAGCTCCTCGTTGGAGCTTGCGTATCCTCAAGCTCATGTAGGGCGACACGAGGGGAGGGAGGAATTCCTTCCCTCTCCCTATAAAAACCCCCCCAACCAAGGGGGAGAAGAAGGGAAGAAAAGGGAGGACGACACTGCCAGACTCGACGTTGTTGGAGTGGAGAGGAGGAGGTTACCGGCCCTCTATTGGAGTGGAGAGGAGTCGAGCGTGCCACCATGAGAGGGAGAGGAGGAGTGGGACAACCGCCGCCACCACTTGGAAGCACGATAGCTACCACCCACGAGCCATTATCTTATCCCTCTCCTCCACATAGCGCCTCCTCGTGCAGAAGCCTTTGGAAGCTTTTGGAAGCTTCCAAGGGGCTTCCGAAGCCCCCTTCCACACCACACCCATTTCTCTTGTGGTCTCCCACCAAGCCTCGGTTCATGTGGGTTTGTTAAATTAACCTCCCCCTCCCGGTTTTAATCTTTTTTTAGGGCCTTTCACCCTCCCTCATGTCCCCTTTTTACACACCCTTTCCCCCTCGTGCTAGAAGCCGTTTCACCCTTCACCTTTCCCCTTTTACCCTTTCACCCCCGTGTCCACACACGTCCCCCCCCCCCCCCCCCCCATGTCCTAAAACCCCTCCAAGTCCCCCCTTCCTATACCTTTCACTCTCGTGCCCAAAAGTCTCCCAATACCTCTTCTTACGCCTTTTGGAACCACACACACACACACCCTTTTTCCCGTGTATATACCCCTATGGGGCCTTTTCTTTAGGCTTTCTAAACCTTTCCCTCCCAAAGAAACTAAAACCTTAAAGGTCTTATTACCCCTCCTCATGGTTAAACCCTCAACGGTTCCTTGCCTTTCCAAAATACCCTTGGGATTTGGTTTTTCCCCTACTCAAAAAAGAGAAGAAGAGTATTGACGTGCAAGGGAGCGACGGTGGAATTCTGAAAAGTAGTGTAAAGATACTTCCACATTTGAAGGACTACAATTGCGATGCCTCCTAAGAAAGTCCAAGGAGTAGCTGTGGGAGGGTCATCTCTCGTGGTATCCATGTGGATATCTCACCGCAAACCCAGGTTTTTCCTTCTTAATTTTATATCAGTTTTAATTCAATTGTGCAAGATGAATTGTTAGGGATAAGATATATTTTGTCCTAGTTATTCACGACGAAGGAATTTAGTTTAATTGAACATGCAAAATAAATAAAGTATAAACATAGTTTTCCTTCAAATAGCATTATGCATTGAAACAAATTATGAGCAAGATTATTTACTCACTAAAGTAGTATACTTCGGTTAAGCCTAGAAGGTATAAAGCTGCATCTTGCACTATGAACCCCTATTATTTTTACAATGACTCATCATGGAAGGTGAGAATCATGAAAGGTTTCTTACGATGCTTAAACTCTAGGAAGTTATGATTGGTAACTGCATAACTTAGCAAGGGAAAGATTGCTTATTTGGCATGAGTTTTGTTCACAAGGAAAAAGGAAGATTAATTGAATTTACCTAACCTCAAATCAATAAAGTTTAGGATTGAAAAATCAATTTACACATAGATAACAAATCGTGCGGAGGTGATCTCGATATTACCTTCTAAAAGTTAACTAAATTAATAGAAATACCTATGCTGTAGAATACTCATTGGGAATGAATTAAAATCCAAGAAACGTTTATACCTTAAATACTTGCCCACATTTCCTAATTGTAGGGTCAGTAAATTGTAAATGTAAAAGAAATTAGGGTTTGTCCTTGAGTTTCTTAAAAGAAAATAATAAAACTAGAAAACCCTAGGTAACAACGTCAGCTTAAAGAAACTGCACCGGATTGTTTCGTAACTCCATTATCGCATAGTACGATACAGGACTTGCGGGGAAAGTATGAAGTCATATGGTCTTGTGATTGATTCACAAGAAGAAAGGCTAAATTCTCGCAACAAGGATGGCGGATCCTTACGCAAGTTATCTTGCAAGAGGATGTATACTTTGATATCCTTCTAAGTAAGGAAGGTTAATAAAAAAACCGAAAACTGAAGTATCCAATGAACTTTAGGGTTTGACCAAGTTGGGTTAATAGGGTACGCCCTAACCCAGAATATAAGGGATCTTGCCAAGTTGCAAGACACCCCGGATCGAGTGCTGGATGCATTCGAAAGGAAAGATCCCTTCCTTAGCAGTTTGCCAACAACAAAAAAAATGATCAAAGGAAATTTTTGTGCTTGCTAGAGATTTTAGAGCACTGTTTGACTTATGAATTACAAATTAAATGAATATCGATACTTCAGGTTGAAGGCCTGAAGGGAGAGGCAGCTTCAGTTACCCCCGACTACCTGCTTGACCCTAACCAAGGGGGTTGTTGACCGCGCCGGGAACTGGACCCCGAACCCGCCTCAAGAGCTCTCTCCGTTAAGCGCTACTTGGAGCAAGAGGACGCTTGGGTGCCAAGGGGGGCTCTTGCCGTAAATCCCTCGCCTTTCGGGTCCTGCACAAGAGGCTCACATGACTCGGGATTGGATTTCGAGGCCCGCATACTAGTCTACGAGCGAAAACTTGGAATAGTGATCCCTGTGGATTGCTGGATAGCCTTCGGGCGGATTATGCATAGGCCTACCGGCGGAAATCCTTGGATTATGCATAGGCCTACTGGCGGAAATCCTTGGATTATGCATAGGCCTACCGGCGGAACTCCTTGTATTTCAAAGATAAATATGATGACATGTTAATAAAGAACATGTCTGATATTGTTTTTCTATGTCATGTGATAAGATTATGTGAAGGAACCAATGCTTAACGGATTAATTAAAGAAGCTGATTGTTACATGTCCAATTAATGTGTTAGATAATTACGTAACTAAAAAAAACCAAGGAAAGTGCGGAGGATGGGCCATGGGTCCGTCCTACGGTTGGGTGGTCCCGGTTGGCCAGGAACTTTTCTCAAATCTCAAAGAACAGCGGGATGATGGTCAAAGGACACGAACAACGAAAGCGTTGACGTAGAGTTATCTCTTACCCGATTTACGCTGTTTTAGGGAAATGGAATGGGACTATGCCTTATGGCAGAGAGGTTGAGCTTTGCATCCCTCTCATTTCCCATTCTCCTTGAACGAAGTGTAGCGTGAATCCGCTTCGGACCTGGCGTTTCTGCGTTAGGTAGTTCGCTTGGGTCCGACGCTACTTGCTGTTAAGAAATGACCAATCAGGAAAACCCTAATTCTGGTCGATCGTAAGTGGGAACGGCCAGAATACTTCCTCTACGTGGCAGACACGGAAATCCCTAGATTGCAAATCCCATAACATTCCATGGGAGTGTCGGGTGGAGCTTTCTAGACATCCTTTCCAATGGACTGCTAAGACGTGTCCTGGATGATACTGGTGGACACCTTACAGTTGGTATCAGAGCTGACCAACAATGGAATTGTTTTTATGAAATCTCAATGAAATGAAGTAAAGCAATTATTGCTATCCAAACATTTCCTTACCTTCAATGCTGTCTTGCAGAATTACGAAGTGTAGAACAAGTTCTTGGTATTTCGAGTCATGTTTATGACTGCAATGCATTCTCCGCTTTATAGACAAAGGATTGGGATGATGAACATCCTGGAGCAGATCTATAATCCATTACCTTTGTACATGGAGCGAAGATGGACGGGTGCTTCAGGAATCTACTATATAGCCGCCCACCGGTTTGCTTATCACAGACTAACCTAAAGAGGATCAAGTGGTTGGAAGACCTGAAAGTCGTGAAGCTGTTCGTTTTTGTGGAAGCTCACGTAAATTGGACTTTACATATTCAAGGTTAGAGGGTTGAGATGAACTCATATGTATATGAGGAAGTAAGACATGTAATCCCCGCCGAAAGGATTAAAGTGTTGGGCCGCCATGAGAAGTATGGATTCCAACGGAAAGGATATCCTGAACTTCCAATGACTTACCGATTCCTAAAGATCCATGACCCACAACCTTATTATTATACAGTCCCTGTAGATAAATGCAATACAACGTTGTTCTCCCCAAACTAAATGTAGCAATTGGTTTATCTTCGCATAAAACGTTGTATTCAAAAGGGCTACGCTTATATAAATACAAATAAAGACTTCTTTTTATGTCTGATTGTGCATAAGAGTTGACAAAAAGTTAAGTAGCTACATTGGTTACATGATAGTGGAATTGAAGATGTAATATAAGTTAACGACGATTATCGAATAATAACGTTAACATACAAGCGGCCAAGGATAGACAGAAGGCATACGCAGATTTGAAGCGTCAAGAAAGGGTCTTCGAAGAAGGAGACATGGTCTTCATTCGCATACGCCCTAAAAAGAGTTCTCTATCCTTAGGAGATTGCAAGAAGCTAAGTCCAAGGTATTATGGACCATACAAAATCCTCAAAATCCTAGGACCTAATGCTTATAAATTGCAACTTCCTGAGAATCTAAAGATTCACAATGTATTCCATATCAGCCTATTGAAGAAATACGTACCTAATCCTAAACACGTACTTGACGACCAACAAGTTATAATGCCTAGTCAAGGAGTCCTTGAACTAAGGCCTGATAGGATCTTAGATGTTAGAAAGAGACAATTAAGATCTAGAACCTTGAGAGTATGCCTCGTCCAATGGAAAGACTATCCCAAAGAAGATGCCACCTGGGTAGATGAAGGCACACTGAACCATCAATATCCCCGGTTTATCTCGAGATGAGGACATCTTGATTCCTCTAAGGGGGAGAGAATGTAATATCTCAAATATTTTCATGGAAAATTTTTTTTCTCTCTTGATGGCGGTTCGTGCTGGAGGGGGGTGAGGGATTTAGAAAGGATAGCAAGCTCCTCGTTGGAGCTTGCGTATCCTCAAGCTCATGCAGGGCGACACGAGGGGAGGGAGGAATTCCTTCCCTCTCCCTATAAAAACCCCCACAACCAAGGGGGAGAAGAAGGGAAGAAAAGGGAGGACGATGCTGCCAGACTCGATGTTGTTGGAGTGGAGAGGAGGAGGTCACTGGCCGTCTATTGGAGTGGAGAGGAGTCGAACGTGCTATCGTGAGAGGGAGAGGAGGAGTGGGACAACTGCCGCCACCACTTGGAAGCACGATAGGTGCCACCCACGAGCCATTATCTTATCCCTCTCCTCCACGTAGCGCCTCCTCGTGCAGAAGCCTTCGGAAGCTTTTGGAAGCTTCCAAGGGGCTTCTTAAGTCCCCTTCCACACCACACCCATTTCTCTTGTGGTCTCCCACCAAGCCCCGGTTCATGTGGGTTTGTTAAATTAACCTCCTCCCCTCCCAGTTTTAATCTTTTTTTAGGGCCTTTCACCCTCCCTAGTGTCCCCTTTTTACACACCCTTTCCCCCCCGTGCTATAAGCCATGTCACCCTTCACCTTTCCCCTTTTACCCTTTCACCCCCATGTCCACACAACCCACCCCCCACCCCCCACCCCCCCCCCCCCCCCCCGTGTCCTAAAACCCCTCCAAGCCCCCTCTTCCTATACCTTTCACTCCCGTGCCCAAAAGTCTCCCAAGACCTCTTCTTATGCCTTTTGGAACCACACACACACACACCCTTTTTCCCGTGTATATACCCCTATAGGGCATTTTCTTTAGGCTTTGTAAACCTTTCCCTCTTAAAGAAAATAAGAACTTAAAGGTCTTATTACCCCTCCTCGTGGTTAAACCCTCAATGGTTCCTTGCCTTTCCAAAATACCCTTAGGACTTGGTTTTTCCCCTACTCAAAAAAGAGAAGAAGAGTATTGACGTGCAAGGGAGCGACGGTGGAATTCCGAAAAGTAGTGTAAAGATACTTCCACATTTGAAGGACTACAATTGCGATGCCTCCTAAGAAAGTCCAAGGAGTAGCTGTGGGAGGGTCATCTCTCGTGGTATCCATGTGGATATCTCACCGCAAACCCAGGTTTTTCCTTCTTAATTTTATATCGGTTTTAATTCAATTGTGCAAGATGAATTGTTAGGGATAAGATATATTTTGTCCTAGTTATTCACGACGAAGGAATTTAGTTTAATTGAACATGCAAAATAAATAAAGTATAAACATAGTTTTCCTTCAAATAGCATTATGCATTGAAACAAATTATGAGCAAGATTATTTACTCACTAAAGTAGTATACTTCGGTTAAGCCTAGAAGGTATAAAGTTGCATCTTGCACTATGAACCCCTATTATTTTTACAATGACTCATCATGGAAGGTGCGAATCATGAAAGGTTTCTTACGATGCTTAAACTCTAGGAAGTTATGATTGGTAACTGCATAACTTAGCAAGGGAAAGATTGCTTATTTGGCATGAGTTTTGTTCACAAGGAAAAATGAAGATTAATTGAATTTACCTAACCTCAAATCAATAAAGTTTAGGATTGAAAAATCAATTTACACATAGATAACAAATCATGCGGAGGTGATCTCGATATTACCTTCTAAAAGTTAACCAAATTAATAGAAATACCTATGCTGCAGAATATTCATTGGGAATGAATTAAAATCCAAGAAACGTTTATACCTTAAATACTTGCCCACATTTCCTAATTGTAGGGTCAGTAAATTGTAAATGTAAAAGAAATTAGGGTTTGTCCTTGAGTTTCTTAAAATAAAATAATAAAGCTAGAAAACCCTAGGTAACAACGTCAGCTTAAAGAAACTGCACCGGATTGTTTCGTAACTCCATTATCGCATAGTACGATACAGGACTTGCGGGGAAAGTATGAAGTCATATGGTCTTGTGATTGATTCACAAGAAGAAAGGCTAAATTCTCGCAACAAGGATGGCGGATCCTTACGCAAGTTATCTTGCAAGAGGATGTATACTTTGATATCCTTCTAAGTAAGGAAGGTTAATAAAAAAACCGAAAACTGAAGTATCCAATGAACTTTAGGGTTTGACCAAGTTGGGTTAATAGGGTACGCCCTAACCCAGAATATAAGGGATCTTGCCAAGTTGCAAGACACCCCGGATCGAGTGCTGGATGCATTCGAAAGGAAAGATCCCTTCCTTAGCAGTTTGCCAATAACAAAAAAAATGATCAAAGGAAATGTTTGTGCTTGCTAGAGATTTTAGAGCACTATTTGACTTATGAATTACAAATTAAATGAATATCAATACTTCAGGTTGAAGGCCTAAAGGGAGAGGCAGCTTCAGTTACCCTCGATTGCCTGCCTGACCCTAACCAAGGGGGTTGTTGACCGCGCTGAGAATGTGGACTGAACCCGCCACGAGAGGTCTCTCCGTTAAGCGCTACTTGGAGCAGGAGGACACTTGGGTGCCAAGGGGGCTCTGCCGTAAATCCCTCGCCTTTCGTGTCCTGCACAAGAGGCTAACGTGACTCGGGATTGGATCTCGAGGCCTGCATACTAGTCTACGGGTGAAAACTTGGAATAGTGATCCCTGTGGATTGCTGGATAGCCTTCAGGCGGATTGTGGACAGAGGTCTACGGGTGGAACTCCTTGTATTTCAAAGATAAATATGATGACATGTTAATAAAGAACTTGTCTGATATTGTTTTTCTATGTCACGTGATAAGATTATGTGAAGGAACCAGTGCTTAATGGATCAATTAAAGAAGCTGATTGTTACATGTCCAATTAATGTGTTAGATAATTACGTAACTAAAACAAACTGAGGAAAGTGTGGAGGATGGGCCATGGGTCCATCCTACGGTTGGGTGGTCCCGGTTGGCCGGGAACTTTTCTCAAATCTCGAAGAACAGCGAGATGATCGTCAAAGGACAGAAACAACGAAAGCGTTGACCTAGAGTTATGTCTTACCCGATTTACGTTGTTTTAGGGGAACAGAATGGGACTATGCCTTATGGCAGAGAGGTTGAGCTTTGCATCCCTCTCGTTTCCCATTCTCCTTGAACCAAGTGCAGCATGAATCCGCTTCGGACCTAGTGTTTCTGTGTAAAGTAGTTCGCTTGGGTCCGATGCTAGTTGCTGTTAAGAAATGACCAATTAGAACAATCCCAATTCCGGTTGATCCTAAGTGGGAACAGCCAGAATACTTCCGCTACGTGGCAGACGTGGAAAGCCCTAGATTGCAAATCCCATAACATTCCACGGGAGTGCCGGGCGGAGCTTTCTAGACATCCTTTCCGATGGACTGCTAAGACGTGTCCTGAAGATAACAGGTGGACACGTTACATCATCCATGGGTGGCAACTCTTCCAATACTTGCACCTTAGGTCCAACATAATTCTTAAGCTGTGAAACATGAAATACAGCATGTATTCTAGTGGAAGAAGGTAGTTGAAGCTTATAAGCAAGCTCTCCAACCTTGTCCACTACCAAATATGGTCCATAAAATCTGTGAGCAAGCTTATTGTTCCCACCCTTCAATGAAGCGTAGTGTGTCTTGGGCACTTTAAGAAACACCCAATTGTTAGAAATCAAGCTCATCGTCAGTGTGTCTTTATCTATGACCGACATCTATGACAGCTAGAGTGTGCAGCTATCTATATGTGACTACATTAAATAAGTCGGGTTACTAGTCAATTAGTGACCTGTCTAGAGTTAGCTGACTAGAGTTAGTCTTTCTAGTCTACACTTACACTAGGTCACTTTATCTTTGTTGTGTGTGTTACTCAGTTAGAAAGAGAATAATGGAAGAAAGCTATGGAACCTGAAGGTTCACGACAATAGATTTTCCATGTCTCTCTCTCTCTCTCAACTTTGAACATGGTATCAGAGCTGGACTTGGTGGACTTCTTGGAGCACAAGGGAGTGAAGATGATCTGCAGTTGAAGACTTATGTTATTTTTCAAACAGGTTGAATGCCATTGTCAAATGGAAGGTATGCATTGTGTGATTGTTTGCTCTATGGTCCAAGCTACTGTCTGGGGCTTGTTTAGAACCTTGAGAAGGGAGCATTAAGCACCATTGTGTGCTCCATTATCATCATCAACAACATCGTGTGTTACTGCAAACCCCTGTCCAGTTTGCGCAGATTGTGCCTGTTTCAGGCATGAACTCCTCTGCCTCATTTGCTGGTTGTAATCACTCACTTGGCTATACATTGCTTGCAAGAGATCCCTGGAAGGTACTTGAAGATAATAGGAATCCATTGCTTGTGCTGGAGCTCACTTATGAGCTGAAAACAGAGATCACAGGTCTGTCATAAAAAGTGGCCCGCTGTATATAGCTACTACAAAGCATATACACTTGTCTGGCATGAGCTTGAAGCACTCATACATACCCAGAAGCATCACTGGAGCCAAGATGTATGTCAAGAAACCATATGTACCGGATGTAATGCATTTGAGCTGAAGTTGCTCACTGAAATCACTTAGATCTGAAGTATGTTAGTGGCTGAAAACTGTCATACACAGCCAATGACAAGCATTGTGTATTAGTGAAGGAATAGAAGTCATCTTGGGGGTTCTATCATCTATATGAACTGACCTATACATGCTAAATGTATGGAGGATTGAAGCAAGCAATGAGCATCATTGAAAACTGAATTCTGAAGCTCAAGTAAATGCAGTCACACTGTCTTGGTTAATTACAAACAGTTCATGAAGTTTATGCCATTGGTCAATGAAGACAAGTTGTCTATGTCTACTTAGATGCTTATGTATTGAACTTGCCAATACAAAGTAAATGTATGACATGATTGGAAGACATTTTGGAGCTGCTTGGAGCTTGTTATCCTGAATTTTGGTTGACTGCAACCTGCAACTAAATTTGTTGACACTTGTATGTGCTGGTTATGCACTGTTCTGTGCCTCTATGCTCATGTCTTGACTGCCAAATGTACTGGGAGGTTTTGGAACATGTATGACATGATTACCACTCAGTTTTGGACTTGAAATTGTTGTTGGTTACTCACAGTTTATAGTTTTTGGACTGCATGTATGTACCCTGGCAGTGAGGTTACAGAAGCTTAAGCTGAAGCAAACACATAGCTTATGTATTGACAGTTATACCTACAGTTGAGACCACTTGTTTGTGGGTTGTTTTGGGGTGTCAGTGGGCTGAAATACCCTGTTTTTTTTCTGCAATTTAGTGCAGAAAACTGTCATAAACTATTACGGACTGAACTTGGTCAGTCATACTTATTGGTCTGCAGGGAGTCGGGCACTTGATAGACAGTCTATTGCATCATGGCTAATGCACATGGAACTGACAATATCACTTAGATAGTTGGAGAGAAGTTGGACAACAAGAACTTTGCATTATGGAAATTCAAAATAAAAAACTTTCTGGTTGGCAGAGGTTATTGGGATCTATGTACAGGAGATGAGGCTGCTCCTAAGTTGCCTGCACAGAATCCAACTAATGAACAGAAAAGAGCTTACAGGCTATGGAATGAAAGAGCATGCAAGGTGCTGCATTGGTTTTCTCTATGTATATCTAATGCTATGGTAATTCAAATCATTGGATGTGAGACTCTGAAGGATGCTTGGGACATACTAATGAAAAATTATGGAACCATTACACATACAAGGAAGATCCAGTTGAAACAGCAGTTCAACAACATGTTTAGGAATGGCAAGAGCATCCAGGAGTATACCATGGAGATTAAGACCATAGCTGATAAACTTGCTACCGTTGGCTCAAGTGTATCAGAAGATGATATGACTGCTGTTGCCTTGAATGGCTTAGGCAAAGAATACTAAGCTTTTGACACTTCCATTTCTATCAGAGAAGAGCCCCCTAGCTGGGAGGAGCTAGTTGCTTTGTTGCTGCATGAGAAAGTCAAACTTGGTTTGAATACAGGTTCCAGTGCATCTCAAAGTAGAGACACTGTGTTATACTCTAGCTAGTGTGGTAGAGGATCTAGAGGTCGTGGTTCATTTTGAGGTCGTGGTGGCACTCGTAATGCTTATGGACAGCAGCAGCAACAGAGTAATTGGCATGGTGCAAATACACAAGGCCAGCATGGATTTGGCATGTTTAGAGGCAGGAGGAGATCACCCTGAGGTAGAGGTGGTGAATCTGGTTCATGGCAGTCATCTGATCAGTCCAACAAGGACAAGGATTGCCATTATTGTGGCTGGTATGGGCATATTGCAAAGGATTGTTACAAGAAGCAGGGAGATATGAAGGCAAAGGGCAGACAACATGGGCACTATGCATCTTCTAGTGGTGCTCATGATGAGCAAGTTGATAGACTCTTTGCCATGCAACATGTATCCAAAAATGCATCGAGACATGATAGAGATGACAGATGGTACATTGACTCTGGAGCGTCAAACCACATGACACCGCATGGAGAGTGGTTTGATGAGATGGTTGCAGGTACACATGGTCATGTATGTATTGGTGATGACACCCAACATGACATAAAGCATAAAGGGATTGTTCCTCTTATGATGCCTAATGGCAAGAAGAAAGGCCTGCATGATGTATTACATGTATCGACCATAACAAAGAATCTGTTGTCTGTGGATCAAATGGCAGAACAGAATTTTCAAGTGAGGTTTAACAAAGATGGGTGTTTCATTGAGGAGTATGGAAATGGCTACAAGTTAATTGCCAAGGGCAGAAGGGATGGCAGGATGTTTACATTGGATGCGACCATTCCGGGACTTAAGGCAGCCATGTTGCTCATGATGAGAGTGCCATTCGGGATGTAGAGATTTGGCACAAACAGATTGGACATGTCAATGTACAAAAGCTGAAATCTATGCAGCAGAAGGAAGTAGTACTTGGATTACCTAAATTCAAGTATAATGATTTTGGTCATGTATACCCTACATGTCAGTTTGGGAAGTAGTCACGGTTTCCTTTCATGAGGTGTAAAAAACAGCACTAGGCCTTTACAGTTGGTGCACTCTGATGTCTGGGGTCCTTCACATAATGCTTCTTTTGGCGGTGCCGGTATTATGTCTCATTCATTGATGATTTCAGCAGGTACACTTGGCTTTATATTTTGAAGCATAAGGATGATGTGTTTGATGCATTCAAAGACTTCAAGAAGCATGCTGAAAATGAATTGGATTGTTACATATCATGCTTGAGATCAGATGGAGGAGGTGAATATGTCTCAAATTACTTTGACAAGTATCTTGCTAAATATGGGATCAAAAGATAGCTCACATGTAGTTATACATCGCAGCAAAACGGTGCAGAGAGGAGAAACAGGGTTTTGATGGAGTCAGCTAGTGAATGAAAAATGTCTGCCAAATGGTTATTGGGCTGAAGCAGTGATGACTGCTGTCTATATGCTGAATCGAACCCCTACAGCAGGGATTCACGATGTCACTCCGTATGAGCGGCTGTATGGTCATAAACTTGATATTTCGCACTTGAAGGTATTTGGCAGCATTGCATAAGTGTATATATCGGATGAGAAGAGGAAGAAATTGGATCCTAAGGCAGTGAAAAGTGTGTTTATAGGATATGCACAGGAACGGAAAGCTTATAAGTGTTATTTACCTTCTTCACATGAGACACTCATAAGCAGAGATATGGTATTTGATGAGTTAGCATCCTGGTATGGGAATCCTATTGCAGTGCCTACTGATGGCTCACCCAGTATGAGTCATGCTGAAAATACTCCTGCAGAGAGTACTTCCATGAGTGGTCAGACAGGTGATGTATCATCTACAGTGAGTCCTTGGACAGGAGGATTGCGAAGTTGCACTAGTGCATCCACTAACACGGATATGTCAGTGAGGGGGAGAGCAGATAAGGGAAAAGAAAAGGTTTTTGAAGATGTAACAGGTCCACTCACTGCAAGTTATGATTCATCTAGCAGTGACAGCTTAGACAGTGAATTGGGGATTCCGTCTATTATGACGCCAGATGCTGGGCAGAGCTGTTATGTGCCGCCTCATGAGAGGCAAGCTCACAGTGAGCCACAGCTCAGGAGATCAAAGAGGGTCAGACGACCTGTTGACAGGTATACTTACACTGGATATTCAGCCCGTCATTATGCTTATATAACGAAGTAACACGTTTTAGAGAACCAAGTAAGTTTGATGAGGCAGTTGCAGATGAGAATTGGCATGCTGCTATGGATGAGGAATATTCAGCTTTGGCTGAAAACGGTACATGGGAATTAGTATAGTTGCCTGAGGGAAAAACACCTATTGGATGCAAGTGGGTGTATAAGGTGAAATGTAAATCAGATGGATCATTGGAAAGATACAAGGCCAGGCTGGTTGCAAAAGGATATGCCCAGCAGTATGGTCTTGATTATGAGGAGACTTTTAGCCCTGTAGCAAAGATGGCTACAGTTAGAACTGTGATTGCTTTGGCAGTAGCTAGAGGTTGGAAACTATGGCAGATGGACGCAAAGAATGCCTTTCTCAATGGAGAATTACAGGAAGAGGTTTACATGGAACAGCCTGAAGGCTATGTGCATCCAAAATTTCCAGCACATGTATGTTGGCTAAAAAAGGCATTATATGGGCTGAAACAGGCACCCAGAGCATGGAATGCTCGCATGAGTAGTTATTTGCAGCAACATGGTTTCGGATTGGGAGATGCTGATCATAGTCTATTTGTGAAGAAGACAGATAGTGGCTATGTTTTCCTAGTTGTCTACGTTGATGACTTAATCATTACAGGAGATGATGAAAATGGTATTGTTGAAATAAAGACATGTTTACAGGCTGAGTTTAAGGTCAAGGACCTTGGAGAGCTGAAATATTTTTTGGGGATTGAGGTTGTCTCAGGAACTCTTTTTTGGGCGTATGCGAATGAAGACCATGTCTCCTTCCTCGAAGATTCTATATTGACGCTTCAAATCCGCGTATGCCTTCTATCTATCCTTGGCAGCTTGGATGTCCTGTCTTATTGACTTTATTTGGTCATCCATCTCTTCCAACATCTGCCTTGAAGCTTCAACCCTCAAGGTTGGATCTGAGAAGTTTAGGGGACTTCGATAGTCATGACCATACAATGCTTGAAAATGGGTCATCTGAATGCTTTCTTGGTAAGAAGCATTGTAGGAAAATTCCACCAAAGGCAAGTATTGAATCCACCTTTTTGGCTCACGACAGAAGTGTACCCTTAGCATATGCTCAAACAGTGCTCTTTAAACTGTTACAAGCACAATCATTTCCATTGGTCGTTGTTTTTTGCTAACCGTTAAGGAGTGAATCCTTTGCTCCGAATGCATCCAACATTCGATCTGAGATCAATTGCGACTTGGCAAGATTCCCAAGGGTTTGTTTGTTAACCCTTATGTCCTTGGGTTAGAGCCGTATCCTGTTAACCCAACTTAACCAATACCTTAACTTCTATTAACAGTAAGTATGTTGCTCCAAATTATTGATTGGTCCTTTGCTTTCAAGCAAATATCTAATCCCCTTGTCTTGGTCACTTTCCCCAAGAAAGGTACTATATCAGGATGATTACTCATTCTCTTGCAAGATAAACTTGCGCAAGAATCTGCCAATCCTATTTTGAGGAATTAGCCATTCCTTTGTGATCAAATCACAAAATCATGCGATTCTGCAACTTGTTGCACAAGTGTTGCACTTAACCCATGGGACTATTTTACCCATCAAACGGCGTCTTCTAACCACAGAATCATGATTAGATAGGAAACAGGGTTAGGGTGTCTTTATAAAAATCCGTTCCTAATTGCACTAGGCCAACATTGTCGGTCCTAGGGTTCCAAATTCAAACCCAGTTTCATCTTTTTAGCGAGCGATCCTTAGGGTAGAAACTCTAGATCGTTTCTCGCAAGTATGTCCTATTGTCCCTGCATTCTGTGAATGTGGACAGGTCTTTAGGGTATGAGAGTTTCAACTTGGCAATAAGTGCGACTAGGTCACGTCCCCAGCTGCTAAACCCTAGTTAGCACTTTGGGATATGTTGCCTCGGTTTAACCCTTTCTAAGTGATTCCTTTGCGGTTTTAGGTGTTTAGGGTAAACCAATTTACTTGTCTATTCATGAAGATTTTTGTTTTGATCAAATAGGGGAAAAACTAGTTGCATTATGATACCATTCTTTGTAAGCACACAATTTATTGCCTACGTATGATTAGATTTACAATCCCTAACTTTTCTAGTTAAAATCAAAGCGTCTGATAGGTTATGGCATAATTCCTATTAATCCTTTTATAACATGCAAATCAAGATTCATGCTACAAAGCTTTAGGGTTTTATGTTTAAAACAAACCATGCAGCCTTTTCCTAGTTTCATTTCTAAATGAATTATTCGCATGCTGAATTTACACAACCTTTCGTAACTACTTACGTAATTGATTGAGATTTATGTCAATTTCCCAGAGATTAATCTACTTCACGCAGCCCTAGAATCATTTCCATGTCTTGCAAATTCCTACGGTTATTAGCAACCTTCTTTGAAGAATCATTTCAAAGAAGAGATGTCTAATAATATGACATGCGATTTATTCTTTCCATGCATAATCGAAGTGTACTACCATAATTTCGATTTGTAAAGATGATCATTAGTTGATCTAGATTTGTTACTTTGCAATGCATATAAACAAATTGCTAGAAATGCATAGATGTCTTATATCCTTTCATTCGTTCCTTTGGAAAAATACAAATGACCGATTCCTCGATTGTGAGTTATTTTCCCTAAGATAGCCAATGTTTTCATTTGTAAAAGTGCATCTTACTTTCGTGAATTAACCATGCATAATTATGATATTATGACGCAAATCAAAAATAGGAAGAAAACCTGGACTTATGGATTTGGTGAAATGTCCACATGGATGTTAGGAGATGATCCTCCTGTAGTTGCGCCTTGTGCCTTCTTAGGAGCCATCAAGACGTTGACCTTCTTGCCTTGGCCGCAGACTTATGTTCTTGGCCCGTCTCCTTCGCACGCGAAACTCCCTTTGTGAATCGGCTTCCTTGACTAATTGCACCGTCTTTTGGAATCGGGCCTTATAGGGTTCCTCCTCGAAGTAGTGATTTCATGATTAGGACTTTACAATCGTCAAAAATGACTTTGGGGAATGTAAGGGTTAGGGAAATTGGAAATTCTGGATATAATATGGCCTTCACGAAAAGAGATAAATGGATTTAAAAGGCTTGTAACAGAAAGCTTTGAAAGGAAACGGGGTTAAAAACTTTGTGGGGATGCTATTAAAAGGGGCATGAAAAACCTGCTTTGTAGGGCCAATGAAAAAGGTTTTGAAACCCGAGAGTGAGGATTTCCACGAAAAGGGTTGCTTTAAACCCCAGGGCAAGGTGAGCCTATAGGGCTTTAGTGGAACCCCATGGGAAGGGGGTTTAAATCCCGGGGGGGTTATAAAACCCACTTGCAAGGGGCTTATGAAAGCCCATAAGAAGGGGGGCTTCCTAAGGGCCTTTAGAAGCTTCCCAAGAAGCTTTTGGGAAGCTTGTGTGGCCGTGAATTCTACACGTGGAGGAGGAGGTGACTATCTACTGACGGATTTGTTGGCAACCCAGGGCAGAATGGTGGCTGTGGCGGATCTTCGATGGTGATCCTCCTCCCTCCACGATGGTCTTTGGCAGCCTCACGACACTCTCTGCTTCTCCACGACTCCTTCACGACTCCCAAATTGGCAGCGACTGAAGCAGAATTACTTCTCTCTCTTACACGGCAGCATAACGACTCTCATAGCTTCCTCCTCTTTACCCTAGAGAGGGGGGGGGGGGTATTTATAGGAGGGGGAGTAAGGCCTCCCTCCCCACGTGGTGGCCGCATGTAGTCTCTCCCCTCCACCTCCCTCATTCCATTATAGTCGATCACCTTCCCCTCAGCCACTCTTCGGCTGGGGGAAGGTAAAAAAATTTACCATAAATATATTAATTTCATCTTGATCTCCTCCCAAGAGGAGGTTCTTATGAAGGTATGTGGGATTCTTAGACCTTATACTCGATTTTTCCAGTGTAAAGTGTACTAATTAAAGACTGCACTGTCCGTGACTACAATACCGGCATTAACATTTGCCCGAGACTTCACACAGCCTCGTAATATTTTCAGCAGAAATATTACAAATTCCCAAATCAAAAGGTACATGCCCAACAGGGTCAAATTGAAAACCATCCAAAGGGTCATAGAGCTTCTCTTAATCAAAATTTCTTCATAATCTTCATTTTAGCATGCATGACAATAATTGGATTCTCATCCTTTCTTCCACACCCTCAAGAAGAATCATATTATCATTCATGGCCTTTGAATTTGTGTGTTTACACTTTGAGCATGATCAATTTAATATTTTTTCACCACACTTAAAGAATAACCCTTTTTCTTTGTAGTATTTCCGTTGAAAATATTTCTAACCCGCAAAGGAGTGCTGGCATTGAATATTTGGACAGTGCAATTGTACAATCTCCATTGGCATAAACAAGGACCAAAGAAAAAGAAACCGAATATCCTTGTATGAACCTCCTCTTAGGAGGAGGTCAAAAGGATAAGGATATATTTTATGGAATATTTTTTTAAATTATCCCTTCTTCCTCCAGCTGAAGGCCATGCTGGAGGAGAGGGGTATGGCTCGGATGACTAAGCTCCTTGCTGGAGCTCGCGGAAGAAATATAGCCATGCACTATGGCCGCGTGGGGACGGGAAGGCCCCCTCCCTTCACCTATAGAACCTATGGGAGGGGAGAGAGAGGATGCTAAGAAGGGTAGACTATGCCAGCTGCCGCCATTGAATGAGATAGTGAGGAGGAAAGGTACCGCCGTGAGGTAGTCGTAACAAGGAGGAAGACGCCCCCTGTGCTCGAGGGACTGGTCGTGAAGCCGCCAGCAAAAGGAAGATGTCACCGATTCAGTCGCCGTCTTCTTGTCCACGTGCTTCCACCACAGAAGCTTCAAGAAGCTTCTTGAAGCTTCTAAGGGCTCTTCCAAGGCCCCCCCTTCCCGTGGTGTTCCCCCCCCCCCCCCCACAAAATTCTTTAAAGTCATTTAAGCCCCCTTCCTATGAGGCTTTCATAAGGCCTTCCCTTGTGTTTTTTTATTATATATAACCCCCTTGAGAATTAAGCCCCTTTCCCGCCTTTTTCATTCCATTAACCAGGTTTTAAACCCCCTTTCTGTGGATCCTTTTTCCTTTACCCCTACGAAGCGGTTTTTACAAACCAGGGACTTAAGCATCCTTTCACCTTGCATCCTCGGAAATTGAGTACTTTGCCTTAGCATTTCCACAAAGTCATTTTTGTGAATTCTCCCCCCCCCCACCCCCCCCCCCCCCCATACAAGTCTTTTAAGGTCTCCCATTGCATTTCTACACAAGCCTTTTAAAACCATTATATCCTTTTTCGTGAAGCCCTATTATATCCAGAATTTCCAATTCCCCTTTCCCTTACATTCCTTAAAGTCATTTTTGACGATTGTAAAGTCCTAATTGTGAAATCCCTACTTCAAAGAGGAAACCTATAAAGCCTTCTAAAGCCTGATTCCAAAAGACGGTGCAATCGGTCAAGGAAGCCGAATCACAAAGGGAGTTTCGCGTGCGAAGGAGACGGACCAAGATCATAAGTCTGCGGCCAAGGCGAGAAAGTTGAATACGTGATGGCTCCTAAAAAGGCACAAGATGTAACCGCAGGAGGATCATCTCCTAACATCCATGTGGACATTTCACCACAAGTCCAGGTTTTCTTCCTAATTTTTAATTTACGTCGTAATATTTCAGTTGTGCATGGATCATTTTAGGAAATAAAATGCACTTTTTGATTGAAATACTTTGGCTAAATTAAAGGAAATATCTTATGATCAAGGAATCGGTCATTTTTTTTCAAATAAATGAATGTAAGAAAAGGAGCATAAGATCTCTATAGCAAGTGGTTTTTATGCATTGCAAAGTAACAAATTTAGATCAACTAATGCCCATCTTTACAAATCAAAATTATGGTAGTACACTTTGATCATGCATGAAAAGAATAAATCGCATTTTGCATAATTAGGCATTTTTCCTTCGAAATGATTCATTAAAAGAAGGTTGCTAATAATCCGTAGGAATTTGCAAGGCATGGAAATGATTCTAGAGCTGCATGAAGTAGATTAATCTCTAGGAAATTGAGAGAAATCTCAATCAACTACGTAAGTAATTACGAAAGGTTGTGTAATTTCAGCATGCGAATAATTCATTTAGAAATGAAACTAGGAAAAAGGCTGCATGGTTCGTTTTAAACATAAAAACCTAAAGCTTAGTAGCATGAATCTTGATTGCATGTTATAAAAGGATCAATGGGAATTATGCCATAACTCAATATATGCTTTGTTCTTAACCAGAAAAGTTAGGGTTTGTAAATCAAATCATGCGTAGGCAATGAATTATGTGATTACAAGAATGGTATCATAAATATATTCAAGAATAGACAAGTAAATTGGTTTACCCAAAAAACACCTAAACCGTGAGGGACTCGTTTAGAAATGGTTAAATCGATGCAACATATCCCAAGTGCTAACTAGGATTTAGCACGTTGAGGATGTGACCTAATCACTCTTATTGCCAAAGCTAAAACTCTTATACCCTAAAGACTTGCCCACATTCACGGAATGTAGGGACAATAGGACATACTTGCGAGAAACGATCTAGGGTTTTTACCCTAAGGTTTGCTCGCTAAAAGGATGAAACTCGATTTGAAATTGGAACCCTAGGACCAACAATATCGGCCTAGTGCAATGAGGAACGGATTGTTATGAAGATACCCTAACCATGTTCCCTATCTAATCATCACTCTGTGATTGGAAGATGCCGTTTGATGGGTAAAATAGTCCTATGGATTGGATGCGAAATAGTGCAACATGTTGCAGAGTTTTGTGATTTGATCACAAGGGAATGGCCAAATTCCTTGGAATAAGATTGGCAGATTCTTGTGCAAGTTTATCTTGCAAGAGGATGAGTAGTTGTCTTGATATAGCACCTTTCTTGGCAAAAGTGACCAAGATAAGGGAACTAGATATTTGCTTGAAGCGAAGGACCAATCAAAAATTTGGAGTAACATAGTCACTGTTAACAAAACTTAAGGTATTGGTTAAGTTGGGTTAATAAGGTACGGCCCTAACCCAAGGTCATACGATTTAACAAACAAACCCTTAGGGATCTTGGCAAGACCCAATTGATCCCTGATTAAATGCTGGATGCATTCTAAGAGAAGGATTCACTCCTTAGCAGTTGGCCAAATAACGACCACTGGAAATGATTGTGCTTGTAACAGTTGTATTGTATTGTAACGTGTCCACCTGTTATCTTCAGGACACGTCTTAGTAGTCCATCAAAAAGGATGTCTAGAAACCTCCGCCAAGCACTCCCATGGAATGTTACAGGGTTTGCGATCTAGGACTTTTTGCGTCTGACATGTAGTGGAAGTATTCTGGCCGTTCCCACTAAGGATGGACCTGAATTACGATTTTCTCTATTGGTCATTTCCTAATGGCAACTAGCATCTAACCCGAGCGAACTACTTTACGCACAAACGCCAGGTCTGAAGCCGATTCATGCTGCACTTGGCTCAAAGAGAATGGGAAACGAGAGGGATGCGAAGCTCAACCTCTCTGCCATAAGGCATAGTCCCATTCGGTTCCCCTAAAACAACGTAAATCGGGATCATTATAACTTAGACTCTAGGTCATCACCCTTTTTCTGTTCGTATCCTTTGAAACGATCTTCTCGCTGTCCATCATGATTGAGAAAAGTTCCCGGCCAACCGCGACCACCCATCCATAGGACAGACCCATGGCCACATCCACCGCACTTTCCTCAGGTTGTTTTAGTTATCTAATTACCTACCACATTTAGTTGGACATGCATCAAACAGCTTCCTTAATTAGTCTGTTAGGCACCGGTTCCTTCACGTAATCATAGCACTTGACATAGAAAAGCAATGTCAAACAAATTCCTTTTCAATAGGTTATCATATTTATCTTTGAAATACATAAAGTCCAGCCTGTAGGCTTATCCATAATCCACTCGAAGGCTATCCAGCAATCCACAGGGATTACTAATCCAAGATTCTGCCCGTAGACTAGTATGCCGGCCTTGAGATCCAATCCCGAGTCACATTGGCCTCTTTTGTAGGGCCCGAAAGGCGAGGGATTTACGGCCAGATCCCCCTCTGGCACCCAAGCGTCCTCCTGCTCCAAGTAGTGCTCAACGGAGAGACCTCTCGTGGCTGGTTCGGTCCACCTTTCCACTACGGTTAACAACCCCCTTGGTTAGGGTCAGGCAGGCAGTCGGGGGTAACTAAAGCTACCTCTCCCTTCAGGCCTTCAATCTGAAGCATTAGATATCATTTCATCCTTTAATTCTTTTAGGAAACAAACCAAAATAGTGCTCTTAAAACTATTACAAGCATAATCATTTCCATTGGTCGTTATTTATGGCCAACTGCTAAGGAGTGAATCATTCTTTCCGAATGCATCCAGCACTTGATCCGGGATCAATTGCGACTTGGCAAGATCCCCAAGAGTTTGACTATTAACCCTTGTATCCTTGGGTTAGGGCCATACCCTATTAACCCAACTTAACCAAAACCTTAAGTGCTATTAGCAGTAAATATGTTATTTCAATTTGCTGAATTGGTCCTTTGCTTCCAAGCAAAAATCTAATCCCCATGTCTTGGTCTTTTTACCCAAGAAAGGTACTATATCAGGACAGTTATTCATCCTCTTGCAAGATAACTTGCGTAGGAATCTACCAATCTCATTTCGAGGAATTGGCCATTCCCTTGTGATCAAATCACAAGATCATGTGACTTTCTAACTTGTTGCCAAGTGTCGCACCTTATCCATGGGACTATTCTACCCATCAACGGTGTCTTCTAATCACGATATCATGATGAGATATAACAATCCATTCCTGATTGCATTAGGCCAACATTGTCGGTCCTAGGGTTCCAAGTTCAAACCGAGTTTCATCTTTTTAGCAAGAGATTCTTAGGGCTAAAACCCTAGATCATTTCTTGAAAGTCTGTCCTACTGTCCCTACATTCCGTGAATGTGGGCAAGTCTTTAGGGTATTGGAGTTTCAGCTTTGGCAATAAGAGCGACTAGGTCACATCCTCAACGTGTTAAATCCTAGTTATCTCTTTGGGATATGTTGCATTGAATTAACCCTTCCTAAACGAATCTCTCGCGGTTTTTAGGTGTTTAGGTTTAAACCAATTTAACTTGTCTATTCTTGAAGATAATTATGCTACCATTTCCATAACCACATGATTCATCACCTACGTATAAGTTGATTTACAAACCCTAACTTTTTATGTTAAGATCAAAGCATAGGTTAAGTTATAGCATAATTCGAATTGATCATCCTATATAACATGAAAACAAGATTCATGCTACTAGGCTTTAGGATTTTATGTTTAAACATGCAGCCTTTTTCTACTTTCACTTCCGAATGAATTTGTCGTATGTAGAACTTACACAACCTTTCGTTGATTTGAGTTTTTAGGCCACTTGCCTAGAGTTAAATCTTCTTCATGCAGCCCTAGCAATTTCCTACGGTTGCTAGTAACTTTCTTTAAGATTCATTTCGAAAAAGGTGTTCAATAATGCGATAGGCAATTTATTTCTTCCATGCTTAATCGAAGTGTACTATCATCATTCTGTTTTGTAAAATTGGACATTAATCAATCTAATTTCATTTCCTTGCAATGCATAAAAACCACTTGCTAGAAATGCATAGGAATCTTATGCTCACTTTATTTTGTTTGTTTTATTGGAAAAAATACTAATGATCGAATCCCTCAATTGTGATCTATTAGCCAAAGTATTTTCAATCACAAAAACATGCACCCTTATTCCTGAAATGATCCATGCATAATTGAAATATTACGACGTTAATCAAATTTAGGAAGAAGAACCTGGACTTGTGGTGAAATGTCCACATGGATGTTAGGAGACGATCCTCCTGCGGTTGTGCCTTGTGCTTTCTTAGGAGCCATCGTGAATGCGGCCTTTTTTTCTTGGAAGCAGATTTATGACCTTGGCCGTCTTCTTCGAACATGAAACTCCCTTTGTGACCGATTGCATTGTCTTTCAGAGTTGGCTTTAGAAGGCTTTATAGGTTTCCTCCTTAAACTTGGAGGAAGAAGGGGTGTAAAAGATTTGCTTTGTGAAGGCAAAGGGGATTTTTAAAAGATCCCGGGCTAACAAGAACCCGCTTGAGAGGCAATAGGGAACACCCACGGGGAGGGTTTTAGCACTCGGGCTATTGGGAGCTTGTGGGCAATCCAAGGGGGAAAATGGGCTTGACGAGGATTTTTAAAGGCCTCGGATAGGACTCCACGGGAAAGGGGGTACTAAATGGACTTTAGCAGATTGGAAAAGGGGGGTAAAGGGTGTAAAATACCTTAAAGAAGGATTTTTGCGGAGGGGAAGAAAACCTACGGGAATGGGGTTTAAATCCCGGGGAGGGGGGTTTATCAAACCCACTTTGAAAACGTCTTTTAAAGACCCACAGGAAAGAGGGCTACCAAGGAGGCTTCAAAAGCTTCCTAAGAAGCTTCTAAAGCTTCTGGAAAAATCGTGGAAGCCCCACATGGAAGAGATAACGCGATTTCCTCTGTCGGCGTATTGACGGCCAGATGGCGGCAAGTTGGTGGCATCCTATGACAGCTTGCAACCCTTCGGCTCCCCACCTCACGACCTAGCGCATCGACAATCAGGGCGGCGCACTCCTGGCTTCGACGGCTTTATGCGACCCCTCCTCTCTCCACACAACCACACTCTCCTTCACGGCTGCAGCTCTCTAGCCCATAGCATGATGATCCCTTCCTCTCTCCCATGGGACAAGCTATATAGGTGAGGGGAGGGGATCCTCCCTCCCCCACACGACATCATGCATGGGGTTCACCCACCCTCGCATCAAGCAAGGATGCTCATTCGATCGCCTTTGCTCATCCATGACTTCTGTCGCAAGGCTTATGTGCCCATACTTTACTCTCCCACCTCCAGCACAGCCTTCGGCTGGGGAGGATAAAAAAGATTTAAAAGAAATATTTCTCCATAAATCTTCTCAATTTCGCTTTGACTCCTCCCAAGAGGATGTTCACACGCAGATATGTGGTTTCATTAACCATATTTTTGATTTGACCAATGATCCATCATGTTTTAAATTTGCACCATCTGTGACCCAATGCCGGCATTGTCTTTTGCCTGAGAATTCACACGGCTTCGTAATAGCTGAAATATTACATTCTCTCCCCCTTGGAGGAATCGAGATGTCCTCATCTCAATATAAACTAGGGATATTGATGGTTGAGCGTGCTTTCATCTACCCAAGTGACATCCTCCTCGGGATAATATTTCCACTGGACAAGGCATTCTCTCAAAGTTCTGAATCTCAGTTGTCTCTCCCTAACATCTAGGATCCTATCAAGCCTTAGTTCAAGGACTCCTTGACTAGGCATTACAACTTGTTGGTCATCAAGTACTGTCAAGATTGTGGGAGAGAAGGAAGGAGTCTCACTTGTAGCTTTCTTGCTTGCACAATGGGGGAATACACACAAAGGTGGAGGCTGAAAACAATTTTCCTCTTCTTAGTTGTGTAAGCCAAAAAGAACTCTCATACAAAGAAATAGAAGAACCCTATATATGGGTCTCAAACCAAAGACAACTAACTAAGGTGGCATACTAACTGAGCCACGAAATAGAGTAGATAAGGATAGCTGTCATCTAGCTATTATTCATGGGCGGTGTACCAACCGCATCTGCAATTGACAAGTCGGTGACATAAATGCACAACAGTCACCCTGGCATATCACGAGTGGAGCTTGATATCTCAACACTCCCCCTCGAGCTCAATCCCAATTCCTGCACACCAAGCAGGTCTCTGAACTTGCGCAGCTTCTCTGCACCCAATGCCTTCGTAAATATGTCAGCTACCTGATCTTCTGTGCTGACATAAACTAGATCAATAAGACCTAGTAAAACCCTCTCCCGCACATAGTGATAATGCACCTCAATGTGCTTTGTTCTAGCATGATAGACTAGGTTATTTGCCAAGTGTATACTGCTCATGTTGTCACAATAAATGACAACTGGCCCATCTGTAGGCTGATACATATCATAAAGTAGCTTATGCAACCAAGCTACCTCACATGCAGCCATTGCTGCACCCCTGTACTTAGCCTCTGTGCTGGATATGGCAACTGTAGGTTGTTTCTTGCTGCTCCAAGTGACTGCAGCACTCCCAAAAGAGAACACATATCCACTGGTAGATCGTCTATCAGAAATACTACCAGCCCAATCGGCATCAGTGTATCCATGCAGCTGTATCAGAACCCCAGTCTCATAAAATAGTCCATACTGCAATGTGGACTTCACATACTTGAGTATGCGTCTAGCCGCATCCAAATGCGATTTCCTTGGAGCCTGCATAAACTAACTTACCAATCCAACAGCATAGCTCAAATCTGGCCTGGTAATAGTCATATAAATCAAACTTCCTACTATGCGTCTGTACATAGTAGGGTCTTCCAGAAGCTCACACGCATCTGTGCTCAGCTTCACATTCTGCTCCAAAGGAATTGAAATAGGCTTACAGCCTGTCATCCCATATTTGGACAGCATGTCCAATCCATACTGCCTTTGCAAGAGCTGTATCCCACTTGATGATCTAATCACCTCAATGCCCAAGAAATAACGTAGCTCTCCCAAATCCTTCATCTCAAACTTTTGCTTCAATAGCATTTTCACATGAAGGATATCTTGATCACTGTCACCTGTCATAATCAAATCATCAACATAAATGACAAGCAGCATAATACCCTTCTCTGTTTTTCTCACATAAAGTGAGAAATCTGCCTTGGAAATCTGAAAGCCAATAGTGATGGACCTAAAAACGGGCCGGCACTGGCTCATGCACTAGCCGGGCCTCGTCACTACGCACAAGACAACCCCTCGGCCTCGCGGCCAGGAGCGTCTATCAAAATCTCTGCCTTCCTAAACATTGCGTTTGTAATACGTTGTAGTCCAACTGATCCTAACCAAATATTACTCCTCAGAGGGAGTCCCTTTTACATAGCCAAAAGGCTCGAATCACATATACATGGGGTTCCTCCTACGGCTGAATGCCGTCAACCCTCTGCGACTCTCCTACACCTTGGGGATTGGCCCCTCGATGCGTCGCTCAACATCTAAACATTTCGCACAAAAGCCGCTCAAGGTACCAAATAAGCGTGTCCATGAATGTACCATTGTCCTTACTTCTCTTCCCCCTGGCCCCACGACTAGCCTACAGCATGGGTACCTCACTGCCTCTCATCGTAGGTCATGTCCTAATAAACCAATTGCAATGCATGTCCAGGAGCTGGTCACTGATATTTTCTAAATTCTTTTCATGCTCTATGCATTTGGTGGATACCTAGTGCTCAAACATTTAGCAAAACAGTATCGTGCACAAGTGCAAAAACATTCTTTTAATGGTTTCCAACTACCGTTCGTGCTTCGTTGCATGGGCCTAGCACCGAGGTGATCCTCGTGCTACTAAGCTCTTAATTTTATTTATCATCTGTCCTAAATGCTATGCATAGAAATCAGCAACTTTCCCATCATTTCACACGGCATTTAGACATATTTCAACTTCTCTACCCTTCCCCGTTTAAATATTGCATCGTTGGATAGGTTTATAGGGTATTTTGACATCATTTTATGTGTAAAAAGCGGAAAAAGACACACTAGAACAAGAAAGTGGGGTTGAAATGAGGCAAATCCTCATGCTTCAGTCCCCACAAACATTCACAACCATTGTTCTTATTTATCCTTATTTTTCGGAACCCAAAATGCATTTTTCCCCTATTTTTTAGGGTTTTTCCACCCTTTTCTTGTATTTTTCCTTATTTTTCTGCATTATTTAATTACTGAAAATTCAAAACAGGTTATGGGCTGTGGCCCTTAGTTCCTTCTTGCAGAAAAATGAAAGTTTAGTTGATGTTCCTATTTACTTCCCCATTTTTATGCCAAAAAACCATCATTTTTCCTTGATTTTTCATGTTTTACGTGTTTTAATGTATTATTTTGAACCACAAGATGCATATTTTTCTGATTTTTTGATTATGACCAGCAAGAACTCATGGAAAACAGCAACATGAACAATTTTTAGCCCACATGAACAACATTTCATCAATCAAAAGCTATAGAATCTCAAATTTCCTTTGAAAATTTTAAATTACCGCTTAGTTACGTGTTTCGGGTTTCATGTCCATGGCTGCAAATTTGAAAATCAGCAGCACTTCATGTCCAGCACAATCACCAATCACCATTTCCAACCCGTGGAGCAATCCGATCCATGCCGGACAAGCCTCCATCATTCTTTCTTCTTGCTTCTTCTTCCCACATGAACTCCCCCTTAGAGGAGAGAGAGGGAGGAGAGAGAAATACTGATTTTCTATCTTAGCATTCAAGCCATCAATTGAGGGGCGAAGGGCGGCGATAGAGTCAGCATACAGAGGGTAGATCGGGGGTATGATCGATTAGGTAGGTTGCTTGTAGCCTCCATCCTCCATCTCCCAAGATCATGGCGCAAAAATCGGCGCCTGTTTCTCACGCCTTCTTCTTCCCAATCACGTTTTTTTCATCCACACTTCATGTGGCATAAAATTTGGGCCCCAAAGGTCACTTGCCCACTTGACCAAATTTTTGTCCACCCCTTCGTATCTTGACGGGTTTCTTGGCCATTTCCCCGTCCGGACTCGGAATCGAGCTCTGAAAAATCCTGGGCGTCCGGCTTAGCATCCCGCATTGGCCAATAGCTCTTGTCAACCCCCACGATTGTCTGAAAAATTATGAAAAATCAAGAAGTGTCGCTCGGGCACCTTTAAAGCACTTTGGCGCTTAAAATCGTCCTAGATCGAGCCGCCGCCTTTGACGGTGAATATTTTTCCCTTGATATTCATAATTTTTAGCTATTTTTAAGCACTTCATGGCTCCTAAATTCCGCTCTCATTGGCGACCACGGGATAGGGCGACTGAGCCCGTCGAATCCACGAACATATCTACACATAAACAACCAAAGAAGCATCAAACTGATACAAAACAAATATATAATAAAACTCAGCACAATGCTCCCCCTACCCCTGGAGAGAACCAAGGCATGACATCCACAAGGAGTAGGCCTAGCATCATCTAATAGAAGATCCAAAGTGAGTCACTAACCAGCTGCTCCAACACAGCAAACTAAAAAAAACCCTATCAAAGAGGTTGCCCTAAGTGGTAGTCTGCGCTACTTACCAACCAAAGACAACACAACTAGGAGCTCCTACAAGGCAAGGACTCCTATAGCCTGATTAAAGAGTATTTTCTTTCAGTACATGTCTTCTTTTAGGGTTTTTATTTTATCAACATACTTAGGCATGTAAAAAGGAGGGAGCTGAGCGTAGTGACCCAAGGAGAACAGGGCATCGGCCTCAGGACCTGTCTCGGCACCCAAGAACCTACCAAGCCCTCGCAAGGCGACACTTAATCCTTTTCTAACGCTCACTTTTATTTTCGCTCCAACCTTCCTTGTTTTGGTATTATATTTGGCAAGAAGCCACCCCTAGGAAGACAAGGTATCGGCCCCGGGTCTGATTCGTCCCCAGGAACCTACCAGGCCTTCGCAAGGCAATGATCAACTGCTTATATATTTTCATTTCTTTTCTTTTCTTTGATAGGGGTAGAACCCCTTTTTACACACCTTCGTATTTATAGTCATCTTTTAGGATGTACAGAGTTTCTGGGCATCATCATTATTATCTTCTGGCAGGCTTCTCTAACTGCCTCACTACTAACAAGAACTCCTAGAACGGCTGCCTAGCAGGCTAGCAGGACAGGGCCACTAGGACTTCCTTCTAAAACAGGTCTTTCAATGTCTAACAATGTCTTTGCAGGAGGCAATGACCACTCCGACCTCCCTCAAACATACTCAACCTCAACTTGGGACTTCATGCCTTGGTCGCCGGTCCCCAACAAAATGTATCCCCTCGACAAGTACAAATACACATATAATAGGAAAGAAAGGTACTCGTAAAGGAGCAGTATCACCTGGATTGGCCACAAGAAGCTTCCATTGATGCCGCAACAAAGGCTCCCTCCAAGCTTGCCTTCAAACCTGTCTAGCACAGCACTTAAAACAAAAACCCAATTAAACGCACCTGCACTAGACAGGCAAATGGCCCTCTTGGCCTAATGAAATGAAACACTTCACTACAAAACTGAATTGGCCCTCTTGGCCTAATGAAATCAAACAATACTACGCATAACATCCTCCTGGAAAAACCCAATGATAGACAGCGAAGCATACTATTCCCAGGGGAACAGAGGCTCGTAGCCCTAAGCTAGGTGCATTAAATTATGACCTATCCCTCCTGCGTATATCGCAAGAGGTGTTCGCATCACATGTCGTCGAATCAGTCTATGGGTCCAAGATAATAAAGGCAGATGAGTCTCGCTTACCCTCTGCATCACCCAGATCAACCATCATCTGCCAAAAAGGGCATGTTCAGAAAGCATACCCCACAAACGACCGGGTCCTCTCTCACCATCAATAGATATATCGGGACAAGGGCCACAATTAAAGAAGAGGTCTTCTTCATACACAAAATTAGCCAAAGAATCGGCAAACTGATTCCAATTCCGTGGAATCAGCTGAAAAGACACTCTATCGAATTCGTCTAGCAGGGCTATGGCAGTATGATGGTACATACAAAGGATGGGGTTTCGTACCATGTATGTCCCATTGAGTTGATTTAAAACCAACTGAGAGTCCCCTTTCACCAACAACTGGCGGATACCACTCTTCTTTGCAATATTCAAACCCATTATCAGGGCTTTGTATTCTGCCATATTATTGGTAAAATTCACCCCGAGATAAGCAGCTAACTTCATGACAATGCGTCGTCGGGGGTCTCGGATGACGACTCCTACACTTCCTTTTTTGGATGCACCCCTGGACGCCCAATCAAAGTACAAGGTGTACGTCCATAAAGGGTTTACATATCCCGCCATCCGGAACTCTACTCGTAATTATGGTAATCGAAACTCAGCATATTCAACGGGTGGACTGTAGGTTCCATCCCTCCATCGTCATTGAATTCAACAGGGATGTTCGTCAAAACTTGTAGGCAGTGATGGCAGAAGACCTTGATTTCCCAAATAAATGTCCCGCCTTCTTGCTCAATCACCTTGTATCCTTTGCTCCACCAAATGAGCTTCCCCTGATGATACCTCTGTTCTAAATATGGGTGTTCTAAATAAGGGATCAGACGACCCATCAACCTCTATCTCGATGTCCTTGCAGATGTTTGATCGATCTCTCCTAGACCTGCAAGGCAGTCATAATATTAGTGCAATCAGAAATAATAAGGTTTAAACTTATTAAGATTAACCTTATTTTTAAATTCTATCCCCTCAAGGTCAGCTAACAAAACTGTGGATTTATTCTTTCCTATTCTAACGATCCTATAGGGCCCATCCCATTTGGGCTCTAGCTTGCCTGGAAATAATTCACGTCGTGCGTCATAATACAGAACAAGCTGTCCTTTCTTGAAGGTGTATTTCTTGGCTTTGATGTCGTGCAACTACTTCATTCGGTGCTTCGCCACTTCTTGGTGCAATACGCTCTGTAGTTTAAGCTCATCTAAATGTGCTAGTGTCGTCAAGCACTCAAAAAGTGCGTCTTCATCGCTGAAAGAATGATTGATGGCAAACCGAATAGTCGGCAGCTCAATTTCTAAAGGCAAGACACACTCCTCCCCATATACTAACTTGAACGGGGTATGGCCAGTGGCTCATTTGAAGGTCGTATTATAAGCCCACACTGCCACGTATAACTTTTTATCCCAATCCCGTTTCTTTTCCGACACAATTTTGGACAGGATGCCCACAAGCTGCTTGTTGGTACTTTTAACTTGCCCATTAGCTTGCGGATTATATGGGGTTGTCTTGTTATACTTGATTTGCCACAGCTCTATCAAACCTTTAATCACCTTATTCAGGAAATGGGTTTCGCGGTCCGACACTAATTCTTTCGGCGGACCAAACCGGCATATTATCTGCTCTAAAAGGAAACTAGCAGTTTCTTTAGCATCATCTTTCCTTGTTGCACATGCTTCTGACCACTTTGTGAAGTAGTCAGTTGCTACAATGATGTACCTCTTTTGCGTAGTCGACGACGGAGTAATAGGACCCACAAAGTCTATTCACCACTTCTCAAATGAAAGTATCGCCATAAAAGGGGTGAGTGGTCATTTCCTATTCTCTCGACTATCATGTCGTTGGCAAATATCACATCGCTTAACAGACGCAAACGCATCCTGGAAGATGGCAGGCCACCAATAACCTGCTCTTAAAGCCTTTTGTGCTGTAAGCCGTCCAGCAAAATGGCCACGGCAAGCAGAATCATGGTACTCTTCCAAAATGAATGGCACCTCGTCAAGCATCACATATCGGCGATAGATGTCATCAACCCCTTGCCGATATAATGTACCTGCGATCAAAGCAAACTTTAATGCTTGCTGCTTAATTTTCCTTCTCTCAGCTTTAGATAATTCGGATCCCGCCTCTCCCGTCGATAAATAATGCGTTATTGCAGCATACCAGGAGGGAATAGATGTCGTATCTATTTTAAATAACAACTCCATGTCACTACCTTCAGCCACAGGTTCTTTTGGCTCCCCAAAGTCCACTCAACATTTCACGATGCCTTGCAACCTTGGTGGCTTACTCTTGATTTCATAATCAAATTCCTGCAAAGTGATCAACCACTTTTCTAGACAATCAGGCGGCTGTAGCTTATTCATCAATAATCGAAGTCCCTCCGCCTTCGTATAAAGCACGACTTTCTCATAGAGAATATAATGCCTGAATTTCTTGGTCCCAAAGACCATCGCTAGACACAATTTCTCCATGTAAGTATAGTTGATTTCGGATACCCCCAGCTTCCGACTAGCAAAAGCAATCGGGTGGTACCACTTCTCTTCCCAAATTTGGGCTAAACAACAGCTGATACTATACATGGTGGCTGCTGAAAATATATAAAACACCTCACCTCTTTTAGGTGCTTTTAAAACGGGCACTCTTGCTAGCTCCTGTTTCACATCCTCGAATGCTACCTTACAAGGGTCACCCCATACAAACGAACAGCTAAAGGACAATAAATTTGTAAGCGGCAACGTTCTTTCTGCTAAGGCGTTGATGAATCTACGGTAGTAACCAACCGAAGACAGAAAGCTATGAACTTCTTTCGGAGTGCGTGGTGGACCCATGGCAACTATAACTTTGACTTTCTCGGGGTCTGTCGCAATCCCTACCGAACTGACCACATGACCCAGCAATAGCCCATAAGGTACTCCAAAAACACACTTCCGTGGGTTTAGGGCGATGCAAAATTGTCTACAGCGCTCAAAGCATTTTCTTAAAATGATCAACTACCTTTCTCTCATGGTGGCAGCCCCTAAGTCATCAATAAACACCTTCAACTCTTCAGGGGATATGTCACCGAATGTCTTATCTGCTGTTCGTTGCCACGAACCAGGCGCATTGCATAAACCAAAGGCCATCACATGGTATGCAAAAGTACCAAATACAGTGATGAAATTTGTTTTCAACTTGTCCTCTTCTGCAATTGCCATTTGGTTGTATCCTGCAAAGCAATCCATAAACGAATATATCTCCCTACCCGCTAATTGATCCAAAATCTGGTCAATAAATGGCAACGGGTAGTAGTCCTTAACTGTCTGCTTATTCAGTTCTCTAAAGTCTACACATAATCGGATTTGATTCTTCTTCTTCTTTCTGATCACAACTGGCGAACACCATTCCATGCGTTGCAGAGGAAAAATCAAGCCGGCTTTCCGAAGCTTCTGTAACTCTTCAAACAGGCCGCAAGACTAGGAGGGATGCCTCTCGACTCATCATAACTCCAGGCAAAGATATCACGGAATTCCTGGATCAAGGCCACATAGTCCTCCCTTTCTGCTGTGCTGAGCATAGAACCTAATTTGATTGGCCGTGAATCATCAGGCGTACCAAGGTCCAGCTCGATAACATCTGCATCTCTTATACGATCTTGGGCCTCTATCGGCTCGTTCAAAGTGATCTCATAGATGTCCTCCATGGTGGATCCCTCTTTGGACTCATCACTCGATGATGTCTCACTGGCAGATAAATCTTCTAGTGTCTCCAATTCTGTAGAAGATAGAGGAGCTCTCTCACTGTGTGGGGACTCAAGATAAGCATCAACCACCACACGCTGGGCACCTCTACCGAATATCAGTCGACCGGCAGGTATATCTACTTGGCAGTCCGCTTGCAAGATCCAAGGTCGTCCGAGTAATACTTGGTAACTTGGACGGCCTGCAAAACGAATCACCCTAAAGTCCAACAGGCATTCTACATTTGCAACAGTGACATGGACCTTAGTAATGCAGCCTTCTGGCTGTCTCAAACTATCATCTGCCATTCTGAGAATTGTGGAGGTATCTTTCTGGATTGCAAGACCCAACCTTTCCATCAGTTCAGAACTCATAATGTTAACAGATGATCCCGTGTCGACAATGGCATAATCTACTAATATCCCATCGACATAGGCTGCAACCCTTGGGCAATGCTTCTCAGCATGCTCGAACCAGTCATAACCAACTCGCGCAATACCCAAAGGTTCTATGATATACCCGGTACGTAAAATCTTTCTAAATTCCTTACATACTCCTGGGGAAAGCTTAATAAGCTGTAAAAGATTCACATCCGGCTTGACTTCGCAAAGAGAGCTCGCCAAATCGAATTCATGATAGTTTGATATAGCTCGCTTTTCACGCCAAACCATCCGCTCTTTAGGTCGCTGAACCGGCTTTACTACCTCTTTTTTAACTTTCACCTTCTTCTTTGGTGGTTCCTTATCGGCCTTACTCTCTACGGGCTTCAAAGGTCCCCCTTCCAGGGCAGGATCCAAAACTTGCGTTCCTTTGTCGCCTTGTTTAGGGTTTCCGTCGACAGGCTTATCTTTGTCGGCTTCTCTACCCTTTTGACCTCTTGTAAGGACAACTCGCAGATTAGAGGTTTCAGCATCATTAACGTGTACAGCCTCAATCAAACTAACCCCACTACCACTTAGTAGCTCCTCCACTGTAGTCTTTGGTCGTTGAAGTATTTGTTTAGGCCCATCTTCTTGCTGGGAATCATTTCCTTGGGCACGATGATTAACAGGCCCTGGTTGCCGACTTCCTCGCTGGAGGGAACTGATCTTACTCCAGCAAGTAGCTGCTAAATGGCCGGATTTTCCACAGATGTATCACTTAACATTTGGGCAATTTCTTGGATAGTGCTGCCCGCCACACCATTTGCAACTAAATCTTGACGATGCACCCTCCTCTGGGTATCTACTTCCTATCAAATTTTGTTGTTTTTTAAGGAAGTTGACATCCACAGCTATTTGTCAATACTGCTCCGTAATCATGTCGGTATAATGCTTCATCATGTCCTTAACCTCGCCAAGAACATTGGAAGCACTTGACTCATAGCCTTGGTCATTACCATGTCGTTCCATTGGCCTAACAATTCGATTAGACATTGGTTGTTGAGCCACATGCATGGTATTAGAATTAACTGCCTAGCCTCCACCATTTGGAGCCATTTGACTGCCCGTAGGCATCGACATGCTAGGGGGAGCTGGTAATAAAGGGACATTCTGTATCATGTTCCCTCTCCCATTAGGGTTAGCCATCGCTATCCCTTGACCACTACTGCCATTGGCCATTGCCACATTATTTCCCAATACTAAACCCATGTTCGAATTGCCTCGAGAAGCATAGGCTGCTTGTAGTCGGGATTCGACCTCTTGTGCTCGTGTAATGGCAGTATCTATATCCCCCAAGGGGACACTACTCAACTGCAATTGGATATTAAAGTCCAAACCATGTAGGAAATATTGCAATTGGGCAGCTACGGGGATAGGAATAGAGGTGTCCAACTTACGAAAAACCTCTTTTATCTTCTTCGCATAAGCACGAATATCCTCGTATGGTTCTTGGCGGGTCACGTTGAGTACACGCAACCAATATTGCCCACCCCTTTAAGGGGCAAACTCCCTTCGAAAAGCTCCATAAAATGCATCAATATTCAATATGGTTCTGACTTCTAAACCATGATACCATATAGCGACTCTTCCTTTGAGAGTCATGTTGAAGAACATCATTAAATGTCCTTCTTCTTGGATGCGACAGTTAAACATTAGCTTTTGAAACTCCCTAATGTGGAGTTCCGCATCTTCCTCAACTAGCCCATTAAAAATGGGTAGCGGGTACCCTAGAGCCGGCAAATCCGTCGTTCCTGCTGGAATTGCAATAGGTTGCGCCATGACGAGGGTTGGATTTGCACTAGGAATAAGGGACGGTGGGGTTACACCTCCCGTACTTGACGTGGACTGGCTTATAGAAGGAAGGGGAGCACTAGAGCTTCCACCTTCTCCTAACTTATTGCTTGTGGCCCCAAGACCACTAGATCCACTCTCTCGTAAGGGTTCAGCACCGCTACGCTTAGGGGAATATCTCCTAAAAATTTCAGCACGTCACCTAGCTCTTTCGTCTCTTTCTTGCTTTTGGATTTCTGCTAGACGATGCTTATCAATAAATAACGGATCAATCTCAGTATCCTTTGGCATAAACTGCTAGTTGGTCCCTAAACAACCAGGATTCGAGAACGGCCACTTTTAAGCGGCTCCCGGCAGACGCACCACTGATGGACCTAAAAACAGGCCGGCACTGGCTCATGCACTAGCCGGGCCTCGTCACTACGCACAAGACAACCCCTCGGCCTCGCGGCCAGGAGCGTCTATCAAAATCTCTGCATTCCTAAATATTGTGTTTGTAATATGTTGTAGTCCAACTGATCCTAACCCAATATTACTCCTCAGAGGGAGTCCCTTTTACATAGCCAAAAGGCTCGAATCACATATACATGGGGTTCCTCCTACGGCTGAATGCCGTCAACCCTCTGCGACTCTCCTACACCTTGGGGATTGGCCCCTCGATGCGTCGCTCAACATCTAAACATTTCGCACAAGAGTCGCTCAAGGTACCAAATAAGCGTGTCCAGGAATGTACCATTGTCCTTACTTCTCTTCCCCCTGGCCCCACGACTAGCCTACAGCATGGGTACCTCACTGCCTCTCATCGTAGGTCATGTCCTAATAAACCAATTGCAATGCATGTCCAGGAGCTGGTCATTGATATTTTCTAAATTCTTTTCATGCTCTATGCATTTGGTGGATACCTAGTGCTCAAACATTTAGCAAAACAGTATCGTGCACAAGTGCAAAAACATTATTTTAATGGTTTCCAACTACCGTTCGTGCTTCGTTGCATGGGCCTAGCACCGAGGTGATCCTCGTGCTACTAAGCTCTTAATTTTAATTATCATCCGTCCTAAATGCTATGCATAGAAATCAGCAACTTTCCCATCATTTCACACGGCATTTAGACATATTTCAACTTCTCTACCCTTCCCCGTTTAAATATTGCATCGTTGGATAGGTTTATAGGGTATTTTGACATCATTTTATGTGTAGAAAGCGGAAAAAGACACACTAGAACAAGAAAGTGGGGTTGAACTGAGACAAATCCTCATGCTTCAGTCCCCACAAACATTCACAACCATTGTTCTTATTTATCCTTATTTTTCGAAACCCAAAATGCATTTTTTCCCTATTTTTTAGGGTTTTTCCACCCTTTTCTTGTATTTTTCCTTATTTTCCTGCATTATTTAATTACTAAAAATTCAAAACAGGTTATGGGCTGTGGCCCTTAGTTCCTTCTTGCAGAAAAATGAAAGTTTAGTTGATGTTCCTATTTACTTTCCCATTTTTATGCCAAAAAACCATCATTTTTCCTTGATTTTTCATGTTTTACGTGTTTTAATGTATTATTTTGAACCACAAGATGCATATTTTTCTGATTTTTTGATAATGACCAGCAAGAACTCATGGAAAACAGCAACATGAACAATTTTTAGCCCACACGAACAACATTTCATCAATCAAAAGCTATAGAATCTCAAATTTCCTTTGAAAATTTTAAATTACCGCTTAGTTGCGTGTTTCGGGTTTCATGTCCATGGCTGCAAATTTGAAAATCAGCAGCACTTCATGTCCAGCACAATCACCAATCACCATTTCCAACCCGTGGAGCAATCCGATCCATGCCGGACAAGCCTCCATCATTCTTTCTTCTTGCTTCTTCTTCCCACATGAACTCCCCCTTAGAGGAGAGAGAGGGAGGAGAGAGAAAGACTGATTTTCTATCTCAGCATTCAGGCCATCAATTGAGGGGCGAAGGGCGGCGATAGAGTCAGCATACAGAGGGTAGATCGGGGGTATGATCGATTAGGTAGGTTGCTTGTAGCCTCCATCCTCCATCTCCCAAGATCATGGCGCAAAAATCAGCGCCTGTTTCTCATGCCTTCTTCTTCCCCATCATGTTTTTTTCATCCACACTTCATGTGGCATAAAATTTGGGCCCCAAAGGTCACTTGCCCACTTGACCAAATTTTTGTCCACCTCTTCGTATCTTGACCGGTTTCTTGGCCATTTTCCCGTCCAGACTCGGAATCGAGCTCTGAAAAATCCTGGGCATCCGGGCTTAGCATCCCGCATTGGCCAGTACCTCTTGTCAACCCGCACGACTGTCTGAAAATTTATGAAAAATCAACAAGTGTCGCTCGGGCGCCTTTAAAGCACTTTGGCGCTTAAAATCGTCCTAGATCGAGCCGCTGCCTTTGACGGTGAATATTTTTCCCTTGATATTCATAATTTTTAGCTATTTTTAAGCACTTCATGGCTCCTAAATTCCGCTCTCAAATAGTGACAAGATACTGTCCTATCTTGTCAGACCATGCTCTAGGTGCTTGCTTCAAGCCATACAATGCTTTCTTCAACCTGCAAACAAACTCAGGATGAACAGCATGCACATAACCTGGTGGCTGCTCCATATATACCTCTTCTTGCAAATCACCATGCAAGAAGGCATTCTTTACATCCATCTAGTGTAAAGACCATTCCTTTGATGCAGCCATAGCAATGACTGAACTTACGGTTGCCATCCTTGCAACCGGACTGAATGTTTCTTCATAGTCAATGCCATATGTTTGTGCATACCCCTTGACTACTAATCTTGCCTTGTATCTGTTCACAGAACCATCTACATTGTGCTTCACCTTATAAACCCACTTACAACCAATTGCATTCTTACCTTTAGGCAAAGGTACCAATTCCCATGTAGCATTTTCTTCCAAGGCATCCATTTCTTCATCCATGGCTTTCTCCCATATTTCTTTTCCCATGGCTTGCTCAAAAGAAGTGGGTTCTGGTTCCTGTATCACTTTGACCATATATGCATAGTGAATGGCTGTAAATCCATCATATTTTAGCCTATCCACAGGATACCTAGCTCTGGTAGACCTGCGCAAAGTAGGTTCACTCACAGGTGCTCTCAAAACATCCCTGGTCTTCCTTACTCCACGTATAACAATAGAAGGAATACCCAACTCATCATCAATGCTATGTTCTGAGCCACTGGATTCACCATCCACATAAGAGTGACCTGCATTCACATCAAACATGGGCTGATCTACCTTCTCTTTTCCTTTTCGTGATACCTGAATACCACTATCTGCATTGCTTTGAGAAGATTCTCCTGATCTCAATCTGCCTGTCCATGGCGAAGAATGTGAACCACTGCTAGAGGACGCTCCAAGTCCACTAATATTTTGTGACTCCTGCTGTGAATTCTGTGCAGCATTACCATTTTGTGGATCTACATCATCAATCACATTTACTGGTTTATACGAGCTACTCATCTCATCAAAAACAACATCTCTGCTCACTGTAAACTTACGAGTAGAAGGGTTATAGCATCTATACCCTTTTTGCTGCAGAGAGTAACCAATAAAGATGCACTTCTCAGCTTTTGGATCCAACTTGGATCTCAACTCATCTGGCACATGTACATAGGCAATGCAACCAAAAATTTTCAAATGAGAAATATCTGGTTTCCTCCCAGTATACCTCTCCTCTGGAGTCATCCCATGTATTGCTACAGTGGGAGTCCTGTTCATTATATAGACTGCTGTAGTAACTGCTTCAGCCCCTGGCAAGTCTTTTTCGTTGAGCATGGCACGAGATACCTCTCCAATATGCCTGTTTTTCCTTTCTGCAATTCCATTTTGTTGTGGGGTATGACTACATGAATATTGCTGCTTTATGCCATACTCCTACAGGAACCTTGCAAACTCATTTGAGAGGTACTCTCCCCCTCCATCTGACCTTAGGCACTTTATTTGCAGGCCTGTTTCCTTTTCAACCATAGTTCTAAGAGTTTTGAAATGCCCAAAAACTTCACTTTTATTTTTCATAAAATACACCCAAAATTTTCTGCTATAGTCATCAATAAAAGTGACAAAATAATGACAGCCTCCAAGAGATGCAGCTTTAGTAGTCCACACATTAGAGTGGATTAATTCCAATGGCTTCTTACTCTCTTGAACATGTGTAGGAAATGGTTTCCTTGTCTGTTTTCCAAACTGACAGGCTTCACATACCTTATGCATTTCTGCAACCTTGAATTTAGGCAATCCTGCAACAATATTTTGGGCCTGCATTGATTTAAGTCGTTGTACATTAACATGACCAATGCGTTTATGCCAGATATCAATATCTGCAACTACACGGGTCCCATGTGCAAACATTGCTGCACTCAATTCAGACATGTCTGCATCCAACGTAAACATTCTGCCCTTCTTCTTTCCTTTTGCTATCAAGTGACCTTTATTTTTCATATCCTCAACAAAGCATCCATGAGGATTAAATCTGACCTGCAAGCCGTGCTCAAGCAACAGAAACCAGATTCTTGGTGATATTCGGGACATGAAATACATCAGACAGGTATTTCTTTTTCCCATCCTGCATAGATAAGGGAATTTTTCCAATCTGCACAATAGGATGTGCTGTATCATCACCAGTCTCCACAAATCCTGGTTTTTCCATTTTCCTTGCATCCTCCATCCATTCTGCATGACTTGTCATGTGGTTTGATGCACCTGAGTCAACATACCATACATCGTTGCTTTCTTCTGCACTTGTCACAGAATTGTTCATGTGCTGCACCATAAACAAATGCTCATTTCTGTCATCACCTTGTCTACTAGAAGATGCATAATTTCCTTGTTGCAGTTTTCCATTCATGATGTCATTCTGCTTTTTATAACAGTCTTTAGCCATATGACCCATTTTACCACAGTAGTAGCATTCAACATTGCTGTTTGCATTTTGCCCTCTTTGCCATCCACCACGACCTCTTTGGCTCCCCCTGCCTCTAGAGTTACCACATCCTCCTCCATAGGACTGGTTTTCTTGAGTTTGCTGCATATTTTGATTTCTACCACGGCCTCCAAATCGGCCTCCTCTACCTCTACCTCTACCTCTTCTAGCATTTGAGTAGAAGACAGATTCTTTTGAAGTTCCTCCTGAAGAAGATGCACCACCATTTCTCTGCTCCTCAGAAATTAGAAGAGCAATCAACTCCTCAAAATCAAGAAATCTTTCACGAACTGAAATGGATGTCCGAAACTGTGCATAATCCTTTCCTAGACCATTCAAGGTCACAGAAACTAAATCATCATCTTCCACTGGCGATTGAATGGAAGCAAGTGCATCTGCAATCTTCTTCACCTTCATGTGGTAGTCATTGATGCTCATACTTTCTCTTTGCACATTATGCAACTCTTGCTTGAGCTGCATTTTCCTGGCTTGCGTATTTGTGCTATACATTTTTGACAAAGTATCCCATGCCTCCTTTGGCGTACTTGCATCCTGAATATGCACAATCATAGAGTCTGAAATACTGATAGACAGCCAGTACATAACTTTCCTGGCTCTCTCATGCCATGCTTTGAATGCCTGCATTTGCTGTTGATTGGGAACATTAGGAAGAACTGGTTCTTCTTCATTTCCTGCAACAAATTCCCAATATCCTTTTCCCATAAGGAAATTCGTCATTCTAAACTTCCATGCCTGGAAGTTGTTCTTGTCAAGCTTTTCAGTGACAATCTGTGAAAGAGAATCAGACGCCATTACAGAATACTGCAAAAAATTCTGTCACTGCAAAAAACACAGCTTCAGCCTCACAAGGGCAAATCTGCAAAACTGACGAAAGTGGTATTTAACCACATAGTCACTTCCTAGTGACGATTTTGCATCAACAGGCAACAAGGATGATTCTGTAACTCTGAATGTCTCTGCGCACAGGCATATGATGCAATTTCTACAGTAACTTTTCACCGACCTGTAGAACAGTGGCTGCACAGCATAAAACTGGGCCTTTTCCTGAGTGCGTGCAGAAAACTTCCGCTTCCAAAACAGGCCCCGAAATGGCCTCAAATCAAAAAAATAGGGTCGCCATGGGCTAAAGCCCTCTCCCGCAGCATATACTACCCTCTTGCTTCACTACGAAGGGCGTCTCAACGTGAGACAATGCACTCTTGCAATTTCCAGCTGTGCTACCTACAGAAATCTGCTCCCAAAATAGAAAATGAAAGCAACACTGCTCCTCTTACCAGAACACCGCGAGCTTGGCTTGCTTTCTTGAGCTCCTTACCACGAACAAGGCTCTGATACCATGTCAAGATTGTGGGAGAGAAGGAAGGAGTCTCACTTGTAGCTTTCTTGCTTGCACAATGGGGGAATACACACAAAGGTGGAGGTTGAAAACAGTTTTCCTCTTCTTAGTTGTGTAAGCCAAAAAGAACTCTCATACAAAGAAATAGAAGAACCCTATATATGGGTCTCAAACCAAAGACAACTAACTAAGGTGGCATACTAACTGAGCCACGAACTAGAGTAGATAAGGATAGCTATCATCTAGCTATTATTCATGGGTGGTGTACCAACCGCATCTACAAAACTGACAAGTCGGTGACATAAATGCACAACGGTCACCCTGGCATATCACGAGTGGAGCTCGATATCTCAACAAGTACATGGTTAGGATTAGGTACATACTTCTTCAATAGGTTGATATGGAATACATTATGAACCTTTAGGTTCTCAAGGAGTTGCAGTCTATAAGCATTAGGTCCTAGGCACTTGAGGATCTTGTATGGTCCACAATACCTTGGACTTAGCTTCTTGCAATCTCCTAAGGATAGAGAACTCTTCTTTAGATGTATGTGAATGAAGAACATGTCTCCTTCCTCGAAGATTCTATCTTGATGCTTCAAATCTACGTATGCCTTTTGTCTATCCTTGGCGGCTTGGATGTCGTGTGTTATTGACTTTATTTGGTCATCCATCTCTTCCAACATCTTCCTTGAAGCTTCAACCCTCAAGGTTGGATCTGAGAATTTTAGAAGAATTCGATAGTCATGACCATACAATGCTTGAAAAGGGGTCATCTGAATGCTCTGTTGGTAAGAAGCATTGTATGCAATTTCAACCAAAGGCAAGTATTGAATCCACCCTTTTGGTTCACGACAGAAGTATGCCCTAAGCATGTCCTCAATGATTTGATTGACTCGCTCTGTTTGGCCATCCGTTTGGGAATGGTAAGCTGTGCTAAGACAGATTTGAGTCCCAACGGCTTCAAGGATGGTTCTCCAAAAGTGTGATGTGAAGAGAGAATCACGATCACTAATGATTCTTCTGGGTAGCCCATGTAGCTTAAATATCTCCTTGATAAACAATCTTGCAATGTCTGAGGCTTTATAGTTTGTCTTTACTGAAATAAGGTGTGCAACCTTAGTAAGCATGTCAACCACAACCATGATGGAGTTGTATCCTCTCTAAATTTGGGGTATGCCAACCACAAAGTCCATACTGATGAATTTCCATTTCATTTGGGGAATGTCAAGTGGTTGTAACTTCCCTGGCATCTTGACATGTTTGACTTTGATACGTTGACAAGACAAACATTCAGTGACATATTTAAGAACGTCACCTTTAAGCCTCTCCCAATAGTAGCTCTTCTTAACTGCATTGAGAGTCTTGGCATAGCCAGGATGTCCTGAGAAAGGGGAATCATGAGCTTCCCACAATATCTTCTGCTGAAGTGACTAGCTTGTTGGTATACATAGCCTCGTTCTATAGTAGACAAGTCCACTATTGATAGAGAATTTATGATACTTAGCATGCAGCTTTTGGTCCTGATCCTTGATAGAGATCTCCCTTAGCATCTTTTGATAAGTTGGATCATGTCATGCTTCCTCTCTAGCTAACTCAAGTATTGGGTTGTTCGGCATGGATACCTTTGTGGCTAGAGATCTAGCTGTTGATGGATTTTGCAATATTAGAGAATTAAGGAATGCCTTGCGCATATGAGTGCATCGGCAACTAAATTCTCTTTTCCTAGTTGGTACTTGATTTCAAAGTCATACTCCTCCAGCACTTCAATCCATCAACGTTGCCTCATGTTGAGATCGTTCTAGGTAAAGATCCACTTGAGACTCTTATGATCAGTTCACTAGAGTAAACTTGTTACCCAATAGGTAGTGTCTCCAAAGCTTTAGAGCATGGATGACAACTAACAATTCCAGATCATGGGTAGCATAATTCTTCTCATGACTCTTCAGTTTCCTTGAAGAGTATGCTACAGGATGACCTTCTTGCATGAGCACACAACCTAAGGCAAGCATGCTAGCATCTGTTACTACCTCGAACTCCTTATTTAGGTCTGGAAGTTTTAGGATAGGTGCTCATACCAAACTTTGCTTCAATCTATCAAAGCTGGTTTGTTCGGGAGTTGACCATGCAATGGATGTTTGTTTCGTTAGTAAGTCCATCAGAGGTGCTGCTATCAAGGCATAGTTTTTAATGAAGACCCTATACCATCTTGTCAATCCAAGAAAATTGTGTATTTCTTTGATAGTTGCTGGCATTGGCCATTCTAGCACATCTCTAACCTTGGCTGGGTCCACTGAGATTCCTTCCACTGATAGGATGAATCCTAGATATTCAATCTGACGTTTGAAGAATGCACACTTCTTCATCTTAGCATACAACTTATGTGACCTCATTGTCTCAAGGACAATCCGAAGATGGGGTTCATGATCTTCTTTGTGTTTAGAATAGAATAAAATGTCATTGAAGAAGACAAGCACGAAGTCATCAAGATATGGCCTAAAGATATCTTGCATTAGCCTATTGAAGTTGGCACGCGCATTCGTAAGCTCGAATGACATAACTAGGAACTCAAAGTGTCCATATCTTGTGTTGAAGGCCGTCTTTGGGATATCTTCTTCCTTGATCCTTATCTGATAGTAACCAGACATGAGATGAATCTTGGAGAAGATCTTTGCACCCTGAAGAGGATCAAGAAGCTCGTCTATTCTAGGAATAGGGTATTTGTTCTTGACAATTGATTGATTCAACCCTCTGTATAATCAATACACAGTCGAAGCGTTCCATCTTTCTTTTTCTGGAATAGTACTGGAGCTCCCCATGGTGAACTACTAGGACAGATGTAGCCCTGATCTAGTAGTTGCTTGAGTTGTTACTTCAGCTCAATTGCTTCCGGGATGGACATTCTATAAGGTCTCTTAGCGATTGGCGTAGCTCCTAACACTAGCTTGATCTTATGATCCACTTCTCTTTGAGGCGGGAGTTCTGTCAACTCTTCGGGAAATACATCTACGTATTCCTTTAGCCAAGAAGGTCCTTCACTAGACTCCTGCTTTTTATCTAACTTGTTGAGCTTAATCAAGTAGACAAGTAGTCCCTTTCTGACTCCCTTTATAATCCGAGATGCTTTGGCCAATTGAATTTTTGGCACTCCAGCCTCACCTTGAGTTGTGACGAATTCCCCTTTAGAGTTTCGAAAGGAAATTTGGCCCTTTCCACATGAATGTGGGTGTCATTAGGTTTAAGCCAATCCATTCCGAGTAGACACTCATGGATGCCTAAATTCATGACTCTGAATTTGATCGAAGTCGTCTTTTCTCCCAGAAAGAATTCCACCTTAGTAGTTTGCCTGGTACAAGTAACCTCACGACCATTTGCCAATTCCACAAGCAAGATAGGTGCTTCTACTATGGCTATTCCTAATCTTTTTACACAAGATGGTGAGATAAAGGAATGTGTATTGCCACAATCAATCAAGGTCTTGAACCCTTTACCTTGGTAGTCCGATGGTGAATCACCAAGAACTGGCGATTCGGCCCTTTCTTGTGAAGAGCGGCAAGGACTCTCGCCCTTTCAAACTCTGCTTCCATGGTCGGATCTTCTTCTTCTTCACACATTTTCCTATTGGCAACACATGCGGTTCTTCCTCTGCCTCGCGTACCGGCTCCCTGGCCACGGCTAGTTCCTTGGAAAGGTGCTTGGTGATGTCCTCCTCCAAGCTTGGGACATTGCCTCTTGAAATGTCCTAGCTTGTTGAAGTGGAAACAATGAAAGTTCCAGCCATTGCTTTGGGTAGAAACAAAGTTATTGACATTATTAGTCCTTGCTTTATTTCTTTGTCCCTGACTCTGACCTTGAACTCTCTTCATTTTGAGGACTAAATGCTCCTCTATTCGGGTCATTAAAAGACCAAGTTTTATTACCTCTTGGCCTAACCTGCACCTCCTGAATTATAGGTGTAGCTCAAATGAGTGCATCTTGTAGATCTGATGGGTGCATAGATTCCAAACGGGTATTCACTAGTGGATTTAAACCAGCACAAAATTTTGACACCTGCTATGTCATGTCCATCTGTGGCGCATACTTAAGAAGTGAGACAAATTTAGAATAGTATGCCTCAAGAGTGAGTCCTAGCTGTTTTAGCTCGTGGAACTCATTCATTTTCTGCGTGCGATATGCAGGTAGTAAGTATCTTTCCTGCACGGCTTTCTTCAGCTTCTCCTAGGTAACGGATCCTTCCGTGATCCCTTGATCTTTGCACCATTGCTTCCACCAAAGCCTGGCTTCGTCGGTGAGCTTCAGCTTGGTGAGCATAGCCTGGTTGGCGGGTGCAGTACCGGCTGCTTCAAAGTAATCCTCCATGGATTCAATCCAAATTTCAGCATCTGCTTGGACGGACTGCCTCTCCCGTCAAATTTGGGTGGCTTAATCTGCTTGAGAAGAAACTTCTTCTTCTGGATTACAGCAGTACTTGATGTAGGAGGCCCAGTGGGGATCTGTATCTGGGGTTGTGCCTGGATAAAGGTTTCTTAACATTATTACTCATTAATCGTTACGATTTATATTTCATCTACATTTCAACCAATCAACCAAACAATCTAACCACTTAACTTCTTATCGATTCTCATGAACAAAACCGACATTGATAAAAAGAAGTCTTATTGCATTTATATGGACATAGCCCTTTCGGAATACAACATTTCTTGCGATGATAAGCCAAATGTTTATATTTAGTTTGGGGAGAATAATGTTGTATTACATTTAACTACAGGAACTGGATAATAGGATGGTTTCGGGTCATGGATCTTCAAGAATCGGTAAGTCATTGGAAGATCAGGGTATCCTTTCCTTTGGGAGCCATTCTTCTCATGGCGCCCCAATACCTTGATCCTATCGGCGGGGATTACACGGGTCACTTCCTCATATACATATGAGTTTAGCTCAACCCTCCGACCTCGAATATGTAAAGTTGAGTTTACGTGAGCCTCCACAAAAATGAATAGCTTCACAACTTTCAGGTCTTCCAACCACTTGATCCTCTTTAGGTTGGTCTGAAGGTATGAAAACCGGTAAGTAGCTATATAGTAGATTCCTGAGGCACCCATCCATCTTCGTTCCATGTAAAAAGGCAATGAATTATAAATACACTCTAAGATGTTTATCATGCCAATCCTTTCTTGATAATTCGGGGAATGCATCACAGTCATAAACATGACACGGAACACTAAGAACTTGTTCCATGCTTCGTAATTCTGCAAGACAGCATCGAAAGTATGGAAATGTTTAGAACGCAAAATTTGCTTTACTTCTTTTTATTAAGATTTCTTAAAAACAAATCCTTTGCTGGTCGGCCCTGATACCAACTGTAACGTGTCCACCTGTTATCTTCAGGACACGTCTTAGTAGTCCATCGGAAAGGATGTCTAGAAATCTCCGCCCGACACTCCCATGGAATATTACTCGGTTTGCGATCTAGGACTTTCCACATTTGCCATGTAGCGGAAGTATTCCGACCGTTCCCACGCAGGATTGACCTGAATTAGGGTTTTCCCTATTGGTCATTTCCTAATGGCAACTAGCGTCAAACCTGAGCGAACTACTTTATGCAGAAACACCAGGTCTGAAGCGGATTCACACTGCACTTGGTTCAAGGAGAATGGACAACGAAAGGGATGCTCAACCTCTCTGCCATAAGGCATAGTCCCATTCCGTTCTCCTAAAACATCGTAAATCGAGATCATTATAACTGAAACTCTAGGTTAGTGCCCTTTTTCTATTCATATCCTTTGAAACGATCTTCTCGCTGTCCATCATGATTGAGAAAAGTTCCCCGCCAACCGGGACCACCCATCCATAGAATGGACCCATGGCCACATCCACCACACATTCCTTAGGTTGTTTTAGTTATCTGATTACCTACCACACTTAGTTGGACATGCATAAAAAAACTTCCTTAATTAGTCCACTAGGCACCGATTCCTTCACGTAATCATAGCACTTGACATAGAAAAGTAATGTCATACAAGTTCCTTCTCAACAGGTTATCATATTTATCTTTGAAATACAAAAAGTCCAACCGGTAGGCTTATCCATAATCCACCCGAAGGCTATCTAGCAATCCACAGGGATTACTAATCCAAGATTTCACCTGTAGACTAGTATGTGGGCCTCGAGATCCAATCCCGAGTCACGTTGGCCTCTTGTGCAAGGCCCAAAAGGGGAGGGATTTATGGCAAGAGCCCCCTCTAGCGGCACCCAAGAGTCCTCTTGCTCCAAGTAGTGCTCAACGGAGAGACCTCTCACGGCAGGTTTGGTCCACCTTCCCGGCGCGGCTAACAAACCCCTTGGTTAGGGTCACACAGGCAGTCGGGGGTAACTAAAGCTGCCTCTCCCTTCATGTCTTCAACCTGAAGCATTAGATATCTTTTCATCCTTTAATTCTTTGAGAAAACAAAGCAAAACAATGCTCTTTAAACTGTTACAAGCACAATCATTTCCATTGGTTGTTATTTATGGCCAACTACTAAGGAGTGAATCCTTCTTTTCGAATGCATCACATTCCGTGAATGTGGGAAAGTCTTTAGGATATTGGAGTTTCAGATTTGGCAATAAGAGCGACTAGGTCACGTCCTCAACGTGTTAAATCCTAGTTAGCTCTTTGGGATATGTTGCATTGAATTAACCCTTCCTAAATGAATCTCTCGCGTTTTTTTAGGTGTTTAGGTTTAAATCAATTTAACTTGTCTATTCTTGAAGATAATTACGCTACCATTTCCGTAACCACATGATTCATTGCCTACGTATAAGTAAATTTACAAAGCCTAACTTTTCGGGTTAAGATCAAAGCGTAGGTTAAGTTATAGCATAATTCCAATTGATCATCCTATAACATGCAAACAAGATTCATGCTACTAGGCTTTAGGATTTTAGGTTTAAACATGCAGCCTTTTTCTACTTTCATTTCTGAATGAATTTGTCGTATGCAGAACTTATACAACATTTCGTTGATTTGAGTTTTTAGGCCACTTGCCTAGAGTTAAATCTTCTTCATGCAGCCCTAGCAATTTCCTACGGTTGCTAGTAACTTTCTTTAAGAATCATTTCGAAAAAGGTGTTCAATAATGCGATAGGCAGTTTATTTCTTCCATGCTTAATCGAAGTGTACTATCATCATCCCGTTTTGCAAAAATGGACATTAATTAATCTAATTTCATTTCCTTGCAATGCATAAAAATCACTTGCTAGAAATGCATAGGAATCTTATGCATACTTTATTTTGTTTGTTTTATTGGAAAAAATACTAATGATCGAATCCCTCAATTGTGATCTATTAGCCAAAGTATTTTCAATCAAAAAATATGCATCCTTATTCCTGAAATGATCCATGCATAATTGAAATATTACGACGTTAATCAAATTTAGGAAGAAGAACCTGGACTTGTGGTGAAATGTCCACATGGATGTTAGGAGACGATCCTCCTACGGTTGCGCCTTGTGCTTTCTTAGGAGCCATCGCGAATGTTGCGGCCTTTTCATCTTGGAAGTAGATTTATGACCTTGGCCATCTTCTTCGAACATGAAACTCCCTTTGTGACCGATTGCACCGTCTTTCAGAGTCGGCTTTAGAAGGCTTTATAGGCTTCCTCCTTAAACTTGGAGGAAGAAGAGGTGTGAAAGATTTGCTTTGTGAAGGCAAAGGGGATTTTTAAAAGATCCCGAGTTAACAAGAACCCACTTGAGAGGCAATAGGGAAGGCCCACAGGGAGGGTTTTAGCACTCAGGCTATTGGGAGCTTGTGGGCAATCCAAGGGGGAAAAGGGGCTTGACGATGCTTTTTAAAGGCCTCGGATAGGACTCCATGGGAAAGGGGGTACTAAATGGAGTTTAGCGGATCGGAAAAGGGGGGCAAAGGGTGTAAAAGACCTTAAAGAAGGATTTTTGCGGAGAGGGGAAAAACCCACGGGAATGGGGTTTAAATCCTGGGGAGGGGGGGTTTATCAAACCCACTTTGAAAAGGCCTTTTAAAGACCCACAAGAAAGGGGGCTTCCAAGGAGGCTTTAGAAGCTTCCTAAGAAGCTTCTAAAGCTTCTGGAAAAATCGTGGAAGCCCTACGTGGAAGAGAGAAGGCGATTTCCTCTATCCGCATGTTGATGGCCAGATGGCGGCGAGTTGGTGGCGTCCTACAACAGCTTGCAATCCTTCGGCTCCCCACCTCACGACCTGGTGCATTGACGATCACAGCGGTGCTCTCCTGGCTACGACGGCTTTATGCGGCCCCTCCTCTCTCCACACAACCACACTCTCCTTCACAGCTGCAGCTCTCCAGCCCGTAGCATGATGATCCCTGCCTCTCTCCCATGGGACAGGCAATATAGGTGAGGGGAGGGGATCCTCCCTCCCCCACGCGGCATCATGCATGGGATTCACCCCCCTGGCATCCAGCAAGGATGCTCATTCGACCGCCCTTCTCAATTTCACCTTGATCTCCTCCCAAGAGGAGGTTCACATGGAGATATGCGATTTCATTAACCATAGTTTTGATTTGACCAATGACACATCGTGTTTTAAATTTGCACCATCCGTGACCCAATGTTGGCATTGTCTTTTTCCCGAGAGTTCTGACGGCTTTGTAATAGCTGAAATATTACATGTATAGAGCATTGTTTGCTTTGTCTGTTCAAAGACTTAAATGATAAAAAGATATCTAATGCTTCAGGTTGAAGGCCTGAAGAGAGAGGCAGCCTCAGTTACCCCCAATTGTCTTCCTGACCCTAACCAAGGGGGTTGTTAACCGCACCGGGAAGGTGAACCGAACCTGTCATGAGAGGTCTCTCCATTGAGCGCTACTTGGAGTAGGAGGATGCTTGGATGCCAAGGGGGGCTCTGGCCGTAAATTCCTCACTTTCCGGGCCCTGCACAAGAGGCCAAGGTGACTTGGGATTGGATCTCAAGGCCCGCATACTAGTCTATGGGCGGAATCTTGGATTAATAATCCCTATGGATTAATAAATGTATTTCAAAGATAAATATGATAAGATATTGAAAAGGAACTTGTTTGACATTGCTTTTCTATGTCAAGTGCTATGATTACGTGAAGGAATCGATGCCTAACGGACTAATTAAGGAAGCTGTTTGATGCATGTCCAACTAAATGTGGTAGGTAATTAGATAACTAAAATAACTTGAGGAAAGTGCGGTGGATGTGGCCACGAGTCCGTCCTACGGATGGGTGGTCTCGGTTGGCCGGGAACTTTTCTCAACCATGATGACAACAAGAAGATCGTTCAAAGGACACGAACACCAAAGGCGTTGACCTAGATTCTAAGTTACAATAATCCCGGTTTACGTTGTTTTAGGGGAATCAAATGGGACTCTGCCTTATGGCAGAGAGGTCGAGCCTTGCATCCCTCTCGTTTCCCATTCTCCTTGAACCAAGTGCAGTGTAAATTCGCTTCGGCCCTGGCATTTCTGCATAAAGTAGTTTGCTTGAGGTTCAACGCTAGTTGTCGATTAGGAAAGACCATTAGGGAAAAAACCCTAATTCAGGTTGTTCCTAAGTGGGGACGGCCAAAATACTTCCTCTACGTGGCAGACGCGGAAAATCCTAGATCACAAACCCCGTGACATTCCATGGGATTGCCGGGTGGAGCTTTCTAGACATCCTTTCCGATGGACTGCTAAGACGTGTCCTAAAGATTATAGACGGACACGTTACAGTTGGTATCAGAGCGAACCAACGAAGGATTTGTTTTTAAGAAATCTTAATAAGATAATGAAAAGAAAATGTTACTATTCCAAACATTTTGTTACTTTCGATGCTGTCTTGCAGAATTATGAAGCATGGAACAAGTTTTTAGTGTTTCGAGTCATGTTTATAACTGTGATGCATTCCCTAGATTATCGACAAAGGGTTGAAATGATGAACATCCTAGATCATATCTATAATCCATCGCCTTTGTATGTGGAACGAAGATGGACAGGTGCCTCAAGAATCTACTATATAGCTACCCACCGGTTTACATACCTTCAAACAAACCTAAAGAGGATCAAGTAGTTGGAAGACCTGAAGTTCGTGAAGCTGTTCATTTTTGTGGAGGCTCACGTAAACTCAACTTTACATATTCAAGGTCAGAGGGTTGAGTTGAACTCATATGTATATGAGAAAGTGACCTATGTAATCCCCGTCAATAGGATCAAGATGTTGGGGCACTATGAGAAGAATGGGTTCCAAAGGAAAGGATACCCTGATCTTCCAATGACTAACCCGATTCCTGAAGATCCATGACCCGAAACCATACTATTATCCAGTTCCCGTAGATAAATGTAATACAACATTATTCTCCCCAAACTAAATGTAAACAGTTGCTCTATCACCTCTGGAAATGTTGTACTCTGAAATGCAATAAGAATTTTTTTTATCAATGTCTGTTTGTTGATGAGAATTGATAAAAAGTTAAGTGGCTAGGATTCTTGATTGATAGCTGAATTTGGGTATGCAATATAAATCATAAGGATTAAACGAGTAATAACATTAAAGAAACCTTTATCCAGGCACAACCCCACGTACAGATTCCCAGTTTGCATCCTACATCAAGCACTGCTATAATCTAGGAGAAGAAGTTTCTTCTCAAGCAAATTAAGTCGCCTGAATTTGACGAGAAAGGTAGGTCCGTCCAAGCGGATGCTGAAATTTGGATTGAATCCATGGAGGATTACTTTGAAGCAGTCGGTACTGCACCCGCCAACCAGGCTATGCTCGCCAAGCTGAAGCTCATCGGCGAAGTGAGGCTTTGGTGGAAACAATGGTGCAAAGATCAAGGGATCATGGAAGGATCTGTTACCTGGGAGAAGCTGAAGAAAGCCGTGCAAGGAAGATACTTACCACCTGCGTATCGCATGTAGAAAATGAATGAGTTCTACGAGCTAAAATAGTTGGGACTCACTCTTGACGCATACTACTCTAAATTCATCTCACTTCTTAAGTATGCGCCACAGATGGACATGACAGAGCCAAAATGTTGTGCTGGTTTAAACCCACCAATGAATACCCGTCTCGAATCTATGCGCCCATCAGATCTTTAGGACGCACTCATTCGAGCTGCGCCTATAATTCAAGAGGTGCGGGCTAGACCAAGAGGTAACAAAACTTGGTATTATAATGACTCGAACAGAGGAGCATTTAGGCCTTAAATGAAGAGAGTTCAACATCAAAATTGGGGACAAAGAAAGAACGCAAGGACTAATAATGTCAACAACTTTGTCCCTACTCAAAGCAATGGCCGAAACCTCCAATATTTCCACTACAACGAGCCCGGTCATTTCAAGAGGCAATGTCCCAAGCTTAGAGGAGGACATCTCCAAGCACCTTTCTAAGGAACCAGCCATGGCAAGGGAGTCGCTACCTGAGGCAGTGGAAGAACCGCATGTGTTGCTAACAGGGAAATGTGTGAAGAAGAAGATCCGATCATGGAAGCAGAGTTTGAAAGGGCAACAATCCATGCCGCTCTACACAAGAAAGGCCCGAATCGCCAGTTCTCAGTGATTTAGACACCGTCGGACTATCAAGGTAAAGGTTTCAAGACCTTGATTGATTGTGGCAGTACACATTCCTTTATCTCACCAGCTTGTGCAAGAAGATTTGGAATAGCCACAGTAGAAGCACCTATCTTACTTGTGGAATTGGAAAATGGTCGTGAGGTCACTTGTACCAGGCAAACTGCTAAGGTGGAATTATTTTTGGGAGGAAAGACGACTTCGGTCAAATTCAGAGTCATGAACTTAGATATCTATGAGTGTCTACTCGGAATGGATTGGCTTAAACCTAATGACGCCCACATCCATTGTGGAAAGGGCCAAATTTCCTTTTGGAACTCTGAAGGGGAATTGGTCACAACTCAAGGTGAGGCTGGAAATCCAAAAATTCAATTGGCCAAAGCATCTCGGATTATAAAGGGAGTCAAAAAGGGACTTCTTGTTTACTTAATTAAGCTCAACAAGTTAGATCAGAAGCAGGAGTCTAGTGAAGGACCTTCTTGGCTAAAGGAATACGCGGACATATTTCTTGAAGATTTAACAGAACTCGTGCCTCAAAGAGAAGTGGATCATGAGATCAAGCTAGTGCCAAGAGTTTGCCAATTGCAAAGAGACCCTATAGAATGCCCATACCGGAAGCAATTGAGCTGAAGGAACAAATCAAGCAATTTCTAGATCAGAGCTACATCCGTCCTAACAGTTCACCATGGGGAGCTCCAGTACTGTTCCAGAAAAAGAAAGATGGAATGCTTCGACTATGTATTGATTACAGAGGGTTGAATCAATCAACTGTCAAGAACAAGTACCCTATTCCTAGAATAGATGAGCTTCTTGATCGTCTTTAGGGTGTGAAGATTTTCTCCAAGATTGATCTCAGGTCTGGTTACTATCAGATAAGGATCAAGGATCAACATATCCCAAAGACGGCATTCAACACAAGATATGGACACTTTGAGTTTCTAGTTATGTCATTCGGGCTTACGAATGTGCCTGCCACCTTCAACGGGTTAATGCAGGATATCTTTAGGTCATATCTTGATGACTTCGTACTCATCTTCTTCAACGATACTTTAATCTATTCCAAACAAGAAGAAGATCATGAACCCCAACTTTGGATTGTCCTTGAGACAATGAGGTCACACAAGATATATGCTAAGATGAAGAAATGTGCATTTTTCAAGCGTAAGATTGAATATTTGGGATTCATCGTATCAGCGGAAGGAATCTAAGTGGACCCAACCAAAGTCAAAAATGTGCTAGAATGGCCAATACCAGCAAACTGTCAAAGACATACGCCGTTTTCTTGGATTGATGGGATGGTATAGGGTCTTCATCAAAAACTATGCTTTGATTGCAGCACCTCTGACGGACTTACTAAAGAAGAAAACATCCATTGCATGGTCAACTACCGAACAATATAGCTTTGATAAATTGAAGAAAAGTTTGGTATCAACACCTATCCTAAAACTTCCAGACCTCAATAAGGTATTCGAGGTAGTAACTGATGCTAGCACACTTTCCTTAGGATGTGTGCTCATGCAGAAAGGTCACCCTGTAGCCTACTCTTCAAGGAAACTGAAGAGCCATGAAAAGAATTATACTATCCATGATCTAGAATTGTTAGCTATCATCCATGCTCTAAAGCTTTGGAGACACTACCTGTTGGGTAACAAGTTTACTCTAGTGACTCATCATAAAAGTCTCAAGTGGATCTACTTTACCTAGAACGAGCTCAACAGGAGGCAACATCGTTGGATGGAAGTGCTAGAGAAGTATGACTTTGAAATCAAATATCGACCTGGAAAGGAGAATGTAGTTGCTGATGCACTCAGTCGCAAGGCATTTCTTAATTCTCTAATCTTGCAAAACCCATCAACAGCTAGATCTCTAGCTACAAAGGTGTCCATGCCAAACAACCCAATACTTGAGCTAGCTAGAGAGGAAGCATGCCATGATCCATCCTATCAAAAGATGCTAAGGGAGATCCCTACCAAGGAACAGGATCAAAAGCTACAGGCTAAGTATCATGAATTCTCTATCAATAGTGGACTTGTCTACTATAGAACGAGATTATGTATACCGGAAAGCCAGTCACTTAAGCAGAAGATATTGTGCAAAGCTCATGATTCCCCTTTCTCAAGACATCCTGATAATGCCAAGACTCTCAATGCAATTAGGAAGAGCTACTATTGGGAGAGTCTTAAAGGTGATGTTCTCAAATATGTCACTGAGTGCTTATCTTGTCAACCTATCAAAGCCAAACATGTTAAAATGCCAGGAAAGTTACAACCACTTGACATTCCCCAAATGAAATGGGAATTCATCAGTATGGACTTTGTTGTTGGCCTACCCCAAGTTTAGGGAGGATAAAATTCCATTATGGTTGTGGTTGACATGCTTACTAAGGTTGCACATCTTATTCCAGTAAAGACAAACTATAAAGCCTCAGACATTGCAAGGTTGTTTATCAAGGAGATATTCAAGCTACATGGGCTACCCAAAAGAATCATTAGTGATCATGATTCTCTCTTCACATCACACTTCTAGAGAGCCATCTTTGAAGCCGTTGGGACTCAACTGTGTTTTAGCACAGCTTACCATCCCCAAACTGATGGTCAAACGGAGAGAGTCAATCAAGTCATCTAGGATATGCTTAGGGCACACTGCTGTCGTGAACCAAAAAGGTGGATTCAATACTTCCCTTTGGTGGAATTTGCCTACAATGCTTCTTACCAACAAAGCATTTAGATGACCCCTTTCCAAGCATTGTATGGTCATGATTGTCAAAGTCCCCTAAACTTCTCAGATCCAACCTTGAGAGTTGAAGCTTGAAGGCAGATGTTGGAAGAGATGGATGACCAAGTAAAGTCAATAAGATAGGACATCCAAGCTGCCAAGGATAGGCAGAAGGCATACGCGGATTTGAAGCGTCAAGATAGAATCTTCGAGGAAGAAGACATGGTCTTCATTCACGTACACCCAAAGAAGAGTTCTCTATCCTTAGGAGATTGCAAGAACCTAAGTCCAAGGTATTGTGGACCATACAAGATCCTCAAGTGCCTAGGACCTAATGCTTATAGACTACACAATTCCTCAGAATAAGATTGGCAGATTCTTTGCAAGTTTATCTTGCAAGAGGATGAGTAGTCGTCCTAATATAGCACCTTTCTTGGGAAAAGTGACCAAGATAAGGGAACTAGAGAAGGACCAATAAAAAATTTGGAGTAACATAGTCACTGTTAACAGAACTTAAGGTATTGGTTAAGTTGGGTTAATAGGGTATGGCCCTAACCCAAGGGCATATGGGTTAATAAACAAACCCTTAGGAATCATGCCAAGACGCAATTGATCCTGGATCGAATGCTGGATGCATTCCGAGAGAAGGATTCACTCCTTAGCAGTTGGCCAAATAACGACCACTAGAAATGATTGTGCTTGTAATAGTTTTATAGAGCACTATTTGCTTTGTCTATTTAAAGAATTAAAGGATGAAAAGATATCTAATCCTTCAGGTTGAAGGCCTAAAGGGAGAGGCAGCCTCAGTTACCCCGGACTGTCTGCCTGACCCTAACCAAGGGGGTTGTTATACCGTGCTGGGAAGGTGGACCAAATCTGCTGCGAGAGGTCTCTTTGTTGAGCGCTACTTGGAGCAGAAGGACGCTTGGATGCCAGGGGGGCTTTGGCCATAAATTCCTCACCTTTCAGGTCCTGCATAAGAGGCCAACGTGACTCGAGATTAGATCTCAAGGCCCGCATACTAGTCTACGGGCGGAATCTTGGATTAGTAATCCCTGTGGATTGTTGGATAGCCTTTGGGTGGATTATGGATGAGCCTACGGGCTGGACTTTATAAATGTATTTCAAAGATAAATATGATAAGCTATTGAAAAGGAACTTGATTGACATTGCTTTTCTATGTCAAGTGCTATGATTACGTAAAGGAACTGGTGCCTAACAGACTAATTAAGGAAGCTGTTTGATGCATGTCCAACTAAATATGGTAGCTAATTAGATAACTAAAAAAACTTGAGGAAAGTGCGGTGGATGTGGCCATGGGTCCATCCTACGGATGGGTGGTCCCGGTTGGCTGGGAACTTTTCTCAATCATGATGACAGCAAGAAGATCATTCAAAGGACACAAACAACAAGGGCGTTGACCTAGATTCTAAGTTACAATAATCCCAGTTTATGTTGTTTTAGGGGAACAGAATGGGACTATGCCTTATGGTAGAGAGGTCGAGCCTTGCATCCCTCTCGTTTCCCATTCTCCTTGAACCAAGTGCAGCGTAAATCCGCTTCGGCCCTGGTGTTTCTGCGTAAATTATTTTGCTTGGGGTTCAACGCTAGTTGCCAATTAAGAAATTACCATTAGGGAAAAAACCCTGATTTAGGTTGTTCCTAAGTGGGGACGGCCAGAATACTTCCGCTACGTGGCAAATGCGAAAAGTCCTAGATCGCAAACCCCGTGACATTCCATGGGAGTGTCGGGCCGAGCTTTCTAGACATCCTTTCTGATGGACTACTAAGACGTGTCCTGAAGATTACAGGTGGTCACATTACATTCTTTTAGCTCCTTAAAGGGGGTCTATGGGGATGCCTTTTATGAACCTTGAGCTACAAAATTATTGGATCTATTTTTAGCTTGTTGATTGTCCACTATGGGGATGCTTGCTAGTATGATAATGCCTTGTGACCTTGACATATTCAATGGTGGGTAAATAGGCACTCTAGAGCTACTATTGGGTACATTATTTCCATCATAATTTTCTCAAAACTAGCCTTGACTCATAGTAGTCATTGGCTAGCCATAAGATAGCTAAAATAGTGGATGTCTCTCATACTTCCTTGAGTACCTTTTAGCTAACTCAATAGTGTTACATAGATTGGTAGGAGATTAGACCGTTACATCAATGGAAAAATTAGGATCTAACCCATACATGTATGTCTATAGCTTGGTGTCATCATCACTAATGCTTTCCATATACATGGAAAGGTTAAGTAATTGATCTACATACTCCCATATGGTAAGTCAACAGTGCTATAAGCTATATCACCTTCAAGCAAGATTTTTCTTTTCAATCAAGGAGACAAAAACTTGTGCCAAGAGTACCTTGAACTTATCCCAAGATAATTTTCTTTTCTTCATATAGCGGCACCATGAATATGTAAGTCCCTCTAAATAAAAAGTAGGAAATTCAATCTTTTGATCATCCACCCTTCAAACACTATCAATGTATGATTACAATTTAGTTATCCACTCTTTAGGTTTGGATAGGGATGAAGATTGGCCAATATATTTGGGTTACACCATCTTGTCTCTAAGTTCTCACTCATTGTGTATAGGTTTTCAATTATGGAGCTCATCATTTTGGTTATGTGTAATGTCATTCTTGCTTTAGTGAATTTCACCATAGGAGTGTTGACATCTTACTCTAGTATGGGTGGTCTTTGTGAAATTTACACATAAATATTTCCAATAGGTTCCTCATTCATATGGGATGGCTTGCCAAGATTATATGTAGCAGTAGAAATATAGATTTTACCAAGAATGCTTTATGCATAAACATTTACTAATTGAAATGGTACTCTATGGCTGTAAAATTTCCCTTTCTTTCTCCTTCATTTAAATTCTCTTTCCTTCAATTTTAGGACCTTTACATTTAATGGAGGAATGTTCATTCACTGATTATGAAGAGCTATTGGAACTTATCAATGAGGAGTTTACATAAGTCTATGCTATAATGTATTTTCTTGGTTCTTAGTGTTTCTTCCTCAATTCTATAGTTGAGTTTGTATGAAATTGTTGAAGAGACTCAAGAATTATGTTCTATGATAAATTTTAAGCCAACCTATTGCTTGAATTCTCCCTTGTTCTAACTCATTTATCTTCAATCTCTAAACTTAGCTAGAGCATTGGTTATAGAAGCTCATTAGAGTGGAATTTTTCATTCACTCTTAATCTTGATTAGTGGATGTTTTTTATCATTAACAAGTATAAAATGCATTGAAAACGATAAGTGGTAGTAGTGATTCATTGCCCCTATCCATGGTAGATCCCTATTCCCCATTCTATTTTACATTTCATTCTAAGACTCAATGGCACGTAACTGAAAGCTGAAAGCTTTGATTCCAATCCATGCATATAATGCTAGTTGATTAGCCTAGAATGCTCTTGCCATATTGAGAATGTGCATTGATGAAAAAGGTGGATGCCATGGGAGATTATGGGTGTAATATCAAATTATGGAAAAAGGGGAATTTTTTCCCCTTATCCTCCGATCCGCGGCGCGTCGTGCTGGAAGGGGATAGAGGAGCCAGCAAGCTCCTTGCTGGAGCTTGCTCGGCTCCACGGGCATGCACCATGACGCATAGGAGGGGGAGGATTCCCTCCCCTCCCCTATAAAAATGAGGGAGGGCCGTGGTCTATGAGGAGGAGGAGGAAAGGATAGAGACAAATGCTGCCGCCTAACTGCCAGGAGGAAAGGAGAGATTGACGTCGAAGCCAAGGAGGCGATCACCGGGAGGATCGTCAGATTTCTGACACTGTCATTGAGCCGACCCTCGAGAGGAAGGAGCCAAGCGCCATCACGCCAGCTTCTGCCGCCTCTATCACGTGAGCCATCATCTGCAGCCTGCAGACTCCCCCCCCTAGTCGTCGCCATCGAAAATCACCCCCCCCTTCTCGACGTTAATCTGTCAATTTCCCCCCTCTTCCACGTAAGCTTATAAGGTATAGAAGCTTCCTTGGAAGCTTCCATTAGGGGGCTCCCTTAAGGCTTGTGTCCATGTAGCCACCCCGGGATTTAATCCCCTCTTAAGGGTCTTTTCACACCCCTTGTTCCCCCTTTTTCCCTGTGGGGTCCCAATCAATATTGTAAAATAAAAAAAAACCATTAAGCCCCTCCGTGGTTTTAATAAGGCTTCCTCTTGGAGGGTTTTATAACCTATTTTCCACCCTCACCGGGATTTAAAAATCCTCCCCGTGGTCTTTTCCCCATGAAATGACTTAGGGTCCTATAAGCCCTTTCATATTGCAAGCCCTTAATACTTCCTTGTGGGCTTCCACAAGCCTTCTCCAAGTGGGTTTATACCCCCACCCAAGATTTAAGCACCCATTCCCTCGCAAGTTCCACGTAAGTCCCCTTCTTCTTGCAACTTCCACCCAAGTTTCCTTTTTCCTTGAAATTCCCACCTTAAACCCCCCGTGTTTAAAGCTACCAAGGCCTTCATACATTTTTTGAAACCACATTCACACACACCCTTTTCACCGCTTGTAAATCCCTATAGGGCCTTTTCTTTTAGGCTTTGTAAACCTTTCCCTCTCCGAAGAAGCTAAGACCTTAAAAGTCTTGTTACCCCTTTTTTGTGGTTAATCCCTTAACGATTCCTTGCCTCAAAAAGGAGAAGAAGAGTATTGAAGCGATGGTGGAATTCCGAAAAGGAATGTAAAGCTGCCTTCACGTTTGAAGGATTATGACTGCGATGCCGCCTAAGAAACTCCAAGGAGTAGCTGCGGGAGGGTCATCTCCCGGTATCCATGTGGATATCTCACCCCAATACCAGGTTTTTCCTTCTTGGTTTTATATCGGTTTTAATTCAATCATGCAAGATGAATTGTTAAGGATAAGATGTATTTTGTCCTAGTTATTTACGATGAAGGAATTTAGTTTAGTTGAACATGCAAAATGGATAAAGTATAAAACATAGTTTTCCTTCAAATAGCCTTATGCACTGAAACGAATTATGAGCAAGATTATTTTACCCACTAAAGTAGTATATTCCAGTTAAAACTTGAAGGAATAAAAACTGCATCTTGCACCATTAACCCTATTCTTTTTTTGCAACGAATCATCATAGAAGGTGAAATTCATGAAAGGTTTCTTACGTTGCTTAAACTCTAGGAAGTTATCATTGCTAACTGCATATCTTAGCAAGGAAAAGATTGTTTATTTGGCATGAGTTTTTTTTGCAAGGAAAAAGGAAGTTTAATTGAATTTACCTAACCTCAAAGCAGTAAAATTTAGGACTGAAAAATCAATTGTCACATAGATAACAAATCATGCCGAGGTGATCTCGATATTACCTTCTAAAAGTTTACCGAATTAATATAAACTTAGAAATACCTATGCTGCAAAATATGCATTGGGAATGATTTAAAAATCCAAGAAACGTTTATATCTTAAATACTTGCCTACCTTCCCTGATTCTAGGGTCAATAAATCATAAATGTAAAAGAACTAGGGTTTGTCCCTGAGGCTCTTAAAAAGAGACCCTAGGTCTGACCAAACGTCAGCTTAAAGAAACTAAAACGAATTGTTTCATCGTATATTACGATGGAGGACTTGCGCAGCAAGTAGAAGTCATATGGTCTTGTGATTGATTCACAAGAAGAAAGGTTAAATACCCTCAACAAGGATGGTGGATCCTTACGCAAGTTATCTTGCAAAAGGATGTATTCTTTGATATCCTTCTAAGTAAGGAAGGTTAAAAAAAACCAGAAACTAAAGTATCCAATGAACTTTAGGGTTGACTAAGTTGGGTTAATAGGGTATGCCCTAACCCAGAATATAAGGGATCTTTCCAAGTTGCAAGACACCCTGGAATGAGTGCTGATGCATTCGAAAGGAAAGAATCATTCCTTAGCACTTTGCCAACAACAAGATCGATTAATGGAAATATGTGTGCTTGCTAGAGATTTTAGAGCACTGTTTGATTTATGAATTACAAATTAAATGAATATCTATACTTCAGGTTGAAGACATGAAGGGAGAGGCAGTTTCAGTTACCCCCGACTGCCTGCCTGACCCTAACCAAGGGGGTTGTTGACCACGCCGGGAACATGGACGGAACCCGCCGCGAGAGGTCTCTTCGTTGAGCTCTACTTGGAGCAGGAGGACGCTTGGGTGCTAGGGGGGGCTCTGGCTGTAAATCCCTCGCCTTCCGGGTCCTGCACAAGAGGCTAACATGACTCGGGATTGGATCTCGAGGCCCGCATACTAGTCTACGGGCAGAAGCTTGGAATAGTGATCCCTGTGGATTACTGGATAGCCTTCGGGCAGATTATGGACAAGCCTATGGGCGAAACTCCTTGTATTTCAAAGCTAAATATAATGATATGTTAATAAAGAACTTGTTTGATATTGTTTTTCTATGTCACGTGATAAGATTACGTGAAGAAACCAGTGCTGAACGGATTAATTAAAGAAGCTGATTATTACATGTCCAATTAAATGTGTTAGATAATTACCTAACTAAAACAAACCAAGGAAAGTGCGGAGGATGGGCCATGGATCCGTTCTACAGTTGGGTGGTCCCTGTTGGTCGAGAACTTTTCTCAAATCTTGAAGAATAGCGGGATGATCGTCAAAGGACTCGAACAACAAAAGCGTTGACCTAGAATTATGTCTTAACCGATTTACGTTGTTTTAGGGGAACGAAATGGGACTATGCCTTATGGCAGAGAGGTTGAGCTTTGCATCCCTCTCATTTCCCATTCTCTTTGAACCAAGTGTGGCGTGAACCCGCTTCGGACCTGGCGTTTCTGCGTAAAGTAGTTCGCTTGGGTCCGACGCTAGTTGCTGTTAGAAAATGACCAATTAGAAAAACCCTAATTCCGGTCGATCCTAAGTGGGGAACGGCCAGAATACTTCCGCTACGTGGCAGATGTGGAAAACCCTAGATCGCAAACCTCGTAGTAGTCCATGGGAGTGCCGGGCAGAGCTTTCTAGACATCCTTTCCGATGGACTGCTAAGACGTGTCCTAGATGATACTAGTGGAAACGTTACAGTTGGTATCAGAGCCGACCAACAACGGAATTGTTTTTATGAGATCTCAATAAAATGAAGTAAAGAAATTGTTGTTGTCCAAACATTTCCTTACCTTCAATGCTATCTTGCAGAATTACGAAGCGTGGAACAAGTTTTTGGTATTTCGAGCCATGTTTATGACTGCAATGCATTCTCCGCTTTATAGACAAAGAATTAGGATGATGAACATCCTGGAGTAGATCTATAATCCATCACCTTTGTACATAGAATGAAGATGGATGGGTGCTTCAAGAATCTACTATATAGCCGCCCACCGGTTTTCTTATCTACAGACCAACCTAAAGAGGATCAAGTGGTTGGAAGACTTGAAAGTCGTGAAGCTATTCGTTTTTATGGAAGCTCACGTAAATTCAACTTTACATATTCAAGGTCAAAGGGTTGAGATAAACTCATATGTATATGAGGAAGTAACTCGTGTAATCCCTGCCGATAGGATTAAAGTGTTGGGCTGCCATGAGAATTATGGATTCCAACGGAAAGGATATCCTGAACTTCCAATGACTTATCGATTCCTGAAGATCTATGACCCAAAACCCTACTATTACACAGTTCCTGTAGATAAATGCAATACAACATTGTTCTACCCAGACTAAATGTAACAATTAGCTTATCATCACATGAAACGTTGTATTCGAAAGGGCTATGCCCATGTAAATACAAATAAAGACTTCTTTTTTTATCAATGTCTGGCTGTGCATAAGAGTTGATAAAAAGTTAAGTAGCTACATTGTTTACGAGATAGCTGAATTAAAGATAAGCTAACGTCGATTATCGTATACTAACGTTAAGAAAACCTTTAAACCAGGCACAACCCCAGGTACAGGTTCCTAATTCGCCTCCTACATCAAGTGCTGCTTTGATCTAGGAGAAGAAGTTCCTTCTCAAGCAGATTAAGCCACCCGAGTTTGACGGGAGAGGCATATTTGTTCAGGCTGATGCTGAAATTTGGATTGAATCCATGGAGGATTACTTCGAAGCAGCCGGTACTGCACCCGCCAACCAAGCAATGCTCGCCAAGTTAAAACTCACCGGCGAAGCCAGACTTTGGTGGAAGCAATGGTGCAGGGATCAAGGGATCGCAGAGGGATCCGTTACCTGGGAGAAGCTGAAGAAAGCCGTGCAGGGTAGATACTTACCCCCCTTTTTTAATGCATTTGGGAATTTCATATCATCATCATTATCATCATCTTGATTGTGCGAGCTACCAAAATAACTTCTAGACTATGTGATTCCTGATTAATGAGAGCACCAAAGGCTCATCATTCAGATCACACTTGGCAAAGCATAAACTTTTAGAGGGAGAAGCCTTACATCAACTTGAACTATCTAGGGGAAGTTTTCACAATAGGCCAACTCCCTAGCCTAGATTTTGTCAAGCTGGTAGCTCTGATTGTAAAGGCATCACAAGCAATGCTCGCATGCACAAGAAGAACTACAAGCAGTTTGCCTAGAATCTCAAACTGATAGGTAACTTGTTGGAGAAATTGAATCTCTCGGATCTCAAGGCTTGGCCCGAGACTAGGGAACCATAAGAGAAACTTGTAGAGGCACTAAAGAGGGCTTATATTTTCACGGATAGTTGCAAAAACAAGAGATATCTATACTTGCTAGCTTTGGGTTGGATCATTGTGTCCCTATTTAAGGAATGTCAAGCGGAGATTGAAAGATTTCTTAGGTTGATCCCTCTCATTACTTTGGTGGATAAGAACCAAGTTAGCACCAGGGGAATCGATGCATTGTTATGGAGGAGGATGCAAGTTCCTACTCCAACATTACCTGCATCGATGTCTCAAAAATTTCATCTTTAAATCTCTAGGTATAAGTAGTGATTGTTCTCATTCTTGATACAAAGTTCTTCATGTCATTGTAATACTCTTGTTGTATCATTGTTAAATATTTTATGCAGATGGTACCATGGTAGTGATGTTTTGAATAAATACACATCAAAATGGTGTGGTAATCCATTTTTGCATAACAAATATAACTCAACAACATGATAGTAGGCTAGGTAGCAAGTGAGAGGGGAGGAGAAGAAGTAAATGAGTAAGCATGATGAAATGGAGGTATCACTATGTATATCCATAGATTTTGTAACGTGTCCGCTTGTAATCTTCAGGACACGTTTTAGTAGTCCATTGGAAAGAATGTCTAGAAAGTTTCACCCGGCACTCCCATGGAATGTCACGGGGTTTGCGATCTAGGACTTTCCGCGTCTACCATGTAGCGGAAGTATTCTGGCTGTTCCTACTTAGGACCGCAGGGTTTTCCCTAATGGGCATTTCCTAAACGACAACTAGCGTCGAACCCCAAGCAAACTACTTTACGCAGAAACGCCAGGGCTGAAGCAGATTTACGCTGCACTTGGTTCAAGGAGAATGGGAAATGAGAGGGATGCAAGGCTCCACCTCTTTGCCATAAGGCATAGTCCCATTCCGTTTCCCTAAAATAGCGTAAACCGGGACTATTGTAACTTAGATTTAGGTCAACGCTCTTGCTGTTCGTGTTCTTTGAATGATCTTCTTGCTATCCATCATGATTGAGAAAAGTTCCTGGCCAACCGGGACCACCCATCCATAGGATGGACCCATGGCCACATCCACCGCACTTTCCTCAGGTTGTTTTAGTTATCTAATTACCTACCACATTTAGTTGGACATGCATCAAACAGCTTCCTTAATTAGTCTGTTAGGCAATGGTTCCTTCACGTAATCATAGCACTTGGCATAGAAAAACAATGTCAAACAAGTTCCTTCTCAATAGCTTATGATATTTATCTTTGGAATACATCTATAACATCCAGCCCGTAGGCTTATCCATAATCCGCTCGAAGGCTATCCAGTAATCCACAGGGATTACTAATCCAAGATTCCCCTCATAGACTAGTATGGGGGCCTTGAGATCCAATCTCGAGTCACGTTGGCCTCTTGTGCAAGGCCTGGAAGGTGAGGGATTTATGGCCAGAGCCCCCTCTGGCTCCCAAGCGTCCTCCTGCTCCAAGTAGTGCTCAACGGAGAGACCTCTCACGGCGGGTTCGGTCTACCTTTGGGCACGGTTAACAACTCCCTTGGTTAGGGTCAGGCAGGCAGTTGGGGGTAACTGAAGCTGCCTCTCCCTTCAAGCCTTCAACCTGAAGCATTAGATATCCATTCATCCTTTAATTCTTTGAGCAAACAAAACAAACAGTGCTCTCTAAACTGTTACAAGCACAATCATTTCCAGTGGTCGTTATTTTTGGCCAACTACTAAGGAGCGAATCCTTCTTTTCGAATGCATCTAGCACTCGATCTCAGATCGATTGCGACTTGGCAAGATCCCCAAGGGTTTGTTTGTTAACCCTTTTACCCTTGGGTTAGGGCTGTACCCTAATAACACGACTTAATCAATACCTTAAGTTTAGTTAGTAGTAAATATGTTATTCCAAATTAGTGATTGGTCTTTTGCTTCCAAGCAATTATCTAATCCCCGTATCTTGGTCACTTTACCCAAGGAAGGTACTCTATCATGACGATTATTCATCCTCTTGCAAGATAAACTTGCGTAAGAATCTGCCAATCTTATTCTCAGGAATTGGCCATTCCCTTGTGATGAAATCACAAGATCATGCGACTCTACAACTTGTTGCCAAGTGTTGCACCTAATCCATGGGACTATTCTACCCATCGAATGGTGTCTTCTAATCACGAAATCATGATTACATAGGAAACAGGGTTAGGGTGTCTTCATAACAATCCATTCCTGATTGCACTAGGCCAATATTGTCGGTCCTAAGGTTCCAAATTCAAATCGAGTTTTGTCTTTTTAGCAAGCGATCCTTAGGGTAGAAGCCCTAGATCGTCTCTCGCAAGTACGTCCTATTGTCTCTATATTCCGTGAATATGGGCAAGTCTTTTGGTTTAAGAGTTTCAGCTTTAGCAATAAGAGCGATCAGGTAATGTCCTCAACGTGCTAAACCTGGTTAGCTCTTTGGGATATGTTGCATTGAATTAACCCTTCCTAAATGAGTCCCTCGTGGTTTTTAGGTGTTTAGGTTTAAACCAATTTACTTGTCAACTCTTAAAGATATTTACGATACCATTTTCGTAACCACATTGATTCACTGCCTACGTTTGAGTAGATTTACAACCCTACTTTTTTGGTTAAAATCAAAGCACATGCTAAGTTATGGCATAACTTCTATTAATTCATCTAAAACATGCATTCAAGATTTATGCTACTAAGCATTAGGGTTTTATGTGAACCATGCAACATTTTTCCTACTTCTTTTCTAACTGAGATATTCGTACACTGAATGAGTATTACACAACCTTTCGTAACTATTTACGTATTTGATTGAGATTTAAGCCAATCGACTAGAGTTTAATCTACTTCATGCAACTCAAGAACTATTTCCATGCCTTGCAAATTTCTACGGATTATTAGTGACCTTATTTTAATGAATCATTTCGAAGGAAAGATGCCTAATAATGCGACATGTGATTTATTTTTTCCATGCCTAATCGAATAATTTGACTTTTAAAGATGGGCAATAGTTAATCTAAGCTCGTTACTTTGCAATGAATAAAAACCACTTGCTAGGAATGCATAGAGATCTTATGCTCTTCTTTTTTTAAAATTTTGTTTAATACAAATGACCGATTCTTTGATCATGGTTATTTCCTTTAATTTAGCCAAGGTATTTCAATCAAAAAGTGCATTCTAAATTTCGTAAATGAATCATGCACACTTGAATTTTTAGAGCGTAAATCAAAATTAGGAAGAAAACCTGGACTTGTGTCCACATGGATGCTAGGAGACGATCCTCCTGTGGTTGTGCCTTGTGCCTTCTTAGGGACCATCGCGAATTCTGCCTTTTCGCCTTGGACGCAGAGTTATGATCTTGTCCGTCTCCTTCGTAAGAGAAACTTCCTTTCTAAATCAGTCTTCCTTGATCAATTTCACCATCTTTTGGAACCAGCTTTAGAAGGCCTTAAAGGCTTGTGGGAGTTGCAATAGGAATGATGGTTTTTGATCCCCTGGTTAAAATGAACTTGAGGAGAACTAATGAAAAGAAACGGGTTTATAACTTCGTGGGGTTGCCATGAAAATGGGCTAAAAAAAACCCGGTTATTGTGAGCTTTATGGGAGATGTAAGGAAAGGAAAATCCACGGAAATGGAGTTTAAAAACAGTTTTGAGGAATGTAAGGGCCAAGGGAAGAAAAAGGCCTTAAACTTCAAAGGAAAAGGGGTGTAAAAGATCGCTTTGGGAAGGCAATTAAAAGGGGATTTAAAAGATTTCGGGGTAACAAGAACTCACTTGAGAGGGCAATAGGGAAGGGCCACGGGAAGAGTTTTAGAACTCGAGCTAGTGGAAGCTTGTGGGGAACCCAAGGGGGGAAGAAGGTCTTAAATCCGGGGTTAGATGAGTTTATAAAGGGCCTTGGGTGAAATGACAAAGGGGGAAAAGAGGGTGTTAGTGAAGGCCAATAGAAAGGGGGTTCTAAGGGACCTCTAGGTTAAGATGAACCTTTGAGGGACTTGCAATATGAAAGGGGGCTTAAAGGACCCCCCCTTAGAAGCTTCTAAGAAGCTTAGAAGCTTCTAAGGATTGTAGCCGAGCACGTGGAAGGACTGAGGACCGCGGACACTTAAGCGGCCGATGGCATATTAAGGCTGTTGACGGATGGCAGTGGCGGCACGGTCCACAAGCAGCGAGTTCTCGAATCGACGGCAACTCCTCTCTCATGGCCTTTGCACGCAAGGACGTCAGCCTCACTCTCCTTCCTCTACGGTAGTGATTTGCTGTCCCCTTCTTACTCCCATGGCAGAGGCTTATATATGTGAGGGGAGGGGAACCTCCCTCCCCCACGTGGCCTTATGCATGCCTTTACCCCCTCCATGGCATCCAGCAAGGATGCTCAATCATCCCGTCTCCCCCTCCCTCTCCTCCAACACGACCGTCGCCTGGGGGAGAGAGGGATAATTTAAAGAAATTGCCATTATTCCAAAAAAATAAATCATTTTGGCCTCTTAAGAGGAGGTTCTTATGAAGAGCACGGGTTTTTTTATTAACCCATAGTCCTAAGTCAATTTTCCAGTGGAGACCGTATTGTCCATGACCACAATTTTGGTATTCCCTTGTGTAAGTATCATGGGGTTTAGAAACATTATCCCGAAAATATTACATTCTCTCCCCCTTGGAGGAATCGAGATGTCCTCATCTCGAGATAAACTAGGGATATTGATGGTTGAGAGTGCTTTGATCTATCCAAGTGGCATCCACTTCGGGATAATCCTTCCACTGGGCGAGGCATTCTCTCAAGGTTCTGGATCTCAGTTGTCTCACCCTAACATCTAAGATCCTGTCATGCCTTAGTTCAAGGACTCCTTGACTAGGCATTACAATTTGTTGGTCATCAAGTACATGGTTAGGATTTGGTACATACTTCTTCAATAGGCTGATATGGAATACATTATGAACCTTTAGGTTCTCAGGGAGTTGCAGTCTATAAGCATTAGGTCCTAGGCACTTGAGGATCTTGTATGGTCCACAATACCTTGGACTTAGCTTCTTGCAATCTCATAAGGATAGGAAACTCTTCTTTGGACGTACACGAATGAAGACCATGTCTCCTTCCTCCAAGATTCTATCTTGACGCTTCAAATCTGCGTATGCCTTCTGTCTATCCTTGGCAGCTTGGATGTCCTATCTTATTGACTTTATTTGGTCATCCATCTCTTCCAACATCTGCCTTTAAGCTTCAACCCTCAAGGTTGGATCTGAGAAGTTTAGTGGACTTTGACAGTCATGACCATATAATGCTTGAAAAGGGGTCATCTGAATGCTTTGTTGGTAAGAAGCATTGTAGGAAAATTCAACCAAAGGAAAGTATTGAATCCACCTTTTTGGTTCACGACAGCAATGTGACCTTAGCATATCATCAATGACTTGATTGACTCACTTCGTTTGGCCATCAGTTTGGGGATGGTAAGCTATGCTAAAATAGAGTTGAGTCCCAATAGCTTCAAAGATAGCTCTCTAAAAGTGTGATGTGAAGAGAGAATCACGATCACTAATGATTCTTCTAGGTAACCCATGTAGCTTGAATATTTCTTTGATAAACAACCTTGCAATGTATGAGGCTTTATGGTTTGTCTTTACTGGAATAAGGTGTGCAACCTTAGTCAGCATGTCAACCACAACCATAAGGTGGTTTGTCTTTACTGGAATAAGGTGTGCAACCTTAGTCAGCATGTCAACCACAACCATAATGGATTTTTATCCTTCCTGAACTTGGGGTAGGCCAACAACAAAGTCCATACTAATGAATTCCCATTTCATTTGGGGAATGTCAAGTGGTTGCAACTTCCCTGGCATCTTGACATATTCGGCTTTGATACATTGACAAGACAAACACTCAGTGACATATTTGAGAACGTCACCTTTAAGCCTCTTCCAATAGTAGCTCTTCCTAACTGCATTGAGAGTCTTGGCATAGCCAGGATGTCCTGAGAAAGGGGAATCATGAGCTTTCCACAATATCTTCTGCTTAAGTGATTAGCTTGCCGATATACAAAACCTTGTTCTATAGTAGCCAAGTCCACGATTGATAGAGAATTCATGATACTTAGCCTGTAGCTTTTGATCCTGGTCCTTGATAGAGATCTCCCTTAGCATCTTTTGATAGGCCGGATCATGGCATGCTTCTTCTCTAGCCAGCTCAAGTATTGGATTGTTTGGCATAGATACATTTGTAGCTAGAGATCTAGCTGTTGATGGGTTTTGCAAGATTAGAGAATTAAGAAATGCCTTGTGACTGAGTGCATCGGCAACTACATTCTCCTTTCCAAGTCGGTACTTAATTTCAAAGTCATACTCCTCCAGCACTTCAATCCACCGACGTTGCCTCATGTTGAGTACGTTCGGGGTAAAGATCCACTTGAGACTCTTATGATCAGTCACTAGAGTAAACTTGTTACCCAACAGGTAGTGTCTCCAAAGCTTTAAAGCATGGATGACAGCTAACAATTCTAGATCATGGGTAGCATAATTCTTCTCATGGCTCTTCAGTTTCCTTGAAGAGTATGCTACAGGATGACCTTCCTGCATGAGCACACATCCTAAGGCAAGCATGCTAGCATCAGTTACTACCTTGAATTCCTTAATGAGGTATGGAAGTTTTAGGATAGGTGCTGATACCAAACTTTGCTTCAATCTATCAAAGCTAGTTTGTTCGGGAGTTGATCATGCAATGGAAGTTTGCTTCTTCAGTAAATCCATCAGAGGTGGTGCAATCAAAGCATAGTTTTTATGAAGACCCTATACCATCCTGTCAATCCAAGAAAACTGTGTATTTCTTTGACAGTTGTTGGTATTGGCCATTCTAGCACATCTCTGACCTTGGCTAGGTCCACTGAGATTCCTTCCGCTGATACGATGAATCCCAAATATTCAATCTGATGCTTGAAGAATGCACATTTCTTCATCTTAGCATACAACTTATGTGACCTCATTGTCTCAAGGACAATCCAAAGTTGGGTCTCATGATCTTCCTCCTGTTTGGAATAGACTAAAGTGTCAAAGAAGATGAGCATGAAGTCATCAAGATATGGCCTAAAGATATCTTGCATTAACATGTTGAAGGTGGCAGGCACATTCGTAAGCCCGAATGACATAACTAGGAACTCAAAGTGTCCATATCTTATGTTGAATACCGTCTTTGGGATATCTTCTTCCTTGATTCTTATCTGATAGTAACCAGACCTGAGATTAATCTTGCAGAAGATCTTCGCACCCTGAAGACGATCAAGAAGCTCATCTATTCTAGGAATAGGATACTTGTTCTTGACAGTTGATTGGTTCAACCCTCTATAATCAATACACAGTTGAAGCGTTCCATCTTTCTTTTTTTGGAACAGTACTGGAGCTCCCCATGGTGAACTGCTAGGATGGATGTAGCCCTGATCTAGTAGTTGCTTGAGTTTCTCCTTCAGCTCAATTCCTTCTGGTATGGACATTCTATAGGATCTCTTTGCAATTGGCGCAACTCTTGGCACTAGCTTGATCTCATGATCCACTTCTCTTTGAGGCGGGAGTTCTGTCAACTCTTCAGGAAATACATCCACGTATTCCTTTAGCCATGAAGGTCCTTCACTAGACTCCTACTTCTGATCTAGCTTGTTGATCTTAATCAAGTAGATAGATAGTCCATTTCTTACTCCCTTTATAATTCGATATGCCTTGGCCAATTGAATTTTTGGCACTCCAGCCTCACCTTGAGTTGTGACTAGATGCCCTTCAGAGTTCCAAAAGGAAATTTGACCCTTCCCACAATGAATGTGGCCATCATTAGGTTTAAGCCAATCCATTCTGAGTAGACACTCATGGATACCTAGGCTCATGACTCTGAATTTGACCGAAGTCCTCTTTCCACCCAGAAAAAATTCCACCTTAGTAGTTTGCCTAGTACAAGTAACCTCACGACCATTTGCCAATTCCACAAGCAAGATAGGTGCTTCTACTGTAGCTATTCCTAATCTTTTTGCATAGGCTGGTGAGATAAAGAAATGTGTACTACCACAATCAATCAAGGTCTTGAAACTTTTACCTTGATAGTTGAATCACCGAGAACTGGCAATTCGGCCCTTTCATGTGAAGAGCGGCATGGACTGTCACCCTTTCAAACTCTGCTTCCATGGTCGGATCTTCTTTTTCTTCGCACATTTCCTTGTTGGCAACACAGGAGGTTCTTCCTCTGCCTCAGGCAGCGGCTCCCTGGCCATGGCCAGTTCATTGGAAAGGTGCTTGGCGATGTCCTCCTCCATGCTTGGGACATTGCCTCTTGAAATGTCCTGGCTCGTTGCAGTGGAAAAAACGGAAGTTGTGGCCATTTCTTTGGGTAGGGACAAAGCTGTTGGCATTATTAGTCCTTGCTTTCTTTCTTTGTCCCTGATTCTAACCTTGAACTCTCTTCATTTAAGGTCTATATGCTCCTCTATTCGGGTCATTAAAAGACCAAGTTTTATACCTCTTGGTCTAGCGTGCACCTCTTGGATTATAGGCGCAGCTCGAATGAGTGCGTCCTGAAGATTTGATGGGCGTATAGATTTGAGACGTGTATTCACTAGTGGATTTAAACCAGCACAAAATTTTGACACTTGTTGTGTCATGTCCATCTCTGGCGCATACTTAAGAAGTGAGACGAATTTAGAATAGTATGCGTCAAGAGTGAGTCCCAGTTGTTTTAACTCGTAGAACTCATTCATTTTCTGTGTGTGATACACAGGTGGTAAGTATCTTCCCTACATGGCTTTCTTCAGCTTCTCCCAGGTAACAGATCCTTCCACGATCCCTTGATCTCTCCACCATTATTTCCACAAAAGCCTGGCTTCGTCAGTGAGCTTCAGCTTGGCGAGCATAGCTTGGTTGGCGGGTGTAGTACGAGCTGTTTCAAAGTAATTCTCCATGGATTCAATCCAAATTTCAGCATCCGCTTGGACGGACCTGCCTTTCCCGTCAAATTTGGGTAGTTTAATCTGTTTGAGAAGAAACTTCTTCTCCTGGATTATGGCAGTACTTGATGTAGGAGGCGAACTGGGAATCTGTACCTGGGGTTGTGCTTAGATAAAGGTTTCTTAATGTTATTACTCGTTAATCGTTATGATTTATATTTCATACCTAATTCAACTATCAACCAAGAATCCTAGCCACTTAACTTTTTATTAATTCTTATCGACAAAACAGACATTGATAAAAAGAAGTCTTATTGCATTCATATGAGCATAGCTCTTTCGGAATACAACATTTCTTGCAATGATAAGCCAACTGTTTACATTTAGTTTGGGGAGAATAATGTTGTATTACATTTATCTACGGGAACTGGATAATAGTATGGTTTCGGATCATGGATCTTCAGGAATCTGTGAGTCATTGGAAGTTCAGGGTATCCTTTTCTTTGGAACCCATTCTTTTCATAGTGCCCCAACATTTTGATCCTGTCGGCGAGGATTACACGGGTCACTTCCTCATATATATATGAGTTCAGCTCAACCCTCCGACCTCGAATATGAGAAGTTGAGTTTACGTGAGCCTCCACAAAAATGAACAGCTTCACGATTTTCAGGTCTTCCAACCACTTGATCCTCTTTCAGTTGGTTTGAAGGTATGCAAACTGGTGGGCAGCTATATAATAGATTCCTCAGGCACCCGTCCATCTTCGTTCCATGTACAAAGGCGATAGATTATAGATATGCTCTACGATGTTCAACATCTCAACCCTTTGTCAATAATCCGGGGAATGCATCGCAGTCATAAACATGACGCAGAATACTAAGAACCTATTCCATGCTTCATAATTCTGCAAGACAGCATTAAAAGTAAGGAAATGTTTGGAACAACAACATTTGCTTTACTTTTTCTTATTAAGATTTCTTAAAAACAGGTCCTTCGTTGGTTGGCTCTGATACCAACTGTAACGTGTCCGCTATAATCTTCAAGACACGTTTTAGCAGCCCATCGGAAAGAATGTCTAGAAAGTTTAGCCCGGCACTTCCATGGACTGTCACGGGGTTTGCGATCTAGGACTTTCCACGTTTGCCACGTAGTGGAAGTATTCTGGCCATTCCTACTTAGGACCAACCTGAATCAAGGTTTTCCCTAATGGTCATTTCCTAAACGGCAACTAGTGTCGAATCCCAAGCGAACTACTTTACGTAGAAACGCCAGGGCTGAAGCGGATTTACGCTGCACTTGGTTCAAGGAGAATGGGAAACGAGAGGGATGCAAGGCTTGACCTCTTTGCCATAAGGCATAGTCCCATTCCGTTCCCCTAAAACAACGTAAATCGTGATTATTGTAACTTAGATTTAGGTCAACGCTCTTGCTATTCATGTTCTTTGAACGATCTTCTTGCTGTCCATCATGATTGAGAAAGGTTCTTGACCAACCAAGAACACCCATCCATAGGACGGCGGACCCATGGCCACATCCATCGCACTTTCCTCAGGTTGTTTTAGTTATCTAATTACCTACCACATTTAGTTGGACATGCATCAAACAGCTTCCTTAATTAGTCTATTAGGCACTGGTTCCTTCACATAATCATAGCACTTGACATACAAAAACAATGTCAAACAAGTTCCTTTTCAACAGCTTATCATATTTATCTTTGGAATACATTTATAACATCCAGCCCGTAGGCTTATCCATAATCCACCTGAAGGCTATCCAGTAATCCACATGGATTACTAATCCAAGATTCCGCCCGTAGACTAGTATGTGGGCCTCGAGATCCAATCTCGAGTCACGTTGGCCTCTTGTGCAGGGCCCGGAAGGCGAGGGATTTATGGCCAGATCCCCCTTTGGCACCCAAGTGTCCTTCTGCTCCAAGTAGCGCTCAACGGAGAGACCTCTCGTGGCGGGTTCGGTCCACCTTCCCAGCATGGTTAACAACCCCCTTGGTTAGGGTCAAGCAGGCAGTCGGGGCTAACTGAAGCTGCCTCTCCCTTTAGGCCTTCAACCTGAAGCATTAAATATCCATTCATCCTTTAATTCTTTGAGAAAACAAAGCAAACATTGCTCTCTAAACTCTTAAAAGAAGAATCATTTCCAGTGGTCGTTATTTTTGGCCAACTGCTAAGGAGCGAATCCTTCTTTCCGAATGCATCCAGCACTTGATCCAGGATCGATTGCGACTTGTCAAGATCCCCAAGGGTTTGTTTGTTAACCCTTTTATCCTTGGGTTAGGGCCGTACCCTAATAACCCGACTTAATCAATACCTTAAGTTGAATTAGCAGTAAATATGTTATTCCAATTTATTGATTGGTCTTTTGCTTCCAAGCAATTATCTAATCCCCATATCTTGGTCACTTTACCCAAGAAAGGTACTCTATCACGACAATTATTCATCCTCTTGCAAGATAAACTTGCATAAGAATCTGCCAATCTTATTCCGAGGAATTGGCCACTAGACCGCCTGCCCTTGCTCATGCGCCATCTCAGCCAATCATCACTGAGCAATGTGCGTATCTCTGAGGCCTTGACTTTTGAGACAATGTACTGGTAGCTGTTCATCAGGAAAAGATATGAAAGTGCTGAATTCCTTCATTACTTTCTTGTTTTGAGGCACCTGAGATGGTAGCATCCAACATGCTATTCCGAGGAAGATTCATGGCGAGAAGATTTTTGAAGACTTCGTCACGTTCATTTTTTATGAAACACAAGCAGGTCATTACATCCATCCATGCTGAAAAGCTCAATAGCTACAGGACGGAGTTGATATCGGCATTTCAAGATCTCATGCACACTCTCCAACTTCCACATGCACCAAGGGTGGACCATATGATTGATGCTTTGAACCTCCCTTCCTCTTCTCCATCTTCATGAACAGAACTCCCTCCGTTTTGCTGAGATTCCCCTTCCTTTTTCTCAGACCACTCGATGATCTTCTCCCAAAAAAAAACGACTTTTTTTTTCTCCGTGTTTTTCTGCACTCCTCTCCATTAAGCCCTTTTTCCCCCCCAAAAAGGCCCTTTCAAAAATAGTCCTCTTTTGCTTTTTCTTTCTCACGCCCCCTTTGTCCTCGTTCCCAGCATACAATGTGGACCAACCGTTGATTTGTACCCAAATTGAGCTGTAGGATGAACCACATTATTGTGTTTGGACACCTCATAACTGGTAAAATGTATAGCTCTCTCCCATTCGAGCATTCCATTGAAGAGGGCTTGAGCTTCAACCATACATGAATAGTCACCATACGTGCAGATAAATGCCATTCCAAACTCAGGAAGCAGATCATACCTCTAGATAGATAGAAAACAAAGCATTCCATAACACAACAGTGTGCTCAGACAACCCATCAAACACATTCTCTGCTTCTACAATGCTCCCACTTTTGCTATACATAGACACCAGGGTACTATAAACATAAATGTCTGATGTAAATCCTTCCTGAAGAGCATCAACATATAACGCTTGTCCAATGTAAAGCCTTCTCTCCTTAGTCCTGCTCAATATAGACTGAAAGCATCCCTTCATGCTCACCACTATGCCTCCAAACTTCTCTCCACTATACTCATATGCAGAAAATAAATGTAAACACAACAACTAAGTATGTACAAAGTATCAAATCACACACACAACTTTTGGGTGGTTTTCACACCTCGAATGCGCAGCAATACGACATCCACCCCCTCTAATCCTGCGCATCCTCCGGATGGGCCAACTACCCATGATCGTTATCATCAAGATCCACAAACAAATCAATCTCTTCATTAGGCATTTCCGGTACATCAACAAGATTATCTGTCATATCATCTGTCTCTTCCATTGGGGTTTCTTCTCGTTGCTCTTCTCTTGCAAATTCTTCCAATGCATAATCTTCATTATCTCTTTTCTTGAAAATCTTGATTCTTTTTCCAGCAATAGGCACTCTAAGTACTGTCCCATCCAATTCTGTCAATTCATATGTTGCATTATCAAAAACATGTCCGGGCATAACAGGTTTCTGACCATACATCAACTCTGCAGGCATATATCCTGTGGTAACACTGTGAGTCGTACGATCAGCCCACAAAGCAAATGGTAGAAGTCTCGGCCATTCTCCAATCCGTCCTCTGCATGCTTTGGCTAATGCTTTCACTATCGGCGGATGCCCTCTTTCACTCTTCCCATTTCCCTCTGGATTATATGCTGTAGTTAGAGCCAACTTGATTCCTAGCTGAGAGAAAAACTCCCTAGCTTCATCTGTATCCAATTCACCACGATCTGCAGTTATCTTACCCACACAACCATACCTGCAGAAAATTTCCTCCAATAAGAACTTACACACTGCACTAGTGGTCTTCGTTCTCAAAGATCTGCCCTCAACATGATTGGTAAGATCCTCTCTAGCCAAAACAATGTATCTCATTTGCCATGGACCCATAGGCATGGTAACCAAATCAACTACCCACTTATAATGAATGCATAGCGGATAGGTCAGATGAAGCTCATCTCGATGACGCACTACCAAATACATCTGGTAGTCTTGCAAGTCTCAACAAAGTGAGAAACATCTCTATACATGCCTTTCCACCAATATTTCTCCTTGATTTTCTCATAAGTAGCCCACACTCCTCTATGACCAGCCCAAGGACTCTCATGAAACTCCCTCATCACCTGTAACTGTGTCTCTCTATCGCAGACAACCCGCAAAGGTAATCCACCTCTTTTCTTTGGATGCTTCCAAAGAAATCCGTCCTTGAGAAAATAACCATAGGCTTTTCTTCTGATCTTCTTGAACTCTTCATCTGTCCATTCATCTCTTTTGCTTAGTGTACTAAGGTACCTGTCAATCTGCAACCAATCTCCAACATAGAGTTCTTCTATAAATGCCACAATATCATAGCCATGACAAACATGATCAACCATAGTGGCTGAAATTTCTGCATCATCCTCTTCTACAATTAGAGTCTCCTCATCATCATATCTAGCTCTAGACAACATATCTGCCACTGGATTATCCTTCCCTACTATGTGTTTAAATTCCGGATTTAATGACTTGATGTATGCAATCCATCTCAACATGGCTATATCTGGAGTAGAGCAACTCGTGATCATATCAATCAATGGCAAACAATCTGTCTCTACCACAACTAAAGCTCCAATAAAGTACTCCTTGTCACATTTGAGAGCCGTAACAATCCCCAATAACTCCCTCTTGATTTGCGGATATCTCCTCTGTCTCTCGTTTAGGACTTTTGCCCCAAACCGAATAGCATACCTATTTCCATCTGCATCATCTTGACCCACAGCCCAACCTATGCCAATTGGACTAGTGTCAACTGTCAATACAATAGGCCTTCCAAAATTATAATCCGCTTTCCTGAGAGTAGGAGCATTCTGCAATAACTTCTTCAATTTCCACATGGCTCTAGTGTGGCTCTCATCCCAATAGAATTTCTGCCCTTTCGAAGCAGCTGATATAAACAATCTGCTATGTGTGCAAAATGAGGTATCCAAATCATATAAAACACAAGCTCCAATGAATCTCCGTACCTCTGAAGTGGTAGAACAATACTCTGCAATCTTGCCTATAGCATTCACCTTATCAGGTGAGGGTTTCCTGCCATAATATCCACACATATGTCCAACAATGACAACCTCATTCACTCCAAAAATAGATTTTTGCCCTGAAAGTATCAAGTTCACTTCTTCTAGCCTGGCCAAAATCTTCTCACATGCTGAAATATGATTAGCCACAAAGTATCTACATCCCTGCTCATTTAGACTCTCATTCTTCTCTTCTTCTACACACCCCTTAATGGGCACATCATCCAAGAAAGGCATAGTAAGCTGAGGTATGTAATCTCGAAGGACCTTATGCATGGCATTCATCATATGCGCAACAGAATTAGTGGCACCTTGAGGCAAGGTACACATCCTGACAAGCCCAATAGGAGTTCTCATGGTGGTTATGTTTCTACTTTCCAAAGCCAGCTGAAATTAATCATATCCTGAATACAAATCACCTAAAGAATAGATGGCACGTCCAGCAAATGCTTCTGCAAACTCATCCACAACTGGACCTATACCAACATTCCTGATAGTGACTCTGTTCACTGGCTGCATGTCCTGAATAAATCGGAGAGTACCATTCTTCTTTGGAACCGTAAACCACCTGTTTGAGTATGGTGCAGATGAAGGCTCAAGAATTCCCATCGTGATTTTCTCATTCAATAAATCAATCAGCTTTGGCAGGTGTGCTTTAGGCACCGGAATAGGTCGAAGATTCCATGGAATATGAGGAATAGTAAAAATGACCATAGGAGCAACAATATCAGGATTCACACATCCAATCTCATGTGGGAAAAAAGCAAATCCCCTTCCATGTCGCTCAAGCATCTCCTGAAAGCATTGCTTCTCTATGGGTAGCAAGAAATCACCATTTTCAATTTTCAATTCAGCAAGAGTCTCTGCTGAAAATTTATGACCAATATGCTCCGGATTCCTCAAAATTTGATGTTTAGCAGCCCTCTCTATTTGCTGATCACTGTCAGGTGGAAGCGGTACAGCTACCGGCTTCACCTTCTTATCCACAGTTTTGTATTTCGTGTCAACCCTGGCTTCATTATGCTCTTCTACATTACTCAAATCTTACTGTAAATCAGCAATTCAACACTCCAATGGCTGAATATCCTCAACCCTCTGCTCTATGGACTGCATAGAAACAGCCCTAAACTCTGGATGCTGAAATATTTTAGCAGTAAACTCTGTTGGCTGAAAGTTTTCAGCCCTCTAAGTCTTTGAAAGCTGATCATAACCAGCTGGAAACTCTATTTGCTGAATTTCTTCAGCACTCAACACTCTTTGCTAAGTTACCTCAGCCTGTGACTCAATCTGTGACACAAAATCTGCAATTTCATGAAACATGTCCAGGGACTGCACTAATACATTACTGTGACAACTCTGCATATTAGTTTTCAGCATATCTTTCATCTCTTCCATTGTATCTGCACAAATCATACTGTCATACATCCCATCTATGTGCTCATCATCCTCCAAAATTCCTACATTTTTCAAATTTTTCTCCTTCCTGCATATGTACTGCCTGGCAGCTCTAGGCAACCTTGAAAACTTCTGATAGCTCATCGAACTATTTGCTGAAATCCCAACAAAACCGGATGAGAAAACACCGCTGCCAGGAGGCGAGAACTCTAATCTCCTCTGCTCTGTACCACTGTCGTCTCGCGAAACGGCGGTACCTAATGAAAACCTGAATCCCTCACAACGGGCAAAGGTGCATCTCTGAGAGTATCCCTGTTTCTAACATTATTCACACACACAGTCATAAACTCTACTGCTCTCATGCCATATTTACTGCGAATCCATGCATAAGCAGATCCATCATCCATTACCTTTGTTTCCATACGCATCTCTGTGATGAATGGCTGTCCAAGAATTATGGGATAAGAGCATGAATCCTGCACAAAGAAATGGAAATCCTCCTCTACATCACCAATAGAAACCCTGACACTGGGATAGGCAACATACAAATCATCTGCAGTGTTATTGGTGGCTCTCATACACCACCCATGCTCTACATCCATAGGCCATCTGTTACTCTCATAAACTCCACGAACTATGAGATTAATCTCTGAACCATGATCCACCAATGCAACATAAGGCACTTGTTTCTCTCCAATCTTTACCATCGTCTCTGTAGTTGCCCTAGCCCAATGGCTCCGCGAAAAGTGACTACGCGGTATCAAGACAGGCTCATCAATTTCAGCATAATACATAGGCTGAACCCTCTTCTCTACCTGCAGAAAAACAGAAGCATTCTCAACCATAACCTCATCCTCATCCTCATCCAACTCCCCAATCAAAACTCCCTGTGTATCAGTGGTAGGCAATGTATGTCTTTTCCTCTTCAGGACCTCCTGAAATTGATCTTGAAACTCTCTTTTCGAGATGCCCAAAATCTCAGAAATAGTGAAAGTCACCTCACTGCCAAGTATCTTGTCATTAAAGATTTTCTTCATGTCTGTAGATGTCTCAATATCGGACATCCAATCTAAACCCTGGCTGCTTTCTCTCTCTAGGCTCTTGCCTCTTTTCTCTCTTTTGAGCATCTTCCATCTGTCGTTCTGGCCCTGGTCTCAAAGACGGTCCTGCAGTAGGTGGTGTAACAAACTCACCCCCTCTAGTCTTCTTAGCTGCACTTGGATTTTCTTCATCCCTCTTACGCTTCTCCTCAACAAGTACATCAGCTCCATGAGACTTAGCCAAATAAGCATAAATAGAATACCTGTCAACAGGCAAATCCCAACCTGTCTCTGATCTGATGCTAGAGCCTGCACTAGTCAAAACAGTTTGCTGAATTTTTCCCTTGTTTGCAGTCTCCATAGCATAAGTCCATAGTGCTGACTGAGTCTCTGATCCCTTCTCAATCTGGACTCCATATGCAGAAGCATCACCTCTAGCTGTCACATAAGAAGTACGCGCAGCCATGTCATCCACTAACTTCTTCATTCCACCTTTACCAAAGTTGGTAGCAAGTGGAGCTCCTGTCTCAGTCAACCAAATCTTACCATCTTGCCCCCAATATACCAAATTCTTTCTCATTGCATCCTGAAAAGATTCACAATCCCTGCAATGCTGATGGTCCATACTATCGCACCAAATACATCTCCGATCTCTCTTAGGTGCACTAGGAGCACTCCTAGGTGTAGTAGGAGCACTAGAAGAAGTAGTAGGTGCAGTCGAAGCAAACTGCTCTTTCAATTTTCCCACCAACTCCGCTTTAACTGACTCCAGTGTCAAATCTGTTATGCCTTTGATTATGTCATCAAGAGAGGTAGACGGATGGAGTGGATGGTTTTGGAGCAGAAGGTGCAGGCATCGGTCGTGGAACAAGAGGAATAGGTGGAGTGGAAACAGTAGGCACTGACATAGGCCAAGAAACTGGCTGAGGAGGAGAAGAAATAATAGGGATAGAAGCAGGCATAGGAGCAGATGATGGTGTAGGTGTCATGGAATCATTCTGTAGGCGAGTCTTCCATATCCTCCTCTTGGTCAAAGTCGAGACTGCATCCTGAGCATCCTGCCAATCCGTTTTAAGACCCATAGGCTTTGTGCGATCCTCAAGAAGCTCACCCAATTCTTCTTGAAGAGCAGGATCTGCAGCTTGCAAGAAAAGCTCAACTTTTTCAACATCCAATGCTCTTTGTTCAATAGCATCAAGCTGACTATACCTCTCCTCAAATTCTCGAATCAACTCCGAAGCAGCTAGACCTTTGTTTGGCATGTTGACCCACTCTCAGAATGACCGCTGAGTAGCCATATCAAAGTCCTCAAGGAAATATTCTTCTTTCAAGGCCTTCTTTAAATCTTGCCAATGTGTATTTTGAATAAAAAGATAAGTCACTTTTGCCCTCAAAGTGGGTGTGACAAGACGAAGGAAGTACTTACTCATAAGTCCAGCTGGAACACCAAAAAACCCCATCTTGATCTCATTTATCTTCAAATATGCTGAAACATTATGACCATCAAATAGCTTCTTCTCATTCTCAATTGCTTCAATAGCCTTAGTCGCACTGTTTGCATTCTCCTGCTCCGAATAGAGTTGCCTTTGCTGAGACAACTGCTGTTGATGCAATTGTTGCTGCTGTTGCATATACAATTGTATCTGCTGATTTTGGAGCTGCATATACATGGACATATTCTGCAAAATCTGCTTTAGATCCTCTGTTGAAGTCCTTAACATAGCAGTCATTGACGGAGTTGAAGTAGAGGACGCAGTTGGAATTGTAGAAGAGGCTGAAATAGAGGCTAAAGTATCTTCCATCCTGAAATTTCTGCGACACTTTCACGTCGGGTTCACCAAAGATGTCGAAGGGTTTGTGAAAGCAAAGTCGCGTCTTCAAAAGACCTTGATAAATTTATGGATAGAAGATTAGCAAAGATGCGAAGATGAAAGAATCTTTGTACAAAGCTGTTGTCACTATTTTAACAGTGACCAGTTGAGCTAGCAGCCCTTTTCCAGGTATAGATGGAGTCTTTTGAAAATGCAAAAGCTCTTCACCATTTGTAAAGCTCAATACAAGATTCCAGGGTACTTCAATGCAATCAATCCTAGCAGGTTTTGTGTTATTTTTTATAAGAAAGATCCACCAACAACAATGTCAATTTTATGTTGGTCCACAATATATTCCACCATTGCACGAGACATATTCTCATGACTCCACTTTACACCCCAGGTAATACACGTGGCAGAAACTCGTTCTCAAAAAAAAACATGACTGAAAGGGCCATGCCCACATCATGCAGAAGGCCTGCTAGCCTTACTGTAACTATGTCTGAGCGCTCAACCGTCTCCTTGATATTGAGAAAGACGTTGCACATCCTGCCCAGCTTATTGCCACATCACAAAGGCCACTATTTAACCTATAAGCAACATCAATTGTACCACCCGCATATATCTAGCAGAACTCAAAAAGGTTATCAAATACAGGACAGTCTTCTCCCATGTTATATTTTAGAAGCTCCTTGGAAAATTGATCCTGTGTCTCCGGTGTAATTCTGTGCAAATGTAATGAAAGCAATCAACCATGGAATGAAATCTAACTAAAATTGAAAATTAACTAAGCTACAACAAAGAATTAACAAATCTATTGCACCAAGACATCCTCATCATGTATTAATGGTTGGGGATTCAAGAATACATGACGGCCATGGCTGAGTGCTTCATAGGCTAAGAAGAAGCTAACTCCAAGAAATAGTAAAGCCAAGATTATTGAATGATCAAAAGATGTCTTGCCTTTGGCCTCTAGTCCCTTTTTATTCTAACCCTCTTCCAAACTTAAGGGCTGTTCACACATGTACACATAGGCTAGGGCTAAATTTACAAAGGCTGGAATTAATCCAAGGTGCAAATATTAATGTTGTATTTTCCTTCATGACAAACCATCCCGTCCTGAAGATGGTTTTGTCCTCAAAACCAAGAAGTAATGGACTAAATCCAAGTCAAGGATGATAATAATCATGCCCATTCATCTTCCCAATGATAAAAAAGCACTGTCCATGAAAAGAAGACCTTTTTGCATGCCAAACTGTGAGAAAACTGGCTACTGTCCAAACAGGGCTGATTCACTAAAACTGCCATAACTTTTGATATATTGGTCCAAATAAGGCGTATGAGGTGTAGAAACGAAGTATACACTCCCAAGCATCACCCCATAACGTCAGAATCAAATTTTGATGAAGTCAGGACAGTTTTATTATCTGTAGAAATTTCATACAGTAAGCAGTCTCTGCACAGTCACTGCATACTGCATCATATATCATCTTGTAATAACCAAGGAAAGTTACTGACATAAGTGGATGGTTGCCAAGAAGACTCTTCAATGGGCAAATTCTTCCACTTAACAAGATACTCAATGAGAGTACGATTTCTGAGAACTTTCTCTCTCTTTCCAATAATGCTTTCAGGTTCACATATGATCAGTCCTGCCTCATCCAATGGTGGTAACTCTTCCAATACTTGTACATCAGGCCCAACATACTTCTTCAGCTGTGAAATATGGAATACATCATGTATTCTAGTGGAAGATGGTAGCTGAAGTTTATAAGAAAGCTCTCCAATTTTGTCCAAAATCAAGTATGGCCCATAAAACCTATGAGCAAGCTTGTTGTTCCCACCCTTTAATGGGGGATTTTATTTTTGCGGGCTTTCATTTTCGTCCTTTTCTAATCAATCTCTTTTTTTTGAGCTTTTTTGTGCAACATATCCATTCTGCATATAAATAGTCTTACTTAAGGAGTACGACACATTGCATTTACATGAACACACATCAAGAAAACAAAACCAACGGAAAACTAGTAAAATATATTCGTGTCAAATAGTTGCAAGGTACACTCTTCCTAAAAACAAATCAAAGATCCCAATGCATGTAATCTCTTAGACAAAATCGGGCATAGTCACATGACGAAGTGTATAATAAACATATATATATAAGTAGTAACAAAATGAAATGTCTAGAGTCTCTCGAAAAAAAAAACACACACTCTCTCAGCATGGTACCGGTCCACACACTATGGTGGACAAACACTCCCCATAGAGCACATCATCTATTTCTAGACACATGCAATGTCTCATCTCCTCTGCACTGGCCCGTGCCAAACCACCACACCCCGCAAACACATCCAAAACATAGTCGTAGCATTTCGTAAATGTAGCTAGTAACCACCTAACCATATCACCAATCACATATCACCAATCAAGATACAGAATCTTTGTGGCCATGCAAGTAGAAACAATGAAAATACCATACAAGGTAACCTGAGAGCAAAAACATGCAAGACTACTTACCGAAAGAAAAGATAAGACCTCTCTGCTCCGCCTCTGACAATGACACCATCAACGTCCATGGGAAAGACACAATCATCCATCATGTAGCTACAATACGCTGGAAACAATCTCTCTGAAATCTTCTCCCCAGCCTCTCTGTCGTAGCAAGGCACAACATGACCAGCACGATGCCAAGGACACACAGTAAGATCAAGTACCTATTCACGAGTGGAAATAGAATAAGTGATCCATGTTTTTATTTAAACCATGTAACATAAACTTTATTTAGAACATACAACCGTACGTTCAACGTATCCAACTTTGTTATCTTACCGCCTCTCTAGTAACGGCATGTCGATAAGCCTTGGAGTCACACATGAGTGTCCAAGTGCGGTGAAGCACAAACCCCACCCTTGCCGCATCCGTAATAAACTTACCTATATGCTCTGCTAAGCACATAGTGACTAAGAATCCCTGGTCGGCCAAATACTTGCGAGCAAGGTCCATACAACCCATAACTAGACCCTTTGAGAACGTGTTCCACTTGGGAATAGTCATGCCCTCTACAAACAACATTGGCATTATGATATATGAGAAGTGAGTTTGATGTAAACCTTGTGTGATAGAAAGCATAACTTACCCAATGGGATGGGACCTAGAGCATCCACAAGCAAGCTCGTAGGAAAATCCACAAATATCAATCGAGCCACCTCTTGACATGGAACTCCATCTTTGCTATAAAGATGCATCTTTTGTGTTGCAAAAAACTTGTTGATGCTATACACAAAACAACATAGTCATTAATGCAAAGTAACCGATGATGCAATGCTATATGCAACATGTAAATTGATGTTCTTGCAATATGTAGTTGTCATGTCTACCTATCAAGGGCAAATCTATCAATTTGGGTCACATCCACTAATAGAGCATTGACATATGTTTGATACTGGAACCCTGCAACAATTATCTCAAAGTAATTTATTTTTAATAATCATACACGAATTTCAAGTTAATATAAGACTTCTCACCCACTAAATGGGTCATAGGTCGCCTCTCCCAATTCTCTCGACCAAGAGATGAATCTGCAACAAAGGAGGTGGTGGGCGCCATAGAGGACTCTGGCACATTTTTTCTCCCTAGATTACCTTGAGTACCCTGGGTGGCACCTTTGGTAGCCTTGGTTGCTTGCTCCTCTACAGTGGTGGGTGCGGTAAGCGGTTCATGAGTATCAACTCCCTCCTTGAATCCTACATAGTATCATTCACCCTTAGACTCCCATGTATGAGCACAAAAACTATTGCTACAAAAGCGACATGATGTTTACATAGATTGAAGTACTTACTATCATGCAGATCTTTCTCTTGCTTAGGGATAACCCCCACAGGGTAATCCAGCCACCAAGGGCAAACACTTGCCTCCCATGCCGTCAATTTTCTATCACGTAATGATGGAGAATACATAGTGTTCTCGTCACGAACATCAATCCACTCTCTTGTGAATTGCGGAGCTGCATCCAGCCTCTTCTCTTCTACACATTGTAGTATCCACCTGCAACATTCTTACCAATTACGCAAGCAAATGCATGCAATCTAATATGAAAATCAGACACACAATCTAATATGAAAATGCATGCTAACCTATAAATCACACGTTTGGCTGAAAACGTAAGCTCTGGCATCTTCTCTGCAACATCTGAAGATTTCACTCCATCCAAGAGGTGTACAAAAGCCTACACAAGTTTCACAAGCGCTTAACATTAGCACATTTACATTTGAAGAAAGAACTTAAGAAAGCAATATGAATGCACTACATTGAGTCAACCTGCATGACATGATTCTTCATGTTAAGCTTAAAGAACTCCTCAAATGAATGTGGTAGCTGTGGACCTTCTACTTGTATCCTATCAATCTGAAGTAGTGCCTCCGAATGCAAGTGAGCCCAATATGTCTCTTTCTTCATGTAAACCCGAAAGAGCTTATAATCACCAAAATGTGGGTATTGGGGGTCTTTGGCCTTTGTGAGACTCATAAGATGCAACAATATTTTTTTCCTGTGATGCACAACAATATACGCAAATAGAAAGCATTGAAGAAAAAAGCATCACATACACACACCTTGCGTTATATATACAAATTACCTTTCCGCAGGGGTTTTTGAGCTTGTGAGACAATACAACTTGTCTCTTGTGATCTTGAGCATGCTTGCATCATCCCACTTTAGCCCAAATAACAATTTAAAGAACTCATCACCATTTTGGGGATTAGCAATGGATAGTTATTTGTAACCCCTATCCTTAAGGCGCTCCTCTTCCACCCTTGTAGCCTTCTCTAAACGTTTCTTCCTCTCTACCTCATCTAGACCAAGAGCCTCAAGCTTAGCAGTTTCTTTTGAGATGAAGACATGAAATTCATCCTATCATTCCAAAAAAAAACTAAATTAGAGATAGAAAAGCACATCTCATACAAGTGAGCCATAGAAAGAAAATCACCTTCCATACAAGCTGAGATATTAAACCGCAAGGAGAGTTATACCATGGAGCAACACCATGATAATACCTTGCCTCTATACTCATCTCAACCTCAGCCCACTTTCTCATGGCCGGACTCATATATACACCAAACTTTTGAAACATATACACCTCATGTGCAATATTTGGAGTAACATGAGCTCTGGCAATACTATTGAAAACAAACAAAAGCATAATATGAGAATGTAAGTGTAACATATTACAAAGAGGAGCATAGTTAAAGGAAGAAGACTTACGCGTTGGTGGTGTCTAGTGCGAGTAGTAGCTCTGCTTCCTTTGCCTTGGGCACCTCAATGAATTGGCACCGTACACTAACATGGTAGTGAGCACAGTCGGAGTACTCTGTAATTGAAAACCAACAAACATAAGAATGGGATACGAACATTCAATACTTGCATGTATAATGGACAACTTACTTTCCTTGATGCGTTTCCACCACGTTTTAAGCCTGTGGTTTCCATCCCAAACCAAGAACTTTTTACCCTTAAGGTCTTGCCACTCTCTTCCAAGAGCCCTCTCAAAATCCTCATTTCTTTGACGCCATATTGGACCCCATTCATCTAGATTGCTGGCTGTCACAGACATGGTCTCCCCTCTTGGACCTTCAACTGACACAAGGAAGTGTCCCATAGTCTCAAGATAACCAGTGGAATCAAAGGAAGGAATCAACCACTAGGCATCATCCGTAGCAAATCTGACTGCCTCATGAGCCACTAATCTGCAAAGAGGCACAAGAGGAGGTAGCGTCCTCTTTTTTATATAAAATTGACTCAGCACATCCTTCATCAGTCCTAGAGAGACTTGCTTGCCTAAGTTCCTTGAGTGCTTTTTTTTTTTCATCATCATTCTCCCTTTGATCACTATCAACACTCACCTCTTCTTTGTCATCTAGACTATCATGCTGCACATTAGTCTCTGTAGGAGCAAATATTAATAAGTAAAAATAAAAAAAAGTAGCATTAAACCAATCATATTTAATACATAACACTGAACAAAGCGTCATATGTAAATGAAATGGACACATAAGTGACTACCTGTGTGCTCCGCAACCCCGTCAATTGTATTGGAGTCCCCATCCACTTGTGCTTCGTCATCAATGTAGACACATCTTTTTGGACCACGTCCTTTCTTTGTTGAAGGAGTGTCCACTGATCTCAAACGCGATGATGCTTCTTGCTCTAAGATCCGCCCAGGAACACATCCTGAATGTAGCTTCATACAGACTTCACGGCTACTATGAGGTGACACACATTTCTTTCTCTTTCTAAGCACTCTTTTAGGTGCCATAACTTTCTCTACACACTTACAAATAGATACACAATCAACCTCTTTAAGATTAACAACACAATCAATCTCTTTAAGATTAGCAACACAATCAATCTCTTTAAGGTCACGGGACAAAGCTACGGACGAAGCCACACACTTGTGCATAAGCCCACGGATTGTCCGCGCGGACGCGGACGATTGGGGGGTTCAATCTCTTACCTTATTCTCACGAAGCATATGGGACGAAGCCACACGCTTGTATCCATGGGGGGTTCAATCTCTTACCTTGGAGGCCCGTCGGACGGCATACAGGATGGCATACGGGACAGTTGCCATGGGGCATAAGCCCACCCATCGTCCGCGTGGACGCGGACGATTGGGGGGCTTCAAGGTGTTACCTTGGAGGCCCACACGACGGCGCATACCAAATGACGGGACGGCATACAGGACGGTTGCCACGGGGCATAAGCCCACCCATCGTCCACGTGGACGCGGACGATTGGGGGGGTTCAAGGTGTTACCTTGGAGGCCCACACGACGGGACGGCATAACCAAATGATGGGACGGCATACGGGACAGTTGCCATGGGGCATAAGCCCACCCATCGTCCGCGTGGACGCGGATGATTGGGGGGCTTCAATGTGTTACCTTGGAGGCCCACACGACGGCTTAGCCCACACGAAGCATGACCAAATTAACAAGCTAAAGTGTGACAAAGCTTAAGCATGACCAAAAGGCAAAAGACGAAGCGTGACCAAAAGACAAAGCGTGACAAAGCGTGACAAAGCGTGACCAAAAGATGAAGCGTGACAAAGCTTAAGCAAATGACCAAGCTTAAGCCCACCCATTGTCCGCGTGGACGCGGACGATTGTGGGGCTCAAGGTGTTACCTGGGATGGATGAAGTCGTTGATCGTCGCGGATTGGGAGGCCACGGACGAAGCCGTTGATCATCACGGATGCTGCAGGAGTTACAAACGAAGTGAGAGCTGCAGGAGTTACGGACAGTCGCGCAGGATACGAAGCCATTGTGGGGCACCATTGTGAGCTACAGGAGCGAGAGCTACAGGAGCTACAGGAGTTACAGGAACGAAGCGAGAGCTACAGGAGCTACAGGAGCTACAGGAACGAAGCGAGAGCTACAGGAGCTGCAGGAGTTGCACAGTCGCGCAGGATACGAAGCCGTTGTGGGGCACCGTCGTGAGAGCTGTAGGAGCTGCAGGAGTTGTAGGGCACCGTCGTGAGAGAGAGACGGAGAGAGGGAGAGAAGGGAGAAGGGAGAAAGAGAAGGGAGAAAGAGAAGAGAAAGAGAAGGGAGAAAGAACGAAGAAAGAGAAAGAGAAGGGAGAAGGGGGAAAGAGAGAAGGGAGAGAGAGAGAAAGAGAAGGGAGAAGGGAGAGAGGGAGAAAGAGAAGGGAGAAGAGAGAGAGAGAGAAAGAGAAGGGAGAAAGAGAAGGGAGAAAGAGAGAAGGGAGAGAGAGAGAAAGAGAAGGGAGAAAGAGAGAAGGGAGAGAAGGGAGAGAGAGAGAGGGAGAGGAGAGAGAGTGAGAGCAAAGAGAGGAGAGAGTTGAGAAAGAGAGGAGAGAGTTGAGGAGAGACTTAATAACCCTAATAAAGAAGTTAGCCATTGATTGCGTAATTAGGTAACTAGTTGGCCGTTAAATAATTAAATAATTAATACAACATAAATAAATTATGAGTGCATAAAGGTGAAGGATGGTGGGTGGTTGAGTCGTAAATTTTTCTATTGATTTCTCTCCGCTTGTAGTGACGGTGAACTGTTGCTATATTCAAAGTTTTCTTCTCTTCATCAAATACACACTGTGAGCTATATTCAGAGTTTTCTTCTCTTCAACAAATACTAACCCACCAGAGGGCACAACATGTCGAGTTTTGCTACTTTGACATGGAGACTAGCTAGTGATTGCTTAGAGCACAGGGTTTCATTAAGAAATGGGGAGATTCTTTTGAGTGAGTACTACCTACATAATCTATTGCCTCCAACACAAAAATTCCAGGGGTTGCAAGCCATCATAGAGAATGATGGTGGAGCAAACAATGTCACTGTGTCTCCAAGATGGGATCATGAAGGGCATGCGCACTATCTAATTGATAGTACATTATCAGCCACCTACTCTATCAGGCACTCAAGTAACTATGTGTGCATCTCTAACAGTATTGAGTCAATAGAAGATGAGATTGACAACAACATTGATTGTACTCCAGGTTGTAGCAAATCAACTCCAGTGTGTCTTGACGTACACTCAGATAACAAGAAGGATGTTGATGACACAAATGTCGGGGAGGACCTATGTGTGGGCAGCCAAAGCGAGGACTTATCTTCCTATGATAACTCGATTGCAGCCTTCATTGAGGAGAAAGCTAGAACGGGTAGATTGAAAAAATTACTAGCGCTCTGTGGACCTCCACGAAGGGTGGATGAGCTCCCAATCGAGTATAATGGCACAATTGCTTTTGAGCTTCCAGTCACAGATAGCAAGAAACGAATGATGGGTATGGAAAAAAAATATGATGGTCACCTGTGGTCGCGGGGCAGATGTTGTTTGAATCTTTAACAAAAGAAGACGAGTCGGAGGCGACAGAGGTGGATCTTAATCATTTTCTAGAAGAAATGATGCCACTTGTGCAGAATAAAGGGTAGGCTTGTGCATTATTATTTTCTGCTTACAATGTATGTCCTGCATTTGAAATAACCCTCTAATAAACACATAGGTTCAAAGGCATTGTTTCACAAGAAAGAGCCAAACAAGGTCAAGTGGTTGGTGATGGGTATGACAACATACTTCTTTTGTAAAAACGTTGTGTCTTCCCATTTTTCCATGGAAGTAGATTTCCAGGACAAGGTGATGCCAAGGAGAAGTGCTACTTGTTTAAATGTCCACCAAGGGACCAACATCAGGGGTGGACTTAGTGAATCGTATGAGGCAAATTGGGACTGGAGATTTACGACGTGCATGGGTGCACTTTGATCATACCCATAGGATTGATGGGTGGGCAACTATGTCTTGTTCAGTTTATGATCACGGGTATGTGGCAACATAATGAAAGCTTTTATTGAAATTAAATTGTTGCTGATGAACACTATACTAATGTATCAATCATGAACTAGCATGAGAGCATTGCAGGTAATTGCAATATGTGAATTTAAAGAGGAGGATGAAGAGTCTCAAATCCTGTTTTGGATAAATTTGAATTCTGTCATGGTTCAATGTGGCCATGATCCACCTGACTTTGCTGGATTTATGTCCGATGAGGCAAGTGCGAATTGGATGGCAATAAGGGCTGTGTACAATGGAGGGCCTCATAACATAATGGAAGGGAGGGAGCGTTCTTGTCTTTTTCATTGGGAGCAAAGTTTGCAAAAGCATACCAAGAAATTAGTCACTGTGGATAAACAAATGCACCACATTGAATTGTGTGAAGCATGGAGGCTAGCAACGACAACTCAACTAGCCTCACTTCAGGCCTCTGCTATCCGAGATTGGTGGGCACGAAATGTCAACAAGGAACACATCAAGGCTTTGGATAGGTGGTTGAAATGGTGGGAGTAAAGAATTGCCCACTGGGGAGGAATTGAATCTCATGTAAGTGTGACATTTTTTCCAGCTCATTAAGATTTGTTGCACAATGTAGCAATGGGGAGAGCTACTGATTCTATTTTTGGATTTGACTCCACAGGCTAACAAAAGTCCCTGGGAACATGCTCAAATTCCAAGCATAAACTTATCAGAAAGTGTCCATGCTAGTTGGTTAGCAGGTGAGGGTGGAAAACGAAAGATATCACTTTATGATGCATGTGTTAGTGATGTTTTGAATGCATATATTCAATGTGCAAAGAGGTTGGGCTATACCACCGGGAGGTTTATTGGATCTGGGCCTTCTATGGAGTCTTTGTTGGCTAGTGCCAGCAAAAGGGAATCCCCAAATCCCTCCTCTGTTGCACGGGCGTTGCAAGGTGTTGTAGCTGGAAGTCCTTTGTACGAGGAGCCTATAATGCAAGGTGATAGGGAGACTGTGCAAAGAAAAAAGAAGGGAGGTGGAGCAACTGTAAGTTCTCATAGACCGGGATACATGATGGAGTCAAGGCAAAGGAAAATCAGGGGCAGGCCGCGGGAAAGATGGAAGAGATATGTATCCAAGAGGATGAGGAGATACCAATCAAGCCCTTTGCAGGTGGAGTAAGTGCACCAAATCCGGAAACATCAACTCACGTAGAAGAGGTAGAAGTGGCACAGGAGGAGTGGGCTTTACGAAGGACACCACCTAACTGTGTGAGAAAGTGTTTTGGTATGGAGGGTAGAAAGAATTGTAGCAGCAAATTACAGAGTCGGCAAGTTGGGTTAGTCGCACCATGCTTTTGGTCTGAGAGAGCCTATAAGAACAAGGCCATTGCACAATGGATATGGTTCTGTAATCATGATGTCAAGCATACAAACGCTGTGCAGAAACAAGTGATAGCATCACCAATTGTTCCATCTTTGTGGCCAGTTGATATAGGAACAAATATATCGAAGGAAGAGTGTAGCAGCCTAAGACAGGCTGGTTTCAAGTTTGCCTGCTTTAGCTTTACAGCACCACCAAGGAACGAGAAGAGCAAACCTCCTATTTCTACAGAATGTGGTTCAAGCGGAAGAAGACGCAAGTGGAGACATGGAATTTCCAAAGATGCACAAAAGAGAATAGAGGCAGCTGGTTGCATGGTTGTGACATTCTTGGAGGAGGTAGTGCAACTTGAGAGACAACATTCAGTATTTCGAGTCTTGACAAAGAGTTGTTATGATGTGCACATCAAAGAAGAGCCTAGGTGCACTTGTCCTGATTTTCAAAAAAGAGAATCTACCCAAAAGGCATTTCTTGCTTGCAAACATATGTATTATGTGTACATGCACATACTTGGCCTTCAACCCAAGGAGCACATGGTCATACATCAGCCTGCACTAACCCCCACAGACCTTGCCTTTGTGTTAGGGCAAACACGTAAGATATGCCCTGTTATGTAGGAAGCCCAACGTAAGCATGGCTCATTCATTGTTCTGGAGGACTCATCATCATGCACTTCATTAGGGTGTGACATGTCCTTTTTGTTACATGAAGATCTTGGAACCTTTCTAGATATTGTACTCCTTTTGGGTAATGTAAAACTTTGGAATGTTATTATTTGTTGTGATTATTCAACACCATTGGTCCCTTTATTGTGAATGGGTTAGTAATGCATGATGCGCAATATATTTTTGACATGTCATTTGTAGAAAGCATCCAAGGTTGTTTCAAAAAGCTCTAAAAATCAATTTCAATTGCAAAAGCACGAAATCAAAAGCTTGCAAAAATAACACACCCCCTTTAATGAAGCATAATGCGTCTTGGGCACTTTGAGAAATACCCAATCTCCAACCTTGAAGTCTAAATGTCTTCTTTTCTCATCAGCATAGACCTTCATTACATCTTGTGCTTTCCTTATGCTGTCCTTGCATTGCCTCATGAGCAACTCCATTCTTTCCAACTCTTCCTTTGCTTGTGGGTTGATGTCTTCATGGAATAAAACTGATGGAAGTTGGACTTTATACCCATAAAGAGCTTCAAACGGAGACATCCCAATGCTCATGTGATGCGTGTTATTATAGCAAAATTCAGCAAGGTGGATCCAACGATCCCATGAAGCTTGTGTGTCATGACAATAATGCCTAAGGTACACTTCCACCCAATGATTAACTCTCTCCATTTGCCCATCAGTCTGAGGGTGATAGGCCGTGCTAGGAGTGAGGAAAGTACCCATAGAGGAGAATAGACTCTTCCAGAAGTTGCCCATAAACTTCGAATCATGGTCTGATACTATTCTCATAGGCATACCATGTAGTTTGAACACACCTTCCATAAATTGCTCGGCGACTTGCCTTGCTGAATATTGGACTTTAGTTGGGATAAAGTGGGCTGATTTGGTCAATCTATCAACTACCACATAGATACTGTTCCATCCATGACTGGTAGTAGGCAATCCCGTTATGAAATCCATGGAAATATCTGTCCATTTGCCCGTAGGTATGGGTAAAGGCTGAAGTAAGCCAGCTGGTAATAGAGTGGAATCCTTATTTTTCTGACACTCCAAGCACTGAGATACATACTCTTTAATTTCTTTCCATAGACCTTTCCAATATAAGCTTTGATGAACTCTATCAAACGTCTTGAAAAGGCCCAAGTGACCAGCCATTGGCGATGAATGCATCTCTTGAAGCACTTTTAGCTTGAATTTACTGCTGGGAATGAAGTACACTTTACCCTTAAACCATAAGAGGCCATTATGCACTTTAAAATTAGGAAATTCAGCATCACACCCTTGCTGTAATTTCTGTAAAATATGGGCAGCATGCTCATCAAGCACATATTCCTCTTGAATGTCTTCAATCCAATCCTTATAGATGGTAGACACAATAGATAGACTGCATGCCTACATTCTTGATAACGCATCAACCACCACATTATCCTTGCCAGCCATGTATGATATTTCAAAATCATATGATTGCAAAGTGGCCAACCATCTCTTTTGCTTGGGAGAAAGATTGGGCTGCGAGAGAAAATATCTCAAGACCCTATGATCGCTTTTGACTTTGAAGTGTGTCCCATAGAGGTAGTGGTGCCATTTCTTGATTGCATGTAAAATAGCAAGCATCTCCTGCTCATAAACATGCATCTCTCTCTCTTTGTCATCAAATTTTCTGCTCTCAAATGCAATGACACCATGCTCCTGTACCAAAACTGCTCCCAAACCTCTACCATTGGCATCTACATAAATGGTAAAAGTCTTGGAGAAGTCAGGGCAAACTAGTATGGGTGCTGAAACAAGAAATTCTTTCAGCTCATTAAAGCTCTTGTCAGCGATCTCATCCCAAAAGAAGGCCTCCTTTTTTAGCCGATCGGTAAGAGGAGCTGCAACATGAGCATAGTTCTTCATAAACCGTCGGTAAAAGGATGACAAACCAAGGAAACCTCTTAATGAAGTGGCATTGGTTGGTGTAGGCCATTCTTTGACGCACTGAACCTTCTTAGGATCCACTTTGATTCCATCTTCTCCCACTATATGACCCAAGTACTCCACTTCCTTTGTCATAAAAGAGCATTTAGTGGCCTTGGCAAACAGTTTGTGTATCCTCAATATGTCAAAGACCTCTTTTACATGCTGCAAATGGTCTTCTTTATTCTTGCTATAGATCAAAATGTCATCAAAGAATACCAAAACTGTTTTAAAGAGCAATGGCTGAAGTATCTTATTCATGAGACACTGGAATGTGGCTGGAGCATTTGATAACCCAAAAGGCATAACCATAAACTGATAAAGACCCCTCTCCGTCCTGAAGGCTGTTTTGAATTCATCCCCTTCCTTCATGCGTATTTGATGGTATCCCGATCTCAAGTCAATTTTGGAGAACACCTTGGCATCCTTCAATTCATCTAAGAGATCATCTATTCTAGGTATTGGATACCTATTCTTGATAGTGACCTTGTTGAGATCGCGGTAATGAATGCACATTCGAAAGGAGCCATCTTTCTTCTTCACAAGAAGGACTGGAGAAGCAAAAGGTGATTGGCTTGCCTTAATGAGACCCATTTCCAAAAGCTCTTTGACTTGGCGTTCTACCTCTTCTCTTTCCACTTTGGAGAGGCGATATGGTGGTTTGTTGATGGGCTTTGTATTGGGCAGCAAGTCAATAGGATGATCTACTTCTCTTTTGGGAGGAAGCGAGGTAGGTGGCTGAAAAATATCATCATATTCTTTCAGGAAATTACAAAGACATGGGTCCATATTGTTGGTAGGAGAAGAGGGCTGATCCTCTTCAATCTTGGAAAGAAGAATGGTGAACATACATGCCTTGGCATTTATCTCTTTCTTAACTTTCTTGGGGCTGATCATCTCCATTCTTTTCTTTTCAGCTCCATGTAGTGTTACTTGTTGTCCACACCATTTAAACTCCATTTCCATGTTGTTGAGATCCATGGTAAATCTGCCCAAAGATTTCAGCCAGTTGCAGCCAAGTATTATATCAATGGGACCCATTTCTAATGCAATTAGGCTCACTGATGTAGTGCACAATGGGGAAAGGGTGATAGGTACATTTGGACAGCATTGATTGCTCTTCTCAAAATTTCCATTTGCCACTTGGATTTTGAGTGATGTAAGCATTTCATGTGTATTCAATTTCAGCCCATTGAGTGACTTAGCATTAATGAAACTATGTGTACTTCCCGTATCTATGAGTATATGAGCGGTCCTTCCCTTGATTTGACCTTTAAGGCGTAGGGTATTATCCCCTCTTGAACCACTCCATGCATCACTTGATATGGCACATAGCAATGGATGTAAATCAGTCCATGAATCATCCAAATAATGACCACCCGGGTCGAAAGGAAACCCATCCATCGGATCATAGAACTCATCATGGCCATTCTCTTCATTTTCATGCGCCTCTTCTTGAGTTGTTGTGACATCAAGCTGAGCCAAGCTTCCTTCAATAGATTCAACATCGGAATCATCCTCGATGATCATGCTAATCTTCATATTTTTGGCCTTGCATTTGGACTTATGATCGGGTGACCATTTCTCTCCACATTTGTAGCATAGACCTTTAGCATACATATCTTTGAGCTTGTCATTCGATACATGTTTGCCTTGAGTAGGGGCTGAAGTTTTGGCATTTATATCGGTCCTCTTTCCATCAAATCTATTTTCAGCATTAGGTCTGAAATTACTGCTTTGTTTTGACCCAAACACAGCAGGAAAAGTGGGTATCTTGGTGTAGGTATTGCTGAAAGTATTTGATGGCTTCCCAATATGCTAAAAATCAGTTTTAGCATGCCCATAATGGCCTGATGTCCTTGGGAACTGCGTAGGCTGAAAAGAATGCCCTGTTTTTGGCTGAAAACCCTTGTATTTCTGCCCATAACGTTCAGCCAATTGAATGGCAGCTTGTAGGGATGTAGGATTCATGGCTCCAACTTCAGAAGAAAGAATAGGTTCCAAACCAAATATGTATTTATTCAACTTGGCACTATCGGAAACCCCATGAACATACATCGAGAGGTTCAAAAACTGATTTGAGTACTCTCTAACCGAGAGACCACGTTGCTCAAGTGCATACCACTTTTTCTCTAACCGCTCTTTTTCAATAGGAGAAACAAAGACTTCAATCATAGCATTTTTCAATGCATCCCAAGAGAAGAAGTCATGTCCCATCCTCGCCATATATCTCCACCAAGTGTGAGCATAGCCTTCTAGATGAAGGGCTGCAAATTTCACTTTGGCATTCTCAGGCCTTGGGTAAAGGAAAAAATACATCTCTAACTTGTCAAACCACTCCTCTAACTCCGTGGGTGAAGGGTTCTCTCCCTTAAAGTTTGAGATAATTATTTTCTCCTTGTACTCTCTCTCGTATTGAGGAGGTTGTCCATTAGGGTGCTGCTGCCCACTATGGTGTTGTGGCCCAAAAGAATTGCCAAAAGGTCCTTGCCTAGGATATTCATTATTTCCATGCCCTTGCGCATAAAGAGTTTGCTGTCCATAATGCATACCATGACTTTGTGGCTGGAAACAATGTCCTTGAGGCTGAAAGTATGTGTTGCTCACATTGGGAGGTTGTCCATGCATAGGTGAGTTGAAAGGTGGTTGCTGCCCATTATTTTGCTGATTCCAACCATGATTTAACATGGGACTTGGCCTATTGGGCTGCACTTGAGTAGAGAAATTATGTTGTGGCTGTCCAAAAGCATTTGGGGCTGAATTCACATGTCCATGTGGCCGCCCATAAGAGTTTGGGGCTGAATTAACATGCCCTTGCTCATAGCCACCAACATTTGCTTGAGGGTAAATTTGCTTGTAGAAAGAGTTGCACCCATGGATGTCTTCATCATGCTTTGAGTTTGTTTGCACTCTTTCTTGAAGATCCTGCCCATGTGGTTGAAAGTGACCCTTTTGTTGATGGAATTGTGGCTGAAGTGAAGTGGGATGAACAAAATCCTTAGCTTTAGATGATTCTCCAACTTCAAGTTGACCTACCACCTTAGGAGTAGGTGGTTTAGGTGGTTCTTCAGCCCTATGAGAATGTGGGATATTAAGACCAGCTGTAGGCAACATTTTCTCACCAAGAAGTGCTACAAGCTTGTCAATACCCAACCTCATACCCTCGAAACCTGATTTCATATCCTTTATGTCATTTGACAATTGTTGAAAACTGTTTGAATTCATTGAGATATGAGACGTCTCTATGGGTTGATTGGTAGGGGAGTGGGTGGAACTTGCATCGACCTCATCGTTCTCATAATGCATTCGGTAAATGGCATCTTGAGAAGTGTCATGTTCACCCCTTTCACCCCTTTCATGTTGGTGTTCATCCCTTTCCTGTTGATATTCCTTCAATTCTTCATTGATAGTATCCAAAACAGGGTCTCTCTTCTTATTCCTAGCCATGGGTTGATTTCTGTCCTGATTTTCCTGCAATAGAAAAACTTGATTATCTTCACTTTTAGAGCTCCAAATTACGAGGTCTTTGGCTCTGTTCAAAGCTTGAAGAGCCCTCTATCCAACAATCTATCAAGTGCAGAAAATGGATGAGTATAGAAATTTGTGTAAGGGATTTTCTGTTGCTGTCTGAAAATTCCTGCAGGCAGTGAATACCCTGTTCTAGTCAATTAATGAAAATGACCTCTGTAACCAGTAAAATGGCTATCTAACTCAAAGTAGACTGCAATCTTTAATGAGGGTATGTATACATACTCTGTTCCAAACTTTAATGCTGAACCATAGTGTCTTTACCATGGGATGCATACATTTTACTGTAACCATATGTCTTCATACATTTGACATACCATACATTTGCCAAAATCTCAAGAACTCACTGCCCATAACTCATGCTGTAGGCTGATTTCAAGTGCCTTTGAGATTTGTACCTGCACCTAAACTTGAAAATATGTGGGATCCGAGACCCGAGGGGTTTGCAAAGTTCCCTCTCGGGCCGAGTTGCGCTCCCCTTCAGGGTCCTCGTCGGTAGGGGAGGGTCACCTCTCTTTTGTCCTACCGACTCGCCCGGCATCCACTTTTCCTCGTGGGAAAGTACAAGGCAAGTGAATTCTAGCTCTAAAAATCAGTATGATATGCATGGAATAGGAAGGAAATACAATTGCCTTTCATTTGCCCTTTTCATGATATGCAAGATTGGAATTGAAAAGGCTGAAATGTAAATGAGAAATGGAGAGGTATTTACCTCAGCAGTGACTCACTGCTTACAAAGCTTTTCTCACTTACCAATTGGGTAATGATTTTCTTATGATCAAGAGGCAAAATAGACAATCAATTTCATGTCAGGGTTAGGCAATAAAGATTGAGTAATGAAGCTCAAGAAATTACTGATTTCAGTGAATGAAAGTAGATGGGTAATGCTCATTCATTATGGAAGAGTTTGAGACATTTAGAGATGGCCATTTCAGTAAATTGAAAAGGTTTAGCAAAGACAATGACTGACATAACCTATAGGCTTCATGTAATGCATTAAGCTATGAATGAAAGCTTCATTAATCCTCTTATTTCTCTTCAGCTGGAAATGAGATCAGCAATTGGATGTAAAGAGAAATTAAGAGTGATTAGAGTACCTCATTTAATTGATTGGAGAAGAGCATTGTTGATGGAATGACCTTCAATCCATAATGCTTGACATAGGTGAGTTGAGCTTGATAACCCTTCTAAAATCAGTCCAAGAGATCTTCAATATTCAAGAATAATCCCTTCCTTGATAAGCTTCAGCTTCATTAATTCCATGAAAGCTCCATGACTCCATGAATGCTCCAAATGAGGGTTGATGAAGACCGATTACCTTCTCTACTTGAAGTAGGTTGCAATAGGTAATAGAGAGGGCTTCAATGTGTCCAAGAGATCCCGAAATTTGAGAGGGAATGCCAAAATTTAATGGCATAAAAGCTTCATGCTGTCCATTGAACACCTAGACCTCCATTGGCTTCAATCTCTTCAATGTCGGTCCAATGTTGATGGATTCTTGAGGGGAAATGGTTGAGGGAGCTTCAGAGATGCTTTGCCCACAAAAGCCCCATGAATTGCTTTAAAAATTTCAGGAATCTTTAATGCTGTCCCAAACTATTATACATAGAGTTTGCAATCTCCATATCCAAGCTCCATCAAAGCTTCAAGCTTCAAGATCAATCAATGTTGGTACTAGGATGTATGTAGAAGCCTCAAGGAGTATAATAGAGCAAAAACCCTTTGATCTTGATGAAGAAATTTGAGAAATTTGAGTGCTATCCAAAACTGTCATAAAACTCCATACCCAGGGTTTGAGAAAGCTCCCATCTTCCAAAAGGAGTGAAAGATCAAGTAGAAGATGATGTAGACTCATAGTTGCACTCCATTTGATCCTCTCATGAAGAGTGCAAGCTCAGATTACCTCACGTTTGCTGATCACGAAGGGGGGGGCTATAAAAACAGCCCAAACTGCTGCTGTACATCCTCTTACATCACGTGATGAAAATGTGGTGGATTTAAGGCATGTAGGTACTCCATAGGAAGCTTAAGACCCATACTAAACTCTTACATAAGCCATTTGAGCATTAGAGGTCGTGGGAAGAAGATCTGAGAAGAAATGTCCATGGCAGTTTGTATGGCAGCTTGAAGGAATGAGGAAAGAGAAGAAGAAACCCTTCCTTCTCAAAAGTAACCACAGTCAAAATGTCCTGTAACCATTAGTTTGTCCACTTACCCCAGTTTTTGGCTCAAATCTTGATCACGTCCTGCTATTTTGGCTGGAGCCCTCCATTTCTTCCATTATTAATGCCAAGAATCACCATCTTCATCCCTGTTTGTAGCAGACTTTCACATGTAACTCCGGTTTGAATCCTTCATGTCCTGTCAAGTCCTGCCACTCAAATTTCTAACTATGGTTTGCTCTCTCTAGCCTAGGAAACTGAATCTAGTACTTGAAAATGACTTCTGCAAGGATCTAAGCTATGGATCTGATACCAATGTAATGAAAGCAATCAACCATGGAATGAAATCTAACTGAAATTGAAAATTAACTAAGCTACAACAAAGAATTAACAAATCTATTGCACCAAGACATCCTCATCATGTATTAATGGTTGGGGATTCAAGAATACATGACGGCCATGGCTGAGTGCTTCATAGGCTAAGAAGAAGCTAACTCCAAGAAATGGTAAAGCCAAGATTATTGAATGATCAAAAGATGTCTTGCCTTTGGCCTCTAGTCCCTTTTTATTCTAACCCTCTTCCAAACTTAAGGGCTGTTCACACATGTACACATAGGCTAGGGCTAAATTTACAAAGGCTGGAATTAATCCAAGGTGCAAATATTACTGTTGTATTTTCCTTCATGACAACAAAAACTCAATGTAATCGGTTGAATGAAACTGAGCCAGCTCCACTGGATACGCCTTGTGCGGTCTATAGATCTCCATCTTGTTGTGAAGTCCATATGCTAAAACCACATTATGTGTCATACACAGTCGATGAGGCTTTTTTGGATGATTTGGTCCATAATAAACACTTCCAATGTCACCTGCACATCCCCAGTTCCAGGGAAGAAGCAATCTCCAAACTTGTGAAAGCTCACAGTCATTACCCTATCAGTTAGATAAAATGCCTCTTCCACACCGTCACCGTGATGGACGTCAATATCGATGTACAGAACCCGTGCATGGAACTCTAGAAGCTCCAAAATACCAAGAACAAGATCATTTACATAACAAAATTCAAATGCCTCACACTTCCTAGCATGATGTAGACCGCCTGCCCTTGCTCATGCGTCGTCTCAGCCAATCATCACTGAGCAATGTGCATATCTCTGAGGCCTTGACTTTTGAGACAATGTACTGGTAGCTGTTCATCAGGAAAAGATATGAAAGTGCTGAATTCCTTCATTACTTTCTTGTTTTGAGGCACCTGAGATGGTAGCATCCAACATGCTATTCCGAGGAAGATTCATGGCGAGAAGATTTTTGAAGACTTTGTCACGTTCATTTTTTATGAAACACAAGCAGGTCATTGCATCCATCCATGCTGAAAAGCTCAATAGCTGCAGGACAGAGTTGATATCGGCGTTTCAAGATCTCATGCACACTCTCCAACTTCCACATGCGCCAAGGGTGGACCATATGACTGATGCTTTGAACCTCCCTTCCTCTTCTCCATCTTCATGAACAGGACTCCCTCCGTTGCTAAGTCCCCTTCCTTTTTCTCAGACCACTTATGATCTTCTCCCAAAAAAAAACAACGACTTTTTTTTTTCTCCGTGTTTTTCTGCACTCCTCTCCATTAAGCCCTTTTTTCCCCCCAAAAAGGCCCTTTCAAAAATAGTCCTCTTTTGCTTTTTCTTTCTCACGCCCCCTTTGTCCTCGTTCCCAACATTCAATGTGGACCAACCGTTTATTTGTACCCAAATTGAGCTGTAGGATGAACCACTTTATTGTGTTTGGACACCTTATAGCTGGTAAAATGTATGGCTCTCTCCCATTCGAGCATTCCATTGAAGAGGGCTTGAGCTTCAACCATACATGAATAGTCACCATACGTGTAGATAAATGCCATTCCAAACTCAGGAAGCAGATCATACCTCTAGATAGATAGAAAACAAAGCATTCCATAACACAATAGTGTGCTCAGACAACCCATCAAACACATTTTCTACTTCTACAATGCTCCCACTTTTGCTATACATAGACACCAGGGTACTATAAACATAAATGTCTGATGTAAATCCTTCCTGAAGAGCATCAACATAAAACGCTTGTCCAATGTAAAGCCTTCTCTCCTTAGTCCTGCTTAATATAGATTGAAAGCATCCCTTCATGCTCACCACTATGCCTCCAAACTTCTCTCCACTATACTCATATGCAGAAAATAAATGTAAACACAACAACTAAGTATGTACAAAGTATCAAATCATACACACAACTTTTGGGTGGTTTTCACACCTCGAATGCACAGCAATACGACATCGGCCAAGGATAGAAAGAAGGCATACACGGATTTGAAGCGTCAAGAAAGAGTCTTCGAAGAAGGAGACATGGTCTTCATTCGCGTACGCCCTAAAAAGAGTTCTCTATCCCTAGGAGATTGCAAGAAGCTAACTCCAAGGTATTGTGGTCCATACAAAAAATCCTCAAATGCCTAGGACCCAATGCTTATAGATTGCAACTCCCTAAGAACCTAAAGGTTCACAATGTATTCCATATAAGCCTATTGAAAAAATATGTACCCAACCCTAACCATGTACTTGATGACCAAAAAATTGTAATGCCTAGTCAAGGAGTCCTTGAACTAAGGCCTGATAGGATCTTAGATGTAAGGGAGAGACAATTAAGATCCAGAACCTTGAGAGAATGCCTCGTCCAGTGGAAAGATTATCTCGAAGAGGATGCCACTTGGATAGATGAAGACACTCTCAACCATAAATATCCCCAATTTATCTTGAGATGAGGACATCTCGATTTCTCTAAGGGGGAGAGAATGTAATATATCAAATTATAGAAAAAGATGATGTATGATATATTGATTTAAGTGTAGGTCATCATATGACTAGTCATACTAAATGATTTAAAGAGATGGAGGATTTAAAAAATCTAGGTTATATATAGACAGCAAGTGATGATTCACACCACCCAATTTTCACACATTGAAAATGTTCCCTTGTTCTTGCGAATAAAAGGTTGTCATATGTATTACATGTGCCATCCATCACAAAGATTTAGTGTCTATTGGCCAAATGGTAGAGAAAAATATAGATTTGATGTAATATAATTTTTTAATAAATTAAATTAATAATAAGTTTGTTTTTTCCATCATACTTACTATGTATGCCTTTATGTTTTGTGATTGTCTTTTGAGTAGATTATTCAACCATATTACAAGTATAGTACAAGAGAGGCTCTTCTTATCATTTGTCTATGTGTCTTACCTCATGGTGCAAGGCTATTAGTAAGGCATAATTTTTCTCATTAGATATGTCAATTTTTGGATAAGGCATTTGACACCATGAATCATGCAAGGGTTCAATTCATGGCTATTATAGCCATCCACCAGGTTGTTCTAGGTGTTAGCCATTGGCTTGATGCACTATGTCTTTCCTTAGCAAGGTTTAGAGCCTTAGTTTTCACTATTTATTGTATGAAGTAGTCTTTTAAGGCCTCATGAAGTTGTGTGCCTCATGAAGTGCAGTTTGTAGGCAGTTGTAAAAACGTGACCAAATGAGGCAAATTGGTATCATTCTCTTTCTAGGCTCTTCTCTGATATTCATGATCTGTGTATGATGGATTCCCATTATTATACAATAGATTGAATAGTTAGTGCCATCATTCATTGTGTCCATGCAGCATGTTCTCTATGTTATACTTCTCATTCTCTGATTATTGGTGTGTAACTATGTATTCTTATGTCTCTATGTGATTATCTTTGAGTTTCTATGAGTTTATGATATAATATTAGGTATTTTTCCCATGAGGCATTATTTGTCATATTATGTATTCTACATAGAAAGATAGGGCAGCAATAGACAGCTTTTACAAAGGTCTAGCAATCAACACATAATTCAATATATATTGCCGATATATAGTATCCTTTGTGGCCTAAAAAACATTGAACTCCCTTGAAATTGGTTAAAGGGGGAAGACCTATAATCTCCTTGACTTTAGAGTCCAAGTCTATGGCTATCCCATTTCTCAACACAACATGTTCCAAAATTCAACCGTGCTTCACCCAAAACTAGCACTTTAAGGGGTTTAGTGAGAGACCGTATTGCTGATACCATTCAAAAACTATTTGCAACTTTTCAAAGTGCTCTTTCCAATTGGTGTGGACATAAAGATCATTGACAAAGACTTCCAACGTTTAAAGTGACCAAATTATTTATAAAAAATTTCACCCCCGTCATCACTAAAACCATTGGTATACACATCTCTATAGATCCATCACTATTTGCATTAGTCCAAATGGCATGACTATGTAGGCAAATACCCCCCATTCAGTGGCAAATTCCATCTTGTGCCTATCATGTGGATGTACTTGCACTTGGTTATAGCCTAAGAAGCCATCCAAAAAACTATAGGCTTCCTTTCTTGCCACTTTCTCTAGCATGTGCTCTTTGTATGGTAATGGGTAGTTGTCTGTCAATGACTCACATTAGCATATAAATCATGCATAAGTCCACTAGCAGTAGTATATTGTGATTCCATTTTCAGCATATGTACTTTGTAAAGACACATCATGAATTGATACCTACTTAGCACCATACTAGATTGCTAGCACATCAAATACTACATCACAACTGATTAAGGTCTCATGAGTAGATGGAATGTAGCACTTACAAGACTTCTGTTCCTATGAGTAATGAATAAAGATAGCCTTCACTGCTTTTGGATCAAGCTTATTCCATTTCTCATCAGGTTCATGGACATATACAATGCTACCAAATCTAATGAGAAGCTTATATCCATAAAGCTTCTCATATGGAGTTTTCTCTTGTATGCCAACTACTACAAGTGTTTGATTCATGACATAAATAATAGTTAGAACTGCTTTAGTCTAGTAAGAAAGAGACATATCTTCCTCATTCAACATTTCTCTCACTTCTTCCATAATCACCATGTCCTTTCATTCAACCATTCCATTTTGCTATGGACTATAATTGCATGTCAATTATCTCCTAATACCATGCTTAGTCATGTACCTATCAAACTCCTTTGACACATATTCACCACCACCATTAGACTATGGACATGAGTGATAACTACTTATTTTGTGCTATTTTTACATTATTTTTTGGTAAAATTCAAGGGATTTGGCTTTTTATTATGCATTATTTTTCATAAAATTCTAAAAATAAGGTTGTAAAGCCTTATTTGGGATGTGCTAAGGTGGAATTAGAAGTTAAGAGTCTCGTAGTTTTAGATGAATACTTTAGGAAGCAAAAAAAAAGAAAAGTGATTGAAGGCGAATGCAAGTAAATTTTCAGTGAAAAGCATAGATACTTTGGAGACATGTAGAAATACAAGAATAATTTAGCATGCATACATGGAGTTTCGGTCAAGAAGTTGTGGGTAGGGACAACTTAGATCCAGAGATGTGAAGAGATGTCAATGAAACCGGTTTAGGTGGGAAAAAAATCATTGTTGAAAAGAGGTTATTCAAGAACTTGGAGGGGGGGGGGGGGGTGCTGTCAAGTGAAGAGGGTAGTTGTAGTGTAATATTTCCACTCTAAATATTAAGTCAACCTTAAACCCACACACCGCGTGAAATAAGCCACCCCAAAGTGATCTCCCACATCGAAAAATGCTGGTAGTTAAACGCTTGCCCTGCGCACGTGATAATAATCCCCATCTGCTTTGTGCAAATAAGGCCGAGGTTAAAACCCACAAGCCGCACGAGAATACCCCTTACAGAAAGGCAAATGGATAAATGATTAAAGTAGTGAATTTTTTTTTATTAATATCCCCTCCCCCCTCAGCCGATGCATGGCGGGGGAGAGGATTGTGAGAGGGAGAGTGAGTAGTCCATGAGAGGTGGAGTGCATGGGGGAGAGAGAAGACATGCAAAGCATGCCACGGGGGTGGATATTTCCCCCCCTCAAAGGCTATATAACCTCCCCCTTAAGCTTGGCGGGAGACACAAAGAGAGAGAAGAGGGAGGCCGTGCTGTCTGAGGAGTGCCACCACTCTAGGAAGCTGCTGCCACACGCCGCCTGCTGCCGCCTCCACTCTACCATCACCATCATCATTATCACCTCCATCTTCATCATCGGCATCTTCTCCCACTAAACTACTTTCTTCTCTCTCCACATAGCTTCTGCTTAGAAGCATAGAAGCTTCTTAGAAGCTTCTAAAAACAAGGCTTCTATAAGCCTTGTTCATCCTCACCACTGCGGGTTTTGCCTAGAACCACATTCTGTAAGGGCCGTGTCCCGTGCTTGCAGAATAGAAGATCTCGGGTAGAAAGGGATTCAATACGCGAAAGAGCCAAAGAGGAATTGCTGAACCAGAATTTGACTCGTCAATGGCTCCCAAGAAAATGGCGAGAGGCGCTCACACAGGAGTTTCTACCCCAAGCATCCGCGTGGACATCCCTACGAGTCCTCAAGCCCAGGTTCTTAAAAGAATGAATCCGCATTAAAGCAATGCATTAGGCACGTTAAATTTTCATGGGAAGAATGCATTTACACATGTTTCTAATTCACGTAGTCTAGTTAAAATACATTTGGAAAATTATCTCCTTGAACGATTTACAAGAGTTAGTGCATGTCGTGCAATTGGGTTGCTTGCATTTCCAAGTTGCAAATCCCAAGCGCATATTGCTTAGGTTTAAAAGATGAAATTGTTTAAATGCATCTTTGATTGGCTGTGGAAAAGAAAAGCGCTTAAGGCATTTAGGTACTAATTTTCTACTTGTGGATTCGTATGAGATGATCGTTGTCAATGTTGTCCAAGCAGTTGCATTGCTTGGAAATGAAACCATGAACTTGCCTGTTGCATGTGAAGATGCTTGCACCATTCATCATATGTTGCATAATAAATAGATACACATTTTTGTCTTCATTTTGTCATAAAGATTATATATATTTTTATCACTGCAATTTACCATTGCAAATATCATCCTTCTTAACATAACATTAGGTTTTAATATGACATGTTTTACCATAGTAATAACAAACAATATCACAATTTCTAAATATATGTGTTTTACCATCCAACTCTTCCTCTAGAGCTCCTGCTACTACTAAAGTTGACAGGACCTCCTGAAACCTACATTTCAGTGAATCGGTGATTGAAACTCTTTTGTTGGTTATCCATAGAATGTTCCATGCCATGGTCTCTTGAAGAGGATTTACCATGTCCTCTTATTGAACTTGAGTAATATGATTGGGCCTATTTACCAATTCTTTTATATTATTCACGTTGTATGTTAATCTCTTCAATGATAATGAGAGAGACGCCCAACTCATCAAAAATTGGAAATAGCTTCTATATATTTATTTATTTATATTTTTTGAGCCTTCTTATTATTAAGGTCACCAAAAGTAGATAAAATCAAATCATCATCATCAAGCATTGAGTAACGTGCCCACCCTCAAATTGTGGGACATGTCTTAGTAGCCCATCGAGAGATCAATCTAGAAGATGCCACTCAGCACTCCCAAGGAATGACATGGGGTTTTCCAACTAGGGTCTCTCGAGTCTGCCTCGCAACGGAACTTATTCGGCCATTCCCACTAGGATCGACCTGAAGTCTGGGTTCCTAGCAATCGAGTCTTCCTAACAGCCTTCTAGCATTGGTCGACAACCACTCCACTTTGCGTAAACACAACTAGACCCAAGCAGACTCATACCACACTTGGTTAAAAGAGAATGAGAAACAAGAGGGAGGCATCGTTCGACCTCTCTTCCTGTAGGGCATAGTCCCATTTTGGTCCCCTAAAATGGTATGAATCAGGGTTTCAACTTACAAGTTCTAAGGTCCTTGTCTAACTAACGTTTGCATCAAATAAATTCCATTGAGAAAAGCTCCCGACTAATCGAGAGCACCCTGCCATAGGATGGACCCGACGGTCACATCCACCACGCCTCCCTCAGGGGTTGTTTTAGTTATCTAATTACCCACCACATTATGTTTGACACATAAAAGTAGCTTCCTTAATTAAGCCGTTAGTCACAGGTTCCGTTACGTAGTTTAGGGCACAGACACGAAGACAAGATAAGAAGATCAAACACTTCCTCAACTTATCTTCAGATTAATGTTTGTCTCCTGCCCATATAGGAGAATTAAGTGTCCCTTTCTGCCTCCGCAGAAAAATCCTTTTGTCTCTTGGCAATAAAAACCCGAAGGTTTATCCTATCAAGATTCTACATTGTAACTAGTATCAAGGCCTCGAGATCCCATCTCGGGATATGTAGAACACTTGTGTAGGGTCTGCAAGCGTTGGGATTTATGGCCAGAGCCCCCTGGCACCCAAGCGTTCTCCTACACCAAGTAATTTCCACAAAAAGACCTCTCACGGCGGGTTCGGTCCACGTTCTCGACATAGATTCATAACCCCCTTGGTTAGGGTTTGGTGGTTCGCAAGGGGTAGCTAGTGCCATCCTTCCTTAATCATCCCTTTAGGAAATCATCCACAAGTGAAGCAACCAGCCCAATAACATTTTCTAGGGAAACATCCCTCTTGTTCTCATGGCAATTTATCCTTACAGTTCCCGCCATGAAAATATAATCACTTGGATATTCATCCAAAACCACAACCATTCCTTATCCTTTAGGGAATCAACCAAAGATGAAATAACCAGCCTAATATCCTTTACTTAGAAAAAATGTCATTTTCCATATCAGCAATAACTTGCTCAATCCATCCTTTTTCCACAACTTACTCCCTCACATAAACTTATAACATGGCTTCAAAAATAAACCAGGCATCCCAAAGGCAGAAACCAAGCAATTGAGGTAACAACCACTGTACTCTTCCCAAGATACAGTTTATTCTCTTTACTTACATCTAGAACATTACTTCAATCCAAAGGCTATCATCCAAGTGTTGGAACCAACAATCATTGTATGACGAGATCTTGATACGTATGTCTCTAGATTAGATGGCTCAATTCAGAGATATGGGGGGACCATGAGTTGTCTTGGGCACCATCATGCTGTTTCGTTAGATTTACTTGGATATGCTCTAATGCTTTGGTTTCCTATAGATGAGCTTGTCACTCTGGATGGAGGGAGTGGTTCAAGGGGATGCTGTGGAGGCGTGGATGCAGTAAGCCCGTGGTTGACTCGAGATACATGTGCTACTCCTTGCTCTCGTGCATGTTTGAGAGAGAGTGGCTTAGGTGGTTGTTGTGGAGGTATCAACGCAATGTCTCTGTCTTCTCATTCTGTTGGAGTTGCATCACCTATAGGATTTGTCACATGTGTGGGGACATCTACTCCAGTCACTCCATCAGTCATCTGTAGAGGTGGCTTTTGTGGGTGCTACTCCAAGGGATACCACCCCCGTGGGTACACTAGATGTATAGGGGTCTCTTGGATATGCCTAGAAGTGCAATCGCAGGTAGGAGAGGACACATCTTAGACATACCCTAGAGGGGTATAGATACCTTGTAGATGATAGGACATAAGACATCATCATGAATGATGAGGGGAGGAGGGTGATGGCTCGTATGAGAGAGTTGTGCTAACAAGTTTTTTGGCACAAAAACTTGGATCATTGGAAGAACATACTGGAGGAGAGAAAGGACTACATAGTAGCATCCTTGCATGAGGAGTTTCTAATACCCACCACGGTATATAGGTTTTCCATAGGTTGGATAATAGAGTGCATTCATGCGTACATGTCACACAAATGATCAGACGTATGCAAGGCACATAAGAGTGGGGTCTCAAAGCTTGATTGGCTAGACACAAATTACTAGCACTCACTTAGGGAGGAGGCTACAGATTCTCCAGGACATTGGAGACAACAGCGTGAGGCAATGAGGGCATGACTCGAGGTAGAAGTGGTCCATCATCTTGGAAGTGATAGCCACATGACTTATCTAGAGGACTTTGTAAGTTTTTTTAATTATTCTCACTTATTTTTTTGCAATATTTCTTGTACTGACTGTTAACCCCAAATCAAGATGGCCCTAGGTCGAGATGGTGGAAAAAGGAAGAAAAAAGCAGAAAAAAACATGAAAAAAGAGCAAAGACATGCAGGCGACCTCCAAAACCAAGCCGGGGTAAAAAGCACAATTTTAAATGAAGGGTGTCTCAAAAAACTCATAAAACTCTTGTAAAAGAGTGCCAGGCTCCCTCCTGTGCCAATTATAAAATACTAGCCAGGTGTAGGCTAGAGGCATAAGGCTAGAAGAGGGAAATGGAAAAAAGACCTTGCCACAAGGGCCGGTCATGTAAAAAAGGGATGGGTGCCCATGGGATTTTAGGGTTTGTATACATAAAGTTCAAAAAGTGAATGAGAGCTCATTCTTTTGGTGTGTGGCAACAAGAGTCTTCTTCTTCTTCTCTTCTCCTCATCTTCTTGCTTGTGTGTGCTCTTGAGAGAGGGAGTGTGAGAGTGTAAGGGAGTGAGTGTGTGAGAGTGACGGATCAAGAGGGTGAAGCTCTTCACCATCTCCTCTTCTCTTCTTCTCTTCTCTTTTCTTTTCATACGCGCACGGCTATGGAGGATGGAGCTTAGAGACAGAGGAGGCTTGAGGATGCTTGAGCTCGCATCTAGGATCGTGGAGCTACCGGTGTGTGTAAGAGAGGATGCAACTCCTATCGACATCAAGGTAAGCTCACTACACTCATAGGATCGATGGCATGTCGGCGGCTAGGTGAGAGATAGCCATTAGGGCTCGCTTTGAATGCTTGAAACAATAAGCAGTCTGTGGGTCTTGGCAGTTGAGCGAAAGCTCCCACATTTTGGTTCTATTTTGCTGGGACCAACAGATTCAAGCTTGAGCACTTACGCGCCTCATATCGAGCATCGAAGTAAGGGGTTCGTCCCCAAAACGGAGCTTGAGATAGGTAGGAAGTTTGAGTGTTTTTTATCTTCAAAACAAATAAGTATTTTGGTATATTTTGTTTGTTTGATGATTGGGAAACATGGAGAAATTATTTCAGTATTTTGCTTTCGATTCTTGTTGCATTTAGAGTAGGTTAGGATTAGGAAATCGCACCGGAGAAGGGTAGGGTTTACTATTGCAAAGCAGGGTAAAACAGAGCAAAAATCGTGCAAAACTTGGCAAAAAGCTCACTTGTGATGCCTAATATCAGCAAGTGAGTGATTGGGGGAATCAACAACATACCCAGAAAGGGGCATAAGGGCCAAGAGGCCAAGGTAGAGCTCATTTGTGACCATTTCAGTGAGAGAGAGAGAGAGAGAGAGAGAGCTATCGCCCGATTCGATCCGATCATACCATCATCAAGCCTACCGCTTTATCTAGGTATATGAATCCCTTCCCCTACCCCTCTAGATAGGATCTAGAGGGTTGTGCTTGTTACGATTGAGTAAATCGCAAGAAACGACCGAAATCAAACTCTCATTGTCAACTTTGTGCCGCGTTCGGCCCGTCCAAATCGTCACTTTTGGCCCGAGTCCCAGAATCAGCCCTCGGCCCTTTTTTCGCTTGGCCTACTCGGCCCGAAACCCTACTCGACCCTCGGCCTAGACCTACTCGGCCTGTCCGAGTAGTCGACCATTCGGACCATCGACCAGTTCGGCTCTCGGCCACGTGTCATTCTCGGCCCTCGACCCAAGTCCCTCAGCCCAAGTGCCTCGGCCCGTCCGAGTGACCTCATCCGAATTGACCACTCTGCCCGCCTAAGCCTACCCTATCCAAGTCGCAAATTTGGCCCTCGGCCCATGCGCCTCGGCCCGTCCGAGTGACCCACTCGGACCCTGCAATTCGGACCAGCTGGGCTGAGTGGAAATTTTTATCAAATTCTCAGAAATTTGACCTGACCTGGCTGGAGCTTCACACCACAAACTATCTAAAGTCCTTCTGATGCTTACAAGTCGATTCTAGCACTTGGAATAGACGGAATCATAGGGAGCAGCTGCTTGGTTGCTTGAAGTAGGTAGCAGCAAGACCCAAAGACCTAGACGCCAAGCACTGAGCAGTTAAAACCTGATTGGCCAAGAGTAAACGAGGCAACATACTAGAAAGACCCTGAACCCTATCAAGGCAGCCAAAAAATTGACCAACAAGCCTATCAGGCCCAAAACAAAGCAAGAGTGCCTAAGACGCATTGAGGCTATTTACTGCACTCACCTTGAATTTCCGCACTTGAATGCACCTAAAGAAATTGAAAGCTCGATTGAGCACAAGTGCACTAGGAGCGATGCGCATGCTGAGTGACCATAAATTGAGGATTGTATTCAATAAATGAAGGAACTCACTCAGATAAACCACTCAAGGAACCCACCAGTAGGAGAGGACCCAAGATGTAGACAAACCATCAACGCGCGAACTAGAACCAAGCAAGTGGCGTCAATGACGTGGATCGGACAAATCCACTCAACCTGATCAACAAGTTGGCGGAGCACAACAACGCGACTATGGCAGAAGAAGGCTCAGACCATAGGTCTAATGAGAAACTTGACTTGAACATTTTCCCGGAGGCTATGCAGCAGCAGCGGAAAGATGATAGATGCTATCATTACAGACCTAGAAGAAGAGAGGAAACTAGCTCACAAGGCTTTGCAAAGCATAGTTGAATACATTAGGGACTAGCAGGCTAGGAGCCAAAGGCAAAGTACGGAGTTGCGTGAGGTGCAGTGAGTGCTGAACCTAGCAGGAAGAAACCAAACAGATCACAAGAGAGCCCTAGAAGGAGACTTGACATTGAGAGAGCTTCTCATGAAGCAGCTACTCGATAACACAGTGGCAGAGCAAAGTGCTGCGGCACTAGCGACATCTTTGCTCGCAGGATTAAGAGCCAATCTAAAATCCCTATTGTTGCCAAGTAACTCGACAAATACCAACCCCACGATGATCCATACAGCTTTTTAGAACAGTTTGAACAAGTCTGCGAAGCCAACGGCCTCAACGACCTGGCTCAACACTCTCAAGCGTTCGGGCTCTGCTTAGGTGACAAGGGAAGGACTTGGTATACAAGCCTAGATGCCGCAGAACGAGCCAACTTTAGTGGCCTCAAGGATCTCTTCATTAAGAGATTTGTCAAGCCTGGATACTCCGACAATCTGCTAGTACTCTTGATGAACATCAAGCAAAAAGAGGAGGACATTCGCGACTACGTAACCCATGTGAGGAATCTCTTCAAGAGAATCCCTATAGGCGAGCGACCGAGTGAAAGAGCAGTTTCAACTGTATTCATCAACGGAATTCGCGATGAGGAGTTATATAAGGCTTTGGCAAGCAATTCGAGCTTGCAGCGAGACGTGCTAGAGTGTTTGAGGAAGCCATCAGAGTATTTGATCAGCTGAAGAAGCGGAACTCCACGAGCGTAAACCTAGAAGAGACCAACTCGTAAAGCTCAGAGAGTGCGTCAGCCTCTAGTGAGTGATCGGTACCATCATCCCAAGATAAGGGGAAGACCACCGAGACGAACCAAGACTTGGCTGATGTAAAGATGGAGTTAACTAGGTTGCAAGACATGTTGAGACGACCAACGCGCCCACACGTCCAATGCGTGTACTGTGGCAGAAACCACTTGCCAGCCGAGTGTCAAGACCCTAGGTCAAGACCTTGTGCTAACTACGGTAGGTTTGGTCATGACGTCGCGCATTGTAGATTACCAAGAAGGCTTTCATATTCGCAACCCTACGGCCAGCCTTACCTAGCAAACAGGCCGCATCCATTCTTTGGGAGGGGAGCCCCATTAGCCCTTCCTGCGCCTAACGACATTAATCCAACTATTCCTAGGATGGATATTAAACCCTACTGTCATACCCAAACCACCTGGTCCTTACGTGACCCATCCACCGAGCAATGCACCAGTCCACTACGTGGAAGAACCAAATGAGGAAGAAGCTTACATATGCCCTTACGTCTCGCTCGACGATGAGGGTCATGCTGTCCTCATGGATTATCACCCCGTGCCAGTGATGGCGTTAGGAAGAGGACGAGGTAGAGGCTTAGGAGGGCAGATGTAGGATCCAATCACCTGTTGGACTTGTGGTCACCCCAGTCATGTCTCATCACGCTGCCCTGAAAGAGAGCAAGAAAACAGAGACAAGGCTGACCAAAGGTGTGCTGAGTGCGGAATCACTAATCTCTTCGCCGATTGCCCAAAGCGAAAGCCATCTTCTAGCTCAACCAACGTACCATCTGTCCCATTGGGGCTGTTTGGAGTCGAGAACCTCGATGGGGAGGCGACACCTATTTCGTTACAGGTCATGACACGTGCCCAGACAAAGTAAGCCGGCATATCACTGCCAGGACCTAGCAACCTTGACGCAGCTTCAATAGGGAAGAAAAGTCGCAGGTGGAAGAAGAAAAGGTCGGAAGCTAAAATTGCACTAAAAACGGAGAGTGCTACAACTCTACCTGCTGAAAAGAAGGTCTCTGACGCAGAGGCAGAGACTTCAACCCCTAAGACGGCAAAAAGGAAAGCACTAAGGTAGGGGAATACCCGCATCCGAAGCGACAGTTAAAGGCCATAGAAAAAGTGAAGGAATGGGTGAGGGAGGCTCAAGAGCATCTAAAAGATCCTGAGCCCATCATAGAGGACAAAATTGATGACCTCTCTAGCATAAGCAGGCCAACCTCACCTCCTCAACCAAAGTCGGGAAAAGCAACTGCACCACAAGAAGTGCCACTAAGGCCAAGCCTTGGTGCTACAGAACCGCGGATCAGTCACACAACCATTGGTCACGAGGATCTAGGTTAGGAGAGATACGAGCACCCAACGATCTCCTCACCACATTGGTGACTACCCCTGTAACACTTAGCCTGGGGGATCTGCTTAGGCAGCATTCCACCCTATGGCAGGATCTTAAGTAGTGGGTTGAAGGGTCACGAGAGCAGGTCACGGCATACCCTCATGACCATGATGCAGAGACGCAAACACCGAGTTTGACGTTGCACTCTATGCCTAAATCCTTACATGTCAATGCCTTCTGGGAAGGTTCCAAGATGCATGCAGTCTTATCGGTTCTAGCCCTAGGCGATACAACGAGAAAGGGGATCATGGACATGGGAGCTGGGGTTAGTGTGCTTCGCCACGCGGTGCTTCAGACTTGGGGAAACCCACCTATCAAAATTGCTAGGCTCAATGTCACATTAGCAAACGGTATGAGAGTCAAGCAATTTGGGGTGCTTAAGAATTGGCCAGTGAGATCGCAGGTGTCCAATTCTATGTGGACTTTATAGTCATGAAGGGAGTGGACTACGATATCCTATTAGGCCAACCCTAGATGTGCAACGCTAGAGTCATTGAAGATTGGGGTAACGGCTTGATCTTCCTTGGCAATAAAACGAACGCTGTGAGAATAGAGATGGACACTTGGGAGACCTCACCGGTCGACTTAGATGCCATCTCTGCTATGCTTAAGGGTAACACCCAGGTCAAGAGCTCCTATGGGCCCTTGACCAAGTATATCTCATACCTAGAGGACGAGTGGGATTGGATGCACATTCTCGCTACAATCAACCTACCGTTCTCCGATCACGAGGCATATGAGCAAGCCATCAAAACAATCAGCAAGTCTAACGACACACCCTCCGCACTAGTCTGCATGATGGCAGGAACCCTCTGGGGGAAACCTAAACTTGTCAACTTCCAAGTCCCAACCAACAAAAGGGAACTCCAGCAGATACTGGAATACTTAATGGACAAACTAGCTGGCAATCTAGCTGCCAACTTCAAACCACTCTAGGATCTCTTGGGTGAATCCAAGTGGCAATGGACTAGAGTGCATGACTTAAACCTCATGCATAACTGGGCCCTAGTTCATGACCAATGACAAAAGATATACCAAGCCCTAGGAGACGACGAGCATTTTGACAGAGAGGACTCTCATGATGAATACGAAGACTGCCAATCCTTTAGTGACGAAAGTGAGGGTAAGGTAGACACCGTGGAGTACGACACTAAGGGGCAAGAAATAGAGCAAATACAAGCAGACTCCAAGCCGCAGAAAAAGAGTATCTTCAGGATAGAGCAAGGATTCATGTGCATGGAATGCGATCGTGCCTGGTTGGAACATGTAGGGGCCATAGATCTTGAGCAAGTAGGCCTAGCCCAGCCAGGAACGACGTCACTGCTTAGAATAGAGTCGCCGTCCGAACTGCGCCCACCAAGGGAGACCACCTCTTCTAGCAATGGCGGGGAGTTCAACTCTGAGTCAGAGATTAGTTCAGATAGTGATCCAGAAATCCCTAGGCCGCCTATGGCTAGACGTACCAAGGGGGATCTACCCGACCACCTGAGGCGCAGACGATTAAGGCAAAAAAAGGAAAAACAACCCAAGGATACACAAACTGAAGAACAGCGAAAACTGCAGGACCTCCCTAAACGATTTACGAAATTCACAAAAGGGGATAGGGTAGTAATTCTGTTAGGTGCCAAGCGTCAAGGGCAAATAAGCGAACCCATTGAGGGACCAGCCAAGGTCAAGGAGATGAACCTAGCCCGGGAAGGGAAAACGCCCCGACCGATATTCATTGCCGATGACTTGAGTGAGGAAGAAGAAATGAGTCTTGTCGCTTTCTTGCGAGAGTACATAGACGTGCTCGCCTGGTCCTTAAACAAGCATAAGGAGGTAGATCCGAGTGTTGTGACTCACAACGTACCCATGACGCCAGACGCGACGCCGATCAAGCAGCGACCGTACCCTATGAATCCAAAACACGCTCATGCTGTCAAAGAGGAGGTTGATAAGCTTATGAAAGCGGGATTCATTTACGAAATTGAACACACTGACTGGGTGCCACCCATAGTCAGTGATGAAGAATAATGGAAAAATCCAAGTATGCAACAATTACAAGAAGGTGAACACTGCTACTAAGAGGGACAACTATCCATTGCCATACACCAAGCACATGAATGAGAGAGTGGCGGGCAAGGAATCCTATAGTTTTTTGGACGGCTTCTCAGGGTACAACCAGGTGCAAGTGCATCTTGCGGGGGACAAGACTGCCTTCGCCACTGATTGGGCATCTTTGCTTACATAGTCATGCCCTTCGGGTTGATGAATGCCCTTGCCACCTACCAATGCCTCATGTGCACCATATTTAAAGACGTGCTTCGCAAGGAGTTGGAAGTCTTTGTCGACGATCTCTATGTTCACTCGACTTGGACCGAACACTTAGACAAACTCTGTGCAGTCCTTGAGCGGTGTCGCTTATATCGTCTCTCCTTGAACCCCTTAAAGTGCCAGTTTTGGGTAAAGCATGGATGCATCTTAGGGCACATGGTGTTGAAGAACGGCATTGCCACTGACTTTTCGAAAGTCAGGGTTATTGTTGACCTTCCACCCCCAATCAACTACAAGGGAGTTCAATGCTTCCTAGGCCATATGGGGTACTATCGGCGGTTCGTATTGAACTATGCATTGATCGCGAGACCCTTATACAAGCTGCTAATTGTCTTTATATGGACCGAGGCATGCCAACGAGCATATGAAGAATTGAAAAAGGCTCTAACCACAGCACCAATTCTACGAGCCCCAGATTGGACCATTACTTTCCACGTGCATATCGATGCTTCTAAATTTGCTGGGGGGCAGTGTTGTGCCAACCTGGCAAACACACCTTAGACTATCTAGTGAGCTTTACTAGTAGACAACTCACTGAGACGGAGATGAACTACTCGAGGACAGAAAGAGAAGGGCTAGCCATGGTGTCTGCTGTGAAGAAATTCCGGCACTATCTATTGGCCACACCTTTTACCTTCTTTGTGGACCATCAAGCCCTACTCTTTCTAGTAAACAAACCTTGCGCTACAGGACGCATAGCTCGGTGGCTCCTGCTCTTGGAATTTGACTTCTCCATGGTTGTACAAAAAGGAAAACAGTACTATATGGCTGACTATATGTCGCGCATTCCCACGGGGGAGGCCGCTGGACAAGGCATTGTTGACGAATTACCCGACACCCATCTCTTTACCCTGTCCAGTGTGAGAGAGATTTATTCAAGACTGATCTAATGCTATATTGGGCGGATGATATAGTCCAAGTGCTTGAACACAGACTACCTGATCCACCAATAGAAAAAGCCCGCGACTCAGGCAATTAATCCTTAAGATCTAGCCCTATTAGCTGATTGCAGGCCAACTCTACAGGCTGGGGTAAGACGGATTGCTGCGCAGATGTGTATGCAAACATGAGATGCACGATGTGCTCTCAAAAGCGTACAACGGCATTGCTGGAGGGCATTTTAGAGGAGACACGACAACACGAAAAGTGTTGCAATCTCAACTGTGGTGGCCCATGCTTTTCCATGATGCAGCCTGATTTGTTAAGCATTGTAACGAGTGCCAACGGACAAAAGTCCCGATTCGCAAGGATCGGATGGAGTTGACCCCTGTTATCGCAGGACAACCCTTCGAAAAATGGGAAATTGACTTCATAGGACCCATCAGTCCTGCGGCCCAGTATTCACAGGCCAAATACATCATTGTGGCCACAGACTACCTCACGAAATGGGCAGAGGTGAGAGCGATACGAAAAAATGACACTAGGAAGACTGTCAATTTCTTATGGGAGCAGGTGATCTCATGATTCGGCTGCCCCATCGAACTGGTCAGTGATCAAGGCATGCACTTCATCAACGAAGTGATAGCACATCTCTTGTGTCCACCTTTCTCATCATCCATCGCAAATCCTCGCCATACTATCCTCAGGAAAACGGCCAGGCAGAATCCACGAATAGTATTCTTACCAATATCTTGACCTAGGTGATCATAGCCTCACGCAGCGACTGGGACAACAAGTTGATGGCAGCTCTGTGGGCCTACCGCACAACTTATAAAACAGCTGTCGGTCAAACTCCCTTCAGGCAGACCTATGGAACTGAAGTGGTTCTACCATTACAATTCTTCATTCCTAGCCTGAGAATAGCACTTCAAGAACGATGGGAAGGGAAGGAGGCATGGACACAGTGCCTGGTCGAACTTGAGCGCCTCTCAGAGACTTTCCTTCTAGCCACCCATGCACTTATATGTGAGAAGGCCCGATGCAAGACTTGGTTTAACAAGCATGTCAAGCAACGTGACTTTGAACAGGGCGACAATGCTCCTCTACTCAGTTAAGGGGCACAAGCAGAAAATGAAATTTAGAGATCTTGTACCTTTCAAGGTTCGTGGGATCAGTCGCATAGACAATGTCGAGCTCGAGACCTTAGATAGTAAGGGCATAGGCTTCTTCAATGGCAGTCGTATCAAGAAGTACTACCCTCCCACCCATCCTTTGCATGAGCCCCCGATGTTAGAACCACCTGTCAAGATACGAGTGGCCACAATCACGGAGGTTGATAATGAGGATGAGGAAGCCATAGAGCCCACATACCTCCATATTACGGTCACTGCAAAACAAACATGCGCTTTCAATGCCTTGATCAATGAGGGAGGAGACTTTAATGTCTTAACTCACGATCATTGGACTCAACTTGGCAGACCACAACTTTAACCCACTAATGCAAAATTAAGCCCATTTGGAGCCCATTCCTATGGACTTCTTGGCAAGTGCAGAGCCGTCGTTTCTATTGAGTCTGAGACTGCTCCAATGGTTTTTTACGTGTTGCGAAATGCTAAACACACAGGCACGAAGTTTCCACTGGGGCAAACCTTCAAAAAGTAGACTCACTGCAATGTTGATTATGAGTCACAGCAAATCCACCTTGCAATAGGCAACGTTCGCATTGGCACAGCCTTTAGCAAGGGCCATGTGACCTCACCATTGTCTGCAATGCCACCGGTAGAAATATCCGTAACCAACTCCAAGGAGGGGGGTAGTGGGCGACCGCCACCCCCCATGTTTCATGAATCACAGCCCACAACAGAAAAACCCAAAGCCCAAAAACCTAGATCTCAATGGCAGCCTAAGCAGCCGCAACTGCCACCTAGGAATCGTCGCTTCTATCCTCATAAAACAAAAAATGCTAAATCTAAGAGGCCAGGACGTAGTCACAACAAGCACCGCATGATCAAGCAAAGATGGGTCCCTAAAACTCTTGCATGCGCAAGGCTACTAGATGGGCAACACCTGGCTGTGGATCCCTAAGGCCTACATGGCCAAAGGTGCTACTCATACGCCGCCCTCAAGCTTGATCAACCCAAGTCCCATAAACCCTCCAAACCATTTGCCGCAGCGCCCTCCAAAACCACAGCCATCGGACTCATCCATGCCTAAACCCAAGAAAGTCACACAAGCCTATCGGCCCAAACAACAGACTCCGTCACATGAGTCATCACCCGACCAAGTCAACCCGACTCTCCAAATCCACCCTGAATGCAGCAGCCCGTCTGTCGCGGCTGCTCCTAATCCACCCATAATCCAAACAGCTTAACCATAGACTCAAGCACACACCCAACCACAACTCGTCATTGCCACCAGTGCTAGTTCTAGCAAACCGTGACCACCCATTGGCCTTATGCCCTCCTATGAACACAAATCCTTTTAAGCGCTGGCCACTGACCTCATTGAGGACACCGAGGATGACGTGGTGGAATGCATTAAATGACTAGACACCACCTTCATGTCGTTAGCACTAAGCTACGACCTCTTAGACTTAGGATTATTGAAGGAACCCTTTACAACTGAATTTCAAACCATGCCCTGCTCCTGGGAAACCTTTGAATTCACATTCGCAAACACTTCTCGCTCCGCTGAATTACTCAACAGCAAGATCTCCAGGGAGCAAGCCATCAAGCAGCGCCTCATCATGTCATATGATGAGCAAACCACTTCTGCTATCATTGATCAAGAAATCATAGTGTTATCAAAGCTCCCGAATACTGACTCCCCATTCCTGAAGCATTGGTACACTCTTAGGCTGCAATGGGAAGTCGAGGGGTGCTGCATAATAACCAATGCTAAGCAGCGCCATGCTATCAAAATAGCGGAATACGACCACACATATGTCGCGCCAATCTCGTATCGAGTACTAACCACTCTTCGGGGCCACCCCATGGAAGAACACATCAAAGGACACCCCTACCTCGACCGCTTGTTGACTGAGGAAGAGTTACACATTGCTAGCCGTGTCAACTCTAGTGACTTCCTAACAGATGTTCTCACATACATCATGCAAGTGGGGATTCAACCCTCTGATCTGGACCATGACACTCACTTAGATTACAACCCCCAGTTCTATGATTGGCTCCTTCACAAGTAACTCCTATGCCACCATGCCAAAACGCCCTTGCCCTTCTAACCCTAAATCCTAGGAAGGATTCTTCTCAAGCTGGAAGGGGAGGGCGTGAATAAGGTGAATCAAATCAGGCCAACCAAATCAAAATTAGTGAAATATATAAACATATATTATGAAAAACGGGCAAAAAGTCAAAGGTTGAAAAGGAAAATCTACAATGGTTCTTAATGAATTCATTCAAAAAGCATAGAGCTTCTCTTTTTCAGCAATCAACAAATTACTATTTGGAAAGCACTAATGAAAATTTCGATTTATGACAGGAACAAAAAATGTTGTAACAAGACGGAGCCCACTGGCTTCCATTTACGGAAGAGGAGAGAACACAGTATAGCATCACCCTAGAGAGCCGTGCCTACAACCAATTAAAATTCCAAACTATTCATAATATAGAAGGATTAGTGGCCAAGAAAGAGGCGGCAAGGAGAGTCATTGAAAGCTGCAACTTCAACAAGTACCTGGAAAGATTCGCACAAGAACCCAACCACACAAGCTGTGTGGAATTTCTCAGGTCTTACAACCACGACAATGAATGCGGCACCATCACAGTGGGAAGGGGACAGAATGCCAAGCAAGTATTGGTTCACTTAAACCCGGTCTTGGTGGAAAAGAAGATGGGACTAGAACCAAAAATGGAAAAGAAGTAGAAGAGAGATGTGTATGCCATGCTGGGGATGAGGACGGAGGACGTGCTGACGAACGACGGCATCAGCATCCAAGATATCCCCGACGCAGAAACCAAGTTGCAGGCAAAACTCATACATGCACTCTTTTCTAGCCAGCACTACAATGCGTTGATGCATCGAATCAATGTGTCGATACTGGAGAATGTGGCAGCCCATACCTTGCATGAAGTCGACTGGAACGACTATGTGCACAAAATCATCGACCAGGCAGCTAGAGCGCTAGCCTTAGGAAGCATGCCCCCATTAGGAGGAGAATCCCCAGTGTCTAAGGCGACAGAAAGAAAGAAGGCCTCCTCCAAAGCCTCGTTCATCGCCTATGGGAGCATCTTAACAGCGCTCATCCAGGAGGCTGTGAAAGAGATGCAAGATGCAGAAGAGGGGGAGGGAAAAATGTCAAGATTGTGGGAGAGAAGGAAGGAGTCTCACTTGTAGCTTTCTTGCTTGCACAATGGGGGAATACACACAAGGGTGGAGGCTGAAAACAGTTTTTCTCTTCTTAGTTGTGTAAGCCAAAAGAACTCACATACAAAGAAATAGAAGAACCCTATATATGGGTCTCAAACCAAACTCAACTAACTAAGGTGGCATACTAACCAAGCCACGAACTAGAGTAGATAAGGATAGCTATCATGTAGCTATTATTCATGGGCGGTATACCAACCGCATCTGCAACTAACATGTCGGTGACATAAATGCACAACGGTCACCCTGGCATATCACGAGTGGAGCTCGATATCTCAACACTCCCCCTCGAGCTCAATCCCAATTCCTGCACACCAAGCAGGTCTCTGAACTTGTGCAGCTTCTTTGCGCCCAATGCCTTCGTGAATATGTCAGCTACCTGATCCTCTGTGCTGACATAAACTAGATCAATAAGACCTAGTAAAACCCTCTCTCGCACATAGTGATAATGCACCTCAATGTGCTTTGTTCTAGCATGATAGACTGGGTTATTTGCCAAGTGTATACTACTCATGTTGTCACAATAAATGACAACTGGCCCATCTGTAGAGTGATGCATATCATAAAGTAGCTTATGCAACCAAGCTACCTCACATGCAGCCATTGCTGCACCCCTGTACTCAGCCTCTGTGCTCGACAAGGCAACTGTAGGCTGTTTCTTGCTGCTCCAAGTGACTGCAGCACTCCCAAAAGAGAACACATATCCACTGGTAGATCGTCTATCAGAAATACTACCAGCCCAATCATCATCAGTGTATCCATGCAACTGTATCTGAACCCCAGTCTCATAAAATAGTCCATACTGCAATGTGGACTTCACACACCTGAGTATGCATCTAGCTGCATCCAAATGTGGTTTCCTTGGAGCCTGCATAAACTGACTTACCAATCCAACAGCATAGCTCAAATCTGGCCTGGTAATAGTCATATAAATCAAACTTCCTACTATGCGTCTGTACATAGTAGGGTCTTCTAGAAGCTCACCTGCATCTGTGCTCAGCTTCACATTCTGCTCCAAAGGAACTGAAATAGGCTTACAGCCTGTCATCCCATATTTGGACAGCATGTCCAATCCATACTGCCTCTGCAAGAGCTGTATCCCACTTGGTGATCTAATCACCTCAATGCCCAAGAAATAACGCAGCTCTCCCAAATCCTTCATCTCAAACTTCTGCTTCAATAGCATTTTCACATGAAGGATATCTTCATCACTGTCACCTGTCATAATCAAATCATCAACATAAATGACAAGTAGCATAATACCTTTCTCTGTTTTCCTCACATAAAGTGAGAAATATGCCTTGAAAATCTGAAAGCCAATAGTGACAAGATACTGTCCTATCTTGTCAGACCATGCTCTAGGTGCTTGCTTCAAGCCATACAAGGCTTTCTTCAACCTACAAACAAACTCAGGATGAACAGCATGCACATAACCTGGTGGCTGCTCCATATATACCTCTTCTTGCAAATCACCATGTAAGAAGGCATTCTTTACATCCATCTGATGTAAAGACCATCCCTTTGATGCAGCCATAGCAATGACTGCTCTTACGGTTGCCATCCTTGCAACCGGACTGAATGTTTCTTCATAGTCAATGCCATATGTTTGTGCATACCCCTTGACTACTAATCTTGCCTTGTATCTGTTCACAGAACCATCTGCATTGTGCTTCATCTTATAAACCCACTTACAGCCAATTGCATTTTTACCTTTAGGCAAAGGTACCAATTCCCATGTCCATTTCTTCATCCATGGCTTTCTCCCATTTTTCTTTTCCCATGGCTTGCTCAAAAGATGTGGGTTCTGGTTCCTGTATCACTTTGACCATATATGCATAGTGAATGGCTGTAAATCCATCATATTTCAGCCTATCCACAGGATACCTAGCTCTCGTAGACCTACGCAAAGTAGGTTCACTCCCAGATGCTCTCAAAACATCCCTGGTCTTCCTTACTCCAGGTGTAACAATAGAAGGAATACCCAACTCATCATCAATGCTATGTTCTGAGCCACTGGATTCACCATCCACATAAGAGTGACCTGCATTCACATCAAACATGGGCTGATCAACCTTCTCTTTTCCTTTTCGTGATACCTGCATACCACTATCTGCATTGCTTTGAGAAGATTCTCCTGATCTCAATCTGCCTGTCCATGGCGAAGAATATGAACCACTGCTAGAGGACGATCCAGGTCCACTAATATTTTGTGACTGCTGCTGTGAATTCTGTGCAGCATTACCATTTTGTGCATCTACATCATCAATCACATTTACTGGTTTATACCAGCTACTCATCTCATCAAAAACAACATCTCTGCTCACTGTAAACTTACGAGTAGAAGGGTTATCGCATCTATACCCTTTTTGCTGCAGAGAGTAACCAATAAAGATGCACTTCTCAGCTTTTGGATCCAACTTGGATCTCAGCTCATCTGGCACATGTACATAGGCAATGCAACCAAAAATTTTCAAATGAGAAATATCTGGTTTCCTACCAGTATACCTCTCCTCTGGAGTCATTCCATGTATTGCTGCAGTGGGAGTCCTGTTCATTATGTAGACTTCTGTAGCAACTGCTTCAGCCCAATAAAAATCTGGCAAGTCTTTTTCATTGAGCATGGCACGAGATACCTCTCCAATATGCCTGTTTTTCCTTTCTGCAATTCCATTTTGTTGTGGGGTATAACTGCATGAATATTGCTGCTTTATGCCATGCTCCTGCAAGAACTTTACAAACTCATTTGAGAGGTACTCTCCCCCTCCATCTGACCTTAGGCATTTTATTTGCAGACCTGTTTCTTTTTCACCCATAGCTTTAAGGGTTTTGAAATGCCCAAAAACTTCACTTTTCTTTTTCATAAAATACACCCAAACTTTTCTGCTATAGTCATCAATAAAAGTGACAAAATAATGACAGCCTCCAAGAGATGCAGCTTTAGTAGTCCACACATCAGAGTGGATTAATTCCAATGGCTTCTCACTCTCTTGAACATGTCTAGGAAATGGTTTCCTTGCCTGTTTTCCAAACTGACAGGCTTCACATACCTTATGCATTTCTGCAACCTTGAATTTTGGCAATCCTGCAACAATATTTTGGGCCTGCATTGATTTAAGTCGCTGTACATTAACATGACCAATGCGTTTATGCCAGATATCAATATCTGCAACTACACCGGTCCCATGTGCAAACATTGCTGCACTCAATTCAGACATGTCTGCATCCAATGTAAACATTCTGCCCTTCTTCTTTCCTTTTGCTATCAAGCGACCTTTATTTTTCATATCCTCAACAAAGCATCCATGAGGATTAAATCTGACCTGCAAGCCCTGCTCAACCATTTGACCGACAAAAACCAGATTCTTGGCGGGACATGAAATACATCGGACAGGTATTTCTTTTTCCCATCTTGCATAGACAAGGGAATTTTTCCAATCTACACAATAGGATGTGCAGTATCATCACTAGTCTCCACAAATCCTAGTTTTTCCATTTTCCTTGCATCCTCCATCCATTCTGCATGACCTGTCATGTGGTTTGATGCACCTGAGTCAACATACCATACATCATTGCTTTCTTCTGCACTTGTCACAGAATTGTTCATGTGCTGCACCATGAACAAATGCTCATTTCTGTCATCACCCTGTCTGCTAGAAGATGCATAATTCCCTTGTTGCAGTTTTCCATTCATGATGTCATTCTGCTTTTTATAGCAGTCTTTAGCCATATGACCCATTTTACCACAGTAGTAGCATTCAACATTACTGTTTGCATTTTGACCTCTTTGCCATCCACCACGACCTCTTTGGCTCCCCCTGCCTCTAAAGTTACCACGTCCTCCTCCATAGGATTGGTTTTCTTGAGTTTGCTGCATATTCTGATTTCTACCACGGCCTCCAAATCGGCCTCCTCTACCTCTGCCTCTACCTCTTCCAGCATTTGAGTAGAAGACAGCTTCTTTTGAAGTTCCTCCTGAAGAAGATGCACCACCATTTCTCTGTTCCTCAGAAATTAGAAGAGCAATCAACTCCTCAAAATCAGGAAATCTTTCACGAACTGAAATGGATGTCCGAAACTGTGCATAATCCTTTCCTAGACCATTCAAGGTCACAGAAACTAAATCATCATCTTCCACTGGTGACCCAATGGAAGCAAGTGCATCTGCAATCTTCTTCACCTTCATGTGGTAGTCGTTGATGCTCATATTTTCTCTTTGCACATTGTCCAACTCTTGCTTGAGCTGCATTTTCCTGGCTTGCGTATTTGTGCTATACATCTTTGACAGAGTATCCCATGCCTCCTTTGGCGTACTTGCATCCTGAATATGCACAATCATAGAGTCTGAAATACTGATAGACAACCAGTACATAACTTTCCTGGCTCTCTCATGCCATGCTTTAAATGCCTGCATTTGCTGTTGATTGGGAACATCAGGAAGAACTGGTTCTTCTTCATTTCCTGCAACAAATTCCCAATATCCTTTTCCCATAAGGAAATTCGTCATTCTAAACTTCCATGCTTGGAAGTTGTTCTTGTCAAGCTTTTCAGTGACAATCTGTGAGAGAGAATCAGATGCCATTACAGAATACTGCAAAAAATTCTGTCACTGCAAAAAACACAGCTTCACCCTCACAAGAGCAAATCTGCAAAACTGGCGAAAGTGGTATTTGACCACACAGTCACTTCCTAGTGACGATTTTGCATCAACAGGCAACAGGGATGATTCTGTAACTCCCAATGTCTCTGCACACAAGTATACGATGCAATCTCTGTGGTAACTTTTCACCGACCTGTTGAACAGTGGTCGCACAGCATAAAACAGGGCCTTTTCTTGAGTGCATGCAGAAAACTTCCGCCTTCAAAACAGGCCCCGAAATGGCCTCAAATCAAAAAAATAGGGTATACTAAAGCCCACCCGCAGCATATACTGCCCTCTTGCTTCACCGCGAAGGGCGTCTCAACCTGAGACAATGCACTCTTGCAATTTTCGGCTGTGCTACGTGCAGAGATCTGCTCCCAAAACAAAAAATGAAAGCAACACTGCTCCTCTTACCAGACCACCGCGAGCTTGGCTTGCTTTCTTGAGCTCCTTACCACGAACAAGGCTCTGATACCATGTCAAGATTGTGGGAGAGAAGGAAGGAGTCTCACTTGTAGCTTTCTTGCTTGCACAATGGGGGAATACACACAAGGGTGGAGGCTGAAAACAGTTTTTCTCTTCTTAGTTGTGTAAGTCAAAAGAGCTCACATACAAAGAAATAGAAGAATCCTATATATGGGTCTCAAACCAAACTCAACTAACTAAGGTGGCATACTAACCAAGCCACGAACTAGAGTAGATAAGGATAGCTATCATGTAGCTATTATTCATGGGCGGTATACCAACCGCATCTGCAACTAACACGTCGGTGACATAAATGCACAACGGTCACCCTGGCATATCACGAGTGGAGCTCGATATCTCAACAGAAAACGCCTGACAGGTCACCCCCTCATCAGCAGCAGGAGAGGTCTAGTGATAGGACTGAGACGGGGAAGAAGGGGAAGAACAGAAAAGCAAAAAGCAGGTCAAGCAAACCAAGAAGAAGGCAGCGCACAAGAAAAAGAAATAGGATGAAGGCTGCACGAAGGAGAAGGAAGACTTGGAAAAAGCAAAAAGACAATCCCTCAGGGAGGCCGAGGAAAGAGAAAGGAAGAGGAAGCAAGAAGAAGAAGAAACAACAGAGCAAGTCAAGCAGGCTAAAAAGGCATCAAAGCAAGAGGCTGAAAGGAGAAGAGAAGAGCGGGAAGAAAAAGAGATACTAGAGGAAGAATACAAAAAGGCCGAAAAGGAAAGAAAAAGAAGAGTTGCAGAGGAGGAAGAGGAGTTAAGAAGAAAGGAAGAGGAGGACTTGACCAAGGCCACACGCCGGTCCATCGAGCAGCAATACAGTGCAGATGATCCAGAAGCCTGAAACCAGCCGAGGGAAGAAGGGCCTAGCTCCAACATGCAAGCACCAGAACCCACATCGCTCGTAGTTCCAGAAGGAAAAGGCAAAGCACCCCTCCATCCTATCCCCACCCTCATGGCACCCTCCGCTAAACCCACTATGCTCGCCCCTAGCATCCCCACCAGCTTGGAAGTTTCCAACCTGGTGGCCTGGATGCAATAAAGAAATGGCCCAAGGGAAGAGCATGAAAACCATGACCACGGGGCCAAAAGGGACAGCCGCAGATGCAGAATCAAGGCAGGACCAGAAGCGTCCATGTGTGGAGACCTCAACCACCCCCACCCATGCAAGAATGACGCCACCAACCAATTACAACGAATACATTGCTGAGCTTCTCTCCCAACTGGAGAGGGCGAAGGAGGAAAAAAGAATGGCAGTATCTGAGTTGGTGGCAGAGAAAGAGTCAGTGGTGGCCTTCCAACTGGAGAAAACCCACATCATTACCATGCAACAACGTCAAATATTTGAACTCAAGCAAGAATTGAAAGCAAAAGAGGACATGGAAGAAAGCTACAAACAACGGCTTGAGGATGAGAATCAAGAACTTGTGCAAATGTAGCGGGAATACAAGCTTCTCCTGATGCAATATAAGGAACTGGAGGCAAAAACCGCCACCATTGAGCAAATGATGGAGGAACTAAACGCCAAAGAAGAGGAGAGAAGACAAGAGAGGGAGCAACAATGAAAAGAGATCGAGAGTCCATGACTAATCAACTACACCTCGGGAGGAAAGAGCAAGAGAACATGAGCAAAGAACTCAGCGCCCAAGAGTAGAAGCTCGTAACCCTAGCACAAAAGTAGGGGGAGAGCATTAAAGGAATGAGCAAAAGGGCTGAGGAATGGGCCATGCAGAACGAGAAATGGGTGAAGGCACTGGCGCAATGCCTCGCCTTGGTGGAGAAAGAAAAAATCTTGGCAGAAAGCAAAGCAGACGTCGCCCAGATAGCCTTCACTACCCGGCAACAGGCCTTTCTCAACACACTACTGGACAAAACCCAACCAGAGGGAAAGGAGTCATTGGAGGTGGTGTATAAGAAACTGAGCATCGCACGCAGAGCCGTGCATGTAGGGCTACAGATGCCACCCCAACCTGTGGAGGTTAGGCTGGGTTTAGAAGAATAGCGAAAGTACCTGCTATTGGCCGATTTAACCCCCCAGGAGGCGGATGCACTCGGCTTTGAGGAAGGGGCACAGCTAGACGATCGGCAGGGGGGGACACTCACATTGAATTCATCATAAGAAGAACCAATGAAGAAATAATCCCATAACCCCCCCTCGCCGCACGATCCGGAACAGCAACAACTCGACCCGCCCCTGGACAGACAAACCATGTTCAAGGAGTGACAGAGAAAACTTGTGGAAGAAGCCAGAAGGTAGTTGCAAGCCAAGCCAATCGTGCGGCCATCCGCATCCCTCCCACCATGCCCGGATGACCTCCCAACGCAATTCCACGCAGAGCTGGTGATCTGGGAACGGCACGAAATCGAAAAGGACCCTTTTTCTTCAGTTTCCTTATGCCTAACAGCCTGAGAAGGGTCCTGCCGATTAAAGTAATGGAGGAGGTGATCGCGGCTAGCAGCCAAGTGGGCCAAAAATGGCTGGAAGACAATGCAAAGACCCCTACTCTGTGGGGCATGGAGAAAGCAGAGTTTTGGCAAGACAAAGTGTTTGAGGTGCCACACACTGTAAGGGGTTACAATTGCCAACCTCTTTGGAGAAGGTGAATATGTGATATTAACATGCTTGCCTGGATGGCATTTTGCAACACCCTACCCTATGAGAGGAACACCCCCACATTCATGGCTTATCCTCATAGGGTAGATGTGGATTTTGTTGCCACCCTCCATGGGCGGCATGACTTCCCCATCATCTACAATTCCAATGCCACCTCCTTTGAGAATGCCCTCCTTTTTAATTTAGGAATCCTAACTAACTCCACGATGTGCTTTCTTGCAAACTTCTTCTCCTGTCCAGATCCTGCCTTTATAACTACATGTAATTACCTTAGGCTTCTTAAGCTATTACTTAAGCAAGATCCGACACCGCAGGAGAATGGCTTGCTCCCCCTCTTTTTTGATCCCAATGCTATTGATAGCTGCCCTATGTCACGCTTAATGATGAGAGCTACCCTACTCCCCTCCTTTTGCCTAGCTCTCCTAGAGGACATGAGTGACAGCCAATTTACTAGGTCTAATCACCCCTTTCTCTCCACCACCTCTCTCCATGTCCGCATGAACCTGAAAGGGTACATGCAAAGCCACCAATTTTTGCACAAATCCATTCGCCCTCCTTCCCTCCCTCATTCAAATGAAGAGGATTAGGCATGGCTGTCATTCATTCCACTACTGGCAAAAAAGAAGAAGAAGAAAATAACAGCAATAAAAACACTGACTGGACAACACCACCCACTTGTAGAAGAACTTACCACCACATAAAGCACGATCACTACACCTAGGGGTTCTTAAGTTAGGCGTGTCCGGTGGCTTCGGACGGCCGGCTCCACTCCCAATCCCCTAGCCCTTTTTGCTCCCCCACTTCACGCTTAGGGCACATCAAGGGCAGGACATACCTAGGTAGGTAACACTCACCTATGGTTAGACCTATCACCCTAAGCCACTTGCACCGCACCCCCTTGGCACAAATGGGGTCCTCAAGTTTGGGACATTGCCCAGGCTCGATCCACCTCCCCATTCCAGTAGCACAAGCACAATGCACTAACATGCTGAGGTAAGTACTCCCCTTAGGAACAACACCACACCTTCTCCTTCCAAACATCAGAGAGCAACAAACCACTGACTTCGGAGGCTCCGTCAACCACGCAATACCCGTTTGGCTCCTCCGACAAAAATTTCACAGCTCCTACAAGCACCTAAGTCTCCAAGTGGCCCTCACCATTGTACCACTTGGCCAATTTCCTGCCAACCTACAACAACATAGAAGTGCCATGGGACTGGGACCCGTCTAGGAGGGGGTAATGTTAACCCCAAATCAAGATGGCCCCAGGCCGAGATGGCAGAAAAAGGAAGAAAAAAGCAGAAAAAACATGGAAAAAGAGCAAAGACACGCAGGCGACCTCCAAAACCAAGTCGGGGTAAAAAGCACAATTTTAAATGAAGGGCACCTCAAAAAACTTGCAAAACTCTTGTAAAAGAGCGCCAGGCTCCCTCCTGTGCCAATTGTAAAATACTAGACGGGTGTAGGCTAGAGGCATAAGGCTAGAAGAGGGAAATGGAAAAAAGACATTGCCACAAGGGCCCGTCATGTAAAAACGGGATGGGTGTCCATGGGATTTTAGGGTTTGTATACATAAAGTTCAAAAAGTGAATGAGATCTCATTCTTTTGGTGTGGGCAACAAGAGTCTTCTTCTTCTTCTCTTCTCCTCATCTTCTTGCTTGTGTGTGCTCTTGAGAGAGGGAATGTGAGAGTGTGAGGGAGTGAGTGTGTGAGAGTGATGGATCAAGAGGGTGAAGCTCTTCACCATCTCCTCTTCTCTTCTCTTTTCTTGCATGGGAGCTATGGAGGATGGAGCTTGGAGACGGAGGAGGCTTGAGGATGCTTGAGCTCACATATAGGATTGTGGAGCTACCAGTGTGTGTGAGAGAGGAGGCAACTTGTATCGGCATCAAGGTAAGCTCACTATACTCATAGGATCGACGGCGCGTCGGCTAGGTGAGAGATAGCCATTAGAGCTTGCTTGGAACGCTTGAAACAATAAGTGGTCCGTGGGTCTTGGCGATTGAGCGAAAGCTCCCACACTGACAATCGTGTTTCTAACCATTGTATTTTGTTTTCTTTGGAGCACTTTGTTACAAACCAGGATTCCACTAGCCTAGAGACTTCATATGTAGAGAGACACAATTTGACTACATTATTTCGATAGATTGTATACAGGGGGCAACACAGTAAGTCACTCATCTTTCTTGTTCATAGTTACTATTTTTAATTAAATGCATTATTGTATGGTGGATTGATGTTTAGTTGTTTCTTTTTTTGTAGAGTCCGTTCAATGCTTTTTTGTGTCGAGATGAGCTTTCAAATGGCAAGAATCTATAGCTCACGTTTTGATTCATGGAGTGCACATCCTCTTCTTTTTTGGACACGTGATTTATGTAGGCATTTTCTATGCACTATGTTATTATCATCATTTGTATCTTGCCATAATTCCATTATCCCTTTCATTAAGCAATCTTGTATTTATTTTACGTATCTATCTTATGGATTCAAGTATACTTTGCCTTCATTTTGACAACCATTGTACACTTTACATATAATCCATTTGTAGAATGTAAATGCAATAGATTGTACTACATGTAAGCTACCCTGCCACAAATTATATCTTTCTCTGTAACCATCGCTATTAGCGTTGCAATTTTAATGCATGCGTAACTATTGGTGTCACAATTTGCGTGACAAACCATCGGTATTGGCATCCTATTTTTGGGGCGTAAATAGCGACACTAATGATGATTCTATGGAGATGCTAATATCAACATGTTTAGCGACGATGAGGATAATTTCTTTTGGTGAACATTTTTGTCTCTTTAAACGTTGGTATTTGTATCTTGTAGTGAAGAGAGTTGTTTTTATAAAAATATTGCATGCATATGGCTTAGGGCTCGATAATTACTTAAATATTATTTTCTTCTATTAGAGCACATAGTTCGGGCCTAGTATATGAAGTTCACCTAGGTGGAAAAACATCTTTTGATTGTGACTATTAGTGGTTGGGGAATGATAAATAGGCTTCGGAGTGAGTTTATCTATGTGTATGTGTAGGAAGATATTTAATTACACATTGGAATATAGTGAAATATCACAAGATGTTAATCATGAACGAGGAGGAGATAATTTGAATGAGGTGTTTAGAGATTAGGAATCCATTCAAGATAATGCTACTGTCCAAATAAGGACAATCATGCTCAAGCACATGAAGGAAGAGAGATAATCCAATTGATGAAAAGGAGGCAGTGTCACATGAAGGAAGAGAGATAATCCAATTTATGAAGAGGAGGGAGTGTGAAATGCATGGCTGGTTCAATGTGGTGGGGAAGAGAAGTGGAGATTAGCAGAAGAATAGAGGACTCGAGCTGAAGAGCATGTGGACCACATATAGATAGGGTGGCTGAGCTTATTCCCATGATAGTGAGTAGGAAAGGGAGACATTCATCAATGGAAAGGCGGCCTTAAGGCCATCACAAAAAATAAGTGTTAGCTATAAGGGAGCCCATAGCTACTACACAAGGAACTTTAAACACCTTTCCATATAGTAAAAAAAGAGAGATTTTCTAGATACTTATCAAAGTATCTAGAAAAAGTCTCAACTAGTAAAAGTGGAACACTTTACAAGTTAATGATATAGTAAAATATTCATAGATAAGAAAACTAGTTGAAACCATAGATATAGTAAAATTTTCCTATACAAGAAAACTAGTGGGAACCATTCATACCATTCATTACCACACTAATATATCATGTTAATTAAGCTAATCATGATTTGTTTTCAATGTTGTATTATTAGCAATAGAATTGTGATTGAATCCACTAAAAAAATTGTCTTGAACACTACATTCTCTCTACTTCACCATGTTCTATAGCACCTAAGGTAGGTCTAGAGTTGTCATCCTCTTCAAATTTGCTCCACCATTAAAAAATTTAAGTCTTGTTGGCTCTTCCTCAGCCTCCCTTCCTTTTTTTTGAAATGCAAATCCTTGCTGCTTCACCAACAATTTTATCCCTAGATGCATTTTGTGCTTACAATCAGCAAGGATATCAAAAGGCTCAAACCTGTGCATTGCAAAAAAAGCTTGCAGTAACAAGAGAAGACCTACCATTTTTAGCAAATCGCCTTCCCTTTGATCCTAAAAACACTACAGTCTCCCATAGCTCCACAACATAGATCTACTTTACTGGTTGTATGCTTGAAACCTTATAGTCCTATCCACAACAAGACAAATAATGAAATGATATTTAAATTGTTTGCTCATGGAACCATATTGTATCATACTTACTTTAAATGGGAATAAATGCAATGCCCATCTAAATCAATTCATACTTTGGTGGGAATATGCAATGCTATTTAGACTCTCAAACAATAAGATTTACCAAACACATATGCTAGTGTTCAGTTTGCCCACAAGATAGGAATCCAATAGATTAAAGTATCACACCAAGTCAAATTCATTTATCTTACCACTACATGCAAATAGGCTATCAAAACCCTCAACTTACATTCTTCATTTTCAATGTTTTAGCAAGTTTTGTAGATAGGTGGATGAACTTCTATGGATTTCCTTCATAAGGATACATACCTTGTAGTGGCAGTCCGAGGTTTGATATGATTCCCCTCCTCTAAGAACCTTATTGGCAATGCCAAGCACCAACACAAAACCTCCAAGCTTGCTCCAACCATCTCCAAACCATTAGCCAACCTCAAAACCTAATTGCCACCATCTCTAGCCATAGTTAGAACACCTGGGTAGCTAGGGAATCTCTGCTAGATGCAGTAGGCAGCAGCTCACAATTTTGTGGCACATATTGTACTACTGCCCCTGGCTTCTTTTGGCCTCTTGCTCCTACTCCTGGCCTTCTCTTTGGCACTCTTGGCCTTTTCGAGCAAGGACTGAACCCTCTTCAACAAGACTTGACCCCTTCCCCTCTAACATTGAAACCCTGATTGAATCTTTTGTTGAACACTATCTCTAGGTAGCCATTACTGCTCAATCCAAGCTCTTGATCCAACCCACAACCTCTAAAGCTCAACCATCAGGAGATCTCTCAACCCTACCTGGATTGAAGAGATCTCCTGATGGTTGAAGCTTTCCCTCTCTGAAGCTCAAGGTCGAGAATAAGGATGGGAGCCATCATCATCATCAGGAGCATTGCAATGCTAAAGTCTTCTCCCATGGGAATGACCCAACCACTAGGGCTTGATTGATGGAGAAAATGGGCATCATGATGAGCTATGATTCAACAGTCTCCCCAAGCATTGAAGAGGTATGTCAATCTGATCTTAATCTCTCAAATTTGGCCACTTACTGAGTTTCATCCCTTTTGTTGGAGAGATTCAAGATTGCATAGGCTTAGTAGCTCAATTGCCTCTGCATGCATGAATCATATCTAATCTTGAAAATTCATTGTATTGACTAACATTAACCCCCTATTTTGTCTTGTGCCCCGGGATAAGGCTCAAAGTGAATAATAGCCCTTGTAAATTGGGTAAGTAGCAGCCAGCAAGTCACTGGACTACCAAGATAACCCCTACCCCAACCCTTGTCCATTCCTTGCATCTCATGAAAAGGGCCAACGTGCTAAAGATGCTATTTATGTTTTTGATCAGGCCTCTCTAACTATGCTCCATCCATATAAGGCTTTTGCAATAAGAGCCAAGCAATGTTTTTTGTCACAGTCCTGCAGGACAGTCAAGAAGATCCTATTGGAAAATTTTCTATTTTGAATCTAGGAGTGAACCCTATATTTCACCTCAAAAAGGTCTTTCTCCCTCCAGTTTGAATCAAAAACCTCCCCAATCAAAGCTACGATATGAAAGTTTTGCCCATTTTTGTGCACTAGGGTCATTATGGACAGGATGCAAACTGCTCCAGGATAGGCATAGTAATTCCATTGCAAACAATTTTGATCATTTTGTTTCACAAAGGTTAATAGCTCATCTTGAAGAGGACTTTGTCCCCTCCAAATTGAGCCAAAAATCTCATCAATTGGAGTTCCATACAAAAAGCAACACCCCTTTTACTGACTGCAAGTCCTGTGGACTACATCTAGATGGCTGGCTAGAAAAGCAACATTAATATGTACAACTTTTACTAGACTCAAACAAGAGCTAGAGTCAGGGAAATCTCAACCTCTTAATTAGCATAACTGGACAAAAGCTTGCTAAATATCAAGATTGTGAACTCATGTAGTCTGCCATACTGTTAGTTCATATCTAGGACCCATGCAGCTATGGAGCAACACCCCATGGCATTTAAACCACTATCTTAACACAAAAAGGCAAGCATTATAACCTCTGAGAGACTTGATTTTGGGCAAACCAATTTTCCTTTCAATTATTTCTTGCGCATCCAATTGTTCCCTAGCTCTCATCTCAAAATTTTGACACCAATAAATCTTGGATTCATTTGGCTATAAAGTACAGGTATGGAGAGCCTTCAAAGGGGCAACAACAACAACACATCAATTGCTGACATTAGCAGGTCTGTGGCTGGAAGAAGTAGTACCCAACAACCTTCAACAGAAGTGTCATGACCAACAACAACTCAAATAGCAGCAGGTTCTCATGACAATGAATAGGGTGACAGTAACCAAACATCTTAACTTGTTTTAAAACAATATTTAAACTTAAATGGAAAGGAAAACAGAAAGGCCCAATGAAACATCGTACCTCTTTGAAGCTTTTGGACTTGAATAAAAAGTTCCACTAGGCTGGGAGTCTAGAGAGCTCTACGATGTATGATGATCCTTGACTGATGTCCCACCAGGCTCAATTGTGAATCTTTGCCTTACTCCGAACTTGCTGGGATGAATAGTTGCACCCATCTTGATTCAAAAGAATGAAAACTTAAATCTTCTAATTCACCCTCACCATTTTTGAGAATGGTCTTTGCAACCATGGCCTGTGCCCAATGCGGCAACCAAGACACAGTGAACTTGAATGCAGGAGTTGTACTGCTTACAAGCTGAGGTCCATATAGTAACAATAGTACCAAAAGCATCCACCCAATTCTTGTGTCTGAGACTTGTCACATCTCATGGGGGTTGCAAAAGTTTCAAGTCAGAGCTATTTTCTGTAAAAATAATTTGCATGCTTAGGTGTATTCCTTGTGTAGCCCCTCCTCTGTAAAGCATTGTCACTGATGTTGCTATTATGATATGAACCTGCCTCTACATATAGACCTACAATTTTACTATTATTGCCACACTGAACTTTCAATATTCCCCAGGACATGGCATGATCTCTCCTACTCCTTACGGCATCCCAACCTGTAATTTATGCTCTGACGGTCTAGTCCTTCACTATTAATATTGTCTACATATCTATAGTTCCTCCTTTCCTATCAAGATAGAGACATTTTGAACTCTCATTGCTAGTGGCAATACCTAGTGACCTTCAAACTAGATATCTAGACCTGTCATTCTTGTGTTGCTACCAACAAGGGTTTTGGTTGATGTATGCAAAGCCTTTGCTCATATAAATTCTCACTGACCTATTGGAGTACACAGATTCATCGCTATACACATGATCTTACTTGTTATTAATTCAAATATAGCCTACCCTACAATTCAAAATCAATGTTGCACCAACTCTTCTGACAATTGTAGCACCTATCAGGACAAGAGCAAAAATATTATCCCATTATTAGGATGCACACTTGTAGATGGATATAATAAAAATGGAAAAATTTGTGAGTTCATATCAAGATTTTGGATTTATAAATCCAAATGAAGTGATCAAGTTATACTTGGAAAATGCTAGGTAATCTTCAATAAGAAGAGAAACTATGAATCCAATCGACTTGAGCTCCCTTAATTTGGTGAAAATTGCCACAAGCTTTGAGGATGCAAACACATTGATCCACAAAATCTCTTCGCACAAACACATCACTTCGAAACTCCCTTAGTTGCTAGAAGCCGCCACAAGCAAAATAAAGTGTGCCTAATTGTATTATTTAGAGCCATTAAAGAACTACCAAGGGCTCAACAATATAGCTGGAGCTGAAAGCTGACATCACAGATCATGAATACAAGGCCTCCCAAGGCCATTCGGGGGGATTGGGAAAGAGAAGCCTAGGAGCTAGGAAAATCCAGTATGAAGGAAAAACTGCCCAAGCTATATTTATGTCAAGCATCTCCCTGAAGGTGCTCTCAACCCACAAGCTCTTCTCAAGATTATATACTACCACAAGCTCCAAAATAGTGGAAAAAGACCCTACCAACATGTAGCCAGCAAACCATACTCTACACAACATAAAATCTTTTTCAAACCACTTCATAAACTATATGAAGTTTACCACATAGTATTGAGAACACCATATTGGGGAATATGGGAATTTCCCATAAAATTGGGACACGTGGTCAAATCTTTGGATTTGTCATAACTTGAACATTATAACTCCAAATTGAGCGCTCTATAGCTCAATAGATTTCATTTTTCAAGCGTTTTCCAATGATAGGTCACATCATATGGTTTCAAGAAACTTATGGGCATGTTATCCGAGTGCCACCTTTTTAGTATTCAAAAAATGGGAATTGGGAGATTCCCAAACTCACTAATATTGGGTTTGAGAGAGAAAAGATATGCTCTAACACTACAAAAAAAAGGCCTCATACACGCACATTTAGACACGATTTTTGAGTATAGAGAAATACTTACGGGTGCATCTATCTTCCCATCTATTTGCGCGTCTATCATTCAGCATTTATAATTGCATGTATCGACGAATTTATACGCACAAATAGACGCGCAATAGATGCACATATACACGCGCATATAGACATGCTTCTAGATGCGCTTTTACAAGCACTGATAGACGCGAACGGAAAACAAAAAATGTCATTTAAAAAAAAGATATTTAATTTTCTTTTTTAATTTGAATTATGCACCGCGTGTAGTCTGCATTATAGATGCGCAAATAAACACGAATTACCTGCAATTTAGACGCGCTGATAGATGAGCAAAACAAAACTGGAAAAAAAAAAACAGAACTGGAATAGTTTTTTTTTTCCCCCTCCCATACATCAGATTGTGTATTCGGGAAAAAGACAATGTATCTTACGGGCACGAGAATTGAAAGTAGTAAAAGTCCATGTATTCATTATATATCAAAGCATTTACAAGGGAAGTTTTGAGTGCTTGCAACCTAAAGCGTGGCCGCAAGCAGTAGGCTCAAAGAGATATCATACATATACAAGAAAAAAAGGCCTCATGATGAGGTATGGTGCTCCTCTACGAATCTGAAGAGGAAACATCCTCGCTAGTACCACCATGGCTACTAGCATCGCTATCCCCCTCCTCGCTGTGCTCCACATTCGGGTTCACCTACACACACAAAAGATCAGGGCTGCTTACATAGACAAGGTGGAGAAAATTTTATAATTACTTATACTTTTAATAGGAAAGTAAGAAAAACATACCTCCTCTAGTTGTCGAATCCTCATGGCCCAGTTGTATTGGTCCTCAGTAATGAGACCCTCCTCATAAAAGTGAAGCCATGTCGTTGCGCGGTTATGGCCTCGATGGTAACCTACCTCTCTAGGGGTAGGTGTCCTACAAACGATGGTAGTCTGCAAAACATTTAGAGATATACAAACAATTAGACGTCACAATATATTAGACTAAAATATATAAAGAATTTAAGGAAATTTAAATTTAAAAAAACTAGTTATAAGTTGACTTCATTTGCGACTGCAAGCTGAATGTCTTCTCTCTTCCTTCAAGTACTTGTTGTGGTTTGCCTTCATAAATGGAGCCAATGGTCTCTTTCTTTACATCTTTGAAGTAGATCAACAAAACCACCACTTTTGTGCCCTGAATAAAATTACTGTTAAGAATAGATATTCGATTCCTAGGGTAGATGATCTTATGGATAAGCTACAAGGTTCTGTCATATTCAGTAAGATAGATCTTAAATCTGGTTATCATCAAGTAAGATTGGATAAGTTTGATATATTCAAAACTGCATTTAGAACACAAATTGGAAACTATGAATTTCTAGTGATGCCTTTTGGATTAACTAATGCACCAGCTACATTTAGTTGAATGATGAATCGCATATTTCTGAAATATCAATATTGTGTCATAGTATTCTTTGATGATATATTAGTATTCAGTAAAAATGAGAATGAGTATTATGAACATCTGTCTTTAGTTTTCAAGTTATTAAAAGACAATCAATTGTATGCTAATCCGGAAAAGAGTGAATTCTTCCAAACAGAAATTGAATATCTAGGACATGTTGTCTCATCAGAAGGTATTAAGGTTGACCCTAAAAAGATAGAAGCAATTTTAAATTGGCCCATACCCAAAAATGTGCATGAGTTACATTCTTTTCTAGGTCTTGCTAGTTTTTACAGAAAGTTTGTAAGAAATTTCTCGTTACTTGCCTTGCCTTTGACTAAACTTTTAAAAAGGGTATTGTTTATAACTGAATTGACAATCAACAAAAATCCTTTGATTTATTGAAACATGCATTAACCCATGCTCCTGTATTACAACTACTTGATTTCAATAGACCATTCTTTTTAGTAGTTACTGATTATAACGTGTCCACTTGTATTTTCAGGACACGTCTTAGCAGTCCATCGTAAACGATGTCTAGAAAGCTCCGCCCGACACTTCCATGGAATGTTATGGGGTTTGCGATCTAGGGCTTTCCGCGTCTACCACCTAGTAGAAGTATTCCGGTCGTTCCCACTTAGGATCGACCTGAATTAGGGTTTTTCTGATTGGTCATTTCCTAACAGCAACTAGCGTCGGACCCAAGAGAACTACTTTACGTAGAAATGCCAGGTCCGAAGTGGATTCAGGCTGCACTTGGTTCAAGGAGAATGGGAAACGAGAGGGATGCAAAGCTCAACCTCTCTGCCATAAGGCATAGTCCCATTCCGTTCCCCTAAAATAGTGTAAATCGGGCTCAATCATAACTCTAGGTCAACGCTTTTGTTGTTTATGTTCTTTGACGATCTTCCTGCTGTCCATCATGATTTGAGAAAAGTTCCCGGCCAACCGGGACCACCCATCCTTCGCACTTTCCTCAGGTTGTTTTAGTTATTTAATTACCTAGCACATTAGTTGGACATGTAACAATCAGCTTCTTTACTTAGCCCATAAGGCACTGCTTCTTTCACGTAATCATATCACTTGACATAGAAAAACAATATCAGACAAGTTCCTTATTAACAGGTTATCATATTTATCTTTGAAATAAAAAAAGTCCAGCCCGTAGGCTTATCCACAATCCGCCTGAAGGCTATCCAGCAATCCACAGGGATTACTAATCCAAGTTTTTGACCAAAGACTAGTATGCAGGCCTCGAGATCCAATCCCGAGTCACGTTAGTCTCTTGTGCAGGGCCCGGAAGGTGAGGGATTTATGGCTAGAGCCCCCTGGCACCCAAGCGTCCTCCTGCTCCAAGTAGCGCTCAACAGAGAGACCTCTCGCACGGGTTCAATCCACTTTCCTGACGCGGTCAACAACCCCCTTTGTTAGGGTCAGGCGGGTAGTTAGGGGTAACTGAAGCTGTCTCTCCCCACAGGCCTTCAACCTGAAGTATAAATATTCATTTATCTTTTAATTCATTGATTAAACAAAGCCAAACAGTGCTCTAAAAGCTGCAGCAAGCACAAACATTTCCATTGATCATTTTTGTTGGCAAACTGCTAAGGAATGAATCCCTTCTTTCGAATGCGCCAGCACTCGATCCGCGATGACTTGCAATTTGGCAAGATCCCCTATATCCTGTGTTAGGGCATACCCTAATGACCCGACTTGGTCAAACCTTAAATTCATCGGTTATTTCAGTTTATCAGCTGGTCTTTAGTTCCCAATCAATCTTCTTTACTCAAGAAAGACTAAATTAGGATGATTATTCATCTTCTTGCAAGATAACTTGCGTAAGGACTTGCCAACCTCGTTGCGAGAATTTGGCCATTCCCTTGTGATCCAATCACAAGATCATATGACTCCACACTTGCCACGCAAGTGTTGAATCGAACTATGAGACTTATTCTACTCATTGAACGGAGTCACGAAACAATTTGTTCCTGATTACATTAGGCTGACGTCATCAGTCCTAGAGTTCCAAGTTCCATCTCGAAAGATTCTTAGGGACAAACCCTAGTTCACATTTCAAATATGTTGCACTATCCCTACACTTCGGCGAAAGTGGGCAAGTATTTAAGATATAGGAGCTTCAATTTTAGCAATACGTACGATTAGGTTACGGGCTGAGCCTTGGACTTCCTTAGGAGGCATCGCAATTGTAGTCTTTCCGCCGTGGAAGTAGCTGTACAACTCCTCTTTGGAATTCCACCGTCGCTCCCTTGCACCATCCGTCGAAAGTAGTTTTAGAAGGCTCCCTCCTTGAAGTAGGGATTTCGAAAGAAGGGGTGTTTCAAAATCTTTTGCGAATAGGACCCAATAAAGCGATGGGAGGGGCTTAATGCTCTTGTAATGACTCGCACAAACAAGGACTGAAAAGGTGTGGAATCCCTTACGAGGGTTTTTGAGTGGGAAAGAGAGGTGTTAAAAGACCCTCAACACTCTCTTCTCTTTACAAGTGGAAAAAAACAAAGCTCCAAGGGTATTTTGCGAGTTTGAAAGGAGAGGGCTAAGGTAAAATTTCTTGGGAGAAAATGGGCCCTATAGAATCTTGAGGGAGAACTCCAAGGGGAAAAAAAAATCCCTTAAAGGCTATGGGCCTAAGGGGGTTTTTTTAGAAACATGGGGGAAAAGGAAAGGTCATTTGGAGTAACCTTTTATGGGTGGGGAAACCCGAAGGAACCCTTAAAGAGGAATTTTAAGGGGGCTTCAATACGCCACAAAGGAAGGGGGCTAGGGAAGGTTTAGACACGGGGGGGGGGGGGGGAAGGGTGGTTCCAAAGCCCAAGGGAAGGGGCTTAAGGGTTTAAACATGGAGGGGAGCCCAAGGGAAGGGGCTTAAGGGTTTAAACACAGAGGGGAGCCCAAGGGAAGGGGGGGCTAAGAGAATTTTAAAACCCCAGGGGAGGGGGTTTCAAGGCGCAAAAGAAGGGGGCTTAAGAAGGCCCCCCCTTGGAAGCTTCTGAGCTTCCAGAAGCTTATCCACGTGGGGGGGAGGGAAAAATCATTTCCCCAGCGACGTGTTGGCAGGCAGCGAGGCCTGCGGCTGCAGGTGGTGGCGCCAAGAGGACTGGCAGGCAGGATGGCGGCGGCTAAACGATGGCAGCTCACGAGAACTTCCCTCCCTCACGAGTCTCCTCACTCTCACCCTGACTGCTCAGCACGGCGTTGAGGGGGACTTCCCTCGTTCCTTCTCTACTCGACAACAACAGCCTTATCTTCCATCACTCCCTCCCTCACAAGTTAAATATTGAGACTTATTCTCTCCTTTCCGCATTAGGGCGGCGCTCAGCGTCCCCCTCAATTATATAGGGGAGGGGATAAGATCCTCCTCCCCCTTGCATGTCGACGGGCATGTATCATTGCTCTGGCAAGCTCCAGCAAGGAGCTTGCCTACCTTTCTAATCCCCTCTTTCTCCAGCTCGACAGTCGGCTGGAGGAGAGGGGGAATTTTAAAAAACTTTGCTTTTATCAAAGAATAATTCCAAATCTCCTAATGGCGAGTTCACATGAGCCTAAATCCATTAGCATTTTACATTCTCTCCCCCTTAGAGGAATCGAGATGTCCTCATCTCGAGATAAACTGGGAATATTGATGGTTGAGAGTGCCTTCATCTATCCAAGTGGCATCCTCTTCGGGATAATCTTTCCACTGGACGAGGTATTCTCTCAAGGTTCTGGATCTCAATTGTCTCTCCCTAAGATCTAAGATCCATCAGGCCTTAGTTCAAGGACTCCTTGACTAGGCATTAAAACTTGTTGGTCATCAAGTATATGGTTAGGATTAGGTACATACTTCTTCAATAGGCTGATATGGAATACATTGTGAACCTTTAGGTTCTCAAGGAGTTGCAATCTGTAAGCATTAGGTCCTAGGCATTTGAGGATCTTATACGGTCCACAATACCTTGGACTTAGCTTCTTGCAATCTCCTAAGGATAGGGAACTCTTCTTTGGGCGTACACGAATGAAGACCATGTCTTCTTCTTTGAAGATTCTATCTTGATGTTTCAAATCTGTGTATGCCTTCTGTCTATCCTTGGCAGCTTGGATGTCCTGTCTTATTGACTTTATTTGGTCATTCATCTCTTCCAACATCTGCCTTGAAGCGTCAACCCTTAAGGTTGGATCTGAGAAGTTTAGGGAACTTCGATAGTCATGACCATACAATGTTGGAAAGGGGTTATCTGAATGCTTTGTTGGTAAGAAGCATTGTAGGCAAATTCATCCAAAGGTAGGTATTGAATCCACCTCTTCGGCTCCCGAAAGCAGTATGCCCTAAGCATATCCTTGATGACTTGATTTACTCGCTCTGTTTGGCCATCTGTTTGGGGATGGTAAGCGGTGCTAAAACAGAGTTGAGTCCCAATAGCTTCAAAGATAGCTCTCCAGAAGTGTGACGTGAAGAGAGAATCACGATCACTAATGATTTTTCTAGGTAAACCATGTAGCTTGAATATCTCCTTGATAAACAATCTTGCAATGTCTGAGGCTTTATAGTTTGTCTTTACTGGAATAAGGTGTGCAACCTTAGTAAGCATGTCAACCACAACCATGATGGAGTTGTATCCTCCCTGAACTTGGGGTAGGCCTACAACAAAATCCATATTGATAAATTTCCATTTGGGGAATATCAAGCGGTTGCAGTTTCCCTAGCATCTTGACATGTTCAGCTTTGATATGTTGATAAGACAAACATTCGATGACATATTTGAGAACGTCACCTTTGAGCCTTTCCCAGTGGTAGCTCTTTCTAACTGCATTGAGAGTCTTGGCATAGCCAGGATGTCCTGTGAAAGGGGAATCATGAGCTTCCCACAAAATCTTCTGCTTAAGTGACTGGCTTGCTGGTACACACAGCCTTGTTCTATAGTAGACAAGTCCATTATTAATAGAAAATTCATGATACTTAGCCTCCAACTTTTGGTTCTGATACTTGATAGAGATCTCCCTTAGCATTGTTTGGTAGGCTAGGTCATGGCATGCATCCTCTCTAGCTAACTCAATTATAGGGTTGTTTGGCACAGATACTTTTGTAGCTAGAGATCTGGCTGTTGATGGATTTTGCAAGATTTGGGAATTAAGGAATGCCTTGCGACTAAGTGCATCGGCAACTACATTTTCTTTCCCTGGTCGGTACTTGATTTCAAAGTCATACTCCTCCAACACTTCAATCCACCGACGTTGCCTCATGTTGAGCTCATTCTAGGTAAAGATCCATTTGAGACTCTTATGGTCAGTTTACTAGTGTAAACTTATTACCCAACAGGTAGTGTCTCCAAAGCTTTAGAGCATGGATGACAGCTAGCAATTCTAGATCATGTGTAGCATAATTCTTTTCATGACTCTTCAATTTCCTTGAAGAGTATGCTACTGGATGACCTTCCTACATGAGCACACATCCCAAGGAAAGTATGCTAGCATCAATTACTACCTCGAACTCTTTATTGAGGTCCGGAAGCTTTAGAATGGGTGTTGATACCAAACTTTGCTTCAATCAGTTGAAGCTATTTTGTTCAGGAGTTGACCATGCAATAGCTATTTGCTTCTTTAGTAAGTCCGTCAGAGGTGCTGCAATCAAAGCATAGTTTTTGATGAAGACCCTATACCATCCTGTCAATCCAAGAAAGCTACGTATCTCTTTGACAGATGTTGGTATTGGCCATTCTAGCACATCTCTGGGTCCATTGAGATTCCTTCTGTTGATACTATGAATCCCAGATATTCAATCTCACGTTTGAAGAATGCACACTTCTTCATCTTAGCATATAGCTTATGTGACCTCATTATCTTAAGGACAATCCGAAGTTGGGGTTCATGATCTTCTTGCTGTTTGGAATAGACTAAAGTGTCATAGAAGAACAAGAGCACGAAATCATCAAGATATGGCCTAAAGATATCCTGCATTAACCTGTTGAAGGTGGCAGGGGCATTCGTAAGTCCGAATTACATAACTAGGAACTCAAAGTGCCCATATCTTGTATTGAAAGCCGTCTTGGGGATATCTTCTTCCTTGATCCTTATGTGATAGTAACCTGACCTAAGATCAATTTTGGAGAAGATCTTTGCACCGTGAAGGCGATCAAGAAGCTCATCTATTCTTGGAATAGGGTACTTGTTCTTGACCGTTGATTGATTTAACCCTCAGTAATCAATACATAGTCGAAGTGTTCCATCTTTCTTTTTCTGAAACAGTACTGGCGCTCCCCATGGTGAACTGCTAGGTCAGATGTAGCCCTGATCTAGTAGTTCCCAATCAATCTTCTTTACTCAAGAAAGACTAAATTAGGATGATTATTCATCTTCTTGCAAGATAACTTGCGTAAGGACTTGCCAACCTCGTTGCGAGAATTTGGTCATTCCCATGTGATCCAATCACAAGATCATATGACTCCACACTTGCCACGCAAGTGTTGCATCGAACTATGAGACTTATTCTACTCATTGAACGGAGTCACGAAACAATCTGCTCTTGATTACATTAGGTTGACACCGTCAATCCTAGAGTTCCAAGTTCCATCTCGAAAGATTCTTAGGGACAAACCCTAGTTCAGATTTCAAATATGTTGCACTATCCCTACACTTCGACGAAAGTGGGCAAGTATTTAAGGCATAGGAGTTTCAGTTTTAGCAATATGTACGATTAGGTCGCGTATTAATTTCCTAGTGAATTTCTTGGAGTTTAACTTGTTCTAAACAAATACTCCACATTTAGGTGTTTTAGGTTTATGCCAATTTGTTTAACTCTAGAAGATAATTACGTGATCATTTTCACATGACCCGTTGTCTATGTGTAAATTGATTTTTCAACCCTAACTTATTGATGAGGTCGTTAGGTTAATTGCAACTAATCCTCCTATACTTTGCAAAAAAAATTCATGCTAAACAAGCAACCTTTTACTTGATAATTTATGCAGTTGTCAAACGATAATTTCCTAGAGTTTATGCATCGTAAGAATCATTTCCACTTTGCACTTTCCATGATGATTCATTGTGAAGCGGATATGGGTTAATAGTGCGATATACAGTTTTTACATCTAGGCTTAAAACGAAGTATACTATTTTAATGGACATTGATCTAATTTGAATTCATTTCAATGCATAAGGTTATTTGCTAGAAATGCATTTATGCTTCCTTGATTTTGTATGTTTTACTGAAAGTATTAATGACTAAGTTCCTCCGTCGTGATATATCTGGGATAAAAATATATCCTATTTCCAACAATTAACCTTGCATGAATGAATTACAACAATACCAAATAAAAATTAGGAAGGAAAACCTGGGCTTGGGGTGAGATGTGCACGTGGATGCTGGGAGATGACCCTCCCGCGGTTCCACCTTGGACTTCCTTAGGAGGCATCGCAATTGTAGTCTTTCCGTCGTGGAAGTAGCTTTACAACTCCTCTTTGGAATTCCACCGTCACTCCCTTGCACCGTCTGTCGAAAGTAGTTTTAGAAGGCTCCCTCCTTGAAGTAGGGATTTCGAAAGAAGGGGTGTTTCAAAATATTTTACGGATAAGACCCAATAAAGCCATGGGAGGGGCTTAATGGCCTTGTAATGACTCACACAAACGAGAAATGAAAAGGTGTGGAATCCCTTACGAGGGTTTTTGAGTGGGAAAGAGAGGTGTTAAAAGACCCTCAACACTCTCTTCTCTTTACAAGTGGAAAAAAACAAAGCTCCAAGGGTATTTTGCGAGTTTGAAAGGAGAGGGCTAAGGTAAAATTTCTTGGGAGAAAATGGGCCCTATAGAATCTTGAGGGAGAACTCCAAGGGGAAAAACAAAAGGCCTTAAAGGGTATGGGCCTAAGGGGGTTTTTTTAGAAACACGGGGGAAAAGGAAAGGTCATTTGGAGTAACCTTTTAGGGGGGGGAAACCCTAAGGAAGCCTTAAAGAGGAATTTTAAGGGGGCTTCAATACGCCACAAAGGAAGGAGGCTAGGGAAGGTTTAGACATGGGGGGGGGAAGGCTAGTTCCAAAGCCCAAGGGAAGGGGCTTAAGGGTTTAAACACGGAGGGGAGCCCAAGGGAAGGGGCTTAAGGGTTTAAACACGGAGGGGAGCCCAAGGGAAGGGGAGGCTAAGAGAATTTTAAAACCGCGGGGGAGGGGTTTCAAGAGGCACAGGAAGGGGGCTTAAGAAGGCCCCCCCCTTGGAAGCTTCTGAGCTTCCAGAAGCTTATCCATGTGGGGGGGGGGGGGAGGAAATGATTTCCCTAGCAACGTATTGGCAGGCAGCAAGGCCTGCGGCTGCAGGCGGCGGTGCCAAGAGGACTGGCAGGCAGATGGCGGTTGAATGACAACAGATCACGGCAACTTTTCTCCCTCACGAGTCTCCTCACTCTCACCCCGACTGCTCAGCACGGCGTTGAGGCGGTCTTCCCTCCTTCCTTCTCTACTTGATGGCAGCAGACTTATCTTCCATCACTCCCTCCCTCATAAGTTAAACATGAAGACTTATTCTCTCCTTTCTACAATAGGGTGGTGCTCAGCGTCCTCTACTCGGTCTCTGGCGGCCCCCTCAATTATATAGGGGAGGGGATAAGATCCTCCTCCCCCTTGTGTGTCGATGGGCATGTATCATTGCCTTGGCAAGCTCCAGCAAGGAGCTTGCCTAACTTTCTAATCCCCTCTTCCTCCAGCTTGACACCAGTCGACTAGAGGAGAGGGCAAATTTTTTTAAAAATTGCTTTTATCAAAGAATAATTCCAAATCACCTAATGGCCAGTTCAAGTGAGCCTAAAGCCATCGGCATTTTACACTGATGCTAGTGGATCTAGAATAGGAGCCATCCTTATGCAAGATAATCATCTCGTAGCCTACTCTAGCTGTAAACTGAAACCATACGAACTTAAATATTCTACTTATGATAAAGAATTGCTAGCTGTAGTACAAGCCTTACGTCAATGGAAACATTACTTAATGGGTTCTGAATTTATGATCAAAATTGACCAACAAAGCATTAGACATCTCCTTAGTCAACCCCAAATATCTGACCGACTTATTAAATGGGCTGTTTTCATTCAAATTTTCCATCCCCTTATACAATATCAACCAGGAAAAGAGAATGTTGTAGCTTATGCTTTGAGTAGAAGACCGACAATTCATAATATTTCGGTGATATCATTTGATTCCCTTATCCCTATGAAAGATACTTATCATTAGGATATTACTTTTCAAGCTAATTGGAATAAATTAGTTGCAAATAATTGAATTCCTATTGATTCACTGTCTTACAATAATGGATTCATGTTTTATGAAAAGAGATTATGTGTGAGTTCCATTTAGATCATTTGTTTTGCATGAGATTCATTGTCCTCCATATCAAGGTCATAGAGGTATTATATCTACTTTGCGTACATTGACTGAAGATTTTTATTGGCCACATATGGACACTGATGTATCTAACTTTGTATCTGAATGTTTAGTTTGTCAACGAGTTAAAAGACACCATGGTAAACAGTATGGTTTACTGATGCCATTATCTATTCCATCATGACCATGGGAACAAATTTCAATGGATTTTATCACTGTTTTACCTAACACTAAAGCTAACCATGATATGATTTGGACTATTGTCGATAGGTTTAGGAAACAAGCATATTTCATTCCATGCAAGAAAACTCTAATTGTATCCCAAGCAGCTCAATTGTTTTTGAAAACTGTGTTTACTAATCATGGTTTACCAAAAGTTATTATTTTTTATCGTGATTCTAGATTCTGTAATAATTTTTGGATTACTTTGTTTGCTAACTTAGGAACAAAGATTGATTTTTCATTTGCATTTCATCCTGAAACAAATGGTCAAATAGAAGCTACTAACAATACTATTTTAGATCTTTACGTGCTTACACTATTTCAAAACCACACACATCGAATACACATCTACATTTACTTCAGTTTGCATATAATAATACATCGCATGTAGCTACAAAGAAAGCACCATTTGAAGTTATTTATGGATATAGATTGCCTACACCTGTTGCATCATTATCAAATAAAATTCAGACTGGTGATGATATTGCTAACATGCACGCTACTATTTTTGATAAAGTTAAAGATATGATTGCCAAAGCCCAGCAATCATATACAAAACAAGAAAATAAGAAAAGAAAAGCTATGAATTTTAAAGTTGATTATGTTTGGTTACGCATAGAAAAACGTAGATTACAAAGTGTAGATAAACACCTAGTTGTGAAATTAGCACCTAGATTCTATGGACCATTCAAGATCATACACAAAATCAATGACAATGCATTTAAACTAGAACTACCACAACATTGGAAAATCCACAACACCTTCCCTATAGGTTTATTACGACCCTTTAGAGGCCAATTACCTGTACACCCTATCTATGAAAACCCGCCTTTACTAGATGAAGAAATTGAAATCCTTGAGCCTGAAACTATTATAGATACTGACTTTATGACCACTAGAACTGGCCGTAGATATTCTAGATATTTAGTCAAGTTTAAAAACCATCCTGTTGAAGAGGCCTAATGGATGCACGCTAGAGACTTAAATTCTTTTCCCACTCTGTGAGCTCCATGTTGAGCTAATAGCAATTGAGGACAATTGCTATCCCACCCCAGGGGTATGATGCCAGGAGGCATATTCCACGGTGGATTCCATGCCATGGTGGATTCCGTGAGGTTGTTACAGTGGATTCCGTAAGATTTTATTACCGGGGCTCATACACAAAGTGGATTCTTTGTGCGAGAAGTCGATGGGGACGCCTATCCTTTTCGGGTGTTTTGTTAATTTTATGTGTACATGGGTGATTCCGCAAAATACATATTTAATTAATAAACGTTTATGAGTTTAGAGTGTGCACTCGTGATAAATTAAGGTTAGGATTGATTTCTAACCAATTTATTTAGGTAGCTGAAGTCTGTTAGGTATTCACTTTTGTCGGTTTAATTATATTATTCTACTAACGATTGTGAATGCTTCATATGATGTGTAGAGATAGCAGCGGTGGCATTGGAAACCATTGGAGGATAACGTGTATTCAAGTTATCGTCAATATTTTGATGGGCGCATACCTTAGGCATGGCGCCTATATTTTGTCGTTCTTATTTATCAAGGCGCTTGATATTTATTTATTATTTTTGTATGCGCATGGGCGCACGATTTAGATATTTGTATTTGGACATTGTATTTGGGTACGCCTGACTTCTTGGGCGCCCATTAGCTTTAATTCCCTATTCGACACAAAAGCAAACTCAAAAGCTAAAGCGTGCTATTTTGTAATTTGGGCTATTATTTGAGCTTAAAGATTATTAATATATAAAATACATGCTTTGTGGAGCGCTCACACAAGGCATGGGGGGAGATTGTACCCAATTGGTCTCTTGTTCATGTCATGCAAGCTTTCTACATTGATTTGTGTGCAAAAAGTAGAGTTCTTTCCGATCTATGCACCATATGAGTTGAAAGATCAAGGCCTGCAAGGCATGCAATCGACTCAGTCAGTCACTCATCAAACTAGTTGATCAGAATAGAATCAAGCCTTTCAACATTCTTCCTTATATCAAGACCACAATTTCCAGTAGAGATTACTATATGGCATACTTGGTGGTAAATCCCAACTCTTGTGTAATATATTATCTCCTATTGCTAAGAAGACCATGTCTTTTCAAGCTAGAGCAAGGACAGATTAATTTAAAGGAACCTTAACCCTAGGAAAAGGACCAAACAAAGTGGTGTTGAAGCTCTATGGTTCATCGAAATGCCATGAATTTACCTAAATAAAAGTCTCATTTGACTCTTACAATGAAGCAATGGATGGAACATTATTCAAAAAAGATGTTGTCAATGAAATTTTCTAAAGAAATTAGAAGTATAGTCCCTAATAGTGGGACTGCAAGCTATCTCCCAAAAGATGCAATGTCATTGTCAATGGGTAAATACCTTCTATCAAAACCAAGAAGGAATCACCTTTGATAGTGAGATAAATGTATGAATATACTACTTTCCCTATTTCATGGCCACAATAGAGTCACAAACAAAAGAAAAAGTAGAAAAAAAGAGCATGTTCTTTGCTTATAGAGCCTCTATAGAAGCAAAGTAGAGCTCCAAGTGGAAGATGAAGAATGCAAAGATGAAGTTAATGAAAGTAATGACAAGCAAGAATCCTTTCATTTGAAGAGGATGCCAATGAGGACACGAACAAGGCTTCAAAGTATGCAAAGCCCTTACTCTTGGATAGAATGACCATGGTTCCCGTTGGGCTCATTAATGGTTTGCAATGTATACCAAGGGTGTACAAAATGTGAAAGAGACAAATAACACCAACCCATGGCATCATAGAACCATATAAGGCCCCTATTACATTACATTCCTAGACACATCCTCAAAAGATGAGTCCTCAAGTCAATAAATGTGTATCCCACAACTCACATCACAGACAATCCTCATATCATTTGAACATCTAGAAGATGAGTCCTCAAGTCAATAAATGTGTATCCCACAACTCACATTAGAGACAATCCTCATATCATTTGAACATCAGAAGATGAGTCCTCAAGTCAATAAATGTGTATCCCACAACTCACATCAGAGACAATCATTTGAACATCTAGAAGGATCTACAGAGTTGAAGCAAAACTAGAGAAATATGGCTCTAGTGGAGAATTAGAGAAAGAAGCTACTTCCTTGAAAAAGTCCAGAAGCAGTCCATGGAACCTCCATTAAAGACCTAGAGGGTAAAATTAGTCAACTTTTATTGATCTAGATAGCATGGAAAGACATCCCAATGTGGGTACTAGCCTTCTAGAAGAGGAGTTGTTAGCCCTTCATAGCCTATTGAAAGAGAATTTGGATGTTTCTGCTTGGTCTTACAAAGACTTCAAGGAAATTCATTCCACTATATGTCAACATCACATCAATCTAGGAACCTAATGCAAAGCTTATACAACAACATCAGAGATGTATGAATCCAAATTATTCTATCTTAGCCATCAAGTCAGAATTGATGAAGCTTCTAGAAGTTGAACTTATCTACCCAATGGCCAATAATAAATGGGTTTCACCCATCATGGTCATACCTAAGAAGAATGGAAAGTTGTGAATCTATGTAGAATTTTGAAATCTGAATTTGAAAATTAAAAAATATCATTTTTCTTTCCGATTTACTAACCAACTATTAGATACGATGCCAGAACATGAGGTTTATTCTCTCTTGGATAGTTTTATTGGATATAATCAAGTGCCAATTGTAGAAGGATACTAGTCCAAGAATACCTTCACCATAGAATGGGGGATCTATGCTTATATGACAATGCCATTTGAGCTATTTTCATGCCCCTACTATCTTTTAGTGAGTAATGATGGCCACATTTCAAAATCATCTACATGATTTCATGGAGATATATTTAAATGATTTATGTGTCTTCAATCACTCTACAAGCATTAGGGACACTTGGAACAATGCTTTGATCGATGCGAGCAGTATGGGATCTCCCTCAACCTTGACAAATGCAACTTTGGATTATTTTTAGGCATTTTGTTGGGCCACATTATCTCCATAGAAGGAATAGTAATACACCTTGCAAGATTGAGAAAATTGTAGCCCTATAACTACACCAAAGAGGATTTGTTGGTCATGTGGGCTAATATAGGAGGTTTGTAGCACATTTTGCAACAAAGTAAATCCCCCTACAAAAGATCCTAGGGAAAGATTATGAGCTTAACTAAACAAATATGTGTGATGAAGCCTTTAATACCTTGAAGCTCTGCTTGGGTAGAGTATGCATCCTACACCTCTTGATTGGACAAAGGAATTCCATGCACATATTGACGCATCAGTTGAAGAGCTAGACACATCTCTCTGTAAAAAAAGATCCTCAAAGATGTACCTAACTATATATTGTGTAAGTCAAAAAGTCAGTGATACATAGTAGAACTATATGCTAACAAAGCTTGAGTGCTTGTTGATGGTGTTTGCCTTGGAGAAGATTTGACATTACCTTCTATCAATACATTCCAAGATTTACATGGATCATGAGGCTCTATCCTTCCTAACAAATAAGAAAGATTCCAAATACAAAATGATGAGATGGACCCTTCTATTCCAAGAGTTTGATTTGGAAGTGGTCACTAAACATGGCCATTCCCATGTCTTGGCTGGTTTTCTATTGTGAATCCCTCAGAGTGACAAAACAGAGTAATATGATCTAGACCTTCCTAAAGCAGCTTTATTTCTAATGGATATTGTCACCCCATAGTATGTAAATATTTCCAACCTATTGGTGATACAAAAATACCCAGTGGTATCTCTAGTAAAGAGAAGAGTAAGCTTCTCTTAGAACCATCCCTCTACACCTTACTAGGTAGCACTTTTTACAAGAAAGATAAAGTATTGCAAAGATGCATAGGAGGAGGATGAGATTGGAATAATCCTAAAGGTATGCCATGATGAGCCATATGTTGGATACTTTACGAGAGAAGAAATATCCAAGAAAGCTCTACTTGTAGGATACTCATGGCCAATTCTCCACAAAGATGCCTATGATTATTATAAGTGCTATGACACCTAGCAATGAATTTGAAAGCCCATAAAAACCAATGCCATGCTCTTATAGCATATAATTCCCTTGAAGCCATTTGAGAAATGGGGCATTGACTTCATTGGCCCAAGTGACCCTCCAACCAAAAGAAAGAAGAATAAGTATATTCTGGTATATACTAAATATATGACAAAGTGGTGTGAAGTCAAAGATCTCAAACGAGATAATGGCAATAGCATCACTCTATTCCTATACGAGAATAATATCACCTACTTTTGTAGTCCTTTGGGTCTTGTAAGTGACAGAGGTACTCATTTTCTAAGTAAGATCATGGAAGAGCTAACACAGATCTACAAGATCCACCATTCCAAGTCCACACCCTACTACCCCAAAGCCAACGGCCAAGTCAAAGTCACCAATCGGATCCTCTATTTGATCCTGACATAGTCCTAAACACATAGTATTATTGCATTTGAAAAAAGAAAGAAAAAAACAAATATAGATTATGGAAGAAAATGACTTTGGTCCCTCCCATGCCGACCTTCTTTTTGAGAAAAGGTGACAACACCCTCGAGAGGAGGGAGAAGGAAAAGAAAAAGGAAAAAATATAGATAAACAATATGTTATAAAAGAACTTCCCTATCATATAGGTCTCACTCCAAGCAAAGGAGCCAAATACCCTTGGGGGCAAGAAGTTGGTTGTGAAACATGTGGCAACACCTTACACTCTAGATACCTTACTTCTCTTGATGATCTTTCTAGGATACATTTCTAAAGCCACCTCTCTTTGTGAGATGGTTCTCTATTACTTCAATATATGTCTAACTCCTACACTAGATAGAAGATCTTCATACAATCCATGTTTCAAATTTATTAGCTACCTCCCTAGTTACACCTCTTTTTAAGTAGATGTTTGACATCCTCAACAATCATTGAGAGTGATGAGAGATTTCATCCTAATGTGATGGGGATGTGAGTATGGGTTGTCCTCTATATTCATCCACAAAGCATGAGACAAAGGATGGAATGAGTGACCAATCTTTTTTCCTTGAATTCAAGTGAGAGGTGAGTTGTGTGAATGGAGTGTTGCAAGCATGGGATGGGCCTCTCAATGCACAAAGCATGATCTATTATATGCACAACACTATAAGGCTCCCTTACCTTCAGTCTTATACCATATGTCAGCACATGGCAAGATGCACAATTGCACCATCAATTGCGCATATAAGGAATACACACTTCATATAAATGATAGTGAGGATTACGTAACTGGGTGTTAAGAATCGAATTGCTATAATGTATCTATCAATAGAGCGTGACACAAAGGGAGGGTAGAGAAAATGGCTAATGTTATGCTTTCATCAAAATAGAGAGGAGAGGATTGAGAGAAATTATGACAATTGGCGATTAGATACACTCTTATTTCACACTTCACACAAAAGACAGGACTCTCCAATCACACAATGACATGTCACTCTATTCCGTGCACTCCATTACAAGGCTTTTGAGCCTTTCTTCTTGCACCTATGCTAATTGGGTTGGATCACATGAATGCACCATAATTTGTACATGCTAGCATACTCTATCTGAGCCCCTCAATCTTGTGTATTCTAGACTAGGTGTACAATATGGGTATTTTAACAGTTGCTGTTTGAGTGACATGAGCCATGGGAAAAATGATTGATCTATCATTCCAACATGAATGAATCTTAAGTTGAGTGTTATTTTCTTCTTCCATGAAAAATTGATGGTCTTCATCACCAGTGCAACCTCCATGAGTATTATTGCATGATTCCTACCCATGATAAGAGTGTGTTGTGTTGCCGAGTTGTGGTACCTCCTATAGTCCTTTCTGACCCCTCCATGTGTACCAAGGATCATTTTCAATTCACTCGTAAAATAGACCAAGTTTTTTTAATCCTACTCTTACACATATGTGTGTATGTTATGTCTTAAGTATGGGGACATCATGGTCTAGTTGTCTATCATTGTATAGGCCTTATTGGTTGTCTTCACTTGATCCAGTAATGTCATAAGTATGGGGATGCATCCCTACATGTCCACCTTGTATAAATCCATGTAAACATAAATTATACTTAATGGATTGGAAATGTATATTTTCCAAACACAACTAGGGTTTGTGTCCCACTCGTCAATGATATTACACCTTATATTTGAGGGTTTTTCCCTTTTTTTTTGCTCTTTTCTTATTTTACACATTTTTTGTATGAGCGCACCTTAACATCACTAGAACTGAAATCTCATGCCACAATCCTCTTTGTCCCTTCAAAGTCAACACTTTTCTCTTTTATAGCTCTTTCTTACAAGCAATGGTTCATAATTTATTAACTTTTGAAGGATTTTATGTGAATCAAACGTATCTCCATGGAAATGTATCTTTATGGCATCAAAATGGAGATTTGATGTCACAACCCTAAACTTCCACTTTCCTGGACATTTCTTCTTTTGAGAGCCTCTCATTTCAATGCAATGATTTATTGTTATTACTTTTTGCATGTTTGCGATAATTTTCTTATGTATTTATGCTCTTTTTTAATGTGAATATCCTCTTGTCTCCTTGAAACTATGTTTTGACTCAATAGCCCTCTAAGGCTCATCAACTTGGACCTTTTTTCTTTTTTTGTATCCCTATTCTTGAATATAGATTTCTTGTTATTAAATTTTTATCGTGTTTTATTAGATGTTTTTACAAATTTTCCATGTGAAGTTTCCCTCTGTTAGATATGATCAATGCCCCACCCTCATTAGGTGCCACCAATGATCCATGGTACTCAAAGTTGTAAGGCCCATATTATGAGGAGAAGCCAAATGTGAGCCCGAACATTGGTTGAGTCCTCACTTCTATATCAGATGAGGTCTATGTGACCAGATGGCAAAAAGGTGACCATTGTGGGTCTAATATTTGGGTTAGATGGAGTGGTTAAGCTGGTAGCAACTCAAGGCACATTGCATTGAGCTGCGGGGTAAGGGAGTTAAAAGGGGCCCCTATTTTGGGGTCCGGGGACCGCGGAAGTGGCCCCTAGCTGGGTAGTCCCAGGGGGGCCAGCAGCCCCCCATGGCGGGGGTCCGGGGGCAGCACCCCCGGCCCAATGGTAAAGGGAATATTCCCTAGAATATTCCCTGGCCGACTAGTGGAGGCTTATATGGTAGGTCGGTCAAGCCGACCTAACGGCCTTCGCGGGCTATAAAAGCTAAACCCCTTCACAGCCATCTATCATTCATCTTTCACCCAGTCAGAGTTGTTGTTCCTTCTAGCCTTAATCTCTTCACCTATCTTCTGTCTAGATCGCCATCTAAGCTTCACACAGTGGAAGCACACGGGTTGACAGAGCCATCTTTGTATCAAATGTTTGGAGCTAAAGAATTTACTGATTCTCCTCTTATCTGTTGTGTACTCTCTATCTCTTTCTCACATTCTGTTCGCTGTGCTGTGTAATTTTTTACGCCCTCGATCACTGGAACCGTTTTTTGATTCAATAGACTTGTTAAGAATTTTCATTCCAATATCTTCTCTTTTCATTGCATTATTCTATTCTAACTTGTGAATTTCCTTGAATTAATTTTTGACTCCTTTTGCACATGTGTTCCCTATCTATTTTCTCTTTTTACTGCACTTTGTTTTGGCGGCACAAAAGAACCATTTTTATTAGCTAATTTTATGCTGCCAAACCCTACCACTCTTTTCAAAGCTATTGAGCTTGCAGAGTGCTATGGAAGGAAATATAAAAGACAATCTTCATTTCAGCTTGGTTAAGGAGCAACCAAGGATTGTTTTCAAATAGGGACATTATGGAAATGTTTATGGTAGCAATTATGTGCCAAGTGGGTGCTTAAAAGTGCCAAATTATCCACCATTAAATTCTTTAAGACAAAGAAATTGTAGGATAGCAATCAATCCTAGAGTTGACTTCAAACAAGGGGACAACAAGCCTAAATTTATTTCAGTCACAATATGAATGCCAAGTCTATTCCTATGATCTCTACAAAGAAAGAAAGGAAAAAGTCTTATCATTCAAATGTGGGGAAAAGTATACACTTGATCATGCCACAAAGTGTATTTACAACAATGCAAAAGCCAAGGTTCATAGTATGTTAATCTTTGAGGATTCTGAAGATGATATTGATGAGGCTAATACAATTGCACCTAATGCTAAAAATGATGATCTTGAGGAATAAGTTAGACAAGAGTACTTTTATGATCCGATCGATGCTTTTGCTTTTGATCCAGGTGGGAATGTTCCTTTTGACTCAGGTGAGACTTATGATAAGCCACTTGCTATGCCACTAGTTGTTCCATTTCCATGGATGCTTGGACAGGTTCTAAGAGCCCTAATACACTTCGTATGAAGAGTAACATTCATGGGAAGGTTGTGTTCATTTTGAAAAGTAGTGGCAGTACAAACAATTTTGTGAATAAGTCCATTATGGACAAGCTGAATTATCTTCCCAATGACTTATAACAGCCCATAAGATTTCAGGTTGCTAATGGTGAAGAAGAAATTGCACTTAAATATGCCCAGAACTTTCTTTACAGCTGCTTGAAAATTATGAAGCAAAAGTAAACCTGATGACCTTGGAAACGGAGCCCATAGATATTGTACTTCATTGTGATTGCTTGATGACATTAGGCAAAATAACTATGGATCTCCCACAGATGTATATGGAGTTTAACTTTGATGGATAACTCATCCATTTACAAGGAAATCCTAGTTAATCAAAATTTAATCTTATCACCATTCAAAAAATCAAAAAAGGAGTACAAGAGGTGCTCAGAGATATTTGTTTTGCACTTGAATGAAGAGATTCAAGATCAGTCCATAAATTCAACAAGTCACCCTACTTTGAAAGCTCTTCCTGAGGAGTAGAGGGATGTGGTTGAGGTGCCTACTTCATTTCGTCCCAATCACCCCATTGATTTGGAGACCAACTCAAAGCCAATCAATAAGCCACCCTATAGATTGTCCAAGTGTGAGCGAGAAGAATTAGCCAATAAAATCAAGGAGCTCCTTGAGATTGGATTCATTGAACCCAGTTATTCACCCTATGCATCTCCGATCTTGTTAGTAAAAAAGAAAGATGGATCTTTTAGGATTGTGTATTGACTACAGGGATCTAAACAAGATCACAATGAAGAACAACTATCCAATACCTAGGATCGATGACTTGCTTGATGAGCTTAAGGGGACTAGATTATTTACAAAGATTGACTTGAGGTGAGGGTATCATTAGATCCACATGCGAGAGGGTGATGAGATCAAAACTACTTTTAGGAGTGATTGAGGGCTCTATCATTTCTTAGTGATGCCAGTTGAGCTTAAAAATGTTCCAGCTACCTTCGAGAGTTTGATGAACAAGATTTTGTAGTCTTTCATCTTTCAGTTTGTCTTGGTCACACATGAGGAAGTTTTTTGATGTATTGAGACATCACACACTCTTTACTAAGGAGAAGAAATTAGCTATACTAGTTGATTACTACTTCCTCCCATCTACATAAAATGTTGGCACCCTCACTCTATCTTTATGGTGGTACTCACAAGGGTTGATGGCTTGCCCCTCAATCATTGCTACCTCAACTTCTTCATATCACATGTTGTGTTTCTTTTGTCCTCCTCCCCCAAGGCACTCCCTTTCTTCCATTATTAGCATTTTTCCTTCTGACGTGGTAGTCTATCAACATACTTTGAGTACCTCTCAAAAAGCTGGTCATCCCCCTTTAGAATCTCCCATCATAGCTTCACATATATCCTCTTCTCAATTATGACAAATCCTCCCAAAAAATTGGTTCCCTCCTAAAGCATTAGCATATGATTGTTTCCTGTCAATAGGGTGCCATGAAACATATCCTTGTGTCTTTCCAAAAAGCTAACTAAAACCTAAGCTTTAAGTGATGCTTTTTCTATTGGCTCATACTATTCTCAATCCTAAGGATAACAAGAGTTGCTCCAAGCCTTTAGACTTCATTGCATGTACACCATAGCACAAGGGACTTTTAATCATTTCCTACATAGGAAAAAAAAGGTAATTACCTAACAATTCCCTAGATAAAAATACACATAAGTAGGGAAAGTATATAATAGGAAAAATGGAACATTTCCTAGTTAGAGAAACTAGGGAATCACACAGGGAACTAAATTTCCTATGTGATTCCCTAGTTTTAATTCCCAGCTCAAATATCTTCTGGAATTCTCCTCTGATGATAGCATTAACTTTCCCTAACATGGTGTCGATACGTTTGGTGTCGAATATGACTAAGGATATCAGCCCCAAATCAACTCAAATATCTTCTGGAATTCTCCTCTGATGATAGCTAATTCTCTGAATATGACTAAGGATATCAGCCCCAAATCAGCTCAAATATCTTTTGGAATTCTTCTCTGATGATAGCATAAACTTTCCCTAACACAGTTTGATACGTTTGGTGTCGAGAGTCCACCACGGGGGTAAGAGACTGCAGGGTGAAGGTAGATTTAGGAAGAGGAGTAGATGAAAGAGAAGGGTTTGAAGAAATAGAAGACGTAGAAGAATGCTCCCAAAAATAATTAGAAAATGTAGAAGAATACTAACAGAGATGAAGCTTGTTAGTTTATTCTTGCATTATGAGAATATAAAACTCTAATAGACAAAAACGTGTATAAAATAATACCTTTCTCTATGCTACTTAGATGGCCAAATCAGATGCCTCCATTGGCTCTGAAAAGGGAGGTAAAATATTAGAACACTTGGCCAAAATTTAGCCAGATCACTCCTTCTTCATCTCCCACTTTGGAGTAATGTTTAGTGCCTAAAAACAGTGATCACACGTCGCGCAATTTTTCCAATCTCTCTTTTTACATAAAATCCTCTCTTTAAAAACTCGGAGTAAAATGGCTTAAAAGGGACTTATATGGGGAATTCCATTGGAAGGGGTGCTTGGAGAGCCCCCTTAGAAGCTTCCAATAAGCTTCTGGGGGTGTATGCTATAGGATCACGTGGACAAGGAGGATTATTGGTGGGCTTGTTGGTGGGCAGGAGGTGGAATGACAATAGCAGCTCGGGTTGGCAGCCGGCAACCTTAGGCTTCAAGTGGAAGCTCCTCTAGTACGTCTCTTTCCTCCTCATGGCACTGCCATCTCGGCAGCTTCTTCCTCCTCCATGCATGGTCTTCCACACTCGTCCTTCATCCCTCTTCTCACGGTCTATTAGCCTATTCTCTTCCCTCACGCTTTCCTACTCTCTATCTTCCTCCACCCCTTAAAGGGGGTTTATATAGGACAAGGGGGGAGAGGGTTCCCTCCCCTACATGCCCCCCTGAATGAATTCTCTCCTTCCACCTCTACAATTTCCCATTATAGCCCCATCCTATTCCCTCAGCCACTCTTCGACTGAGGGAAGGCAAGTACAAAAATTTGCAATAAACCTATTATTATCCTCTTGACCTCCTCCCAAGAGGATGTTCACCTCCGGTTATGCGGGTTTTTAAACCGCAGTCCCGTTGGGCCGGTGGAGAGTCATGATATGCCATGTACCATTTATGAAGAAAAACTTACAAAGTCCTCCAGATATGTCCTGTTGCTCCCAAGCTGTAGGTAGACGTTGGGTCTAGGGGAGAGTCAAGTGAGGTATGGTACATCCTGGAACGAAATAATTGGTACCTTGAGTGGAAATATGTGCGACATTGTGTTATATATGTTTAGCGACGCATTGAGGGGCCAATCCCCAAGATGTAAGAGAGTCGCAGTGAGGTAGCGACAGTCAGCCGTGGGAGGACCTCCTATGTTTGTACTTCGTGCCATTTGGCAATGTGTTTTCTGATTTTCTGATTTCATACAGTTGGAAGACATTGCAAACAACATTATAATGCATAATCATCCCATGGGAACAAATATTCATGAAGCAAATCGCATAAAACATCAATTTCCTTTGTAAAAATGAGATTACCGTTCTTTGCGGGTTGCGGGTTTTTATTTGCCATATATCGGGACTGATTTCCAGCCACCATTAATACTCATGATAGTCCACAATTAGCAATTTTCCTTCCTCTTGAACCACGGAGCAATCCGGTCTTCATTGGACAAGCATCCCTGTCATCCATTCTTCTTCTTCTTCTTCACCACATGAATCTGCCTTTAGGGGAGAGAGAGAGAGGAGAGAGAAAGAGTGAAATCAGAATTCTTCATAGAGATCGCCATTGGAGGAGTGAAGCACGGCGATAAGACTAGCAGGCAGGGGGATTCAAGCCCCATGATCAATTGGGGGGGTTGTTTGCAGCAGCCATGATGCCTTCTCCATCCAAGAAGCGCAAATTTCAGGCGCCTGTTTCTCCACGCCTCCTCCACGATTTGATGCATGCTCCCTCCTCCAAACTTTCATGTGACATTAAATTTTGGGCTCCCAAAGGTCACTTGCCCATTTTGGCCAAATTTTATCCACCCCTTCGCATCTTGACCGGTTTCTTGGCCATTTTCCCGTTCGGACTCCGAATTGAGCTGTGAAAAATCCTGGGCGTCTGGCTCGGCATCCCACATTGGCCAGTAACTCTTGTCAACCCGCACGACAGTCTAAAAAATAATGAAAAATCAACAAGTCTCGCTCGGGCACTTTTAAAGCACATTGGCGCTTAAAATCGTCCTAGATCGAGCCGCCGCCTTCGACGTTGAATATTTTTCCCTTGATATTCATAATTTTCAGTTATTTTTAAGCACTTCTCGGCACCAAAAATCCGCTCTCATTGGTGACTAGGGGATAGGGCGACTTAGCCCGCACACCAGATCTACACAAAAACAACCAAAGAAAGCATCAAGATGATACAAAACAAATATGCAATAAAACTCAGCACAATGCTCACCCTACCCCCTGACACAACCAAGGCATGACATCCACAAAGAGTGGGCCTAGCATGATCTGATAAACAGGTCCGAAGCTAGTCACTAACCGACTGCTCTAACACGAACAAACTAAAAAGAACTATCAAAGAGGTTGCCCTAAGTGGTGGTCTGAACTACCTACCTAACTAAGGACAACACAACTAGGAGCTCGTACTAGGCGAGGACTCCTATAACCTGATCAAGAAGTATGTTCTTTTAATACAGTTCGTCTGTTAGGATTTTATTTTATTGACATACACGGGTATGTAAAAAGGAGGGAGCTAAGCGTAGTGACCCAAGGAGAACAGGGCATCGGCCTCAGGTCCTGTCTCGGTACCCAAGAACCTACCAAGCCCTCGCAAGGCGACACTTAATCCTTTTTTAACCCTCACTTTTATTTTCGCTCCAACCTTCCTTAATTTCTTCTTTTCCAACAAGAAGCCACCCCTAGGAAGACAAGGCATCGGCCCCGGGTCTGACTCATCCCCAAGAACCTACCAAGCCTTCGCAAGGCAATGATCAACTGCTTCTAAGATTTTTCCTTTCCTTTTCTTTCTTTTTTTATATGGGGTTAGAACCTCTTTTTACACACCTTTGTATAGATATATATATTTTTCTTTAGGATATTCAAGGTTTCTTTTCCTTTAGCATCTTTATTTTGTCTTCTGCTGGCTTCTCTAACTGCCTCACCACTAACAAGAACTCCTAGAATGGCTGTCTAGCAGGCTAGCAGAACAGGGTCACTAGGACTCCCTACTAAAACAGGTCTTCTGATGCTTGACAATGTCTTTACAGGAGGAAATGACTACTCAGACCTCCCTCAAACATACTGAACCTAATCCTGGGACTTCATGCCTTAGTCTCCCGTCCCAAACAAGAAACGATAAAACCCCTTAACAAGTACACAAACACATACAACATAAAAACCACAGTACTCATAAAGGAAAGATATCACCTGGAAAGGGCCACGAGAAGCTTCCACGCAACAAAAGGCTCCTTCCAAGCTCTTCTTCAAACCTGTCTAGCACAAAACTCAAATAAGAAACCATAAACCGCACCTACACTAAACAGACAACTGGCGCTCTTGGCCTAATGAAATAAAACACTTCACTACAAAACTGAATCAGCTCTCTTGGCCTAATGAAATCAAACAGTAAAACCTCGCGAAACGGGCCCTCTTCGCCTAACAAGATCAAATAGTATAGCACCTACACACCCTTCCCTAGAAAAGCACAGATATACAATAAGAGGCTTCCTCTAAGGAAGAAAAATAGGCTCGTAGCCCTAAACTAAATGCATAAGGTTATGACCCATCCCTCCTGCATAGATAGCAAGAGGCGTACGCATAATATGTTGTCTAATCAACCTATGGGTCCCAGATAATAACGGTAGATTGGTCTCGGCCACTCTTTGCATCACCCATATCAACCATCGTCCGCCATATATTGCATATTCTGATAACATACCCCAGAAGCGACCGAGTCCTGTTTCATCATTGATAACAATATCCAGACTACGACCACAATTAAAGAAGAGGTCTTTCTCATAAACCAGATTTGCTAATGAATCCGCAAACTGATTCTAGTAACGTGGGATCATCTGAAAAGACACTCTCTCAAACTCCTCAAGTAGGGTCATAGCAGTCCGATGATACATACAGAGAATGGGATTCCGCACTGTGTATGTCCCATCTAGCTGATTCAGGATCAATTGGGAATCTCCTTTTACTAACAATCAACGAATACCACCTTGTTTGGCAATATACAGTCCCATAATCAAGGCTTTATACTCTGCCATATTGTTAGTGAATCCTACCCCGAGATAAGCAGCTAACTTCATCGTAACTCTACGTCGGGGATCTTAGATTACTACTCCAACACTTCCTTTTTTATTAGGGCCCCTGGATGCTCCGTCAAAGTATAATGTATACGTCCACAATGGGTTTACCCAGCCGGCCATCACAAATTCCTCTACTCGTAATTGTGGTAATCAAAGTTTAGCATATTGAGAGGATTCACTGACGGCTCCATCCCACCTTCTTCATTGAACTCAACAGGGATACTCGTCTCAACAGTCGTAAACAGTGATGGCAGAAGACTTTGATATCCCACACAAAGGTTCCGTCTTCTTGCTCAATCACTTTGTATCCTTTGCTCCACCAGATGAGTTTCCCCTGATGGTATCGTTGCTCCAGATATGGGTGCTCCAAATAAGGGATTAACCAACCCATCCACCAGCTTTTAAGCTCTTTTCTGCAGGTCTCAAATCATTCCTAGCAAGGACCTGCAATGCATTTTCTTTGTGTTAACATACTTAGAAATAATAAGGTTTAATCTTATTAAGATTAACCTTATTCTTAACTCTACTCCCTGTAAATCAGCTGATAGGGCCGTAGACCTATTCTTCCCTAACCTGACGATTTTGTAGGGCCCATCCCATTTAGGTTCCAATTTCCCTGGGAACAACTCCCTACGCGCATCGTAATATAAAACCAGTTGTCCTTTCTTAAAGGTGTACTTCTTCGCTTTCAGGTCATACAACGGTTTCATGCGACGTTTAGCCACCTCTTGATGTAATAGGCTTTGCAACTTAAGTTTATCTAGGTGTGCTAAAGTCGTAAATCGCTCTAATAGGGCGTCTTCACTACCCAAAGAATGGTTTATTGCGAATCTAATGGTCGGCAACTCAATTTCTAAGGGTAAAATGCACTCTTTACCATAAACTAGTTTGAACAGCATGTGGCCCCAGGACCACTAGATCCACTCCCTCGTAAGGGTTTAGCACCGCTACGCTTAGGGGAATACCTCCTAAGAATTTTAGCACATCACCTAGCTCTTTCGTCTCTCTCTTGCTTTTGGATTTCGGCTAGACGATGCTTATCGGTGAATAATGGGTCAATCTCAGTATCCTTTGGCATAAACTGCTAACTCATTCCTAGACAACCAGGATTTGAGGACCGCCACTTCTAAGCGGCTCCTAGCAGACGCACCACTGATGGGACCTAAAATGGGTCGGCACTGGCTCATGCACTAGCCAAACCTCTATCATATGCTCAACAACCCCACGGCCTCGCAGCCAGGAGCGTTGATGACACATACATCATACATTGCCTTCCTAAACATCTTGCGTTTGTATCACGTATCGTAGTCCAACTCTAACCCAATTAACACTCCTCAGAGGGAGTCCCAACACATTGCCAAATGGCACGAAGTACAAACATAGGAGGTCCTCCCATGGCTGACTGCCGCTACTCACTGCGACTCTCCTACATCTTGGGGATTGGCCCCTCGATGCGTCGCTAAACATATATAACACAATATCGCACATATTTTCACTCAAGGTACCAATTATTTCGTTCCAGGATGTACCATACCTCACTTTACTCTCCCCTAGACCCAACGTCTACCTACAGCTTGGGATATCTTGTCTCTCACTCAACGCGGGAGAATACAACTGCTACGCATCCAGGAGGTATTGTCTGATACCTTTTATCATTTTATGCTTCATGCAAATTGTGAATGTCCATGTGCTCAAACAAAGAAAAATCAGCATTTGTGCACATGTGGAAAACATTTCTTTCAATGATTTTGACTATTGCTCGTATGCGGCGTTGCATAAACCTAGCACCGAGAAACCCTCGTGCTACTAGGTTCTTATTTTAAATTAACGCCCGATCTATATGGTATGCATAAAACCAGCAAGCTTTTCATCATTTCATTCAGCATTTAAACACCTTTTATGCACTCTACCCCCTCACCCGTTTAGGTTGTGCATGGTGCATAGGTTTAGGGTTCCCTTTCCACATTTTTATTGTGTGAAAAGCAATAAAAAACTCACTAAAACATAAAGGTAGGGCTGAACTGAGGCCAAACCTCATACTTCAGACCCCCCATACATCCACAAACATGGTTCTTATTTTTCCTTAATTTTCGGTACTCAAAATCCATTTTTCCCTTATTTTTAGTGGTTTTTCCCTATTTTTCTTGTATTTTTTGCAATATTAAATGACTGAAAATACAAAGTGAGTTGTGGGCTGTGGCCCTTAGGCTCATTTGCAGCCGAATCACAAATTTAGTTGATGTGTCTTATTATACTTTCCATTGATATATCAAAAACACCCAATTTTTTCATATTTCGCGTGTTTTACAGGTTTTACACTACTAATTTCATCCACAACACTTATGATTTTCTGATTTTCTGATTTCAAACAGTTGGAAGACATTGCAAACAACATTATAATGCATAATCATCCCATGGGAACAAATATTCATGAAGCAACTCGCATAAAACATCAATTTCCTTTGTAAAAATGAGATTACCGTTCTTTGCGAGTTGCGGGTTTTTATTTGCCATATCTCGGGACTGATTTCCATCCACCATTAATGCTCATGATAGTCCACAATCAGCAATCTTCCTTCCTCTTGAACCACGGAGCAATCGGGTCTTCATTGGACAAGCATCCGTCATCCATTCTTCTTCTTCTTCTTCACCACATGAATCTGCCTTTAGGGGAGAGAGAGGGAGGAGAGAGAAAGATTGAAATTAGAATTCTTCATAGAGACCGCCATTGGAGGAGTGAAGCATGGCGATAAGACCAGAGGCAGGGGGGATTCAAGCCCCATGATCAATTGGGGGATTGTTTGCAGCAGCCATGATGCCTCCTCCATCCAAGAAGCGCAAATTTCGGGCGCCAGTTTCTCCATGCCTCCTCCACGATTTGATGCATGCTCCCTTCTCCAAACTTTCATGTGACATTAAATTTTGGGCTCCCAAAGGTCACTTGCCCATTTTGGCCAAATTTTGTCCACCCCTTCGCATCTTGACCGGTTTCTTGGCCATTTTCCCGTCCGGACTCGGAATTGAGCTCTAAAAAATCATGGGCGTCCGGCTCGACATCCCGCATTGGCCAGTTACTCTTGTCAATCCGCAGGAAAGTCTTAAAAATTATGAAAAATCAACAAGTCTCGCTCGGGCGCCTTTAAAGCACGTTGGCGCTTAAAATCGTCTTAGATCGAGCCGCCGCCTTCGACGTTGAAATTTTTTCCCTTGATATTCATAATTTTTAGCTATTTTTAAGCAATTCTCGGGACTAAAACTCCGCTCTCATTGGCGACCATGGGATAGGGTGACTTAGCCCGTCGAATCCCACACTAGATCTGCACAAAAACAACCAAAGGAAGCATCAAGCTGATACAAAACAAATATGCAATAAAACTCAGCACAATGCTCACCCTATTGCCTGACAGAACCAATGCATGACATCCACAAGGAGTGGCCCTAGCATGATCTGATAAATAGGTCTGAAGCTAGTCACTAACCGACTGCTCTAACACGGACAAACTAAAAAGAACTATCAAAGAGGTTGCCCTAAGTGGTGGTCTGAACTACCTACCTAACTAAGGACAACACAACTAGGAGCTCGTACTAGGCGAGGACTCCTATAACCTGATCAAGAAGTATGTTCTTTTAATACAGTTCGTCTGTTAGGATTTTATTTTATTGACATACACGGGTATGTAAAAAGGAGGGAGCTAAGCGTAGTGACCCAAGGAGAACAGGGCATCGGCCTCAGGTCCTGTCTCGGTACCCAAGAACCTACCAAGCCCTCGCAAGGCGACACTTAATCCTTTTTTAACCCTCACTTTTATTTTCGCTCCAACCTTCCTTAATTTCTTCTTTTCCAACAAGAAGCCACCCCTAGGAAGACAAGGCATCGGCCCCGGGTCTGACTCATCCCCAGGAACCTACCAAGCCTTCGCAAGGCAATGATCAACTGCTTCTAAGATTTTTCCTTTCCTTTTCTTTCTTTTTTTATATGGGGTTAGAACCTCTTTTTACACACCTTTGTATAGATATATATATTTTTCTTTAGGATATTCAAGGTTTCTTTTCCTTTAGCATCTTTATTTTGTCTTCTGCTGGCTTCTCTAACTGCCTCACCACTAACAAGAACTCCTAGAATGGCTGTCTAGCAGGCTAGCAGAACAGGGTCACCAGGACTCCCTACTAAAACAGGTCTTCTGATGCTTGACAATGTCTTTACAGGAGGAAATGACTACTCAGACCTCCCTCAAACATACTGAACCTAATCCTGGGACTTCATGCCTTAGTCTCCCGTCCCAACCAAGAAACGATAAAACCCCTTAACAAGTACATAAACACATACAGCATAAAAACCACAATACTCATAAAGGAAAGATATCACCTGGAAAGGGCCACGAGAAGCTTCCACGCAACAAAAGGCTCCTTCCAAGCTCTTCTTCAAACCTGTCTAGCACAGAACTCAAACAAGAAACCATTAACTGCACCTGCACTAAATAGACAACTGGCACTCTTGGCCTAATGAAATAAAACACTTCACTACAAAACTGAATCAGCCCTCTTGGCCTAATGAAATCAAACAGTAAAACCTTGCCAAACGGGCCCTCTTGGCCTAACAAGATTAAACAGTATAGCACCTACACACCCTTCCCTGGAAAAGCACAGATATACAATAAGAGGCTCCCTCCAAGGAGAAAAAATAGGCTCGTAGCCCTAAACTAAATGCATAAGGTTATGACCCATCCCTCCTGCATAGATAGCAAGAGGCGTACCCATAATATGTTGTCTAATCAACCTATGGGTCCTAGATAATAACGATAGATTGGTCTCGGCCACTCTTTGCATCACCCATATCAACCATCATCTGCCATATATTGCATGTTCTGATAACGTACCCCACAAGCAACGGGGTCCTGTTTCATCATTGATAACAATATCCAGACTAGGACCACAATTAAAGAAGAGGTCTTCCTCATAAGCCAGATTTGCTAATGAATCCGCAAACTGATTCCAGTAACGTGGGATCAGCTGAAAAGACACTTTCTCAAACTCCTCAAGTAGGGTCATAGCAGTCCAATGATACATATAGAGAATGGGATTCCGCACTGTGTATGTCCCATCTAGCTGATTCAGGATCAACTGGGAATGAACAGCAAGCAATGTTGACCTAGAGTCTAGGACACTAGAATCCTGATTTATGCTATTTTAGGGGAACGGAATGGGACTATGCCTTATGGGCAGAGAGGTCAAGCTTTGCATCCCTCTCGTTTCCCATTCTCCTTGAACCAAGTGCAGCATGGATCAGCTTCGACCCTGACATTTTTGTGTAACGTAGTTTTCTTGGGGTGCGACGCTAGCTGCCGTTCTAGGAATTTGACCACTAGGAAAACCCTGATTCAGGTCGATCCTAAGTGGAAACGGTGAGAATGCTTCTGCTTCGTGGCAGACTCAGGAGGACCTAGATCGCAAATCCCGTGACATTATGTGGAGTGCCGGGCGGTGCTTTCTGGATTCTCTTCCCGATGGACTGCTAAGACGTGTCCTATGAGCGAAGAGGTGGGTATGTTAGAGTTGGTATCAGAGCGAACCAACTAGGAACTAGTTTACAAGAAAACTTAATGAGGAGAAGTAGAGAAAATGTTGCTATTAAGAACATTTCCTTACTTACTTATCAATGCTAAATGTAGAGTCGCGAAGCATGGAACAAATTCTTGGTGTTCCAAGTTATGTTTATGACTGTGAGGCGTGCTTTAGATTATCGACGGAGGATCAATATGATGAATATCCTAGACCACATCTACAATCCATCGCCCTTGTACGTGGAACGGAGATGGACGAGTGATTCAGGGATCTATTACATAGTTGCCCACCGATTTGCGCACCTTCAAACCAACTTAAAGAGAATCAAGTGGTTGGAGGACCTGAAGATCGTGAAGTTGTTTATCTTTGTTAAGGCTCATGCAAATGCAACCCTACATGTCGGAGGATGGAAGGTTAAGAAGAGCACGTATGTGTACGAGGAAGTGACCTGAATAATCCCTACTGACAAAATCAAGGTGTTGGGACGTTACGAGAAGAACGGGTATCAAAGGAAAGGATACCCTAATCTTCCAATGACCTATCAATTCTTGAAAATTTATGACCCCAATCCATACTATTACCCAGTTCCCGTAGCTGAATGTAACACAATATTATTCTCCCGGAATTAATGTATCAGCTTGCTCTACCATCCCAAGAATAATTGTACTCCGAAAGGGCTATGCCCATATGAATGAAATAAGACTCTTTCTATCAATGATTGTCTTTACTGTGAGTATTGATAAAAAAAGTTAAGTGATTAGGTCTCTTGGCTGAAAGCTGAATTGGCCATGAAATGTAATGTGAGAAATGTTTAGCAAGTTGTTAACGTTAAAAATCTCAATCCCAGGCACAACCTCAAGTGTAGATTCCTAGTCAAACCCCTACACCAAGTACGGCCGTGATTTAGGAGAAGAAGTTTCTTCTCAAGCAAATCAAGCCACCAGAATTTGATGGCAAGGGAATGACCGTCCAAACAGATGCCGAGATTTGGATCGAATCCATGGAGGATTTATTCAATTTAATATTTATGTTGAAAAATATTACGAGCCCGCATGAGTCTCATGCAATGACAATTCCGGCATTGAAGTTAGGGACGGTGCAGTCTTTAAATTGTACACGACATATCGTGACTCTCCATTGGCCAAACGAGACTAAGGTTTAAAAACCCGTATATCTACATGTTAACCTCCTCTTGGGAGGAGGTCAAGAGGATAATGTTATATTTATTGCAATTTTTTTTACCTTCCCCCAGCCAAAGCATGGCTGAGGCAAGGGGATGGGCTAAATTGGGAAACCATGGAGGTGGAAGGGGGGATTGCCATGCGAGGCAACACGTGGGAGGGAGCCCTCACCCCCCTCTTTATATAAATATCCCCCCCTATAAGGGGTGAATAAGGAGGGTAGTGAGAGAAGAAGGACAACGTCAGAGGTGTTGATGCTGCCGTGTGTTGCGCCAGCCGCCATACACAGAGCGGAGTAATCTGAGTGGAGAAAAGAGTATAGGCTGATGCGATCGTGAGAGAGGGGAGCTCAGGTAGTCATAAGGAGTTGAGGTAGTACAGGCCGCCATTATCGTGAGAAGGAGTTGGGGGCTGACACACCATGAGAGAGGAGAGCTACAAGTTTCCGCGAGGAAGGAGGAGTTGTCGCATAGAGCCGCTGTTGCAAGTCAGAACGCCGCCTCCCTCTTTCACCATAGAGTACCTCGACTGCTGCATCCACCGCTGGAGATCGAGCTGCGTCGCCACTGCCCTCTTCCACAACACACGCCCACAAAAGCTTCCAAGAAGCTCCTTGGAAGCTTCTAAGGGGGCTCTCTAAGCCCCTTTTTCCATTTGCATTGTTACACAAGGGGTTTTTACCCCTGAGAATTAAGCCTTTCCCCTTGCATCCCCCAAAAATCTATTTTTACCCCGGTTTTCTTATAAACCCTTCCCACAGTGGATTCCCCACACAAGTCCGTATTAACCCATGTTTTTAAAACCCCTTTTTCCATTGCAATTCCCCAAGCAAATTTTACCTCCGGGTTTCCCTTAAACCCCCTTGCCATTGGACTCCCATAAGTCCCTTTAGATTCCAAATAAGCCATCCCGCCTTTGAAGCAAAGGAGAAGTTTATAAATCCCCATTTCCGCAAAGCTATACAACCCTTTCTAGCCGGAATTTCAAGAGAAAAATCTTCCAAACCTCCGTTTCCGCAAGGCTTTTGCAAGAACCCACTCACGAATCCCTCTTTCCTGAAAGAAAGAAGGCCCAAAGCTCCAAACCCTAAGGCCTTCCAAAGCCTAACTCCGCAAGTCGGTACTTCGGTCAAGGAGCAGTACCTCAAAGGAATTCGCACGTGTGAGGGAGATGGGCCAAGATCATAGGACTACGGCCAAGGCAAGAAGGTCGAATTCACGATGGCCCCTAAAAAGACACAAGGCGCAACCGCAGGAGGATCATCTCCTAACATTCATGTGGACATTTCACCAAACCCACAAGTCCAGGTCTTCTTCCTATTTCTTGATTTGTGTCGAGGTATTACAAACATGCATGGTTAATTCATGGTATTAGGTTGCGCTTATGCTTGTCAAATCCACCTAGTTTGATAAGATGCACTTTTGTGATTGAATTACATTGGCTATTTTAAAGGAAATAACTTGAATGAAGATTGGTCAATTGTATTTTTTTAATGGAATGAACAAAGGATGTTTATGCATTTTTAGCAAGTTGCTTCTATGCATTGCAAAGTAATGAATCTAGAACAACTAATGATTATCATTACAAAGTCGAAATTATTGTAGTACACCTTCAACTACGCATGGAAATATTAAATCCCATGTCGCATTATTAGACGAATCTTTCTTTGTAATGATTCATTAAAAAGTCATTATCAACCATAGGAATCTGCAAAGCATGGAATGATTCTAGAGTTGCATGAAGTAGGATAACTCTAGTTTTAAATTGGCCTAAATATCATTTAATTGCGGTATAGTTTAGGAAAGGCTACATGGTTCATAGTAACCAAAAACCCTAGAAGCTCAGTGGCATGAATTGTGAAGGCATGTCTTAGTAGGATCAATAGAAGCTAGGCGAATTTTAACATATGCTTGATCTTAACAAGAAAAGTAAGGGATTGCAAATCTAGAGGAAATGAATTGCATGCTTACATGAATTATGATGTAACACAACCAGTTTTCCCTTCTTCGATCAAGACAAAATCTTTAGGAATAATTCATCCTTGTCGTAAGACGAGTAATCTGGAATACCCAAAATACCTAAACTGCAAAGGATTTGCTTAGGAATAGTTAAATCGATGCAACATATCCCAAATGCTAATTAGGGTTTAGCACGTTGAGGACGTGACCTAGTCGCACTTATTGCCAAGTTGAAACTCTCATACCCAAAAGACCTGCCCACATTCACGGAATGTAGGGACAATGGAACATACTTGCAAGAAACGATCTAGGGTTTCTACCCTAAGGACCGCTCGCTAAAAAGATGAAACTCGGTTGATCATAATCAGTCGAAAACTCTGTTTACTAAATTTCTTCAGCTCTCAACACTTTTTGCTAAGTCACCTCAGCCTCAGACTCTATCTGTAACACAAAATCTGAAATTCCATGAAACATGTCCAGGGACTGCACTGATACATTACTGAGAAAACTTTGCATGTCAGCTTTCAGCATGTTTTCCATCTCTATCATCGTATTTGCACAAACCATACTATCATACATCCCATCTATATGCTCATCATCCTCTAAAATACCTGCATTTTTCACATCTTTCTCCTTCCTGCATATGTACTGCCTGGCAGCTCTAGGAAACTTAGAAATCTTCTGATAACTCATCAAACTGCTTCTTGAAATTCCAACAAAATTGGAGGAGAAAACACTACTGCCAAGAGGCGAGAACTCCAATCTCCTCTGCTTTGTACCACCATCGTCTTGTGGAACAACGGTACCTAATGAAAACCCGAATCCCTTACAGTGGGCAAAGGCGCATCTCGAAGAGTATCCCTGTTTCTAGCATGATTTACACACATAGTCATAAAATGGACTGCTCTCATACCATCTTTACTGGGAATCCGTGCATAAGCAGATCCGTCATCCATTACTTTCCTCTCCATGCGCATCTCTGTGATGAATGGTTGTCCGAGGATTATGGGGTAAGAGCATGAATCCTGCATAAAGAAATGGAAATCCTCCTCTACATCTCCAATAGAAATCCTGACACTGGGACAGGCAGCATACAAATCACCTGCAGTGTTGTTGGCGGCTCTCATACGCCACCCATGCTCTGCATCCATAGGCCATCTATTACTTTCATAAACTCCACGAACTATGAGATTAATCTTTAAACCATGATCCATCAAAGCAACATAAGGCACCTGTTTCTCTCCAATTTTTACCATTGTTTCTGTAGTTGCCCTAGCCCAATGACTCCCCAAAAAGTGATTGTGCGGTACCAAGATAGGCTCATTAGTTTTAGCATAATGCATAGGCTGAACTCTCTTCTTTGTTTGTGGAAAAAATAGAAGCATTCTCGACCATAACCTCATCCTCATCTTCATCCAACTCCCCAATCAAAACTCCCTATGTATCAGTAGTAGGCAATGTATGTCTTTTTCTCTTTAGGACTTCTTGGAACTGATCTTGAAACTCTCTTTTTGAGATGCCCAAAACCTCAAAAATAGTAAAAGTCACCTTACTACCAAGTAACTTGTCATTAAAGATTTTCTTCATGTCCATAGATGTCTCAATATCGGACATTATTCTAAATCCTGGTTGCTTTCTCTGTCTAGGTTCTTGCCTCTTTTCTTTCTTTTGAGCATCCTCCATTTGTCATTCTGGCCCTGGTCTCGAAGAGGGCCCTGCAGTAGGTGGAGTAACAAACTCACCCCCTCTAGTCTTTTTAGCTGCATTTGGATTCTCTTCATCTCTCTTACGCTTCTCCTCAACAAGTACATCTACTCCTTGAGACTTAGCCAAGTAGGCATAAATAGTGTACCTGTCAACAGGCAAATCCCAACCTGTCTCAGATCTGATGCTAGAACTTGCACTAGTCAAAACAGTCTATTGGATTTTCCCCTTGTTTGCCGTCTCTATAGCATAGGTCCATAATGCTGACTGGCTCTTTGAACCTTTCTCAATCTGGACTCCATATGTAGAGGCATCTCCTCTAGCTGCCACATAAGAAGTATGCGCAACCATGTCATCTACTAATTTCTTCATTATGCCTTTCCCAAAATTGGTAGCAAGTGGAGCTCCTGTTTCAGTCAACCAAATCTTGCCATCTTGTCCCCAAAATACCAAATTCTTCCTCCTTGCAACTTGAAAAGATTCACAATCCCTGCAATGCTGATGGTCCGTACTATCACACCAAATACATCTTCAATCTCTCCTAGGTGCACTAGGAGCACTAAAAGAAATAGTAGGCGCGATCGAGGCAAACTGCTCTTTTAATTTTCCCACCAATTCTACTTTAACTGACTCCAGTGTCAAATCCGTTATGCCTTTGATTATGTCATCAAGAGAGGAAGGAACCAAAGGAGCGGATGATTTCGGAGCAGAAGGAGTCAGCATCGGTCTTGGAACAAGAGGAATAGCAGGATTATAAACAGTAGGCACTAGCATAGGCCAAGTAACTGGCTGAGGAAGAGAATAAATGACAAGGGTAGAAGTAGACATAGGAGCGGAAGACGACGTCGGTGTCATAGATCCATTCTATAGGTGATTCTTCCATATCCGCCTCTTGGTCAAAGTCGAGACTGTATCCTGGGCGTCTTGCCAATCTGTTTTAAGACCCATAGGCTTTGTGCAATCCTCAAGAAGCTCTCCTAATTCTTCTTGAAGAGCAAGATCTATAGCTTGCAAGAAAAGCTCAACTTTCTCAATATCCAATGCTCTTTGTTTAGTAGCATCAAGCTGACTATACCTCTCCTCAAATTCTTCTATCAATTCTGAAGCAGCTAGACCTTTGTTTGGCATGTATACCCACTCTCGGAATGACTACCGTGTAGCCATCCCAAAGTACTCAAGAAAATACTCCTCTTTTAGGGCCTTCTTAAAATCTTGCCAATGCAAAATTTGAAGGAAAAGATCAGTCACTTTTACCCTCAAGGCGGGTGTGACAAGGCGAAGAAAATATTTACTCATAAGTCATTATGTCCGTACTCCAAAAAATCCCATCTTAATCTCATACGTCTTCAAATAAGCCGATACATTACGGCCATCAAATAGCTTCTTTTCATTTTCAACTGCTTCAATCGCCTAAGTCGCGTTGATTGCATTCTCTTTCTTCGAATATAGTTGCCTTTGTTGAGACAATTGTTGTTGATGTAACTGCTGCCGCTACTGCATATACAATTATGTCTACTGATTTTGAAGTTGCATATACATAGACATATTCTGCAAAATCTGCTTTAATCATCCGTAGAAGTACTTGAAGCAGAAGTCGATGATGGAGTCGAAGTAGAGGAAAAATTAGGAATCCTAGAAGGGGCTGAAATTGATGCTGAAGTATCTCCCATCTTGAAATTTTCTAAATGCGATGCTTTCACATCGGATTCACCAAAGATGTCAGAGTGTTTTCGAAAACAAAGTCGCGACCACAGAGGACCTTGATGAATTTCAAGATAGAAGATCAATCAAGCGAATAAGCAAGATGAGAAAATGATGCCAAGACTCTGTTTTATTTCTGCCAATAACAAATACAAGGTTCAAGAAGAAGAGACCAGAGCGACCTCTTCGAATCCAGAAAGGAAAATAGCAAATTCATTAACTCTTCATCTTCCATCATTATTCTAGCCTCTGCAACTTTCCCTCGATAAGATCCGGACTTATGGGTGATGGTAAGGAATCAAGAATATGTTGTCCTTTGCCAATGAGCACAACCAGACAGCCAGATTAGCCTGCAGTGGCAACCTCCACAATACGTTCTCCACTCTCTAGAGTCCCCTGCAGAATGTAATCATGTACTCTTCCCCTCCATGCAACCTTGAGAGGCATCCCCCTCTCAATGTTTCAACAGCCTCTCGGCATGCAAGAGAGAGGCCATCCCTCCACTTCCACTTATCACAAAGAACCCAGAATCTGTTATTGGCAATCAGGTGGCTGCAGTAACAGATCCTAGATTGTTTGTCTATCTTTAGTTTCTGCTAAGACTATTGCTCTTTAATCCATCTACAACAACCTAAGAGGCTCCCCTTGTCAAGATTGTGGGAGAGAAGGAAGGAGTCTCGCTTGAAGCTTTCTTGCTTGCACAATGGGGGAAGACACACAAGGGTGGAGGCTGAAAACAGTTTTCCTCTTCTTAGTTGTGTAAGCCAAAAAGAACTCTAGTACAAAGAAATAGAAGAACCCTATATATGGGTCTCAAACCAAACTCAACTAACTAAGGTGGCATACTAACTGAGCCACGAACTAGAGTAGATAAGGATAGCTATCATGTAGCTATTATTTATGGGCGGTGTACCAACCGCGTCTGCAACTGACAAGTCGATGACATAAATACACAACGGTCACCCTGGCGTATCACGAGTGGAGCTCGATATCTCAACACTCCCCCTCGAGCTCAATCCCAATTCCTGCACACCAAGCAGGTCTCTAAACTTGCGCAGCTTCTCTGCACCCAATGCCTTCGTGAATATGTCAGCTACCTGATCCTCTGTGCTGACATAAACTAGATCAATAAGACCTAGTAAAACCCTCTCTCGCACATAGTGATAATGCACCTCAATGTGCTTTGTTCTAGCATGATAGACTGGGTTATTTTCCAAGTGTATACTACTCATGTTGTCACAATAAATGACAACTGGCCCATCTGTAGACTGATGCATATCATAAAGTAGCTTATGCAACCAAGCTACCTCACATGCAGCCATTGCTGCACCCCTGTACTCAGCCTCTGTGCTCCACAAGGCAACTGTAGGCTGTTTCTTGCTGCTCCAAGTGACTGCAACACTCCCAAAAGAGAACACATATCCACTGGTAGATCGTCTATCAGAAATACTACCAGCCCAATCAGCATCAGTGTATCCATGCAACTGTATCTGAACCCCAGTCTCATAAAATAGTGCATACTGCAATGTGGACTTCACATACCTGAGTATGCGTCTAGCCGCATCCAAATGTGGTTTCCTTGGAGCCTGCATAAACTGACTTACCAATCCAACAGCATAGCTCAAATCTGGCCTGGTAATAGTCATATAAATCAAAATTCCTACTATGCGTCTGTACATAGTAGGGTCTTCTAGAAGCTCACCTGCATCTGTGCTCAGATTCACATTCTGCTCCAAAGGAACTGAGATAGGCTTACAGCCTGTCATCTCATATTTGGACAGCATGTCCAATCCATACTGCCTCTGCAAGAGCTGTATCCCACTTGGTGATCTAATCACCTCAATGCCCAAGAAATAACGCAGCTCTCCCAAATCCTTCATCTCAAACTTCTGCTTCAATAGCATTTTCACATGAAGGATATCTTCATCAGTGTCACCTGTCATAATCAAATCATCAACATAAATGACAAGCAGCATAATACCTTTCTCTATTTTTCTCACATAAAGTGAGAAATCTGCCTTGGAAATCTGAAATCCAATAGTGACAAGATACTGTCCTATCTTGTCAGACCATGCTCTAGGTGCTTGCTTCAATCCATACAAGGCTTTCTTCAACCTGCAAACAAACTTAGGATGAACAGCATGCACATAACCTGGTGGCTGCTCCATATAGACCTCTTCTTGCAAATCACCATGCAAGAAGGCATTCTTTACATCCATCTGATGTAAAGACCATCCCTTTGATGCAGCCATAGCAATGACTGCTCTTACGGTTGCCATCCTTGCAACCGGACTGAATGTTTCTTCATAGTCAATGCCATATGTTTGTGCATATCCCTTGACTACTAATCTTGCCTTGTATCTGTTCACAGAACCATCTGCATTGTGCTTCACCTTATAAACCCACTTACAGCCAATTGCATTTTTACCTTTAGGCAAAGGTACCAATTCCCATGTAGCATTAGCTTCCAAGGCATCCATTTCTTCATCCATGGCTTTCTCCCATTTTTCTTTTCCCATGGCTTCCTCAAAAGAAGTGGGTTCTGGTTCCTGTATCACTTTGACCATATATGCATAGTGAATGGCTGTAAATCCATCATATTTCAGCCTATCCACAGGATACCTAGCTCTTGTAGACCTGCGCAAAGTAGGTTCACTCCCAGGTGCTTTCAAAACATCCCTGGTCTTCCTTACTCCAGGTGTAACAATAGAAGGAATACCCAACTCATCATCAATGCTCTGTTCTGAGCCACTGGATTCACCATCCACATAAGAGTGACCTACATTCACATCAAACATGGGCTGATCAACCTTCTCTTTTCCTTTTCGTGATACATGCATACCACTATCTGCATTACTTTGAGAAGATTCTCCTGATCTCAATCTGCCTGTCCATGGCAAAGAATGTGAACCACTGCTAGAGGACGCTCCAGGTCCACTAATATTTTGTGACTGCTGTTGTGAATCCTGTGCATCATTACCATTTTGTGCATCTACATCATCAATCACATTTACTGGTTTATACCAGCTACTCATCTCATCAAAAACAACATCTCTGCTCACTGTAAACTTACGAGTAGAAGGGTTATAGCATCTATACCCTTTTTGCTGCAGAGAGTAACCAATAAAGATGCACTTCTCAGCTTTTGGATCCAACTTGGATCTCAACTCATCTGGCACATGTACATAGGCAATGCAACCAAAAATTTTCAAATGAGAAATATCTGGTTTCCTACCAGTATACCTCTCCTCTGGAGTCATTCCATGTATTGCTGCAGTGGGAGTCCTGTTCATTATGTAGACTGCTATAGCAACTGCTTCAGCCCAATAAAAATCAGGCAAGTCTTTTTCATTGAGCATGGCACGAGATACCTCTCCAATATGCCTGTTTTTCCTTTCTGCAATTCCATTTTGTTGTGGGGTATGACTGCATGAATATTGCTGCTTTATGCCATGATCCTGCAGGAACCTTGCAAACTCATTTGAGAGGTACTCTCCCCCTCCATCTGACCTTAGGCATTTTATCTGCAGGCCTGTTTCTTTTTCAACCATCGCTTTAAGAGTTTTGAAATGCCCAAAAACTTCACTTTTCTTTTTCATAAAATACACCCAAACTTTTCTGCTATAGTCATCAATAAAACTGACAAAATAATGACAGCCTCCAAGAGATGCAGCTTTAGTTGTCCACACATCAGAGTGGATTAATTCCAATGGCTTCTTACTCTCTTGAACATGTCTAGGAAATGGTTTCCTTGCCTGTTTTCCAAATTGACAGGCTTCACATACCTTATGCATTTCTGCAACCTTGAATTTCGGCAAACCTGCAACAATATTTTGGGCCTGCATTGATTTAAGTCGTTGTACATTAACATGACCAATGCGTTTATGCCAGGTATCAATATCTGCAACTACACCAGTCCCATGTGCAAACATTGCTGCACTCAATTCAGACATGTCTGCATCCAATGTAAACATTCTGCCCTTCTTATTTCCTTTTTCTATCAAGCGACCTTTATTTTTCATATCCTCAACAAAGCATCCATGAGGATTAAATCTGACCTGCAAGCCCTGCTCAACCATTTGACCAACAGAAACCAGATTCTTGGTGATATTCGGGACATGAAATACATCGGAGAGGTATTTCTTTTTCCCATCCTGCATAGACAAAGGAATTTTTCCAATCTGCACAATAGGATGTGCAGTATCATCACCAGTCTCCACAAACCCTGGTTTTTCCATTTTTCTTGCATCCTCCATCCATTCTGCATGACCTGTCATGTGGTTTGATGCACCTGAGTCAACATACCCTACATCATTGCTTTCTTCTGCACTTGTCACAGAATTGTTCATGTGCTGCACCATGAACAAATGCTCATTTCTGTCATCACCCTGTCTGCTAGAAGATGCATAATTCCCTTGTTGTAGTTTTCCATTCATGATGTCATTCTTCTTTTTATAACAGTCTTTAGCCATATGACCCATTTTACCACAGTAGTAGCATTCAACATTACTGTTTGCATTTTGACCTCTTTGCCATCCACCACGACCTCTTTGGCTCCCCCTGCCTCTAGAGTTACCACGTCCTCCTCCATAGGACTGGTTTTCTTGAGTTTGCTGCATATTCTGATTTCTACCACGGCCTCCAAATCGGCCTCCTCTACCTCTCCCTCTACCTCTTCCAGCATTTGAGTAGAAGAAAGCTTCTTTTGAAGTTCCTCCTGAAGAAGATGCACCATCATTTCTTTGCTCCTCAGAAATTAGAAGAGCAATCAGCTCCTCAAAATCAGGAAATCTTTCACGAACTGAAATGGATGTCCGAAACTGTGCATAATCATTTCCTAGACCATTCAAGGTCACAGAAACTAAATCATCATCTTCCACTGGTGACCCGATGGAAGCAAGTGCATCTGCAATCTTCTTCACCTTCATGTGGTAGTCATTGATGCTCATATTTTCTCTTTGCACATTATGCAACTCTTGCTTGAGCTGCATTTTCCTGGCTTGCGTATTTGTGCTATACATTTTTGACAAAGTATCCCATGCCTCCTTTGGCGTACTTGCATCCTGAATATGCACAATCATAGAGTCCGAAATGCTGATAGACAGCCAATACATAACTTTCCTGGCTCTCTCATGCCATGTTTTGAATGCCTGCATTTGCTGTTGATTGGGAACATCAGGAAGAAGTGGTTCTTCTTCATTTCCTGCAACAAATTCCCAATATCCTTTTCCCATAAGGAAATTCGTCATTCTAAACTTCCATGCTTGGAAGTTGTTCTTGTCAAGCTTTTCAGTGACAATCTGTGAAAGAGAATCAGATGCCATTACAGAACACTGCAATAAATTCTGTCACTACAAAAAACACAGCTTCACCCTCACAAGGGAAAATCTGCAAAACTGGCGAAAGTGGTATTTGACCACACAGTCACTTCCTAGTGACGATTTTGCATCAACAAGCAACAGGAATGATTCTGTAACTCCCAATGTCTCTGCGCACAAGCATACGATGCAATTTCTACAGTAACTTTTCACCGACCTGTAGAACGGTGGCTGCACAGCATAAAACTGGGCCTTTTCCTGAGTGTGTGCAGAAAACTTCCGCCTCCAAAACAGGCCCCGAAATGGCCTCAAATAAAAAAAAATAAGGTCGCCGAGGGCTAAAGCCCTCACCCGTAGCATATACTGCCCTCTTGCTTCATCGCGAAGGGCGTCTCAACCTGAGACAATGCACTCCTGCACTTTCCGACTGTGCTACCTGCTGAGATCTGCTCCCAAAACAGAAAATGAAAGCAACACTGCTCCTCTTACCAGAACACCGCGAGCTTGGCTTGCTTTCTTGAGCTCCTTACCACGAACAAGGCTTTGATACCATGTCAAGATTGTGGGAGAGAATGAAGGAGTCTCGCTTGAAGCTTTCTTGCTTGCACAATGGGGGAAGACACACAAGGGTGGAGGCTGAAAACAGTTTTCCTCTTCTTAGTTGTGTAAGCCAAAAAGAACTCTAGTACAAAGAAATAGAAGAACCCTATATATGGGTCTCAAACCAAACTCAACTAACTAAGGTGGCATACTAACTGAGCCACGAACTAGAGTAGATAAGGATAGCTATCATGTAGCTATTATTCATGGGTGGTGTACCAACCGCGTCTGCAACTGACAAGTCGGTGACATAAATACACAACGGTCACCCTGGCGTATCACGAGTGGAGCTCGATATCTCAACACCCCTCTGTCGTACCAATACTCTAGAACCTCCCATCATCCAGCTCTCAAACATGCCACATGTACAGAAATCTCCGCTCTTGCCAATTAAACCTTTCATCCTAATAGCAGAGAACACCTAGAAACAATCTACCTTCAACCCAACTGATGTTGTTGCCATATCTCTGATCCCGAAAAGCAATAAGAAAACTCCCTCCTCCACACCTCCACACCAGATTCCGCATGCTAGGCAGCTGCCTCCATGAAGTTGATTAGCTTCCTAATGATAGCTACTCGCTGAAGTAAATGCTGTTGCCCTGCCTTTCATATTCTTGTCTACCCTGAGTAGATTAAGAGTAGGTGCTGCTCGTCCCTTTTTGTTGCAGCCTATTAGTGCTACATAGCAGTCCTCCCTTTGAACAATCCTTCAACAGGCCACCTCCTTTTCTCTGTTGTGCTATGCTCCAGATTGATATACTGACCTGCTAAACTTGAGTTCCCAGAGAAGAAGGGCACTTTGTCTCCGGTGAACCTCCTATATCGACTCATCTAGATCATTGTCACTAAGATCTTCTCCCAAATTTAGACTGCTTAGTTGAAGGATTTAAACCAAGACAAGTTGCCCTTCAAGGACTCTTACTGAGTATAAGAGCTTTAGCTTTAAGCTTATGCTCTCTTTCTCAGTGTAAGAAGAAAAAAAAGAAACTTTGACTCAATATTTACAGTGTTGGAATCCGTGTTTCCAGCCCCAAATTGGAGGTATTTTTGACAGTTAATGACCAGCAAAGAACCAATTCAGACCGCAGTATGTCCGCCATCCAGTCGATGCGTTCAGCAACATACTTGACCATCAACACGATCATCACGGCGTGAGGAAGCTTCTTTCAAGAGTGAAAGCTCTCTTCACACACTCCATGCCTTCATATTACAACCGTCACATTGAAAGGAGCAGCATAATTTACTGACAGCAATGCATGCTTTAATATTTTCATGAGCTTTAAGATTTCTCCTGTTGTTGAGCTTGTAGCAGCATCCAATTCGTGTGTCCTTCCGTCCTCTTTTAGCTTTTTTCTTGTCAGTTTCCTTCCTCTTTTCCTTTTGTTACACGTGCGTCTCTCCTAAGCCTTAGAGAGTTCACTCGCCAAAACGGCGACCGTGCCTTTCTTTTTTTATCAGAGTGTATCCTCTTTTTCTGGAACACAACCCCGTAGTGTGAAAGAAAAGACTCTTGTGTCCCTGAATCAAGAATCAAAAGGCAGCCAAAAGTAGCCAGTATTAAGCCCCAGATAACTAAATGTGCGATCCATGTCCATTGTTAAATATCGCTTGCAAGATGTAAGCTCACTAATATAACCACTGAGATTGTCCACAAGTTGCCCATTCTCCAGATGTCAACTGTGCTTATTTGATAAGTAAATAAAGGAACATAGAAGAGTACTAAACTCTACCATAGAGTATCTAGCATGGTGACGCAAAAGAGCAAACTGTTGTAATTTTCATCTCTTTGACCAGCTCCATAGAGAGGAGGATATTTCAGCAATGCTTTGTAATCAATGTCCTTGTCCACGATTTCAACCACAACAGTAGGAACAGATGTATAGATCAAATAATAGAACATCAGGTTCCAGTTAAAAATGGCAGATGAGGGAGAAATTGCTATTTGTAAGATGTTCTAGAGAAGCATCATGGCAAACACAACATTGCGATAGAAATTATACAACACCATGTAGGTCAATCTTTGGTAATTCCAATGTCCATGCACTAATAGGAGCTTTCTCAAGAATTTGAACTGTCCCATAGAAAAGTCTAAAGACATAACTGCTTGCCTTCCTTCTTTGCCGCTTTTTCGCATGATAAACAAGCATTCATTCACACACACGCATAGATAAATGCACACATATAATATTATTTACAATGGAATAAAGTCCCAGCACACACGTGGTTTTGAGATGATAAATGAAAATACATTTATAGAAAAACTAGGGTTCATATACACACAAACATGTAAGCCACACATAGAACAAAATGCAAACACAATGACTAGGTATACACAAAACACGAATGTCACACACACAACCTTTTTGGTGGACTCCACACCTCGGATGTGCAACAGCACAACAACGACAAAACAAATAAAAATTAATAATGCACAAACTGTTCACTGGAACGTAATGCTGTAAGAAGGAAAACTGGGCCGGAAGGTGAGGAGGAGACTGCAGCAAAGTACAACAGGGTGTCTAGGATCAAATCAGGGCATTCCCATGGGAAAACGTCAAAAAAATAGGTGCAAAAACCCATACGGTAATTAATATCAAAGAATCCATTCACCGAAATGAAGCATGAGAAAAAAGAAAATTTTGAAAAAAGTTATATCGGACAAGCCTATCATGTTTGAACACAGTGCCAACGAAGAAAAGACCCGTTCACAACATGGAAAAAACCCAAAAATTGTATCTAAAATGGATTCAGAAATTAAAAGGAAAAGATCTAGTCACTGAAACGAAGGGCAATAAAAAGGAAAAATGTCTGTGGGGAATGGGATACATAGGGCGAGCACAATAAAATGCATATCCTTGGGAATAAGAAGAGGTTTGCATGCGAAACATGCAAAAATCAACTAAAAAACGCATACAAGAATTAATAACAAAAAATCCATTAGCCGAAACGAAGTGAGGGAAAAAGGAAAAATGTGTGGAAAATTGCACCCAATAATCCTATCACATCAAAACACACTGCCGAGCAAAAGAAACCCCCTTTGCATGGAAAAAGTGTATCCAAAACGGGATTCAAAAATTAATAGTGAATGATCCGTGCACTAGAAGGAAGGGTGGAAAAAAGAAAAAATGTCATAGAACCTTCAAGGCTGTTACATCAAATTGCAGTTCAGATGGGTTAAGAGGCATTCACATGGAAAAAACAGTATAATGGAGCTTGATAACACTAATAAAAATTAATAACAAAAAATCCAAAGGGCAAAACACGGTAGAGGAAAAAAGAGAATTATGCAAGAAGGGTGGCCAGACAAGGCTATCTAGTCAGAATTGAATTCCTAGGAGAACAGGGAAGGTTTACATGAAAAAAGGTAAAAAATACGCACGAAAAAGACACAAGACCGTACAAAAATTAATTACGGACAAACCGTACGTCGGAATAGTAGCTGGATAAAATGAAAAATGTCAAAGGAAGGCATACGAGAGGGTTGGTACATCAAATCACTGTTTTGAAATGATAAGGGTGTGTTCGCATGAAAAACCATCCAATTGTGTAGGAAAAGCTTTAAAAATTAATAACGCAAAAATGGTAAGCCGAAACGGGGGGATGTAAAAAGGAAAAGTGTGACATTCAAAGGGAAGAACATGGCTATAAGGTTGGATTGGGAGTTTGGTGAATGTAGGTTATGGTCACATAGAAAAGAAAAATATTATGCAATAAAACCACAAGGGAAATGGCCTCGACGACAGGGGGTACAAGGGTGGGTGGGTGAGGAAGGGACCCTATCAGGGCAGAACTAATATGTGGTAGACACGCATGATTGGATAATGACATATGTAGGGGGTATGTATATCAGACACTCAAGGATGTGTCCCCACACTTAAGACCTTACCGATTAGAGTAGATTGATTGACACGGCCATGGACTTGTCAATCGACTAGATGTTGGCATCCCCACACGTAAGACATAACATACACTTGCAAATAGAAAAGTAGGGTTAGGAACATTTTGCCCATTTCATAGATGGTTGAAGGGAATCACCTAATCTGATGCAGAAAGATTGAAGCCACCCTCGCGCGGCAAGAGGAACTAGGGCATGCCATAGAACATGTTCAGCACGATAGGGACCATGCAACAGCAACCCGGGAGGTAGTTTTGTCAATAAAGTCCGTCGATTCAAGTATCGATGACGAAGAATAGAACTCTCAGCTCACGGGCACTCAAGAGGATGATAGAACAATCGCTCATCGCATAATGCACATCGCTCAATGAATAAGAATGAAATCCCATAACTCACGACCGATTTAGAAATGAACAAGGGGAAAGTGATTGGGAGGGAGTATGGAAGTGTGCACAATTGATAGTGCATCTGTAGGTTCCACCCATCTGGCATAGATGCACAGAGGAAGGCCAAGGAGCCTTGTGGAAAAATATTCCTTCAATGATTTTCGACTATTGCTCGTATGCGGCGTTGCATGAACCTAGCACCGAGAAAACCCTGTGCTAATAGGTTCTTAATTTTTAATTATCGACCAACCTAAATGGTATGCATTAAAACCAGCACGCTTTTCATCATTTCATTCAGCATTTAAACACCTTTTATACACTCTACCCCCTCACCCGTTTAGGTTGTGCATTATTAATCGGTTTAGGGTTCATTTCCATGTTTTTTATTGTATGAAAAGCAATAAAAACTCACTAAAACATAAGGGTAGGGCTGAATTGAGGCTAAACCTCATACTTCAAACTCCCTATACATCCACAAACATGAATCTTATTTTCTCTTAATTTTCGGCACTCAAAATCTATTTTTTCCTTATTTTTCCTCCATTTTTCCTATTTTTTCTTTGTATTTTTCTCATTTTTTGCATTTTTTAAATTATTGAAAATTCAAAACAGGTTATGGGCTATGGCCCTTAGTTCATTTGCAGCAAAATATAAATTTAGTTGGTGTGTCTTACTATATTTTCCATTTATATCTCAAAAACACCCAATTTCCCCATATTTCGCGTGTTTTACAGGTTTTACACTATTAATTTCATCCACAACACTTATGATTTTCTGATTTTCTGATTTCAAATAGTTGGAAGACATTGCAAACAACATTATAATGTATAATCATCCCATGGGAACAAGTATTCATGAAGCAAATTGCATAAAACATCAATTTCCTTTGTGAAAATGAGATTACCGTTCTTTGCGGGTTGCGGGTTTCTATTTGTCATATCTCAGGACTGATTTCCGGCCACCATTAATGCTCATGACAGTCCATAATCACCAATCTTCCTTCCTCTTGCACCACGGAGCAATCCAGTCTTCATTGGACAAGCATCCGTCATCCATTCTTCTTCTTCTTCTTCACCACATGAATTTGCCTTTAGTGGAGAGAGAGGGAGGAGAGAGAAAGACTGAAATAAAAATTCTTCATAGAGACTGCCATTGGAGGAGCACGGCGATAGAGTCAGCAGACAGAGGGGAAGCAAGGGCCAATGTCAATTGTAGTGGTTGCTCACAGGTTGCATCCTCCATCCCAAGATATGGGGCGCAAATTTCGGCGCCATCTCTGACCACGTTTTCTTCTTCTCTCTCCCACCACGATTTCATGCTAACTAAAATTTTGGCATAAAATGCCCCCTAGCCCCCAAAGGTCACCACTCCTTTGGCCAAACTCATGTCCATCTTTTCAAATCTTGCCCACTTTATGGCCATTTTCCCGTCCGGACTCCGAATTGAGCTCTGAAAAGTCCTGGGCGTCTGGCTCGACATCCCGCATTGGCTGGTAACTCTTGTCAACCCGCATGATAGTCTAAAAAATTATGAAAAATAAATAAGTGTCACTTGGGCGTCTTTAAAGCACTTTGACACTTAAAATCGTCCTAGATTGAGCCGCCGCCTTCGACGTTGAATATTTTTCCCTTGATATTCATAATTTTTAGCTATTTTTAAGCACTTCTTGGCACCAAAATTCCACTCTTAGTATTATGCGTATTTGATGGTGCAACAGTGCATCCCACCATGTGCTGGTATACAGTGCAAGAAGGAAGGCCAAGGAGCCTTATGGTGCAGTGCACAGGAATAGATCATCGTGCGTTGTGCATTGAGAGGCCCAACCGGTGTGTGCAACACTCCATTCACACATCTTACCCCTCATTTGATTTGAAGGGAAAGATTGGTCACTTACCTCACCCTCTCTCTCTCTCTCACTCTTTTGATATATACAGAGGGTAGCCCATACTCACATTCCCATCTTGTTAGGATGAAAGCTTGCATCACTCAAGGGGTTGGTGATGAAGATTGTGTTCGTTGTTGTTGTCACCAGAGTGTTGAAGATGATGCGTACCCAAGGAGGTAGCTGACATGTCTTGTACTTCAATGATTTGTATGAAAGGTCATCTATTAAGGAGGGTAGATGAACTGCTATTGCAAAGACAGCACACCAAGGGAAGTGGCTTTAAATTTCCTGTGGAAAGGTTCTACTGATGAATCGGTTATCCTGAACTACGGGGTGTTACTACCTTTTCCACAGTCAGCTTCCCACCCAAGGGTGTTTCCACCTTTTCTTGGACGGAGGCATGCTATGATAGGGAATTTCTTCATTTTCTCCCATAATAGTTTGTTTGTTTGTTTTTTTCTTTTTCTTTTTTCTTCTTTTAATAAAGAGAATGGTAGAAATACCCTGTAGCAGAACCATCCACATTAGCACTACTGGATCACACGAGAGGAGAATAGAGTAAGGATGGGAGGCGTGTGGGAGGGGTTAATAGAATAAGACCGCCTCATGAGGAAGATCATAAGGGCTATCAGAAGCACAAGGAGAAGGACAATGCGACACCCACAAGGAAAAGGGTGCGTTTACTATGATTGTTAGGATCCCCAAGGAGGGAAGTACTTCTTCAGAGGATAGCCATTGATCAGAAAGGAATCATCAGAGGCATCAATGGTTTGCACCTGAACAGAGCCATTAGGGTTGATAGCAAGTACCTTGTATGGGCCCATCCACTGTTGTTGAAGCTTGCCAGGAAACTTTCCAAATCTCAAATCATAGGCCAGGACAAAATCACCTTCTTTGAACTCCTTATGCTTGATGAAACTATCATGATAGGCCTTATGTCATGCTTGAGTAGTTTCCATGCACTGCAGAGCCATCTTGCAAGTCTTGTCTAAACATTCCAAGTGCAGCCGATGGCGTTGCAGAGACTCATCATTCCCCAAATTCTCTTCAATAGCCACTCAAAGGGAGGGTAACTCTACTTCGACAGGGAAGACGGCTTCTGTGCAATACACCAGAGCTAGAAGGGCGTCTATCCTGTAGTTGCTTTGTGGGAGGTTATGTACGCCCAGAGGGCTTCTGTAAGTTGATCATCCCAACCATGGAAATGTGCGGCAATTATCCTTGTCAGGATTGAGTAGATGATGTGATTGGTGACTTCAACTTGGTCGTTGGCTCTGGGGTAGTAAGGAGTGGACTTGCGATGGCGAATCTTATATAGTTCCATCAACCCTTCCATGATCTTGTTAAGAAAATGAGTACCTCTGTCACTTACCAGCTCGAGGGGACTACCAAAACGGGTGATAATATTCTTGTACATAAATAGGGCTATGTTGTTACCATCGTCCCACTTCAAAGATTTAGTTTCACATCACTTTATGACATAATCCGTACATACTCGGATGTATCTGTTCTGCTTCCATCTGGTAGGCAGATCAATGGGACCCAGAAATCAATCCCCCACTTCTCACGGCTTTAGGGGAAGAATAGGTTGCAATGGCATGGCACTTGTTTTGGTGGGTCTCCCCATTCACTGACAAGCATCACATCTCTTGCAGTAGTCATATGCATCCTTGTGGAGGGTCGGCCACCAATATCTTGCGAACAGAGCCTTTTTGGTTGTTTCTTCTCGTGCAAAGTGTCCACCACATGGTTCGTCATGGCATGCTTTCAATACTATGTTGATTTCATCTCCTGCAATACATCTTCGCAACACGTCATCTTTGCCTCTCTTATACACTGCACTGTCTAGCAAGGTGTAGGGGGCTGATTCTAACAGAAGCTTCTTGTTCTCACAGTTTGAGATGCCAGGAGGATACTGTTGAGTTGCCAGGAGGTTGGCTATGTCTGCATACCAGGGAGTTACTGTTTCGACTAGAAACAAGGAAGCATCAGGGAGGTTTGGATCATCCTGTTCCTCTTCTAGAGTTTGAGGGATCTATGTCAGATGATTGGCTAGGACATGGGAATGGCCAGTCTTAGTGAACACTTCAAAATCGAAATCTTGGAATAGGAGCAACCATCTCATGAGTCGTCCTTTGACATTTTCTTTGTTCATCAGGAAGGATAGGGCTTAATGATCCATGTAGAACTTGAAATGCATTGATAGTAGATAGTGTCAAAACTTCTCCAGTGCAAACACCATTGCTAAGCACTCAAGCTCTATCACTGTGTAGTTCCGTTCGCGGTTGGTTACTTTCCGAATTGGATAATAGATTGGTTGATCTAATTTAGAGGGGTCCTTTTGACATAGGGCAGCACCTATCCCTTCAACTGATGCATCTCTGTGCACATGGAAGTCCTTCGTCTAGTCAGGAGGCTGCAACATAGGTGCTTGCATGAGGCACTATTTTAGGGTATTAAAGGCTTCTTCGTATTTAAGGAGGTAATCTTCTCACGGGTCTATTGCAATCCCTTGTGCAGAGACAATATGGCCCAAAAGAACTCTTAATGAGATGCCAAAGACACATTTGTCGGGGTTGAGAGAAATCCCATACTCTCGGCATCTCTCAAAACATTGCTCTAGGTGTCCCCAATGCTCACGGATTAAGCTATAGACACAGAAGTCATCAAGATACACTTCAATGAAATCATGTAGATGATTCTAGAAGACAACCATCATTACTTATTGGAAGGTGGCAGGAGCATTACAGAGCCCAAATGGCATCACTCTATAAGCATAGGTCTCCCATTCTGTGGTGAATGCTATTTTGGATTGGTCCTCTTCTGCGATTTGGAGTTGGTTATATCTGTTGAATCCATCCAAGAGGGAATAGAGCTCATGGCCTACCATTGTGTCCACCCAACAGTTGGTCTATGAAAGGGATAGGAAAATTATCCTTCTTCGTCTTCAAGTTCAGCTTACGAAAGTCCACACATATTCAAAGTTTACCATTCTTCTTGGTTACTACCACAATGGGCAAAACCCATTCACTGTTAGCCATGGGATAAATGAACTATGCTTCAAAAAGCTTCAATAATTCAGCCTTTACCAGAGCTGAATAACTAGGATTCATACGCCTTTGTCTCTGCCTCAAAGGTTTGGCATCAGGCTCTAGGTCAATGTGATGTTAACATACTGTGGGATCAATTCCCTTTAGATCTTTGTACAACCAAGCAAACACGTTTAAGTTCTCCTTTGGTAGATCTCATAGGATCACTAGTTCTTCTTTTGGAAGATTGAGACCCACTTTCACGTGACGTTTAGTATTGTCAGTATCCAAGAACGTCACTTTCCTTTCATCTTCCACTTCGTGGATAAATATCCCATGGATTGCTTCTAGATAGAGGTCTGACTCCTTCAAGGGAGTAGTGTGATCGTCTGATGTTCCACTAGAACCAATGTCCTCCCTGTGAATAATTGGCTCATTTTTCTATTGAGTTTACTGAAAGGGTATTAGAGCTTTGTTTGTTTCTATGTGAGTGATGATTTCTTTTAGACTTAGGAATTCATCTTTAGAGGATGTGTCTAGGAATGTCACGTAGCACGGACCTTCTATAAGCTGTAGCTCTAATGGCTCTAAATTCTGTTGACAAGGGATATCATCATCATCTTTTCTCCAGAATGAATGGTCAGGGCGACAGGAGCCATTGGTGAACTTAATTTTTATACCTTTGATCCATTTCTTATGTAGATTCTGCATACTTTGTGATCCATTGGTCAACCCAAATTGAACCATGGTCATTCTATCCAACACCTCGAGATCTTCGGCCTCTGAGGTCTTTGTAGAGACATTAATAAGATCCTCTGCTATCAGAGGAACTTCTTCATGTGAACTTTCATAACCTTCTTTTTTTTCTTCCTCATCATTTTCATCCTCTTCCTCTGGAGGCTCTGCCTCTGCTTCTTTAGAGGCTATGTAGGAGAAGAATAGATCCTCCGCCCCTATGTCTACTTTTGCTTCTGGCTCTGTCTCTAGCTCTATCTCTAGGACTGCCATGTAACAGGAAGAACAGTACATCCATGCTTCTATCTCGCTATTAGAGGTGATTTTAGAAGTCAATTCTAGTTGAGGCAATAGGTATTTCCCCATGGACAAAGACTTTGCTTCCTTCGGTAGTTGGCTTAGAGTGCCCACTGTTAGGGACTGTGCCTTTGTTTTCTTGGGCAAGGTCTGTTTAATATCCTCTTCATCTCTTGATGTACCATCTGTTACTTCATTGGAGGAGTCTATTATGACTTCGATGGATGTGGATCCATTTCCTTTTTGCGATCCATTCAATTTCAACACCACTTTATTGGGTCTTTTGCCTAGGGTTAGGGTTCCTTTGAAACAATCCATCCTGGCTCTTGCTTTGAAAAGCCAAGGTCTTCCCAAAATTATAGGATACGAGGTCCGATAAGAATTTGGTTTGACCACCAAATATGTTAGCCAATAGTCTCTTTATGCTAGGGTTGTTTTTACGTATGGGAGGATGCCCAACGCTTTAATTTTGCTTTGGTCTACCAATCTGATAAGCCACTGTGTAGGTTGAATTCCTTGCAAATCTAAGTTCTTCATTATCACATTCATCATTATGTTTACTGATGAGCCTCCATCAATCACTGCATCTGAAATAAAGCATCCTTCTATCCATACACTAATCTCTAGAGTTCCAGGATCTAGGAATGCCTTAGCCACATCCACTTCCTTCACAGGTCCTAAGGCTTTGTTGGACTTTGTTGTTGTTGAGGGAGCAATCCTTAGGCCACGTCTTCTTGTCAAGTTGATTTTAAATCTCTTTCAGCAACTAGGAGATAGCATCAACAACTGTCGGAATGTTAGGTTTGGTTTAAAGGTGTCTAGGTCTTTGACCAAGTCATAATCTTTGATATGATCCACATGCTTTTCCAATCGACTGGGAAATGGGGCCATATCCACTTTTATCTTTCCTTTTTCTTCCAGGAGCGGTAACATATGCGCTTCTTCCTCATGAGGAGGAACTTTTTCATCCTCTATTTCTTGGACCTCAGATCTCGTCTCTGCTTCTATCTCTATAGCACTTTGTGGCTCTGTGGTGCTCTGTACTTCCTTATTTTGGATTGCATTATTTTGTTTTTCCCAAGGGAGGTTGAACTTCATAGTCTTGGCAAAAGGAACGTTCTCTTTTGGAACTACAGGTTCTCCTTTATTTGCTCTCGTTATTGCGGCCACTTTCAATTCTACCAAATTGGAAGCAAGTTCTTGGGTCTTCTGTTGGGTATCAGAAGTAGATTTCACAGGGTCTGGACTTGGACAATTTTTTGCAGTGTGGCCTTCTCATTTGCATCAGCTTCATAAGGGCTTGTAATCCATAGATCTTCTAGGGTTTGGATAAATCGGTGAGATATGACCCTTTTCTCCATATCTTCAACATTCCACCTCGGATCTGTAACCACCACCAGACTATCGTCCTTTGTAACTTTGAGAGGAAAACCTCCTTTGACCAAAATTAGGACCAAACTCCCTAGGCTTTGGTCCTATGTCGTGCGTTGCCATTTTGGATTCTAGCAATTTGAATCTTGCATTTTCATCTTTTTGCCTTCGTTCATGCATCTCTTTCATAGAGAAAATATCCTCTATATGGTTCTTCCGCAAACAGTAGGAACAAAAGGCTCCAGGAATGGTTGGTTTTTGGGTAAATTTAGTGGCTAAATGTCCCGCTTGATGGCACTTTCCGCACCATGTATTAGAACCCATCACATCTCTCCCACCTCCCACAGAAGTGGATATATTGGCGGTTTTCACCTTCAATGTATGTAATTGCTCTGTAATCACATCCATAAGCTCTTTCTTGATACTTGCGACTGAGTTGGATAAGTAGCCCTTCAGATTTTCACCCCTCCTGAAGTACTTGTAGTAGGGTTTTGGGAAGCTTCTATAATTACTGCATACATTGGTTGGGTTAATCTAGAGGGTCCTCTGTTTTGGTTCTGATTTAGAGCTCCTCTTGAGACTTGGGGTTGTTGATTCCAGTTGGTAGGGTTCCACTGTTGTTGAATCACCATTGGAGGAATTGTTTGAGGCCACTATTGTTGTGGTTGAACCATCATTTGAGGCATTGTTATCTGTGGCCAATGTGGATTAGGTGCATTGTATTGCGGTATTGTCTGCATCTAGGAATAGGGGTAGGGAACTGTCCTTGGGACTGCATTTGATGGGTATACCATTCTTGGCATGGGAGGAGGTAAAACTCTTCTTCCTAGAGTTATTGACAATCTTGCTTCAACTTCGTCATACAATCTTACACCTTCCACTACAGCTTGCAGATTGATTGGTCTTCTCAATTCCATGAACTTGCAAACTTCTTGTTGTAGGCCTCTAAGGAACACTCCTTTCTGAATGCCTTCAACCAAATGATGGTTGGTCCATCTCTTTAGGATAGATTCCATTCCTGAGACATAAGCTTGTACTCTTTCTCTAGAGGACTGACTTAGGTTCATGAACTCCTCTTGCATCCGCTCTTCAAAACCTTCATACTTGAATTTAGTGAGGTAGAGCAACGTCAGGTCGTCCCATGTGCCAAAAGTTCCTGTTTCTTGTCTCTCATACCATTGAAACACCGTGCCCTTGAAAGTGGTGGGGAAGATTGTTAACCAATGCTCAGGGGTTCTGACATTGTTAGCCACACATGCTACCATAAACTCTGGTACATGAAGATTAGGGTCTTCATTGTACTCTCTCTTAAAAATTGGCACTGAGACTACATTTGCTGACTTGTCATCAATATTTTCAGCACGAATCTTACTAGGAAGGGGACCTTGAGTCGCCATGGGTACTTCTGTAAAGAGTGCTTTTAGGGCGTCAAAGAAGGCTTCTCCTACAAGCTCGTTCTTAGCCCTGATTCTTGCCTTCTCTCTTCTCACGTACTTCTAGACTCGTTCTAGTGCTTGCCTCTTGATTGTGTCATTCATCAGGGGGTTGGCTCCAACCAGTTGGTATGTACTCAACAGAATAGAATCAGAGAGGGGCTTCAGTCTCTCTAGAGGATTCTCTAGCCAACATCTCTTCTACTATCTTCTTTTCAACATCTCTCAATTTGCCTTTCAAACCACTATAGAGGGGGAGATATTCTATTCTGAAAGTATCAAAACTCATTCTTCTTAGGATCATTGTTGTGCCTTCATTATAATAATGCCAGCTTCTGATGGTTTCAATAGTATTCATTGTGGAAAACACTCTGTTTACCAACTTCTATTGGGTTGTTAATTGAACAAACATGAGATTATCAGTGCACCAAACATCCCATATCCACGAACAAATTCCAACTCTTTTCTTTCTTGTTTTTATGAACTGCCATGACCACGACTCCTAAAGCTTCTTCACGATCTCCCACTTGATGATGTCTAGAAACTTCTCAATGAATGTCAAATCTTCCATGGATGGTCATTCTCTCAATTTCTACCCTTCATTTTATTCCCAAACAAATTGTCACCAAGATGCAAGTTTCTACTGCTTCAACAGGAAGAGGAAATAGTCACCAAGATGCAAGTTTATGCTGCTTCAGTAGGAAGAGGAAATAGTCCACCACATAGATCTTGCATTATGATGGTTATATGTTTCCGCCATTGTGGGGTGAACTTCTTCTAGATAGTGGCTTTGGCAATAAGAATCTTCAACTCTTTAGTGAAAGAACAAACTTTGCAAACATCCATTGAATTATTCTATTCTTGACAATGCCATTTCTTTCATTTTCAGCCTCTTCTGATGCTTGTTGATGGCAAGTATTCCCTGGATGCGTACCAAAAACATGGAGCCCCAAGAGAGACACCAAGGAAAAGGGGTTTCTACTGTAAGAAATCTACCTTGTAAAATCAACAAGCTTTTATTTCATTCTTTTGATTACTAAAACAAGGAAAACAACAAATCTTGACGCAGCAACATAGTAGATATCTCCCACGGATTTGATAGAATCAACCATAATGTTCAACATCTTCATAGAATCCATCAATAAAACAAGGATCATAAGAGAATACACCATTTTTGAATGGAAATCAATCACATAGTATTCATCTTCATTGTCTTCCTAGTTCTCTCTCTATCTCTCATAGTAGATACATTGTTTTGATAGAATTGGATATCTCTGACTCTCCCTCTCTCTCTATCAATAGTACATCATCTCCTTACTATAATAATCAAGAATGGAACTTAATAGTCCTTCTTAGGTCGTGGATTCACCTCCCAAGAGGTATGGGAGGTATGAAAGGGCACCAGAGCTATTACAACATCTCTTCATAACTCACTACTGTCATTGTCACTCCTGCCTTCTCTTCAGTCTTCAGCATAACAGCTGCTTCTTCCATTTTTTTTAGCTTTGTTGAACTTAGATTCATCCTTTCCAAAAGTTAGAAAACTTTCCCAAAGTCACACATACATTCTACAGAACACTACAGAAGATCTACAAAACATAACAGAATAGGAATAGAGTAGAGATAGAGGCTCTACAGAAAGTCTACAAAGGATTACAGAAGATCATCAGAGAACAACATATCCTTATAACTCATACTAAAACCATTCTAAACTATCAAAAACTATTCAATAATCTTTCAAAAGATCTCAACCTTCATCAATAATCAATCCACGCTTCATACAGACGAAAATTAGAACAAAACAGAAGCTAAACAGAATGTATCAGAACCAATCAGAACCTCAACAAAACCTATCAGAACATCATAGAGCTTCATATTTCTACAAAGAATCATCATGAGCTTCCAAAACATGATCAATATCATCCAAAACACTCTCAAACACTTCCAAAAACAACCAAAAATCACTCAAAATCTATAAAAAAAGCAACCATTTAGACCTCAAACAACAAAAATCAGTCAAAAATTTAGTCTTTTTCCACTCTCAACATCCCTCTACCTAATGCCATCATCACTAGTCCATAAGGATTGCATTGCATTCTTTATCATACGATACCTAAGGGTGTACATAAGGCTCGTCGTCATTCGGCTCCTTTATATAATGGACTGGAGTGTCACTCGATGGATGAGTTACATAGGGTCCACGTGGTCTAGGGACTCTTGTAGGGTTTATCTCCATCCTAGGGATGGTCGGCTTAGCATCATTAGGTACTGAGACGACCAATGGAGCTCCCCTTCCAAAGAATTTTGGCAGCCTATTTACAGGGTAGGGTTGACCATAAGGCTAGGGTTGACCATAAGGCTACGCGTACGAGAGTCCTTTTGGTAATTCACAATGCATGGTGTCATGACCAAACCTACTACAATTAGCACAACGTTTTGACCTAGGGTCCTAACACTCGGCTCGTGGGTGTTTTCTGCTACAATGTACGCATTAGACGTGTGGGCGTATTGATCATCTCATCATCTCCTACAATTTGGCCATTTTCATCTTCATTTCCACTAGCTTTTGTCCTGAATCAGTGCCCTTCCCTTTATCCCGAGCACTTGGGCATGATCTCTTGCTCAACGTTGAATCCCTCTTGATATTCCTAGTGTTGGACTCTTCTCGATTCGAGCTTCTAGATCTTCTCTCTTTGAGCCGGTTGTCCACTTTAACATCTTCTTCAAAGACCCTTGGCCAGTGCATCTCCTTGTAGGCTTGAGTTGTTGCTCAAGGCTTTGTAGAGCTCTTCACTTTGTATTCCATTAATGAATAATGTGGACGCTGCTCTTTCAGTTGGTGTCTTGCCCACAGGGATTCTCTTGAAGAGGCTCCTCACATGGGTCACATAATCTTAGATGTCCTCTTTCTCTCTCTGTTTGACATTCATAAGTCACACTAGCAAGTTATCAAAGTATCCAGATTTAGAAAATCTCTTAATGAAGAGATTTTTTAGGCCATTGAAATTGGCTCGCTTCACAACATCTAAACTCATATACTAGGTTCTATCCTTATCACCTAAGCACAGACCAAAAGCCTATGAGTATTGAGTGAGATCAGTGAGGCCCTTGTACATGTCACCTAGTATTTGTCTAGCTGCTTCACTACCACGGGAATTTTTTATTGGCTCTTAGAGCCTTGACTGACTTCTAACCCTACTAGTAGTGATGTTGCTAACACTGCAGCACTCTGTTCCACTACCATGTTATCTAGTAGCCACATCATTAGAAGCTCACTTAGTGTGAGGTCTCCTTCTAATGCTCTCCCACTCTCTATCTGATTTTTGGATCCTATGGCTACACTCTCTAGATCTCTTGCATTTCCATGCTTTAGCACAAGCTCCTAATGTGTTGATCTTGGTTGTACGTGACAATGCCTTGCAGAGCTTTGTGTGCTAGCTTTCTCTCCTCCTCAAGATTTGTAATGAAGGAGATAGGAGAGAGAGAAGGAAAGGAGAGAGAAAGGGTGCATAAGAGAGAGAAATACTATAGGAAGAGAGAGAAAGAGAGTGATAAGGAGAGAGAAAGACTAGAAAAAGAGAGAAAGACAGAAAGAGAGAGAAAGAAGCCATGAGAGCTTGGAGAAGGAGATGAAGATGAAATGAGACTTGTATTTTAATTTGATGATCCAAAATCAAGTCCCTAACACCTGATATACCAGCCAATGTAGCTAGTATTTCCCCATTATTAAGTCCCCCTCTCTTACATTCCATCCCCACCTAGAGGTTTTTGCCCTAAAAAACAATTTGGGCACTTATGATAACTCGGTAGGAGCAAATCAGAGTACTACTCTGCTACATTATTAGCGGGGTATACAAATGAATGAAGAGGTATTATTGCGTATGTTGGGTCATTGGGATATGTACGTTACATATGTCTTATTGGGGGATTATAAAAATGAATTTTGACCCAAGTATCTTGAGTAAATGTGAGTTGCAGACATTGGACAACAAGTTGTTTACTACACGACCCTACTGTAGTAAATCTATCATAACTTTCTGTAGGAGACTCCGATTGGGGTGTGCCATATATCAAAATGGAGCTCTCGAGGAGTACTTTCAGCCCATGTATGGTGCCCATTGCTGTCCATAGTCCAGGGTAAAATCTTCTTTCAAATAGAGAGCTTTCTGCAGTCAATCTAAGAGAAAACAGGGCCATAGTTAGCTAGATTTCAGCCAAATCTGCTTCTAATAGGTATGGGAACTCTTCCAAAACTGAAGCTAGCCACCAAGATTCTTCCTCAAGTGGTAAACATTTCCACTTAATCAAGTATTCCATGATGGAGCGAGAGCAAAGATTCTTTTCCCTTTGTCCTATGATTTGCTTGGGTATGTATTGAATGATGCCTTCTTCATCTATCGATGGTAACTCCTCAACATAATCCATTGATGATCCAATGAAGGGCTTCAATTGGCTCACATGGAAAAAATTATGAATTTTCGTGGATGGGGATAGTACCAACTGATATGCCAAGTCTCCCACTCTTTTGACAATCCGGTATGGCCCATAGAACCTGTGAGCCAACTTATTTCTGGACCCATCCTTAAGGGTGGCGTATTTGAACTTGGGCACCTTCAAAAGCACCAAATCCCCTTCTTGGAATTCAACATTACTTTCATCAGCATAAGGCTTCATTTGATCCTGAGCTTTCTTGAAGTTGACTTTGCACTGTTGAAGTAAGGCCTGCATTTTATCCTATTCCTCCTTGCTTTGTGGGTTTATTTTATCATTGAAGATAATCGTGGGGAGGGGCACCTTATAGCCGTACAATTCCTTGTATGGTGAAACTCTAGTGCTAGAGTGTATAGAGTTGTTAGAGGCAAACTCAACCAGATGCAACTATGAGGCCCAAGTATTCTGCACATCATAACAGAAATGCCTCAAGTAAGTTTCCAGCCACTTGTTAACCCTCTCTGTTTGGCCATCAGTCTGTGGATGGTAAGTAGTGGAAGGGGCTAGCTAAGTGTCCATAGAGCTGAAGACTACCTCCCAAAATTTTCTCATGAATTTAGCATCCCAGTCATGCACAATGACTTTTGGTAATCCATGTAATTTGAAAACATGTTCCATGAATTGGCTAGCTACTTGAGAAAAATTATATTGAGTCTTTGTAGGAATAAAATGGGCTGCTTTGGTGAGTCTATCCACAACTACATAGATGCTGTTCCACCCCTTCTTGGTCACTGGTAGACCAGTTATGAAGTCCATAGTGATGTGTGTCCATTTGCCTTCGGGCATAGGCAATGGCTATAGTAAACTAGTTGGTTTTAAGGTGGAGTCCTTGTTTTGTTGACATGGCATGCAGCTCAAGACAAAATCTTTTATATCCTTCCATAGGCCCTTACAATGAAAGCTTTTAGCAAATTTTTCATAAGTTTTAAATATGCCCAAGTGACCAGCTGTAGGTGAAGAATGCATCTCTTGCATGATCATGTGCTTGAATGGGGAAGTGTATGTGATGGCAATCCTGCCTTGAGACCATAATAGACCATTCTTAAGCTGATTTGGAGAGTTTTCTTCTACATGCCCTTGCTGTAATTTCTGAAAAATGTGGCTGAAATCATCATCTATATCCAATCACCATGAAGTTCCATGATGGCTGAAACTTTACAAGCCCACATTCTTGATAATGAATCAGCAACTACATTGTCTTTTCCCCGTGTATGTGTAATGTCAAAGTCATAGTTCTGTAATGTAGCTACCCATCTGCATTATTTGGGTGTATGATTAGACTAAGAGAGGAAGTATTTGAGGACCCTGTGGGTCGCTCTTGACCCTAAATCTGCTCCCAAACAAGTAGTGGTGCCATTTCTTAATGGCATGAAGGATGGCCAACATTTCTTGGTTATATACATTTATGGTCATCTCATTTTCAGCAAGTTTGCGGCTCTCAAATGCTATAATCCCATGCTCTTGTAACAATACAGCCCCTATGCCTCTGCCACTCGCATAAAACTGAATGGTGAATTCTTTCAAAAAATCTGGGCAAACCAAGATGGGCATCGAGGTAAGGAATTCTTTGAGCTGATTAAAGCTCTTATCAGCTATAGCATCCTAGAAAAAGGCCTCTTTCTTAAGGCTATCCATCAAGGGAGTTGCAATAGTGGCATAATGCCTAATGAATCTGCGATAGAATGATGAGAGACCAAGAAATTCTCTAAGTGAAGTGGTATTTGCAGGTGTGATCCATTGTTTTATACACTGCATTTTCTTAGGATCAGCCCTAATTCCATCTTCACTAATGATGTGCCCCAAGTATTTCACCTCGGTCTACATGAAAGAACATTTTGTCTCCTTTGCAAAGAGCCTATGCTGCCTCAATACATCAAACACCTGCCTCATGTGCCAAAGGTGATCCTTCAGTGATCTACTATAGATGAGGATGTCATCAAAGAAGACCAACACAAATCTGAAAAGAAAGGGCTGAAGTATTTTGTTCATTAAGCTCTGAAAGGTGGCCGATGCATTAGTAACCCGAAAGGCATGACCAAGAAATAATAAAGCCCCCGATTAGTCCAAAATGTTGTTTTGACCTCATTCCCTGCCCTCATGCCGATCTGCTGATAGCCTGACCTCAAATCTATCTTCGTAAAGTACTTACCCCCTTGAGCTCATCTAGCAAGTCATCTATGCATGGAATAGGGTACGTGTTCTTCAAGGTGATCTTATTAAGATCCATGTAGTCTATGCACATATTGAAAGATCCATCCTTCTTTTTGACCAATAACACAAGGGAAGCATATGGTGAAGAACTGGGCTCAATGAATCCCATATCTAGTAATTCTTTGACTTGTTTGGAAACTTCTTCTCTTTTGCACCTAGACAAACAGTAAGGTGGCTTGTTCACAAGCTTTGACTGAGGCTCCAGATCTATGGGATGATCAACAGCCCTATTAGGGGGTAATGTTGTAGGTACTTGGAAGAGTTCCTTGTACTCTTCTAAAAGAGTTTTCAATGCTGAATTATTCCCTATTTTAGTGGACTGATTTGAATTTTCTTTATTTAACTGCAATACAATGATTTGGGATCGTTTCTTGAACTCTTTCTTGAGTTGTTCGTTGGTAATGAGCTAAAATTCACTATCATTTTGAATTTCCTGCAAGTGAATGAGCTGTCCCACACTGACAAACTCCATATATAGCAAGGAAAATTCCATGGTTATAGTGCCCAAAGTTTTCAGCCAATCACAACCCAAGACAACATCTATAGGCCCCATTTCCAATGCAATTAAATCCAATTGCTATCCAAAATTTTTAGCAAGCTGAATATGAATAGCAAGGCATACTTGTGTGCTAATTTCTTCATCCCCATTGGCAACTTGCACCTTCAATGGTTGCTCTAAATCAGTGGGAAAACACTTCAGCCTATCCATGATTGCTCTGCTAATGAAACTATGAGTGCTACCACTGTCCACGAGTATAAACACATCCTTCCCATGAATTTGGCTCTTAATACGCAATGTATTAGGGCTTCTGGATCCTACCCACGCATCCATTGATATGGTATAAGCAATGGCAATATGTATTCCGGCATGTGGTTCGATATTTCTACCCATACCTCGTGATAAATGGCCACTGGGGTCAAAAGGAAAAGAGTCAGCAGGATCAAAGAACTCTTCTTGACCAAATTCTTCATCAGCATCATCTGTTTCAACAGTCATCATAAAAGCATGTGTATCCTCAAGATCCTCCTCTGAGTCTTCAAATACCAACATGTTGGAAACCCATGCCTTAGCATTTCTAAAAGCACCATGATCAACTGTATACTTCTCGCCACACTTGAAACAAAGCCCTTTTTCCTTTCTTTCTTTATACAAATCCATGGGAATGGACCTTGGACTACCATAGGGTGAAGCATTTTTATTTATGTTGTCCCCTTGCCTATTATCCATTCTTGGGCTGTTTGTTGTTCTTAAATTGCCTTGTGGTCTTGAGGCACTAAAAATGGGGTATGTTGGGATTTTTGGAGTGCTGAATGGCATGTTACCACCACCATAACTAGCCCAAAACTGCCCCGGCCTTACAACACCTCTTTGCTATCCAGAATATGACTGCATGTGTCCTCTTTGTTGCCCAAACACTGGCTGAGAAGCCCCTCTTTGCTATCCATACTGAAATGAAGCATCTTGGAAATACTTGCGAGAGTACCTCTCAGCCAATTCAATAGCTTTGAACAGATCTAATGGGTTTTGAGCTGAAACATCAGCCTGGGGATCTAGCCCGTACACATACTTGTGTAACTTAGCATCATCACTAATTGACTCAACATACATGGTAAGGTTGAGGAACGGATTTGTGTATTCTCTAACAGCAAGACCACGATGTTCAAGGCTATACCATCCGCGGGCAAGCTTTTCTTTCTCCACCGATGAGACAAATACTTACACCATGAGTGCCTTGAATGCTTCCCATGAGTTCACTTGCTGATTTTCTCTTTTAATGTACCTCCACCATGTATGTGCAAATCCTTCCAAGTGGATTTTTGCGAAATGGATCTTTTGGTCATCATTACGGGGAAAGATGTCAAAATAATCCTCAATCTTGGAGAGCCACTCTTCAAGTTCAGCTGGGGATGATGACTGACCATTGAATTTTGAGAAGATAACCTTGTCTCTCAGCTCTCTTTCATGATTAGGTGACTGTCCCACATATCCAAACTGAGGCTGATCCATGTGGCTACCCAAAAATGAACCATTGTTAGAGAAATTTTTTGCCAAAAGATGGCTGAGCTTGCATAGATGGCATGGGCCCTTGTGATGACTGAAAATTTCCCCTCGTTGCATTGTTCATGGGCTCCTCCTGTCTATGTGAAGGGTCTCCCTATTCAAAAGTGCTATTAGGGATGCCCATTCTCCCCAAAATGCCTTAAGAGTTCATATTTGCTGCATTCACTGGTGGGCCCGTCACTCGTTCAGCATGCATACCCAATCTATCCTCATGTTCCTTCCCTTTCATTTGGAATTCCATCCATTTAGTGAGCTGGGCAGCAAGGGTGTCCATAGTAGTCTTCATTTGACCAATGCCTTCCATCAATTCTCTATGCCTCTCAACATGCCTTGTCTCATGCAAACTGAGGGTGTTAGTGAGTGCATTGAGGCTTTCCATGCCATGAGAATAATCTTCATCATCCACCTCAGGGTTAGTTTCAGCCCTCGGGATGCGTGCATCCCTTATTTGTTGCTAAAGGTCATCATTTGCCTTAGTTCTTCCCTTATTCCCTGCCATGGTTAGGTGCAGTCCCGTTAGACCACTTGTCACTGTTTTGCCCGTAACTTGAGCTAGGAAGCTCCGATTTGACCTACTTTTTTATTCAAATTGGAGCTAAGGATGCTCTCTTTGAAGTAAGCATAAGCATGTGCTCTCAGATTTTATACAAGAGATTCTGTAATAAGAGAAGTACTGCTGTATTGTGCAGTCTAGCAACCTGTCTACACATGTAGGAGACCTATTTTGACCTGTAAGTATCTTGTGGAGTCCAAATAGAGTTTCAAAACTAATCAAATCCCTTAGTAGGACCTGTGGGAACTCTGCAACACTTGCACTTGAGTTCCTGGGAGTAGGTATACCTCTGTAAATGGAAGTAAATTGCTTACAGCACCCTGTGAGGGTTAAGAAAGTCTTTGTAATGGATCGTCTTGTCAATGCATGACTAAAGGGTCATCCCACGTGGCATAATACATTGCCCAGTCATCCAAATTCATTGTTTGTAGCCTTATTCCAGAACTGAGCATGTCATAATCATCTCTTAGCATAATTTCCCTATGCATAGGCATCTCTCATAAATCCCAAGCATTGCATTCACTACCATTGACTGCATATGTATCCTCATGTTTGCAAATACATCCTCAATAAAATTTCCATACATTTGTAGCCAGTAATACATCCATACATCAGTGCCAAGTTAATATCTCAGTTCTTCAAGTGGGTACCTGCACCTGCAAGCAACTTTGGGCTCCGGATCACCGGGAGGTGGGCAAAGTCCCCCCCAGGCCAAGTTGTGCACCCCTTCAGGGTCTTTGATGGCAAGGGGGGATCACCCCTCTTTTGTCCTACCACCTCACCTGGCATCGGGCTTTTTCCTCACCCAGAGTATACATGGCTGACATTTCATAATTAAGCAACCAGTATGCTATTCAGGGTGGCTTGGAAGTAATTCTTTTCATGAAGTGCATGGAATTGAGTTAAGAATAAGGAGAGGGCTTACCAAGAAGTGACTCACTACTAACTCACCTTATTTACAATGGATTTTAGCGATTAATATTTGCTCAAGCAATCATCACAAGTCAAGAGGCTAGGGTGAGGCAATCAATAAATAATAGTGAGAATTTTCAGCATAGAATGGATCATTCTGAATGCAAGGAAGCCTAAGAGAGGACTGAAATTAAATTGGCAGCATGTAAGCATTGAAATCTTGAAGAAAATGCATGATTGACTACTTGAATATCTTCCAACAATAGGCTTTTTAGGCTCAGCAAGAGGATGAAATTAGAAGAGAGCTCAAGGGTCAATTACCTCTTTAATTGGTAAAGACAGGTTAAAAATCAATGGCCAATGTCCCATGATTGGTCTCTGATGCTCCCATTAGCTCCTTGATGACAACTTCAACCAAGAATTGAGTCTTCAATCTTGATTCTTCAATGGGGGAATGAAAGGTTGAACTTCAGTAGTTCTCAGTATGCCTTGAAGATCATAGAAGAAGAATGCCCCAAAATCTCACCCCATAATGCCTTCTCGTGCTCCAAAGCTCTTCCCATTGGGTAAACAAGATCCATTGATGACAAGGAGTCCAATCTTGAAGCCCCAAGACCCAATCTTGAAGAGAACTTGAAGAAATTGAAGGTCCTGGTCTATGGCTATGGCTGCCCCAAATGTCCAGCTTGTAATCTTGCCTCCATCTTCAAGTACAGGCTTCTTGATGCTTTCTTCTTCAAAGATTCCTGTAGGCACAAGTTCCTAGGACCAAGGAAGGAAAAAGCCCTCAAGAATCAGTGAATGCTGAAGGAGAATCCATGGCTGTCCATGGCCTGCACCTATTAGGGTTTCAGAGGCTGAAGGATGTTCAAGAGGATGAAAAGGTGGCTTCAATCTTGCAAGAATCAACTTCCATATGATGAGGAAGAAGGCCAGGATGAAGAAGAGGCCTCATATGCTGCTGCTTTTGCTTAGGATGCTGCTCAAAGTTTGTGCCAAAATTTACGAGCTGCTTCCTGGAGAGAAAGGGAGGGTCAAACCAGTTCCTGGACAACTTGGATTGATGGCTGGGATCCCTGTGAGGCTCTAGAAGAGTGATGAAGATCATTGGGGTTGAGATTGAGAAGATCCATGGTATTCCTCCTACATGGGAGCTTGGCAGGAGCTTGAGAATGAGGAGAGAGAAGACTACATATGAAAAGTAACCAAGAGTAACTCTTCCCTACTTCTTGTCACCACTGTTTCTAAAAATTTACCTTCAAATTTGGCCCAGAATGACCTCCAATCCAATCTTGGTCTAAGGACTCCATTAATGCTCCTGACTATTGTCCTCTTGGTCCTTGACATGTGGCTCTTCAGTGCTTCTCCATTTTTGTGCCTATCATTGTGTACCTGAAGTTTCTTGGATTTTTAAATTGAAAAGGATGGTAACTGAGCATGCAAGGTAACTAAATGGATCAAAACTAGAGCTCTGATGCCACTTGTAATGAAGGAGGCATGAGAGAGAGAAGGAGAGCAGAGAGAGAGGGTGCACAAGAGGGACAAATACTACAAGAAGAGAGAGAAACAGAGTGATGAGGAGAGAGAAAGACTAAAAAAGAGAGAGAAAGACAAAAAGAGAGAGAAAGAAGCCATGACAGCTTGGAGAAGGAGATAAAGATGAAAGGAGACTTGTATTACAATCTGATGGTCAAAAATCAAGTCTCGAACACCTGATATACCAACTAGTGTAGCTAGTATTTCCCCATTATTAAATCCCTCTCTCTTACAAGATTCGTTGTGATGTCCTTCACAAGTCTGCTGCAGTGTTCTAACCGGGTTTGAGTTTCATATTTTCTTACTAATTGCTTGATCTCCTTAGAAAAGTCTCCTAGGTTAAGTTCTTTGTTTCTTCTATGGCTTGAGCTACCCTGTTCCATGTCTAAGATTTCTTATTCTACCAAGTTGTCTATCAAGTTGATGAAGTCGAGTAAATCCACTTCTCCGATAGTGTTGATCCTTGTTACATCTGGCTTTTCAGTTGTACTCTTTACTTAGTCCTACTCTTTGAGATTCGGTCACCCGTCTATGTCTTGGGATCTTCTCTTACTAGACGGTTCCTTCAAGTTTTTATGTTTGAGTGAGTTCCTTGTTAATTGCAAAAAGGCCTAAACTTACCTTCACTCTGAGCATATGTGCATGTACTCTTTTATGTGCATTATGCACAATCAAACTTTTAACTCTTCTTAAGTGTGTTTAAAGTGTTGGAAATCAGAATGAGTGAGAAAACAAAGTGTCTAAGCAGCTCTTGCACTCTCGTTTATGGGTTTGGCTTGATAGGCTTATATGTTTGGTTTCTAGCCATCCTCTCTGGTTTATAGGGTTTTCACTACACCTTTCACTCAACCAAGATTTTTTTGGAAGCTATGACTCCACTTGATACCACTAATGGGCTAGGTTGCTAGATAGTTGGCTAGCGTCGTCTTTATGTCTGCATCTCATTGATTCTTCAATTTCGTGCATGTTAGAAAGATGTTTCAAGTGTTTGTATGGCCTTCCGAGTTTAGTACGCCCAATGTCTAGGTGAATTTGGTGCACAATTTAAAAATTGTGAAAAAAGTCAAATTTGGTCAAACAGGTTCGAATTGTAGGGGCTAAGTCTATGACTCGGACGGGCCGAATGGCCACGGGCCGAGTGGGTGTGATGTTCAAGTCTGAGGGCCGAGTGGCTGAACAGGACTGGGTTGCGTTGGGCACGCCGAGTGGCCAACGGTCTGAATGGCCAAGGGTCAAGTAGCAAGTGTGTGCGAATGTGAAACTTGGATGGACCGAGGGGGCCAAAGAAAAATGGGTGAGGGCAGATTCTAGGACTCGGCCCAGGAACGAGCTCCTAGAGACGTGCTGAGTGCCCCGCGTTATTTTATCAAAAAGTCAAAAAATCCAAAAATTAAGCAATTCAATACGTTCTAAGTGTTGAGAACTTCCAAATCATACTTTTGGATCAAGGAGAAGGCTTGGATATAATTGTGGCAGGCAACAAACTCATCACCGACAAGATCAAAGTGAATCCACATAATGGAGCTCTTTCTCTCTCTCACAACCAGGGTTTCAAATGAGCTCTCCCTTGGCCTCTTGGCTATTAAACCCCTTACCAGCAAAGGTCTTGCCACTCCTAATTACTCACTTGTCAACCTTAATCCCCTTGAGTACTCTTTTTTTTCCATTTTTCTTTATTTGTGCCTTGTTTGGGCTTGTTTTACAATAGCAAACTCTACACTTTTCCAATCCATTTCCTTAATCCTAACCTACTCTAAATGCAATAAGAATCAAAAGCAAAGTACTAAATTAATTTCCCCTACTCTCCTAATCATCAAACCATCAAAATAACCAAAATACTTACTCATTGTCAAGATTAAAAAATCCAGAACTTCCTATCTATCTCAAGCTCCAGTTTGGGGATAAAACCCTTACTTTGATGCTCGATTTAAGGCACGCAAGCACTCAATATTGAATTTGTTGTTTTGGCAACGGAACCAAAATGTAGAAGGGAGCTCACACTCAACCGCAAAGACCCACGGACCACTTATTTGTTCAAGCATTTCAAGTGAGCACCTATTTCTATCTCTCACCTAGTCGATGTGCATTCGATCCTAGTGAGGTATACTGAGCTTACCTTGATGCCCAAATGAGTTTCCTCCTCCCTCAAGCACACCGGTAGCTCCACAATTCTTGATGCAAGATCAAGCATCCTCAAGCCTCCACCTCCGAACTCCATCCTCCATAACTGCGTGTGAGATAAGAGAAGAGAAGAGAAGAGAAGAACAATAGAGGATATGGTGGAGAGCTTCACCCCCTTAATCCCTCACCCTCACACACTCACTCCCTCACATCTTACACTCCCTCTCTCAAGCATACACAAGAAAGCAAAGAGAAGAGAAGAAGATAAGAAGAAGTTCTTGTTTTCACACACCAAAGAATGAGCTCTCGTTCACTTTTTGAGCTTCAAATACGTTCCCTAAAATCCCATGGACAGTACCCATCCCTTTTTTCCATGACCCGTCATTGTGGCAAGGTCCTCTTTCTCATTCCATTCTACTTGGCCTATTTCTTTAGCCTATGCCCATCTACCCTTTTACAATTTGCACAAGAGGGAACATGACACGCAAGGGTGGCCTCTAAAATGAAGTTAAAAGCAGAAGTGCATTTTTAAGTGAAAGGCATCCCGAAACTTTTTTAAAAGAGTGCTAGTTTTCCTCCTCTGAAAATGGTAAAAGGATAGACGGTGGGCATAGGATAAAGAAATAGGCCAAGTAGAAGGGAATTGGAAAGAGGACCTTGCCAAAATGACCGGTCATGTAAAAAAGGAATAGGTGCCCAAGGGATTTTAGGGCATGTATATAAATTTCAAAAAGTGAATTAGAGCCAGTATTTGGTATGTGGCAATGAGACTCTTATTCTTCTCTTCTTCTCTTCTCTTTACTTGCTTATGTGTGCTTGAGAGAGGGAGTGTGAGAGTGTGAGGGAGTAAGTGTGTGAGGGTGAGGGATCAAGGAGGTGAAGCTCTCCACCATCTCCTCTCTCGTCTTCGCTCTTCTTCTCTTCTCTTCTCTTCTCTTCTCTTCTCTTCTCTTCTCTTCTCTTCTCTTCTCTTGTCTCGCGTGCAGCTATGGAGGATGGAGTTTGGAGGTGGAGGCTTGAGGATACTTGAGCTTGCACTAAGAATTGTGCAGCTACTAGTGTGCTTGAGGGAGGAGGCAACTCATTCGGGCATTGAGGTAAGCTCACTACACCTGGGTAAGATCGAAGGCATGTTGTCTAAGTAAGGGATAGCCATAGGTGCTTGCTTGAAATTCTTAAATGAATAAGTGGCTAGTGGGTCTTGGCGGTTGAGCGTGAGCTACCTTCTATAGTGTCTAGGATTGTATCCTCCTTTCAGAGCCAATGGAACCATTAGATTTACCATCTGAGTAGCAGAGAAGAAGCTAGTGTTTGGTATATATATTTAGTCTATCGAGAAGCTCCAAGAGATCTAATGCTTGGATATTGCTTCAGAGTAGTCCCATACAAGGATTTTGTTTTTATCTTCTCAAGTTCTATTTTTACATAGTGATTTGAATCATTGAGCTATGCCTTCATCTTGTGTACCTCTTTCCTATTCCTTTTCTTTTCTTCTATATTATATTCTCTACTTTCTTCTCTCTCTCTGATCCCTCTAGTGGACATGACCTTTCAACTAAAACTCATCAAACATTGGTGAACCCAATGTGAAAGATCATTGAAAAGAAAGATAGGATGGGGGAACCTCCAAGCACAATTTCTAGTGATGTTTTGCAGCAATTAGTGTAGAATATAAACATGCTTATGTAGGTACAACAACAACAATAGGTGATGTAGGCTTGTGCTCAAACATAAACTATTGTGATAAATGATCTACAAGTAGTAGAGCATGCGATGAAGTTGTTGAATGGCAAGAATGTATCTGCATATTTGCATACCTATTGTCAAAGGATGGAGTTCTTTGGGGTGGCTCAACTTGCATAGAGCCAATATTGTGTACGGGTCATTGTACATGAATTGAAAGCCAGACTTACTGAATTGTACATGCATAATGGTGAAAGGGTAGCTTTCAAGAAGACACTTAGGGAAGAATTTGACATTGAAGACATTAGTTGGATTACCCACAAGGCTTTCTGAGAGTGGGTTTTACAACCCGATAAGAGTGTTGTGACTACAATGTTATCAAGAGAAATTGAGAGTTAGTTTCAACAACTAGACCTTATACAGCAGAGGCTATTGCAAGTTAGAAAATTGAATAGTTTCTACAAGTGATTGATTTGGAGCTTTAAAAGAAGCTTGATGATTTGCTAGAGGATCAGACTACAGAGACAAGGCTTAAAATAGAGGGGAGAAATATTAAGGATATTGTTATTGCATTGGTGAAAAAGCATAGAAGAAGAGAAAGATTGCATGTATCTAGCTTGCCCAATGTTAGAAGAAAAATAGTTGACATATCTAGTAAGCCACCTACTTCTATGGCTAACCCTATGGCTGCACCTATTGTCTCCACTATTAGGGAAGACGTATTAGATGAGTTAGTTAAAGGCATGCAAGATTTTTAGTTGAAGGTCACAAAATTAGATGAGAAAGGACACAAGGAAAGGGGATGAGTAGCACCCCTTAAACTACTAGGGAAAGGATGTATGGGGTGTGATAGTTTGTAGCATGAAAGGAAGGATTGTGCTACTTATCAACATGCCTTAGTATCACAACTCATGTTTTGGAAAGATGGCAAGATCCATGGACAAGAAACGGGATCGCCTTTTGGTTTGAATTTTGGAAATGCAAAAGTTGTTGGAAGACTTGGTTTTTTGAAATGCTTATGTGGTTGTACATGCTACTACATTTAGTCTATAACTGGATGGAATTCCTAACCAAGTGATGGTTGGTTCGAGGCTACAATATGGACACATGCTTTGCATACACCTGAAAAGAGAAAAGCTACTGATAGTGAAATGTTTCATGCAAGGCAAGACGATCATAACATAATTGGCTATGAATCACTGATAGATGCATCTTCAGTGTATTCATATTTAGAAAAAGTGTAAAACATGGATGTACTTGTGAAAGAGAATTAAAAGAGAGATGAAGATAATGCAGGGACATCTAAGAGAGTGACAAGAACAAGTGTCAATCAGCCTAAAGCTACAAATTAGCCACTCTTGAGCATGTTATGGAAGAGGTTATGAAGGAATAGAAATAGGATAGCAAGCAAGAGGGAAAAAAGAAGGGAAATTAGCCAGGATATAAGCTACAGTCTGATATTGAGATAGCCATGGATACCTTGGAAGCTCTTGTAGTGGAAGAGTGAGCCATTACATATGTAGATTTTCCTAATGAATCTGAAGAGGTTTACAAAGCTCATGTTTTACTTCATGGAGGGACTTAGAGGGAAATTGTGGATGTATATGATTTGCATGACATAGTTGCTACCTTTGAGACAATTCACGAGCTAGAAGATCCTCTCTATGATGCTCCATAGCTAAAAAATGTTTTGTATACTTTGTCATAGGCCTTGAAAGGCAATTCAAAGATGCTTCTAGTTATAGACTACTTTACTATTTTGGGTGATGGTCAGTATGTGTTAGATGCAAGTGAGGCTCAAGTTATGTGTGATGTGGTACGTAATTGTTAATATACACAAGTTTCTATGGATATCACTAAACTCTAAAAGAGTATGCATGTTACTATGTATTTGTTGATGAGTGCATTGATAGCCTATATGTGGAGATTCAACAACTTCTAGTATATGATGTGCACCCAATGCTTAAAGAACTTGGACTGGATGCTTGGTAGAGTACTAGAGTTGTGCAAATGCTAGTTCTTAAGATCCATGATCTAGGGGGAATACCTTCTTATGTCCATGATGAGCGACAAGTTGATGTGATGGTGTTTGACTCGAATGTTGCACCGATGGCACATACTAGAGAACGGGAAAATTTAGAGGGGATGGATATCATTGTTGCAATGCGTAGGGTTGAAGGTCACAACACGAGTTTGGCAAGAGAAGAATGTATGGGGGTTTAAGAGCTTTTACTCTGGAGATGGTAGAGATAAGAGAAGGGTTGAAGGTTTCAAGCCAAGTTCTTGAAGATAAGAGACAATAGGTTGAAGTTAGATTTAGGGAAAGGAGTAGACGAAAGAGAAGGGGTTCGAAGGAATTGAAGATGTAGCAAAAGAATTAGAAAATACAGAAGAATACTAATAGAGATGAAGCATGTCAGCTTCTTTCAGCATTATGAGAAAATATAACTCTAATCTTGGGGGGTTCACTATATATATATTCTCTATATAACGTGCGTTCATGGCCTATTTATAAATATCCTAATCTGTGAATTTTTCTTGAATAAAACACAACCCTTTTCTATTCAATCTGTAAGTAACCCCTTTATATGACACCCTTCTGTATATGTAAAAAATGTATAAAAATGGTGTTTTAAAAACCCCTTATTTTGAACTCACGTTATATATACATATATTCATGAGTGATCCCCCCGAGACTCTAATAGACAAAAATATGTACAAAATAATACCTTCCTCTATGTTGCTCAGATCGCCAATATGATGCCTCCATTATCTCCAAAGGGGGGGTTAAATACCAGGACACCTAGCCAAAATTCAGCTAGATCATTCCTTCTTCATCTCCCACTTCGGAGTGTTATTCACTGCCTGAAAACAGCAATCGCGCGTCGCGAAATTTTGTCAATCTCTCTTTTTACATAAAATCCTCTCAAATTGGTTGAAAGCTATATGCTTTCTTTTACGTGTCATCCTAATCTAGAAGTTGTCTATAGTTTTTATGATTTTTTACAAGAGATAATATCTAGAATATTTAAAATTTGACTAAAAAATTGTCCAAAAAATCTAATATTTTGAACCATGGACACTAACACTAATGCCCAAAGTGGCATTGGCTCTCTAAATCTAAAAGGAAGCCACACTCTTGATTTTTTTACATGGTGTACACGTAACGTCATGACATCCACCCCCTCCTAACCTGCACATCCTCTAGCATGTGCCAAAGTCTTACAGATTTGTAGTGTCAGAAGAAGTAGCTTCTGACATATCAATGTCTTCATCTTCTGCCTCTTCTTCTTTGTCTATGTCTTCATGCTCTTGAATTATATTCAAGTCTTCTAGCTCATATGTTGAACTTTCTCTTTGTTTGAAGAGCTTGATTCTTTTTCCAACTATGGGTATCTTTATGCTTGTTCCATCAAATTCAGCCAATGAATATGTAGCATTGTCATGAACAACCTTTACCACATATGGGCCAAACCAACGCTTTACCATCTTCCTAGAAGCATTGTATTGATTGTCTAGGGTGCTGTTCCATCCAATTCATCCAATGAATATGTAGCATTGTCATGAACAACCTTTACCACATATGGGCCAAACCAACGCTTTACCATCTTCCTAGAAGCATTGTATTAATTGTCTAGGGTGCTATCATAGACAAAGACCCTGCCATTTTATTGAATTGCTCTTGGCCGAAGTCGATGTCGCTTATCAAATCTTCTTTTTTTCTTTAGTCTTACTGTCTTTAGCTTCTCAATAGTTGCTTGAACATCTTCAGACCTTCTTTCCTAGCTTCCATATGCGCAAAGCCAGCAACTCTTCTCTACTGATGCCTTCCTCGCAAGGTAGAAGACTCCATGTGAGAATAGATTCTTCAATTGGCATAATTGGTTGTTGTCCATGCATAAGTTCAGCTGGCATATAGCTAGTCATTGAACTGTGAGTAGTCCGGTCAGCCCACAATGCAAAAGGCAGCATTTTAGGCCATTCTTTGATCTTTCCTTTACAAGACTTTGCTAGAGCTTTGAGAATAGGTTGATGACCTCTCTCACTCTTTCCATTGGCTTTAGGGTTGTAGGATGATGTTAAAGCCAACTTAATACCCAATTGTGCAAAGAAGTTGTGTGCCTCATTAGCATCCAACTCTCCTCTATCTGCAGCTACTTTACTCACACAACCATATCTACAAAACACTTCTTCAAGCAAAAAACGACAAATAGCTTGAGTGGATCTGGTTGTTAAGGCTTTTCCTTCAACTTGATTGGTTAGATCCTCTTTTGCAAGCACTAAATACCGCATATTCCATATTCCTGTAGGCATGGTTATAAGATCAATAACCCATCTATAATATATAGACGAGGGATAAGTTAGTTGTAACCCATCTCTATGCTTGACCATAGAATACATCTGACACACATAACATGTTTCAAAAAAATGTGCTATATCTGATACATGTTTTGCCACCAATATTTTTCTTTGACTTTAATAAAGGTTCCCCATATGCCTCTATGTCCTGCCCACAAGCTTTCATGAAATTCCTTCATTATCTGTTATTGAATCTTTTTGTTACCTACAACTCAAATAGGTGCTCCTTTCTTCTTCTTTGCATGCTTCCATAGATGTCATTCTTTAAGAAAAAAACCGTAAGATTTACTCTTTATATGCTTGAGCGCCTCATCAATTCAAGTCTCCTTCTTCTTCATTGTGCTCAAATAATTACCGATCTTCAGCCAATCTTCTTCATAATCTTCTTCAAGGAAATGAACTAAAACTTGAGCAATGCAATGAGCATGCTGGCTTATAATTGACCATCCTGTTGTTTTTAGCTTTGGACTAGTATATGTAGTAACTAAAAATGTATTTTTAGCAGCCATGGAATGAAATTCAGCAAGTATAGATTCTTTAGCTTGGTCTTCTTCCATCAGCTCTTCTTCATTGTCATATCTTGCACGTGATAGTATGTCGGCAACTGGATTCGACTTTCTTGCAATATGCTTTAATTTGGGGTTGAGAGACTTAATATATGCAATCCATCTTAGCATAGCAATGTCGGGTGTAGAGTAGTTTTGGCAATCATGCCCAAGAGTGGAAGACAATCAGTTTCTACCACTACAGAAGCACCTATAAAGTATTCACGATCACACTTAAATGCTGTTACAACTCCCCACAATTCCATTTTTACTTTTGCACACCTTCTTTGACATTCATTGAGAACTTTTGCTCCAAAATGAATTGCATACTTGTTTCCTTCAAGATCCTCTTGGCCAACATCCCATCCTATCCCAATGGGACTTGTATCCATAGTAAGGATGATGGGTTGACCATTTGAATAATCAGCTCTTTTTGAGAGTGGGGGCTGAAATTAACAACTTCTTTAATTTACACATGGTGAGAGTATGCTCATTACCCCAAGAGAATCTTTGGCCTTTTCTTAATAGTGCACATGTGGACCAATCTAAGAGATGTCTTCATTGTGGTAATGTCTCGGCTTTCTAACCAAAGCTGAAATTGGTCATATCATGAATATAGGTCGCCCATAGAATAAATTGCTCTACCTGCAAAAGCTTCAGCAAACTCATCAACAATTGGACCCGAACCAACATTTCGGATTGTGACATGATTAACAGGCTGTAGATCTTGGATGAATCGTAAAGAACCATTTTTCTTCATTATCGTAAACCACCAATTTGAGTAAAATGCTGAAGAAGGTTCTAAAATCTTCATTCTGATCTTCTCATTTAGAATTTCCAATAATTTGGGTAAATGCACCCTTGGAATGGGAATAGGCTTGAGGTTCCAAGGCACATGTGGGACCATAAAAATGACCATAGGAGCCACAATATTTGGATCCACACAGCCTATTTCACTTGGTTGAAATGCAAAAGCTTTTTCATGTTTCATTAGCATTTGCATAAAAGAGTGTTTTTGAGCCGGTGAAAGAAAAGAATTTTCACCTATTTTGAGCTCTTTTATACTTTTAGATGTGAACTTGTAACCAATATTGGAAGGATCAGGAATACTTGACTGATTTGATGACCTATCAGCGAGCCCTTTACTTTAAGGAGGCAGTGGGATCGCCATAGGTTTGACTTTCTTATCCACCGTCTAGTATTTTGTCTCCACTTGTGCTTTAGCCTTATTGAGTAAACCAATGTCTTCTGTTCAATAAATTCTTGAATTGTTTGATAAAAATCTAATGTACATACTTTTATGGACTGATTTTCAACTTGATTTTCTGCATGAGTAGCTGCATATATTTCAACCAATGTGTCAGTAGTAATCAGTAAAAAAAATGCCCGAAATATCTTCATTTTCAGCCATCATGTCATAAGTTTTCAAATCCCTTTGTACATAACATAAATATTTTCTTTCAGCTTTAGTCATGGCCGGAAGAGACTTATAACAACCCATACTATTGGCTCTACATACATACAAATTTGCTAGACACAGTTTCTGTAGCATAAGGAGGTTATATCTAATGCTTGGAGATTACTTCCGAGTAGTCCTGAACAAGGATTTTGTTTGTCTTCTCAGTATTAATCAATATATAGTGCTTTGTATCATTGAGAGTTGTCTTTATATTGTGTACCTCCTACCTATTCTTTTTCTTTTCTTCTATCTCCTATTCTCTACTTCCCTCTCTCATCCTAGTGGATATAACCTTTTGACTAAAACCCCTCCGACAATGCGAGACTTTTACTTGCCTCTTTCCATACTACAACTTCACACTCATAGGCATCATGCTCTTACTAAGAGCAATAACATCCGTACGAAAGCATGATTCACTTATAGATGGCAAAGGTCTTTCAAGAGCCTTTCCAGGAGCAAAATGAGAACCACTCATAGGATCCTCATCCACACTTGTAGTCCTAATGATTCTATTGATTTTGCCTTCATAACCACCTCTCATGAAAGTGTAGGAAGCCTACTATGACTTTCTTGGCTTGGAACCTTTCCATTAAGATGCATTTTATCACTAGACATAGGACCTTGGGTAAGTTATTCATGAATATATGTGTGCATCATGTGGGTTCAAAATAAGATATTTTTAAAAAACATTTTTTACATATAGAAGGGTGTAATATAAAGGGATTATTTATAGATTGAATAGAAAAGGGTTATGTTCTATTCATGAAAAATTCACAGATAAGGATATTTATAAATAGGCGTTGAATGCACGTGATGTAGAGGATATACATATAGTAACTTCCCCGAGCATAGGACTCACATTGACTAACTATAGATTTTGACCAACAAGGTCCCCCATACAAGTTGGCTTGGTATTAGCAAGTGAATTAACTCCTTGCAGAAAAATTTGAATACTTGGATGCACTTTCAATATGGTAAAACTCCAAAAGTTTTTCTAGCATCTCTGAATATACTACTCATAGTCAATTGCATATATCTTAGCCACACTTAGTGACTTAGGATCTTGCCCCCTCACTTGGATTTGCATATTAATCACTAAGCCACTCATAAAGAGCTCACACAATACATCACTTGGAAACATATTGGATCTTTTTGGATAGTCTAAGAATATCATCAAAGGCCCTAGAATATTCTTTGACAGGGATATCTGACTCTTGCCAAATTTGTGCAAGTTGTCCTAAGACCAAAGTCACGGGAATCTTCTTTTCATACTAATCTAGGAATTTATTACATAGTTCCTCAAAGGTTCTAATTGACTCTCTTGTGAGGGCCCTTGAATGCCACTTATTGGCCTCCCCCTTCAAGGTACTTGAAAACACAAGCATCCGATGTATATCATCAAACCCACTTCTTCCAAGGCAAGCTAGATTGTAATCTTTCGAATGTAGCATCAAACCCTCATCTAGTAGCCCATAAAGCACTAGGAGAACCCCATAAAAAGAAGGGCATTTATTCCTCTTCTTTGGGATAAACTAGATCTTCATATTCATCTTGACCTAATCTTAGCATCTCAAGGTCTCTAATCTCTTCTGTTTCCACCTTTACCAGTGTAGGAAGGTCAACATTTCTGTTGACATTGCTTTCTACCAACTCATAGAGTGGTCTGGGGAGTCTTATAACTTTTGGCATATCAGTTTAGGTAATTACATAGTAGATTTATGTAGGAGCTTTTGGTCCTCACCTAAAGAAATTATATCAACATTACTTAGAGATTGGGGGTCCCTTGCTTTTTAAGCAACAGTTTCCCCTTAACAACTAGGGCTTACAATGTCCTTGTGAGCCCTAATATCTCAACATGGTGACCCACTACAAGGGATGTTTTAGCCATAGCTAAATTCCATTGTGTATCGGTACTTTTCCATGGCATTATGACATTAAATTGTTAGCTAATTCCATGGGTATACTTGTTGCATACCTCTAGGTTGATGGATGATTGTGCACAATATTTCATGGATAGAGACCGCACAAAGTCAAACCAATCTTAGCCCGTGCCATCATATCAGATGATGGAACAACCACTAAATGGTTACTTTTCACATCACATGAATTATCCCTTGTAGAGGATTCATGCTCTACATAATTAATTAGATCCATTAGTAGATTCTATATAGGGCAAGAGAAGTGTATTAATCCTTGGACAATAGATCCCATTTGGCAAATATATTAGCACATCCCTAATGGTCAATGTTATAAATTTTTAGATCCCTTTCCAGCTAAGATTTGAAAACCGCTCTCATAAGTAGCTCCTTGCAAGTGCACCATCTATCGGGACCAAAAATAGTTGGAGATTGGAGTCAAGCTCCTACACACACCAAACAACCCAAATGACATTGCAATTAGGAGCATTTGGATAATACAAACTAATATATCTAAATATTGCCTTTGTAGACATGCATGCCAACCAAAAATTTTCCCTTCCTAGCTCCAAGCAGCACAAGGGCATTCCCATGTATAGGTGACTAATTCACCTCCTTGCACACACAAAGATAGCACCCCTAAATGGTGTGGCCCCTACAACTCTCTTGCACCCAAGGGAGTGACCCTAGGATGGAACCTACGACTCTCCTACATCAGAAGGACTAATTCACCTTGTTGCACATACATGGATAGCACCCCCTAGCTACTCTCATGCACCTAGGGGATTGGACCCAAGATGCATTGTTGCATACAAAAAGAACAATATGACATAGTCCACCACTTTGATATTACACAATCCATGAGATTTATCTTAGCATAAATGTTAATAATTCTATAATTTTTTACTAAAAAATAGAGAAATACAGTCATGGATACCAACACACATAATTTTTCTCCACATGCACCATTACTTTTACCAATTTTATCAATCACTATCATATATCTCAATTTTACATGTTTTGTGTGTACTAGATAATTAATCTATGTACTATGATAGCCACACATTCTAGAATTTTAAGCTTGTAACCCTTAGATACATCACATATTACTTCCATGTTGAATTTAAATCCATATGCATTTGAATTTCATGATTTAAAAAAATAGAATTAATTTTTATTTTAAATGGAGACTTATCGTAAGAAAATTGATGATTTTTTCATGATTTTAGAGATGTATAGATTTCCTTGCAGATACTCCACACAATTGCTACCAACCACCTTCTTAGTCCCTCACTCCATTTCTTGCATCTTGTCAAGAACTGGCACCCATTTTTCGTCATCCTCTTAGCTTACATGAACAATAATTATGGCAAGAGAGAGAGAGAAAAGAGAGAGACTAGATTTTAATATCTTCAAAGAATGCATAGTTTTTTTCAATTTTTGAAGCAATGGAGAGCAAAGAATTACTACATCTCATGGCCAGGAGAATTCCTATTGATTCCACCAGTTTCAAATACCCATTTTGTGAAGATGAATCAAAAAAATTGCACCTCCCCCTCTCATGAAGATTTGTGGATTATTTAACTTTCTTAAGCTTAATGAGTCAAAAAACTAGCTTAGCCTTTCTATTCACACTACTCACAAGTAGTATGCTTAAAATTGGAGGCCCGAATGAACTCATATTTGAGATCTAAAAACACATTGTCAAGCGCATTCCTCACGTCCTTTTCTAGTGATTTGGCCACTTGGATGCTTTTTTTAGCTTCTAGATCAAGTAGCTACTTTGTAACACAAAAGTTGCATCTTTTTAAACGGGCGGTGTAATGAACTTTGAATGACAAATGGATGCTTTCAATGTATTTCAAGACACTTTCTTTCACTTAGAAAAATTATGTGCCTCTTAATATTTACTATAAATACTTTATTTTTAACTTCCTTTTGGGTGCCTAGTCATACTAATGCTCAAGTTGTGCCTCTTTAAATGGGTCGTCTAATGAATTACGATTGACAAACAAATGCTTCCAATATGTTTGGGCCACCCGCTTTCACTTAGAAAACTCTATCATCTCCTCCTTCTTTTTACTGTAAATGCTTCATTTCAGGCTGCTAATCACAAATCTCACTTGTGGTTTCCTTTGACTACAAGTGTCTAACTCAATGTTCCCTACATCCTTTTTTAAATGCTTCCTCCTTATATGGATTGAAAGTTTAGCTTTGACATTCTTAGATTGGAATAGTTGAGCTATTTTTGTGTTAGAGTCATTATCTTACTCTTAATGAGAGTCAAAACTTGTTGTAGTATCCTCTTGGATATTATCTCGATTATGTAGGGCTACGAGTGACTCATGGTCATGACATAGATCATCATTTTGAGGTCTCATTTGATCGTGTTCTAGAAGCTTGAGATAGTCCAACCATTCCAATTCAGATGTGATCCTTACAATTCTAGCATCAATGAGGAGTGGCTTAGTTTGAGATGGATTATGATCCAATCGAAACTACTCAATAGTGTAGCCAATAGTGTCATAATCCAATGAGTCTGAATTAGAATCCTCTTTATACTAATAATCATCATCTGAGTCACCAAAACACTATATTAGGAAATTTGGGAATTCTCATATTAATATTTGGCCACATGATCAAATCTTTTTCCCTTACCTGGAAGTGAAGTCTACCTTAATTACTATAAAAGTTGTCTTTGCAATTCCTGCTTTGAAGCTGGATTAATATTTAGCCACATTGCCAAATCTTTACCCCTTATTTGAAAGTGGGAATCATGGGACTCACAAATTCTCTGATACGGTGTTCGAAGGTCTTCAACTTTTATGCCTTTCTTGCACATTAGCAAGACAAAGAGGTCATTGTGAAAGTCTAATAAGATTAAGTGTAGATATATCTATTGCCAAGTGGGGCAAGCCAATAATCCCTTAAAGATTGTCAAATTTGCATATGGGCAATCATGAAAACACGACCTCCACTCACTCAAGATTTTTCGTAGTGTAAGTCTATCTTCAGGGATTGGATAGCCTTGGAATGTATTAGGTGTAGAATTAAGGGCCATAATAAAAAGAGATAATAGAAGGGTTTCCAAGTATGGTCTGAGGGTATAAATTGTAGCTTCAAGTGCATTCATTTGATTCTTGTATTCATAGGTTGAATGATATTCCAATTCCTATATGCATGGTAATTGCAATGTGGTAAGAATATCCATCCAATCTTTCTCATCCTCAAGGAAAGGAAGGTATCCAATCAAGCGTCTAACTATTAGGGTTTTATGGAATCTCCTTTCAACAAAGCCAAGATGGTGTAGATTTCCCTAGTCTTGGAGGACATTGTGGTTCACTATACTAACACTAGCCCCAATATCTACTATTCTATTATGTGTAGTGTCTTTGGCATTTTCCATGAGAAGCATGTCATTCAACACCCTCCCAAAACATGTTGACAACTAAGGCACTCAAGGTTGGGTGTACATTATACTTGGCATTCAAAGCATGGAGATATCTCCTCACCTTGCACTTCTTCTAGCTCATCCTAGGTGCTTTTTACCCATTCCTTAACTTTTTTGAAAATATCTAATTACTAGATTGGGTCCAGAAAAGCTTGGTCTTTTGCTAGTGACTATTTTTCTGTAGCACTTTTGGCACCCGTTGCAATGACAATAGCTAGTAGTAAAGGAGAGATATTTGCTTTTCAATTTGAGTTCAGCCTACCTTCTCTATTTCTTGCCAATTTTCTTACCAATGACCAATCATTAGAGATTTTTGGCCTTTCAAGACCAATGGGCACTATGATGACACATGTCTTGGTTGCCCACAAGTCAAGTATGCAATAGGATCACTGGTGGAGGATACCCCTTGCCCATGGCCTTGTCCTAACATCCTGATGGGAGTATATTGGTAATCCATGAGGATTGGATGCCCTTCTTGGCTATAATAAAAAAATGGATTTTTGTATTCATCCTCTTCTATGCATCCCTCTATGAAGTGGATTGGAGCATCATTGGGAAAATGTGTGATGATCGAGGGTCTAGATATCCATAAACGATTGATCTTTGCTCATTTTTTGGCTATTTGAGGGTTTGGGGGAGCTAGAAGTGTTAATGGTTATCCAAGTGGGGGGTTACCTTGGGTCTTTGATACCTCTGTTTTATTATGGAGAAGAAAAATTTGGATTAGGGATCCTTCTAGGGGCTCTATAATAAGTTTCCTCATTTCCAAAAGATCTACAATTGTTGCATACTTGTGCCAGTCTCAAATACTCCAAAAGAAGAAGGGTAGTCTCCACCATAATGTACATGCTACATGTTCTCCTATTAGGGTCTCAAAACTTTAAGAGACTCAACCATCTTAATCAACTATTGATGTTGCTTCTTCACATCAACAAGTAGTTCTAAAGCATCCTTTTTTTGAATATGAGCTTATCCTTTGTGGTTCACTTGTTGGGAACCTCGATGGTAGTTACCTCTATTGCATTCTTTGTGGATGTCATTCACATAGAGAGCCCTGTCCAAGTCATCTCTTATGATTGAATGGTTCAACTGAGAGTGCCTAGACAAAGCCTTATATATCCTCTCATTACAAATACCCTTGATGAAGGCTATTGTGACTGCCTTAGGTATAAGCTCTCAAAAACTTGTATGCGGTTGGAACATGCTCTAAATTTAGAGACATAGTCCCTCATGCTCTCTCCTTCTTGGTGCTGAATGTTCATTAGATGGACAATAAGATTATCCCCATAAATTTCTTGAGGCTTGCTTTGCCAAAGCTCTTGATGAACAAGTCCTTTAATAACATAAGGGAGGTCTTCTTTTGTGGCATCCAAGCCAATGGACTAAGTGCATTATTTCTCACCTAAGAAGAGTCCAATGGCTTGTGCTTACTTTGTATCACCTATGAGGTTATTCACCTCATAAACTTTCTCTAATTGCTCTAAGAATATGGACATATTGTCATTGGCTCTATACTTATCTAGCTATTTGGCCACTAACATATTTTTTATTAGTCTCTCTAGACTTGATTGTTTCCCATCCATATTACAATGGTTTGTGCAATGTGAATTTTTACCTAAAGGATGTTAGTTTGGGTTAGCAATCAACATTACTTGAGATCAGTGAGTGAGTCTTGCAAAGAGCCAATTGCTCATACATTGAATAGCATTCTACAAATGTTATCCATTTCTATTGCATGGTGGAAAGTTGCAGCTTGGTACCATTGTTGAGGTCCACAAAGCAATTGAGGAAATTTTGTCCTTTCCACCAAAGCTTGGCTAGTTTCCTCTATAAAGCCTCATGAGTCATATTAAATACATCAAGTATTGTGGTCTACTGGAAGCTATCTACTATGGCTTGAAAGTCATCCAAATTTCCTCCTAAGCTTCTTGATCTATCCATCATGTTGAACATTGCTTTTGGATTCTTGTGGTTGACTAGATCAATGATTAGATTTGAAAGATCATGGATAGGTGTATTTTGGAGGTCAAGAGTATTATTAGGGCTTAGGTTCCTACTAGTGGTCAAAGTGTAAAGTTGTTGGCCATTCCTTGACCTAGTTTGAGACTTTTGGTTATTTTGGTGTCCTATTTGGCTTTTCCTCTCGTCTTGTTGATTGGTGAGTTCTTGGCTCCTACAATCAAACCCTATAGCAATTGACCATTGTAAGGTTGAGGTGCATGCTCTCAAATGGTCAAATTTAGCCATGCTTCTAGCATTGATTAGTTGGCTATACTAACTCATGCACCTATGTCTATAATATCTATTATTGTCAAGTCATTTAGAGCCTCCAAAAGAAGGAAAATATGGTACTTAGCTCTCTCCACAAATGTGTTGACTTCAAGAGCTCTTGGGAAGGGGTGTATGCTTTGACACTCATGTCATTCCTTTGTACTATTTGTTGGTGTCTCTTGTTATTGCTTGAAGAAAGTTGAGTCCACAATTTCTCTAATACCCCAATTTGTGACATGTAGCACAATGCTTGATTTGCTTGATATGCATGCTCCTAATTTGAAGGCATAGATTTAAATGCAAAATGTAGGGTCCCTAAAGGTGCAATCTCACTTAGTTGTAGTGAATGTATCAAGTCCTCTGTACTTGATTCTTCCTTATGCACTAGCAATGATCAGTGGCAATGCATTACTGATGAATGGCATACTTGTGGAGATTATGATGACTCAGTAAAGCTCTCATGGATAGGTAAAAAATGCTATGACAAATATGAATGTATCTAAGTAGTTAGTTGAAGGAATACTAAGTATCTATTTCCTACATGTATTGGATCTTATGCAGTCATATAAGCTGAAATCTGTGTAATTTCGAAATTGAATGTCTTTGTGGAGTTCAGAGGTGTTGATTATAGATGTCCATGGTATGGCACCGAATGGTTAGTGATAGACATGTGCATATTCAAGAGCATTATATGCTCAAGCTTGACTTCTATGAGGATGATTTGACAGACTACTGACTGTTTAAAGTGTTAATGGTGTGGAGGTTGGAAAATGTATGAGCAGTGATGCTTATGTTATGAAATTGGGATTCTGAAATGTCCTTCATGTACTGATAGTTGCTAGATGTCTGAAATGAGCTGAACTTGAATATGTTTAGAATGTATGAGTATTGCTTGAATATATGTAATTTATGACTTATTAAAAAGACTATTGGTTGTGTGCAAGGAGTCGGGCATTCACACCTAGAAGACTGAGCTGAGTTGTTTCAGTTACATTTTGTTCTATGGAAATTCAAGATGGCTAATTTCTTAATTGGAAGAGGCTATTGGGACCTAGTCACAGGTCTTGAAGATAAGCCCAAGCTACTGGAGGATAGACCTCCAACATAGGATCAATTAAATGCGCACATGACTTGGTTGGAAAAGACCAACAAGGTCTTGCATTCACTATTGTTATGTGTGTCAGACACAAAGGCTATGCAAATCGCAAATTGTACTTTCCCAAAAGCTACTTGGGAATTATTGATGAAGAATTATGGGCATGTCACTCATGTGACAAAGACACAACTAAAGCAAAAATTTAGCCACATATCTAGGAATGGAAGGTCTATTGAAGACCATGTCAGTGAGATTAGAACCATTACAGAACAATTAAGCTCAATTAGAGCTGAAGTTGAGGATGATGATTTGGTGGCTACTACCCTCCATGGACTTGGATAGGAATATAAGTAGTTTGATACTTCCATATGAGTACGTCAGGAGCAACTTGATTTTAATTAACTTGTGGCACTTTTTTTGCATGAAGAAGTGAGACTTGGACTCAATACAAGTTCTAGTGGGTCTTAAAATAGCAGGGACAACGTCTTTTACTTAGATCAAAGGGGTAGAGGTGGAAGATGAATATCAAAATTTAGAGGAAGAGGTGCTGGAAATGCATATGCAGCCCATGGACAGCAAGCTACTGGATGGAAAAATAGACAGTCTCAAGCAAATAGAGGTGCTTTAAATGCTCGTGGAAAATGGGGTTATTCAGATAGAGGAAGAGGAACTTGGCAGCAGCCTCAAATGAGTCATGGGTAGTAATCAAATGCAAATAAGGATTGCCATTATTATGGCAAATACTTGCATGTAGCTAAGGATTGCTACAAGAAGCAGAATGAGGAAAGAGCAAGAGGGAAGCAACATGTTAATTATGCTTCTTCTAGTGGTATGCAAGGGGATGACAGGTTGTATGCAATGCAACATGTGAAGAAAGGATTGCCCACACAAGGCAAAGTAGATGCTGTATGGTACTACATAGACTCAGGGGCATCTAACCAAATGACTCCTCATGGAGAGTGGTTTGACACATTGGTAGAAGGTGAATGCATCCAACTCCACATCATATCCATCTAATTGCATGTAGAAAGAACTCACCTCATTAACCTATAGTGCATCCAATCTTAGATATGTGGAGTACTTTCTACTGCATTCATCTTAGTACATCAATGCATCATCAGTGTCTATGCATCCATAATTTCATTACGACCCACATAGCGTCCGATTAATCCCAAACATTCCGTGAATGTGGGTAGGACCTTTGGGTTTGAGGGTTTCGACTTGGCATCCAAGTACGATACTAGGCTGCCTTTCTAACGTGCCAAGCCCTAGCTAGTACATGAGGTGTTTATCGTATCGACTAGTTATGCCTATACAAATCCCTAATGGTTATAATATTACAAAATATTTAGCTAATATTGATCTACTTGTCTTACGACAAGGACAATCCTTTCCTAGAGACGCTAAACTTTTTCTAAAGATGTAAATAGTTGCAAGACATCACAATACATGTAAACATGCAATTCATTACTTCTACGCACCAAAAGGTTTGCAATAACCCTATCTTTTCTTGCTAAAGTCATTACGCATGATAATTTGGAGAATAACTTATATAGGACCTACTAGGAATTACATCAAGGAACTATGCCTACAACCTTTTGTCTAAGCATTTGAATTTCATGCTTTGATAAGCCATCCAACCTTTCCTAAATGCAACTCTTGATGAATGAATTTTTCGCATGAAGAATATGTAATATGCAACCCTTTTTTAGATAAAACATTGTTAATGAAGTTCATGTGACATGCAACCTTTAATATGTTCGACAAACATCTTCGCATGCAAGGTGCAAGTCTATGGTCTCATTTCCATGCTATGCAACATACGTTAACAATTCTTTCTATGCGAGTCATAACAAGGAAGTTATTCACTAAAAGCAAGATATGCTTGTTCTTTCACGGCCAAACAAGGATGCACTTAATAACTTCATCTTTTAACCCTAGGCAATATGCGTTTAGGCTTGTCACTTTGAAATGCATGAAAAGGCAACATGCTACTAAGCTTGTAAGATGGATAGGTAATTTACATTCATAACATTGGAAACACAAATAACCCAATTGCATGTCATGCATTAATCCTAGCAAATTGTTCCGGTAGGCAAATTTTCCCAAATGCATTTTAACTAGGCTAGGTGAAAAACATGCATAAGTGCTTCCTTTCCATGAAAGTTATCGTGCTTAATGCATTTCTTTTACGTGGAATTAAAATTGTAAAACCTGGGCTTGAGGGCTCGTGGGGATGTCCACATGTATGTTTGGGGAAGAGACCTCCACGCGTGCACCTTGCGACTTTGGATTTGGAGCCATTTATGCAGCGTTCTTTTTGTTGCAACAGCTTCCCTCGCGATATTTGCATGTCCCGAAGACTTATTGTCTATGAACTTTCTCTCCTACCTAGAATCAGGCCCTTGGAGGCTTGGATTTTGAACCTCGAGGATTAACCGTATACACAAGGCCTAAGGAGGCTGGGATTTTTAACCTCGGGGGCAATCTGTATGCACAAGGCTTAAGGGCTTGCCTTTAGAAGCTTCTAAGAAGCTTCTATCTCCCAGAATTACGTGGGAGGAGAGATAAAATGATTGGAAAGGGAGGAAAGATTGATGACGAGGGGGAGATTGAGTCGATGATGATGATCAACAGCGCGGCAGCAGCGGCAGTCCGTTGGACTTCACAGTGGTGGTGGCCACTTTGGCGCAGGGTGGCAGTCCTTCACGGCAGCATTCATCCTCCCCTCCTCATTCATGACCCTCAGCACCGCAGCAATCCTCTAATTGTGCCTTTGTTTCCTAGCGTGGCAGCCTACTCCCTTCCCTCTCTTTGTCCACAGGGGGGGTTCATATAGCCTTAGGGGGGGAGAGGTAGCCACCACGTGGCCTATGCATGCCTCTCCCTCCTCATGCCCCCTACACACCACACTACATAACTCACTCTTTTACATACTCCCTCTCCTCCAGACATGCATCGGCTGGGTGAAGGGATCATTTGTAAAAAAAAAATCTTAATCTTACCCATTTTCAATTTTTCCTTTTTTTCTAAAAGGGAGTTCTCAAGCTGCTTTGCGGTTTTAAACCCCGACTTCACTTGCATAGTGCAAAAGGAGATTATTATTGCGCGCGTGGGGTAAACACTTAGCCACGTCATTAATAGATGTGGGAGATAACTTTGCACAGCTTTTACGTGGGCGTGCAGTGGTCAAGTTCTATAATATTATTGGGCAGAAATATCACACTAGCACCCAATCCCCTTCTTCTATAGCTCGTGGTAAAAGTCTGTGTCACTTATGAAACCTCTTATTGTTCTTGATCCTTGCAATATTCAGCTTTTTTATGGATGTCTCAATGTCTTCAGCCCTTCTTTCTAACTATCTAATGCATAGGACCAACAACTCTTCTCGATTCAAACCCTCTTCCCATGGTAGAATACTCCAAGTAGTAATAGTCTCCTTAATAGACATGATTTCCTATTGTCCATACATTAATTCAGTAGGCTTATACTTGTAACTGCACTATGAGTGGTCCTATCAGCCCATAAAGCAAAGGGTAACATTCTTGGCCACTCTTTCATCCTGCCCTTGCATGACTTTGCTAACACCTTAATGATAGGCTGATGACCTCTTTCACTTTTGCCATTTGATTGAGGATTCTAGGTTGAAGTTAAACCTAGATTGATAGCAATCATGAAACAAAGTCACGAGCCTCATTTGCATCCAATTCTCCTCTATCAGTAATAACCGCTTTACCAACACAAGCATACCTGCAAAAGACTTCTTCCAATAAGAACATGCAAATTTCTTGAGTAGTTTTTTTAATAAGAGCTCAACCTTCCACTTGATTTGTTAAGTTTTCTTGTGTAAGCACAAGATATCTCATATTCCCTAAACCTGTAGGCATGGTAACCAAATCAACTACCCATTTGTAATGCATAGACAATGGATAGGTCAATTGTAACCCATATCTATGCTTTACCATGGAATACATCTAACAAACACTACATGATTCCACATAATTCTCCACATCTTTATACATGTTTTGCCACCGGTACTTCTCTTTCATCTTGCCAAATTCCATAAACATCCATCTTTCAAGAAAAAACCATAAGATTTTCTTTTAATTCTTTTGAATTCAGCTTCAGAGCACTCAGTCTTCTTTTTCATGAGGCTGAGATATTTGCTTATTTTTAACAAATCATTCTCATACAACTATTCCAAAAATTGTGTTCTCACAAAAGCTTAACACTGATGATGCTTTCTCTCTCTTCTCCATGGCTATAAGTTCTTTTCTTACTACTAAAATCCCTATTACAATAGTTGTACCTATAGTAACAGTAGATGCATACTCATTCCTATGTGTCATAAAGTTGTTTTCAGTACCTATCACACTGTGCTCTTTATCTTCCATCACCTTGAACTCTTCATCTTCAAAACTTGCTCATGAAAGCCTGTTAGTCATAGGGTTTTCTCTACATATAATATGTTGAAAATCAGGGTTAAGTGACTTTATATATACAATCCACTATAACATGGAAATCTCAGGAGTTGAGCAATTTACTATCATGTCCAATAGAGGTAGACAATAAGTCTGTACCACTACATGAGCTCTAGTAAAATACTCCCTATCACACTTAAGGGATGTCACTACACCCCCAAAGCTCTATTTTGACTTGAGAATACTATCATTTCTCTTCATTGAGGACCTTTGCTCAAGACCGAATGGCATACCTATTCTCATTAGCATCAACTTGACCCACTTTCCAACCAATGCCAATTGGCCTTGTATCCACGGTGAGAATAATAGGCTGCCCATTCTCGACATTGTTTGCTCCACCAAAACTTTTACCCTTTTCTCAAGAGAGTTGATATAAACTTTTAGGGACATGAGAAAAATGCGGAATCTATATCAAGTAAAAGACACATGCACCCAAAAACCTTTTCACCTTGGATACATTCAAACATGTCTCCCATATTCTGCTTATGGCATCAATCGTTATTGGTGAGGTCTTTCTCCCATATGGTCCCCACATGTGCCCAACAACTAATACTTCCTCCACTGCAAAAATGGACTTTTCTACTGACATAGTCAAATGCACTTCTTCTTGATGGCTCAAAATCCTGCCACAATTAGTAATATGATCAGCCACAAATCTTTACATCCATGCACATTCAAATCTTCATTCTTCTCATAGATATCACATCCTTTGATTGGCACATCATCAAGAAAGGGTAAGGTCAACTAATGAATATACTCCCTCAAAACTTTATGCATAGCATTCGTCATATGTGCCACTAAATTGGTTGTTCCCTATGGAAATGTACACATCCTAACCAATCCAAGTTGTGTCTTCATGGTAGTGATATCCCAGATTTCCAATGCAAGCTAGAACTAATCATATCTTGAATATAAGTCACCCATAGAGTACATTGCCTTGCATGCAAATCTTTTGCAAATTCATCCACTATCAGGCTTATCCAACATTCCTTGTGGTGACTTTATTAACTCATTGTAAATCTTGTATAAACCTCAAAGAACCATTCTTCTTTGGAACAATAAACCATCAATTCAAATATGAGCTAAAGAGGGCTCCAAAATTTGCATCCTGATCTTCTTTTTCAAAAGCTGCAACATCTCAGCCAAATATTCCCAAGGTATTGGAATAGGCTTTAAATTCCATGGCACATGAGGTATTGTAAAGATCGCCATAGGTACAACTATGGTCAGATCAATACATAAAATTTCATATGGCCAAAACACAAAGGCTTTCCCATGCCTTGCCAACATCAGGAAGAAACAAGCTCTTTCTATAGGCAAAAGAAAGCTTGTATCACCAATTTTCAACTTGAGAGCGGAGTTTTCAGCTCCAAAATTTGCATCCTGATCTTCTTTTTCAAAAGCTGCAACATCTCAGCCAAATATTCCCAAGGTATTGGAATAGGCTTTAAATTCCATGGCACATGAGGTATTGTAAAGATCGCCATAGGTACAACTATGGTCAGATCAATACATAAAATTTCATATGGCCAAAACACAAAGGCTTTCCCATGCCTTGCCAACATCAGGAAGAAACAAGCTCTTTCTATAGGCAAAAGAAAGCTTGTATCACCAATTTTCAACTTGAGAGCGGAGTTTTCAGCCCGAGATGTGCCTAAAATTTGCCAAAAAATCCAGAATTTAGGGAAAAAATATTTAACATCGAAGGCGGCGACTGCAGCTAGGACGATTTTAAGCACCAAGTGAAAGACGACTTTTAAAAGGCGCCCGAGCGACACTTGTGGATTTTTGATAATTTTTCCAACTGTAGTACAGGATGTCAGGAGTTGCTTGTCAGTGCGGGATGCCGAGACAGACACACAAGATTTTTCAGGGGCTGAAATGGAGCCCGTACGAGGAAGAGGCCAAAACTTGGCCAAGATTTGAAAAGGTGGACCAAATTGAAGACCAAAGGGGGAGTGCCCTTTGGGAATTTTAGCACCCCCTCAAATTTTATGCAACAAATCGTAGAGATGGTGTGAAGAAGCGTGAGCAGATGGCAGCCAAAAAATGTGCCTCCCCCTCATGGATCACGATTCCAGGCTGTGAGCAACCTATGCAACAGACATTGGGCCTCAACTTCTCCCTTTTGGCTGACTCTATCGCTGGTCTTTGCACGGGATATGGCTGTTCGGATGAAGAGATCAGAATCTAGTCTTTCTCTCTTCTCCCTCTCTCTCCCCTCTATGGATTGTTCATGTGTACCATCTTGAAGGAGGAATCTAGGGAGGGAGAATGAAGGAAATGGTGATGAAGATTGATGGAGATGCTGAAGATTGATGTACAACATTGGATTGAGAGAAATGGAGGCTCCGTTTTCTTGTTATGCGGTCATTCAAGGCATCTCCAGTTACGTAAAAACACGGTATGACCATTTTTATGAAAAAAACGAAGGATTTTTTATAGTTTATGATGATAATTATGTTCTTATTGGATGAAAAATTGTTTTTGTGCTGGTTGCATTATGATTAATCGTTGTTTATCAGAAAATCTTGGTTTTGCAATGATTTACATGCTTTATTTAATTCTCGTAAACCCGACATGCGGTTTTTAAGTGGTAAAATGATAGTTTTTTCTGTTTCGCGTGGATAAAGTCTGTTCCCATGGGGGAAAAATTGAAGAAAAGTTGAATGTTAGAATGCTGAAGTGACTGAAACAAGAAAAATAAAAAATTAGCATATTTTACTGACAAATAATCAAGAAAATGGGGAAAATAAGAAAAAAAATAGAAATACATCTTGGAAAAATAAAGAAAAATATAATGACATCAGGGGAAACTTATCTGGTGGAGCAAAGGATACAAAGTGATTGAGCAAGAAGACGAAACCTTTGCGTGGGAAATCAAAGTCTTTTGCCATCACTGCTTACGAATGTTGACAAGTATCCCTGTTGAGTTTAATGAAGAAGGTGGGATGGAGCCGTCAGTTCACCCTCTAAACATGTTAAATTTTGAATATCATAGTTACAAATAGAGGAGTTCGTGATGGCAGGCTGTGTAAACCCATTGTGGACGTACACATTATATTTTGACGGAGCATCCAAGGGCCCTAACAAAAAAGAGAGTATTGGAGTAGTAATCTGAGATCCTCGACGTAGAGTTACAATGAAGTTAGCTACTTATCTCAAGGTAGAATTCACTAACAACATGGCGGAGTATAAAGCCTTGATTATGGGACTGCATATTGCCAAGCAAGGTGGTATTCGGCGATTGTTAGTAAAAGGGGACTCCCAGTTGATCCTGAATCAGCTAGATGGGACATACATAGTGCAGAATCCCATCCTTTGTATGTATCATCGAACTACGATGACCCTACTTGAGGAGTTTGAGATAGTGTCTCTTCAGCTGATTCCACGTTACTCGAATCAGTTTGCGGATTCACTGGCAAATCTTGCTTATGAAGAATACCTTTTTTTTAATTGTGGTCCTATGTTGGATATTGCTATCAATAATGAGACAGGACCCGGTCGATTGTGGGAAATGTTATCAGAGCATGCAATATATGGCAAGCGATGGTTGATATGGGTGATGCAAAGCGTAGCCGAGACCCATCTACCATTGTTATCTTGGACCCATAGGCTAATTAGACAACATGTTATGCATACGCCTCTTGCTATATATGCAGGAGGAATGGGTCATAATCTTATGCATTTAGCTTAGGGCTGCGAGCCCTATTTTTCCTCCTTGAAAAGGAGCATATTATTGTATATATGTACTCTTTTGGGGAGAGATGTGTAGGTGCTATTCTGTTTGATTTCGTTAGGCCAAGAGGGCCAGTTTTGCGAGGTTTTAACTATTTTATTAGGCCAAGAGGGCTGATTAGTTTTTGTAGTGAAGTGTTTTATTTCGTTAGGCCAAGAGGGCCAGTTGTTTATTTAGTACGTGTTGAGTGTGGAAATGACCTATTTTTTGGCTGATTTTTGTTGTTTTTGAGAGCTGAATGGTTGATTTTATGAGATGATTAATTGGTTTGGAAGTGGTTTGAGAGTGTTTTGGATTATATTGATTATGTTTTGGAAGTTCATGATGTTTTTTAGTGGAGATATAAAGTTCTGATTGGTTCTGTATACCTTCTGTATAGCTTCTGTTTTGTTTTGATTGTCTTCTGTAAGGAGGGATGGATTCATGATTGATAAAGATTGAGATCTTATGAAAGCTTATTGAATATTTTTTGAGAGTTTGGAATGGTTTGAGTATGAGGAGGTTTTGATGACCTTCTGTAGGTCTTCTATAGAGCTTCTGTCTCTGTACTGTAGCTGTTCTAGTACTATATTGTGACTGTTCTTTATGCTGCTATATGTATTCTATAGAATGTATGTGTAGCTTGGGAAATTTTTCTATCCTTGGAAAGAGGTGAATACGAGTGCAAAAGAGATAAAAGAAGTGAAAGAAGTAGCTACTGAAGACTCAAATGAAGACTCAAGTGAAGACTGGAGTGAAGTGACAGTAGTGAGCTATGAAAGGACACTGTAGTGGCTCTGGTGACTCTTCATATCAGACATACCTCTTGGGAGGGGTATCCACGACCTAAGAAGGATTATTGAGAGTGATTTTGAGAGATTTTAGTGAGGATATGATGTACTATTGATAGAGAGAGAGAGAGAGAGAGAGAGAGTCAGAGATAGCCAATTCTACTAAAACAGAGTGATTGTATATGAGAGATTGAGAGAGAAGACTATGAAGATATTGAAGATGAATACTATGTGATGTATTTCCATTCAAAGATGGTGTATTCCTTTGCTTTCTTTGTTATATTGGTGGATTTTATGAAGATATTGAAGAATATGGTTGATTCTATCAAATCCGTGGGAGATTTACATGATGCTGTATGAAGATTTGTTGTGCCTGGTGTTCTTTTCTTCATTATGATCATATAAAACCTAATAAACAAGCTTGTTGATGTTACAAGTTAGATTTTCTTGCAAGAGAATTCCCTTTTTTCTTGGTGTTCCTCTTGGGGCTCCATGTTTTTGGTGCGCAATCGGGGAAGCTTGCCATCAACAAGCACCAGAAGAGGCTAAAAATGAAGGAATTGGCATTGCCAAGAAGAGAAGAATTCAATGGATGTTTGTAAAGTTCCTTCTTCCACTGAAGAGTTGGAATTTCTCATCATCAAAGCCACTTTCCACAAGAATTTCATCCCACAATGGCAGAAACACATCACCATCATGATGCATACTCTATGTGGTGGACAATTTCCTCTTCTTGTTGAAGCAGCAGAAACTTGCATCTTGGTGGCAAACTGTTTGGGAATAAACTGAAGAGCATAAACAGAGAGAATGACCAAACATGGAAGATTTGGCATTCATTGAGAAGTTTCCAGACATCATCAAGTGGGATATTGTGAAGAAGCTTCAGGAGTCTTGATCTGTAGAGGTTCACAGAGACAAGAAGGAAAAGAGTTGGAATTTGTTCGTAGATGCTCAACAGCAAGATACATGGGATGCTTGGTGCACTGATAACCTTCTGTTTGTTCAATTGGCAACCCACTCGAAGTTGGTAGACAGAGTGTTTTTCATAACATACACTGTTGAGACCATCAGAAACTGTCATTACTATGATGATGGCACCACTACAATGCTCAGACGTATGCATTTTGACAACTTCAGAACCGAATACCTTCCTCTGTGCAATGGCATGAAAGCAGAATTCAGAGACGTTGAAAAGGAAGAAGTAGAAGAAATGTTGGCAAGACAGTCCTCTAGAGACTGAGACCTTCTATTAACCCTCTGTGGAGCACTAACAACATAGTGGAGCCAACCCCACTGATGAATGATGCAATAAAGAAGCAAGCGTTCGAACGAGTCCAGAGATACGTGAGAAGAGAGAAAGCAAAAATCAAAGCTGAGAACGAGATCGCAGCAGAAGCCGCCTTTGATGCCCTTGCGGAACTCTTTACAGAAGTCCCAATGGCATACCAAGCCCTTCCTCCTCCTGTTGGAGGTCCACTTCCAAGCCAGATCCGTCCTGGAAATATTGATGACAGGCCAGCGAATGTAGTCCCGTTGCCAGTTTTTAAGGGAGAGTACAATGAAGAACCCAATCTTCATGTAGCAGAGTTTATGGTAGCATGTGTGGCTAACAATGCTAGAACCCGTGAGCATTGGCTAGCAATATTCCCCGCTACTTTCAAGGGCACGGCGTTTCAGTGGTACGAGAGACAAGCAGCAGGAACTTTTGGCACATGGGACGACCTGAAGTTGGCCTTCCTCACTAAATTCAGGCGTAAAGGTTTTGAAGAGCGGATGCGAGAGGAATTTATGAACCTAAGTTAGTCCTCTGGAGAAAGAGTAGAAGCTTATGTCTCACGAATGGAATCCATCCTGAAGAGATGGACTAACCATAATCTAGATGATGGCATTCAGAAGGGGGTGTTTCTCAGAGGATTACAACCAGAAGTCCGTAAGTTTGTGGAGCTGCAAAGACCAGCCACACTACAAGCTGCAACAGAAGGTGCAAGACTGTACGATGAAGTGGAAGCTAGATTGGCGATGAATCCAGGAAGAGGAGTCCTACCTCCTCTGATGCCAGAAATGATGTACCCAACAAATGCAGTCCCAGGGACTGTTCCCTACCCCTACCAACAGATGCCCCCAGTATCACAGTACAGTGCACCAAATCCACAGTGGCCACAATCCATGCCTCAAATGATGGTTCAACCACAACAACAATGGTCCCAACCAATTTCCCCAATGCAAAATCAGCAGCAACAGTGGAACCCTACCAACTGGAGCCAACAGTCAACAGTTCAAACAGGAGCTCTGAATCAGAATTAGAACAGAGATCCCTCTGCACCAGCCCAACCTATTTATGTAGTGATTACAAAGACTCCTCAAAACCCTACTACCAGTACCTCAGGAGGAGAAATCTTCAAGGATTATTTATCCAACTCAGTTGCAAGTATCAAAAAGGAGTTGATGGATGTGATTACAGAGCAACTACAGACGCTGAAAGTGAATACCGCTAGCATATCCAACGTTGTAGGAGCAGGAAGAGATATGATGCGGTCAAATACTTGGTGTGGTAAGTGTCATCAAGCAGGCCATTTAGCCACTGAATGTACACAAAAACCAACCATCCCTGGAGCCTTCTATTCCTACTGTTTACGGAAGAATCATACAGAGGATATTTTCTCTCTGAAGGAGATGCATGATAGGAGAAGGAAGGAAGAAGACGCAAGATTCAACTTGTTGGAATCCAAAATGACAACACAGCATATTGGACCCAAGCCTGGAGAGTTTGGTCCTAATTTTGGTCCCAGAAGATTTCCCTCTCAAAGTTACAAAGGAAGACAGTCTGGCGGTGGTCAGAGATCAGAAGTGGAGTGTTAGATGTGGAGAAAAGGGAAACATTTCACCAAATTGTCCAAATCCCAAAAGATCGGTAGATTACAAGCCCTTATGCAGTCGATGCAAAGGAGAAGGCCACACTACAAAAGACTGTCCAAGCCCAACCCCAGTGAAAAACTGTGCTACTGATAGTCGCCTACTTCCAATTTAGTGGAATTGGAAGTTGCTGCCATCACACCTGCAAAGAAGAAGGAACCACCTATCCAGAAAGAAAATAATCCTCCTGCCAAAACAGTGAAGTTCAATCTTCCACCAGAAGAACAGAACAAAACAGAGCCTGACAGTGCCGTAGAGAGCACCACAGTGCCACAGAGAATCACAGAGACAGTTACAGAGACAGGACCAGAGATCCAGGAGATAGAAGAGGAGGAAGTGCCACGAGTGGCAGAAGAAGTCCCCATGATTCCCCTGTTGGAAGAAACAAGGAAAATGAAAATGGGTGTTGCCCCATTTCCTAACCGGTTAGAGAAGCTAGTGGATCGTATTAAGGAATATGATCTGGTTAGAGATCTAGATACCTTTAAGCCAAACCTCACATTCTGACAATTAGTATGGGATTTCCCTCAACCCTGACAAATGCATATTTGGAGTCTCTTCTAGAGTTCTGTTGGGCCACATTGTCTCTGCGCAAGGGATATCAACAGACCTTACAAAGATTGAAAAGATCGCAGCTCTGACAACACCCACCAACCTCAAACAGTTGAGGGGATTCCTAGGCCATGTAGGTTACTACAGAAGGTTCATAGCCCATTTTGCAACAAAGGCAACCTCCTTGCACAAGCTTCTGAGGAAAGATGCAGAGTTTGTTTGGAAGGAAGAATGTGACAAAGCCTTCAACACTCTGAAGCAGTGTCTAATTGAGGCATCCATTCTGCAACCTCCCGATTGGACGAAGGAGTTCCATGTACACACTGATGCATCAATTAAAGGCTTAGGCACAGTTCTATGCCAGAAGGGCTCCTCGAAGCTGGATCAACCGATCTATTATGCAAGCCGAAAAGTCACTGATAGGGAACGGAACTATACAATGATAGAGCTGGAGTGCTTGGCAATGGTGTTTGCCCTGGAAAAGTTTCGCCACTACCTCCTATCTACCCACTTTAAATTTTATGTGGATCACGAGGCTCTGTCCTTCCTGATGAACAAAGCAAACGTGAAAGGAAGAATGATGAGATGGCTCCTTCTATTTCAGGAGTTTGACTTTGAGGTAATTACCAAACCTGGTCGTTCCCATGTTCTGGCTGATCATCTGTCGTGTATCCCACAGACTGCAGACGAGGAGCAAGATGATCCAGACCTCCCTGATGCTTCCCTATTCGTGGTAGAAACTGTAACTCCCTGGTATGCAGACATTGCCAATCTGCTAGCAACCCAACAGTACCCTCCTGGTATTTCTAGTCGGGAAAGGAAGAAGCTTATGTTGGAATCAGCCCCCTACACCCTGCTAGGTGGCGCACTGTAAAAGAAAGGCAAAGATGAAGTGCTTAGAAGATGTGTTGCAGTAGATGAGATTGGGATTGTTCTGAAGGCTTGCCATGACGAGCCATATGGAGGCCACTTTGCAGGAGAAACCACAGCCAGGAAGGCTCTGCTAGCAGGATACTGGTGGCCGACCATTCATAAGGATGCCTATGATTACTGTAAAAGATGTGATGCTTGTCAGAAAATGGGGAAACCCACGAAGACAAGTGCCTTGCCACTGCAACCTATCCTTCCTTTGAAGCCTTTTGACTTCATCGGCCCAATTGATCATCCCACCAAAAGGAAACAGAACCGATATATCCTCGTATGTACGGATTATGTCACAAAGTGGTGTGAAGCTAAAGCCCTAAAGTGGGACGATGGTAATAGCGTGGCCCTGTTCATGTACGAGGAGATCATCACCTGTTTTGGCAGTCCCTTAGAGCTGGTAAGTGACAGAGGCACTCATTTCATTAATAAATTCATGGAAGAGTTGACAGAGCTGTATAAGATCCGCCATCGCAAGTCCACTCCTTATTACCCCAGAGCCAACGGCCAAGTCGAAGTCACGAATCGCATCCTCTGCTCGATCCTGACAAGAACAATTGCCGCACATCGTCATGACTAGGATGATCGACTTACAGAGGCCCTCTGGGTGTATAGAACCTCCCATAAAGTAGAACCAGGACAGACACCCTTCCAGCTGGTGTATGGTACAGAAGCTGTTTTCCCTGTTCAACTGGAATTACCCTCTTTGAGAGTGGCTATCAAAGAGCGTTTGGGGGACGATGATTCACTGCAACGCCGTCTCCTGCACCTGGAATGTTTGGTCGAAACTCGCAGGATGGCTCTACAATGCATGGAAGCCACGCAAGCTCGACGTAAGGCTTACCATGACAGCTTCATCAAGCACAAGGAGTTCAAAGAAGGTGATTTGGTCCTAGCCTATGATTCACAATTTGGCAAGTTTCCTGGCAAGCTTCAACAATGGTGGATGGGCCCATATAAGGTACTTGCTGTCAACCCTAATGGCTCTGTCCAAGTCCAGACCGTTGATGCCTCTGATGATCCCTTCCTGATCAATGAATATTGTCTGAAGAAGTACTTCCCTCCTTGGGGATCTTGACAATCACGGTCACTTGTTCCTTTCCCTTGTTGGTGTGGCACTCTCACTCTTATGATGCTACTTCTGATAGTCGTTCTTCAGCCACTCCTGATGAGGTGGATGCAACCCTCTATCCCCTCAACCCCACCTTCCAGCCGTGATCTCTTATCCTCTATTTTCCACCACCGACGGTGGCGAGGTGGGTTTTGACAAATGGTATTTCTACCATTCCCTTGCTTACTTCGAAGAGAAAAAGAAAAAAAGAAAAAACAATATACATATCGGTCATGGGAGAAAAGAACTTAGGTCCCTATCATGCCGACCTATTCTTCGAGAAAAGGTGGAAACACCCTCGGGAATAGGGGGAAAAAAAAGAAAAAAATAAGATAAGAAAAAAAACAAAAACTGTTATAGGAGAAAAGAAATTCCCTGTCATAGCAGGCCCCGTTCCAAGAAATGGTAGTAAACACCCTTGGGTGAGAAGCTGGCTGTGGAAACGGTGGCAACACCCAGCAGACCAAACAGTGGATTCATCAATTGATATCCCCAAGATCCCGTTCCAAAGCTGCCTCCCTTGGTACGCTGTGTCCTGGGTCTCTCTGCAGAGTGTTTGACTGTCCTCTAGCAGACGACATGTCCTATCCAACACAACGTTCGGTCTGATGGCTACCTCCCTGGGGTACACCTCTTCAACAAACTGACGATGCAATCTTCATCAACAAACAATCGAGTGATGCGAGCTTTCATCCTAACCAGATGGGGAAGTGAGTATGGTTGCCCTCTGTAATTATCAACAGAGCGTGAGACAGAGGGTGGGGCGAGTGACCAGTCTTTTCCCTTTAAATCAAATGAGAGGTGAGAAGTGTGAATGAAGTGTTGCACGCATGGGATGGGCCTCTCAATGCACAAAGCACAATTTGTTTTTGTGCACTACACCATAAGGCTCCCTGGCCTTCCTTCTCGCACCGTATGCCGGCACAGGGCGGGATGAACCGTTGCACCATTAAATGCGCACAAGGCATACAACCTTTGCACAAGTGACTATAAGGATTACATTAATGGGTTTCAGGAAAGGGCTGCCCTCCTGTAACTATCAACAGAGTGAGAAAGAGGGTGAGCTGAGTGTGACTGGAGTTTCTTCAATCAATTACCGAGAGGTGAGATTGAGGGACGTTACGACATTTGGAGTCAGGTATGTTCGCATTTCCCTATGCACCCACGGGGTGGGTCTCTATCGTCAACACAGGACACATCACCCTGTTCTGTACACTGCACTGTAAGGCTCCCTTGCCTTCGTCCTTGCACTTATGCCAGCCGGGTTGGACGCACTAATGCACCATCCACTGTGCACCCTGGCATACTCCTTCTGCACCATTCTCCTGGCGATTCCTAAACCGGGTATAAGATATGGGTTTCAATCATTCTTCTTCGAGTGATATTAGTCATGGGGCGAGTGACAGTTCTTTCATTCCATATAACTGACTGTGAGTTGAGTGCAAGATCCCTCATCATCGATGAATTTCCTGCGCTTCCTTCAACCAGCTACCTCCCTGGGTGCTGCCGCGTGGTCCTTGCTACGACGGACGTGTGCTGAGAAGATGCCTTGGTACCTCCTGCAGCCGACAACGACACAGGACGTGCCATCGACAATCAACCTTGATTCTCGACAATATGGGCCAAGTTTTTCTAACCCTACACCTTCTGTTTCTCAGTGACGTTCATGTTTTAAGTGTGAGGACGTTAGCGGATGGTCTGTTATGTGGTCCTAGGTCCCTGTTGCTTGGTTAACCCTACACGTTAAGGTTTTAAGTGTGGGGATGCATCCCTGCATGTCTACATTGCATACCCTTCTGCATATGCCTCAACCTGCTAATGCCTCTATGCAATGACTTGCTTTTACCCTGATGGGGTCCCTCCAACCCATCCGTCTATTTTCCACCCACCCTTGGGGCTGTTCCCTTGCAGTTTTCCTTCATTCCCTGATTTTGTGGTCCTGCCATGTGAACGCCCCCTACGTTCACCGAAGTCCACATCCAACCTTATAGCCATGTTCCTCCCTATGAACTGACCATTTTTCCTTTTTATCTAACCCTGTTCCGGTGCACAGTTTTCGAGTTATTAATTTTTGAAGCCTTTTGTGCACATTAACCAGTTTTTCATGTGAACGTGCTTTGCTTGCTTCAGAACCGTGATCTGACATCATAGCCCTGACAACAACTTTCTCCCTGCCACTTTTCCTTTTTACTCCATGTCATTTTGATGCACGGTTTGTCCAATATTAATTTTGCGGTTTTTTAAGACTTTTTCGTGCAACTTTTTGACATTTTTCCATGTGAACCTGCCCTGTTTGCATCGCGCCTTCCCCCACATTTTTTCTTTTTCCTCCACCCTATTTCGACTTCAGGATTATTAATTATTAATTTTTCCATGTGTTTTCGGACGTATTTTTGGTGTTTTTCGCATGTGAACCCCTCCTACTTCAACTGGAACTGCGTTTTAACGTGACAACCGTGTACCCCTCTTCTTGCGGACATTTTTCCTTTTTACTGCATGTCATTCCGGTGTACGGCTCGTCCAATATTAATTTCTAATTTTATTTTCGGATCTGTTTTTTGGGTTTTCTCCACGTGAACGCGTCTTATCTTAGTCAGAATTATGTTTTGCCGAGATAGGATTGTTGGGCATGTCTTTCTGCATATTTTTCTTTTTCCTTGCACCTCGTTCCAATGCACGGATCTTCCGATTTTTAATTGCATTTTTTGATTCGTTTTTCGTGTTTTTTGCACGTGAACGCCCTGTCTTTCCCCCGGAACCCCCGTTGCACATTGTCCCTGTCTTTCCCCTGTCGTCCTGCCCACTTTTTGTTTTTACGACATTTCGTTTTGACGTTCGGATTGGGAGTTATTAATTTTTATTTATTTTTATGTGTTTTCATGCTACTCGCCCCGCGCGTGAACGCGCCCGTTTTCGATTTTACGCGTCTTAACATGCCCCGGTCGCATCCGCGTGCCCCGTCCCGACGTTCCGGCGCCCTTTCAATCCCGTCACGGCAAATTTTTTTACCCCGCCCCGCGCACGGGCGCGGGGGTATCCCTTTCCCTCATGGGCCCCCCGCCCATTCTTTCCCATGGACTAACCCCGGACGCCTATAGGCATCCCCCCAACCCCCTTGGACACCCCCCTTGGGCCCCTACCCACCCCAACCCTACCCCTACCCTTTCCCCATGGGCCTCCTGCCCCTCTCCTCCTTTGGGCGCCCCAGCCTTCGGGCACCCCACACCCTTGGCCACCCCCCATGGACCCCCGCCCATCCCCACACCCTTCCCTATCCCCCCCCTACCCCGACCCCTCCCCGCCCTAACTACCTACCCCTCCCTCTCCCTTCCCTGTGTGTCGTTCTCTCCATCTCCACCTCCATTCCCTCCTCCTCCTCTGCTCCATCCTCCTCCCCTTCTTCTTCTTCTCCCTCTCCTACTCTTCTCCTCCCTCCTACCGTTCCCTCCTCCTCCTCTGGTCTGCGCCCCCTCACCTAACCTGCAGCGCCTGCCGCCATGGCCGCCGTCCCCCTCGCCTGACGTGGCGCCTCGCTGACGAGCGGCCCGTGGTCGCCCTGGCCGCCGACGCCGCCCTGTGGCGCTTGCATCCCACCTCCCCCACCTTCTGCGCCTGCGCCCTCCTCTGCAGTGCCTTCGCCAGCGCCTCTGCGGCCCCGCCACGTGGAGCCCGCCGTGTGCTGACGACGTTCGCCTGCGCCCCTCGCCTGGATGCCGCCCTCTGCGGCCTAGCCACGTGGAGCCCGCCCAGCCCCGCTGACGGTGCTGCCTCCCGGCCCGCCCGCTGACGCAGTCCTCCTGCCCGCTTGCCTCCTTTGAGCTTGCCATGTCCCAAACACACATCCCTTCCCACTTACCCCCATCTAAGCCCCCTTCCCCCTCGTTATACACCTAACCCCACCCACTAACCCCCCACCCCTACCTAAGCCCCCCTTCACCCCATCACACACACACAACCACACCCCACCTACCCCCATCTAAGCCCCCCTTCCCCCCCAGCAAACAAACACACCCCCCTAACCCCCATCTAAGCCCTCCTTCCCCCCCATTACCCACCACCCCTACCCCAACCCCCACCAAAGCTCACCACACACACACCTAACCCCTATCTAAGCCCCCAACCACCCCCAACAAAACCCCCCTTCCCCCCCCCATAAACACATACTAACCCATTCCCCTTCCTAAACCCCCTTCCCCACACACACACTTACCCCATCTAACACCCCCGTTCCCCACACACACACTTATACCATCTAAAACCCCCTTCCCACCCTAAACACACATTGCCCCATCTAAGCCCCTTTTCCCCCCCATCCCGCACACCCACAGCCATCACCTTAAACCCCCCTACTCCCCTGTAAGCCCCCTGTCCTACGCTGCAGCCCCGCTAACCAGCTCAACCACTGAAACCCCCTCCATAAACCCCCGTCCCATCCGCAGACACCCTCGAGACGCAGACACACATGCAGGTGTGTACGCGCAAGTGCGTGCTTGTTCGATTGTTCGTGATTGATCGTGTGATTGTGCGGGGTCGTGTGCGGGAGCTTGTTCGTTGGTTGCTGACACGCAGCTGCTACGCAGCCTATTTCTGGGTATTTTCCCAGATCTTTAATTCAAAACACCACAAACCTTTTTTTTTTTAAAAACAAAAAAACAACCAAAAATACATTGAAAATTAACAAAAACATTCAAACACACTTAAAATTCTCAAAAAAATTACAGAAAAATCTAGAAAAATCCTCAATATTTCTGCAATAAATTCCACTATTTTTTTGAACTGAAACATTTCAGTAAAAATAAAAAAATTCAAAAAAACAAATTCAGACCATTTTTAAATTCAAAATTCTTTTAAAAATACCCAAAAATTGAAAAAAAATCATTAAAAATGCTAAAAATTTTCCAATTAATTTCAAAAAAATTCCTAAAAATTCTATTCACATTTTTTCTTATTGTGGAATACTTTCTTAGCTGTAAAAATACTTCCTGACACACCTTACTTCATCAAAAATTAAAACCAAAAAAATCATTTTTCATTCAAACCACAACCTGAAAAAAATTGGAACAAATCCAGATATTTTTGGATTGCGGAGAGCGCATTCTTTGCATTCACATACACCCACTACCAGGTATTTCTCCCTTTTATTATTTTATTATTATTTTTAGCTATCCCAAAATCCACGGTTAATTCAACAAAAAAAAGGAACCCTAAACACCACCATGGCACGCGCATTCGCGCTAAACACACCATTTTATAATTAAAAATAAACCCACCGTTCACTTAGCACGCGCTAAGTGCGCTAAAGAGGCACTTTAATATTTTTAATTAAAATGAACCAACCGTCACAAGAGCACGCGCTGGCGAAAAAGCGCTCCAGATCACCTTAATTTTTAATAAATGAACTTGCATTTAGAGACCCAGTCTGGGTATCGAAGTCCAAGATTCGAATTAAAGCACCGCTTTAACCTAATAATTGGTAATTAAATTTTTAAGAAGGAACCACTGTTTTCTTGTTAAGGTTTATCACTTAATAAAAATTCACCCATTTCTTAATAATTTCATAAAATGAACCTTTCATTAAATTAATTTTCCCTCATTGCACTTAATTCCCCTTTTTAATGTACCCGGTTTCGTGGGATGGGTATGCGAAGTCTTTGGAGTTGTCTCCATGGTCAAACTTGTTTCTCAAAGTTGTGGTCTTGATATGTGTGGGTTGTTGTTATGTTTTGGTTCCGTTTCTTTGTTACGGTTAAGGGTACGGTGTGTAGTTTTTTTCTTTTATTGCCTAATACGGGGATTTTGGGTGTTTGCCTGTTGCATAGCATGAAGCTTTCGGTCGCATATGTCTAGAGGTCATGTCGAATTTTTTCTAGGCTGTGGTTTGCTTCGGGATAGTTAGTCGAGTCACGTTTTATCATTTTGGTTGCTATCTTATCCTTGGTCTTTGTCTGTTGCTTTGCAGGCATTCTCCTTGATTGTCTGTGTTTGTGGTGTGTGTGTAACCATCTGAATGGCGCCTTCTCACGCTCCTCCCCCTATCCAGTATGTCCCACTAGTCAGTCGGGATTACTCTTCCCTACTCACTTTTGAGCCTCTCACGAAGGGGGGACTCGCTGCTTTTGTGGTTGCCTCCTTTCCATTGCTTCCAGAGGATCCATCAATGTGTGATGAGTTTCTGGCCTCCTACAGCAAGAAGTCGGGACTGGTCCAGGGTATTTCTATGACTTTGACACCTCGAGGCCTAGGGAAGGCTCTTTCTCTTCCCTCCAAAGGTGAACCCTTTGTTACCACTCGCTAGCTTTTCTCTAACGAAGAGATTTTGAAGCTGTTACAAAAGCAGACTAGGGAAATTTTGGATGTTAAGAAGGTGATCAACTCTTCAGGAGTTTCCTTTTCCATGATCATTGATCTTGTGTGGAAGTTGGTCTGTCAGTTTCTCCAAGACAGGTTTATGCCTGCAAAAACGCCATCCCATTACTTGTCCAAAGAGCTTTTCACAGCTTCAAGGATGGTGTTAAAAGGAGTAGCCATTGATTGGAGCACTTACCTTCTCACTAAGATGGATCAACATTTCGTCAAAGTCACCAGGGGCAATGTTACCAATGTCACCTATGGATCGTACTTGTCAGCCTTCTTGACCTACTCAGGTTTACAGAAGAGTGTGCCTCCACCTCCTCCATCTGATCTAGTACCTCCTCCTCCACCTTCAGATGAGTCAGAACCAATTGATATAGAGGATGATGATTCTCTGCCTTCCCTGGTCATCCAGTGCAAACGCTTGAAGCGGGTAGCGAATAAAGCTCCTTCAATTCTTCCTTCAGTGTCCATTCCTGCTACCTCTGGCAGTGATCTCCCTGGTTATCTCACCTGTAATAACCTGTTCAGAGCACATCGAGAAGGTTCGTTGGATATATCAGTCCCCTCACTAAACAGTCTAGTATCGGGAGATGCCATTCCTTTCCTATGTAAAGACATTCAGAGTTCCATTGAACTGTCAGGACAGCCTGTGTTCAACATATGTGCGTTTCCTTTTATGAAGAACTGATGTAGTCTAAGGACCAGTTGCATAAGGCAACATTCGAGTTAGCCTCTGCTAAGGATATCCTAGCAGATTTATTTAAGCAGATGGAGCAACAAACCCAACTGATTACAACCCAAAGAGATGAGATATCTTCTTTGCAGATTCAGTTAAGAGAGGCTCAATCAGAGGTTATTAGCCTTTCAGAGGAGAAGGAGAGGATGTCCACAGAAGTGCAAGAGTTCCAAACTCTTTTAGATGTCAAACTTTCAGCCTTACAGACTGCTAATGACATAGTGGTATCCCAAGCTTCCCAAATCAAGCAGTTGCAAGATCAACTGGCAAAGTCACGGTCTGTTCCTCCAAGCCCTCATGTTCCCTTGATCCCTTCTCTCTCACAGCAGGACTTGGCTACTCTTCAGAGACATGCTACCTTGTGTCCCTTATTCCAAGATAAAGTGAAAAGATTGCAATCTAGAATGGATTTGCTATGGTCTACATTTGAGCAGTATCAGGAATATGTTCCTCTAGACCATTCTTTCTTTGTCCACTACCAATTACAGAAGTTGGCCTTCTACATGAAGCTTTCCACGATGGATCTTCCTATTCCATAGGATGGATGGAGTGGGGCTTGGTCTGCTGAGTTGCTGATAGAGGTGGTAAGGATGGTGTTTGAAGATTCTGTCACGATCGATACCATGTTGATGTCATACATGTATCTTCAAGGAGACTTGTTGATTCCAGATGAGGTGGATATGGCTTGGTATGTGGGAGACGTGGTTTTACAAGCTGTTTTGTATGTCAACCATTTGGAGTTGCACATAGCTGACATGTTCCAAAGTTACTCCTCCAAAGTGGCTACTTGCCCTGATAATTCCTAGCATACATGATTGATTCTGTGGTCCTGAATCAAAGACAGAACACAGCCCCTACCTATGCCCAGAGCACTAATCAACTGAGGGTGGATCTCTTAGCTTATCGTTTCAAATATAATCCGTTTGATTCTACCTTTTTTGATGCCTATCAGAGAAGATCTATCTTAGGACCTTCTATTCCTACCCTCCTGTATTACCAACAAATGGCTCACCGATATGATATATATCTTTCCCTTTGTCAAACTAATTACACAACTATCTTACCCCTTCTTTTCCAACCTTCATCTTTTTCTCAAATTCCCATATTTACATATTGTTCTTTTATTGAGGATAGAGTATTTTCCCCTTCTCCACCATGTCCTTCTCCATCCATTCATGTACCTTCTACCTTTCCTATTTATCAGTTAACACCCTTTTTAACTGATTCCCTACAATTTTCAGCCACTCCTTCTTTAAATCATTCCTCATTTTATGATTTTTCCTACCCATCTCTTCATCCACTTTTCCTTATTCCACTTCCCTCTCCTGCCACTTCTATATCTCAACCACCTCAGTTAGTTAGTGACTATGATGGGTTTGATCATCAGATTCGCAGAAGAAGGGGATGGATCTCGAATGATTCCCTTGCAGGACCTCAGATAAACTGGCCAGTAATTCCAGGAGAATGGACAGCTACCAGTCAAGCATACCAGAACTATATTCATTTTGCTCAGCAGTATTCCTAGTCTGTCGATCCTTCAATGAGATTAACTGCTCATTTTGCTTGGTATCTGGCGTATATGCATAGGCATTCTCATAATGATTCCAAGCCTATTCCAAAGTTGTGCATGAATGTCAATGTGAGCATTGATTCCCAGCAGCTAGATATATTGTATTTTCATGCCCTTTGTTTGCCTAGCAGATACCTTGTCCTGTTGGAAAGGATGTGCTGTCTTCAGTTTTTTCAGAATCCTCCCAAAACATTTGTAGATGAATCCTTGTCTATGGATCGTTTTCGAAATCACCAATCTTTCAAGAGGGATCATCTTCATTGATACCTTTTCCAATGTATGATGGATGATTTTTAATGAAAATCTCTCTTTTTGGAGGAGTCATTCAGATGGTTGCGTTGTGTATAGTGTTTGTGTTGTGAGTTACTTTATGTAATAAGATCGTGGTGGTTGCCTATTGGATTGGGTTTCTTGCGAGCTACATTTTTGAAGAATTGTGGTGATGGGGTCGTGGTTGGAGAGTTGAAGATGCTGATGCAGAAGAATAAGAAGAAACCTCTTATATCCTTTACAAGTTTGTTGTGATTTTTAGTTTGATAAGAAGTGTTAATGTATAAAGGGTTTTCCTTTCATTGTATTTTTATATCAGATACAGGTGATAAGTTGGGGTCGTGGTTGGATGGACGGTTTTTGAAGATGTATTGAAGATCAAAGTTGAGCTTTTAAATGAACTTGTATTCCCTTTTTCCTGGGTCGCGATGACGCTTCCTTATTAAGTGTGGGGATATGTTGAGTGTGGAAATGACCTATTTTTTGGCTGATTTTTGTTGTTTTTGAGAGCTGAATGGTTGATTTTATGAGATGATTGATTGGTTTGGAAGTGGTTTGAGAGTGTTTTAGATGATATTGATTATGTTTTGGAAGTTCATGATGTTTTTTAGTGGAGATATGAAGTTATGATTGATTCTGTATACCTTCTGTATAGCTTCTATTTTATTTTGTTTTGTTCTGATTGTCTTCTGTAAGGAGGGATGGATTGATGATTGATAAAGATTGAGATCTTATGAAAGCTTATTGAATAGTTTTTGAGAGTTTGGAATGGTTTGAGTATGAGTTATGAGGTTTTGATGACCTTCTGTAACCTTCTGTAGAGCTTCTGTCTCTGTACTCTAGCTGTTTTGGTGCTGTACTGTGACTGTTCTGTATGCTTCTGTATGTGTTCTGTTGGATGAGAGTGTAGCTTGGAAAAGTTTTCCAGCCTTGGAAAGAGGTGAATACAAGTGCAAAAGAGCTAAAAGAAGTGAAAGAAGTAGCTGCTGAAGACTCAAGTGAAGACTGGAGTGAAGTGATAGTAGTGAGCTATGAAAGGACACTATAGTGACTCTGGTGACTCTTCATATCAGACATACCTCTTGGGAGGGGTATCCACGACCTAAAAAGGATTATTGAGAGTGATTTTGAGAGATTGTAGTGAGGATATGATGTACTATTGATAGAGAGAGAGAGAGAGTCGGAGATAGCCAATTCTACTAAAATAGAGTGATTGTATATGAGAGATTGAGAGAGAAGACCGTCCAAGATATTGAAGATGAATACTATGTGATGTATTTCCATTTAAAGATGGTGTATTCCTTTGCTTTCTTTGTTATATTGGTGGATTTTATGAAGATATTGAAGAACATGGTTAATTCTATCAAATCCGTGGGAGATTTACATGATGCTGCATGAAGATTTGTTGTGGTTGGTGTTCTTTTCTTCATTGTGATCATATAAAACCTAATAAACAAGCTTGTTGATGATACAATATAGATTTTCTTGGAAGAGAATCCCCTTTTCCTTGGTGTTCCTCTTGGGGCTCCATGTTTTTTGTTGCAAAAATCTATCTTGTAACATCAACAAGCTTGTTTATTAGGTTTTATATGATCATAATGAACAGAAAAACACCAAGCACAACAAATCTTCATGCAGCATCATGTAAATCTCGCACGGATTTGATAAAATCAATCATATTCTTCAATATCTTCATAAAATCCACCAATATAACAAAGAAAGCAAAGGAATACACCATCTTTGAATGGAAATACATCACATAGTATTCATCTTTAATATCTTCATAGTCTTCTCTCTCAATCTCTCATATACAATCACTCTGTTTTACTAGAATTGGCTATCTCTGACTCTCTCTCTCTCTCTCTCTCTCTATCAATAGTACATCATATCCTCACTACAATCTCTCAAAATCACTCTCAGTAATCCTTCTTAGGTCTTGGATACCCCTCCCAAGAGGTATGTTTGATATGAAGAGTCACCAGAGCCACTACAGTGTCCTTTTATAGCTCACTATTGTCACTTCACTCCATTCTTCACTTGAGTCTTCACTTCAGTCTTCAGAAGCTACTTCTTTCACTTCTTTTAGCTCTTTTGCACTTGTATTCACCTCTTTCCAAGGCTAGAAAACTTTCCCAAGCTACACATACATTCTACAGAACACATACAGAAGCATACAAAACAGTCACAGTACAGTATCAGAACAGCTACAGTATAGAGACAGAAGCTCTATAGAAGACCTACAGAAGGTTACAGAAGGTCATCAAAACCACACAACTCATACTCAAACCATTCCAAACTCTCAAAAACTATTCAAGAAGCTTTCATAAGATCTCAATCTTCATCAATATCAATCCATCCCTCCTTACAAAAGACAATTAGAACAAAACAAAACAAAACAGAAGCTATACAGAAGGTATACAGAACCAATCAGAACCTCATATCTCCACTAAAAAACATCATGAACTTCTAAAACATAATCAATATCATCCAAAACACTCTCAAACCACTTCCAAACCAATCAATCATCTCATAAAATCAACCATTCAGCTCTCAAAAACAACAAAAATCAGCCAAAAAATAGGTCATTTCCATACTCAACATATCCCCACACTTAATAAGGAAGCGTCCTTGCGACCCACGAAAAAGGGAATACAAGTTCATTTAAAAGCTCAACTTTGATCTTCAATACATCTTCAAAAACCGTCCATCCAACCACGACCCCAACTTATAACCTGTATCTGATATAAAAATACAACGAAAGGAAAACCCTTTATACATTAACACTTCTTATCAAACTAAAAATCACAACAAACTTATAAAGGATATAAGAGTTTGCTTCTTGTTCTTCTACATCAGCATCATCAACTCTCCAACCACGACCCCATCACCACAATTCTTCAAAAATGTAGCTCACACGAAAGCCAATCCAATAGGCAATCACCATGATCTTATTACATAAATTAACCCACAACACAAACACTACACACAACACAACCATCTGAATGACTCCTCCAAAAAGAGAGATTTTCATTAAAAATCATCCACCATACATTGGAAAAGGTATCAATGAAGACGATCCCTCTTGAAAGATTGGTGATTTCGAAAACGATCCATAGACAAGGATTCATCTACAAATGTTTTGGGAGGATTCTGAAAAAACAGAAGACAGCACATCCTTTCCAACAGGACAAGGTATCTGCTAGGCAAACAAAGGGCATGAAAATACAATATATCTAGCTGCTGGGAATCAATGCTCACATTGACATTCATGCACAAATTTGGAATATGCTTTGAATCATTATGAGAATGCATATGCATATACGCCAGATACCAAGCAAAATGAGTAGTTAATCTCACTGAAGGATTGGCAGATTGGGAATACTGCTGAGCAAAATGAATATAGTTTTGGTATGCTTGACTAGTAACTGTCGATTCTCCTGGAATTAGTGGCCAATTTATCTGAGGTCCTGTAAGGGAATCCTTTGAGCTCCATCCCTGTCTTCTGGAATTCTGATGATCAAACCCATCATAGTCACTAACCAACTGAGGTGGTTGAGATATAGAAGTGGTAGGAGAGGGAAGTGGAATAAGGAAAAGTGGATGAAGAGAGGGGTAGGCAAAATCATAAAAGGAAGAATGATTTAAAGAAGGAATGGCTGAAATTTTTAGGGGATCAGTTAGGAAGGGTGTGAACTGATAAAGAGGAAAGGTAGAAGGTACATGAATGGATGGAGAAGGACATGGTGGAGAAGGGAAAAATACTCTATCCTCGATAAAGGAGCAGTATGTAAAGATGGGAATTTGAGGAAAAGATGAAGGTTGGAAAAGAAGGGGTAAGATAGTTGTGGAATTAGTTTGACAAAGGGAAAGATATATATCATATCGGTGAGCCATTTGTTGGTAATACAGGAGGGTAGGAACAGAAGGTCCTTAGATAGATCTTCTCTGATAGGCATAAAAAAAGGTAGAATCAAACGGATTATGTTTGGAAAGATAAGCTAAGAGATCCACCCTCAGTTGATTAGTGCTCTGGGCATAGGTAGGGGCTGTATTCTGTCTTTGATTCAGGACCACAGAATCAATCATGGTATGCCAGGAATTATCAGGGCAAGTAGCCACTTTGGAGGAGTAACTATGGAACATGTCAGCTATACGCAACTCCAAATAGTTGACATACAAAACAGCTTGTAAAACCACGTCTCCCACATACCAAGCCATATCCACCTCATCTGGAATCAACAAGTCTCCTTGGAGATACATGTATGACATCAACAGGGTATCGGTCGTGAGACAGAATCTTCAAACACCATCCTTACCACCTCTATCAGCAACTCAGCAGACCAAGCCCCACCCATCCATCCTCTGGAATAGGAAGATCCATAGTGGAAAGCTTCATGTAGAAGGCCAACTTCCGTAATTGGTAGTGGACAAAGAAAGAATGGCCTGGAGGAACATATTCCTGATACTGCTCAAATGTAGACCATAGCAAATCCATTCTGGATTGCAATCTTTCCACTTTATCTTGGAATAGAGTGTAAAATATTACATGGCGCAGCGAACAGAATCTGAGAAAGAGATAGAGAGTACACAACAGATAAGAGGAGAATCAGTAAATTCTTTAACTCCAAACAACTGATACAAAGATGGCTCTGTCCACCCGTGCGCTTCCACTGTGTGAAGCTTAGATGGCGATCTAGACAGAAGATAGGTGAAGAGTTTAAGGCTAGCTGGAACAACAACTCTGACTGGGTGAAAGATGAGTAAGTGATGGCTGCGAAGGGGTTTAGCTTTTATAGCCCGCGAAGGTCGTTAGGTCGGCCTATTGACCGACCTACCATATGAGCCTCCACTAGTCGGCCAGGGAATATTCCAGGGAATATTTCCTTTACCATCGGGCCGGGGGCACTGCCCCTGGACCCCCGCCAGGGGGGCCGTTGGCCCCCCTGGGACCCCCCAGCCAGGGGCCGCTTCCACAGCCCCCGGACCCCACAATAGGGGCCCCTTTTAACTCCCTTACCACGCAACTCAATGCAATGTGCCTCGAGTTGCTACCAGCTTAACCACTCCGTCTAACCCAAAGATTAGACCCATAACAGTCACCTTTTTGCCATCCGGTCACATAGACCTCATCTGATATACAAGTCAGGACTCAACCAATGTCCGGGCTCACATTTGGCTTCTCCTCATAATGGGGGCCTTACAACTTTGAGCACCATGGATCATTGGTAGCATCTAATGAGGGTGGGGCATTAATCATATCTAACACCCCCCCTCAATGTCCACCCATAGGTGAACTATCTCCTCGGCCCAATGCCAAGTCTCTGAAGATGAACTTGAAGCAGATCCTTCGTAAGTGCTTTGGTGAAGATATCTGCTCCATTCTCCTCTGTTGGATAGTAGACCAATTCCACTATTCCATCCTCCATCAAATCACGCACATAGTGATACTGGATCTCTATATGTTTGGTGCGTGCATGAAACACTGGATTTTTGGCAATGGCGATGCAACTCTGATTGTCACATCTCAGCATAGTTGGTTCTTCATCCTGCACTCCCATATGCCATAGAATCCTTCTCAACCATACGGCCTCATATGCAGCAAAACAAGCTGCCTTGTGCTCTGCTTCAGTAGAAGACAATGCCACTGTTGGTTGCTTCTTACTAATCCAAGAGAAAATTCCTGAACCCAAAGAGAAACAATAACCAGAAACTGACTTCCTGGAATCAATGTCTCCTGCCCAATCTGAGTCACAGTTTCCCACAAGAGAAGTTCCGAAACTGTATGTGATACCATAGTCAAGAGTTTTCTTCAAGTATCTGAGCACCCGCATCCTAGCCTTCCAATGACTCTCATGAGGTTTGTTTGAGAACCTGCTCAAAACACCAACAACAAAACTGATATTTGGTCTGGTGTTACACAAGTAGATCAGAATGCCGACCAACTTCCTATACCTCCCAATGTCTGCTAATGCTGATGTATCCTCGACGGATAACTTTGCATTCACCTCCATAGGTGTAGCTATCTCCTTGCACTCGGTCATGCCAAATGCCTTCAAGATCTCCCATGCATACTTCTTCTGAGAGATGAAGATCTTTCCTGGCTCTTGCCAGACTTCAATCCCCAAACAATAGTGCAGCAAGCCCAAGTCTGTCATTTCAAACTCAGAACTCAAAGCCTTTCGAGTTTGGTTGATCATATCTTCATAGTCACCTATAATAAGAAGGTCGTCCACATACAAGTTAGCATCTGAGGCACATCTTTTGAAGTTTAGGTTTAAAAAGAACCTATCTATCCATTGGTACCATGCTCTGGGGGCTTGTTTTAGTCCATACAATGCCTTCTTCAGTTTACACACTTTGTTCTCAGAATGGGGGGCCTCAAACCCTGGTGGTTGAGCCACGTACACCTCCTCCTTGAGGTCACCATTTAAGAACGCTGACTTAACATCCATTTGGTACACTGGCCACTTCTTGTGGGCAGCCACTGCAAGTACCGTGCGAATAGTGGTCATTCTGGCAGTTGGGGCAAATGACTCTTGAAAATCAAACCCTTCAACTTGTGAAAATCCTTGTGCAACCAGTCTAGCTTTGTACTTTTCTAAGGTACCATCAGCCTTGTACTTTACCTTCCAGATCCACTTGGTGCCAATAACCTTCCGCTTTGCTGGTCGATCCACTAGCTCCCAAGTGTCATTCTTCATTATGCTGTCATACTCCACTTGCATAGCAGCCTTCCATGATGGATCTGCAAGTGCTTCTTCTAAGTCAGTTGGCTCCTTTACTTCTCTCATAATCTCAACCATCAAGGCCATATTGACTATGTGAACAGAAGCCCTCCTTTGCTCCTCTATTCTCTGAGACCTCCTTGGTCCCCGTCTGCCTTCTCCTCAACAGATGCAGGCATAGGATTATTGTGGTCATAGAGCTGCTTCACCCAACGGGCCAATGGCTTTTCCGGTGGGGTGATGTCAGGTTGGTGAACTTTTTCCTCATCATCTGAAGATGATGCTTCCTCCTCCTTAAGGATAGGGATAGCTCTCGGGACAGGTTCATAGTGGACTACTTCTTCGCTTGATGATAAAGTGGAAGAACTTGCCTTCTCCTCCTCCACTGTATGCGGCTCCTCCTTGAACACCACATCACGGCTCGCGATGATCTTCTTTGCCTCTTGGTCATATAATTTGTAAGCCTTCTGCTCATCACTATAACCCAAGAAGATACATTTTCTGCTTTTTGGTTGGAACTTGTTTCTCTTCTCATCTGGAACATGTGCATAACATTCACATCCAAAAATTCTAAAATGTGAGACAGATGGTTTCTTACCAGTGTAAGCCTCATGAGGTGTTTTTCCCTTGAGAGCCTTTGTATAGCTCCGATTTAGAATGTAGACTGCAGTATTAACAGCTTCAGCCCAAAAATGGTTAGGCAATCCCTTGCCCTTTAGCATGCATCTTGCCATCTCCACAATGGTGCGATTTCTGCGTTCCACAACACCGTTCTGCTGAGGTGTGTGAGGCGTCGTCAATTGACGCTTGATACCTTTGCTCTTGCAAAAGCCTTCAAACTCCTTTGAGTTGAACTCACCACCACCATCTGTTCTAAATTTCTTCACACTTTTCCCTGTTTCATTCTCAACAAGTATTAGCCATTCTTTAAACTTACCAAAAGCTTGAGCCTTATCACGAAGGAAGTACACCCACATCTTCCTACTGTAGTCGTCGACAATCAACAAAAAATAAGAAGATCCCCCCAAGGCCTGTGTAGGCATCTTACCACACAAGTTAGCATGCACCAACTCTAGAGGAGCCTATGCTCTATTCTTGCTTTCTTGTGGAAATGCCTTTCTCTGTTGCTTGCCCATCATACAAGCTTCACATGGTTCCTTCAATTCAGTTATTGTAGGTAGGTGAGCAATCATACCTTGCTTTTGCATCTCCTTCAATACTGCAAATTCGATGTGTCCAAACCTTTCATGCCAAAGCTTACTTGTGCCCACTCCAGCGGTGGCTGTAAGAGCACTTATCTCATATAGGTTGTTCCTTCTTTCTCCTTTGCCAACAATTGTGCCAGCACTATCAATAATTTCTGCACCTGTCTTCTTGAACCTCACTTCATGACCAAGATCAGTTATGGCAGCAACTGATAAGAGATTTCTCCTGATTTCGGGAACATACAACACATTTGAAAGCTTTTTGACTTCACCATTTGCAGCAACAAAAGAAATAGTACCTGTGCCCGCAGCAGGGCATTTAGCATCATTTCCAACCGTCACAGTGATGGATTCTTGTAGAGGCTGCATAGAACTGTATAGACCTTTCTTGTTGGTCATGTGACGGGAGGCCCCACTATCCAACACCCATGAGTCAGTGGTAGATTCTTCTTGCGCTGAGGAGCACACTTCCTCAATGGTCGCCATGAATAATTCCAACTCTGCTTCAGCCGTATTGGCTGTCTCTTTCCCTTTACTTTTAAGGGTACCATTCTTTTCATCTGCCTTCTTGACACGACAATCTGCAATTGCATGTCCTTTCTTCTTGCAGTAGAAGCACTCTCCTTGAAACTTCTTCTTACCGCCCTTCTTCTTTTTATCACCATCATTTTTGGTGGAGGAGACACCTTTGACTTTTGCATTGGCAGAGAATGCAGCATCTCCATTGTTGCTTCCTTCTCGAGCTTTCAGCCTCAACTCCTCCTCCATTAATAATGCACAAAACTCCTCAAAAGTCAAAGCTTGGGGTCTCACTTGAGTATTAAGGGCAGTTACTAGTCCATCAAACTTTTGTGGACAAATCCGAAGACACCTCCGAGCTAGCTCTTCGCTAGTCTTTTGTATCCCAGCGCCAGCCATCTGGTCGCGCAGATTCTTAATCCGAGTGATGAATGCTTCAACCATCTCTCCATCAGCAAACTTCTCCGCTGCTAGTTGATTCTCCAAGTTTTGAATCCTTGTTTGGTTTCGTGTTTCGTATTGACTCCTTAGTACATTCCAAGCCTCTGACACTTTGGTTGTATGTTGAATCAGAGTCAAAACACTGTCAGAACAGCTTGTAACTAAGGCACACAATGCATCTGCATTCCTTCGTTTCCAAGCTCGTAGAAGATCTGCATTCGGAGGAATCATCACACTAGGATTTGATGGGTCGGGGGTAGGCTGTGGTTCTGCGTCAATCCCCAGCACAGTCTCCAGAAGCTCATAAGAATCAAGGATAGTTGTAATTTTGAACTTCCACAAGGTGTAGTTTGTACCATCTAACTTGCCTTCGCTGAAGGTTGGTGGACGAATCCTCAGTGTTTGAATAGCCGGTACAGCAGCACCACCTCCTGCACCGCTTCCTGATGCGCCAGAACTGCTTCCCGGAGTCGACATCGTTTCTCTTTGCTGTTGAAGCCTTTGCCTCTTGCACGCTCTCCGATCTCTAGAGCCCCCTGGGCTCTGATACCATGTAAATTATTACACGGCGCAGCGAACAGAATCTGAGAAAGAGATAGAGAGTACACAACAGATAAGAGGAGAATCAGTAAATTCTTTAACTCCAAACAACTGATACAAAGATGGCTCTGTCCACCCGTGTGCTTCCACTGTGTGAAGCTTAGATGGCGATCTAGACAGAAGATAGGTGAAGAGTTTAAGGCTAGCTGGAACAACAACTCTGACTGGGTGAAAGATGAGTAAGTGATGGCTGCGAAGGGGTTTAGCTTTTATAGCCCGCGAAGGTCGTTAGGTCGGCCTATTGACCGACCTACCATATGAGCCTCCACTAGTCGGCCAGAGAATATTCCAGGGAATATTCCCTTTACCATCGGGCCGCGGGCGCTGCCCCTAGACCCCCGCCAGGGGGGCCGCTGGCCCCCCTGGGACCCCCCAGCCAGGGGCCGCTTCTGCGGCCCCCGAACCCCACAATAGGGGCCCCTTTTAACTCCCTTACCACGCAACTCAATGCAATGTGCCTCGAGTTGCTACCAGCTTAACCACTCCGTCTAACCCAAAGATTAGACCCACAACAGTCACCTTTTTGCCATTCGGTCACATAGACCTCATCTGATATACAAGTCAGGACTCAACCAATGTCCGGGCTCACATTTGGCTTCTCCTCATAATGGGGGCCTTACAACTTTGAGCACCATGGATCATTGGTAGCATCTAATGAGGGTGGGGCATTAATCATATCTAACATAGAGGACACAAAGTAGCCTGTCTCTGAAGAGCAGCCAAGTCCTGCTGTGAGAGAGAAGGAAACAAGGGAGCATGAGGGCTTGGAGGAACAGACCGTGACTTTGCTAGTTGATCTTGCAACTGCTTGATTTGGGAAGCTTGGGATTCCACTGTGTCATTAGCAGTCTGTAAGACTGAAAGTTTGACATCTAAAAGAGTTTGGAACTCTTGCGCTTCTTTGGACATCCTCTCCTTCTCCTCTGAAAGGCTAGTAACCTCTCATTGAACCTCTGTTAACTGAATCTTCAAAGAAGATATCTCATCTCGTTGGGTTGCAACCAGTTGGGTTTGTTGCTCCATCTGCTTAAACAAATATGCTAGGGTATCCTTAGCAGAGGCTAACTCGGATGTTGCCTTATGCAACTGGTCCTTAGACTGCATCAGCTCTTCGTAAAAGGAAGCGTACAGCTGTTGAACACAGGCTGTCACTAACAATTCAATGGAACTCTGAATGTCTTTACATAGGAAAGGAATTGCATCTCCCGAGACTAGACTATTCAGTGAGGGGACTGATATATCCAATGAACCTTCTCAATGTGCTCTAAACAGGTTATTACATGTGAGATAACCAGGGAGATCACTGCCAGAGGTAGCAGGAATGGGCACTGAAGAAAGAACTGAAGGAGCTTTATATGCTATCCGCTTCAACCGTTTGCGCTGTATGACCAAGGGAGGCGGAGAATCATCATCCTCTATATCAATTGGTTCTTACTCATCTGAAGGTGGAGGAGGAGGTACTGGATCAGATGGAAGAGGTGGAGGCACACTCTTCTATAAACCTGAGTAGGTCAAGAAGGCATACAAGTACGATCCATAGGTGACATTGGTAACATTGCCCCTGGTGACTTTGACGAAATGTTGATCCATCTTAGTGAGTAGGTAAGTGCTCCTATCAAAAGCTACTCCTTTCAACACCATCCTTGAAGCTGTAAAAAGCTTTTTGGACAAGTAATGGGATGGCGTTTTTGTAGGCATAAACCAGTCTTGGAGAAACTGACAGACCAACTTCCACACAGGATCAGTGATCATGGAAAAGAAAACTCCTGAAGAGTTGATCACCTTCTTAACATCCAGAATTTCCCTAGTCTACTTTTGTAACAGCTTCAAAATCTCTTCGTTAGAGAAAAGCTGGCGAGTGGTAACAAAGGGTTCACCTTTGGAGGGAAGAGAAAGTGCCTTCCCTAGGCCTCGAGGTGTCAAAGTCGTAGAAATACCCTGGACCAGTCCCGACTTCTTGCTGTAGGAGGCCAGAAACTCATCACACATCGATGGATCCTCTGGAAGCAATGGAAAGCAGGCAGCCACAAAAGCAGCGAGTCCCGCCTTCGTGAGAGGCTCAAAAGTGAGTAGGGAAGAGTAATCCCGACTGACTAGTGGGACATACTGGATAGGGGAGGAGCGTGAGAAGGCGCCATTCAGATGGTTACACACACACCACAAACACAGACAATCAAGGAGAATGTCTGGTAGTGGGTGTATGTGAATGCAAAGAATGTGCTCTCTGCAATTCAAAAATATCCAGAAATAGGCTGCATAGCAGCTGTGTGTCAGCAACCAACGAACAAGCTCTCGCACACGATCCCGCACAATCACACGATCAATCACGAACATCGAACAAGCACGCACTCGCGCGTACACACTTGCACGTGTGTCTGCGTCTCGAGGGTGTCTGCGGGTGGGACGGGGGTTTATGGAGGGGGTTTCAGTGGTTTAGCTGGTCAGCGGGGTTGCAGCGTAGGACAGGGGGCTTACAGGGGAGTAGGAAATTAAGGTGATGGCTGCGGGTGTGCGGGATGGGGGGGAAAAGGGGCTTAGATGGGGCAATGTGTGTTTAGGGTGGGAAGGGGGTTTTAGATGGTGTAAGTGTGTGTGTTTAGGGTGAAGGGGTGCATAGGTGGGGGGGTGTGTTTGTGGGGGGAAGGGGGGTTTAGATGGGGGTTAGGTAGGGTTTGTGTGTGGGGGGCTGGGGTGGGGGTTGTGGGGTAGTGTGTGACTGGGGGCCTGGGTGGGGATGGGATATTGGTGGTGGGAAAGGGGCTTAGAGGGGGGGTGGAGTGGGTGGGTTAGGTGTGTTGGCACGTGGGGGGGAAGTCAAAGGTGGGCAGCAGGCGACCAGGTCACCATGTGGCAGCGGGCCCATCAGGGTAGGGCAGGGCGGGCCACGAAGATTGGAGGCGGGCGGAGTGTAGGCGCCAGAGGAGGGCGGCAGGGAGGACGTCGAAGGCACAGGGCACAGGTACAGAGGCGCTGTCGGGCTCCAGAGGAGGGTGCACAGAGGCAGCGCCAGCGGCGGCTGTCGTCGTCAGAGGACGGCGTCGCTGCAACACGGTAGGCGAGGGGGACGGCGGCCACCCGGCGGGCTCCATCCCTCCTTACAGAAGACAATCAGAACAAAACAGAACAAAACAGAAGCTATACAGAAGGTATATAGAACCAATCAGAACTTCATATCTCCACTAGAAAACATCATGAACTTCCAAAACATAATCAATATCATCCAAAACACTCTCAAACCACTTCCAAACCAATCAATCATCTCATAAAATGAACCATTCAGCTCTCAAAAACAACAAAAATCAGCCAAAAAACAAGTCATTTCAACACTCAACATATCCTCACACTTAATAAGGAAGCGTCCTCGCGACCCAGGAAAAAGGGAATACAAGTTCATTCAAAAGCTCAACTTGATCTTCAATACATTTTAAAAAACAGTCCATCCAACCACGACCCCAACTTATCACCTGTATCTGATATAAAAATACAACGAAAGGAAAACCCTTTATACATTAACACTTCTTATCAAACAAAAAATCACAACAAACTTGTAAAGGATATAAGGCATACCCCCGTCCCGCACCCGTGCGCGGGGCGGGACAAAAAAATTTGCCATGATGGGATTGAAAGAGCACCGAAACATCGAGACGGGGCACGCGGATGTGACCGGGGCGCGTTAAGATGCGTAAAATCGAAAACGGGCACGTTCATGCGCGGGACGAGTCGCATGAAAACACATAAAATTAAAAAAATAATAATAACTCCCAATCCGAACGTCAAAACGAAATGTCATAAAAACAAAAAGTGGGGAAGACGACAGGGGGAAGACAGGGAAAATGTGCAACGGGAATTCCGGGGGAAAGTCGGGGCATTCACGTGCGAAAAACACAAAAAACGAATCAAAAAACACAATTAAAAATTAATATCGGAAGATCTGTGCATTGGAACGAGGTGTAGGAAAAAAGAAAAATGTGCAAAAAGACGTGCCCGACAATCCTATCCGGGAAAACATAATTCCGACTGAGATAAGATGCGTTCACATGGAAAAAGCCCAAAAAACAGACCCGAAAATGAAATCAGAAATTAATATTGGACGAACCGCTGGCCTGAATGATATGCAGTAAAAATAAAAAATGTCTGCAAGAAGGGGGGTACAGGGTTGTCACGTTAGAACGTAGTTCCGACGGAAGTAGGAGGGGTTCACATGAGAAAAACACCAAAAATACACCCGAAAACACATTTAAAAATTAATAATAAAAAAATCTAGAAGGTGAAAGAGGGTGGAAGAAAAAGGAAAATGGTGGGGGAAGTCACGGGGACAGGGCTGTCAAATCAAATTAAAATTCCGATGTAAACAGGGCAGGTTCACATGGAAAAATGTCAAAAAGACGCACAAAAAAGTCTTAAAAAACCGAAAAATTAATATTGGACAAACCGTGCATCAAAATGACATGGAGTAAAAAGAAAAAATGTCAGGGAAATTTTTTTTGGCAGGGCTATGACGTCAGAGCACAGTTCTGAAGCAAGTAAAGCACATTCACATGGAAAACCGTCTAATTTACACAAAATACTTCAAAAATTAATAACTCAAAAACCGTGCACCGGAACAAGGGTAGATAAAAAGGAAAAATGGTCAGTTCAGAGAGAAGAACAGGGCTATAAGGTTGGATGTGGACTTCGGTGAACATAGGATACGTTCACATGGCAGGACCACAAAATCAGGGAATGAAGGAAAACTGCAAGGGAACAGCCCCAAGGGTGGGGAAAAATGGACGGGTGGGTGGGAAGGGACCCCATCAGGGTAAAAGAAAGTCATGGTATTGAGGCATTAGCAGGTGGAGGTATATCCAAAAGGGTATGCAATGTAGACGCGCAGGGACGCGTCCCCACACTTAAGACCTTAACGGATAGGGTGAACCGAACAACAGGGACCTAGTACCACGCCACAGACCCCATCCACTAACGTCCCCACACTTAAAACATGAACGATACTGAGAAACAAAAGTGGTAGGGTTAGAAAAGCTTGGCCCATGTTGTTGAGGATAAAGGTTGATTGTCGATGGCACGTCCTGTATTGATGTCGGCTGCAGGAGGTACCAAGGCATCTTCTCAACACACATCCCTCATGGCAGGGACAACGCAGCAGCACCTAGGGAGGTAGCTGGTTGAAGGAATCTCATCGAGTCGATGTCGAGGGATATTACACTCAACTCACAGTCACTCAAATGGAATGAAAGAACTATCGCTCGCCCCAAGACTAATATCACTCGAGGAATAATGATTGAGACCCATATCTCATACTTGGTTTAGAAATCGACAGGGGAAATGGTGCAGAGGGAGTATGCCACGGTGCACAGTTGATGGTGCATTAGTGCGTCCAACCCGGCTGGCATAAGTGCAAGGAGGAAGGCAAGGGAGCCTTACAGTGCAGTGTACAGAACAGGGTGATGTGTCCTGTGTTGACAGCAGAGACCCACCCCGTAGGTGCATAGGGAAACGGAAACATACCTAACTCCAAGTGTTGTAACGTCCCTCAATCTCACCTCTCGGTAATTGATTGAAGAAACTCCAGTCACACTCAGCCCACCCTCTGTCTCATGCTTTGCTAATAGTTACATAGGGGCAACCCTTTCCTGAAACCCATTAATGTAATCCTCACAGTCACTTGTGCAAAGGTTGTATACCTTGTGCGCATTTGATGGTGCAACGGTGCATCCCGCCCTGTGCCGGCATACGGTGCAAGAAGGAAGGCCAGGGAGCCTTATGGTACAGTGCACAAAAACAAATTGTGCTTTGTGCATTGAGAGGCCCATCCCGCACGTGCAACACTTCATTCACACTTCTCACCTCTCATTTGATTTAAAGGGAAAAGACTGGTCACTCGCCCCACCCTCTGTCTCACGCTCTGTTGATAATTACAGAGGGCAACCATACTCACTTCCCCATCCGGTTAGGATGAAAGCTCACATCACTCGATTGTTTGTCGATGAAGATCGCATCGTCAGTTTGTTGAAGAGGCGTACCCGGGGAGGTAGCCATCAGATCGAACGTTGTGTTGGATAGGACATGTCGTCTGCTAGAGGACAGTCAAACACTCTGCACAAAGAGACCCAGGACACAGCGTACCAAGGGAGGCAGCTTCGGAACAGGATCCTGGGGATATCAATTGATGAATCCACTGTCTGGACTACTGGGTGTTGCCACTGTTTCCACAGCCAGATTCTCGCCCAAGGGTGTTTACCACCTTTTCTTGGAACGGGGCCTGCTATGACAGGGAATTGCTTCCTTTTCTCCCATAATAGTTTTTGTTTTTTTTCTTATCTTATTTTTTTCTTTTTTTTCCTTTTTTTTTCCCCTATTCCTGAGGGTGTTTCCACCTTTTCTCGAAGAATAGGTCGGCATGACAGGGACCTAAGTCATTTTCTCCCATGACCGATATGTATATTGTTTTTTCTTTTTTTCTTTTTCTCTTCGAAGTAAGCAAGGGAATGGTAGAAATACCATTTTTCAAAACCCACCTCGCCACCGTCACTGGTGGAAAATAGAGGATAAGAGATCATGGCTGGAAGGTGGGGTTGAGGGGACAGAGGGTTGCGTCCACCTCATCAGGAGTGGTTGAAGAACGGCTATCAGAAGTAGCATCATAAGAGTGAGAGTGCCACGCCAACAAGGGAAAGGAACAAGTGATCGTGATTGTCAAGATCCCCAAGGAGGGAAATACTTCTTCAGACGATATCCATTGATTAGGAAGGGTATATCAGAGGCATCAACGGTCTGCACTTAGACAGAGCCATTAGGGTTGACAGTAAGTACCTTATATGGGCCCATCCACCATTGTTGAAGCTTGCCAAGAAACTTGCCAAATCGTGAATCATAGGCTAGGACCAAATCACCTTCTTTGAACTCCTTGTGCTTGATGAAGCTGTCATGGTAGAGCCATCCTACGAGTTTCGTCCAAACATTCCAGGTGTAGGAGACGGCGTTGCAATGAATCATCATCCCCCAAACGCTCTTTAATAGCCACTCTCAAAGAGGGTAAATTCCAGTTCAACAGGGAAAACAACTTCTGTACCATACACTAGCTGGAAGGGTGTCTGTCCTGTTGCTACTTTATGGGAGGTTCTATATGCCCAGAGGGTCTCTATAAGTCAATCATCCCAGTTACGACGATGTCGGCAATTGTTCTTGTCAGGATCAAGCAAAAGATGCGATTCATGACTTCGACTTGGCTGTTGGCTCTGGGGTAATAAGGAGTGGACTTGCGATGGCGGATCTTATATAGCTCTGTCAACTCTTCCGTGACTTTATTAATGAAATGAGTGCCTCTGTCACTTACCAGCTCTAAGGGACTTCCAAAACGGGTGATGATATTCTCGTACATGAACAGGGCCACACTGTTACCATCGTCTCGCTTTAGGGCTTTAGCTTCACACCACTTTGTGAAATAATCCGTACATACGAGGATATATCGGTTCTGTTTCCTTCTGGTGGGAGGATCAATTAGGCCGATGAAGTCCATGCCCCAGTTCTCAAAAGGCTTCAAAGGAAGGATAGGTTGCAGTGGCATGGCACTTGTCTTCGTGGGTTTTCCCATTCTCTGACAAGCATCACATCTTTTACAGTAATCATAGGCATCTTTATGAATGGTCGGCCACCAGTATCCTGCTAGCAGAGCCTTCCTGGCTGTGGCTTCTCCTACAAAGTGTCGTCATGGCAAGCCTTCAGAACAATCCCAATCTCATCTCCTATAACACATCTTCTAAGCACTTCATCTTTGCCTTTCTTGTATAGTGCGCCGCCTAGCAGGGTGTAGGGGGCTGATTCCAACATAAGCTTCTTTCTTTCCCGACTAGAAGTACCAGGAGGGTACTGTTGGGTTGCCAGCAGATTGGCAATGTCTGCATACCAGGGGGTTACAGTTTCCACCAAGAATAGGAAAGCATCAGGGAGGTCTGGATCATCCTGTTCCTCGTTTGCAGTCTATGGGATACGCGACAGATGATCAGCCAGAACATGGGAACGACCAGGTTTGGTAATTACCTCAAAGTCGAACTCCTGGAATAGAAGGAGACATCTCATCATTCATCCTTTCACATTTGCTTTATTCATCAGGAAGGATAGGGCCTCATGATCCACATAAAATTTAAAGTGGGTGGATAATAGATAGTGGCGAAACTTTTCTAAGGCAAACACCATTGCCGAGCACTCAAGCTCTATCACTGTATAGTTCCGTTCCCTATCAGTGACTTTTCGGCTTGCGTAATAGTTCGGTTGATCGAGCTTCGAGGAGCCCTTCTGGCAAAGAACTGGGCCTAAGCCTTCAATAGATGCATCAGTGTGTACATGAAACTCTTTCGTCCAATCAGCAGGTTGCAGAATGGGTGCCTCAATCAGACATTGCTTCAGAGTGTTGAAAGCTTTATCACATTCTTCCGTCCAAGTAAACTCTGCATCTTTCCTCAAAAGCTTGTGCAAGGAGGTTGCCTTTGTTGCAAAATGAGCTATGAACCTTCTGTAGTAACCCACATGGCCTAGGAATCCCCTCAACTATTTGAGGTTGGTGGGTACTGTCAGAACTGCGATCTTTTTTATCTTTGCAGGGTCTGTTGATATCCCTTGTGCAGAGACAATGTGGCCCAACAGAACTCCAGAAGAGACCCCAAATATGCATTTGTCGGGGTTGAGGAAAATCCCATACTCCCGGCATCGATCAAAGCATTGTTCTAGGTGTCCCTAGTGTTCACGGATCAAACTATAGACACAGAAGTCATCCAAATATATCTCAATGAAGTCATGCAGATGATTTTGGAATGCGGCCATCATGACTCACTGGAAAGTAGCAGGGGCATTGCAGAGACCAAACGGCATCACTCGATAAGCGTAGGTCTCCCATTCTGTGGTGAAGGTTGTTTTGGATTGGTCTTTTTCTGCTATTTGCACTTGGTTATATCCGCTGAATCCATCCAGAAGAGAATAAAGCTCATGTCCTGCTACTGTGTCTAACAGTTGGTCTATGAAAGGGATAGGAAAGTGATCCTTCTTCGTCTTGGAATTCAACTTGCAGAAATCCACACATATACGAAGCTTGCCATTCTTCTTGGGTACAACCACGATGGGTGAAACCCATTCACTATTTGCCACTGGATAGATGAACTCGGCTTCCAGAAGCTTCAGTAGCTCTGCTTTCACCAATGTGGAATAATTCGGGCTCATTTGCCTCTGTTGTTGCCGTACTGGCTTGGCATCAGGCTCCAAGTTAATATGATGCTGACATATTGTGGGATCAATCCCCTTTAGGTCTTTGTAGGCCCACGCAAACACGTCCAAGCTCTCTTTCAACAAGTTGTACAAAGTTGACAACTCCTCTTCTGGTAGGCTACTACCCACCTTCAAGTGGCGTTCAGTGCCATCTGCATCCACAAAAGTTAACTGCCTTTCACTTTCTACTTCACGAATGAAGGTCTCGTGGATTGCTTCTGGATACAGATCTGACGCCTTCAAGGGAGTGGTGTCCTCTTCCGATGTCCCACTAGAACCAACTTCTTCTTTTGGTGGAGACTTAGGTTGCTCCTTGAGATGTTGAAATGGGATTAGAGCCGTTTCGGGTTTGGTTTCACGATTAGTTACCTCTTGGCTAGAAGACTCCTCTTCTAATGACACGTCCAGGAACGTTACATAACAGGGAGCCTCTGAATTCTGTTGGGTTTGTGGGACTGGTGCTTGTTGGCACGATGCATCATCATCATCTTTCCTTGGCAAAGGTGGATGAGGGCGGCAAGAGCCATTGCTGAAAGACGGCTTGGTCTTCTTAATCCATTTCTTATAAAGATTTTGCATAAATGGCTTTGCATATTTTGGGAGTTGGCTTACAGTATCCACTGTTAAGGAACGTGCCACTGTTTTCTTAGGAAGGATCTGTTTGACAGCATCTTCATCTGCTGATGTTCGATCTATAGCCTCATTAGGGGAGTCAGAAGATAATTCCAAGGAGGTGGATCCATGTTCTTTTTGAGAACCATATAGGTTCATAACCACTTTATTGGGTCCTCTACCCAAGGTCAAGGTTCCTTTGAACCAATCCGTCCTTGCTCTGGCTTCAAAAAGCCATGGTCTGCCCAATAACAGAGGGTAGGATGTACCATAAGAGTTTTGTTTCACCACCAGATAGGTTATCCAATAATCTTTTCCAGCCACTGTAGTCTTCACATATGGGAGAATGCCCAAAGGATTGATTCTACTCTAATCCGCCAGTCTGATGAGCCATTGGGTTGGTTGCACACCTTGTAGGCCTAGATCCTTCATTGTCACATCCGTCATAATATTCATTGATGAACCACCATCAATCAGTGCATTTGCAATAAAGCAGTCTTCTATCCACAGGCCAGTCTCTGGGGTACCCGGATCTAGGAAGGCGTTAGCCACGTCCACTTCTTTTACAGGTTCTGGAGCTTTGTTGGACTTTGTTGCTGTTGAGAGAGCAATCCTTAATCCACATCTTCTTGTTAGTATACTTTTGAACATTTTTCGGCAACTAGGAGACAACATCAATAATTGTCGGAATGTGATGTTTGGTTTAAAGGTATCTAGATCTCTAACCAGATCGTATTCCTTAATAGGATCCAATGGCTTCTCTAACCGGTTAGGGAATGGGGCAACACCCATTTTCATTTTCCTTCTTTCGTATAACAGGGGCATCATGGGGACTTCTTCTGCCACTTGTGGCACTTCCTCCTCTTCCATTTCCTGGACCTCTGGTCCTGTCTCTGGAACTGTCTCTGTGACTCTCTGTGGCACTGTAGTGCTCTGTATGGCACTGTCAGGCTCTGTTCTATAATGTTCTTCTGGTGGAAGATTGAACTTCACTGTTCTGGCAGGAGGATTATTTTCTTTCTGGATAGGTGGTTCCTTCTTCTTTTCGCGCGTGATGGCAGCAACTTCCAATTCCACTAAATTGGAAGTAGGCTCTTGGGCCTTGGCCGGACTATCAGTAGCACTGCTTTTCACTGGGGCTGGGCTTGGACAGTCTTTTGCAGTGTGGCCTTCTCCTTTGCATCGACTGCATAAGAGCTTGTAATCTACTGATCTTCTGGGATTTGGACAATTTGGTGAAATGTGTCCCTTTTCTCCGCATTTGTAATACTCTACTTCTGATCTCTCAGACTGTCTTCCTTTGTAACTTTGGGATGGAAATCTTCTGGGTCCGAAATTAGGACCAAACTCCCTAGGCTTGGGTCCAATATCCTGTGTTGTCATTTTGGATTCTAGCAAATTGAATCTTGCGTCTTCTTCCTTCCTTCTCCTATCATGCATCTCCTTTAGAGAGCAAATATCCTCTGTATGATTCTTCCGTAAGCAGTAGGAATAGAAGGCTCCAGGGATGGTTGGTTTTCGTGTACATTCAGTGGCTAAATGGCCTGCTTGATGACACTTACCACACCAAGTATTTGACCGCATCATATCTCTTCCTACTCCTGCAACGTTGGATATGCTAGCGGTATTCACTTTCAGCGTCTGTAGTTGCTCTGTAATCACATCCATCAACTCCTTTTTGATACTTGCAACTGAGTTGGATAAATAATCCTTGAAGCTTTCTCCTCCTGAGGTACTGGTAGTAGGGTTTTGAGGAGCCTTTGTAATCACTGCATAAATAGGTTGGGCTGGTGCAGAGGGATCTCTGTTCTAATTCTGATTCAGAGCTCCTGTTTGAATTGTTGACTGTTGGCTCCAGTTGGTAGGGTTCCACTGTTGCTACTGATTTTGCATTGGGGAAATTGGTTGGGACCATTGTTGTTGTGGTTGAACCATCATTTGAGGCATGGATTGTGGCCACTGTGGATTTGGTGCACTGTACTGTGATACTGGGGGCATCTGTTGGTAGGGGTAGGGAACAGTTCCTGGGACTGCATTTGTTGGGTACATCATTTCTGGCATCAGAGGAGGTAGGACTCCTCTTCCTGGATTCATCGCCAATCTAGCTTCCACTTCATCGTACAGTCTTGCACCTTCTGTTGCAGCTTGCAGTGTGGCTGGTCTTTGCAGCTCCACAAACTTACGGACTTCTGGTTGTAATCCTCTGAGAAACACCCCCTTCTGAATGCCATCATCTAGATTATGGTTAGTTTATCTTTTCAGGATGGATTCCATTCGTGAGACATAAGCTTCTACTCTTTCTCCAGAAGACTGACTTAGGTTCATAAATTCCTATTGCATCCGCTCTTCAAAACCTTCACGCCTGAATTTAGTGAGGAAGGCTAACTTCAGGTCGTCCCATGTGCCAAAAGTTCCTGCTGCTTGTCTCTCATACCACTAAAACGCCGTGCCCTTGAAAGTGGCGGGGAATATTGCTAGCCAATGCTCAAGGGGTCTGGCATTGTTAGCCACACATGCTACCATAAACTCTGCTACATGAAGATCGGGGTCTTCATTGTACTCTCCCTTAAAAACTGGCAACGGGACTACATTCGCTGGCCTATCATCAATATTTCCAGGATAGATCTGGCTTGGAAGTGGGCCTCCAGTAGGAGGAGGAAGGGCTTGATGTGCCATTGGGACTTCTGTAAAGAGTTCTGCAAGGGCGTCAAAGGCGGCTTCTGCTACGAGCTCGTTCTCAGCTTTGATTTTTACTTTCTCTCTTCTCACGTATCTCTGGACTCGTTCGAATGCTTGCCTCTTTATTGCGTCATTCATCAGGGGGTTGGCTCCACTATGTTGTTAGTGCTCCACAGAGGGTTAACAGAAGGCCTCAGTCTCTGGAGGACTGTCTTGCCAACATTTCTTCTACTTCTTCCTTTTCAACGTCTCTGAATTCTGCTTTCATACCACTGCACAGAGGAAGGTATTCGGTTTTGAAGGTGTCAAAATGCATACGTCTAATTATTGTGGTGGTGCCATCATCATAGTAATGCCAGCTTCTGATGGTTTCAATAGTGTAGGTTGTGAAAAACACTCTCTCTACCAACTTCCAATGGGTTGCTAATTGAACAAACAGAAGATTATCAGTGCACCAAGCATCACATGTATCTTGCTGTTGAGCATCCACGAACAAATGCCAACTCTTTTCCTTCTTAGGTCGTAGATACCCCTCCCAAGAGGTAGGTCTCATATGAAGAGTCACCAGAGCCACTGCACTGTCATTTCATAGCTCACTACTGTCACTTCACTCCAATCTTCACTTGAGTCTTCACTTGAGTCTTTAGCAACTACTTCTTTTAGCTCTTTTGCACTTGTATTCACCTCTTTCCAAGGCTAGAAAACTTTCCCAAGCTACACATACATTCTACAGAACACATATAGAAGCATACAGAACAGTCACAGTACAGTACCAAAACAGCTACAGTACAGAGACAGAAGCTCTACAGAAGACCTACAGAAGATTACAGAAGGTCATCAAAACCTCATAACTTATACTCAAACCATTCCAAAATCTCAAAAACTATTCAATAAGCTTTCATAAGATCTCAATCTTTATCAATCATCAATCCATCCCTCCTTACAGAAGACAATCAGAATAAAACAAAACAAAACAGAAGTTATACAGAAGGTATACAGAACCAATCAAAACTTCATATCTCCACTAAAAAACATCATGAACTTTCAAAACATAATCAATATGATCCAAAACACTCTCAAACCACTTCCAAACCAATCAATCATCTCATAAAATCAACCATTCAGCTCTCAAAAACAACAAAAATCAGCAAAAAAATAGGTCATTTCCACACTCAACATATCCCCACACTTAATAAGGAAGCGTCCTCGCGACCCAGGAAAAAGGGAATACAAGTTCATTTAAAAGCTCAACTTTGATATTCAATACATCTTCAAAAACCGTCCATCCAACCACGACCCCAACTTATAACCTGTATCTGATATAAAAATACAACGAAAGGAAAACCCTTTATACATTAACACTTCTTATCAAACTGAAAATCACAACAAACTTATAAAGGATATAAGAGTTTGCTTCTTGTTCTTCTGCATCAGCATCATCGACTCTCCAACCACGACCCCATCACCACAATTCTTGAAAAATGTAGCTCACACGAAAGCCAATCCAATAGGCAATTACCACGATCTTATTACATAAATTAACCCATAACACAAACACTACACACAACACAACCATCTGAATGACTCCTCCAAAAAGAGAGATTTTTATTATTAATCATCCACCATACATTGGAAAAGGTATCAATGAAGATGATCCCTCTTAAAAGATTGGTGATTTCGAAAACGATTCATATACAAGGATTCATCTACAAATGTTTTGGGAGGATTTTGAAAAAATAGAAGACATCACATCCTTTCCAACAGGACAAGGTATCTGCTAGGCAAACAAAGGGCATGAAAATACAATATATCTAGGTGCTGGGAATCAATGCTCACATTGACATTCATGCACAACTTTGGAATAGGCTTTGAATCATTATGAGAATGCCTATGCATATACGCCAGATACCAAGCAAAATGAGCAGTTAATCTCACTGAAGGATTGGCAGACTGGGAATATTGCTGAGCAAAATGAATATAGTTCTGGTATGCTTGACTGCGAACTGTCCATTCTCTTGGAATTACTGGCCAGTTTATCTGAGGTCCTGTAAGGGAATCCTTCGAGCTCCATCCTCGTCTTCTAGAAATCTGATGATCAAACCCGTCATAGTCACTAACCAACTGAGGTGGTTGAGATATAGAAGTGGCAGGAGAGGGAAGTGGAATAAGGAAAAGTGGATGAAGAGAGGGGTAGGCAAAATCATAAAAGGAAGAATGATTTAAAGAAGGAGTGGCTGAAAATTGTAGGGAATCACTTAGGAAGGGTGTCAACTAATAAAGAGGAAAGGTAGAAGGTACATGAATGGATGGAGAAGGACATGGTGGAGAAGGGGAACATGAATGGATGGAGAAGGACATGGTGGAGAAGGGGAAAGATGAAGGTTGGAAAAGAAGGGGTAAGATAGTTGTGGAATTAGTTTGACAAAGGGAAAGATATATATCATATCAGTGAGCCATTTGTTGGTAATACAGGAGGGTAGGAACAGAAGGTCCTAAGATAGATCTTCTCTAATAGGCATAAAAAAAGGTAGAATCAAAAGGATTACGTTTGGAAAGATAAGTTAAGAGATCCACCCTCACTTGATTAATGCTCTGGGCATAGGTAGGGGCTGTGTTCTGTCTTTGATTCAGGACCACAGAATCAATCATGGTATGCCAGGAATTATCAGGGCAAGTAGCCACTTTGGAGGAGTAACTCTGGAACATGTCAGCTATGTGCAACTCCAAATGGTTGACATATAAAACAGCTTGTAAAACCACGTCTCCCACATACCAAGCCATATCCACCTCATCTGGAATCAACAAGTCTCCTTGGAGATACATGTATGACATCAACATGGTATCGGTCGTGATAGAATCTTCAAACACCATCCTTACCACCTCTATCAGCAACTCAGCAGACCAAGCCCCACTCCATCCATCCTATGGAATAGGAAGATCCATCGTGGAAAGCTTCATGTAGAAGGCCAACTTCTGTAATTGGTAGTGGACAAAGAAAGAATGGTCCAGAGGAACATATTCCTGATACTGCTCAAATGTAGACCATAACAAATCTATCCTGGATTGAAATCTTTCCACTTTATCTTGGAATAGAGGACACAAAGTAGCCTGTCTCTGAAGAGCAGCCAAGTCCTGCTGTGAGAGAGAAGGAAACAAGGGAACATTAGGGCTTGGAGGAACAAACCGTACTTTGCCAGTTGATCTTGCAATTGCTTGATTTGGGAGGCTTGTGATTCCACTGTGTCATTAGCAGTCTATAAGGCTGAAAGTTTGACATCTAAGAGAGTTTGGAACTCCTGCGCTTCTCTAGACATCCTCTCCTTCTCCTCTGAAAGGCTAGTAACCTGTGATTGAGCCTCTGTTAATAACTGAATCTTCAAAGAAGATATCTCATCTCGCTAGGTTGCAACCAGTTGGGTTTGTTGCTCCATCTGCTTAAACAAATCTGCTAGGGTATCCTTAGCAGAGGCTAACTCGGATGTTGCCTTATGCAATTGGTCCTTAGACTGCATCAGTTCTTCATAAAAGAAAACGTACAACTATTGAACACAGGCTGTCCTGACAGTTCAATGGAACTCTGAATGTCTTTACATAGGAAAGGAATGGCATCTCCCGATACTAGACTGTTCAGCGAGGGGACTGATATATCCAATGAACCTTCTCGATGTGCTCTGAACAGGTTATTACAGGTGAGATAACCAGGGAGATCACTGCCAGAGGTAGCAGGAATGGGAACTGAAGGAAGAACTGAAGAAGCTTTATCCGCTACCCGCTTCAAGCGTTTGCGCTGGATGACCAGGGGAGGCGAAGAATCATCATCCTCTATATCAATTGGTTCTGACTCATCTGAAGGTGGAGGAGGAGGTACTGGATTAGATGGAGGAGGTGGAGGCACACTCTTCTGTAAACCTGAGTAGGTCAAGAAGGCTGACAAGTACGATCCATAGGTGACATTGGTAACATTGCCCCTGGTGACTTTGACGAAATGTTGATCCATCTTAGTGAGTAGGTAAGTGCTCCAATCAATAGCTACTCCTTTCAACACCATCCTTGAAGCTGTAAAAAGATCTTTGGACAAGTAATGGGATGGCATTTTTGCAGGCATAAACCTGTCTTGGAGAAACTGACAGACCAACTTCCACACAGGATCAGTGATCATGGAAAAGGAAACTCCTGAAGAGTTGATCACCTTCTTAACATCCAGAATTTCCCTAGTCTGCTTTTGTAACAACTTCAAAATCTCTTCGTTAGAGAAAAGCTGGCGAGGTAACAAAGGGTTCACCTTTGGAGGGAAGAGAAAGAGCCTTCCCTAGGCCTCGAGGTGTCAAAGTCATAGAAATACCCTGGACCAATCCCGACTTCTTGCTGTAGGAGGCAAGAAACTCATCACACATCGATGGATCCTCTGGAAGCAATGGAAAGGAGGCAGCCACAAAAGCAGCAAGTCCCGCCTTCGTGAGAGGCTCAAAAGTGAGTAGGGAAGAGTAATCCCGACTGACTAGTGGGACATACTAGATAGGGGGAGGAGCGTGAGAAGGTGCCATTCAGATGGTTACACACACACCACAATCACAGACAATCAAGGACCGCGTCAACGGGCAGGCTAGGAGGCAGCACCGTCAGCGGCTGGGCGGGCTCCACGTGGTGGGGCCGCAGAGGGCGGCATCCAGGCGAGGGGCGCAGGCGGACGTCGTCAGCACATGGTGGGCTCCATGTGGCGGGGTCGCAGAGGCTGCGGGCGAAGGCGCTGCAGAGGAGGGCGCAGGCGCAGAAGGCGGGGGAGGCGGGACGCAGGCGCCATAGGGCGGCGTCGGCGGCCAGGGCGACCACAGGCGGCTCGTCAGCGAGGCGGCCACGGCGGCAGGCGCTGCAGAGGACACTGTTGGCGTGGGAGGGAGGGCGGCACGGTCTAGAGGGTGGGGAAGGAGAGATGGAGGAGGGTAGGAGAGGGAGAGAAGCAGGTGGGAGAGGAGGGAGAAGAAGAGAAGAGGAGGGGAAGGAGAAGGAGGAAATGGAGGAGGAGGGGAGGGAGGGAACACGTAGAGGAGGGGAGAGACGGTTGGGGTGGGGAGGGGTGAGGGTAGGAGGGATAGGGAAGGGTGTAGAGGGGGTAAGGGCACCCATGGGGGGGGTGCCCAAGGGGGGTGGGGGAAAGGGTGGGGGTATATGGGCAGGGGCCCATGGAGGGTGGAAAAGGGTGGGAGGGGAACGCCCATGGGTAGGGTGCCCAAGGGAAAGGGTAGGGGTAGGGGGTGGAAAGGTTAGGGTACGGGCCCAAGAAGGTGCCCCAGGGAGAAAATGGGCGGGGAGCCCATGAGAGAAAGGCATACCCCCGTCCCGCGCCCGTGCACGGGGCGGGGTAAAAAAAATTTGCCGTGACGGGATTGAAAGAGCGCCGAAATGTCGGGACGGGCACGTGGACGCGACCGGGGTGCGTTAAGACGCGTAAAATCGAAAACGGGCGCGTTCACGCGCGGGACGAGTCGCGTGAAAACACATAAAAATAAAGAAAATTTAATAACTCCCAATCCGAACGTCAAAACGAAATGTCGTAAAACCAAAAAGTGAGCAGGACAACAGGGGAAAGACAGGGTAAATGTGCAACGGGGGTTCCGGGGGAAAGACAGGGCGTTCATATGCAAAAAACACAAAAAACGAATCAAAAAATGCAATTAAAAATTAATATCAGAAGATCTGTGCATCGGAACGAGGTGCACGAAAAAAGAAAAATGTGCAGAAAGACGTGTCCGGCAATCTTATCTCAGAAAAACATAATTCCGACTGAGATAAGACGCGTTCACATGGAAAAAATCCAAAAAATAGACCCGAAAATGGAATCAGAAATTAATATTGGATGAACCGTACGCCGGAATGACATGCAGTAAAAAGGAAAAATGTCTGCATGAAGGGGGGTACAGGGTTGTCATGTTAAAACGCAGTTCCAGTTGAAGTAGGAGGGGTTCACATGCGAAATACCCCAAAAATATGCCCGAAAACACATGGAAAAATTAATAATTAATAATCCAGAAGTCGAAATAGGGTGGAGGAAAAATGAAAAAGGTGGGGGAAGGCGCGTGGAACACGGCTGTCAAATCAAATTGGAATTCCGATGCAAACAGGGCAGGTTCAAATGGAGAAATGTCAAAAAGATGCACGAAAAAGTCTTAAAAAACCGTAAAATTAATATTGGACAAACCGTACATCAAAATGACATGGAGTAAAAAGGAAAAGTGACAGGGAGAAAGCTGTTGTCAGGGCTATGACATCAGATCATGTCAGGGCTATGACGTCAGATCATGGTTCCGAAGCAAGCAAAGTACGTTCACATGGAAAACCAGCTAATGTGCACAAAAGGTTGCAAAAATTAATAACTCGAAAACCGTGCACCGGAACAGGGTTAGGTAAAAAGGAAAAGTGGTCAATTCACAGGGAAGAACAGGGCTATAAGGTTGGATGTGGACTTCAGTGAACGTAGGGGGCGTTCACATGGCAGGACCGCAAAATCAGGGAATGAAGGAAAACTGCAAGGGAATAGCACCAAGGGTGGGTGGAAAATAGACGGATGTAGACGTGCAGGGACGCCTCCCAACACTTAAAACCTTAACGTGTAGGGTTAACCGAGCAACAAGGACCTAGGACCACATAACAGACCATCCGCTAACGTCCCCACACTTAAAACATGAACGTCACTGAGAAACAGAAGATGTAGGGTTAGAAAAACTTGGCCCATATTGTCGAGAATCAAGGTTGATTATCGATGGCACGTCCTGTGTCGTTGTGGGCTGCAGGAGGTACCAATGCATCTTCTCAGCACACGTCCGTCGTAGTAGGGACCATGCGACAGCACCCAGGGAGGTAGCTCGTTGAAGGAAGTGCAGGAAATTCATCGATGATGAGGGATGTTGCACTCAACTCACAGTCACTCATATGGAATGAAAGAACTGTCACTCGCCCCATGACTAATATCACTCAAAGAACAATGATTGAAACCCATATCTTATACCCGGTTTAGGAATCGACAGGGGAATTGTGCAAAAGGAGTATGCCAGGGTGCACAGTGGATGGTGCATTAGTGCGTCCAACCCGGCTGGCATAAGTGCAAGGAGGAAGGCAAGGGAGCCTTACAGTGCAGTGTACAGAACAGGGTGATGTATCCTATGTTGACGGTAGAGACCCACCCCGTTGGTGCATAGGGAAACGAGAACATACCTGACTCCAAATGTCGTAACGTCCCTCAATCTCACCTCTCGGTAATTGATTGAAGAAACTCCAGTCACACTCAGCTCGCCCTCTTTCTCACACTCTGTTGATAGTTACAGGAGGGCAGCCCTTTCCTGAAACCCATTAATGTAATCCTCATAGTCACTTGTGCAAAGGTTGTATGCCTTGTGAGCATTTGATGGTGCAACAGTGCATCCCGCCCTGTGCCGGCATACAATGCGAGAAGGAAGGCCAGGGAGCCTTATGGTGCAGTGCACAAAAACAAATTGTGCTTTGTGCATTGAGAGGCCCATCCCGTGCGTGCAACACTTCATTCACACTTCTCACCTCTCATTTGATTTAAAGGGAAAAGACTGGTCACTCGCCCCACCCTCTGTCTCACGCTCTGTTGATAATTACAGAGGGCAACCATACTCACTTCCCCATTCGGTTAGGATGAAATCTCACATCACTCGATTGTTTGTCGATGAAGATCGCATCGTCAGTTTGTTGAAGAGGCGTACCCGGGGAGGTAGCCATCAAATGGAACGTTGTGTTGAATAGGACATGTCGTTTGCTAGAGGACAGTCAAACACTGTGCAGAGAGACCTAGGACACAGCGTACCAAGGGAGGCAGCTTCGGAACGGGATCCTGGGGATATCAATTGATGAATCCACTATCTGGACTGCTGGGTGTTGCCACCGTTTCCACAGCCAGCTTCTCGCCCAAGGGTGTTTACCACCTTTTCTTGGAATGGGGCCTGCTATGACAGGGAATTGCTTCCTTTTCTCCCATAACAGTTTTTGTTTTTTTTCTTATCTTATTTTTTCTTATTTTTTTTTTCCCTATTCCCGAGGGTGTTTCCACCTTTTCTCGAAGAATAGGTCGGCATGACAGGGACCTAAGTCCTTTTCTCCCATGACCGATATGTATATTGTTTTTTCTTTTTTTCTTTTTCTCTTCGAAGTAAGCAAGGGAATGGTAGAAGTACCATTTGTCAAACCCCACCTCGCCACCGTCGCTGGTGGAAAATAGAGGATAAGAGATCACGGCTGGAAGGTGGGGTTGAGAGGACAGAGGGTTGTGTCCACCTCATCAGGAGTGGCTGAAGAACGGCTATCAGAAGTAGCATCATAAGAGTGAGAGTGCCACGCCAACAAGGGAAAGGAACAAGTGACGGTGATTGTCAAGATCCCCAAGGAGGGAAGTACTTCTTCAGATGATATCCATTGATCAGGAAGGGATCATCAGAGGCATCAACGGTCTGCACTTGGACAGAGCCATTAGGGTTGACATCAAGTACCTTATATGGGCCCATCCACCGTTGTTGAAGCTTGCCAAATCGTGAATCATAGGCTAGGACCAAATCACCTTCTTTGAACTCCTTGTGCTTGATGAAGCTGTCATGGTAAGCCTTACGTCGAGCTTGCGTGGCTTCCGTGCACTGTAGAGCCATCGTGTGAGTTTTGTACAAACATTCCAGGTGCAGAAGACTGCGTTGCAAGGAATCATCGTCCCCCAAACACTCTTTGATAGCCACTCTCAAAGCGGGTAATTCCAGTTCAACAGGAAAAAGAGCTTCTGTACCATACACCAGCTGGAAGGGTGTTTGTCCTGTTGCTGCTTTATGGGAGGTTGTATATGCCCAGAGGGCCTCTGTAAGTCGATCATCCCAGTCACGACAATGTGTGGCAATTGTTCTTGTTAGGGATGAGCAGAGGATGCAATTCATGAATTCGACTTGGCCCTTGGCTCTGGGGTAATAAGGAGTGGACTTGCGATGGCGGACCTTATACAGCTCTGTCAACTCTTCCATGACTTTATTAATGAAATGAGTGCCTCTGTCACTTACCAGCTCTAAGGGACTACCAAAACGGGTAATAATATTCTCGTACATGAACAGGGCCACGCTGTTACCATCGTCCCACTTTAGGGCTTTATCTTCACACCACTTTGTGACATAATCCGTACATACGAGGATATATCGGTTTTGTTTCCTTCTGGTCGGAGGATCAATTGGGCCGACGAAGTCGATGCCCCACTTCTCAAAAGGCTTCAAAGGAAGGATAGGTTGCAATGGCATGGCACTTGTCTTCGTGGGTTTCCCCATTCTCTGACAATCATCACATCTTTTATAGTAATCATAGGCATCCTTATGAATGGTCGGCCACCAGTATCCTGCTAGCAGAGCCTTCCTGGCTGTGGCTTCTCCTACAAAGTGTCGTCATGGCAAGCCTTTAGAACAATCCCAACCTCATCTCCTGCAACACATCTTCTAAGCACTTCATCTTTGCCTTTCTTGTACAGTGCGCCGCCTAGCAGGGTGTAGGGGGCTGATTCCAACATAAGCTTCTTCCTTTCCCGACTAGAAATGCCAGGAGGGTACTATTGGGTTGCTAGCAGATTGGCAATGTCTGCATACCAAGGAGTTACAGTTTCTACGAGGAATAGGGAAGCATCAGGGAGGTCTAAATCATCTTGCTCCTCGTCTGCAAACTGTGGGATATGCGACAGATGATCAACCAGAACATGGGAACGAGCAGGTTTGGTAATTACCTCAAAGTCAAACTCCTGAAATAGAAGGAGCCATCTCATCATTCATCCTTTCACGTTTGCTTTGTTCATCAGGAAGGACAGGGCCTCTGATCCACATAAAATTTAAAGTGGGTAGATAGGAGGTAGTGGCGAAACTTTTCCAGGGCAAACACCATTGCCAAGCACTCCAGCTCTGTCACTGTATAGTTCCATTCCCTATCAGTGACTTTTCGCTTGCATAGTAGATCAATTGATCCAGCTTCGAGGAGCCTTTCTGGCATAGAACTGTGCCTAAGCCTTCAACTGATGCATCAATGTGTACATGGAACTCCTTCGTCCAATCAGGAGGTTGCAGAATGGGTGCCTTAATCAGACACTGCTTCAGAGTTTTGAAGGCTTTGTCACATTCTTTCGTCCAAACAAACTCTGCATCTTTCCTCAGAAGCTTATGCAAGGAGGTTGCCTTTGTTGCAAAATGGGCTATGAACCTTCTATAGTAACCTACATGGCCTAGGAATCCCCTCAACTGTTTGAGGTTGGTGGGTGCTGTCAGAGCTGCGATCTTTTCGATCTTTGCAGGGTCTGTTGATATCCCTTATGCAGAGACAATGTGGCCCAACAGAACTCCAGAAGAGACCCCAAATATGCATTTGTCGGGGTTTAGGGAAATCCCATACTCCCGGCATCGGTCAAAGCATTGTTCTAGGTGTTCCCAGTGTTCACGGATCAAACTATAGACACAGAAGTCATCCAAATATACCTCAATGAAGTCGTGTAGATAATTTTGGAATGCGGCCATCATGACTCACTAGAAAGTAGCAGGGGCATTGCAGAGACCAAATGGCATCACTCGATAAGCGTAGGTCCCCCATTCTGTGGTGAAGGTTGTTTTGGATTGGTCTTCTTCTGCTATCTGCACTTGATTAGATCCGCTGAATCCATCCTCAAGGGAATAAAGCTCATGTCCTGCCACTGTGTCCAACAATTGGTCTTCGAATTGAGCTTTCGAAAATCCACACATATTCGAAGCTTGCCATTCTTCTTGGTTACAACCACGATGGGTGAAACCCATTCACTATTTGCCACTGGATAGATGAACTCGGCTTCCAGAAGCTTCAGCAGCTCTGCTTTCACCAATGTGGAATAATTCGGGTTCATTTGCCTCTGTCGTTGCCGTACTGGCTTGGCATCAGGCTCTAAGTCAATATGATGCTGACGTATTGTGGGATCAATCCCCTTTAGGTCTTTGTAGGACCACGCAAACACGTCCAAATTCTCTTTCAACAAGTTGTACAAAGTTGACAACTCCTCTTCTGGTAGGCTGCTACCCACCTTCAAGTGGCGTTCAGTGCCATCTGCATCCACAAAAGTTAACTGCCTTTCACCTTCTACTTCACGGATGAAGGTCCCGCAGACTGCTTCTGGATACAGATCCGACTCCTTCAAGGGAGTAGTGTCCTCTTCCGATGTCCCACTAGAACCAACTTCTTCTTTTGGTGGAACTTAGGTTGCTCCTTGAGACATTGAAATGGGATTAGAGCCGTTTCGGGTTTGGTTTCACGATTAGTTACCTCTTGGCTGGAAGAATCCTCTTCTGATGACACGTCCAGGAACGTCACATAACAGGGACCCTCTAATTTCTGTTGGGTTTGTGGGACTCGTGCTTGTTGGCGCGGTGCATCATCATCATCTTTTCTTGGCAGGTGGATGAGGGCGGCAAGAGCCACTGCTGAAAAACGGCTTGGTCTTCTTAATCCATTTCTTATAAAGATTTTGCATATGAGAAGATCCATTTACCAGACCAAATGGTACCATCGCCATTCTGTCCCACAGCATGAGCTCATCTGCTTCTGATGCTTCTGGAACTTCTTCTTCATATGTATCCTCTTCAGGTGGGATAGATTCTTCTGTCTCGCTTTCATAACCATCTTTTTCCATATCATCTCCATCCTCTTCTGTCTCTGTCTCTTTCTCTGTAGGAGCTCTGTAAGAAAAGAACAGGTTCTCTATTTCATCTTCTGCCTCTGTCTCTGGCTCTGTTATGGCCATGTAACAAGGAGAGCAGTACATCCATGCTTCTATCTCACTGTCAGAAGTGATTTCAGAAATCGTTCCTAGTTCAGGCAGGAAGTATTCACCCATTGATAATGGCTTTGCATCTTTTGGGAGTTGGCTTACAGTATCCACTGTTAAGGAACGTGCCACTGTTTTCTTGGGAAGGATCTGTTTGGCAGCATTTTCATCTGCTGATGTTCCATCTGTAACCTCATTAGGGGAGTCAAAAGATAATTCCAAGGAGGTGGATCCATGTCCTTTTTGAGAATCATATAGCTTCAGCACCACTTTATTGGGTCCTCTACCCAAGGTCAAGGTTCCTTTGAACCAATCCGTCCTTGTCTGGCTTCAAAAAGCCATGGTCTGCCCACTAACAGAGGGTAGGTTGTACCATAAGAGTTTGGTTTCACCACCAGATAGGTTAGCCAATAATCTTTTCCAGCCACTGTAGTCTTCACATATGGGAGAATGCCCAAAGGCTTGATTCTACTCTGATCCGCCAGTCTGATGAGCCATTGGGTTGGTTGCACACCTTGTAGGTCTAGATCCTTCATTGTCACATCCATCATAATATTCACTGATGAACCACCATCAATCAATGCATTTGCAATAAAGCAGCCTTCTATCCACACACCAGTCTCTGGGGTACCCGGATCTAGGAAGGCGTTAGCCACATCCACTTCTTTTACAGGCTCTGGAGCTTTGTTGGACTTTGTTGCTGTTGAGGGAGCAATCCTTAAGCCACATCTTCTTGTCAGTATACTTTTGAACCTTTTTTGGCAACTGGGGCTGCTACCCACCTTCAAGTGGTGTTCAGTGCCATCTACATCCACAAAAGTTAACTACCTTTCACCTTCTACTTCACGGATGAAGGTCTCGCAGACTGCTTCTGGATACAGATCCGACTCCTTCAAGGGAGTATTGTCCTCTTCCGATGTCCCACTAGAACCAACTTCTTCTTTTGGTGGAGACTTAGGTTGCTCCTTGAGATGTTGAAATGGGATTAGAGCCGTTTCGGGTTTGGTTTCACGATTACTTCTTGGCTGGAAGAATCCTCTTCTGATGACACGTCCAGGAATGTCACATAATAGGGACCCTCTGATTTCTGTTGGGGTTGTGGGACTAGTGCTTGTTGGCACGGTGCATCATCATCATCTTTCCTTGGCAAAGGTGGATGAGGGCCGCAAGAGCCATTGCTGAAAAATGGCTTGGTCTTCTTAATCCATTTCTTATAAAGATTTTGCATATGAGAAGATCCATTTACCAGACCAAATGGTACCATCGCATTCTGTCCCACAGCATGAGCTCGTCTGCTTCTGATGCTTCTGGAACTTCTTCTTCATATGTATCCTGTTCAGGTGGGATAGATTCTTCTGTCTCGCTTTCATAACCATCTTTTTCCATATCATCTCCATCCTCTTCTGTCTCTGTCTCTGTCTCTGTAGGAGCTCTGTAAGAAAAGAACAGGTTCTCTGTTTCATCTTCTGCCTTTGTCTCTGGCTCTGCTATGGCCATGTAACAAGGAGAGCAGTACATCCATGCTTCTATCTCACTGTCAGAAGTGATTTCAAAAATTGTTCCTGGTTCAGGCAGGGAGTATTTACCCATTGATAATGGCTTTGCATCTTTATGGAGTTGGCTTACAGTATCTACTGTTAAGGAACGTGCTGCTGTTTTCTTGGGAAGGATCTGTTTGGCAGCATCTTCATCTGCTGATGTTCCATCTGTAGCCTCATTAGGGGAGTTAGAAGATAATTCCAAGGAGGTGGATCCATGTCCTTTTTGAGAATCATATAGCTTCAGCACCATTTTATTGGGTCCTCTACCCAAGGTCAAGGTTCCTTTGAACCAATCCGTCCTTGCTCTAGCTTCAAAAAGCCATGGTCTGCCCAATAACAGAGGGTAGGTTGTACCATAAGAGTTTGGTTTCACCACCAGATAGGTTAGCCAATAATCTTTTTCAGCCACTGTAGTCTTCACATATGGGAGAATGCCCAAAGGCTTGATTCTACTCTGATCCGCCAGTCTGATGAGCCATTGGGTTGGTTGCACACCTTGTAGGCCTAGATCCTTCATTGTCACATCCGTCATAATATTCACTGATGAACCACTATCAATCAGTGCATTTGCAATAAAGCAGCCTTCTATCCACACACCAGTCTCTGGGGTACCCGGATCTAGGAAGGCGTTAGCCACATCCACTTCTTTTACAGGCTCTAGAGCTTTGTTGGACTTTGTTGCTATTGAGGGAGCAATCCTTAAGCCACATCTTCTTGTCAGTATACTTTTGAACCTTTTTCGGCAACTGGGAGACAACATCAATAATTGTCGGAATGTGAGGTTTGGCTTAAAGGTATCTAGATCTCTAACCAGATCATATTCCTTAATATGATCCACTGGCTTCTCTAACCGGTTAGGAAATGGGGCAACACCCATTTTCATTTTTCTTGTTTCTTCCAACAGGGGCATCATGGGGACTTCTTCTGCCACTTGTGGCACTTCCTCCTCTTCTATCTCTTGCACCTCTAATCCTGTCTCTGTAACTGTCTCTGTGATTCTCTGTGGCACTGTGGTGCTCTCTACGGCACTGTCAGGCTCTGTTTTGTTCTGTTCTTCTGGTGGAAGATTGAACTTCACTGTTCTCGTAGGAGGATTCTTTTCTTTCTGGATAGGTGGTTCCTTCTTCTTTGCAGGTGTGATGGCAACAACTTCCAATTCCACTAAATTGGAAGTAGGCTCTTGGGCCTTGGCCAGACTATCAGTAGCACTGTTTTTCACTGGGGCTGGGCTTGGACAGTCTTTTGTAGTGTGGCATTCTCCTTTGCATCGACTGCATAAGGGCTTGTAATCTACTAATCTTTTGGGATTTAGACAATTTGGTGAAATGTTTCCCTTTTCTCCGCATCTAACACTCCACTTCTGATCTCTGACCATCGCCAGACTAACTTCCTTTGTAACTATGAGAGGGAAATCTTCTGGGACCAAAATTAGGACCAAACTCTCTAGGCTTGAGTCCAATATCCTGTGTTGTCATTTTGGATTCCAGCAAGTTGAATCTTGCGTCTTCTTCCTTCCTTCTTCTATCACGCATCTCCTTCAGAGAGCAAATATCCTCTGTATGGTTCTTCCGTAAACAGTAGGAATAGAAGGCTCCAGGGATGGTTGGTTTTCGTGTACATTCAGTGGCTAAATGGCCTGCTTGATGACACTTACCACACCAAGTATTTGACCGCATCACATCTCTTCCTGCTCCTGCAACGTTGGATATGCTAGCGGTATTCACTTTCAGCGTCTGTAGCTGCTCTGTAATCACATCCATCAACTCCTTTTTGATACTTGCAACTGAGTTGGATAAATAATCCTTGAAGCTTTCTCCTCCTGAGGTACTGGTAGTAGGGTTTTGAGGAGTCTCTGTAATCACTGCATAAATAGGTTGGGCTGGTGCAGAGGGATCTCTGTTCTTATTCTGATTCAGAGCTCCTGTTTGAACTGTTGACTGTTGGCTCCAGTTGGTAGGGTTCCACTGTTGCTGCTGATTTTGCATTGGGGAAATTGGTTGGGACCATTGTTATTGTGGTTGAACCATCATTTGAGGCATGGATTGTGGCCACTGTGGATTTGGTGCACTGTACTGTGATACTGGGGGCATCTGTTGGTAGATGTAGGGAACAGTCCCTGGGACTGCATTTGTTGGGTACATCATTCTTGGCATCAGAGGAGGTAGGACTCCTCTTCCTGGATTCATCGCCAATCTAGCTTCCACTTCATCGTATAGTCTTGCACCTTCTATTGCAGCTTGCAGTGTGGCTGGTCTTTGCAGCTCCACAAACTTACGAACTTCTGGTTGTAATCCTCTGAGAAACACCCCCTTCTGAATGCCATCATCTAGATTATGGTTAGTCCATCTCTTCAGGATGGATTCCATTCGTGAGACATAAGCTTCTACTCTTTCTCCAGAGGACTGACTTAGGTTCATAAATTTCTCTCGCATCTGCTCTTCAAAACCTTCATGCCTGAATTTAGTGAGGAAGGCCAACTTCAAGTCGTCCCATGTGCCAAAAGTTCCTGCTGCTTCTCTCTCATACCACTGAAATGCCGTGCCCTTGAAAGTGGCAGGGAATATTGCTAGCCAATGTTGAGGGGTTCTGGCATTGTTAGCCACACATGCTACCATAAACTCTGCTACATGAAGATCGGGGTCTTCATTGTACTCTCCCTTAAAAACTGGCAACGGGACTACATTCGCTAGCCTGTCATCAATATTTCCAGGACGGATCTAGCTTGGAAGTGGACCTCCAGCAGAAGGAGGAAGGGCTTGGTATGCCATTGGGACTTCTGTAAAGAGTTCCGCAAGGGCGTCAAAGGTGGCTTCTGCTGCGATCTCGTTCTCAGCTTTGATTTTTGCTTTCTCTCTTCTCACGTATCTCTGGACTCGTTCGAACGCTTGCCTCTTTATTGCGTCATTCATCAGGGGGTTGGCTCCACTATGTTGTTATCCACAGAGGGTTAATAGAAGGTCTCAGTCTCTAGAGGACTATCTTGCCAACATTTCTTCTACTTCTTTCTTTTTAACGTCTCTGAATTCTACTTTCATGCCACTGCACAGAGGAAGGTATTCGGTTCTGAAGGTGTCAAAATGCATACGTCTGAGCATTGTAGTGGTGCCATCATCATAGTAATGACAGTTTCTGATGGTCTCAACAGTGTATGTTGTGAAAAACACTCTGTCTACCAACTTCCAATGGGTTGCAAATTGAACAAACAGAAGGTTATCAGTGCACCAAGCATCCCATGTATCTTGCTGTTGAGCATCTACGAGCAAATTCCAACTCTTTTCCTTCTTGTTCTGTGTGAACCTCTATAGATCAAGACTCCTGAAGCTTCTTCACAATATCCCACTTGATGATGTCTGGAAACTTCTCAATGAATGCCAAATCTTCCATGTTTGGTCATTGTCTCTATTTATGCTCTTTAGTTTATTCCCAAACAGTTTGCCACCAAGATGCAAGTTTCTGCTGCTTGAACAAGAAGAGGAAACTGTCCACCACATAGAGTATGCATCATGATGGTGATGTGTTTCTGCCATTGTGGGATGAAATTCTTGTGGAAAGTGGCTTTGATGATGAGAAATTCCAACTCTTCAGTGGAAGAAGGAACTTTACAAACATCCATTGAATTCTTCTCTTCTTGGCAATGCACGTTCACGGTTCTGAAGCAAGCAAAGCACGTTCACATGGAAAACCGGTTAATGTGCACAAAAGGCTTCAAAAATTAATAACTCAAAAACTGTGCACCGGAACAGGGTTAGGTAAAAAGGAAAAATGGTTAGTTCATAGGGAGGAACAGGGCTATAGGGTTGGATGTGGACTTCGGTGGACGTAGGGGGCGTTCACATGGCAGGACCGCAAAATCAGGGAATGAAGGAAAACTGCAAGGGAACAGCCCCAAGGGTGGGTGGAAAATAGACGGATGGGTTGGAAGGGACCCCATCAGGGTAAAAGCAAGTCAATCGCATAGAGGCATTAGCAGGTTGAGGCATATGCAGAAGGGTATGCAATGTAGACATGCAGGGATGCATCCCCACACTTAAAACCTTAACGTGTAGGGTTAACCGAGCAACAGGGACCTAGGACCACATAACAGACCATCCGCTAACGTCCCTACACTTAAAACATAAACGTCACTGAGAAACAAAAGGTATAGGGTTAGAAAAACTTGGCCCATATTGTCAAGAATCAAGGTTGATTGTCGATGGCACATCCTGTGTTGTTGTCGGCTGCAGGAGCTACCAAGGCATCTTCTCAGCACACGTCCGTTGTAGCAGGGACCACGCGGCAGCACCCAGGGAGGTAGCTGGTTGAAGGAAGCGTAGGAAATTCATCGATAATGAGGGATCTTGCACTCAACTCACAGTCACTCATATGGAATGAAAGAACTGTCACTCGTCCCATGACTAATATCACTCGAAGAAGAATGATTGAAACCCATATCTTATACCGGGTTTAGGAATTGACAGGAGAATGGTGCAGAAGGAGTATGCCAGGGTGCACAGTGGATGCTGCATTAGTGCGTCCAACCCGGCTAGCATAAGTGCAAGGAGGAAGGCAAGGGAGCCTTACAGTGGAGTGTACAGAACAGGATGATGTGTCTTGTCTTGACGGTAGAGACCCACCCCGTGGTGCATAGGGAAACGGGAACATACCTGACTCCAAATGTCGTAACGTCCCTCAATCTCACCTCTCCGTAATTGATTGAAGAAACTCCAGTCACACTCAGCCCACCCTCTTTCTCACACTCTGTTGATAGTTACAGGAGGGCAGCCCTTTCCTGAAACCCATTAATGTAATCCTCATAGTCACTTGTGCAAAGGTTGTATGCCTTGTGCGCATTTGATGGTGCAACGGTGCATCCCGCCCTGTGACGGCATACGGTGCGAGAAGGAAGGCTAGGGAGCCTTATAGTGCAGTGCACAAAAAAAAATTGTGCTTTGTGCATTGAGAGGCCCATCCCATGCGTGTAACACTTCATTCACACTTCTCACCTCTCATTTGATTTAAAGGGAAAAGACTGGTCACTCGCCCCACCCTTTGTCTCACGCTCTGTTGATAATTACAGAGGGCAACCATACTCACTTCCCCATCTGGGTAGGATGAAAGCTCACATCACTCGATTGTTTGTCGATGAAGTTCGCATCGTCAGTTTGTTGAAGAGGTGTACCCTAGGGAGGTAGCCATCAAATCGAACGTTGTGTTGGATAGGACATGTCGTCTGCTAGAGGATAGTCAAACTTTCTGCAGAGAGACCCAGGACACAGCGTATCAAGGGAGGCAGCTTCGGAACGGGATCTTGGGGATATCAATTGATGAATCCACTGTCTGGACTGCTGGGTGTTGCCACCGTTTCCACAGCCAGCTTCTCACCCAAGGGTGTTTACCACCTTTTCTTGGAACGGGGCCTGCTATGACAGGGAATTGCTTCCTTTTCTCCTATAACAGTTTTTGTTTTTTTTCTTATCTTATTTTTTTCTTATTTTTTTCTTTTTTTTCCCCTATTCCCGAGGGTGTTTCCACATTTTCTCGAAGAATAGGTCGGCATGATAGGGACCTAAGTTCTTTTCTCCCATGACGGATATGTATATTGTTTTTTCTTTTTTTCTTTTTCTCTTCGAAGTAAGCAAGGGAATGGTAGAAATACCATTTGTCAAAACCCACCTCGCCACTGTCGCTGGTGGAAAATAGAGGATAAGATATCACGGCTGGAAGGTGGGGTTGAGGGGACAGAGGGTTGCATCCACCTCATCAGGAGTGGCTAAAGAACGACTATCAGAAGTAGCATCATAAGAGTGAGAGTGCCACACCAACAAGGGAAAGGAACAAGTGACCGTGATTGTCAAGATCCCCAAGGAGGGAAGTACTTCTTCAGACAATATTCATTGATTAGGAAGGAATCATCAGAGGCATCAACGGTCTGCACTTGGATAGAGCCATTAGGGTTGACAACAAGTATCTTATATGGGCCCATCCACCATTGTTGAAGCTTGCTAGGAAACTTGCCAAATCGTGAATCATAGGCTAGGACCAAATCACCTTCTTTGAACTCCTTGTGCTTGATGAAGCTGTCATGGTAAGCCTTACGTCGAGCTTCCGTGGCTTTCATGCACTATAGAGCCATCCTGCGAGTTTCGACTAAACATTCCAGGTGCAGGAGATGGCGTTGCAGTGAATCATCATCCCCCAAACGTTCTTTGATAGCCACTCTCAAAGAGGGTAATTCCAGTTCAATAGGGAAAACAGCTTCTGTACCATACACCAGCTGGAAGGGTGTATGTCCTGGTTCTGCTTTATGGGAGGTTCTATACGCCCAGAGGGACTCTGTAAGTCGATCATCCTAGTCACGACGATGTGCAACAATTGTTTTTGTCAGGATCGAGCAGAGGATGCGATTCGTGACTTCGACTTGGTCGTTGGCTTTGGGGTAATAAGGAGTGGACTTGCGATGGCGGATCTTATACAGCTCTGTCAACTCTTCCATGACTTTATTAATGAAATGAGTGCCTCTGTCACTTACCAGCTCTAAGGGACTGCCAAAACAGGTGATGATCTCCTCGTACATGAACAGGGCCACGCTGTTACCATCGTCCCACTTTAGGACTTTAGCTTCACACCACTTTGTGACATAATCCGTACATACGAGGATATATCAGTTCTGTTTCCTTTTGGTGGGAGGATCAATTGGGCCGACGAAGTCAAAAGGCTTCAAAGGAAGGACAGGTTGCAGTGGCATGGCACTTGTCTTCGTGGGTTTCCCCATTCTCTGACAAGCATCACATCTTTTACAGTAATCATAGGCATCCTTATGAATGGTCGGCCACCAGTATCCTGCTAGTAGAGCCTTCTTGGCTGTGGCTTCTCTTGCAAAGTGGCCTCCATATGGCTCGTCATGGCAAGCCTTTAGAACAATCCCAATCTCATCTCCTGCAACACATCTTCTAAGCACTTCATCTTTGCCTTTCTTGTACAGTGCGCCGCCTAGCAGGGTGTAGGGGGCTGATTCCAACATAAGCTTCTTCCTTTCCCGACTAGAAATGCCAGGAGGGTACTGTTGGGTTGCTAGCAGATTGGCAATGTCTGCATACCAGGTGTCAAGATTGTGGGAGAGAAGGAAGGAGTCTCACTTGTAGCTTTCTTGCTTGCACAATGGGGGAATACACACAGAGGTGGATGCTGAAAACAGTTTTCCTCTTCTTAGTTGTGTAAGCCAAAAGAACTCTCATACAAAGAAATAGAAGAACCCTATAGATGGGTCTCAAACCAAACTCAACTAACTAAGGTGGCATACTAACTGAGCCATGAACTAGAGTAGATAAGGATAGCTATCATGTAGCTATTATTCATGGGCGGTGTACCAACCGCATCTGCAACTGACAAGTCGGTGACATAAATACACAACGGTCACCCTGGCGTATCACGAGTGGAGCTCGATATCTCAACACTCCCCCTCGAGCTCAATCCCAATTCCTGCACACCAAGCAGGTCTCTGAACTTGCGCAGCTTCTCTGCGCCCAATGCCTTCGTAAATATGTCAGCTACCTGATCCTCTGTGCTGACATAAACTAGATCAATAAGACCTAGTAAAACCCTCTCTCGCACATAGTGATAATGCACCTCAATGTGCTTTGTTCTAGCATGATAGACTGGGTTATTTGCCAAGTGTATACTACTCATGTTGTCACAATAAATGACAACTGGCCTATCTGTAGACTGATGCATATCATAAAGTAGCTTATGCAACCAAGCAACCTCACATGCAGCCATTGCTGCACCCCTGTACTCAGCCTCTGTGCTCGACAAGGCAACTGTAGGCTGTTTCTTGCTGCTCCAAGTGACTGCAGCACTCCCAAAAGAGAACACATATCCACTGGTGGATCGTCTATCAGAAATACTACCAGCCCAATCAGCATCAGTGTATCCATGCAGCTGTATCTGAACCCCAGTCTCATAAAATAGTCCATACTGCAATGTGGACTTCACATACCTGAGTATGCGTCTAGCCGCATCCAAATGCGATTTCCTTGGAGCCTGCATAAACTGACTTACCAATCCAACAGCATAGCTCAAATCTGGCCTGGTAATAGTCATATAAATCAAGCTTCCTACTATGCGTCTGTACATAGTAGGGTCTTCTAGAAGCTCACCTGCATCTGCGCTCAGCTTCACATTCTGCTCCAAAGGAACTGAAATAGGCTTACAGCCTGTCATCCCATATTTGGACAGCATGTCCAATCCATACTGCCTCTGCAAGAGCTGTATCCCACTTGGTGATCTAATCACCTCAATGCCCAAGAAATAACGTAGCTCTCCCAAATCCTTCATCTCAAACTTCTGCTTCAATAGCATTTTCACATGAAGGATATCTTCATCACTGTCACCTGTCATAATCAAATCATCAACATAAATGACAAGTAGCATAATACCTTTCTCTATTTTTCTCACATAAAGTGAGAAATCTGCCTTGGAAATCTGAAAGCCAATAGTGACAAGATACTGTCCTATCTTGTCAGACCATGCTCTAGGTGCTTGCTTCAAGCCATACAAAGCTTTCTTCAACCTGCAAACAAACTCAGGATGAACAGCATGCACATAACCTGGTGGCTGCTCCATATAGACCTCTTCTTGCAAATCACCATGCAAGAAGGCATTCTTTACATCCATCTGATGTAAAGACCATCCCTTTGATGCAGCCATAGCAATGACTGCTCTTACGGTTTCCATCCTTGCAACCGGACTGAATGTTTCTTCATAGTCAATGCCATATGTTTGTGCATACTCCTTGACTACTAATCTTGCCTTGTATCTGTTCACAGAACCATCTGCATTGTGCTTCACCTTATAAACCCACTTACAGCCAATTGCATTCTTACCTTTAGGCAAAGGTACCAATTCCCATGCAGCATTTGCTTCCAAGGCATCCATTTCTTCATCCATGGCTTTCTCCCATTTTTCTTTTCCCATGGCTTGCTCAAAAGAAGTGGGTTCTGGTTCCTGTATCACCTTGACCATATATGCATAGTGAATGGCTGTAAATCCATCATATTTCAGCCTATCCACAGGATACCTAACTCTGGTAGACCTGCGCAAAGTGGGTTCACTCCCAGGTGCTCTCAAAACATCCCTGGTCTTCCTTACTCCAGGTGTAACAATAGAAGGAATACCCAACTCATCATCAATGCTCTGTTCTGAGCCACTAGATTCACCATCCACATAAGAGTGACCTGCATTCACATCAAACATGGGCTGATCAACCTTCTCTTTTCCTTTTCGTGATACCTGCATACCACTATCTGCATTACTTTGAGAAGATTCTCCTGATCTCAATCTGCGTGTCCATGGCGAAGAATGTGAATCACTGCTAGAGGACGCTCTAGGTCCACTAATATTTTGTGACTGCTGCTGTGAATTCTGTGCAGCATTACCATTTTGTGCATCTACATCATCAATCACATTTACTGGTTTATACCAGCTACTCATCTCATCAAAAACAACATCTCTGCTCACTGTAAAATTATGAGTAGAAGGGTTATAGCATCTATACCCTTTTTGCTGCACAGAGTAACCAATAAAGATGCACTTCTCAGCTTTTGGATCCAACTTGGATCTCAACTCATCTGGCACATGTACATAGGCAATGCAACCAAAAATTTTCAAATGAGAAATATCTGGTTTCCTACCAGTATACCTCTCCTTTGGAGTCATTCCATGTATTGCTGCAGTGGGAGTCCTGTTCATTATGTAGTCTGCTGTAGCAACTGCTTCAGCCCAATAAAAATGTGGCAGGTCTTTTTCATTAAGCATGGCACGAGATACCTCTCCAATATGCCTGTTTTTTCTTTCTGCAATTCCATTTTGCTGTGGGGTATGACTGCATGAATATTGCTGCTTTATGCCATGCTCCTGCAAGAACCTTGCAAACTCATTTGAGAGGTACTCTCCCCCTCCATCTGACCTTAGGCATTTTACTTGCAGGCCTGTTTCTTTTTCAACCATAGCTTTAAGAGTTTTGAAATGCCCAAAAACTTCACTTTTCTTTTTCATAAAATACACCCAAACTTTTCTGCTATAGTCATCAATAAAACTGACAGAATAATGACAGCCTCCAAGAGATGCAGCTTTAGTAGTCCACACATCAGAGTGGATTAATTCCAATGGCTTCTTACTCTCTTGAACATATCTAGGAAATGGTTTCCTTGCCTGTTTTCCAAACTGACAGGCTTCACATACCTTATGCATTTCTGCAACCTTGAATTTAGGCAATCCTGCAATAATATTTTGGGCCTGCATTGATTTAAGTCGCTGTACATTAACATGACCAATGGGTTTATGCCAGATATCAATATTTGCAACTACACCGGTCCCATGTGCAAACATTGCTGCACTCAATTCAGACATGTCTGCATCCAACGTAAACATTCTGCCCTTCTTCTTTCCTTTTGCTATCAAGCGACCTTTATTTTTCATATCCTCAACAAAGCATCCATGAGGATTAAATCTGACCTGCAAGCCCTGTTCAACCATTTGACCAACAGAAACCAGATTCTTGGTGATATTCGGGACATGAAATACATCGGACAGGTATTTCTTTTTCCCATCCTGCATAGACAAAGGAATTTTTCTAATCTGCACAATCGGATGTGCAGTATCATCACCAGTCTCCACAAATCCTGGTTTTTCCATTTTCCTTGCATCCTCCATCCATTCTGCATGACCTGTCATGTGGTTTGATGCACCTGAGTCAACATACCACACATCGTTGCTTTCTTCTACACTTGTCACAGAATTGTTCATGTGCTGCACCATAAACAAATGCTCATTTCTGTCATCACCCTGTCTACTAGAAGATGCATAATTTTCTTGTTGCAGTTTTCCATTCATGATGTCATTCTGCTTTTTATAGCAGTCTCTAGCCATATGACGCATTTTGCCATAATAGTAGCATTCAACATTACTGTTTGCATTTTGGCCTCTTTGCCATCCACCACGACCTCTTTGGCTCCCCCTGCCTCTAGAGTTACCACGTCCTCCTCCATAGGACTGGTTTTCTTGAGTTTGCTGCATATTCTGATTTCTACCACGGCCTCCAAATCGGCCTCCTCTACCTCTGCCTCTACCTCTTCCAGCATTTGAGTAGAAGACAGTTTCTTTTGAAGTTCCTCCTGAAGAAGATGCACCACCATTTCTCTGCTCCTCAGAAATTAGAAGAGCAATCAACTCCTCAAAATCAGGAAATCTTTCACGAACTGAAATGGATGTCGGAAACTGTGCATAATCCTTTCCTAGACCATTCAAGGTCACAGAAACTAAATCATCATCTTCCACTGGCGACCCAATGGAAGCAAGTGCATCTACAATCTTCTTCACCTTCATGTGGTAGTCATTGATGCTCATATTTTCTCTTTGCACATTATGCAACTCTTGCTTGAGCTGCATTTTCCTGGCTTGAGTATTTGTACTATACATTTTTGACAAAGTATCCCATGCCTCCTTTGGCGTACTTGCATCCTGAATATGCACAATCATAGAGTCTGAAATACTGATAGACAGCCAGTACATAACTTTCCTGGCTCTCTCATGCCATGCTTTAAATGCCTGCATTTGTTGTTGATTGGGAACATCAGGAAGAACTGGTCCTTCTTCATTTCCTGCAACAAATTCCCAATATCCTTTTCCCATAAGGAAATTCGTCATTCTAAACTTCCATGCTTGGAAGTTGTTCTTGTCAAGCTTTTCAGTGACAATCTGTGAGAGAGAATCAGATGCCATTACAGAATACTGCAAAAAATTCTGTCACTGCAAAAAACACAGCTTCACCCTCACAAGAGCAAATCTGCAAAACTGGCGAAAGTGGTATTTGACCACACAGTCACTTCCTAGTGACGATTTTGCATCAACAGGCAACACGGATTATTCTGTAACTCCCAATGTCTCTGCACACAAGCATACGATGCAATCTCTGTGGTAACTTTTCACCGACCTGTTGAATAGTGGTCGCACAGTATAAAACAGGGCCTTTTCCTGAGTGCGTGCAGAAAACTTCCACCTTCAAAACAGGCCCCGAAATGGCCTCAAATCAAAAAAACAGGGTCGCCATGAGCTAAAGCTCTCTCCCGCAGCATATACTGCCCTCTTGCTTCACTGCGAAGGGCGTCTCAACCTGAGACAATGCACTTCTGCAATTTCCGGCTGTGCTACCTGCAGAGATCTGCTCCCAAAACAGAAAATGAAAGCAACACTGCTCCTCTTACCAGACCACCGCGAGCTTGGCTTTCTTTCTTGAGCTCCTTACCACGAACAAGGCTCTGATACCATGTCAAGATTGTGGGAGAGAAGGAAGGAGTCTCACTTGTAGCTTTCTTGCTTGCACAATGGGGGAATACACAGAGAGGTGGAGGCTGAAAACAGTTTTCCTATTCTTAGTTGTGTTAGCCAAAAGAACTCTCATACAAAGAAATAGAAGAACCCTATATATGGGTCTCAAACCAAACTCAACTAACTAAGGTGGCATACTAACTGAGCCATGAACTAGAGTAGATAAGGATAGCTATCATGTAGCTATTATTCATGGGCGGTGTACCAACCGCATCTGCAACTGACAAGTCGGTGACATAAATACACAACGGTCACCCTGGCGTATCACGAGTGGAGCTTGATATCTCAACACCAGGGAGTTACAGTTTCTACCACGAATAGGGAAGCATCAGGGAGGTCTGGATCATCTTGCTCCTCATCTGCAGTCTGTGGGATACGCGACAGATGATCAGCCAGAACATGGAAACGACCAGGTTTGATAATTACCTCAAAGTCAAACTCCTGAAATAGAAGGAGCCATCTCATCATTCTTCCTTTCACGTCTATATTGTTCATCAGGAAGGACAGGGCCTCGTGATCCACATAAAATTTAAAGTGGGTAGATAGGAGGTAGTGGCGAAACTTTTCCAGGGCAAACATCATTGCCAAGCACTCCAGCTCTGTCAATGTATAGTTCCGTTCCCTATCAGTGACTTTTCGGCTTGCATAATAGATCGGTTGATCCAGCTTCGAGGAGCCCTTCTGGCATAGAACTGTGCCTAAGCCTTTAATTGATGCATCAATGTGTACATGGAACTCCTTCGTCCAATCAGGAGGTTGCAGAATGGGTGCCTCAATCAGACACTGCTTCAGAGTGTTGAAGGCTTTGTCACATTCTTCCTTCCAAACAAACTTTGCATCTTTCCTCAGAAGCTTGTGCAAGGAGGTTGCCTTTGTTGCAAAATGGGCTATGAACCTTCTGTAGTAACCTACATGGCCTAGGAATCCCCTCAACTGTTTGAGGTTGGTGGGTGCTGTCAGAGCTGTGATCTTTTCAATCTTTGTAGGGTCTGTTGATGTCCCTTGCGCAGAGACAACGTGGCCCAACAGAACTCTAGACGAGACCCCAAATATGCATTTGTCGGGGTTGAGAGAAATCCCATACTCCCGGCATCGGTCAAAGCATTGTTCTAGGTGTCCCCAGTGTTCATGGATCAAACTATAGACACAGAAGTCATCCAAATATACCTCAATGAAGTCGTGCAGATGATTTTGGATTGCGGCCATCATGACTCACTGGAAAGTAGCAGGGGCATTGCAGAGAACAAACGGCATCACTCGATAAGCGTAGGTCCCCCATTCTGTGGTGAAGGTTGTTTTGGATTGGTCTTCTTCTGCTATCTGCACTTGATTAGATCCGCTGAATCCATCCAGAAGGGAATAAAGCTCTGTGTCCAACAATTGGCCTGTGAAGGGGATAGGGAAGTGATCCTTCTTCGTCTTCGAATTTAGCTTTCAGAAATCCACACATATTCAAAGCTTGCCATTCTTCTTGAGTACAACCACAATGGGTGAGACCCATTTACTATTTGCCACTGGATAGATGAACTCGGCTTCTAGAAGCTTCAGCAGCTCTGCTTTCACCAATGTGGAATAATTTGGGTTCATTCGCCTCTGTCGTTGCCCTACTGGCTAGGCATCAGGCTCCAAGTCAATATGATGCTGACGTATTGTGGGATCAATCCCCTTTAGGTCTTTGTAGGACCACACAAACACGTCCAAATTCTCTTTCAACAAGTTGTACAAAGTTGACAACTCCTCTTCTGGTAGGCTGCTACCCACCTTCAAGTGGTGTTCAGTGCCATCTGCATCCACAAAAGTTAACTGCCTTTCACCTTCTACTTCACGGATGAAGGTCTCGCAGACTGCTTCTGGATACAGATCCGACTCCTTCAAGGGAGTATTGTCCTCTTCCGATGTCCCACTAGAACCAACTTCTTCTTTTGGTGGAGACTTAGGTTGCTCCTTGAGATGTTGAAATGGGATTAGAGCCGTTTCGGGTTTGGTTTCACGATTAGTTACCTCTTGGCTAGAAGAATCCTCTTCTGATGACACGTCCAGGAACGTCACATAACAGGGACCCTCTGATTTTTGTTGGGTTTGTGGGACTAGTGCTTCTTGGCACGGTGCATCATCATCATCTTTCCTTGGCAAAGGTGGATGACGGCGGCAAGAGCCACTGCTGAAAAACGGCTTGGTCTTCTTAATCCATTTCTTATAAAGATTTTGCATATGAGAAGATCCATTTACCAGACCAAATGGTACCATCGCCATTCTGTCCCACAGCATGAGCTCGTCTACTTCTGATGCTTCTGGAACTTCTTCTTCATATGTATCCTGTTCAGGTGGGATAGATTCTTCTGTCTCGTTTTCATAACCATCTTTTTCCATATCATCTCCATCCTCTTCTGTCTCTGTCTCTGTCTCTGTAGGAGCTCTGTAAGAAAAGAACAGGTTCTCTGTTTCATCTTCTGCCTTTGTCTCTGGCTCTGCTATGGCCATGTAACAAGGAGAGCAGTATATCCATGCTTCTATCTCACTGTCAGAAGTGATTTCAGAAATCGTTCCTGGTTCAGGCAGGAAGTATTTACCCATTGATAATGGCTTTGCATCTTTTTGGAGTTGGCTTACAGTATCCACTGTTAAGGAACGTGCCACTGTTTTCTTGGGAAGGATCTGTTTGGCAGCATCTTCATCTGCTGATGTTCCATCTGTAGCCTCATTAGGGGAGTCAGAAGATAATTCCAAGGAGGTGGATCCATGTCCTTTTTGAGAATCATATAGCTTCAGCACCACTTTATTGGGTCCTCTACCCAAGGTCAAGGTTCCTTTGAACCAATCCGTCCTTGCTCTAGCTTCAAAAAGCCATGGTCTGCCCAATAACAGAGGGTAGGTTGTACCATAAGAGTTTGGTTTCACCACCAGATAGGTTAGCCAATAATCTTTTCCAGCCATTGTAGTCTTCACATATGGGAGAATGCCCAAAGGCTTGATTCTACTCTGATCCGCCAGTCTGATGAGCCATTGGGTTGGTTGCACACCTTGTAGGCCTAGATCCTTCATTGTCACATCCGTCATAATATTCACTGATGAACCACCATCAATCAGTGCATTTGCAATAAAGCAGCCTTCTATCCACACACCAGTCTCTAGGGTACCCGGATCTAGGAAGGCGTTAGCTACATCCACTTCTTTTACAGGCTCTAGAGCTTTGTTAGACTTTGTTGCTGTTGAGGGAGCAATCCTTAAGCCACATCTTCTTGTCAGTATACTTTTGAACCTTTTTCGGCAACTGGGAGACAACATCAATAATTGTCGGAATGTGAGGTTTGGCTTAAAGGTATCTAGATCTCTAACCAGATCATATTCCTTAATACGATCCACTGGCTTCTCTAACCGGTTAGGAAATGGGGCAACACCCATTTTCATTTTCCTTGTTTCTTCCAACAGGGGCATCATGGGGACTTCTTCTTCCACTTGTGGCACTTCCTTCTCTTCTATCTCCTGGACCTCTATTCCTGTCTCTGTAACTGTCTCTGTGATTCTCTGTGGCACTGTGGTGCTGTCTACGGCACTGTCAGGCTCTGTTTTGTTCTGTTCTTCTGGTGGAAGATTGAACTTCACTGTTCTCGCAGGAGGATTCTTTTCTTTCTGGATAGGTGGTTCCTTCTTCTTTGCAGGTGTGATGGCAGCAACTTTCAATTCCACTAAATTGGAAGTAGGCTCTTGGGCCTTGGCCAGACTATCAGTAGCACTGTTTTTTACTGGGGCTGGGCTTGGACAGTCTTTTGTAGTGTGGCATTCTCCTTTGCATCGACTGCATAAGGGCTTGTAATCTACTGATATTTTGGGATTTAGATAATTTGGTGAAATGTTTCCCTTTTCTCCGCATCTAACACTCCACTTCTGATCTCTGACCACCGCCAGACTGTGTTCCTTTGTACCTTTGAGAGGGAAATCTTCTGGGACCAAAATTAGGACCAAACTCTCTAGGCTTGGGTCCAATATCCTATGTTGTCATTTCGGATTCCAGCAAGTTGAATCTTGCGTCTTCTTCCTTCCTTCTCCTATCATGCATCTCCTTCAGAGAGCAAATATCCTCTGTATGGTTCTTCCGTAAACAGTAGGAATAGAAGGCTCTAGGGATGGTTGGTTTTCGTGTACATTCAGTGGCTAAATGGCCTGCTTAATGACACTTACCACACCAAGAATTTGACCGGATCACATCTCTTCCTGCTCCTGCAACGTTGGATATGCTAGTAGTATTCACTTTCAGCATCTGTAGCTGCTCTATAATCACATCCATCAACTCCTTTTTGATACTTGCAACTGAGTTGGATAAATAATCCTTGAAGCTTTCTCCTCCTGACGTACTGGTAGTAGGGTTTTGAGGAGTCTCTGTAATCACTGCATAAATAGGTTGGGCTGGTGCAGAGGGATCTCTGTTCTGATTCTGATTCAGAGCTCATGTTTGAACTGTTGACTGTTGGCTCCAGTTGGTAGGGTTCCACTGTTGCTGCTGATTTTGCATTGGGGAAATTGGTTGGGACCATTGTTGTTGTGGTTGAACCATCATTTGAGGCATGGATTGTGGCCACTGTGGATTTGGTGCACTGTATTGTGATACTGGGAGCATCTGTTGGTAGGTGTAGGGAACAGCCCCTGGGACTGCATTTGTTGGGTACATCATTCTTGGCATCAGAGGAGGTAGGACTCCTCTTCCTAGATTCATCGCCAATCTAGGTTCCACTTCATCGTACAGTCTTGCACCTTCTGTTACAGCTTGTAGTGTGGCTGGTCTTTGCAGCTCCACAAACTTACGGACTTCTGGTTGTAATCCTTTGAGAAACACCCCCTTCTGAATGCCATCATCTAGATTATGGTTAGTCCATCTCTTTAGGATGGATTCCATTCGTGAGACATAAGCTTCTCCTCTTTCTCCAGAGGAGTGACTTAGGTTCATAAATTTCTCTCGCATCCGCTCTTCAAAACCTTCATGCCTGAATTTAGTGAGGAAGGCCAACTTCAGGTCGTTCCATGTGCCAAAAGTTCCTGCTGCTTGTCTCTCATACCACTGAAGTGCCGTGCCCTTGAAAGTGGCAGGGAATATTGCTAGCCAATGCTCAGGGGTTCTGGCATTGTTAGCCACACATGCTACCATAAACTCTGCTACATGAAGATTGGGGTCTTCATTGTACTCTCCCTTAAAAACTAGCAACGGGACTACATTCGCTGGCCTGTCATCAATATTTCCAGGACGGATCTGGCTTGGAAGTGGACCTCCAGCAGGAGGAGGAAGGGCTTGGTATGCCATTGGGACTTCTGTAAAGAGTTTCGCAAGGGCGTCAAAGGTGGCTTCTGTTGCGATCTCGTTCTCAGCTTTGATTTTTGCTTTCTCTCTTCTCACGTATCTCTGGACTCGTTCGAACGCTTGCCTCTTTATTGCGTCATTCATCAGGGGGTTGGCTCCACTATGTTGTTATCCACAGAGGGTTAATAGAAGGTCTCAGTCTCTAGAGGACTATCTTGCCAACATTTCTTCTACTTCTTTCTTTTCAACGTCTCTGAATTCTGCTTTCATGCCACTGCACAGAGGAAGGTATTCGGTTCTGAAGGTGTCAAAATGCATATGTCTGAGCATTGAAGTGGTGCCATCATCATAGTAATGATAGTTTCTGATAGTCTCAACAGTGTATGTTGTGAAAAACACTCTGTCTACCAACTTCCAGTGGGTTGCCAATTGAACAAACAGAAGGTTATCAGTGCACCAAGCATCCCATGTATCTTGCTGTTGAGCATCTACGAACAAATTCCAACTCTTTTTCTTCTTGTCTGTGTGAACCTCTACAGATCAAGACTCCTGAAGCTTCTTCACAATATCCCACTTGATGATGTCTGGAAACTTCTCAATGAATGCCAAATCTTCCATGTTTGGCCATTGTCTCTGTTTATGCTCTTTAGTTTATTCCCAAACAGTTTTCCACCAAGATGCAAGTTTCTGCTGCTTCGACAAGAAGAGGAAACTGTCCACCACATAGAGTATGCATCATGAAGGTGATGTGTTTCTGCCATTGTGGGATGAAATTCTTGTGGAAAGTGGCTTTGATGATGAGAAATTCCAACTCTTCAGTGGAAGAAGGAACTTTACAAACATCCATTGAATTCTTCTCTTCTTGGCAATGCACGTTCACGGTTCTGAAGTAAGCAAAGCACATTCACACGGAAAACCGGTTAATCTGCACAAAAGGCTTCAAAAATTAATAACTCAAAAACTGTGCACCGGAACAGGGTTAGGTAAAAAGGAAAAATGATCAGTTCATAGGGAGGAATAGGGCTATAAGGTTGGATGTGGACTTCGGTGAACGTAGGGGGCGTTCACATGCTAGGACCACAAAATCAGGGAATGAAGGAAAACTGCAAGGGAACAGCCCCAAGGGTGGGTGGAAAATAGACGGATGGGTTGGAAGGGACCCCATCAGGGTAAAAGCAAGTCAATCGCATAGAGACATTAGCAGGTTGAGGCATATGCAGAAGGGTATGCAATGTAGACATGCAGGGATGCATCCCCACACTTAAAACCTTAACGTGTAGGGTTAACCGAGCAACAGGGACCTAGGACCACATAACAAACCATCCGCTAACGTCCCCACACTTAAAACATGAACGTCACTGAGAAACAGAAGGTGTAGGGTTAGAAAAACTTGGCCCGTATTGTCGAGAATCAAGGTTGATTGTCGATGTCACGTCCTGTGTCGTTGTCGGTTGCAGGAGGTACCAAGGCATCTTCTCAGCACACGTCCGTCGTAGCAGGGACCACGCGACAACACCCAGGGAGGTAGCTGGTTGAAGGAAGCGCAGGAAATTCATCGATGATGAGGGATCTTGCACTCAACTCACAGTCACTCATATGGAATGAAAGAACTGTCACTCGCCCCATGGCTAATATCACTCGAAGAAGAATGATTGAAACCCATATCTTATACCGGGTTTAGGAATCGACAGGAGAATGGTGCAGAAGGAGTATGCCAAGGTGCAGAGTGGATGGTGCATTAGTGCGTCCAACCCGACTGCATAAGTGCAAGGAGGAAGGCAAGGGAGCCTTACAGTGCAGTGTACAGAACAGGGTGATGTGTCCTGTGTTGACGGTAGAGACCCACCCCATGGGTGCATAGGGAAATGGGAACATACCTGACTCCAAATGTCGTAACGTCCCTCAATCTCACCTCTCGGTAATTGATTGAAGAAATTCCATTGAAGAAACTCCAGTCACACTCAGCCCACCCTCTTTCTCACACTCTGTTGATAGTTACAAGAGGGCAGTCCTTTCCTGAAACCCATTAATGTAATCCTCATAGTCACTTGTGCAAAGGTTGTATGCCTTGTGCGCATTTGATGGTGCAACGGTGCATCCTGCCCTGTGCCGGCATACAGTGCGAGAAGGAAGGCCAGGGAGCCTTATGGTGCAGTGCACAAAAACAAATTGTGCTTTGTGCATTGAGAGGTCCATCCCATGCCTGCAACACTTCATTCACACTTCTCACCTCTCATTTGATTTAAAGGAAAAAGACTGGTCACTCGCCCCACCCTCTGTCTCACGCTCTGTTGATAATTACAGAGGGCAACCATACTCACTTCCCCATCCGGTTAGGATGAAAGCTCACATCACTCAATTGTTTGTCGATGAAGATCGCATCGTTAGTTTGTTGAAGAGGTGTACCCCAGGGAGGTAGCCATCAGATCGAATGTTGTGTTGGATAGGACATGTCATCTGTTAGAGGACAGTCAAACACTCTGCAGAGAGACCCAGGACACAGCGTATCAAGGGAGGCAGCTTTGGAACGGGATCTTGGGGATATCAATTGATGAATCCACTGTCTGGACTGCTGGGTGTTGCCACCGTTTCCATAGCTAGCTTCTCACCCAAGGGTGTTTACCACCTTTTCTTGGAACGGGGCCTGCTATGACAGGGAATTGCTTCCTTTTCTCCTATAACAGTTTTTGTTTTTTTTCTTATCTTATTTTTTTCTTATTTTTTTCTTTTTTTTCCACCCTATTCCCGAGGGTGTTTCCACCTTTTCTCGAAGAATAGGTCGGCATGATAGGGACCTAAGTTCTTTTCTCCCATGACGGATATGTATATTGTTTTTTCTTTTTTTCTTTTTCTCTTCGAAGTAAGCAAGGGAATGGTAGAAATACCATTTGTCAAAACCCACCTCGCCACCGTCGCTGGTGGAAAATAGAGGATAAGAGATCATGGCTGGAAGGTGGGGTTGAGGGGATAGAGGGTTGCATCCACCTCATCAGGAGTGGCTGAAGAACGACTATCAGAAGTAGCATCATAAGAGTGAGAGTGCCACACCAACAAGGGAAAGGAACAAGTGACCATGATTGTCAAGATCCCCAAGGAGGAAACTACTTCTTCAGACAATATTCATTGATCAGGAAGGGATCATCAGAGGCATCAACGGTCTTCACTTGGACAGAGCCATTAGGGTTGACAACAAGTACCTTATATGGGCCCATCCACCATTGTTGAAGCTTGCCAGGAGACTTGCCAAATCGTGAATCATAGGCTAGGACCAAATCACCTTCTTTGAACTCCTTGTGCTTGATGAAGCTGTCATGGTAAGCCTTACGTCGAGCTTGCATGGCTTCCATGCACTGTAGAGCCATCCTGCGAGTTTCGACTAAACATTCCAGGTGCAGGAGACGGCGTTGCAGTGAATCATCGTCCCCCAAACGCTCTTTGATAGCCACTCTCAAAGAGGGTAATTCCAGTTCAACAGGGAAAACAACTTCTATACCATACACCAGCTGTAAGGGTGTCTGTCCTGGTTCTGCTTTATGGGAGGTTCTATACGCCCAGTGGGCCTCTGTAAGTCGATCATCCTAGTCACGACGATGTGCGGCAATTGTTCTTGTCAGGATCGAGCAGAGGATGCGATTCGTGACTTCGACTTGGCCGTTGGCTCTGGGGTAATAAGGAGTGGACTTGCGATGGCGGATCTTATACAGCTTTGTCAACTCTTCCATGACTTTATTAATGAAATGAGTGTCTCTGTCACTTACCAGCTCTAAGGGACTGCCAAAACGGGTGATGATCTCCTCCTGTATGAACAGGGCCACGCTGTTACCATTGTCCCACTTTAGGGCTTTAGCTTCACACCACTTTGTGACATAATCCGTACATACGAGGATATATTGGTTCTGTTTCCTTTTGGTGGGAGGATCAATTGGGCCGACGAAGTCAAAAGGCTTCAAAGGAAGGATAGGTTGCAGTGGCATGGCACTTGTCTTCGTGGGTTTCCCCATTCTCTGACAAGCATCACATCTTTTACAGTAATCATAGGCATCCTTATGAATAGTCGGCCACCACCAGTATCCTGCTAGCAGAGCCTTCCTGGCTGTGGCTTCTCCTGCAAAGTGGCCTCCATATGGCTCGTCATGGCAAGCCTTCATAACAATCCCAATCTCATCTCCTGCAACACATTATCTAAGCACTTCATCTTTGCCTTTCTTGTACAGTGTGCCGCCTAGCAGGGTGTAGGGGGCTGATTCCAACATAAGCTTTTTCCTTTCCCGACTAGAAATGCCAGGAGGGTACTGTTGGATTGCTAGCAGATTGGCAATGTCTGCATACCAGGGAGTTACAGTTTCTACCAGGAATAGGGAAGCATCAGGGAGGTCTGGATCATCTTGCTCCTCGTCTGCAGTCTGTGGGATACGCGACAGATGATCAACCAGAACATGGGAACGACCAGGTTTGGTAATTACCTCAAAGTCAAACTCCTGAAATAGAAGGAGCCATCTCATCATTCTTCCTTTCACGTCTGCTTTGTTCATCAGGAAGGACAGGGCCTCCTGATCCACATAAAATTTAAAGTGGGTAGATAGGAGGTAGTGGCGAAACTTTTCCAGGGAAAACACCATTGCCAAGCACTCCAGCTCTGTCACTATATAGTTCCGTTCCCTATCAGTGACTTTTCGGCTTGCATAATAGATCGGTTGATCCAGCTTCGAGGAGCCCTTCTGGCATAGAACTCTGCCTAAGCCTTCAATTGATGCATCAGTGTGTACATGGAACTCCTTCATCCAATCAGGAGGTTGCAGAATGGGTGTCTCAATCAGACACTGCTTCAGAGTGTTGAAGGCTTTGTCAAATTCTTCCTTCCAAACAAACTCTGCATCTTTCCTCAGAAGCTTGTGCAAGGAGGTTGCCTTTGTTGCAAAATGGGCTATGAACCTTCTGTAGTAACCTACATGGCCTAGGAATCCCCTCAACTGTTTGAGGTTGGTGGGTGCTGTCAGAGCTGCGATCTTTTCAATCTTTGCAGTGTCTGTTGATATCCCTTGTGCAGAGACAATGTGAACTAACAGAACTACAGAAAAGACCCAAAATATGCATTTGTCGGGGTTGAGGGAAATCCCATACTCCCGGCATCAGCCAAAGCATTGTTCTAGGTGTCCCTAGTGTTCACGGATCAAACTATAGACACAGAAGTCATCCAAATGTACCTCAATGAAGTCGTGCAGATGATTTTGGAATGCGGCCATCATGACTCGCTAGAAAGTAGCAGGGACATTGCAGAGACCAAACGGCATCACTCGATAAGTGTAGGTCTCCCATTCTGTGGTGAAGGTTGTTTTGGATTGGTCTTCTTCTGCTATTTGCACTTGGTTATATCCGCTGAATCCATCCAGAAGGGAATAAAGCTCATGTCCTGCCAATGTGTCTAACAATTGGTCTGTGAAAGGGATAGGAAAGTGATCCTTCTTCATCTTGGAATTCAACTTGCGGAAATCCACACTTATACGAAGCTTGTCATTCTTCTTGGGTACAACCACAATGGGTGAGACCCATTCACTATTTGCCACTGGATAGATGAACTCGGCTTCCAGAAGCTTCAGCAGCTCTGCTTTCACCAATGTGGAATAATTCGGGTTCATTCGCCTCTGTCGTTGCCGTACTGGCTTGGCATCAGGCTCCAAGTCAATATGATGTTGACATATTGTGGGATCAATCCCCTTTAGGTCTTTGTAGGACCACGCAAACACGTCCAAATTCTCTTTCAACAAGTTGTGCAAGGTTGACAACTCCTCTTCTGGTAGGCTGCTACCCACCTTCAAGTGGTATTCAATGCCATCTGCATCCACAAAAGTTAACTGCCTTTCACCTTCTACCTCACGGATGAAGGTCCCACGGACTGCTTCTGGGTACAGATCCGACTCCTTCAAGGGAGTGGTGTCCTCTTCTGATGTCCCACTAGAACCAACTTCTTCCTTTGGTGGAGACTTAGGTTGCTCCCTGAGATGCTGAAATGGGATTAGAGCCGTTTTGGGTTTGGTTTCAAGATTAATTACCTCTTGGCTTGAAGACTCATCTTTTGATGACACATCTAGGAACTTCACATAACACGGGCCCTTTGATTTATGTTGGGTTTGTGAGACTGGTGCTTGTTGGCATGGTGCATCATCATCATCTTTCTTTGGCAAAGGTGGATGAGGGAGGCATGAGCCACTGCTGAAAGACGGCTTGGTCTTCTTATTCCATTTCTTATAAAGATTTTGCATATGAGAAGATCCATTTACCAGACCAAATGGTACCATCGCTACTCTGTCCCACAGCATGAGCTCGTCTGCTTCTGATGCTTCTGGAACTTCTTCTTCATATGTATCCTCTTTGGGTGGAATAGATTCTTCCATCTCGCTTTCATAACCTTCTTCTTCCATATCATCTCCATCCTCTTTTGTCTCTGTCTCTGTCTCTGGCTCTCGCTCTGTCTCTGTCTTTGTCTCTGGCTCTGTCTCTGTAGGAGCTCTGTAAGAGAAGAACAGGTTCTCTGTTTCATCTTCTGCCTCTGTTTCTGGCTCTGCTCTGGCCATGTAACAGGGAGAGTAGTACATCCATGCTTCTATCTCATTGTCAGAAGTGATTTCGGAAATCATTCCTGGTTCAAGCAGGAAGTATTCACCCATTGATAATGGCTTTGCATCTTTTGGGAGTCGGCTTACAGTATCCACTGTTAAGGAACGTGCCACTGTTTTCTTGGGAAGGATCTGTTTGACAGCATCTTCGTCTGTTGATGTTCCATCTGTAGACTCATTAGGGGAATGAAAAGATAATTCCAAGGAGGTGGATCCATGTCCTTTTTGAGCACCATATAGCTTCAGCACCACTTTGTTGGGTCCTCTACCCAAGGTCAAGGTTCCTTTGAACCAATCTGTCCTTGCTCTGGCTTCAAAAAGTCATGGTCTACCCAGTAACAAAGGGTAGGATATACCATAAGAGTTTGGCTTCACCACCAGATAGGTTAGGCAATAATATTTTCCAGCCACTGTAGTCTTCACATATGGAAGAATGCCCAAAGGCTTGATTCTGGTCTGATCTGCCAGTCTGATGAGACATTGGGTTGGTTGCACACCTTGTAGACCTAGATCCTTCATTGTCACATCCTTCATAATGTTCACTGATAAGCCTCCATCAATAAGTGCATTTGCAATGAAGCAGCCTTCTATCCACACCCCAGTCTCTGGGGTACCCGGATCTAGGAAGGCGTTAGCCACGTCCACTTCTTTTACAGGCTCTGGAGCTTTGTTGGACTTTGTTGCTGTTGAGGGAGCAATCCTTAAGCCACGTCTTCTTGTCAGTATACTTTTGAACCTTTTTTGGCAACTGGGAGACAACATCAATAATTGTCGGAATGTGAGGTTTGGTTTAAAGGTATCTAGATCTCTGACCAGATCGTATTCCGTAATAGGATCCACTGGCTTCTCTAACCTGTTAGGGAATGGGGCAACACCCATTTTCATTTTTCTTGTTTCTTCCAATAGGGGAAGCATGGGAACTTCTTCTACCCCTTGTGGCACCTCCTCCTCTTCTATCTCCTGGACCTCTGGTCCTGTCTCTGGAACTCTCTGTGACTCTCTGTGGCACTGTAGTGCTCTGTACGGCACTGTCAAGCTCTGTTCTGTTCTGTTCTTCTGGTGGAAGATTAAACTTCACTATTCTGGCAGGAGGATTATTTTCTTTCTGGATAGGTGGTTCCTTCTTCTTTGCATGCGTGATGGCAGCAACTTCCAATTCCACTAAATTGGAGGTAGACTCTTGGGCTTTGGCCGGACTATCAGTAGCACTGTTTTTTACTGGGGTTGGGCTTGGACAGTCTTTTGCAGTGTGGTCTTCTTCTTTTCATCGACTGTATAAGGGCTTGTAATCCACTGACCTTTTGGGATTTGGACAATTTGGTGAAATGTGTCCCTTTTCTCCGCATCTGTAATACTCCACTTCTGATCTTTGACCACCGCCAGACTGTCTTCCTCTGTAACTTTGAGAGGGAAATCTTCTGGGTCTGAAATTAGGACCAAACTCTCTAGGCTTGGGTCCAATATCCTGTGTTGTCATTTTGGATTCCAGCAAGTTGAATCTTGCGTCTTCTTCCTTCCTTCGCTTGTCATGCATCTCCTTCAGAGAGCAAATATCCTCTGTATGGTTCTTCCTAAGACACTAGGAACAGAAGGATCAAGGAATGGTTGGTTTTCATGTACATTCAGTGGCTAAATGGCCTGCTTGAAGACACTTACCACACCAAGTATTTGACTGCATCACATCTCTTCCTGCTCCTGCAACATTGGATATGCTGGCAGTATTCACTTTCAGCGTCTGTAGCTGCTCTGTAATCACATCCATCAACTCCTTTTTGATATTTGCAACTGAGTTGGATAAGTAATCCTTAAAGCTTTCTCCTCCTGAGGTACTGGCAGTAGGGTTTTGAGGAGTCTCTATAATCACTGCATAAACAGATTGGGCTGGTGCAGAGGGATCTCTGTTCTGATTCTGATTTAGAGCTCTTGTTTGAAGTGTTGGCTGTTGGCTCCAGTTGGTAGGGTTCCACTGTTGCTGCTGATTTGGCATTGGGAAAATTGGTTGGGACCATTGTTGTTGTGGTTGAACCATCATTTGAGGCATTGATTGTGGCCATTGTGGATTTGGTGCACTATACTGTGATACTGGGGGCATCTGTGGATAGGGGTAGGGAACTATCCCTGGGACTGCATTTGGTGGGTACATCATTCCTGGCATCAGAGGAGATAGGACTCCTCTTCCTGGATTCATCGCCAATCTAGCTTCCACTTCATCGTACACTCTTGCACCTTCGGTTGCAGCTTGTAGTGTGGCTGGTCTTTGCAGCTCCACAAACTTACGGACTTCTGGTTGTAATCCTCTGAGAAACACCCCCTTCTGAATGCCATCATCTAGATTATGGTTAGTCCATCTCTTCAGGATGGATTCCATTCGTGAGACATAAGCTTCTACTCTTTCTCCAGAGGACTGACTTAGGTTCATAAATTCCTCTCGCATCCGCTCTTCAAAATCTTCACGCCTGAATTTAGTGAGGAAGGCCAACTTCAGGACGTCCCATGTGCCAAAAGTTCCTGCTGCTTGTCTCTCATACCACTAAAATGCCGTGCCCTTGAAAGTGGCGGGGAATATTGCTAACCAATGCTCAGGGGTTCTGGCATTGTTAGCCACACATGCTACCATAAACTCTGCTACATGAAGATCGGGGTCTTCATTGTACTCTCCCTCCATCCTAACCCATCCTTGCCGAAGAAAGATGATGATGATGCACCGTGCCAACAAGCACCAGTCCCACAAACCCAACAGGCATCAGAGGGTCCCTGTTATGTGACGTTCCTGGATGTGTCATCAGAAGATGAGTCTTCAAGTCAAGAGGTAATTAATCTTGAAACCAAACCCGAAACAACTCTAATCCCATTTCAACATCTCAAGGAGCAACCTAAGTCTCCACCAAAAGAAGAAGTTGGTTCTAGTGGGACATCAGAAGAGGACACCACTCCCTTGAAGGAGTCGGACCTGTATCCAGAAGCAGTCCGTGGGACCTTCATCTGTGAAGTAGAAGGTGAAAGACAGTTAACCTTTGTGGATGCAGAAGGTACTGAACGCCACTTGAAGGTGGGTAGCAGCCTCCCAGAAGAGGAGTTGTCAACCTTGTACAACTTGTTGAAAGAAAATTTGGACGTGTTTGCATGGTCCTACAAAGACCTAAAGGGGATTGATCCCACAATATGTCAACATCATATTGACTTGGAGCCTGATGTCAAGCCAGTACGGCAACGACAGAGGCGAATGAATTCGAATTATTCTACATTGGTGAAAGCGGAGCTGCTGAAGCTTCTGGAAGCCGAGTTCATCTATCCAGTGGCAAATAGTGAATGGGTTTCACCCATCGTGGTTGTACCCAAGAAGAATGGCAAATTGCGAATATGTGTGGATTTCCGAAAGCTTAATACCAAGATGAAGAAGGATCACTTTCCTATCCCTTTCACAGACCAACTGTTGGACACAGTGGCAGGACATGAGCTTTATTCCCTTCTGGATAGATTCAGCGGATACAACCAAGTCCAAATCGCAGAAGAAGACCAATCCAAAACAACCTTCACCACAGAATGGGGGACCTACGCTTACCAAGTGATGCCGTTTGGGCTCTGCAATGCCCCTGCTACTTTCCAACGAGTCATGATGGCCGCATTTCAAAATCATCTGAACGACTTCATTGAAGTATATTTGGATGACTTCTGTGTCTATAGTTTGATCCGTGAACACTGGGAACACCTGGAACAATGCTTTGACCGATGCCGGGAGTATGGGATTTCCCTCAACCCCGACAAATGCATCTTTGGGATTTCTTCTGGAGTTCTGTTGGGCCACATTGTCTCTGCACAAGGGGTATCAACAGACCCTACAAAGATCGAAAAGATTGCAGCTCTGACAGCACCCACCAACCTCAAACAGTTGAGGGGATTCCTAGGCCATGTGGGTTACTACAGAAGGTTTATAGCCCATTTTGCGACAAAGGAAACTTCCTTGCACAAGCTTCTGAGGAAAGATGCAGAGTTTACTTGGACGGAAGAATGTGACAGAGCCTTCCATACTCTGAAGCAGTGTCTGATAGAGGCACCCATTCTGCAACCTCCTGATTGGACGAAAGAGTTCCATGTACACACGGATGCATCAATTGAAGGTTTAGGTGCTGTCCTCTGCCAAAAGGGCTCCTCGAAGTTGGATCAACCAATCTATTATGCAAGCCGAAAAGTCACTGATAGGGAACGGAACTATACAGTGACCGAGCTGGAGTGCTTGGCAATGGTGTTTGCCCTAGAGAAGTTTCGCCACTACCTCCTATCCACCCACTTTAAATTTTATGTGGATCATGAGGCCCTATCCTTCCTGATGAACAAAGTGGATGTGAAAGGACGAATGATGAGATGGCTCCTTTTATTCCAGGAGTTCGACTTTGAGGTGATTACTAAGCCTGGTCGTTCCCATGTTCTGGCTGATCATTTGTCGCGTATCCCACAAACTGCAGACGAGGAATGACCGTGAGGATTACATCAACGGGTTTCAGGAAAGGCTGCCCTCTTGTATCTCTCAACAGGGCGTGAGACATAGGGGGTGGGATGAGTGTGACTGGAGTTTCTTCACTCAATTACCGAGAGGTGAGATTGAGGGACGTTACGACACTTGGAGTCAGGTATGTTCCACTTTCCCTGTGCACCCACGGAATGGGTCTTTGCCGTCATCACAAGACACGCCACCCTGTTCTGTACACTGCACTGTAAGGCTCCCTTGCCTTCCTCCTTGCACTTATGCCAGACGGGTTGGACGCACTAATGCACCATCAATTGTGCACCCTGGCATACTCTTTCTGCACCATTCCCCCCTTGTCGATTTCTCAACCGAGCATGAGATATGGGTTTCAATCATTCTTCCTCGAGTGATATTAGTCATGGGGCGTGTGACTGTTCTTTCATTCCAATTGAGTGACTGCGAGTTGAGTGTAGTATCCCTCATCGTCGACGGATTTCCTGCGCTTCCTTCCATCAGCTACCTCCCTGGGTGCTGCCGCGTGGTCCCTTCCATGACGGACGTGTGCTGTAAAGATGCCTTGGTATCTCCTGCAGTCGACAATAACACTAGACGTGCCATCGACACTCAACCTTGCTTCTTGACGAAATGGGCCAAGTTTTTCTAACCCTACACCTTCTGTTTCTTCGTGACAGTCATGTTTTAAGTGTGGGGACGTTAGTGGATGGTCTGTGGCGTGGTCCTAGGTCCCTGTTGCTCGGTTAAGGTCTTAAGTGTTGGGACGCGTCCCTGCGCGTCTACATTGCATACCCTTCTGCATATGCCTTAACCTGCTCATGCATGTATGCCATGATTTGCTATTACCCTAATGGGGTCCCTTTCCACCCGACCGTTCCTTTTCCACCCACCCTTGGGGCTGTTCCCTTGCAGTTTTCCTTCATTCCCTGCTTTTGTGGTCCTGCCATGTGAATACACCCTACGTTCACCGAAGTTCAAATCCAACCTTATAGCCGTGTTCCTTCCTTTGAATGGCCCATTTTTCCTTTTTATCTACCCCTATTCCGGTGCCCGGTTTTTGAGTTATTAATTTTTGAAGCATTTTGCGCAATTTAGCCGGTTTTCCCATGTGAACGCACTTTTCTTGTTTCGGAACCATGCTCTGACGTCATAGCCCTGACAACCACTTTTCCCCTAACATTTTTCCTTTTTACTCCGTGTCATTCTGCTCCACGGTTTGTCCAATATTAATTTTCCGGTTTTTTACACATTTTTCGTGCGTATTTTTCACATTTTTCCATGTGAACCTGCCTTGTTTGCATCGGAATTCCAATTTGATTTGACAGTCGTGTCCTCTGTGCCTTCCCTCACCTTTTTCCTTTTTCCTCCATCCTCTTTCGACTTTCGGATTTTTATTTATTAATTTTTCAATGCGTTTTCGGGCGTATTTTTGGAGTTTTTTGCATGTGAACCCCTCCGACTTCCACCGGAACTGCGGTTTCATGTGCCAACCATGTGCCACTCCTTCCTACGGACATTTTTCCTTCTTACAGCCTGCCGTTCCGGCAAAAGGTTCGTCCGATATTAATTTTCGATCCCATTTTCGGGTTTATTTTTTGGGTTTTTCCCATGTGAACGCATCTTATCTCCGTCGGAATTATGTTTTAATGTGATAGGATTGTCGGGCACATCTTTCTGTACAGTTTTCCTTTTTTCTGCACCTCATTCCGATGCACGGATTTCCCGCTATTAATTTTTAATTACGCTTTTTGGTTCATTTTTTGTGTTTTTTGCACGTGACCGCCCTTTACCCCTCCCGGAATCTCCGTCGTATATTTTTCTTCTCTTCCGCCTACCGTCCTGCCCACTTTTTGTTTTTACGCTATTTCGTTTTGATATCCGGATTGGGAGTTATTAATTTTTCTTTATTTTTACGTATATTCGCGCGCTCGTTTTGCGCGTGAACGCGTCCTTTTTCGATTTTACGCGTCTCCACGTGCCCCGGTCGTGTTCGCATGACCCGTACTGTCATCCCGGTGCCATTTCAATCCCGTCACGGCAAAGTTTTTTTTACCCCGCCCCGCGCATGTGCGCGGGACGGGGGTACGCGCCCATTTTCCCCCCCCTACCCTCTTGGCCCTACCCACCCCATGACCCTACCCAACCCATGGGCACCCTCCCCTATCCCCCCCCACCCCCTTTCTCTCTCCCCGACCCCCAACCACCTCCCTCCCCATCTCCCCCTCTGTGTGCCCTTCTCTCTCCCTCTCCCTTCCTTCTCTCTCCATCTCCATCTCCTGTCCCCTCCTCCTCCTGCATTCCCCCCCTCCTCCTCCTCCTCCTTCCCCTTCTTCTTCCCCTTCTTCCTCCCTCTCCCCTCCTCCCACCCTCCCCCACCTTCTGCTCCTCTTGCCCTTCCCTTCCCCTCCCTCTTTTCTTCCTCCCTCCACCCTTCCTCCCTCTTCTTCCTCTCCTCCCTCCTCCTCCTCCTCCTCCTCCTTCTTCCTTTCTCCTCCCCTCCTCCTCGTAGCGCTGCCGTCCTCCTTGCCTGCGTCTCCTGCCGCCCAGTCGCCGTCGTCCCAGAAGTCGTTGCCGCCGCCTGGAGTGGAGCCTGCCGCCCCAGGAGTCCTCGCCGCCGCCTCTGGGACTGCCCGACGCCGCCGCCCGAGCCCCCACCATTCGCCCTCCTGCCTGTCGCAGCCGTCGCCTCTCCGTCGGAGTCGCCCGTGCAGCCTGCCTCCCGCCTGTGACGCCATCGCCCCCGCCCCTGGTTGCAGCCCGTCGTCTGCCGGCGCCGCCCCCTCCTCCACCTCCCCCACCACCTCTCCCTACTCCTCCTCCACCTCCACCTCCCCCACCACCTCCACCTCCTCCTCCTCTAACCACACCTAGGTTAGCCACTAACCTTGGTTCAGTTAACCCTAACCTAAGTTAAGTTAAAACTAACCTAGGTTAGGTTAACAACTAACTTAACTTCAGTTAACCTCTAACTTAACTCAAGTTAACAACTAACCTAACTAAACCCCATTAGAGTTAACACTAACCCTAACCCTACCCCTAACTAGGATCCCACTAACCCTAACCCTAACCCACCTTAGGTTTCCTAACCTCCTTTAGGTTAGTTTCTACTAACTGGACTTATTTGACTTATCCAACCTGACTAACCTAACTTGACTTGACTTGGGCAGACTACCATGACTTACCCAGACTAACCAGACTTAACTGACTTACTTCTAACTGATTTATTTGATTAACATGATTTATATGATTTAATTAATTTCTAAATTAATTTTCCCATCAAAATAATTCAGAAAAATTTCTAAAAATTCACTTTGTTTTTTGCCAATTTTTGGGAGTTTGTCCGCTGGAAATTACCCACCCTAAAATTTCTGAAAATTACACATTTCCTAATTTTACCTCCAAATTGCCAATAAATGTAGAAAATTCATTTAAAAATAGTAAAAAATTTCTAAAAAAATTCTAATTTTTTTTTAAAATTTTCCCTCACCCCCTTGACCATTTTTTATTTATTTTTCACTTAAAAAAATTATCATACATGGTACCCCTATTGTTTAAAAAAAAAAACAAAAAAACCAACACACTAACAAACCAACAAACGGAAATTTCCCTTAACACTCTCTATTTTATTATTTGCCTAGATTCCATTGTGGATATTTCCTCCATATTCCTGTGTTGTTTATATTAATTTTCTTATTATTATTTTTATTCTTATTTAAAAAACACAAACACAAAAACCAACACCCACAACCAAACCTACACAAATTAAAAAAAAAACAACAAAACACATCCACAACCCATAATAACCACACAAACAAAATAACCAACCATAAATAATCACAAATTACAAACATTAAAAAACCAACAAAAACCAAATCAACACATCTGCTAAGGTGTTGTGTTTGTTGTTTCGTCAGTGATCTTTACTTTTCCTTTACTGGATTCACTTCTTTTTGGGGGGACTCTTCCGTCGCCTTTCTGCATTACATACACACCCCTTCCAGGTATTTATTTTATGTGTTTTATTTCTTTTCATTTCCCCCTTAATCACCAATTAATTGTTAAAATGAACTCTTTAATTCACCCACAGTTTCCACGCGCATTCGTGCTTAACACACATATCTTTTCAAATAAAATAAACCCGCCGTTCACTTAGCACGCGCTATGTGCGCTACAGAGGCACTTTAATTTTTATTTAAAATGAACCAGCCGTCACATGAGCATGCGCTGGCAAAAAAGCGCTCCACATCACCTTAATTTGTAATCAATGAACTTGCATTTAGAGACCCAGTCGGGTATCGAAGTCCGAGATTCGAATAAAAGCACCGTTTTAACCTAATAATTGGTATTTTAATTTATAATAAGGAACCGCCGTTTTCTTGCTAAGATTTATCACCTAATAAGAATTCACCCATTCTTAATAATTTATTAAAATCAACCCTTCATTAAATTAATTCCCCCTCACTGCCCTTAATTCCCCTTTTTAATGAACCGTTTCGTGGGATGGATATGCGCAGTCATTAGAGTTATTTTCCTGGTCCAGTCCTGGTTTATCATCGATGTAGTATTGATATGTGTCAGATATGGTATTGTTTTGGTTTATTGTCTTTGTTACGGTTACGGGTACGGTATGCAGTTTTTTTTTTCTTTTATTGCCTGTTACGGAGTTCTGGGTGTTTGTCTGATGCATCGCATGAAGCTTTCGGTCGCATTTGTCTCATGGTCATGTCAAATTTTTTCTAGGATGTGGTTTGCTTGGGGTTAGTTGGTCGAGTCACGTTTTCTTGTTTGGTCATTCTCTTATCCTTGGTTTTTTTGTCTGTTGCTTTGCAGGCATTCTCCTTGATTGTCTGTGTTGTGGTGTGTGTGTAACCATCTGAATGGCGCCTTCTCATGCTCCTCCCCCTATCCAGTACATCCCACTAGTTAGTAGGGATTACTCTTCCCTACTTACTTTTGAGCCTCTCACGAAGGCGGGACTTGCTGCTTTTGTGGCTACTTCTTTTCCCCTGCTTCCAGAGGATCTGTCGTTATGTGATGAGTTTCTGGCCTCTTACAACAAGAAGACAGGACTAGTCCAGGGCATTTCTATGACTTTGACACCTCGAGGCTTAGGGAAGGCTCTGTCTCTTCCCTTCAAAGGTGAACCTTTTGTGACCACTCGTCAGCTTTTCTCTAATGAAGAGATTCTAAAGCTGTTGCAAAAGCAGACAAGGGAAATCCTCGATGTTAAGAAGGTGATAAACTCTTCAGGAGTTTCATTTTCTATGATCACTGATCCCGTATGGAAGACGATCTGTCAGTTTCTCTAGGACAGGTTTATGCCTGCCAAAACACCATCCCAGTATTTGTCCAAAGAGCTTTTCACAGCTTCCAGGATGGTGCTGAAAGGAGTTGCTATTGATTGGAGCACTTACCTCCTTACTAAAATGGATCAGCATTTCGTCAAAGTTACCTGGGGGAATGTTACCAATGTCACATATGGATCATATTTGTCTACCTTCTTGACCTATTCAGGTTTACAGAAGATTGTGCCTCTACCTCCTCCATCAGATCCATTACCTCCTCCTCCACCTTCCGATGAGTCAGAACCTATTGACATAGAGGATGATGATTCTCCGCCTCCCCTGGTCATACAACGCAAACGCTTGAAGAGGGTAGCGGATAAAGCTCCTTCCGTACTTCCTTCAGTGCCCATCCTTGCTACCTCTGGCAGTGATCTCCCTGGGTATCTCACTTGTACTAACCTGTTCAGAGCACATCGAGAAGGATCATTGGACATATCAGTTCCCTCCCTGAACAATCTAGTCTCAGGAGATGCGATTCCTTTCCTCTGCAAGGATATTCAAAGTTCCATTGAATTGTCAGTGACAGCCTGTGTTCAAGAGCTGTACGCGTCCTTTTATGAAGAGCTCATGCAGTCTAAGGACCAGTTGCATAAGGCAACATCTGAGTTAGCTTCTGCTAAGGATACCCTAGCAGATTTATTTAAGCAAATGGAACAACAAACCCAACTGGTTGCCACCCAAAGCGATGAGATTTCTTCTTTGAAGATCCAGTTACTAGAGGCTCAATCACAGGTTACTAGCCTTTCAGAAGAGAATGAGAGGATGTCCAGAGAAGCGAATGAGTTCCAAGCTATCTTAGATGACAAACTTTTAGCTTTACAGACTGCTAATGACACAGTGGCCAACCAAGCCTCCCAAATCAAGCAATTGCAAGGTCAACTTGCAAAGTCCCGCTCTGTTCCTCCAAGCCCTAATGTTCCCTTGATTCCTTCTCTTTCACAGCAGGACTTGGCTGCTCTTCAGAGACAGGCTACTTTGTGCCCTCTATTCCAAGATAAAGTGGAAAGATTGCAGTCCAGAATGGACTTATTATGGTCTACATTTGAGCAGTTTCAGGAATATGTTCTACCCGACCATTCTTTCTTTGTCCACTACCACTTACAGAAGTTGGTCTTCTATATGAAGCTTTCCACGATGGATTTACCTTTTCCAGAGGATGGCTGGAGTGGGGCTTGGTCTATTGAGTTGTTGACAGAGGTAGTCAGGATGGTGTTTGAGGATTCTGTCATGCCAGATACCATATTGATGTCATACATGTATCTACGAGGAGACTTGTTAATTTCAGATGAGGTGGATATTGCATGGTATGTGGGGGATGTGGTCTTACAGGCTGTTTTGTATGTCAATCATTTGGAGTTGCGCATAGCTGACATGTTCCAGAGTTATTCCTCCAAAGTGGCTGATTGTCATGATAATTCGTGGCATCCCATGATTGATTCGGTGGTCTTAAATCAAAGACAAAACACAGCTCCTACCTTTGCCCAGAGTACTAATCAACTGAGGCTGGATCTCTTAGCCTATCTTTCAAAACATAATCCATTTGATGCTACCTTCTTTGATGCCTATCATCGACGATCTCTCTTAGGACCTTCTGTTCGTACCCTCCTCTATTACCAACAAATGGCTCACCGCTATGCTATATATCTTTCCCTTTGTCAATATAATTCCACCATTATTTTACCCCTTCTTTTCCAGCCTTCATCTTTCCCTCAAATTCCCATTTTCACTTATTGTTCCTTTATTGAGGATAGGGTATTTTCCCCTTCTCCACCCTGTCCTTCTCCCTCCATTAATGTACCCTCCACATTTCCTATTTATCAGTTAACACCCTTCCTTAGTGATTCCCTCCAAATTTCTGCCACTCCTTCTTTAACCTTTTCTTCCTTTTATGATTTTTCCTATCCTTTCCTTCATCCACTTTTCCTTATTCCATTACCCTCTCCTAACACTTCTATATCTCAACCACCTCAGTTGGTTAGTGACTGTGACAGGTTTGATAATCAGATTTCCAGAAGAATGGGATGGAGTTCGGATGATTGCCTTACAGGACCGCAGATCAATTGGCCAGTCATTCCAGGAGAATGGACAGCTTCCAGTCAAGCTTATCAGAACTATGTTCATTTTGCTCAGCAGTATTCACAGTCTGCAGATCCCTCAGTGAGATTAACTGCTCACTTTGCTTGGTACCTGGCGTATATGCATAGGCACTCTCATAATGATTCCAAGCCTATTCCAAAGTTGTGCATGAATGTCAATGTAAGCATTGATTCCCAGCAGCTGGATATATTGTATTCTCATGCCCTCTGTTTGCCTAGCAGATACTTGGTCCTATTGGAAAGGATGTGTTGTCTCCAGTTTTTTCAAAATCCTCCCAAAACCTTTGTAGATGAATCCTTGTCTATGGATCGTTTCCGACAACATCAATCTTTTAAGAGGGATCATCTTCATTGATACCTTTCCAATGTATGGTGGAAGCTTTTTAATGAAAAACTCTCTTTTTGGAGGAGTCATTCAGATGCTTGTGTTGTGTATTAGTGTTTGTGTTGTGAGTTCATTTATGTCAAACTAGCGTGGTGGTTTCCTATTGGATTGGATTTCGTGTACGAGTTACAATTGGCAGATTTGTGGTGATGGGGTCGTGGATGCAGAATTGAAGTTGATGCTGATAAAGAAGAAGAAAACTCTTATATCCTTTATAAATTTGTTGTGATTTTTAGTTCGATCAGAAGTGTTAATGTATAAAGAGTTTTCCTTTCTTTGTATTTTTATATCAGAACCAGGTTATAAGTTGGGGTCATGGTGGATGGATTCTTTTTCAGGAGATATTGACGATCAAAGTTGAGCTTTTCCCTGAACTTGTATTTCCTTTTTCCTGGGTCGCGAGGATGCTTCCTTATTAAGTGTGGGGATATGTTGAGTGTTGAAATAACTTGTTTTTTGGCTAATTTTTGTTATTTTTGAGAGCCGAATGGTTGATTTTATGAGATGACTGATTGATTTGAAAGTGGTTTAAGAGTGTTTTGGATGATAATGATGGTGTTTTGGAAGTTCATGATATTTGTTGGTGGTTCTGTGATGTTCTGATAGGTTCTGATAGGTTCGTATACCTTCTGTTTTGCTCTATTTTGGTCTGTTTTGTTCTGATTGTCTTCTGTAAGGAGGGATAGAGTATTGATTGATGAAGATTGAGATATTGTGAAAGTTTATTGAATGGTTTGTGAGAGTTTGGAATGGTTTGAGAATGAATTATGTGGTTTTGATGACCTTTTGTAACCTTCTGTAGGTCTTCTGTAGAGCCTCTGTTTCTGTTCTGTTCTGTTCTGTACTGTAGCTGTTCTGGTACTGTTCTGTGACTGTTCTGTATGCTTCTGTATGTGTTCTGGTGGATGAGAGTGTATCTTGGGAAAGTTTTATAGCCTTGGAAAGAGGTGAATACAAGTGCAAAAGAGCTGAAAGAAGTGGAAGAAGTAGCTGCTAAAGACTCAAGTGAAGACTAGAGTGAAGTGACAGTAGTGAGCTATGAAAGGACACTGTAGTGGCTCTGGTGACCCTTCATATCAGACATACCTCTTGGGAGGGGTATCCACGACCTAAGAGGGATTATTGAGAGTGATTTTGAGAGATTGTAGCGAGGATATGATGTATTATTGATTGAGAGAGAGAGAGAGAGTCAGAGATAGCCAATTCTACTGAAACAGAGTGATTGTATATGAGAGATTGAGAGAGAAGACTATGAAGATATTGAAGATGAATACTATGTGATGTATTTCCATTCAAAGATGGTGTATTCCTTTGCTTTCTTTGTTCTATTGATGAATTTTATGAAAATATTGAAGAATATGGTTGATTCTATCAAATCCGTGGGAGATCTACATGATGCTGTATGAAGATTTGTTGTGCCTGGTGTTCTTTTCTTCATTGTGATCATATGAAACATGATAAACAAGCTTGTTGATGTTACAAGATAGATTTTATTGCAAGAGAATTCCCTTTTCCTTGGTGTTCCTTTTGGGGCTCCAGTATGTCTGATATGAAGAGTCACCAGAGCCACTACAGTGTCCTTTCATAGCTCACTACTGTCACTTCACTATAGTCTTCACTTGAGTCTTCACTTGAGTCTTCAGCAGCTACTTCTTTCACTTCTTTTAGCTCTTTTGCACTTGTATTCACCTATTTCCAAGGCTAGAAAACTTTTCCAAGCTACACTCTCATCCAACAGAACACATACAGAAGCATACAGAATAGTCACAGTACAACGCCAGAGTAGCTACAGTACAGAGACAGAAGCTCTACAGAAGACCTATAGAAGGTCATCAAAACCTCATAACTCATACTCAAACCATTCCAAACTCTCAAAAACTATTCAATAAGCTTTCATAAGATCTAAATCTTTATCAATCATCAATCCATTCCTCCTTACAGAAGACAATCAGAACAAAACAGAACAAAACAGAACAAAACAGAAGCTATACAGAAGGTATACAGAACCAATCAGAACTTCATATCTCCACTAAAAAACATCATGAACTTTCAAAACATAATCAATATCATCCAAAACACTCTCAAACCACTTCCAAACCAATCAATCATCTCATAAAATCAACCATTCAGCTCTCAAAAACAACAAAAATCAGCCAAAAAATAGATCATTTCCATACTCAACATATCCCCACACTTAATAAGGAAGCATCCTCGCGACCCAGGAAAAAGGGTTTTCCTTTCGTTGTATTTTTATATCAGATACAGGTTATAAGTTGGAGTCGTGGTTGGACGGACGGTTTTTGAAGATGTATTGAAGATCAAAGTTGAGCTTTGAAATGAACTTGTATTCCCTTTTTCCTGGGTTGCGAGGACGCTTCCTTATTAAGTGTGGGGATATGTTGAGTGTGGAAATGACCTATTTTTTGGTTGATTTTTGTTGTTTTTGAGAGCTCAATGGTTGATTTTATGAGATTATTGATTGGTTTAGACGTGGTTTGAGAGTGTTTTGGATGATATTGATTATGTTTTAGAAGTTCTTTTTTTTTTTAGTGGAGATATGAAGTTCTGATTGGTTCTGTATACCTTCTGTATAGCTTCTGTTTTGTTCTGTTTTGTTCTGATTGTCTTCTGTAAGGAGGGATGGATTGATGATTGATAAAGATTGAGATCTTATGAACGCTTATTGAACAGTTTTTGAGAGTTTGGAATGGTTTGAGTATGAGTTATGAGGTTTTGATGACCTTTTGTAACCTTCTGTAGGTCTTTTGTCTCTGTACTGTAGCTGTTCTGGTGCTGTACTGTGACTGTTCTGTATGTGTTCTATTGGATGAGAGTGTAGCTTGGGAAAGTTTTCTAGCCTTGGAAAGAGGTGAATACAAGTGTAAAAGAGCTAAAAGAAGTGAAAGAAGTAGCTCCTGAAGACTCAAGTGAAGACTCAAGTGAAGACTGGAGTGAAGTGACAGTAGTGAGCTATGAAAGGACACTGTAGTGGCTCTAGTGACTCTTCATATCAGACATATCTCTTGGAAGGGGTATCCACGATCTAAGAAGGATTATTGAGAGTGATTTTGAGAGATTGTAGTGAGGATATGATGTACTATTGATAGAGAGAGAGAGAGAGAGAGTCAGAGATAGCCAATTCTACTAAAACAGAGTGATTGTATATGAGAGATTGAGAGAGAAGACTATGAAGATATTGAAGATGAATACTATGTGATGTATTTTCATTCAAAGATGGTGTATTCCTTTGCTTTCTTTGTTATATTGGTGGATTTTATGAAGATATTGAAGAATATGGTTGATTCTATCAAATCTGTGGGAGATTTACATGGTGTTGCATGAAGATTTGTTGTGCCTGGTGTTCTTTTCTTCATTATGATCATATAAAACCTAATAAACAAGCTTGTTGATGTTAGAAGATAGATTTTCTTGCAAGATAATTCCCTTTTCCTTGGTGTTCCTCTTGGGGCTCCAGCACGGGTGTGGTTAATGGTTTCTTGTTTTAGTCCTGTGCTAGCCAGGTTCAAAGAAGAGCTTGGAAGGAGCCTTTCTCGCGTGAAAGCTTCTCGTGGCCCTATCCAGGTGATATCTCTCCTTTATGAGTAACATGTTTTTATGCTATATGTGTCTGTGTACTTGTGGGGGATTTTCTTTTCTTGTTGGGGACCGATGTCCAAGGCATGAAGTCCCAGGTTTAGGTTAGGTATGTCTGAGGGAGGTCTGAGTAGTCGTTGCCTCCTGTAAAGACATTGCCAGGCATCAAAAGACCTATTTTCAGAAGGCAGTCCTAGTCACCCTGTTCTGCTAGCCTGCTAGGTAGCCATTCTAGGAGTTCTTGCTTAGTTGTGAGGCAGTTAGAGAAGCCTGCTGGAAGAAAAATAATGATGATGATAGAGAGGAAATAACCCTGAATATATCAAAGAAAATAAATATATACAAAGGTGTGTAAAAAGGGGTTCTAACCCTTATAAAAATAGAAAAGAAAAGAAATGAAAATTTATAAGCAGTTGATCATTGCCTTGCGAAGGCCTGGTAGGTTCCTGGGGCCGAGTCAGACCTGGGGCCGATGCCTTGTCTTCTTAGGGGTGGCGTCTCGCTGGAAAAGAAGAAAGTAAGGAAGGTTGGAGCGAAAATAAAAGTGAGCATTAGAAAAGGATTAAGTATCGCCTTGTGAGGACTTGGTAGGTTCTTGGGTATGGAGACAGGACCTGAGGCCGATGCCCTGTTCTCCTTGGGTCACTATCCTCAGCTCCCACCTTTTTACATGCTCGAGTATGGAAGAATAAAACCTAAAAGAAGAAATGTGCTAAAAGAAAATACTTCTTTATTAGGCTATAGGAGTCCTCGCCTAGTAGGAACTCTTGGTTCTGTTGTCCTTAGTTAGGTAGGTAGTTCAGACCACCACTTAGGGCAACCTCTTTGATAGTTCTTCTTAGTCTGGCCGTGTTGAAGCAGTCGATTAGTGACTAGCTTCGGACCTTCTATTAGATTATGCTAGGCCTACTCCTTGTGGATTTCATGCCTTGGTTCTGTTGGGGGGTAGGGTGAGCATTGTGCTGTGTTTTAATATGTACTTATTTTGTATCAGCTTGATGCTTCCTTTGGTTGTTTTGTGCAGATCTGTTGTGGGATTCGACAGGCTGAGTCGCCCTATCCCGTGGTCACCAATGAGAGCAGAGTTTTGAGCCTGGGATGTACCTAAAATTTGCCAAAAAATCCAGAATTTAGGAGACAAATATTTAACATTGAAGGCGGCGGCTGCAGCTCTAGGACGATTTTAAGCACCAAGTGAAAGATGGCTTTTAAAAGGTACCCAAGCGACACGTGTGGATTTTTTATAAATTTTTTGACTGCATTACGGGATATCAGGAGTTGCCAATCAATGCGAGATGCCGAGACAAACGTGCATGATTTTTTAGAGGCTGAAACGGAGCCCGGACGAGGAAGAGGCCAAAACTTGGCCAAGATTTGAAAAGGTGGACCAAATTGAAGACCAAAGGGGGGGGTGCCCTTTGGGAATTTTAACCCCTCCCCCCCTTAAATTTTATGAAACAAATCATGGAGATGGCGTGAAGAAGCATGAGTAGACGGCAGCCGAAAAATGCGCCTCTCCCTTATGGATCACGATTCCAGGCTGTGAGCAACCTATGCAACAGACATTGGGCCTCAACTTCTCCCTCTTGGCTGACTCTATCATTGGTCTTCACGCAGGACATGGCTGTTCGGATGAAGAGATTAGAATCTAGTCTTTCTCTCTCCTTTCTCTCTCTCCCCTCTATGGGTTGTTCATGTGTACCATCTTGAAGGAGGAATTCAAGGAGGGAGAATGAAGGAAATGGTGATGAAGATTGATGGAGATGTTGAAGATTGATGTACAGCATTGGATTGAGAGCAATGGAGGCTCCCTTTTCTGGTTATGCAGTCATTCAAGGCGTCTCGGGTTACGTAAAAACACAATATGACTATTTCTATGAAGAAAATGAAGGATTTTTTATAGTTTATGATGATAATTATGTTCTTATTGGATGAAAATTTGTTTGTGTGCTGGTTGCATTATGATTAATCACTTTTTATAAAAAAATCTTGGTTTTTCAATGATTTACATGCTTTATTTTATTCCCGTAAACTTGAAATGCGGTTTTTTAGTCGTAAAATGGTAGTTTTTTCCGTTTTGGGTGGGTAAAATTTGTTCCCATGGGGGGGGAATGAAAGATAAATTGAATTTTAGTATGTTGAAGTGATTGGAATAAGAAAAATTAGAAAATAGTATATTTTATTGTCAAATAAATCAAGAAAATATGGAAAATAAGAAAAAAAATAGAAATACGTCTTGGAAAAATAAGGAAAAATATAACGATTGTTTGTGGATGTGTGGTAGTGGCAAAGCATGAGGTTTAGCCCCATTTTGCCCTATCTCTTGTCAAAGTTTGTGATTTATCGCTTTTTATACATCAAAACATGATAAAATGAACCTCTACATCTATGCAACGAAAGTAATACCTAAACGTAGGGGGTTGGGAGGTTTGAGTGGTGTGATTTGTGTGCTAATTGTTGCTGATTTTATGATGCATTTCATGACATAGAGTCTATGTTATTTTGATTAAGAGGATAGTAGCACGAGTGTCGTCTCGGTGCTATCCTTGCATTGCCGCAACGGGTTAGGGAATAAGCATTTGAAAGCCTGGTTGTGCACAGCACATTCCTGATTGAAAATGATATTTGAGCACTTTAGGATCATCCACCTTTGCATGTGCATGTAAACCATGGTATCAGAATAAAAGGACTGGATGCATAGCACCTATTTTCAATGACAATGACCCACGCTTGAGTGTGGAAAGGCATCCTAAGCCATAGGATAGACGTTCGTTTCTTGGGGGATTATTTGGTAAGGAAACATGGTATCTCCTGGAGTACTTTCGAAATGAAAGAGTGGAGTTTGTTTGTTTGTTTTATATGTTGAGCAGTGCATCGAGGGGCTAATCCCTGCAATGTAGGAGAGCTATAGTGAGGCCACAGTGTTTCTACCGAGAGGTTACCTCCCATGTATGTGTTTCTACCAATGTGTAAGGGTTCTCCCTCTGTGGAGTTTATAGAAACGGAAATTTTGAACTACAAAACTATAAACGCATAGATTAGGTTTTAGGACCGTTCGTTCTTTAGCAGCAGAGTGACGATCCTGGCCCGTGAGGCCGTGAGGGTGTGTTTGTTTGTTATGAGCACGAGGTCCGACTAGTGCCATAGCCAGTGCCTGCCCATTTCAGGTCCCATCATAACTTTTGTAAAGTTTCAATTATAAATTTATGTCCTACTCCATGTGGATCTCATAAACTAGGCCGTTGAGTCACTTTTTTAGTCAATCCATCACTTTCAGGTGGTAAAGAAAAATCCATAGGCTTAACCTTCTTTGCAATTATTTTGTACTTTGTATCCACCCTTGCTTTAGCCTTGTTTTGTAGCCTATAACATTCATGCTCAACAAACTCTTGAATGACTTCATACATCTCTAAAGTGTCAACATAAATAGCCTCTTTTTATGCCCTGTTCTTAGCATTAATTGCTGTAGAAATTTTAGTCATTGTATCAACATTAACCTACCTTGAAAACAACCCTAAAATATCTTCATTTGCAGCCATCAAACCATATGTCTTCATCTCTTTTTCAGCCCATCATACATATTTCTTTTTAGCCTTGCAGATGGTTGAAATATTCTTAAAATTGCCAAGACTACATGCTGTCCATTCTTGCAATCCAGACACAAATACTGTTTCCCCCTTTCTTGGAGGTATAATTATCTTCCTAGAAGCACTATCATAGACTCCACTTACAACAATGCTATGTAAAAACCCTTAATAAACTCTTGTGTATTAGGTGGCATGGGATTATCTCGCAGCCTATCCTGATTGTGGGGATGATTCACACAAATAGTGAGAAATTGTAGCCTTTGTATTGTCTTTACTCCGAACCCAAACATATGAAGAACCATCATCCAAGGATTTTGTTTCCACCCTTGATTATGAAATATAGGGCTGCCCCAAAATCACCAGATAACTACATGAATCCTACATTAAAAAATGATATTAATCTCTAACATCTCCAATAGTCACTAGTACATTCAGTTAAGCTACATAAAGATCCCCCAATGAATTGTTTGTTGCCTGCGTGCGCCATCCTGAATCTACATAAATCGAATAACCTCCATTCACATACAAGCTATTGAGTTCCATAACATTGATTTCGGAACCATGATCCAAGAGAGCTATGCAAGGTGTCTCTCTTTCTCCCACTTTAACAATTGTCTCTGTTATAGCACGACCAATGCGTTCATAAATAATGATTTCTTGGACTAAAATAAGCATCTTCTTCTTCATGTGCTTGCTGATGGATATCCCCAATAAGACCAATTTTAGCCACAAGCTTGCTGTCTACACTCTGATTTAATCCAATTTCAACTTCACCATCAATCTGTATTTTTCATTTCAGCATATCAATGATTGCATATGAAATTCAGGCTTTGTGATTCCAAGACCTTCACCAAGCGTGAACTTCACTCTACTTCCACGTATGCAATCTTCCAAGACCTTTTTAAGGTTTTTCGCAGTCTCAAGATCCAATTCTAACCTGTAACCGTGGGCTACTTTCCCCTTTTCTTCCCTTCTTGTTTCTTCTCTTGAGATGCATCCTCCATAACATGCTCAGGTATGGTTCTTTTCATCTCTTTTTGCTGCTCCACTTTACTTCATGTTATGTACTTAGATGTGCTTGAAGAGGAAGGACCAACAATGTCCTCATCTCTTCTTCTCTTTTCTTCCACAAGAGCTTCTTGATTATGAACCTCAGCCAAATAAACATAGGCTAAAAATGAATCCACTTGTGCACTCCATCCTCTTCTCCCTCGTATACTTTGACTTGCATTGGTTAATTTAGACTTTACTATTTTTCCCTTTTCCATGCAATGGCAACAAATGATGTCCTTGCAGCCATATCTTCAAACCTCTTTTGCATGCCACCATTTCCAAAATTTGGCTCTATTGGAATACTAGTTTTTGTTGCATGTATTTTTCCATCTTTCCCAAAGACTAACCTTTTTTCTTGAACTTCATGATAGGCTATATAGTCTTGCTTTTCATGGTATAAATAGTCACATTAAATGCATCTACTTTTCGATCCTTCTCTATATGGCCTTTGGGCTGTTGCCCGACCCTTCTCTTCTACCTTGACATCCAACTTTTTGGCCTTTGCATAGATATCTATCAAATTCATCCTCAAATCATATATTCTTTTGATTAATTCATCCACAACATTACCTTAAAGAGCCAGACCAACATGTATATCTGATTGTTCTTCCATAGCTATAGGTGCCTTGGCTACAATTTCAGCCCCCTTTTGAGCACACTGGTAGGTGTGATGCATGTACCCCATCTTAATTTCATCTGCTCTCTCTTTACCAATATATGCACTGCCTCAGTTACATTATCCCAATCTCATTTCAACCCTATTTGAGAAAACACATCTTCTAAACGATCAATCAGCTTCTCTTGCAAGAGAAAAGATCTATAGCCTTTAGAAACAAATCAATTTTTTGACTCTCCAATGATTGCTGCTCATCGGCATCTAACTGTGCATACCGATTTTCAAATTCACGCAGCAAAGTTGTAGTAGCCAACCCTTTATTGGGCTTTTTAATCCAATCTATAAATTTCTTTTTTGTTACCAATTGGGCAACTTGTGTGTGGCATTGTGTGTGCAAAAGATTGCATGTAGTGTATCCACATCACACATCACCACATAAAAAATGCATTCACCTCACATACCACTACATATAATAACATGTAGTACAACAAATTTCTTGTACTGTGCAGTCATATAGTGCACCTAACCTTAGTAGTGCACCCATTGTTACATTATGCTTCCATCTCCACAACAGACAGTGCATCCTTTTAAAACTACATGATTATCTAGTGCCCATAAACTATTCATAATAGTATAGATGCACGTAAGGTATCTCACATTGTGGTGTACATCCAAGTGTTAAACCTCCTTCTATGCAACAATAGTCCAACCCTATGGGATGGAAGGGCAATGGCGAGGGAGGTAAGAGAGGAAATTGGAGACATATCACCCTATAGAGTCAAGTGCATCCAAGTGCACTAATAGGAATGTATCTTTGAGTATGTCAACAAGTAGTGTAATCATTAGGTTGTTCTTACTTATTCTTATGTGTGTTATAGGGTTTGTGGTTTACTTGTGAAGACTATTTGCAAGGTGTAGAATCCTAGGTACTATGCAGCCTAAAGTGGTTGTATATGGGCGTGATTGATGCACTACAAAACTTCACAAATTTTCACAAGTTCCCATAAGTATGCTCCAATGCAAACAAGTGCACATGGTTGCAAACATATGGTTACTCATGTTTCCTTTCATTCTAGTATGTGTGGTTTGGTGTATGTGTGTATGTGAGTGGTGGATGGTTTCGTACACTTCTAGGGTTTCTACCCTAAGGATTGACTAACCTAATGTTAAAACTCGGATTGAGTTGGAAACCCTAGGACCGAACATTGTCGGCCTAGTACAATTAGGGTTGGGTTGGGTAAGAAGACATCCTAAACCCCTGCATCTTGTCTAAACAAAATTCCTTGACCAAGGAATGCCATTCAATGGGTGAAATGATCCCATGAGTTAGGTGCGACACTTGTGCAACAAGTTGCAACGTCGCATGGCCTTGTGGTTTAACCATAAGATAAATTTGCCACTCCTTGGAATAAGGTTTGCAGGTTCTAGCACAAGTCTAACATGTAGGAGGATGAGTAGACATCCTGTTATATCACCTTTCTTGGGGCTGGTTTTCCAAGTTAAGGGGAGTTATGTATTGTTGGTAAGCAAAGGATCAATCAAGTTAGAGTGACATGGTCGCCAGGATTTACTGTCTTAACTCAAGAAGCCTAAGGAATTGGTTAATTTGCGTTGATAGGGTATGACCCTAACTCAAGGATATAAGGGTAAAACAAACAAACCCTTGGGGATCTTGCCAAGTCACAATTGATCCGGGATCGAATGCTGGATGCATTCGGAGATAAGGATTCACTGCTTAGCAGTTGGCCAAATAAATGACCACTGGATTGATTGTGCTTGTAACAGTTTAGGAGCACTGTTTGCATTGTTTGCTCAAGGAACTAAAGATGGAAAGATAATTAATGCTTTAGGTTGAAGGCCTGAAGGGAGAGGCAACATCAGTTACTCTCGACTGTCTACCTGACCCTAACCAAGGGGGTTGTTAGCCACACCGGGAACGTGGACTGAACTCGCCGCGAGAGGTCTCTCCCTTGGGCACTACTTGGAGCAGGAGGACGCCTGGGTGCCAAGGGGGCTCTGGCTGTAAATCCCTTGCCTTCTGGGCCCTGCACAAGACACTGCTGGGTTGCCTTCGGACGGATTATGGATTGCCTTTCGGGCGGATTATGGATTATATGGATGTATTCCAAAGATAAATAAGATCAATTGATGTAAAGGTACTTGTTTGGAAATGTTTTTCTATGTCAAGTGCTAAGATTACGTGAAGGAACCGGTGTCTAATTGGTTAATTAAGGAAGCTATTTTATGTGTGTCCAACTAAATGTGGTAGGTAATCAGACAACTAAAGCAACCCTAAGGAAAGTGCGGTGGATGTGGCCATGGGTCCATCCTACGGATGGGTGTTCCCGGTTGGCGAGAAACTTTTCTCAAGCGAAATGGACAGCAAGGAACTTTTCTCGAAGGGAATGAACAATAGGCAACACTGACCTAGAGTTCAGGTTACTAGAATCCCGATTTGTGCAATTTTAGAGGAACGGAATGGGACTATGCCTTATGGGAAGAGAGGTCGAGCTTTGCATCCCTCTCGTTTCCTATTCTCCTTGAACCAAGTGCAGCATGAATCTGCTTTGACCCTGACATTTCTGCATAAAGTAGTTCGCCTAGGGTTTGACACTAGCTGCTGTTCTAGGAGTTTGACCACTAGGAAAACCCTGATTCAGGTCGGTCCTAAGTGGGAATGGTTGGAATACTTTTGCTACGTGGCAAACTCGAAAAGATCTAGATTGCAAACCCCGTAACATTCCATGGGAGTGCCGAGCGGAGCTTTCTAGACCCTCTTCCTGATGGGTTGCTAAGACGTGTCCTATAAGTGAAGAGGTGGACACGTTACATCTAGTTTATGACAACAGCTTGGAAAATTTGCATATTGCTATCAAAGGATGGCAAAGTAGTGGTTTGGTCCATATGTGCTAAGGTTTTTTTTTATAATGCTACCTATGGATTAAACGAGATGGATGGGATAGCTTCAAGGATTCCAATGATTGGAAAACGTTTCAAGCTCTTTAAACAACATAGAGAGTCTTCATCATATGAGTTGAAGGAGTTGGATATTGAGCATAAATATGAGAATAGGGAAGAAGAAAAGGTAGAAGATGAAGAGATTGACATGGTAGATGATACTTTTTTTGGCATTGTAGATATGTAAGAATTTAGCACATGCCAGAGGATGTGTATGTTAGGAGAGGGTGGATATCGTGCTGCTATGCGGTCACAGTGTGAAACACTCTAGAATGCATCCTCATTCATCTTTCTTATTGATCTAGAGAGCCAATGCCATATTAGGCATTAATGTTAGTGTTTGTAGTGTGGATGGCTTAAAAATACTAGATTTTTGGACAAGTTTAGCCAAATTTTTATTTTTTAGATATTATCTCTTATAAATATCCAAAAGATGTATGCAAAAAGGACTGGCAAAATCTTGCAATACGCGATTGCAGTTTTCAGGCAGTGAATAACACTTCAAACTGGGAGAAGAAGGAGTAATCTGGGAGAATTCTAGGCAAGTATCCTTGTATTTTACCCCCCTTTCAAAGCCAACGGAAGCATTATATTGGCGGTTTGAGCAGTAGAGAGGAAGTTATTGTTTTATGCACGTTTTTGTCTACAAGAGATTTATCTTCTCAAGATGCAGGACTAAATTGATAGGCTCCACCTCTATGAATATTCTTCTACATCTATTTCTTTAAAACCCTTCTCTTCCGTCTACTCCTCACCTTGAATCTCCCTTCACCCTATTGTCTTCTACCCCTATGGTAGAATTTCGACCCCAAATGCTCCAACAATGTGAAAGGGTAGGAGGACATGATTGTCTTGCCCAATTATGCACCATGGCATTCAACACATCATTAGTGTTATCTTGGCCATTCACGTATCATGGTATCCAAGGCATCTTACACTACTAAAATCACATTTTTTGTGGCATTTTTGGGCTCTTGAGCCAAAACTAAGCACTCTAGCCTATCAAACCACAATTTTTTTTTTGTTTTTTTTTTCAAAAATTCCCTATACTTCATCACCAATATGATGCATGCTATCTTGTCCTTCCGCAAAGAAAAAAGATTAACTATACTATTTCCTCGATAATAGATTACTCATTCAACTTAATTGTTCAGTTTTCAATTGACATTGAAAGTTTAATCACTACACCATCATGCAAAATACAATGGGATATGTCTGAGACATAATAAAAAGGAAACTTTTTTCATTATATATCAAGGTTCATAAAGTAGATTGCATTGTAGTGTCTTATAAAACTCTAGGCCTTTACAGCTCTAATCCCTCTCCTATTATTTGTCTAGCTAATTACATGTCTCTATATATGATGCTCACCCACTTGGCATGAGTTGTGCACATATATGCGTCCTTAAAAAGCGTGATAAGGTATGGTTATGTAGCTTCCTACATAATCTTCATTGTAATCCCTTGTATACAGAATTGATATCCATTAGAGTAAAGCATTTCCTTTACTAAGCATGTAAAGGGTACTTTCTTGATCAGTAGGTTTTTGTTTTTCTAGTACTTGCGAATCTTCCTAAGAGTTGCTAGGTGATAGTTTTTTCTCCACATTAGCCTTTTCCCTAGGACTTATCTTCCTTGACATCACCTTGGTCACTATCATTGTGCTTCTTAGGATTGGGTGTGGGTTACTCAATGAGGATTATTTCTGAAGCAAGAAGGAGGGGTACTAGAGGAGAAGAAGAAAGTCACCTGGCTTGTTTCTTTTAGCTTGGAATATCACATGGAGCCCTTATCACCTTTTGAGTGACCCTCACTTACATCTCCACTAGCCTCGAATCATTCTATCCTTTCCTAGGACCTATTGATATTTTCATCAATGCTGCCCTCATCATCATTGTTTTCATGTTTCTCATCCATAAATACATCATCCTCATTGTTCGCTGGCTCATTTTTCCAGTTTCCACATCATCACTTACTTTTTCCTCTTCGAGATAGTCTTCTTGCTCATGAACTCTTTTAAAAGTCTCCAATGGTAATTGAGGAAGGGTCTTTCAGCCTTTGGATGGATGGAAGGAAGGGACATGGAGAGACAATGAGGTTGTGATGCTATTGGAGTCATCCTATTAGCTGAAATTGGGGATCTCTTTTCCTTACCATGATGGAGAAGTTAAAACTTGTCCTTGTCCTTAGCCTGGCATTGGATGTTGTTGCGCGATTTGCTTGGTGCAAGGCATAAGGTGGATTAGAAGAGAAGAAAATAATAGAAGTATGAAATAGGAAATGAACTAAAAGAGCTCTATTTATATGAAATCTAGTATAAGGATTAAAGAGGGATCCACACATGGTTTTACATATGTGCCCATTTTGACCCTTCCCTTCACCTTGTCATGCACCATGCTACATGTGTATTAATTGTAGATGTGTTTCATCACTTCTCTTTATTACATACATATATTGATTACTTCAGAGATTTAGCTAATGTGGTATCCTTAACATTCTCCAATGTAATAGAGTGACTGAAGGTGCATCCATAAAACCAATTGAATATTTCTACAAATTAGTTTTTATTGATGTGACCACCTTCATAATAAGTGTTCTTAAAATAAACATCATGAGCTTGATAATGAAACTTTTCCATACATTGGGTACTCCACATTTCCAAAGATTCATATTTCTCCAAAAAATATGATCTATGAGGTTATAATATGTGTTGCAAAGGTATGGAGCATTGACATTAGATCTAGAGTATCAATGTATCTAAATATGAAAGAATATGCAAGTAGAAGAGTTGAAAGTATACTGTTTAGTGGTGGATGTTGGTGTCTCCCCATGCATTGATAACTAGCTTTGTGAAATCATTGATCACTGTATGAGATTAAACTTGAGTGGAATGATGTGTTGATGGTTTTAGAATTATATACACTAGCTTATCAAAAGAATATCAAACTTTTCTTAAAAATTCTTAAGACTAGGGTCTCTTTCCAAATCTGTATTGCATTTTTATGAATCTTTCCATAACTCTCACTTTACCTTTGATGATGCCAATTATATTTCTCAAGAATCTCTTTGCTTTTTTTCCACTCATTGAAATTTTCTATGCTATGTCATAAGTCAAGTCCAATGTCTTCTGGTTCTTTTTAATTTTTAACTTGCCTCCATATACACCTAATGAATCTAATAGCTCCTCGAATTTCTCAATAATTTCTTTATGTCTAGAGGGAGGCTTCATTGTGTATGCATAAATGATATGAAACTTCAATAACTTGTCCAATATGTGCATGAGGTAATGCAAAGTGCAAAAAATAAATCTCAATGTTAATTAAAATATGGCTTTTAATTCTCATCTAGATGTGACCTCTTTGGTGATGCACTTTTGTTGCACGCCAGTGCTCCTCTCACTTAACATTATCTACAACCTCAGAATAATAGTTTATTTTCATGCAAAATGGATAAGGCAATTATGTTGATGCTTTAGTGTCATAATTGAACATATACTTAAGAATCTTAAGATCACCCTCTAAGTATTAGAACATTGAACTCCTCGACTCCTTCCACATAGAGCTTCTTGCCACTTGTTTGCTTGGAGATTATATTCGGATATGGAGTATGTTAAAAGATATAAGAGATATTATTATGGAACTTCTTGGGTACTTTGACTACTACTAGATACCATTGCTACAAGCCAATGTAGCTGCTATCATACCATATATGGCCTCATAGCCTTGTCAACTAACCCCAACTCTATCACAAGCTATTTGAGCTTCTTTCATATATAAAATATTAGAAACATCCGTAGAAGCAACAAGCTAGAGGGCTCGATGTTGAGGATCTCTCAAACTTTCAATCAAATATTTGTGTTCTAGGGATGCCTTTACAAGCTCCATTTGTTGATCCTCACCTTGGTGTCCAACATCATTGAAAAGTTTTCTGTGGAGAAAAACTTTTTGGATAGTATAAAAGATTTAGATTATCTTTCAATAGAAAATGACAACCTTAATACTTATACATTTTTTTTCTCGTAGCCCATCAGTCAAGGATATTGAAAACATTGGAAGTAATTGATGCTTTCTTCCTTTAACCCATGGGAGTTTTCTTGCACACTTGTAACTTTTCTTCTATAATGTTATTATCCTGCTCCATTTGTTCCAAGAGCTATTTTAATGAAGCATTTTTCTGCTCTAATGTTGAATTTCCTTGTTTGTCCTTTGCTATATCTTGTCATATGTCTTTATACTAATTCAATTCTTTTTCAAGCTTCTGCGCTTTGATTTATTAATATTCTAGGGTTTTTGCAACACATTTTAAGAACCATGGGATTGTAAGCAAGATTGATAAGTGCTATATATGATTGATATATATTAATATTTCTAAGCATTGGCAAGAGACTAGTAGACCATTCTCATAATCTCGACAAAAGTAAGCAACAAAGAAGTGGAATTGAAAGGTAGATTTAGCGTTATTCTAGGATCATTAGGATACAAGGAACCATCCATCCAAAGATCAATATTTTTCTTTACCTCTAAACAATATTGAGAAGTAGTTGTTGAATCTATCCTATGCTTTCTATAAGAGGACTTTGCAATAGCAAACTCTTTATCTACATGAACATGTAGATCCAAATTCCCTCTTATGATTGTTAATGTTCCTAAGTAATTCCAGAAGAGCATGAGAAAAAATAGAGTAGATTAAGTTTTTATGGAATAATATTGATTTGAGAGGGCTAGAGAGAAAAAGAGATCATGAAAAATATTTAGATCCATATATAACATGGCTAGGCACTACTACAAATGGAAAAGACCATGTTTTGAGAAGGGAGAGAAAAAGGCACCTTTGGGGTTTAATTACTATGCCTTGCTAATGTGGAAAATAGGAGGAGTAGTGAAGCATTAAGTATATAACTATCTTTGTTGCAGGGTCCCATGTATTATATGTGTGGGTATTAACAAATATGAGCTAATTTTGAGGGTCTTCAATGCAAAAAAGTATACAGAAAACTACTATTTCAACTTGTAATATGCTTGGGTGCCTTTGGAGAAAAGAAACCAATATTTTGTGAAAATTTTTAAAGGTTTATTTTTTGGGATAAAAATAAATCCGAGCTTCGTGATATGGTACTTTTGGAAGAGTGGTGGTCCCTTCTTAGAGAATGAATTGATTTAGAGGGCCTTTAATGCAAAAAAATAGACAAAAAATGAGTATTTTAACTTGTAATATGATTGGATACCTTTTAAGAAAAAAAAACCCAATGTTTATGAAAGTCTTTAAAAAGTAAAATCTTAAGACAAAATAAATCCCAGTCATTGATTTGGCACCTTTGGAAGAGCAGTGGTCCCAACTTGGAGGATATAAATGGCTTGTTACTAAGGTAAAAAGAAATAGAGACCCCCTCCTTTCTAGATAGGGTCCACCACAAAAAGTGGTTGGAGCCTAAGAATATAGGGGGACAAAGAGAAAAAAAGAAGTGCAATGATGATCATTGAAGAGGGAAGAATCTAAGATTAAGGATTTCTTATCAATTTCTTATGTGACCCTTTTTGAGTCCCTTTTCCCCCTAATGTACTCTTTTTTCTACCCTCCTTATGCTCAAGTCCCTTCCCCTATATTCAAAAGCCACACATGCTTTTGAAATCTCAAAGAGCCACCCTTCCATAAGCATCCACCACCTTTTCCAAATCAAATCTCTACCCAATTTTTGTTTTCTTATTTTTAGATCCACAACAAACATGTTGGGCTATGTATGTACAAGCTGTATTCACAAGAGAATAGAGAGAATTGCTCTTTTCTCAGTTTCACCCCTCACAATTTAGAGAAGATCTATTCTCACCTGACACCCTTGCAACACTCATTTAGAGATGAAGAAGACTAATAGTCTAACACTAGGCGCTACTACTAGGACTCTACTACACAACCTTTTGTGCACTCTAGAAAAGAAAATGCTTAAGCAATTGATGTACTCTTTGTTCTAGCATTTAATATTCTAGTGAAGAGATACAATAATTACAATATAAGCATGCAAGTCATGCACTCAATGGTAATCTAGGAAAGTATCACTACAAGGATATAGGAGTATAGCGACGGCCATTTCTGACACAAATAAGCGACATCACTGTTTGCGTCGTAAATGCGATGCAAATAGCGACGGTACTTAGGTGAAAAAAAAAACAGTTCAAAACCCAAGTACGTCATTTAGCGCGAACGAACAAAAGAGGGAGCGAAAGAGAGAGCGAACTGCATCTTGTGTTTGAGAGGGAGAGGGAGAGAAAGAGAGAAAGAGGGAGAAGGAGAGATTCTCACTGCCGCCGCCATCGCCATTTGCAAAGAAGAGGAGGAAGTGTACGAAGGGTGAAGAGGAGCCGTCGTTGCAAAGAGGAGCTGCCAAATCCATCCTCAGGCCTTTGCGATGAGTGAATTGTTCTCTCTTGCTTTGTTTTTGTTTTTTCTCCTTTTCTTTTAAATTTCTTGTTTTTGTTAAAAATCATGTGTATTGAGAGAAAAAGAGAGGAAATGAGAGAGGGAGAGGAAGAGAGAAAAAGAAAGAAGGAACGAGAGAGAGAGGGAAAAACATTAAATATAATAGAGAAAGAGAGATAGAGAGAGAGAGGGAGGGAGGGATGAGAATGAATGAATAAAAAACAAAGAGAGGGTAAGATCATGTTTTTTAATTTTTTCTTTTATTGTTTGTAGTAGTAGTAGTAGTAGTAGTAGTTCTTTAATTTCTTCTTTTCTTATTTGTAGTGATAGTAGTAGTAGTGATGGTAGTAGTAGTAATAGTTTTTTAATTTCTTATTTTCTTGTTTGTAGTAGTAGTAGTAGTTCTTTAATTTTTTATTTTTTTTGTAGTAGTACTAGTAATAGTAGCAGTTTCTTAATTTATTTGTTTCTTGTTTGTAGTAGTAGTAGTAGTTGTTATTGTTGTTAAAAAAAAAAAACTTTCTTATTTTCTTGTTTGTTGTTGTGGTAGTCATGGTAGTGGTAGTGATAGTGGTAGTTTATTTTCTTCTTTTCTTGTTTGTTTTTGTTGTGGTAGTCGTGGTAGTAGTATTAGTAATAGTAGTAGTAGTAGGTTGTTTTTTCTTCTTTTCTTGTTTATTATAGTAGTAGTAGTAGTAGTAGTAGCAACAGCATCAACAACAACAACAACAGTCATATATATATATATATATATATATATATATATATATAGAGAGAGAGAGAGAGAGAGAGAGAGAGAGAGAGAGAGAGAGAGATGTTTTGTTAAATAAAATGCGAGAGGGAGAGGAAGAGAAAAAGAAAGAAGGAACGAGAGAGAGGGAGTAAACATACAACATAATAAAGAAAAGAGAGAAAGAGAGAGAGATGGAGGGAGAGAAGAGAATGAATAGATAAAAAACAAAGAGAGAGTAAGATCTTGTTATTTAACCTCTCTTTTCTTCTTTGTAGTAGTAGTAGTAGTAGTAGTAGTGGTGGTGGTGGTGGTGGTGGTGGTGGTGGTGGCGGCGAGGTCCAGTGAGGTTTGCTGCAATACCACGAGATGGAAAACACTCCAACATACATTAATTTGTGGGTGGGTTGAGACTTTATATACATTAATTTTGTTGAGTTACAAGAGAAGAAATCCCTTCTCAAACAACTTAAGAAAGAAAAAAAGAATGATAACAAAAACAAATTGTTTGTTGTAATGTAGACCAAATGGAAAACGATGAAGTTCGTGATATTCAAGATCGTGAGACGTATCTTAATTAACATATCCCATGTCCTTGCTCTTAATGTAAGCTAGCAATTAGATGAAAATGTCGATTATCTATAGAACACATACGATACTTTGGTGAGTTTCAATAAGAGATCATTGATCAGGAGATCTCAAATTTTGAACAAATGGTAAGGAAAGTGTACATTGTATTTGCAAACTAATTGAATATTATATACAAAAACATTGGGTATGGCCGGTAAATTTTCTATCCAAGGAGGTGATGTCTCATCCCAAGGAGGAGTGCACCCTTTGCAGCCAGTTAGAAGAGTTTGTGGGTGCGCAATGGATGGAGTGCCTGAGTCAATCCACCACTTGGAAGGTACTACCCAATCTATACCGTCAATACTAGAGGAGACATGCAGCCTTCGAGACTCTCCTACAATCTTGGAGCCTGAGATGGAGGCAATGATTGATGCATTGATGCCCATGGATGTCAAGACATTTGATCCTCTTAGAGAGGAAGTATCCATACCATTATATGATGGGTGCCGAGTATCTCACCTGAAGACACTTCTTGCACTCCTAAGTGTGTAAGCAAAATATGGCTAGAGTGATGCGAGTGTGGCCGAGTTGTTCAAGCATCTTGTATGTACGCTTCATTGATTTCTTTTCTGCACTATCATAAAAAACATTTGTGGTTTTTCAAGGTGTTTTATGGTTTTTTTTCAGGTTATTAAAGTATCATATATTACCACTTGCAAATACCATGCCTGAGTCTCATGATGATGTGTGACATGTTTCACGAAAGCTTGGTATGGACTACAACATCATCCATACATGTATCAATGATTACATACTATTTCGAGGAGAATACGAGACTATGGAGACATGTCCAAAGTGTGGTGCTCACACGTATCGACACGACTTGCAAGGGCAAACCATCCCTTAAAAAGTTCTTATACACTTTCCACTTTTCCCTTGCATAAACCACATGTTTCATATGTCCGACATGGTGAGCTTGACAATGTGGCATGTGAGAATAGATCCACAGATTGAGTTCAACGAATATCAGTAGATTCACACGCATGGAGCCACATTGACTTTACCTTTCCAAGCTTTGCCCGAGAGCTAAGGAATCTTCGACTCGGTCTTGCTATGGATGACGTGAACCCATTTCATCTTCGCTCAACTTCTTACAGTGCATGGCCTATAGTCCTTGTCAACTACAATATCCCTCCATGGCTTTTATGAAGAAAGGATATCTCATCCTTAGCTTGCTCATTCTGGGCCGCTACAAAGTAAAAAATATGGACATGTATCTTCATCCATTAGTCGATGAGCTTAAGATTTTTGGGAGGAGGGGGTCACCGTGGAAGATATGAGCAAGCACTATGGTCGACGGTCTGCCAATATTCAAGCCATTCTCATGTGGACCATGCATGACTTTCCGGGATTCGGGGATTACTCAAGTAAGTAGGATTTCATTCTTACTGGTAATATCTATCATAGCTCGTTCAAGTTTGTATTCACTGGATAGAGGTGTTGGGACAGGTCTGTTACCTCAGGTTATCATGCATGTCCATTGTGTGGGCCACAATTAGACTCCCAAAGGTCACGAAACATGAAGAAGATGGTATATCAAGGAGACGTTGCTTTCTTGCCAGTGGGTCATGAACTCATGGAAGGTTTCTTGGATGACCTCCAGCACGTATTAACTCTCAAAGCTGGTATGAGCTGAAAATGGTCCACATGGAGTCACGTCCAAATGGAATGCGACAGTTCTTAGATTTATAGGAGTTGCCGTATTGGATCGACTTACAGATCAACCACTTGTTGGATCCCATGCATATTTTCAAGAACGTGGGCAGCTTACTATGGGACCACATCACAAGAAAGAGAGACAATGTAGGGGCACGAATGGATTTGAAGGAGGTAGGCAAGATGGAGGTGCTTTGGCCGCAATCAAGTACTAATGGTCACTTGCAGCTACCTTGCGCTCCTTGGGTTTTGTCCACTAAAGAAGAGCACATTGTGAAGCAAATGATCAAGTCTATCCACACTCTAACGAGTATGATGCGTTCTCTCAATTCCGCATTTTCTAAAGATAACTAATTATCACGGCTAAAATCCTTTGATTGGCATAAGATATGTCAAGTCTGTACTATGAATGGATTGTAAGTGCCGTGCGTATTTCGCTATTTGGAGTGTAGTCATTGTTCATAATGCTTCCTCGTTTGTGGCAGTTTGTATTACCGATCGCGATCGTAGGATGCCTTACTCCAGAAATACACGCAGCGATTTAGAGGTTGTCAACTTTAGTGCAATGGATCTCACAGAAGGAGATTAAGACGTCTTGCATTCAATCTGTAAGGCAAGGAGCAATGCACATAGTCTGTCTCTTAGAAAAATACCTGCCTATCAGCATGCTCACGATACAAATGCACCTTCTTGTGCATCTTGTAGATGAAATGGAGATTGCTGGACCTGTCTATACACGATGGATGTTCTTCTTGGAGCACTTCATGAAAACCCTGAAAGGCTTTGTGTGACAATGAGCTTGGCCAGAAGGTAGCATGGCTGAAGGTTGGTTGGTGTTTGAGGTGCTAGTGCATATTTCACAGTGGCTACCAACGGTGGATTCAGACAACAATATGGTATGGTCGTTGAAGGATGATAATATATTGATCAAAGATGTAGTGGTTGGAAATGGGATAGAAAAAAGAATGGATGTTGCAATGGAGGAGAAAGTGAATGGCTTTTTTATATGGCACCATGCCTCCATGGAGACATGGCTTGCTAGGTACGAGCAAGCTAGGAAAGATCGGGAAGAAGTGCAATCTGAATTTCAACATAGTATGCGCCATTCATTGATTCAATATTCCGAGGGCATGGAGGAGATGCTGCGGTTTATGTCAATGTGATAGTTGCATGGAGCTTTGACCACAGCGTCTCGCGAGGGGGTAGAGGTCTCAACCAAGGAGTGGAAATTCTCGAGGGGATGTAGTCCAAAGGCGACGACGTGTTTAGGAATTTTTGTATCTATATTTTATATGCTAAAAATAATTTAGTGTTTCAATATACAATACAAAATTTATAGTGTTGTGTGGTTGCGCGGACGACATTTTGATGTGGAGCGTATTAACAAAATGCACTCCACAACAAATTGTGGTATCATGGCAAAGTTCGAGCAAGAGAGCTGATGACGAGCAACGGATCCAAACATAGTTATAGATAAGATGGAGTATTTTGGGAACTTGCAAAGTATTATCATGGTGGATTATCATAGCTTCTCCATGATTCTATTCGATGTGTAGTTGTTCAAAGTGGTACTTGAAGGAGCCAGAGCAATAGTTTGATGAGGTCCATCTAGATTTCTCGAAATAGATTCCGAAAAAAGATGGACAGATTTGCGTGACACGTTTGTGTTGCTGGCCCATTGTGAACATGTGCATGAACTAATATTTTTTTAAATTTTATTACAACATGGTACATGTCACAAAAGTTAAATATCTCTTGTATGTGATTTTGAATAGGTAATTTTCTATCCAAACCCTCGATAACCTCGATGGTAGTATGTTATACCTTCAGCTCCCTGAAGTGTGAGAATATATGATCAAAGCGATGTTCCAGCATAGATGAGGATAATATGCAAATAGAGGGGTTGATATTATAAAGGGTGGAGGCCATCGAAAGCTTGGAGCATGTAGAGGAGCCATAATCGGGTAACTATGATGGAAATACAGGAGTCCAAGAATTCTTTGAGAACAAGGTGGACTCATTCTTTTGTGGTGACATGTCTATTGACCTTCCAGTGTATGCAGAGTTGTGTCAGGAGATTGACATGGGACCATAGGGTACTTCATACTTGCAGCATCTACCTACTTAATTTATTGACAAATCGCTTATAAGGATACATAAGATATGCATTTTAAGTAGGATCATTTTTAAGATTTATATTACCGTACTTTGCTTGATTTATATTGATTATGCTAACATAAATTTTTGTTTGTGCAGGTGACCTTTGTTAATATTTAGATAGCACGATGAGTAGAGGGATGAACGAGGAGGAGCTACAGGAGATCTTCATGCATATATCTCCAAATCAAATGGAGCAAGGAGGAGCAGACCAGAGCTGTCTTCAACACCATCAGGCCATTCTATTAGATCTACTTCTGTGCGCTCTGATGCTTTGGTTTCCAATAGATGAGGCCAACACTCCAGACTTGGGCCGGACGGAGGGAGTGGTTCTGGGGGATGCTGTGGAGACATGGATGCAGTGAGCCCGTGATCCGCTCGGGATACATGTGCTACTCCTCGCTCTCATGGCAGTTCCAGAGAGTGGCTTAGGTTTTTGTTATGGAGGTACCGATGCAGTGTCTCCATCTCGTGGTTAGGTTGGAGTTGTGTCACCTATGGGATTCGTCACACCTGTGGGAGCGTCTACTCTAGCCACTCCACAGCCGTCCGCAAGTGGCATCTTGGGTGCTACTCCGAGAGATACTACTCCCATAGGTACGCTAGATGTACAAGGGTCTCTCGGATATCCTAAGGAGCGTGGTCGCAACTGGGAGAGGACACATCTTAGGCATACTCCAGAGGGATATGGATACCTTGTAGATGATAGGTCATGAGCCATTGTCATGAATGATGAGGGGAGGAGCATGATGGCTCGTATGAGAGAGTTGTGCTAACAAGTTTTTTGGCACAATGTCTTGGATCATTGGAAGAACATACCGGAGGGGAGCAAGGACTACATAGTAGCATCCTTGCATGAGGAATTTTTGGTACTTGCCGCAGCAGATAGGTTTTCCACATGCTGGATGATGGAACACATGAGTGCGTACATGTCACACAGATGATCGGACACATGCAAGGTACTTAAGAGTGGGGCCTCAAAGCGCGAGTGGCTAGATGGGGACATTTGGTGCCGACTCAGGAAGGAGGCTACAGATTCTCCAGGACGTTGGAGACAACAGTGCAAGGCGGCGAGGGCACGGTTGAAGGCAAGAGTAGTCCATCATCTTGGGAGTGGCAGCCACAGGACATATCTAGAGGACTTTGTAAGTTTTTCTTTTGTTCTACTTGCTTATTTTTTTGCAATATCCCTTGTATGTGACAATCGTGTTTCTAATAGTTGTTCTACTCCATTACAAACTGGGATCCCACCGGCCTAGAGACTCGATATGCAGAGAGTCACGGTCTCACTGCATTGATTGACCGATTGTATAGACGCGGTGGCCTTGTAAGTCACTCATCTTTCTTGTCCATAGTTACTAATTTTAATTAAAATGCATTATTGTATGGTGGACTAATGTGTAGTTGTTTCTTTTTTTGCAGAGTCCATTCAATGCTTCTTTACGGTGGGATGAGGTTTCGGATGGCGAGAATCTATAGCTCGCCCTTGGATCCGTGGAGCGCACATGCTCTGTGTAAATATTTTCTATGTAGTAGTAGTATCATGTCATGATTGTACCATCGCTTTCATTATGGGATCTTGTATTTATTTTATGTATCAATGTTATAATTCAAGTACACTTTTCCTTCATTTAGACAAGAATTGTACACATTACTGAAACTCTTTTATGTGGCCCACATAAAGCACATAGTGCCAAGGTGCCTTGCCACAAAATTTTTTTCCCCTGTTACCATCGCTATTAGCATTGCAAATTTACTGCATGCGTCGCTATTGGCGTCGCAATATACGTCGCAAAGCGTCTCTATCATCATCGCTATCTGTGTCGTGCAAATAGCGACGTTGATAGCCACTATTCTATGGCGTCGCTAATACCGATGTTTTTTGCGATGACAAGGGAAAATTTCTTTATGAACATTTTCATCACTTTGAACGTCGGTATAAGGCCTATATCTTTTAGTGTATGAATGCATTAAAAAGCTCATGTCTAGTCTATTGTATAGTGCTAGTGCACATGCAACATGCATGCATAGCTTGATTGATTTGTCTGTGTTTTATAATACTCAAGAAATTCACCCCTCAATTGAAGATGAACTCCACTCCACCCCCTGATATCAATAACTCTAGATAAAAATGATTACTTTCGAAAACCTTAACTCAAGTTGTAGACATAGACAACCCTCAACTTATCACGCCCTGTCTCACTCAATGTGAAATTCTTGACTAGTCACAAATATCCCAATCTACTTTGTCAAGAAGGTATGTGCTTAGTGATGGTGCAAAGTGCATGAAAAGGGTTCTATTAAGTGTATTGTCCCAATGGCATAGAAGTAGTTGATCGATTGGGGTGTAAGAAGCCCCCAATGTAGTGCTTAGAAATATATGTATTGAGGTACTTGTGCCCCTCTTTGCTCTCCAATGTGCATAATTTAAGCATTTAGGAAATCTTGCATCTTCCTTCTTGTTGCTTAACTCTTTGCCTTAAGCTCTCTATATTCACTAGTACAAATACTCATACTTGACAAGAAAATATTAAATACATAAGCAAATTGAAATCAAAATTAAGATTTGATCTTCTAGGTTGCCAAGTGTGCAAGTCTTATTGGTTTCCCAAGCAACAACCACACTTATTTACAACGTACTTACAAGATCTCAAAACTTGACAATCTATTCGAGACTTGGGGTTTTTCAAAAGCGTTTCACCATGTCATCGAGATCTAAAGGTGCTAGTCATTGAGTCTAATACGATGTAGAAAACAAACGTGACAATTAGAAAGAGAGAGAGAGAGAGAGAGAGAGAGAGAGAGAGAGAGATACCTTAGGACACTCGACATGAGGTAACTTATAGAAAGAGACATGTAAATGATGTAACAAGGAGTGCACATAAACCATTAGACTTGTATTAGGCAAGCTTTCACAAACAGTTCTCGTATGGATAAAACCAAACATTCGGAGATCTTCCATAGCGTAACATGTGCGCCAAGTTAGAAGTGTGCGGTGACGATACGGATGTCCGTGCAGCTGTTCCACTGGAGCTGGCCTCCGTCGTTGCCGATGCAAAGGTTGAGGTCGACGAAGCTCCGGCGACCGTCGCAGTCGGCCTGCAGGGTGCCGTTCTGTAACACAATGATGTTTTGGCACGTCTTGGAGAAGTCGCAGTCTACGCGCTTGCCTGTGGGGAATGGCCAAGTGGGTGGCGGTGCGCGCTCGCAAATGGCACCGCACAAGAGCTGACCGTTCACATTGGCCAGTCTCCTGTCCAGGTGGATGGCGGTTGGTGCCTGGGCCCCGCCCTTGTCGCATGCTGCTGTCATCCCCATGCTCTCGTCTTGCACCACCAGCGCCAGGTTGCTGCATGTGTGCGCGAAGTTCTGCATAGGTCGGCACTCGTGCAGTTGCTCCTCAACCTGTATCGACAGCCACGACATTAGCTGGAAGACCACAAGTTTGTGCAGTACGATGCACATCCGTACTTTTGTTGCGATTAAACGTGCTTAACAGTCAACAGCTGACGTTCCATGAACGCAAGGGCAATCACTACCTTTAATTTTATCTTAAGTTAGGATCAGCAAGGCGGGCACCAAGTTTACTGTAACAATGACAAATCCGACTGACTTACTGGCGATGGATCATGCTCCGCAGAGACCAGAAGAGCTACAACGAGACAGACTACAATGCAGTACACCCATAACTTTAGACAGATCGTAGTCCTCCATGTTGACGCAATAATTAGGGTCGACATTTTCATTTCCTAGAATGACCGAAAGACAATACAACGATCACGGAGCCCCGTTTTATACCAACGTTAAGTTGTTTTTGTCCCGCTCGTCGGTAAAGTAATCGGGACATAGTGATTTGTGGCATTGTCTTAGCATTGATTCCTATGTAGCCGCTAGGTGTACTGTTTCTGAAAAGTTAACGTTTTAATATGTTATTATTCGTTAATTACTAAAGTAGGCTTGTATGGTTATCGTTTTGGAAATTAAATATTACATTGAAATCTGAGATATTTTAACACTTTGTAGTGCACAAGGGACAAGCACTAGAAAAGCCTATAAGTGATGCAATTTCCTAGTATCCTTAATCCTCTATGTCTCTCTTCTTTGATGGAACATCCCCTTCTTATCCTCTTCTCGACATGGAACCTATTTCTATGGGAACTACCTTTTTTCTCGAGGTATCCCATTCCACTATCAAATTTGGAGCACCTTGTGAGAAAATGGAGAAAGGAATGCAAGAGTACAAGAAAGCCAAAGTCTTGATAGAAAGCTTGATTAATTCATTGTTGTACAAGTAGTGTTGATAAACAATGATGCCTCATAAAGAGGTCGATTTGGTAGGTGGAGAAAACCATCCACTAGGTTGGTGCTACATCATAAGATGATAATAAATGAAACGAGGTGGAAGAGATAAGGTAGAAGGATAAGCTTTGTTGATTTATGAAGGCTTACATAATATATTTGGATACTCTTCTAACATCCCCCCTTAAGTTAAAGAAAGGTAGATTAAAAGATGATTGCAAGGAGTTACTACATTATATCCCCCCTATAGCAATAGTGATGCGAGCAGTAAATTTGCGACGCTAATAGCAACGGTAACAGGGATAAAAAAAAATTTGTGGTAGGGCAACAAGCTGCCCTGCCACATATAGCATTGTGTGCTATATGAGAGCCATACAAAATAGTTTCTGCACTACTGTATACAAAGCGCTTGCAAACAAAAAGAATGTATACTGAAATCATAAAACTGATACATTAAATAAATACATGATCGCATAAAAAGCGATTGGTACAATCATGACAAGAGATCACTAATATATAGAAAATGTCTACATAGATTAGGCAACTAAAAAATAAAGGTGTGTGAGCTCCAAGGATCCAAGGGCGAGCTACAAATCCTTGTCGCCCGAAAGCTCGTCCCCCCGCAAAGGAGCATCGAACGGATTATGCAGAAAAAGAAATAACACATCAATCCACTATACAATAATGCATTCAAATATCTCATGGTAACTACGGACAAGAAAGATGAGTGACTTAGAGGGCCGCCGCATCTATACAATCGGTCGATCAATGCATTGAGACCGTGCCTCTCTGCATATTGAGTCTCAAGGCCTTGCGGATCGCGATTTGTAATGGAGTGCTGCAAAGAAAACAAAATGCTAACTGTTAGAAACATGATTGTCAGTACAAAGAATATTTCAAAAAAACAAACAAGCAAAACAAAAGAAAAACTTACAAAGTCCTCCAAATATGTCCTGTGGCCGCCACTCCCAAGATGATGGACCACTCCAGCCTCGAGTCATGCCCTCGTCGCCTCGCGCTGCAGACTTCAACGTCCTGGAGAATTTGTAGCCTCCTCCCTCAGTCGGCACCAGTCGTCTGTATCTAACCACTCGGGCTTTGCAGCCCCACTCTTGATTGCCTTGCGTGCGTCGGATCGCCTATGTGACATGTATGCATGCATGCAATCCATCATCCAGCCCGTAGAGAATCTATCTACTGCGGCTGGCACCAGAAACTCCTCGTGCAAGGATGCTACTATATAGTCCTTGCTCCCCTCTGGTATGTTCTTCCAATGATCCAGGACGTTGTGCCGAAAAACTTGTTGGCACAACTCTCTCATGCGAGCTATCACCCTCCTCCCCTCATCATTCATGATGATGGCTCCTGACCTACTATCGACCAGATATCCATAACCCCTAGGAGTCTGCCTAAGATAGGTCCTCTCCCATCTGCATCCACGCTCCTGGGCATATCCAGGAGACCCCTCTACATCCGGTGTACCGACGGGGGTAACCTCTCTCGGAGTGGCACCCAAAGGGGTGGCACCTGCTGCTGACGGCTGCGCAAAAGCCGGAGTAACTAGAGTAGACGTCTCCACAGGTGTGACAAATCCTGGAGGTGACGCAGCTCCAGCTGAACGACGAGACGGAGACACCACATCCGTGTCTCCACATTAGCATCCCCCTAATCTCAATGCACTCCCTCCCTCTGGCCCAAGTCGTGAGCATCGAGATCGTCTGCTCGAAGCCGAACCATCCAGCCGCGCTGAAGTAGATCTAGCAGAGCACCCTGACGAAGAACGAGACCGCTTCTGGTCTGCCATCTCTCTGAATCTCACGAGCTGGTTTGGAGACATGCATGCAAAGATGTCCTGCAACTCCTCATTGCTTATCCCTCGACTCATCTTGAAAATGTCACTTGCACAGATAAAAAATGGTGTTAGAATAATCAATTTAAATTATACAAAACATAATAATATAAATCATTTTTAAAAAATCCCTCTTAAAATGCATATCTTATGTACCTTTATCAGAGATTGGTCAACGAATTGAGTAAGTGGATGCTCCAAGTATGAAGTATCCTATGGTCCCATGTTAATCTCCTAACACAACTCCGCATAGGAGGTCGATAAACATGTCACCACAAAAGAATGAGTCCGCCTCATTCTCAAAAAATTCTTGGACTCCTGTATTTCCATCATTGTTAGCCGATGTTGGCTCCAAGCTTTCGACAGCCTCCACCCCTCTATTTGCATATTATCTTCATCTATGCTCGGAACATTGCTTTGATCATATACTCTCGCACTTTGGGGAGTTGAAGGTATAACATACCACCATCGAGGTCGTCGCGGGTTTGGATAGAAGATTACCTATTCACAAACACGTACAAAGCGAGTTCAAACCATTGTGACATAAACCATGTCGTATTACAATTAGCAAGCAAATGACTATTTGCACCTGTTCACAATGGGCCGGCAACACAAAGGTGTCGCGCAAATCCGTCCATTTTTTTTCGGAATCTATTTCGAGAAATCCCGATGGACCTCGTCAAACTGTTGCTCTAGCTCCTCCAAGTACCACTTTGAACCACTGTACATCGAATAGTATCATGGGAAGCTACGGTAATCCACTGTAATAATACTTTGCAAGTTCCCAAAATACTCCATCTCATCCACAACCATGTTCGGATCCGTTGCTCGTCGTCGGCTCTCTTGCTCGAACCTTGCCATGACACCACAGTCCATTGTGGAGCACATTTTGTTAATACGCTCCACGCGAAAATGCCGTCCGCGCGACTACGCTGCACTATATATTTTGTATTGTACATTGAAACACTCAAATTAGATATCGCATATAAAATTTAGATACGATAGATTCTAAACCCCTCATCACCTTTGGACTACATCCCCTCGAGAATTTCCACTCCTCCATTGAGACCTCTGTCCCTTCGCTGGATGTTGCGGTCAAGGCTCCATGCAACCATCATGTTGACATAAACCGCGGCATCTCCTCCATGCCTTCGGGATATCGAATCGGTCGATGACGCGTACTATGTCGAAATTCAGCTCGCACTTCCTCTCGATCTTGCCTTGCAATCTGGTACTTGGCGAGCCACGTCTCCATGGAGCAACATACAAAAGCGATTCACCTTCTTTTCCATTGAGGCATCCATTCTTTTTTCTACCCCATTTCCAACCACCACATCTCTAGTCAGTCTATCATCGTCCTTCAGCGTCCATAGCATTTCATTGTCTGGTTCCACCATTGGTAGCCATTGTGAAATATGCACTAACGCCTCTGACACCAACCAAACTTTGGCCATGCTACCTTCTGGCCGAGCTTGTTGTCACACAAAGACTTTCAAGGTTTTCATGAAGCACTCCAGGAAGAACATCCATCGCATATGGAGAGGTCCAGCAATCTCCACTTCGTCCACAAGATGCTAGTGGGCATGCTAGTGGGCAGGTATTTCTCAAAGAGATAGACCGTCTCCACTGCTCCCCGCCTCGCGGATTCAATAAAGGATGTCTTAATCTCTTTTTGTGAGATCCATTGCACTAAAGTCGACAACTTGTAAATGGCCCCGCGAATTTCTAGAGTGAGGCATCCTGCGATCGCGATCACTAGGATAAACTGCCACAAATGAGAAAGCATTATGAATAATGGCCACTTTTCAAATTGCAAAATGCCTACGCTAATTACAATCCATTCGTAGCACAAACCTGACATATCTTATGCCAATCATGGGATTTTAGCCCCGACAATTGGTCATCTTTAGAAAATGCGGACCTGAGAGAACGCATCATACCCATCAGAGTGTGGATAGACTTGATTACTTGCTTCACAATGCGCTCTTCTTTAGTGGACAAAACCCAAGGAGCGCGAGGAAGCTGCACGTGACCATCAACACTCGACTGCCGCCAAAGTGCCTCCATCTTACCTACCTCCTTCAAATCCATTCGTGCCCCTATAGTGTCTCTCTTTCTTGTGATGTGGTCCCATAGCAAGCTGCCCACATTCTTGAAAATATGCATGGGATCCAACAAGTGGTTGACCTGTAAGTGGGTCCAATATGGCAACTCGTAGAAAACTGAGAACCGTCGCATTCCATTTGGATGTGATTCTGGGTTGACCATTTTCAGCTCGTACTAGCTTGCGGCATTCATACATGTTGGAGATCGTCCAAGGAAACCTTCCCTGAGTTCATGATCCTCCGACAAGAAAGCGGCGTGTCCTTGATATACCATCTTCTTCATGGTTCGTGACCTTCGGGAGTCTAACTGTGACCCACACAATGGACATGCATGATAACTTGAGGTAACCAGACCTGTAAGGACACCACAACCTAGTTAATACTTGATTGAATGAGATAAAATATAGATACTACCAGTGAGAATGGAGGCCTACTCACCTGAGCACTCTCCCAATCCCGGAAAGTCATGCATTGTCCACATGAGAATGGCTCGAATGTTGGCTGACTGCCGACCATCGTGCCTGCTCATATCTTGCACAGTGACCCCCTCCTCCCACAAAATCTTAAGCTCATCGACTAATGGACGAAGATACACGTCCATATTTTTTACTTTGTAGCGGCCTGGGACGAGCAAGCTAAGGATGAGATGTCCTTTCTTCGTAGAAAGCCATGGAGAGATGTTGTAGTTGACAAGGACTATAGGCCACACACTGTAAGAAGTTGAGCGTAGACCGAATGGGTTCACACCATCCATTGCGAGACCGAGCCGAAGATTCCTTGGCTCTCTTGCAAAGCCTGGGAAGGTAGAGTCAATGTGGCTCCATGCGCGCGAATCCGCTGATATTCGTTGAACTCCATCCGTGGACCTATTCTGCACATGCCACCTTGTAAAGCTTGCCATGCCAGACGTACGAAACATGTGGTTTATGCGGGGGATGAGCGGAAAGTATCTGAGAACTTTTTGAGGGATGGTTTACCCTTGCAAGTCCTGTCGATACCTGTGAGCACCACACTTTGGACATGTCTCCATAGTCTCGTATTCTTCTCGAAACAGTATGCAATCATTGATACATGCATGGATGTTATTGTAGTCCATGCTAAGCTTTCGTAAAACATGTCGCATTACGAGACTCAGGCATGGTATTTGCAGGTGGTAATATATGATATTTCAATAACCTGAAAAAAATCATAAAACACCTTGAAAAAGCACAAATGTTTGTAATAATAGTGTCAAAAAATAATAATCAATGAAGCCTATGTGCAAGGTACCTGAATAACTCGGTCACACTCATATCGCTCCACCTGTATTTTGCTTGCACACTTAAGAGTGCAAGCAATGTCTTCAACCGAGATACTCGGCACCCATCATATAATGGTATGGATGCTTCCTATCTAAGTGGATCAGATGTCTCGACATCCATGAAAATCAATGCATTGATCATTGCCTCCATCTCAAGCTCCAAGATTGTAGGTAGGTCTAGAAGGTTGTCTCTCTCCTCTGGCATTGACGGTATAGATTGGCCTTGCGAGTGGTGGATTGGCTCCTGCACTCGATCCATCGCACGCCCACAAACCCTTCTAATTGGCCGCAAAGGGTGCACTCCCCCTTGGGGCGAGACATCACCTCCCTGGATAGAAAATTTGCCAACAAGACCCAATCTTATTGTGTATGGTTTTCAATTAGCTTGCGAGTACAATGCATGATTAATATTAACTTCAAATTACCATTTGCTGAAAATCCCCAATCGCCTGATCAATGATCTTAGATTGAAACTCGCCAAATCGTCGTACGTGTTCTATAGACAATCGGCGTTTTCGTCTAATTGCCAACTTGCATTGAGAGCAAGGACATGGGACACGCTGATTAAGATACGTCTCGCCATCTTGAATAATAAGACCTTCTTTGTTTTCCATCTTATCTACATTGCAACAAACGAGGCTCAAATGGATAGCTTTATGGAGATGTATGTCAACTTGCAAGTTGACCATAAGCTCTTGCTTGAGAGGTTTTAGCCTCTGTAAGAGCTTGAGAAGCAAATTTTGTAAAACATTGAGGTTGATATTGATGCATCCATGGTGTTGAAATCTAAACTTCAAGATATAAGAAATGGTTTACTGATTGATGTAAAGAATGCATTGGACATAGTAGTTGAGAGATTTATTGATGTTATATCTCGGCCATATACCATGCTTAAGGATTTGTTTGTCCTGGTAGATAATTATTCGTTATCGAAAAAAAAAAAGCATTGGTTCATAAGGTTCATGAGTCGAAGACTAAATGTTTGGACTTGACTAAAAGATTGGATAATGCCTTAGATGCTAAAAGGAAAGTGATGAATATGTTACTTCATCATTGCAACAAAAAGATTGGTGACAAGGATGCTATGATTAATGAAGTTCTTCATGAGGTGAATATAGAGTTGAAGGGGATGGAACACGATTCTTCTTTGGGATTTAATGGTTATAAGTCAATTATTGAGGTGTCTTCTTGTACAACCGTTATACCTTATATACCTAGCTACGGTCTCTACGTTATGTACTTTGAGTGTCTTAGAGGGGCTCTACTAGGATTACTTATACAACTACACTAGAGGGCTTTGAGTATAAGTAATCCATTTATGAGCATCATTGAGGATCTCTTAGTCTAATAATAAATCAGTCTCAACAAAAAGCATCTTAGAAATGTGGTTTTTTTTGTCCTAGGTCCATGTATTAAAATTAATGCCATCTATGAAATTTATCAACTATAGTAATAAAATTTGTTTCAATCAATCTACTCATAGTCATAACATTTGAAGAAAATATCCTATGCTCAATTTAAGGGATTCTTCTTCTATAGCAATACTTTTGGGTTCATTTTGATGAAGTACCATAATGACCATTGGCTAGGGCATCATTTTCTTTTAGTCCTTCCGTTGACTAGTTGACATGATTTCTAATTTGTTATGCCTATAAAGTTAATACAAAAACAATGAATTATGCATATCACAATTAGATACCCTACTTGGACATTATAAAGGATATGACCAATTTTAAGCCATCTTAAAGAGTCACCAATGTACGTGGCCCATGGCAAAGCACATTGCATACCATTATCGATAAGTCTATTATTGTACATCTTAAATCTTCTAATTAAACTTTATAAAGTGTGTGACTAATTTTTAGCCCTCTTAAGGAGTCGATGTAATGGTAGCAAAGTGGATACCATTACCATAATCATGGATATGTTATTGTTCCAATATATGTTATCTTTCTCTTTCTCTCCCTCCCTCTCCCTCTCCCTCTCTTTCTCTCGCATTTCCTCTCCCTCTCATAATATATCCTAACACTCTCCAAAAGCAAAAGGGAGAGGGAGAGAGAGAATGAACTCTCCCTCCCTCTCCCTCTCCCTCTCTTTCTCTTTCTCTCCCTCTCTCCTTTCCTCCCCCTCCCCCTCCCTCTCCCTCTCCCTCTCTCTCTCTCTCTCCCTCTCCCCTCCCTCTCATTCTCTCATTCTCTCTCATTTCCTCTCCTAAACAAGCAAAAAAAAAGTGATTTAAACCTTTAACAAGCAAAAGGGAGAGGGAGAGAGAGAATGCACTCTCCCTCCCTCTCCCTCTCCCTCTCTTTCTCTCTCATTTCCTCTCCTAAACAAGCAAAAAAGAAAGTGATTTAAACCTTAAACAAGCAAAAGGGAGAGGGAGAGAGAGAATGCACTCTCCCTCCCTCTCCCTCACTTTCTCTCCCTCTCTCATTTCCTCCCCCTTCCTCTCCCTCTCCCTCTCTTTCTCTTTCTCTCCCTCTCTCTCCCTCTCCCTCTCCCTCTCATTCTCTCATTCTCTCTCATTTCCTCTCCTAAACAAGCAAAAAAGAAAGTGATTTAAACCTTTAACAAGTAAAAGGGAGAGGGAGAGAGAGAATGCACTCTCTCTCCCTCTCCCTCTCCCTCTCCCTCTTTCTATCTCATTTCCTCTCCTAAACAAGCAAAAAAGAAAGTGATTTAAACATTAAACAAGCAAAAGGGAGAGGGAGTGAGAGAAAGCACTCTCCCTCCCTCTCCCTCTCCCTCTCTTTCTCTTTCTCTCCCTCTCTCATTTCCTCCCCCTCCCTCTCCCTCTCCCTCTCCCTCTCTTTCTCTTTCTCTTTCTCTCCCTCTCTCTCCCTCTTCCTCTCTCTCTCTTTCTCTCTCATTTCCTCTCCTAAACAAGCAAAAAAGAAAGTGATTTAAACCTTAAACAAGCAAAAGGGAGAGGGAGAGAGAAAATGCACTCTCCCTCCCTCTCCCTCTCCCTCTCCCTCTCCCTCTCCCTCTCCCTCTCCCTCTCTTTCTCTCCCTCTCTCATTTCCTCTGCCTTCCTCTCCCTCTCCCTCTCTTTCTCTTTCTCTCCCTCTCTCTCCCTCTCCCTCTCTTTCTCTCTCATTTCCTCTCCTAAACAAGCAAAAGAGAAAGTGATTTAAACCTTAAACAAGCAAAAGAAAGAGGAAGGGAGACTCACCGATGAGATATGGCGAGTGTGGGGCGGCTCCTCTTTGCGATGAAGGCTCCTCCTCTCCTTCCCGAACAACGGCGGCGGCGGCGGCAAGTCTTCTTCCTCTCCTTCTGTCACGACAGTCGCTCTCTCCCTCGCTCTCGCTCTCAAAACACAAAACGTGAAAATGCGAAATAAAGCCGCGCTCGGTTTCGACCCGCTTTTTTCCCTGTGGAGCGTCACTATTTGCATCGCAAAAGCGATGCAAATAGCAACGAAAATAGTGATGCAAATACCCGCCTTCACTAATCAGCATCGCTACCAGCTCAAATCCTTGTAGTGACTTTTAACTTCAATATCTAAGAAATATGAAAGAGGGCCACTGTTAGTAAAGGGGAAGCATGTACCAAGTATCTCATTTTCATAGTGGAGAATATTAGGAGGAAGTTGCAATAGGAATCTCATCGACATAATGATCCATGATTATAAAGAAATCATGATTGGTGAAGGCTTCCAAGTTGCAGCTAGCTTTGACACATTAGAAGCTGTATTCCATAAAATAAGTGTGTATTTTGTAGTACCATTGCTAGGGACTTTGATTTAAACCATATATGGCTTAGTATAAATTGAATACATAGGTAGGCTTGCACAAATTGGCAAAGTATGGGGGTTAGGCCATTTAGAATTTCTTAGAGAGGTCTCAGATAAGGAAAGCAATTTTAATGTCAAGATCATGCTTTCCAGCTAAGGCCACAAGTATCTTGAAAGAGGTCATGCATAAAGTGGATAATTAAATGACCTTGTAATCAATACAATGTTCTTGGGAAAAGCCATGAGCGATAAGGTGGCCTTTAAACTTTACAATGGATCCATTGGGATTGTACTTACACTTGAGAACCCACTTGTTGCAATAGAGGATATTTTTTTTGAATGGTAGAGGAATGAGATCCTAAGTGTTGTTTTAGTATAAGAAAGTCCTTTCCTCATGCATTATATGATGCCAATGGTTATTATAATGTGGTCCTTTGAGTGGTTGTTGGACACTTTGGGTGCCAACAAATTCCTGAATAGGTTGTAACTTAGGGTCATGAAGTTCTCTAGTGGCTAGTGAGGCATGGATATAGAGGGCTTCAAGGGATGTATTAAATCTTGGTGGAGAGAAGTGAGAGTAGCCACTTGATAGTTTAGAGGATTTGGTAGTGTGGGAAGATAGTGACAAAGAGAGTTCAAGGGTAGAGGAATTAGAGATTATTGATTTTGGAATAGGAGATAAAATCTAGATGTCAAAACTATAGGTTTGGATAGATTGAATGGATGCAAATTGGATATGAGCATTTACAACAATTGGTGAGGAGGATTTTATGATAGGATGAATGGTGAAGGTTTAGGAAGAGGCTTAATGAAATTGAGAGTTTAATAGGTGAAGAAGGGAGATTAGAAGAGGAAGTGTTTACATGGGGACTTACCAAAAATAGCCAAGATGAGGTTGAGAGTTGGCAATAAAGGAATGAGAATGTGAAGATGTTAAGTATGCATATGGGTTGTGGGAAACGGTTTAAAGGCATTTTGAGAGATATGTTGAATATGTGGGTTTAGTTGTGAATAGGTGGAGGGGGTGTGAGAGGCCTAGATATTTTGATTTGGAATTGAAGGACCATAGGCTAAGTACACATCGAGCACAAGCTTGTGTCTAGCCTCAAAGTCATACATCATATTGTTTACACATAGGTCAGGGGAGAAATGTCCAAAAAGTGCACTTGTCTTAATGGTTAGAGATTTAGGCAATTAGCCAAATGTTCAAGACTTATCAAGTGGAGTATATCGTATTAAATAGATATCTTTGTCTTTATTACAAATGGGCAAGGCTTTTTCCCCTTAGAAGAGCGATCTCACATGCACAAATTTTTCTGCCACGCATATTTTGTGGAGTGAATTGTAAGCTACCACATCAGCATAGCCTCTCTATTAATATCTCCAACTTGTGTGCTAGATTAACACATAGGTGATAGATGTGATATTTCATGCAAAATCTAGGCTACTCATCGGTTGGGCGGCATAAAATTTGGAGGTATTAAAGGGGAGGTTGGTGGGCTATGTGACTATGGGAGGGGCCCATGGGATGGGGCTCCCAATTTTTGTTGGCACTAAAGAAGTAGTGAGACACAGTTTGAGGTCAATGGGATGGTAGGAGGATTATTTGATATTGTTTTCAACAAGTGGGGTAGTAGTTTGAACTAGAGCGTTAGTGAGACGGAAACATGTGGAGTGGGGCCCCTATTGGTTGTCATCTTGGTAGGCACCCTTATGCCCCCCACAATCTATGCTCAGACTAATTACACACTGGGTGAGACTTCCCACTTGACCTAAAAATTGTCTACACATTTCTTTACATACAAGCCACACCCTTTCTCAGCAACAAATATGAGTTGACTTATTGGTTGGCCCACTAGTTCTCTACACCCATGGCATGTGATTGTGGCAATTAAATTCTTGTTAGCTACAATTTCAGCTTTTAATATGAAAATTGTTGTCCTTTTGTGGCTATGGGTATAGATAGAAGGTTGTGGCGAGGGATCTCCCTCACCCAAAAGTGTCTATCAAGCATAAAACTTGGAGCTTTAAAAGGGAGACATGTACCCCTATAGAGAGTTCATTTCTTAGAAAATTTGGACATTCATCTCGGTGTGTATCTAGCCTCGCATAGCTCTCTTCCTCACAACCCATGCGCCTTGCCATTAATTTCTCCCAACTTGGTTCCACTTGCTTGGATGCCACTGCTCTTGTCATTGCCATGGTGTCCACTTGACATGACCCTTTTTTCCCACTACTTTTCACATAGATAACCCCATCATTGCATCATGTCATTTGCTCCAATCAAGCTATGAGTCCCATCTGACTGGATGCTCTCATCCCAAATCTTGCTGAGCATGATGTTTCAGCTCTTCTTTTGGCCACCTTAATGCCCGCCAGCCTCACATCCCTCCCCTTTGACTCCTTGTAATTCAACCCTCTCAACTCCAGTGCACTATATTCCATTCGTGACCAACATGTGGGCTCGTATCTTTTAGCTAGCTACTTATTCTCCTCATTGTCTACTAACTAGTCTCTTTAAAGAACTTTTGAATTAGGCCTTGCCAACTCAACTTCTTGATCTTCCCCAATCCCCATGTTTTCACACATTTTGGATTACAAAAACCCTGACATCCTTAATGCATTAAAAATTGAATCCCTTAAGCAAAGTACTTACTTGAGTAATGCATTAAAAACCGAATTTCTCCATCCATAAATTATTTGAAGGTTTGGAAATTCAAGTAAATCCATCATAATCGAGTACCTGTACCCTTCATATAATGGAGTTCATTCCAAAGTATAGATATGATCATGCTCCATGCCATCATATCTCTAGTTTCTCTCATTAGACAAGAATTTATGAACCATATCATTCAATACATGCTCCTTTACCATATCATGAGGCAAGGGTGGAGGCTCATCATCCTCAAGGTCATTCATCTTTGCAGATAATGATGCTCAATTTCCAATTATCAATACTTTATCTCTTTTGTTCTTGTATATGGTAGCATGCCTAGGTGTGGAAAGCCATCCTACATTGAATGAGAAAAACATTCAAGTCATTATCAAAATATATTTTCAATTAAAGTGAGAGATGATTTAGCCCTTTATTAAGAAAGTCATTACCCATGATTTTGGAGGATCCCATTTGACATACATGCTAATATGATTCATTGTGATTTTACATTATCAATGCATGTATCCTTGACAATGGTCAGCCATACATTTTATCTTTTTCTCCAACCATGCTGAGTAATGATGCAAATAAAACATTTTGCCATGTGTATCACTAGATGATGAGGAGGGTTGAGGATGTGGAGGGGGACTAGTACCAATGGATGTAGATACCTTTTCTACTTGAACCTATGCCATGGAAAACACATGCACTCTTATAAATATAGCTTTATCACATGTTTTAAAAGTTTCTAAAGTTGCATGAAATATCCTTGTGAAGCATCTCAAAATTCTCATTGAAAACTATGTTTAATACTACTCAAAAAGCAAATATAGATTTGAAATTTGTAGCCTCCTCCCTCAGTTGGCCACTCGGGCTTTGAAGTCCCACTCTTGAGTGCCTTGCGTATGTCGGATCATCTGTGTGATATGCATGCACCCATGCACTCCATCATCCTGCCCGTAGAAAACCTATCTGATGCAACTGGCACCGAAAACTCCTCATGCAAGGAGGCTACCATGTAGTCCTTGCTCCCCTCTGGTATGTTCTTCCAATGATCGAATACATTGTGCCAGAAAACTTATTGGCACAACTCTCTCATGTGAGCCATCACCCTCCTCCCCTCATCACTCTCTCATGTGAGCCATCACCCTCCTCCCCTCATTATTCATGATGATGGATCCTGACCTATCATTTACAAGGTAGGATTTGGAGTCTATCCACTCAGGCTTTGAAGCCCCACTCTTGAGTGCCTTGCGTATGTCCAATCGTCTGTGTGATATGTATGCATGCATGCACTCCATCATCTAGCCCGTAGAAAACCTATCTAATGCGACCATGACCACGACCACTACCACGACCAGGACCACTACCACTACCACTACCACTACCACTACCACTACCACTACCACTACCACTATTACGACTATGACTACCACAACAACAAAAAACAAGAAAAAAAGAAAAGAAGAAATAAAACAACAATAACAATAACAATAATCTCTCCCTCCCTCTCTCTCTCTCTCTCTCCCTTCCTCCCTCCCTCTACCTCTCTTTCTCTCTTTCCCTATTATGTTTAATGTTTTCTCCCTCTCTCTCGCGTTCATTCTTTCCTTTTCTCTTCCTCTTCCTCTCTCATTTCCTCTCCCTCTCTCTATACACATGATTTTTAACAAAAACAAGTAAAAGAAAAGGAGAAAAAATAAAAACAAAGCAAGAAGGAACAATGCACTTATCGCAAAGGCCCGAGGATGGATTTGGCGGCTCCTCTTTGCGACAGCGGCTCCTCTTCACCCTCTGTACTCTTCCTCCTCTTCTTTGCAAACGGCGGTGGTGACAGTAAGAAGCTTTCCTTCTCCCTCTTTCTCCCCTTCTCTCCCTCTCCCCCTCTCCCCCTCAAATGCAAGATGGAGTTTGCTCTCTCTTTCGCTCTCTCTTTCATTCATTCGCACAAAATAATGCGCTCGGGTTTCGGCCCGCATTTTTTTGTTTGAGCACCGTCACTATTTGTGTCTCATAGTGATGCAAATAGCGATGCCGCTATTTTGCGTTGGAAAGCGCCGTCGCTATGCCTCCGTATCCTTGTAGTGTTTCTCAACTAAAATTTGAGATTAAGCTTCTAGTTACTTGTGTTATCCTTGAATTTATGATTGAAATTTTGAAATTCAGTCTTTAAACGGATTTTTGCTCCTCTTTGCTTGGATGCATTTCCAAAATGGAGATGCATTTCCAAAATGGAGCCTCTAAAAGGCTAGCTCATGTCCCTCTTCTTGAGAAATAATTTTGACATTATCCTAAGGCTACTTCAAAGAAAAGCTTAAAATTAATCTTAAAAAAAGAGATTATAACCTCTTTAAAGGATCAATATTCTTTAAGCCTAAGGAGATAAGGGATGCTAGGATTCTCTTAGAGCCTTAGCTTTTGAAATTTAGTGTGAAGGGAGAGGGGTTAGAAACCACATATTCACAAACTTGGGAATTTTCATAAATGTTAGGAATTACTAATGTGATTAATATTTGAACACATGGTCAAATCTTATCCCCTTGAAGGTGAAATTCCCTAGATACTATATGAACAATGCCCCCATGTCCCACTCTCAAATATGGGGTTAAGATTTAGCCGCTTGGTCAAATCTTTACTTCTTATTTGGAAGTGAAACTTTGGAGATTCCCAAATTCTCTAGTATGGTATTTAGAGGTCTTTGAGAGGCTCAATATTGGAGGCTAGATGCCTTTTACCAGTAAAATTTTGTAATCAAGACTAGGATGTGAGGAGGTACCATAAATGGAATTTTTTTGCAAATGAGTTCCAAATTTGTTTGCATTTGAGGATTTGGACTCTACTCGTCACCATATGGTTATAGTACCTAGGTAAAAGGGAGTCATTGGTATAACTTCATTGTCATAGTTCCAAAACCTATCAACCCATATGTCACTAAAACGAACACTCCCTTTTGCCTAGGTAATATCACCATAATCCTTCTTTCTAGTGATATATGGAATGATAGGTTTTGGAACTAGGATAATGAAGTTATATCAGATATTCTCTAATGCCCATGGAATATCATGTTAACCAGATCCAATGAAGTTATGCTAAATATTTCCTTTGCCTAGGAAATGTAAATGAAGTTATACTAAAGATTCCCTTTTGCCTAGGAAATATTACCATAAAAATATGGTAATATTTCCTAGGAAAAAGGGAATATTTGGTATCAGTATCTCAGTTGAAAAACCTATCAACCCATATATCACTAGAGAGATATTGGTATAACTTCATTGTCCTAGTTCCAAAATATATCATTGGAGATATCTCTCCAATGATATATGTGTTGGTAGGTTTTGGAATTGGGGCAATGAAGTTATACCAAGGATTTAGTTTTTGGTTGTTACCATATCATTATGGTAATACTCCCTTGGCAAAAGGGAATATGGTAATATTCCCTATGCAAAAGGGAATCTTTGGTATAACTTCATTTTTGGAGCTCATTTGCAAAACTTTTACAATATCCCCCTTTACTAGGGAACACTATGACATGGGATTCCTTAGAAGGCCTATTTTTTAGTTCAAATCTCCCCTAATGATTCATTTAAGAGGCTAAATTGCAAAATTGGACATCTAATAATCCATATATTTGTAATAAAGCTAAATTCCATAGCAAGATTTTAAATTGAAAATACAAGAAATAGACATAAAATTCCAAGAAGCCATAGTCAAGGTGGCTTGGGAAGAAATGGTATTACCAATGTTGGTTGAGAATCAAATGATGAGAGGCTGCAGTAAGGTATGCACCCGAAGCTATGGTGGGCAAGAGTGTTCACCCTCTTAGATGGTGGGATGTTGAGAACTCAAACAAGTAATGTTTGTAAAATGGAAAAAAGATGCTACACATGCTACACCTCCACCTTTTATACTTACCCTAGACTAAGGCATTTATGTTTTATTACAAGCCATCCTGGCCTAAAAGAGCTTTGTCCTCAAAGCTAGAATTGGGACAATTGATAAAGAAAGATTACAAGCATAGCTTGTAAGTGATTAATCCATGCTGTAATGAAACTCCAAGCTGAAGAAGATCTCATATATCAATGAAGTATAGGTATGAAATTTGAATATACTGTTGGAAATTTTCCAAAACAAGTTGCTACATAAGAATGGCCATAACTTGAAGAAGGAATGTACAATCATCATGTATGAGCTATAGAAATTTAGAGGACAATCCCTAGTATCTAATATGCCATAAAAATTTAATTTTGATGACCATAGAGAAATTATTTTTATGACAAAAACTTAATACATCAAGCTATCTTGTTCAGATATTACTCTATTTCCTGCAAAAGCCAAGGAAAAGAATCAAGGTATGATGATGGTTTCCAAGTAGACTCCTCCATGGGCAAACCTCGCAATTTAATAAGGTACACCAGCAATGAATGGTTCCTTAAAACCTTTTCTCTTTTTCCAAAAACCTTTTTAGGGTTATAAATGATAAGACCATCTTCATCCATGGGAGGTAACTTTTCTAAAACCTTTATGGATGGACCCACATATTTCTTAAGTTGGGAAACATGGAAGGTAGAATGAATCCTTGTTGAAGAAGGAAAATCAAGCTTTTATGCAAGCTCACCAAATCATTTGAGGATTTGATAAGGCCCATAGTAATGATGAGCCAACTTATTATGACTGCCTTTGAGAGAAGCATACCTAGATTTAGACACTTTGAGGAATACACAATCTCCTTCTTCAAACTCCAAAGGTCTCCGCTGTCGTAGAGTTCACGCAAGGACTGCTGAACACGGAGTTCAAGATACAGTAAGGTAAGAGGCTAACAAGAAGATCTCAATAACTCAATTTTTGATGCCAAGATCATTATATTGCTTGTCAAGTACATTACAAAAGGGGAGTCAAAATAAATAACGAAGCATGACAATCTGTCCACAGTTTTACAATAAGTGTATGAACTTAGTTTCAGGTAAACTCTCAACGACTATAAGAGTAAAATAACCCCACAGTACAGAAATGAGGTCTTCTTCAGAATAGGCATAGCAGCAATGCATGCAGCCACCAACAAAGACTGTAAGAAACTGCGTCTGCGTTGCTCTTTCTCCACCACAGGGATTAGTTCATCGATGTGTTTCTCTTGGGCAAACAATGTCGCATTCACTAAAGCACCTAGTGTGTCAATACCTGAAGTCAAGTGAATTAAGCAGCTCTTAAACTCACTGAACTATCTGAAGAAAAACCAACAATATTATTGGAGAAAGACTGGCTACCAGGAGGCGAGATCTCCTCTTTTCTCCGCTCCGTACCACTGGCGTCTCGCAAGACAGCGGTACCTAATGAAAATCCAACTCCTTCGCAGGTAGTGGTGCCTCACGCAAGGAGTCCCTGTTTCTCGGATGATTTACCCCAACAGTCATAAACTGAACAGCTCGCATACCATCTTTACTGCGTATCCGCGCATAAGCTGACCCGTCACCCATCACTTTTGTTTCCATTCTTTCTTCTGTAATGAAAGGCTGTCCAAGAATAATCGGATAAGAGCATGAATCCTGAACAAAGCAATGATAATCCTCTTCAACATTACCAATAGAAATTCTGATACTCGGACAAGCAGCATACATATCACCAGAAGTATTATTGGCGGCTCTCATGCGGCAGCCATGCTCTGCATCCATAGGCCACTTGCCACTCTCATAAACACCTCGAGCAATAAGATTAATCTCAGAACCATGATCAACTAAAGCGATCAAGGGAATTTGTTTCTCTCCAATCCTTACCACTGTCTCAGTGGTTGCTCTAGCCCAATGACTTCGTGAAAAATGGCTGCGAGGAATGAGAATAGGGGTCTCATCATCTTCATACTGCATAGGCTGCACTATTTTCTCCAATTGCGGATTAATAGAAGCATTCTCAACCATCACTGCATCATCATGCTCTTCCCCAAGAGCTCCATGCCACAATCCCTGTAAAGCAGGTCCTTCCATCGCATGTCGTTTCCTCCGCAAAAGATCCTGCATCTAATCCTGTATTTCTCTTCTAGCAATCCCAAGAGCCTCTCCAACAGTAAAAGTGACTTCACTATTCAAAATTCTTTCATGAAAAATCTTACTCATATCCGTTTGCATATCAAGGTCTAACAAGAGCTTGAATCCTGGCTCTTTTCTTGGTTGCCTCTTTTCTTTCTGCTTGTCTCCCATTGGTTGATCAGAACCTGTTTGAGCTGGAGAATTTGGCATAGGTGGAGCTGTAACAGGTGGTGAAACAAAGTCACCCCCTCTAGTCTTTTTGGAGGAGCTAGGACCCTCCTCATCTCTTCTTCTCTTTTCTTCAACCATGGCATCTAAACCCTGCGTTTTAGCCATATAAGCAAAAATAGAATACCTGTCAACAGGAGAATCCCATCCTGTTTCTCCTCGGATGCTAGAGCCCACACAAGTCATAGTAGAAGTTTGAACTTTCCCTCTTCTCGCTATCTCTAAGGCAGAAGACCATAAAGCAGAGTCTCCATCAGATTTCTGCTCAAGCTGGACTCCAAAAGCTGAAGCATCTCCTCTAACACTCACATAAGCTGATCGCGCAGCCATATCATCAACAAGCTTCTTCATACCTCCCTTACCAAAGTTCGTGTCAAGAGGAGCGCCAGTCTCTGTCAGCCATATCTTCCCATCTTGTCCCCAGAACACTACATTCTTCTTACGTGCTTCCTGAAAAGCATCACAATCTCTGCAGTGTTGGTGCTCTGTACTATCACACCAAATACATCGTCGCCCTTTTCTTTGACCAGCTGGAAAAGCAGTCACTGGAGCAGGTGCTACAACAGGTACTGACATAAGTTGCTCCTTTAACTTACCAACTTTAGCTTTGACTGCTTTAATCGTCAAATCCGCCAAGCCTTTAATAACATCATCTACAGATAAGGGCACTGGAGCAACAGGAACTGGTGGATTCACAGCAGGAGGAGTAGGCTTAGGCAAAGAAGTTGCAGCAGGGGTAGAAGAAGAAGTCTCCAAGGATTTTTCAGAAACTGATCCTGTATTTCGATGCAATCTTACTCTCCTGCGCTGCTTCTTAACAAGAGCATTCACAGCATCAATGACATGTCTCCACTCAGTCTTTAAACCTGAATCAGTAGCTTGATCTTCCAAAAGATCATCCAACTTTTCCTGTAAATCAGCATCTGCAGCTTGCAAAAATAACTCCACTTTCTGCATCTCCAAAGCTTGCTGTTCAGTCCCATCCAACTGATCATAACGGCTTTCAAACTCTCGCAGAAGAGCGGTAACAGAAAGTCCCTTATTAGGCATAGAAACCCATGCTAAAAAATTCCTGCGATTCATAAGACCTGTATCCTCCAGGAAATATTCATCTTTTAATGCCTTTTTAAATTCAACCCAACCTGCATGTGCTTCTTGAATTTCTGCAATTCGACCTTCAAGAGCTCGCACCACGATCCGCAAGAAGTAGCGGCTCCAAACATCTTGAGAAACCCCAAAAAACTTCATCTTTTCTTCATACAAATGCAGGTAAGTTGACACTTGCTGGCCATTAAACTGCTTCATCTCCTGTTGGACAGCTTTCAAAGCATCCATAGCATCACTGTCTCGTTTTGCATGAGCTTGCTGCTGCATATACATGGTAAATGACTGAAACAGGTTCTTCATGACATTATCATCTGTCATCTCTTCTTGCGAGTCTCCCATCTTGCTGAAAAGTGACGCAGCACTTTCACGTCGGGCTCACCAGATATGTCGTAGAGTTCACGCAAGGACTGCTGAACACGGAGTTCAAGATACAGTAAGGTAAGAGGCTAACAAGAAGATCTCAATAACTCAATTTTTGATGCCAAGATCATTATATTGCTTGTCAAGTACATTACAAAAGGGGAGTCAAAATAAATAACGAAGCATGACAATCTGGCCACAGTTTTACAATAAGTGTATGAACTTAGTTTCAGGTAAACTCTCAACGACTATAAGAGTAAAATAACCCCATAGTACAGAAATGAGGTCTTCTTCAGAATAGGCATAGCAGCAATGCATGCAGCCACCAACAAAGACTCTAAGAAACTGCGTCCGCGTTGCTCTTTCTCCACCACAGGGATTAGTTCATCGATGTGTTTCTCTTGGGCAAACAATGTCGCATTCACTAAAGCACCTAGTGTGTCAATACCTGAAGTCAAGTGAATTAAGCAGCTCTTAAACTCTTTTAGGACCAATGGGAATGGATATGGATGATCAACAGAAGTCTGCAATGTTGTTCAGTTCACTGAAGTGTGCCTGCAGTAGGACTTACACCTTTGAAACAGTTTCAAACTCAGTGGATGGAGTACCATAAAAGGGCACCACTGCATCAACTTCAGTCACCAGTATAACACTTGTTAGTGAAAAAGCTCCTCCCATATAGAATTCTGTTACTCCAATCATAGGGAGCAATTTACAGATTCAGCTATATACTTGACTGCACCAGGTCAAACCAATTTAACCTTCAAGTGTTGTGCCTCTTCTACATCCAGTCCCAACTTTCACGGTACAGGTCTTAAATCAGAGATCGGTAGCCTTTGGTGGCAATTGTAGCAGCATGGATTTTGATTTAATAGTCCACTTCCCATCACTCATGGAGGACAATAACACCTGGAGCTGTTGCTTCACCAATAGCATATGCATTGAAAGACATGTCTCCACGCTTAATGTTTACTTTTCTCGAAACCAGGATGATGGCGCCACGGATGACAGTCGCAACCTCCTTCAGCAAGATCCCACAGCTTTGCTTACACCATCCTTGCCTCCACTTCACAGTCTTGTCTCAAGACCCTGACACAATGATGGAATTAGTTAATTTGAACGCTGCGCTTCACCTTGGTTGTTGCTGAATTTTCCAGATATGGGAAGAGATATTCTGTCATGGAACTTAACGAGACGCTTTGTTTCTCATGCGAATAGGACAATTGATTTTCCCTCTTTCATGCTTCTGTTTTATACTTAACTCGCGCAAATTTGCCTTCGTCAACTCTCTCTCCTGCTTGATGAACGACACTGGTTCGAGGTCACACTCCAGGAAGAAAACATCCAAATCCTCGAATAAGAAAGACTTGGGTTCGTTCAGCTGCTCAGAATCGAAACGCTCGGAGAGCCAGTACTCGCGGAATGCACGGCAAGTGCGGACAAAGTTTCACCATTGAGGTCTAGAGGCAGAACTTGCCGTCCCAGGATCTTGAGAGCGCAAACAGGCCGTTGGAGAACATGATGACGTCCAGATACTCTACTACTGGCTTTACCATCACCTCATAGACACGGTTTAGAAATGCATGTTCTTCATAAATTTGTTGGCGACACTGGAGAGAGAAGTAAGCGCAAGCTTACTTCAGCACCAAACGAGGAACCGAAAAGCCCATAGCATCGAAGAAGATCTGCTGATCAATTAGTTGATTGATCTTGCATCCAACTATCAAAAGATTCCCCCGTTTGTCTCTTCTCGCCTTGTTTTTCTGATTCCTGAATCTCCCCCCAGTCTCCTCCTCAGTTTTTTTTGTTTTACCTTGAGCTTTTTCTTACCATGTTGCCCTCCTGGCTTTTTTACAGAAAATTCTAAAAAAAAACCCCTTTGAGACCAGGCTGTCCCGTCCCAAAACAGCGATTAGAAAACCAATTTTAGCATGAGTCCAGCAGTGTCTTTCCACCAGTAAAAAAAACCCAAGAAGCTTTTGTGCTTTTGAGGAATCTTAAAATTCCTAATACAAGAGAACTACTCCACTGCACATCTGCTTGCTCAAGTGCCTTCACAATTGTCATCACCACCATAATCTTCATTTCATCCAGAAGTTCCAGCACCATTTTAACTCTGTTTGCTTTGGCAAAGCCATTAATGACGATTTCAAAGGTCACCCTGTTTGGCGTCATATGCATGTCCTGCATCATTTCTTAAAGATCATCATTGAAATTATCACCTTGATAATGTCCTTTGGCATCAGTTTTTCATATGTTTCTAATACACACACATCATGCATCCAAACAAAATCATACGCATGCATTAAGGGAATATATACATTGGATGCGGATTATCAAAATGCATCACACAAACAATGAATCACACGCAGAAATTAACACAAATGCACAACAAAAAAAATGGAGGTGTTTACGACTCAGATGCGCAGCAACACGACACCGCTTTTCATCAGCATAAGCCTTTATAACATCTTGTGCCTTCTGAATGTTTTCCTTGCATTGATGCAAAAGAGCTTCCATTTTCTCAACTTCAACCTTGGCTTGTGGCTTGGGGGGGTCACTCATGAATATATGTATATATAACGTGAGTTCAAAATAAGGGGTTTTTAAAACACCATTTTAATACATTTTTTTACATACAGAAGGGTGTCATATAAAGGGGTTACTTACAAATTGAATAAAAAAGGGTTGTGTTTTATTGAATAAAAATTCATAGATTAGGATATTTATAAATAGGCCATGAACTCACGTTATATAGAGAATATATATATAGTGAACCCCTTGAGGCTTATGGATTCACGTCTTCATGAAAAAGGACTGAAGGTGTTTACACTTTGTATCCATAAAGCATTTCAAATGGTGACATGCCAATGCTCATATGATGAGTGTTATTATAACAAAATTCAACAAGATATAACCAATGATCCCACAAAGCTTGAGTGTCATGGCAAAAATGGCAAAGAGAGACTTCCAACCATTTATTGACATGCTCCGTTTGGCCATCGGTTTGGGGATGATATGCCGTGCTAGGAGTCAAAATTGTTCCCATGGAAGTGAATAAACTCCTCCAAAAACTTCCCATGAACTTAATATCACGATCGGAAACTATCTTCAATGGCATACCATGAAGCTTAAAAACACATTCCATGAACTGTTCAGCCACTTGCTTTGCTGTAAATTGAGCCTTGATAGGGACAAAGTGAGTTGATTTAGTCAACTGGTCCACCACCACATAAATGCTATTTCACCCATGCTTTGTTGTAGGTAAGCGCACAATAAAATCAATTGTAATATCAGTTCACTTGCCTTGAGGAATAGGAAGTGGCTGAAGTAAACCACTAGGTAGAAGAGATGAATCTTTATTTTGTTGACACGAAAGACATTGCATAACATAATCCTTAACATACCTTCAAATTCCCTTCCAATAGAAACTCTTATGGATATTGTCAAATGTTTTGAACAACCCATGGTGTCCCGCTAAGGGTGAAGAGTGCATCTCATGCAAGATACGGTCTTTGAAAGAAGATTGTGGTGTCAAGAATACTCTACCATGATACCATAAAAGACCATTGTGCCTTTTGAAATTTGGATACTCTTCTCCTTTGCCTTGCTGAAATTCCCTCATCACCTTTGATGCTTGCTCATTAAGCAAATACTCCTCTTGAATATCATGGTTCCAATTCTTATGCACGGTTGAAATGGTGAAAATGGAGCATGTCCACATTCTTGATAAGGCATCTGCCACCAAATTCTCTTTTCTAGCCATATAAGATATTTCAAAGATATATCCTTGAAAAGTAGCTAACCATCTTCGTTTCTTGGGAGATAAATTTGGTTGTGAAAGAAAATATTCCAACACACGATGATCGTTTTTGACCTTGAAATTGGCCATCATAAATGTAATTATGCCACTTTTTGATAGCATGCAATATTGCTAACATCTCTTGCTCATAAATATGTAATTGACACTCATTGTCATCAAGCTTTCAAATCTCATAAGCTATGGCTCCATGATCTTGACATAAACAACACCAATTTCTCTTCCACTAGCATCCGCACATATGTAATATTCCGAACTTCACGCGTGAACCGTCTCTATAAAGGATGATTGAATTGGATAATGGCAAAAAAAATTTATTATTCCCCTTACCCCCCAGCCGACAGTCGTGCTAGAGGGGACGGGAATAGCATGTATATGCAAGCTTCTTGCTGCAGCTTGCAGAGGGAAGGAGGCCATGCCCGATGCCGCGTAGGGGAGGGAGGAACCTCTCCCTCTCCCTATAAAACTCGTAGCTATGGGGAGCCTTGAGGGTGTGCAGGTTGAGACGACGGCTAAGGCACTGCCGTGAGAACATAAAGGGGAGGTCGCCGCATGCTCATCTGAGTCGAATCCGATAGGTCGGTTGCCCTACCCTCCTATGCATTCATAGTACGGTCGCCGCTGCCATAGAGTGAGGGGGGGCGAAGCTAGAGACGGTTGCGCTGCCGTAGAGTAAAGAGGGGTGCCGCACTGAGCTGCTGTTGAGGAAGAGCCGTCCTGCCACCATCCATCCGCCAAATGTTGCCACGAAACGCCATCGAAATTGGAGTCCCTTGCCTCCATGTGGAAGTGGACAGAAGCTTCTGAGAAGCTTCTAAGAGTCCCTCAGGAAGCCCCCTTCCTTATGGGCTTCCTTGAAGGGCCTTTTTGTGGCATCCTTAAGACTTTTTATTCACCCCCATGCATGAATTTCTTCTTTAACCCTTTCATACCCTTTCCTTTTCCCCCCTAGCCCTGGTTCATGTTGGCTTGCTAAAATACCCCCTGCCCCGGGAATCAAAAGCCCTTCATGTGTTCTTGCATATAACACCCTCCATACACGAAATTTCCTTCCTAAGGGCCCTTTCATACTTTTGTTTTTCCCACCCACACAAAAAGAAAAGAGGGTGTTAAGGGTCTTTTGACACCTTCTTCCCCCATACAAAAGCCCTCGTAAGGGTATTTTACACTTTCTATTTTCCCCTTTCTTGAGGGTCCTTAAAAAAAACCATTAATCCCTTTCCCGTGGCTTTAATGGGCCTTACTCACGGAGACTTTTAAAACACCCCCTTCCCGGGTTTTAATCCCTTTTCGTGGTTTCTCTCCTCCTCCACTGAAGTATCCCTTGAAAGAGCTTCTACGAAAGGAAGGAAAAGAAAACTCATAAAGGACGGTGGAATTTCAAAAGGGAGTTCGCAAAGCCACATCCAAGACGGAAAGTCTGCATTCATGATGGCTCCTAAGAAAGCCCAAGGTACAACCGTAGGAGAATCGTCTCCTAGCATCCACGTGGACATATCACCACAAGTCCAGGTTCTTCTTCCTAAATTTTATTTTCCGTTGTTATAATTCAATTGTGAGTAGATAATTTTTGGAGATAGAATGCAATTTCCGTCTTAAATACTTTGATTAATTTAAAAGAATTAGCTTATGACGGACAAGTTCGATCAGTAGTAATTTTAATAAAACGAACAAAATAAAGTGAGAAAAAGATTGATATGTGTTTCTAGCAAGTAGTTTTTGTGCATTTCAATGAACTGAACTTAGAGTAATGTCCATATTTACAAAACAGAATTAAGATAGTGCACTCCGTTTAGGCATGGAAGTATAAATTGCATGTCGCATTATTAGGACATATCTTCCTCGAAATGAGTCATTATGGAGAGTGCTAATAACCCATAGGAAATCGCAAGGCATGAAATGATTCTTACCTTGCATAACTCTAGTCAATTATCATTTTTTCAACTGCATAATTATTAGTAAAAGGCTGATTTGTTTTAGCATGAATCTTGTCCGTAAGTTATAAAATGATTAATTGGAATTAGGCTATAACCTAACTTGTGCTTAATCTTAAACCAAAAAGTTAGGATTTGAAAATCAACTTTCACGTAGACAATCAACCCTATGGTTATGGAAATGATAGCGTAATTATCTTCAAAATAGATAAGTTAAATTGGCATAAACCTAAACACCTAAAACCGGGGAGTACTCGGTTAGGAAAAGTTAATTCAATTCCAAAGAACTGATTAGGATTTAATATGTGACCTAGTCACTCGTATTCCCAAGGCTGAAAGTCCTATATCCTAAAGACTTGCCCACATTCACGAAATGTAGGGACATTGGAATATACGTGCGAGAAGTGATTAAAGGTTTTCCTGAGAATCTCTTGCTAGGAAAATGAAACTCGAAACCCTAGGACTGGCAATGTCAGCCTAATGCCATCAGGAACAGATTGTTTCATGACTCCATTCGATGGGTAGATAGTCCCAAAAATTGATGCGGCACTTGTACAACAAGTTGTAGAGTTGCATGTCTTGCGATTTGATCACAAGGGAATGGCCAATTCCTCGGAATGAGGCTAGAAGATTCTTACGCAAGTTATCTTTCAAGAGGATGAATAATCGTCCTAATATAGTATCTTTATGGGGTAAAGATAATTGCTTGGAAGCAAAGGACCAGCCAATAAATTGGAATAACATATGAACTTAAGGTATTGATCAAGTTGGGTTAATATGGTACGCCCTAACCTAGGATATAGGGGACCTTTCCAAGTCGCAAGTAATCCCGGATCGAGTGCTGCATGCATTCGGAAAGAAGGATTCACTCCTTAGCGATTGGCCAACAATAACGACCAATGGAAATGATTGTGCTTGTTACAGATTTAAGAGCACTGTTTTGCTTTGTTTGATCAAATAATTAAAGGACAAATGGATATCTAATGCTTCAGGTTGAAGGCCTGAAGGGAGAGGCAACTTTAGTTACCCGCCGCGACTGCATGCCCAACCCTAACCAAGGGGGTTGTTAACCGCACCGGGAAGGTGGACTGAACCTTCCATGAGAGGTCTCTCTGTTGAGCGCTACTTGGAGCAGGAGGACACTTGGGTGCCACGCGGGCTCTGGCCATAAATCCCTCGCCTTTCGGGCCGTGCACAAGAGGTTAACGTGACTCAGGATTGGATCTCAAGGCCCGCATACTAGTCTACGGGTGGAAATTTGGATTAGTGATCCTTGTGGATTGCTGGATAGCCTTCAGGCGGATTGTGGATAAGCCTACGGGCTGGAATTTATGTATTTCAAAGATAAATATGATAACCTGTTAAAAAGAAACTTGTTTGAAATTGGTTTTCTATGTCAAGTGATATGATTACGTGAAGGAACCAGTGCCTAATGGGTGAATTAAGGAAGCTGATTGTTGATACATGTCCAACTAAATGTGTTGGGTAATTAAATAACTAAAACAACTTGAGGAAAGTGAGGTGGATGGGCCATAGGTCCGTCCTACGGATGGGTGGTCCCGGTTGGCCGGGAACAACTTTTCTCAAATCACGATGGACAGCAGGAAGATCGTTCAAAAGAATACGAACAACAAGAGCATTGACCTAGAGTTATAACTAATCCTGATTTACGCTATTTTAGGGGAACGGAATGGGACTATGCCTTATGGCAGAGAGGTTGAGCTTGGCATCCCTCTCGTTTTCCATTCTCCTTGAACCAAGTGCAGCGTGAATCCACTTCGGACCTGGTGTTTCTGCGTAAAGTAGTTTGCTTGAGTTCAACGCTAGTTGCCGTTAGGAGATGACAAATAAGAAAAACCCTAATTCAAGTCATTCCTAAGTGGGAACAGCCAGAATAATTTCGCTACGTGGCAGACGTGGAAAGCCCTAGATCGCAAAACCCGTAACATTCCATGAGAGTGCCGGGCGAAGCTTTCTAGACATCCTTTCCGATGGACTGCCAAGACGTGTCATGAAGATAATAGGTGGACACGTTACAGTTGGTATTAGAGCGAACCAACGAAGTATTTTTTTTAATGAAATCTTAATAAGATAAAGTAAAGCAAATGTTGCTGTCCAAACATTTCCTTACTTTCAATGCTGTCTTGCAGAATTACGAAGCATGGAACAAGTTCTTAGTGTTTCGAGTCATGTTTATGACTGCAATGCATTCCCCTGATTATCAACAAAGGGTTGAGATGATGAACATCCTAGAGCGAATCTATAATCCATCACCTTTGTACATGGAACAAAGATGGACGGGTTCCTCAGGAATGTACTATATAGCTACCCACCGGTTTGCATACCTATAAACCAACCTAAAGAGGATCAAGTGGTTGGAAGACCTAAAAGTCATGAAGCTGTTCATTTTTGTGGAAGCTCGCGTAAATTCAACTTTACATATACGAGGTCGGAGGGTTGAGCTGAACTCATATGTATATGAGGAAGTAACCCATGTAATCCCCACCGATAGGATTAAAGTGTTGGGGCGCCATGAGAAGAATGGGTTCCAAAGGAAAGGATATCCTGAACTTCCAATGATTTTCCAATTCCTGAAGATCCATGACCCGAAACCATACTATTATAAAATTCCTGTAGATAAATGTAATACAACATTATTCTCCCCAAACTAAACGTAAACAATTGGCTTATCATCCCAAGACATGTTGTATTCCGAAAGGGCTATGCCCATATAAATACAATAAGACTTCTTTTTATCAATGTCTATTCTGCCATTGACATTTGATAAGAAGTTAAGTGGTTAGATTGCTTGATTGATAGCTGAAATCAAAATGAAATATGAATCGTAACGATTATCGATTAATAAAGAAACCTTTATCCAGGCACAACCCCAGGTACAGATTCCCAGTTCGCCTCCTACATCAAGTACTGCTGTAATCCCGGAGAAGAAGTTTCTTCTCAAGCAGATTAAGTAGCCGGAGTTTGACGGGAGAGGCATGTCCGTCCAAGCAGATGCGGAAATTTGCGTTGAATCAATCGACTGTAAAAAACAAGTACCCTATTCCTAGAATAGATGAGCTTCTTGATCGTCTTCAGGGTGTGAAGATCTTCTCCAAAATTGATCTCAGGTCAGGTTACTATCAGATAAGGATCAAGGAAGAAGATATCCCAAAGACGGCCTTCAACACAAGATATGGGCACTTTGAGTTCCTAGTTATGTCATTCGGGCTTACGAATGTAGCTGCCACCTTCAGCACGTTAATGCAGGATATTTTTAGGCCATATCTTGATGACTTCGTGCTCGTCTTCTTCGACAACACTTTAGTCTATTCTAAACAGGAAGAAGATCATGAGACCCAACTTCGGATTTTCCTTGAGACAATGAGGTCACATAAGCCGTATGCTAAGATGAAGAAGTGTACATAGCTGTATGCTAAGATGAAGAAGTGTGCATTCTTCAAACGTCAGATTGAATATCAGGGACTCATCATATTAGTGGAAGGAATCTGAGTGGACCTAGCCAAGGTCAGGGATGTGCTAGAATGGCCAATACCAACATCTGTCAAAGAAATATGCAGCTTTCTTGGATTGACAGGATGGTATAGGGTTTTCATAAAAAACTATGCTTTGATTGCAGCACCTCTGATGGACTTACTGAAGAAGCAAACTTCCATTGCATGGTCAACTCCCGAAAAAACTAGCTTCGATGGGTTTAAGTAGAGTTTGGTATCACTACCTATCCTAAAACTTCCAGACCTCAATAAGGAGTTCAAGGTAGTAATTGATGGCATCACACTTGCCTTGGGATGTGTGCTCATGCAGGAAGGCCATCCTGTAGCTTACTCTTCAAGGAAATTGAAGAGTCATGAGAAGAATTATGCTACGCATAATCTAGAATTGCTAGCTGTCATCCATGCTCTAAAGCTTTGGAGACACTACCTATTGGGTAACAAGTTTACTCTACTGATCATAAGAGTCTCAAGTGGATCTTTACCCAGAACGAACTCAACATGAGGCAACGTCGGTGGATTGAAGTGCTGGAAGAGTATGACTTTGAAATCAAGTATTGACCTGGAAAAGAGAATGTAGTTGCCCATGCACTCAGTCGCAAGGCATTCCTTAATTCTCTAATCTTGCAAAATCTATCAATAGCTAGATCTCTAGCTACAAAGGTATCTATGCCAAACAATCCAATACTTGAGTTAGCTGGAGAGGAAGCATGCCATGATCCAGCCTATCAAAAGATGCTAAGGGAGATCTCTATCAAGGACCAGGATCAAAAGTTGCAGACTAAGTATCATGAATTCTCTGTCCATAGTGGACTTGTCTACTATAGAACGAGGCTATGCATACCGGCAAGCTAGTCACTTAAGAAGAAGATATTGTGGGAAGCTCATGATTCCCCTTTCTCAGGACATCATGGCTATGCCAAGACTCTCAATGCAGTTAGAAGAGCTACCATTGGGAGAGGCTTAAAGGTGACATTCTCAAATATGTCACCGAGTGTTTGTCTTGTCAACGTATCAAAGCCAAACATGTCAAGATGCCAGGGAAGCTGCAACCGCTTGACATTCCCCAAATGAAATGGGAATTCATTAGCATGGACTTTCTTGTTGGCCTACCCCAAGTTTAGGGAGGATACAACTCCATCATGGTTGTGGTTGACATGCTAACTAAGGTTGCACACCTTATTCCAGTAAAGACAAACTATAAAGCCTCAGACATTGCAAGATTGTTTATCAAGGAGATATTCAAGATACATGGGCTACCTAGAAGAATCATTAATGATCATGATTCTCTCTTCACATCACACTTCTGGAGAGCTATCTTTGAAGCTATTGGGACTCAACTCTGTTTTAGCACAGCTTACCATCCCCAAATGGATAGCCAAACAGAGCGAGTCAATCAAATCATTGAGGATATGCTTAGGGCATACTGTTGTCGTGAGCTGAAAAGGTGTTTTCAATACTTGCCTTTCGTTGAATTTGCCTACAATGCTTCTTACCAACAAAGCATTTAGATGACCCCTTTCCAAGCATTGTATGGTCATGACTATCAAAGTCCCCTAAACTTCTCAGATCCAACCTTGAGGGTTGAAGCTTCAAGGCAGATGTTGGAAGAGATGGATGACCAAATAAAGTCAATACGACAGGACATCCAAGCTGCCAAGGATAGATAGAAGGCATACGCAGATTTGAAGCGTCAAGATAGAATCTTCGAGGAAGTGGACATGGTCTTCATTCGCGTACACCCAAAGAAGAGTTCCCTATCCTTAGGAGATTGCAAGAAGCTAAGTCCAATGTATTGTGGGCCATACAAAATCCTCAAGTGCCTAGGACCTAATGCTTATAAACTCCAACTCCCGAAGAACCTAAAGGTTCATAATGTATTCCATATCAGCCTATTGAAAAAGTATGTACCTAATCCTAACCATGTACTTGATGACCAACAAGTTGTAATGCCTAGTCAAGGAGTCCTTGAACTAAGCCCTGACAAGATCTTAGATGTTAGGGAGAGACAACAGAGATCCATAACCTTGAGAGAATGCCTCGTCTAGTGGAAAGATTATCCTAAAGAGGATGCCACTTGGATAGATGAAAGCACTCTCAACCACCAATATCCTCAATTTACCTCGAGATGAGGACATCTCGATTCCTCCAAGGGGGAGAGAATGTAATATTCCAAACTTCACACGTGAACCGCCTCTATAAAGGATAATTGAATTGGATAATGGCAAAAAAATATTATTATTCCCCTTACCCCCCAGCCGACAGTCGTGCTGGAGGGGAGGGGAATAGCATGTATGTGCAAGCTCCTTGCTGGAGCTTGCAGAGGGAAGGAGGCCATGCCCGATGCCGCGTAGGGGAGGGAGGAATCTCTCCCTCTCCCTATAAAACTTGTAGCTACGGGGAGCCTTGAGGGTGTGCAAACTGAGAGGATGGCTCAGGCACTGGCATGAAAACATAAAGGGGGGGTCACTGCATGCTCATTCGCAGGACTGTAGTGGGCGACTATAATCCTTAGGTCGCTGATTCGAATCCGGTAGGTCGGTTGCCCTGCCCTCCTATGCATTCTGAGTACGGTCACTGCTGCCATAGAGTGAGGGCGAGGAAGCTAGAGACGTCTGCACTGCCATAGAGCAAGAAGGGGCGCCGCACTGAGTTGCTGTCGAGGAAGAGCCGCCTTGCCACCATCCATCCGCCAACTGTCACCACGAAACGCCGTCAAAATTGGACTCCCTTGCCTCCACGTGGAAGTGGACAGAAGCTTCTCAGAAGCTTCTGAGAAGTTTCTAAGAGTCCCTTATGAAGCCCCCTTCCTTATGGGCTTCCTTTAAGGGCCTTTTTGTGGCATCCTTAAGCCTTTTTTTTCACCCCCATGCAATAATTTCTTCTTTAACCCTTTCATACCCTTTCCTTTTCCCCTCTAGCTCAGGTTCATGTGGGCTTGCTAAAATACCCCCTGCCCCCGGGAATCAAAAGCCCTTCATGTGTTCTTGCATATAACACCCCCCATACATGAAATTTCCTTCCTAAGGGCCCTTTCAAACCTTTGTTTTTTCCCCCCACACAAAAAGAAAAGAGGGTAATAAGGGTCTTTTGACACCTTCTTCCCCCATACAAAAGCCCTCGTAAGGGTCTTTTACACTTTCTATTTTCCCCTTTCTTGAGGGTCCTTTAAAAAAAACCATTAAGCCCTTTCCCGTGGCTTTAATGGGCCTTACTCATGGAGGCTTTTAAAACACCCCCTTCTCGGGTTTTAATCCCTTTTCGTGGTTTCTCTCCTCCTCCACTGAAGTATCCCTTGAAAGAGCTTCTACGAAAGGAAGGAAAAGAAAACTCATAAAGGACAGTGGAATTTCAAAAGGGAGTTCGCAAAGCTGCATCCAGGATGAAAGGCTGCATTCACGATGCCTCCTAAGAAAGCCCAAGGCGCAACCGTAGGAGAATTGTCTCGTAGCATCCACGTGGACATCTCACCACAAGTCCAGGTTCTTCTTCCTAATTTTTATTTTTCGTTGTTATAATTCAATCGTGCATAGATAATTTTTGGAGATAGGATGCAATTTCCGTCTTAAATACTTTGATTTCTTTCAAAGAATTAGCTTACGACGGACAAGTTCGATCATTAGTATTTTTAATACAACGAACAAAATAAAGTGAGCAGAAGGTTGATATGCGTTTCTAGCAAGTAGTTTTTGTGCATTTCAATGAACTGAACTTAGAGTAATGTCCATATTTACAAAACGGAATTAAGATAGTGCACTCCGTTTAGGCATGGAAGTATAAATTGCATGTCACATTATTAGGACATATCTTCCTCGAAATGAGTCATTATGGAGAGTGCTAATAACCCATAGGAAATTGCAAGGCATGAAATGATTCTTACGTTGCATAACTCTAGTCAATTATCGTTATTTCAACTGCATAATTATTAGTAAAAGGCTACCTGTTTTACCATGAATCTTGTTCGCAAGTTATAAAATGATTAATTGAAATTAGGCTATAACCTAACTTATGCTTAATCTTAAACCAAAAAGTTAGGATTTGAAAATCAACTTTCACCTAGACAATAAACCCTGTGGTTATGGAAATGATAGCGTAATTATCTTCAAAATAGATAAGTTAAATTGGCATAAACCTAAACACCTAAAACGGGGGAGTACTCGGTTAGAAAAAGTTAATTCAATTCCAAAGAACTAACTAGGATTTAATATGTGACCTAGTCGCTCGTATTGCCAAGGCTGAAAGTCCTATACCCTAAAGACTTGCCCACATTCACGGAATGTAGGGACATTGGAATATACGTGCGAGAAGTGATTTAGGGTTTTCCTAAGAATCTCTCGCTAGGAAAATGAAACTCGAAACCCTAGGACTGGCAATGTCAGCCTAATGCCATCAGGAACAGATTGTTTCGTGATTCCATTCGATGGGTAGATAGTCCCAAAAATTGATGCGACACTTGTACAACAAGTTGTAGAGTCGCATGATCTTGTGATTTGATCACAAGGGAATGGCCAATTCCTCGAAATGAGGTTGGCAGATTCTTACGCAAGTTATCTTGCAAGAGGATGAATAATCGTCCTAATATAGTATCTTTATGGGGTAAAGATAATTGCTTGGAAGCAAAGGACAAGCCAATAAATTGGAATAACATATGAACTTAAGGTATTGATCAAGTTGGGTTAATAGGGTACGCCCTAACCCAGGATATAAGGGATCTTGCCAAGTCGCAAGTAAGCTCGGATCGAGTGCTGCATGCATTTGGAAAGAAGGATTCACTCCTTAGCAGTTGGCCAACAATAACGACCAATGGAAATGATTGTGCTTGTTACAGATTTAAGAGCACTGTTTTGCTTTGTTTGATCAAAGAATTAGAGGATAAATGTATATCTAATGCTTCAAGTTGAAGGCCTGAAGGGAGAGGCAGCTTCAATTACCCGCGACTGCCTGCCTGACCCTAACCAAGGGGGTTGTTAACCGCGCCGGGAAGGTGGACCGAACCCATCGCGAGAGGTCTCTCGGTTGAGCGCTACTTGGAGCAGGAGGACGCTTGGGTGCCAGGGGGGCTCTGGCCGTAAATCCCTCACCTTTCGGGCCCTGCACAAGAGGCTAACGTGACTCGGGATTGGATCTTGAGACCCACATACTAGTCTATGGGCAGAAACTTGGATTAGTGATCCCTGTGGATTGCTGGATAGCCTTCGGGCGGATTGTGAATAAGCCTACGGGCTGGACTTTGTGTATTTCAAAGATAAATATGATAACCTGTTAAAAAGGAGCTTGTTTGACATTGCTTTTCTATGTCAAGTGATATGATTACGTGAAGGAACCAGTGCTTAAGGAACCTGATTGATACATGTCCAACTAAATGTGTTAGGTAATTAAATAACTAAAACAACCTGAGGAAAGTGCGGTGGATGGTCCATAGGTCCGTCCTATGGATGGGTGGTCCCGGTTGGCCGGGAACTTTTCTCAAATCACAATGGACAGTAGGAAGATCGTTCAAAAGAACACGAACAACAAGAGCGTTGACCTAGAGTTATAACTAATCCTGATTTACGTTGTTTTAGGGCAACGAAATGGGACTATGCCTTATGGCAGAGAGGTTGAGCTTGGCATCCCTCTCGTTTCCCATTCTCCTTGAACCAAGTGCAGTGTGAATCCGTTTCGAACCTGGCGTTTCTGTGTAAAATAGTTAGCTTGGGTTCGACGCTAGTTGCCATTAGGAAATGACCAAGAAGCAAAACCCTAATTCAGGTCGGTCCTAAGTGGGAATGGCCGGAATACTTCCGCTACGTAGCAGACCTGGAAAGCTCTAGATTGCAAAACCCATAACATTCCATGGGAGTGCCGGCGGAGCTTTCTGGACATCCTTTTCGATGGACTGCGAAGACATATCATGAAGATAACAGGTGGACATGTTACAGTTGGTATCAGAGTGAACCAACGAAGGATTTGTTTTTATGAAATCTTAATAGGATAAAGTAAAGCAAATGTTGCTATCCAAACATTTCCTTACTTTCAAAGCTGTCTTGCAGAATTACGAAGCATGGAACAAGTTCTTAGTGTTCCGAGCCATGTTTATGACTGCAATGCATTCCCCTGATTATCGACAAAGGGTTGAGATGATGAACATCCTAGAGCGAATCTATAATCCATCGCCTTTGTACATGGAAGGAAGATGGACAGGTGCCTCAGGAATCCACTATATAGCTGCCCACCGATTTGCATACCTACAGACCAACCTAAAGAGGATCAAGTGGTTGGAAGACCTAAAAGTCGTAAGCTGTTCATTTTTGTGGAAGCTCACCTAAATTCAACTTTACATATTCGAGGTCGGAGGGTTGAGCTGAACTCATATGTATATGAGGGAGTAACCCGTGTAATCCCCGCCGACAGGATTAAAGTGTTGGGGTGCCATGAGAAGAATGGGTTCCAAAGGAAAGGATACCCTATACTTCCAATGATTTACCAATTCTTGAATATCCATGACCCAAAACCGTACTATTATACAATTCCTGTAGATAAATGTAATATAACATTATTCTCCCCAAACTAAATGTAAACAATTGGCTTATCATCCCAAGACATGTTGTATTCCGAAAGGGCTATGCCCATATAAATACAATAAGACTTCTTTTTATCAATGTCTGTTTCATCGTTGAGAATTGATAAGAAGTTAAGTGGTTAGATTTCTTGATTGATAGAGCTGAAATCGAAATGAAATATGAATCTTAATGATTATCGATTAGTAAAGAAACCTGTGTCCAGGCACAACCCCAGTTACATGTTCCCAGTTCGCCTCTTACATCAAGTACTGCTGTAATCCAGGAGAAGAAGCTTCTTCTCAAGCAGATTAAGCCACCCGAGTTTGATGGGAGAGGCATGTCCGTCCAAGCAGATGCTGAAATTTGGGTTGAATCAATCGACTGTCAAAAATAAGTACCCTATTCCTAGAATAGATGAGCTTCTTGATTGTCTTCAGGGTGCGAAGATCTTCTCCAAAATTGATCTCAGGCCAGGTTACTATCAGATAAGGATCAAGGAAGAAGATATCCCAAAGATGGCCTTCAACACAAGATATGGGAACTTTGAGTTCCTAGTAATGTCATTCGGGCTTACAAATGCACCTGCCATCTTCAACAGGTTAATGCATGATATTTTTAGGCCATATCTTGATGACTTCATGCTCGTCTTCTTCGACGACACTTTAGTCTATTCTAAATAGGAAGAAGATCATGAGACGCAACTTCAGATTATTGTTGAGACAATGAGGTCACATAAGCTATATGCTAAGATGAAGAAGTGTGTATTCTTCAAACGCCAGATTGAATATCTGGGATTCATTGTATGAGCGGAAGGAATCTCAGTGGACCCAGCCAGGGATGTGCTAGAATGGCCAATACCAACATCTGTCAAAGAAATATGCAGCTTTCTTGGATTGACAGGATGGTATAGGGGTTTCATCAAAAACTATGCTTTAATTGCAGCACCTCTGATGGACTTACTGAAGAAGTAAACTTCCATTGCATGGTCAACTCCCGAACAAACTAGCTTTGATAGGTGTAAGCAGAGTTTGGTATCAGCACCTATCCTAAAACTTTCAGACCTCAATATGGAGTTTGAGGTAGTAACTGATGTTAGCACACTTGCATTGGGATGTGTGGTCATGCAGGAAGGCCATCCTGTAGCTTACTCTTCAAGGAAATTGAAGATTCATGAGAAGAATTATGCTACACATGATCTAGAATTGCTAGCTGTCATCCTGTAACGTGTCCACTTGTATCTTCAGGACACATCTTAGCAGTCCATCGGAAAGGATGTCTAGAAATCTCCGCTCGGCACTCCCATGGAATGTTACGGGGTTTGCGATCTAGGGCTTTCAGCGTCTGCCATGTAGCAGAAGTATTCTGGCTGTTCCCACTTAGGATAGACCTGAATTAGGGTTTTCCTTATTGGTCATATCCTAACGGCAACTAGCGTCGGACCCAAGCAAACTACTTTACGCAGAAACGCCGGTATGAAGCGGATTCACGCTGCACTTGGTTCAAGGAGAATGGAAAACGAGAGGGATGCAAAGCTCAACCTCTCTGCCATAAGGCATAGTCCCATTCCATTCCCCTAAAACAACATAAATCAAGTTTAATCATAACTCTAGGTCAATGCTTTTGTTGTTCGTGTTCTTTGACGATCTTCCTGCTGTCCATCGTGATTTGAGAAAAATTCTCGGCCAGCCGGGACCACCCATCCATAGGACGGACCTATGGCCCATCCTCTGCACTTTCCTTGGCTTGTTTTAGTTATTTAATTACCTAACACATTAGTTGGACATGTAACAATCAGCTTCTTTAATTAACCCGTTAGTCACTGGTTCTTTCACGTAATCTTATCACTTGACATAGAAAAACAATATTAGACAAGTTCCTTATTAACAGGTTATCATGTTTATCTTTGAAATACAAAGAGTCCAGCCCATAGGCTTATCCACAATCCGTCTAAAGGCTATCTAGCAATCCACAGGGATCACTAATCCAAGTTTCCGCCCATAGACTAGTATGAGGGCCTCGAGATCCAATCTCGAGTCACCTTAGCCTCTTGTGTAGGGCCAGGAAGGCGAGGGATTTACGGCCAAAGCCCCCTCTGGCACCTAAGCGTCCTCCTGCTTCAAGTAGCGCTCAACGGAGAGACCTCTCGCAACGGGTTCGGTCCACTTGCCCGCCGGAGCGGTTAACAATCCCCTTGATTAGGGTCAGGAAGGCAGTTGGGGGTAACTGAAGCTGCTTCTTCCTTCAGGCCTTCAACCTGAAGTATAGATATCCATTTATCTTTTAATTCATTGATTAAACAAAGCCAAAGAGTGCTCTAAAATCTGTAGCAAGCACAAAAATTTCAATTGATCGTTTTTGTTGGCAAACTGCTAAGGAATGAATCCTTCCTTTCGAATGCGTCCAGCACTTGATCGGGAATGACTTGCAACTAGGCAAGATCCCCTATATCCTGGGTTAGAGCGTACCCTATTAATCTGACTTCGTCAAACCTTAAGTTCATTGGTTATTTCAGTTTATCGGTTGGTCTTTAGTTTCCAATCAATCTTCTTTACTCAAGAAAGATACTAAATTAGGATGATTATTCATCCTCTTGCAAGATAACTTGCGTAAGGACTTGCCATCCTCATTGCGAGAATTTGGCCATTTCCTTGTGATCCAATCACAAGATCGTATGACTCCGCACTTGTTGTGCAAGTGTCGCATCAAACTATAAGACAATGGAGTCACGAAACAATCTGTTTCACGTTACTAGGCTGACGTCGTTAGACCTAGGGTTTCCAAGTTTCATCTTGTAAGATTGTTAGGGACAAACCCTAGCTCACTTTCCAATTTCATTTCACTGTCCCCTACATTTAGTGAATGTGGGCAAGTATTTAAGATATAGGAGTTTGAGTTTTAGCGATACGTAACGATTAGGTCACGTGTTAATTTCCTAGTGAATTTCTTGGAATTCAACTCTTTCTAAACGAGTACTCCGCAATTTAGGTGTTTTAGGCTCATACCAATATGGTTAACTCTAGAAAATAATTACGTGATCATTTCCACATGACTCGTTGTGTATGCATAAATTAATTTTTCAACCTTAACTTATTGATTAAGGCCAGGCATAGGTTAGGTTAATTCCAACTAATCTTCCTATACTTTGCGAACAAAATTCATGCTAAACAAGCAACCTTTTACTTGATAATTTATGCAGTTGACGAACTATATTTTCCTAGAGTTATGCATCGTAAGAATCATTTCATGCTTGCACTTTCCATGATGATTCATTGCGAAGAGGATATGGGTTAATAGTGCGATACGTAGTTTATACATCTAGGCTTAAACGAAGTATACTATTTTAATGGACAATAGTCTAGTTTATAATTCACTTCAATGCATAAAGCTATTTGCTAGAAATGCGTTTATGCTTTCTTTAATTTGCATGTTTCATTTAAAAGTATTGATGACTAAGTTCCTCCGTTGTGAGCATCTAGGACAAAAATATACCCTATTTCTAACAATTAACCTTGCATGATTGAATTACAACAATATCAAATAAAAACTAGGAATGAAAACCTGGGCTTGGGGTGAGATATCCACGTGGATGCTAGGAGACGACCCTCCTGCGGTGGCTGCGCCTTGGATTTTCTTAGGAGGAATTTCTGCCGTGGAAGCAGCTTTACAACTCCTTTTTGATATTTCACCGTGGCTCTCTTTTGAAATAACTTGCACCGTTTGTCGAAAACAGTTTTGGAAGGCTTCCTCCTTGGAGTCGGGAATTCGAAAGGGGTGTTTCAGAATCTTTCACGACTAAGACCCATTAAGCCATGGGGACGGCTTAATGGCCTTTGTAAGGACTCGCACGAACGGGGAATAAAATGTGTGGAATCCCTTATGAGGGTTTTTTGAGTGGGAAAGGGAGGTCTTAAATGACCCTCAACACTCTCTTTTCTTTTACAAGTGGAGAAAAAAAAAACAAAGCCCCAAGGGTATTTTCCATAGGGGAAGGAAAGGCTAAGGACAAATTCTCTTGGGGGAAAAAGGGCCTTATAGCATCCTAAGGGAGAAACTCCAAGGGGAAAAAAGTAGCCTTAAAGGCTATTGGAAAAGGGGGCCTAAGGAGGCCTTAGGAGAAGATATAAGGGGGGGTAGTCCCAAAGGTTATAATGAACAAGGGCCCTAAGGAGGGAAAAAAAAACTGGGAGATAAGACCTTTAAGGTCAAAACCCTTTTATGGGGGGGAAAATCTCCAATTCCACACGAAGGGGCCTTAAGGGGGTTTTTTTAAGACATCGAGGGGGGGGGGAGGGGAGGAGATTGATTTCCAAGCCAAGGGAAAGGGGGCTAAATTTAAAAAAAAAAAACCACGGGGGGAGGGGGGGTAAGGGGGCTTATCAAGCCCTTTAGAAGCTTCCCCAATTTGAGAAAAGTTCCCGGCCAACCGGGACCACCCATCTGTAGGACGGACCTATGGCCCATCCTCCACACTTTCCTTGGGTTGTTTTAGTTATTTAATTACCTAACACATTAGTTGGACATGTAACAATAAGCTTCTTTAATTAACCCGTTAGTCACTAGTTCTTTCACGTAATCTTATCACTTGACATAGAAAAACAATATCAGACAACTTCCTTATTAACAGGTTATCATATTTATCTTTGAAATACAAAGAGTCCAGCTCGTAGGCTTATCCACAATCCGCCCGAAGGCTATCCAGCAATCCACAGGGATCATTAATCCAAGTTTCTGCCCATAGACCAGTATACGGGCCTCGAGATCTAATCCCAAGTCACGTTAGCCTCTTGTGCAAGGCCCAGAAGGCGACGGATTTACGGCCAGAGCCCCCTCTGGCACCCAAGCATCCTCCTGCTCCAAGTAGTGCTCAACGGAGAGACCTCTCGCGGGGGGTTTGGTCCACTTGCCCGGCGCGGTTAACAATCCCCTTGGTTAGGGTCAGGTAGGTAGTTGGGGGTAACTGAAGCTGCTTCTCCCTTCAGGCCTTCAACTTGAAGTATAGATATCCATTTATCTTTTAATTCATTGATTAAACAAAGCCAGAGAGTGCTCTAAAATCTGTAGCAAGCACAAATATTTCCATTGATCGTTTTTGTTGGCAAACTACTAAGAAATGAATCCTTCCTTTAGAATGCGTCCAGCACTAGATCGGGGATGACTTGCAACTAGGCAAGATCCCCTATATCCTGGGTTAGGGCATACCCTATTAACCCGACTTGGTCAAACCTTAAGTTCATTGGTTATTTCAGTTTATCGGTTGGTCTTTAGTTTCCAATCAATCTTCTTTACTCAAGAAAGATACTAAATTAGGATGATTATTCATCCTCTTGCAAGATAACTTGCATCAGGACTTGCCATCCTCGTTGCGAGAATTTGGCCATTCCCTTGTGATCCAGTCACAAGATCATATGACTCCGCACTTGTTGTGCAAGTGTCGCATCGAACTATAAGACAATGGAGTCATGAAACAATCTGTTTCAGGTTACTAGGCTGACGTGGTTAGACCTAGGGTTTCCAAGTTTCATCTTGTAAGATTCTTAGGGACAAACCCTTGCTCACTTTCCAATTTCATTTCACTGTCCCCTACATTTAGTGAATGTGGGCAAGTATTTAAGATATAGGAGTTTGAGTTTTAGTGATACGTAACGATTAGGTCACGTGTTAATTTCCTGGTGAATTTCTTGGAATTCAACTCTTTCTAAACGAGTACGCCGCGGTTTAGGTGTTTTAGGTTCATACCAATTTGGTTAAATCTAGAAAATAATTACGTGTTCATTTCCACATGACTCGTTGTCTATGCGTAAATTAATTTTTCAACCTTAACTTATCGATTAAGTCCATGCATAGGTTAGGTTAATTCCAACTAATCTTCTTATACTTTGCAAACAAAATTCATGCTAAACAAGCAACCTTTTACTTGATAATTTATGCAGTTGACAAACGATATAACAAAATACAAACTGTTAGAAACATGATTGTCACTACAAAGGATATTGCAAAAAAATAAGCAAACAAAACAAAAGAAAAACTTACAAAGTCCTCCAAATATATCATGTGGCCACTACTCCCAAGATGATGGACCACTCCGGTCTCTAGTCATGCCCTCATTGCCTCGTGCTGCTGACTCTAACATCCTGGAGAATCTATAGCCTCCTCCCTTAGTCAGCGCCACAGTCATCCGCATCTAGCCACTCGGGTTGTGCAGCCCCACTCTTGAGTACCTTGAGTGTGTCCGATCGTCGGTGGTGTGACATATATACACGCATGCAGTCCATCATCCATCCCATAGAAAATCTATCTGTTGTGGCTAGAACTGGAAAATCCTCATGCAAGGATGCTACTATGTAGTCCTTGCTCCCCTCTGATATGTTTTTCCAATGATCTAAGACATTGTGCTGAAAAAATTGTTGGCACAACTCTCTTATGCGAACCATCACTCTCCTCCCCTCATCATTCATGATGATGGATCATTGACAAGATAGGCATATCCCTCTGGGTATGCCTAATATGGGTCCTCTCCCACCTGCGTCCATGCTCCTAGGTATATCCAGGAGACCCTTGTACATCCAGTGTACCGACCGGGGTAGTATCTATTGGTGTAGCACCCATAGGGGTGCCACCAACAGACGGTTGAGCAAAAACTAAACCGGAGTAAATAGAGTAGACATACCCATAGGTGTGACATATCCTGGAGATGACACAACTCTAGCAGAACGACGAGACGGAGACACCGCGTCCGTGCCTCCACAACCACCACCTAAGCCACGCTCCTTGGAATTGCCAGAGCGAGGAGTTGCACCTGTATCCCATGCGCACTGCCTCCATATCTCTATAGCATCCCCCTGACCCTGAAGCACTCCCTCCCTCTAGCCTAATTCTAGAGCGTTGACCTTGTTTGTTTGAAGTTGAAGCATCTGATCGCGCCGAAGTAGATCTAATAGAGTGGCCTAACGATGTTCGAGACACCTCCTGGTTTGCCATGTCTCTGAATATTTCCGTCTGATCTAGAGACATGCCCATAAAGATATCCTGCAACTCCTCATCGCTCATCCCTTGAATCATCCTGAAAAGATCACCTGCACAGAAAAAAATTGACATTAGCATAATCAATTTAAATCATACAAAGCACAGTAATATAAATCCTAAAAAAAGGATCTCACTTAAAATGCATATCTTATGTACCCTTATAAGCGATTAGTCAACGCATTGAGTAAGTGAATGCTCCAAGTATGAAGTATCCTATGGTTCCATGTTAATCTCCTGACACAACTTTGCATACAGTGGAAGGTTGACAGACATGTCACCACAAAAGGATGAATCCACCTCGTTCTCAAAGAATTCTTGGACTCCTTTATTTCCATCATTGTTAGCCGATGTTGGCTCCTCTACATGCTCCAAGATTTTGGTGGCCTCCACCCCTTGCAATATCGACCTCTCTATTTGCATATTGTCCTCATCTATGCTCGGAACATCACTTTGATTATATACTCTCACACTTCGGGAAGTTGAATGTATAACATACAACCATTGAGATTGTCGGGGGTTTGGATAGAAGATAACATGTTTACAAACACGTACAAGAGAGATTAAACTATTGTGACATGTACCATGTCGTAACAAAAAGGTGTTGTGCAAATCCGTCCATTTTTTTTCAGAATCTTTTTCGAGAAATCTAGATGGATCTCATTGAACTGTTGCTCTAGCTCCTTCAAGTACCACTTTGAACCACTGCACATCGAATAGTATCATGGAGAAGCTACGGTAATCCACTGTAACAATACTTTGCAAGTTTCCAAAATACTCCATCTCATCTATAACCGTGTTTGGATCTGTTGCTCGTCGTTGGCTCTCCTGCTTAAACCTTGCTACGATACCATAGTCCATTGTGGAGCACATTTTGTCAATACGCTCCACACGAAAATGCCGTCCGTACGACCACACTGCATTATATATTTTGTACTATACATTGAAACACTCAAATTAGTTGTCACATATAAAATATAGATATGACAAATCCTAAACACATCATCACCTTTGGACTACTTCCCCTTGAGAATTCCCACTCCTCAATTGAGACCTCCGCCCCTTCGCGAGACACTTCAGTCAAAGCTCCATGCAACCATCGCGTTGACATGAACCACGGCATCTCCTCCATGCCCTCAAGATATTGAATCGATCGATGGCACGTACTACGTCAAAATTCAAATTGTGCTTCCTCTCGATCTAGCCTTGCGATCTAGTACCTGGCGAGCCACATCTCCATAGAGGCATGATGCAATATAAAAAAGCGATTCACCTTCTCCTCCATTGAAGCATCCATTCTTTTTTCTACCCCATTTCCAACCATCACATCTCCGGTCACTCTATCATCGTCCTTTAGCAACCATAGCATTGTGTTGTCTGGATCCACCGTTGGTAGCCATTGTGAAATATACAGTAGCACCTCAGACACCAACCAACCTTTAGCCATGCTACCTTCTGGCCGAGCTCGTTGTTGCACTACTCCCCATGTATGGACAGGTCCAGCAATCTCCACTTTATCTACAAGATGCACAAGAAGGTGGATTTGTATCGTGAGCATGCTGGTAGGCATGTATTTTTCAAAGAAACAGATCGTGTCCACTGGTCCCCACCTCGCAGATTCAATAGAGGGCGTCTTAATCTCCTTTCGTGAGATCCATTGCACTAAAGTCAACAACCTGTAAATGGCCCTGCGTATTTCTGGAGTAAGGCATCTTGCGATCGCGATCGGTAGTACAAACTACCACAAATGAGAAAGCATTATGAACAATGGCTACACTCCAAATAGAAAAATGTGCATGCCAATTACAATCCATTCGTAGTACAAACTTAACATATCTTATGTGAGTCATGGGATTTTAGCCCTGATAATTGTTCGTCTTTAGAAAATGCAGATCTGAGAGAACACATCATACCCATCGGAGTACGGATAGACTTAACTTCTTACTTCACAATGCCCTCTTCTTTAGTGGATAAAACCCAAGGAGTGCGAGGTAGCTACATGCGACCATCAGCACTCGACTACGGCCAAAGCGCCTCCATCTTGCCTACCTCCTTCAAATCCATTCGTGCCCTTATAGTGTCTCTCTTTCCTGTGATGTGGTCCCATAGAAAGCTGCCCACATTCTTGAAAATATGCATGGGATCGAACAAGTGGTTGATCTGTAAGTGGTTCCAATATGGCAACTCATAGAAAACTCAAAATCGTCGCATTCCATTTGAATGTGACTCCGCGTGGACCATTTTCAGCTCATACCAGCTTGCGGCATTCATACATATTGGAGGTCGTCCAAGAAAACCTTCCCTAAGTTCATAATCCTTTGGCAAGAAATCGATGTGTCCTTGATATACCATCTTCTTCATGGTTCGTGACCTTTGGGAGTCTAACTGTGGCCCCCACAATGGACATGCATGATAATCTGAGGTAATGAGACCTGTTCCAACACCTCTATTCAGTGAATATAAGCTTGAATGAGATAAAATATAGATATTACCAACGAGAATGAAAGCCTATTTACCTAAGCACTCTCTAAATCTCGGAAAGTCATGCATCGTCCACATGAGAATGGCTCGAATATTGGTGGACCGTCGACCACCAACTTTACCTATTGTTCTTGATAGCCCTTTTGTTGATCCTAATGAGATGGCATCATTCTCCTAACCCCTCACAACCACCTTCCACCCAAATGTGGCTTCCTTTTCATCTGATCTAGTAGAGTGGTGAGGATGGTTCCGATATATGGTGCTCCTGCCATCCTCCTCTTTCAAAAGAAGAAAAATAATGAATAAAAAATCAATATATATCGGTTATGGGAGAAAAGAACTTCGGTCCCTGTCATGCTAACCTAATCTTTGAGAAAAAGATGGAAAAACCCTCAAGAGTAGGGCAAAAGAAAAGAAAAATTAAAATTAAAATTGTTATGGGAGAAAAGGAAGAGATTCCCTATCATAATAGGCCTCATGGCAAAAAACCTTGGATGGGAAGCTAGCTGTGGAAAAGGTGGTAATATCTCATAGTTTAGGACAATTGAATTACTAGCAAAACTCTTGTAGCAAAAGTTTGAAAGCTACCTCCCTTGGTGTACTAAATCCTGTAAACCCATCATTGCTTCTTCTTCCTACAACATATGATATTTCCACTATGCACTACAACTATCGTATGTGTTGGCTACCTCCCTAGGTACGCCTCTTTATCAATTGATACAAGTTGACATCATCAACCAAACAGAGCCAATCTTCATTGACAAACCTTGAATGATGAGAGCTATCATCCTAACCAGATGGGGATGTGAGTATGGGTTTCCCTGTGTAATCATCAAACAGAGCGTGAGATAGAGAGTGGGATGAGGAGGGGATGAGTGATGAGTCCTTACCCTTTCTATCCAATAGAGTGTTGAAATGCGTAGATCTAGAGCATGGCTACGGTAGATGGAACACAAAGACAATGTTCATGATGATGTAGAGTAAAGACACCAATTGTTTCTCAAGTGAATTAGGTTCCAAGATGGAAGATTGGACTCATAAGCACAATCTTGAGTATGACAGTGACTATGACTGAAAGGACAAAGTACAATTGTATTCCATCATTGAATGATATGAAGGTACATCACTTTATAGGCTCATGATGGTTCCCTTTTTCTCCATTGTGCATATGGGATTCAAGAAATATTTTACTAGAGAATACATCATTTTTCATATCTTTCAATACCCCCCTCAAATGATAAGTTCCTACACTTGCTTTCTTTTGCCCCCCCTACATGATGACATGGCCTAGGAGAATAGCACATAGGTAGCCTAGTTAAGTTAAAACATAGAACTTTACATTTTTGGCAAGGGTTTTGTTTTACAAAGCAAACCCACTAAGGGAAAAAAAATCCAGTAAGGAAAATATAATTTCTTCAAAACAAATTTTCAGAGTTGTTGTTGATAGCAGAAGCATCTTCTTAATTCATGAACTAATTTTGATGATGGTTACAATTTTGCACCTCTTTTGCTCTTTTACGGTGAAAACTTTCATTAGCTATATGGCCAGTCTTACCACAATAATGACATGTTATTCGATCTTTGTTGTCGAAGTTGAATCCTCAGCCTCGGCCGTTTGCTCCTTAATTTCCTTTGGTGTATAACAGACTGTCTTTTTGTGTTGGATAGCTCCCTTTGCATCTTTGTTTTTATGTTTAGTTTCTTCATCAAATAGAGAGTGCTCAATGTCCTTAAGTGAGAGATTTGGAATATTACTTAAGGTAGATACAAGGTTCTCATACAGCTCTTGATTTACACTTGCTAGTAATATTGATATGGCTTCATCTTCATCAATGTTCTTCTTTAGAGTAGCAAGTTGAGTTTTGAGACTTGTAAAACTATTAATGTGCATGGTCATAGATGAACTATCTTTTACATCTAGTTTGTAGAATTGCATGAGTAGTTTTACCTTGGAGTTTTTAGCTTGAGTTCCAAAGATCCTGTAAGCTCATCCCATGCCCTTTTTGCATATTTCATGCCAGAGATATGGTGCAATACGTCATCAGATAGTCCACATGCAATGATACCTAGAGCCTTGTTGTTCATCTTTTTCCACTGCTTTGGACTTCTTCAATTAACTCATCTTCATCATCTTCCTTCTCGTTATATGCATCTCCTGTATCATCCTCAAATAGATCTCAAATATCCTTCCTCATGAGATGATACATTGTCTTTTCTTTAGTAGCATGAAAGCCTTCACCATTGAATTTGGCTATTTGCTCAAGTTCAAACATTTTGAAGGTCGTCTTATATGAGTATACTCGAGCAGTGTTTATCCTTTTACAATGAGATTGTGGCTTACAAGGGATTTAATCAATCGGGCATTCCACCTTAAAAATCTTCATGTTTGAAATCAACATTAGCCTTAAATGAGTGAGATTAGACTAGTAATGAGTTAATTTTTGAATGTGTTTAAAAACACAAATGATGGAATTGTCAAATCCCACTATGTAGTATCAAACGTTACTAGCTTGATTCTTGATGTTTGGTTCCTGTTGCTAATTTTAAGTGATGTTTTGCTAGGAATTAGGTAAAAACTCAAATCAAAGTGACATAGACTTCGGTGACTTGGAATGAAGTGAAAGACTAAAGTGGGAGAAGGACTTGAGCTTGGTGTTGGATGCTTGGACTTGAGGTCTTTAAATCTTCTAATAACACTTTTCCTCCTTGATGATTTGAGTGGTGAATCTTGCTGGGTCTTTAATGTGATAGTAGATCACAGTGACAGTTAGTTTCTTGAACTGAGAGGAAGAAAGATATAATAATAAATATGCACCTTGGTGCTTGTGGCTATGGCTACCACAGTAGGGTTTCTTGGAGGAAAATATTTTTTTTGTTTAGTAGAGCAAGGCATGTACCATTCAATTGGATATTTCATGGGAAGATAGGCTAGACTAAGGGCTTTGAATGCCTTATATAGGCAAGAAGAATCACAATGAGTAGAGGCATCACGAGTTGTACAATCAATGACACAAGCACATTTCAAGAAGCCATGGCAAACTTTTTCAATCCTATACTATAGCCAAGGAAATGTCAGTGTTTGAAGTGCCATAGAGAAGCTCCAGTAGTAGAGGAACACTTTTCTAGAAGGAAGCTTCAAGAGATTTGGCATGTATAAGGAGATCCAAGAGCTCAAAGGAGGCAAAATGCAGATTGGATATGGTAGACCTAAAGATAAAGTGAAGATAGAAGTGGGAGATAAGATCTTGAGCAAGTGCTGATATGACACCAAAGATGGAAAGGGACCAAAGGAGTGGAGAGAAGAGCTAAGTTGAGCTTAGCCATGCTCGACTAAGCTCTTATACCATGTTGAAATGCATGGATCTAGAGCATGGCTATGGTGGATGGAGCACATGGACAATATTCATGATGACATAGATTAGAGATACCAATTGTTACTCAAGTGAATTAGGTTCTAAGATGGAAGCTTGGACTCATAAACACAATCTTGAGTTTGATAGTGACTATGACTGAAATGAAAAAGTACAATTGTATTCCATCATTGAATGATAAGAAGGTACATCACTTTATAGGCTCAAGATGGTTCCCTTTTTCTCCACTATGCATATGGGATTCAAGACATCTCTTCCTAGAATTGACAAAACTACGAAAAGCTAGCCCGATATTTCTGATTCAACACAATGGATGGTGTTCACCAATTGTTATCAAGAAGAAAAAGAACAATCAGATTTGGATTTGCATATATTTCAGAGAGCTCAATAAGGAGACGATTAAGGACTACTAGCCATCGCCTTTCATTGACCAAATTTTTGATCAGTTAGCGGGTAGGAAAATCTATTGGTTTATGGATGTCTTTGATGGAGATAACCAGATGGCTATTACTAAGGAGGACAAATTGAAAACGACATTCATTAATGTGTTTGGTACCTTTGGGTATCATGTGATGGCCTTTGCTCTATGCAATGCGCCGTCTGGATCTTGGCAACAAACATTCAATAAGACCTTTGGTGATATTTCCCTAGAGGAGTTAAAAGTATTCATTGATGATCTAGGGGCAGCCACCACAAGGGAGTGACAATTGATTATATCTAAGGAAATGTTTTGATCCTTATAGATAGTTTTACAATGCTCTTAACCCTAGAAAGTGTGTATTTGGAGTGCCCTATGGGTTGTTACTCAACCATGTGGTTATTTTAGCTAATATTGCAACTCACTCTAAAAAGATAAAGGTCATAGTATCTATGAGCCCGTCACGTACTCCAAAAGAGGTGCACAACTTTCTGTCATTAGTGGGATATTATCAAAGATTCATCAATGCACTTTCAAAAAGAGCATTGCCATCGACGAATCTTCTCTTTTAACTATCTGTTTGAGTGGAATGAGGCTTCTCAAGTATCTTTGAGGATGTGAGGTAGGAATTAGCAAAAGCGCTAATCCTAAAAGCACCTAGAAGAGGTGAAGTTTTCTACGTTTTTTCAGTACCCACCATAATGCATAGTATTAGCCGTTGTTTAGCTCAAATCTGGGAGGAGAAATGGTATCATCCAATTGCATAAACTAGTATAAAATCGGGGATATCGGAAGCTAATTATACCTACATGGAGAAATTATGCCTTGGAATGGTCTTTGTAATAAAGAAATTCATGCATTATATTTTCTATGAGAAAGTAGTATTCTTTAAAAAGGCGAAAGGACTCATATTGTTACTAAATAAGTTGTAGTCGCCTGATCATTTAACAATGTTGTTAATCACTTTGCAAGAGTTGGATTATGAGATTAGGAGCAAGCCACCAAAGTTGTAGGGTATTGTAGAATGTCTTGTGGATTTTGGGAAGAAAAAGGAAATTCTTACTGAGGGAAGTGATATTGAAGGTCTATTTAAAATCAATACAACTTCCATCCCTTCCGATATGCAGCAATAACACATTATTTATCTATATGAGGATTTGGGGCTACGTTATTGAAGTCTGAAAATAGAAAAATCAAGCAATAATCATTACACTTTTCGAGTATAGCAGGTATTTTGTATCAAAGAGGAGTAATATTTATCTATATGAGGATTTGGGGCTACGTTATTGAAGTCTGAAAATAGAAAAATCAAGAAATAATCATTACACTTTTCGAGTATAGCAGGTGTTTTCTATCAAAGAGGAGTAGATAATATCTATTATTGTTGTGTAGTGCCCGATGAGATACTATTTATTCTTGAGGAGTGCCATGATTCAATATGTGGGGGACATTTTTTTGGCTAGCTTACCACCCAAAAAGCTCTTTGTGTTGGATATTGGTGGCCATTTCTTTTTCAAGATGCTTTTAGTTATGTTAAGCGTTGTGATGTCTGTCAAAGATATGATGGGAGGGAAATTTGTAGGCAACCTCTAGATCCCGTTTTGGTTATGTTACCTTTTGAAAAATGGGGTATTGATTTTGTGGGACTAATATATCCTTCATCAACTACACAAAAGTGGTATATCATTATAGCAATGGACTACTTTACAAAGTGATCTTAAGCTTGAGAAATGGTGAAGAACAATGCTAAGGAGATAGCCAGTTTCATTATGGAGCAATTTATTTGCCATTTTGGTCCACCAAAGGAGATTGTGTCTCATCGAGGGACACACTTCTTGAACAAGGTTATAGTGGCCCTAACTAAAGATTTCAAGATTAAGCATAACAGGACTACCCCGTATAATCCTCAGTGAACGGTCAGTTTGAGAGTACGAATAAACACTACAAGGATTTGAGCTAGTAGCGACGGCGATTAGCGACGGCGGATAGCGGCGTCGCTATTTGAAAAAGTGGGCTGAAACCGAGCGCGGCTTTATTTCACATTTGCATGTTTTGTATTTTGAGAGCGAGAGCGAGGGAGAGAGCGACCATCGTGAGAGGAGAGGAAGAAGATTTGCTGCCGCCGCCGCCGTTGTACGCGAAGGAGAGGAGGAGCCTTCATCACAAAGAGGAGCCACCCCACACTCGCCATATCTCATCAGTGAGTCTCCCTCTCTCTTTCTTTTGCTTGTTTAAGGTTTAAATCACTTTCTCTTTTGCTTGTTTAGGAGATGAAATGAGAGAGAAAGAGAGGGAGAGGGAGAGGGAGAGGGAGAGGGAGAGGGAGAGGGAGAGAGAGTGCATTCTCTCTCTCCCTCTCCCTTTTGCTTGTTTAAGGTGTAAATCACTTTCTTTTTTGCTTGTTTAGAAGACGAAATGAGAGAGAAAGAGAGGGAGAGGGAGATAAAGAGAAAGAGAAAGAGAGGGAGAGGGAGAGGGAGAGGGAGAGGGAGAGGGAGAGGGAGAGGGAGGAAATGAGAGAGGGAGAGAAAGAGAAAGAGAGGGAGAGGGAGAGGGAGGGGGAGTGCATTCTCTCTCTCCCTCTCCCTTTTGCTTGTTTAATGTTTAAATCACTTTCTTTTTTGCTTGTTTAGGAGAGGAAATGAGAGAGAAAGAGAGAAAGAGAGGGAGAGGGAGAGAGAGGGAGATAAAGAGAAAGAGAGGGAGAGGGAGAGGGAGTGGGAGGAAATGAGAGAGGGAGAGAAAGAGAAAGAGAAAGAGAGAGAGAGGGAGAGGGAGGGAGAGTGCATTCTCTCTCTCCCTCTCCCTTTTGCTTATTACAGGTTTAAATCACTTTCTTTTTTGCTTGTTTAGGAGAGGAAATGAGAGAGAAAGAGAGAAAGAGAGGGAGAGGGAGAGGGAGAGGGAGAGAGAGAAAGAGAGGGAGAGGGAGAGGGAGAGGGAGAGGGAGAGGGAGAGGGAGGGGGAGGAAATGAGAGAGGGAGAGAAAGAGAAAGAGAGGGAGAGGGAGAGGGAGGGAGAGTGCATTCTCTCTCTCCCTCTCCCTTTTGGTTTTGGAGAGTGTTAAGATATATTGTGAGAGGGAGAGGAAATGTGAGAGAAAGAGAGGGAGAGGGAGAGAGAGGGAGAGAAAGAGAAAGATAACATATATTGGAACGATAGCATATCCATGATTATGGTAATGGTATCCACTTTGCTTTTTTTTATGGGTACCATTACATCGACTCCTTAAGAGGGCTAAAAATTAGTCATACACTTTATAAAGTCTAATTAGGAGATTTAAGATGCACGATAATAGACTTATCGATAATGGTATGCAATGTGCTTTGCCATGGGCCACGTACATTGGTGACTCTTTAATATGGCTTAAAATTGGTCATATCCTTCATAATGTCCAAGTAGGGGATCTAATTGTGATATGCATAATTCATTGTTTTTGTATTAACTTTATAGGCCTAACAAATTAGAAATCATGCCAACTAGTCAATGGAAGGACTAAAAGAAAATGATGCCCTAGCTAATGGTCATTACGGTACTTCATCAAAATGAACCCAAAAGTATTGTTATAGAAGAAGAATCCCTTAAATTGAGCATAGGATATTTTCTTCAAATGTTATGACTATGAGTAGAATTGATTGAAACAAATTTTATTACTATAGTTGATCAATTTCATAGATAGCATTAATTTTAATACGCGATCCTAAGACAAAAAAACCACATTTTTAAGATGCTTTTTGTTGAGTAATCCTAGTAGAGCCCCTCTAAGATACTCAAAGTACATAACCTAGAGACCGTAGCTAGGTATATAAGATATAATGGTTGTACAAGAAGACACCTCAATAATTGACTTATCACCATTAAATCCCAAAGAAGGATCGTGTTCCATCCCCTTCAACTCTATATTCACCTTGTGAAGAACTTCATTAATCATAGCATCCTTGTCACCAATCTTTTTGTTGCAATGATGAAGTAACATATTCATCACTTTTCCTTTTAGCATCTAAGCCATTATCCAATCTTTTAGTCAAGTCCAAACATTTAGTTTTCGACTCATGAACCTTATGAACCAATGCTTTTTTTTTTTACAATAACAAATAATTATCTACCGGGACAAACAAATCCTTGAGCATGGTATATGGCTGAGATATAACATCAATAAATCTCTCAACTACTATTTACAATGCATTCTTTACATTAATCAGTAAAGCATTTCTTATATCTTGAAGTTTAGATTTCAACACCATGAATGCATCAATATCAACCTCAATGTTTTACAAAATTTGCTTCTCAAGCTCTTGCAAAGGCTAAAACCTCTCAAGCAAGAGCTTATGGTCAACTTGCAACTTGACATACATCTCCATAAAGCTATCCATTTGAGCCTCGTTTGCTGTAATGTAGATAAGATGGAAAACAAAGAAGGTCTTATTGTTTAAGATTGCGAGGCGTATCTTAATCAGCGTGTCCCATGTCCTTGCTCTCAATGCAAGTTGGCAATTAGACGAAAACGGCGATTGTCTATAGATCACGTACGACATTTTGGTGAGTTTCAATCTGAGATCATTGATCAGGCGATTGCGGATTTTCAGCAAACAGTAATTTGAAGTTAATATTAATCATGCATTGTACTCGCAAGCTAATTGAAAACCATACACTATAAGATTGGGTCTTGTTGGCAAATTTTCTATCCAGGGGTGTGATGTCTCGTCCCAAGGGGGAGTGCACCCTTTGCGGCCAATTAGAAGAGTTTGTGGGTGTGCGATGGATGGAGTGCAGGAGCCAATCCACCACTCGCAAGGCCAATCTATACCGTCAATGCCAGAGGAGACAGACAACCTTCGAGACCTACCTATAATCTTGGAGCCTGAGATGGAGGCAATGATCGATGCATTGATTCCCATGGATGTCAAGACATCTGATCCACTTAGAGAGGAAGTATCCATACCATTATATGATGGGTGCCGAGTATCTGGGTTGAAGACATTGCTTGCACTCTTAAGTGTGCAAGCAAAATATGAGTGGAGCGATACGAGTGTGACCAAGTTATTCAGGTACCTTGCACATAGGCTTCATTGATTTTTTTTTTCTGACACTATTATTACAAACATTTATGCTTTTTCAAGGTGTTTTATGATTTTTTTCAGATTATTGAAATATCATATATTACCACCTGCAAATACCATGCCTGAGTCTCGTGATGATGCACGACATGTTTTACGGAAGCTTGGCATGGACTACAATAACATCCATGCATGTATCAACGATTGCATACTGTTTCGAGATGAATACGAGACTATGGAGACATGTCCAAAGTGTGGTGCTCACAGGTATCGACAGGACTTGCAAGGGAAAATCATCCCTCAAAAAGTTCTCAGACACTTTCCGCTCATCCCTCGCATAAACCACATGTTTCGTACGTCTAGCATGGCAAGCTTGACAACATGGCATGTGTAAAATAGGTCCACGGATGGAGTTCAACAAATATCAGCGGATTCGGGATCATGGAGCCACATTGACTCTACCTTCCCAGGCTTTGCGCGAGAGCCAAGGAATCTTTGGCTCGGTCTCGCAATGGATGGTGTGAACCCATTCGGTCTACGCTCAACTTCTTACAGTGTGTGGCCTATAGTCCTTGTCAACTACAACATTCCTCCATGGATTTCTACGAAGAAAGGACATCTCATCCTTAGCTTGCTCGTCCCAGGCCGCTACAAAGTAAAAAATATGGACGTGTATCTTCGTCCATTAGTCAATGAGCTTAAGATTTTGTGGGAGGAGGGGGTCACTGTGCAAGATATGAGTAGGCGCGATGGTCGGCAGTCAGCCAACATTCGAGCCATTCTCATGTGGACGATGCATGAATTTCCATGATTGGGAGAGTGTTCAGGTGATCAGGCCTCCGTTCTCACTGGTAATATTTATATTTTATCTCATTCAATCAAGTATTCACTAGGTCGTGGCTCGCCTTACAGGTATGGTTACCTCAGGGTATCATGCATGTCCATTGTGTGGGCCAGAGTTAGACTCCCGAAGGTCACGAACCATGAAGAAGATGGTATATCAAGACACGCCGCTTTCTTGCCGGAGAATCATGAAATTAAGGAAGGTTTCCTTGGATGACCTCCAACACGTATGAAAGCCGTAAGCTGGTACAAGCTGAAAATGGTAAACCCGGAATCACATCCAAATGGAATGCGACGGTTCTCAGTTTTCTATGAGTTGCCATATTGGACCCACTTATAGGTCAACCACTTGTTGGATCCCATGCATATTTTCAAGAATGTGGACAGCTTGCTATGGGACCACATCACAGAAAAGAGAGACACTATAGGGGCACGAATGGATTTAAAGGAGGTAGGTAAGATGGAGGCGCTTTGGCCACAGTCGAGTGCTAATGGTCACGTGCAGCTTCCTCACGCTCCTTGGGTTTTTTCCACTAAAGAAGACCGCATTGTGAAGCAAGTAATCAAGTCTATCCGCACTTCGACGGGTATGATGCATTCTCTCAGGTCCGCATTTTCTAAAGATGACCAATTGTCGGGGCTAAAATCCCATGATTGGCATAAGATATGTCAGGTTTGTGCTACGAATGGATTGTAATTAGCATGGGCATTTTGCAATTTGAAAAGTGGCCATTATTCATAATGCTTTCTCATTTGTGGCAGTTTGTCCTACCAATCGCGAGCGCAGGATGCCTTACTCCAGAAATTCGCGGGGCCATTTACAAGTTGTCGACTTTGGTGCAATGGATCTCACAAAAAGAGATTAAGACGTCCTCTATTGAATCCGCGAGGTGGGGAGTAGTGGAGACGGTCTGTCTCTTTGAGAAATACCTGCCCATTAGCATGCTCACGATACAAGTCCACCTTCTTATGCATCTTGTGGATGAAGTGGAGATTGCTGGACCTGTCCATACGCGATGGATGTTCTTCTTGGAGCGCTTCATGAAAACCCTGAAAGGCTTTGTGTGACAACGAGCTCGGCCAGAAGGTAGCATGGCAGAAGGTTGGTTGGTGTCAGAGGCATTAGTGCATATCTCACAATGGCTACCAATGGTGGAACCAAACAATGAAATGCTATGGACGCTGAAGGACGATGATAGACTGACTGGAGATGTGGTGGTTGGAAATGGGGTAGAAAAAAGAATGGATGCCTCAATGGAAGAGAAGGTGAATCGCTTTTGTATGTTGCACCATGCCTCCATGGAGACATGGCTCGCGAAGTACCAGATTGCAAGGCAAGATCGAGAGGAAGCGCGAGTTGAATTCCAACGTAGTACGCATCATCAACCGATTCGATATCCCGAAGGCATGGAGGAGATACCACAGTTTATGTCAACACGATGGTTGCATGGAGCCTTGACCGTAGCATCCAGCGAAGGGACAGAGGTCTCAATGGAGGAGTGGGAGTTCTCGAGGGGATGTAGTCCAAAGGTGATGAGGGGTTTAGAATCTATCGTATCTAAATTTTATATGCGACATCTAATTTGAGTGTTTCAATGTACAGTACAAAATATATAGTGCAGCGTGGTCGCGTAGACGACATTTTTGCGTGGAGCGTATTGAAAAAACGCGCTCCACAATGGACTTTGGTGTCATGGCAAGGTTCGAGCAAGAGAGCCGATGACGAGCAACGGATCCGAACACGGTTGTGGATGAGATGGAGTATTTTGGAAACTTGCAAAGTATTATTTCGGTGGATTACTATAGCTTCTCCATGATACTATTCGATGTGCAGTGGTTCAAAGTGGTACTTCGAGGAGCTAGAGCAACAGTTCGACGGGGTCTATCGGAATTTCTCGAAATAGATTCCGAAAAAAATGGACAGATTTGTGCGACACCTTTGTGTTGTCGGCCCTTTTTGAACAGGTGCATGGAGTCATTTGCTTGCTAATTATAATGTGACATGGTTTATGTCACAATGGTTTGAACTCGCTTTGTACGTGTTTGTGAACAGGTAATCTTCTATCCAAACCCCCGACAACCTCGATGGTGGTATATTATACCTTCAACTCCCCGAAGTGCGAGAGTATATGATCAAAGCAATGTTCCGAGCATAGATGAAGATAATATGTAAATAGAGGGGTCAATATTACAAGGGGTGGAGGCTGTCGAAAGCTTGGAGCTCGCATCGGCTAACAATGATGGAAATACAAGAGTCCAAGAATTTTTTGAGAACGAGGCGGACTCATTCTTTTGTGGTGACATGTCTATCGACCTTCCAGTGTATGCGGAGTTGTGTCAGGAGATTCTCTAGGACACGACGCGAGGCCGGAGTGGTCCATCATCTTGGGAGTGGCAGCCATAGGACATATTTGGAGGACTTTGTAAGTTTCTCTTTTGTTTTGCGTGTTTGTTTTTTTGAAATATTCTTTGTACTGACAATCATGTTTCTAACAGTTAGCATTTTGTTTTCTTTGCAGCACTCCATTACAAATCGCGATCCGCAAGGCCTTGAGACTTGATATGCAGAGAGGCACAGTCTCAATGCATTGATCAACCGATTGTATAGACGCGGCGGCCCTGTAAGTCACTCATCTTTCTTGTCCGTAGTTACCATGAGATATTTGAATGCATTATTGTATGGTGGATTGATGTGTTGTTTCTTTTTCTGCAGAATCCGTTTGATGCTCCTTTGCGGCGGGACGAGCTTTCGGGGGAGGAGGATTTGTAGCTCGCCCTTGGATCCTTGGAGCTCACACACCTTTATTTTTTAGTCGCCTGATCTATGTAGACATTTTCTATGTGTTAGTGATATCCTGTCATGATTGTACCAATCACTTTTTATGCAATCATGTATTTATTTCATGTATCAGTTTTATGATTTCAGTATACATTCTATTTGTTTGCAAGCGCTTTGTATACAGTAGTGCAGAAACTATTTTGTATGGCTCTCATACAGCACACAGTGCTATATGTGGCAGGGTAGCTTGCTGCCTTGCCACAAATTTTTTTTTATCCCTGTTACCGTCGCTATTGGCGTCGCAAATTTACTACTCGCGTCGCTATTATCGTTTCTATGCGCGTCGCAAATTTACTGGTTGCATTGCTATTGGTGTCGCTATATGCGTCGCTATTTGCATCGCATTTGCGACGCTAATAGCAACGCCAATAGCAACACCAATAGTGATATTTCTATGGCGTCGTCAATAACGACGCTTTTTGCGACGACGGGGGTAAATTTTGTTGTTTGTATTTTCGCCGCATTAAACGTTGGTACAAGGTCTATATCTTGTAGTGAAACAACTAGTGGGAATCTTATCTAAGATAGTATCAAAAAGCAAGCGTGATTGGGATAAGAAATTATATGTGGTAGTGTGGGCTTACAAGACAACATTCAAGAGGGCCGAGGCCAAGAAAACCCCGTCGAACCGAGCGGAAGGGGGACAAATCGGTGCGGCGGCGGGCTGAATCTCAGTGGATCGTAGCTGCAAGGCTACTCTGCCACTTACAATACCCGGCTACATATTTAAGTCGTCTGCAAAGGATTCATCTCCCCGATCGTTCGGAATTTCCATTCAGAGTCCTCGAGGCAACCACTTCCGGCACCTTGAGGGAGACTCTCGACACATGCTCTCGGGGACGCACGAGTGCCCCTACTATCAGTCGGGTAACAATCGGGGAGGTAGAGAGCGCCGCGTCTAGCATGGATTCTGACTTAGAGGCGTTCAGTCATAATCCTACACATGGTAGCTTCGCGCCACTGGCTTTTCAACCAAGTGCAATGACCAATTATGTGAATCAACGGTTCCTCTCGTACTAAGTTGAATTACTATTGCGGAACCGCTCATCAGTAGGGTAAAACTAACCACGACGGTCTAAACCCAGCTCACGTTCCCTATTGGTGGGTGAACAATCCAACACTTGGCGAATTCTGCTTCGCAATGATAGGAAGAGCCGACATCGAAGGATCAAAAAGAAACGTCGCTATGAACGCTTGGCTGCCACAAGCCAGTTATCCCTGTGGTAACTTTTCTGACACCTCTAGCTTCAAATTCCGAAACACTAAAGGATCGATAGGCCATGCTTTCACAGTTTGTATTCATTTGCAACGCTAATAGCAACGCCAATAGCGATACCAATAGTGACATTTCTATGGCGTCGTCAATAACGACGCTTTTTGCGACGACGGGGGTAAATTTTGTTGTTTGTATTTTCGTCGCTTTAAACGTTGGTACAAGGTCTATATCTTGTAGTGAAACAACTAGTGGGAATCTTATCTAAGATAGTATAAAAAAGCAAGCATGATTGGGATAAGAAATTATATGTGGTAGTGTGGGCTTACAACACAACATTCAAGAGAGCCGCAGGCCACACCCTGTTCAAGCTAGTGTATGGGGAGGAGTATGTTTTGCCATTAGAAATAGAGCTCATCATTGTGTGTTTTGCCCTCGATCATTCATTGGGAGAGGAAGAAGCGTTAAAGGAATGGTATACTTCCTTGGCACATCTTGATGAGATTCAATTGCAGACTTTGCTACATCAAGAACTAGGAAAGAGGAGAATAAAATCCTTTCTTGATCTTCAAGCTAAGAAGTAGAAATTTGCAAAAGTCCAGTTTGTGATGTATTATGATGCTCAAAAGGAGCTCTTTCCAAGAATATTAGAACCCAAATGGGATGGACCATACAAGATTGTATGTTTAGGAAAGAATGGCTCTACGGCCCTTCTAGAAAATTTGCAAGGGGTAGAGTTTAAGACTAAATTTAACTTTAATAAGCTGAAGTCTTACTATGTGTAATGTGAAAAGATGCAGGATCTAGAGCATGACAGATGCTATGGTGGATGAAAGATGAAGATTAAGATCATGATGACATGGACAAAGACAAGGACTTGACTTGTAAAACAAGTGAATTAGGTTCCAAGATTGAGACTTGGTCTCATCAACACTTTCTTGTGTATAAGACTGACAATGAAATTGTATTCATCTCATACGAAAATGACAAGAAAGTACAATTCTTTATAGGAAAATCTAGGTAGCACATCCTCCTTCTATGCTTATGGGATTCTTATCATGAGCCCTCATTGCTCCTTCCAAAGAGACTGAAGTAGGTGTGATTACAAATATCTCAACATCCCTCCTCAATCAAAACCAGAAGTACAAAGTGTATAGAGGCTTTAGTGAAAGCAACACCTACAAAGTCTAGGCACATCATAGACATGAAAAAACACCAGAGGTTGTCGCACAAAAGGCTAAGTGTGGGTACCACAAACATGGTGGACATGGAGACGCTAATAGAGGGGCCTCACAAAGTGTACAGAGGTTGTAGTACAAGGCTACATGAGGAGTTTACAAGTTTATGTCCGAAGTATTAGGGCTAGGCAATACAAGGCTAAAAAAGTCTATCCGAATAGAAGGATTGATGAGGTTTGTCCTTCTCCTAGTGGTCTTCTTATTCTTATTCTTCTTCTTTTTCTCCATGTTTTTCTTATTCTTTAATAGCAACTAGATAGGCCTTTTGGGACCTCTTTATGGTGTGGCAAAACTTCTCGGTGTGTCTGGTACTTTTGCAAAAGTCACAGAAAAGCTAGTCCTTCTGCCTTTGTACATGTTGCCAACATATAGTGCTTGTTCATCTCTAGAGGTGCTTCATTATTCCTTAGTTTTTAGCTTCTTTTTCTCCTCTAAGAGTGATGCTTGGATATCAACAAGCTCAGGGTTTGGCATATTGATTAGAGTTGTTGAAACATTATTATATTTAGGAGGAGAACTTTTAAGCAGAACACCAATGCAAACATCTTCTTCCATTTTAATGTTTATTCCTGCAAGCTAGGTTAGAAGTCCTTCCATGTAATTTGGATTGTGGAAAGTGATGTGCTAGACTTCATTTCAAGCTTGAAAAATTCAATCAAGAGACCATACTTTGATGACTTAGATTGTGCACCAAACAAAGTATCAAGTCTCTTCCATGTATCATGTGAAGTATCACGGTTATCTTCATGGTGGATATAGCTTTCTTCGAGCTCCAATTTGATAATGGCCTGAGCCTTATCATCATTATTTTTCCAAGTGATTGCAAGGTCCACATCACAAGGCTTCTTATCTTTGCCATTGGTGATGACCCAAAGACCCTTCTTCATTAGGATGAGCTTGATGTGGGTCTGCCAGGTGTGAAACCTGACCACTTTGAAGCTAACTGTTTGAGAGTCCTTGCCCATGCTGGAGTTGGAGGATCCATAGCAAATCAGTTTCAAAATTCTCATATTTTAGTCGCAGAAGACTTGATCTTTAGTGTACTTGATAAGCACAAGTACCAAAAGACACTAGATGAATAGTATCTAGAGATATTGATGCTTGTGGTTCGAAGTTTGAGACCTTTTCAAAACTTTTTTTGTAGAAATGAAGCTTACTTCATGGACTATCTATGCGACACATTATTCGTCTAGCGAAGGAAGACCTTATGATGATGGATGGAATCACGCCTTGTGGGAGACGCAGCATCAGCACGAATAAACCAGACACAATTTGGAATAGAGATCTACAAAATCGATAATGCTAGGCCTATGGAGCAGTAATGTCATGGTTTATTCTACTGGCAAGGGGTGCCTTGAGCTGGAAAGTAAGTTAACAAAAGAAATCTCAGAGAGATTTGACTTGTGGAGAGAGATATGAAGGCTTCAAGCTGACAGGGTGCTACTAGCTATGGCTGCCATGGAAGCTTCATTGAAGGTAGGAATGCAAATGAAGTTGGAGATGGGGTTTAGCACATAAAAAAAGCTTAGAAGAGAGTGAAATGGAGCTAACACATACTAAACCATGTTGATATGTGCTCTAATACCATGTGAAAAGATGTGGGATCTAGAGCATGACATATGCTATGGTGGATGAAAGATGAAGATTAAGATCATGATGACATGGACAAAGACAAGGATTTGACTTGTTACACAAGTGAATTAGGTTCAAGATTGAGACTTGGACTCATAATCACTTTCTTGTGTATAAGATTGACAATGACATTGTATTGATCTCATATGAAAATGACAAGAAAGTACAATTCTTTATAGGAAATTCTAGTTAGCACATCCTCCTTTTGTGCTTATGGGATTCTTGTCCTGAGCCCTCACTGCTCCTTTTAAGGAGACTAAATTAGGTGTCATTGCAAACATCTCAACATGTAAGGGCTGACATTGGGCTTGGTGCTTGTGCAGGTCCTTCAAGATTCAATCTTAACATGTAGTAGGTACTAAGAGAAGCGGAGGGAATGCATCATTCCCTATCTGGAGCATCCGTAACTTGAGCAATGTTACCACCAAGGTCAAGTGATTTGGTGAAGCAAAAAGTATCAGGTTAATGACTTGCAAGATTGATCATTTATGTGGGAAATTAAGGTCTACTGTTACCATTGTCAACGAATTCAGACTAGCATTCCTATCGAGTTCAAGGAGGAAGGATGGATTGTGCTTGTTATACATCCTCTCTCTTAGCTTGATTTTGATTATCATAAGTTCAAGAAAGCTAATTATTCTGGAGTGGCCTATCGATGAAGCCTGAGTCTATATTATGTATTTTGATGGAGCTTGCAGAGGCCTCGCTAAGTGCGCAAGCATTGTTGTGGTCATTAAAGATCCCCAACATCGGGATGTTATGAAGATGGGAGTCTATTTAGGCCCCTCCTTTACTAATAATATGGAAAAATACAAGGCCTTGATCATGGGACTGAATGTAGCCCAATGTGGTGATATCCACCAATTATTGGTTAAAGGTGACTTGTAGTTAGTAATCAATCAGCTAAATGGGACCTATAGTGTGCAAGATCCCATCTTATAGATGTACCATAGTGGAGCCTTGGATATATTACATATTTTTGAGATGGTGACTTGTCAGTTTGTTCCTTGACAATGGAATGGCTTTGCAGATTCCTTGGCTAGCTGTGCTTTCGTGGAAGATGTCTTTTTCAATTGTGATCCAAGGGAGCCCTTACAATTACCTTCTAATATTAGCCTTGGACTACATTGGGGTCTTCTTGCTGACACAGCATATTTCAGACGCCCTTGGTTAGTTTGGATTATGAGTTAGGTAGCAAGTAAGTACCTTCCTACTCTGTCATGGATGCATAAGATTATGTATCGTCATATTCGTCGGACACCCCTTGCTATTTATATAGGGGGGTTAGCTAATAATCAGATGCACTAGTGTAGGGACTAACAAGCCTTTTCCTCGGTCAGTGTTGTGCTTTGGTAATGTTAGGACCAAGGCATTGTTTCAACAGTACACTATGTTCAATTATATTAGAATGTCTTTTTTAATAAGACCAAGAGGGTCATCTCTGACAAGTTCTAATGGTTTACTTCATAAGGCCAAGAGGGGCAATTCTGCTGGTTGTAAAATGCTATATTTATTTAGGCTAAGAGGGCCATATGTTTGTTTGGTGTAGGTATGTTTAATGGCTTTTTGTTTTAGTGATTGCATCACATAGGATTGATGAAGTGCCTAGAGGGAGCCTTTGCTCTGAAGGATCTTCTTCTGGTCATTCCAGGTTGTATCGTGCCCTTTCCAAGTTTTCCCCTTTGGCTAATAGTGTTATATGTGTATGTGGGGATTATTTTCTTTTCGCTTGTGGGGACCGACAATCAAGGCATGAAGTCTTAGGGTTTGGTTAGGTATATCTAGGAAAGATTTGAGTAGTTGTCTACCTCCTATTAGGACATTTTCAGGCATTAAAGACTTTTGATAGAGAGTAGTCCGTGTAACCCTATCCTTCCTACTTGCTAGGCAAATGTCCTAAGAGTCCATGCTAGTGTGAGGCAGTTAGAGAAGCCTATCAAAATATTAATGAAAAGAGGTAGTTTTGAATATATATAAATATAAAAATTATAGAGATGTGTAAAAAGGGGTTCTAATCCCTCAATACAAAAAGGAAAAAAAAAGAAAAATGAAGAAATTTTCCACAAGCAGGTGATTATCGCCTTGCAGAGTCTTGGTAGGTTCCTAGGAACAAGTCAGCCGATGCATTGTCTTCCTAGAGGTAGCAGGTAGCTGAAAAGAAAAAAAAGGAGTGAAAACAAAAGTGAGTGAAAGAAAAGGATTAAGTGTCGCCTCACAAGAGCTTGGTAGGTTCTTGGGTATGGAGTCAGGACATGAGGCAGATGCCCTATTCTCCTTGGGTCACTCTACCCTTAGCTCTGTCCTTTTTGCATGCCCGAGTATGGAAACCTTGGAAGGACATGTGCTAAAAGGAAAATACGATGACTAGGCTATAGGGGTCCTCACCTAGTAGGAGGCCCTCCTGCAGTTGTCCTAAGTTAGGTAGGAAGTTCAAACCACCACTACGATGACCTCTTTGATAAGCTTTTTAGCCAGATCATGTTAGAGCAATTAGTTAGTGACTCGCTCTTGATTTTTGTCAAATTATGCTGGGCCTATCCCTTCCGGATTTTCAGGCCTTGATTATATCAAGGGGTAGGGTGAGAGTTTTTTTTATGCTTGGTTGAGTATATTTTTTGTGGAACCTTGATGCTTTTTTCGGTTGTTGTTTGTGTAGATCAATTTGTGGGATTCGACGGAAATTTCAAGATCCGACAATTTTAAAAACCAAGAAAGATGGAAATACAAAATTTTGACCATTGCAGTGGTTGTGGATTTTTGATAAATTTTTTTACTATTTGATGGAGACGAGAAAGCTTCTTTTCTGTTCGGGAATTTGAGCTGGTCAGGTAGAAATTTTCTGAGATCGAAACAGAGGTCAGACGGGAGAAATACGGGAGGGAGGCCAAAATGGCCAAGACTTTCAAAAGATTGGGCATGGGCCCTTTGGAGGCAGCCATTGGCCCCTAATAAAAATAAAAAAACATGATTTAGGAGGGGAAAGGGGGGTGCCATTTGAAACGGCACCGTTCAGGACATGTCGTCTCCCCTCCGCAAAGGCAACAATTTGGAGATGCCATGGCAAGGAAAAAAGCAACCCCCCTTCTAGATCTTGGTAATGGAGTCCACCAATTTTTCACCTCTATTTGCTGGCCTCTACTTGTGAAATGGTTACTTGATGGGAGAGTTCAAAACAAAGTCTTTATCTCTCCTCCATCTCTCTCCTCTAAGAGGCTGATCACATGTAGAGAATCAATAAGAAAAGGGGATAAAGAATGCTTGTCTTGCATGGATTAGATTGCTTTAAGGACAAGATGATCCTGAGAGGCAATTCTTAACACTGTTGGGGAGAATTGATGGGCTGCCCCGAAGCTATTTATAATAGCATGCAATATGCAAATAAGTGGTATGCTCATTTTTACAAAGAAATTTTTATTGTTTTAATGTTTGATGACTTAAATGATGTGCACATGGAAAGAAATTTTATATGAATCATGTTTGACATATATTTGAGGGTGCACATGATAAAATGCACAACCTGTAGTCATACATGGTCATAATAAATAATCTAAAACTCGAAATGCATCTTTTCAGAGGAAAAATGAGAGTTTCTTCTGCTTTGGGTTTGAGAATGAGGTTCATATGGAATAAAAGACTGATAAAAACCATTTTTTAGTTTATATCAATAGTTAAGAAACATAAATAAGAAAATACTACATTTTAATGTATAAATAAATGAGAAAAATTTAGGAAAAAAATAGGTTTTCGCATCTCAAAATTTAAGAAAATATATACTTTATATTCGTGAGCATATAACAAGGTTAGAGCACGAGGAACAAGCCTCAGTTCAGGCTTGTTTCTATGTTAGAGTATGGTCTTTTATCAGTTTTTTACATGAAAAACTACACAATTATATGAAAAACATGTTTGTTGATGACACAATATAGATTTTCTTGCATTAGATTCCTCAATTTCTTGGTATTCCTCTTCGGGCTCCATGTTTTTAATGCGCAGCCAGGGAAAATTGCCATTAACACACATTAGAAGAAGGGGATGAAAATGAAGGAAATGGTAATGTTGAGATGAGAAGAATTCAATGGATGCTTGCAAAGTTCCTTCAACCACTGAATAATTGGAGATTCTCATTGCCAAAGCCACTTTCTACAAGAAATTCATCCCACAATGGTGGAAACATATTATCATCTTGATGTAGGCTCTATGTGGTGGACTATTTTCTCTCCTTGTTGAAGCAACAAAGACGTGCATCTTGGTTGAAAATTGTTGGGAAGCAAATGAAGAGTAAAAATAGAGAGAATGACTATCCATGGGAGATTTAGCCTTCATTGAAGAGTTTCGAGATATCATTAAGTAGGAGATGATGAAGAAGCTTCAGGAGTCGTGGTCAATTGAAGGTCATAAGAACAAAAGGAAAAGAGTTGGAATCTATTTGTGGATGCTCAACAACAAGATATGTGGGATGCTTGGTGCACTAAGTTCAACCTTCTATTTGTCCAATTAGCAACCCATTGAAAGCTAGTAGATAGAGTATTCTTCAGAACAGATACTATTGAAACCCTCAGAAGTTGGTATTACTATGATGATGGCACCACAACAATGGTTAGAAGAATAAATTTTTGATACATTTAAAATTGAATAGCTGCCCCTTTGTAATGCAATGAAATTTGAATTCAAAGATGTTCAAAAGAAGGAAGTAGAGAAAATATTGATAAGAGAGTCTTCTAGAGAGTGAAGCCCTCTTATTCTATTTTGTTGAGTACAGACAAATCGGGTGGAGCTAACTCCCTGATGAATGATGTGATCAAGCAGCAAGCATTAGAATGAGTCCAAAGGTATGTGAGAAGAGAGAAGGAAAAAATTAAAGCTAAGAAAAAGCTAGCAGCAGGCAGAAGCCTCCTTTGATACCCTAGCAACACTCTTTATAGAGGTCCCCATGGTGACTCAAGGATGGAAATATTGATGACACGTCAACGAATGTAGTCCCTTTGCCCATCTATAAGGGAGAATATAATGAAGACCCTAATTTTCATATAGTAGAGTTCATGGTAGCATGTGTAGCTAACAATGCGAGAACCCCTCTGCATTGGTTGGCGATATTCCCCACCACTTTCAAAGGCACGAGGTTTCAGTGGTATGAGAGACAAGCAATAGGAAGCTTTGGGACATGCAATGACTTGAACTTGGCCTTGCTTACTAAAATCAAGTGTGAAGGTTTTAAAGAGCGAATGCGAGAGGAGTTCATGAACTTAAGTTAGTTCTTTGGTGAACAAGTGGAAGCATATGTCTCCAGAATGGAGTCCATACCAAAGAGACAGACTAACCATCACTTGGATGAAGGCATCTACAAGAGAGTTTTTCTTAGAGGCCTACAACGAGAAGTTCATAAGTTTGTGGAATTAAGAAGAACAATCAATCTACAAGCTGCAATAGTGGAAGGTGCAAGAGTGTATGATGAAGTTGAAGCAAGGCTATTGAGTCGAAAAGTGTCACTATTTGTGTTGCAAAAGTGACAAAAGTGATGCAAATAGTGACACAAATAGTGATGAAAATAGTGATGCTAATTATAATGGATTTGTAGAGACATCTATATCAATGCTTTTAGCGAAGATAAGGAAAAAAAGTTTAATAAATATTTGCATCGCTTTAAACATGGGTATGTGGACTATATCTTATAGTGGAATAGTCAACAAGGAAGCTAGTTGTTGTATAAATAGGGTCTAGATAGCAGTTTGTTTTAGAATAGTTTTTATTTTACTTCTATTAGAAGATATGATAATTTTTGTTCAATAGGTCTATTCTTACAACAAACTATATATTCATTATAGAGTTTTTTTCTTGAGAATCTAAAGGCTCAATTTTCTTTTGGAAGACATCTGGATTATGTATATGGGAGTGGCTTTCCTTTATGTCTTCCTTTCAGTCAATAAATGTCAATCTTTTCATCCATTTTCCATATTTTGTATAGTTGAAATCAGAATAGTACTTTCGTCTATGCTTCTTCGCCATTGTAAATTTGTTTTTGTGGAAAAAAACCTTTGGGAAGGGATGTAATGTAAGAATCTATGAAGACATATGTTTTAGTGAGGTATCATTAATAATACCTTGTTATATTGGCATAGTTATAAAATGTGTGACACATGTAAATTTTGATATCTTTTTGCAATAATACAATTACTATCTCTCATCTCAAGTTCTGCTTTACAAATTTTATGGCTCCTCTCTTCTTTTCTATCTTTCTAGTCTTTCTCTCTCCTTGTCATTCATTCTCTCTCCTCTTTTCTCTCTCTTTTGTTGTCCTTTCTCTCACCTCTCAACCTTGTCCTTAACAACTAAAGAACATGGTAAAAGCTTAGTTTTGTTGTTTCTTCCTCATGTGGAATCAACATTCAAAGCTTTTAAAGTTTTCAAAGAGATTTTGTCATGTTTTGAATATGATGGTGATGTCAAAACATCATGATTTGGCATGTAGAAATTTTTATATCAACTATAGCAAGCTATAAGATGTCTCTTAATATACAAAAATCTATAGTTTGATTGATATTTGAATTTTCTTTATAACTAGATAAGTGACATGAATGTCTCATAATAGAGGATAGCAAACTATATATTTTTTCATGGGGGAGATTGGTTCCTATCATGTGTTTTTTTTTTCTTTGTCAAACTCTTATCTTATACACTTATTTTATATTTTATTACTTTGTTGATATTTAATATTTAGTATGTAGATTCACCATGTTGTCCATCTCATAATAGATCTTATATATCAATTATTCAGCTAAAGTATCACAAGAAAATTAAACTTATCATTTAAAAATGAATTAATAATATAAATACATATTATTATATATAATTCTTAGTATTGATATTCATGTAAAAATGATTTATACTTAATCATTCTTCAAAAATATTAATTTACCTTAATTTGCACACTAATCTACTTACCATAATACAAAACATATTGATTCCCATCCATCTACTAAGAAAATGTAATTACTATCACACGTTGTCGCATGGAATTCGTGTGCGGAGGGTTCATGAAAATCGCTAGCTGCATGGACACTTTGAGATGGAAGCATGATGAAGAAGAGTGCTCAACTCAAAATAAACACATAGAATCCGAAAGACATCAAATTCTTTTCACAAGAGGAATCGATAAATTCAATGGTTTTTAAATTAGAACTGACATATATGACAAATGGGTAGTTCAAGAGAGGCACTTGGATTGTTGCAACCTTGAAGACAAAATTACATTGCATAAGCACAAACACCTTCTAGTTGTTGTATCACTTCTATTACCATTTTAGTTAAAGAAATTTGTTTATCTCCATTGCTAGTTCTAACCTCTAATATGCCATTATGAACAATCTTTTTAAGCTGTTTTGGTTTTTGATTGGAATCTAAATCCATGAACTGATTGTGAATGACAAGAAACTCAATCACCTTTCCTACTGATTGAAGTTAGTTCTATGTGAGAGACGACGGTCCAACAACCTATCACCCTCACATGAATTGACTGGCCAAGCAACTGAGGAAATAGGACTGATTGAAACGAGAACATCAATACTGGTAATGCTTCACCATCCTTAGAATTTAGAACGTTGGCAAGCTGTAGTCACTTTAAAGCTTAGGTAACGATGCCCCTCTTGGTGAGTTTTCTCCAGCTCGCATCCAATCCTCCGCTAGCAATGATATTTGCTACAACAGTGGCACACAAGTAGTACCCAGCAACATACATCAAAATAGAGTAGCTCCCCGACTTCAGTTCCGGCCACCTCCTCATGCCATTGCACCACCTTGTCGACTTCAGGTTCTTCTGCTCGTCGTTCTCTCATTCCATTACTGTAGCCTCCTCTTTATCTTCTATTCTATTTAGTCATGTTTACTTTGTTCGTTTCTTCAAGTGTATCATGGCCTTATCCTCCTCATCTACTTATCCACTACAAGAAAAAGGCTCCATAGACGCGCTTGTAGACGCAATATTTGAATTTTGTTTAAAAATGACGGGCGCATTTATTACCACGTCTACTAGCGCATCTAAAATTTCGTGTCTACAAGCGTGCTTATAGTGAAAACTACACGCGCATATAGATGCGAAAAGAGACACAAATATAGATGCACCTATTGACACACTCCATAAATATATAATCATATTTATAAAAAAGTAGATATATTTAAATTCTGCATCTATAGAGGCATGTAACTACGCGTCTAAAAAGGCGTGTACTCTGCAATTTTTTGACAATTATAGACATGCATTTTCCTGCAATTTAGACACGCGGATAGACACGCAAAACAAAGTATGAAAAAAAACCCAGAGAGCATGTGGCTTCGGATAGACGTGCAAAACAGAGCTCTCTGGTTTTTTTTTCCTCATCAAATTGTATGCTTAGGGAAAACAGAGAAAGATTATTATACTGAAAGAAAAATAATGTGGAGAGCCAAAGTCCATATATTGATAATAACACATGATGAGCGTACTGTGCTGAAATATTTGTACATATTTCGAAGATTTTTGTATTGAAAACAAAACAATGTAGAACACGAAATTTCATATATAAAGATGAAATGTTTTTACATGACGAGTTCTGGTGCTTGTGACCTCAAGCATGGTCATGGTCGCAAGCACTAGCTGAAAGAAATACATATCAAAAATGAAATCTACAAGGCCAAGGGGAGGCATGCATGCATGGGGCTCCTCTACATCTCCTTAGAAGAGGCATCATCGTTGCTACCACCACCACTGTCGGTGCCGGTGCCGGTGCCGCCACCGCTACTGCTAGTCTCCCCTTCGCTATCCTGGATTGCATCAGGGATCGGGGAGGGGGGTCACTCATGAATATATGTATATATAACATGAGTTCAAAATAAGGGGTTTTTAAAACACCAATTTTATACATTTTTTTACATACAGAAGGATGTCATATAAATGGGTTACTTACAGATTGAATAGAAAAGGGTTGTGTTTTATTCAAGAAAAACTCATAGATTAGGATATTTATAAATAGGCCATGAAGGCACGTTATATAGAGAATATATATATAGTGAACCCCCCGAGCATCAAGGTTTGCCTACACAAAGGATTAAGGTATCTAAATATCATTATAAATAATAAATTAGAGTTACCTATACTTTTCATGTAAAAAATAAAACATATCTCTTCTGGCTCTAGAATCCTCATGGCATGATTGTATTGCTCCTCCATGATCAGTCCCTCCTTGTAGAAATGCTGCCAAGTGGATGCCCGGTTATGACCTCGATGGTAGCCTACCTCTCTAGGAGTAGGCATCCTACCAACAATATGATACTACAAAAAATTTTTAACATACAACGTATTAGAAAACAGTACATAATGAATTGAAACAAATTACAAATTTTAATTTAAAATAAGAAATCAAATAATACTTACAAACTTAGCCTCCCATGACTCCCTACCACTCAATCCATAATGTGTCGATCCCATGGTTGTCATCTGGATATGTCGCGCCTCTACATGCTCGCGACTTATCCTTTTCTTTGCTACTCTCTCCTTGGCCTCTTTCCACTCCCTGCGGTGGCAATTGGGTGGTTGGCCATATCCATGGCGCCCCTACTCTTGTCTCCGCAGTGACTCCTTGGCGCGCGTCATAAGGTGAGACCTCTTGTTATGAAGTGCGTCTCTCACCTTTGACCGTCCCGAATCATCTGAGAATCATGAATTCTCGGGATTAGGGTACCTTCTATGTACTGCCCTTAGCACCTCTTACCACAAACCACTTTTCTGGTGCTTAAAGGGAATCATATAATCTTTGTATGTGGCATGCACGACACTCCTCAAGTAGGCTATCACTTCCCTCCCTTGAGGGTTATGCAAGATACCACCAACATCTGTGATAGAGTAGTACATTTGTAGAGGCTCATCTCTCTCATTTCCCGATGAGGGTGATTGAGAGCCACCTCCTAGGAAACCCCCACAAAGCCCTTGACCTCTTCGTCCTCCCGCACAACTCTCCCTCCTCCCTCGACGGGCACTACCCTCTACCTCACTCGATGCACGTGCTTTTGCAGATACACGTGCTTCAGTCAATCCATGTACTTCAGCTGATCCCTGTGCATCAGCTGATTTGTGTGTATGCATAGTGTGTGGAGTACCTATTAGAGGTGTACCAAGGTTTGATATGCCAAGGTTTGGTGTTTGTGCGACAGTGCTAGGCAAAGATGTGATAGGTGTCCCAGAAATGACACTAAAAACCTCCTCTCCAGTGGGAGGGTGATCAAGATAACTGGTCATCTCCCCCATGAATTGCTCCTTGTTTGGAAAACCTCCAAAAAAACTACTAATACCTCTAGAAAACTCTGCTAATGTGTTGTTCATGCATTCCAAATCAGGATCAGTGCTTGGGGGGTTCACTATATATATATTCTCTATATAACATGCATTCATGGCCTATTTATAAATATCCTAATCTATGAATTTTTCTTGAATAAAACACAACCCTTTTCTATTCAATTTGTAAGTAACCCCTTTATATGACATCCTTCTGTATGTAAAAACTGCAAAAAAATGGTGTTTTAAAAACCCCTTATTTTGAACTCACGTTATATATACATATATTCATGAGTGACCCCCCCCCCTTGAGGATCAGTGCTGGAAGATCTAGGATTCCACATCTACACAAGCAAAAATCCATTACTACCTTCATCAATTAGGGCATCTATACCCGCGTCTACTCTGCGTTTTGGATGCGGTAATAGACGCGAAAGCATAATAATAATCAAACAAAAAAACTTAGACCTTAACTCTAATTAGTTATGCCAACAGTGCGTCTATATATGCGTGTAAAAATGCGTCTAGATTGTTAGCTAGACGTACCTACAAATGCGCAAAGTCGGATCATATTTTCAAAAAATGTTATAAAAAACGGCGCAAAGCCTCCATAGATTGTTTGAAGCATGTAAAGTGAGAGAGAGACAGACAAACAGGCAAAGAGAAAGCAAAGAATATTGAGAGAGAGAAGAAGAACTCACCTTCTATGCTTGTTCGGATGGGTGGCGGCTAGCTTGCAAGCTCCTTGTCCTCCTCCTCCCTTCCCTTGGTTGGGAATCCTTCATGATGGTCATCCGAATTTCAAACAGGTTGCTTAATTCTTCTTCTCTTCTTTGCTATTTGGCTCTTGTTCTTTACTCTCTGGATCTTCCTTCCTCCTCTTTTTACTATTATTTCCTTCCCTCCTTGTCTTCATGAAGTGATAGATAGACATGATTAGTGATGTCGAGCTCGAACTGCAGAAAATACGCAAAACATGTAGGAAATCACTAGTTTGAAAAGAAAGCCATAATTTTTTTAAAAAAATATTATATTCACGTAGCGTGTTTATAAGTGCATGTAACTGTGCATCTATATGCGTAGATAAAAGATATTACATGCACTGATAGACACGATTACAATTAAACTTATTAAAATTCTAGCTTATGGTTGTTTTTGGATCAACATGACTTTCCTAGTCTTTCAATATCAAAATGTATGTCTCCATGTTGTAAGTATCAAAATATTTAGGGAATATGACATATATGCCAAATGAGATCATATATGTCTTTATGATTCAGGTGTAATTATATTGTCATCTTCTACTAGTATGGGACATATTGAGTCAACAAATAGTACATCCTCCAGTGAGGATGAGACATTGTGTCTTCACAATCGAGATGCTTGGCTACGATGGAAAATCAAATGTATGTGTGATCGTTGTCGATGATGTTTTTTTTTAGCACGTCGAATCATAATGTCACACCTTAGCATGTACGGAGAGTGGGACCAAGAAAAAGACCCAATAATTTTTACTACTTTATTTGCACAAATATTATTGGTCTATGTTGCATCTTCACCATTAAACAAAACCTCCTTTTTTTTATTGAGAAGGATGCAGTACGACATCCTCAAATGGTCCCTCCAGGGCATTGAGAGGCTGTGAAGCGTCGACACAAGAAGGCAGAGTCCTCAAGAAGAGTAGAGACTGATGACGACGATAACAACCCTCTTCAAATGCCCCATCAAGTCTTGGAGGAAGAGAGTTTGGACAACATGGTGCACGATTTATTTTCCCATGAGGTTCGGGGGGAGGGCGCCACTAGAGAGACAGATGACCCGCTACACATAGCGTCGAAAACTCCATTGTACGAAGGTTGCACATACTCCATTCTACGTGCATCTCTCGAGATACTGAACTTACAAACCATTTATGGATGGAGTAATGCTATCTTGAATGCATTATTGAAGTATGTATCATTTGATATTAATTCATAAATGCTTCTAGACAATATTCACGGTTTGTTAACTCTGTTTGTACAATATATATAGGTTATTGTTACAAATGCTTCTAATTGGAAATAAATTACCAACTAGAAGGGAGCAGGAAAGGAATTTCTTGACATCTCTTAGAGGTCTCAATTACATTAAAATCCATGCATGTGTCAATGATTGCATCTTGTTTCATGGGGATCATGCATCTGCACGACAGTGTCCTATTTGTGGTGAACCAAGATACAACCAGGAGATGAAATCAATGGATGTTCCTCGTAAGATTTTGCAACATTTTCCTATTATTCCATGTATTCAACTTATGTTTAAGTGTGAATCTATTGAGAGACTCATGTGATGGCATGCTAGTCACCATTCAAGTGATGGAAAGTGGAGAATTCCTTCAGACACACCAGCTCCGCAACACGTAGACAATTTGTGGCCTACTTTTAGAGAAGAGCCCAAAAATTTGAGATTTGGTCTAGGATTAGAAAGAATAAATCCATTTGGGATCAAAAGCACCTCATATAGTGTATGGCCAGTGGTATTGGTGAACTATAATATCCCTCTGTCCATGGTAATAAAAAAAGGACATGTAATGTTGTCCCTTTTGATTCTTGGAAAATGCAAAGTAAAAAACATCGACGTTTACTTATAGCCTTTGATCGAGGAGCTAGAAATGCTATGGAGAGGTATTGAGGTGCAAGATGTGAGTGCATGATTGTCCTCTAGAGATTTCACTTTAAAGGGCATGTTATTGTGGACCATGCATGACTTTCTAGGCTATGGAGAGTGTTCAGGTAGTTGCATACTTTATTTTATTCATTCTTACCCTTAATCAAATATATGTCATCATTAACCCACTTGTTTCTATAGGTTTAACTACATCAGGATATCATGCATGTCCAATTTGCGGTCCCTCTCTGGTTTCTTCTAGATCGACATGCTTGAAGAAGGTTATCTATGAGAATCATCAAAGGGTTTGATCAGCAGATTCCCAGAAGAAGAGGATGGAGCTCGACTAATTCTCTTACAGGACCCCATATAAACTGGCCAATAATTCTAGGGGATTGGACAACTACCAATCAAGCATACCAGAACTACCTTCATTTTGCTCAACAATATTCACAATCTCTAGATCCTTCAGTGAGATTGATAGCTCATTTTGCTTGGTATCTAGCATACATGCATAGGCATTCCCATAATGATCAAAAGAACATTCCAAAGCTTTGTATGAATGTCAACGTGAACATTGCCTCCCACCAGTTGGATATCCTATATTTTCATGCCTTATGTATACCTACTAGATACCTTGTTTTGCTAGAAAGGATGTGCTGCCTGCAGTTCTTTCAAAATCCTCTAAAGACAATATGTAGATGAATCCTTCTCCATGGATCATTTTCAAAACCACCAAGCCTTCAAAAGGGATCACCTTCATTGATGCCTTTGCAATGTATTTTTGATGATTCTTAATTATAGATATATCTCTCTTTTTGGAGGTGTCATTCAGATGGTTGTGTTAGTGTTTGCGTGTGTGTGTTGTAATAGTTGTATGTGATGAGTTCGTGCTGATTGAGAATAATTTGTTCGAGAGCTCTTTTCAAACTATTGATGATGGAAAGCCTATGGTGGAAAGCTAAATAAAACCTCTTATATCCTTTGCAAATTTGTTATGTCTTTTAAATGATTATCAGATGAGTTAATGAATTACGAAGTTTTCCTTTAGTAGTATTTTTCTATCAGATACAGGTGACAAGTTGGGGTCGTGGTTTGGAGAGAATGTTGAAGATCCTACGGACGAAAAAAATTGAGCTCTTTAATGAACATATATTCTTCTTTTCCTTAGGTCGCGAGGATGCTTCTTTTCTAAGTGTGGGGATATGTTGAGAGTGAAAAAAGACTGAATTTTTGACTAATTTTTGATGTTTTGAGGTATGAATGATTGAGTTTTGATGGATTTAGAGTAATGTATGGTTGTTACTGGAAGTGTTTGAGAGTGTTTTGGATGATATTGATTATGTTTTGGAAGATCATGATGATTTTCAATAGAGATATAAAGCTATGTGATGTTTTGATAGGTTCTGTTGAGGTTCTGATTGGTTATGTATACCTTCTGTATAGCTTCTGTTTTGTTCTGATTTTCTTCTGTATGAAGCATGGATTGATAATTGATGAAGATTGAGATATTTTGGAAGCCTATTGAATAGTTTTTGATAGTTTGGAATGGTTTGAGTATGAGCTATGAGGTTCTAATGACCTTTTGTAAACCTTCTGTAGAGCCTCTGTCTCTGCTCTGTCTCTGTATTGTAACTATACAGTAGCTACTCTGGTACTGTACTGTAACTATTCTGTAGATCTTCTATAAGTGTTCTGTAGAATGTATGTGTGGCTTTGGGAAAGTTTTCTAACTTTTAGAAAGGATGAATTTAAGTTCAAAAGAGCTAAAACAAGTGGAAGAAGCAGCTGCTGAAGGCTAAAGAGAAGAGTGAGTGACAGTGATAGTAGTGAGCTGTGAAAAGACACTGTAATGGCTCTAGTGGCTCTTCATATTAGACATAACTCTTGGGAGGTTCATCCATGACCTAAGAAGAATTATTGAGAGTTATTGTGATAGCATTGTAGTGAGGATATGATGTACTATTGATAGAGAGAGATAGAGAGAGCCAGAGATAGCCAATTCTATCAAAACAATGTAACTATATATGAAAGATTGAAAGAGAGAACTATGAAGACATTGAAGATGAATACTATGTGATTGATTTCCATTAAAAAATGGTGTATTCTTCTATGTTCATTATTCTATTGATGGCTTCTATGAAGATGTTGAAGATTATGGTTGATTCTATCAAATCCGTGGGAGAAATCTACTATGATGTTGCGTGAAGATTTGTTGTTTTCTTTGTTTTGATTATCAAAAGAATGAAATAAAAGCTTGTTGATGTTAAAAGATAGATTTTTTTGCAGTAGAATTCCCTTTTCCTTGGTGTTCCTCTTGGGGCTCCACGGAACGGCATGAGGAGGTGGCAAGCTGAAGTCAGGGAGCTACTCTATTTTGAGGTATGTTGCTGGGTGCTTCTTGTGTGCCACTGTTGTAGCCAATACCATTGCCAGCGAACGATTGGATGAGCTGGAGAAAACTGACCAAGAGGGGCATCGTCACCTAAGCTTTAAAGCAACTGCAACTTGCCAACATTGTGAATTGCGAGGATGGTGAAGCATTACCAGTGCTAATGGTCTCATTTCAATTTGTCCTATTTTCTCATTTACTTGGCTAGCCAATTATGTGAGCGTGACAGATTGTTGGTTCCTCATCTCTCACATAGAACCAACCTCAATCATTAGGAAAGGTGATTGAGTTTCTTGTCATTCACAATCTATTGATGGATTTAGAATCCAATCAGAAACCAAAACAGCTTAAAAAGATTGTTTATAATGGCATAACAGAGGTTAGAACTAGCAATGGAAATAAAAAAAATTCCTTTGACTTAAATGGTAATAGAAGTGATACAACAACTAGAAGGTGTTTGTGCTTATGCATTGTAATTTTGTCTTCAAGGGTGCAACAATCCAAGTGCCTCTCTTGAACTACCCATTTGTCATATATGTCAGTTCTAATTAAAAAAACCATTGAATTTATTGATTCCTCTTGTGAGAAGATTTTGATTTCTTTCGGATTCTATGTGTTTATTTTGAGTTGAGCACTCTTCTTCATCCTTGCTCCCATCTCAAAGCATCTCTGTAGTAGTGACTTTCACGAATCCTCCCCCCGTGAATTCTGTGCAACACCTGGTGAACCCGACATGAAAGCGTCACTTCTAATTGTTGAGATGGGATACTCTTCGAATACTCCACACACTTCATCATTGAGTGCTTCTTCCTTTTTGACTGATGATATAAATAATTTATTGCAAACTCTTTCTTCAGCTATTATGATTCAGAATTAGTAGATGCATTTAACTATGCAGCAAGAGTAGCAATTACATCAACAACATCTGGATCAACAACAAATGCTACATCAAGAACAAGAGCATACACATGGAGCAAGCAAAGCGATCGAGGCCGTGGTAAGTGAACGCAAATTGAATGATGGTTGGAATGTTTTAGCTTATCTTAAAACATTTGAAAGCTAGATGCGCTTCTTTGAAGTTCCTACCGACTCGAGTAATTATTTGTTACGGCTTGTCATGCCTGCTTTTTGCGGGTTAGAGTAACTAATTTATTTGTGCAAGATTCAAATTGGAATTTCTTCAAGAAGACGCTCAAAGATGAATATTTTCTAGAGGATTATGATGCCAGGAGGAATATTTAACGATGGATTCCGTGCCACAGTGGATTCCGTGAGGTTTTACGATGGATTCCGTAAACTTTGATGACCGGGGCTCATACACAAAGTGGATTCTTTGTGCGAGAAGTTGATGGGGACGCCTATCCTTTTCGGGTGTTTCATTAATTTAGTGTGTACATGGGTGATTCCATAGCGGGTGATTCCGCAAAATACATATTAAATTAATAAACGTTTATGAGTTTAGAGTGCACACTCGTAATAAATTAAGGTTAGGATTGATTTCTAACTAGTTGATTTATTAAAGTAGCTGAAGACTGCTAGGTATTCACTTTTGTCGGTTTAATTGTAATATTTTACTAACGATTGTGAATGCTTCAGCTGATGTGTAGAGATAGCAGCAGTGACGGAGGAAAGCAGTGGAGGATAGCGAGTATTCGAGTTATCACTTATATTTTGATGGGCGCATACCTTAGGCATGGCGCCTATATTTTGTCGCGCCTATTTATTGAGGAGTTGGATATTTATTTATTATTTTGTATGCGCATGGGCGCACAATTATGTTATTTGTACTTGGACATTGTATTGGGTATGCCTGACTCTTTGGGCACTGCCCATTAGCTTTATTCCTATTGTGTGCTAAAGCAAACTCAAAAGCCAAAAGCTTGCTATTTTGTAATTTGGGCTATTATTTGAGCTTGAAGATGATTAATACATAAAATACATGCTTTGTGGAGCGCTCACACAAGGCATGGGGGGAGATTGCACCCAATTGGTCTCTTGTTCATGTCGTGCATGCTTTTTACCTTGAGTATTGTGCAAAAAGTAGAGTTCTTTTGTTCTTGGGGACCTTCCAACATTCACTACGCAACCATACGGCATCCGATCTATGCAGGAGTGGTATCAGAGCGAAGCTGAGATCGAGAGCTTCCAATCGCTACCCATCTTGTGCGAAGGCGGAGCTCGTGGAACGATCGAAATCTACAGTCAATCTCATCGCGAATGGTCGATATGGGTGGATTCTTGGCGATCAAGAACCTCTGTTTCCATCATCTGATCGCGAAGGACCGGCCTCCAACAACGGATGACCACTCCTATATCCTCTCATACAAGTCGTGGTTACACAGAGATAAGTCTTCAAAACTTCATAAGCTTAAAAGCTTAATACAAAGCTTATAAAGCTTAAAGAAGCTTTAAAGCTTCATAATTTTCAATCGACGGCATCAGAGGAGGTTCGCGAGATAACCGCGCCATGAAAAAACGGCCCCCCCTAAAAATCGATGTCATTTGCTGCTGCTTAAGTTTCAAGTCTACTACACTAAGTCAAGTCACACAGAATTTACAAAGTCAACAAGTTTAAATTCTGCAAGTCTTCTAAGTCACTCAAGTTTTGCAAGTTCTGGTACTCTGCAAGTCACATATGTCTACAACTCTGCAAGTTAGTCAAGTCACCTGAAGTCAGATCTGACTTGTGCTCAAAACTCCTAGAATGACTGTTCCTGCGAAGAAACTCCGAACTGCAAAGTTGTTCACTGCAAGGTACTGTTTGCATACGCAGGCTTACTGAACCAGTTTCAGCACACGCAGAAGGTCAAAACACAAATTTTTCAAAGATTACAAATCTAGCAATAGCCAAAGACGAAGATTGTGAAAGCCACACACAAAAATATATAAGCCTTGTATACCTGATCTTGAGCTACGCTCATCCCGCTAATTGGATTTTGAGAGTGTGAGGTCTTTTGAAGTTTTACAGGATGACGGAACCACATATGGATGATTTAATGGGCTGAAGGTGATCTTCCTGAACCTACAATGGAGCAAAAGCTGGATTTAATTATGATGCAGTTGGATGAAGAACGACGAGCTCGGCAAGCATTGCAAGTTCAATTGGCTAATTTACAAAGATCGACAACTGATAAAGAGGAACCACAATCTGAAGATTTTATCTGACGTACCATCGACGTCCAATCACTCATGCAGTTTGCAAATTTGAGTCCATGCTATGCAATCAATCGAGCGATGCTCCACAATTTTTTTTAATGAATGCATTAAATAATTTGTGCCTAGCCTAACTACATGTGCTCATGCATTATGCAAATTCAAACACAAAAGATACACACAGTGGAAAAAAAACTCATAATGACGCTGACTGAAGAGTCCAAAATCTTGGCAAAAAATTCTGCCTTCAGGTTTGTTGTGGTAGAGGCACAACGTCACAACATCCACCGCCTACAAACCTGTATATCCTCTAGCATGTGCCAACTTGTTTACCACTTACAACATTGTTCGCACTAGGATCATATGGGTAATCATTAGGGTAATATGACAAGTCAGTAAGTCGACTTAGGTTATCAGAGCATACTCCTGGATCATATGGATGAATCAAAGAAGGTATGTTTCCGTATATCATCTCTGCATCTAGTGGCTTGTCATAGATCATCACAACATCTAGATCATCTTTGACTAGTTGATCACCAGACCATCCCATGACTCCAATCTTATCCATATCCATCTCCATAAATGGTGTAAACTTTGGCAAATCATCAACACTATCCAAAGGTATTTTAACATTATTCTTAAGTGTCTTATATTGTCGCTGTACTTTGCCTTCTTTGCTATAACCTGCAATTTTCACCGCTTCATGAAAATACCCTGGTAAACATAAATGTATCTATGTATAAACAACAACACCCAAATCTTTTTGCTGAAATATGTTAGCAAAGAATACTTTTTGCTGAAAATCCTCAGCACCTGAATTCTTTTGAAGCATGAAATCAACAATTTTGCAATTCATCGCTAGAGAATTAGCCTGTAAGATATATAACATCTCTTGATTTTTAGTTTTTAGCAATGTTGAAAAATCATCAATAGTATTCGAGCACAATATGCCGTCATAATAAAAACCATTAGTAACCTCCCCATCAGAATCAATCTCCTCACTCTTCTTCAAGTCAGTAGTCATCTCAATGTCGGAAAGTAGCTTGAATCCATGTTACTTTTCAGACTTCGGATCCTTTCACTTTGGGGCTTTTCTATCATCTTGTACCTTCGGCTTTTAAACTTCAGCTATAATTTGCTCTAGTTCTCAATAAGAAGGTTGGGAAACTGGATCTTATCTTTTTCGCTTCTCCTCAACAAGTATTTCGACTCCCTGAGATTTTGCCATCTTCAAAGAATTTTCAGGGGTGGATGATGTTGGGGCTAAAACTGGAGCTGGTTGCGATTGCTCCCTTCTAGTTATCTTGTTTCGAAGGTCTTTTAATTTTTTTAAAATTTCCTCCATCATATTTTCAACAGTCGGGTTTGCAAAGGGTCTTCTATCCACAGCAGGAATAGGCATAGGCATAGGCATAGAAGTAGGCATAGACATAAGATGTGAAGTAGGAGAAGAAGTGGAAGAAGCAACAATAGAAGTGGAGGTAGAAGAAGACATCATTAGGGGTGTTTGCATACCGTTTTGTAAGCGAGCCTTCCATCAGCACCTCTTCGTCAATGTGGAAACCGCATCAACAGCATCTTGCCAATCCATCTTCAATCCCATAGGCTACGTACGATCTTCAAGAAGATCTTCCAACTCGTCCTAAAGTGTAGGATTAGCCGTCTCCAAGAATAACTTCACTTTCTCGCGAGTTTGGGGCTCTTTGCTCAAGTGCATCCAACTGGTTATAATGTTATTTAAACTCCCGTAATAATTCAAAAGTAACAAGTCCTTTGTTGGGCTGATAGACCCAATCTCTGAATGTATTTTGCGTAGCAATACCATAATATGGTGCACAGATCGGATGCCGTATGCTTGCGTAGTGAATGCCGGAAGGCCCCCAAGAACAAAAAAAATCACTTTTTGCATAATACTCAAGGTAAAAAGCATGTACGACATGAACAAGAGACCAATTGGGTGCCCCCATGCCTTGTGTGAGTGCTCCACAAAGCATGTATTTTATGTATTAATCATCTTCAAGCTCAAATAATAGCCCAAATTACAAAATAGCAAGCTTTTGGCTTTTGAGTTTTCTTTAGCATACAATAGAAATAAAGCTAATGGGTAGTACCCAAAGAGTCAGGCATACCCAATACAATGTCCAAGTACTATTTACATAATCGTGCGCCCATGCGCATACAAAATAATAAATAAATATCCAACGCCTCAATAAAAAGGTGCGACAAAATATAGGCGCCATGCCTAAGGTATGCGCCCATCAAAATATAAGTGATAACTCGAATACTCACTATCCTCCAATACTCTCCTCCGCCACCACTGCTGCTATCTCTACACATCAACTGAAGCATTCACAATCGTTAGTAAAATAATACAATTAAACCGACAAAAGTGAATACCTAGCAATCTTCAGGTATATAAATAAATCAACTGGTTAGAAATCAATCCTAACCTTAATTTATTACGAGTGCGCACTCTAAACTCATAAACGTTTATTAATTTAATATGTAATTTGCGGAATCACCCGCTATGGAATCACCCATGTACACACTAAATTAATGAAACGCCCGAAAATGATAGGCGTCCCCATCAACTTCTCGCACAAAGAATCCACTTTGTGTATGAGCCCCGATCATCAAAGTTTACGGAATCCACCGTAAAACCTCACGGAATCCACCATGGCACAAAATTCACCGTGAAATATGCCTCCTGGCATCATACCCCCGGGGTGGGATAGCAATTGACCTCAATTGCTATTAGCTCAATGTGGAGCTAACAGAGTGGGGAAAGCATTTAAGTCTCTAGCATGCATCCATTGGGCTTCCTCTACAGGATGGTTCTTAAGCTTGACTAAATATCTAGAATATCTTCGGCAGTTCTAGTGGTCATAAAGTCAGTATCTATGATAGCTTCAGGTTCAAGTATTTCAGTCTCTTCATCTAACAAAGGTGGGTTTTCATAAACAGGGTGTACAGGTAATTGGCCTCTAAAAGGTCGTAATAAATAATGTGAAATGTGTTGTGAATTTTCCAGTGAGGTGGTAATTCTAACTCGAATACATTGTCATTAATTTTGTGAATGATCTTAAATGGTCCATAGAATCTAGGTGCTAATTTCACAACTGGGTGTTTATCTACACTTTGTAATCTACGTTTTTCTATTCTCAAGCAAACATAATCATCAACTTTGAAATTCATTGCTTGTCTTTTCTTATTGGCTGGTTTGGTATATGATTGCTGGGCTTTGGCAATCATGTCTTTAACCTCATCAAAAATAGTAGCGTGCATAATAGCAATATCATCAACACTCTGAATTCTATTTGATAAAGATGTAACAGATGTAGACAATCTATAACCATAAATGACTTCAAATGGTGCTTTCTTTGTAGATGTGTGTGGTGTATTGTTATATGCAAACTGCAATAAATGCAAATGTGTATCCATGTCTATGGTTTAGAAATAGTGTAAGCACGTAAAAAATCTAAAATAGTACTATTAGTGGCTTCTATTTTTCCATTAGTTTCATGATGAAATGCAGATGAAAAATCAATTTTTGTTCCTAGGTTAGCAAACAAAGTAATCCAAAGTTGTTACAAAATCTAGAATCACGATCAGAAATAATAACTTTTGGTAATCCATGGTTAGTGAAAACAGTTTTCAAAAAAAATTGTGCTGCCTGAGATGTTGTTAAAGTTTTCTTATATGGAATGAAATATGCTTGTTTACTAAACCTGTCTACTACAGTCCAAATCATGTCATGGTTAGCTTTAGTATTAGGTAAACCAGTAATAAAATCCATAGAAATTTGTTCCCATGGTCTTGATGGAATAGATAAAGGCATAAGTAATCCATACTGTTTACCATTATGTCTCTTAACTCTTTGACAAAGCAAACATTCAGAAACAAAGTTAGATACATCAATGTCCATATGTGGCCAATAAAAATCTTCAGTTAATGTACGTAAAGTAGATATAATACCTCTATGACCTTGATATGGAGGACAATGAATCTCATTCAAAACAAAAGATCTGAATGGAACTGTAATACATAATCTCTTTTCATAAAACATGAATCCATCATTATAAGAGAGTGCATCAATAGGAATCCAGTTATTTCTAACTAATTTATTCCAATCAGCATGAAAAGTAATGTCCTGATGATAAGTATCTTTCATAGGGGTTAAAGAATCAAATGATATAACAGAAATATTATAAATGGTGGGCCTTCTACTTAATGCATCGGCCACTACATTTTCTTTACCTAGTTTATATTGAATGATGGGATGGAAACTCTGAATAAAGGCTGCCCATTTGATATGTCTGTCAGATATTTGGGGTTGGCTAAGTAAATGTCTAATACTTTGTTGATCAGTCTTAATCATAAACTCAGAACCCATTAAATAGTGTTTCCATTGTCTTAAAGCTTGTACTATAGCTAATAATTCTTTATCATATGTGGAATATTTAAGTTCGGAGGGTTTCAGTTTACAACTAGAATAGGCTATGGGATGATTGTCTTGCATAAGTACGGCTCCTATTCCAGATCCGCTAGCATTAGTAACTACTAAAAAAAATGGTCTATTAAAATCAGGTAGTTGTAATACAGGAGCATGGGTTAATGCATGTTTCAATAAGTCAAAGGATTTCTGTTGATTAATAGACCATTGATAAACAATACCTTTCTTTAAAATTTTAGTCAATGGCAAAGCAAGTAATGAAAAATTTCACACAAATTTCCTGTAAAAACTAGCAAGACCTAGGAAAGATCGTAACTCATGCACATTTTTAGATATAGGCCAGTTCAATATTGCTTCTATCTTCTTAGGGTCAACCTTAATACCATCAGATGATACAATATGACCTAAATATTCAATTTCTGTTTTAAAGAACTCACTCTTTTACGGATTGGCATACAGTTGATTATCTTTCAATAACTTGAAAACCAAGGACAAATGTTCATAATGTTCTTTCTCATTTTGACTAAACACCAAGATATCATCAAAGAATAAAATAACACAATACTGATATTTCAAAAATATACGATTCATCATTCTACTAAATGTAGCAGGTGTATTAGTCAATCCGAAAGGCATCACTAAAAATTCATAATGACCAAATTGTGTTCTAAATGCAGTCTTGAATATGTCAGACTTATCTAATCTCACCTGATGATAACCAGATATGGCAGAACCTTGGAGTTTATCCATAAGGTCATCGACTCTAGGAATTGGATATCTATTCTTTACAGTGATCTTACTTAAAGCTCGATAGTCAATGCACATACGATAAGTATTATTCTTCTTCTTTACCAACAAAACAGGTATACCAAATGGAGAACTACTAGGTCTAATCAATCCTCTATTTAGTAATTCCTTAACTTGATTTTGAATTTCTTTTTGCTCTATCTGGTTATGCCTATATGGTGCTTTACAAGGTGGTTGTGTACCAGGAATCAAATCTATTTTGTGGTCTTCTGGACGTGAAGGAGGTAAACCAGGTGGTAGATCTTCTGCAAAACAGTCTTTAAAGTGTGCAAGAAATTCTTTATGCCTAGGATGCATATGTTTTTCTTTAACTTGCCCTTCATTCACCCAAATGAGATTAGATTTACTACTTTTGCATAATGCACGTTTAGCTTGAGTATGAGAAAGCAGTGGAAAAGCATTAGATGCATGCATACCATACAATGTAATATGTTTTCCTTGAAATTGAATATTAATTGAATGTGTGGAATAATCTATATCAAGGTTACGCTGATGACGCCAAGGCATACCTAAAATATTATCATTGGACTGTAATGGTACAACTAGAAAATTCCTTCTTTCAGTGTATTCACCAATTTGAATTTCTAAGTCATGCACTTCTTGTGTTCCATTATACCTTGTGCCTAAGAATGCTGCTTTAATGTGATAATGCGTAGGTACAGTCTCTAATTTCAATTCTTTCACTAGCTTTGCAGAAATAAAATCATGAGTACTACCATCATCATGCAAAATCATCTTTTCTTTTCCATGCACTAAACATTTCATTGTCAATAAAGAATGTGGAGTTGGCATACCTGGTAAAGTATCCGAAGGAGTAATAATGTCGTCTTCATCTTCCGTGAAATCAGGCATTTCTTCATGTTCATCATCTTCCATTGCTCCAAGGTAGTTGATATGGACAGGTGGCTTCTTCGATTGGTAATTGGCTACTAGATGTCCAGGTTGGTGGCATTTGTAACACACTATAGGTTTGGCTTTGGTTACATTGTTTGCAATGGTAGGAAGTCTAGGAATATTAGGATTTGGCTGTGGTATTGGCTTGTGGTTTTGCCCAAGACTTACGGAAAGATGATGAAGGAAAAGACCTTGATTAAATCTTCTAAAATTTGAATTGAATTGCTTAGATTCATAGTTACCATTGGTTTGAAATTGCTGTGGACGCTTGTCTCTTCCTCGAAGCTTGTCTTCAGTGTCATGAGCTAAAGAAATTGCATCTTCAAGAGTTGCAGGCTTGAACATATTGACTTCAGCGTAGTAATGCCCAAGTAATTCAGACATATACTTGCGCTTGTGAGTCGCTTCAGGTACGTCTTCAAGCATGCGTAACTGGAGTAATGCATTCCAGAAGCGTTCGGTGTACTGAGGAATAGGCTCACGATCTCTTTGCTGAAGAAGGTCCCATTGCTTTATGGCTTTTTCATGGAATTGTGGAGGAAGGAAATTCTGCATAAACTTTTCTTGAAATTCTCCCAGGTAGTGGGACAATCTATACTCTTACGAACCACGGTCCACCAAAGAGATGCTCTATCCACTAAATGATTAGTGACACACTTGATTTTATCTTTTTCTGCGTATGTTTCCTCATGAAAGTAATCATCAAACTGACTGATGAATGCAAGAACATTTTTTCCATCTCGAGTGCCATTGAAAGTACGGAATTTGAAATTTCTTTTACTTATCTTTGTTTCTTTGCGGATGGATTGAGCTTCGAGAGTCACACAAACTTCTTTTCTAAAGCATGATAGGCACAATTCGTGGAAGAATGGATCACATGAAGAAGACTCAAGGACTTGATGATATTCAGATATTGCAATGTAGATGATATGACTCTTCATAAGAAAAATTGGATCAACATTTAACACTCCATGAAAGCTATGTTACAACTATATATATCATCTCTCACTTGACTTGGGTCTCACCTATATATACTAACTCTACATCAATATGAATCATTCTTTGGGAGCATGTCTTGTGTATCTCTCTCGTACTCTCTCTCTCTCTAAACATGGTATCAGAGCTATGGATGTGTAGCAACAACAAGGAAGATAAGTTGTTTCATTGTTTATACTTGATTGAATTCTTTGCACAAGTGATGATTTGATACATGAACTTTTTCAAATTAGAAGTATTAGTTAATTTCTTCTTTAAAAACAAAACCAAGTCCAGGTGCATAGCTCTCGTCGTGCTCTCGAATCTTGTCAAAACCGCTTGTCAATCGGAGTTCTGGATCAAAAGTTATGATAGTTCAGGATTCCAGTCAGCAATTCTGCTCGAATCTGCGATTCTTTATTTAAAACTATAATTCTAATTATAGTTCGTTAATTCCCAATTACAGTTTGTTAATGGCTCGTCTTCGTTAATGATGTTGATTACGACAAGCAAACATCTTGCTATTTTTAGCGATGTTTTATTATCGTTCACGTTTTTTGCTCGACCGAAATAGCACTTTTCTTATATGTGTCATCTCGTCTTGCAAGTTACGCCTCTCTATTTCGGGCTTTCTTTTTAGTCACTCAATACTTTTCGTCGTTCTTACGTGCATCTCCCTATTTTGATTGTCATGCGTCTCAACTATGCTCGTCTTGATCATGGTTTGCAGATTCTGTGATCTCATCTTATTTGTTTTCTCTCGACATACAGGCATGGCCAATTGCATAATTGTTAACGGATATCCATCTGACCAACGTTCGGTTCCCTTCTTCCAAGGACAAGGCTTTTCTGGGTGGAAAGCAAAGATGATGCTAATTCTTGAAGGTGACGAATTATTTGATATTGTTTTGGGCGACCTCTCTTGCCCAGTTCAACCTATTGATGTGATGAATAACAATTCTGTGATTACTGATGGTCCATTATTTGAACAATGGAAAATTGATCATACTGATTGGATTCGTCGTGACAAAGCGGCTCGTCGTTATGTATTGTCTACACTTCCTCACTCACTTATGTTGGATGTCTTTCATCTGGAAACCTCTCATGCTGTTTGGGAGTATCTTATCTCAACGTTTGAGAAGAAATCGGTCACCGAAATTTTATATCTCCAAACTTGTTTGAAGAATCTTCAATATAAGGTTGGTACTTCTATGTACTCTCATATCGAGGCTTTTAAAGACATTATCAATCAGCTTGGTGCTGCCGGCGCTCCTGTTGCTAAAAATCAGATTGTTACTCAACTTCTTCATACCATCAAAGATCCTTTATATGACAATATCATCACTATTTTGTCTAACAAGGATGATATCCACTTTGACAAAGCATGTATATCTCTTATTGAATATTCTCAATGTCATGAGCATCATTTGGAAAAATCTGATGCTGTTTTAGTCACTCGTGAACAAAGGGATTTTGATGCTGCTTTTGTTGCTCGCAAGCGTCCCACTTCACGTTTTCAGCAGGGTGGACGCCCCAATCAAGGTAGTAAATCTTCTCGTCTTGCTTATCCTAACAAACATTGTTCTTATTGTGATAAGAAAGGCCATGTGGCTTCTGATTGCTGGGCAGGTCAATATGATGAGGAGCATGGAGTTACTACAAAGCAACCTCGCTCGTCCAAAATTTTTCCTCCTTGTGATTATTGTGCACATACAGATCATCCATCTCGTTGTTGTTATAAATGCAGATATGATGAAGAACATTCTCGAGCTTATATTGTTCAACAAACTACAACTGATGATGATCATACTCATCAGGAGCTCAATTTCGTCCATCATGATATCTCTCCAGAAAAGGTACTTCATGTTCATGATGGTTCTCTATTCATCGTTGATTCAGGTGCCACTGGAAACATGACATACCAATCGCAGGGGCTTCACAATTATCATTCTCTTCCTATCAAGAAGTTTGTTTACCTTGCGGATGATACGACTTGTCAAGTCAAAGGAGTGGGTGATTTATATCTAGGGACTGTTTCATCCACTAGAATATTAAGAGGAGTTCTTCATGTTCTAGATTTGCAAAGAAATCTTCTTTCTGTTGCTCGTCTAGTTGATCTTGGTTTGTTTGTTGGCTTTGATCATAATCAATGTCGTATAGAGAAAGACGGGCATACTATAGCAGTGGCTCCTCGACATGGTAATCTATTTGAGCTATCATTGAATGATACAGTTGCAAATGTTGTTACTACCCCTGGAGATGCAGATTGCAAATTATGGCATCAATGATTTGCACACTCCGATTTTGCCAAAATTCTTGATCTTCATCGTCATGGTCTTGTGCAAGGTATGGATCTTAAATCTCATCCACGTATGGGAATATGTGAGTACTGTGCACTTGGAAAATACCATCGTTCGCCTTTCCACACTTCTACTTCATCACATTCTTGTGCTCTCTTGGATTTGGTTCATACCGATATTTGCGGTCCTTTTCTTGCCTCAAAGTCTCAATATCGATATTTTATAACTTTCATTGATGATTTCTCACGGTACACACATGTCTATCTTCTTTGACATAAGTCTGAGGCTTTATCTATATTTAAACAATGCAAGAAAAGTGTGGAGCTTGAAACTGGATTCTCTATAAAGACGCTTCGCAGTGACAATGGCGGTGAATATGTATCTAATCTATTTGATGACTTCTGTAAGGATCAAGGTATTCATCATGAGTTTATAGTTCCTTATTCTCCTCACCAAAATGGTGTTGTTGAGCGCAAAAATCGTACTATTCTTAATGCTATACGTTGCATGCTTATACACTCTGGTTTGTCTCAAAAGTTTTGGACTGAAGCACTCTGGTTTGTCTCGAAAGTTTTGGACTGAAGCACTTCTAACAGCTGTTTTTATTCAAAATCATCTTCCAACTACTACACCTGCTGGTAAAATTCCTATAATAATTTGGATAGGGAAGACACCTTCAGTCTCTCACTTTCGCACATTTGGTTGCATTGCTTATATTCATGTGCCCAAGGACACTAGTTGGATCCTCCAGGTTTGAAGGTTATTTTTCTTGGTTATTCAGATCATTCCAAAGGTTACAAATTTTATGATCCTTCTTCTCAGAAGGTTATCATGGCACATGGTCATCAGATGTTTCAGATGATACACAGTCTTTGCTTAGTGCATTTCCTTACTTGCTTTGTGATTCTACTAATTCTGATGATCATAAACCTCCTTCACCTCCAAAGAAGATTGATGAAAATTTGGAGATCTATGTCGATCTTCCTATTGAGATAGAGCATGGATTCTATTCTATTGGATATGATGTCTTTGATGATGCTATGTCTGTCCAAGAGGATCCAATATCGTATATGGAAGCTATCAATTCGTCTCAAAGGGATCAATGGCAAGAAGCTATGCAAGCTGAATACGATTCTTTAATCTCCAAAGGTACATGGATTCTTACTGAACTCCCCCCAAATCGTGTTCCTATCAAATGTAAATGGGTTTATAAAGCCAAGACCAAAGCTGATGGCTCATTTGATAAGTTCAAAGCACGACTTGTTGCAAAAGCTTACTCACAAATTGCAAGAGTAGATTATCAAGAAACATTTTCTCCCATTGTGCGCTCCACAACTGTTCATATGATTTTGGCTTTTGCAACACTATTTGATCTAGAAATTCACCAAATGGATGTTAAAACGGCTTTTCTCAATGGAGATCTTGAAGAAAAAATCTATATGGAGCAACCTGAAGGTTTTATGATTGCAGGAAAGGAGCATCTTGTATGCCAGCTTCATCGTGTATTATATGGATTGAAGCAAGCCTCTCGTGCTTGGTATATTAAGATTGATCAGTTCCTCACATCTAAAGGTTTTGTTGCATGTTTTGCTGACCCAAATCTTTACATCAAAAGGGAGGACAAATGTTTTATTATTCTTGCTCTATATGTTGATGATACTATTCTTATGTCAAATAATATTGCTTTCTTGAATGCTATGAAGAAGCTTTTATCGACTGCATTTGAAATGGTGGATCTTGGTGAGATACATTCTTGTTTGGGTATTCAAGTTCAATGACACCAACAACAAGGCATTCTTCTTCTTCGCCAGACAAAGTTTATTAATGATATTGTTAAGAAGTTTGGTAGACAAATGCGCACTCTGCCAACACTCCCATTCTTTCAAGCTCTACCAAGGGTACATCTACAACACGTAATGAAGAATCACCCATTCATTAACCTTTTGCTAATCTTGTTGGTTGTCTTCAATTTATTGGTTTAAACACAAGACCAGATATTTTATTTGTAGCTAACTTTTTGGGACAGTATCTTTCTTTCCCTTCCACTATTCATTGGAGTGCTGCAAAACGTATTCTTAAGTACCTCAAGGGTACTAAGGAATTTGGTCTTATTTATCGTCGTCGAGAGGATTCTTCTTTATCTTCTTCAACTTGTCTTGACCTTATTGAGACGCTGATTGGGCAAGTTCACACTTATCCATGTGATCTACAAGTGGGAATTGTTTCTTTGTAAATGGATATTTGGTTTCTTGGTCCAGCAAGAAACAACGATGTGTTGCGGTTTCTATAACAACTGAAGCCAAACATGTTGAAGCATCATTAGCAGCTCGCGAGCTAGTTTGGCTTCGATAACTACTTGCAGATTTGGGACATCCTTCATCGTCTAGTACACCTCTTCGAAGCGATAACCAAAGTGCTATTAGTCTTACCAAAGACTATATACAACATAGTAAATCAAAGCATATTGCGATTCATTATCATTATGTTCGATATGAAGTTAAGAAAGGTTCCATTATGGTGGAGCATTGTCCCAGTGATCAAATGGTTGCAGACATCTTCACAAAAGCTCTTAGTGAAGCTCGCTTTAGCTCATTAAGACATGCACTTGGTATTGTTCCAAGTTCTTGTCTCACTGATTGAGGCATGTATCATTGTATTCAAGAAAACTTTATAGTAAATCATTTTTGTATCGTAGGTATGTGTAGGGGCTCGGGTTTTTCCCTTGTTCTCCCCAAGGGTTCTTTCACTCGCAGCCAGAGACCTTTGTTTAAGTGGGGATGTTACAACTATATATATCATCTCTCACTTGACTTGGGTCTCACCTATATATACTAACTCTACATCAATATGAATCATTCTTTGGGAGCATGTCTTGTGTATCTCTCTCGTACTCTCTCTCTCTCAACAAGCTAGAAGGTATCCGCTCTCATATTATGGACATTTACGTGGAGTATTGCTACATTCATCACTTGCATTCTTTGTGAAGATGGTGGAAACTTGCTATGAAGATAAAACATACCATTGGTATTGACAAAGCTCATTGAGATTACACAATGACCTCTCTTGAAATCTATGGATATATAAAACTTGCTATTGCATTTGTAAAAAGGAGGAAAGTTTTATTCACATGGATAATCCTTAGTTAAACTTCAACAAGCTGAATATGTTTTTTAACCAAAATGATTGGTCTATAAAAGTGCCTTGCGGGGGACTTAAGCCCTGTTTAAAACTAATCACCTTTAGTGCAACAACCTTGCTTAATAGATTTTCTAAAAAAAATAGGATATTATGAAAGTTTTAAGGGTGAAAAGGCTGAGGTGGCATGACTGATTAAAATAATGATGTCAGACCACTGATGATGTAATTGATGATGATAAAAAAGAAGGGATACTTTAAAAGCTTTTGATTGGCGAACAGAAGTAGGATGATATTAATGTCGCCATTGATTTTACGATCAATGTTTTTGGAAGCCTTGCCAAAAAGCTTATGGGCTGGTGAACAAATATAAATATCAGCAAGCTCGAGGGGAGAGAGGTAGCTAAGAAGCTCTACAGAGCAAAAATATGACTTCTGTTTCATATGGGAGCACGTTTCACTGGAGTAAGTTTCATTGATTGATCAGCTTCTCGAACAGTACTTGGAGTGACGGCAAATACGATAGAAGAATTCCATTCCAAGGGAAAGAAAATATCGATTAAGGAATGGGCCATTTAGAATTTCCCAAGAAAGTCAAAAGTCTAATGACTATTTCCTTGCATTCGGATGTGACAACAAAACGACATTGCAGAAGGCGACAAAGATGCAGACCAAGAGGAAGTGGACAAAGGCAAAGAAGGAAAACTAGAAGTTCTACAGACGAAGAAGATGAGGAGGACGAGGCCGCGATACAGTTTAAGAAATGGACAAAGTAAACAGGACGAAACAGAACAGAAGATAAAGACAAGGATGTTGTAACAGGACGAGACCACGATGATCGGAAGAACCTAAAGCCGTCAAGGTGGCACAACGACATGAGGAGGTGGCCAAATTGAAGTCCGGGAGCGACTCCATTTTGATGTATGTTGCTAGGTACTTCTTGTGTGCCACTGTTGTAGCCAATATCATTGCTAGCGGAGGATTGGACAAGCTGGAGCAAACTGACCAAGAGGGGCATCGTTACCTAAGCTTTAAAGTGATTGCAGTTTGCAAACGTTCTAAACTCTGAGGATGGTGAAGCATTACCAGTGTTGATGGTCTCGTTTCAATCTGTCATATTTCCTCAGTTGCTTGGCCAGCCAATTCATGTGAGGGTGACAAATTGGGACCATCGTCTCTCACATAGAACCAACCTCAATCATTAGGAAAGGCGATTGAGTTTCTTGTCATTCACAATCTGTTCATGGATTTAGATTCCAATGATCAGAAATCAAAATAGCTTGAAAAGTTTGTTTATAATGGCATATCAGAGGTTAGAACTAGCGATGGAGATAAATAATTTCCTGACTCAGATGGTAATAGAAGTGATATAGCAACTAGAAGGTGTTTGTGCATATGCATTGTAATTTTTTCTTCAAGTTTGCAACAATTCAAGTGCCTCTCTTGAACTACCCATTTGTCCTATATGTCAGTTCTAACTAAAAAACCATTGAATTTATCGATTCCTCTTGTGAAAAGTTTTTTATGTCTTTCAGATTCTATGTGTTTATTTTGAGTTGAGCACGCTTCTTCATCCTTGCTCCCATCTCAAAGTGTCCCTCCGGTAAGCAACTTTCATAAACCATCCCCGTGCAAATTCCATGCGACACCACCCGGTGAATCCGTCGTGAAAGTGTCGCTTCTAATTGTTGAGATGGGAGACTCTTCGAATACTCCACCCACTTCATCATCTAGTGCTTCTTTCTTTTTGACTGATGAGATGAAGAATTTATTGCAATTCGCGTATGAATACCAAAATCTTCTAGAAAATATTTATCTTTGAGCGCCTTCTTGAAGATATTCCAATTTAAATCTTGCACAAATAAATCAGTCACTCTAACCTACAAAGCAAGCTTGACAAGTCGTAATAAATAATCTCCAGTTGGTAGGAACTCCAAAGAAGTGCATCTGGCTTTTAAATGTTTTAAGACAAGCTGAAACATTTCGGCCATCAAATAATTTGTGTTCACTTACCACGGTCTCAATCGTTTTGGTTGCTCAATGTGTATGCTCTTCTTCTTGATGCAGCATTCGTTGTTGATCCAATTGTTGCTGCTGCTGCATAAATAGCTGCATCTATTGATTCTACATCATAATAGCCGAAGAAAGAGTTTCACTACAACAAAAAGGCTCCATAGACGCGCTTGTAGATGTAATATTTGAATTGTGTTTAAAAATATCAGGTGCGTTTATTACTGCGTCTACTAGCACGTCTAAAATTTCGCGTCTACAAGCGCACTTATAGTGAAAACTACACGCGCATATACACTCGAATATAGATGCTCCTATAGACGCACTTATAGATGCACATATACACACACATATACATGCGCACATACATGCGCATATATACGTGCATATACATGCACACATACATGTGCATATACACGCGCATATACATGCGCACATACATGCGATTTCACCTGCAAATTAGACGCAAATATAGACACGAAAAACAGTGTATGAAAAAGAAAAACCTCAAAGGAGATGTGGTTGTTTAATGTGAGCGCGTCTACAGGCGCGTCTACTCTGTGGATCAGACGCGCTCTTACATGCGCCAGTCCACAAAACTCAAAAAACCCTAGGAGGTTTTATGGATCTTCAACACTTGCGTGTCTACAAGAGCGTCTACTCTGTATATCAGATGTGCTTGTAGACGCGAATTAGCAGTGAAGCACAAAATAAAACTAGGAAAAGCAAGCAGCAACTAATATACCCAAAGCTAAGAAGGAACCAAAATACAACTCAGAGTAAACAGAGAGAGAGAGAGAGAGAGAGAGAGAGAGAGAAAGAGAGAGAGGGAGAGAGAGAAAGAGAGAGAAGAGAAGAAGGACTCACCTTGAATATTTGTTGTGATGGGCAGCGGCACAACTACAAACTCCTTCTTCTCCTCCTTGCTCTTTGGTTGTTCTCCTCATCGCAACAAACATACCAAAAGCTAAGAAGGTAGCAAAATACAACTCAAAGCAAAGATAGAGAGAGAAAGAGGGAGGGAGGGAGGGAGGGAGGGAGGGAGAGGGAGAGAGAGAGAGAGAGAGTGTGAGTGAGTGAGAGAGATTTGTGTCGTATGCATGTCAGAAAAACCCAAAAGAAATGAAAGACAGGACTATTTGAAAAGAATGACACACCAGCAATATTTTTCAAAAAATTTTAAAATTTTAGTGCGCGTTTGTGCGCGCGTCTATAAGAGTGTGTATATAGAGCACGAATTGCTTATAGACACACTTATATACGCACAGTTAAACGCACTTATAGATGCGCATATACACACACTTATAGATGCGCATATAGATGCGATTTCACCTGCAAATTAGACGCAAATATAGACGCACAATTGCGTCTATATTTTTTAAATTTTTTTAAAATTTTAGTGCGCGTTTGTGCGCGCGTCTATAACTGCTGCTTGTTGTAGTGACGCATCTGAAAACGCGTCTATATTTGCTTCTATTTGCGCAAATATATACACCTAAATTTCCTGTCTATTTACACGCTCTTTTACACGCACATACAGATGCAATGATAGACGCGCCCGACTTTGCGCATCTATGCCTCGTTTCTGTTGTAGTGGAAAGACATTCCGAGAGTGGGTCTATCATCTCAACAAAGTACTTGTTGCTTCTGAGTTATTGCGCAAGTTTGAAGAACATTATAACCAATTGGTTGCACTTGAGCAAAGAGCCCCAGACTCGGAAAAAGTGGAGTTATTCTTGCAGGTGGCTGATCTTGCACTTCAAGATGAGTTGGGAGAGCTTCTTGAAGATTTTACACAGCCTATGGCATTAAAGACGGACTCGCAAGATGTTGTTGATGTGGTTTCCACACTGACAAAGAGGGAAAGATGAAAGGCTTGCTTACAGAACGGTATGCAAATACCCCTAACGATGTCTTCTCCTACCTCCACTTCTCCTACTGCTCCTTCCACTTCGCCTTTTCTTTTTCTCTTTTTCCATTTCCCGCTCCTCTGTGCTGCAGTAAACATTACCCCCCTCCTAGCCAAGTGCCAGTCCCATGGCACTGTGGTGGGAAGTAGTGGGATAGATGGTGCTATTGCTAGGTGGAACTGGTGGGGAGATAACATTGATGCTTGTGAATGAGAGGTGATGGAGTTTGATGACCATGACCAGTAGAGATTCCGGCGTGCTTTAGGCTTCATGAAGATTCTCGGCATCCTTCACACTATTCTGGCGCCCCTATGGAGCTCGTCGTCTTTTGAGTATCCGAAACGCTTGAAGCAATAAGCAATCCCTTAGGAGGATGGTATTGGAGGGATTTATTCTGGAGAAACCCCTCGAACGCTGTTTGCCTTGAAAAGCCGTGGCCTGGGCTGAAAACCCCTGGTGGTGAGTAGAGGATCTTTAGTTTTGAGTTGAAAGTCTTCAGGCTTGTGGTATCAATAAGCGATCCGTAGATGTTGAGGCGGTGGGCATGGACCATCGGACGATGAGGTTCCAAGATCTATGCCAATGGCAACTCTATCGCTGGGTTTTCCTTCTGCTTGATTTAGTTCAGTCATGGCAGCCATCAGTAGGCGGATGATTGGCAACATGAAATCTGTTGAGCCATTTAAACCTTCGCAGCGAAGCTCCAGAAGTTGCAGTAATGGGGTCATGTTCCGCTCCTGGAAAAATTCCTCGTCATTGGAGGAGGTAGTAGATGATCTCCTTCAACCAAGCAGTCCGTTTTTGAAACACGAACATAAGCTGCAAGAAAAGTGGTGCACTTCCTAGGGGGTGTGTCTGTCTCACTGTGTAGTGCATGGTGCCCGTGCCAGTGGAATTGGGAGATGGTTCTAACCTTGGGCAAGCCCTTGGTAATGTCCTACACTTGAGGACCCAGTTCGTGCGATGTTGGAGGTGCGGTGCAAAACTTAGGGTGCCAGGTTTGAAAGTCCTGCCCTTGATATGCCCTAAGTGTGAAGTGGGGGAGGGGCTAGAGAGGACTCTAGATGCAGTGAGGGTGTTGCACCATAATAGTGAAGGAAGACTGCAAGCACTTTTTTTTTGTTTTTTTTTTTTGTTTTTTTTAAATGAGAGAGAGTATATTGGGCAAGGTATGGGGCACCTATTTAGTCACGGGGCAGTCGCAGGCATTGTGATAAAAATGCGTGACTTTGTAGGTATTCTTTAATACCGGCTCTATCTCTCAGAGGAGTGGTGGACAAGAAGGGTTGATTACACCTTGCAAAACGGGTGTCACTCATATTTTCTAATAGCTCTAAGCAAAAGGCAGGGAGGGGAGTAGCATGCATCATCAACATCGTCATGGTTCTACTATCTATTCCTAGGTTAATATAAAAAAGAGTGGGGGGAGATGGGCTTCCTCTGCTACAGGTTTTTGGAGTAGCAGGAATTTGAGAAGTCCGAGGTAATTACAAGTGATTAAGAATGCTGGATCGGGGTAGGAAGAGAAGTCTACAAAAAAACAATTTATGGAGGGAAGTATATCTTCTATCCTAAATACTAAGTACTCCTCCGGGCTTCTAGCATTTACATTATAGATTTTCGGGAAGTCATAATCCCCATGTAAATCTGTGTCGTAGTCCACTCCATGCCTACAGGGTTAGGGCATGTAGATGAGGTTGTTACGCTCTTCGGGGAGGGAGCTACAAAATGCGGTCCAAGCATCAAAATTGGTGTCCCAAATCCTCCTTCGCCATTTCGGCTGTGCCTCATAGCCTTGGACGGATTTGGGAACCAGATTGACCTTGTCTTCCCAGTACTCTCGTGGCTCTTGTCTCCACCTAGTCATTACCATGCTTCTTTCTTCCATCCATCTGTTTGCAAGTTCGTTAGCTAGATCTTTGATCTTGGCTACGACTCCTAAAGGCAAGGCCTGGTCCATGGAGCGTGGAAAAGTGAATGAAAGCTCGAACGACCTCTTATGTAGCTCTTGCTGGTTCCAGATGACCAACTCTTGGGGCCAGTCTACCGGATGTGTATCATTCCTCAGTGGCATGGGCTCCTTAGGGAGTTGTCGTGAAAGTGTGCATGCTCGGCGTTGGGCCTCCTCAGCTAACTCTTGCCTCCTTCTCCTTGCTGCAACTATGTGTTCAGGTAGCTCTCGGCATTGGCAGGTTCCTCCTGTGGGATCTCGGGTTGACGCAGACTTGGCATTCTCTGTGGCTCTTCGTCATCATCTTGCTCGAAGTTTGGGCCCTCTTCGACATTTCTCTTAACCACAGGAGGAATGACTAGTGGTGGTGGCGGTGGCTGTTCTTGCTCCTGAAAACCTAACTCCTTGAGCTCAGCAGTGGAAAGGCCCGTATAGTGCAAGTAGTAGAATTCTTGCTCTTTAGTTATTCCTGTACTTGTTGGAAGCTCCCGCTCTTGAAGACCGTACCTTAGAGCCTGGGTTGTTAGCTCCAACTTTCTTTTTATCTTTTCCACTGTATCATCTCCCTCGGCTTGCGTCACGTGGAGCACTGTGTTGAGAAATGCCTGTCTCGCTAGGTCTTATTGGTTATCTCTGCAGCCTCAACCCTAGCTTTGGCAAGCATTCTTTCGCATTTTGCCACCGCCAGGCATTCAGTTAAGTCCCTTACCCTATCAAAGTTTTTCCTTTCCCACTCCATGGCTCTCTCCTCCATCCTTTGCCTTTGTTCCTCCAGTTGGCTCGCTAGGGTGGTTACTACTTGTTGCTGCTCATTTGATAAAAACCATAACTGGTTTCTTTCTCTTAATTTCTGAGCGAGCTGTTCTGCAGCGATCCCTCTTACTTGATCGACAATGCTGAGCCTGTGGTGCATCTCTGCCAGAATTTTTGATTTCTCCTGCACCAACTACTCTTGGCTTTGGATTTCAGCGAGAAATAGCCTTTTTTGATTAAAGGTCATCGCCATGAGGGCTTCTACGTCTTCTTGGGAGGTCTCCAGCGCATCTTGCAATCTTTGCACTTCATCCTGTAGTCGTTTTGCTTCAGTTGCTGAGACTCATGGCCCTTCATTTTTCAAAAATTCGATTTCTCTTATTAGCCTGTTCTGTTTTTCTAGCTCCTACCATGACTGGGGCTCCGTGGCATGTTCTTGTGGAATAGTGGCTTCGCCTTCTTGAACCTCCTGGTAGAGCATTTCCACTTGGGCCACCCTTTGCTATAGATCACTGTATTGCTGCATCAGTAGTTTTAGGTTCCTTTGTTCCGCCACCAGGCTCTGCTCCTCGTCCTCTAGCGTTTGCCTAAGGCGGCTTTCATTGTTTTGGGCTTCCTTCGTTTTTTCTGCTAGCTGATCCTGCAGGGCCTTTATTTCTCTCCGTCTGTCGGCTTTCTACCTTGAGACCTCTAACCTGAGGGCCACTGACGTCTCCTTTTCTTTCTCTAGTTCCAGCAGGGCCACCTTCTTCTCTTCTTTTGCCTTGTCCAGTTGTGTCAGTAACTTGGCCACATAAGCGTCATAGTCTGTATCGACAGGCATGGGAGTGTTGGGCGTGGTGGTCGATGCCTCCAACCTTTGTCGTTTGGGGTCTTGCCGTGACTCTGCATCTGCGCAGTGGGCCTTTTTAATCTAGTTTCAAGGACGATTTCGGCCACCTTGCTCACGAGCATCTGCACCATGGTCATGAGCTGTGTCGTGTCAAGGGGAGGCGTGGGTTGTGCAGTAGTTGCAGTCGTAGTTTCAGCCGTTGTCGGCACAAAGGAGGGAGGGAGTGGATGTAGGTGGGACTTGCCCTTGCCTACGACCACTGGAGATGCTTCCACACTTGCGCTGGCTTCGACTTTATGGCCAGGGCTTGCAGGTTCGAGTTCTCCACCCCCATGGGTCTCTTCCACCGATCTTCATGTAGCTTCCGCCAGTTCGGCCAGTTCCTTTAGTCGCTACTCCTCGGCTTCTTCCTCCGCCCTTCTTTTCCTGTCTCTTCTGCCTTCTTCAACTCCTCTCTTATCCTGGCAAGCTCCTCCTCCTCTTTCCTCCTCCTTTCTTCCTCAGCCCTTCGAGACTCTCTTTGAGCCCTTTTGATGTCAGCCCATTCTTCCTTACTTAATTTCTCTTTCTTCTCCTTCTGTCTCCTATCACTTTTTCTTTGTTCTTCGGGTTTGCTCGCTCGTGGAGGCGGCACCTCCTACTCTCCCTTGTCGCTTACTATTATTTCGCTTGATTCCCCTCCTTCGTGGTGAGGTGGGCTTTGATGTGCAGCTTCCTCATCCATGACGCCCTCATTCTTTATTGCTTCATCTATGATGGCTGTCAGGATGCCCCTGTATCTGATTGTAGCTGCCTTTGACGCAGGTTTCTTCCTTGCAGAGCGCGCGGTTGAGGCAGGGGATTCTCCTCCTGCTGGTGCTTCCGCCGGAGTGAGGAGGGCAGCTGAACTTTGAATGGTCTTGTGTATGAATCCATTCCAGTCTATTTCTTCAGGGACTCCTGCTGCTATGCTTTCCAACAGTGGCACCACGATCCTGTTCATCAGCGCATTGTACCGTTGGCCCAAGAAGAGGGTATGGATCATCTTGGCTTGTAATTTCACTACTGGGTCCAGGATGTCAACAAAGCTGATTCCATCCACGGTATGCACCGCTTTTTTCTTGACCCCCAGCATGGTGTAAACATCTCCTCTCGGTCGTCTCTCTTTCTTTGGCACAAGCCCCAGGGCCTTTTCTATGATTGTTGCATTGAGGGGCACTTCGATTCTTCTTTCTTGTTCCCCTGTCCTTACTGTGACAGTGCCACATTTCCAGCTCTTGTCGAAGTTCCTCAGGAAATCCGCACACATGCTGTAATCTAGAGCCTGCCCCACCTTCTCCATGTACTTGTGGAGGTGGCATCTATCCACCAAGTCTTTGATCGCGGGTTCCTCTAGGATGGCCTCGTCCAGATCCAGTGTGTGCTTGAAAGTGAACTGATTGAATCCTCGCGTCTCGATGCTGATGCCAAATTTGGTCATTTCTTCTTCAGAGAATGGGAGTTTGCCCCCTTTGTCCTGTCCTGCCATGGTGGTGACCTGTCAACACACCATGCCAACATTAATGCCTAAAAATCGGCTTATTTCTAATCAAAACTCAATTTGAGAGAAAAATGTATGTGCCCCAAATGGGTACACTTGCTTAGAGACTTGACCATTGCTATTGTTTTACTCTGCAGTATTCTTCCATAGAAACTTACTTAATTATAACAATCTGCTAGCTAGATAGCATACCTTTTCATTTTTGCTCTACTCTTGCTCACATTTTTCACCCAAAAGGCATGACAATGTAGGCAAACATGCCCCATTCCGTGGGCAAAGGCAGTCTTGTGCCTGTCGTCGGGGTGCACTTGCACTTGATTGTAGCCCGAGAAACCATCCAAAAAACTGTAGGCTTCCTTTCCTGCTACCCTCTCCAGCATGTGCTCGGTGTAAGGTAAAGGATAGTTATCCCTTTTCGTAGCGGCATTCACTTTTTTGTAGTTCATGCACACTCGGATTTTTCCATTTTTCTTCATGACAATCATGATAGGTGATACCTAGTCCGTGTGCTCGATCTCATATATGAAACCTGCCCTCATGAGTTTATCAATCTCCTCCTTCACTGCATGGGCGTGCTTGGGATTCATGGGGTAGGGTCGTTGTTTCGTTGGCACTGCATCTAGAACCATTGGGATGTTATGAGTCACGACCCTAAGGTCGACTCCCTTAAGTTCATCCAATGTCTAGGCAAACACGTCAACGTACTCTTGCAGGAGAGCAACAAGTTTGGTCTCTTCCCCCTCCCCCAAGTCATCTGCAACGAACATCGGTCTTGGTTTTTCACCTTTCCCAGCCAAGTTAACCTCTTTGACTTTGGCGGGTCCCTTGATCGGTTCACTAGTCTGACCTTGTCTTTTTGCACCTAATAGGACCACCACTCTGTCACCCTTTTTAACTTTTGTAAACTGTTTGGGTAGATCCTGTGGTTTCCTCTGCCGTTCCGCTTCTGAGCCCTTTGCTTGCTTCCTGGCCTCCTCTTTTAGCCTCCTGTGCCTCAGGTGGATTGGCAAGTCTCCCTTGGTGCGTTTGACCTTAGAGGGTTGCGGTATCTCGGGATCACTCTCACTACTAACTTTCGACGCTGAGTTGAACTCGCATCCCTCACTTGAGGAAGGTGTTTCCCCAGGGGGTCATAGTTCCGAAGGTGAATTTGTCTTGAGCACTGGGATTACCCATGGTTGTGCTACTCCGGCTTGCTCGTAATCTACGGCTCCTATTCGTTCTAGCCAAGATCTGTCAAACTCCATTAGCATGACTCCTTTTTTGTTTCAACTGATCCCTTCTTTCCTAGGCCTTAAGTCTGCCCTGATTTGCTCTATCACTTTTCCCTCCGTGTCGTATTCTATTGTGTCTACCTCTTCTTCACTCTCTTCTCCCGTAGAGTGACAGTCCTCATACTCCTCATCATCCGGATCCTGTCCTTCTGACTGCTCATCATCCCCTAAGCTTCCCTCTTCAATCTCCTTGTCGTCAGTAACTAAAGCCCAGTTATATAACAAGTTCAGGTCATGGACCTTGGTCCATTTCCATTCTAGTTTAGCTAAAAGGTCACGTAGAGGTTTTAAGTTAGCAGCCAAATTGCCGTTCAATTTATCGGTCAGATACTCTATGATTTCCTAAAGCTCTAATTTGTTGTTGGAGATGCGGGATGAGGCCGGTTTGCTTGGGTTGAGTGAGCTTCCTGCCATCATGCAGAGCGGCACAACTGGATCCTGAGTTGGCATGGTAGCGGTTTTAGCAGCCTACTAATGTGGTCCTTCCTCATCTGAGAATGGTAGGTCAATGGTTGCCAACACGTACATCCAATCCTCTATGACTCATGCATTCCTCATCCAAGGTCGGCCTAATAGTATGTCTTAATCCACCCCCTTCATGACAATGAAGTTTACCGAGAATTGCACACTGGCAATCTTTACCGGCCAATTCTTTAAGACCCCAAATGGCCTTACCCTCATTCTGTTTGCTAGCGTCACATTGAATCTAGCAGTATCTACAAGAGGGTTTCCCCATGCCTCTAGGACCGCATGGTTTAGCACACTAACACCAGCACCTATGTCTACAATTCCTTTCCGAGTCATGTCTCCTAAGGCTAGGACGGGCAAAACTGTGTGCATTTCAGTGCCTTCCCAAAAAGCATTGATGTGCAAAGACTTAGGATCTAAGTGTAGAGTTAGACTTGGGATCCGTGTAACTGCATCATGGTCTTGCGGATCAGTACCCGCAAGCCCTGCGTGTCCCTCAATCGAGTCTTTTAACTCCTGCCACAAGTAGTCATTTTGCCTAAGCAGATCCTCCAAGCTTAGAGTTACTAGAGTAGACAGCAAAGTTGTGAGGAGGCTATTGGACCCTTGTCTTCCTCTGAGGCTAGCAGTTCTAGGCCATGCATTCTGTCTGCCCTGGTAAGTTTCCCCCCGGCCTTGCTGCTGAGTCGCTCCTAGTGGTGCAGGTATGCTCCCAGCCTGTGGTTTTGAGGGTGAGACTGGTGTGCTAACACTGGAGAAGTCGTCCATAGGGTCTTCCAATATGGGTTTCCTACTTCACATCCCATGTCTATGCCTACTTCTATGCCTATGCCTATGCCTATTCTTGCTGTGGATATTAGACCATCTGTAAACCCGACTGTTGAAAATATGATGGAGGAAATTTTTAAGAACTTAAAAGACCTTCAAAGCAAGATGGATAGAAGGGAGTAGCAGCAGCATCCAGCTCCATTTTTATCCCCAACTTCATCTACCCCTAAAAATTCTTCCAAGATGGCGAAATCTCAAGGAGTCGAAGTGCTTATTGAGGAGAAGTGAAAAAGAGAAGTTCACGTTTCCCAGCCTTCTTATTCAGAACCAGAGCAAATTATGGCTGAATTTTAGAAGCTAAAGGTACAAGAAGATCAAAAAGCCCCAAAGACAAAGGATCCGAAGCCAGAAAAGAAACCTGGATTCAAGCTACTTTGTGACATTGAGATGACTACAGACTTGAAGAAGAGTGAGGAGATTGATTCTGATGGTGGGGAGGTTACTGATGGTTTTTATTATGATGGCCTATTGTGCTCGAATACTATTGAGGATCTTTCAACATTGTTGAAAACAAAATCAAGAGATGTCATATGTCTTACAGGTCAATTCTCTCCCAATGAATTGCAAAATTGCTGATTTCATGCTTCAAAAGAATTTGGGTGCTAAGGATTCTTAGTAAAAAGTATTCTTTGCTGACATATTTCAGAAAAAAAATTTGGGTGTTGCTGTTTATACACAGCAAAAATTATGTTTACTAGGGTATTATCATCAAGGGATGAAAATTGCAGGTTGTAACAAAGAAGCCAAAGTACAACAACAATATAAGACAATTGATAATAATGTTAAAATACATTTGGACAGTGTCGACGATTTGCCAAAATTTACACCATTTATGGAGATGGATATGGATAAGATTGGATTCATGGGATGATCAACCAGCCAAAGATGATCTGGATGTTGTGATGATCTATGACAAGCCACTAGATGCAGAGACGATATACAAAAACATACATTCTTTGATTCCTCCATATGATCCAGGAGGATACTCTAATAACCTAAGTCAACTTACCTACTTGTCATATTACCCAGATTATTACCTCGAGGGGGTCACTCATGAATATATGTATATATAACGTGAGTTCAAAATAAGGGGTTTTTAAAATACCATTTTCATACATTTTTTACATATAGAGGGTGTCATATAAAGGGATTACTTACAAATTGAATAGAAAAGGGTTATGTTTTATTCAAGAAAAATTCACAAATTAAGATATTTTTAAATAGGCCATGAATGCACGTTATATAGAGAATATATATATAGTGAACCCTCCGAGATGATTATCCATATGATCTTGGTGGAAACAATGTTGTAAGTGGTAAACAAGTTGGCACATGCCAGAGGATATGCAGGCTTGGAAGGGGCGGATGTCATGATGTTGCACCTCTACCACTACAAACCTAAAGGTGAATTTTTCTGCCAGGATTTTGGACTTTGTAGTTAGCATGATTATGACTTTATTTTCTGTTGTGTGCATCTTTTGTGTTAGCATTTGCATGACACACGAGCACATGTAGTTAGGCTAGGCATAAATTCTTTAATGCATTCATTAAAAAATTTTGTGGAGCATCGCTCGATTGATTGCATAGCATGGACTCAAAATTGCAAATTGCATGAGTGATTGGGCACAAAGTTCTTTTCTAAAGCATGATAGGGCACCATTCATGGAAGAATGGATCACATGAAGAAGTCTCAAGGACTTGATGATATTCAGATGTTGCACTGTAGATGATATGACTCTTCATAAGCAAAAACATTGATCGTAAAATCAACAAGATCGAGGGGAGAGAGGTAGCCGAGAAGCTTTGCAGAGCAGAAATACGACTTCTGTTTTAGATGGGAGGACGTTTCGGTGATTGATCACCTTCTCAGAGGAGTGACGGAAAATATGGCAAAAGGTGACAACGAAAGGACATTCCAAATGGCAACAAAGATACACATGAAGATGAAGCAGATGAAGGCAAAGAAGGAAAACTAGAAGTTTTGCATACCACTACAAGAGAAAGGCTCTATAGATGCGCACTATATATGCGAAATAGCAGGTGCATTTATCGGTGCGTCTATTGGCGCTAGTATATAGACGCGAAAAACGCGTCTATATACACGCGTTTTCAAATGCACTTATAGATGCGAAAATAAATGCATAGGTTTTTTATTTCTCATAAAGTCCCTAAATATGATCAAACATCTTAACATCTAGCATTTTTTAGAATACATTACCAACTTTACTTCTTTGTAGTCTAATATAGCTTACCCAATTGTACTTCTTTGTGCATCTTGGTGCATTGTTCTTTGGATGTGCGCATTCAATTCTAATACTATAACACAACAAACGTTATATGTATTACAAAAGTAAACGGCTCTTAATTGATGTTTTAGTTGTTTCTGAGTATTACAAATATACATCCAATCATTCAAAGCTAATTATATGCTACAACGAATGATCAATCTCATCTTCAATGAGTGGTGCACAGATCAGTCGCTGTATGCACGTGTAGTGAGTGTCAGAAGGTCCCCAAGAACAAAAAAACTCTACTTTTTATACAAAAACCAATGAAGAAAGCTTGCACGACATGAACAAGAGACCAATTGGGTGCAATCTCCCCCCATGCCTTGTGTAAGCGCTCCATAAAGCATGTATTTCATATATTATTCATCTTCAATCTCAAATAATAGCCCAAATCACAAAATAGCACGCTTTAGCTTTTGAGTTTGCTTTTGTGCCAATAAAAAATTAAAGCTAATGGGCACCCAAGAAGTCAGGCGGTACCCAAATACAATGTCCAATACAAGTATTTAAATCGTGCATCCATGCTTAATAATAAATAAATATCAAGCGCTTTAATAAATAAGTGCGACAAGATATAGGCGCCATGCCTAAGATACGCGCCCATCAAAAATATTGACGATAACTTGAATACATGTTATCCTCCAATGCTTCCCACAGCCACCGCTGCTTGCTCTACACATCAATTGAAGCATTCACAATTGTTAGAAAAATAATACAATTAAACCGACAAAAGTGAATACCTAGCAGTCTTCAGCTACATAAATAAATTGGTTAGAAATCAATCCTAACCTTAATTTATTATGAGTGCGTACTCTAAACTCATAAACATTTATTAATTTAAATATGTATTTTACGGAATCACCTGCTATGGAATCACCCATGTACACATAAAATTAACAAAACGCCCGAAAAGGATAGGCGTCCCCATCGACTTCTCGCACAAAGAATCCACTTTATGTATGAGCGCTGGTAATAAAATTTTACGGAATCCACCGCAAAATCTCACGAAATCCACTGTGGCACAGAATCCACCGTGGAATATGCCTCCTGGCATCATATCCCCGGGGTGGGATAGCAATTGTCCTCAATTTCTATTAGCTCAATGTGGAGCTAACAGAGTGGGGAAAGCATTGAGATCTCAAGCATGCATCCATTGGGCCTCTTCAACATGATGGTTTTTAAACTTGATCAAATATCTAGAATATCTACGGCCAGTTCTAGTGGTCATAAAGTTAGTATCTATAATAGTTTCAGGCTCAAGGATTTTAGTTTCATCATCTAGTAAAGGAGGGTTTTCATAAACAGGGTGTACAAGTAATTGGCCTCTAAAAGGTCGTAATAAACTGATATGGAAGGTGTTGTGGATGTTCCAATGTTGTGGTAGCTCTAGTTTAAATGCATTGTCATTGATTTTGTGTATGATCTTGAATGGTCCATAAAATCTAGGCGCTAATTTCACAACTGGGTGTTTATCTACACTTTGTAATCTTCATTTTTCTATTCGTAACCAAACATAATCATCAACTTTAAAATTCATAGCCTGTATTTTCTTATTTGCTTGTTTTGTATATGATTGTTGGGCTTTGGCAATCATATCTTTAACTTCATCAAAAATAGTGGCATGCATGTTAGCAATATCATCAGCAATTTGAATTTTGTTTGATAATGATGCAACAAGTGTAGGCAATCGATATCCATAAATAACTTCAAATGGTGCTTTCTTTATAGCTGTATGTAGTGTATTATTATATGCAAACTGAAGTAAATGTAGACGTGTATCCCATGTGTGTGGTTTTGAAATGGTGTAAGCATGCAAAAGATCTAAAATAGTACTATTCGTAGCTTGTGTTTGACCATTTGTTTCAGGATGAAATGCAGATGAAAAATCAATCTTTGTTCCTAAGTTAGCAAACAAAGTAATCCAAAAATTATTACAAAATCTAGAATCACGATCAGAAATAATAACTTTTGGTAAACCATGGTTAGTGAAAACAGTTTTCAAAAACATTTGAGTAGCTTGAGATGCAGTTAATGTTTTCTTGCATGGAATGAAATATGCTTGTTTGCTAAACTTGTCTACAGCAGTCCAAATCATATAATGATTAGCTTTAGTATTAGGTAAACCAGTGATAAAATCCATTGAAATCCGTTCCCATGGTCGTGATGGAACTGATAATGGCATTAGTAAACCATATTGTTTACCATGGTGTCTTTTAACTCGTTGACAAATTAAACATTCAGATACAAAGTTAGATACATTAATGTCCATATGTGGCCAATAAAAATCTTCAATCAATGTACACAAAGTAGATATAATTCCTCTATGACCTTGATATGGAGGACAATGAATTTCATGCAAAACAAATGATCTAAATGGAACAGTCATACATAATCTTTTTTCATAAAACATGAATCCATTATTGTAAGACAGTGAATCAATAGGAATCCAATTATTTGCAACTATTTTATTCCAATTAGCTTGAAAAGTAAGATCATGATGATAAGTATCTTTCATAGAGATAAGGGAATCAAATGATATCACAGAAATATTGTGAATTGTCGGTCTTCTACTCAAAGCATCAGCTACAACATTCTCTTTTCCAGGTTGATATTGTATAAGGGGATGAAAACTTTGAATAAAAGCGTCCCATTTAATGTGTCGGTCAGATATTTGTGGTTGACTAAGGAGATGTCTAATGCTTTGTTGGTCAGTTTTGATTATAAATTCAGATCCCATTAAATAATGTTTCCATTGACGTAAGGCTTGTACTACAGCTAGCAATTCCTTGTCATAGGTAGAATATTTAAGTTCAGATGGTTTGAGTTTACAGCTAGAGTAGGCTATAGGATGATTATCTTGCATAAGGACGGATCCTATTCCAGATCCACTAGCGTCAGTAACTACTAAAAACAATGGTCTATTGAAGTCAGGTAATTGTAATACAGGAGTATGAGTTAAAGCATGTTTCAATAAATCAAAGGATTTTTGTTGATTGTCAGACCAGTTATACACAATACCCTTCTTTAGAAGTTTTGTCAAAGGTAATGCAAGTAATGAGAAATTTCTCACAAAATTTTCGTACAAGCTAGCAAGACCTAGAAAAGAACGTAATTCATGCACATTTTTTGGTATGGGCCAATTTAAAATTGCTTCTATCTTTTTAGGGTTGACTTTAATACCTTCTGATGAAATAATATGTCCTAGATATTCAATTTCTGTTTAGAAGAATTCACTCTTTTCTGGATTAGCATATAATTGATTGTCTTTTAACAACTTAAAAACTAAAGACAAATGTTCATAATGCTCATTCTCATTTTTACTGAATACTAATATGTCATCAAAGAAAACTATGACACAATGCTGATGTTTCAAAAATATGTGATTCATCATACGACTAAATGTGGCTGGTGCATTAGTTAAACCGAAAGGCATAACTAGAAATTCATAGTATCCAAATTGTGTTCTAAATGCAGTTTTGAATTTATCAGATTTGTCCAATCTTACTTGATGATAGCCAGATTTAAGATCTATCTTACTGAATATGGCATATCCTTGTAGCTTATCCATAAGATCATCTACCCTAGGAATTGGATATCTATTTTTAACAGTAATTTTATTTAGGGCACGATAATCAATGCACATGTGATAAGTATTATTTTTCTTTTTCACTAATAAAACAGATACACCAAATGGAGAACTACTAGGTCGAATTAATCCTCTATTAAGCAATTCTTCTACTTGGTTTTGAATTTCTTTCTGTTCAATTTGGTTATGTCTATATGGTGCTTTACATGGTGGTTGTGTTCCAAGAATTAAATTTATCTTGTGATCTTCAGGACGTGAAGGTGGTAATCCAGGTGGTAAATCAACAGCAAAACAATCTTGAATTTGGGCAAGAAATTGTGTATGCCTAGGATGCATCTGCTTTTCTTTAGCTTGAAGTTCATTCACCCATATTAAATAAGATTTGCTACTTTTATGTAATGCACGTTTAGCTTGAGTATGAGTAAGCAATGGAAAATTATTGGAAGAGTGCATACCATGCAGTGTGATTTGTTTTCCTTGAAAATAAATTTTAATTGAATGCGTAGAATAATCTATGTCAGGATTGTATTGATGACGCCAAGGCATTCTGAAGATAATGTCACTAGACTACAAAGGTATAACTAGGAAACTTCTTCGTTCAGTATATTCACCAATTTTAATTTCTAAATTATGCACTTCTTATGTTCCATTATATCTAGTACCTAGGAATGCAGCCTTGATGCAATAATGTGTAGAAACAATTTGTAAATTCAATTCTTTGACTAACTTTGCAGAAATAAAGTCATGTGTGCTCCCATCATCATGTAAAATAGTCTTTTCTTTACCATGCACAAAACATTTCATTGTTAACAAAGAATGGGGAGTTTGCATACCTGGCAAAGTATCCGAAGTAGTACCAATGTCGTCGTCATCTTCTGTAAAGTCCAGCATTTCCTCACATTCTTCCTTTTCTATGGCTCCCAAATAATTGATATGGACAGTTGACTTTTTGGATTGACAATTGGCTGCTAGATGTCCAGGTTGATGGCATTTGTAACAAACTATGGGTTTTTCTTTAGATACATTATTGGTAATGGCAGGAAGTTTAGGAATGTTGGGGTTTGACTGTGGGAATGGCTTAGGGTTTGGATTGGTGTTTGATGGCAAAGCAGGTGGTCGTGTCCAAGATTTACGGAATGAAGATGGAAGAAAACGACTTTGATTGAATCTTCGAAAATTTGAATTGAATTGCTTGGAACCATAGTTACCATTAGTTGGAAATTGTTGTGGTCACTTGTCTCTTCTGCGAATCTTGTCTTCAGTGTCATGAGCCAAGGAAATTGCATCTTCAAGTGTTGTTGCCTTGAATATATTGACTTCCGCATAGAAATGTCCAAGCAGGCCAGACATAAACTTGCATTTATGAGTTGCTTCAGGTACATCTTCGAGCATTCGAAGTTGCAGTAGAGCATTCCAGAAACGTTCAGTGTATTGGGAAATAGGTTCGTGTAGAAGATCCCATTGCTTGATGAATTTTTCATGGAATTGAGGAGGAAGGAAATTCTATAAAAATTTCTTTTGGAAAGTCTCCCAGGTAGTGGGGCAATCAATGCTCTTGCATACCACAGTCCACCATAAGGATGCTCGGTCAAATAAATGGTTAGTGACACATTTAATTTTGTCTTTCTCAGTATATGTTTCTTCATGGAAGTAATCATCAAATCGACTGATAAAAGAAAGTACAGTCTTTCCATCACGTGATCCATTGAAAGTACGGAATTTAAAATTTCTTTTACTTATCTTTCTTTCTTTGCAGATGGATTGGGCTTCAGGTGTTACATCGATGGTACGTCGTATAAGATCTTCGGGTTGCGATCCATCTTGGTCGGTGGTAGATCGTTGCAAATTGGCCAATTGAACTTGCAAAGCTTGTCAGGCTCTTCGTTCTTCTTCGAGCTGCATCATAATCAAATCCAACTTTTGCTCCATCGTTGGTTCGGGTAGATCACCTTCAGCCACCCATAAGATCGTCCATATTTTGTTCAGTCATCCTGCAAAATCCAAAAGATCTCACACTCTCAAAATCTTGTTAGTGGGATGAGCGTAGCTCAAAGGCGGGTATACAAGGCTTGTATATTTTGTTTGGCTTTTGTAGTCTTTCTCCTTTACGTTTGCGGTATTTGTTGACACAACCGTCTTCCAAGAGAATAATGTTGCGTAGAAACTACGTATAGTCTGTGTATAAACTTCTACATTTGCTGAAACTGGTTTAGCAAGTTTGCAAGTGTGAATAGGGACTTCCAGAGAGCAATAGACCGATTCGTGTGCTTCTGCGTGTCAACTGCCTCTGTGATAGTTGTTGAGTAAGTCTTTAGTGACCTTTGTGACTTGCAGGATTAAGAAATCTTGGAGTACTTGGAGGACTTAAAAGCTTTAAGCTTTTTTGATCAAGCGTGGATTTAAAGGACATAAGTATGTCCTCGCTAGCCTTGACGGCGGGCAGTACATACTGCCGTCGCAGGCGCAGTAATTCGATTGGATAAGCTTTTTAATAAGCTTATTATTAAGCTTAATAAGCTTTGTATTAAAGCTTTAAAAGCTTTTGGCTATGGAGTAGAATCTTATCTGTATAAAGACGACTTGTTGAAGGAAGTATCCGCGTAGTCCTTTGCCTCTACAGAGGCTGGTCTCTCACTATCGGAGAGTGCAGAACGGGGTTTTTGACTGCCAGGATCACACTGGTATCGACCGTTCACGACGAAACTGATTGTAGAGCTCGATCATTCTAGGAGCTCCACCTTCGCACGAGATGGTAAGCGATTGGAAGCTCTCGATCTCAGCTTCGCTCTGATACCACTAGTGCACAGATCGGTCGTCGTATGCGCGCATAGTGAGCATCAGAAGGTCCCCAAGAACAAAATAACTCTACTTTTTACACAAAAACCAATGAAGAAAGCTTGCACGACATGAACAAGAGACCAATTGGGTGTAATCTCCCCCATGCCTTGTGTGAGCGCTCCACAAAGCATGTATTTCATATATTATTCATCTTCAAGCTCAAATAATAGCCCAAATTACAAAATAACACGCTTTAGCTTTTGAGTTTGCTTTTGTGCCAATAAAGAATTAAAGCTAATGGGCACCCAAGAAGTCAGGCGGTACCCAAATACAATGTCCAATACAAGTATTTAAATCGTGGGTCCATGCACAATAATAAATAAATATCAAGCGTTTTAATAAATAAGTGTGACAAAATATAGGTGCCATGCCTAATATACACACCCATAAAAAATATTGACGATAACTTGAATACACGCTATCCTCCAATGCTTCCCACAGCCACCGCTGCTTGCTCTACACATCAACTGAAGCATTCACAATTGTTGGAAAAATAATACAATTAAACTGACAAAAGTGAATACCTAGCAGTCTTCAGCTATATAAATAAATTGGTTAGAAATTAATCATAACCTTAATTTTCACATCTAGTACATATATAAAAAATTGCCTAAAGTCAAGCTTCAAAATATCTTGGATCAAGCCACAATAACCTTCCATGGTGCCATTGATATCCTGGAAGTTTGCAAGGATACCACAATCCTGGGTATTTCTCTTATCATCTATACGTTGAGTTCGAAAATGTTTGCCTTCACACAAATAGCATTGAACAATGTGCACTAGTAGTACATTGTTGAGATCATATTCATGATTTAGTTAAAGATGAAACATGTGAAATTATTATATATATAACTAAAAATAATTTAATTATAAGTATGTCTCACCTTTGATAAGCAACCTCGTGCCTATTCCCACTCCTCTTGCGATATATCCATCGTCTCCTCTTCTTCCATCTTCTCCATTTCTTCATGTAGCCAATCTATATCAATATGACATGAAAGCACGAAATGCTTACCTTTCGCTTACTCTTGTTGCCCTTGCTTCTTTAGATAGTGTCACCCATTTGCTCATTACTTCGCTGTTAAGCACACAAAATACATTTAACTTACGAAGTTCTTCTTTCATTAGCACTTCGCTCCTTCCTTTTCCTTGAGGTATTATAGAGGTCATCCTCAAATCTTCATCATCTTTCCATAGTTGTGGTAAAGAGGGGTCCACTTTAGTAAGATATTCAGATATTTGTAGAAGGGATGATTGCACTAACCAATTCTCAGCCATGCTTTCCTTGGGCCGTGTATTTTTTCTTACAAAATCTTTTAGGGTTTTCATAAAGCACTCTAGAAAAAACATCCACCTTGCATGAACTACCCCACAAATTGCGATCTTATCAATCAGATGTACGAGTAAGTGTACTTGAGTAGTCAAAATGGAGCGAGGAAAAGTTTCCTCCACCAAACAAACCACCTCAATGGGCAATACTTGAGCCTCTTGCAACGTATTTGGATCGATTTCCTTCAAACTCACAAATCTACCAACATACAATTGAGAACGATGATTAGTTTTGTCCATAAATTCAAGCGGGTTTACTACGTGATGTATGTAATATGTAAAACTAAAAAATAAGTATAATATAAACATACCTCTCGAGCTCACCTAATTTTAGCAATTAATTGTGGTTAAGTGGTAATGAAAATAAATAAAGCTCACAAAATAAATAACTGGTAGGGGTGTGTATGCAATGGACTGAAAGCACACGGAGGAGTCCCAAATGCAATGAATCTAGTCAAACAAAAACAAATACCGCTGACTGAAAAAATACAGCATCTTAGTGTTTTTATTTAATTTGGGTTTGATTTTGATTTTTTTAATTTGTATGATTATTTTTTTTTTTGGTGGTTTTTCTTCAATTGTATTTTAGGTGCGTTTGTTTTGTGTAGTTTGTTTGGTTTGGTTTATTTGGTTTGTTCTCTTTATTTTGTTGTTGTTGTGTTTTTTTAAAAAAAAATTTAATAAATCAAGATATATAACACACGAATATGTTATGAACTGTAAGAGTGGAATTTTCAGCCATCTAGCAAGTGTCAACAATGTGTGTGAATTCTTCCAGGATTTTCCAATTGATTTTGAGAATTTAAAATGAATTTTTATGAAGTATAGTATTAAAATTAGGGTTTTTTGGCTTCAAATAATATTTTTCCATTTATGGAAATATTTTTAATTGATAATTTAGTAAAAAAAGAGACAGGGGGTTTGTGCAATTTTTTGGAAATTTTTTGAGTTCATTTTTGAATTTTTACTAAATTTTAATGAGTTTTACTCATTTTACATGTAATTTTGAATGAATTTTCAAATTTTAAATTTTTTGCAATTGAATTTTTTGAATTTTCTCTTTAAAAATATCCCAAATAATTTCAGCAATATTGGAAAATTTTTGAAAAAAAATTTACTTATTAAAAAATGAAATTTTGGAATTTTATGTTTTTTTTTTTTAAATGTATTTTGCGGGCTGGAAAATAAAAGGCGGTACCCGAGCTGCGTGTGAACAACGAAGGATGACTGCATGTGAATGGCAAACTACAATACTCCACCACACGGACAAGTCAGAAGCGCGTCCTCGCGTGTGAACGCCCGCTAGCATACCCGTACCCAGTAGGAAAACAACAAAGGAGAAAAGGGGCTAACTGAGTAGATTAAGTGAATTAAGTGAGCTTAGTCTGAGAAAGTCAATTAAGTTAATTAAGTTGAGTAAATCAATTAAGTTAGCTAGGTTAGTCTGGTTAGGCAGGTTAAATCTGGTAAATTAGGTTACTTAAGTTAAGTCTAGGAAATTAGGTTAGTCTAGTTAGTCAGGTTAACTAGGTTAGGCTAGTTTGGTAGGTTAAGTCTGGTAAGTCTAGTTAGGCCTGGTTACTTAGGTTCAGTAAGTCTAACTAGGGTTAGGGATCTAAATAAAGGTCAGTTAATCTAACTAGGGTTAGGGAGGCTAACTGTGATTAGGTCAAAGTCTAACTAGTGTGAAGTTAGGCTAACTAGGGGTTAGGTTAATTAACTATGGGCTAGTCAATCAAACAAAGGTTAGTTAATTGAACCAAGGGTGAGTCAGCTAACTAGTGTTAATGTAGACTAACTAAGGGTGAGTTAGGCTAATTAGGGTTAGGGGTCAATTAACTAGGGTTAGTTAAACTAGGGTTAGTGGAACTAACTAGGGTTAGTTAAATAAAGGTTAGTGAAACTAACTAGGGTTAGTTTAGTTGCTAACTAGTGTGAGGTTAGTTACTAACTAGTGTAAGGTTAGTTATTAACTAGTGTTAGAAACCAACCAGAAGGGGGTAGGGTGGTTGGAGGAGGAGGAGGAGAAGGAGAAGGAGGAGCAGGAGGAGGAGAAGAAGAAGAAGAAGAAGAAGAAGAAAAAAGAAGAAGGAGGCGACTGGTGGTGGTGGAGGAGGAGGAGGAGGAGGAGGAGGCTGGTGGTGGTGGTGGTGGTAGAGGAGGAGGTGGAGGAGGAGGAGGCTAGTGGTGGAGGAGGAGGAGGAGGAGGAGGATGGGGATGGTATAGGAGGAGGCAGGTGCGGTGGCAACGACGACGTCGGCGACGGCAATCAGAGGCAGCAACGGCGTCGGCGGTTGCAATTGTCGACAGGACAGCGAACGGGAGGTGACGGCGCGATCCTCGGGCGGCAAACGACGGGAGGCGACGACGCTGTCACGGTCGAGGGGAGGGAGAGAAAAAGGAGAAGAAGAAGAAGAAGAAGAAAAAGAAGAAGAAGAAGAAGAAGAAGAGAAGAAGGGAAAGAAAGGAGGGGAGGAGGAAGAGGAAGGAGAAAGGGAGAAGGAAGGAGGGAGGAAGGTGGGGACGCGGCACGACAACGGCAAACAGGTATGTTTTTCTTATTTTCTTATTTTCTTATTTTCTTTTTTCTTTTTTTCTTTGTTTTTTTTTTTCTCTCTTGCTCTTAAAAAAAAAAACCTTGGTTTTTGCTTTTTCTTTTTTTTTCTTTGTTTTTTTTCATTATTTTTTTCTGTCGTGGTTGTCTTTTTTTTCCCCCTTCTTTTCTTTTGGTGTTACTTTGTTGTCTTTTTGTTTTAAATTATTTTTTAAAGTTATGCGTTATTATGATTATGTATTCGGTTGTTTTTTTGTTGTTTGTTGTTTTTTTTTTCCGTATCGTTTTTCTTTTTTCTATTTCTTGGTGTTTTTTTCTTTTCTTTTAATGGAAAAATAAAAATAAAAGAAAAAAATAGAAAATGGGTGGGCAAAAACGCACCCCCGTCCCGTGCGCATGTGCGGGGCGGGAGTAAATTTTTTTTTTGCAGTGACAGGGTCAAACGGGCAGGGACGGTGATGCACAAGCCACAGACGCCACGGGGGCATCCAAAGGCGCGTAAAACCAGAAACAGGTGCGTTCATGTGCGACACGAGAAACACGGTCACACGAGAAAAAGAAAGAAAAATTAATAAAATCTAAACCGTTCGTCGGATCGAAAAATCGTAAGAAGGAAAAATATACCGAGAGACAAGGAGAAAATGATGGAAACATGCAACACCAGCTCTAGGGCAAAATCAGGATGTTCACATGGGAAAAACATAAAAAAACAAATCCAAGATACATATGGGTATTAATATCGAAAAATCCGCTCATCGAAATGAAGTGCAGAAAGAAGGAAAAGTGTGCAAAACAATGTGTCCTATAATCCTATCATGAGAAGACACAGTTCCAATTGAGGTAGGACACGTTCATATGGGAAAAACCCCAAAAATGGGCCTGAAAAGGGACTCGGAAATGAATACTGGAAGAACCGTGCACCGAAATAGAGGACAGTAAAAAGAAAAAATATCCGAAGAAAGGGATACACAGGGCTGGTAGATCAAAACTTAGTTTGGGGAAAATTAGGAGGGGTTCACGTGGAAAAAACACAAAAAATGCATTCGAAAACACTGAGAAAAATTAATAACGAAAAATCTGGCAGTCGAAAGAGGGAGAGGAAAAAGGAAAAAGTAGAAAAAAGGCTGGCAAGACACGGTTGTCAAAAAAAATTGGAATTCCGGTGAAAATAAGGCAGGTTCACATGGAAAAATATACAAAATAAGCACAAAAAAGGCCCGAAAACCTGTAAAAATTAATAGCGGATGAAATGTGCATTGGAATGATACGGAGTAAAAAGGAAAAATGTCAAAGGAAATGAGTAGGATAGGGCTAGCATATCAAATTAGGATTCGGAAGCAATGAAGATGCGTTCACATGGAAAACCGTTCATTTTACAGGAATTGTTTCAAAAATTAATAACTTTAGAACTGTATGTCAAAAAAGGGGTTGGTAAAAAGAAAAAATAGGCAATTCAAAGGGAACAGTACTGTAAGGTTGGATTGGGATTCCGATGAACGTAGGGTCTGTTCGTATAAAAGAATCGCAAAACCAAGAATAAGGGCAAACGATCAAGGAACAATGCTAAGGACAGAGAGAAATAAAACGGAAGAGTGGGGAAGGGACCCCATCAGGGTAAAATGAAGTCACGGCATATATGCATAATCAGAATAGGGTATATGCCTGGGGGTATACAGCATAGACGTGCAAGGACAGGTCCCCACACTTAAGTCCTTAGCAGGAAGGGAAAACCGAACATCAAGGACTTGGTACCTCACATCAGACCAACCACAACGTCCCCACACTTAATACATAACCGTCACCAAGAAAATAGAAGGTGTAGGGTTAGAAAAACTTGGCCCATATTACCGAGAAGGAATGTCGATTATCGAGGTTGCGTCTAGTGTCATTGTCAACTACAGGAGGTAACAACGTGTCTTCACAGCACACGGTCTTCGTGATTCGTGGCACGGACCATGCAACAGCATCCAGGGAGGTAGCTGGTTGAAGGAATCACAAAAAAATTGTTGATGGCGAGGGATATGACATTCAACTCACGATCACTCAAATGGAATGAAAGAACAATCACTCACCCCATTACTAACATCACTCGAGGAAATAATAATGAAACCCATAGCTCACACCCAGTTTAGGAATCGACAAGGGGATGGTGCAGAGGGAGTATGCCTGGGTGCACAATTGATGGTGCATTAGTGCATCCCGCCCATCTGGCATAGGTGCAAGTAGGAAGGCCAGGGAGCCTTGTAGTGCAATGTACAGAATAGAATGACGTGTCTTGTGCTGATGGCAGAAACCCCATCCCATGGAGGGTGCATAGGGAAACGGGAACGTACCTGACCCCAATGGTCGCAAAATCCCTCAATCCTCACCTCTCAATAATTGATTGAAGAAACACCGGTCACACTCAGCCCACCCTTTGTCTCACGCTCTATTGAAAGATACAGAGGAAAATCCATTCCTGAAACCCATTGATGTAATCCTCACTGTCACTTGTGCAAAGGTTGTATGCCTTGTGCGCATTTGATGGTGCAACTGTGCATCTCACCATGTGCCGGCATACAGTGCAAGAAGGAAGGCCAGGGAGCCTTATGGTGCAGTGCATAGGAACAGATCGTGCATTGTGCATTGAGAGGCCCATCCCGTGCGTGCAACACTCCGTTCACACATCTCATCTCTCATTTGATTTGAAGGGAAAAACTGGTCACTCACCCCACCCTCTGTCTCACGCTCACTGATAGATACAGAGGGTAGCCCATACGCACATCCCCATCCTGTTAGGATGAAAGCTCACGTCACTCAAGGGGTTGATGATGAAGATTATGTCGGTTGTTGGTGTCGTCACGATCTTGAGGAGGAGACATACCTAGGGAGGCAGCCTACAAATCTCATACTTCAATGATTTGTAAGAAGAGTCGTCTATTAAGAAGGGCAGACGGACTGGTATTATAAAGACATCACACCAAGGGAGGTGGATTCAAATTACTTGCTAAAAAGGTTCTGCTGGTGATGAGTCAGCTATCCTGAACTGTGGGGTGTTACCACCTTTTCCACAATCAACTTCCCACCCAAGGGTGTTTCCACCTTTTCTTGGAACGAGGCCTGTTATGACAAGGAATTTCTTCCTTTTCTCCCATAACAGTTTCGTTTTTTTCTTTTCTTTTTTTAAAATTAATTTTTTCTTTTTTTTTCTTTTTTTCATTAAGAAAGAGAATGGTAGAAATACCATGTGTCAAGACCAACCTCGCCACCGTTGTTGGATCAGACAAGAAGAAAACAAGGTCAGGTTGAGAGGTATCTGTGACGGGCTAGCAGAACGAGACTGCCTCATGAGGAGAATCATAAGGGCTTTCAAAAGCACGACGAGAAGGACAGTGTGATGCCCAAAAGAGAAGGGGTAGATCAAGTGTGATTGTCAAGATGCCTAGGGAGGGAAGTACTTCTTTAGGCGATAGCCATTGATCAAGAAGGGATTATCAGAGACATCAATGGTCTGTACCTGAACACAACTGTTAGGATTGACAACAAGTACCTTGTACAGACCCATCCACCATTGTTGAAGCTTGCCACGAAACTTGCCAAATCTCGAATCATAGGCCAAAACGAGATCACCTTATTTGAACTCCTTGTGCTTGATGAAATTGTCATGATAGGCCTTGTGTCATGCCTGAGTGGTTTCCATGCACTGTAGGGCCATCTGTCGTATCTCGTCTAAGCATTCCAAGTGCAAGAGACGGCGTTGAAGTGACTCATTATCTCCCAAGAGTTCTTTAACTGCCACTCGCAAAGAGGGCAATTCCAGCTCAACAGGGAAGATGGCTTCTGTACCATACACTAGCTGGAAAGGGGTGTCCTGTAGCTGCCTTATGGGAGGTTCTGTATGCCCAGAGGGCCTCTGTAAGTCGATCGTCCCAGTCGTGACGATGTGCATCAATCGTTCTTGTCAGAATCGAGCAGAGAATGCGATTGGTGATTTCAACTTGGCCATTGGCTCTGGGGTAATAAGGAGTGGACTTGCGATGGCGGATCTTATACAGCTATGTTAGCTCCTCCATGATTTTGTTAAGGAAATGAGTATCTCTGTCACTTACCAGCTCAAGGGGATTGCCAAAATGGGTGATAATATTCTCGTACATGAACATGGCGATACTGTTACCATCATCCCACTTCAGGGCTTTAGCTTCACACCAGTTTGTGACATAATCCGTACATACTAAGATGTATTTGTTCTACTTTCGTTTGGTGGGTGGATCAATGGGACCCACGAAATCAAACCCCCACTTCTCGAACAACTTTAGGGGAAGAATGGGTTGTAGTGACATGGCACTTGTTTTGGTGGGTTTCCCCATTCGCTGACAAACATCACATCTCTTACAGTAATCATATGCATCCTTGTGAAGGGTCAGCCAACCAGTATCCTGCTAACAGAGCCTTCCTGGCTGTCGCTTCTCCTGCGAAGTGTCCACCACATGGTTCGTCATGGCATGCTTTTAATACTATGCCGATTTTATCCCCTGCAACACATCTTTGCAATACTTCATCTTTGCCTCTCTTGTACAGTGCACCGCCTAGCAAATTGTAGGGGGCTAATTCTAATAGAAGCTTCTTCTTCTCACGGCTTGAGATGCCAGGAGGATACTGTTGAGTTGCCAGGAGGTTTGTTATGTCTGCATACCAAGGAGTAACCATTTCAACTAGAAACAAGGAAGCATCAAGAAGGTCTGGGTCATCTTGTTCCTCCTCTTCTATTTGAGGGATCCATGATAGATGATCAGCTAGGACATGGGAATGACCAGTCTTAGTGACCACTTCAAAATCAAACTCTTGGAAGAGGAGTAACCATCTCATCAGTCGTCCTTTAACATCTGCTTTGTTCATCAGGAAGAAGAGGGCTTCATGATCCATGTAGAACTTGAAATGCATCGATAGTAGATAGTGTCAAAACTTCTCCAGTGCAAACACCATTGCTAAGCATTCAAGCTCTGTCACTGTGTAGTTCCGTTCCCTATCAGTGACCTTTCGGCTTGCATAATAAATGGGTTGATCTAATTTAGAGGGGCCCTTTTGACATAGGATAGTACCTAGCCCTTCAACTGATGCATCTGTGTGCACATGGAACTCCTTTGTCCAGTCACGAGGCTACAAGATAGGTGCTTGGATCAGGCACTATTTTGGGATATTAAAGGCCTCTTCACAATCATCAGTCCAAAGGAAATCCACCTCTTTCCTTACGAGCTTGTGCACAGGGGCTGCCTTGGTTGCAAAATGTGCAATAAATCTTCTGTAATAGCCCACATGGCCAAGAAATCCTCTCAATTGCTTGAGGTTTGTTGGTACTGTTAAAGCGGAAATCTTTTCAATCTTTGCCTGGTCTGTTGCAATCCCTTGTGCAGAGACAATATGGCCCAAAAGAACTCTCGAGGAGACACCAAAGACACATTTATCGGGGTTGAGAGAAATCCCATACTCTCGGCATTTGTCAAAACATTGCTCTAGGTATCCCCAATGCACAGATTAAGCTATAGACACAAAAGTCATCAATATACACCTCAATGAAATCATGTAGATGATTCTAGAAGGTAGCCATCATTACTCGTTGAAAGGTGGCAGGAGCATTACAGAACCCAAATGGTATCCCTCTATAAGCATAGGTCCCCCATTCGATGGTGAAGGTTTTTTTGGATTGGTCATCTTCTACAATTTAGACTTGGTTATATCCGTTGAATCCATCCAAGAGGGAATACAGCTCATGACCTGCCACTGTATCCAACAGTTGATCTGTAAAAGGGATAGAGAAATGATCCTTCTTCGTCTTCGAATTAAGCCTTCGAAAGTCGACACATATTCGAAGTTTCCCGTTCTTCTTGGGTACTACCACAATGGACGAAACCCATTCAGTGTTAGCCATAGGATAAATGAACTCTACTTCAAGAAGTTTTAATAATTTAGCCTTCACCAAAGTAGAGTAATTAGGATTCACACGCCTTTATCTTTGCCTTACAAGTTTGGCATCGGGCTCTAGGTCAATGTGATGCTGGCATACTGTGGGATCAATCCCCTTTAGGTCTTTGTATGGCCAAGCAAACACAACTAAGTTCTCTTTGAGTAGGTCTCGCAGGACCACTAGTTCTTCTTCTGGAAGATTGAGACCCACTTTTAGGTGACGTTCAGTACCATCAGTATCCAGGAATGCTACTTGTCTTTCACCTTTCACTTCGCGGATAAATGTCGCACGGATTGCTTCTGGGTAGAGGTCTGACTCTTTCAAGAGAGTAGTATCCTCGTTTGATGTTCCACCAAAACCAGTGTCCTCCTTCTAAACATATGACTTGTTTGTCTGTTTAGGTTGCTGGAAGGGTATCAGAGCTTTGTTCGCTTCTGTGTGAATGGTAATTTTTTTTGTACTTAGATATTCATCTTCAGAAGATGGCCAACCCAAATGGAACCATGGTCATTCCATCCAGCACCGTGAGATGTTCCGCCTTTGAGGCCTCTGTTGGGACATCAACAAGATCATTTGCTATCAGAGAAAATTCTTCATCTGCACTTTCATAACCTGCGTCATTTTCTTCCTTATCATTTTCATCCTCTTCCTTTGGAGGCTCTATCTCTACTTGTGTGGAGGCTTTGTAGGAGATGAACAGATCTTCTACATCTGCTTCTGCTTCTGTCACAGCTTATGACTCTACTTCTGGCTCTGGCTCTGGCTCTGGCTTTGTATCTGTTACTGTCTTTGTGACTGTCTCTATATCTGCTTTGTATTTGTACTGCCTCTGCTCTGTCTCTGTACTGTCTTTATACTATCTCTGCTCTGTATCCGCTTTGTAACTGTACTGCCTCTGCTATGTCTCTGCGACTATCATGTAACAGGGAGAACAATACATCCATGCTTCTATTTCACTGTCAAAGGTGATTTCAAAAGTTAATTCTAGTTGAGACAGGAGGTATTCTCCCATGGACAAGGATTTTACATCCCTTGGAAGTTGGCTTACAATGCCCACTTTTAGGGATTGTGCCTCTATTTTCTTAGGAAATATCTGTTAACAGCCTCTTCATCTCCTGATGTACCATCTGTTACCTCGTTGGAAGAGTCATTTATGACTTCAATGGATGTGGATCCATTGCCTTTTTGCGATCCAAATAGCTTTAACACCACTTTGTTGGGTCCTCTGCCTAGGGTTAGGGTTCCTTTGAACCAGTCCGTCTTGGCTCTTGCTTCAAAAAGCTAAGGTCTTCCCAACAACAGAGGGTATGAGGTCCCATACGAATTTGGTTTGACCACCAGATGTATCAGCCAATAATCTCTTCCTGCAAGGGTTGTTTTTACGTATGGGAGGATGCCCAATGGTTTGACTCTGCTTTGGTCTGCCAATCTGATAAGCCACTGTGTAGGTTGAATTCCTTGCAACCCTAAGTCCTTCATTGTGGCATCTGTCATTATGTTTACTAATGAGCCTCCATCAATCAATGCATCTGAAATAAAGCATCCTTCTATCCATACACTAATCTCTGAGGTTTCAGGATCTAGGAAGGCATTAGCCACATCCACTTCCTTTATAGGCTCCGGGGCCTTATTGGTCTTGGTCACTGTTGAAGGAGCGATCCTTAGTCCATGTCTTCTTGTCAAGATGCTTTTGAATTTCTTTCGGCAGCAGGGAGACAGGATCAACAACTTTTCGAATGTTAGGTTTGGTTTAAAAGTGTCTAGGTATTTGACCAAGTCATAATCTCTGATAGGATCCACAGGCTTCTCCAGCCGGCTGGGGGAATGGGGCTACACACATTTTCATTTTTCATTTTTCTTCTAATAATTGCAGCATCCGTACTTCTTCTGTTTCTGAAAGGACTTTTATATCATCTATCTCCTGGACCTCTGGTCCTAATCATGGGACCGTCTCTATAACTCTCTGTGGCACTGCAATGCTCTGTACTGCACTATTTTGTTCTGTACTGCTCTATCCCTCTGTTGGCAAGTTGAACTTCACAGTCTTGGTAGGAGAATTATTTTTGTTCTGAACAAGTGGTTCCTTCTTTGTGCGCATGTCAGCGGCAACTTCCAACTCTACCAAATTGGAGGCAGGCTCTTGTACCTTCTGTTGGCTATCAGTGCCATTGGCCTTTACAAGGGCTAGACTTGGACAATCCTTTATAGTGTGGCCTTCTCCTTTGCATCGGCTGCATAAGGGCTTGTAGTCCACAGATTGTCTAGGGTTTGGATAATTTGGGGAGATATGACCCTTTTTTTCCACACCTGTAACATTCCACCTTTGATTTCTGACCACCGCTAGACTGTCGGCCTCGGTAACTTTGAGAGGGAAACCTCCTTGGACTAAAATTAGAACCAAATTCCCTAGGCTTTGGTCCAATATCATGTGTTGTCATTTTGGATTCTAGCAAGTTAAATCTTGCATTTTCATCCTTCTGTCTTTGTTCGTGCATCTCTTTCAGAGAGAAAATATCCTCTGTATGGTTTTTTCTCAAATAGTAAGAACAGAAGGCCCTAGGAACGGTTGGTTTTCGGGTACATTCAATGGCTAAATGTCCCGCTTGATGACACTTTCTGCACCATCTATTAGAGTGCATCACATCTCTTCCAGCTCCTGCAGGAGTGGATATATTAGCGGTATTCACCTTCAGCATCTGTAGCTGCTCTGTAATCACATCCAGAAGCTCTTTCTTGATACTTGCAACTGAGTTGGATAAGTAGTCCTTCAGATTTTCACCTCCTGAAGTTCTTGTGGTAGGGTTTTGGGAAGCTTCTGTAATTACTACATACACTAATTGGGTCGATCCAAAAGGCCCTCTATTCTGGCTCTAATTCAAAGCTCCTGTTGAGACTTGGAGTTGTTGATTCCAGTTGGTAGGATTCCACTGTTTTTGAGTCGCCATTGGAGGAACTGTTTGAGGCTACTGTTGTTGTGGTTGAACCATCATTTGAGGCACTGTCGTCTGCGGCTACCACAGTGGGTTAGGCGCATTATACTGTGGCACTGTTTGCATTTGGGGATAGGGGTAGGGAACTGTCCCTAGGACTGCATTTGGTAGGTATACCATTCCAGACATAGGAGGGGGTAAGACTCCTCTTCCTAGAGTCATTGACAGCCTTGCTTCAACTTCGTCATACAATCTTGCACCTTCCACTACAGCTTGCAGATTGATTGGTCTTCTCAATTCCACGAACTTGCGAACTTCTGGTTGTAGGCCCCTAAGAAACACTCCTTTCTGGATTCCTTCGTCCAAATGATGGTTAGTCCATCTCTTCAAGATGGATTCCATTCGCGAGACCTAAGCTTCTAGAGGACTGATTTAGGTTCATGAACTCCTCTTGCATCCTCTCTTCGAAACCTTCACACCTAAATTTATTGAGGAAGGCCAACTTCAGATTGTCCCAAGTGCCAAAAGTTCCTGCTGCTTGTCTCTCATACCATTGAAACGCCACACCTTTGAAGTGGCGGGGAATATCGCTAACCAATGCTTAGGAGTTCTGGCATTGTTAGCCATAGATGCTGCCATGAACTCTGCTATATGAAGATCAGGGTCTTCATTGTACTCTCCCTTAAAAACTGGCAATGGGACTACATTTGTTGGCCTGTCATCAATATTTCTAGGACGACGAATCTGACTAGGAAGGGGACCTTGAGTCGCCATGGGAACTTCTGTAAAGAGTGCTTTTAGGGCGTTCTCATCTTTTATTTTTGCCTTCTCTTTACTCATGTACCTTTGGACTTGTTCTAACGCTTACCTCTTTATTGCATCATTCATTAGGGGGTTGGATCCAACGAGTTGGCCTATACTCAACAGGATAGTATCAGATAGGGCTTCAGTCTCTAAGGGATTCTCTGGCCAACATCTCTTCTACTTCCTACTTTTCAACATCTTTGAATTCAGCTTTCAAACCACTACAGAGGGGAAGATATTCCATTCTGAAAGTATCAAAACTCATTCTTCTTAGGATCATTGTTGTGTCATTATAATAATGCTAGCTTCCGAGGGTTTCAACAGTGTATGTTGTGAAAAACACTCTGTCTACCAACTTCCAGTGGGTTGCTAATTGGACAAATGGAAGATTATCAGTGCACCAAGCATCCCACGTTTCTTGCTATTGAACATCCACGAACAAATTCCAACTCTTTTCCTTCTTGTTTTTGTGAACCTCCACAGACTACGACTCCTGAAGCTTCTTCAAAATCTCCCACTTGATGATGTCAGGAAACTTCTCAATGAATGCCAAATCTTCCATGGATGGTCAATCTCTCTAATTCTGCTCTTCAGTTTGTTCCCAAACAGTTTGTCACCAAGATACAAGTTTCTACTGCTTTAACAGGAAGAGAAAACAGTCCACCACATAGAGTATGCATCATGATGGTGATATGTTTCTGCCATTGTGTGATTAACTTCTTGTGGAAAGTGGCTTTGATAATGAGAATCTCCAAATCTTCAGTGGAAGAAGGAACTTTGCAAACATCCATTGGATTCTTCTCTCCTTGACAATGCCATTTCCTTCATTTTCAGCCTGTTATGGTGCTTGTTGATGGCAAGTTTCCCTGGCTGCGCACCAAAAACATGGAGCCCGAAGAGGAACACCAAGGAAAAGGGGATTCCTCTGCAAGAAAATCTATCTTTTAACATCAACAAGCTTTTATTTCATTCTTTTGATAACCAAAACAAAGAAAACAACAAATCTTTATGCAGCACCATAGTAGATTTCTCCCACGGATTTGATAGAATCAACCATAATCTTCAACATCTTCATAAAATCCATAAATAGAGCAATGAACATAAAAAAATACACCATTTTTTAATGAAAATCAATCACATAGTATTCATCTTCAATGTCTTCATAGTTCTCTCTTTCAATCTCTCATATACAGTTACACTGTTTTGATAGAATTGGCTATCTCTAGCTCTCTCTCTCTCTCTCTCTCTCTATCAATAGTACATCATATCCTTACTAAAATACTCTCATAATAACTCTCAATAATCCTTCTTAGGTCGTGGATGCACCTCCCAAGATGTATGTCTGATATGAAGAGTCACCAGAGCCCCTACAGTGTCTTTTCACAATTCACTACTGTCACTGTCACTTAGTCTTCTCTTCAGTCTTCAGCAACTGCTTCTTCCACTTGTTTTAGCTCTTTTGAACTTAAATTCATCCTTTCCAAAAGTTAGAAAACTTTCCCAAAGTCACACATACATTCTACAAAACACTTACAGAAGATCTATAGAACAGTTACAATACAATACCAGAGCAGCTACAGTACAGTTACAGTAGGGAGACAGAGCAGAGACATAGGCTCTATAGAAGGTTTACAAAAGGTCATCAGGACCTCATAACTCATACTCAAACCATTTCAAAATATCAAAAACTATTCAATAGGCTTCCAAAAGATCTCAATCTTCATCAATCATCAATCCATGCTTCATACAAAAGAAAATCAAAATAAAATAGAAGCTATACAGAAGGTATACAGAACCAATCAGAACCTATCAGAACATCACAAAGCTTCATATCTCTATTGAAAATCATCATGATCTTCCAAAAAATAATCAATATCATCCAAAACACTCTCAAACACTTCCATTAACAACCATACATTACTCTAAATCCATCAAAAATCAATCATTCACACCTCAAAAACATCAAAAAGTAGTCAAAAATTCAGTCTTTTTCCACTCTCAACATTGCGCCACCTTGTCAACTTTAGGTTCTTTCACTCGTCGTCGTCTCGTCCCATTACTGCAGCCTTGTCTTTATCTTCTATTCTCTTCTGTTCCATTTACTTCGTCCGTTTCTTCAACTCTATCACAGCCTCGTCCTCCTCATCTGCTTCATTTACAAAACTTCTAGTTTTCCTTCTTTGCCTTGGTCTACTTCGTCTTCATCTACATCTTTGTCGTCTTCTTGAACGCCATTTTGTCTTCACCTTCTTCCCTATTTGCCATCGCTTCACGCACTGTCAGAGAAGGTGATCAATCACTGAAATGTCCTCTAGCAAAACATCCTCCCATATGATACAAAAGTCCTATTTGTGCTCTACAAAGCTTCTCAACTACCTCTCTCCCCCGAGCTCGTTGATCTTTATATTTGTTCACCAGTCCATAAGCTTTTTGGGAAGGCTTCCAAAAACATTGATCGTAAAATCAATGATCATGCTTTTCTTCGCCAATCAAAAGCTTTTAAATTATCCCTTCTTTTTTATCATCATCAATTACGTCATCACTGGTCTGACATCATTAATTTAATTAGTCATGCCACCTCAGCCTTTTCACCCTTAAAATTGTCATAATAGCCTATTGGTTTTAGAAAAGCTATTAAGCAAGGTTGTTGCACTAAAGGCGATTAGTTTTAAATAGGTTTTAAGTTCGCCGCAAGGCACTTTTATAGATCAATCATTCTGGATACAAAGCATATTCAGCATGTTGAAGTTTGACCACGGATTATCCATGGGAATAAAACATTCCTCCTTTTTACAAAATGTAATAGCAAGTTTAATATCTCCATGGATTTCAAGAGAGGCCATTGTGTTATCTCGATGAGCTTTGTCAATACCAAATGCATGTTTTATCTTCATAGAAAGTTTCCACCATCTTCACAAACAATGCAAGTTACGGATGTAGAAATACTCCATGTAAATTTTCATAATACGAGCGGATACCTTTTAGCTTTCATGGATTGTTAAATATTGATCCAATTTTTCTTATGAAGAGTCATAGCATCTGCACTATAACATCATAATATCATCAAGTCCTCGAGTCTTCTTCATGTGATCCATTCTTCCATGAATTGTTCCCTATCATGCTTTAGAAAAGAACTTCGTGCCCAATCACTCATGTAGTTTGCAAATTTGAGTCCATGCTATGGAATCAATCGAGCGATGCTCCACAATTTTTTTTTATGAATACATTAAAGAATTTATGCCTAGCCTAACTAGATGTCCTCGTGTGTCATGCAAATGTAAACACAAAAGATACACACAATGGAAAATAAACTCATAATGACACTGACTAAAGAGTCCAAAATCCTGGTAGAAAATTCCGCCTTCAAGTTTGTAGTCGTAGATGTGGAGCGTCACGACAACATAACACTTATATACAATAATTCATAATTCTATGGAAAATAGATAATGAGCATCTATAATTAGATAAATCTTATTTTTATGGTATTTTTTATAATATGTATCTCATAATCCCATGGTATAAGTGATCTCTATCACATTCTTAGCCTTATAACTTTAAAAAACTCACAAAATGACAAGGTAAACTCTATTTTCCATAATAGAATTTGATGGTTGAAGAGCCCTTTATATACCATATGAGGCATTAAAGAAATTTCTAGCAACAATTACGTATAAAATTTTAGTTATATTTTAAAATGTGGTTTGCATGAAATGAAAGATTAAATTTGTGGTATAATTTTTCTACAATTTCTAATGCTACCTTTACAAATAGACGATGAGTAAATAAAGATAATTAAAGACTTATTTTTAATAGTTTTTTAGTTTGACTATGATACCAAATAAACCTTAAAGTAATAATAATAATGATAATAATTTATACATAGTTTTCTAGTTTAATTGTGAGAAAAAATGTACCATAAAGTAAATAAATATAATGAAATGAAGATTTATACATGGTTTTCTAATTTCACTATGAGATGATAAGTATCTTAAAGTAGATAAATAATTTAAAAAAATGTATACATAGCTTTCTAGCTTAGTGTAAAAATCTAGGAGTACATGTTGATTCGGGTTTTTCATAAACCGGATTTCTACCACAAAATTTGGCCAAAACCCCTATCAAGAGTCTTAGCATATCACTTTGGGTTTACTCTTCAAGCACTAGGTATGTTACATTATTGCTTCTCAGTTATGATAACTCTAGCAAGTGGGGGAACAAGTTCTTAGGAGGGATGTCAATGTAAAGGGTAAAAGGGATGGATTATCTTAGTGAATGTGGAAATGGATTACACCTAGGGGTTGAGTGAGTACATAGATTTTTTCAAAGGACTAGCCTCCAACTACATGTGGGTTCCACCTGCATCACCAAGATCTCCGATCTATCACCCTCATTAGAGGATACCTCACTCTTGTACACAAGTCAATGTCCACATCATAATGTCATTTGGATCTTACACAAAAGCTTACAAGCATGGACCCCCTTTGTCACATGCTTATATGTATTTATATATATATATATAAGGAAGTAAAGTCAAAGCAGATTTTGGAAGTCATTTTTTATAATTTTAATAAATCCCACGGGAAAGTGAAGAAACTTGGTCTACAAAGTTGCAGAAGAAACCTGGTCTACAAAGTTGCAGAAAAAACTTTTTTTAGATTCTTCATCGATTTGAGGTTACAAAGGTGCACACTACTGGTTACACGCAATTTTCTTTTCTCTTTCACCCTTATCACATCAACTTTCCATTTTATCCTTCTTGTAAATATATTATAATAACGTGCTCTGGGCACCCACCTCTTGTAATCTAGCTCCCTTTCTCTAGCTTGTCTACCACTGCCCTTGGCTTCTTGCATGATGACCAAGGTGGGAACTTGTCCCATCCACTATTCTCCATATTTTTAAAGATGCCATACATTATCTAGGATTATGTTAATCAAGAAGATTAGCTTAATCTGATTCCTCATAGAGTCTATATAAGATATCCATGGAGATGTAAAGAAACATAATGACAAGCACATGAGAGCACTCTAGAATACCCTCATGCTAGTCTATCTCTTTGAGGTAAGCTATGAGTGAGTCTCTTTTATTATGGAGCATTCCATGAATACGTAATGGCAAGCTTCCTCTACCTCTTCTTCTATTGTCTCCCGCTCTTCTCATCTCTCTCTCTCTCTCTCTCTCTCTCTCTCTCTCATATCCTAATATGGTGTCTAGATCATATGTACTCTCTTCTAATTGTCCCTCTAGATTGATACTTAAACTTATTAAGTAAGACTTGAAATATGCTCTATTGGTGGGGAACCCTTATTTCCTCATGTCATATATAGATTCATGGGAGAATTTAGGAGTCATCACCTCTCTTAACCTTCCATCATCTTCATTTTCATTAAGATGGGCTACAAATTTTCTCTTGTAAAGTTGTGTTTTGGTTCTTTCCATTCTCTTTGAGGAAAGGGATGTCCTAGCCCGTCCTTCCTTTGGCTAGGTGGTGCCCTTCTTTAGCTCTCTTAGTGAGGATTGGAGGCTGGATGGGTAAGAGGCAACCCACTCATCTTTTTAGCTCTCATTTTTTGTGCTCTCTCAGGACTTCTCAAGTTATGCTCTACAATTTTATGAAGGAAGAAACATCTAAGGAATTGTCCTATTCTTCAACGAGTGTTTGTTAAGGGATCACTAAGGAAGAATCTTTATCAAATCCTATTCAAGGGACTCATATATAAATGAATAATCCTATTTTCTACAACTTTCAATCGATTCAAAACACTAGGGTGGATGTGTGCATTAGGAGAAAGATACATTTTCAACAAAGGTTGGTCTTCTATTTTGGAGCTAAGAGGTTAAGAGAGATCTTGTTGTCCCCTGATCCCATAACATTCCCTATTTTAGATTATAACATATTCTTTAATGTGCACATATTCATTCTACTCTAAGTGCATATTCCACGAACCATAGGGATTTGTATGGACATATCCATTCTCTTGCTAGGAAAATCGTGCATATAATAGTCAGCACAAAGCTCAAGTTCCAAAATATCATAAGGGGCTTATTGGGCCTCATTGTCTTGCTGAGATTAATGCATTTGTGAATCCATTTATTTTACCCTTAATAAGATATGACTTGGGCCTAGACGTGTTCATCTTTGTTTTGTATTGAGCTAGATAAACATCTTCTTATCATGGCTTCTCCAAGCTTTTTTGGGCACAAAGGAGAGAAAGCTCTAGACTTTCTAGATGACTTAGAAATGGCCTTCCTAGTCACAGGCCGAGATGATGAAGCAACCAAAGTACGGGCCTTCTCTTTATTTTTAAAGGGTGATGCTCGAGTGTGGTATCAAGCTCTCCCAGAGGCTACAAGGTTAACTAGAAGGATATCAAGACAGCAGTCGTAAGTGAGAGGGGTATTGAAGCGGATCCAAACAAATTTAAGGCCCTATTGGAGGTGTCGTCACTATCTTCTATGAAGCAACTAACCTCTTTCATTCAAAAGGTGCGATATATAGGGCAGTTCATTCATCTCCTCTCCCAATTAGTGTTTTCACTGCAATAGTTGACCCACTCTAAGGAGCTCCTGTGGAGTGATGAAAGTGAAAGGTGCTTTCATGAGGTGAAGAAGGTTCTCAGCACGCTTCCCATAATTTTACAGTTTTTTCAACTCGAGTTTTGGGGAAGATGCTCTAGGGATAGCACCAATACAAAAGGATGCTAAAAGTGGCGTGATGAGGCTGGTTTACTTTTCTAGTAGAGTAATGACAGCATCTGAACGAGGGTACAAGATGGTGGAGGTGATGGTTTTGTCACTAATATTTGATGTAAGAAATTTTTGTCCTTATCTTTTCCCTAGGCTCTTCACATTGATCACGACAGAAGAGCATTTTCCCTACGCCTTATAGCACATGGATGTTTCAGCCATAATTGCTAAGTGGGTGATACAACTCCAAGAGTTTGACTGCACCTTCAAGGTGGAGGACTCTACTCGGGCCTGCCTAGCTAATTTGTTGATCCATAGATGCTATCAAAAGAAGGAAAAAGAAAAGGGAAAGGTAAAAGAGGAGACACCTCCTCTTGAGAACCTATCATGGGTGGAGAATGCCCATGCCCTCTACTTCAATGGGGCCTATAAGTGTATTAAAGACAAAGCGGTAGCAAGAATAGTGATGTTCAGTCCCGAAGGTGACAAACTTTATGGAGAAGGTATCAACTTGGAGTATGTCCATTCTAACAATGAGGCAGAATATGAAGCCTTGCTTTTAGGTTTGAGGTGGTGTCTCTCACATGGTGTCACTTGACTTGATGTTTTTGAGGATTCTATGCTAATTGTTAAGCAAATAAAAGGAATGTGGGCTTGTAAAAATGACAACTTAGCCATGAAAATGAGAGAAGCTAAAACTCTCATGAGGAAGCTACAGAAATCCCAAATCTATTTTGCGCCAAGGCGCACAAATAGCTACGTAGATGCTCTAGCAGATAAAAAATTGAAAGAGGTAATGGTGAGCATTATTGCAGTAAAGTTCCCCTTGTTTTAGGGTAAGTTTCAACTACAAGATGTGCTTTATTTTCTTTATCATGTTGAGACACCTACACATATGAGTAAGAGTGAGAAAAGGTGGTTGGCTACTAAGGCCATTAAATACCACTTGATAAATGATGTGTTGTATTGCAAAGGAAAGAATGCAGTGCTTAGAAGGGTGCCAACAGGAAATGAGATTATGGATGTGATTACGAGCTACCATGAGGGGGTTTGTGGTAGACATTTTACTCAAGAAATAACCAGTAGAAAGATTCTCCAAACCAATTTTGTGTGGCCTAGTGTGCATTGAGATGTGCAACATTGGTGTCGTAGTTGTGATGCTTGCCAGATGGCCCAGACCAATGTAGCTAGTGCATGAGGAACAAAATCCAATAACTACATATGGCCCATTTGAGAAATGGGGGACTGATGCAATAGAGCCACTCCCACGAACTTACTCTGGGAAGGAATACATCATAATGGATGTGGACTACATGACGAGGTGGGAAGAGGCTTTAGTAACTAGTACGATCACAGCCCAAGAAATGGAAAAATATGTGCTTGAAAATATTTGTTGTAGATTTGGCATACCTTTATAAATTATCCTTAATCAGGGTCCTGGTTTTAGGGCTAATCTAGTGGGGGAGCTAATGAAAAGGCTAAAAATTAAGCGCAAGCATTCTACTCCCTACTACCCACAGTGTAATGGTTTGGTCGAAAAGGTGAATGGGCCGATTTGTATGATAATTACCAAGCAAGTACACATGCACCCCAAGCACTGGGATAAGAAATTGAGTGAAGCTCTTTGGGCCTATAGGATTTCATTCAAAACCTCATCTGGCTATACTCCATTTCACCTCATCTATGGCCAAGAGGCTTTGCTTCCTATAGAGGTGAAACTAGCCAGCTTACGTGTTTCAGCAGCCAGTAATCAAGATAAGAAGTTAGAGGAAAGGATCTTGGATCTAGAGAGGCTTGAGTTAGACAGAGAAGTAGCAGTCCAACACTATTCCATGAAAGCTGAAGAGAGGAGGAAAACATTTAATAAGAAGCTAGCTAGCAAGCACATAAGATAAGAATCACTTATGCTACGCTATGATAATTGCTTTGATAACAGAAAGGATGCTAAACTTGTGTTCAAGTGGGAAGGGCCATTCATGGTCATAAGGAGATATCCAAATGGAACCTATAAGCTAGGTGACATGGATGGGAGGGTTCACAAGAAAAGGGGAAATGGATGGCGACTCAAGCCTTATTTTCAAAGAAATAGAGACACGTGGAAGTAGTCATTCGATGAAGAGCCACCAATGGAGGGTGCAGTCCTCCTTGATCTATTGGACCATCATTAGTAAGATAGAGGCATCAATGCCTCTAGCCTAAGGGGAGGGCTAATGATCCGGGTTTTTTACAAACCAGATTTCTACCACAAAATTTGGCCAAAACCCCTATCAAGAGCTTTACCTTATCACTTTGGGTTTACTCTTCAAGCACTAGGTATGTTACATTATTGCTTCTCGGTTATGATAAGTCTAGCAAGTAGGGAAACAAGTTCTTATGAGGGATGTCAATGTAAAGGGTAAAAGGGATGGGTTATCTTAGTGAAGGTAAAAATGGATTACACCTAGGAGTTGAGTGAGTATATAGATTTTTTCAAAGGACTAACCTCTAACTACATGTGGGTTCCACTTGCATCACCAAGATTTGGGATCTATCACCATCATTAGAAGATACCTCACCCTTGTACACAAGTCGATATCCACATGATGGTGTCATTTGGATCTTACACAAAAGGGTACAAGCATGGATCCCCTTTGTCACATGCTTATATGCATTTGTATATATATATAGAAAGAACTAAAGTCAAACTAGCTTTTGGATGCCATTTTTTATCATTTAAATAAATCCCAAGGGAAAGTGAAGTCTAAGAAAATTCCCACGCAAAGTTGCAAAAGAAAATTTTTTCAGATTCCTCACCGATTTGAAGCTACAAATGCACAGACTGTGGGCTGCACGCAATTTTCTTCTCTCTTTCACCCTTATCACATTAACTTTTCATTTTATCCTCCTTGTAAATATATTATAATAATGTGCTTTGGGGACCCACCTCTTGTAATCTAGCTCCATTTCTCTAGCTTGTCTACCACCACCCTTGGCTTCTTGTATGATGACTAAGGTGGGGACTTGTCCCATCCACTATTCTCCATATTTTCAAAGATGCCATATATTATCTAGGATTATGTTAATAAAGAAGATTAGTTTAATCTAGTCCCTCATGGAGGCTATATAACGTGTCCATGGAGATGTAAAGAAACACAATGACAAGCACTTGAGAGCACTATAGAACACCCTCATGCTAGTCTATCTCTTTGAGATAAGATATGAGTGAGTCTCTTTTATTATGTGGCATTCCATGAATACATAATGGCAAGCTTCCTCTACCTCTTTTCCTCTTCTCTCTCTCTCTCTCTCTCTCTCTCTCATATCCTAATATGGTGTCTAGATCATATGTACTCTCTTCTAATTATCCCTCTAGATTCATACTTAAACTTATTAAGTAAGACTTGCCATATGCTCTATTGGTGAGAAATCCTTATTTCCTCATGTCATATATTTATTCATGGGAGAATTTAGGAGTCCTCACCTCTCTTAACCTTCCATCATCTTCATTTCCATTAAGATGGGCTACAGATTCTCTCTCGTGAAGTTTTGTTTTGGTTCTTTCCATTCTCTTTGAGGAAAGAAATGTCCTAGCCCATCCTCCCTTTGGCTATTTGGTGTCCTTATTTAGTTCTCTTAGGGAGGATTGGAGGCTGGGTGGATAAAAGGAAACCCACTCATCTTTTCAGATCTCAATGTGTTAGTGAGAGAGAGTTATTAATGATACCTTGTCACACTAACATAGGTATATAATATGTGAGACATGTAATTTTTGATAGTTTGATCATAATACAATTATTATCTCTCACCTCACCTACTTGTACTCAACTTTCATGGCTTACCTCATCAATCTTTCACTCTTCTCTTTTCTCTCTCTTCTATTATTCGTTCTCTCATCTCTAGTCCTCTTCTTGACAAGTGGTATTAGAGCATTGATCTTTGATCCATTTGATATAATCCTTTCTTGGATTTTCTTCTCCATCTTGTTACTTTTTGGTTACTCAAGAACAAGGTGTCAGTTGTGAAAACGAACAAGTGCAATGACCAAGGAGACCTAGGACTGGAAGTCAGAGCTAACTGGAGTACTTAAGAAAAAGTTGGAGGCATCTTGAACAAAATGCAAAGTCATGCATCCATAACAAGCTATTGCAAACGTAAAATGCTTAAAGACAGGGAGAATAGAGTTAGCATTGTTTAGAAGTCTTGTTACTTTTTAGGATTGGTTTTCTCTTTCTCACTCCCTAACCTTGGGGCAATGAATCTTCAACGTATTATCTCATAAGTTCTAACTCAAATCAAGCCTATTTTCTTGACTGTAAGAGCAATCACCAATTATAAAATCAAGTACAATATGCTATCATGTATCACAAAAACTGTGCATCCCATCATTCATACATGATGTCATAGCATGAATCAACTTTGCATGATTACATTCAATGTAGACTGTTAGGGACAAAAAGTTATGAGTCAATTATAAGGGCAAAGAGACTTGCTTCAAGAGAGCTTCAAATTGAGCTCCTAATAAGGATCAGTTACCACATCCAAAAAATAAGAGAAAAATCTCCTCTTAATTCAACTCAAAGCATCTATGAATGATCTACAAACATTACTTGCCATAGGGGAACATAATACTTGCATATTTTGACAAGATGTCTTCTATAGAGTAAGAAATGAATTAAAAGAACAATGTTGTAGCTAAATCTCTGAAATGGATGAAGATATTACCCCAAATCAACCCAAATATCTTCTAACATTCACCTCTGATGGTAGCATAAACTTTTCTTAACACGATGTCAGTGCATTTGGTGTCGAGACTCCACCACGGGGGTAAGAGACAGCAGGGTGAAGCTAGATTCAGGGAGAGGAGTAGACGAAAGAGAAGGGGTTCAAAGAAATTGAAGACATAGAAAAATACTCCAAAAAAATTTAAAAAATTTAGAATAATACTAACATAGATGAAGCATGTCAAATTCTTTCAATATTATGAGAAGATATAACTCTAATAGACAAAAACATGTATAAAATAATACCTTCCTCTATGCCGCTCAGATCACCAAATTGATGCCTCCATTGGCTCCGAAAGGAGCGAAAGGAGGCTAAAATACCAAGACTCTTGGCTAGAATTTTACAAATCTCTCCTTCTTCATCTTCCACTTTGGAGTGCTTTTCATTACTTGAAAACAATGATCGCGCGTTGTGCGATTTCGCCAATCTCTCTTTTTACATAAAATCCTCTCAAATTGGCTGAAAGCTATATGCTTTATTTTACATGTCATCCTAATCTAGAAGTTGTCTACAGTTTTATGGATTTTTACAAGAGATAATATCTAGAAGATCAAAAATTGGCTAAAACTTGTCTAAAAATTTAATATTTGTGAACCATGGACACTAACACTAATGTCTAAAATGGCATTGGCTCTATAAATCAATAAGAAAGCTACACTCTAGATTTTTTTATACAGTGTGCGCATAGCAGCACAACAACGTTTGAAAGAAACTTGTTTGCTATCACTTTTTGCATCAGATTCTTTAGCAAACCCAGGCTCTTGAGAAATCATGGAGGCCAAAAAATAGGTATAATTTGTGAAAATCATATGTGAAGTTCAAATGTAGTGCTTCACAAGCATGATCACTTTAAACAAGTCATCTTCCTGTGGAGTGACAACCCAATCACAAATTTTCATTTTCAATTTCTAGAGAATGTGAAGTCTAAATGTAGTGCTTAACGAGCATGATCATCTCAAACAAGTCATCTTCTTGTGGATTGACAACCCAATCATAGAGTTCCATGTTTAGTTTTTGGAGAAGAATGTCCTTTGGTAACCTCCTTCAACAGGGAAATTGGTGCACATTAGACCAATACATTTCTTATAGACTGCTCATAGCCAGTTTTTGGTGTCCCTAACTGCATTTAGGGAGGACTATAGATGCATGTTCACTAATTAGTGTTGTTTGCAAATGTTTGTGAAGTAGATGGAGGAGTAATTTATGCTTGTAATGGATTTGAAGCTGATGTAGTTCTCTATTGTGAAACAACCAATGCTTTGTGTGGAGTTGCAGCATTGATACACATTGGTCTACTTGAACAATACACACCTTTCTTGATTTCTCAGGGGTACTAGATTACAGATTGCCCATTTCATTGGTTGAAAGTTACTTTGCACCTGAAGACTTTTGCTGGTTTTCTTGAGAGAGGTCAATTGTTGTGGTTGGTTCATGTATTGCAGGATTAAAGATTTGGAGCACATGTTCATGTTGGTAGCATAATTGAAGAAGAAAGCAACTTAGCATAACTAAAGAAGACATAGAAACAGTTCTTCCACACTTGATGATAATGCCCTCATACTTGTAAGCTCAATGTTGGATTCAGAGAAATTGATAGGTTCTGGATCATTACTGCTATGATGGAGCATGTGGGAAAACTAAACAATTTTCATGGCCAAAAACTTGCTGAAGGTTATGAAAAATTGTTTACTGCAGCACAGAGGAGTGGGAAATGGAAAAAGAGAAAAAGAAAAGGCACCTTAAATGGCAACTAGACCCGGGAAAAAATTAAATGCACGCGCATGATCCTCAAGAAGTCTTGGAGTCGCCTAAGGAGACTAAAAGAATAAAAAGCGCACCATTAAGTGCGAAAACACTTCCAAAACCTTGTAAAAGAGCACCAGGCTCACTCCTGTGCAAATTGTATGCATTGCTTGGGGATAGGATAGACTAGAATGGTGGGAAATGAGGAAATGGGCCTAGGCTAATAGCAGGCCATGTAAAAAAGGGGGATGACCACCCATGGAAATTAGGGCATGTATATAAAGTTGAAAAGTGAATGGGAAGCTCATTCTTGTGTGTAGCCAAAGCTTCTTCTTCTTCTTCTCTTGTTTCTTGCCTTCTTGCTTGTGCTTGAGAGAGGGATTGAGAGCGTGTGAGGGAGTGATTGTGTGAGAGTGAGGGATCTTGGAGAAGAAGCTCTCCATCTTCTCTCTTCATCTTCTCCTCCTCTCTTCTCTTCTTTTGTCTCGCACGTGGCTATGGAGTATGAAGCTCATGGGAGAGGGATTGAGGTTGCTTGAGGTTGCCTCAAGGATCGTGGAGCTACCGGTGTGCAAGAAAGAGGAGGGTACTTGATCGAGCATCAAGGTAAGCTCACTACACCCGTAAGGTAGGTAGGCATTACGTGTCGGCTATGTGAGAGGTAGCCATGGCCGCTCAGTTCGAAACACTTGAGCAATAAGTGGTCCGTAGGTTTCCAGGTAGAGCTTGAAGCTCCCTCCATTTTGGTTCCATTGCCCGGACCGACGGAATCGAGCCTTGAGCACCACACGCATCAGATCGAGCATGGAAGTAGGGTTTGCAGCCTGAACCAGTGCTCGAGATAACTAGGAGATTTAGGAGGTTTTAATCCGTGGAACATGTAATTATTTGGGTTTGTTGGAAGCATTAGATTAGAACTACTGTTCTGCATTTCTGTTTTTCATATTGGCTACACTAGATTAAGGTTAGATTAGGGTAAGAAAAGAGAAAACAGAGGTTCTGGCTGTTGTTGGAAACAGGAAAACAAGGGACCAGATTCAAGTTTCTGGGTGGAACAGGGGCAGGGAACTGGCTGTAAGGTTTTGTAGTGCTGGGAAAGGACCTTAAGAGGCTTGGGAGGCCAGAATAGACCTCATTTCTTTAGTTGGCCTTGTGTGTGTGAGAGAGAGAGAGAGAGAGAGAGCTTCTAGTTCACAGGACGAGGAAACGCGACCCCAATCCTAGGCGCATTTGATTCGTGCTGCTTCAGGTAAGTCCGGTGTGTTCCATTAGTGCTCTAATCCGTTATGGGAAGTCTGTGGTGATTGAGTGCAGCAGGAATTAGGAAGGATTCAAACGCGCTGGAATCGCGCCCGCCGCCGACGCAGTCGGACCAACCCGCAGTGGTCCAATCCCCAGAATCGGACCACTCGAGTTCTGAAATCGGACTGTCCGACTCCCAGCATGTCCGATTGAGAGAGAGTCGGACCAGACTGGTTTGATTCCCAGAATCGGACCAACCCGATCGGACATGCCACGTGGCACTCGGACTGCCCATTAGAATCGGACCATCGTAGTCGAACCATTGGAGCAGTCCATAGTCGGACCACTTCAAAAGTAGGACCACCCTCCTAGTCCGATTCCCAGAATCGGACCACCAGGGTCGGACGAGTCCCAGAATCGGACCACCCCGTCCGACTGTTAGAGTCGGACCAGACCAGTCCGATTGCCAGAATCGGACCGTCCGACTCCCAGAGTCGGACCAGCCCTGTCCGATTCCTAGAATCGGACCATCTTGCCAGAACAAAAAGATAAGGATCTTTTGCTGACCTTGCCACAGACCTGACCCCAGGATGCAACCCTGAACACCCCCAAGACCTAGTTTGGCCATTAGAACCTCAGAAGTTAATCGAACTTGGGGTGCGAAAAGACCATAGACTAGCCGGGAACCGAGTTGAAAACTCAAATTAGGCTAAGAACGTGGGTAGAAACAAGGTGGAGTTTGCATTAAACTCTTTCTGCATCGGCATCTCACTCTTGTGCTCCATTAAACCTATACAGCAAGAAAAGAGAAAAGCCTATTTTCGCACCAAGCACTAGAAAAGCACTAGGCACAACGTGTGAGTAAGGATTGCCGTTGCTTCCGAATAACAAGGAACACATATGGATATCTGATAACATTAAGGAACCCACTAGTACGAGAAGACCCCAAGACTAGTAGTACCTGGAGAGAACACGAAGACACGGGAAGCAACAAGATAGAGGAGTGGAAGATAGCGGAGCTGATTGGATTCATTGACAATCTCGTGGAGCTGGAAGCAGAAACAATGTCGGGATCAAGAGGCGACCAAGGGGAAGACCAATTAGACTTAGGATAATTTCCAACTTCGTTCCAAGAATTGGTACACGACTACAATCTACTCACCAAGACCGCGATCCAAGGTAGACCTGTAGAGGAAGTGGTGGCTAACCTGGAAGAAGAGAGAAGAGCTATCAAGAGAGCGCTGGAAGGTATAATTGCCTATAGCCATGAGCAAAGGGCTAGAAGGCTGCAGCAAGACGTGGACATGTACGAGGCTAGACGAGTACTAGACCTAGCTGGGGTAGCCAAGTCTGGACCGAACGTGGAGAGGGAACGGGCAGCAGAGGCTGGCATGACATTGAGTGAACTGGTGGCAAAGCGACTCATGGACAATACATTCGTGGAACAGAGTGCTACTGCCCTAGCCACCGCGCTATTGTTAGGATTGGGAGTCATGCAAGGGGCGAAAGGGCAGGCTAGAATCCCCATAGTAGCAAAACAACTAGCTCGATACGAACTTAGCAGTGACGTGTACAGCTTCATGGAGCAGTTCGAGCAAGTGTGTGAGGCGAACGGTCTTACTGACCCTGCGCAACAAGCTTAAGCCTTCCCTTGTGCTTAGACAACAAGGGGAGGACCTGGTACTCCAGTCTGGATGACGCAAAACGTACAAACTTTGCTCGCCTTAAGGGCCTCTTCATCAAGAGGTTTTCGGAGGCAAGGTATTCGGATAACCTCATTGTTAGGTTGATGAATATCATTCAAAGGGAGAAGGAGGACGTTAGAGATTACGTCACTCAGGTGCGCAGTCTCTACAAGAGAATCCCTGCCAATGAGCGACCTACCGAGAGGGCAGTATCTACAGTGTTCATGAATGGGATTCGGAGTGAGGAGCTCTACAAGGCTTTGGCCAGTAACTCCACCTCACAACGAGACGTGCTAGCTCGAGTCTTCGAGGAGGCAATACGCGTAGATGATCAACTTAGGGAACGTGGCATAAGGACTACCAACCAAGATAGTGCAAGCCAGCGGGACCCTAAGAGATCAAGCACCTTAGGGGAAAAAGCAACTCCTAGCGCGCAGAACAAGGGAAAGAGTGTAGACCATGACCAAGGGATGGCAGAGATGAGAATGGAGATTGCACGGTTGCAAGAGCTCGTTAGAAAGCTTGTGAGATTGCATGTACAATGTGTGTATTGCGGCGGCAATCACCTCCCAGTGGAGTGCCAAGATCCTTGATCTCAGTCGTGCTCAAATTGCAGTAGATTCAGACATGATGCAGTGCATTGCAAAATGCCGAGGAGATTCCCATAGACACAGCAGTACAACCCTCCATACTTAGGTAATAGGCCACCTAATTTCTTTGGCAGGGGAACCCAGTTAGCTCTTCCAGCACCAACTGACTCAAGACCTGTTGTGCCTAGGCTGGAAATGAACCCAACTGGTATACCCAAGCCTTTTGTGACTCACCCACCTAGCGATGCTCCTATTCACTTTGTGGAGGAGCCTTTTGTGACTCACCCACCTAGCGATGCTCCTATTCACTTTGTGGAGGGCCTTTTGTGACTCACCCACCTAGCGATGCTCCTATTCACTTTGTGGAGGAGCCGAATGAGGAAGAGACATATGTCAATCTGTACATATCCTACGACGAGGAGGGCAACCCAGTCCTGATGGACTATCGGCCAGTGCCGGTGATGGCTTTAGGAAGAGGACAAGGCAGAGGCTTTGGAGGGACTAGCCAGGATCTAGTCACATGCTGGACTTGCGGCCACCCAGGCCACATTTCATCGCGCTGCCCAGAGCGAGAACAAGCTAACAAAGACAAAGCGGATCTTCGATGCAGAGAGTGTGGAATCACACATCTATTTCCTGACTATCCTAGGCGGAAGCCATCAACGAGCACTGCCAACATGCCATCGGTGCCTTTGGGGATCTTTGGAGTTGAAACTTTTGGTAGTGAGGATACACCCATCCCACTACATGCTATGAGGCGAGCTCAAACAAAACAAGCAGGCATCTCCTTGCCAGGGCCAAGTAACCTTGATGCAACCTCAATAGGAAAGAAAAGCCGGAGGAGACAAAAAAAGAGAACCGATGCAAAAATAACCCTTAAAATCGAGGAAACGACCATGCTAGTAACGGGAAAGAAGGTCACAGACGCAGAGGCAGAGACCTCGGCTCCTAAGATAGCAGAGCTAGGGAGTGCCAAGGTAGGAGAATATCCCCACCCCAAATGGCAACTCGAGGCTATAGCCAAGGTCAAGGAGTGGAACACCATATTAGAGATTTTGGGAATTTCCCAAGTCCCACTTTGAATGAATGTCTTACTTTTGTGAATGAAAGAGAGCACTATGTTTATGTTTATCTTTAAAGGGCACTTTGTATGTTACAAATATGAGATCAGACATCTTGAGAGCTTAAATGATGAATCTAAGCTATGTGGATGTTACAAGATTTGGATTTCACCTCTATCTTTTCTAGCATACTAACAAAATATGATGTTGTATGGTGGTGGAAACATCAAGGAGGCTTAACTAGTATATACCTAGGAAATTTCCAAGTTTAATGTAAGAATACAAAGGTTTGATGGAGTGGAGAGAGAATTTAGAATACAAGAGCCTTAAACATTGTATGAAAATATATTATCATGGCCAAAATTTATAATGTTATGGATTTGAAGATATTATAATACGAGTTTTTTCTTTTAGATATAGCATCATTTAAAGTGACATGTATAAGTTTCATGAACTAGGACCTTAAAAGAGTCACCACTAACTAGGTGTGGTTTAATAACTTGATCTAATACCATATCGTAATAAGTTTGGATAACCTATGATGTGATGGTTCTTTTTTTTGTGTAAACCAATAGACACAAGTATGTCAAATAATTGCTCACTCCATTTACATTTTTTGTATGTATATGCATGATATATAAATATCTTTTATTCAAAATTTCTATCTATCTTGACAATATATGGACAAGATGGATATTGACTTTGGCCAAAATTAACGAGTTTCACATCTTGACTAGCTAAATGAATTTTCATATCATAAAATAAAGATTTATATACCAAGCTAGAAGTTTATGATTTTTCTAAGACTAAATATTTAACCTTTGACCAATGGTTTGTGTTTCTAAAGAAATAGACATAAATTTTATAATCAATCAAGACTTATTTGTTAGCTAAGACATAAAGTACAAAATTGGACTTAAACCACTTTATAAGAAATTTCAACACAATCAACTAATGTTATTGAAAGAATAAAAAACATTAAGTAGATTCTCCTCATTGATATTAGTGGCATTTAAAAACACCAAGGTAGCTACACAAAACACTTTAAATTTTTAACAAGCATATATTTTATAGCCATGCAAAAGCCCTTAATGTAAGGGATATATTTACTATGGAAGTCAAAATTAGTCCATATAGAGTCATTGTCTTGTTGCATCGTGTATATTGGAAAAATACAACTTTTGTAGATAGCTGCACTACCATTTATGAAATGTTTGTGATATCCTAACTCATGAGCAAGTTGCATTGCTTCCATATCTTTCAAAGTAGAGACTAAATGAGTCTGCTTCAACATGGATAATTGTGAGTTGTTCAATGTAAGTGATAGAAGATGTGAGGCATTTGTTGAGTATGCTTGTATAGTAGATGGTTATAAAGTACAAAATAGGATTTAAACTACTTTATAAAAAATTTCAACACAATTAACTAATGTTATTGAAAGAATAAAAAATATCAAGTAGATTCTCTCATTGATATTGGTGGTGTTTAGAAACACAAAGGTAAGTACATAAAACACTTCAAATTTCTAACAAGCATATATTTCATAGCCATATAAAATACTTTAATGTAAGGGATATATTTATTATGAAAGTCAAAATTAGTCCATATAGAGTCAGCGCCTTCTTGTTAATCATGTATATTGGAAAAATATAAATTTTGTAGATTTTGTATAAAACATTTAGCTACACTACCATTTATGAAATGTTTGTAATATCCTAACTCATGAGCAAGTTGCATTGCTTCCATATCTTTCAAAGTAGAGACTAAATGAGTCTACTTCAACATGGATAATTGTGAGTTGTTCAATGTAAGTGATAGAAGATGTGAGGCATTTGTTGAGTATGCTTGTATAGTAGATGGTTATAAAGTACAAAATAGGATTTAAACCACTTTATAAAAAATTTCAACACAATTAACTAATGTTATTGAAAGAATAAAAAACATCAAGTAGATTCTCTCATTGATTTTGGTGGTATTTAGAAACACAAAGGTAAGTACATAAAACACTTTAAATTTCTAACAAGCATATATTTCATAGCCATATAAAATACTTTAATGTAAGGGATATATTTATTATGAAAGTCAAAATTAGTCCATATAGAGTCAGCGCCTTCTTGTTAATCATGTATATTGGAAAAATACAAATTTTGTAGATTTTGTATAAAACATTTAGCTACACTACCATTTATGAAATGTTTGTAATATCCTAACTCATGAGCAAGTTGCATTGCTTCCATATCTTTCAAAGTAGAGACTAAAGGAGTTTACTTCAACATGGATAATTGTGAGTTGTTCAATGTAAGTGATAGACGATGCGAGGCATTTGTTGAGTATGTTTGTATAGTAGACTATCATAAAGTACAAAATAGGATTTAAACCACTTTATAAGAAATTTCAATACAATTAACTAATGTTATTGAAACAATAAGAAACATCAAGTAGATTCTCTCATTGATATTGGTGGTGTTTAGAAACACCAAGGTAATTACATAAAACACTTTAAATTTCTAACAAGCATATATTTCATAGCCATGCAAAAGCCTTTAATGTAAGGGATATATCTATTATGAAAGTCAAAATTAATCCATATAGAGTCAGCGCCTTCTTGTTACATCATGTATATTAGAAAAATACAAATTTTTTAGATTTTTTATAAAACGTTTGGCTGCACTACCATTTATGAAATGTTTGTGATATCCTAACTCATGAGCAAGTTGCATTGCTTCCATATCTTTCAAAGTAGAGACTAAAGGAGTTTGCTTCAACATGGATAATTGTGAGCTGTTCAATGTAAGAGATGGATGACATGAAGCATTTGTTGAGGATGTTTGTATAATAGATGGTCTCTTGAAGCAAGAAGTAATTGAAGATTGAACATATATACCATCTTTATCAATCATGGTCTCGTGCAATGCTGATGATGAAGATGAAATACCATCATTCTCTGCTCTAGTCCATTCATCAATGACAACCTTGAATTGAGCATACAATTCATGTCCATATTGAACTGGATCCTGTCCATATCGATCAAACTTGATGACTTCACGTGCATCATGGTATTTGCTTAAGCGAGTCAAGTATGGTAGATTTTCTTTGATCAAGATAGAGTCTTCACGATCAATATCAAATGTTTTTGGATAAATGCAATTCTCAACAGGATTTGGACATCCTTTATAAGGACTCTCATCTATGAGAATAGTCTTGGTATGCTGACAAACATCTTCATATTGATCCCATACATACTTCAGAGGCTTGAACATTGCTTCTACTCCCATCTTATCTGGCCTATATATGATTTTGAGTCGATGTCTATGACATTGTTCTTGGCCCCAAATCATGAAGAAATGATACTTCCTTTTTGCATGGATCTCCAATCACTTAGTAATTGCCATGACATTCTTATGTAAAGCTGTTGACCAAACTCCCACTTGGAATCTTGCAAATAAGGCTTCAAGAAACTCCATACATCCTGGTCAAAGAACAAGCCATTGCTTTCCCATTTGAAAGCTTTGAAACCTTTTAGACTTAGCAAAGCATCGTTGTAAAAGAAGACCATTGAGATCAAGTATTACACATAATTGTGTTGCATTTGTTATCAAGGAAACATTAATCACATCATCGTGCTCTACTGTTGTTGAATTTGTTAGATATCCAACGATAGATGTCTTAGTTGAAGTTACAAAGAAGAAAAAGAAGCACATTAGATTCATTTACTTCCTCATCATTCTACCTAATTTTTGAGCTATAAACTGGCATAGAACACTAAAGCAATTTAACTTCACATTGATAAATACATAAATAGGTACTACTTAAAAAACGATGACTTAAGAAAAGAGACTGTTGACCATGTGGTCAAATCTAATCAAAAGTAATATCATGAGGTGAAAAAAATATATATGACAAATTTTTTGAAGTAAAATCTATTCTAATAAAGTCATTTCTCCATATCTACTTTTTATCGCTAGTTATAAGTATACTTGAGATACTAACAATAGATTATTAGTTGCACAAATTATATTATCATTATAATATTTAACATACTCAATTTTTAAAAATACCTTCAAAATGGCATGTACAAAGAAGATGTTTATTAGTCCTAATTATTAAAAGAAAATTTAAACATGATACTTTTGACCATGTGACCAAAACTATGTCACATATAAGTGACACATGACAATTTAATTGAGATAAGTTATACTTTATTTGAATAAGTTTTCATAGTTTCTTATTAAGGACTAACCATTCTATTTTTGAACTAGTTATATCCCATAGATATTTAAACTCATGAATTGTAACAAGGATTTTACCTTAATATTCCATATACACATCTCAAAAGATACATTGGAGAGAAATCTTTGTTGCAATATTTATAACCGAGGTGAAACTCCTTTGGGAGGTGCAATGAATCTTTTTTGGGGTGTGCAATATATTGTTGGCTTTCTTATCCTAAGGTACATGCATAGACATACAGTAGTGATGTAGTAAAAGAGGCTATAAGAGATAAGAGATTTGACCATGTGGACAAATCTAACCAAAACTAACATGACAAGATCATAACACAACACATATAAGAGTTTAATTGAAATAAGATCTAAAATAGACTTAAGTAAATTTTGCATAGATAGCTCAAACTTTTCATTATGATAAGTATTCTTACACACTAGATTACAATTAAATAGTTATCCTTACAAAGGATGATAAATTTTAATGAGCTCTTTAATATTGATTTGGTAAAATATTTACTTAAATAAAATTTTTAAACCAAACATCCTTGGTACCTTTTATAAAAAATTAAAAAACCAAAGACATAGTTTCTTTAATTAATATCATCAAAGAAAGAAAATATTGCAAATGCTAATGGAAGTAACTTCTCAAGAAAAAAATCAAAATTACATCAATGTGTCTTCCTTGATGAAAGGAGAAGGAACGGAGTTTAAACACCTGAAGTAGCCCTTAATTTCTCTTTCATAATTAGACTTGCTATATCTTGGCTTGATTCTTCTATGCCCTCGGGTGGTACTTCAAGAACTTGAACTTCAGTAGGAGGAACCTCTTGGGAGTTTGAAATTTTTTTGGCACTCTCATGGACCCTCCACAATTGTGCTTCAACCTCTCTTTGCTCTTGAGTGTTGCAAACCACTGCAATAGTCTTCATATGATTTATCAATGCTACCTTAGATGCAAGTCCACTTGCATATACATCAAGTACAACCTCATGAGCATCATTGAATGCTTTGATTGTAGTTTCCATACCTTTCATTTTCTTTCTCAAAACGGCCTTTGCAATCCTTTGTTCTTCTTCAAGATCTTCATCATTGCACTCCTTGTCCAAGCCTTCAAAGTTCAAAATGGAAGGCTTGTTGACATTGTTTATATATCGCTCAAAATTGATGAAGCTTTTCTCCATGGTCACTAATGTCAAAACCACAAAAGAATCTATAGATCCAAAAGCAAACGTTCTATCCATTGGTAGGAAGTCAACACTACCAACTAGCATCCGATACTTGCAAGAAATGCTTTCAAGAGCATTTTCCAAAGCTGCCATTTGCTTTCGATCAAGAAATGATAACAACATGAATTGTTTAGGTTCACATGTCATTTGTAGTAGAGTGGATACAACCTTTCCAAACTTTATAGAGTCCCATTTCATTCCCTCAACCCCATGTGTTGCATGTAGAACAACAACCCCAATGGTAATTGGATCTCTATAAACATTATGTATAAGATCAAAGGTTTCTAGATTGCATCCGACAACATATACACGCTAAGGGGAAGTAGTGGAGGATTGAAGAGGATTTTGCTTTTTTCCAATTAGGAAGTTCACAATATCTTTTGCTCCATTTGGTAGGGACCCTGCATCAGCTCCACGTGTGAGCTTCTTTGATACCCAATCATTGCAAATGCCTAAAATATTTGTGTAGACTTCATCATTGATATCATAATCATCAACAAGCTCTTCCCAAGTCTTCATCACAGCGCTACTTTCTGGAATTGAAGCATTGAAAAGAGTGACTAATTCCTCCTTTAGGACCCTATCTTGCTTAATTTGCTTAGCCCTTGTTTCCATGTCAATCATATCTCTCTTATCCCATTTGTTTCTAAGAAAAAGGATATGACCTTCATTGATCTCCTCTTGTAGTGTAAGGATGTCTCCATCCTTTAAACCCATAAGGCAACGAAATGCAGCAGGAGAAGGTTGCCTTCCCTTTTTTCTAGAACTCTACTCTTGGGATATAAGTTCACCTCTAGAGTATCTCTTCATGATTTTGATCCAACTATCAAATATTTCTTGGGAGCTAAAAATCATATGGCAATCTCTAGATGCACAATTTTCTCCAATGTATGCCACAAATCTCTGCAAAAAAAAGATCAAAATAGTGAGCATAGAACAAAAGAAAGAGCATCACACTAATCTTCACAAAAAAAAAAGGTAAGCTTATATATGATTACCTGCCATGGTACTCTTTGAGAGCTTGTCTTAGAAAGCCCTTGTTGGGGTTTTGGTGGAGAACCAAATGCTAGCCAACTGATCTCTTAATTGTTGAAGTTGCTCAACATAAGGTGCATTCTTCATAACATTATGTGATTCCATATTTGTCATTCGTGAAAGCTCAATGCACATTTCCGTAGGACAATCAACTAATATTCTAGCATTTCTTGTGGTGTATAAATGCTTGGTTGCTAGACAACGTGTAGTATTACTCTGAATATATATCCTTGCTGCATGAATTGAGTGAAGCCCTGATATAATCCAATAACTATAAGTGTCCAACTTATTAGCATCCACCTCATCACGATGCATGGGTCTCTTCTCATTGTTTTCTTGTACAAAAGGCATAAGATATGCTGCTGTTGCTAGGTTCATGGGAGTCTTTATGAAAGACGTGGTTAGCTTCTCTACATAATCCCAACATAGTGACCTATAAGCATACAAAGGAGGTGCCTCATAACACCTATCAACGAGAATAGGAAATTGTGTTGTTGGCCCAAATGGAAAGAATTTTTCAAACATGTGAAATCCTGATTCTTCCTTCTTTCCCTTCTTCTTAACTATTTCAGGAAAATCGAATGTTCTTTCTACTCCCTTGACCTCAAGAGAAATTATTGGCTTTGCAGGTGTAACTTCTAACATGGAAGGTAAAGTGGCATCATTCTTAGTAGTGTTAGTAGACATACTAACAACAAGAGCTTGTGACAAGGAACTTTGTTGAGGTGATTTTGACTTTGAGCTTGTGGGATTCCATGAATTATTTTCTTCTTGAGGAGAAGATGAAGATTTCAAGTCTATTTGTTTATCTTGGAGCTTCATTCTTTTGTTGGGGCGATCACATTTTCTTGATAGGGAAAGTAGCTCACTATTTTGAACAGCTTGGAATGCTAATATAAAGTCTTCTGTGCCCTTTACCTCCTCAAATAAGGTCCATCCCATTGTTTTCAAAGAGTATTCTTCATCCTCTTTAATACTGGCAAAGTGAAATGACAAAGGATCAAGTTTGTATACTACATTTTTCCCCTTGATCTTAACAAGATTACATGGTATTTCCTCTTTCCCAGCACATCCATATGTTATCTTCTCTATGACACCATCTTGTTGAAAAAATGCAATATCACTCTTCAAAGTGAATAAGAGAACATTGTCAGCTCTTTTTCCTTGACTATCATAAACATCCACATACCATGGATACACAAAACCACCACTAACTCCATTAATGGTTTGGGTCTCCTTTTTGGATGTGCTATCTTTCTTTGCCATTGAATAGTTCTACAAATAGAAAAATTTGTTAGACAAAAGTGGATTTAAAAATATTCAAAATTCACAAAACCCAAATAAATGTATAAGATTTCTAAGTTGAAAATTGAAAACACAACAACACAAGATTTTACGAAATACAAGACAAATGTACTCTAAAGGGACTCCTCCATAAAATGGAATATTGAAATTTGAGATTAAGTGTGGTATGAGATCCAACCATAAATATGTGTGCTTATGTATCAAATCTCATGGATTATCCTGGCCCTAAGTTAGCATTAATTATGTTTCTCTTACAAGAATCATATAGTAAAAACTTTGCAATGGACTTCGGTGAGAAGATAAAATTCTATTAATAGTGAGACTTGACCATGGGCTTAACCAAATGGTCAAGTGATAATGAAATGTTGAGTGTGAGTGTGGTATGAGATATAGTGAAAAATCATTGTGGTTATGTAGAAAATGTCATGGATGATTTTGTCCCTAAGTTAATATTGGATTTCTTCTCCATGTAAGTTTCCTATGCAAGGATCATACTCTACGAACTTTGCTAAGATTTTTGGCCATGTGGTCAAATCCTATTTAATCAAAGAATGAGATTTAGTCCAATATGAGATCCACCTATATATCAATGTGGTTATGTAGCAATCTCACAATTCCATTTGGCCCAAAGTTAACATTTTAATTACTGCACATGTAAGTTTCCCTTGAAATGAGCTATATTGTAGAAACATTGTCATTGGTTTTAGCCATGTGGTCAAATCCTATTTAGTCATAAGACTTATCTATCAGATTAGAAACTTTGTCATGGTTTTTTACCATAGGGTTCTTAAAGGCTAGTTAAAGGGAGGATGCCGTTTATTGTGATATGAGATTCACATATAAACAAATATAGCTATGTAGCAAATCCCATAGATATCAATATAAGATAAAGCGAAAAACACTTGAAAGGTGGAGATTTGACCTCATGGCAAAACCTACAAGACAAGACGATTTCTATAAACTAGTTTTAACCATATGGCCAAATCTAGTTTCATAACCATATGAAGAAAGTGATTCATTTGTTGTAACATGCTGTGAAATTGGATTTGACTATATAGCCAAATATTGTTTTATAATGGAATGAAAAAGTAGTCTCATGGTTTGTAAGATTTATGAGATTAGATTTGATCATATGGCTGAACAAAACAAGAATGGGGGATTCTTGGATGCTAGCATTGATAACAAAATGAAATATTTGACCATATGGCCAATTTTTATTTTGTAGTGGAATGGAAAAAGTGGCTAATTTGTGGAAAAATGATATGATATTTATAGGAAGTAATGAAAAATTGAAATGAAAGAAATGGTTAATGGAAACAAAGTGGTTTTTTTGTTGCACAACAAGTTTTGACCACATGGCGAGACTTCCTATAAATATAGTAGGTAATCAAGGAGTTCCAAGTAGAACATGGCTTTCCTTTTTTGGAGATAATATAGAAGATATTTTTCTTAGAACATTTTTCCATACAACCAAATCTAGCATACCCAAAATTTGTGTGATTGAACCCACCATAGATTTAGTCTTAATTTTTTAGGATCAAATTCAAAAAAAGTGGTTCGTTTGTTGCAAGACAAGATTTTACCACATGGCCAAATTATAGAAAGTAAGGAATTCTAAGTAGAAAGTAGCCTTTCCCTTTGGAAGTAAGCAAGGGTTGATAATATAAGAAAGCATTTGACCAAATGGCAAAATGTCATTCTTGTAGTAAAATGAACAAAGTGCTTGATTGGTTGCAAGATATTGTGATACTATAGGAGTCCTTATTTTGGCCAAGAGATAGCTTAAGGAGAAGATTTGGCCACATGGCAAAATCTCATAGTATATTGGAAGAACGAACATAAATTACTTCTTATATTATAAGAAAAGATTTGACCTCATGGCCAAATCTCAGATTGTATTGAATAAAATAACAAAAAAGTACTTCTTATATTGCAAGAAATTTTTTGACCATATGGTCTAATCTATAAATTGATGAAAGATCATGATATGTGTTGTTAGAAAATCAAATTACATCCTATGGCAAAATCATATTGAGTATTTGTAAGTATTGTATAGCCATATGCTTATTGCAAAATTATAAACTGTGTAACCATAAAATCTGATGGTAATGCTTTTACTATAAAAATACAGTATAATGGAAAGTTCTATATAGTAAAGTATAATACAATGTATAAGAACTTGATAAAATGCTCTAATATTACAGAATGATACAATAAATATAAGGCTAGGTTTAGCCTTGAGGCAAAATCTTGAGGTATATAGCATCACAGAATAGAAAGAAAGGCTAGTATTTTGAAAGCACTCATCATTGATAAAAGCATTGCACAAACCATTTATTCCATATTCACATCTAAGAGACTTTTTTCAACATTACACAAATCATATACTTCATATTCACAACAAAAAGAGTATTTTCAATAGTGCAAGAAGTCATGTTTTCAATATTGACGTAGAGTGAAGCTATCACTTGCAAGGTAGTGATTAGAGAACAAAAAACACAAGCACTCCAGGAGATCAATCAAGCAATCAAGAAGAAGAAGAAGACATTGAATTCTCAAGAGTGAGTGCCTAATCTCATTGCTACAGGAATACATATTGCATTTAGTTTTCATACATGATTCTTATTTAGAAAATGCTTTTGGTGTTTGATCTTAATATTATTCAATACTAATCATACAAAAGAGTAGTAGTGTGATTTGTAGTAATTGTATGGATTGAAATGGTCATAATCAATGTAGTTTAGCTCAAAATCAGAAATGAAGTAGGGAAAAGTTGAAAACATGTTGTAATTAGTAGGTCAGTAATGTGTGCCAACGTAACAGAAATCACCCGTGAAGTAGGAGCAGGCACGGTGTGGACTAGCAATCATTCACTAGCTTGTTGAATTGCTGAAGCCTTGGAGCAAGATTTTTGATTTGAAGACGCACGTACTTTTGGTCATAATACCCTGATTCAAACCAAAAATTGCATTGCACAATCTGTTTCAGTTTGAGAAAATGAAACAGTGAAGAGTAGTCAAAGAAATATCCTGATTCAAACTAGAAATTGAACTGCACAATCTGTTTCAGTTTGAGAAAATGAAACAGTGGAGAGTAGTCAAAGAAATACCCTGATTCAAACCAGAAATTGCACTACACAATCTGTTTCAGTTTGAGAAAATGAAACAGTGGAGAGTAGTCAAAGAAGAGGGGGATAGAACCGCCAAAGATTAGGGCTGCAACACCTGTAGTAAGAGAGGGGTGACAGGAGCAGAGATAAAAACGCAGAGAATCAGAGATGCGAAACCTGCAACTGTAAAAATGCAACAGAGAAAACGCCCAGGTTAGAGAGTTACGTGCAAGAAAGAGGGAGGCGAAGAGAAACTCATTTTGAAAAACGTCATGATTAGTTGTAAAGACCGACTCATGAAACAAATCATTTAATGTATCACGCTATTCAAATAACCATAACTTGTTACGGAATACGAGTAGATTTAGATCTCATTTTTGTGTCTATTTTTTAATTTTATTAAAGATTTCAAGTTGCGATTTTTTCAAAAATCACGTAATGGCTATACCGTAGGCCGCCGGGGTCTACCGGCAGCCCCCGGACCCCGCCGTTGGGGGCGTTGCCTTCAAACCCCCACCGGGGGCACTGCCCCCAAACCGTCGCTGGGGGCGTCGCCCCCAGACCCCCACAGGGGGGCGCTGCCCCCCGGACCCCCCATTGGGAGCGTTGGCCCCAAACCCCCACCGAGGGCGCTACCACCGAACCCCCGCTGGGGGCGTCGCCCCCAGACCCCCACAAGGGGGCGCTACCCCCCGGACCCCCCGTTGGGGGCGTTGCCCCCAAACCCCCACCGAGGGCGCTGCCCCCGAACTCCAGCTAGGGGTGTTGCCCCTAGAGCCCCACAGGGGGGCGCTGCCCCCCGGACCCCCCGTTGGGGGCGTTGCCCCCCAAACCCCCACCGGGGGCGCTGCCCCCAAACCCCCGCTGGGGGCGTTGCCCCCAGACCCCCACAAGGGGCTGCTACCCCCTGGACCCCCCATTGGGGACATTGCCCCCAAACCCCCACACCAGGGGCACTACCCTCGGACCCCCGCTAGGGGCCTTGCCCCCAAACCCCCATCAGGGACATTGCCCCTAAACCCCCACACCAGGGGCACTACTCTCGGACCCCCGCTAGGGGCGTTGCCCCCAAACCCCCATCAAGGACACTATCCCCAACCCCCTACTAGGGGTGTTGCCCGCATACCCCCACCAAGGGCCCTACTGCTTAAATCCCCCATTGGGAGCTTTGCCCCCAAATCCCTACAACGAGTGCTATCTTGAAACCCCAACTAGGGGCATTGCTCCCAAACCTCCACTGAGGAAGACATTGCCATCAAACTCTTACTAGGGGCATTTCTCCTAGACCAGCTCTTTTCCCCTCGCCCCTCCTTAAGAACCCACCATTGTGATATTGCCCCTATTTCCACAGCTAGAGATTTTTCCTACATACTCTCTATCCTACCCTACAAGAGATTCTACTCTCGAACTATCACTAAGGTGGGTTCAAAATCCTCAATGATATTACACATTACATATTAGAGACATTTAATATACATAATCTTACAAAATATGATTTAATATATTTAAATTTATTTACTAATTATTAATAAATTAATTTATTATATATATTTTTAAATAATATTTTGATAATATATTCCATAATATGCACATAGTACGATATACTAATATAATATGATTTAGACTAATAGTATAACTTAAAAATAAAATGTAATATGATACATTTTACTATTATCAACAAGTAGGTAGTATAAGATTTATAAATATTTAACCATGATAAAAATTATATTTCCTTCTCAAATAGCTTCTAATTGATGCTAAAATTTTCTCAATATTTATAACTTTGTGTCATAGTGAATGAAATCTCCTATTCTTTAGAGGTCATTGTGATTTCAACATTTAAGCACAAGGTCAAAGTTTCTCAAAAATATCTTTTTCCTTGTTGTCATGTGGAATACATGAAATAAAGGTTTTGATCATTTGATCAAATATTTTCCAATGGAGATCACAGAAATTATTTATTCTTGTTGACATACAATAAAGGCTTTGAACATTTGGCTAAATCTTGTTCTATGGACATCACAAAAAATTATTATTCTTGCTATCATCTAGGTTAAATACATGTTTTGACCATATGGCTAAATCTTTTCTTGTGGATATCACAAAGAATTTTAATCTTAAGTCTTGACTAAAGTAGTTGCAATAGAGGTTTTGACCATCTGCCTAAATCCTTTTCCATAAAGATCACAATGAACTTTTATCCTTGTTATATGTATTTGGCTTGAGTTTTGACCATTTGGCTAAATATTTTTCTATGGAGACCACAATGAGCTTTTATCCTTTTTGTCATGTGAAATACATACAACAAAGGTTTCAATCATTTGACTATGTTTTCCCCTATGGGGATCACAAATAATTTTTATATTTGCTATGGTATGGAATACATACAATAGATTTTTGACCACGTGGCTAAATCTTTTCCTATACACATTATAAATAATTTTAATCATTGTTCTCGTGTTGAATAGATATAGTACAAGTTTTGAACATCTGCTATATCTTTTCCCAATGAGAACACACAATGAAGTTTTTGCTTACTCAAGGAGTAGCTACTAAAATAAAGTAAAGTCAAGGCAACTAAAAATAATAGAAGAAACTTTTCTTATTTACTTTAGGGCGGCACAATTCATGAGAAAGTTTGTTTTTGGCCATATGGTCAAATCTATCCCCTTCTTTCTGTACGATGTTTCCATTAATACTTTCTATTATGGAAGTTGGACTCATTCTATCTAATGTTTAAGTACTTTTTTTATTTCAATGAAATTTGATACTTCATTGTATTTAGCAATTTCATCACTATTTTCTTCTTTCTGAGAGGTGACAACATACAAATGATAAAATCTCCATTTTTTCACTTGTACAGGTATCATGAATAACGAATTTTATTTTGGAGAAACTGTGAATTTGCTAGTTGATCATGAGATTGTTGCACTTGGTAGAGTGCATGCAATACATCCAAATGAAACATGCCATGGAGAAACACTTGAAGATGGATATATTTCAGTGGCTATTGATAAATGTTTAAATGTAGCAGCGTATTTGCCATTCCCAACAATTGATGCAACGAAGGTTCATGAAGCTGTAGGTGGTTTTGCAAAATGGGGAAAGAAAGATGTGGTGGTTGTTTCAAACTCAATAACAATTCATGACAGAGGAGATGATTACGAATCAGACCATGTCCTACCTTCTGAGGATATTGATGTGCTTAGCATTCGTGAAAGTTGGAGAGAACGTAGAGTGATGCTATGGACAGAAGACAACACTGTGTGTGTTGGGATAGGGGTTATATTATTGGCTTTTCCATATGATGTGATAAACTTTGAATTGCTAGGAGAAGAGGATATTGGTGTGGTGGTAGATAAAGCCCTTGATCAAACCACATGAACATACATAGATGACAACCTCCACTGTGTCACTTTGGAAAGATGGCCTATTAAACAAGTCACCTTTGATGATGGAACATCACTGCTACAACAACAATCATACATGCAATTTGTCTCTACAAATGCTTGTGCCAAAAACATGGAAGATACCAATGAAGATTATGTTTCTGCAAAAAAAGCAATTTTTGTTCAGAAGAGATCATATTGTATGGTCAATAGAAAGCCTCGAATTATTGCCCCTAAAGGTGCAAACTTGAGGACTTCTATGGACTCCATTTCACAGGTTTCCATGATTGATTGTTGCCAAGAAAAGTATTGTCAGTTTGCAGATAGAGAAGCAATGCAACAATTACGTAAATACTTTTGGGGATTGCAATTTGAAGTCCGCACAAACTATGTTTATGACAAGTTTGAATCATCATGCATGATTGATTACTTGGGAACAAGGAAGTACAGCTTTATCTTCAATGGACAAGTGGTATGCGGAAGGGCATGGTATGAGATTCATGGAATCCCAAAGACATCTTTCTACAGGTACAAAACACAATTTGAGCATGGCGTGAGGAGGACAATGCATGGAAACAAGGGGGTAATAAGAGCAGGTTGGGATCACACAGAGATGGCAAGAGCCATCCTTAGAGACTTTGTTAAGAAGAATGCAGAGCAAATGCCACACAAGAGTAGAACAATGCAAGATGGATCAAGGGAGACACAATTGGTCATCCCAAATGTTTATAAGCAAGTAGATATATGGGCAGAAGTAAATACAACATTGAGTGGTATTGGATGTAAGAAAATGTCCTTGTCCACTTTCAATCGTATTTGGAACACAGAGTTCAAGCATGTAACCTTAGCAAAGACAAGTGAGTTCTCCAAATGTAATATTTGCTCAGAGATCAAAGAGCAACTTGCAGCAACAAAGTGTCTTCAAGAGCGAAATGTGCTTCTAAAGAAGCATCAATGTCACATGCTACAACAACAAAGTTGTTGGAACATATACTACAGTTGGCGCTTGGCCTCAGCATTAGATCCAGATAAAAACTTGTGCATCATACATGATAAAATGGACCAGCAAAAGACAGCTATCCCTAGGTTAAGGCTTCGATCAAAAGAGACTGAAAGATCTACTCAACTACCAGTTTCTTTAACAGGCATGATTACACATGGACATGGAGAAGGTAGATATGGACATTTCTCACTTGATCTATGGCCTCATGATCCAAACTTCACAATTGCCTCATTGTCATTGTGCTTTAGGAACTTGGAGCGACTACATAGGCATGCAAATGGTGATCTACAAGTAGATGGAATGCCAAGATCAACCTCTGTGCTACTAAATGCCCTCAACTCGAAAAAAGCACTAGACCACCATCAAGGTGTTGCACAAAATAAATCACGCATGGAAGATAATACACCACAGGATGACCATCATCATTTCAAACGATTGCCAGAGAAATTACTTCTACAACTTGATAATTGTGGGTCAGAAAACAAAAAACGCTATCTCTTTGCATATCTATCATTGCTTGTTGCACGAGGAACATTCAAGATGATCCAGCTTGGGTTTCTCATGGTGGGTCATACACATGAAGACATCGATGCAATGTTCAGCAAATTTTCAGAGAAGCTAAGGATGAGCATGACCTTCACTTTTCCTCATCTTATGCAACATTTTCAATCATGCCAGATGACTAGTCCTACACCTTTCTTATTGACACATGTGCCTGACTTTAAGAGATACATTGAGGGATACTTTTGTGATTTGAAAGATACACTTGTTGGTCACTCAAAACCTCTTCAATTTCGATTTTATATGCAAGGAGATACACCTGTCATGCAATACAAGATGCATCCAAAGTCCCCAGACTGGTTACCAAGAGAAAGTGGCATTGAATTATGGAAGAGAGACCTTGCAGGAAAGCCTACTCTTCCAAATGGTGTTCCAATGTTGCTGCCCATGTTTGAGTACGTTAAGGATCATCAAGAAGTAGTAAGTGGAGTTAAAGATTATCTGAAGTATTGGGAAAGATGGTCAAATGTACAAGGACCTGAAGTAGAGTTCACAAAGTTTATAACACCAGTGATTGATTATTGGAAACATATTATCTACGCTCTTCAAAATCCAAAGGTCCAAGAAGATTTATTTTTCATAGATTTTTGGCCAAGAACACAAAGTGATGTAACCAATATAGATGTAGATAATGCAGATGACTTCATTGGATTGGAAGAGTTGAATGATCACTATTGTGGTCCTCTGAACAAACGACCCAAACATGCATTTGAACCAATGCTTGATGTTAAGAAAGATGACTTTGTGCTTGTTAGACCTTTAGATCCAATATATCCAATATGGCTTGGTGTTGCACAAACTGAGATTGATACAAATAGACATTCCAAAAACTTCAACAAGGTACGTATACAATATTGGGCACCAGTTTGTAGTCGTCAAAATGCTACAGATACAGAGATGTATTTTAATTGTTGGGATAAATATTGGATGTGCAACAAAAAAGATCCTGAACGATGGGAAACAATAGATAGCATTGTCTTCTCTTGGATAAAGAAAGGTATAAAATCTCCCAAAAAAATCAAAATTCCCCCAAAGGTTGTATTGAAGGCTAAAGAAAGTCTACATGAATGACTGAAGATTTTCCTTGAATATTTCAAGGATATTAAAACTAAGGTGTTTATTAACACCACCTTTTTGAGTTTTTTTCAATCTCTTGGAAACAACCATAAGTAGTAATATGTTTAATTGCACCAAGTTCCAAATTAATGAAATTCCCAAAATTCATGAAATCCATTTTGATTTGGTTTTCCCATATTGATGGGAAATTCCCAAAATCCCGAATATGGAGTTGTGGGACAAGGACGCCCAAAAGCACCTCGAAGATGACATGCTGATGTTAGACAAGATGTCGGTCAGGTAGTAGCAGAGACTGGGTTGAGGCGTTCTACTAGAGATAGATGAACTCCTGACCGTTTTGCGCCCTCTATGGATTATGTACTAGTTACAGATGTAGGAGAGCCTCTCACTTATGATGAGGCTATGCACAGGGGTGATTGTCACTCTTGGGAGTAAGATGTACAAGCTCATGACATATTAACTGAAGAATCACATGAGGCCCTCACAGATGTAGATGGTTATGCTGAAGGTTTTAGATGCTTGGAGAAACCTCATGATGACCTCCTTGAGCATCAGTTTACACTTAATCAAGTTTTACAACAACCATTGAATACATTTGATAATGAGTACCTTGATCATAGTTATGATGACCAGTATATGTCTAATGATGATGTAACACATGATTTGGGCATACATGAAGATGAAGATGGCATTGTGCTTCCCTATGATCCATGAGATTATGGATATGATTATGGAATTAATTATGGGGATACTTCCTTGTATCTATTTGATCTGGGTGGATTGGAGTATGTGGTTAATGGCTATTCTCTTCTCTTGTACAATCATTATGACGGAACACCTTTTGATCTAGGAGGTTAATAGATTGCTTGGGATCTCATTTAGACCAGCATCCATCTTGCAGATAATTTCTTCTTTTTGGTAGGCTCTTTTGGCTAAAGATTGGTTATCTATGGCTATATTTTAGTGCAAGGAAGGTTGCACACAACTCTCTGTTTTCAACCAAATTTGATTTTTAATTAGGGGCAGCATTTAATTCCATACATGGGTTGAAAGTACTCAAAGTAAGCTCCGTTTCTATGTGACAAACACCCCGATCGGACCTATCTATCAAAAGTTATTGTAGGTTTACTATAGTAGGGTCCTATAGTAAACACCGTGCTATCCACTGCCTGCATCACTCAATTCCTCACTGAATATGGGTCAAAAATGAATTTTTCTTATTTTCCAATCATGCCCATATATCATATTATATCCTTGATCCAACATACATACATAACCCCCACATGATTTATTGAATAACCCCTTGTAATCATGTAGCAGAGTAGTACTCTAGATTGCCTTGCCCTACCCTATTTTGTAATAAGTGCCCATTTTGTTTTTGAGGGAAAAAACCTTTAGGTGGGGATGGAATGTAAGAGATGGGGAATATGGGGGAAATACAGGAATAAAATAATGGAGGAAAATACCTACTATACTCACGGGGTATATAAGATGTAAGGGACTTGACATTTGGACATCAGATTATAATAATAAGTCTCATTCATCTTCTCTCCCTCTCTCCAACTTTCATGGCTTCCTTCCTTCCTTTTCTCTCTTTCTCTCTCTTCTTCTAGTATTTCTCTCTCCTCATCACCCTCATTCTCTCTCTTCTGTTTCTCTTCTTCTCTCTCCTCTTTCTCTCTCCCCAGTCCTCTCCTTGACAAAAGCTAATAAAACAAAGTAAAATCAAGGGCAACTAAAAATAATAAAAGGATATTTCCTTCTTTAGTTTAGGGTGTAGTTCATGAGAAAGTTTTTTTTTGGCCATATGGTCAAATCTATCCACTTTCTACAAGATGTTTCCATTAATACTTTGTATTGTGGATGTTGAACACATTCTATCTAATGCTTTAGTTCTTTTTTCTTTTCAATGAAACTTGATAATTTATTGTATTTAGTAATTTCATTACTATTTTCTTATTTCTAAGAGATGATAATACACAGATTATAAGATCTCTTTTAGGTATCATGAATAATGAATTTTATTTTGGAAAATTTGTGAATTTGTTAGTTGATCATGAGATTGTTGCACTTGGGAGAGTGCATGCAGTACATCCAAATGAGACATGCTAGGGAGAAACAATTCAAGATGGATATATTTCATTAGCTTTGATAAATGTAGTGTCATATTTGCTATTTCCAACAATTGATGCAATGAAGGTTCATGAAGCTATATGTGATTTTGCAAAATGGGGAAAGAAGTAGTGGTTGTGTCAAAGTCAATAACAATTCATGACAAATGAGATGATTATGAATCAAACCATGTCCTACCTTCTGAGGATATTGATGTGCTTAACATTAGTGAAAGTTGGAGAGAACATAGAGTGATGTTATGGATAGAAGGCAACACAATGTGTATTAGGACATGGGTTATATTATTGGCTTTTCCATATGATGTGATAAAATTTAAATTGTTGGGAGAAGATGATGCTAGTGTGGTGGTAGATAAAGCCCTTGATCAAACCATAGGAACATATATAGGTGACAACCTCCACTATGTCACTTTGGAAAGATGGCCTATTAAATGGGTCACCTTTGATGATCAAAATCCACTGCTACAACAACAATCACACATGCAATTTACGTCTACAAATGCTTCTGCCAAAAACATGGAAGATACCTATGAAGATTCTATTTCTACTAGAAAAATAAAAAAAAATTCACATAATATCACATTGTATGGTTAATAGAAAGCCTCGATTTGTTTCCCATCAAGGTGAAAACTTGAGAGATTCTATGGACTCAATCTCACAAGTTTCCACAATCGAGCTACCAAGAAAAGTGTTGTCAATTTGCTGATAGAGAAGCAATGCAATAGTTGCATAAATACTTTTGGGGGTGGCAATTTCAAGATCACACAAACTATGTTTATGACAAGTTTGAGTCATCATGCAGGATTGATCATGTTAGGAACAAGGAAATTTAGCTTCATATTCAATGGACAAGTGGTATGTGGATGGGCATGTTATGAGATTCATGGAATGCCAAAGACATACTTTTACAAGTACAAATCACAATTTGAACATGGTGTGAGGAGGCCAATGCATGGAAATAGGGGGTAATAAGAGAATCTTGGGATCACACAAAAATGGGAATAGCCATCCTTAGATATTTTTCCAAGAATAAAAATGCCACATAAGAGTAGAACAATGCAAGATGCATCAAGGGAGACACAATTGGCCATCCCAGACGTTTACAAGCAGGTAGATATATGGGCAAAAGTAAATGCAACATTGGATGGTATTGGATGTAAGAAAATGTCATTCTCCACCTTCAATCGTATTTGGAACATAAAGGTAAAGCATGTAACCTTAGCAAAGACAACTAAGTTTTCCAAATGTAGCATTTTCTCAGAGATCAAAGAGCAACTTGTAGCAACAATGTCTTCGAGAGTAAAATGTGCTTCTAAGAAAGCATTAATTTCACATGCTACAACAACAAAGTTTTCAGAACATATACTACAGTTGGTACTTGAACTTATCATTAATTCAAGAGAAAAAGTTATGCATCATACATGATAAGATGGACCAATGAAAGACAAATATCCCTAGGTTAAGGCTTCAAGCAAAAAGAGATTGAGATATTTGCTCAACTACTAGTTTCTTTAACAAGCATGATTACAATGGGCATGGATAAGGCATATATGGATATTTCTCACTTGATCTATAGCCTTATGATCCAAACTTCAAAATTTATTCATTGTCCTTGTGCTTCAAGAACTTCACAATTGCACTGAAGATGTTTTAGGAAGAGTTATATGAGGGAGAATAGTTGAAAATTAGTCAATACTTCAGCACACTCTCATAGAAGGTTGAATGCACTCATGAAGAGTATAAAAGAATAAAAAGGAAAACGTATGGTTACCTTTTTGAAGGATGACTTTCTTTGGAAGTAGCCAAAGAAAAAAAAAGGTTCTCCATTACGAATCTTATGTGATAGGGCTACTCAATTATAGGTTATGCACAAATTTCATAATACTCTTTGGGCTAGTCACATGGGCATTTGAACTACTTTTGAAAACATTAAGGAGAGGTACTGATGGAACATGATATATGAATATGTCTCACACATTGCGGGATCCTCATTGAATCATGCATCTCTTGCCAGCTACATTCATTAGTATAAGACAAAGATGGTTTATAGTTGATCTATCCTTTGTCAGTGCATTATAAATGAGTTGTTGATCTTGTGAGAACATGCCTACACATTGTGATAAATGAGGATGACTTTTTGGATGATGTAGACAAATTTGGACCTACTAAAGATAGAATTTTGACATTTACTAGAGGAGGAGAATGTGTAGATTTCCCATACTAAGAGTGCTATAATAAGTACCATATATACAAGTTACAAAGTACATTGTTACAATTTGAAATTTTGGAAAGCTTTAATGATCTTGAATCTGGTGTTAATTAGGGAGTCTTTGATGATACCCAATATATCTACAATATACTTTCACACCTAAAGATGATCTCTACCAAGTTTCTTGGCCAACCAAGTAAGTATATACAAGATACATGCTTTGAAAAGTCTATGTCTATAGTAGACTATGTGAAAAAAAACAAGACAATAGGCTATGTAAAGTTTTTTTGGGGCACCAACTTACAAAATTTGACTCTCCTCTTTAGGAAAAATATAATTTGGAATCAAGGCTATAGTTTTTCTTTAGAAAGATTGATGGTCTAGGATACAGTTGGAAAGTTATTAGTATATATTGGGCTATCTTGATTGACAAGTCTGTGAGAGCATGGAGTGACTACTCATGGTGAGTTAAAAACATTGACTAAAAAGAAATACCCAAAAATTGAATATTTTGGCATATGCGTGAGGATATGCAAGTGTTTACTACTTTAAAAACTAATCTATGTCTGTGGAAACTACAACTGTTAAGCTTCTCATGAAGAAGGCTAAGTACTAAGTCATGTTGGAACTTGAGATAAGTCAAGTCTCCTTGTGACATGGAATAGAATACTTGAGGAGAGACTTGTGGTAACTTTGCAAAGATTTATTTGAACATGGAAAAGAGAGTATGATGATATCGAAAAAAGAGGCACTGACTAGTTGGTCTAGGGCTGCTTGCTTTGAGTGGAAGAAGAAGGAGAGAAGAAAAGACATTGAGAAATGAGAAAAGAGGGATACACCATGGGTCCTTTTGTGCCAAAAGGATGAGCCATATCTCTAATGTGTATGAGGTATTTTGTGGGTTGAACAATACCAATCCACTACTATAATCAAATTAAAATAGAAGTATCACTCTTACTACCCACATCAATTCCAAACCTGTAACTTTTTGTGATTATCTTTAAGCAATTTTGTGTACCTGAGAAGACAATATATGTGGATATATTTGGTGATTCCTACTATTGTAGGTGATTGAAAGAAAGGTTTTGAAGAGTCTATGGCACACTCTAAACAATGATGGGGGAGGGGTTTACTACTATAATCAATTGCGGCATACTTCTCTTGTTTGTAAGGCTCAAAATAGGGATCATCTTTTTGTATACATTAGATAGATGCTTTGTGCATGCAAAGAGGAGGCTTTGGATGAATTATGAGCATTATAAGATTTAAGACTTACTATTTTAAATTATTAAAGAATAGGGTTGAAGTTAGTGTGTGAAGCAAATGGAGGATCTTACCTCTCTCTTATACATATGACTAGTTGGAATCCTTTCTAATTGATAGTATCCAATATATGCTAATCAAATTATGATTTATATCTTGCTTTATGTATTCCATGCTCCAAATTGGATCTTGTGATAGTATATATTGAGAGTATTATCTGGGCCATTGACTTAGATTGGGCTGTCATCCTACTAGATAAATTTTGATATATTGTCTCAAATACATGCATGTAGGGGTTTCTCTTTGCTGACTAAGATCTATATCAAGGACTTCAATACATTTGACTTGGGGCAACTTAGTGTTTGAAATATATTTTTTCTTCTTTCTTCTTGAACTTTCTTATATCTAGTTTCTATAACTCATATCTCTCAATCCATGAGATCAAGGCCTTTGACTTAATCTCCCTCAACACCATTCTAAATGAAAGTCATTACATTGGGTCATACTTACAAACACACTCTATCTTTGAGTTCTAATTGATCACTACACAACAACTATATTAGGAATAATATTCTAAAGTTCGTGTCTTACTTTTGCATATTCTCCTCATATTTTGTATGAAAAAAGTCTAATCTTCTCTATGGAGAGCATTTTTTACTTGAAATCATTATCATTATTATGATCCCAATCCAAAACCTTTGCTTCTTTGAAACTCGATCCCACATACACTTTGCACTTGGCATATTTACAATGATGTTGTGAGGATAATCTTCTAGAACTTTCCTTGAGGTGAGTGTCAATCAAGTATGATATAATAGCTATATGTGTCTTTTTGGGGCATATCAAGTTTTCTTTTTTTGGATTTTAGTATGAATTCACCATAACCACCAAAGAAACGACTATAGCATAAGGATTTATTTTCATTTTCCGCTTCAAGTTACTAATGTGTCCTTTGATGGGTTCTCCCACCTCTAAAAGCCCTACACTCTCACCTATGGGGGGGACATGATGTATTTTCTTGACTAGGAGAGAGATGAAATTATCTTTGACTAGCTTATGTTTTTCTATATACCTCATAAGCACATTTTGTTTTGAAGGTAATAAACTTTATTTGAGATCCCTACCTTCAATTATGAGTTCCTCTCAAATAGTTGACCTATCATTGAACTCCTTGGATTAAAGGCAATACTTGGTTGAGGTTCCACTGCATTATTAGATTTCTTTTGTGGTCTTTTCCTTGAAGGAGATATTTGCCTTGGTGGGCTTCTCTTCTTTTTTGTAAGACGACTACCTTCTCTTCCATTAATAATTATTTCTATAGGATGAGAGGTCTCTTTGGCTTGAATAGACTTTTGAGATATAATTACAATATTGAGAGTACCTTGTCTTAGATAAACAAAGATAGTGCAATAATATGGCTTTGTTCTTATCGAATTCCATATCTCAAAAGCCTTGCACTATAGTGAGTTGTATCTAATTTGGTTTCATTCAAGCCAAAATCTTGGAAATTTGAACCATTAGAAACTCTCAAGTAGACCATGGAGCTATCTAGTCTATATTATGACATGACATAACCTTTCCACATTGCTTCAACCTATGAGTTTTGATAGCATCCTTAAGCCATGGTTTCTTGCAAGGAACAAAATGATATTTCCTTGGGAAGGCTATGATAAACACCATTCATGATTAGGGTACTCCCATGTGATATCCTTAGTTAAAGGTTCTTTAGCTTCTTTTCAAGAAGAGTGTCATAGCTTAACATAATTTCTCAATAAATTTGATAGTTTGCTTTGACACAGGCCATATTAGCTCCTCCCCATTTACTAAAACTATAATTTGATATCAAAGAGTTAGATCTAGACTTTAGATTTTCACATCTTTGTGGCCTTTCTATAGGTTTTCATTTTATATTTGAGGACTTTGATGGTGAGGAAGGTTGTTTCTATACACTTAAGGGTTGATCCTCATGCCACTTATTCTTCTGCCTTCACACTTGTGTGGTATTACTTTGTTTAGTAGAAACATCACCTTGAAATAGTGCTCTCTTTCTAGGGGTTTGATACTCTAGTGAAATAATTAATTTCGCTAGCATCCTTAGGTCCCTCATTATTCTTCTTGCCTTGATGCTTTTGTGGCGTTACTTTCTTTAGAATAACTAGTCACTCGAAATAGGGCTCTTTTTCCATTGGTTTGATACTTCGGTAACCTAACCAATATTCCACCAAGATCTCTCTTACCACCCTTTTCAACTTAAAATATTGTACTTGTCTTTGTCATAGTAGTGGGGGACTTATTGTTACTCGCTTTTTGAGTAAAATCCATAACAAAAATTACTCAAACTCAATAGACAAATAATACATGTAAGAATTCACTGACTAACACAAAGAGAAAGATAATATCACAAGAAAGAGGATAAATTTTAGATGGAAATAGGAGCATAGAAGCTACCTATTTAGTTCAACAATGAGCTATGAATGTGAAATTCTAACATCAATTTATTTGTGCTAATAAGTTCAAGATGAATACTTTCATTTAAGTTGTCAAATTGATGTAGTATATCAAGTTAAAATAGAACTATACAAAAAATATATCACCAAAATTTGAAAGTCACATGCTACATCTTAAGAAAAACAAACTAACTAAAAACATATATTTCTAGTGTACTAAAAATATACACATCATTAAGTACTAAAAATATATATAAACTTAATGATGTGTATTAAGTGATTAAAAAAAGTAGAAAAAAATCATATAAAGCTTAATGCAATGTACGACATCAACAAAAAATTTGAAACAACTCGCTGCATTACATCCAATGAAGATTAAAGTTTTAAAAAAATACAATGCAACTTGATGTAGTAAAACAAGTTCATACAAATTTTAGTCAGAATTCAAACCAAAATCTAAAGACTTTTAAAATCAAGTTGATGCATTGTATTAGGTGGAGGCCAAAATGTAGCGAAACATAAAAGGTTTTCATGTTAGTTCAAGTACGAAAAATATATATACAAAATTATTAGCAGCTTGATGCATTGTATCAAACTAGAATAGCTTTTAAACAGAAAATGCATTGCATCAAGTAGGAAAAATATATATACAAAAAATTTTAGTAGCTTGATGCATTGTATCAAGTTTGTATAGATGAAACTTTATATGATGCAATAAACTAATTATTTATTTCAAGAATTATTGAACATAGAATAACTAATCCATTAGACAAAGTTTTCATAAAAATATAAAAATAAAAGATCTAATCTTTAACAACATATAAATTATAACTAGAATATTGAAATTTTATAAATTTAACATTCAACTTGTAAATTTACATGAAAGATAAAATTAGTTAACACCAAAAGAATATGTCTATCCCATTGTATGCTACTATGTGTTTGGTGCTTTGGCAAGAATCTTTACTGAGGTGAGCTTCTTTAGATTAATTGAATTTTAGCTAAGCTTTTTTACCAAGGTGTATATCTATGATATCATGGTTTATTATATTGCATTATTGATAACATTGTAATCTCTAAATACATGACTATAGAAGAGTAGCTACATAAGACAACTTAGACCATAAGTTGGTCCACAGATTTGCAGCTTGAGAATACAAAAATTGGCAATGGGTGTTATAGTCACGATAAGTGCTCTTGGAAAATCTTAAAAGAGAAATTCAACTAGAACTTGATTGTGAGATATCTTGATTATAAGAAAATGCTCACAAGAGTGTGGCTTGATTATAATATAAGAATAAATTAAGACAACAATTGAAAGCTCACTTACCTCATAGGAGCCTCACAATTGGTGTTAGCAAGACTAAAAGGCTTGTATCCTATGACCTATATCATGGGCTTATAACCCATGAACCCTATTATGGGTTTGTAGCCATGACCCTTATTTATACTACAGTCTAGGGAGGTTAAGGAGAACACATGTCATTACAAGAGGATGCCACATGGAATGACATGCATAGTGACACATGGCATGCTAGCATGAACGATGACATAAGTGATGACCCAGATATTTCCTAGAATATTATGAAATGTTCTAGAAACTTCATGGAGTTAGGGATTGTCCTAGCTTGTATACAAACTAAGGGCTATCCTTGCTTGAGCATCCATTACATTATCCCCCTTTCTAGCAAGGATTGTCCCTACTTGAGTGTCTACTACATTACCCCCCCCCCCTTTCTAGCTAGCATCAAGTTCTACGAGAGGTGGTGGTGCACTTTTCAATAGGCCTTGGCTTGATTGGGTGTTGAAATTGAAATTGGTAAACCTTAGAAGGATCTCTTTAAAGATGTGAAGCTGGTTCCCATGTTTGTTCACTTGCATCATAATGCGTCAAATCAACAAGATACTTTAATTTGTCCCTTGAAATTCATGAATTTAGGATTTTGTCTCCTTCATATTCTTGGTAATATTCAATTATGATTGGAGGAAATGGCTTTGCTATTCTTCTAAGAATACTAGATGTATGACATGGCTCGAAGACTAAAACATGGAATATTGGAAGATTTTCATGAACTAGGGAAGCTAGAGATAATATGTGACTAGTTTTACTTGGCAAAGAGTCTTGGAGGGCCCAGTTTGTTGATAATTGAGTTTTGGGAAGGACAAGAAGAACGTAGACTATTCCAAGAAGCCAAACTTGATCTCCCATTTTCTATGATGGATGTTGCATGCAAAGGTTATCTACATTTCTTTTATATTTCTCTTGAGCTTGTTTGATCTCCCTTTGCAACTCTTGATAAATATCAAAGAGCTGCTGAGCTAAGTCCATAGCAACTATTTTGTTGCCATCTTACACGATTATCTATTCATTGCTGTTAACCATAATTAGCAAAGAATGGTGTGAATTAAGTCCAAGCATGAGAGGAATTATTATAAACAAACCTAACAAGGGATAATATATTCACCCAATCACCTTGATGATAGTTGATTGTGCATCTAAGATATTGCTCCAAGACCTGATTCACTCTTTGTATTTGTCCATCACTCTATGGGTGATTGGCTAAAAAAGATTCACTTGTACTCCCAAAAGTTTAAAGAGTCTTCTTCAAAACCTAGATGTATACTAGGGGTCGTAATCATAGACAATATCATTAGGTAACCTATGGGGTTGATATACCTATTCCATGAGGTGTCTTGATATCCCTTCTCCATTGATACTCTTGGTTGTTGGAATAAAGTGTTTCATTTTTTATAAATTGATTAACCATCACCAAGATAGAACCATATCCATGGAAGAAGGTAGTTCAACAATGAAGTCCATGGGTGAGGATAACGATGGCTTACTTGGAGTAGGTAATGGTTGAAGAAGGGCATAAGATCAATGAAAAGGGACTTTAGCTTGATTACACAGTCACAAGGACACACAAAGTACTTGACAAATATCCACATTTGCAACCACTAGAAATCCCTTGAAATGAGCTCAATTCTCTTGTTAATCAAGAATTCCCTAGTGAGGGATAGAGCTCCAAGAAGAACACCAAGAAAATGGGGAATCTACTACAAGAAAATCTATCTTGTCATAGCAACAAGCATGTTCTTCATATTTTAGTGAACCATAATGAACACCAATCCTCATGCACCATCACATAACAATTATTCTAGTGATTTATCACAAAAAATCTTCAACATATTCTTCATAAAACCCATCAAATAACCATAATGACACAAAAGAAATATCAACTTTGAGTGGAATTCATCACATAGCATTCATCATTCATCACCTTTATAGTCTTCATAGTCTCTCTCTCATGTAGATACAATGTTTCTCATAGAAAATTAGCTATCTCTTATACTCTCTCTCGCATGTTCTCTCTCTAAATAGTATATTGGAATAATTATGAGTTAATCTCAATAATCCTCTCTTGATCATGGATATTCCTTCCAAGAGGTATGTCTGATAGAAAGAGTCATCAGAGCCACTACATTATTCCCTAAGAGCTCACTACTATCACTATCACTATAGTCTTCACTTTAAGTCTTATTCAAATGCTTCTTCTCCTTCCTTGAGCTAGTTCATGCTTGCATTCTTCCTCTTCCAAGATTTCAAAACATTCCCTAAGCTAAACATCCATCCATCAAAATAGATATAGAAGCAAACATATGCTTATAGAATAGAGACAAAAGCTCTACAGAATACTTATGAAGATCAACACAATGCATAAAAAACCATATAGCTCAAACCAAAACCATTCAACACACTCTCAATCATTCCTCAAAAGTCTCATTATCCCAAACACAAAAAAAAAAGAAATTAGATCAAAATATACCCATGATCAGAACCAAATAGTCATATTACAGAACCTATCAAAACATCATATCTCAACCAAAAACCATCATGACCTTCTCAAACATACTCAGCCCATCCTAACTCTTTCCCAAACACTTTTAATACAATTAAAAACAATCAATAAACTCTCAAATAAAACCATTCAATGCATAAAAACAATAAAAATCATCCCAAAAAACAAGTCAATTCAGCCCCCCTCAACAGGTTACAAAGGGATAGGGTGAGTGTTTTTATTTTGTTGAGCTTTTTTTTTTGTTTTTTTTGTGTTAAAAAAATGAAGTGGGTTATCTTGAAACATCAACTTTTCCTCATCCCATGTACAAGAGTGGGGTGAGGTGAAAAATTTGGAAACAATAGGAATGAACCATAAAGGAAGAGGACATACAGGTTGGAGACCGAAGGGCACACAATTCAAGGTAAAACAAGGCGTTCACAAGGGCATACATATGCGAATACAAAAAATTCATAGAAACAGAATGGACAATCCAAATGAGATGTCTGGTATGGAAAAAATATGTTCACATGAAAAAAACTAAAAAAATCTCTTGAAAATGAAATCTAAAATTAATAACAAACAACTCATTTTTCCTTGACAAGACGAACATGGTCATCAAATCAAAACATGCATCTAGTGAGAAAGAGGGGCATTTACATGGAAAAAATGATAAAAACACACATGACAATGAAACAAAAATTAATTCAAGACAATCTGTCAATCAAAACAGAGAGAAATAAAAAAGCAAAATGTTGAGGAAGAGGTGTCCAATATGGCTACTAGGTCAATTGCGATTCCATTATAAGAAATGGACATGATCGCAAAAAAAGATAAAAAATACGTAGAAAAATAAGATTAAAAATTAATTTGAAAAAATCCATGGGCTAGAACCAAGAGGGAAGAAAAAAGAAAAAAGGTTTGGTGGGACAAGCACTCAAGGCTATCCAAGCATAATACCATTCTAACAAGAAGAGAGCGTATTCACATGAAAAAATAGCAAAAAGTGTGTAAGAAAATACCCGTAAAAACAAAACATTAATACCAAACAATCCATGCATTGAATAGATAGGTTGTAAAAAGGAAAATTATCCAAGATAAGGGAATAATTAGGGCTATCATGTCATATTACAGTTTCAAGGCAAGAAAGATGGGTTCACATGAAAACATGTTCAATTTGCATAATTTTTTTTTAAAAATAATAACTGAGGAACCATTGCTTGGAACAGAGGGTAGTAAAATAGAAAAAACTTTAATTCAAAGGGGCAAACAAGGCTATAAGGTCATATTGCAATTTTGATCATCATATGATACGTTCACATGGAAAGATGGTAAAACAAGAAAAAAAGTGTTAAAGGGCAAGGAAAGACCCCAAGGATCGAATGATTGGGTGGAGAAAGGAACCTCAACAAGGCATGAATAAATCATAATATCATTTAAAGATTAGATAACGACGTGTTCATGAATATATACAAACAAAACGTGCAGAGACACGTATCCACACTTAAAATCTTAACAGATATGTCTGTTTAATTGCACAAGAGTTGATGCAAGGGGCTCGCCTTTGTTGGAAAATGAGCAATGAAACTTCTGTAATAGCCCACATGGACAAGAAATCCCCTCGATTATTTGAGATTGGTTTGTACTATTAGAGATGCAATCTTCTCAATCTTGATGGGGTCTGTTGGTATTCCTTACGCAGAGACAATGTGACCCATCTTGAAGAGACTCCAAAGATTGTTTTTTCAAGTGTTTGAGGGAGATCCTATACTCCTGACATCAATCAAATCACTACCCAAGGTGTCCCCAATGGTAACGGATTAGGTTATAAACATAGAAGTCATCCAAGTATACCTCAAGAAAATCATGCAGGTGATTTTGAAATGCGGCCATCATCACTCTTTGAAAGGTAGAAGGGATGCCTAAACAACATCACTCTGTAAGCATAGGTTTCCCATTCTATTGTGAAGGTTGTTTTGGATTAAGCTTCTTCTGCTATCTAAACTAGGTTACATTTACGAAATCCCTCCAATAAAGAATAGAGCTCATGCCTAGCCCCACTGTGTCTAAGAGTTGATCTATGAAAGGGATAGGGAAATGATCCTTCTTTGTCTTGGAGTTCAATTTCAAAAGTCCACACATATTTGCAACTTTCCATTTTACTTGGGTACTACTACAATGGGCGAAACCTATTCACTATTGGCGACCACCACTAGATAGATAACCTTAGCTTCTAGGAGCTTTAGTAACTCTACTTTCACTAGGGCCGAGTAACTTTGATTCATGTGCCTCTATCTTTGCTAAGAGACTTGGTATTAGGCTCTAGATCAATGTGATGCTAACATACTGTGGGATCAATTCCCTTTAGATCTTTATATGACCATACAAAAATATCCAAGTTCTCCTTCAGTAGGTCATGGAGGACCAATAGCTCATATTTTGAAAGACTTGTACCCACCTGCAGGTGACGTTCAGTGCCATCTAGATCCACAAAAGTTAATTGCTTTTCACCTTCCACTGCATAGATAAAGGCCTTGTGGGACTTCTTCTGGGTATAGATTCGACTCCTTCAGAGGAGTGGCCTCCTCATCTAATGCTCTGGTGGAAGCAACGTCTTCTTTCCATGGAGACTCAGTTGGTTCCTTGGGATGTTGAAATAGTATCATGGCTATTTCACATTTTATGGGAGATTTAACCATATCTTAACTTGAGGACTCCTCCAGGAATGTCACAAAACAAGAACCAACTAAGTTCTACTTGGATTGTAGGATTAGTGCTTGTTGGCAAGGTGCATCATTATCATCCTTTCTTGAGAAGGGTAAATTAGGGCGATAAGAGCCACTGCTAAAGAAATTTTTTTTTCCTTAATCTATTTCTTGTAGAGGTTTTGCAAATGATATAATTAATTTACCATTCCAAATGGTACCAATGTAATTCAGTCACAAAGCATGGGATATCTTCAACTTTAAATGCTTCTGGGAGTTCCTCCATATTTCAATCCTCTTCTGGTTGTATAGCTTATTTGACCTTATTTTTATTATCCTCATCTCGACTTTTATCATCATCTTCTTTAGACTCTATATTTGCCTTCTTGTATAGGGATTATAGGAGAAAAACAACAGACTCTCTGTTGTATCTTTACTTGTGCTTCTGCCTCTAGCTCTGTTGTATCTTTACTTGTGCTTCTGCCTCTAGCTCTACTTCTATATCAACTTCTGTTTCTATGTCTAGCTTTGATCTAGCCATGTAACAAGGACAATAATACATCCATGCATCTATCTCACTTTTCTTTTTTTGGAAGTTATCTTATAGTGCCCACTATTAAGGACCGTGCCTCTCTTTTCTTAGGAAAGATCTATTTTATAGCTTCTTCCTTTGCTAATGTACAATTTGTAACTTCGCTGGAGGAGTCCTTTAAGACTTTGATAGAGGTGGATTCATTACCTTTTTGCGAGCTATACAACTTAAATACCACTTTGTTTGGGTTCTCTGCCTAGGGTCAAGGTTTCCTTGAACCAATTTTTTTGTGCTCCTGCTTCAAAAAGCCATGGTCTCCCAAGTAGTAGAGCATACGAGGTTCCATAGAAATCTGGTTTCACCACTAGGTGGAGCCAATAGTCTCTTCTCTTTCTACATAGGGGAGATCAGTCATAAATATTTGTATGTAGCACATGAGTTCAATATAAGAGATTATATATATATATATATATTTCACACTTTTTTTTACATATAGATGATTCCCATATAAGGGTATTATTTACAAATTGAATGTAACAGGGTTATGTTTTATTAATTAAAAAATCATAGATAAGTATATTTATAAATATACCTTGAATGCATGTAATGTAGAGGATATACATATAGTGAATTCTCTGGGCTTCCTACTAGTATTCTCTTCACATATGGGAGGATGCCCAAAGGCTTGATTCTACTTTGGTCTTCTAGTCTAATAAGCCACTATGTAGAATGCATACCTTGTAGGCCTAGATCCTTCATTGTCACATGATTGATGAGCCTTCATCACAATCAATGCATCTCAATAAAACATCCTTCAATCCAAAGGCTAATCTCTCGGGTACTTGGATCTAGGAAGGTGTTAGCCACATCCACTTATTTCACACGATTTGGGGCTTTATTAGACTTAGTAGCAGCTATGGGGGAAATACTTAGGCCACACCTTCTTGTTAGTATACTTTTAAATTTCTTTCGATAGCTTGGGTAGAACATCAAGAACTATCTGAATGTTAGGTATGGTTTGAACTTGTCTAGGTCTTTGAATAAGTCAAACTCTTTGATAAGATCCATAAGCTTCTTGAGCTAGCTAGGAAATGTGGCAACACCCACTTTCATATTTTCTCTCTCTTCTAGAAGTAGCAAGATCTGAACTTCTTCTATTACTGGGGGGTACTTCTACATCCTCTATCTCTTGGACATCTGGTCCTATCTTTGTAATAGTCAATGTATCCCTTTGTAGCTTTGGACTGCTCTGTACTGCACTATGTTGTTGTATATTGTTCTATTTCTATTTTGGAAGATTTAACTTCACCATTTTGTAGAGGAAATGTTCTCTTTTGGAAATTTGGGTTCTTTATTCTTGCCATGCATTATTACCACAACTTTCACTTCCGCCAAGTTGGAGGTAGGTTCTTGGGTCTTCTATTGATTATCAATGGTGTTGTCTTTCACAAGAGCTAGATTGGGACAATCTTTTGTAGTGTGTCCTTCTTCCTTGCATCGACTACATTAGGGCTTATAGTCCATGGGCCTTCTAGGGTTTGGAAAATTTAATGAGATATGTCTCTTTTCTCTGCATTTGTAACACTCCGCTTGTGATTTCTAGCCATTGCCAAACTATCTTCCTTTGTAACTTTGAGAGAGAAATCTCCTAAGGCTAAAATTAGAACCAAATTCTCTAGGCTTTGGTTTGATATCTTAGGTGGTCATCTTGGATTCCAACAAGTTGAATCTTGGCTCCTCATCTTTCTTCCTTCTCTCATGCATCTCTTGTGGAGAATAGATCTACTCTATATGGTTCTTCCTTAAGCAGTACAAACAGAAGGCTCTAGGGATAGTTTGTTTTTTATTACATTGAGTGGCTAAACATTGTGACACAAGTAGTCATCGAGAGCAAGCCTCGCTCAAAACCTAATAATGAGACATTAAGGAGTGCTGCTTAGAATTATTGACTTTTTCAGATGCACAAATCGACTAAAATTTTTTAAATGTTTGCACAAACACTACATGAACCACACATGAAACCAAATGCTAAACACTACCTCTTTTAGCTAAGCAACTTAAAAACCCAAATCCGGGTAGAGCATCACACAAATCTTACGACAATTGTTTTAAAAAAACACAAACTTGAAGATAAAACCAATTGAATTGAATTCTCATACCTTGATAAACTTGAGTCGATACATGGCACCTTGGCAACCAAATTCTCCAACTTCACAAAAGAGAAAATCAAGAGCACACTCTTGCATGCGACCCTCCACTCTCCTCTCTCAAGTTCCAAGAAGATTTGTTACAAGGAGTAGGGCAAAGTAAGGCCTCTCAACCTCCCTTTATATAGTTTTCACAAGTACTCACGTTGAGTTTTCTTTTTGGCTTTTGCAAAATGCTAAAAATTTTTTAAGCCTTAGCTTTTCCTCGTTCTCCGTTTTGAGAATCTAAAAAGCCTTTAAAGGCTTTTAGCTTTGAAACTTTTCTCAAATTCTTTATGTTAAAATCTTTAAGCTTTTCTAAGTTAAAAGCTTTATGTTAAAGATTGAAAATGCCACCCCCTGCGTTCAGTGCACCAGCCTTTGTCCACCATCCTTACTCATTAACAGTGACGTTGGCCATTGAATGAATTGACAAGTGCCTCGGAATATGCCATCACCATTTTCAATAATGCCATTATTTATATGCTTTCACTAGCACAACATCCTTGCAATATTCAACAACATATCGACACCCTATGATTGCATTTTAGAATGCGGTCTTTGCTCATGATCAACGGCACATATTGCATGTCTTCATCACACTTTAAAACACTATCATCCTAGCCATTATTTACAATGGCCATCGTTTTGCGATTAAAATCAATGACCACATCATCCCTGCATTTTTCCTGTTGAATTGCAACTGTAAAACACAATGCTTCACCCTGCAATTTAGGAGTTCACCTTCAAAAATATTTTCTAAGTTTTACTTTTGACAAAATCCACAAGAGCGGAGAAGACATCCAACAACTATAGTTGCCATCTTGCCGAGGGATAGCATAATCATATGTAGGTTAGCCTATAGGATATCAGTTCAAGTAGTATGGCTATTGCATATGGGCATATTGAGAAAAAGATCAACTTATGTACTTCAATGTATATGATCTCTCTTAGTTGCAACAACTGTAAAATTTATATACTCTGATTGAACTACTTGCACTTTGGCATATGCCCGAAGCCTACTTTCCCTAGCAGCAAGAAATCGGAGTGGCCATAGTCTAAATGCCTAGGTTGACAATTCAGATCCAACACATCAAGATTTTTCTATGTGTAATCATTCACAAAGTAGCAATGTGGCAAATGCAGGAGCTTCTCAGAATATGTATAAGCATAACAATTCGGTGAGATAAACTCATCTATCACTAAATAATGGATGTAATCCACATTGGTGTGGTTCTAGGAAAGCCCATGTATGAAACTTGTATCACAACTGGTTGCATAGTAAATATCTTGTTCCTAGCACCCTTAGAGTAACCATTTAAGTTTATCAAAACATGAATTTGATCTTCAACAATTAATGATCCATAATCCTTGTGATGTGCAAGAGTCTTGACAAGAAATCAAACTTGCCATCAACAAACTCAAACTCCAACCTATCCAAAAAAATACCAAACTTGACCAAGGCCATCAAGTTTCCACACTCAACAAACCAAATAGAATGACAAAAACAAATCTTACACTAGACAAACACATAAAATCCAAGTACAAAACAACCAAATAATCTATCACGCAAACAACTAAGCTAACAAAAGCCAAACCTAACTACAATCTCACTAGGGGTTTTCAGTTTTCAAAAAAATACTTCACATATTTAGCCCTCCCCCTAGTCTGCAAACATTTATGTGCATCAATTTGTTTCATAAAATGATGCATCATTTATGAGCCATTCAAAAATTGAATTCTACTCTCCATCTCTGAGTTCTTGAAACTCATAAATCAAAAAAATCCATGCTACATTATTCTCAAACCACTTCTCAATGAACACACAAAATTCTTCCATAAAATTCTATTTAAAATTCTCAAATTTTCAAATCCAAAATTCTCAAAACAACTTACACTGTCAAGGCAAAACATCTCATCACCCACAACAATCCTCATACCCCTCCCATCCTCCCATAAAGGAAACATATAAAAACTAGGGTTCTGAAACAAGGTTTGAACCCTTTCTATGTTGTCAAAATCCATTTCATCCACAAAGATTGCAAAAATGTTAGGCAAAACTAGAAAAATATCTCCCAACACCACAAAATATCCAATGACACCATTATCCACAACAAACTGATACTCTCCAAAACATTCATCCAAACATAAAAACTTCATCTCTTCAAAGAAAAAAGAGTCAACCTTTTCTATTTCTTTGTCACAAACAATGTCAATATACTTTTCACAAACAATAACTTTAGGCAACACATTAAGGTCATCATCCTCATCCAAACACTTATCAAGTCCTCTTCAACTTCAACCTCACAATTTTCTTCACACTCTTTACCCTTAGTGTTAGATCTCTTTTCCCTCAACTTTTCAATCATTTCCAAAGCCTTATTCAAATTTCCTCTCACATCCTCATCAATGTCACTCTTAGGGTCCTCAAATCCCCAATCAAAATGATCACAAACATCATCATAAACTGTAGGAGAACTCAAAGAAACTAAAAGACTATTAGATGAAGCTTTCTCTTTGACATTGTTGCCAAAAGAAACCTAACAATTATCCACATAACTATCAAGAAGCATGAGGTTAAGTCTACTCAAAACAACATCATCAACACCACAAACAATAGCCTCTTTAGGGCTAATCACGCCATCACCAAACAACTCACAAGACTCATCAGAGTCTACAACGCCAACACCAAAATCATCACAAAAGTCAGAACCCATAACCTCAATCCTCTCTTGATTAGAAAACTCACACCCAAACTCACAATAAATCTCAACAACCTCATTGAGAAACATTTTTGAACCCTCAACTTCATCTTGACACCTTACAGATCCTAATCCCTCCCCCTATTGATCTTCTAACAAACTCAAAATTTCATCCTCTATTCTCTCTTCTTCTCCCTCAAGACCAACTAACTCCACTACTGCAACATATGACAACTCTCAATCATAATCACTCTCTGAACTCTCATCTTTACTATCATCTTCCTTAGAAGAGCTATCACTCTCTTCATCATCTTCTTCTTCACTATCATCCTCATTCACCAGTTCCTTTCTCAAAGATATGTCTAGCTTCCTTGGTACTCCTCCTCAATCAAAAATTGTTATGATCCCTTTTCCCCAATCTTGAACTGTTCTTGCTTTCCTAAGCCAAGGTCTACCGAATATAAGCAGAAAATCTCCCAACCCTACTAGCATAACATGACTATCAATTTTCAAAGACACACCATAAACCTTCACTTCCAAATTATAAATGATACCTAAACACCTCACTTTCACATGATTAGCAAGCCTGATTCAAAAATTAGACCTTCAATAGTTTGAAGTCCAAAAAACTCAACAAAAGCGTAAGTAATCACACTAATTTATGCTCCGCCATCAATATATGCTTCATCTATGTTTTGATTATTATGTCAAGCATCAATAATAGGACACATATCAGACAACTCTTCAACACTCAAAACTCTCACTGTTCCTTTCTTTTTTTCCTTATATTTCAAATTTACTTATTTTTTCCATTGTCCTCTCATCTTAGGACACAACTCCATAAACTAAGCAAAAGATAAATCAACTTTCTTACCCTTCATATCCCTTTTAATGTCATAGTCACTATCCCCTTTCCCCAAAGGAATGTTAGTAGTATGGTAATGTTTCCTAGGTGCTCTCAATCTATTTTCTTCTCTCTTCTCTCTTTTCTCTCTTCTCTTTGTTTTTCTTCCTCTTTCCTCACCAACTTTACTAGTGTTAGGTTCATTTCGTTTAGTATCTCTCCTTCTTTTAATTGTAAGCATTACATCAACAATTTTATTTATCTGATTCTGATTTCCTAGAAGAATACAATTTATGGCACTTTTCCATTTTTTCTCTTTAGTCAACCTAGAAAAATGATTTGTGGAATCAATTTTAATCTCTATCCCAAAATCATTCTGTATGTTAGGCAAGTTTTGAGATAAAGGATACATATCCCCTCTTGCTCTAGGTGGATAAGGACAATTTGTACTCACATGAACTAACTGTTCACAAGAAAAACAAGTCACCATCAGTCTTCAAAACTATCCTCTCCCATTTCCTCCTCTTCCACTTCCTAAAATTTCTTGATTGGTTAATCTTATAGGTCCTCCACTTCCTCTTTCCCAATGTCTTCCTCTCAAAGCTCCTAATATTATATTTTGCAATTGACATGACAAATCATCCTCAATATGTGGTGCTAATTGGCATTTTGTCTTGTTAGAATTTGAAAATTTTGTCCATTCCCTTGCCAATTATGTTCCCTACTTTTAACAGGTGTTCTAAATGACTCTCTGTTTTTAAATTTCTCAAATTTTCTCTCTTTTTCTATGGCAAATAGTACAACTTTCTCAAAAGTACTCGGTTCCTTAATTTCCAAAATTTCCCTCACCTCTTCCTACACATTTTCAAAAAAATGCTGAATAATCAACATTTCCTTGGCTCTCTCTCCTAGGCCTAAATATACATTCCAACGATCCCAAAGTTTGGTATACTCTAAGGAAAAAAAATTATGGTCTGGTCTTCTTTTTTCTAGCAAGGTTTTATTCTTCTCCAAAGATATTGGGAAGTCTCAGTTTCCTTAAAATGGTCAATAAACGCCTGCTTTGTTACTTCATATTTCATAGGAACAAGAGGTTTTCTCAATCTAAGGGTATTTTCATAATCTTCAAACCAATTACGACCTTCATCCAACAATTGAAATTTTAGAATTTGGAGTTTCAGGGTTGAGTCATTTATTCGTTATATAATATATCCAAGCTCCAATTTTTTAGAGAATTGTTGAGGATCCTCTCCCTTCTTTCCATAAAATTCAGGAAATGAACTAGTCATCGGAAAACAATCACAACAAGAATTCAATCCACAAAATCACACACAAAATCAACTTTTTTGGGCACCCCTCAAAGGAGACACCAAAAAAGAGATGTTACGCGAGCAATGCTTGAGAGCAAGTCTCACTCACAACTTGATAACGAGACATTAAGAAGTGCTAGTGAGAATTATTGACTTTGTTTAATGTACAACTCAACTCAAAAAATTTAAATGTTTCAACAAACACCACACAAACCACACACGAAACCAAATGCTAAACAATGCCTCCTGTAAATTAAATAACTTAAAAACCCAAATCCGAGTAGAGGATCACACAAACCTTACAATAATTGTTTGAAAAAACATAAACTTGAAGACAAAGCCAATTGAATTGAAATCTCATACCTTGAAAACCTTGAGTTCACACTCAGCACTTTGGCTCTCCAACTTCACAAAAGAGCATGTTAAGAGTACCCTCTTGCATGCGACCCTCCACTCTCCTCACACAAGTTACAAGAAGATTTGTAAGGAGTAGGGCAAGGTAAGGCCTCTCAAACCTCCCTTTATATGGTTTTCACCAATGCTCACAGAAAACCGTCTTTTAATGTATTTTTTCTAGGCAAAACTCTCATAAAATGAAGCTTGTCTTTACAAAAACTGGCTATTTCTTAAGCATTTTAGTTATAAAACTGGCTATTTCCCTCCCAGAACCAGCCCGGTCCTTTTTTCCATTGGATGGGAAAAAAGTTTTTCATGAGCTCTGGTTTTCACAAGTACTCACGTTGAGTTTTCTTTTTGGCTTTTCCAAAATGCCTTACACTTTTTAAGCCTTAGCTTTTCCTCGTTCTACGTTTTGAGAATCTAAAAAACCTTTAGCTTTGAAACTTTTCTCAAATTCTTTACATTAAAGGCTCTAAGCTTTTGTAAGTTAAAAGCTTTATGTTAAACATTGAAAATGCCACCACCTGCGTTTAGTACACCGGTCTTTGTCTGCCATCCTTACTCGTTAACAATGGCATTGGCCGTCGAACGAATTGCCGGCTGCCTCGGAATATGCCGCCACCATTGTCAATAATGTTGTTATTTCTAAATTTTCGCTAGCACACCATCCGTGCAATATTCAAGAGCACATCGGCACCCTGCGATTGTGTTTTAGAACGCTGTGTGCCTGTGATCAACAGCACCATATTGCATGCCTTTATTGCATCTTAAAACGCTATTATCCTGGCCATTATTAACAACGGCCGCCATTTTGCGATTAAAATCAATGACTATATCATCCCTGCATTCTGCCGTCCAATTGCAATTTTAAAACATGATACTTCACCCTCCGCTTCTGGAGGCCACCTTCACAAATATTTTAAAACATGCCATCATCAAACTCAAACTCCAACTTGTCCAAAAAAATACTAAACTCGACCAAGGCCATTAAGTTTCCACACTAAGCAAACCAAACAGAATGGCGAAAACAAATCCTACACTAGAAAAACACAGAATATCCAACTCCAAAACAACCAAACAATCTATCATTCAAACAACTTAGCTAACGAAAACCAAACCTGACTACAGTATTACAAGGGGTTTTCAATTTTCAAAAAAATGCTTGACAATGTCTCACATGATGGCACTTTTTGGACTATGTATTGGATCGCATCACATCTTTTCCACCTCCTACAATATTGGATATGTTGGTGATATTCACCTTCAGTATCTACACCTGTTATGTAATCACATCCATCAACTTTTTCTTTATGCTTGCAACTGAATTTGACAAATATTCCAAGCATTCTCGTCCTAGAGTACTCAAACTAGGGTTTTGGAAAGTCTCTATAATCACTACATAAACTGGTTCATTAAGTCAAGAGGATCCTCTATTTTGATTTTAATTGAAAGATCCTATTGAGATTGGTGGTTATTGGTTCGAGTTGGTAGTGTTTTGCTATTGTTGTTGAGTTTCCATCGAGAAAACTATTCGAGGCCAATGTTGTTGTGTTTTAGCCATCATTTGAGGTAGTGCTATCTATGGCCACAATAGATTCGGTATACTATAGTGTGACATTATCTGCATTTGAGGGTAGGGATAGAGAAGAGTCCCTTGGAATACATTTGGTGGCTATGCCATTCTTGGCATGCGAGGAGGTAAGTAAGACTCCTCTTCCTGAGGTTATTGACAACCTTACTTCAACTTCATCATATAGTCTTGTACCTTCCAATATAGCTTGTAGGTTGACTTGTCTTTTCAGCTCGACAAACTTACATACTTCTGGTTGTAGGTCTCTAAGAGAAAGTCTCTTTTTGATGCCTCCATTCAAGTGATGGTTGGTCCATCTCTTTAGTATGGATTGCATTCTAGAGACATATGATTCCACCCTTTTACCAGAGGATTAACTTAGCCACTCTTCAAAATATTTATGCCTAAATTTGGTGAGAAAGGCAACCTTCAAGCTGTACCATGTGCCAAGAGTTCCTATTGCTTGCCTCTTATACCACTAAAATGCCATGCCTTTGAAAGTGACAAGAAATATGGTCAACCAATGCTCAAAGGTTATGGCATTGTTGGCTACATATGTTAGCATGAGCTCAGCTACATGAAGATTAGGATCTTCATTGTACTCTCCCTTAAATATTGGCAACAATAAAACTACATTCGCTAGCCTATCATCAATATTTCTAAGATAGATCTAACTACGAAGGGGATCTTGATTTTACCATTGGGACTTCTTTAGAGAGTTTCACAATGGTGTCGAAAGAGGCATCTACTGCTAACTTGTTCTCCATCTTGATGTTTGTTTTCTCTCTTCTCATGTATCTTTGCATTCATTATAGTGCTTGCCTCTTGATCACATCAGTCATTAGGAAGTTAAATCCATCCAATGGGTTTATACTCAACAAAAGGGAATCAGAAGGGCTTCACTCTCGAGGACTCTCTTGCCAACATTTCTTGTACTTCCTTCTTCTCATAGTTGTTGAGAAATGTGCAATCACATCCACTATAGCCTCTTTGTAAGGAATAACAAGGCAAATAATCACATTGCAAATAAATCCTTAGACTAGACCATGTATGCATGGTTTATAAAAACCACAATTAGTGAATACCATGATCCCTTTCCACCTTTTTTCATCTACCAATACCACTTACTATAAGCCTATAAAAGGCACTCATTCCCACACTCATTTGATCATTCATTCTCATTCAATTGTACTTGCATTATTCTTGGATAATATCACTTGTTCTTCTTTGTCATTACTTATATCTCATTATGATTGTCTGTTTGCTCATCAGTGATCCACCTTAGCATGTATCCTCAATATTTTAACATGGTATCAGAGTGGGTTTCAAGTTAATGAATCATTAGACCGCTGATCGGATCACTTTAGTTTCAATTTTTGGCTCCCTCCACTTTTCCATGAATCTCTCACCTACCACCATAACCATCAACCTTCATTGGAGGGCTTGAATCTCTCAAACCAGGCCATTTTAGCTTGTGCTTTCTTCTCATGAACTCTTCCTTGATTTAGGGCACTCCTTATCTCTTTAAAGTGTGACATTGGTATCTCTCCTCTCTAGCATTGCATGTTTTTCCAGTCATTGCCCAGATTGTGCCATCTCTGATTCATACTGCTCATTCTACCCACACGCACAACAATGTTGTCCACTACTATGGGGCATTTGAAGCTATACATCTAAGCTATATCGATCTTAGAGGTTTTCTCAAATGGACGTTATCTGTATGACCAGCCATAAGAAAAAAACCAGTCACCTGTCAAAACCCTAAAGAGGGTAGCCATAGCCATTAATCTTCAAGCTCAAATTTTACTTCATTTTCTTACTTTCTCACTTACTCTCTGCTGTACTACAACACTTAGTTCTCAGTAAAGCTACCACTTCAAATTAGCACGAAGAAGACTCAACATCAAGATCAACATCAAGTACATAATATCTCTTGATACTAACTAGTGTTCATTAACACTAATCTTCTTGTGTCTCTTGACAATCTCAAATTTAACTCTTTTTCTAGTCTATTCTTAGTTATTTGATGCTACTCCTACCAACAAAATGGGTAAAGACTCACCCTCATGCTAGTTCAACGGTGTTAGATTCGACACATGGCAAAATAGGATCAAACTTATCTTGATGAAGAAACACTTATGGTTAATCACAAGTGGTTAAGAGAAGAAACCAAGGGAAGCTACACTCTCAGTCATATGGGATAAAAATGATAATAAGTCTCAAGCTATTATCAAGCTTGAACTTGATGACAGCTACATTCATCATGTTGATGATTGTGAAACTTCTCAAGCAACATGGGATTGATTAGAAATCTTATTTGGAGCTGACTCAAAATTCTCCAATTATGGCTTATTGATTGAATTTTTTAGGCTTGACATGAAAAGTAGTACCTTACTTGCAACTCATTTGAATTACATGGAAATCTTGTTGACACAACTTGCAAGAATCAACTTAAAATGGATGAAGACATTTGCATTGGAGTTCTTCTCAAGAGTCTTCCACCTGAGTTTGATAATGTGTCTACCACATTAATCAACATGTCAAAGTCGAAGCTTGTGGACATCAAAGCCTCTCTCCTGGAAAAGGAAAATAAGATGAAGAGCAAGGGAGAAACAAGCACCCCAAGAGGAGACCAACAACTCTTCTATGTGAAAGGGAAGAAGAGCATAATCTGTAATTTTTGCTTCATTGTCCTTGTGCTTCAAGAACTTGGAATGACTAGATGGGCATGCAAATGGTGATCTAGTAGTAGATGAAATGCTAAGATCAACCTTTGTGCTACTAAAAGCCCTCAACTCGAGAGAAGAATTATATCACCATCACGGTCTTGTGCAAAATAAAGCATGAATGGAAGATAATACACTGTAGGATGGCCATCATTGTTTCAAACAATTGCCAAAGAACTTGCTACTTGAACTTGATAATTGTGGATCAGAAAATAAAAATTTACATCTCTTTGCATAACTATCATTGCTCCTTGCACACGGAACATTCAAGATGATCTAGCTTGGGTTTTCTATTTCAGAAATAAGGAGATTTTTAGTGATATGTATTCTCTACCTCATTTGGATATTGCATTTTGCAAATGTGGCTAATGACCTTTACTAGCTATTCATTACGGGGAAGAAATTCCAATGAGGTAGAAAACACACTAAAGGCAATGAGAAAATTAAAGAAGTGGCTAAGGACTATGCCTACCTTAAGAAAATGTAACTATTCAAATGGAAGACACATTGTCGTTACAGTGGACACTAGCCCTATTAGCATTGGCTAGGTAATAGATCAAGATGATGATCTATATTTGGATCAAAGGATATAAATGAGAGACTGAGGAAACATTTGTAGATTAAGAGGGAGTTAAAGGGTTTTTTTTACAACTCTTAGGTGTGATAAATAGTGTTTCATTGAACTTGTGATAGTTAACACCAATTTTTTGGATTTCTACGAAATGACTGCCAGTCGTGCTACTTTAGATATTGTTGTATTGAGATGGATTGTGTATATCAAGTCTGTAAATCTTGATTGTCACCATATTGTAGGAAAAAACAATCTGATGGCTATATCTAGGGAACGATTTGAAGATGAAGATAAGATTATGGATACTCTTAATGAGGGTGAACTTATATTAAAAAGTAAATGTATGGCTACTCAAAATGCAAGTACAACAATCATAAATGCAAGAAGAAAATCAATATAGCAAATATGTTAGAAGTATTGATAGGGATAAGTATTGTAGCAATAAGTACAACAACAAGAAAAGTGGTTACAACAATATAAAAAGCATGGGCATTGGAGGAAAAACATTATAAATGTTATGTTTCAGCAATGAAGATGTTTTAGGAAGAGTTATACAAGGGAGAATAGTTAAAACTTAGTCAATACTTCAGCACACTCTCAAAGAAGGTTGAATGCAGTCATGAAGAGTGTAAAAGAATAAAAAATAAAACATATGATTACCTTTTTGAAGGATGACTTTCTTTGGAAGTAGCCAAAGGAAAAAAAAGGTTCTCCATTATGAATCTTATGTGATAGGGCTACTCAATTATAGGCTATGCACAAATTTCATAATACTCTTTGGGCTAGTCACATGGGCATTTAGACTACTTTTGAAAGCATTAAGGAGAGGTATTGATGGAACATGATATATAAAGATGTCTCACACATTGTGGGATCCTCATTGAATCGTGCATCCCTTGCCAACTACATTCATTAGTATAAGACAAAGATGGTTGATCTATCCTTTGTCAGTGCATTATAAATGAGTTGTTGATCTTGTGAGAACATGCCTACACATTGTGATAAATGAGGATGACTTTTTGGATGATGTAGACAAATTTGGACCTACTAAAGAGAGAATTTTGACATATCTCAGGTGGTTGTTGTGGAGGTACAGACGCAGTGTCTTCGTCTTATCGTTCTACTGGAGTTGCGTCACCTTCGAGATTTGTCACACGTGCGGGGACATCTACTCCACTCACTCTGGCTTTTGCTCAGCCGTCCACATGTGGCACTCCTATGGGTGCTATTCCGATAGATACTACCCCGATAGGTACACTAGATATATAGGGGTCTCCTGGATATGCCCAGGAGCGTGGTCGCACGTAGGAGAGGACCCATCTTAGGCATACCCCAGAGGGGTAGGCCTACCTTCAAGATGATAGGTCAGGAGCCATCATCATGAATGATGAGGGGAGGAGGGTGATGGCTCGTATGAGAGAGTTGTGCCAATAAGTTTTTTGACACAACTTCTTGGATTATTGGAAGAACATACCGAAGGGGAGCAAGGACTACATAGTAGCATCCTTGCATGAGGAGTTTTCGATACCATTTGCAACAGATAGGTATTCTACGGGCTAGATGATGGAGTGCATGCGTGCATAAATGTCACACAGACAATTAAACGCATGCAAGGCACTCAAGAGTGGGGCTTCGAAGCCTGACTAGCTAGATGCGAATGACTAGTGCCGACTCAAGGAGGAGGCTACAAATTCTCCAGGACATTGGAGGTAGCGGCGCGAGGCAGCGAGGGCACGACTAGAGGCCGGATTAGTCCATCATCTTGGGAGTGGTGGCCATAGGACATATCTGGAGGACTTTGTAAGTTTTTCTTTTTGCAATATCCTTTTTACTGACAATCATGTTTCTAACAGTTGTATTTTGTTTTCTTTACAAAACTCCATTATAAATCGCGAATCTACCGACCTTGAGACTTGATATGTAGAGAGGCATGGTCTCATTGCATTGATCGACCGATTGTATGAATGTGGCGGCTCTATAAGTCACTCATCTTTCTTGTCCGTAGTTACTGTGTTTAGTTAGAATGCATTATTGTACGGTAGATTGATGTGTAGTTGTTTCTTTTTTTGCAGAGTCCGTTCAATGCTTCTTGATGAGGAGACGAGGTTTCGAATGGTGAGGATCTATAGCTCGCCCTTAGATCCTTTGGTGCACAGATCAGATGCCGTAAGCGTGCGTAGTGAGCGTCAGAAGGTCCCCAAGAACAAAAGAACTCTACTTTTTGCACACAAATCAATGTAGAAGACTTGCACGACATGAACAAGAGACCAATTGGGTGCAACCTCCTCCCATGCCTTGTGTGAGTGCTCCACAAAGCATGTATTTTATGTATTAATCATCTTCAAGCTCAAATAATAGCCCAAATTACAAAATAGCACGCTTTTGGCTTTTGAGTTTGCTTTAGTGCCAAATAGAAATAAAGCTAATGGGCGGGCGTCCAAGAAGTCACACGTACCCAATATAATGTCCAAATACAAATATCTAAATCGTGCGTCCATGCGCATATAAAAATAATAAATAAATATCAAACGCCTTGATAAATAGGCGTGACAAATTATAGGCGCTATGCCTAAGGTATGCTCCCATCAAAATATAAATGATAACTCGAATACATGCTATCCTCCAATGCTTTCCACTGCCACTGCTGCTATCTCTACATATCAACTGAAGCATTCACAATCATTAGTAAAATAATACAATTAAACCGACAAAAGTGAATACCTAGCAGTCTTCAGCTACATAAATAAATAAATTGGTTAGAAATCAATCCTAACCTTAATTTATCACGAGTGCGCACTCTAAACTCATAAATATTTATTAATTTAAATATGTATTTTGTGGAATCATCCGCTATGGAATCACCCATGTACACACTAAATTAACAAAATACCCGAAAAGGATAGGCGTCCCCATCGACTTCTCGCACAAAGAATCCACTTTGTGTATGAGCCCCGGTAATAAAAGTTTACAGAATCCACTGTAAAACCTCACGAAATCCACCGTGAAATATACCTCCTAGCATCATACCCCCGGGGTGAGATAGCTATTGTCCTCAATTGCTATTAGCGCAATGTGGAGCTAACAGAGTGGGAAAAGCATTTAAGTCTCTAGCGTACATCCATTGGGCCTCTTCAACAGGATGGTTTTTAAACTTGACCAAATATCTAGAATATCTACGGCCAGTTCTAGTGGTCATAAAGTCAGTATCTATAATAGCTTCAGGCTCAAGGATTTCAGTCTCTTCATCTAACAAAGGTGGATTTTCATAGACAGGGTGTAGACATAATTGGCCTCTAAAGGGTCGTAATAAACTAATATAAAAGGTGTTGTGAATTTTTCAATGTGGTGGTAGTTCTAGTTTAAATGCATTATCATTGATTTTGTGAATGATCTTGAATGGTCCATAGAATCTAGGTGCTAATTTCACAACTGGGTGTTTATCTACACTTTGTAATCTAGGTTTTTCTATACGTAACCAAACATAATCATCAACTTTAAAATTCATGGCTTGTCTTTTCTTATTTGCTTGCTTTGTATATGATTGCTGGGCTTTGGCAATCATATCTTTAACTTCATAAAAAATAGTAGCGTGCATGTTAGCAATATCATCAGCAGTCTGAATTTTATTTGATAGTGATACAATAGGTGTAGGCAGTCTATAACCATAAATCACTTCAAATGGTGCTTTCTTTGTAGTTGTGTGTGGTGTATTGTTATATGCAAAGTGAAGTAAATGTAGGTGTGTATCCCATATGTGTGCACTCGTGGAAATCCACCGTGAAATATGCCTCCTGGTATTATCCTTGGAGCTCACATACACTTCTTTTTTGGTCACATAATTTGTGTAGATATTTCTATGTAGTAGTAATATCTTGCCATGATTGTACCGAACGCTTTCATTATGCGATAATGTATTTATTTCATGTATCAGTGTTATGATTTAAGTACACTTTGCCTTTATTTACACGAGCATTGTACACATTACTGAAACTATTTTGTATGGCCCAAATAAAGCACATAGTGCTATATGCTGTCCTACCATAAATTTTTTTTTTCCTTGTTACCGTCACTATTAGCGTTATTATGCAAGTGCAGGTTGGGATAATTGACTTTGTCGAATGCACAACACAACTTGAAAAATTCAAATATTCGATAATATACCACAAGCCACATATAAAAACAAGACAAAATACAATGCCTCTTGAAGCTTAAAACAAGTAAAAACCCGAATGTGGGTAGAGCATCACACAACCACAACACAATGAGAATACCAACAATTTAAAAACAAACCAAGTGAGATATATTTTCGTACCTTAACAATCTTGAGATGATGCTCAGTGCTTTGATACCCAAAAGCTTTAACTTCCAAATTGGCATGACAAGAGCTCACTCTAGCATGCGACCCTCCACTCTCCTCTCTCACAAAATACAACTATAATCAAGGGGAAAGGCCCTTAACTCTTCAATCTCCTCTCCTTATATAATTTCCTATCCACGCTCACACACATTAGGCTTTTGGGCTTTTGCTTTTCTATTGCTTTTCACTATTTTCGTTTTTTCTGCTCTATGCTTGTTTGCAACTTGTTTGAATCATAACTTCATCATTTGAACTCTGAATATAGTCCATCAAAAGTAAGTAAAAATATTGATTTTCGTAAATCGCATCATTTTTCTCTATCTTTTAACTTGGACGATTTATTCCCTTTCTTGGCCTATTGTTATTGTAATTGCATATACTTTCACCACACATGTCCTCTTTTCCTTCAAGAAATACTCGCTCTGACGATGTAAAATATACGATATTTTCCTTTGATCCTTGAGTCTTCAAAATAAATATTCTCTAGATATGAACCTATTTTTTTTGTGCAGTGTGCCCTAATAGGAATATGGTTTTTTGAAATGAACTCCGTGCCCAATCATTCATGATTTGAAAAAATATGTAATATTGGATCCATGATATGCAACCAATCAATCGATGCTACACTAAAAAATAATGTATGCATTGAAAAAATTGTGCATAGTCTATCTACATGTGATCGTGCGTCATGCAAAATGCAAACAAAATTCCTTATTAATTTAAAATTTCTTATATTCACCTCTCAACACTCATAAAAAAGATATGATATACTCCGCTTCACCCATCCAAAATCTCACAATCACTCTAGAAAATGATGATCCTCAAGATGTTGACCAGATGAGAACAACCCATCTCACAATTGGTGGCGTCCTTCACGACCTTCTAACTCATCCAACCTTCTTACACACTCAACCAGAGGTTCGTAACTTTGTGATGAGAATCCCAAATATCATGTGTTTCATAACTACAGTTTGACTAGGGCTTTCTTGTGTAGCTAGTCAAACTGTAGCTAGCAAAAATCAAACCTAACTACTGTTTGACTAGGGCTTTTGAGTTTTTAGAAAAACACTTGACATATTTAGCCCTTCCCCTAGTCTGCAAACATTCATGTGCAGTAGGTTGTTTTCATAAAATGATGCAAGATTTATAAGCCAATAAAAAATCAAATCCAATGATCTATCCACAATCTTCTCAACAAACACAAATGGCACATTTCTCTCAAACAACTCCTTTACAAGTAGACAAAACTCATCCATGAAATTCTCATCAAAATCCTTAAGACAATCCTTACCATCTAAGGAAAATACATCATCGTCTAAATTCTTCAAATTCCAACCATAATCCAACATTTTCAAACCTCTCAAATCGCAACCAAACTAAAAAATGTTCATATCCCACAAATCCCAATCATAATCTAAAATTTTCATATCCCACCCATCCTCCCTACGAAAAGCCATGTCACTTTTAGAGTCTCTAAATAAATTTTTGACCCTTTCTTTGTTGCCAATCTCAAATTCATCCACTGATTCATCTACAACTTCTTCTAAATGTTGAGAGAGAGAGAGAGAGTACGAGAGAGATACACAAGACATGCTCCCAAAGAATGATTCATATTGATGTAGAGTTAGTATATATAGGTGAGACCCAAGTCAAGTGAGAGATGATATATATAATTGTAACATCTCCACTCAAACAAAGGTCTCTGGCTACGAGTGAAAAAACCTTTGGGGAGAACAAGGGAAAAACCCGAGCCCCTACACATACCTACGATACAAAAATGATTTACTATAAAGTTTTCTTGAATACAATGATATATGCCTCAATCAATGAGACAAGAACTTGGAACAATACCAAGTGCATGTCTTAATGAACTAAAGCGATCTTCACTAAGAGATTTTGTGAAGATGTCTGCAGCCATTTGATCACTGGGACAATGCTCCACCATAATGGAACCTTTCTTGACTTCATGTCGAACATAATGATAATGAATAGCAATATGCTTTGATTTACTATGTTGTATATAGTCTTTGGTAAGACTAATATCACTTTGGTTATCACATCGAAGAGGTGTACTAGATGATGAAGGATGTCCCAAATCTGCAAGTAGTTGTCGAAGCCAAACTAGCTCGCGAGCTGCTAATGATGCAGCAACATATTCGGCCTCAATTGTAGAAACCACAACACATCGTTGTTTCTTGCTGGACCAAGAAACCAAACATCCATTTACAAAGAAACAATTTCCACTTGTAGATCGCATGGATAAGTGTGAACTTGCTCAATCAGCATCTGTATATCCAATAAGGTCACTAGAAGTTGAAGAAGATAAAGAAGAATCCTCTCGACAATGATAAATAAGACCAAATTCCTTAGTACCCTTGAGGTACTTAAGAATATGTTTTGCATCACTCCAATGAATAGTGGAAGGGGAAGAAAGATACTGTCCCAAAAAGTTAGCTGCAAATAAAATATCTGGTCTTGTGTTTAAACCAATAAATTGAAGACAACCAAAAAGATTGGCAAAAGGTTGATGAATGGCTGATTCTTCATTGTGTGTTGTAGATGTACCCTTGGTAGAGCTTGAAAGAATGGGAGTGTTGGCAGAGTGCGCATTTGTCAACCCAAACTTCTTAACAATATCATTAATAAACTTTGTCTGGCGAAGAAGAAGAATGCCTTGTTGTCGGTGTCGTTGAACTTGAATACCCAAACAAGAATGTATCTCACCAAGATCCACCATTTCAAATGCAGTCGATAAAAGCTTCTTCATAGCATCCAAGAAAGTAATATTATTTGACACAAGAATAGTATCATCAACATATAGAGCAAGAATAATAAAATATTTGTCCTCCCTTTTGATGTAAAGATTTGGGTCAGCAAAACATGCAACAAAACCTTTAGATGTGAGGAACTGATCAATCTTAATATACCAAGCACGAGAGGCTTGCTTCAATCCATATAATGCACGATGAAGCTGGCATACAAGATGCTCCTTTCCTACAATCATTAAACCTTCAGGTTGCTCCATATAGATTTCTTCTTCAAGATCTCCATTGAGAAAAGCCGTTTAACATCCAATTGGTGAATTTCTAGATCAAATATTGTTGCAAAAGCCAAAATCATACGAACAGTTGTGGAGCGCACAACGGGAGAAAATGTTTCTTGATAATCTACTCCTGCAATCTGTGAAGTAACCTTTTGCAACAAGTCGTGCTTTGAACTTATCAAACAAGCCATCAGCTTTGGTCTTGGTTTTATAAACCCATTTACATTTGATAGGAACACGATTTGAGGGGAGTTCAGTAAGAATCCATGTACCTTTGGAGATTAAAGAATCGTACTCAACTTGCATAGCTTTTTGCCATTGATCCCTTTGAGACGAATTGATAGCTTCCATATACGATATTGGATCCTCTTGGACAGACATAGCATCATCAAAGACATCATATTCAATAGAATAGAATCCATGCTCTATCTCAATAGGAATATCGACATAGATCTCCAAATTTTTATCAATCTTCTTTGGAGGTGAAGGAGGTTTATAATCATCAAAATTAGTAGAATCACAAAGCAAGTAAGGAAATGCACTAAGCAAAGACTATGTATCATCTGAAACATTTGACGACCATGTGCCACCCATAGTCTTCTCATCAAATATAGCATCACGACTAATGATAACCTTTTGAGTAGAAGGATCATAAAATTTGTAACCTTTGGAATGATTTGAATAACCAAGAAAAATAACCTTCAAACCTGGAGGATCCAACTTATGTCGAGTGTCCTTGGGCACATGAATATAAGCAATGCAGCCAAATGTGCGAAAGTGAGAGACTGAAGGTGTCTTCCGTGTCCAGATTGTTATAGGACTTTTACCAACATGTGCAGTAGTTGGAAGATGATTTTGAATAAAATCGGCTGTTAGAAGTGCTTCAGTCCAAAACTTTCGAGCCAAACTAGAGTGTATAAGCATGCAACGTATAGCATTAAGAATAGTGAAATTTTTACGCTCAGCAACACCATTTTGCTGAGGAGAATAAGGAACTGTAAACTCATGATGAATACCTTGATCCTTACAGAAGTCATCAAATAGATTGGATACATATTCACCGCCATTGTCACTGCGAAGCGTCTTTATAGAGATTCCAGTTTGAGGCTCCACACTTATCTTGTATTGTTTAAATATAGATAAAGCCTCAGACTTATGTCGACAGACTTATGTCGAAGAAGATAGACATGTGTGTACCATGAGAAATCATGAATGAAAGTTATAAAATATCGATATTGAGACTTTGAGGCAGGAAAAGGACCGCAAATATCGGTATGAACCAAATCTAAGAGAGCACAGGAATGTGATGAAGTAGAAGTGTGGAAAGGCGAACGATGGTGTTTTCCAAGTGCACAGTACTCACATATTCCCATACGTGGATGAGATTTAAGATCCATACCTTGCACAGGACCATGACGATGAAGATCAAGAATTTTGGCAAAATCGGAGTGTGCAAATCGTTGATGCCATAATTTGCAATCTGCATCTCCAGGGGCAGTAACAACATTTGCAACTATATCATTCAATGAAAGCTCAAATAGATTACCATGTCGAAGAGCCACTACTATAGTATGCCCGTCTTTCTCTATACAACATTGATTATGATCAAAGCCAAAAAACAAACCAAGATCAAATAGATGAGCAACAGAAAGAAGATTTCTTTGAAAATCTGGAACATGAAGAACTCCTCTTAATATTCTAGTGGATGAAACAGTCCCCAGATATAAATCACCCACTCCTTTGACTTGACAAGTCGTATAATCCGCAAGGTAAACAAATTTCTTGACAGGAAGAGAATGATAATTGTGAAGCCATTGCGATTGGTATGTCATGTTTACAGTGGCACCTGAATCAACAATGAATAGAGAACCATCATGAACATGAAGTACCTTTTTTGGAGAGATATCATGATGGGCGAAATTGAGCTCCTGATGAGTATGAACATCATTAGTTGTAGTTTGTTGAACAATATAAGCTCGAGAACGTTCTTCATCATATCTGCGTTTATAACAATGACGAGATGGATGATCTGTATGTGCACAATAATCACAAGGAGGAAAACTTTTGGACGAGCGAGGTTGCTTTGTAGTAACTCCATGCTCCTCATAATATTGACGTGCTGAGCAATCAGAAGCCACATGGCCTTTCTTATCACAATAAGAACAATGTTTGTTAGGATAAGCAAGACGAGAAGATTTACTACCTTGATTAGGGCGTTGTCGTGGAGTTTGTGCAAGAGCTGCAGAACAAAGGGTTCAAGATACAGCAAGGAAAGAGGCTAACAAGAAGATCTCAATTTTTGATGCCAAAGATCACTATATTGCTTGTCAAGTAAATTACAAGAGATCCATGAGTACTCATTCTGAACATCCAGCTTGTGCAGGAATTTGCATAGGCTAAGCGTCTCTCGGCTGCAATGTTTTGATAAAGCTCTTTTCATAGACCAGTGTTGAAGACTTATGGGTATAGAGACAAAATAAATAACAAAGCATTACAATCTGTCCACTGCTTTACAATAAAGCGTAAGAACTTGCTTTTCAGGGCACCAAGAAATTCATCCAGATTCAGGACTTAGTTATAGTCAGCTTGATCAGTCTCTAGGTCCAAAGGATAAAACATCTGATAAGTGCTTGCATAGGCTCCCTTTCTTCAAGCATCTCTTCAAAAAGATTTTCCCTGTACAACCTTCTGATAAAGATGTTATGCAAGTCACGTTTAGCATGGTTCACCAGGAAATGCATGATTGCTTTAGGCACAGAATCTTGCACATTCTTCCTCACAATGTCATAATTAGACTTTATCAATGATTTTGTGACAGAGACCTCCACTGCATCTTCCTCTGACAGGACATCAGATGCCCTTAAGACAACAGGCGGCTCCTTCAGGTGTATGGTTGAAAAGGCAAGTTCAATACTGGTCACAGGTTCGTTGTAAGCTTTATTGACTGTGGTATCTTGGCCATTAGGACGAGCATCATTTCCACCAAAAATTGACGAAATGCCCCACATTCCAGTAGGCGCTGGCCCTGAAGAGCTGCCACCCTCAGAACGGGGAGTACTGATCCCATGATCAGCAACTACTCCAGATGGAGTCGTCCTTGCAAGGATGGCTCTTGATTTTGAGCCCTTCTTGGACTATGGAGCTACAGACAGCCTCTCCAGAAGTAGATATTTCCTCTAAAGCAACAGTAGAGACTCACGGATTATCAATCACAGCTGGAAGCATCAATCTCCTTCACGTAAGGATTCCATCCTTCGTCCAGTCACTAATAGAATCTCAATTCCTTGATCCGTCTATGCCCAGGAAGAATAGGCCAGAGTGCAACAGCAGTATGGGAGGCAAAACGAGATGGGCCACCATCAAGCGTGGGGTAGTCCATAGATAGTAGCGGAACAAGAACAGGGGCAAGGCGCCCTTAGATCAAGCTCCATCCCTCTTTTCCTCCTCGGTCGAGAGCGAAAAAGCTCCTCCTTAATTGCCTGGTAAAGAGCAAAAAAAAAACTCCTTTTTGACAAGAATAGGCTAGGCCAACACCAGTAGTGATACTCTAACCAAGCAAAAAGCTTGCCAAAAAGTTATCCTGAAGACTACCAATAAGCACAACTGGCTTTAGAGAGTCGTATATTCCGAAATATAGACCACAGTATACAATGATTCCAACGCAAGAAATGTTGAATCCACGGTAAAGCCCCAAAATACCGTCAGACTTCAGAGTCTTCTTGTAGACATCCAAGAGTCCATTGAATTGACATTCCCCTCCTTTCTTTGCAGCCTTGGCATCATTGGCAAGGCGAGTCCTAGCATAATCAAGGGAATACACAAGAAGGAGGGAAGAAGCACCGGCCGCTCCACTGGAAGCCAGGTTACCAGCAAGCCCGGCCCAATAGCCATCCTTGTCATTCTTAAAGTTAAAGAGCTTCTTAAAGTAGTCCTTAAACGCAAAGTTGAGAACCTGGGTAGGGAAGTATGTGATAACATTAGCAGTGTTTCCACGCCACAAGGATATAAAACCTTCCTCCTGGATGGTTCTTAAAAAAAACAGTTCGCAATCCCCTTGTAAGGTTCCTGAAGCCTTCCTGCCTTGATCATCTCATCTTGATTTTGGATAAGAAGCTTGACACGTTCTATGGGGGCAGCTACAGTCTTTGAGACAGCTGTGCAGAGACTTCTCCCATCAAAAAGTCTACGACAAAGGCATATGGACCCTTCTTCTCCATGGCATATAGTGCTAATGTATCTTCTTCAAAAATGCTTTGTCCCGCATATTACGTTGTCCTTGTTCACGTGCAACCTTTATCTTCATAGCTTAAATGTCGGCTTCTACAAAGCTTCCTTTGATTCCATGGTTTCCTGCACTTTTCTTGGAATTCATCATTGAAATTGACAGCATAATAATATTCTTTGGCATCCGTTTTTCATATTTTTCTGACACACACACAACATTTACACAAACACAAACACACAAGTGGAGTATGTACATTGGATGCGGGTACTGAAAAGGACGGAAAGATAATGCAGCAATCAAACACAATGAAACACACGCGAAAAGATAACACAGATGCACAACAAAAATGGAGTGTTTACAGCTCGAATGCGTAGCAGCACGACATCCATCCCCTCTAAACCTGCGCATCCTCCGGATGAGCCAACTATCCATGATCGTCTAAGTCCACAAACAGGTCCAGTCCTTCATCAGTTTCCAGTAGACCTGTTTCTCCATCAGCTTCATCATCCATATTCTCTGCTTCTTCTGCTAGAATTTCTTCTGACTGCTCTTCTTCTGCCAATACTTCAAGTGCATACTCTTCATCTTCTCTTCTCTTGAAAATCTTGACTCGTTTTCCAGCGATGGGCTCCCTCAATACCATCCCATCCAATTCAGCCAACTCATAGGTAGCATTGTCAAAAACCTGTTTCACCTCATATGGTCCAAACCATCTTTGAACCATTTTTCTCATGCTGCTATGCTGATTCTCTAGGCTACTATCGTAGACTAGAGCCCAATCTCCCTCTTTTATGGCTCTAGGCCACAAGCGATGCCTCAAATCAAACCTGTCCTTGTTTCTGAGTTGGGCTGCCTTCAAATGATCAACTTTTAGCTGCACATCTTCTGCCCTTCTCTCTAGTTGACGAATCCGAAGAGCTAGAAGCTCCTCCCTTGATAAATTCTCATGCCATGGAAGAGCACTCCATGTAAAAGCACAGATTTCAGTAGGCATGACAGGTTTTTGCCCATACATCAACTCTGTAGGCATATATCCAGTAGTCACGCTATGTGTAGAGTGGTCTGCCCACAATGCAAAAGGTAGTAATCTCGGCCCGACCTCTACAAGCTTTTGCCAATGCCTTGCATCGCTGCCTCACAAACTACTCTCAAGGGTAGTCTGCTTCTCTTCTTTGGGTGCTTCCAAAGAAAACCATCTTTCAAGAAATACCCATAAGCCTTTCTTCTGATTTTCTTGAATACATCATCTATCCAATCAGCTCTTCGAGTCAATGAACTCAGATACTGACCAATTTGCAGCCACTCGTCAACATAGAGTTCTTCAGTAAAGGCTTCAATAGTAGATACATGACAATCATGAACAAGGACAGAAGCTGCAAACTCTGTCTCATCATCTTCTACAAGCATTGACTTCTCATCCTCATATCTCACTCTAGACAGCATGTCAGCAACTGGTTTATCTTTTTCTGCTATGTGTCGAGATTCTGGATTCAATGATTTGATGTAGGCAATCCACCGAAGCATCGCTATATCTGGAGTCGAACAACTAGTAATCATGCCAAGCAAAGGCAAACAATCTGTTTCCACAACAACTAAAGCACCAATAAAATACCCTTTATCACACTTCAGTGGCTCACTAAGAACTTTAGCTCCAAAGCGGATTGCATATCTGTTTCCATCAGCATCATCCTGTCCCACTGCCCATCCTATGCCAATAGGGCTGGTATCAACTATCAACATGATTGGCCGTCCACACTGATAATCCACCTTGCGAAGAGTAGGAGCTGACTGCAACAGCTTCTTGAGTTTACGCATGGCTTTCAAATGCTTCTCATCCCAATGAAATTTCTGCCCCTTTCGAAGCAGCTGATAGAGAACATCTGCTATGTGAGCAAAATGAGGAATCCAAATCATGTAAAATACACAAGCTCCCACAAATCTCTGCACCTCTGAAGTAGTCGAGCAATTCTCTGCAATCCTACTTATGGCATCCACCTTTGTAGGTGAAGGCTTCCTGCCATAATAACCAACCATATGCCCAACTATGATGACTTCATTAACACCAAAGACAGATTTCAGCCCTGAAAGAGTCAAATTCACCTCCTCTAATCGTGTCAATATTTGCTCACAAGCAACCAAGTGTTCAGCCACAAACTGTTTACATCCTCGCAAATCAAGACTCTCATTCTTTTCTTCTTCTGCACAACCCCTAATAGGCACATCATCTAGGAAAGGCATGGTATATTGCGGAATATAGTCTCGCAGAACTTTATGCATAGCATTCATCATATGAGCAATTGAGTTGGTGGCACCTTGAGGCAAGGTACATATCCTCACAAGACCAATAAGTGTTTGCATAGTGGTAATATCCCTGCTTTCCAAGGCAAGCTGAAACTGGTCATAACCAAAATACAAGTCACCTAGGGAATAGATGGCTCGTCCTGCAAAAGCCTCAGCAAACTCATCCACAACTAGACCTGTTCCCACATTCCTGATTGTCACTTTATTCACGAGCTGTATATCCTGAATAAATCTCAAGGTTCCATTCTTCTTTGGTACAGTAAACCACCTGTTAGAATAGGGCACAAAAGAGGGTTCCAAAATTCCCATCTTAATCTTCTCATTCAGCAACTCTATTAGCTTTGGCAAGTGTGCTCTAGGCACAGGTATAGGACGTATATTCCATGGCACATGAGGAATAGTGAAGATGACCATAGGCGCAACCAATTCGGGACTAATGCAGCCAATTTCATGAGGAAAGAAAGCAAATGCCTTACATGTCATCCAAGCATCTCTCTAAAACATTCTTTTTCCACTGGAAGCAAGAAATCATCATTTCCAATCTTCAATTCTGCAAGAGTTTCAACTGTAAATTTATGTCCAATATTTGCAGGATCTCTCAACATAGGCTGCTTCATAGCTTTTTCTATCTGCTCATCACTATCAGGAGGAAGCGGCCCTGCAACCGGTTTAACCCTCTTATCAATTGTTTTATATTTCGTGTCAACCTTGGCATCAGTCAGGCACTCTTTTCTTTGCTGCAATTTTTCAACAACTCTCAACTCTGTTGGCTGAAAGATTTTAGCCCTTTGCTCTATGGACTGCATGGGTGCAGCCTGAAACTCTGTATGCTAAAATTTTTCAGCATTAAACTCTATTGGCTGAATGGTTTCAGCCCTCTGCTCTGTGGACTGCCATGATGCAGCCTCATACTCTATATGCTGAATTTTTCCAGCATTTAACTTTGCTGGCTGAAAGGTTTCAGCCTGCAACTCTGAAAGCTGATCAAGAACTCGGTTTGCTGAGTTTTCTCAGCCTCTGACTCTGTTTTCAGCATAAAATTAGAAATTTCCTGATGCATATCCAAGGTTTGCACAGGTATGATCCTTGAACCCTTACATACATCAGTTTTTAGCATATTTCCCTTACAGACAATGTATCTGCATAAGACATTCCTTTATACAGCCCATCCAATGTTTGCACAGGTATGATCCTTGAACCCTTACAGAGAATGTATCTGCATAAGACATTCCTTCATACAGCCCATCTACATGCTCTTCTGCTTGCAAAATACCTGCAGTCTTCAACTCTTTCTCCTTACGACCAATGTACTGCTTGGCAGCTCTAGACAACTCTGAAATTTTCTGATAACTCACTAAACTATGTGAAGAAAAACCAAAAAAATCAGTGGAGAAAGATTGGCTGCCAGGAGGCGAGATCTTATCTTTTCTCCACTCCGTACCACTGGCGTCTCGCAAGACAGCGGTACCTAACGAAAATCCAACTCCTTCGCAGGTAGTGGTGCCTCACACAAGGAGTCCCTATTTCTCGGATGATTTATTCCAACAGTCATAAACTGAACAGCTCGCATACCATCCTTACTGCGTATCCGCGCATAGGCTGAGCCATCATCCATCACTTTCATCTCCATTCTTGCTTCTGTAATGAAAGGCTATCCAAGAATAATCGGATAAGAGCAAGAATCCTGAACAAAGCAATGATAATCCTCTTCAACATTACCAATAGAAATTCTGATGCTCGGACAAGCAGCATGCATATCACCAGAAGTATTATTGGCTGCTCTCATGCGCCAGCCATGCTCTGCATCCATAGGCCACTTGCCACTCTCATAAACACCTCGAGCAATAAGATTAATCTCAGAACCATGATCAACTAAAGCAACCAAAGGAATCTATTTCTCTCCAATCCTTACCACCATCTCAGTGGTTGCTCTAGCCCAATGACTGCCTGAAAAATTGTTGCGAGGAATGAGGAAAGGAGTATCATCATCCTCATACTGCATAGGCTGAACTATTTTCTCCAACTGCGGGTTGACAGAAGCATTCTCAACCATCACTGCATCATCATGCTCTTCCCCAAGAGCTCCATGCCATAACCCCTATAAAGCAGGTCCTTCCATTGCATGTCGTTTCCTCCACAAAAGATCCTGCATCTGATCCTGTATTTCTCTTCTAGCAATCCCAAGAGCTTCACCAACAGTAAAAGTGACTACACTATTTAAAATTCTTTCATGAAAAATCTTACTCATATCCGTCTGCATATCAAGGTCTGACAAGAGCTTGAATCCTGGCTCCTTTCTTGGTTGTCTCTTTTCTTTCATCTGCTTGTCTGCCATAGGTTGTTCAGGACCTGATTAAGCTGGAGAACTTGTCATAGGTGGAGCTGTAACAGGTGGTGAAACAAAGTCACCCCCTCTAGTCTTTTTGGAGGTGCTGAGACCCTCCTCATCTCTTCTTCTCTTCTCCTCAACCATGGCATCTAAACCCTGTGTTTTTGCCATATAAGCAAAAATAGAATACCTGTCACAACAGAAGAATCCCATCCCGTTTCTCCTCGGATGCTGGAGCCCACACAAGTCATAGTGGATGCCTGAACTTTCCCTCTTCTCGCTATCTCCAAGGCAGAGGACCATAAGGCTGAGTCTCCATTTGATTTCTGCTCAAGCTGGACTCCATAAGCTGAAGCATCTCCTCTAACACTCACATAAGCTGATTGCGCGCTTCCTAAAAAGCATCACAATCTCTGCAGTGTTGGTGCTCTGTACTATTGCACCAAATACATTGTCTCCCTTTTCTTTGGCCAGCTCTGGGAAAGCAGTCACTAGAGTAGGTGCTACAGCAGGTACTGACATAAGTTGCTCTTTTAACTTCCCAACTTTAGCTTTGACTGCCTATATCATCAAATCTGCCAAGCCTTTAATAACATCATCTACTGATAAGGGCACTGGAGCAGCAAGAACTGGTGGATTTACAACAGGAGGAGTAGGCTTAGGCATAGAACTTGCAGCAACGGTAGAAGTAGAGGTATCCAATGATTTTTCAGAAGCAGATCCTGTATTACGATGCAATCGTACCCTTCTGCGCTGCTTCTTAACAAGCGCATTCAAAGCATCAATGACATGTCTCCACTCGGTCTTTAAACCTGAATCGGTAGCTTGATCTTCCAAAAGATCATCCAACTTTCCCTGTAAATCAGCATCAGCAGCTTGTAAAAATAATTCCACTTTCTGCATCTCCAAAGCTTGTTGCTCAGTTCCATCCAACTGATCATAGCGGCTCTCAAACTCTCGCAGAAGGGTGGTAATTGAAAGTCCCTTATTAGGCATAGAAACCCATGCTAAGAAATTCCTGTGGTTCATAAGACCTGTATCCTCCAAGAAATATTCATCTTTTAATGCCTTCTTAAACTCTGTCCAACCAACATGTGTTCCTTGAATTTCTAAAATTCAGACTTCAAGCGCGCGAACCACGATCCGCAAGAAGTAGCGGCTCCAAACATCTTGAGAAACCCCAAAAAACTTCATCTTTTCTTCATACAAATGCAGGTAAGTTGAAATTTGTTGGCCGTTGAACTGCTTCATCTCCTGTTGGACAGCTTTCAAGGCATCCATGGCATCACTATCGCGTTTCGCGTGAGCTTGCTGCTGCATATAGGTTGTAAATGACTGAAACAGATGCTTCATGACATTCTCATCTGTCATCTCTTCTTGCGAGTCTCCCATCTTGCTGAAAATTGACGCAGCGCTTTCACGTCAGGTTCACCAAAAATGTCGTGGAGTTTGTGCAAGAGCTGCAAAACACGGGGTTTAAGATACAGCAAGGAAAGAGGCTAACAAGAAGATCTCAATTTATGATGCCAAAGATCACTATATTACTTGTCAAGTGAATTACAAGAGATCCATGAGTACTCATTTTGAACATCCAGCTTGTGCAGGAATTTGCATAGGCTAAGCGTCTCTCGGCTGCAATGTTTTGATAAAGCTCTTTTCATAGACCAGTGTTGAAGACTTATGGGTATAGAGACAAAATAAATGACAAAGCATTACAATCTGTCCACTGCTTTACAATAAAGCGTAAGAACTTGCTTTTTAGGGCACCAAGAAATTCATCCAGATTCAGGACTTAGTTGTAGTCAGCTTGATCAGTCTCTAGGTCCAAAGGATAAAACATCTGATAAGTGCTTGCATAGGCTCCCTTTCTTCAAGCATCTCTTCAAAAAGATTTTCCCTGTACAACCTTCTGATAAAGATGTTATGCAAGTCACGTTTAGCATGGTTCACCAGGAAATGCATGATTGCTTTAGGCACAGAATCTTGCACATTCTTCCTCACAATGTCATAATTAGACTTTATCAATGATTTTGTGATAGAGACCTCCACTGCATCTTCCTCTGACAGGACATCAGATGCCCTTAAGACAGCAGGCGGCTCCTTTAGGTGTATGTTTGAAAAGGCAAGTTCAATATTGGTCACAGGTTCGTTGTAAGCTTTATTGACTGTGGTATATTGGCCATTAGGACAAGCATCATTTCCACCAAAAATTGACGAAATGCCCCACATTCCAGCAGGCGTTGGCCCTGAAGAGCTGCCGCCCTCAGAATGGGCAGTACTGATCCCATGATCAGCAACTACTCCAGATGGAGTCGTCCTTGCAAGGATGGCTCTTGATTTTGAGCCCTTCTTGGACTGTGGAGCTATAGACAGCCTCTCCAGAAGTGGATCTTTCCTCTAAAGCAGCAGCAGAGACTCACGGATTATCAATCACAGCTGGAAGCATCAATATCCTTCACGTAAGGATTCCATCCTTCGTCCAGTCACTAATAGAATCTCAATTCCTTGATCCGTCTGTGCCCAGGAAGAATAGGCCAGAGTGCAACAGCAGTATGGGAGGCGAAACGAGACGAGCCGCCGTCAAGCGTGCCACAGTCCACAGATAGTAGCCGAACAAGAACAAGGGCGAGGCGCCCTCAGATCAAGCTCCATCCCTCTTTTCCTCCTCGGTCGAGAGCGAAAAAGCTCCTCCTTAATTGCCTGGTAAAGAGCAAAAAAAAAACTCCTTTTTGACAAGAATAGGCTAGGCCAACACCAGTAGTGATACTCCAGCCAAGCAAAAAGCTTGCCAAAAAGTTATCCTGAAGACTGCCAATAAGCACAACTGGCTTCAGAGAGTCGTACATTCCGAAATATAGACCACGGTATACAATGATTCCAACGCAAGAAATGTTGAATCCGCGGTAAAGCCCCGGAAGACCATCAGACTTCAGAGTCTTCTTGTAGACATCCAAGAGTCCCTTGAATTGACGTTCCCCTCCTTTCTTTTCAGCCTTGGCATCATTCGCAAGGCGAATCCTAGCATAATCAAGGGGATACACAAGAAGGAGGGAAGAAGCACCGGCCGCTCCACCGGAAGCCAGGTTACCAGCAAGCCCGGCCCAATAGCCATCCTTGTCCTTCTTAAAGTTAAAGAGCTTCTTAAAGTAGTCCAAAGAGTGGAATTTAGGTGACGGGAAGTGCTTAAAAATAGCTAAAAATTATGAATATAAAGGGAAAAATATTCACCATCAAAGGCGGCGGCTCGATCTAGGACGATTTTAAGCGCCAAAGTACTTTAAAGGCGCCCAAGCGACACTTGTTGATTTTTCATAAATTTTCAGACAGTCGTGCGGGTTGACACGAGCTACTGGCCAATGCGGGATGCTAAGCCGGACGCCCAGGATTTTTCAGAGCTCAATTCCGAGTCCGGATGGGGAAATGGCCAAGAAACCGGTCAAGATACGAAGGGGTGGACAAAATTTGGCCAAAATGGGCAAGTGACCCTTGGGAGCCCAAATTTAAAATGTAGCATGAAACTTTGGAGGAGAAAGAAGATGCAAATCGTGGAGGAAGATGGCGCCTTCATCACGCTGATTTTTACGCCCACATGTTGATGCCTCAATCCTCAGCCTGCAAACAACCCCCCCAATGATCATGGGCATTGATTCCCCTCTGTATGCTGACTCTATCGCCACCCTTCGCTCGCGCAATGATGCCCTCTTTGAAGATCTCTGATTTCAGTCTTTCTCTCTCCTCCTTCTCTCTCTTCTAAAGGCAAGTTCATGTGGGGAGAAGAAGGAAGACCAAAGAATGATGGAGGCTTGTCCGGCATGGATCGGATTGCTCCACAGGCTGGAAATGGTGATTTGTGATTGTGCTGGACATGAAGTGCTGCTGATGGTGCGCAGATCGGATGCAGAATGCTTACGTAGTGAATCCCGGAAGGTCCCCAAGAACAATGAACTCTACCTTTTTGCACAAAAAACCATGTAAAAGCATGCACGACAAGAGGCAAGAGACAAATTGGGTTCAATCTCCCCCATGCCTTGTGTGAGCCCTTCACAAAGCATGTATTTTATGTATATTTCAATCTTCATGCTCAATAATAGCCCAATTTACAAAAATATGACAAGCTTTTAGCTTTTGAGTTTGCTTTCTACAAAAATAGGAAAATAAAGCTAATGGACGGTGCCCATAGAGTCTGGCACGCCCAATCTCAATGTCCAAATAGAAATAACATATCCAGGCGCATACAAAATAATAATCAATAATCAATGTCTCTATAGACATAACAAAATATAGGCGTGGCGCCTATCAAAATATAATCCAAAGATCGAATACTCGCTAGACTCCAATGCTTTCCTCCGCCACTGCTGCTATCTCTACACATCAACTGAAGCATTCACAATCGTTAGTAAAATAATACAATTAAACCGACAAAAGTGAATACCTAGCAGTCTTCAGCTACATAAATAAATCAACTGGTTAGAAATAAATCCTAACCTTAATTTATTACGAGTGCGCACTTTAAACTCATAAACGTTTATTAATTTAATATGCATTTTGCGGAATCACCCGCTATGGAATCACCCATGTACACACTAAATTAATGAAACGCCCGAAAAGGACAGGCGTCCCCATCAACTTCTCGCACAAAGAATCCTCTTTGTGTATGAGCCCCGGTCATCTAAGTTTACGGAATCCACCGTAAAACCTCACTGAATCCACCGTGGCACGGAATCCACCGTGGAATATGCCTCTTGGATAGCACTCGTGCGCAGATCGGACGCAGAATGCTCACGTGGTGAATCGCGGAAGGTCCCCAAGAACAATGAACTCTACCTTTTTGCACAAAAAACCATGTAAAAGCATGCACGACAAGAGGCAAGAGACAAATTGGGTTCAATCTCCCCCATGCCTTGTGTGAGCCCTTCACAAAGCATGTATTTTATGTATATTTAAATCTTCATGCTCAATAATAGCCCAATTTACAAAAATATGACAAGCTTTTAGCTTTTGAGTTTGCTTTCTACAAAAATAGGAAAATAAAGCTAATGGACGGTGCCCATAGAGTCTGGCACGCCCAATCTCAATGTCCAAATAGAAATAACATATCCAGGCGCATAAGCGCATACAAAATAATAATCAATAATCGATGTCTCTATAGACATAACAAAATATAGGCGTGGCGCCTATCAAAATATAATCCAAAGATCGAATACTCGCTAGACTCCAATGCTTTCCTCCGCCATTGCTGCTATCTCTACACATCAACTGAAGCATTCACAATCGTTAGTAAAATAATACAATTAAACCGACAAAAGTGAATACCTAGCAGTCTTCAGCTACATAAATAAATCAACTGGTTAGAAATAAATCCTAACCTTAATTTATTACGAGTGCGCACTGTAAACTCATAAACGTTTATTAATTTAATATGCATTTTGCGGAATCACCCATGTACACACTAAATTAATGAAACGCCCGAAAAGGATAGGCGTCCCCATCAACTTTTCGCACAAAGAATCCTCTTTGTGTATGAGCCCCGGTCATCTAAGTTTACGGAATCCACCGTAAAACCTCACGAAATCCATCGTGGCACGGAATCCACCGTGGAATATGCCTCCTGGATAGCACTGGTGCGCAGATCGGACGCAGAATGCTCACGTGGTGAATCGCGGAAGGTCCCCAAGAACAATGAACTCTACCTTTTTGCACAAAAAACCATGTAAAAGCATGCACGACAAGAGGCAAGAGACAAATTGGGTTCAAACTCCCCCATGCCTTGTGTGAGCGCTTCACAAAGCATGTATTTTATGTATATTTCAATCTTCATGCTCAATAATAGCCCAATTTACAAAAATATGACAAGCTTTTAGCTTTTGAGTTTGCTTTCTACAAAAATAGGAAAATAAAGCTAATGGACGGTGCCCATAGAGTCTGGTACGCCCAATCTCAATGTCCAAATAGAAATAACATATCCAGGCGCATAGGTGCATACAAAATAATAATCAATAATCGATGTCTCTATAGACATAACAAAATATAGGCGTGGCGCCTATCAAAATATAATCCAAAGATCGAATACTCGCTAGACTCCAATGCTTTCCTCCGCCACTGCTGCTATCTCTACACATCAACTGAAGCATTCACAATCGTTAGTAAAATAATACAATTAAACCGACAAAAGTGAATACCTAGCAGTCTTCAGCTACATAAATAAATCAACTGGTTAGAAATAAATCCTAACCTTAATTTATTACGAGTGCGCACTCTAAACTCATAAACGTTTATTAATTTAATATGCATTTTGCGGAATCACCCGCTATGGAATCACCCATGTACACACTAAATTAATGAAACGCCCGAAAAGGACAGGCGTCCCCATCAACTTCTCGCACAAAGAATCCTCTTTGTGTATGAGCCCCGGTCATCTAAGTTTACGGAATCCACCGTAAAACCTCACGGAATCCACCGTGGCATGGAATCCACCGTGGAATATGCCTCCTGGCATCAGCTGATTTCCAAATCTACAGTCATGGACATGAAACCCGAAACACGCAAATAAGCGGTAATTTGAAATTTTCAAAGGAAATTTGAGCTTTTATGGCTTTTGATGGATGAAATGTTGTTCATGTGGGATAAAAATTGTTCATGTTACTGTTTTCTATGATTTCTTGTTGGTCATAATCAAAAAATCAGAAAAATATGCATTTTGTGGTTCAAAATAATACATTAAAATACGTAAAGCATGAAAAAACAAGGGAAAATGAGGGTTTTTGGCATAAAAATGGGGAAGTGAATAGGAACATCAACCAAACTTTCATTTTTCTGCAAGAAGGAACTAAGGGCCACAGCCCATAACCTGTTTTGAATTTTCAGTAATTAAATAATGCAGGAAAATAAGGGAAAATACAAGAAAATGGTGAAAAAATCCTTAAAAATAGGGGAAAAATGCATTTCGGGTTCTGAAAAATAAGGATAAATAAGAGCAATGTTTGTGAATGTTTGTGGGGACTGAAGCATGAGGATTTGCCTCAGTTCAACCCCACCTTCTTGTTCTAGTGTGTGTTTTTCCGATTTTTTCATATAAAATGGTGGTAAAATACCCTATAAATCTATCCAACGATGCAATATTTAAACGGGGAAGGGTAGAGGAGTTGAAATATGTCTAAATGCCATGTGAGATGATGGGAAAGTGGCTGATTTCTATGCATAGCATTTTAGGACGGATGATAATTAAAATTAAGAGCTTAGTAGCACAAGGATCACCTCGGTGCTAGGCCCATGCAACGAAGCACGAACAGTAGTTGGAAACCATTAAAAGAATGTTTTGCACTTGTGCACAATACTGTTTGCTAAATGTTTGAGCACTAGGCATCCACCAAATGCATGGAGCATGAAAAAGAATTTAAAAGTATCAGTGATCAGCTCCTGGACATGCATTGCAATTGGTTTATTAGGATATGACCTACGATGAGAGGAAGTGAGGTACCCATGCTGTAGGTAGACGTGGGTCCAAAAGGGGAGATCAAGTGAGGACAATGGTACATTCCTGGACACGCTTATTTGGTACCTTGAGCGACTTTTGTGCGATATGTCTATATGTTGAGCGACGCATCGAGGGGCCAATCCCCAAGGTGTAGGAGAGTCGCAGAGGGTTGACGGCATTCAGCCGTAGTAGGAGGAACCCCATGTGTATGTGATTCGAGCCTTTTGGCTATGTGAAAGGGACTCCCTCTGAGGAGTAATATTGGGTTAGGATTAGTTGGACTACAACGTATTACAAACGCAATGTTTAGGAAGGCAGAGATTTTGACAGACGCTCCTGGCCGCGAGGCCGAGGGGTTGTCTTGCGCGTAGTGACGAGGCCCGGCTAGTGCATAAGCCAGTGCTGGCCCGTTTTTAGGTCCATCAGTGGTGCGTCTGTCGGGAGCCGCTTAAAAGTGGCGGTTCTCGAATCCTGTTTGTTTAGGGACCAACTAGCAGTTTATGCCAAAGGATACTGAGATTGATCCGTTATTTATTGATAAGCATCGTCTAGCAGAAATCCAAAAGCAAGAAAGAGACAAAAGAGCTAGGCGACCTGCTGAAATTTTTAGGAGATATTCCCCTAAGCGTAGCAGTGCTGAACCCTTACGAGGGAGTGGATCTAGTGGTCTTAGTACCACAAGCAGTAAGTTAGGAGAAGGTGGAAGCTCTAGTGCTCCCCTTCCTTCTATAAGCCAGTCCACATCAAGTACGGGAGGTGTAACCCCACCGTCCCCTATTCCTAGTGCAAATCCAATCCTTGTCATGGCGCAGCCTATTGCAATTCCAGCAGGAACGACGGATTTGCCGGCTCTAGGTTACCCGCTACCCATTTTTAATGGGCTAGTTGAGGAAGATGCGGAACTCCACATTAGGGAGTTTCAAAAGCTGATGTTTAACTGTCGCATTCAAGAGGAAAGACATTTAATGATGTTCTTCAATATGACTCTCAAAGGAAGAGCCGCTATATGGTATCATGGTTTAGAAGCCGGGACCATATTGAACATTGATGCATTTTATGGAGCTTTTCGAAGGGAGTTTGCCCCTAAAAGGGGTGGACAATATTGGTTGCGTGTACTCAACGTGACCCGCCAAGAACCACACGAGGATATTCGTGCTTATGCGAAGAAGATAAAAGAGGTTTTCCGTAAGTTGGACACTTCTATTCCTATCCCCGCAACTGCCCAATTGCAATATTTCCTACATGGTTTGGACTTTAATATCCAATTGCAGTTGAGTAGTGTCCCCTTGGGGGATATAGATACTGCCATTACACGAGCACAAGAGGTGGAATCCCGACTACAAGCAGCCTATGCTTCTCGAGGTAATTCGAATATGGGTTTAGTATTGGGAAACAATATGGCAATAGCCAATGGCAGTAGTGGCCAAGGGATAGCGATGGCTAATCCTAATGGGAGAGGGAACATGGTGCAGAATGTCCCTTTATTACCAGCTCTCCCTAGCATGTCGATGCCTACGGGCAGTCAAATGATTCCAAATGGTGGAAGCCAGACGGTCAATTCTAACACCATGCCTGTGGCTCAACAACCAGTGCCTAATCGAATTGTTAGGCCGATGCAACGTCATGGTAATGACCAAGGCTATGAGTCGAGTTCTTCCAATGTTCTTGGCGAGGTTAAGGACATGATGAAACATTATACCGACATGATTACGGAGCAGTATCGACAAATAGCCGTTGATGTCAACTTCCTTAAAAAACAACAAAATTTGATAGGAAGTAGATACCCAGAGGAGGGTGCACCTTCGAGGTTTAGTTGCAAATGGTGTGGCGGGCAGCACTATCCAAGAAATTTCCCAAATGTTAAGTGCGACATCTGTGGAAAATCCGGCCATTTAGCAGCTACTTGCTGGAGTAAGATCAGTTCCCTCCAGCGAGGAAGTCGGCAACCAGGGCCTGTTAATCATCGTGCCCAAGGAAATGATTCCCAGCGAGAAGATGGGCCTAAACAAATACTTCAACGACCAAAGACTACAGTGGAAGAGCTACCAAGTGGTAGTGGGGTTAGTTTGATTGAGGCTGTACGCGTTAATGATGCTGAAACCTCTAATCTACGAGCTGTTCTTACGAGAGGTCAAAAGGGTAGAGGAGCCGACAAGGATAAGCCTGTCGACGGAATCCCTAAACAAGGCGACAAAGGAACGCAAGTTTTGGATCCTGCCATGGAAGGGGGACCTTTGAAGCCCGTAGAAAGTAAAGCTGATAAGGAACCACCAAAGAAGAAGGTGAAAGTTAAGAAAGAGGCAATAAAGCCAGTTCAGTGACCTAAAGAGCGGATGGTTTGGCGTGAAAAGCGAGCTCTATCGAACTATCATGAATTCGATTTGGCGAGCTCTCTTTGCGAAGTCAAGCCGGATGTGAATCTTTTACAGCTTATTAAGCTTTCCCCAGGAGTACGTAAGGAATTTAGAAAGATTCTACGTACTGGGTATATCGTAGAGCCTTTGGGTATTGCGCAAGTTGGTGATGACTGGTTTGAGCATGCTAAGAAGCATTGCCCAAGGGTTGCAGCCTATGTCGATGGGATATTAGTAGACTATGCCATTGTCGACACGGGATCATCTGTTAACATTATGAGTTCTGAACTGATGGAAAGGTTGGGTCTTGCGATCCAGAAAGATACCTCCACAATTCTTAGAATGGCAGATGATAGTTTGAGACAGTCGGAAGGCTGCATTACTAAGGTTCATGTCACTGTTGCAAATGTAGAATGCCTGTTGGACTTTAGGGTGATTCGTTTTGCAGGGCGGCCAAGTTACCAAGTATTACTCGGACGACCTTGGATCTTGCAAGCGAACTGCCAAGTAGATATACCCGCTGGTCGACTGATATTCGGCAGAGGTGCCCAGCGTGTGGTGGTTGATGCTTATCCTGAGTCCCCACAGAGTGAGAGAGCTCCTCTATCTTCTACAGAATTGGAGACATTAGAAGATTTATCTGGCAGTGAGACATCATCGAGTGATGAGTCCAAAGAGGGATCCACCAAGGAGGACATCTATCAGATCACTTTGAATGAGCCGATAGAGGGCCAAGATCGTATAAGAGATGTAGATGTTATCGAGCTAGACCTTGGTACGCCTGATGATTCGCGGCCAATTAAATTAGGTTCTATGCTCAGCTCAGCAGAAAGGGAGGACTATGTGGCCTTGATCCAGGAATTCCGTGATATCTTTGCCTGGAGTTATGATGAGTTGAGAGGCATTCCTCCTAGTCTTGCTGTTCATACAATTCCGTTGAAAGAGGGCAGTCGTCCTGTACGACAGAAAGTAAGGCGTATGCCTTTTGAACTGAGGGATGGGCTGTTTGAAGAGTTACAGAAGCTTCGAAAAGCGGGTTTGATTTTTCCTGTGCAACACACGGAATGGTGTTCGCCGGTTGTGATTAGAAAGAAGAAGAATAATCAAATCCGATTATGTGTAGACTTTAAAGAGCTGAATAAGCAGACAGTTAAGGACTACTACCCGTTGCCATTTATTGACCAGATTTTGGATCAATTAGCGGGTAGGGAGATATATTCGTTTATGGATTTCTTTGCAAGATATAACCAAATGGCAATTGCAGAAGAGGATAAGTTGAAAACAACTTTCATCACTGTATTTGGTACTTTTGTGTACCATGTGATGGCCTTTGGTTTATGCAATGCGCCTGGTTCGTGGCAACGAACAGCAGATAAGACATTCGATGACATATCCCCTGAAGAGTTGAAGGTGTTTATTGATGACTTAGGGGCTGCCACCGTGAGAGAAAGGCAGTTGATCATTTTAAGAAGATGCTTTGAGCGCTGTAGGCAATTCTGCATCGCCTTAAACCCACGGAAGTGTGTTTTTGGAGTACCTTATGGGCTATTGCTGGGTCATGTGGTCAGTTCGGTAGGAATTGCGACAGACCCCGAGAAGGTCAAAGTTATAGTTGCCATGGGTCCACCACGCACTCCGAAGGAAGTTCATAGCTTTCTGTCTTCGGTTGGTTACTACCGTAGATTCATCAACGCCTTAGCAGAAAGAACGTTGCCGCTTACAAATTTATTATCCTTTAGCTGCTCGTTTGTATGGGGTGACCCTTGTAAGGTAGCATTCGAGGATGTGAAACAAGAGCTAGCAAGAGCGCCCGTTTTAAAAGCACCTAAAAGAGGTGAGGTGCTTTATATATTCTCAACAGCCACCATGTATAGTATCAGCTGCTGTTTAGCCCAAATTTGGGAAGAGAAGTGGTACCACCCGATTGCTTTTGCTAGTCGGAAGCTAGGGGTATCCGAAATCAATTATACTTACATGGAGAAGCTGTGTCTAGCGATGGTCTTTGGGACCAAGAAATTTAGGCATTACATTCTCTATGAGAAAGTCGTGCTCTATACGAAGGTGGAGGGGCTTCGATGATTGATGAATAAGCTACAGCCGCCTGATCGTCTAGCGAAGTGGTTAATCACTTTGCAGGAATTAGATTATGAAATCAGGAGTAAGCCACCAAGGTTGCAAGGCATCGTGGAATGTCTTGTGGACTTTGGGGAGCCGAAAGAATCTATGGCTGAAGGTAGTGACATGGAGTTGTTGATTAAAATAGATATGGCATCTATTCCCTCCTGGTATGCTGCAATAACGCATTATTTATCAACGGGAGAGGCGGGATCCAAATTATCTAAAGCTGAGAGAAGGAAAATTAAGCAGCAAGCGTTAAAGTTTGCTTTGATCGCAGGTACATTATATCGGCAAGGGGTTGATGATATCTATCGCCGGTGTGTGATGGCTGACGAGGTGCCATTCATTTTGGAAGAGTGCCATGATTCTGCTTGCGATGGCCATTTTGCTGGACGGCTTACATCACAAAAGGCTTTAAGAGCAGGTTATTGGTGGCCTGCCATCTTCCAGGATGCATTTGCGTATGTTAAGAGATGCAATATTTGCCAACGATATGATAGTCGAGAGAATAGGAAACAACCACTCACCCCTATTATGGCGATACTTCCATTTGAGAAGTGGGGAATAGACTTTGTGGGTCCTATTACTCCGTCATCGACTACACAAAAGAGGTACATCATTGTAGCAACTGACTACTTCACAAAGTGGTCAGAAGCACGTGCAACAAGGAAAGATGATGCTAAAGAAACTGCTAGTTTCCTTTTAGAGCAGATAATATGCCGGTTTGGTTCGCCGAAAGAATTAGTGTCAGACCGTGGAACCCATTTCCTGAATAAGGTAATCAAAGGTTTGACAGAGATGTGGCAAATCAAGCATAACAAGACAACCCCATATAATCCGCAAGCCAATGGGCAAGTTGAAAGCACCAACAAGCAGCTTGTGGGCATCCTGTCCAAAATTGTGTTGGAAAAGAAACGGGATTGGGATAAAAAGTTATACGTGGCAGTGTGGGCTTATAATACGACTTTCAAATGAGCCACTGGCCATACCCCGTTCAAGCTAGTATATGGGGAGGAGTGTGTCTTGCCTTTAGAGATTGAGCTGCCGACTGTTCGGTTTGCCATCAATCATTCTTTGAGCGATGAAGACGCACTTTTTGAGCACTTGACGACACTGGCACATTTAGATGAGCTTAATCTGCAGAGCTTATTGCACCAAGAAGTGGCGAAGCGCCGAATGAAGCAGTTACACGACATCAAAGCCAAGAAATACACCTTCAAGGAAGGACAGCTTGTTCTGTATTATGATGCACGACGTGAATTATTTCCAGGCAAGCTAGAGCCCAAATGGGATGGGCCCTATAGGATCATTAGAATAGGAAAGAATAAATCCACAGTCTTGTTAGCTGACCTTGAGGGGATAGAATTTAAAAATAAGGTTAATCTTAATAAGATTAAACCTTATTACTTCTGATTGCACTAATGCTATGACTGCCTTGTAGGTCTAGGCGAGATCGATCAAACATCTGTAAGGAAATCGTGATAGAGGTTGATGGGTCGTTTGATCCCTTATTTAGAACACCCATATTTAGAACAGCTGTATCATCAGGGAAACCTCATTTGGTGAAGCAAAGGATATAAGGTGATTGAGCAAGAAGGCGGGACATTTATTTGGGAGATCAAGGTCTTCTGCCATCACTGCCTACAAATTTTGACGAGCATCCCTGTTGAATTCAATGATGATGGAGGGATGGAGCCTACAGTCCACCCATTGAATATGCTGAATTTCGATTACCATAATTACGAGTAGAGTCCAGGATGGCGTGGTATGTAAACCCTTTATGGGCGTACACCTTGTACTTTGATGGGGCGTCCAGGGGTCCATGCAAAAAAGGAAGTGTAGGAGTTGTCATCCGAGACCCTCGCCGACGCATTGTCATGAAGTTAGCTGCTTATCTCGGGGTGAATTTTACCAATAATATGGCAGAATACAAAGCCCTGATTATGGGTTTGAATATTGCGAAGAAGGGTGGTATCCGCCAGTTGTTGGTGAAAGGGGACTCTCAGTTGGTTTTAAATCAACTCAATGGGACGTACATGGTACGAAACCCCATCCTTTGCATGTACCATCATACTGCTATAGCCCTGCTAGACGAATTCGATAGAGTGTCTTTTCAGCTAATTCCACGAAACTGGAATCAGTTTGCCAATTCATTGGCTGATTTTGCGTATGAATAAGACCTCTTCTTTAATTGTGGCCCTTGTCCCGATATATCTATTGATGGTGAGACAGGACCTGGTCGTTTGTGGGGTATGCTTTCTGAACATGCCCTCTTTGGCAGACGATGGTTGATTTGGGTGATGCAGAGGGTAAGCGAGACTCATCTGCCCTTATTATCTTGGACCCATAGACTGATTCGACGACATGTGATGCGAACACCTCTTGCGCTATACGCAGGAGGGATGGGTCATAATTTAATGCACCTAGTTTAGGGCTACGAGCCCTGTTTCCCTGGGAATGGTATGCTTTGATGTCTATCATGGTTGTTTCCAGGAGGATGTTATGCATAGTATTGTTGGATTTCATTAGGGCAAGAGGGCCGATTCAGTTTTGTAGCAAAGTCATGTCTGATTTCATTAGGCCAAGAGGGCCATTTCCCTGTCTAGTGCAGGTACGTTTAATTGGGTTTTTGTTTTAGTGTTGTGCTAGACAGGTTTCGGGGTTCGTGGAATTTTGTGGAGCCTGGAGGAGCCTTTGCTGCAATGGAAGCTTCTTGTGGCCAATCCAGGTGATATCTCTCCTTTATGAGTACCTTTCTTTCCTGTTATATGTGTATTTGTACTTGTCGAGGGGATACATTTTGTTGGGGACCGGCGACCAAGGCATGAAGTCCCAGGTTTAGGCTAAGTATGTTTGAGGGAGGTCGGAGTAGTCATTGCCTCCTGTAAAGACATTGTTAGACATTGAAAGACCTGTTTTAGAAGGACGTTCTAGTGGCCCTGTTCTGCTAACCCACTAGGCAGCCGTTCTAGGAGTTCTTGTTAGTAGTGAGGCAGTTAGAGAAGCTTGCTAGAAGCTAATAATGATAATGCCAAGAAACCATGTACATCCTAAAAGATGAATATAAATATGAAGGTGTGTAAAAAGGGTTCTAACCCCTATCAAAGAAAAGAAAAGAAATAGAAATGTATAGGCACTTGCTCATTGCCTTGCGGGCCTGGTAGGTTCTTGGGTGCCGAGACAGGTCCTGAGGCCGATACCTTGTCTTCCTAGGGGTGGCTTCTTGCTGGAAAAAATGACAAAACAAGGAAGGTTGGAGCGAAAATAAAAGTGAGCGTTAGAAAAGGATTAAGTGTCGCCTTGCGCGGGCTTGGTAGGTTCTTGGGTGCCGAGACAGGTCCTGAGGCCGATGCCTTGTTCTCCTTGGGTCACTACGCTTAGCTCCCTCCTTTTTACATGCCCAAGTATGTTCATCCAATAAAAACCCTAAAAGAAGAAATGTACTGAAAGAAAATACTCTTTGATCAGGCTATAGGAGTCCTCGCCTTGTAGGAGCTCCTAGTTGTGTTGTCTTTAGTTGGTATGTAGTGCAGACTACCACTTAGGGCAACCTCTTTGATAGGATTTTTTGGTTTTGCTGTGTTGGAGCAGTTGGTTCGTGACTCACTCCGGATCTTCTATTAGATGATGCTAGGCCTACTCCTTGTGGATGTCATGCCTTGGTTCTGTCCAGGGGTAGGGGGAGCATTGTGCTGAGTTTATTATATAATTGTTTTGTATCAGTTTGATGCTTCTTTGGTTGTTTATGTGCAGATATGTTTGTGGATTCGACGAGCTGAGTCGCCCTATCCCGTGGTCGCCAATGAGAGCGGAATTTAGGTGACGGGAAGTGCTTAAAAATAGCTAAAAATTATGAATATCAAGGGAAAAATATTCACCGTCAAAGGCGGCGGCTCGATCTAGGACGATTTTAAGCACCAAAGTACTTTAAAGGCGCTCGAGCGACACTTGTTGATTTTTCATAATTTTTCAGACAATCGTGCGGGTTGACACGAGCTACTGGCCAATGCGGGATGCTAAGTCGGACGTCCAAGATTTTTCAGAGCTCGATTCCAAGTCCGGACGGGGAAATGGCCAAGAAACCGGTCAAGATACGAAGGGGTGGACAAAATTTGGCCAAAATGGGCAAGTGACCCTTGGGAGCCCAAATTTAAAATGTAGCATGAAACTTTGGAGGAGAAAGAAGATGCAAATCGTGGAGGAAGATGGTGCCTTCATCACGCCGATTTTTGCGCCCACATGTTGATGCCTCAATCCTCAGCCTGCAAACAACCCCCCCCAATGATCATGGGCATTGATTCCCCTCTGTATGCTGACTCTATCGCCGCCCTTCGCTCGTGCAATGATGCCCTCTTTGAAGATCTCTGATTTCAGTCTTTCTCTCTCCTCCCTCTCTCTCTTCTAAAGGCAAGTTCATGTGGAGAGAAGAAGGAAGAAGAAAGAATGATGGAGGCTTGTCCGGCATGGATCGGATTGCTCCACGGGCTGGAAATGGTGATTTGTGATTGTGCTGGACATGAAGTGCTGCTGATTTCCAAATCTACAGTCATGGACATGAAACTCGAAACACGCAAATAAGCGGTAATTTGAAATTTTCAAAGGAAATTTGAGCTTTTATGGCTTTTGATGGATGAAATGTTGTTCATGTGGGATAAAAATTGTTCATGTTACTGTTTTCCATGAGTTCTTGCTGGTCATAATCAAAAAATCAGAAAAATATGCATTTTGTGGTTCAAAATAATACATTAAAACACGTAAAGCATGAAAAAACAAGGGAAAATGAGGGTTTTTGGCATAAGAATGGGGAAGTGAATAGGAACATCAACCAAACTTTCATTTTTCTGCAAGAAGGAACTAAGGGCCACAGCCCATAACCTGTTTTGAATTTTCAGTAATTAAATAATGCAAGAAAATAAGAGAAAATACAAGAAAATGGTGAAAAAACCCTAAAAAATAGGGAAAAAATGCATTTTGGGTTCCGAAAAATAAGGATAAATAAGAGCAATGTTTGTGAATGTTTCTGGGGACTGAAGCATGAGGATTTGCCTCAGTTCAACCCCACCTTCTTGTTCTAGTGTGTGTTTTTCCGGTTTTTTCATATAAAATGGTGGTAAAATACCCTATAAATCTATCCAACGATGCAATATTTAAACGGGGAAGGGTAGAGGAGTTGAAATATGTCTAAATGCCGTGTGAGATGATGGGAAAGTGGCTGATTTCTATGCATAGCATTGTAGGACGGATGATAATTAAAATTAAGAGCTTAGTAGCACAAGGATCACCTCGGTGCTAGGCCCATGCAACGAAGCACGAACAGTAGTTGGAAACCATTAAAAGAATGTTTTGCACTTGTGCACAATACTGTTTGCTAAATGTTTGAGCACTAGGCATCCACCAAATGCATGGAGCATGAAAAAGAATTTAAAAGTATCAGTGATCAGCTCCTGGACATGCATTGCAATTGGTTTATTAGGATATGACCTACGATGAGAGGAAGTGAGGTACCCATGCTGTAGGTAGACGCGGGTCCAAAAGGGGAGATCAAGTGAGGACAATGGTACATTCCTGGACACGCTTATTTGGTACCTTGAGTGACTTTTGTGCGATATGTCTATATGTTGAGCGACGCATCGAGGGGCCAATCCCCAAGGTGTAGGAGAGTCGCAGAGGGTTGACGGCATTCAGCCGTAGTAGGAGGAACCCCATGTGTATGTGATTCGAGCCTTTTGGCTATGTGAAAGGGACTCCCTCTGAGGAGTAATATTGGGTTAGGATCAGTTGGACTACAACGTATTACAAACGCAATGTTTAGGAAGGCATAGATTTTGACAGACGCTCCTGGCCGCGAGGCCGAGGGGTTGTCTTGCGCGTAGTGACGAGGCCCGGCTAGTGCATGAGCCAGTGCCGGCCCGTTTTTAGGTCCATCAAGTCCTTAAACACAAAGTTGAGAGCCTGGGTAGGGAAGTATCTGATAACATTAGCAGTGTTTCCACGCCACAAGGATATAAAACCTTCCCCCTGGATGGTTCTTAAAAAAAATAGTTCACAATCCCCTTGTAAGGTTCCTGAAGCCTTCCTGCCTTGATCATCTCATCTTGATTTTGGATAAGAAGCTTGACACGTTCTATGGGGGCAGCTGCAGTCTTTGAGACAGCTGCAGAGACTCCTCCCATCAAAAAGTCTACGGCAAAGGCTTATGGACCCTTCTTCTCCATGGCATATATTGCTAATGTATCTTATTCAAAAATGCTTTGTCCCGCATCTTACGTTGGCCTTGTTCACGTGCAACCTTTATCTTCATAGCTTAAATGTCGGCTTCTACAAAGCTTCCTTTGATTCCACGGTTTCCTGCACTTTTCTTGGAATTCATCATTGAAATTGACAGCATAATAATATTCTTTGGCATTAGTTTTTCATATTTTTCTGACACACACAACATGCACACAAACACAAACACACACAAACACAAACACACAAGTGGATTATGTACATTGGATGCGGGTACTGAAAAGGACAGAAAGATAATGTAGCAATCAAACACAATGAAACACATGAGAAAAGATAACACAGATGCACAACAAAAATGGAGTGTTTACAGCTCGGATGCGCAGCAGCATGACAGTGTCCACCCTGCTGAAAACGTGAAGTGGGACGCTTGCGAGCAAAAAAGCAGCATCAAAATCCCTTTGTTTGCGAGTGACCAAAATAGCATCAGATTTTTCCAAATGATGCTCATGACGTTGAGAATATTCAATAAGAGATATACATGCTTTGTCAAAGTGAATATCATCCTTGTTAGACAAAATAGTGATGATATTGTCATATAAAGGATCTTTGATGGTATGAAGAAGTTGAGTAACAATTTGATTTTTAGCAATAGGAGCGCCGACAGCACCAAGTTGATTGATAATGTCTTTAAAAGCCTCGATATGAGAGTGCATAGAAGTACCAATCTTATATTGAAGATTCTTCAAACAAGTTTGGAGATATAAAATTTCGGTGATGACTGATTTCTTCTCAAACGTTGAGATAAGATACTCCCAAACAACATGAGAGGTTTCCAGATGAAAGACATCCAACATAAGTGAGTCAGGAAGTGCAGACAATATATAACAACGAGCCGCTTTGTCACGACGAATCCAATCAGTATGATCAATTTTCCATTGTTCAATTAATGGACCATCAGTAATCATAGAATTGTTATTCATCACATCAATAGGTTGAACTGGGCAAGACAGGTCGCCCAAAACAATATCAAATAATTCGTCACCTTCAAGAATTAGCATCATCTTTGCTTTCCACCCACGAAAGCCTTGTCCTTGGAAGAAGGGAACCGAACGTTGGCCAGACGGATATCCATTAACAATTACGCAATTGGCCATGCCTGTATGTCGAGAGAAAACAAATAAGATGAGATCGCAAAATCTGCAAACCATGATCAAGACGAGCGTAGTTGAGACGCATGACAATCAAAATAGGGAGATGCACGTAAGAATGATGAAAAGTATTGAGTGACTAAAAAGAAAGCCCGAAATAGAGAGACGTAATGTGCAAGACGAGATGACGCATATAAGAAAAGTGCTATTTCGATCGAGCAAAGAACGTGAACGATAATAAAACATCGCTAAAAATAGCAAGATGTTTGCTTGTCGTAATCAAAATCATTAAAGAAGACGAGATTAACAAACTCTAATTAGAATTACAGTTTTAAATAAAGAATCGCAGATTCAAGCAGAATTGTTGTCTTGAATCCTGAACTGTCATAACTTTTGATCCAGAACTTTGATTGACAAGCGGTTTTGACAGGATTCGAGAGCACGATGAGAGCTACGCAGTTGGACTTGGTTTTGTTTTTAAAGACAAAATTAACTAATACTTCTAATTTGAACAAGTTCATATATCAAATCATCACTTGTGCAAAGAATTCAATCAAGTATAAACAATGAAACAACTTATCTTCCTTGTTGTTGCTACGCATCCATAGCTCTGATACCATGTTGAGAGAGAGAGAGAGTATGAGAGAGATCCACAAGACATGCTCCCAAATAATGATTCATATTGATGTAGAGTTAGTATATATAGGTGAGGCCCAAGTCAAGTGAGAGATGATATATATAGTTGTAACACTAAAGACACTATGCAAGGATCTTCCAACTCAATATCCAATTTAAACACAACATCAAAAGGAGTCAACTCCGGACTCATAACACCACAAGAACCAACATCATCCACAAATGGGATCACTTCATCATCAACAATACAAGACTCCATCGAGTCTTTCACACACAAAGAGTGGTAAACACCTTCCATAGTATCCTTATAAGAAACCTCATAAGAAACTGAAGAAACTTTCATATCTACATCATCACAAATAACATCTTCACAATACAACAATTTTGGGTCTAAAACCTCAACGAAAGACTCCTCAACAACCAAATCCCCAGCTATCTCCTCAAAAATATCAACTGTTTCTATTTCTTTATCACAAACATTCTCAAAAGACTTTTCACGAATAGGTACTTTAGGCAACACATTAAGGTCATTATCCTAACCCAAACACCCAATTGTCCAATTTTCTTCAACCTCACAACTTTCTTCACACTTTTTCCCCTTAGTGTTAGATCTCTCTTCCCTCAAATTTTCAATCCTTTCCAAAGCCTTATTCAAATTTCCTAATGAGAGACCATATTGTTTGAAGGACCAAGAGTTTTCATGTTCTTTGGGAGATAATGAGAGTCAAGAAAGTTTTGATATTTCTGATGAGGGAAGGTGTGATGAAAGTTTTTATAGTCATGGCAATGTTGCAGAGAGTAAAGAAAATTTAGAGAGTGAGCTTGTTTCCCTTGGTGATAGTATAGATGGATCTGATTGCTTGAAAGATGAAGAGAGAATAGAGGATGGATTTTTTAGTTTGTTAGAAGACCATGAGGGGGAGGGCTTAGAAACTGTAAGTTTTCAAGATTAAGTTAAGGGTTTGAATTTGTTGCCTAATGAGTTTGTGGAGATTTGTTGTGAGTTTGGTTATGAGTTTGATGATCAAGAGAGTATGGAGGTTTTAGGTTCTGACTCATGTTGTGATTTTGGTGTTGGTGTTGTTGACTCAGTTGAGTCTTGTGAGTTGGTTGTTGATGGTTTGAGTAGCCCTGGAGAGGCTTTTTTTTTTGTGTTGATGATGTGGTTTTGAGTAGACCTAATCTCTTACTCCTTGAAAGTTGTGATAATGATTTTTTGGTTGTTTTAGGGAACAATGTCGAAGAGAAACTTCATTTGATAGTCTTGTAGTTTCTTTGAATTCTCCAGAAGTTTTTGATGAAGTTTGTGATGATTCTGATTGGGGTTTTAAGGATCCTAAGAGTGACATTGAAGAGTATGTGATCCCTCTTCTTTAGTTAAATCATAATCACTAAACTAGAAGTATCCGTGGTCAATGGGTATGAATTCACATGCCTAGACTCTTCACTCCAATCAGTCAAACAAGTATTTTTCTCCTCAACCACACTAGGGAGTTTCTCCTCATAGACTTCAATTGATTTCTCACAAGTAAACTCATCTCTCCTAAATAAAGAATACAGTATACCTCTCTTAGGATAGGCATAACTAACTCTTTTCTCATCCAAAATTTTTCTCTCAACTCGCCTTGAACTCAACTTTTCCCTTGGTTCAGCAAACCCTAACTCTTTTTTTCTTTTGGTCTTCTTCTCTTGATATTGAGCTATGTTCACCGCTTCCTCAAAAGTCTTAGGGTTTTTTTACCTCTAATTTCACTCTCCAATCTTCTAATTTCAACCCATTTACAAAATACATTATCTTCAACATAACTGGGACCATCTCACCTTCTAACAATGCTAAACTCCATCGATTCCACAATCTTTCAAACTCTCTGGCAAAATCCTCAACACATTGATCATCTTTTTGAACACAAGTTTCTATTTTTGCCCATATCTCACGTTGACTTTCTCTTTTTTTAAACCTAGATAAAAAAGCATTTTTAGTAGTCTCATAGTCCAAATTTTGTCTCTTAAATTTCAATTTTATCTCAAAGTCAAGCAACCAATTTCGAGCTTCTCCCTGCAATTCATATCTAAAAATCTGGAGTTTATCCTCAAGATTAGTCACTCTCTCTATCAAACAACACAGCTCTAGTTTTTCTAAATATCTTTCGAGATCTTCAGTATAATTACCATGGAACTTAGGAAAATTATCAACCATTTTCAACAATCACAAGAAATCAAAACAAACTCACATTCAAAATAACAACAATGTCAATTTCGGCACTCCTCAACAGGAGCACCAAAAAAGAGATGTTACGCGAGCGGTGATCGAAAGCAAGCCTCTCTCACAATCCGATAACGGTTGGGATAATTGACTTTGTCGAATGCACAACACAAGTTGAAAAATTCAAATATTCGATAATACACCACAAGCCACATATAAAAACAAGACAAAACATAATGCCTCTTGAAGCTTAAAACAAGTAAAAACTCGAATTGGGTAGAGCAGCACACAACCACAACACAACGAAAATACCAACAATTTGAGAAAAAACCAAGTGAGATATATTTTCATACCTTAATAACCTTGAGCCGATGCTCGGCACTTTGACACCCAAAAGCTCCAACTTCCAAATTGGCATGACAAGAGCTTACTCTAGCATGCGACCCTCCACTCTCCTCTCTCACAAAACACAACTATAATCAAGGGGGAAGGCCCTTAACTCTTCAATCTCCTCTCCTTATATAGTTTTCTATCCACATTCACACACATTAGGCTTTTTGCTTTTGCTTTTCTACTGCTTTTCACTATTTTCGTTTTTTATGCTCTATGCTTGTTTGTAACTTGTTTGGATCATAACTTTGTCATTTGAACTCTCAATATAACTGTTTGGCTACTCAAAATGATTGGAACACATCTGGCCGATAAGCCTACACAAGCAGAATTACGAAAATCCATCAAAACTAAGTAATAATATTGCTTTTTGTAAATCACATCATTTTTCTCCATATTTTAACTTGGACGATTGATTCCCTTCCTTGGCCTATTGTTATTGTAATTGCATACACTTTCACCACACATGTCCTCTTTTCCTTCAAGAAATACTCGCTGACGATGTAAAACATACAATCTTTTCCTTTGATTCTTAAGTCTTCAAAATAAATATTATCTAGATATGAACCTGTTTTTTTAATGCATTATGCCCTAAGAGGAATACGGTTTTTTGAAATGAACTATGTGCCCAATCATTCATGATTTGAAAAAATATGCAATGCTGGATCCATGATATGCAACCAATCAATCGATGCTACACTCAAAAATAATATATGCATTGAAGAAATTGTGAATCATTGTCGAGCTAATACTTGTCAAGTTGCTTGGCAACCACATGTATCTTGATTTGGCTCCTAGGATTTAAGGTGATTCCTAGTCCTACTAGCAAAAAAGCTGCCACCAAGGCTGCTTGGCTCTATTCTACAACCATGTTGTCTAAGAGTTGCTTGGTGAGAATCCTGCTCAGTGTAAGGTCGACTTCTAGTACTCTCTCCCTGTCAACATTTGGTCCTGTCCTATTTCGACTAGTGAGCACTAAAACACATTGGACTTCACGTATTTTTATATCTTGCCTTAGCTTTTTGGGTTGTTAGTATACATTCATCTCAAGCTTATCAATTCACTTTAAATATTTGAAAGCACATCTTGGCCCTACACTCAAGCCTTGCATTGAGAGGAAGATAGCTTCCACTCTATCTTGTAACTCTCTGTGGAAGTAGAGCACACGATCATGGAGGACTCTTTAGGTCTAAAGTTTTGCCTTGACCTTGAGTGTAGCATTGAGGGAAATATAGTTTCTTTTTCTCTTAGTCTCTATCTTTTTGTTTTCATTGTTTATTTACCTTCTTTTTGGTTGTTAGTGTACATTCATCTAAAGCTTATCCATTCAAGTTAAAGCTTTAAAAGTAAGGGGAAAATAGTTTACACTCTACCTTGTAGCTCTCTTTGGAAGCAAAGCACACTATCTTGGAGTCCTCTTTGGATCTAGAGCTTGGCCTTGTGCTGAAGCATAGGATTGAGGGAAATATAGTTGCCACTCTATATTGGAGCTCTATTTCAAAGCTGGTGTAGTTCACAAAATATCAAAGTAGTTCTAGTCTCTTGTCAAGATCCCCTAAAGGTCTAGTTCCCACTCTATTTGGAAGTTTTTTTTGAAGGTGGAGATTTGTCCTATGGTCAAGCCTCACATAGATGATAGCACAGTCCCTACCCTATCTTGAAGCTCTCTTTGGAGTAGAGCTTGGACCTATGCTTGTTGAGTTTGAAATCAAGGACTTGAGGGCAAGATAGTTTGTATTGTATCTTGGATACAATTCCACTCTGTCTCATCATATGCTTGAGGTGTATGTCTAACTACTCTTCATTTGTGGTCTTTAGTATGAGGGCAAGATAGTTCACATTGTATCTTGGATACAATTCCACTTTATCTCATCATCAGCTTGAGGTGTATCTCTAACTACTCTTGATTTGTGTTCTTTAGTATGAGGACATAAATTTAAGAGATGTGAGTTGAATATACTCTAAACCTAGTCTATGTTGGATATCTCTTTGGAAGTGGAGCTTGGCCCTGTGTTCAAGACTGGCACAAAGGTGAAGATAGCTTAGTGATGGGAGTCCTTAGTCATCATCTACAATACATGATCCACAAAGAGTACTCAATAGTCATTGTTCACAGTTGATATGATTGTATTTTTTAGTGTTTTTTGTTGGATTTTTGGGTGATTTTTGTATGATTTGAATGATGATTGATTAGTTTGGAAGTTTTTGAGAGATTTTTGGATAAGGCTGAATAGTTTTGAGAAGCTCATGATGTTTTTATGTTGAGTGCTTGATAAAAACTGATTGGTTCTATTTAGCTTTTGTTTTGTTGCAATTTCTTTTTGTATATGAAAGGTTGAAATGATGATTGACAAAGTTTAAGAGTGTTTGTAATGTTATTGAATGGTTTTTTAACGGTTTTTAATGTTTTTAGTTGAGCTAAATTCTTTGTGATGACCTTTTGTATGGCATTGCAAACCCTCTGTAGAGTTTATGTAGAGCCTCTGCCTCTGTTCTGTTGTTGTTCTATATGCCTTTTTAAGTGTTCTCTCTAGGATGAATTTGTAGCTTTGAAATTTTTTCTAATCTTCAAAAAAGATAAATACAAGTTCAAAAAAGTTAAAAGAAGTAGCTCCTCAAGACTCACGTGAAAACTAAATTGACAGTGTCATTGTTGAGCTAGAAAAGGACACTGTAGTGGCTCTAGTGACCCTTCATATCAGACATGCCTTAGAGAGTGAGAGATAGCTAAATTTTCATGAAAAAAATTTGTATCTATGCATTAGAGATCATTAGAGAGACTATGAAGACTATGAAGCTATTGAAGATGAATACAATGTGATGATTTTCATTCAAAGTGGAGTATCCATGTGTTTTCTTTTGTTCTTTTGATGAACAATATGAAGAATGTGTTGAATTTTTTTAATGATAAATTCATGGGAGAATTGTTATATGATGTTGCATGAATATTTGAGAAGATTAGTGTTGTTTTTCTTCTTTTGGTTGATCAAAATATGAAGAATATGCTTATTGATGATACAAGATGGATTTTCTTATAGTAGATTCTCCATTTTCTTAGTGTTCCTCCTAGATTGCTATGTTTTTTGTGCACAACCGAGGTAAAGTGACATCAACAAGCACCAACAGAGGTTGAAAGTGGAAGAAGTGGCACTATTGAAGAGGAAGAAAAGCAATGGAAGATTGAAGAATCCCTACAAATGTTGAAGAATTGGATATCTTCATTGCCAAAGCAACTTTCTATAAGAAGTGTGTTCCTCAATGGTAGAAGTATGTCACTATCTTGATGCAGGCTCTATGTGAAAAAGGGATCCCATTGTCTTCTGAAGCTATAGAAAGTTGTATCACAATAGCCAATTGTTTCCCACAAAACTAATACGAGAAGCAGAAACAAAGAGAATGACCATCCATGGGAGATTTGGCCTTCATTGAAGAACTTCCAAATATCATCAAGTAGGAGATTATGAAAAAGCTTCAAGAGTCATGGTCAATTGAGGTTGACAAGAACAATATGGAATATGTTTATGGATGCTCAACAACAAGATAGGTGGGATGCTTGGTGCACTGACAAGCATTTTTTAATCTAATTAACAACCCATTGAAAGCTAGTAGACAAAGTGTTATTCACAACCTATGTTATTGAAACCCTCCAAAGTTGATACTATCAATACAATGGCACTATGGAAGTCCTTAGAGAATGAGTTTTGATACCTTTAGAATTGAATATATTCCCCTATATAGTGGAATGAAAGGTAAATTTAGAAATGTTAAAAAGAAGGAGGTATAAGAAATGTTGGCAAGAGAGTTATCCAGAGACTAAATCCCTTTTGATTCTATTCTATTGAGCACAAAAAAACTAGCTGGAGGTAACTCCTTGATGAATGACGTGACCAAGAGGCAAGTACTAGAACAATTCCAGAGGTACATGAGAAGAGAGAGGAAAAAAATTAAAGCCGAGAATAAGTTAGTAGTAGAAGCCCCCTTTGACTCCTGAAATTTTGGCACATGGAATGACTTGAAGTTGGCCTTCCTCACTAAGTTGAGGTGCGAAGGTTTTGAAGAGTGAATGTGAGAGGAGTTCATGAACTTAAGTTAGTCCTCTCATGAACAGGTGGAGGCATATGTCTCTAGAATGGAATCCATATTGAAGAGATGAACCAACCATCACTTGGATGAAGATATCTAAAAGGGAGTTTTTCTTAAAGGCCTACAACTAGAAGTGCGTAAGTTTGTGAAGTTTAGAAGACCAATCAACCTGAAAGCTATAGTGGAAGGTATAAGACTTTATAATGAAGTTGAAGTGAGTCTTGTTTCCTACTTCTATCCTCAAACACAAATAGTGCCTCAGTATAGTGCACTGAATCCATAGTTGCCACAGATGATAGTACCTCAAATGATGGTTCAACCACAACAACAATGGCCTCAAATTTTTCCCCCAATGGAAACTCAACAACAATAGTGAAACCCTACTAACTGAAACCAACAACCACCAGTCTAAACAAGAGCTTTGAATCAAAATAAGAACAAAGGACCCTCTCGATCAATAGAGACTAGTCTATACAATGACTATGGAGAATTTCCAAAACCCCACTATGAGTACTCCAAGAGGAGAAAATTTGAAGGGCTATATGTCCAGCTCAGTTGCCATCAACAAGAAAGAGCTCATGTATGTGATTACAGAACAACTGCAAATCCTGAAGGTGAATATTGCCAACATTTTCACTCTCTGTAGGAGGTGGAAAAGATGTAATTCTAGCTAATGCATGGTGTGGAAAGTGCCTTCACGCATGACATTTAGCCACTGAATGTACCTGAAAATCAACTATCCCTAGGGCCTTGTGTTCATACTATTTAAGAAAGAAGCATACAGAGGATATTTGCTCTTTGAAGGAGATGCATGAAATAAGAAAGAAAGATGAAGAAGTAAGATTTAAATTGTTGGAATCTAAGATGAACACCCAGGATATCGGACCAAAGCCTAAAGAGTTCGATCCTCATTTTGGCCCAATGAAGTTTTCCTCTCAGAATTACAGAGAATGATAGTCTAACGATGGCCAGAGATTAGAAGTAAAGTGTTGCAGATGTGGAGAAAAGAGACATATCTCACCAAACTGTCCAAACCCTAGAAGGTTCATGTACTACAAACCATTATACAATTGATGAAAAAGAGAAGGCCACACTGCAAAAGACTTTCCCAGTCTAGCTCCTGTAAAAGCTACCCCTGATACCCATGAAAGACCTAAGAACCTACCTCCAATTTGGTGAAATTAGAAGTTGTTGCAATAACACATGCCAAGAAAAGAGAATCCTGTTGAGATATCGAGCTCCACTCGTGATATGCCAGGGTGACTGTTGTGCATTTATGTCACCGACTCGTTAGTTGCATATGCGGTTGGTACACCGCCCATGAATAATAGCTAGATGACAACTATCCTTATCTACTCTAGTTCGTGGCTCAGTTAGTATGCCACCTTAGTTAGTTGAGTTTGGTTTGAGACCCGTATATAGGGTTCTTCTATTTCTTTGTACTAGAGTTCTTTTTGGCTTACACAACTAAGAAGAGAAAATTTGTTTTCAGCCTCCACCTGTGTGTGTATTCCCCCATTGTGCAAGCAAGAAAGCTACAAGTGAGACTCCTTCCTTCTCTCCCACAATCTTGACATGGTATCAGAGCCTAGTTCGTGGTAAGGAGCTCAAGAAAGCAAACCAAGTTCGCGGTGTTCTGGTAAGAGGACCAGTGCTGCTTTCATTTTTTCAGTTTGGGAGCAAGTCTCTATAGGTAGCACAGCCGAAAAGTGCAAGAGTGCATTGTCTCAGATTGAGACGCCCTTCGCGGTGCTCTGTTTTTTTGATTTGAGGCCATTTTGGGGCCTGTTTTGGAGGCGAAAGTTTTCTACACACACTCAGGAAAAGGCCCTGTTTTTTGTTGTGCGACCACTATTCTACAGGTCGGTGAAAAGTTACTATAGATATGGCATCGTATGCCTGTGTGCAGAGACATTGGGAGTTACAGAATCATCCTTGTTGCCTGTTGATGCAAAATTGTCTAGGAAGTGACTATGTGGTCTAATACCACTTTTGTCAGTTTTGTAAATTTGCCCTTGTGAGGCTGAAGCTGTGTTTTTTGCAGTGACAGAATTTTTTGCAGTGTTCTGTAATGGCATCTGATTCTCTTTCACAGATTGTCACTGAAAAGCTTGACAAGAAAAACTCCCACGCATGGAAGTTTAGAATGACGAATTTCCTTATGGAAAAAGGATATTGGGAATTCATTGCATGAAATAAAGAAGAACTAGTTCTTCCTGATGTTCCCAATCAATAGCAAATGCAGGCATTTAAAGGATGGCATGAGAGAGCCAGGAAAGTTATGTACTGGCTGTCTATCAGCATTTCAGACTCTATGATTGTGCATATTCAGGATGCAAGTACGCCAAAGGAGGCATGGGATACTTTGTCAAAAATGTATAGCACAAATACGCAAGCCAGGAAAATGCAGCCCAAGCAAGAGTTGCACAATGTGCAAAGAGAAAGTATGAGCATCAATGACTACCACATGAAGGTGAAGAAGATTGCAGATGCACTTGCTTCCATTGGGTCGCCAGTGGAAGATGATGATTTAGTTTCTGTGACCTTGAATGGTCTAGGAAAGGATTATGCACAGTTCCAAACATCCATTTCTGTCCATGAAAGATTTCTTGATTTTGAGGAGTTGATTGCTCTTCTAATTTCTGAGGAGCAGAGAAATGGTGGTGCATCTTCTTCAAGAGGAACTTCAAAAGAAGTTGTCTTCTACTCAAATGCTGGAAGAGGTAGAGGCAAAGGTAGAGGAGGCCGATCTGGAGGCCGTGGTAGAAATTAGAATATGCAGCAAACTCAAGAAAACCAGTAACTCTAGAGGCAGGGGGAGCCAAAGAGGTCGTGGTAGATTGCAAAGAGACCAAAATGCAAACAACAATGTTGAATGCTACTACTGTGGTAAAATGGGCCATATGGCTAAAGACTGCTATAAAAAGCAGAATGACATCATGAATGGAAAATTGCAACAAGAGAACTATGCATCTTCTAGTAGACAGGGTGATGACGGAAATGAGCATTTGTTTATGGTGCAACACATGACCAATTCTGTGACAAGTGCATAAGAAAGCAACGGTGTGTGGTATGTTGACTCAAGTGCATCAAACCACATGACAGGTCATGCAGAATGGATGCAAGATGCAAGGAAAATGAAAAAACTAGGATTTGTGGAGACTGGTGATGATACTGCATATCCTATTGTGCAAATTGGAAAAATTCCTTTGTCTATGCAGGATGGGCAACAGAAATACCTGTCAGATGTATTTCATGTCCCGAATATCACCAAGAATCTGGTTTCTGTTGGTCAAATGGTTGAGCAGGGCTTGTAGGTCAGATTTAATTCTCATGGATGCTTTGTTGAGGATATGAAAAATAAAGGTCGCTTGATAGCAAAAGGAAAGAAGAAGGGCAGAATGTTTATATTGGATGCAGACATGCCTGAATTGAGTGCAGCAATGTTTGCATATGGGACCGGCGTAGTTGCAGATATTGATATCTGGTATAAACGCATTGGTCATGTTAATGTACAGCGACTTAAATCAATGCAAGCCCAAAATATTGTTGCAGGATTGCCTAAATTCAAGGTTGCAGAAATGCATAAGGTATGTGAAGCCTGTCAATTTGGAAAAACAGGCAAGGAAACCATTTCCTAGACATGTTCAAGAGAGTAAGAAGCCATTGGAATTAATCCACTTTAATGTGTGGACTACTAAAGATGCATCTACTGGAGACTATCATTATTTTGTCACTTTCATTGATGACTATAGCAAAAAAATTTGGGTGTATTTTATGAAAAAGAAAAGTGAAGTTTTTGGGCATTTCAAAACTCTTAAAGCTATGGTTGAAAAAGAAACAGGCCTGCAAATAAAATGCCTAAGGTTAGATGGAGGGGGAGAGTACCTCTCAAATGAGTTTGCAAGATTCTTGCAGGAGCATGGCATAAAGCAACAATATTCATATAGTCATACCCCATAGCAAAATGGAATTGCAGAAAGAAAAAACACGCATATTGGAGAGGTATCTCGTGCCATGCTCAATGAAAAAGATCTGCCAGATTTTTACTGGGCTGAGGCAGTTGCTACAGTAGTCTACATAATGAACAGGACTCCCATTGCAGAAATACATGGCATGACTCCAAAGGAGAGGTATATTGGTAGGAAACCAAATATTTCTCATTTGAAAATTTTTGGTTGCATTGCCTATGTTCATGTGCCACATGAGTTGAGATCCAAGTTGGATCCAAAAGCTGAGAAGTGCATCTTTATTGGTTACTCTCTGCAGCAAAAAGGGTATAGAAGCTATAACCCTTCTATTTGTAAGTCTACAGTGAGCAGAGATGTTGTTTTTGATGAGATGAGTAGCTGGTATAAACCAGTAAATGTGATTGATAATGTAGATGCACAAAATGGTAATGCTGCACAGAATTCACAGCAGCAGTCACAAGATATTAGTGGACCTGGAGCGTCCTCTAGTAGTGGTTCACATTCTTTGCCATGGATAGGCAGATTGAGATCAAGAGAATCTTCTAAAAGCAATGTAGATAGTGGTATGCAAGTACCACGAAGAGGAAAAGAGAAGGTAGATCAGCCCATGTTTGATGTGAATGCAGGTCACTCTTATGTGGATGGTGAATCCAGTGGCTCAGAATAGAGCATTGATGATGGGTTGGGTATTCCTTCTATTGTTACACCTAGAGTAAGTAAGATCAGGGATGTTTTGAGAGCACCTGGGAGTGAACCTACTTTGCGCAGGTCTACCAGAGCTAGGTATCCTGTGGATAGACTGAAATATGATGGATTTACAGCCATTCACTATGCATATATGGTCAAAGTGATACAGGAACCAAAACCCACTTCTTTTGAGCAAGCCATGGGAAAAGAAAAATGAGAGAAAGCCATGGATAAAGAAATGGATGCCTTGGAAGCAAATGCTACATGGGAATTCGTACCTTTGCCTAAAGATAAGAATGCAATTGGTTGTAAGTGGGTTTATAAGGTGAAACACAATGCAGTTGGTTCTGTGAATAGATACAAGGCAAGATTAGTAGTCAAGGGGTATGCACAAACATATGGCATTGATTATGAAGAAACATTCAGTTTGGCTGCAAGGATGGCAACCGTAAGAGCAGTCATTGCTATGGCTTCATCAAAGGGATGGTCTTTACATTAGATGGATGTAAAGAATGCCTTCTTGCATGGTGATTTGCAAGAAGAGGTCTATATGGAGCAGCCACCAAGTTATGTGTATGTTGTTCATCCTGAGTTTGTTTGCAGGTTGAAGAAAGCCTTGTATGGATTGAAGCAAGCACCTAGAGCATGGTCTGACAAGATAGGACAGTATCTTGTCACTATTGGCTTTCAGATTTCCAAGGCAGATTTCTCACTTTATGTGAGAAAAACACAGAAAGGTATTATGCTACTTGTCATTTATGTTGATGATTTGATTATGACAGGTGACATGATGAAGATATCCTTCATGTGAAAATGCTATTGAAGCAGAAGTTTGAGATGAAAGATTTGGGAGAGCTGCGTTATTTCTTGGGCATTGAGGTGATTAGATCACCAAGTGGGATACGGCTCTTGCAGAGGCAGTATGGATTGGACATGCTGTCCAAATATGGGATGACAGGCTGTAAGCCTATTTCAGTTCCTTTGGAGCAGAATGTGAAGCTGAGCGCAGATGCAGGTGAGCTTCTGGAAGACCCTACTATGCACAGACGCATAGTAGGAAGTTTGATTTATATGACTATTACCAGGCCAGATTTGAGCTATGCTGTTGGATTGGTAAGTCAGTTTATGCAGGCTCCAAGGAAACTACATTTGGATGCAGCTAGACGCATACTGAGGTATGTGAATTCCACATTGCAGTATGGACTACTTTATGAGACTGGGGTTCATATACAGTTGCATGGATACACTGATGCTGATTGGGCTGGTAGTATTTCTGATAGACGATCTACCAGTGGATATGTGTTCTCTTTTGGGAGTGCTGCAGTCACTTGGAGCAGTAAGAAATAGCCTACAGTTTCCTTGTCGCGCACAGAGGCTAAGTATAGGGACGCAGCAATGGCTGTATGTGAGGTAGCTTGGTTGCACAAGCTACTTTATGATATGCATCAGCCTAAAGATGGGCCAGTTGTCATTTATTGTGACAACATGAGTACTATACACTTCGCAAATAACCCAGTCTATCATGCTAGAACAAAGCACATTGAGGTGCATTATCACTATGTGCGGGAGAGGGTTTTACTAGGTCTTATTGATCTAGTTTATGTTAGCACAGAGGATCAGGTAGCTGACATATTCACGAAGGTATTGGGCGTGCAGAGAAGCTGCTCAAGTTCAGAGACCTGCTTGGTGTGCAGGAATTGGGATTGAGCTCGAGGGGGAGTGTTAAGATATCGAGCTCCACTCGTGATATGCCAGGGTGACCATTGTGCATTTATGTCACCGACTTGTTAGCTGTAGATGCGATTGGTACACCACCCATGAATAATAGCTAGATGACAGCTATCCTTATCTACTCTAGTTCGTGGCTCAGTTAGTATGCCACTTTAGTTAGTTGAGTTTGGTTTGAGACCCATATATAGGGTTCTTCTATTTCTTTGTACTAGAGTTCTTTTTGGCTTATACAACTAAGAAGAGGAAAACTGTTTTCAACTTCCACCTGTGTGTGTATTCCCCCATTGTGCAAGCAAGAAAGCTACAAGTGAGACTCCTTCCTTCTCTCCCACAATCTTGACAAACCCACAATTCCAAAAGAGAACATTTCCTTTGCCAAAATGGTGAAGTTCAATCTTTCGAAGGAGAAACAAAAAAATATAGAATAGAATGGTACATTATAGAGCAATCTAGTAGTATAGAAGGATACATAGACAGTTATAGAGACATGACCAAAGGTCGAGGAGATAGAGGATACAGAAGTACCTCCAATGATAGAAGGAGAGGACACGTTTCCATTTCTAAAGCAAAAAGGAAAGATAAAAGTGGACATTGACCCATTTCCTAGTCTATTGGAGGAGGCCATGGATCTTATTAAAGAGTATGACTTGGTCAAAGACCTAGACACCTTCAAACAAAACCCAACATTGTGATAGTTGCTAATGATGTCCCCCAGTTGTCAAAATAAATTTGAAAGCATACTAAGAAGAAGACATTGTCACACAAAATACGCGCAGGAGCTTATGAAAGTCCCTCATCCAGGAATGCTTTGCGAGATGGAAGTCCCTCCTTCACAACAATCGCTTGTCGCAAGAACACTATGCAAGAAAAATTTCAAGATAAAATAGAATAAGGCAAAGATCTCTTATTAAGATTCAAGAAGCCTCTTCAAAGAATCAAGAATCCTCTACAAAGATTCAAGAAGCCTCTTTCAAGAAATAAGACAATGTTCAAGCACCTCTTATCAAGATACAAGAAGCTATTCGGAGAGTAGAATATTCCCCAAGTTCTCCCTTCTCTCTTTCTTATATAGGTTTGTGGATACACATGTTTCTGTTTTGACCTTCTTAAAAAGCCAGCTTTTAATTTCAGTTTTTCTTTTCCAAAAGTATTGAGCTTTCACGCTTTGCTTCCTTCTTAAAGGCTAAAAGAAAAAATTGTTAAGGCTAAAAGTAAAAATCCTATAAGGCTTAAAGTTATGCATATATCCTCAAGGCTATTTAGTTTAGCCTCCCTGCCATCATAGAACATGTCGTCATCATGTGTATTTGTGCCATCATCATTACAGTTGGTCTGAGAACCATATTAGGAATAGGCAAAGGCATAGATACAAGCTGAAAAATAGGAGAAGTAATGGATGGTGCAGTAGCAAAAGTAGGAGAGGTCGTGGTACAAGAAGACATTGGTGGTGGTGACTACATCTCGTTCTACAAGTGAGCCTTCCATCTCCGCCTCTTCATCAATGTAGAAACCGCATTGACAACATCCTACCAATCCGTCTTCAATTCCGTAGGCTACATACAGTCCTCTAGTAACTCTCCCAATTCACCTAAAGTGCAAGATCAACCGCATGTAAGAATAACTCCACTTTCTCTGAGTTCACAGAGCTTTGCTCTAGTGCATCCAATTGGTCGTATTGCTCTTCAAACTCTCGCAAAAATTCGGATGCATCAAGTCCTTTCTTGGGCTAATAAACCCACTCTCTGAATGTCTTTTGTGTAGCAATACCATAATCCTCTAGAAAATATTCATCTTTGAGCACTTTCTTGAAAAAATCCTAGTTAGAGTCATGTACAAACAAATTTGTCACTCTAACCCACAAAGCAAGTGTGACAAGCCATTGCTACGCGAGCGGTGATCGAGAGCAAGCCTCTCTCACAACTCGATAATGAGACGTTAAGGAGTGCCGGTTGGGGTAATTGACGTTGTCGAATGCACAACTCAATTTGAAAAATTCAGATATTTGATACAACACCACAAAACAAGACTAAAAACAATGCCTCTTATAGCTCACAAAAAAATTAAAACCCGGATGCGGGTAGAGCATCACACAACCACACAATGAAAATACCAATAATTCGAAAACAAACCAAAAGAAATATATTCTCGTACCTTAACAACCTTGAGCCAATGCTCGGCGCTTTGACACCCAAAAGCTCCAACTTTCGAATTGGCATGACAAGAGCTCACTCTAGCATGCGACCCTCCACTCTCCTCTCTCACATAATACAATTGTAATCAAGGGGGAAGGCCCTTAACTCTTCAATGTCCTCTCCTTATATAGTTTTCTATCCACACTCACACACCTTAGGCTTTTTGCTTTCAGCTTTTGGCTTTTGCTTTTCTACTGCTTTTCACTATTTTCGTTTTTTCTGCTTTATGCCTGTTTGCAACTTGTTTGGATCATAACTTTGTCATTTGAACTCCGAATATAGTTGTTTGGATACTCAAAACAATCGGAATGCATCTGATCAACAAGCTTGCGCGGGCAGAATTACGAAAATCCATAAAAAATGGGCAAAAATACCAATATTCGTAAATTGCATCATTTTTCTCCATCTTTTATCTTTCACGACTTATTCCCTTCCTTGGCCTATTGTTCTTGTAATTGCACACACTTTCACTATACATGTCCTCTTTTCCTTCAAGAAATACTTGCTGATGATGTAAAACGTACAATCTTTTCCTTTGATCCTCGATTCTTCAAAATGAATATTCTTTGGATATGAACGTGTTTTTTATGCAATGTGCCCTAGTAGGAATATGGTTTTTTGAAATGAACTCCATGCACAACCATACATGATTTGAAAAAATATACAATTGATCTATGATATGCAAACAATCAATCCATGGTACACATAAAATAATGTATGCATTGAAGAATTGTGCCTAGCCTATCTAGATGTGATCGTGCATCATGCAAAATGCAAACAAAATTTCTTATTAATTTAAAATTCCTTATTCTCACCTCTCAACTCTCATAAGAAGATATGATATACTTCGCTCCACCTGCCCATAATCTCACATCACTCTAGAAAATGGTGGTCCTCAAGATGTTGACCAAACATGAACAACCCTTCTCACAATTGATGGTGTCCTCCACGACTCTCTAACTCACCCAACCACCTTACACTCTCAACCAGAGGTTCCTAATTTGTGATGAACATCCCAAATGGTGCGTGCAAGAAACGTGCGTGCTCAATGACATGTGCTTTGCCATGTGCGCATGCATCTAAGATTTATTGCATATAGTTGCAGTGGACCTCATGCCGCGCTAGTGCTCAATGATGGTGCAAAATGTGCTTAATCCTAACCCATGGCATGGAAATAATTTATAAGGACAGGAGACGACCCCCGAGTGCAGTGCATCAACAAGTGCAACGTGAAGTGCTCGTGAGCCCTTACTCCCTGTGATGTGCAAGAGTCGCAACAAGAATACATACCTAGCTCTTCAATGTTCGGTAACTAATTAGAAAACTCCAACTTTATCCTGTTCAAAAAATACCAAAACTCAACCAAGGCTATCAAGTTTCACACTCAACAAATCAAACAAAATAACAGAAACAAATACTAAGCTAGACAAACACAATAAATCGAATTGCAAAACAACAAAACAAACTGTCACACAACAACTAAACTAGCTAAAAGTCAAACCTAAGTACAATTTGACTAGGGGATTTCAGTTTTCAGAAAAATGCTTGACATATTTAGCCCTCCCCCTAGTCTGCAAACATTCATGTGCAACAATTACTTTTCATATAATGATGCAACATCTATCATCCATTTAATTTCCTCATTCTTTTGTTGAAATCATTGTTTTGACCACTCCTCTATTTGTATTGTCATTAACCTTGATATGTATTTCTTTAATCTATATCCATTTATCCTCTGTTTATGTGCCTTCCCATCCAAATTTTCTAATGCATAAGTTCCGTTTTTAAAAACCTCAGAAACCCTTGAATGGTCCCTCCCATTTTGTTTGGAATTTCGTTTGAAAAGTATGATCCAATTTACTATTGTATCTCAAAACTAAATCACCTTTTTTATATATATTTTTTATTTTTTAATTAATCTCTTGTAAAAAAATTTCTTGACTTTTTTCATATTGATCACACACTTCCTGTCTGTTTAATTGTGCTTCTTGTAATTGTATCAACCTTTCTGTGAAATAATTTTTTTCCTCTCCTTCAGTCAACTTTTCAATCATCCTTAAAGCCGGTATTTCTACCTCTATAGGTAATAAGGCTTCCTTTCCATAGACTAGTTTAAAAGGAGAATAGCTTGTACTTTCTTTTCTTGCTAAACGATAAGCCCACAATGCACTTGGCAATTCAATATCCCATGTTTGTGGACGATCTTTTGTCATTTTAGACAGCATTCTTATTAACTCCTCGTTAAATCGCTCGTTGAGACCATTACATTGAGGATAGTATGGTGAAGCAAATCTTTTTGTTATTTTCATTTTCTCACAAAGATAGTCTATTAATTCACCCTTAAAAACTAGTCCTCTATCTGACAAAATCTCTAAAGGTGTTCCAAATTTACAGCATATATCTTCATAAATAAATTTTCCCACATCTATGGCTCTAATGTTTTTTACAGCCTTAGCTTCTGCCCATCGAGAAAGATAATCAATGGCTGTCACAATATATATTTTTCCTCATGAAGTATGGGGTAATGGACCAATTGCATCAATTCCCCATTTTTCAAATATGTCATATGCAAGAATTGTTTTTCTTGTTTCCGGTTTCAATATCCTCTTACTCATTCTTTGACATTCATGATAGATTTGCACCAATGATTAACGTCTTTTTGAATGCTTGGCCACATATATCCTTCAGTTAAAATCTTTTGTAAAGTTATTTTATAAGAATAATGTCCCCCACAAGCCCCCTCATGATTGTTTCTAAAATGTGATATATTTTTTCTTTCCAGGGTACTCTTCTTAAAATTAAATCCACTCCTTTTGCATAAAAAACATCGTTCACCATTTTATATCTTCCAGCTCTTCTTAAAAACCCATACTTTTTGTTTTTTTGAATACTTGAAGGTGCTTTTCCTGTTAACAAAAATTCTTCTTCTAGGTCAAGAGCTTCTCTTCCCCTATAGAGAGGAAGATCTGCTTTCATTACAAACACTTGACAAATTGCTAATTGGGCTGCATTGTGAGCTTCCTAATTTTCTTCCTTGGAGATATGTTTCAAACTCCAGGCTTCAAATTGCTTTAGATCTCTTCGAATTCTATTACACAACCTCTTCAATTTGGGATTTTTGATCTGCCAAACTCTGAGTATTTGCGTTACTAATAGTAAAGCATCACCTCTAATTCTCAACCTTCGAATTCCCATTCTTCGACAAAGCAAAATGGCTACTTGTAAGGTTGCATACTTAGCTTCATTATTGCTTGTTGCCTTAAGTTTAACTGTTTCTTTTTTTATTAAATTTCCTTGAGGATCATAAACTACTATTCCTCCTGAAGATGCTTGGTGTGCCTTACGATATGATCCATCAAAATACATCAAAAATGAGTTTTCTATTTCTGGTTTTTCTGCTTCTTTTTCTCCAAATTTTCCTTTAAGTAAAAAAGATCTTCCTCTATAGGTTAAAAGGTCTGCTATTGTAGCCCTAGTTGAATCCTCAACCTGGAATTTATATTGAAATTCTTCTAGTTCAACTATCGATTTCATTACTCTTTTTGATAAGTTTGAGTTATTCACCAACTGTGGTAATAGTGTATAGCTTGTTAGAATAGTAAAGGATTTTGGTAGTGAATATCTCCTAAACTTTCTACAAGCAAATATTACACTTAAAATTACCAGCTCTATTTCTGTATATGTTTTTTCTATTTGCAACTTCACTCGACTTGCAAAATAGATAGGTCTCATATATCTAGAATTCCTTTCTTGTTGCATTAGAATTGCTCCAATAGCATCTTCCCCAACTAAAGGATTCACAAAGAACTCCTTTTCCCAATCAGGTGCTTGAACTGATGATGCATGACTTACAGTTTCCTTCACCTGTTGAAACACTTCTTCAGCCTCTTTAGTCCACTCTAAAGGATCCTTCTTGGCTACCATCTGTAATGGATAGAGTACTGAGATGCCAAAGGAATGAATCTTGATAGATATCTTACCTTATGAATGAATGTCATAAGTTCTTTGGTATCTACAGGTGATACTAAGGTTACTAGGGCTTCTACTTTTTCAGGATCAGGTTCTATTCCATTTTCTGAAACTACATGACCAAGAAGTTTCACTTTTGGCTGAGCTATTTTACATTTTTTTGGATTGACACCCATAACTATCTAATATTTCAAATACTTTCCCAAGTTTTTCACAATGTTCTAATCTTGTACTATGAACACAAATATCATCAATGAAGTCTCTAACAAACTTTCCTAGGTAAGGTGCTAGCACTCTATTTATCCTCCCTTGATACCAGGCTAGTCCATTACTAAGTCCAAAAGGTAAAACTCTATAACAAAAACAACCCCATGGTGTTATGAAAGTCGTTTTCTTTTGATCTTCTGTAGCAATGGGTAATTGAAAATATCCAGAATATCCTTCACAAGCACTATACCTTTCATAACCTACGACCGAATCTAAGATTTCTTCTACAAACGATAGTGGATAATGATCCCTTTTTGTGACGGCATTTAGAGGCTTATAATTAAAACAAATGCTCCAACCTCCCGTTTTCTTTGATGCTATAACTATTGTGCTTACCCATTCTGAATCTTCTATTGGATAAATAAACCCGGCTTGCAACAATTTATCTACTTCTTCTTTTAAAACTGATATTTGTTCTGAAGTTAAGGGTTTTAACTTTTGACATACTAGCTTGACATCTTCTTTCAATTCTATTTTTAGCCCTTCCCCTTTCATTCCTCTGATTTCTAAGTATGAAGTTGCGAAAAGATTGGGATATTTATTTATAAGTGAATGATATTGTTTTCTTTCTCCATCTGTCAAATCTTGACTTAACATTTTTTCCAGAAACTCTCTTTTTTCTGTTGAAACTTGTGGTGATTCCATTAATTTTTCTAATTCCTCTAATTTTCCTTCTTCATCATCTTTTAAAAACCCATTTTTTTTATTTCCTTTGGTTTTAACATTTATGTTTTGAACTTTTTTTGAATTTTCTTCTTGTGAAGTTGATCCTTCATCTTTTAACAAGAACAAGAGTCCTTTTTCTTTAGAAGGAAGATTTAAATAAGGACTTTTTTTGTTTCTTGATGCCCTTGTAACTATTGATGGTTCTTTATGAGTTTCTTTCTTTGTTTTATTATTTTTTTCAATTATTATAGATGAAATTTTTGGATCTGAATCACTTTTTGAACTACCCTCCTTAGTTTCATCTTCTTCTTCCGTACTATCACTTTCCTCTTCTTCTTCCTCGCTAGTATCCTCATTCACTAATTCCTTTCTCAAGGCCATATCAAAATTCTTTGCTACTCCTCTACGGTCATAGATTGTTAATATTCCTTTTCCCCAGTCTTGTATTGCTCCTGCTTTCCTAAGCCAGGGTCTACCCAGAATAAGCGGAAATGCTCCTAACCCTGCTGGCATAACATGACAAGTAATTTTCATGGCAACTCCATAAACCTTGATCTCAAGATTTTGAATTATTCCTATGCATTTCACTTTAGCATGATTTGCAAGCCTAATTCTAAAATCGGATCCTGCCACTATTCGAAGTCCAAACTCTTCTACACATGCTTGGGTAATCACACTAACTTGTACTCCTCCATCTATATATGCCTCTCCTATATTTTGGTTTTTGTACCAAGCATCTACTACAAGACAAATATCTAGTAACTCCTCTACACTTAAAACTCTTACAGTACCTTTTTTTCTTTCTCTCCCTTTCGGATTTACTAATTTCTTCCATTGTCTTCTCATCCTAGGGCACAACTCCATCAATTGAGCAAAAGATATATTAGCTTTCCTACCCATCATATCTTTCTTTAGATCATAGTCACTTTCTCCTTCTCCCAAAGGAATATCAGTAGTATGATAATGTTTTCTAGGTGCTCTCGTTTTATTTTCTTCTTTTCTCTCTTTCTTTTCTCCTCTCTTTGTTTTTCTCCCTCTTTCCTCACCAGCCTTACTAGTTTCAGGTTCATCTCTCTCAACATCTCTTCTTCTTTTAATTGCAGGCATAACATCAACAGTTTTATTTTCTTCTTATTTTTTGATTTTATAAAAGAATACAATTTATGGCACTTTTTCCTTTCTCTTCCTCCTTTAACTTAGATTCTTGAGAAGTATAATCATTTTTTATTTCTATCCCAAAATCATTCTCTCTGTTTGGCAAATTTTGAGGTAAAGGATACATATCCCCCTTGCCCTAGGTGGATATGGACAGTTTGTACTTATATGACCTATCTCTCCACATGAATAACAAGTTACCATTGGTCTACGAAAATATCCTCTACCATTTCCTCCTCTTCTCCCTCTCAAATTTTCTTGATTTAATTGTCCTATTAGTCCTCCATTACCTCTTCCTAAGGGTCGACCTCTCAATGCTCGTAGCCTCATGTTTTGCATTTGTCCAGATAATTGATCTTCAACTTCTAGTGCTAGTTGAGTATTTTGTCTAGCTAAAACTTGATAATTTTGTTCCTCCCTTTGCCAAGTTTGGTCTCTATTTTCTATAGGTGTTCTGAATGACTCTCTTTTTTTAATTTTCTCAATTTTTCTCTCTTTTTCTATAGCAATTATTACAGCTTCATCAAAAGTACTAGGTTCTTTAATTTCCAATTTTGTCCTCACATCTCCTTGTAATTTTTCAATGAAATTTTTAATTTTTAACATTTTCGGGGCTCTCTCTCCTGGGCCTAAAGATACATTCCAATGATCCCAAAGTCTAGCATACTCTATGGCAAAAAATTCTATGGTCTGGTCTTCTCTCTTTTGACATGTTTCTATTTTTCTCCAAAGGTCATGTGGTTTCAGTTTCTTTAAAACGGTCAAGAAACGCTTGTTTAGTTGCTTCATATTCCATAGGAACAGGAGGATTTCTTAGTCTAAGGGTCTTTTCATAATCTTCAAACCAGTCACAACCTTCATCTAACAATTGAAATTTCAGAATTTGAAGTTTTAGTGCTCAGTCATTTATTCGTTGGATAATACATCCAAGCTCTAATTTCTCGAGGAATCGCTGAGGATCCTTTCCTTTTTTACCATAAAGTTCAGGAAAAGAACTTGCCATTTAAAAATGATTAAAAACAAGCAAACAATCCACAAATCTTGGACAAAGTCAAAATTTCGGCACTCCTCAGTGGGGCACCAAAAAAGAGATATTACGCAGCGGTGATCGAGAGCAAGCCTCTCTCACAACCCGATAACAAGACGTTAAGGAGTGCCGGTTGGGGTAATTGATGTTGTCGAATGCACAACTCAATTTGAAAAATTCAGATATTTGATACAACACCACAAAACAAGACTAAAAACAATGCCTCTTATAGCTCACAAAAAATTTAAAACCCGTATGCAGGTAGAGCATCACACAACCACACAATGAAAATACCAATAATTCAAAAACAAACCAAGAGAAATATATTCTCGTACCTTAACAACCTTGAGCCAATGCTCAGCGCTTTGACACCCAGAATCTCCAACTTCCGATTTGGCATGACAAGAGCTCACTCTAGCATGCGACCCTCCACTCTCCTCTCTCACATAATACAATTGTAATCAAGGGGGAAGGCCCTTAACTCTTCAATGTCCTCTCCTTATATAGTTTTCTATCCACACTCACACACATTAGGCTTTTTGCTTTCAGCTTTTGGCTTTTGCTTTTCTACTGCTTTTCACTATTTTCATTTTTTCTGCTTTATGCCTGTTTGTAACTTGTTTGGATCATAACTTTGTCATTTGAACTCCGAATATAGTTGTTCGGATACTCAAAACGATCGGAACACATATGGTCAACTAGCCAAAGCGGGCAGACTTACAAAAATCCATCAAAAATGGGCAAAAGTAGTGATATTCGTAAATTGCATCATTTTTCTTCATCTTTTATCTTTCATGACTTATTCCCTTCCTTGGCCTATTGTTCTTGTAATTGCATACACTTTCACCATACATGTCCTCTTTTCCTTCAAGAAATACTTGCTGATGATGTAAAACGTACAATCTTTTCCTTTGATCCTCGAGTCTTCAAAATGAATATTCTTTGGATATGAACCTGTTTTTTATGCAATGTGCCCTAGCAAGAATATGGTTTTTTTGAAATGAACTCCGTGCACAACCATACATGATTTGAAAAAATATGCAATTGATCTATGATATGCAAACAATCAATCCATGGTACACATAAAATAATGTATGCATTGAAGAATTGTGCCTAGCCTATCTAGATGTGATCGTGCGTCATACAAAATGCAAACAAAATTCCTTATTAATTTAAAATTCCCTATCCTCACCTCTCAACTCTCATAAGAAGATATGATATACTTCGCTCCACCCGCCCATAATCTCACATCACTCTAGAAAATGGTGGTCCTCAAGATGTTGACCAAACATGAACAACCCTTCTCACAATTGATGGCGTCCTTCATGACCCTCTAACTCACCCAACTACCTTACACTCTCAACTAGAGGTTCCTAATTTGTGATGAACATCCCAAATGGTGCGTGCAAGAAACATGCGTGCTCAATGGCAGGTGCTCTCTCATGTGCACGTGCATCTAAGATTTACGGCATATAGTTACAGCGGACCTCATGCTGTGCTAGTGCTTAATGATGGTGAAAAATGTGCTTAATCCCAACCCATGGCATGGAAATAATTGATAAGGACAGGAGATGACCCCCGAGTGCAGTGCATCAACAAGTGCAATGTGAAGTGCTCGTGAGCCCTTACTCCCTGTGATGTGCAAGAGTCGCAACAAGAATACATACCTAGCTCTTCAATGTTCGGTAGCTAATTAGCAAACTCCAACTTTATCCTATTCAAAAAATGCCAAAACTCAACCAAGGCTATCAAGTTTCACACTTAACAAATCAAACAAAATGACAGAAACAAATACTAAGCTAGACAAACACAATAAATTGAATTGCAAAACAACAACACAAATTGTCACACAACAACTAAACTAGCTAAAAGTCAAACCTAACTACAATTTGACTAGGGGATTTCAGTTTTCAAAAAAATGCTTAACACCGTAAGATATAGTTGCTCCAGCTGCTGCTGGTGGGTTAACTCCACAAAAGTGCATCTGGCTTTCAAAGGCTTTAATGTAGGTTGATACATTTCGGCCATCAAATAATTTTTGCTCACTAACCTTAGCTTCGATCGCCTTATTTGCACCAAGTGTATGCTCTTATTATTGATGCAATAGTCATTGTTGATCCAACCAATGCTGATATAATTGATGTTGATGTTGTATAGATAATTGCATTTGCTAATTTCGCATCATAATGGCTGAATTAAGAGATTTATAATAAAGTATTCATCTCATCAGTCAAAAAGGAAGAAGCATTCAATGTTGAAGGTGGATATCGTATCTTGATGATCAGAAGCGATGCTTTCATGTCGGGTTCACCAAATGTTGCACGAAATACGCGCAGGAGTTCATGAAAGTCACTCGTCGTAAGGACACTACGAGAGATGGAAGACCTCCTTTGCGACAAGCGCTTGTTGCAAGAACACTATGCAAGAAAATTTTCAAGTTAAAATAGAGTAAGGCAAACATCTCTTATTAAGATTCAAGAAGCCTCTTTCAAGAAATAGAACGATGTTTGAGCAACTCTTATCAAGATACAAGAAGCTTTGCAAGGTGTAGGATTTCTCAATTTCTCCCTTCTCTCTTCCTTATATAGGTTTTGAGGATACACATGTTCTGTTTTAACCTTCTTAAAAAACCTAAGCTTTTAATTTTGTTTTTTCTTTTCCAAAAGTATCGATCTTTCATGCTATGCTTCCTCCTTAAAGGATAAAAGTAAAAATCGTTAAGGCTAAAAGTTAAAAGCCTTTAAGGCTTAAAATCATGTGTATATCCTCAAGGATACTTAGTTTAACATCCCTGCCATCACATGTGTATATCCTCAAGGATACTTAGTTTAACATCCCTGCCATCACAGAACATGTCACTGTCATGTGTATCTGTGCCACCACCATCGCGTTCATAAAATGCCATTATTTGTGCATTTTCCACCAGTGCAGCATTCCTGCAATATTCAATGGTACATCACCACCCTAACGGTCATGAATAATGGCCATCTCACTTTGTCATCTTGCCTGTGGAATATTATGCCATGTATTCTATTGCCATTTCCTGAATGTCGTCTCCTCCAGCTTCAATCGTTCGACATTATAGTCAAAGAAATAGCTCCCTTCTCAAGGAAACCATCCACTCCCCCATCGCCAGTTGATTGATGATGTCGTCCATGGTTTTGATACTCGTAAGCCTCATTGATATGGCTAACAATAGCTCTCCCTTAATACCATGTTGTTTTCGTCCATGATCAATCCTTAAGACAAATATATCTTATCAGCTCCCCCCTCCCCCCGATAAAATGATCAACGAGTAATCAAATCAACTTTCTTCTTTCCATTGTATTCAATAATGACATATGTTAGTTCCTCGTTCCTTGACCAACCACTTAATAACTCGGAAATTGATGATGAGATTCGTCAAAATTTGTTATTATCTTTTGCCAACTAAGCACCAAGCCACTTATCCATATAGATATTTCTTGCAAATATATCGATTCCACACCCCCCCACCATCATCCTATGTTAGTAGTCTGGTAGTTACCATATTCTTATCCTTATTGCAGTCTCATCTTTCTTCTCTTTGCGCTTCACCATTGGTCTCAAATCTGACCATCAATTGTAACTTGCTTGAATGTAAGCACACAAATTTTTGCAGACTCCATAGTATACAAAGTACTTCGAACTAATACAATAGATATCTTTCCCCTCATAATGTCTTGCCCTCTTCTAAAATCCACTTCATCAACTTTTTGGTTGTAACACCACCTCCCACAAGTAGGTACACCGGCACTCGACAACTGAGAGAAACAATATGAAGGATTCTCCTTTTGTACACTATGGTCACTTGGCTTATTTGGGTAGCTCTAACTGCATACCTCCAAAAACTCCATAATTTTCCAATTGAATTTCAAAGTGATGGTAACCAGCTTTAGCCTTAATCGAAGAAGTCTCCTTGAAGATCAAAAGTTCTAGCTCATATGAACTCTACCTCTTGAGTCTTTAAAAACTTATATTTTCTTCATAAATACCTGGTTTTTCATGCGATGTGTCCTAGTAAAAACATGCTTTGAAATAGAACTTCATGCTCATCCACTCATGATTTGATAAAAATTGCAATGGTGGATCCATGTGATGTAATCAATCAAACAAATAAAATGTGCCTAGCCTATCTACAAGTGCTTGTGCATCATGCAAAATGCAAACAAAAATACACACACAAAAGAAAACAAATTCCTAATGACATTGTTTCCTCGCTGCATCACTTCCTCAATGCAATTCGCCTATGGAAACGACATCACCTGCCACCATCTGCGACATTGTTGATGCCCTAAATGACCTCCCTGTTGCTAAAACCCAGTTGTCCTCCCTGTCACATCAGTGCCTCATCGCGCGTCAACCACTATTGAGTCATCCACTGACAACACGAATAACCGCCCTGCCCCCAATCCCACAAAAGGTACCCCCTATTTTTTAAAAAAAAAACAACTACTAAATTTTTAAAAAATCAAAATTTAATTCAATTTTTTCTTACACCTTAAGAATAATTTTTTCTTACTCCTTAAGACTAATTAAACAAATGAATACCCTCACTCGCATCTCTCACACTATATATATAGCTTTCTTTATTTATACATATTTTAATAAAACCCTAAGGTCCCCGCACTTCCACATTTTTCAGATATCAAAATATATAATATACTTTTCTAATTTAATTTAAAAAATAAAATAAAAATTTAAAAAAACACACGAAACAAAACCAACCTTAATATCACCCCACCAAAACCCTTTTTTTCCTACTTTCGTTTCTTTCATTCTTTTCGCGTGTGACACCATGTTGTTCATGTGTCCCCTTCTAAGGTCTTGTTAGCATGTAGGGTTTTTGACCTCGTGAGCATGTTCATATAAGCGTTTATTCACACACAAGGATGCACATGTGATTTTTTCTGCAGGGTGGAGAGCTTATTGGGGTTCACATGCAATTGACATGCAACCCATTTCAAGGTACATATTCCAAAATTTTCACAAATATTTAATTTCAAAAAACGAACAACCCTAAAAACACATTAAAACTATAAAATACTTATACAAGTTCTAAATAAATATAATTTTTTTAAAAAAATATTTTAATTTTACGCTTTTTGACAATTTTAGGAATATTTCATATATGAAATGGTAACAGAAAGTTAGAGAAAAAATCAAAATCTGCAATGTCATGAAAATTTACTAGATAACTATTTAAAAATCAATAAGAAATCCCAAAAAAATCCAACAAAGTATACCAACTTTTATTTATATTTTTTGATCCTTTACATGCACTTAAATTGTCAAAATTAATTGGGAAACCATTATTAGAATGACAAACCCTCATTAAATGTGGAAACTTTTGAAAAAAAATATTTTTTCAAGTCCAAAAATGGCTAGAAACCTTCTAAAAAATTTAAAAAAATCTTTGGCCTTTGTGCTTAACTTTTCAATCTACATTTCACTAAATAGAAAAAAGATAAAACTACTAATCTTGCATCTATATCCAAACCGATCAAGATGAAAAACACAAACCAAAAGAAAATTTCCAAATTGACGTAAAATGAGGAAAAAAGAAGAAGACAACAAAAAAAAAATCATATACTAGAAAGTGGGGTAAAATGTAAAAAATTTGTCACTACCCATCCGTATGGGATGGTATTTATTGTTTTAAAAAAAAAATATCAAACATAAAACCATATAAACAAATCGAAACACACATAGTAAAGTCAAATTCAATATATTCCATGGATATAATTCAATGACAACATGAAAGAAAAACACATCTCAATTTTTTGAAAAATATTTGCTATGGTGTTTGGTCTATCTAGCTTATATTGGCAAACATTTTCATGCTTGTTAGATTTTCTTTTTGGATTTCATTGTGGTTGTATCACATTAGTTGCTGATTGCACATTTAAACTTTACTTACATACGCACCTTCCTCCAAGTACTCCATTCCTTTCTTTATTTTCCTCCTTATTTCTCATTTTGCACCAATATCATAAATAATTATTTTTTAAAATAATCAATTGGTCACATTTTTCACATGCATTCACGCTCAACACACATTTTAATTGATTAAAAAAAGTCAATTGTTCACAAAGCATGCACTTCATGCGCTAAACACACTTATTAATTTATAATAAAAACGAACTTACATTTAGAGACCCAAAGTCGAGACATAGTCCGAAAAAATTAAAAAGCACCATCAACTTAATAATTTTTAAATGAATAAAATAAATCACCATTTTCTTATTAAGGTTTATCACCTAATTAAAAAAACATTTTGATAATTAATTTGTAAAGTGAACTTACAATTAAATCACATTGCACATTTTCATTTTTTTAATGACATGGGTGGATGATGTTGCATTAAGGCAAAGTCCTTATTGGTTGTCTTGGTCAGTTGAGTTTGGTTAACACTCGATTTTGATTTTGGTTTGATATTTTTATGGATTATTTTATTAGAGTCAGGGATACTATGTGTATTTCTTTTTCTTTTCTACATGATACGGGGATATTGGGTGCTTGTATATATGCATCGTATAAACATTTTGGTTGCATAAGTGCAAAGGTCATGTCGAAGTTTTTCTAGGATGTGGATTTCTTGTGGTAGTCAGTTAGTTGGTCAAGTCCATGTGAATTTCTTTTTTTGTGATTGATATCTTATCTCTTATTATTTTAGTTATTTTGCATTTATTCTTTGTGATTGTATGTGTGTGAGTGTGCTGTGTGTAAACCATCTGAATGTCACCTCGTACTCCTCCCCTTGTCCAGTATGTTTATTTGGTGTCTCATGACTACTCATTATTGTTGGATTCCGATCTTATTAGTAATGCGGGATTATCCAAGTTTGTGATACTTTCATTGCCGCTTATCCTAGAGGATACTAAGGTTTGTGATGAATTTTTGGCATCTTACAATAAGAGGTCTAGTCATGTTAGGGGAACCTTTTCCTATTGCTCAATAACTATTCTCTAATGAGGATATTCTCAAGTTGTTGCATAAGCATACCCAAGATGTATTCAACCCTAAGAAGGTTATTACTACTTTAGGCATTTCTGTCTCCATGATCTCCAATCCTGTGTCTAGAAGCAATTATACCAATTCCTTAAGGATAGGTTTATGCCTTCTAAAACCCCTTCTAACTACCTTTCGAAGGAGTTATTCATAGATTCTTGAATGGTTTTGAAAGGAATTACTATTGATTGGAGTTTCTATCTCCTGGCAAAGATGGATTAGCATTTTGTTAGAGCCACAAGGGGTAATGTGACAAATGTCACATTTGGTTCCTATCTTTTTTTTTTTCTTAGCATATGGCTACCCCTGAAAAGGAAGTTCCTACATTATTAGTTGATCAAAGGTTTCTTCCTCCTTCTACTAAAAGAACTCCTCTTCCTCCAGTATCCATTCCTGTTAAGTCTAACAGTCAATTGCCAACTTTCCTCACAATGCTGAATATTTTAGAGCACATCGAGATGGTACTCTAGAGATTTCCATCTTCTCTGTGCATCCTGTTTAGTCTAGTAGTGAGCTGCCAACTTTCCTCACAATGCCGAATCTTTTAGAGCACATCAAGATGGTACTCTCAAGATTTCCATTTCCTCTGTACAATGCCTAATAAGAGGATACACAATTCCTTTCTTATGCAAAGACATCCAGAGTTCTATTGAACTGTCGGCTCTTGCATGTATCCAACAACTTTATTCTTCTTATTATGAAGAGGTTCAATAGTCCAAGGAGGAATTGAATAAAGCGACTAATGAGCTAGCTTTTTCTCAAGAAATATTGTCTAATATTTGTACCTAGATGTTGCAACACACTAAGATCATTGATGTCCAAAAAGTGGAGATTTCTAGTTTGCAAACTCAGTTGGCTGAAACTAGATCCCAAGTGGTTACTATGACTAAGGAGAGGGATAGGTTGTTGCAGGAGTCTCAAGAGCTTAAAGCTTTGATAAGTACCTAGAGAGAAGAGCTTAAATAAGCTAATACCATCATAGAACAAAGCAAAAGTTAGATTCTACAACTTTAGGAAAAATTGGCTCAGTCTCGTTCTACTTTACAAAGTCTTATTGTGCAACCAATTCCCTCTTTATCCTTGCAGATTTCACGGTCCGCTAAAGAGGTGCTACCTTATGCCCCTTATTCTAAGCTAAGGTGCAAAGACTTCAGTCTAGAATGGATTTATTATAGTCTTCATTTGAGCAATTTCAAGAGTTTGTTCCTCCAGGCCACTCCTTCTTTCTTCATTAATCAACAATACAAGCTAGCATTCTATATCAATCCTTCAACAATGGATTTGTCTCTTTTAGAGGATAGTTGGACTGGGGCTTGGTCTATTGATTTGTTGACTAAAGTAGCTAGAACTATTTTTGAAAAATCCGTGACTATAGACACTATTCTAATGTATTATATGTACTTGAGAAGTGATTTGTTAATCCCATATGATGAAGACTTGGCTTGATATGTAGGGGATGTGGATTACAAGCTACATTGTATGTTAGATATTTTGAGTTGAAGATAGATCAAATGTTCTAAGCCTATTCCTCTAAAGTGGTTGATTTCCATAAAACTTCTTGGCATACCATGATTGACTCTGTTATCCTGAATCAATGACAAAATAAAGCTTTTCTTCATGTGTAGAACACTAACCAACTTAAGATGGACCTCTTAGCCCACCTTTCAAAACAATCTCCTTTCGATTCATCTTTCTTTGATGCCTACCATCATTGATTCGTCTTAGGTCCATCAAATCTTGGTTTATTTTATTATCAATAGATGGCCCATAGATATGATGCTTATCTTTTCCTTTATAAATCTAACTCACTAGTTATTTTACACCTTTTATTTCAACCTCAAGGTGCTCCTCAAATATCTATTTTCACTCAATGTTCTTTAGTTGAGGATTGAGTATTTTCTCCTCCTCCATCTTGTCCTTCCCCATCCATAACTATTCCTTTCACTTTTCCAGCCTATTTATTAACACCCTTTTTAACTGATTTTCCAAAGTTCTCCGCTAATCTCTCTTTAGCTCATTACCTATCCCTTCATCCTCTTTCAATTGTTCCTCTTCCTTCTCCTACCACTTCTATCCATCATCCCCCTCAATTGGTTAGTGGCCATGCAGGTATTGATCAGAAGATTCCTAGAAGACGAGGATGGAGTTCAACTGATTCACTTACTAGACCTCAAATCAATTGGCCATTGATTCTAGGAGAATGGATGAATACTAGCCAAGCCTTTCAAATCTATCTCTATTTTGCTCAGTGGCATTCATAGTCTTTAGATCCTTTGGTGAGATTGATTGCTCACTTTGCTTGGTATTTGGGGTATATGCACCGACATTCGCATAATGAACAGAAGTCAATACAAAAGTTTTGTATGAATGTGAATGTGAATATTGATCCTTAATAACTATATATCTTGCATTTTCATGCCCTTTGTTTGCCTAGTATATATTTTGTCTTCGTGGAGAGGATGTGTTGTTTGCAATTTTTCTAAAACCCTCCCAAGACTTTTATACATGAATCTTTATCTATGGATCACTTTCATAATCACCAAGCTCTCAAGAGGGATCATCTTCATTATTAATACCCATGAATGTAATTTTTAATGATTCATAATGATATCTCTCTTTTGAAGGTGCCATTCATATGGTTGTTTTGTATTTTGTGTTTTATGTGTGTGTGTGTGTGTGTGTGTGTGATGGTTATTTTGTTCTATGATGGGATCATGGTGGTTGGAGATTCAACACTATTCAAGAAGATATCTTTTTTAAGATTCATGGTGGTGATGAAGTTAAAAAGATAGCTCAAGAAGAAAAATATGCATAACTTTGTATATCCTTTAAAAGTTATAACTTGGGGTCATGCTTAGATGGTGTTTGTGAAAAAGCTGAACAAGATCAAGTTGAGATATATTTTTAACTTCTATTCCCTTTCTCTTAGGTCATGAGGATACTCCTTGATTAAGTGTAGGGATATGTCGAGGGTTGAGATGACTCGATTTTTGACTGATTTTTATTATTTTTGTGGACTAGATGCTTGATTTTTTATGGCTTTTATATGTTGGTTAGTTATTTTGAAAGTGTTTGGGGATATTTTGGATGAGGCTAATTATTTTTTGGAAGCTCAAGATGGTTTATAATCGAGATATAATGTTCTGTTGATGTCCTGTTAGTGTCTAATTGGTTCTATTTGAGTCTGTTGAGCTTTTGTTTTGCTCTATTTTCTTTTGTATGAGGGGTTGGAATAATGATTGATGGAGTTTGAGTGTTTTTTGAATCTTATTGATTGATTCTTGATGGTTTTGAATGATTTTAGTAGAGCTAGAGGCTTTCTCATAACCTTTTGTGTGGTTCCGTAGACCCTTTGTTGAGCTTCTATAGACCCTTCGTCTCTATTGTTCTATTTTGTTCCGTATGCTTGTATGAGTGTTATGTGGGATGAATATGTATCTTGGGGAAGTTTTCCAACCTTAGGAAGAGAATAATACAAGTTCAAAATAGCTTGAAGAAGTAGTTTTTGAAGACTCAAACTAAAGACTAAAGTGACAGTGACACTATTGAGCTATGAAGGGACACTATAGTGGTCCTGGTGACCTTTCATATCAAAAATACCTCTTGGGAGGGGTATCCACAACCAAAGAGAGGTTATGAATTATTATTATTGAGTATTGCACTGTACCTTGGAGAGAGAGCATGTATGAAAGAGAGAGTGTGTGAGAGATAGCCAAATCTATGCAAAATAATATATCTATGAGTGAGAGATTGTGAGAGAAGGATATAGAACCTTTGAAGAAGAATACTATGTGATGATTTTGGTGCACAGTGGTGTGTTATCTTATGCTTTTATGGTATCTTGATGAATTCTATGAAAAATATGAAGATTATAATCAATTTTGTTCAAGTTAAAGATGTGGAAGAATTGTTTCTATGAAGTTGTGTGAAGATTCTTGTTCTTGGTGTTCTTTTTCTCATTGTAGTCACATAAAATATGAAGAACATGCTTGTTGATGATACAAGATAGATTTTCTTGTAGTAGACTCCCCTTTTTCGTGGTGTTCCTCTTAGGACTCCATAATAAAAAGAAGATTGACTGACCCTCTCAATAGTAAGAAGCCTCAAGCAAGAGGATAGTCAAGGAGTAGTAAGGCTCTGAGTTGTCAAGCCAAGGGGGGAGGAGAAATATCACTCTTAAAATCCACATAAGAATAACTCAATGTACCCATGAGTATAATAGAGAGTGACAAAGGGTGGAGAAGGAATCGAAACGACTTGAAGAAGAGTGTAGGAAGAAACAAGAAGAGGAGAAAGAACGATTGAGGTAGTTGGAAGAGGAGAAGATTGACCTGGCCATTCACAAACTAGCAATGATAAGCCCAACATGAGATGATGTGCCAAGTACAAGTGCAATAGTTTAGGATTTACGACCAAGACCAGCGGTGGAAGGCAAGGGTAAAGCCCCTCTACACCCAACCCCACTAGTCATGGCCACCCCTACAATCACCCCAACACAATGAAATGTGGAAGGGGCAGTCAATGAAAGAAACATCATGGCTTGGGTGTAGTACTTAGTAAGAAAAGTATAAGAAATTGCATCTACACCTAACAAAGGAGTCCCCCCTTTGCAAAGGAACAAAGAGGCCAACAATAGTTGATGCAGAATGACACCGAGGACCAAAGATACCCTGCTTAGAAGTGTCAACCACTTCAGTGCCTTCAACCATGTGCAACATTGAAGATGAGGACAAACTAGTAAAAGATCTTCAAAGCCAACTCAATAAGGCCGAGGAGAAAAATGTCATGCTTGTAAAGCTCAAAGAAGAGAACATCGCCTTTATAACCTACAGGGTAAAACAAGCAAGGGTGATGAATATCATAAATAGGGAGATAATCGCACTAAAGGAGGCCCTAAAGACAAGGGAAGGATTAATGAGTCTAAATTATTTGTACAATGAAGAAATATAGGACCACATTTTCCTAGAAAACATGTGCACCTTCAACTCCAGGGAAAACAAGCATCTAGAGTTGGAAATAAAGGAGTTGACAAGGCAAAGAGAAGGAGCAAGGATAGAGTTGCAGGTAGCAAGGATTCAAAGAGATGAAGAGACCATGAAGAAGCTGATAAAGCTACACAACCAACTTTAATGAGCTCTCCACGAGAAAAGCATATTGAGGGAGCAAGTAGAACACAAAAATCAGGAGCAATAAAAAATGCACACCTTGTGGTAAGAACAAGAGCAGATGATCACCACTCTCACCCAATATCAAAATCAAGGGCTAGAGCAGACGAAGAAGAAAGTAGGGGCATGAGCAACTAAGAATGAAGAAAGAGTCAAAGACTTAGCTTACAAGTTGGCCCATTCTAGGAGTGAATGCCTCCTAGTGGAAAGTAAAACTATTACTATTGAGATAGGAATGTTGGAGTAAGAGCACACATTTTTTAGCACAGTGCTGAATGTCACGTAGTAAGGTAGAGAAGAAACATTGGAAGAAGTAAAAAGAAATCTAGAACTTGCAAGGAGGGCGTTGCAACATGGACTCCATGCTAAGGCACCCAAGCCTAGTACATAGCTTGGGAGTAGAGGAGCAACGTGCCCATCTAATTTGAGTTGACTTAACCTCATAGGAATTCGTCTTGCTAGGGATTGGACAATCGGAATAGCAAGTGTAGCTACCTCAACAAGAGCCAATGGAGCAAGTCTAGGAAGCAGGATCTAATTTTGAACTAGACCAACAAGAGGAAGAACAAGTGCAAGAACCAAGCCTCCCTCTGTAGCCACAAGTATAGCTAGAAGAGCGGGGTGGTAATCTTGGCCACCTAAATGAATGGTGGAAATGAGACAAACAGAGAGAACATGTCAAACTCACCCATAAAAAGCTTCAAGCCAAGACACTACAAGTTCCACAGGTAGCCATCCTGCAAAGCCAGGAGTGCTATCCTATCAACAACTAGGAGTATAAACTTGTAGTGTGGGAGCAATTGGAAAACCATGGCCACCCCTTTGAGTTCTCCTTCATCTTCCGTTGTATGTTGGATAGAGTATTATTTCCAACGGTACTCTAGGACTTCATTAAGGTTTTAGCAAGGCTAGGAAGGAGATGGTTAGATGAATGTATGAGGCACCCTAGGAGGTGGCAGCAAGAATGTGCAAATTACTAGGAAGATAAGGTGATGGAGATACTCTGAAGGGTGGAGGGATATGAGGCATATCTTGGGTGGCATAGAAACATCTGACTCTAGCTTAAAGGCCTGGATTGCTTTCTATAGCACCCTACCACATGAATAGGATGATCCTATCTACATGTCATACCCAAGACGGATTAGAGTTGACTTCAATCGGGAGGTGCATGGTAAATACGACTTCCCTTTAATCTACAATCCAGATGCCTCAACCCGTGAAGAAAGCTTGATCTTCACTAAAAGGAACTTTTTACCTTCTATAGTAGATTTCCTCAAAGACTTATCCCCATGCCTTGACCCTACCTTCATCACCACATGTAACTACCTCTACCTATTGCAAATATTATTAAAACAAAAATCTACTGCAAAGAAAGAGCACTTGTCGTCCCTGATTTTTTATATCAATTTTTGGATAGATAGCTATGTGATGGTGCACCTCATGATGAGAGCAACCCTTTTGCCAATATTTTGTATGAACCTCTTAGAAGACATGAGTGCTCGGGGGGTTCACTATATATATATTCTCTATATAATGTACATTCATGGCCTATTTATAAATATCCTAATCTGTGAATTTTTGTTGAATAAAACACAACCATTTTCTATTCAATCTGTAAGTAACCCCTTTATATGACACCCTTTTGTATGTAAAAATTGTGTAAAACTAGTGTTTTAAAAACCCCTTATTTTGAACTTAGGTTATATATACATATATTCATGAGTGACCCCCCCCCGAGCATGAGTGACAGTAGATTCATTGGGTGTAACCATCCGTTTTTTTCATCTACTCCACTCAATGAAAGAGCAAACTTAAAGGGATATCTACAGAGCATAGCCTTCCTAAGCAAAGCCCTCAAGCCACCATGCAATTTTGCCCTTGATCATGAACGGGATGCTTCCTAATGTGCTCCCTTTATGATCTAAAAAAACAAAAAATAGAAAATTAAGTTAAAAAAGAAAAAAAAGGATAAGTAGGAAAGAAATGAAAAGAAAGAACACAACAATTAAATCCATCCATTCATACTCTACGAGCATCACAAGCAATGTAGCTAGGGACATCCCTAGCCTCTTCCCTCATTTCACATGTCTAGAATACAAAAATGGCAGGACACACCTAGGGAGCTCCCACTCGCCTACATGTAGAAATGTCTCTCTAAGTCACACCCACAATACCTCCCCTTGTACATGAACTAGGTTCTCAAGTGTGGAGACAACAACATGGGCTCAACCGAACTCCCAATTCTATTTGCATGGACGCCATGCACTATACAATGAATTAGACATAACCCAAGATACTGTATTTTCTTTTCCTTTTCAGGTACACTCAACAATCCATGATCAACCACTCACATTGGAGGACCCCATTACCCACCCTATCTATCCTCAGTTTTTGCAAACTCTCATTCATTTTGTTATGCTTATTCTCCACATCCAATCTTTCCGAAGCCCCATCATCAATCGACATGGCAAACCTTCTACCACTTGAGGCCTCACCAACAAGTGGCATGGAAATAGCACTCAACTAGAAGGGGGATAATATTAACCGCCGATGTAAAGTAAGCACAAAGAAAGCAAAGAAATTTAAAAAGACACAGGAAAAATAGGAGAAAAATAGCCAAAAGTGCAAGAAGCAAACTCAAAAGTCAAAAGTAAGTGCAAAAGGGAAAATATGCATTTTAAATATAAAAGCGTAGCTGAAATCCCTATAAAAGAGTACAAGACTCCCTCTTGTATAGTTTGTAAATGTAGATGGGCATAGGTGAAGAAACAATGTAAAACAACAAGGGAAGGGGGAAATAGCGACGCCGAGTTTCGATGAAAATTGGTGGCGCAAATAGTGATGGTACTTAAACAAAAAAAACGCGGCCAAAATCCGAGTGCAGCATTTTGTGAAAGAGTTTGCCAAAGATCAAAGAGCAAAAGATGGTGGGAGAAAGAGAGAAAGAGAGAAAGAGAGAAAGAGAGAAAGGGAAGGAGGGAAAGCTTCTCCTCACTGCTTCCATGCCGCTGTTCGCGAAGAAGAGGAGGAAGTGTATGAAGGGCAAAGAGGAGCCATCGCGAAGAGGAGACGAAGAATCCATATTTGAGCCTTTGCAGTGAGTACATTGCTCCCTTTTTCTTTGTTTTTATTCTTTCTCCTTTTCTTTTGTTTGTTTTTTTTGAGAATGAGGTGCACTGAGGGAGAAAGAGAGGAAATAAGAGAGGGAGAAGAAGAAAGGAAAAGGAAGAAAGAACGAGAGAGAGAGGGAGTAAATATGAAACATAATAAAGAAAGAGAGAAAGAGAGAGAGAGAGAGAGAGAGAGAGAGAGAGAGAGAGAGAGAGAGAGAGAGAGAAGAAAGAAAGAAAGAAAGTTATATTAACGTCTTCTAAAGACCAAAATTGGCCTATGAGACAAACTATGATACAACTGATGAGGTCCAGCTATCCAAAATAAAAGTGCTGAATGAAAAGCTAAAAATTGGAAACTGAAAATACGGTGCTGTGAGTGTGATAAGTGTCATGTATGTGTATGTGCGTATGTAGCTCTGGTACTCCAGATAATGGCTACAAAAGGGGAACAAATGTCGGCTATGATAGGGGAACAACTGTCGGCTGTGATAAAGTGGTGCGATGTGTATAGAGAGAGGGAGGGAGGAAGGGAGAGATGAGAATGAATGAGAAAACATGAGGGAGTAGAGAAAAGCAAAGAGAGACCATAGTCATGCAAGAGGGCATTTCATGGTTAAAAGCTTGGTGAAAGAGACTCCCTACACCTTGACACGTCATAAGGGCTATTGCACTTGAGAAGGAGTAACCAAGTCTTCACTAACAAGAAGCTCAACTCAACTCACTTGTTTGGACACCTTTAGGAGTATTTTTAGAGTGTTAGATAGAGGCAAAAGAGATTATGCAAACACTTCTGAAATAAGCATTAAGGGTTCACTTCATACCTCGAGAAGTGAACTTGAGTAATCAACCTAAAAATATTCTTAAGCTCATGTGGAACCATTTGGTGAGAACAACTTGAGTGGAGGTAGTACTAATAGTGATAGTTAAGCCCTTAGACCTCATGTAGCTAGGTCATCAAAAGTGACTACATCTAAGAGATGAAAACCGTAAGAAGACTAGGATCTCACCTTAATTAGCCTACAAAATCACTCACAAGTGGTTGGATCATCAAAAAGAGGAGTTCACACATTGTGTAGTGTTGCAAAAATTGTAATTGAATACTTGTTTGTATGTCATAATTGAATTGAAAGTTTGAGCACCATCATCATGAAGATACTTGCATTTATATTGAATCACATTGATTGTGGAAAACAAAATCCTAGTTCTGCATGGTGCACCTACATCCCTTCTCAAATAAATTCAAAAAGAAAAAGAGAATAGAAACTAAAACAAATTGTTTGTCCTAATGTAGACAAAATGGAAAACTATGAAGATCGTGATGTTCAAGATCACGAGGTATATCTTAATCAGCGTGTCCCATGTCCTTACTCTCAATGCAAGTTTGCAATCAGACTAAAGTGTCACTTGTCTATAGAATATGCACGACGCTTTGGCGAGTTTCAATCAAAGATCATTGATCAAACGATCTCAAACTTTGAGAAAAAGATAAGAAAAGTGTGTATCAATCATGCATTATATTTGCAAACTAATTGAATATCATATACAACAATAGTGGATGTGACCGTAAAATTTATATAGGGAGGTGCCATCTCATCCTATGGGAGCTTTTGCTCAACTGCCAAGACCCATGGAACGCTTATTGTTTCAAGCGTTCCAAGCGAGCCCTAATGGCTATCTCTCACCTAGCCGACGCGCTGTCAATCCTACGAGTGTAGTGAGCTTACCTTGATACTTAATCGAGTACCCTTCTCTCTCTTGCACCCGGTAGCTCCACGATTCTTGATGCTAGCTCAAGCATCCTCAAGCCTCCTCCATCTCCAAGCTCCATCCTCCATAGCCGCGCACGCAAGAGAAGAGAAGAGAAGAGAAGAGAAGAAGAGAAGAGGAGATGGTGAAGAGCTTCACCCTCTTGATCCCTCACTCCCACACACACTCACTCCCTCCCTCACACTCTCACGCTTCCTCTCTCAAGAGCATACACAAGTAAGAAGGAGAGAAGAAGAGAGGAAGAAGAAGACTCTTTTTGCCACGCACCAAAGAATGAGCTTCTCATTCACTTTTCAACTTTATATACAAAGCCCTAAATCCTTTTTGGGTGGTCATCCCCTTTTCCCTTTTTTACATGGCCGGCTAGGCCCTTTTTCCCATTTTTCACCATTCTAATTTATCCTATTCCCAACTAATGCATACACTTTGCACAGGAGTGAGCCTGGCGCTCTTTTACAAGGATTCGGGGGCGCTTCCACATTTTAATGGTGCATGCTTTTACTTTTTTGTTGTCTCGGGGTGACACCGAGACTTTCTGAGGGTCGTGTCTGAACATTGAGATTTTTCAGGGTCTGGTTACCGGTCAAGGCGCCTTTTTCTACTTTTATCGTGCGCCTTTTTTGCTATTTCCCTTTTTTTTTTTCATTTTTCGCTCCTCTGTGCTGTGGGAAACCCGATAACATTACCCCCTCCTAGCCAAGTGCCAGTCCCATGACACTGTAGTGGGATGTAGTGGCTAGTTAGGTCAGTTGCTAGGCAGAACAGGTAGGTGGATGACACTGCTTCCAAGGTGGTTGTGTGAATGACAGGTGATGGAGTTTAATGATGATGACCAGGAGAGATTCCGGCGTGCTTTAGACTCCATGAAGACGCTCGACATCTTTCCTATAGTTGTTGCATCCGTTCTGTAGCCGATCGTCCCTCGAGCATCAGAAACGCTTGAAGCAATAAGCAATCCCTTAGGAGGATGGTATTGGAGGGATTTATTTTGGAGAAGCCCCCCCGAACTCTGTCTTGACAAAGATATGGTTTGTCGTTGCATGGAAAATCTGTGTCTTAGAGTTGAAGGTCTTCGTCTTTGAGTTCAAGGTCTTTAGTATTGCATTGAAAATCTTTAACTCTGCATTGAAATTCTTCAGGCTTGTGGATTCAATAAGCGATCCATAGATCTTGAGGCGTTGGGTATGCATCTTTGGAAGATGAGGTTTCAAGATCTATGCCAATGGCAGATCTATCTTGGCTTGGTTCAATCATGGTAGCCCTCAGCAGACAGATGGCTGGACACCGGTACATGGAAAAAGTTTTGGTCATTAAAGGATGTCGTGGATGATCCTCTTCAGCAGAGTAGCCAGTTCTGGAAACTTGAACATAACCTGCAAGAAAAGTTGTGCACTCTCTAAGGGGTGTGTCGGCCTCTCTGTGTAGTGCGGGGTGCCCGTGGTAGTGGAACTGGGAGATGGGTCTAACCTTGGGCAAGCCCTTGGTAATGTCCCACCCTTGAGGACCCAGTTAGTGTGTCATTGGAGGTGCGGTGCAAGTCTTAGGGTGACAGGTCTGAAAGTCTTGCCCTTGATGTTCCCTAAGCATGAAGTGGGGAAGGGGCTAGGGAGAACCCTAGGGGCACTGACGGCAGTGCACGACGAGGCGAAGGGGAGTTGCAAGCGGATCTTGCGAAGGTCTCACAGCTTATCTTTGCTTAATGGTAGATGCATCCCTTGGCTTTGCTATGCTTTGCTGTCGTCTCTTCTTTCCAGTTCACCCTTTTTTGTTGCCTTGTGGCTTGCTTCTTCTTCTTCTTCTTCTTCTCTTTTTTTTTGGTATTTTTTCTTTTAAAAAAATAAATAAAAATAAATAAAGAGGCTTATACATGGATACATGTGATACAACGGCATGACGGGAGTTTACTCCTCGTCATCCGAATGGCGAGTAGGGGATGGTGGGGGGCCTTGTTAAGGAATCTGCGACTCAACAAGTAGCCCTTGAGGTTGAGACAGGTTTTGAGAGTGGTGGTGGAAAGGAAGGGGTGGTTGCACCGGGTGAATTTGCTATCGCTCATATCTTCGAGCAGTGCAACACAGAAGGATGGCAAAAGAGTAGCGCGCATCATGAGGCGAGTCATGGTGCTACTATCTATGGCATTGGGGTCGAAGTAGAGGGGTAGGAGGTGGCATTCTTGAGGTGCGGGCTCTTGCTGGACTAGGACCCTAATTAGTCGAAGATAATTGGCGTCCCTATGGGAGGTGCTATTGGCGTTATAGATAATGGGAAAGTCAAACCTACCGTGGATGGATGGATTAAAGTTGATCCCTACCCTTCGAGGATACGCCATGAAAGTGGGGTTGTTTCTCTCAGAAGGGAGGGTGTTACAAAACGCCATCCACGCGTCAAGGTTGATGTCAAAAATGCATCTTCTCCAGGTGGGGTGGCAATTATAGCCTTCCACCGATCTAGGCACCTGGAGGACTTTATCCTTCCAAAATTCATGGTCCTCGGCTCCCCAAGTAGTTGGGTTGGCCTCTCGCTCCGCTAGCCACTTGGCCTTGAGCCTTGCACCCATAGCGATTATGTCATTTACAAGTTGAATGGACATTACTCTGTTTAATGTAGCGGGAAACTCAAAGCTCAAGTCGAAGGGGTTGTGGGTGCATTCGTGCTATTCCCAGATAATCAACTTGGCATGAAATTCAGCAGGGAGATCTTGAGGGTGCGGTAGGAGAGGGGCAGGCTGTCTTGGAACAGGTCTAACATTCAGCTTTTTCCTTGCCTTCTCTACCATTTCTTTCCTGCGGTTAGCCTGGGCTGCTTTCCTCTCAGCAGATGTGTCCAGGGGGCTGCACTTCCTTTTGTTGTGGTTGAGGGGGTGGTGGGACGTAGTCCTCCTCCTGAGATCCCAGATCAAACTCCAGTTCACCCCCTTCTGCTTGCATGTCTTCTTGTGCCTTCGCCTCTGTGAAGCCAAGTTCTATTTCCTGTGCCGTTAGGCCTACCTGTGCAATATATCTTCTTTGTTCCTCCAGGCTCTACAGCGGGCCTCCTAGCTACAGTGGCACATACAGGCCTGCTGTTAGGGCTCTGCTTGCAATGGATAGCTTCTTCTGCAGCAGCTGATCATTGGCTTCGTTTCCTTCCGGTTTGGTGGAGTGGAGCAATGTATTGAGGAAGGTGTGCTGCTGGGCTATGATGGAGAGCTGGGCCGCCTCTGCCTGATTCTCAGCCAGCACCCTATCTCCTTCGGCTTTGGCCAGCTGGTATGCCAAGTCCCTATTCTCCCCTCATTGTGATCAGCCCATTCTTTTGCTCTTTTTTCCATATCTTCCAGGCTCTCCCCCTGATGGAGGGTCATAGCCATGAGTTGTTGTTGCTGGGCCTCGAGCTCGTGGTGTAGGCAGGACTGCTCCTGGCATTCATCGGTGATCTGTGTGTTGAGCTAGTCCAGCTTCACCTGCATCCTTTGCACCTGCTCTTCTCTTAACTGGTCCAGCTCTGCAGCCTCCTATCTAATCTTGTCAAGCTGGTTTTGTGCTTCCAGGTTGACTGCAGAGAGCTGGTCGTTCTTGCGTCGTAGGTGAGCATTGGTCTCCCTTTCCCCATTGAGGTGCTCCATCAAGATTTTTCTCCTTCCTTCCCAAGCAGCGTCACGTTCCTTCAGGGCCTTTGATTCCTCTGCATCCTTAATGCTGGCTTCCTCCCTGAGCGCAGCGATCTCCCTTTGGTATTCTATTATCTGCTTTGTTTTCTCCAGCTGGAAAGCGGCTCGTGATTCTCGTTCTGTTGCCAGCTCCTCAACGGCTGCTCTCCTTTCTTCCTTGGTCCTTTCTAGCTGCGAGAGCAGCTCCTTAACATATTCATCGTATTGATCTGCTAGAGGTGGGGGATGGGACATGCTGGTCGTGGTGACATCGGCTTCGGTTTTCTACCTCTTTAGCTCTGGCCTCAGCTCCATATCAGCCGTGGCTGCCCTTTTGACTCCTGACGCTGGGGTGGCCATGCCCGCTTCTCTTGCTAACTCTCATTCCACCAAGAATTGCAGCAAAGTGACCACGTTGCTCTCATCGACTTTTAGGGTGGAGCCTTGGGTGGCGGTGGCAGTGGGTGTCATCATGACAAGAGTGGCTGGCGTGGAAGGTATGAAGAGGGGGGGAGTTGGCATCATCGGTTCTTTGCCTTTTCCCTTTGCCGGGGGCGGGGGTGTGATTTCTGGCACACTGGTACTGGAACCAAGTGCCTCTGTTCGGTGTGGGCTCTCTGCGCCTTCCTCGTCTCTTTTGTGCTGCTCCTCAATGGAGCAATGGGTGGCAAGTGCTATTTCTTCCTCTTCCTTCCTTTTTAGCTTCTCTTCAGTCTTCTTTTTTCTCTCCTTCTCATCCCTGACTAACTCCCTTTGAGCCCTCTCCAGATCTTCCTTCTCTTTCTTCTTGCGCTCCTCTTCCCTCTCTCCATGCAGGGCTTTGGTTCATTGTTCTGCGTGCCTCTGTGGGTTGCCCTGGGACTCTCCCTCTTCATCTTCGTCAATCTCTGTTTCGTCTAGAGACCTACGCCGCTCTTCTGTGTGAGGTGGGGATTGTGATGGTGACTCGTCACTTCCTTCGTCGCCTCCCTCCTTGTTTTCTTCTTCTCGTCCTTGCCCTAGTGCTTCTTGGATTCTGGCCATAAGGACGCCTCCAAACCCTATGGTTGCGGCTTTGGAGGATGATGCCTTGTGGGTTGATCGGGATGATGGGGATTCCCCTCCAGCGGCTCTTCCTCCTGTTGCTAGAGCCTTAGCCGAAGCCTCTATGGTTCTCCTCACAAACCCATTAAACACAATATTAGTGAGTTTGGGAATCTCCCAATTCCCATTCTTTGAATACTAAAAAGGTGGCACCCGGATAACATGCCCATAAGTTTCTTAGAACCATATGATGTGACCTATCATTGGAAAGCACTTGAAAAATGGAATCTATTGAGCTATAGAGCGCTCAATTTGGAGTTATAGTGTTCATGTTATGAAAAATCCAAAGATTTGACCACGTGTCCCAAACTTATGGGAAATTCCCATATTCCCCAATATGTAGTTATTAAGGTTCACCTCGTCCAGCGATTGTGCTGCAATGCTGTCGAGCAGAGGTATGTTGATCCGGCTCATTATGCTGTTGTACCTTTGGCTTGAGAACAAAGCATGCACCATTTTTGCTTGCAGCTGGATTTTTGGGTTTGGGATGTCTGCGAGGCTAATCCCATCATTGGTATGGACCGTCACCTTGTCCATTCCCAACATGGCGTAGATGTCCCTCTTCGGCTTCTTTCCACCTTATTCGGTAGCCCTAGTGCCCTTTTCACCAACTCCGAGGTCAACTCGATCTGTACTTGCCTGGTGGCTTCATTCTCACGCACCGTGATGGTGCCTCTGTTCCTGTTAAAGGTGCGCAAGAAGTCAATGCACTGGGTGTAGTCCACCTTCCGGCCCACTACGTCTAGGTATTTTTGTAGATGGCACTGATCTATGATTTGACGCACTGTCGGCTCTTCAATGGCCACATCTTCAAGGTTGAAGATGTGCCGGAACTTCAACTGGTTGAAGGCTCTCATATCCACCGTGAGGCCATACTTCGCTTGCTCCTCCTCCGAGAAGGGAGCTTGCCCGCTTTGTCCTGGCTTGCCATGATCGCTACCTGCAAGTTTAGCCGTTTCCACTATTAGTGCTTTTTGACAAATAACTTACTAAAAGAATAAAAGTGTAGCAGATTTTATTGAGCATAGCCTTAACTTTTCTTTTCAGACTTTTACCATTACATCTTACCCTTGCATTTCAAATTTAACTGACGTTTCATACTTGGTTTACTTTTTAGATTCCACCTTATTACCCCTTCCCCCTTTGGAACGAGAAGAATCCATCCCAGGATTGGAGGTTGAGAGGCCAAGGGCATTCAGTCATAAAGGGCGTCGGGCTATTTGTGCAGGAGCCAAGCATAGAAGTTGGGGTTATACTCTAGCTGAGCTTCCCAGTCTAATTCGAATGGGTGGATATCGACGTGCATGATGTATGTCAGAACATTGGTTAGGAGATCGCCAAAATCGACCCGACTTGCAATGTGGAGCTCTTTCTCTGTTAAGAGGCAGTCAAGGTAGGGATGCCCCTTGATGTGCTCTTCCATGGATTGGCCACGGAGAGTGGTTAATACTCGATACGAGGTTGGCGCAACATAGGTGGGGTCGTACTCTCCTGTTTTGATTGCGTGGCGCTGCTCAGCGTTCGTCATTATGTGGCATCCCTCCACTTCCCATTGCAGCCTAAGAGTGTACCAACGCTTCAAAAACGTGGAGTCCGTATCAGCGAGCTTGGATAACTCGGTGATTTCCTGATCAGTGATAGCAAAAGTGGTTCGTTGATCGTAGATGTGATGAGATGTTGTTTGATGGCTTGCTCTTTGGAGATCTTGCTGCTGAGCAACTCAGCGCAGCAGAGCGAGAAGCTTTTGCAAATGCGAATTCAAAAGTCTCCCAAGAGCAAGGCATATTGCGCACTTCAATTGCAAAGGGTTCTTCTAATAGACCCAAGTCCAAACGGTCATAGCTGAGGGCTAGCGACACGAAGATGGCATCGAGTCGTTTAATGCAATCCACCACATCATCACGGTGTCCTCGACAAGGTTAGTGGCTAGTGCTAGAAATGATTTTCGTTCATAGGAGGGCGTAAGGCCGACAGGCGGTTGAGGTTTGCTAGAACTAGAGGCCTTGACAATACATAGTTGCGGTTGGGAGTTTTCTTGAGCCTGCAGTTGGGCTGTTTGGACTATGGGTAGATTAGTGTCAGCCACAACGTATGGGCTGTTGCAGTCAGCTTTGCCATGGGGAGGCGGCTTGACTTGGTCGCGTGATGCCACCTGTGACGGTGGCTGTTGCTTGGGCTGATAGGTTTGTGTGACTCTCTTGGGCCGAAGTGTAGATGAGCCAGATGGCTGGGGCTCTGGAGAGCACTGCGGCCTATGGTTTTGAGGCATTGGGAGACGCGGTCTAATCAAGCTGGAGGGTGGCGTATGCATAGTGCCCTTGGCCGTGGGGAGCTTAGGGATCCACAACCAGGTATTTCCCTCATAGTAGCCTTGCGCATGCAAGAGGGCTTTCGAGACCCATCTTTGCTTGATCACGCGGTACTTCTTGTGATTGCGTCTGGGCGTGCTAGGTGTAGAGTTTTGGGTCTTAGGAGGATAGGGGCATCGACTTCTAGGCGGTTGTTGAGACTGTTTAGGCCCCCATTGAAGGGGAGGCTGTTGGGCCCTAGCTTTGGCCGCTGTGAGTTGCGATTTATGGGAATTGGGGAGTGGTGGTTACGCACTAACCCCCTCCTTAGTCTTGCCTACGGATGTTTTTACCGGTGGCTTTGCGGACGGTGATAGTGTCGCGCAGCCCTTACTAAAAGCTGTGACAATGTGCACGTTGTCTATTGCTAGGTGGATGTGCTGCGACTCATAATCCATGCTTGCGTCTGTAGCGCTTGGCAACACGTAAAAAAGCATTGGAACAGTCTCAGACTCGATAGAAACGGCGACTCTACACTTGCCGAGAAGTGCATATGATTGAGCCCCATATGGGTTTAGCTTGGCAGTTGTGGATTGAAGTAGTGATCTGCCAAGTTGGATCCAATGATTGTGGGTTAAGACATTGAAGTCTGCTCCCTCGTCGATTAAGGCATTGAAAGCGCATGTTTGCTTGGCAGTGATCGTGACACGAAGGTAAGCGGGTTCTACGGCTTCCTCATCATCTTCGTTGATTTCAGTGATTGTAGCTGCTCGTATTTTGACCGCCGGTGGTTCTAACATTGGTGGCTCATGCAAAGGATGAGTGGGAGGGAACTGCCATTGAAGAAGTCTATTCCTTCATTGTCTAGGGTCTCAAGCTTGACATTGCCGGTTCGGCTGATTGCCCGAACCTTGAAGGGTCCGAGACCTCTGAATTTCATTTTTTGCTTATGCCCTTTAACTGAGTAAAGGAACACTAAGTCACCCTGTTCAAACTCGCACTGCTTGACATGCTTGTCAAACCAGCTCTTCATCGGGCTTTCTCACAGATAAGCGCGTGGGTGGCTAGAAGACGAGTTTCTGATAGGCGTTCCAGCTCGACCAGGCGTTGCATCCATGCCTCCTTCCCTTCCCATCATTCTTGAAGTGCTACTCTTAGGCTAGGAACAAAGAATTCTAATGGAAGAATTGCCTCAGTCCCATAGGTCAGCCTAAAGGGGGTTTGGCCGCGACAGCCGTTTTATAAGCTGTGCAGTAGGCCCACAAGGCTGCCATCAACTTGTTGTCCCAGTCGCTTCATGAGGCTGAGACTATTTAGTCAGGACGTTGATAAGAATCTTGTTAGTTGATTTTTCCTGGCCATTAGCCTGAGGGTAGTATGGTGAGGATTTGTGATGGATGATGAGAAAGGTGGATAGGAGATGTGCTACCACTTTGTTGATGAAGTGTATGCCTTGGTCACTAACCAGTTCGATGGGGCAACCGAAGCATGAGATCACTTGCTCCCATAAGAACTTGGCAGTCATCCTAGCATCATTTTTTTGTGTGGCTCTTGCCTCTGCCCATTTCGTGAGGTAATCTGTGGCCACCACAATGTACTTGGCTTGTGAGTACTACGTCGCAGGACTGATGGGTCCTATGAAGTCAATTCCCCATTTTTCGAAGGGTTGGCGAGCAATAATTGGGGTCAACTCCATTTGATCTTTACGAATTGGGACTTTTGTCCGTTGGCACTTATCACAATGCTTGACAAATCGCTTAGTGTCGCGAAAAAGTGTGGGCCACCAGAGTTGAGACTGCAGCACCTTTCGTGTTGTCGTGTGTCTAGTAAAGTGTCCTCCTGCAATGCCGCTGTGCGCCTCTGAGAGCGCATCGTGCATCTGATGCTCACACACGCATCTTCACAGCAATCCGTCTTGCCCCAACCTATAGAGTTGGCCTGCAATCAGCTGGTAGGGCTGAATCTTCAGGATCAAGTGCCTGAGTTAGGATTTTTCTATTGGTTGCTCAAGTAGTCTATGCTCGAGCACTTGGACTATGTCATCCGCCCAATATGGCATTAGGTCAACCTTAAATAAATCTCTCTCGCTGGACATGTGGAATAAGTGGGCATCAGGTAACTCGTCAACGATGCCTTGTTCAGCAGCTTCTCTTGTGGGTATGTGTGACATGTGATCAGCCATGTAATGTTGTTTTCCCTTTCATACCACCACAGAGAAATCGAACTCTAGGAGCAAGAGGAGCCATCGAGCTATGCGCCTTGTAGCACAAGGTTTGTTCACTAAATAGAGCAGGGCTTGATGGTCCACAAAAAAGATGAAGGGTATGGCCAGTAGATAATGACAGAATTTCTTCACAGCGAACACCATGGCTAATCCCTCCCTTTCTATTGTCGAGTAATTCATCTCCGTCTCAGTGAGTTGTCTGCTAGCAAAGCTCACTGGATAATCCAAGTTGTGCTCACCAAGTTGGCACAACACTACCCCCACGACAAACTTAGAAGCATCGATGTGCACATGGAAGGTAATGGTCCAATCTGGGGCTCGTAGAATTGGTGCTATTGTTAGAGCCTTTTTCAATTCTTTGTATGCTCGTTGGCATGCCTCAGTCCACTCGAAGACAATCAACAGCTTGTACAATGGTCTGGTGATCAATGTGTAGTTCAGTACAAACCGCCGATAGTATCCTGTATGGCCTAAGAAGCATTGAACTCCCTTGTAATTAATTGGGGGTGGAAGGTCAACAATAACCCTGACCTTCGAGAAGTCAGTGGCAATACTGTTCTTCAACACCACGTGTCCTAAGATGCATCCGTGCTTTACCCAAAACTAACACTTCAAGGGGTTCAAGGAGAGACGATATAAACGACACCATTCAGAGAATGCACGGAGTTTGTCTAGGTGCTCGATCCAGGTCGAATGGACACATAGGTCGTTGACAAAGACCTCTAACTCCTTGCAAAGCATGTCCTTAAAGATAGTGCACATGAGATGTTGAAAAGTGGCAGGGGCATTAGTCAACTCGAAGGGCATGACTATGTATGCGAAGACGCCCCACTCAGTGGCAAAGGCAGTCTTGTGCCTGTCTGCAGGATGCACTTGCACCTGGTTGTACCTTGAGAAGCCATTCAGAAAACTATAGGCTTCCTTGCCTACCACCCTCTCAAGCATGTGCTCGGTGTACGGCAAGGGATAGTTGTCTCTCTTCGTAGCAGCGTTCACCTTCTTGTAATTGACGCACACTCAGATTTTTCCGTTCTTCTTCATCACTATGACTATGGGTGATACCCAATCTGTATGCTCAATTTCGTAAATGAATCCATCTCTCATCAGCTTGTTAATTTCCTCTTTGACGGCATGAGCATGTTTTCGATTCATAGGGTACGGTCGCTGCTTGACCGGCGTTGTGTCCGACGTCATGGGTATGTTGTGAGTCACAACACTCAAATCTACCCCTTGTAGCTCTTCTAAGGACCAGGCAAACACGTCTATGTACTCTCGCAAGAGAGTGACAAGACTCATTTCTTCTTTACCAGTCAAGTCGTCGGCAATGAACACTGGTTGTGGTGTTTCCCCTTCCTGGGCTAAGTTTACCTCCTTGACTTTGGCTGGTCCATCGATTGGTTCGCTCGTCTGCCCTTGACATTTGGCACCTTTCAGAACTACTACCCTATCCCCTTTTTTGAATTTCGTGAGGCGTTTAGGGAGGTCCTACGACTTTTGCTGTTCTTCTGATCCTGTATCCCTAGGTTGCTTTGCCTTTTCTTGCCTTAACCGTCAGCACCTTAGGTGGATAGGTAGGTCCCTCTTGGTGCGTCTGGTCATGGGGGCGGCCTAGGGATCTCTGGATCACTGTCCGAAGTAACTTTCGATTCAGAGTCAAACCCTCCATCTTCCCTAGAAGAGGTGGTCTCCCCTGGTGTGGCCGCAGTTCAGATGGCGATTCGGTCCTAAGTATTGATGTTGTTCTTGGCTGGGCTAGGCCTACTTGCTCAAGGTCTATGTCTCCTATGCATTCCAACCAAGCGCGATCACATTCCATGCGCATGACTCCTCGCTCTACTCTAAGGGCCTGCCTTCCCTGCCGCTTGGCGTCTGCTCATATCTGCTCACTTTCTCATCCTTCAGTGTCATATTCTATGGTAGCTACTTCACCCTCACTCTCATCACTGAAGGCTTGGCAGTCTTCGTATTCGTCGCTGGAATCTTTGTCATCCGTCTGCTCATCGTCTCCTAGGGCTTGGTATGCCTCATGTCGTTGGTCAGGAACTAGGGCCCAGTTATACATGAGGTTAAAATCATGTACCCTGGTCCATTGCCACTTAGATTCCTCTAAGAGATCCTAGAGTGGTTTGAAATTTGCAGCTGGGTTTCCAGCTAGCTGGTTCGTTAGGTATTCCAGTATCCCCTGGAGTTCTCTTTTGTTGGAAGGTACGTGGAAGGTGACATGCTTAGGTTTTCCTCGGCGGCTTGCTGCCATCATGTAGACTGGTGTAGAGAGTGCTTCGTTGGTCTTACCGATCATTTTGATAGCTTACTCGTACGCCTCATGGTCTGAGAATGGCAAGTCGATTGTAGCGAGAACGTGCATCCAATCCCGCTCATCCTCTGGACACGGGATATACTTGGTCAAGGGCCCATAGGGCTTCTTGACCTGAGTATTCCCCTTGAGCATAGCAGAGATGGCATCTAGGTCGACTGGTGACGTCTTCCAAGTGTTTATCTCTATTCTTACAGCGTTCGTTCTATTGCCAAGGAAGATCAAGCTGTTACCCCAATCTTCGATGACTCTAGCATTGCACATCCAGGGTCGGCCTAATAGGACATCGTAGTCCACTCCCTGCATGACTATAAAGTTGACAGAGAACTGGATACCTGCGATCTTCACTGGCCAATTTTTCAATACCCCGAATGGCTTCACTCTCATACCATTTGCTAGCGTGACATTAAACCTAGCAGCTTCGACAGGCGGGTTTCCCCAAGTCTGAAGCACTGCATGGCTGAGCACACTAACCCCAGCTCCCGTGTCTACGATTCCCTTTCTTGTTGTGTCACCCAGGGCTAGGACCGGTAGAACCGCGCGCATCTCAGAGCCTTCCCAAAAGGCGTTGATGTGCAAGGATTTAGGCACGGAGTGCACCGTCAAACTTGGAAATTGCATTTCTGCATCCTGGTTTTGAGGGTCTGCCGTGACCTGCTCTTGTGATCCTTCAACCCACTGCTTAAGATCTTGCCATAGGGTAGGATGTTGCTTAAGTAGATCTCCTAGGCTAAGAGTTATAGGGGTGGTCACTAGTGTGGTCAGGAGATCGTTAGATACTCTTCCTTCCCCTTATCTAGATTGTCCGGGCCAATAGCTGTGGCTTATCTGCGACTCTATTGCGTCTAGGCTTGGTCTTAGCGGCACTGCTCGTGGCACGGTTTCTTCTGCCGACTTAGGTTGAGGTGGTGATATCGGTGTGTGTACGTTGGAGAGGTCATCAATCTCGTCCTCTATGATGGGCTCAGCGTCTTTGAGATGCTCTTGAGCCTCCTTCACCCATTCCTTCACCTTTTCTATGGCCTCTAATTGTCGCTTCGGATGCGGGTATTCCCCTACCTTAGCGCTTCCCTTTTCGGCTGTCTTAGGGGCTGAAGTCTCTGCCTCTACATCTGAAACCTTCTTTCTCACAGGCAGAGTCATAGCACTCTCAATTTTTAGTGCGACTTTAGCTTACGATCTCTTCTTTTTTTGCCTGTGGCTTTTCTTCCCTATGGAGGTTACGTCAAGATTGATGGGTCCTGGCAGAGAGATGCCGGCCTGCTTCGTTTGGGCTCGGGTCATGACCCGCAATGGAATAGGTGTGGCCTCCCCATCGAGGTTTTTGACACCAAACAGCCCCAATGGGACAGATGGCAAGTTGGCTGAGCTAGAAGACAGCTTTCGCTTTGGGCAATCTATGAAAAGATGGGTGATTCCACACTCTGCGCACCTTTGGTCAACCTTGTCCCTGTTTTGCTGCTCTCTTTCAAGACAACGTGATGAGACATGACCGGGGTGTCCGCAAGTCCAACAAGTGACTGGATCCTGCGGCTGCCCTCCTAGGCCTCTATCTCATCCTCGTCCTAACGCCATCACCGGCACGGTCGATAATCCATGAGGACCGCGTTGCCGTTGTCATAGTGCGAGAAATAAGGGTATATGTAGGTCTCTTCATCAGTTGGCTCCTCCACGTAGTGTACTGGAGTGTCACTCGGTGGGTGGGTCACGTAAGGACCAGGCGGTCTAGGAATTCCTGTAGGATTTATGTCCATTCTAGGGGCAGCTGGTTTCATATCGTTAGGTGCGGGAAGCGCCAATGGGGCTCCCCATCCCAAGAATGGCTGCAGCATGTTTGCTAGGTAAGGCTAGCCGTAGGGTTGCAAGTACGGAAGTCTTCTTTGTAATCTACAATGCGTGACATCATGGCCAAACCTCTCGCAGTTAGCACAAGGTCTTGACCTAGGGTCTTGACACTCGGCCGGCAAGTGGTTTCCGCCACAGTATATGCATTGGACGTGTGGGCGCGTTGGTCGTCTCAATATGTCTTGTAACTTGGCTAATTCCATCTTGACCTCAGCCAAGCCTTGGTCTGTCTCAGTGGCCTTCCCCTTATCTTGGGATGATGGGATTGACCGCTCACTAGAGGCTGACGTTCTCTCTGAGCTTCCCGAGTTGGGTTCTTCTAGATTTGAGCTCCTAGAGCTTCGCTCTTTCAACTGGTCATGGACTCTGATGGCTTCCTCAAACACTCTAGCCACCACATCCCGCTGCAAGCTTGAATTGCCTCCCAAAGCCTTAAATAACTCCTCGTCTCGAATTCCGCTGATGAATACAGTCAAAACTGCTCTATCAGTTTGTCGCTCACCTAGAGGGATTCTCTTAAAGAGACTCCTCACATGGGTCACGTAGTCGCGGATGTCCTCCTTCTCTTTCTACTTGACGTTCATCAAGCGTACCAGCAGGTTATTGGAGTATCCGGGCTCGGTGAATCTCTTGACAAAGAGATCCTTTAGATTATTGAAGTTGGCTCGCTCTACAACATCCAGGCTTGTATACCATGTCCTACCCTTGTCTCCTAGGCAAAGCCCGAATGCTTGGGAACGTTGAGTTTGGTCGTTGAGGCCGTTGGCTTCGCAGACTTGCTCAAACTGCTCAATAAAGTTGTATGGGTCGTCCTGAGGTTGGTACTTATCGAGTTGCTTGGCAACAATGGGCATTTTGGCTGGGCTTTTTGAGCCTTGGTTTGCCCCTAATCCTACAAGCAGCGATGTCGCTAGTGCAGTGGCACTCTGCTCTACTGCGGTATTATCGAGCAGCCATTTCATGAGGAGCTCGCTCAATGTCAAGTCTCCCTCCAGTGCTCTCTCATGGTCCATTCGGTTTCGGCCAGCCAAGTTTAGCACTCGTTGCACCTCATGTAGCTCTATGCTTTGTCTTTGGCTCCTAGCCTGTTGATCCCTATTGTACTCGGCTATGCCCTGCAATGCCTTGTGGGCTAGCCTTCTCTCCTCCTCTAGATCTGCAATGATTGCATCTGTTGTTCTGCTGAGGTGCTCGTACCGGGCGTGCGCGTCGTAACTGCTCAACAGCTACTGAATAGCATCTGGGAATATGTTCAAATCAAGCTCCTCACTAGGCCGCTGGTCGGAGCTCTCTTCCGTCATGGTTGAGTTCTTGCGCTCCACCACTTTGTCGATTAGGGTGAATAGACTTGACAGATCCTCGCCATTGGCGCTCCTTGCTTGGTCCTACCCTGCGCTTCGATGGCTTGTCTATGTCTTGGGTCCTCTCCTATTGGTGGGTTCCTTGAGTGGTTATTCTGAGTGACTTTCTTTGGTTATTGAATACAAACCTCAATTTTATGGTCACTCAGTGAGTGTGCCGTTTCTCGTGCACTTGTGCCCAATCAGGCTTTCAGCTTTCTTAAGTGTACTTCAAGTGCGGAAATTCAATGTGAGTGCCGCAAGCAATTCCTCAGCGTCTTACACACTCTCGCTTGTTTCGGTGTTTATAAGATTCATTGCTCAAGTCCTGGCCGTTCTATCGGGTTTTAGGGTCTCCACTGCTTCTTGCCGTTCACTAGGGGGTCGATCACAGGTCCTCCGATTGGATTTCCGTTGTCAACACGTTAGGTCACTGGGGAGTGCTCCAGCACTGTCCCCCTGTCCCTGGGTCTTGACTCCTACGTTGGGAACTACCTACAAGGCATTCGCCATGTTGTCCTGGCGTGAGTTGCGCTTCCAGTCGATCGTGGGGGTCAATTTTTGATGTTTTTCCTCTTTTATTTTTTTGGGTGTGTCCGATTCTGAGAATCGGATGTCCGATTTACCAGTGGTCCGATTCTAGGAACCGGACGGCCTAGTCCGATTCTGGACTGGTCGATTCTGGGAATAGAACTAGGTGGGTCCGAGTTTGAGCCGTCTATGTCTCAGAATCGGACGGGGATTAAGTGTCCAATTTTTGAAAATCGGACAAATGGTCCGATCAGACCAGGCGAGTGGTTCGATTGCTGACGCATCCTAATTCGTGAGTACGATTTCCTCGATCGGACGATCAGGCAAAGCGTCCGATCAAACGGGGTTGGTCTGAGTGTCCGAATGGTCCAAGTCCGCAAATCGGACGGGTTGGTCCGCTCGGACGGTTGCCCGAACGTCCGACTCTCAAAATCGTACGTCCGATTCTAAGAATTAGACACTGAATCGGGTGTCCGATTCCGCCAACCCGAATGCACTTTCGAGCATAAATTCGTTCAAAATCTTAAGGTATCGATTATTATAGACTACAAGATTCACCAGGAATGATGTTGGAGTGATGGGGGAGAAAAAACACCCAAACTTCCTAGCTATCTCAAGCTCTGTTTCGGGGATGAATACCCTACTTCGATGCTCGATATGAGGCGCGCAAGTGCTCAAGCTTGAATCTATTGGTCCCGGCAAAACGAAACCAAAATGTGGGAGCTTTCGCTCAACTGCCAAGTCCCACGGACTGCTTATTGTTTCAAGCGTTCGAAGCGAGCTCTAATGGCTATCTCTCACCTAGCTGACATGCCGTCGATCCTATGAGTGTAATGAGCTTACCTTGATACTTGATTGAGTACCCTTCTCTCTCTTGCACTCCGATAGCTCCATGATTCTTGATCCTAGCTCAAGCATCCTCAAGCCTCCTCCATCTCCAAGCTCCATCCTCCATAGTTGCGCGTGCAAGAGAAGAGAAGAGAAGAGAAGAGAAGAGAAGAGAAGAGAAGAAGAGGAGATGGTGAAGAGCTTCACCCTCTTGATCCCTCACTCCCACACACACTCACTCCCTCCCTCAAACTCACACTTCCTCTCTCAAGAGCATACACAAGTAAGAAGGAGAGAAGAAGAGAGGAAGAAGAATACTCTTTTTGCCATGCACCAAAGAATGAGCTTCTCATTCACTTTTCAACTTTATATACAAAGCCCTAAATCCTTTTTGGGCGGTCATTCCCTTTTCCCTTTTTTACATGGCCGGCCATAGCCTAGGCCCTTTTTCCCATTTCCCACCATTCTAATTTATCATATTCCCAACTAATGCGTACACTTTGCACAGGAGCGAGCCTAGCGCTCTTTTACAAGGATTCGGGGCGCTTCCACATTTTAATGGTGCGCCCTTTTACTCTTTTGTTGTCTCGGGGTGACACTGAGACTTTGTGAGGATCATGCCCGAACATTTAAATTTTTCAGGGTCTGGTTACCGGTCAAGGTGCCTTTTTCTGCTTTTATCCTACACCGTTTTTGCTATTTCTCTTTTTTTTTTTCATTTTCTGCTCCTTTGTGCTGCGGGAAACCCGGTAACACATCCCAAGGAGGAATTCACCTATTGTGGCTAGTTAGAAGAATTTGTGCGCTTGCGGTGGATGGAGTGCTTGAACCAATCCACCACTTGGAAGGCACTACCGATTCTATCAAGTCTATACCGTCAATACCAGAGGAAACAGAAAACCTTTTAGACTTTCCTACAATCTTGGAGCCTAAGATGGAGGCAATGATCGATGCATTGATGTCCATGGATACCAAGATATCTAATCCGCTTAGAGAGGAAGCATCCATACCATTATATGATGGGTGTCGAGTATCTCACCTGAAGACGCTACTTGCACTCCTACGTGTGCAAGCAAAATACGGGTGGAGCAATGCGAGTATGATTTCTTTTTCGGCACCATTATAAAAAAAAATTCTGCTTTTTCAAGGTGTTTTATGATTTCTTTTCAGGTTGCTAAAGTATCATATATTACCACTTGGAAGTACCATGCTTGAGTCTTGTGATAATGCAGGACATGCTTTATGAAAGCTTGGCATGGACTACAACATCATCCATGCATGTGTTAATGATTGGGTGCTGTTTTGAGGAGAATACGAGACTATGGAGACATGTCCAAACTGTGGTACTCATAGGTATTGAGAGGACTTGCAAGGGAAAACCATCCCTTAGAAAGCTCTTAGACACTTTCCACTTATCCCTCGTATACATCACATGTTTCGTACGTCAGGTTCTTGGCAAGCTTGACAACACGGCATGCGCAGAATAGATCCACAGATAGAGTCCAATGAATATCAGTTGATTCACATGCATGGAGCCACATTGACTTTACCTTTCCAGGCTTTGCATAAGAGCCAAGGAATCTTCAACTCGGTCTTGCTATGGATGACATGAACCCATTCGGTCTCTGCTTAACATCTTAGAGTGTGTGCCTTGTAGTCCTTGTAAACTACAACATCACACCATGGGTTTCTACAAAGAAAGGACACTTGAGCCTTAGATTGTTCATTTTTGGCCACTACAAAGTTAAGAATATGGATGTTTATCTCCGTCCATTAGTCAATGGGCTTAAGATTTTGTGGGAGGAGGGGGTCACTGTGAAAAATATGAGCAAGTGTGATGGTCGATGATCTTCTAATGTATGAGCCATTCTCATATGGACTATGCATGACTTTCCAGGATTCAGAGAGTGCTCAGGTAAGTAGGATTTCATTCTCGTTGGTCATATGTATCATAACTCGTTCAAGTTTGTGTTCAGTAAATAGAGGTGTTGGGACAGGTCAGGTTACCTCGGATTATCATGCATCTCCAGTATGTGGGCCACATTTAGACTCCCGAAGGTCATAGACCATGAAAAAGATTGTATATGAAGGACACGCGGCTTTCTTATCAGAGAGTCATGAACTGAGGAAAGGTTTTCTTGGGATGACCTCCAACAGGAATGAACGCCCAAAGCTTATATGAGCCGAAAATGGTCCACACGGAGTCGCATCCAAACAAAATGCAAAGATTCTTAGTTTTCTATGAGTTTTTGTACTTGATCCACTTCAACCACTTGCTGGATCCCATGCATATTTTTGAGAATGTAGCCAGCTTACTATGAGACCCTCCCTCCCTCTTTCTCTCTCTATCTTTGCTTTGAGTTGTATTTTGCTACCTTCTTAGCTTTTATTATGTTTGTTGCGACGAGGAGAACAACCAAAGAGCAAGGAGATGGAGGAGAAGAAGGAGTTTGTAGTTGTGCCACTGCCCATCACAACAAATATTCAAGGTGAGTCCTTCTCTTCTCTCTCTCTCTCTCTCTCTCTTTCTCTCTCTCTCTCTCTTTACTCAGAGTTGTATTTTGGTTCCTTCTTAGCTTTGGGTATGTTAGTTGTTGCTTGCTTTTCCTAGTTTTATTTTGTGCTTCAGTGCTAATTCGTGTCTACAAGCGCATCTGATATACAGAGTAGACGCTCTCGTAGACACGCAAGTGTTGAAGATCCATAAAACCTCCTAGGTTTTTTTTAGTTTTGTGGACCTGGCGCGTGTAAGAGCGCGTCTGATCCATAGAGTAGACGCGCCTGTAGACGCGCTCACATTAAACAACCACATCTGTATATGCGCGTGTATATGCGCACGTATATGTGCATGTATATGTGCATGTATATGCACATCTATATGCGCATCTATAAGTGCGTCTATAGGAGCATCTATATTTGGGTGTATATGCGTGTCTATATGCGCGTGTAGTTTTCACTATAAGCGCACTTGTAGATGCGAAGTTTTAGACACGCTAGTAGACGCGGTAATAAACACACCCGACATTTTTAAACACAATTCAAATATTGTGTCTAGAAGCGCGTCTATGGAGCCTTTTTGTTGTAGTGAGTTGTGCTTGAAAATTTTGATGTGCTTTTCACACTTCTTGAAGTTGCATCATAATTAGATCTATTTTTTGCTCCATAGTTGGCTTTGGCAAATCACCTTCACCCATAAAATCTTCCATGTTTTGATCGGATATCTTGTAAAAATCTCAAACAACCTCACACACTCGAAATCTCGTTAGAAGGATGAGCGTAGCTCAAATTTGAGTTTACAAGGTTTGCTTTTTTTTTTTAAAAGGCTTTTGCTTTTACAATCTTTCTTGTTTCATGGGTACGACAATTGATGACAATCTTCTTTCGAATGAAAAATTCTTCCGCATAGACTACATGTGATAGCCTGCTTGCTAGAAATCAACTCTGCCAAATTACAGGTGTGAACAGAGGCTTGTTGGAGTTTTGAAACTAGTTCGGGAGTAACAACCTTAAGCTTTATAAAAATCTTAATGCTTTTTTTAAAAAAATTTGAACAGGATGGCGATATCTTCACACCCGATTCGTCACCGTTTAGTACATCCTACACTTCTTCTCTACCAATAAGAGACTTGCAAAGGAGATTGAGAGGTGGTCCTCTACCTTCTTGGGAGAGGTTCTTCACAATTTGAGAGCACAGCAAGGGGTTCTTCACCGCTAGGAACGCATTTGGTAATGACGGTTCATCATGATACTTCCTATAGAGCCTGTTCGTTCCAAGAGCTTCATCTTTGTGCGAGATGGTAAGCGATTGGAAGCCCTTGATCTCAGCTTCGCTCTAATACCACTGTTGTGCAAATTGGATGTTGTATGCATGCATGGTGACTGCCGAAAGGTCCCCAAGAACAAAGAACTCTACAAAATCTCATAAAAACAATAAGAGAGTTTGCACGATATGAGAAAAAAAGACAAATTGGGTGCAATCTCCCCCCATGCCTTGTGTGAGCACTTCACAAGGCATGTATTTATAAATTTATTATTTCCAAGCTCAAAAATAGCCCACTTTATAATTAGCATGCTTTTGGCTTTTGTATTTGCTTTTACCCAAATAAAGAGTAGAGCATTTGGGAATCCCAAAAATCGGGGTTTGTGCTAAAATACAATGTCAAATAATGAAATATTTAAACTAAGCACCCATGTATATATAAAATAATAAATGTTTGTCAAGCGCTTTAATAAATAAGCACGTCCAAATAAATATTGATGCAATACCTTTAGCGATAAGAAACAAGCCCATCAAAATAATAATTCGTCTGGGTAATTTGAATACATGCCATCGCTTGGTGCTTCCCAACGCCATCGCTACTTGCTCTACATATCAACTACTAAAGCATTCATAATTGTTAGAAAATAATAAAATAAAATCCACAAAAGTAAATATCTAGTAGCCTTCAGCTACAAAATAACTAAATAGGTTGTTTGAACTCTATCTTAGCCTTAAGTTAATTTGAGTGCACTCTAAACTCATAAAAGTCCATTAATTTATATGTATTTTGTAGAATCACCTGTTGTGGAATCACCCACATGCACATTAAATTAACATGACGCCCGACAAGGACAAGTGTCCCCGTTAACTTCTTGCACAAGGAATCTACCTTATGTACGAGCCCTAGAAAATAAATATAGTTTTATGGAATCCATCGAAAAACCTCACGGAATTCACCTTGGAATAAAAATCTCATGGAATCTACCATTGAATGTAAGATCAGTCCACTAGGCATCCACTGCAGCATACATACAACATTAAGAGAGCATAAACATAGAGTGAATATCTCAATATCTCACTATAATGATCTCAAGATAAACTAAAATATAATATAGAATATAATATCCAATGTTAAGCAGCTCAATACATAAAGCCAAATAGCTCCTACTAAAGCAAAATTCAAATGCCAACTGAGTTACAAGCTTAGTATACCAAATGAATAGCATCCTAACATCAGAGATACATGTAGCATAGGTCAAGAGAATCAAACCTAGTAGAGATATTCAAATCCATAAGTGTAGCATCCAATGAAATAAATGACTACCAATGTTGAAGCATCCAAGCTCCAATCTCAGCTTAAGATCATGTCATGAGCATAACCAAGTATGTGGCGTCAATGAATACATCGGTGTATCTAAAAGATATCATGTATAACATCAAATGACAATAGGCATAGACTTCTATTGTCAAAAGATTCTTGCTACTGCCATGTTTCTTCTAATAGTGAAATCTCTACACAAGTTGAGCAAATGTGTGCTCAAATGAGTCCTAAAGACATCTCATAACATTGACATAGTGTCCCAAGTGATCCGACATTTCGGGAAGCATAAGTAACCTCCAGACAATGAGGTAAGTGATGTCCTCAACTATATTACAATATGTTGCATTGTTTACATAGTTAATACATGAAGCTTAGTGACTCAAAACCAATGTTCAATGTCAATGACCAATGCTCGGAGAATGCCCAAAGGATTTTAGTGAGGTTGGAGCAAGTGTCCAAGAGCCATAGGAGGCACAGAGACCAATGAGAATGTTAGATGTAGGTACCTCCCTTGAGGTGCAAGTCACACTTAGCTAGTTGGGAATACTATTGGTTGTGCTGATGTTAATGGGGCATGCTCAGGGGGAACTCAATAATGAAGCCCTAGAACATGCCAAAACAAGTTGGGAAGTAAGTAAGCAACAATACATACCACTTTAAGCTGAGGATATGGCTGCCATGAAACTTGTGAACTGTAAATATTCTTCACAAGATGAAGCAATACTAGGTTGAGCTCCTCAAGGACAATGCAATGGTTCTAATATTAGTTAAAGAATGTGAGACTAGAGTGGAAGCACATGAGTGGAAGCAAGAGCTATGGTGGAAGGAGCAAGAAGAGAGCAAGAGAGAGAAACACACAAGATATGAAATCTCCAATAGTCACAATGTGTGACCAACCTTTCCTTATTCAAAATGTCACTCAAAGAATACAAAATGAAGTAATAGTGATGGGTACCCGCTACCTAGAGTGTACAAGCATGTGAGTACTATTACTGTAACTACTACCTAGGTGGCTAGACACACGCGCATTGACCCCCAATAACATATAAAACAATAGGTATTTCTTTCTTAAGAAAAAGACTCTGTTATTATCGTAAAACTCTTTTAGTTAAAAATTATAACAATAGGTATTTTTTTCTATAAAGTTTCCAAATTCAGTACTCCCAAACAAGCCTTTCTAGGGTAAAGGCACTCCAGCAGAGATAGATTTACTTCAAATCTTTGTAATACAATAGTAGTAGACCATTTTTATGATTGCCGAAAGATTTTACATCAATCTATGTATCTAATATAGAATTTTATTGGTTGCTCTCTATACTAAAAATACATGTATTTTTCTTCTATGTCTTACTTTTTACTTTTTCTTATTTTTGTGTAGGCCATAAGCTTTGGCTATAGCTTTTTTTTGCCATAACTTTATCATATGAACTTGGATTTCCAAAAGAAATACCCAAAAAAGGGGAGTCTACTACAAGAAAATTTATCTTGTCACACCAATGAGTATATTCTTCATATTATAATCAATCACAAGAAGAAAAACAACACTAATCTTCACAAATCTTAATGCAACGTCATATAGCAATTCTCCCACGGCTTTAACACAACAAATCTTCAATATGTTCTTCATATTCTTCATAGAAACTATCAAAGAACCACAATGACATTAAAAAAAGATCAACTTTGAATGGAATTCATCACAAGATATTTATATATCATAATCTTCATAGTCTTCATAGTTTTTTTCATATAGATTGTAATATATTAAATATATATTTTAAAAAAAATTCACCTTCATGGCGGCCCATCGAGCTGGAGCGTGAGAGGGGGGATGGAGGAGCCAGCAAGCTCCTCGCTGGAGCTTGCTCGGCTCCTTCACCATGCAAGTGGACAAGCAAGGGGGGGAGAATTACCTCCCCTCCCCTATATAAAGAGGGAGGGCCGCACGTACAAGGACACGAGAGAGGAGGCAGGGAAATTAAGGCTCTTGCTGCTGTCGTCGAGGTCTGCTGTGAGAAGGGGGTCCGCCATAACGCCACCACCACTGAGGAGGAATCGCCTTGCATCCAATCGCCAGTCCGCAACCACTAATTCCATCAACATTCGACGTCGTAAGCAACTCCCTCTCCCCATGTGGCTTCAGATATTCCAGAGAAGCTTCAAGAAGCTTCTTGAAGCTTCTAAGGGGGACCACCTCAAGCCTCGCTTCCTGTGCTTTTTCCCTTTCACCCCCCCTCCCCGATTTTCTTAAAACCCTTTCACCCCCCTCATATCCCTTCTATTCCATAAATTCCCCCCCTTCCCCGGGTTTTTTAAAACCCTCAAGTTCCCCTTCCTATACCCTTCCTTACCCTTTTATCCCCTCCCGGTTCTAACCTTTAGAAACCCTTTTGCCCCCCTAGCATCCCTCGAAAGCCACCTTAGCCCATTTCCCTTGACCTCAAAAACCCTTAATCCCCGTGCCTAAATCCATAAGTCCCATCTTGTGTTTGAAACCCGTGTTTTAACCCTCATATTTCTTTTTTTTAACACACCCCTAAGCCTTTCTAAACCCCGTGTTCCCTTTTACTTACACGCCTTTTCCCCCATACTATAAACCCTTGTGTTATCTTTCAAATTTTCCTTTGGGTTTGAAAAACCCCTAAGTCCTTTCACTCCAGTGCCAAAGATCTCCCAAGGGCTTTCATAGATGTTGTGAAACCACATTCATACATAACTTTTTTCACCGTGATTATATCCTATAGACCCTTTTTCTCTTAAGCTTTATAAACCTTTCCCTCTCCGAAGAAGCTAAGATTTTAGAGGTCTTATTATCCCTTCTCGTGGTCAACTTTTTGAACGACTCCTTGCCTCGAAAGAGAGAGAGTGGAAATCCGAAAGAAAGAGTAAAAGCTGCCTTCACGTTCGAACTGCGATGCCGCCTAAGAAAGTCCAAGGAGTAGCTACGGGAGGGTCATCTCCCGGTATACATATGGGTATCTCACCCCAAAACCAGGTTTTTCCTTCTTGGTTTTATATCGGTTTTAAGTCAATCATGCAAAGATGAATTGTTAGGGATAAGATATATTTTTTCGAGTTATTTACGATGAAGGAGTTTAGTTTAATTGAACAAATGATAATGTATAGAACATAGTTTCCTTCGAATAGCATCATGCATTATAACGAATTATGAACAAGATTATCTACTTACTATAGTAGTATATTTCAGTTAAATCCTGAAGGTATAAAAACTGCATCTTGCACCATTAACCCTATTCTTTTTGCAACGAATCATCATGAAATTCATGAAAGGTTTTTTTTCGTTGCTCAAATTACCAGGAAGTTATCATTGCTAATTGCATATCTTAGCAAGGAAAAGATTGTTATTTGGCATGAGTTTTGTTTGCAAGAAAAAAGAAAGATTAAATTGAATTTACCTACCTCAAAGCAATAAAGTTTAGGACTGAAAAATCAATTGTCACAAGGATAACAAATCGTGCCGAGGTGATCAATATTTCCTTCCAAAAGATAACCAAATCAATCTAAACTTAGAAATACCATGCTGCAAAATATGCCTTGGAAATGATTTAAAGACCAAAGAAACGTTTATACCTTAAGCACTTGACTACATTCCCTGATTGTAGGGTCAATAAATTCATAAAGGTAGAAGAACTAGGGTTTTTCCTGAGGTTCTTAAAAAGAGACCCTAGGTCCGGTCAGCTTAAAGAAACTAAAACAGATTATTTCATCTCAGGACTTGCGCAGCAAGTACGAAGTCATATAGTCTTGTGATTGATTCACAAGAAGAAAGGGTAAATACCCTCAACAAGGATGGCAGATCCTTACGCAAGTTATCTTGCAAAAGGATGTATTTTTTTGATATCCTTATAAATAAGAAAAGTTTAAAAAAAGGAATCTAAAGTATCCAATGAACTTTAGGGTTGACCAAGCTGGGTTAATAAGATACGCCCTAACTCAGAATATAAGGGATCTTACCAAGTTGCAAGACACCTTGGAACGAGTGCTGATGCATTCGAAAGGAAAGAATCATTCCTTAGCAGTTTGTCAACAACAAGATCAGTTAATGAAAGTGTTTGTGCTTGCTAGAGAATTTAGAGCACTGTTTGATTTATGAATTACAAATTAAATGAATATCTACGCTTCAGGTTGAAGGCCTAAAGGGAGAGGCAGTATCAGTTACCCCCGATTGCCTGCCTGACCCTAACCAAGGGGGTTGTTGACCGCGCTGGGAACGTGGACCGAACCCGCCGCGAGAGGTCTCTCCGTTGAGCTCTACTTGGAGCAGGACACTTGAGTGCCACCGGGGGCTCTGGCCGTAAATCGCTCGCCTTCCGGGTCCTGCACAAGAGGCTAACATGACTCGGGATTGGATCTCGAGGCCCGCATACTAGTTTACGGGTGGAAGCTTGGAATAGTGATCCCTGTGGATTATTGGATAGCCTTCGGGCGGATTATGGACAAGCCTACAGGCGGAAACTCCTTGTATTCCAAAGATAAAAATGATGATATGTTAATAAAGAACATGTTTGATATTGTTTTTCTATGTCACGTGATAAGATTACGTAAAGGAACCAGTGCTTAACGGATTAATTAAAGAAGCTGATTGTTACATGTCAAATTAATGTGTTAGATAATTACATAACTAAAACAAACCGAGGAAAGTGCGGAGGATGGGCCATGGGTCCGTCCTACAGATGGGTGGTCCCGGTTAGCCATGAACTTTTCTCAAAATCTTGAGGAACAGCGGAATGATCGTCAAAAGACACGAACAATGAAAGCGATGACCTAGAGTTATGTCTTAACCGATTTACGCTGTTTTAGGGGAACGGAATGGGACTATGCCTTATGGCAGAGAGGTTGAGCTTTGCGTCACTCTCGTTTCCCATTCTCCTTGAACCAAGTGCAGTGTGAATCCGCTTCGAACCTGGCGTTTCTGCGTAAAGTAGTTCGCTTGGGTCCGACGCTAGTTGCTGTTAGGTAATGACCAATCAAGAAAACCTTAATTCCGGTCGATCCTAAGTGGGAACGGCCAGGATACTTCCGCTACGTGGTAGACGTGGAAAGACCTAGATCGCAAGTCCCGTATCATTCCGTGGGAGTGCCGGGCGGAGCTTTCTAGACATCCTTTCCGATGGACTACTAAGACGTGTCCTGGAAGATACTAGTGGACACGTTACATAGATACAATGTTTCTCATAGAAAATTGGCTATCTCTTATACTCTATCTCTCTTACATATACTCTCTCTCAATAGTACATTGGGATTATAATGAATAATCCTTCTCTTGGTCATGGATACCCCTCCCAACAAGTATGTCTAATTATGAAGAGGTAGCAAAGCCACTGTAGTGTCCCTTGAGAGCTAACTACTATCATTGTCACTATAGTCTTTAACTCAAGTCTTATTTAGCTACTTCTTTGAGCTTATAATATTCCTCTTCTAGATTGCAAAATATTCTCCAAGCTAAACATCATTTTATCAAAACAGATACAGAAGCAAACATAAGCTTATAGAACAAGACAAAAGCTCTATAAAACACTACACAAGGCATAAAAATCATACAACTCCAACCAAAACCACGTTAAACCATCCAACACACTCTCAAATAATCCTTAAAGGACTTATCCTCATAAATAGAAAGAAATCAGACCAAAATAGAGGTAGACAAACCCTATCAGAACTAAAGAGACACATTACAAAACCTATTAGAACATCATATCTCAATCAAAAACCATCATGAGCTTCTCAAAAAACATACTCAACCCATCCCAACACATTTCAAAACACTTCCAATACAACAAAAATCAATTAATAAACCCCTAAAATCAACCATTCATCTCACAAAAACAACAAAAATAAACCTTAAAAACAAGTCAATTCAATCTTCAATATATCCCTACACTTAATTAGGGATCGTCATCTTCACGATCTTGAAACAAGGAAGAATACTAAGCCCAAAACTAGCTCAACATTTCTTTCTCAAATTTTGATCAATTGGCATCCATGAACAATCCTCGACCCCATCATTCATCAAAATAACCTAGATCTATAAAAAAGTCTGAGAAAAGAAAAATAACGTACAGTATAAACCAATGCTTAGTGTTGAAAATAGAACCAAATAAATTAGTAAAGGATATAATAAGTTCTTCTAGTCCTTCGCAAGTCTTTAAAACTTTAGTCAAATCTATGAAGCAGTATTGTCAATTCTTTTCTGCTTTCTCAAACCATATCTCTAGATAAACACAAATCAAACACACCCACATACTAACAAATAACATATAAAAAATCTGAATGACACCCCAATAAGGGATAATGAAAAAGGGAGATTTTATTAAAGCTCAATCCACTAATTAAATCCATAAAGAAATCATCAATTGAGATGTTTGCTTTTAAAGGCTTAATGATTTCAAAACCTATCCATAAAAAGGGATTCATCTACAAATATCTTTTAAGGAGGATTTTTGAAAGAATTGCAAAAAACACATCTTGTCCACAAGGACAAGATATCTACTCAGAAGACATAGGGCATGAAAGTACAAGATATTTAATTGATGAGAATCAATATCCATATTGGCATTCAAGCATAACTTTGGTACTTGCTTTAGATCATTATGAGAATTTTGATGCAAATATACTAGGTACAAAGCAAAATGAGTAATTAATCTAACTAAAGAATCAGTAGATTGATGATGGATCTACTTTTTTTATAAGCTTGGATAAGAGTCTTCCAATCCCCTAGAATTACACGCTAGTTAATCTCAGGTCCTCTTAGTGAATCAATTTGGCTCCACCCTCTTCATCTTTGTATCTACAAATCAAAACTAAAGTGGCTACTACCACCTAAAAGGGGCTTGAAATAAAAGAGGTAGATGGAGGAAGTGAAATCAATATACCAAGAGCTGAAGGGATGGATAAGTAAAATCATAAATAGAAAAAAGGGTTAATGATAGAGATTGAGGTAGTTTTACTAAATCAAATAAGAACGAGATTAGGAAATAGGTTGGAAAAGTGGAAAGGAGTGTGATAGATAGTGTAGAACAAGAAGAAGTAGAAGAGAAAACACGATCGACAATAAATGGGCAATGAGTAAATATAAAAATTTGAGGAGCATCTTGTGGTTAGTAAATGAGAGGAGAAATAACATGAGGAGTCATTTTGAGTATAGAGAGATAAAAGTCCAATCTGTGGGCCATTGATAATAAGCAAGGAAGGGCACAGATGGACCTAGAACAGAGTAGGGATTATAAGCTTCAAAGAAAGAGGTCTCAAAAGGGAATTGATTAGAAATATGGGCTAAAATATACTCACTCAATTGATTAGTAGTTTGTAATCATGCAAGAGCCTTCAATTACCTGTGATTCCATACCATAAACTCAATCATGGAATGCCAAAACACCTCAAGACACGCAATCACTTTGGAAGGATAGGCTTGAAAAATCTCATCCATATGCAATTTGAGGTTCCTCACATAAAGAATAGCTTGCGGGATGAAATATCCTATATACCAAGACATATACTCATCTATCGGGAATCAGAAGATCACCTCTAAGATAAATATAAGATATCAACATAGTGTTTGGTATAATTGAATCAACAAAAACATTCTTAATACTTCTGCCAAAAGATTTAAAGACCAAACACCACCCCATCCATCCTCTAGAGGATGTAAATCCATAGCATACAACTTCATGTAAAAGGCAAGCTTTTGTTTCCTGATAGTGTACAAAGAAGAAATGGTATGGCAAGATGTATTCTAGAAACTGCTTAAAATAAGACCACAAAAGATCCATTCTAGACTGAAGTCTTTCCACTTTAGCTTAGAACAAACGATACAAAGTTGCTTGACATTGAATAGCAGTCAAGTACGCAGCTGATAAAGATGGTATTCATGATATAGAAGGAATTGGAGGAATGGAATGTAGCTAAGCCAACTTATCTTTTAATTCCTCAAGCTAGGTGTTCTACTACTCAATTGTTACTCCACTGTTTAGGTAGCAATTAAAGCTTTAAGCTCTTGGGTCTCTTGAAAAAGTTGATCCTTATCCTCATTTATAGTAGCTACTTGAGCTTTTGTTTCAGTGAATTGAGCTTGCAAAGAGGAGATTTCCATCTTCTGGGCTTCTAGTAACTTAGTTTGTGACTCTATCTACTTGAAAAAATCAAAAAGAGTTTCCTTAGCTCTGGCAAGCTCAGTGTTAGCCTTGTGTAACTCTCCTTTGGAGTGTTGCATGCCCTCATGAAAAGAAGAATACCGTTGTTGAATACAAGTTGTAACTAAGATCTTTATAGAACTCTGAATGTCCTTACATAAGAAAGGAATGACATCTCTTGAAACAAGGGGATTCAAAGAAGGAATTGGTATGTCAAAACTACCATCTCTATGTGCCTTGAATAAATTTGGAGCTGTGAGCTATACAAGAAGGGTACTGCTCAATGTAGCAAGGATTGGCACTAGAGAAACGAAAGTAATAACTATTTTTGCCACTCACTTTAAGCGCTTTCTCTGAACGAAGAGGAGTCATGATCTTCAAGGATCTATTTAGAATCCTCAATAGAAGGAGGGGGGACCATGGGAGGATTTTTAGAAGGCTGTGGAATTTCCCTTGCAAGGGACTAGGTTAAAAAATATATATAAATAAGAGCCATGTGTGACTTTAGTCACATTACCTCTAGTCACCTTAATAAAGCATTGATCCATTTTAGCCAGGAGATAGGACCTTCAGTCAATGGTTATGCCCTTAAGCACCATTCTTAAAGTAACGAATAATTCCCTGGACATATTATTGGTGAGAAACAAACTATAGTAGCAACTCACTCTCTCCATAAATTTAATACTTTTTAGTTTCTTTCCTTAATTCTCTTTTAGACACACTCTCTCCACATTGCTCTTGAGAGAAACCATGGTTTTGAGGTATGGTCTATAACTTTTGTATATATGCATGAGAAACCTAGATGTTAATATTTCTTATATTTAATTTGAGAGAGAGACTTTATATGTGTATGTATGAGATCAAGAAAACTAAATAAATTCACAACATCGTTTTTTGTTGTCGAATTTCTACTTCTTAAATATGGAATTTATTTGCAAGAGCGAGAGAGGGAGAAGGAAAGAAATGATAAATCACATTTATTTTCCCGATGTAAAGTACATAAAATCTCCCTTATGTGTTTCATTGTTTGACATGAAGCTTAAGTTTTGAATGAAGCCCTCTATAAAATATTTTTTCCCATTACCCACTTCTACAGTTTGCTTTATTATTTTATCAAAACTTAGGTTCTGATTTATAAGAAGTTTGAGTGAGACAAAGCAATGCATACTTTCGGAATCAATAAGGATGTTTACTTACTGTATGCCAATTTTACCAGAAATTTTGATAAAGCTTTCACTATGTAACAACAAAGTTTGCAATTGCCTAGAAAAAGCCCTACCACTTTGTATTGAACGTTGAGTTGTAAACTTGCTTCAAAGTAGTAAGGGAAAATATAACATTCAATATCAATAATGAGATTTATGTCCCATAAACAAAAGATGATTTCTAGACATTGATAGATGTTCCAAAAGTTTTTCATATGTAGACATGAAATTACATAATAACAACATTTATGACGGGTTGAATGACATAGAGAAACTCAAATTTGATGCTTAAACGATGTTGATGAATCTATGTCCCCTAAGGGACATCTTTGTTAGAATTTCTTGCAAAATTATTGATGAAGCTTTTGTTTTTTGTACACATTATCCAAGAATGAGATACCAAGAATGAGTGAGAGAAAGGGCAAGAAAACAATATAGTAATAGCTCACTATCTTCATAAATTTAATGCTTTTTATTTTATTTCCTAAATTCTTTTTTAGACACACTCTCTCCACATTGCTATTGACAAAGACCATGGTTTTGAGATACGGTGTGCTGCTTTTGTATATATGCATGACAAAGATAGATGTTAAGATTTTTAATATTGAATTTGACTTAGAGACTTTATGTGTGTATGTATGAGATTAAGAAAACTAAATAAATTCACAATATCATTTAGTTTTTTCCAAATTTCTAATTAAATATGGAAATTATATGCAAGTGAGAGAGGGAGAAGGAAGGAAATGATAAATGATGGTTTGATGCACTACAAGAGAATGAGCAATTAGCGATGCCCATTTTCAACAATAAAGATCGGTGTCCCTATTTGCATCACAAATAGCACTGCTAATAAATAGTAGCGTTGCTACTTGCAATGCAAATAGCCATGTGAATAGCGACAATGTTCTAAGAAAAAAAAGGCCAAAAACTCGAGCTTGGCATTTCTACAAACTATTTGTGAGAGAGAGAGAGAGAGAGAGAGAGAGAGAGAGAGAGAGAGAGAGAAAGGGGTAGCTTAACACCATATCTGCCACTAGTGTCGCCATATGCAAAGAAAAAGGAGAGGGGTACAAAAGAGAAGGGAGGGAAGCCACAAAGGCAAGAAAGAAGAAGGTAGGTGTGAAAGGTTTCATTTTCAAGCCAGGTACATTGCCTCTTCTTTATTTACTTTTGGATATTTTTCTTTTCTTTCTTTATTTTTGTTTATGGAGAAATACATTGAGACAGAGGGAGAGAGGGAGGGAGCGAGCGAAATAGAGAGAATAAGGGAGTGAGAATAAAGGATAGAGAGAAAGAGAAAGAAAAAGGGAGAGAGAGGGGCTCCATGCAAAGTAGAGTGAGGGAAGGAGAGAAAGATCAAGAAAGAGAAAGGAAACACACACACACACACCTGTACACACACACAGGAGAGAGAGAAACAAAGAGGGAGAGGGAGGGATGGAAAGAGAGAAATAGAGAAATGGAGAGAGCAGGAGAGAGAAGGAGGGTGAGGGAGAGAAATAATCAGGTAGAGAGAGGGAGAGGGAGAAACAAAGAGAGAGAAAGGGATGGAAAGAGAGAGAGTGAGAGGTGGGTGGGGAGTGAAATAGAGAGCAAGGAGAGATAAAAATAAAGAGGGAAAGAGAGAAGGAAGGGAGACAGAGGGATTAGAGAGAAAAGAAAAGAGAGGGAGAAGAGTAAAAAGAAGAGAGAGGCAGGGAGAGACAAATAAAGAGATGGAGGGAAATAGGAAAATTGAGAGAGAGAGAGAGAGCATTAGGGCCAAAAACGCTTCAAAAAATGCACTTTTGTTAATCACGGGATTAAGGAAAGGGCCAAAGAGAGTTCGCCACGTGTGCAAGAATATGGTATTCTTGTCTCCTCTTTTTTAGAGATAGTGGAGTCCATTTCGTGATTCTCTCTTCTTTTTTAGCCAAAACCCCTAAAGTCTGACATGTTTTGGAGTCCCAAAGACGTTATTTACTTACAAATCTGACAAAATACGTGACAGAGATGTGATGAAATTAATAATGAGTTTTTTGAAAGTCGGGAGATCTTTCAATATTGTTTTTGGCGCCCAATACATACTCATTTGGGTTCTTGGCACTACTTTTTAGTTCATTCACCCCTCTTTGAGCTTCTTTCTCTGCGCTTTCATTCTTTTCATGGCTTCCTCCAGGCGCCCTTCTCGTTTAATACACTCTTGCACACTCTATAGCCAGGGAGTAGATGAAAATTTTGAGCCCAAAACCTTTGCTGTAAACGATTGGGTTACCATGCTGCCATCTTGCAAGGGCTCTCATAAGGTGAAAAGAAGAAAACGAGAAGATATAAAACATCACTGGAAGGGGCGTATCATTGCCTTCAAAATTATGCCCGAAGGATGGTTTGTCAAGGTGCAACATGTTTACATGGCCAAGGATATGCACTTGCCTCCAAACGAACGTGTTCCCCAACAAACACATTGTAGGTTATAAGTTGAATAACGTATATAATTCTTTTGCATTTATGCAAGTTCTAACAAACGGTTCGTCATTGTAGATATCTTTCCGTCAACAAGTATTGACAGGCAACCTGTGGAAAGCCTAAGTGGGACTTTCCATGCCATTCATAAGGTATTGGCAGACATTATTTATGCTGATCAAACTATGTCTTTTTATAGTGAATGCAAGGTTTTTATATATTATGCACAGTATGTGGTTCCCTCTAAAGAGGATAGGTATGGGAATATCGAAGATTTGCCATTGCCAAGTCTTTCATCTCTAAACTGGGAGATTCCTGACAAGGTAATGGTGTAGAGTTTCAAATTCAAAATATCTCAGGATATTAAAAAGTCCATGATAGCTGGAAGGATCTCAAGAAGAATACGTTTATCATGGTTTGTACCCCTCCATATCGTCGTGGCTTGCTTCAAAACAGCAAATTTACAAAGAACGAAGGTATCCTGGCTAAGTAGAAACTTTTCGGAAGAGGATTTGGACAACACTATAGGGACGCATTGGAAATCTAGAGAGTGCGACCATAAGGGTGATATCTTGAGGTGCAGTGCATGCCCTCAATCCTTGGCTTTGGCTTACAGTATCCCTCGCCAAACTCTTGCTTTGGACTTTGATTACAGGAGATACAAACTAAGATTGGGTATTTGGGTTCCCTTGGATTCCGATACAGATTACACACCATATAAACTTGCGGTGCACGTTTTGCCGCATGAAGAAGTAAAGAAGGTGAATCTTACTTCCAATTGGAGTCTGAAAGATGTGAGGGATACCTTGGAATTGCTAGACAATACATCCCCTAGATGTAGAAACGAGTCTACGAGCACTGCAAAAGGAAGCTTTGTAAGTTCAAAATATTCATTATAAATAAAATCAAAGTAAGTAATTTTCTTTCATCATACATTCGTGCTTGACCATGAACACCGCTGAGAGAATTCATAAAGATAATTTCCCTTGAAAGACAATTAATGTAGATGAGACTCCAATGCCCTCTGCAAATTCATAAAAGAGGTGAGTAGAAGGGTGAAAGCAAATGAATATAAATTTTCCTCTACAGAAAAAGAAAAATACCTTTCTACATAAGGGAAAAAGATGTGGTAATTTGTCACACTATCGAAGCTACGAAAAAACAGTGAAATATTAGAACCAGATTTTGCAAAAAGTTCCACAGAGAGAAGTGGATCAACAATGTATATGGTTCTTCGGATATCAAGAGTGAGAGAGGAGACCAATGCCCTGCAGACAATAGCAAAAGCTATTCAATACAAATTTCATCCAAAATATACTTGAACCTATAAGACTTAACTTACGCAAAAAAAAAAACCTTACCTTATGCAACAAAAAACCACGGAGTCAGATAGTTGGACATCCCTTTTTTCCAACATGGGCTTGTCCTCGGGAGATACACTAAGATATTCCTCCTCAAGTTCCGCAGAAACATTCACAAGAATCTGCCCATACACTTTGCCCATCCTCTCGCTGTTGACGGGAGTAAGTGATGCGGCTTTCCTCTTGTAAACATCGTCTTCAATTTCAAACACCTCCTGATTTTTTTCACTCAAGAAAGCCTCCTGCTAGGTGGCACCCCTTGTAGAGTAAAGGTGAGTAACATCCTCAACATTTAGCTTTTTCTCTTTCCTGGACAATTTTGGGGGAATGTTAAGGATTTCAAGGGCTTTTTGATCATTGGAAGGCAAGGGCCTCAGCACTTTGTCAAACCTATACCTGACTCTGCTGATGATACTGAAATCTTTATTCATAAGGGTGATCCTATGAGCATGGGCGGCAGCAATGTAAGCGTCGTTCATGAAATCAATAACAAAATCTTCTGTGGCCTCTTGCAGGGCAAGAATGGCTGAGAGTTGCCACTTCTTATTTAGACCAGAGACAGTTGCCACTTGAGACAGTCTATCAGAGATCTCTTTAATGACCCTTATAAAAGTAGCTTTTGGAATGACATGCTGTGTAGCTCTCTCGGCTTTCCTGATCTCACTGAAACATCTCTGCATATAGAAGAACCTGGACTTCCTCTTTCTCTTTTGTGGCTTGGGAGGTTCAGTGGCTTCAGCAGATGTAGGCTCAGGTGCCATTGTAGGGAATGAATCTTTCACAGGGCAAGCCTCACCCTTTGCTTCCTCAACTTCAGGAGAAGAAACATTTATAGAAGATGTTAGGCCAACACCTGGTGTAGGGGGATTTCTATTGTAAAATGCTCTGGGGCCTGTGATGGACCAGCTTTAGGAAACTTGGAAGAGGGCTCCTCCTCAGATTCATCAAATTTTAACTTTCTTCTACCCCCACTGTCCTTCCCATCCAGATACACTCTTCTTGCAGTTTGCTTTGTCCTTGCCATCCAAAAAAGCAAAAATAACAACCAGAAGGACAATAACTGAAATAGTAAAAATCTGTAAACCCAACAGGCTAATTGGCGCGAAAAGGGACGAAATGAGCAATTCCGATACGGCGCGATATGAACAAAACGAGCAGAATGGAACAGCGCCCTCGCTCCGTATTGGAGACCACAATGCTGATATGGCGCGATATGGAGGAAACCAAGATAGCGTATGGACGCCCTCGCTCCGTATTGGGAATGACACAAGGGTGAGACCAAAATGCTGATATGGTGTGATATGGAGGAAACGAAGACAGCGTATGGACGCCCTCGCTTCGTATTGGCAATGACATAAGCGGAATCTTAATAGACCTGCTCCGTATTGGTGAGACCAAACTGCTGATACGGCGCGATATGGAGGAAACGAGAACAGCATTTGGACGCCCTCGCTTCATATCGGCACACCTCGTTTTGACTAGCGAATAAAGGACTCAGCCGAAAGACCACCGATACAACGCGAGAGATAAGAAACGGAGAAGACGCAAGTCTTGTATCGCACCGTATCGGCAAGCAAGGCGGAAGAGCTCGAGAAATGAAAAGTGTACACGTAGGAAAAATAACCACTTATATACCCACGTCAATCATGACACGTGTCGGACACGTGTCCGACGCTGATTGTGCCACGTGTCTGCATTTATGGTCCGTATGCTACGTGTCAAGTAACGACCGGTCCACTTGTTTGCCACGTGGTTATCGGCCACGTGTTGGCCAACGGCTATTGCCACGTGTCGGAGACCAACAGATACTGCCAGGTGGCATAATTCCGCGCCTACATAACGGTGTGTCCCTTATCCGTACGGCTTTTTTCGGTTTTTTTGGGACCTTTATTTGTTATCCTAATACGGCGCGAGAGCGACTGTTTGCCTTCTTCGCTTTCCTCTCTTCGCGTCGTTTTGGAGGTTCTGCAGAGTCTTCTTTCAGCTCTCCTCTCAAGCTCATTCTGCCCAAGCTCGTGTGACCACCGTTGTGGCTCTCTCGCTTCTTGCTGGAATCACCGATACGGCACGAGGGGGCCTATCCATCTGAATTGTTTCTCTCTTATCGCACCGTATTGGCAGAAGTTGTAAACATGTCTGAACCCATAGAATTCCTAGGATCCAAGGTTTCTCCAGGAACTGGTAAAAGAAGAAGGCTTTCAAAAGGCTCAAGGGCATCAACATGCGATGAGCCTGTGCATTCTTTTTCCTCTCCATCCTCTGCCACCAGTGTGAGAAGGCCAAGTACATCTCCAGGGAAGCGAACGTCGGTAGTGAGAGGTCAGAGAGGCTACTTGATTTTATGCTTCAGAATGGAATGGATCTCTCATTCTATGGAGTTGTGAAAAATGTGTTTAATCCTGGGGAACTTGACAAAGTTCTGAAATCTTGTGAAAAATATATTGTGGAGGACTTTTTGGAGTTTGAAAATCTTGCAGGTCCTTCTGTTGAAGTTGGCACAATTGAATATGTCCATGTTCCCATTGGGTCAATAGGAAATGAAAAGTCAGTATTTACTAAAAAGTGCAGTGCCCACTCTCTGGAGAGGTTTTATTCAAGATACATATTTTGTTGCACTCATTCCAAAAACTGCAAGATGATGAGAAAATGTGCTGCTTTTATTGTTTTCACCCTTGTCAAATACGCTATGAAAGCTGAGGAGCAACAGTTGGAAGGAGCAAAGTCTGCCAGCTTTTGCATGTTAGATGATCTGGTAGATGAAAAGGAAACAGAGGAGGTTGTAGATACAGATTTTGAGGCTTCTATTGGTGAGAATTTGGATGTTGCTCACTTCAAAGCTGAGACTATCATTGAGGAGAGCCAAGGAGATACAAACCCTCAACCTGATGAGAGTTCTCACCATATTGTTCCTTCCCTACCATGTATACCTTTCAAGGACAAGGAGTACATTTTACTGTCAGATATTCAAAAACTTTTTAATCTCAGGGAAGATTATTGTCTTGCAATTATTGCAGAGGCTTCTGATGCTGCAAATGGGATAATTGACACAGAAAATGAATCAAAGGAAGAGATTCTGAAACTTGATAAAGAAACTCTAGATGATAAGTTTAATGATGCTGGTGAGGCCCTCTCTCTTTGTTTTGAAAAGGCCAAAGAAGCTGAGAAAGAGTTGAGTATTACTGATAAGGACTTCGATCGCATTCAAAGCAAACTCGGGATTTCCAATTTTGGAAGAGAGTCTGAATATGTTAAAGAATTGACTAACACCAATGAGACAGCATCATCAATTAATTTATGGAATCCATTTAAATTGGAGTACGATGAAAATCAAGTGGTAAGATAATTTTGAATTTGCTTTTACACATTGGTAGGTTTACATTTCATGCTCATTCAATATGGGTTTTATTTGCAGTTGGAGATTGCTGATACAGATAACTTCTTAGGGAGTGGCAAAGGATCGAGAGTTGCTAGTAACACATTCAAAGACATTGCACTCGGCCACTACTTGGCTAGGATTGACCCTGATTCCTTTTTTGTACTTCATAGTAGTTTCTCAGAGGATGCAGCATGGCCCATACTTTGTATTAAAGCTCTTACAAGGCTTCTAGGTTTCTCAGGATTACAATATAATGCCCACAAAGTAATGTTTTTGGAAAAGACTGCAGCAATTAGGATTTTTGGCTACGGTCCAGGTTACTCTGCTTCTAGAGCAGGATACTTTTTGGCGTTTTCATCCTACGCCTTAGCTGCAGACCGAACTGATGTAAAATCTATAGCTGGCTACAAGAGAAAAAAATTTCTACGTTATAGAGGAAAGATTCCTGAGGAGGAAGAGAATGTGAGAGTTTTGGAAAACTAGCTTTGTATATATTCTTTCTTATATATAAAAGTGCGATTGCTCATGTGTCATTGCCGTCTTTTATTTGCATTCTTTGAAGTTGTCGTCGAAAAAACCAGTTGAATAGCTCCTCCAAAGCATTGCTTTTTGTAACTCCTCCCCCATGCCTTGTGCTTCGAAAATAACTTGTGCGTGCTTGATAGTGGGATTTTTCCATGCCTTGGTTACTATAAGTTGCTAAGGGGCCATGCTCCTCCACAAAGAAAGGTCCATGAATATGAAGAATATGCTGCAATACAAAGTAAAACAAATTTTATACCAATTGAAAAACCTATCAAAATAAGCCCATATTAAATAATTATTACTTTACCAGATAAAAAGTGATATCTTTTTCTCCCCATGCCTCTTTTATCGCCTAAACAAGCTTTGTGATTGATCTTTTGAACTCTTCCGCATATGTTTTATGTTGCCTAAGGAGTTTCAGAAAAACATCAAGGTGTATCCAGACCTCCATTCTAAGAAACGCAAGCCTCGGCGTGCTTGCAACATTTGTTGTGATCTCACATAGCTCTCTCCTGCACTCCCAAGCTGCATTCACCTGCCTTCCGGAATGGTTTCCTAAGAATCGTCTAGCTTTTGAGCCTCCCATAGAGACATCGGCCAAGATATCTCTTGTTTTTCCTGAAAGTATTGGATCCTTTCTCAAGTGAACTTGGCCCCCATGAAATCCCATTTTCGATAGCAATGCCTCACATTTATCAATACACTCATCTGATAAAGATAATGGCTTAATGGAATATACGTAGTCAAGATGCAACCTGAGAAGCTTATCGATTATTCTAATCTCTACATGCAAAGTACAAATATGAACATTCTTAAGAGAGATGGAAAGAATGGGATCCCAGATGTCTTCTATGTTTTTAAATTTACTCAAATCTATAGAGTCTCTATTTGGGGCTATTCTTACTGGTCGCAAACTACTCCAATCTTTGGATCCAATACTTTCCATGCAATAAATGCAAGGATATTTTGCATTTGCACCATTACATATTCCAAGCATACATTTGATAGTTTTCAAATCAGCACTCATATGCCATTCCACATTAAATTTACCAACCCCATCAACTACCAACATTTCGCCTTCACTTTGAGACTTAATGATATTTGGAATACCTGTATGGTTGAACAACCATTTCAATGTTTGATGATTTTCAATTGGTACCTGGGCTGCACCAATCCACCAAATCTCCATCTCGGATTGGATCTTATGCAATGGAGCTTTGCCCTCGCCATTGCCATGGTCCAATGCCATGTTCATGAGTCAAATGCTAATTCTTTCCATCTTCTGTCCCTTTTGAATCTGTGCTTCATCCAACTTCAAGGCAAACTTTAGAACACCATAACTTTCTTTTATTGTGATTTTATACATGTGAACCATTGCAATTTGCACCTTTTTTAGATCAACCCATATATTGTTAAACTCATTGTAATAAAAAATTGCCTGTTTTTTTTGTTTTTCATAGGACATAGACCTTTTGATGTGAATGTAATCTCCAAAAACATGTGGAATCTTGCGATTCATGGAAATTCTTGCAGTCAAAATTGCAAGGGCTCGGGGCAATCCAAATATAGTTACCCTATTGCGTTTAAGATTTTTAAACCATAATCCAGAGATAGCACGATAACCTTTTCGACTTATACCCACAATATCACATGTCTCTACGATTTCATTTGCTTTCACTATGCCTTTTAAATCCTTCACTAACTCTCTCAGAGTTGGACCTCTCAAATCCACATTTTTTGGTGACTTAAGAATCCTCAAAATATCTTTCTTATTCATGGTTTCCTTCAAAAGTTTGATTCTTTCCTCATTCTCTCGGATATTTATGCCTAGTATGTTAGAGACATATTTCTTTGTAAGATTTAGTCTCCTTTTCTTTGCTCTCTCACACAAGCTAGTTATATTTTTTAATGGTATCTTCCTCTCTCTAAATCCTATTGGAGTTTCTCTCAAGCGTGTTAGCTTATCCTGCAATGAATTGTTAACATTTTCAAAATATCAATCTGACTTGTCAACTCTAAAATATTTGTTTGTGTAGTTTCTAGTGCTTTTTTCATTTCGTGCACTTGAGCTATATATGTGTAAGATGCAGAGTATAACCTCATACAGTAGCCAAGCATTCCATTGTAACCTTCTCCAGCATATCTTATATAGTCATGGACATTCAAAAAAGGAGGTGGTTTACCTGTAGAAGGATCCCTGGGATAGATATTTCCATCCACCCACAAATCTATATGCTTCATTCCTGTTGGCTTCAATCTCATCTATCAATACTCGATGATGTATACTTCTCCAAGATGTGTAAGTCGGATCTAGCTGAATAGATAGCTTGTATTTACGTGTGCTTGCGCCTGTGTTATTTGAAGTAGTATTGCTAGACATTCTAGCAAATGAACCGAGCAAGAATCTCAGAGTGATAGGAAGCAAGTGCAACAAAAGGAATGGTAAAAGAGAATAGTGTGTAGAAAGAAAACGCGGGAGCAAACAAATGCGAAGTTCGTACGAAAATCTCGAAAATACAAAATCTCTCGAGTTCCAAGACAATAAACGGCCGAAAAGGTGACCCCTGACCTGGATTAAAAGATGAGGGCAATTAATGGCCGACCTCTTCAATGAACCAAATATTCTCTCATTAATCACATCTGGACAACCAAATTTAGAGGTTTTATTCTTCCTAAACCTCAACTAATTAGCAACTTAATCACTTTCTTACAAGTGCCATTTTTGAAGCGTTTTTTGCCCTAATGGAGAGAGAGGGAGGGAGGGAGGAAGAGATATACAGAGAGATGGAAGGAGAGATAAAAAGAGATGGGGAAAAAGAGAAAAATATAGAGGGAGAGGGAGAGGGAGAGGGAGAGGAAGAAGAAATAAATAGAGAGGGATGGAGACACAAATAGAGAGATAGGGGAAAATATATAAATAGAGAGAGAGAGAGACAAAGAGAGGAAGAAGAAATATATAAATAGAGAGTGAGAGAGACAAAGAGAAACTAAGAGAAAATGTGAGAGAGAGGAAAGACAAAAAAATAGAGAGAGAAAAGAAAAGAGAGAGATAAAGAGAGGGAGAGAGACATTGCTTCTTGTTTCTTTGTTTTTTAAGTTTCTCATTTTCTCTCTTTGTTTTTTTATTGTGGAGATATGCATTGAGGGAGAGGAAGAGTTAGGGAGGGAGGGAGAGAGAGAAATAAAGAGGAGAAGGGAAGGAGAGGAAGAGAGAAAGAGGGTGAGAAAGAGAAAGGGGGAGAGAGGGGTCTTCACGAGAAAGAGAGTCTAAGGGGCTTCATGAAAAATAGAGAGAGGGAGGAAAATAGATAAATAGAGAGATTGAGGAAGGGAGAGGGGGAGACAAAAACCAAGAGAGAGAAAGAAGGGAAACAAAGAGAGGAAAAGAGAGAGAGAAAGAGGGGCACCAGAAGAAATAGAGAGGCATGAGAGACAAAAATAGAGAGGGGAAGAAAGAATGAAGGGAGAAAAAGAGAGAAGAGAGAAAATAAGAGTGAGGGAAAGAGAGGGAGGAGAGTAAAAAGAAGAGAGGTGGAGGGAGAGACAAATAGTGAGATGGAGAGAAAGACAAAACTAGAGAGAGAGAGAGAGAGAGAGAGAGAAGAGAAAGAAAGAGGGAGGGAGACACAAAAAGAGAGATGGAGGGAAAGAAAAAAAACAGAGAGAGAGAGAAATAGAGACAGAAAAAGAGAATGAGAGAGAGGTGAGATAGAGAAAAGTAGAAAGAGATAAAGATAGGGAGGGAGACATTGCCTCTTATTTCTTTGTTTCTCTATTTCTTCCTTTCTCAAAAAAAAGAGAAAAGTAGAGGAAGGGGTGAGAGATGCATTGAAGGAGAAGGACAGAGGGAGGGAGAGAGAGAAAAAAAATAAAGAGGGAAAAAGAGTGAGGAAGAGAGAAATAAAGATAGGGAGAAACAAAGAGAGATAGAAAGGGAGAAACATAGAGGGAGGGAGAAACAAAGAGAGGAGGGCGAGGGAGAGAAACAAAAGCATATTGTCTTCCATAACATAGATGAAATGGACAACAATGACGGCATTCAAGTTCATGAGCCATATCTCAATAAGTGTATCCCATACCCTTGCACTTAGTGTAAGCTCGTAATTCAATGAAAATATTGCTTATCTATAGACCACATGTGATGTTTTTGTGAGTTTCAATAAAAACTCATTGACCAAGCAATCTCAGAATTTGAGTTATAACAGTAAGAAAAGTGTGTGCCAATCATGATTTACACTCAAATTATAATTGAATATCATATATAATAATATTAGATGTACCTTAGAAATGTTTGTAGAGGGGTGCCCTTTAATCCCAAGGAATGTACCTATTGCAACCCATAAGAAGAGTTTGTGGATGTGCAATGGATGGAGTACCTAAGCTGATAAACCTATTGGAGGGCACGCTAGTAACTATGGCCTTGACATCAAAAGAGATGGTGGGCCTTTTGGACCTTTTTCAAATCTTGGAGCATCCCAAGATGGAGGCAATGATCAATGCATCACTAGCCATGGATGCGATATCATCTGATCCATTGAGACATGAGTTTTCCTTAACATTATATGATGGGTGCCATGTATATGATTTAAAGATGCTACTTGTGTTCCTAAGTATACAGACAAAGTATAGATGGAGCGATGCAAGTGTAACCGAGTTGTTTAGGTACATACTGCAGTCCTTTGTCGTTGACTCCATTATAAGAACAATTTTTTCTCTCTTCAAAGGTGCTTGGGTTTTGTTTTTAGGTTGGTAAAATATAATATAATGCCATATTAAAACATGATTCTTGAGTCTCTTCATGATGCATATCTAGTATTATAAAATATTGGTATGGACTACAATATCATTTGTGCATGTGTCAATGATTATATGCTATTTCGAGGAGACTATGAGACTATGGATACATGATGAAAGTGTGGTGCTCACATGTATCAATAGGACTTGCAAGGGAAAACCATCTCTCAAAAGGTTCTCAAACATTTTCCACTTATACCATGTATATGTTGTCAAGTTCTTTCAAGTAAACTAAAAAGCCTAGAAAAACATTAGGTAGGTGTGATTTTTGTAGCTTAATTGTGTATGTAACAATTTGTTTTGTTGTTTTGTAGTCGATTTTTTTGTATTTGTCTAGAGTAGAAATTCTTTGTGTCATTTTATTTGGATTTGTTGAGCTTGAAAACTTGATAAGCTTAGTTGAGATTAGTATTTTTTTTGGACAAATTGGAGCAGGCCTTAAATGGCAGCCACTAAACATTTTGAAATATGTATATTTTCTTTTCTATATCTTTGCACATCATAGGGATTATGGGTTAACAAATACTTCATGTTGCACTTGTTGAATACATTGCACTCGAGGGTTCTCTCATGATTTACTCAATTACTTCCATGCCATGGATTGGGTTGATGCGCGCACTCATTGCACCATTATTCAACATGACTAGCATGGTATGATGCTTGCTGCAGCTATATATAGTAACCCTTAGACACACACGAACTTAAGGGAGCACCTTTCATTGTGCATGCATAGTTATTTGCACACAAGATAGTTGGGATATTCATCACCAAAATAAGAGCTATTGGATGAGGTGGTTGGATGATTTTGAGGGTCGTGAAAGACTCCTAAAATTGTAAGTGGGTTGTTTACTTGGTTAACATTATAAGGATCATATTTTTGTTGAGTGATTGTGAGATTTTTGGTAGGTGGAGTGAAGTACAACATTTATTCTTTGTTGATGAGTGATGAGAGGTGAGGTCAAGGATTGCAAACTAACCAGGAAACTGTGTATGCATCTTGCATGATGCATGGATACTCGCAGATGAGATTAGGTACAAATTTTTCAATGCATCCATATTTTTGTGTATAACATTGTTTGTATGATTGTATGGCAAGTTCTGATTATGCACTTCTTCAAATTTTATATACGATTGAGCATTAAGTTTATCTTAAAAACATGTTTGGATATGACACATTGCATTGAGAAAAAGTGGGTAAATCTAAAAGATATGTCTTTTGAAGACATAAAGGGTGATAAGAAAATATTTTTTCTCCTTCAACATTTGTATGAGTGGTGTTTACATGGTGGAATTAAGTTCAAAACAAGAAGCAATGAGAGAGTGGAAGATCTAGTGATCATGTAAGAAGTATTGGAAAAGTAGGCACCATGGTAGAATAGAAAATATTAGTTAATATGTTGCTACCTCTTTGGAATAGTTGCTTAATTTGATAGGGCGCATACCAATGTAGATTCCTAATTGATATGAAAAATGGAGCCTTTTTTACAAGAACAAGCATGCAATTGTGTGTATCTTCTGAGGTATGATAAAGACAATTCAATGTACATTTATTAATGAATCAATAGAATTCTACAAGAAGTAGACTTGAAAAACATTATCATATCCGGTGACTATAAGAAGACCCTTGAAAAAGGAGAAAAAGAGAATGGTTGTAAATTTACTTTGGACAAAGACAAGTAGGATAATCATAAGAGTGATGAGCTCGAAGGACATGAGATGTTTGAAGGAGAAAAGGATAAACCAACAGGTAGTTGTTGTTTTGGGAAGGGCAAGGAAAATGGGCTGTCGATTGCATGAGTATCATCAAGAGAGGGAGATGATGATTGATGTATGAAAAATGACATTTTACCTGCATTTTCTTGGTTGTCATGTTTGAATGCTATCGACATGATTCCAAAGCTAGGAGTTTGAAAGCCCTCTAGGGCTTTGGGATAGTGGTTCACCTTGTTTTAAGATAGGATTGTGAGGATGTTGGCTTTTTTATTGTAGGATAGCTAGGTCTAATTGAAGGGATCTATCATCACAATTATGGGGGTTGAAAGTTGCAATTAATGGAGTGAGAGGGCCAAAGCACGTCCACAACTTGGGGAACGGACTCTATATTGGCCTATGGTGGCTTGAATGCATGCAAGTGGTTCTAAAAGACTTGATTGTGCTAAGTGGGTGTGGAGAACTATTTGAAAGAGAGGCTTACAATCTTCTTCTTGTCAACGTGAATGGATTAGAGTCATGGAGCATTATACCCAATCAGATAGCTCATGATAATAGAATGAAGTTGAAGGGTTATAAGGTGGAAAAACAAGTAAGGAGGCTACCATGCTCTACAAAGAGGCTAATATCGGGTAAGAATGAAGATTGGAAAAGCTAAAACAATGATAACCATTGAAGAAGAATGCAAAAAGGGACATTTCTTGAAAAGCTATGAGGATAAGGTGGCAATTAGTTCATTGTCTCAAAAGCAATGGATCATTAAAAAGGTCTTCAAGGCTTTTCCAAAGCCTAAAACATTTTTGATAAACCTTAAAGCTTTGGAAATGTAAAATGAAATAAGAAGCCTAAAGATTTTTGAATATGAGATGAGAGAATACACAAAGGAGATACACCCAATCCTTAACTTGAATGTTCCTAGGCGCTATAAAGCCAAGAACATAGATGTCAATCTCTATCCATGTATCATGAAGCTACTGCCTATAGTATATGAAGGATCCTTCTATAATATACTTAATAAAATGAAAATGATATTCATAAGCTCATATTGCTTGTTTATCATCACATGGATGCTCTTCACTTTTTTAATTGTTGCCTCAAGTGTCTATTTTGTAGAAAGGTGGGATTGCCAATTGTGTTACTTTGTTAGGATCGACCGGAGTTAGTGTTTTCCTGTTTGGTCATTAGCTACAGCAACTAGCGTCAGACCCGAGCGAACTACTTTACGCAGAAGCGCCAGGTCCGAAGCGGATTCACGCTGCACTTGGTTCAAGGAGAATGGGAAACGAGAGGGATGCAAGGCTCAACCTCTCTGCCATAAGGCATAGTCCCATTCCGTTCCCCTAAAACAGCGTAAATTGGGTAAGAGGTACCTCTAGGTCATCGTTCTCGTTATCCGCTTTGATGACGATGATCATCCTGTTGTTTTTCAAGATTTCTGAGAAAAGTTCCCGGCTAACCGGGACCACCCATCCATAGGACGGACCCATGGTCCATCCTCCGCACTTTCCTCGGTTTGATTTAGTTATGTAATTACCTAACACATTAATTTGACATATAACAAACAGCTTCCTTGATTAATCCCGTTAAGCACTGGTTCCTTCACGTAATCTTATCACGTGACATAGAAAGACAGTATCAAACAACTTCTTTATTATCATATCATCATTTTTCTTTGAAATACAAGGAGTTCCGCCCGTAGGCTTGTCCATAATCCGCCCGAAGGCTATCCAGTAATCCGCTAGGGATCACTATTCCAAGCTTCTGCCCGTAGACTAGTATGCGGGCCTCGAGATCCAATCCCGAGTCACGTTAGTCTCTTGTGCAGGACCCGGAAGGCGAGGGATTTACGGCCAGAGCCCCCCCTGGCACCCAAGCGTCCTCCTGCTCCAAGTAGATCACAACGGAAAGACCTCTCGTGGCGGGTTCGGTCCACGTTCCCGGCACGGTCAACAACCCCCTTGGTTAGGGTCAGGCAGGCAGTCGGGGGTAACTGAAGCTGCCCCTCCCTTCAGGCCTTCAACCTGAAGCATTTATATATCTTTTCATCCTTTAGTTCCTTGAGCAAACAAAGCAAACAGTGCTTTCTAAACTGTTACAAGCACAATCAATTCCAATTATAGTTTATTTGGCAAACTGTTAAGGAGTGACTCCTTCTCTCCGAATGCATCCAGCATTCGATCCGGAATCAATTGCAACTTGGCAAGATTCCTATTGTCCTTGGGTTAGGGTCATTCCCTGTTAACCCAACTTAACCAATACCTTAGGTTTTATTAATAGTAAATCCCGTCGGCATGACGCTTTAATTTATTGATTAATCATTTGAGTCCAAACAAATACCTAACTTCCCTTAACTTGGCAAATTTTCCCTAATGAGGGCGAAGTAACAGGATGACTACCCATTTCCCTTTGCAAGTTAAACTTGCGCAAGAACCTGCCAACCTCATTCCAAGGAATGGCAAAACTTTCTTGTGATCAAACCACAAGGCTATGCGACGTTGCAACTTGCTGCACAAGTGTCGCCCCCATTTCAAGAGATTATTTCACCTATTGAATGGCGTTTTCTGGTCACGGAATTATCTTCAGACGAGAAGCAGGGTATAGGGTGTCTTCTTACCCAACCCATCCCTAATTTCACTAGATCGACAACGTTTGGTCCTAGGGGTTCCAACTCAATTCGAGTTTCATCATTTTGAACGATTAATCCTTAGGGTTGAAACCCTAGATTATTGTTTGCATGAGCATCCAACTGACTCAACATTTCGGGAATGTGGGTAGGACCATTGGGCATGAAGGTTTCGACTTAGCGACAATTGGAAAACTTGGCCGAGTCCTTAACGTGCTAATCCCTAGTTAGTGTTTGGGGTATCTATCGTATTGACTGAATCATGCCCATACGAATCCCTTGCGGCCTAGGTGATTTGAATAATTCACTATGCTTGTCTCGCGACAAGGATGAATCCTTCCTTAGGGATAATAAACTAGATCTGAAGAAGAAAAATAGTTTCGACTACCACAATACATGTAAACATGCGACTCACTCTATCTTTCATTGGTAAAGTAAAAATACATGACAAGCTGGATACCAACTTTCTTAGGACCTACTAGGACTTACTTCAAATAATCATGTCTACTACCTTGTTATCTACACTTTAGAATCTCATGCTTTGTTTAAAACCTGCAACCTTTCCCAAATGCAACACTTGATGAGTGATTTTTATGCACGATGAAAGTGCAACATGCAACCCTTTCATAACTACAACGTAGTTAAATGAGATTATTGTAGAGTTAGTGTTGGTATATTCTTTCTTGCAAGCACATGCCACATGCCAATCCATAGATCCATTTTTGATACACCACCATTACTTTTCGGATAACCTCCTACGGGTGTTAACAACATTTCCCCCATGAACCATTACAATAAAGATTTTTCCTAAATTGCGACATAAGCTTATTCTTTCCATGTCTAGTCAAAAATACACTTAATAACTTCAGCCTTATAATGATAGGCGGTAGGTGTTCCAGGCTCGTCCTTTGAAATGCATGATAAGGCAACATAATACTAAGGTCGTAAGATGGATAGACAACTCACGTTCATCATATTGAAAATATTAATAACTCCATTTCATGTCACGAGATAATTCTAGTAATCGATCAAATAGACAAATTTTCCTCAATTTCCTTTTAATTCGGCTTGGTAAATTTGAACATGCATAGGTGCTTTCTATTCCGTGAGAGTTATCATACCTAATGCATTACTTTTCCGTAGAATCAAAAATCATAAAAACCTGGGTCTGTGGGCTCGGGGAGATGTCCACTTGAATGCTAGGAGATGAACCTCCCGCAGGCACGCCTTGCGTCTTCTTGGGAGCCATCGTTAGCGCTTACGGACTTCGGGTTTGCCTTTACCCTTACTCGTTCGGTGAGTCTTCTCCAACTGTTGCGAGCGCTTCAAAATTGTATGCCGGAGATCCCTTCCAAAGTGCGGATCCTTGGAAGTACCGGCCTCACGGGTTTTCGGGTATTGATAGGCCCGGTTTTAAAACTGAAAAGCCCGCATAGGACCAAGGCTTATGGCCTTCCCTTAGAAGCTTCTTAAAGAAGCTTCTAAGAAGCTTCTGGGAGTATGCAGCAACGTCGGGGGGGGGGGGGTCCCAATGATTGGGAGGAAAAGGCGTGGTCGAGGCGAGGACGGGCGGCGGCCTGGTGGTTTCCTGCAAGGCGGCGGCACCCTGACGGCGGCTTCCCAGCGGATAGCGACTCCCCCCCTTCTATTTCCACGCCGCTCTGGTCTATGGCGATGGCAGCAGCGTCCGTTTCCTCTTTCCCTTCTCTCCTTAGAGGGAGTATATATAGGCAAAAGGGGGGGGAGAGGTGAGCTCCACCACGTGGCCACTGCATGGGTTCCCCCCCCTCCCATGCAGCCCACGACTCATCCTTGACCCATTCCCCCACACTCCCTCTTCTCCAGCCGTGCATTGGCTGGGGAAAAGGGATAAAATAAAAAAAATTTGCTTTAATAGTAACTATTTTGCCCCTCCCAAGAGGGAGTTTACGCGGGAATTTTGATTTTGAACCTCGGCTTTCTTTGCCAATGCGAATGGTCTCGATTTCTCACGTGCAGGTTACACATTATACTGCCGGTAAATCCAATATGTGGGATAACCTTTGTACAAGGTTTACGCAGTGTGCGGAAAGTCAATATTCACGGGCGGGAATATTACATTCTCTCCCCCTTAGAAGAATCGAGATGTCCTCATCTCGAGATAAACTGGGGATATTGATGATTGAGAGAGCTTTCATCCATCCAGGTAGCATCCTCTTTGGGATAATCTTTCCACTGGACGAGGCATTCCTTCAAGGTTCTAGATCTCAACTGTCTCTCCCTAACATCTAAAATCTTTTCCGGTCTTAGTTCAAGGACTCCTTGACTAGGCATTACAATTTGTTGATCATCGAGTACATGATTAGGGTTGGGCACATATTTTTTTAAGAGACTAATATGGAATACATTGTGAACTTTTAGGTTCTCCGGAAGTTGCAATTTATAAGCATTGGGTCCCAGGCATTTGAGGATTTTATACGGCCCACAATACCTTGGACTTAGCTTCCTGCATTGTCCTAGAGATAGAGAACTCCTTTTAGGGCGTACACGAATGAAGACCATGTCTCCCTCTCTGAAGATCCTCTCTTGGCGCTTCAAATCTGCATATGCTTTTTGTCTATCTTTGGCTGCTTGTATGTCTTGTCTTATTGACCTTATTTGGTCATCCATGTCTTCCAACATTTGTCTTGAAGCTTCCACTCTTAGGGTAGGATCAGAAAAGTTTAGGGGACTTCGACAATCATGACCATACAATGCCTGGAAAGGGGTCATTTGGATACTCTGCTGGTAAGAAGCATTGTAGGCAAATTCTACTAATGGCAAGTACTGAATCCACCTCTTCGGCTCCCGACAGCAGTATGCCCTAAGCATATCCTCAATGATTTGATTTACTCGCTCTGTTTGTCCATCCGTTTGGGGATGGTAGGCGGTGCTAAAACAGAGTTGAGTTCCAATAGCTTCAAAGATAGCTCTCCAGAAGTGTGAAGTGAAGAGAGAATCTCGATCGCTAATGATCCTTCTGGGTAACCCATGTAACTTGAATATCTCCTTGATAAACACCCTTGCAATGTCGGAGGCTTTATAGTTTGTCTTTACTGGAATCAGGTGTGCAACCTTACTAAGCATGTCAACTACAACCATAATGGAGTTGTATCCTCCTTGGAGTTGGGGTAACCCCACCACAAAATCCATACTGATGAATTCCCATTTCATTTGGGGAATGTCAAGTGGTTGCAATTTTCCTGGCATCATGACATGTTCAGCCTTGATACGTTGGCAAGACGAACATTCAGTGACATATTTGAGAACGTCACCTTTGAGCCTCTCCCAATGGTAGCTCTTCCTAACTGCATTAAGAGTTTTTGCATAGCTAGGATGTACTGCGAAAGGGGAATCGTGAGCTTCCCATAATATCTTCTGCTTAAGTGACTGGCTTGTTGGTATACATAGCCTTGTTCTGTAGTAGACAAGTCCATTATCAATGGAAAATTCCCGATACTTAGCTTGTGACTTCAGATTCTGCTCCTTGGTAGATATTTCTTTTATCATGGTTTGGTAGGCCAAATCATGGCATGCTTCCTCTCTAGCTAGTTCGAGTATAGGGTTGCTTGGCATAGATACCTTTGTAGCCAGAGATCTGGCCGTTGATGGATTCTGCAAGATTAGGGAATTTAGGAATGCCTTGCGACTGAGTGCATCGGCAACTACATTCTCTTTCCCTGGTCGATACTTGATTTCAAAATCATACTCCTCCAATACTTCAATCCATCGACGTTGCCTCATGTTGAGCTCGTTCTGGGTTAAAATCCATTTGAGACTCTTATGATCGGTTACTAGAGTAAACTTGTTACCCAACAGGTAGTGTCTCCAAAGCTTTAAAGCATGGATGACAGCTAATAATTCCAGATCATGCGTGGCATAATTCTTTTCATGACTCTTCAATTTCCTTGAGGAATATGCTACTGGATGACCTTCCTGCATAAGTACACACCCCAAGGCAAGAATGCTGGCATCAGTTACTACCTCGAACTCCTTATTGAGGTCAGGAAGTTTTAGAATAGGTGCTGATACCAAACATTGCTTCAATTGGTCGAAGCTATTTTGCTCGGGAGTTGACCATGTAATAGAAGTCTGCTTCTTTAGTAAGTCGGTAAGAGGTGCTGCAATCAAAGCATAGTTTTTGATAAAGACCCTATACCATCCTGTCAAACCAAGAAAACTACGTATTTCTTTGACGGATACTGGTATTGGCCATTCAAGCACATCTCTGACTTTGGCTGGGTCTACTGATATCCCTTCTGATGATACTATGAATCCTAGATATTCAATCTGACGTTTGAAGAATGCACACTTCTTCATTTTTGCATAAAGCTTATGAGACCTCATTGTTTCGAGGACAACCCGAAGTTGAGGTTCATGATCTTCTTCCTGTTTAGAATAAACTAAAGTGTCATCGAATAATACAAGCACGAAATCATCAAGATATGGTCTAAAAATATCCTGCATTAATCTATTGAAAGTGGCAGGTGCATTTGTAAGCCCGAATGACATAACCAAGAACTCGAAGTGCCCATATCTTGTATTGAAGGCCGTTTTTGGAATATCTTCATCCTTGATCCTGATTTGATAGTAACCTGACCTGAGATCAATTTTGGAGAAGATCTTTGCACCTTGAAGGCGATCAAGAAGCTCATCTATTCTAGGAATAGGATACTTGTTCTTGACTGTTGATTGATTCAACCCACGGTAATCAATACATAGTCGAAGTGTCCCATCTTTCTTTTTCTGGAATAGTACTGGAGCTCCCCATAGTGAGTTGCTAGGCCGGATGTAACCCTGATCTAACAGTTGCTTGAGTTGTTCCTTCAACTCAATAGCTTCTGGTATGGACATTCTATAAGGTCTCTTTGCAATTGGCGCAGCTCCAGGCATTAGCCTTATCTCATGATCAACTTCTCTTGGAGGGGGAAGTTCAATTAATTCCTCCGGGAATACGTCAGCGTATTCCTTTAGCCAAGAGGGTTCCTCATGAGACTCTTGCCTTTGATCTAGTTTGTTGAGTTTGATCAGGTAAACAGGTAATCCTTTTCTAACCCCTTTTATGATCTGCGATATTTTGGCTAACTGGATTCTGGGCACTCCTGCCTCACCTTGAGTTGTAACAAACTCTCTCTCAGAGTTTCGAAAGGAAACTTGACCCTTTCCACAGTGGATGTGAGCGTCATTAGGCATAAGCCAGTCCATCCCGAGTAGACACTCATGGATACCTAAATTCATGACTCTGAATTTGACTGAGGTTTTCTTTCCTCCCAGATAGAACTCCTCCTTAGCAGTTTGCCTGGTACAAGTTACCTCATGACCGTTTGCCAATTCCACAAGTAGGGTAGGAGCTTCTACTGTGGCTATCCCTAATCTTTTAGCACACGCTGGTGAGATAAAGGACTGTGTACTGCCACAATCAATCAAGGTTTTGAAACCTTTACCTTGATAGTCCGACGGTGTTTGAATTACCGAGAACTGGCGATTCGGGCCCTTCTTGTGTAAAGCGGCATGGACTGTCGCTCTTTCGAATTCCGCTTCCATAGTCGGATCTTCCTCTTCTTCTGCTTCACATCTTTGCCTATTGGTAATGCAGGCAGTTCTCCCTCTTCCACGGGTGGCGGCTCCTTGACCGCGGCCCGCACCTTGACGATGTCCCTCGCTGAGCTTGGGACATTGCCTTTTGAAGTGACCAAGTTCGTTGCAGTGGAAACATCGGAGATTTCGGCCATTACTGTGAGTAGGAACAAAGTTATTGACGTTATTTGTCCTTGCTTTCTTCCTTTGTCCCTGATTGTGGCCTTGAACTCTCTTTACTTGGGGTCTGAATGCCCCTCTGTTCGGGTCGCTATAAGACCAATTTTTGTTATCCCTCGGTCTAGCTTGCACTTCTTGAATTATAGGTGCCGCTCGAATGAGTGCATCCTGAAGATCTGATGGTCACATAGATTCGAGACGGGTATTTACAGGTGGATTTAAGCCCGCGCAAAATTTGGACACCTGCTGCGTCGTGTCCATTTGTGGCGCATACTTTAAGAGTGAGACAAATTTAGAGTAGTAAGCGTCAAGGGTGAGTCCTAACTGTTTTAGCTCATAGAACTCATTCATTTTCTGTGTACGATATGCAGGTGGCAAATATCTCCCCTGCACGGCTTGCTTTAACTTCTCCCAGGTAACGGACCCCTCTGAAGTCCCTTGATCCCTGCACCATTGTTTCCACCATAATCTAGCTTCACCGGTGAGTTTTAATTTGGCGAGCATGGCCTGATTGGTAGGTGCAGTACCAGCTGCTTCGAAGTAATCCTCCATAGATTCAATCCAAATTTCAGCATCAGACTGGACGAATCTGCCTTTCCCGTCAAACTCGGGTGGCTTTATCTGCTTGAGGAGGAACTTCTTCTCCTGGATCACATCCGTACTTGATGTAGGGGGCGAATTTGGAACCTGTACCTGGGGTTGTGCCTGAGTAAAAGTTTTCTTAACATTATTGTATGATAATTGACATTAGCTTATCTTTAGTTCAGCTATCTCGTAAGTCATGAAGCTACCTAACTTTTCGTAACAACCCTAATGCACAATCGGATATTGATAAAAGAAGTCCTTATTTATATTTACATGGGCGTAGCCTTATACAACATCTCGTGTGATGATAATCCAATCCTTTCATTTAGTTTGGGGAGAACAACATTGTATTGGATTTGTCTACAGGAACTGTGTAATAGTAGGGTTTTGGGTCATGAATCTTTAGGAATCGATAATTCATCGGAAGTTCAGGATATCCTTTCCGCTGGAATCCATACTTCCCATGGCGGCCCAACACCTTAATCCTGTCAGCTGGGATTACACGGGTTACTTCCTCATATACATATGAGTTCAATTCAACCCTCCGACCTTGAATATGTAAAGTCGAATTTACGTGAGCTTCCACAAAAATGAACAGCTTCACGACTTTCAAATCTTCCAACCACTTGATCCTCTTTAGGTTGGTTTGTAGATAAGTGAACCGATGGGCAGCTATGTAGTAGATTCCTGAAGACCCGGTCCATCTTCGTTCTATATATAAAGGTGATGGATTATAAATCTGCTCCAGGATGTTCATCATTTCAATTCTCTGCCTATAATGCGGAGAATGCATTGCAGTCATAAACATGATCCGGAACACCAAAAACTTGTTCCACGCTTCATAGTTCTGCAAGACAGTATTGTAGATGAGGAAATGTTTGGACAGCAACAATTTCTTTACTTCATTTTTATTGAGATCTCATCAAAGCAATTCCGTTGTTGGTCGGCTCTGATACCAACTGTAACGTGTCCACTAGAATCATCCAGGATACGTCTTAGCAGTCCATCAGAAAGGATGTCTAGAAAACTCCGCCCGGCACTCCTATGGAATGTTACGGGTTTTGCCATCTAGGTCTTTCCGTGTCTGCCACGTAGCGGAAGTATCCTGGCCGTTTCCCACTTAGGATCGATCGGAGTTAGTGTTTTCCTGTTTGGTCTTTAGCTACAGCAACTAGCGTCAGACCCGAGCGAACTACTTTACGCAGAAGCGCCAGGTCCGAAGCGGATTCACGCTGCACTTGGTTCAAGGAGAATGGGAAACGAGAGGGATGCAAGGCTCAACCTCTCTGCCATAAGGCATAGTCCCATTCCGTTCCCCTAAAACAGCGTAAATTGGGTAAGAGGTACCTCTAGGTCATTGTTCTCGTTATCCGCTTTGATGACGATGATCATCCTGTTGTTTTTCAAGATTTCTGAGAAAAGTTCCCGGCTAACCGGGACCACCCATCCATAGGACGGACCCATGGTCCATCCTCCGCACTTTCCTCGGTTTGATTTAGTTATGTAATTACCTAACACATTAATTTGACATATAACAAACAGCTTCCTTGATTAATCCCGTTAAGCACTGGTTCCTTCACGTAATCTTATCACGTGACATAGAAAGACAGTATCAAACAACTTCTTTATTATCATATCATCATTTTTCTTTGAAATACAAGGAGTTCCGCCCGTAGGCTTGTCCATAATCCGCCCGAAGGCTATCCAGTAATCCGCTAGGGATCACTATTCCAAGCTTCTGCCCGTAGACTAGTATGCGGGCCTCGAGATCCAATCCCGAGTCACGTTAGTCTCTTGTGCAGAACCCGGAAGGCGAGGGATTTACGGCCAGAGCCCCCCCTGGCACCCAAGCGTCCTCCTGCTCCAAGTAGATCACAACGGAAAGACCTCTCGTGGCGGGTTCGGTCCACGTTCCCGGCACGGTCAACAACCCCCTTGGTTAGGGTCAGGCAGGCCATCCAGCATTCGATCCGGAATCAATTGCAACTTGGCAAGATTCCTATTGTCCTTGGGTTAGGGTCATTCCCTGTTAACCCAACTTAACCAATACCTTAGGTTTTATTAATAGTAAATCCCGTTGGCATGACGCTTTAATTTATTGATTAATCATTTGAGTCCAAACAAATACCTAACTTCCCTTAACTTGGCAAATTTTCCCTAATGAGGGCGAAGTAACAGGATGACTACCCATTTCCCTTTGCAAGTTAAACTTGCGCAAGAACCTGCCAACCTCATTCCAAGGAATGGCAAAACTTTCTTGTGATCAAACCACAAGGCTATGCGACGTTGCAACTTGCTGCACAAGTGTCGCCCCCATTTCAAGAGATTATTTCACCTATTGAATGGCGTTTTCTGGTCACGGAATTATCTTCAGACGAGAAGCAGGGTATAGGGTGTCTTCTTACCCAACCCATCCCTAATTTCACTAGATCGACAACGTTTGGTCCTAGGGGTTCCAACTCAATTCGAGTTTCATCATTTTGAACGATTAATCCTTAGGGTGGAAACCCTAGATTATTGTTTGCATGAGCATCCAACTGACTCAACATTTCGGGAATGTGGGTAGGACCATTGGGCATGAAGGTTTCGACTTAGCGACAATTGGAAAACTTGGCCGAGTCCTTAACGTGCTAATCCCTAGTTAGTGTTTGGGGTATCTATCGTATTGACTGAATCATGCCCATACGAATCCCTTGCGGCCTAGGTGATTTGAATAATTCACTATGCTTGTCTTGCGACAAGGATGAATCCTTCCTTAGGGATAATAAACTAGATCTGAAGAAGAAAAATAGTTTCGACTACCACAATACATGTAAACATGCGACTCACTCTATCTTTCATTGGTAAAGTAAAAATACATGACAAGCTGGATACCAACTTTCTTAGGACCTACTAGGACTTACTTCAAATAATCATGTCTACTACCTTGTTATCTACACTTTAGAATCTCATTCTTTGTTTAAAACCTGCAACCTTTCCCAAATGCAACACTTGATGAGTGATTTTTATGCACGATGAAAGTGCAACATGCAACCCTTTCATAACTACAACGTAGTTAAATGAGATTATTGTAGAGTTAGTGTTGGTATATTCTTTCTTGCAAGCACATGCCACATGCCAATCCATAGATCCATTTTTGATACACCACCATTACTTTTCGGATAACCTCCTACGGGTGTTAATAACTTTTCCCCCATGAACCATTACAATAAAGATTTTTCCTAAATTGCAACATAAGCTTATTCTTTCCATGTCTAGTCAAAAATACACTTAATAACTTCAGCCTTATAATGATAGGCGGTAGGTGTTCCAGGCTCGTCCTTTGAAATGCATGATAAGGCAACACAATACTAAGGTCGTAAGATGGATAGACAACTCACATTCATCATATTGAAAATATTAATAACTCCATTTCATGTCATCAGATAATTCTAGTAATCGATCAAATAGACAAATTTTCCTCAATTTCCTTTTAATTCGGCTTGGTAAATTTGAACATGCATAGGTGCTTTCTATTCAGTGAGAGTTATCATACCTAATGCATTACTTTTGCGTAGAATCAAAAATCATAAAAACCTGGGTCTGTGGGCTCGGGGAGATGTCCACTTGAATGCTAGGAGATGAACCTCCCGCAGGCGCGCCTTGCATCTTCTTGGGAGCCATCGTTAGCGCTTACGGACTTCGGGTTTGCCTTTACCCTTACTCGTTCGGTGAGTCTTCTCCAACTGTTGCGAGCGCTTCAAAATTGTATGCCGGAGATCCCTTCCAAAGTGCGGATCCTTGGAAGTACCGGCCTCACGGGTTTTCGGGTATTGATAGGCCCGGTTTTAAAACTGAAAAGCCCGCATAGGACCAAGGCTTATGGCCTTCCCTTAGAAGCTTCTTAAAGAAGCTTCTGGGAGTATGCAGCAACGTCGGGGGGGGGGGGGGGGGGGGTCCCAATGATTGGGAGGAAAAGGCGTGGTCGAGGCGAGGACGGGCGACGGCCTGGTGGTTTCCTGCAAGGCGGCGGCACCCTGACGGCGGCTTCCCAGCGGATAGCGACTCCCCCCCTTCTATTTCCACGCCGCTCTGGTCTATGGCGATGGCAGCAGCGTCCGTTTCCTCTTTCCCTTCTCTCCTTAGAGGGAGTATATATAGGCAAAAGGGGGGGGAGAGGTGAGCTCCACCACGTGGCCACTGCATGGGTTCCCCCCCCTCCCATGCAGCCCACGACTCATCCTTGACCCATTCCCCCACACTCCCTCTTCTCCAGCCGTGCATTGGCTGGGGAAAAGGGATAAAATAAAAAAAATTTGCTTTAATAGTAACTATTTTGCCCCTCCCAAGAGGGAGTTTACGCGGGAATTTCGATTTTGAACCTCGGCTTGCTTTGCCAATGCGAATGGTCTCGATTTCTCACGTGCAGGTTACACATTATACTACCGGTAAATCCAATATGTGGGATAACCTTTGTACAAGGTTTACGCAGTGTGCGGAAAGTCAATATTCACGGGCGGGAATATTACACTAACCCTGAAGCAATCTCTCCCTCTGGCTCAAGTCTGGATCGTCAATCTCGTCTACTTGAAGCTGAAGCATCTCATCTCGCCGAAGTAGATCTAATAGAGCATCCTGACGATGCCCGAGACTGCTCCTCGTATGCCATGTATCTAAATCTCTCCATTTGATTTGGAGACATGCACGCAAAGATATCCTACAACTCCTCATCGCTCATCTCTCGACTCATCCTGATGATCTAAGTATCCAAAAAGGTCACCTGCACAGACAAAAAATGATGTTAGCATAATCAATTTAAATCATACAAAGAATGGTAATATAAATCCTAAAAAAATGGTCTCACTTAAAATGTATATCTTATGTACCCTTATAATCTCCTGACACAACTCCGTATACACTAGAAGGTCGATAGACATGTCACCACAAAAGGATGAGTCCACCTCGTTCTCAAAGAATTCTTGGACTCCTATATTTTCATCATTGTTATCCGATGCTGGCTCTTCTACATGCTCCAAGCTTTTAGTGGCCTCCATCCCTTGCAATATCGACACCTCTATTTGCATATCGCCCTCATCTATGCTCGGAACATCGCTTTGATCATATACTCTCGCACTTCGGGGAGTTGAAGGTATAACATACCATCATCGAGGTTGTCGAGGGTTTGGTGGCGTGCAAATCCATTCATTTTTTTTCGGAATCTATTTCGAGAAATCTTGATGGACCTTGTCGAACTGTTGCTCCAGCTCCTTCAAGTACCACTTTGAACCACTGCACATCGAATAGTATCATGGAGAAGCTACTTTGCAAGTTTCCAAAATACTCCATCTCATCTATAACCGTGTTTGGATCCATTGCTCATTGTCAGCTATCTTGCTCGAACCTTGCCATGATACCACAGTTTGTTGTGGAGCGCATTTTTTCAATACGCTCCATGCAAAAATGCTGTCCGCGCGACCACACTGCACTATATATTTTGTTCTATACATTAAATAACCTTTGGACTACATCCCCTTGAGAATTCCCACTCCTCGATTGAGACCTCCGCCCCTTTGCGAGATGCTGCGGTCAAAGCTCTATGCAACCATTGCGTTGACATGAACCGCAACATCTTCTCCATGCCCTCGGGATATCAAATCGGTCGATGGTGTGTACTATGTCGAAATTCAGATTGTGCTTCCTCTTGATCTTACCTAGCTTGTTGGTACCTGGTGAGCCACGTCTCCATAGAGGCATGGTGCAACATACAAAAATGATTCACATTCTCCTCCATTGCAGCATCCATTCTTTTTTCTACCCATTTCCAACCACCACATCTCCGATCAGTCTATCATCGTCCTTCAACGACCATAGCATTTTGTTGTCTAGATCCACCATTGGTAGCCATTGTGAAATATGCACTAGCGCCTCAGAACCAACCAACCTTTAGCCATGCTACCTTCTGGCTGAGCTCGTTGTCACAGAAAGCCTTTCAGGGTTTTCATGAAGTGCTCCAAGAATAACATCCATCGCATATAGACAGGTCCATCAATCTCCACTTCATCTACAAGATGCACAAGAAGGTGAATTTGTATTGTGAGCATGCTGGTAGGCAGGTATTTCTCAAAGAGACAGACCATCTCCAGTGCTCCCCGCCTCGCAGATTCAATAAAGGATATCTTAATCTTCTTCTGTGAGATCCATTGCATTAAAGTTGACAACCTGTAAATGGCCCCGCATATTTCTGGAGTAAGGCATCCTGGGATCGCGATCGGTAGTACAAATTGTCACAAATGAGAAAGAATTATGAACAATGGCTACACTCCAAATAGCAAAATACGCACGTCAATTACAATCCATTCATAGTATAAACCTGACATATCTTATGCTAGTCATGGGATTTTATCCCTAATAATTGATCGTCTTTAGAAAATACAGACTGCATCATACCCGTTGGAGTGCGGATAGACTTGACTATTTGCTTCACAGTGCACTATTCTTTAGTAGACAAAACCCAAGGAGCGCGAGGTAGCTGCACGCGACCATCAGCACTCGACTGTGGCCAAAGCGTCTCCATCTTGCCTACCTCCTTCAAATTAGTTCGTGCCCCTATAGTGTCTCTCTTTCCTATAATGTGGTCCCGTAGCAAGCTGCCCACATTCTTGAAAATATGCATGGGATTCAACAAGGTTGATGTGTAAGTGGAGCCAATATGGCAACTCTTAGAAAATCGAGAACCGTCGCATTCCATTTGGATGTGACTCCGCGTGGACCATTTTCAGCTCGTACCAGCTTGCGGCATTCATATGTGTTGGAGGTCCTCTGAGAAAACCTTCCCTGAGTTCGTGACCTTCGGGAGTCTAACTGTGGCCCACACAATGGACATGCATGATAACCTGAGGTAATTAGACCAATTCCAACACCTCTATCCATTTAATACAAACTTGAACGAGCTATGATAGATATTACCAATGAGAATAGAAGCCTATTTACTTGAGCACTCTCCGAATCTCGGAAAGTCATGCATCATCCACATGGGAATGGTTCGAATATTGGCAGACCGTCTACCATCATGCTTGCTCATATCTTGTACAATGACCCCCTCCTCCCACAAAATTTTAAGCTCATCGACTAATGGAGGAAGATATACGTCCATATTTTTGACTTTGTAATGATAGGAGATGAGTAAGCTAAGGATGAGATGTCCTTTCTTCATAGAAAGCCATGGAGGCACTACAAGAGAAAGGCCCTATAGACATGCATTGTACATGCGAAATAGCGGGCGCGTTTATTAGTGCGTCTATTGGTGCTAGTATATAGACGCGAAAAACGTGTCTATATACCTGCGTTTTTAAACGCTCTTATAGATGCAAAAATAAATGCACTGATTTTTCATTTCGCCACAACAGAAACGAGGCATAAACGCGCATGTTAGATGCACAAAGTCGGACGTGTCTATCATTGCGTCTATATACGCGTGTAAAAGAGCGTGTAAATAGACACAAATTTTGCATCTATATATCCGCGTAAATAGACGCGAATATAGACGCGTATTTAGACGCGTAATTATGTAACCACCTGAAATTGGACTTAATATAATAAAAAAACCAGAGTTAATAATTATTTTTGCATTGCTCTCTAATGAATCGCAGTTCCTCCAGTTGACAAGCCTGATGTAAGTAATTAGCGGCGAGCGACAGAAACCTTATTATACAATTAGTAGCAAGCATTGCATGTATCTCGTAATTTCTCTACTTGAAGACGATAAAAGATACTTTCTTTTTATTATGGAAAATTCAATTTAGCTTTAAACTTGACTATTGATTCTTGAGTATGCACGTGTGCGCATGATATTTTCCATAGAATTAAGAATACACATTGAATCATTAAGCAAATTAAGTATGTTACAGTGAATGATTCATCTCATCTTCAATGAGATCAGCCCTTGCTAAACTATCTACTTCTAGGTCTATGTTACCAAGAGGTAACGAAACAAATAAGCCTATCCCACTATCAGATGTGTTGCTATATTGCTCAATAACTTCATCAATATCATCAATCACATTATTGTCCTCTTCTGTGTTTCCTTGAACATCCTCGTGAGGTTCATCTTGTACTATATCACGCATGTCATCCATTATGGTGTCATCATGTACATCATCATTAATTGTTGAATTGTCATCTGCTATCTCTATGTCGATAATATTACCATATATTGGTTTTGAACAATTAAATATAGGGATGACATACCACCATCAGTTCTTGTTTACCATTGGATGATACACAACATGTATTTGAAAAACAAAAGCAAGAAACTTAAATACTTATTATATTGTGTATATGTATCATATGTATACATATAAAAAATTTAGCTTTTGCATATATACCTGCTCGCATTGTTGAGGTAGTACTAACGTGTCATTCTTGTTTTGGTGAAATTTTGTAGAGTTAATGATTACAAAACCACTTGGATGACGTCTGATTGTGCAATGCTCACCATTTGTTACCACTTTTTTAAACCACTTCACATCCAGTACATATATAAAGAATCGTCTGAAGTCAAGCTTTAGAATATCTTGGATCAAGCCACAATAACCTTCCATGGTACCATTGGCATCCTCGAAGTGAGCAAAGACACCACAATCTTGGGTATTTCTCTTTTCATCTATATGTTGAGTTCGAAGATGTTCACCCTCACACCAAATAGCATTGAATAATGTGCACTAGTAGTAAAAGATTAAGATCAAACATGTCAATTTATTATATAAATTTTAACTAGAAACAAATTAATTGATAGTATGTCTCACCTTCGATAAACAACCTCGTGCATATTCCCACTCTTCTTGAGATATATTAATTTCCTTCTCTTTTTCCATTCTCTCCATTTCCTCATGTAACCAATCTATATCAATATGATGTGGGAGCGCATTTAGATGATCTAGAAATGAGACATTACGTCCATATCTGGTGTGAAATTCTTGTCTTTCACTTTTTCTTCTTACCCTTGCTTCATTATATAGTGTCACCCATTTACTCATTACATCACTATTGAGCACACAAAAACTATTTAACTTACGAAGTTCTTCTTTTGTTAGCACTTTACTCATTCCTTTTCCTTGAGGTATTATAGAGGTCATCCTCAAGTCTTCATCATCTTTCCATAGTCGTGGTTGAGAGGGGTCCACTTTAGCAAGATATTCAAAGATATAAACAAGGGATGATTGCACTAACCAACCCTCAGCCATGCTTCCCTCAGGCCATGCTTTTTGCCTCACAAAATCTTTCAAGGTTTTCATGAAGCGCTCAAGAAAAAACATCCACCTTGCATGAACTGCCCCACAAAGTGCGATCTCATCAATCAAATGTACGAGTAAATGTAATTGAGTAGTCAAAATGGATCGAGGAAAAATTTCCTCCACCAAACAAACCACCTCAACATATAATACTCGAGCATCTTGCAATGTGTTTGGATCAATTTCCTTCGAGCTCACATATCTGTCAGGATGTATTTGACAATTGTTTATTTTTGTGGGATAGCTCAATCTTTCCTTTGGGTCCAATGCGTAGCGAGGCTCGTCTCATGCGACTAATGTTACATAAATCCTCCCTTACATTGACTGAATCACGAGCCCCTATCAAGTGATCCCATAATGTAGATACAAAATTTTTGAATATGTGCATGGGGTCCAACAGGTGATTGATTTTGAGTTCAGTCCAATATGAAAGACGAAAAAATATAGAGAACCTAACAAACAAAAAATATACTATGTAAACAATTCATCATGCTAAATACTTTAAAGTCAATCGAGAGAAATGCACTTCTTACTGACTCATGCCGAGTGGAGGGTGGCTGTCGGCATTAATCCATCTCTCCTTCTAATCTCAAATGGTTAGAGATTGTGGAGTCATTCCATTAGTAGGAAGAACATATTTGGGATGGTCAATAGGAAGAAATCAATGATGATTGTCATAGATAACCTTCTTTAAACATGCCGGCCTAGAGAAAACTAGAGAGGGACCGCAAATAGGACATGCATGATATCCTGATGTGGTTAAACCTGAACAAACAAGTGAATTAATAGCAATTGATTCAAGTCTTGAATTTCAAATATAGAGTTATATACATGTACTTGAACACTCTCCGTATCCTGGAAAGCCATGCATGGTCCACAACAACATGGCCTTCAACGTGAAATCTCTAGAGGATGTAGATGTGCTTGTATCTTGCACCTCAATACCTTCCCATAACATTTCTAACTCTTAAATCAAAGGCTCTAATTAAATGTCCATGTTTTTTACCTTGTGCTTTCCAGGAATCAGAACGGACAACATTACATGTCCCTTTTTAATTGCCATGAATAGACGAATATTATAGTTCACCAATACCACTGGCCATACACTGTATGATGTGCTTTTGATGCCAAATGGATTGATTCCATCCATACCTAAACCAAATCTCAAATTTCTTGGCTCTTCTTTGAAAATGGGCCACAAATTATCTATATGTTTCCATGCCGGTGTGTCTGCAGGGATCCTCCATTTTCCATCACTTGAACAAAGACTAGCATGCCATGAAATGAGCTTTCCAATAGACTTACACTTGAACATAAGTTGAATACGTGGAACAATCGAAAAATATCGCAAAACCTTACGAGGCACATCCATTGACTTCATCTCCACTTCGTATCTTGATTCGCCACAAACAGGACACTCTCGTGCGAACTCATGAATCCCACGAAATAAGACACAATCATTGACACATGCATGGATCTTGACATAATCGAGGCCTCCCAGAGATGTCAAGTAATGTCTTTCTTGCCCTCTCTTAGTTGGAAATTTGTTTCCTTTTGGAAGCATTTGTGATAATAACCTACATATATTTTTAAAAGTGAGTTAAAAAACCACCAACATATATTTGTGTCTGATTTCAAAATAGAACAATCAATATTATGATTCATAAGCCAAGCTGAATTGATACCCACTTCAATAATGCATTCAAAATGACATTATTCCATCCATAAATTGTTTGCAAGTTAAGTATCTCGAGGGACGCACGAAGAACGGAGTACGTATAACCTTCATACAACGGAGTAGATGACGCTACGTATAGTGTGTCATCTGGCTTCGTAGAGTGACCTTCTCCCTGAATTGGTTGCGAAAATAGATGGTGTACCACGTTGTCCAAAATCTCATCCTCTACAACTTGATGGGGCATTTCATGAGGGCTACTATAATGGTCATCAGTCTCCACTCTTCTTGAAGACTCTGCCTCCTCACATCGATGTTTTGCAGCCTCTCAATGGCTGTGAGGGAGCATCTAAGGATATGGCATTGCATCCTGCTTAACCACAAAAGGGAGTTTCATGTACCTTGATATATATTGAGTAACATAGACTAGTAATCTTAGTGTTAAAAAAAAACAATGAATACCGGTGATTTTTCTCGGTCCCATTCTCCATACATGCTGAGGTGTGACATTGCAACTCGACATACTCGAAAAATACATCCTCGACAATGATCACACATGCATTTAATTTTTCGTCGTAGCCATGTATCTCGATTATGAAGACGTAATGTTTCATCCTCACTTGAGGATGTGCTCGTTGACTCATCAGCATGCACCGCACTAGATGACGACGACGACATGATTAAACCTAATTCATGACAACATCAAATTTGTTATTCATATATTTACATAAAAACTTCAAGCTGGCGTATTAATTATTCTAAGATCTCAATTTTAAATACATAAAACTTATCATAAATACATAAAAACTTATGATAAGAACTTACTATCAAAACTTATCTTAAAAACAAAAATTCATGATAAAAGCTAAATGCGCGTCTATATCTGCGTTTACCTACGCGTCTAAATCTGCGTCTATTTGTGCATCTAACTTCCTATCTATAAGCGCGTTTACGTAAACTTAGACATGCATATACACGCGAAAATAGATGCAAACGTCAAAATTCAAAAGATACTTGAATCATTTCTTTTCAAACTGCGCCCTTCCTTTCCTACATTTTTTGCACATTCTGAAGCTCGAGTTTAGCCGACGTGCAGTCTCTTCATGCCTCACCTCCTCATGACTCACATTTTCTTTCACTTCAAAGAGACAAGAGGGGAAAAAGGAAAGCCAAGGAGAGGAAGAAAGAGAGAACAAGAGAGAGGAGAACAAGAGGAAAAAGAAGCAAAGGGAGGAGACAAAAAGTAGCAAGCAAGCATCAAGGGAGAGTAACTCACCAAGGAGAGGAAGAAGGAGAATGAAGAAGCGCCACCACCCTCCACATCAAACACCCAAGGTGAGTCCTCTATCTCTCTCTCTCTCTCTTTCTTCTCTCTCTCTATGTATTAGGATCTATGATTGAACTTTTTATAGCACAAATAAATCATGAATGGCGGTCGTCGGATTGAAATCAGCCAACTGATCGCGTTTGCTAGTGCGTCTACATTTCAGTACAGCCGCCGTAGGGATAGACTCGAAGCTATGTTTGCTGTCATTGCGTCTGTGGCCGCGTCTCATAGCATGTGTATTCTGCGTCTGAGACACGAGAATACACGCGCTCTTCATAGAAGAACTTTGACTTTAGAGTCGCGTCTCCAGGTGCGTGTATCCTGCATGTGAGATGTGGGAATACATGTGCTCTGCCCAGAAGCTTTGACTTCAGAGTCGCATCTCCAGGCGCATGTATTCTGCATTCCACACGTGAGGATACACACGCACCTAGAAGCATTGAGTCTAGAATTGCATTTGAGAGCGCGTCTATACTGCATCTCAGATGCGGATATACATGCGCTCTGACCAGAGGGTTGACTTCAGGAATGCGTTTGAGAGCGCGTCTATCCTGCATTTTAGACGCGATTATACACGCGCCAGCTCTGATAAAAAATAATTTTTAATTTCTGAAATTGTACGAATTTGTCTTTTTCTTGTGTTTTTTTTTACAGATGTCGCATCCTGGTTCATCTAGCAATGACCCAGATTTGGATCGCATGAATGATACATTGGGCTTGTTCGGCAGAGAGGTCAATGCATTTTTTGGAGGTTTTCCTAGTAAGGAAGACTTCATGGGAGAGATGACTAGACACCTTGGCCGCTCTTCCACAACAGACGAGGTGTTCAGCATCATGTCTGGAACACCTTTGACGTCTTTGCCTAGCACTGCTTCCCAAATACCAAATGTCCAAACTCCAAATGCAGGTACTCCACGTGCAACACCTGTACATGCATCGGCTGAAGCACAAGCATGAGCCGACGCACATGCATTTGTAGAAGCACGTGCATCAAGCGAGGCAGAGGGTAGTCCACAGAGAGGGAGGAGGGAGAGTCGAGGGGGAGGGCGAGGCTTGTGTGGGGGTTGCCTAGGAGGTGGCGAGCGATCAGCCTCACCAGAAGATCACATAGAGAAGCCTGTACACCAGTACTATAGAGTTACAGATACTGGTGGCATCTTCCATGATGATGAAGGAAGGGATGTAATGGCTTATATGAGGAGTGTCGTGCATGCGACATATAAATATTTTTTCGTTTACTTCAAGAATTAGAAAAGCGGCTTGTGGCAGGAGGTGTTGAGGGCAGTCCATAGGAGGTATCCATATCCTGAGAGCCAGCGATTCTCAGATGATTGGGGACACACAAAAGTGAGGGATTTGCTTCACAACAAAAGATCCCACCTCATGACACGCGCCAGGGAGTCACTGCGGAGACAAGAGGGGCGTGGAGCCTATAGCCAACCACCTATGTGCTACCAGATAGAGTGGAAGAAAGCCAAGAAGAAAGCAGCAGAGAAAGTGAAGAGTCGCCAGCACGCAGAGGCACGACGCATCCAAATGGAAACCATGGGATCGTCACATTACGGATCGGGCGACAGAGAGTCGTGGGAGGCAGAGTTTGTAAGTATATTTTGATTTCTAGTTTTTTAAAATTTATATTTCTTTCAATTCTTTATATAATTTGTTCTAATACATTGTGTCTCATAATTGTTTGTATATATCATAATTGTTTTGCAGACTACTATCGTTGGTAGGATACCTAATCCTAGAGAGGTAGGTTACCATCGAGGCCATAACCGTGCAGCCACATGGCTTCACTTCTATGAGGAGGGTCTCATTAGTGAGGAGCAATACAACTGGGCTATGAGGATTTGACAGCCAGAGGAGGTATATTTTCTTACTTTCCTATTAAAAGTATAGCTAGTTATAACTTTTTCTTTACAATTGTATGTAAGCAACCTTGATCTTTTGTGTGTGTAGGTGAACCCTGATGTGGAGCATAGTGAGAAGGGGGATAGTGATGCTAGTAGCCATGGTGGTGCTAGCGAAGATGTTTCTTCTTCAGATTCGTAGAGGAGCACCATACCTCCTCTATGGCCTTGTTTTCTTGTATATCTATTATCCATCTTTGAGCCTACTGCTTGCGGTCACGCTTTAGGTCGCAAGCACTTAAACTCCCCATGTAAATGCGTTTTATCTATAATGAATACATGGATTTTTGTTTTCAATTCTCGTGCTTTCAGATCCATTGTGTTTTTCCCAAATGCACAATTTGATGTATGGGAAGGGGGAAAAAAAAAACCAGAGAGCATGTGGTGGTTGCAAAGAAACCATATGCTCTCTGTTTTTTTCTTTTCCAGTTGTGTTTTTCGCGTCTATCTACGTGTCTAAATTGCAAAAAATGCACGTTTATAATCGTGTCTAAAATGCAGAGTACACACGCTCATACACGCGCTACATAATTTAAATTTTTTAAAAAAATTAAATATCTTTAAAAAATGATATTTTTGATTTTGCGTTCGCGTCTATCGGCGCTTGTAAAAGCACGTCTATGGGCGTGTCTATATGCCCATCTAATTTGCCATGTAAATGCGGTGGTAGACACACAAAAGAAATTAAATAAATAACAATTTTGGTATTTTTATGCACTTGTATTCACGCGTGTATATGCGCATCTACCGCATGTCTATTTCTGCGTGTAAATTTCTTCATACATACGACTATAGACGCGAGATTGTAGACACGTAAATAGACGAGAGGGTAGACGCACCCATAAGATTTTCTCTCAATTCAAAAATCGTGTCTAAAAGTGCGTTTAAGATGCCTTTTTGTTGTAGTGTTTCTCATAAAGTCCCTAAATATGATCAAATATCTTAACAGTCAGTATTTTTTAGAATATATTACCAACTTTACTTCTTTGTGGTCTAATATAGCTTACCCAATTGTACTTCTTTGTGCATCTTGGAGCATTGTTCTTTGGATGTGCGCATTCAATTCTAATACTATAACACAACAAACGTTATATGTATCACAAAAGTAAACGGCTCTTAATTGATATTTTAGTTGTTTTTGAGTATTACAAATATACGTCTAATCATTCAAAGTTAATTATATGCTACAATGAATGATCAATCTCATCTTCAATGAGATCGGCCCTTGCTAGACTATCTACCTCTAGGTCTATGTTACCAATAGGCAATGAAACAAATAAGTCTATCCCACTGTTAGATGTATTGCTATGCTCAATTTCTTCATCATTATCTGCAACCATATTGTTATCCTGTTCTGCACTTCCTTGAACATCCTCGCAGGGATCATCTTGCACTGCATCATGTATATCATCGATCATGGCATCATCATGTACATCATCATTGATTGTTGGATTGTCATCAACTATCTCTATGTTGGTAGCATTTCCATATATTGGTTTTGAATGATTCAATATGGGGATGACGTGCCGCCATCCGTTATTGTTTACCATTGGGTAATACACAACATGCATTTAAAAAACAAAAAAGTAAGCAACTTAAATATTTATTGTATTTTGAGAATGTATCAAGAAGTAATATATATGAAAATAAATAGCTTCTAATATACTTGCTTGGATTGTTGAGGTACTACGAATGTGTCATTCTTTCCTTGGTAAATTTTTACAGAGTCAATTACTACAAAACCACTTGTAATTGTGCAATGCTCACCCGTTGTTACTACTTCTTTAAACCACTTCACATCTAGTACATATATTAAAAATATCCTAAAGTCAAGCTTCAAAATATCTTGGATCAAGCCACAATAACCTTCCATGGTGCCACTGGTATCCAGGAACTTTGCAAGGATACCACAATCCTGGGTATTTCTCTTATTATCTATACGTTGAGTTCAAAAATGTTTGCCTTCACTCAGACTTCAAATCGGATAGTTACTCCAAACCTATTTTCTTTTTCTTTATGAAGGCTCCCTTAAGGCATCTTATATATCCTGTGGGAGTTTGAAAGCTACATATCTGCTGCTTCACCATCTTTTCTTCGATGTTCGACAATATCTAATGTGCATGCGGCAACTCGATCTGATGCCAGGAGGCATATTACACGGTGGATTCTATGCCACGGTGGATTCCATGAGGTTTTACGGTGGATTCCGTAAACTTTGATTATCGGAGCTCATACACAACGTGGATTCTTTGTGTGAGAAGTCGATGGGGACACCTATCCTTTTCGGGCGTTTTGTTAATTTAGTGTGTACATGTGATGGGACCTGAAATGGGCCGGCACTGGCTATAGCACTAGCCGGACCTCATGCTCATGACACACAAGCACCCTCACGGTCTTGGAGACCTGGAGCATCAATCTAATTCTGAAGGACAAACTGCCCTAAAACTTAATTCATGCGTTTATAGTTTATAGTCCAACATTTCCCTAAAACTCCTCAGAGGGAGATCCCAAAGTACTTAGGCATAACACCTCATCACACACATATAGGAGGCACTCTACCAACTAATAGTCAGAGCCCCACTGCAGCTCTCCTACATCTCAGGGATTGGCCCTTTGATGTGCTGCAAAACATATAATACATACGAGCACCAACTCCTCTCAAGGTACCAATATTTTACATTCCAGGATGTACCATTCCTCACAATAATTTCCCTTTAGGACCCAACGGCTAACCTACAGCTTGGGACATTTCTCATGCTCATCGTTGGTCGCAACCTAAGCAAGACAGGTGCCATGCATCCATGAGGTTTTTCTGATACCTTTTAATTATTATGCTTAATGCAAATCGTGCGTGGCTATGTGCTCAAACAAAAGAAAAGTCAGCATCGTGCATAGTGCATAAAGCATTCTTTCCATGAATTTCACTAACGCATGCTGCGTTGAAAGGAGGCACCGAGCCATATGCTCATGCTACCATCCTTTTTATTTAAACCGTTTCCTATATGCCAAGTGTAATGTATAAATCAAATATTTTCTTTATCTTTCAGTGTTTCAACCCCTTTTCATCCAACTCTTAGCATTTTGCATCATTGATCGGTTAGATAGGGTTTCTATGCATTTCTTCCTTTTAAAAGAACAATAAATACATACAAAACATAGAAACGCGGACAAACCGAGGCCAACCTTGTACTTTGCCATCGTTATACATTGCACAAACATAGATATAATTTTTCCTAATTTTCCTCAGTCTATTTCTTGTTTTTTTCTAATTTTAAACCCATTATTTTTTTTGGTATTTTTACTATTTTTTAATAAATAATGATTGAAAATGAAAGTTGATTGTGGGCTGTGGCCCTTAGATTCATTGACAACAAAAACTCAGATTTAGTTGGTATGACATATCATATTTCTCATTTATATAGTAAAAAACTCCAATTTTACCCTTAAAATGCGTGTTTTTATGTATTTTAACACTATTTCCGGCCATGTAGCCTTATATTCTCTGATTTTGAAAGCATAAACTGATCAAACTCATGGCAAACAATGTCATAAAGAACTTTCATCCCATATGAACAAGATTTCATAAAGCAAATAGCATAAAAAGATCATTTTTCTTCATAAAAATAGCATTACCGCTTATTTTCAGGTCTCGGTTTCTTGGTCTTGATTAGAGGACTGATTTCCAGCATGCATTTAATGCTCAGCATCTTCAAGAATAGCACTCTTCATGTATTCATCCATCCGAAAGCAATCCGGTCTCATCCGGACAAGCTTTCCTCCATCATTCTTCATTGTCTTCTTCCAGACAAGAACAGCCCCTTAAGGGAGAGAGAGGGAGGAGAGAGAAAGACTAAAATCAGAGATCTCCATCAAGGCCACCATTTGACGGGCGAGAGGTGGCGATAGAGTCAGCATCTAGGAGGGAATCAAGCCCCATAGTCATTGGGGGTGGTTGCTCACAGGCTCGAGAAGACATGATCAACAATGGGGCGCAATTTTCGATCACATACAGGCGCCTACATCTCCACGTTTTTTCATCTCCAAGAATGCCACGATTTCATGCTACACCCAAATGTTACATCCCCCCCCCCCAAAGGTCATGACCACTTGCCAAACTTTGGTCCACCCCTTCAAATATTTCCCATTTGTTGGCCATTTCCCCGTCCGGTGTCGAAATCGAGTGCTGTAAATTTATGCACGTCCGACTTGGCATCCCCATTGGCCAGCAACTCCTGACAACCCGCATGGCAGCCTGAAAAATTATCAAAAATCAACAAGTTTCGCTCGGGCGCCTTTAAAGCACTTGACGCTTAAAATCGTCCTAGCTGTAGCCGCCGCCTTCGACGTTGAATATTTTTCCCTTGATATTTGTAAATTTTATCTATTTTTAAGCACTTCTCGACATCAAATCTCCGCTCTCATTAGCGACCACGGGATAGGGCAACTCGGCCCGTTGAATCCCACAGTAGATCTGCACAAAACAACTAAAGAAGGCATCAAGCTCGGGGGGGTCACCTTATAGAAGCCCTCTATATAACGTGCGTTCAAAAGATACTACCCCTTTTTAAATTTTTTTCACTATTTTATATACCCCTTTTGTGAATTTTGAAGTCAATAGTTATATCCCCTCTGTAAATCTAAAATTCAAATTGAATGTGCATTCTCATGGCCCCTTCTGTACAATTCAAATTAAAACATAATACTATAGTATTTTAGCCATGGAAGTCTCACAATGATCCAAGATGGATATCCAAACATGATGTTAATATTATGAAACTTTTACAATAGCATTGTAACATAGAGCTATACACAAAAGACTCCAAGATCCACATGTCCAAAGCATGCCTTATACATTTGGATTGTGTAGTATGATAAAGGTTGTATGCTATAAAAAAGAATAATACATAAGTATGTTGACTTCATTACTTTTACGACTAGCCATCTTTAGAGCTTCCGCTCCGTTGTATCAATTTTTCTTCTCATAGCATGATTTAGTGCATTATCACCATGTTCTTCTTGTATTTCTGAGATTCTCTTCTCTCTCAATGTTTATTGTACACACATTATGTCCGCAAACCCTACTCTCTCTCTGCATCATCACACATCTTGACATTGAATCACATATGGTAGAAGACTACTCTATACTCCACCTTTCTGAAAGGAAGGCAACTGTGGGCTTCTTTTTGCCACTCCAACAGATAACACTTGGTTGACCTCCATTGATCAACATCTCCAACCCAATTTGAATCCATCCGACCCGTAAGAACCAAAGGTGAATCTTCAATACCCTTTGGATAATGAGTACAAGATCAAACGCCCCCCTCGGAAACTACAAAATCCTCATAGCAAGCTTCCAATGAACCATCTTGGGTTCACTAATTAACCTAGCCAACAAACCTACATGAAAGCATAAATCAACCCAAGTGTTAAGAAGCCAAATCAAGGACCCAATCAACTGTCTATAGAGGGAAGCATCCACCATTAGTGAATTTCCATAGGCCATAGCTTTCTAGTTTGGATCCATAGGAGTAGAAATGGCCTTATATCCATCTATCTCAAATGTGGCCAAAAGCTCTTACACATACAGCTACTAGGAGATGAAAACCCCCTTGGAGTCTAGTAAATCTTATGACCTAAAAGAAATGGACAAGACCGATATCTATCATCTCGAACACCTCATGTAGTGCCTCCTTAGTCTACATGACCTTCTAGACATGTCACCTATCAAGATAAAATCATCCACATAAAGCACGAACAATGCATGCTCTCCAACTAAGGTGTGGATATACAACTAGAGATCAGAATAGGAATGTCAATACCCCAACTTCCCTTGGAGAAACGAGTATATCTTCTCATTCCAAGCACATGGAGCCTATTTGAGGCCGTAAAGGGCCTTCGACCTATACACCTATCCACTTGATGATGGAAAATCCTAATGACATTTGCTGATGGTCAGGGAAGAATTTGAGATGATGTATCAATACAATCATCATTCAGTAAGACCTCCATAACATCAGACTTTGTTATATCCTGTAAGGAAAAACCCCCTGAGAGCAATCTTTTGGTTGTTTACTTGGTACATGGCAGTTTTTCGGAGGATCCTCCCAAGCAGGGGCAGGCGATGGCACCCCTATTCCTCCTTCCCTAAGCCCCAAGTGCAAGCACACCACTCTAGACTTGCCTTGGAGACAATTAATGCTACCTTGCCAGTCCTACAGTAACAATTAATGCTACCTTGCCAATCCTTCAATATCAAACCCCAAGTGTAAGCACACCACTTTGGCCTTGCCTTGGAGACAATTAATGCTGCCTTGCTAGTCCTGCAGTAACAATTAACGCTACTTTGCCAATCTTGCAATATCAAACCCCAAGTGCAAGCAAACCACTCTGGCCTTGCCTTGGAGACATTTAATGCTTCCTTGCCAGTCTGTGCTCAAAACAAACAACACAGAGGTCGTCTTAAATCATTTCATTTATGGCCACAAGCATTCCAATCGAGATGTGAAGGGAAGCAATTTCCTGCACCTCCATCTGCAATAGGTTCATCCTCTCCAATACCTACTTATCCATCCTTTACGGCATCGACGTCTTCTCTTGCCAGAACACTCCCCTTGTCAGGAAGACGCAGACTCAGGCTAGCAAAGATGCAAGTGGGTCAAAGTATACATCGTCAGTCCAAATTTCTCCACGTCAAGGTGAGCAAAGATGCAAGATGGTCAAAAGGATGCCTCATTAGTCCAGATTTCTTTGTACGCTTGCAAAGGAAAAGGAGAAGGATTACTAAGAAAAGGAACAAGTAGCTGAAGCCAAACATGAATCATCTGGAGAATGGCCGCCCGAATGTGACATTGAACAGGAAGATCTTATGATCTATCCAGTTATTCAATCTCCTCATCGTATTTGCCATTGCATGCAATCTGGAATGACTAATCATGAACTCATGATCTCATCAATGTTTGTCTCTCTTGTGTGTAGTCTGGAATAAAAGCTAACAGTCAGAAATGGCGTCCCAATGATCAAGTGCCTCTTGATTTGATGAGATAGAACACAGTGAATGGTTTGTTTGCCCCGTAACTCATTAATGTCTCTCTCTTGGGTGCAGTTCTGGGATGGAAGCTTAGTGTATGAGATACCTTCTACCTGTCCTTCATCAATATTTAAAGCTAGCTCCCTATGAACACCAATTCTTGTGCATTGACACCTTTGAAAGCTCTACAGCAAGCAACACAACTGAAGCAGCAAAACCTCCATAAATGATGCTTGTAGACTTTAAAAGCTCCATAGCAAGCAACACATCTGAAGCAAAACCACCATAAATGATGCTTGTTGGCAAGCTTAGTTGATGAAGAAGCTTGGTATGGAATGCTTTTGCAAGGTAGAAGTCGTAAAATCAAGGTAGGACTAGAAATTTTCCATGAAATCTATGAAAGAAAGTTGGAAGAAAGAGAAGAAACCCTGTCTTTTAAAAAAGTAACTCAAGATTGGTCTCCATTAAAGACTGTAGCTTTCATTTTGTCCATGTTACCCTAGATTTTGGTCAAAATTTTAGTCACAACCTGCCAAAATAGCTGAAGCCCACCATTATCCACTAGTTCATGCCAAGAACCTCCATCTTAGTCATAGTTTGTGACAGATCTCCATGTGTGACCACGGTTATGGAAGAACTAACTCCTATGACTAATTTTTAACTATGGTTTTCACTCCCTAGTCACCGTAACTAGATCAAATGCATGAAAATGACTTCTGACAGGATCTAAACTAATGCTCTGATACCAAAGTAATGAAGCTAACCTAGCTTATCCTAAAATAGCCCCCACCTAAGACTTATGCTAAGACTTATGCTAGTCCCATTACTCTATAACCATGTGGGTATCACTATGTGGGTGACATTGGTGGGTCATGTAGAGGGTAACTACTAATCATGCTACAATTCTGGACATTGATATTTCTTTGCTCCTGGCTGCCTTAGATGGTCCTCCAATGGCTGTAGATCATACCAACAATATCTTCTTCCTCTCTCTTGCAGGAGGCTGAGTGAACTAAATCCATCTCTCAAGCCCCCAAAAATGTCTCTTCAGTTTGCATGGGCATTTTTGCCAAGTAGTAGCCTTCTAAACCCATTTTCCAGCATTATCCAGTTGCTAATTAATTTTCAAATTTAATCATTCAAAAAATTAATTTCAGTCCAAAATTAAATGTGCCCATCCATAATTAGCTTTCCTAGGCCTTTTGCAACTTGGAGTACTCCCCAACCTTTAGTGAACCTTAGATTTAAATATTAGTGCTTGCCATACACTCTGTGTTTCTTCCCGCGATCCCTACTATCTCCCTGATATGGTATGAGTGCATGCCATCCCATCATTTTTCTTGAGAAGGACAAGGCAAGCAAAAGGAAGGGAAGAAGAGGTCCAAGAAATCAAAGTAATCTTCTGACTTTGATACAAATACAAAGGGGAACCACAACGGGTATTCAAAGTATCCACACTATGGGAAGACCTCACACCTTCAAAAGAAGTGTTGGAAAAAATACCCTCACCTTCGCCCAACCATCAACTTCAAGCTCCATTTGGAAAATCCTACATGTTTTCAACTTAGGATTTCATCTTCTCTCAATCCATGGCCTTACTAGACTAGGTACTTAAGTTGTCTTCACCAAGCAAGCCATACTCACTACAGATTCTTCTTCAAGGGCCATTCTTATGACAAGTTGATAGGATTTGTAGTTGTATAGGTTCCATGCCCCTTCTTGTAAAGGGCCCTCTGAGGTAGTTTCCTGTTGCCCCCTTCATTCCCATTTGTGTACCATCCATCAACATATTCCACCCCACCCCCACCATATATTTTGGTCGTTTCCTCGGACTACCATCCCTTTCAAAGGGGAACAATATCAAAGATGCAACTCTAGATTCCCTAGCCTTTGTGTTTTAGAGAGGGATACCCAAGATTGTGAGGAACTTCTTCAAGGATTACAATCCTCCACAAGCCTTTTCTTCATGTGACGGTCTCTTTCCTTCATCATCGAGATACCATCCCATACCGCTTGCATGCCTATTCCATGGCCCTTTGTCCCTATTGTTCTCTTACTTCTTGGTTGGCATTCATCATTGATGGACTTCATCAATAGTGGCACTCCTACCACCCTTGGATCTAGTCCATCTTCTTTGGCCTCCCACCACATCTAGGATCTAAGAGGGGATATTAGCAATCATGTCTCGTCATCTCCTACCTATGTGTCCGAGCTTAAGTGTTTATTGGAAGTTGCACCAATACATTTCATTTCTATCGTGATGGCCACTTTGGCAATGGGCAAGCTCACCTAGGTGCCAATATTTTGGGCCTAGTCGATTGATATACTAGTTGAGACTACAACTTGCCCATTTATAGGTAGCTTGCCCCCTCACTCCACTAATCCATCATCCACTCTTCATTCATCCAGCCCTCCTCATTCTATCTCATCCCCCTCTAGCACCCACACAAATGCTCCGAGCTGCATGTTGGGGCTAACTATTGCAACCTTGTTAACTATTGCTTCTAACTCTTAAGTTTCTTTCAAGCCTCCTCTATTCTCTCCGAGTTCACTTTCCTTTCCATTATGCCCTCTCACAAAACAATTTGGCTACCTACATCCTATGATCCTTTTCTACAAAACATGTTGCTCATCATTTCCCTTTTCAAGTGATCCACTACTACACATTCTCAAATCTCACCATTTCTAGCCTGTGCAAGTTGCCCCATCATCATTGTCTAACTATTGCTACTACATTTGGGATTTGTCTCAATGCAACATCCTCTTGGAGCTATTTCCAACATCTCTAACTCCATCAACTCACCTCCAATCCTAGCCCTCCAGACATGAAGACCAAAGGCCTCCTTGTACATACTTCATTTTGATACACTCTTCTCTCATTGAGCATTCAATTAGATTGTATTGCCATATGCCTCGTAAAAATTGTGCCTTCTCTATTGCCCTAGCATTTCCTTACAAGTGACCCTTCTCACAACAAGATTGATAATCTTGTGAACTTTCTACTCAAGAATCCAAATAGACTTTGCAAGTAAAATATTTAGCATCTAAAAGACCCCAAACATAACAATTGAATTGTGATCCAAGTTAAGGAGATGGTTCTAAGTACAAGTTTGTCTAGATTGCACCAATATCCTAGCCTTGCACAAGCTGAAATAGGTCAAGCAATGTTCACATCTCAAGCCCACGACACCACAAAGAGGAAAACAAGTTCAATAATCCACATAAGAATGATGGATGATCACAATACTTTGAGACTCCCCCTTCAACACCCCTTTGAACCTATGATTTCTTGGTGTTCTATAATACCAAATAGCACTATGAAGAATTTGACATTCTCCAATATCCCTTTGACATAATATTTTAACTCTGGAGTCTGTCCAATGGCTACTTTAGCAACCACTCCAGTGAGCAGCCTACTAGACATAGATGCAATAAGTGCAACCACTATAGTAGGTGCATTTTTTGCATCTAGAAAAGTGAGCAGCCTATTAGACAACCTCATCTTTTCTAGATGCAAAAAATGCACCTACTAGACATAGATGCACTTGACTAACTAATGCACTGACAACTGTCTGCGCCCAGCCTAGCTGTGGTCTTTTGTTGCCCTTAGTTAAGAGGTGGGCCTACTAACTACATATTTGGCAAGTGATGGTGAATACCTCAGTCTCTCATAACTCGTACTGCAACTACCTTGATCGAATATTGTGGTGATGTTCCTAACCAAGGCCTTTACAATAGTAAACTCACATAACCTGCATATGACAGCATCCACCAGATAAGTATATACAACCGAAACATGTAAAGATGGCTTCAATTGTACCACACACATGTCCAATCAGACAGCTCCTTGAAGAAATGCTCCTCTTTGTCTAGATGATTGTACTAATGTGGAGCAAATTATTGCATCAAGAAGGTCTCTGGACTTGAAGTGTTAGTATATTTAAGTTCCAAGGAACAATTAAAAGGCATACATTTTGTTTTTCCTTAAACTGTTGTGTTTTCCAATTATGTAACTTGAAATCAATGTAAAGGACAGAAAAGCTCACATTGATCGATTGCTTGTGTTATTGGTTAAGTTATACCATCAAATCTCACTATTGTTCTAACTGAATAGAGAATAGAGAGAGAAACATGGGGCACTTGAGGTCAATCATCCTGAACAACACAAGAATTCAACAATTAGCTCGCAGTTCAATCTCACACAAACAATCAAAAAAGCACAGATACCAACCCAAACAGTGGAGTAGTAAGGGATCACAACCACAGGCAACAATGTAATCAGCCTTTGCAAAGCAATCCCAGATCTCCACAACAGGTGTAGCAGCAAAAACACAAGGTGCAGCCATCTATAACAATAGAAAACAGGTTTCATGATTCAAGAATGATGTCATGCAGCTGTAGAAGAAGCTCCACATTAGAAAATGTAGGTTACATCAGCTCAGATTAGTAGGTAAATAGGTCACCCAACATGAAGCAGGTTGGGAAGCAGCAAATGCAAAGATTGCAGACATGTAATCAATGTAAATACAACAGCAAAAACAGTCATTTTTTATACCATGTGAGAATGCACAAATGAATAGAAGTGATAAAAGACAAATTGTGAAAATAGTGAAGAACAAGAACTCAAAAGCGAATGATGAATGGGCAATAGGATCCATAAATGAAAGCATCAGATGTACAGTACAGTGCTACAGAAATACCAACATGTGTGATGACCAACAGTGCATTTAGTCTCCCTCTCTCCAAGTGGATGTAATCGAATACAACAATACTAAGTGAGTGGAAAGGGGCATATAAATAGGCCATAGCATCAGACAGAAGACAAGAAGTTGTCATCCTCATCTTGATGAAAAAATCTTATACATACCTTTTCAGATATAACCAACAACTCTTCTGTTGTGTTCACATTTGCAACCAATGACAAGTTGCTCTTCTTCCTCTCCATGAGCTCAAAACGTCTCTTTGCTGTTGCGTTCTGTGCAAGAAGAGCACGTTGGATGTAAGACATCCTGCTCTTAGGAGGATGGGGAACCTGCCTTTGTGCTGGACTTCGCAAGGAAGTCTGATTCTCTGCCAAAAACTGCTGCATAGAGGCAGCCACATCTTCGTTTAGCTTCCCATGCTACACGAGCACCTCCAACATCTGAGTCAGCTCGAGCACAGCATGAAGCTTCACGCCATTCTGGTGCAGGGTTGCACGGCCCCCCCTACTGTTTGTTGATCAGCACAATAGCATCGGTGAGACATTAGTGAGTGGAGCGACTGTCTTGAGGACAAAGGCGCCGCTGGTGACGAGGTCCTCAAGGACTAGCCAGGACTGGCCAGGGCAAAAGACGCCCTCGATGGACTTGCATGTGCCGTAGTCCTTGACCTCCTTCTGGTGCAAGACAATGGGAACGGCCCGAGCGAGAGAGATGGCGGTGGCAATGGGGAGTGCGGTGTAGGGGACGCCACAGATGACGTCGAAGCAGAGGGAGGAGACGGTGCACCAGATGGCTTATGCAACCTGCACAAGCACGTCAGGGAAGAAGACGATGAAACGGAGGTTGATGTATATGGGGGAGGTGATGTCGCTCTTGAGCTTGAAGCTCCTGAATTTGATTCCCTCGGCCTCATAAAGAGCTAGCACAAGCTTGTCGAGCTCGGAGAGATGTCCATGGTGGCTCGCTCGCCCTCTCTCTCTCTCTGTGTTAGCTCAACAAACTGATGTCAAATAAGTAGATTTCGATACTTTGAGTATACCCTTCTAGCTCTAAGGTTACGTTATTTGTAACACACAACATTAATGCAACCACATCTTAACTAGCAGAATTATTTAAATTATGAAAGAATGATTGTTGGTTCTATTTATGAAATGTCACAAGTAGCAAAATATCCCGGTCTCAGTGTTCATGAAAAATACTTTTGGTAGCAAATACAAAAACCTTTAACTTATAACTTTGGAAGGATTCTTGAATCAAATTACATGTATTTTTTCATTTTTATAACTAAAAATTTTCAAGGGTTCAAGGTTTAAAACCTTCTTCTTTAAAAATTGAGGGTATTTTTGAAATTTTTGCAATTCACTTTACATTAAATCTTGGATTTTTGGTGAACACTCCTCAAGCTATAGTTTTTTGTTTACTTCTTCTCCCATATGGAAGCCCTAGCATTTGTTTTGAGCAAGGATTCAAGAATTTCCACTAAGAAAAAATTCACAAAAACCATTAATTGCTTTGTTTCTAAACCAGGCCCAATGGATAAAGTTGAGTTGTATTGTATTTGTCTCCTTTTCCTACTTGTCAATTTGGAATGTTCTAGAGAAAGCACGCTTGGGGGAAGATGATGACTACGAAGAAGAAGATTATATAGTGATCCTATCTTTAGGTTATATGCTCCACTACAAGATATAGGAAATATACCGATGTCTAAAGCGATGAAAATCCAACTTAGTAGCTGCATTATCTTCCTTAGCATCAATAAGAGAACCAAGAAAATCATGCGCAATGACATCTTCATTACAAAAGCCATAATCCTTGAGCCTAGATTCTGCAAATGTGGCTTCTTAACATGAGTGGAAGACAATGATTGGCTGATCTTCTTGCCTTCTATGCAAAGAGGGGGGGTGCTATCCATACTAAGATGCGATTTACTACTACACTATTGTACCACTTCTATTTCAACCACTATCCATGGTAGTTTACAAGGTTGAGTGAGTTGAGAAACCTCTTGATTTCCCTCCCCCAACACTTCTAATATGCCTTGATGTAGCCAATGCCTAATTTTAAGGACTCTTTTTTTCCAATATCCACAACTCATAACTCATAAAGTGGGCCACTTTACTCAAGATAGTGAGCCACTTAACTTGAATAAAGTGTGTCTAATTTTTTGGAGCCATGCGCTACCTTGCCACGCACCATTTTACTAGCATATGCCCTAAAGGGCAATGCCAATAAAATTGCAAGGAGAGGGAACAACTATGAATGCTTTGCCTCACCCGACAAAAGCACCTATGTGGCCTATAATCCTCAAACTTGGAAGTTTTCTAGATTTTAATGTGAACACAAGGTAAATTCATATTGATGAAAAGCTATGATAGAATCCATCCCCCCCCCTCCCACATGCTAGTTGTAAATATTTGTCTCGTGAGAATATATATGCCTTTAAGTATTGATTCCCCTGCCCCCATCTTCCCCCCACCCATCCCCTTACCACCCCACACACCCCCTCCCCCCCCCCCTATCTCCCTAAAAAAGTATGCTTCTGAAATATTTTTAATAAAAAGACCCCTAATGTAAATTTTACATGAGGTGCATTTATAAACCCCTTCTGTTTTTGGAAAAATGTAAGTCAACATAATAAAAATACCCTTTCTTTTGAACTCACGTGGTATATTACATGTTCTATAAGGTGACCCCCCCGAGGCATCAAGCTGATACAAGATATATACATATTAAACATAGCACAATGCTCACCCTACCCCCTGACAGAACCAAAGCATGACATCCACAAGGAGTAGGCCTAGCATAATCTGATAGAAGGTCTAAAGCTAGTCACTAACCAACTGCTCCAACACGGCCAAACTAAAAAGAACTATCAAAGAGGTCGCCCTAAGTGGTGGCCTGAACCACCTACCTAACTAAGGACAACACACCTAGGAACTCCTACTAGGCAAGGACTCCTATAGCCTGATCAAAAAGTATTTTCGTTCAGCACATTTCTTCTTTTAGGGTTTTTATTTCCATACTCAGGCATGTAAAAAGGAGGGAGCTGAGCGTACTGACCCAAGGAGAATAGGGCATCGGCCTCAGGTCCTGTCTCGGTACCTAAGAACCTACCAAGCCCTCGCAAGGCGACACTTAATCCTTTTCTAACACTCACTTTTATTTTCGCTCCAACCTTCCTTAATTTCTTCTTCTCTAGCAAGACGCCACCCCTAGGAAGACAAGGCATCGGCCCCGGGTCTGACTCATCCCTAGGAACCTACCAAGCCCTCACAAGGTGATGATCAACTGCTTATAAATTTTTGTTTCTTTTCTTTTCTTTGATAGGGGTTAGCACCCCTTTTTACACGCCTTTGTATATATTTATTTTCTTTTGGGGTATTCAAGGTTTCTTTTCCTTTATCATCATTACTTTTCTTCTGGCAGGCTTCTCTAACTGCCTCACAATGAAGCAAGAACTCCTAGAACGGTTGCCTAGCAGGCTAGCAGAACAAGGTCACTAGGACTTCTGTCTAAAACAGGTCTTTCGATGCCTGGCAATGTCTTTACAGGGGAAACGACTACTCAGACCTCCCTCAAACATACTGAACCTAAACTTGGGACTTCATGCCTTGAACGCCGGTCCCCAACAAGAAATGAAAAACCCCTTAACAAGTATACAAACACATGTAACATAACAACCACAATACTCATAAAGGAGACATATCACCTGGATAGGGCCACGAGAAGCTTCCACGCAACAAAAGGCTCCTTCCAAGCTCTTCTTCCAACCTGTCTAGCACAAAACTAAAACAAGAAGCCATTAACCGTACCTGCACTAAACAGACAACTGGCCCTCTTGGCCTAATGAAAAACATTACTTCACTACAAAACTTGATCGGCCCTCTTGGCCTAATGAAATAAAACATTCAAAACCTTGCAAAACGGGCCCTCTTGGCCTAATGAGATAAAACAGAGTAGCACCTACACATCCTTCCCTGGAATAGCACAGATATACAATAATAAGCTCCTTTCCAAGGAGAAAAAACCACAGGGCTCCCAACCCTAAACTAAATGCATAAGGTTATGACCCATCTCTCCTGCATATATAGCAAGAGGCGTACGCATAACATGTTGTCTAATCAACCTATGGGTCCAGGATAATAATGGTAGATTGGTCTCAGCTACTCTTTGCATTACCCATATCAATCATCGTCTACCATATATTGCATGCTCTGATAACATTCCCCACAAGCGACCGGGTCATGTTTCATCATTGATCACAATATCCAAACTAGGACCACAATTGAAGAAGAGGTCTTCCTCATAAGCCAGATTTTCCAAAGAATCTGCAAACTAATTCCAGTAACGTGGAATCAGCTGAAAAGACACTCTCTCAAACTCTTCAAGTAGGGTCATAGCAGTCCGATGATACATACAAAGAACGAGATTCCGCACCGTGTATGTCCCATCTAGCTGATTCAGAATCAACTAGGAATCTCCTTTTACTAACAACCGACGAATACCACCTTGCTTGGCAATATGCAGTCCCATAATCAAGGCTTTATACTCCGCCATATTGTTAGTGAATCCTACCCCGAGATAAGCAGCTAACTTCATCGTAACTCTACGTTGAGGATCTCGGATTACTACTCCAATACTCCCTTTTTTATTAGGGCCCCTGGACGCTCCGTCAAAATATAATGTGTACGTCCACAATGGGCTTACACAGCCTGCCATCACAAACTCCTCTATTCATAATTATGGTAATCAAAGTTTAGCATGTTGAGAGGGTGAACTGATGGCTCCATCCCACCTTCTTCATTGAACTCAACAGGGATACTCGTCAACAATCGTAAGCAGTGATGGCAGAAGACTTTAATCTCCCACACAAGGTTTCGTCTTCTTACTCAATCACTTTGTATCCTTTGCTCCACCAGATGAGTTTCCCCTGATAGTATCTCTACTCCAGATATGGGTGCTCCAAATAAGGAATTAACCGCCCCATCAACCAGCTTTTAAGCTCTTTTACAGGTCTCAAATTATCCCTAGCATGGACCTGCAATGCATTTTCTTTGTATTAGCATACTTAGAAATAATAAGGTTTAATCTTATTAAGATTGACCTTTTTTTTAAACTCTACTCCCTATAGATTAGCTAATAGGGCCGTAGACCTATTTTTCCCTAACCTAACAATCTTGTAGGGGCCATCCCATTTAGGTTCCAGCTTCCCTGGAAATAGCTCCCTACGCGCATCATAATACATGACTAATTGCCCTTTTTTAAAGGTATATTTCTTCGCCCTAAGGTCATGCAACTGCTTCATCCGACATTTAGCCACCTCCTGGTGTAATAAGCTCTGCAACTTCAGCTCATCCAGGTGGGCTAAGGTTGTGAAACGTTCAAAAAGGGGATCCTCATCTCCCAAAGAGTGGTTAATTACAAACCATATGGTTGGCAACTCGATTTCAAGGGGTAACACACACTCTTCCCCATAAACCAATTTAAATCGAGTATGGCTGGTAGCTCGCTTGAACGTTGTATTGTACACCCATACTGCCACATACAACTTCCTATCCTAGTCTTGTTTCTTCTCAGAATTCGGTGGACCGAAACGGCAGATAATCTGCTCTAAGAGAAAACTTGCAGTCTCTTTTGCATTGTCTTGCCTCGTCACCTGTGCTTCTGACCATTTTGTAAAATAATCAGTTGCTACTATAATGTACCTCTTCTGGGTAGTAGATGATGGAGTAATAGGACCCACAAAGTCAATGCCCCACTTCTCAAATAGAAGGATAGCCATGATAGGTATAAGTGGGCGTTTCCTATTCTCTCTACTGTCATGCCTTTGACAAGTATCACATCTCTTAACATACTCAAAAGAATCATGGAAGATGGATAGCCACCAATATCCAGCTCGTAAAGCTTTCTGCGCTGTCAACCGTCCCGCAAAGTGCCCTCCACATGCAGAGTCATGACACTCCTCCAAGATGAAAGGAACCTCGTCAGGCATCACACATCGGCGGTAGATATCATCAATACCCTGCCGATATAGTGTTCCTGCGATCAAGGAAAACTTCAATGCATATTGTTTGATTTTCCTCTTTTCAGACTTTGATAAACCAGCTCCCGTCTCTTCTATTGATAGATAATGCGTAATAGCAGCATACCAAGATGGGATAGAAGCTATATCAATTTTAAACATTTCCTCAATGTCGCTTCCTTCAGCCAAAATCTCTTTCGGCTCCCCGAAATCCACAAGGCATTCCACAATACCCTGCAACCTTGGTGGCTTACTCTTAATATCATAATCGAACTCCTGCAAAGTGATTAACCACTTTGCCAAACGATCAAGCGGTTGCAGCTTATTCATAAGCAATCTAAGCCCTTCCGCCTTTGTATAGAATACTATCTTTTCATAGAGGATGTAGTGCCTAAATTTCTTAGTCCCAAAGACCATCGAAAGACACAACTTTTCCATGTAGGTATAATTGATCTCTGAAATTCCCAATTTCCGACTAGCAAAAGCTATCGGATGATACCACTTTTCCTCCCAGATTTGGGCTAAACAGCAGTTTATACTATGCATGGTGGCTCTGCTGAAAATATATAGAACACCTCACCTCTTTTAGGTGCTTTTAAAACGGGTGCTTTTACTAGCTCCTGTTTCACATCCTCGAAAGCTACTTACAAGGGTCGCTCCATTCAAATGAACAGTTAAAGGATAATAAATTCGTTAATGGCAACGTCCTTTCTGCCAAGGCATTTATAAACCTTCGATAGTATTCTATCGACGTCAGAAAGCTATGCACCTCTTTCGGAGTGCTTGGTGGACTTATAGCGACTATAACCTTGATCTTTTCAGGGTCAGTTGCTATCCGTGCTGAACTGACCACATGGCCCAGCAATAGCCCATAAGGTACACCAAAGACACACTTCCGTGGGTTAAGAACGATACAAAATTGTCTACAACGCTCAAAGCATTTTCTTAAAATAACAAACATCCTGTCCCTTACAGTGGTTGCCCCCAGGTCATCGATAAATACTTTCAACTCATCTGGGGAAATGTCACCAAAGGTCTTGTCTGCTGTTCATTGCCATGATCCAGATGCATTGCATAAACCAAAGGCCATCACATGATACATAAAAGAACCAAAGACAGTAATAAAAGTTGTTTTTAATTTGTCCTCCTCTGCAATTGCCATCTGGTTATATCCCGCAAAGCAATCCATGAATGAATATATTTCCCTACCCGCTAATTGATCCAAAATCTAGTCAATAAACGGCAACGGGTAGTAATCCTTAACTGTCTGCTTATTTAGCTCTCTAAAATCTACACATAAACGGATCTGGTTGTTTTTCTTCTTCTTGATAACAACTGGTGAACACCATTCTGTGTGTTGTACAGGGAAGATTAAACCAGCTTTCCTTAACTTCTGTAACTCCTCAAACAACCCGTCCCTCAATTCAAAAGGCATACGCCTTACCTTTTGATGCACAGGACGACTGCCTTCTTTTACAGGAATAGTATGAACAACCAAGCTGGGAGGAATACCTCTCAGCTCATCATAACTCCAAGCAAAGATATCGCGGAATTCTTGAATCAAGGACACTTAGTCCTCCCTTTCTACTGAACTGAGCATGGAACCTAATTTAATTGGCCGCGAATCATTGGGCGTGCCAAGGTCCAACTCAATCACATCCGCATCTCTTATCCTATCTTGCGGCTCTATCGGCTCATTTAGAATTATCTAATAAATATCCTCTGTAGTGGACCCCTCTTTAGATTCATCACTGGATGATGTCTCACTACCAGATGGATTGTCTGTTGTCTCTAATTCAGTAGAAGATAAAGGAGCTCTCTCACTTTGAGGAGACTTAGGATAAGCATCGACTATTACTTGATTAGCACCTCTACCTAGAACCACACAACCGGCGGGTATATCGACTTGACAGTCTGTTCGAAAGATCCAAGGCCTACCTAGCAAGACTCAATAGCTAGGACGTCCTGCAAATCTTATCACCCTAAAGTCCAAGAAACATTCTACACTCGCAACTGTAACATGGACTCTAGTAACGTAACCTTCCGGTTGTCTTAGACTATCATCAACCATTCTCAGAAGGGTGGAGTTGTCTTTCTGGATGCCTAGACCCAACCTCTCCATCAATTCTGAACTCATGATATTGATGGAGGATCCAGGGTCTACAATGGCATGTTCCACTAATATTCCATCCACATAAGCTGGAACCCTAGGGCAGTTCTTTTCAGCATGGTCAAACCAATCTTCCCCTACTCGTGCTATGCCCAAGGGTTCTACAATATACCCAATACGCAGGATCTTCTTGAATTCCTTCCATACTCCTAGAGATAATTTGATCAATTGCAAGAGGTTCACATATGGTTTAATTTCGCAAAGAGAACTCGCTAAATCAAAGTCATGATAAGTAGCCAAAGCTCTCTTTTATCCCCAAACCATCCTCTCTTTTGGTCTTTGGACTGGTTTTGGTGCTTCTTTCTTAGTTCTTGCTTTCTTTCTTGGCACTTCATCATCCTTCTTAGGGTCAACTTTCTTGTCAACCGGCCTTAGCGGTCCCCCTTCCATGCTAGGACTCTGGACTTGCGTCCCCTTATCCCCTTATTTAGGGTTTGCCTCAACCGGTTTTGCATTATCTTTATCAACCTCTTTAGCCTTTTGGCCTCTTGTCACGGCTCTTAAGTTAGAGGTTTCAGCATCATTGACTCGTACAGCCTCAATAAGGCTGACTCTGTTGCCTTGTGGCAACTCTTCTATAGTTGTTTTTCCCCTCTACAATATTTGTCTTGGTGCATCATTTTGCTACAAGTTACTTCCTTGCGTTCTATGATTCACTGGGCCCGGCTGTTTACTCCCTTGTTGGAGGGAACTAATCTTACTCCAACATGTAGTAGCTAAATGGCCCGACTTTCCACAAATGCCACATTTCACATTTGGACAGTTTCTGGGGAAGTGCTGTCCACCACACCATTTATAACTAAATCTAGAGGGTCCACCCTCTTCAGGGCGTCGACTCCCTATCAAATTTTGTTGCTTCTTCAAGAAATTAACGTCGACGGCTATTTGTCGATATTGTTCAAAAATCATGTCGGTATAATGCTTATCATGTCCTTAACTTCGCTAAGGACATTAGATGCATTCGACTCATAGCCTCAATCGTCGACCCGTCCCTCCATTGGCCTAACAATCTGTTAAAATTCAAAACTTGGCCTCCAACATTTGATGGAGCCAACTGACTTGCCAGAGGCATAGTCACACTAGGAGGAGCTGGCAATAAAGGTACATTCTGAACCATACTCCCTCTCCCAATAGGGTTAGTCATAGGCATCCCTTGACTTCCATTCGTCAATGATGGATTTCCGCTAGGTACTATACCCCCATTAACATTCATTCGAGAGGAGTAGGCCGTTTGTAATCGTGCTTCTACTCCCTCTGCCCGCGTAATAGCGATGTCTATGTCTGCCAAGGCCACACTGCTCAATTGTACTTGGATATTAAAGTCCAACCCATGCAAAAAATATTGCAATTGGGCAGCTGGCAGAATGGGAATGTAAGTTTGCAACTTACGAAATACTTCCTTCAACTTCTTGGCATATGCTTTCACATTCTCGTGAGGATCTTGGCGCGTTACATTCAAGACCCGCAACCAATATTGGCCACCTCTTTCAGGGGCATATTCCGCTCGAAAAACTGCATAGAATTGATCAATGGTGGTTATGGTTCCAGACTCTATGTTGTGATACCATACCGCAGCCCTTCCTTTTAACGTCATATTGAAGAACATCATGAGATGTCCCTTGTCTTGGATGCGATAATTGAACATCAATCTTTGAAATTCACAAATATGAAATTCTGCATCCTCTTCCGCTAACCCATTCAAAATGGGTAAGGGAACTCCTAAGGCTGGTAAATCCGGCGTCCCTGCAGGAATTGCAATAGGCTGTGCCATGGTGACAATCGCATTAGCAGTAGGAGCTTGAACTGACGAATTCACACCCCCACTTGAAGTGGGTAGACTTGGTGGAGGAAAGAAAGAACTTATGCTTCCTCCTGCACCTAACGGAATATGTGGAGCAGTTGGGTGACTAGGACCACTACTTCGTATATGTACTGGGCTACTCCTTTGAGACAAATAATGGCTTACGATCTCTAACCGCCGCCTAGCCCTCTCAGCACGTTCTGCTTTCTGGATTTCGGCTTGACGGTCCTTGTTAGAGGACATAAACCAACTTCCTTTTTGTCCCTAGAAACCCTAGATCCGAAAACCACCACTTATAAGTGGCTCTTGGGAGATGCACCACTGATGGGACCTGAAATGGGCCGGCACCGGCTATAGCACTAGCCGAATCTCATGCTCATGACACACAAACACCCTCACGGCCTCGCGGACTAGGAGCATCAATCTAATGATGCTGAAGGACAAACTGCCCTAAAACTTAATTCATACGTTTACAGTTTATAGTCCAACATTTCCCTAAAACTCCTTAGAGGGAGATCCCAAAGTACTTAGGCATAACGCCTCGTCACAGACATATAGGAGACACTCCACCGACTAATAGTTGGAGCCCCACTGCAGCTCTCCTACATCTCAGGGATTGGCCGTTTGATGCGCTACAAAACATATAACACATACGAGCACCAACTCCTCTCAAGGTACCAATATTTTACGTTCCAGGATGTACCATTCCTCACAATAATTTTCCTTTAGGACCCAACGGCTAACCTACAGCTTGGGACATTTCTCACGCTCATCGTTGGTCACAACCTAAGGAAGACAGATGCCATGCATCCAAGAGGTTTTTCTAATACATTTTAATTATTATGATTAATGAAAATCGTGCATGGCTATGTGCTCAGACAAAAGAAAAGTCAGCATCGTGCATAGTGCATAAAGCATTCTTTCCATGAATTTCACTAACGCTTGCTGCGTTGAAAGGAGGCACCGAGCCATATGCTCATGCTACCATCCTCTTTATTTAAACCATTTCCTATATGCCAAGTGTAATGCATAAATCAAATCTTTTCTTTATCTTTCAGTGTTTCAATCCCTTTTCATCCAACTCTTAGCATTTCACATCATTGATCGGTTAGATAGGGTTTCTATGCATTTCTCCCTTTTAAAAGAACAATAAATATGCACAAAACATAGAAACGAGGACAAAACGAGGCCAACCTTGTGCTTTGCCATCGTCATACATTGCACAAATATAGATATAATTTTTCCTAATTTTCCTCGGCCCATTTCCTATTTTTTCCTAATTTTAAACCAATTTTTCTCATTTTTGGGGTATTTTATCTTATTATTCTTTAATAAATAATGATTGAAAATAAAAATTGATTGTGGGCTATGGCCCTTAGGTTCATTGACAGCAAAAACTCAGATTTAGTTGGTGTGACATATCATATTTCTCATTTATATAGCAAAAAACCCCAATTGTACCCTTAAAACGCGTGTTTTTATGTATTTTAATACTATTTCTGGCCATGTAGCCTTATATTTTCTGATTTTGAGAGCATAAATTGATCAAAATCATGGAAAACAATGTCATAAAGAACTTTCATCCCTTATGAACAAGATTTCATAAAGCAAATAGCATAAAAAGATCATTTTTCTTCATAAAAATAGCATTACTGCTTATTTTCATGTCTCGGTTTCTTGGTCTTGATTACGGGACTGATTTCCAGCATGCATTTAATGCTCAGCATCTTCAAGAATAGCACTCTTCATGTCTTCATCCATTCGGAAGCAATCCGGTCTCATCCGGACAAGCTTTCCTCCATCATTCTTCATTGCCTTCTTCCACACGAGAACAACCCCTTAAGGGAGAGAGAGGGAGGAGAGAGAAAGAATAAAATCAGAGATCTCCATCCAGGCCACCATTTGACGGGCGAGAGGTAGCGATAGAGTCAGCATCCAGGAGGGAATCAAGTCCCATAGTCATTGGGGGTGGTTGCTCACAGGGTGGAGAAGGCATGATCAACAATGGGGCGCAATTTTCGGGTGCATACAGGCACCTATATCTCCACATTTTTTCATCTCCAAGAATGCCACGATTTCATGCTACACCCAAATGTTATATCCCCCCCCCAAAGGTCATGACCACTTGCCAAACTTTGGTCCCCCTTCAAATCTTGCCCATTTGTTGGCCATTTCCCCGTCCGGTGTCCAAATCGAGTGCTGTAAATTTCTGCGCGTCCGGCTTGACATCCTGCATTGGCCACAACTTGTGACAACCTGCACGGCAGTCTGAAAAATTATCAAAAATCAACAAGTTTCGCTCGGGCGCCTTTAAAGCACTTGACGCTTAAAATCGTCCTAGCTGGAGCCGCCGCCTTCGACGTTGAATATTTTTCCCTTGATATTCATATTTTTTAGCTATTTTTAAGCACTTCTCAGCATCAAAACTCTGCTATCAACATGGGTGATTCCATAGTAGGTGATTCTGTAAAATATATATTAAATTAATAAACGTTTATGAGTTTAGAGTGCGCACTCGTGATAAATTAAGGTTAGGATTGATTTCTAACCAATTGATTTATTTATGTAGCTGAAGATTGCTAGGTATTCACTTTTATCGGTTTAATTGTATTATTTTACTAACGATTGTGAATGCTTCAGTTGATGTGTAGAGATAACAGCAGTGGCGGTGGAAAGCATTGGAGGATAGTGTGTATTCAAGTTATCATCTATATTTTGATGGGCGCATACCTTAGGCATGGCGCCTATATTTTGTCGTACTTATTTATCAAGGCGTTTGATATTTATTTATTATTTTTGTATGCGGATGGGCGCACGATTTAGATATTTGTATCTGGACATTGTATTGGGTATGCTTGACTCCTTGGGCGCCCGCCCATTAGCTTTATTTCTATTTGGCACTAAAGAAAACTCAAAAGCCAAAAGCGTACTATTTTATAATTTGGGCTATTATTTGAGCTTGAAGATGATTAATACATAAAATACATGCTTTGTGAAGCACTCACACAAGGCATGGGGGGAAATTACACCCAATTGGTCTCTTGTTCATGTCGTGCATGCTTTCTACATTGATTTGTGTGCAAAAAGTAGAGTTCTTTTGTTCTTGGGGACCTTCTGAATCTCACTACGCGCGCTTACGACATCCGATCTGTGCACCAGTGGTACCAGAGCAAAGCTGAGATCGAGAGCTTCCAATCGGTACCCATCTTGCGCGAAGGCGGAGCTCCTGGAAAGATTGAGCTCTACAATGAGTTTCATGGCGAACGGTTGATATGGGTGGATTCCTGGCAAACAAGAACCTCTGTCTGCAGCCTTTGATCACGAAGGATCGGCCTGAGGAGGCGGAGGACCAGTCCTACAGCTCCTTCTACAAGTCGTTTTTTCTTCCACAGTACAGTAAGCCTCCATAGCTTAAAACCTCATAAGCTTAAAGTTAAAGCTTAGAACTAAGCTTTAAAAAGCTTAGTTTATTCAAACTAAAAATCGGCGGCAGCAACGGCACCTTAGCGTCAAATTCGGTGGAAAAAACAGACCCCCCTCAAAAATCGACGACAGGCAGTTCTATTTCATAAGCCTAAGTCACTTAAGCTTTAAACAAGCTTAATCACTCAAGTTCTGCAAGTCTTCTTACTCTGCAAGTCCTGCAAGTTCCCACAAGTCAAAACAGACTAACTCCAATTACTCCCATAAAGGTTGTTCCTGCGCAACAGCACAGAACCACAAAATTGCTCCGTGAAAGACTCTGTTCACATACACAAACTTGCTGAACCAGTTTCAACACACGCAGAAGGTCATATGCAGTTTCTACGAAGACTACGAACACCCAACCGCAAAAGACAAAGATCGTAAAAGCCAAACAAAAATCTATAAGCCTTGTATACCCGACTTTGAGCTACGCTCATCCCGCTAATCAGATTTTGAGAGTGTGAGGTCTTTTGGATTTTTACAGGATGACAGAACAAAATATGGACGATTTAACGGCTGAAGATGATCTTCCCGAACCTACAATGGAACAAAAATTGGATTTGATTATGATGCATCTTGATGAAGAACAAAGAGCCCAACAAGCTTTGCAAGTTCAATTGGCCAATTTGCAACGATCTACCACCGAGAAAGATGGACCGCAACCCGAAGATCTTATCCGACGAACCATCGATGCAACACTTGAAGCTCAATCCATCCGCAAAGAAACAAAGATAAGTAAAAGAAATTTCAAATTTCGTACTTTCAATGGATCACGAGATGGAAAGACTGTACTTGCATTTATCAGTCAGTTTCATGACTACTTTCACGAAGAGACATATGCTGAGAAAGACAAAATTAAATGTTTCACTAATCATTTAGTCGATCGAGCGTCTCTATGGTGGACTGTGGTTCGCAAGAGCATTGATTGTCCCAGTACCTGGGAGAATTTCAAAAATAAGTTTTTGCAGAATTTCCTTTCTCCTCAATTCCATGAAAAAGCCATAAAGCAATGGGATCTTCTTCAACAAAGAGATCGTGAGCCTATTTCTCAATACACAGAATGTTTTTGGAATGCCCTACCGCAACTCCGCATGCTTGAAGACGTACTTGAAGCGACTCACAAATGCAAGTTTATTTATGGCTTACTTGGACACTACTACACTGAAGTTAATATGTTCAAGCCTACAACTCTTGAAGATGCAATTTCTTTGGCTCATGACACTGAAGTCAAGATTCGAGGAAGAGACAAGTGTCCACAACAATTTCAAGCAAATGGTAACTATCGTTCCAAGCAATTCAATTCAAAATTTAGAAGATTCAGTCAAAGTCGTTTTCCCTCATCATCTTTCCGTAAGTCTTGGACAAAACCACCTGCTTGCTAACAAATACCAATCAAAACCCTAAGCCATCCTCACAGCCAAATCCTAATATTCTTAGACTTCATGCCATTGCCAACAATGTATCTAAAGCCAAACCTATAGTGTATTACAAATGTCATCAACCTGGACATCTAGCAGCCAATTGCCAATCGAAGAAACTACCTGTCCATATCAATTATCTTGGAGCAATGGAAGATGAAGACTGTGAGGAAATGCCTGACTTTACGAAAGATGAGGACGACATTGCTACTCCTTCAGATACATTGCCAGGTATACCAACTCCACATTTTTTGTTGACAATGAAATGTTTTGTGCATGGAAAAGAAAAAATTATTTTGCATGATGATGGTAGCACACATGATTTTATTTTTGCAATGTTAGTGAAAGAATTGAAATTACAAACTGTTTCTACACATTATTGTATTAAAGCAGCATTCCTAGGCATAAGATATAATGGAACACAAGAGGTGCATAACTTAGAAATTAAAATTGGTGAATACACTAAACGAAGAAATTTCCTAGTTGTATCTTTGCAGTCTAGTGATATTATCCTAGGTATGCCTTGGTGTCATCAGCATAATCCTAACATAGATTATTCCACGCATTCAATTAAAATTCATTTTCAAGGAAAACAAATTACATGGCATGGTATGCACACATCCAATAATTTTTCACTGCTTACTCATACTCAAGCTAAACTGCATTATGTAAAAGTAGTAAATCTTATTTAATATGGATAAATGAACTTCAAGCTAAAGAAAAACATATGCATCCTAGGCATAAACAAATTCTTGCTCAATTTAAAGATTGTTTTGCCGATGATTTACCACCTAGACTACCACCTTCACGTCCTGAAGATCACAAAATAGATTTAATTCCTGGTACATAACCACCATCTAAAGCACCATATAGGCATAATCAAATTGAACAGAAAGAAATTCAAAATCAAGTAAAAGAATTGCCTAACAAAGGAATAATTAGACCTAGTAGTTCTCCATTTGGGGCACCTGTTTTATTGGTAAAGAAGAATAATAATACTTATTGCATGTGCATTGATTATCGTGCCCTAAATAAGATTACTGTTAAAAATAGATATCCAATTCCCAGGGTAGATGATCTTATGGATAAACTACAAGGTTCTGCCGTATTCAATAAGATAGATCTTAAATCTGGTTATCATCAAGTGAGATTAGATAAATCTGATATATTCAAAACTGCATTTAGAACACAATTTGGACATTATGAATTTCTAGTGATGCCTTTTGGATTGACTAATGCGCCTGCTACATTTAGTCGAATGATGAATCGCCTATTCTTGAAATATCAACATTGTGTTATAGTATTCTTTGATGATATATTAGTATTCAGTAAAAATGAGAAAGAGCATTATGAACATCTATCTTTAGTTTTCAAGTTGTTGAAAGATAATCAATTGTATGCTAATCCGGAAAAGAGTGAATTATTTCAAATAGATATTGAATATCTAGGTCATATTGTGTCATCAGAAGGTATTTAGGTTGACCCTAAAAAGATAGACGCAATATTAAACTGGCCCATACCCAAAAATGTGCATGAGTTACGTTCTTTTCTTGGTCTTGCTAGTTTTTACAGAAAGTTTGTGCGAAATTTTTCATTACTTGCTTTGACTAAACTTTTAAAGAAAGGTATTGTTTATAATTGGACTGATAATCAATAAAAATCTTTTGATTTATTGAAACATGCATTAACCAATGCTCCTGTTTTACAACTACCTGATTTCAATAGACCATTCTTTTTAGTAGTTACTGATGCTAGCGGATTTGGAATAGGAGCCGTACTTATGCAAGATAATCATCCCATAGCCTATTCTAGCTGTAAACTGAAACCATCTGAACTTAATTATTCTACATATGATAAATAATTGTTAGCTGTAGTACAAGCCTTACGTCAATGGAAACATTACTTAATGGGTTCTGAGTTTATGATTAAGACTGACCAACAAAGCATTAGACATCTCCTTAGTCAACCCCAAATATCTGACCGACATATTAAATGGGAAGCTTTCATTCAAAGTTTTCATCCCCTTATACAATATCAACCAGAAAAAGACAATGTAGTAGCTAATGCTTTAAGTCGAAGACCGACCATTCATAATATTTTTGTGATATCATTTGATTCCCTTATCCCTATGAAAGATACTGATCATCAGGATATTACTTTTCAAGCTGATTAGAATAAATTAGTTGGAAATAACTGGATTCCTATTGATTCACTGTCTTACAATAATGGATTCATGTTTTATGAAAAGAGATTATGTGTTACAGTTCCATTTAGATAATTTGTTTTGAAAGAGATTCATTGTCCTCCATATCAAGGTCATAGAGGTATTATATCTACTTTGCGTATGTAACGTGTCCACTTGTACCTTCGAGACACGTCTTAGCAGTCCATCAAAAAGAATGTCTAGAAAGCTCCGCTCGACACTCCCATGGAATGTTACGGGGTTTGCGATCTAGGACTTTCCACGTCTGCCACGTAGCGGAAGTATTCCGGCCACTCCCACTTAGGATCGACCTGAATTAGGGTTTTTCCTATTGGCCATTTCCTAACAACAACTACCGTCAAACCCAAGCGAATTAGTTTACGCACAAATGCCAGGTCTGAAGCGGATTCACACTGCACTTGGTTCAAGGAGAATGGGAAACGAAAGGGATGCGAAGCTCAACCTCTCTGCCATAAGGCATAGTCCCATTCTGTTCCCCTAAAACAATGTGATTTGAGAAAAGTTCCCGGCCAATCGGGACCACCCATTCGTAGGACTGACCTATGGCCACATCCACCGCACTTTCTGTTGAGATATCAAGCTCCACTTGTGATATGCGAGGGTGACCGTTTGTATTTATGTCACCGACTTGTTAGCTGTAGATGCGGTTGGTACACCGCCCATGAATAATAGCTAGATGACAGCTATACTTATCTACTCTAGTTCGTGGCTGAGTTAGTATGCCACCTTAGCTAGTTGAGTTTGGTTTGAGACCCATATATAGGGTTTTTCTATTTCTCTATACAAGAGTTCTTTTTGGCTTACACAACTAAGAAGAGGAAAACTATTTTCAGCCTCCACCTTTGTGTGTATTCCCCCATTGTGTAAGTGAGAAAGCTACAAGTGAGACTCCTTCCTTCTCCCCCACAATCTTGACATCGTATCAGAGCCTTGTTCGTGGTAAGGAGCTCAAGAAAGCAAACTAAGTTCGCGGTGTTCTGGTAAGAGGACCAGTGTTGCTTTCATTTTTCTGTTTTGATGTCAAGATTGTGGGAGAGAAGGAAGGAGTCTCACTTGTAGCTTTCTCACTTTGGAAACAAAAAGAATGTATACTGAAATCATAAAACTGATACATGAAATAAATACATGATCGCATAAAAAGTGATTGGTACAATCATGACAGGATATCACTAATACATAGTAAATGTCTACATAGATCAGGAGACTAATAAATAAAGGTGTGTGAGCTCCAAGGATCCAAGGGCGAGCTACAAATCCTCGTTCCCCGAAAGCTCGTCCCGCCGCGAAGGAGCATCGAACGGATTCTGCAGAAAAATAAACAACACATCAATCCACCATATAATAATGCATTCAAATATCTCATGGTAACTACGAACAAGAAAGATGAGTGACTTACAGTGCTGCCATGTCTATACAATCGGTCAATCAATGCATTGAGACCGTGCCTCTTTGCATATCGAGTCTCAAGGCCTTGCGGATCGCGATTTGTAATGGAGTGCTGCAAAGAAAACAAAATGCTAACTGTTAGAAACATGATTGTCAGTACAAAGAATATTTCAAAAAAACAAACAAGCAAAACAAAAGAAAAACTTACAGAGTCCTCCAAATATGTCCTCTGGCCACCACTCCCAAGATGATGGACCACTTCGGCCTCGAGTCGTGCCCTCGCTGCCTCGCGCTGGTGACTCCAATGTCCTGGAGAATCTGTAGCCTCCTAACTCAGTCGACGCCAGTCGTCTACATCTAACCACTCGGGCTTTGCAGCCCCACTCTTGATTGCCTTGCGTGCGTCGAATCGTCTATGTGACATGTATGCACGCATGCAATCCATCATGCAACCTGTAGAGAATCTATCTACTGCGGATCGCACCGGAAACTCCTCGTGAAAGGATGCTACTATGTAGTCCTTGCTCCCCTCCGGTATGTTCTTCCAATGATCCAGGACGTTGTGCCAAAAAACTTGTTGGCACAACTCTCTCATGTGAGCCATCACCCTCCTCCCCTCACCATTCATGATGATGGCTCAATAACGGAGGTTTCGGCCATTGCTTTGAGTAGGAAAAAAGTTGTTGACGTTATTAGTCCTTGCTTTCTTTCTTTGTCCCTAATTATGACCTTGAACTCTCTTCATTTGAGGTCTGAATGCTCCTCTATTCGGGTCATTATAAGACCAAGTTTTGTTACCCCTTGGTCTAGACTGCACCTCCTGAATTATAGGCGTAGCTTGAATGAGTGCGTCCTGGAGATCTGATGGACGCATAGATTTGAGACGGGGGTATTTACTAGGGGATTTAAACTAGCACAAAATTTGGACACTTGCTGTGTCATGTCCATCTGCGGCGCATACTTTAGAAGTGAGACAAATTTAGAGTAGTATGCATCAAGAGTGAGCCCCAGCTGTTTTAGCTCGTAGAACTCATTCATTTTCTGCGTGCGATACGTAGGTGGTAAGTATCTTCCCTGCACGGCTTTCTTGAGCTTCTCCCAGGTAACACATCCCTTCGCGATCCCTTGATCCCTGCACCATTGCTTTCACCAAAGCCTGGCTTCGCCGGTGAGCTTTAGCTTGGCGAGCATAGCCTGATTGGCAGGTGCAGTATCGGCTGCTTCGAAGTAATCCTCCATGGATTCAATCCAAATTTCAGCATCTGCTTGGACGGACCTGCCTCTCTCGTCAAACTCGAGTGGCTTAATCTGCTTGAGAAGGAACTTCTTCTCTTGGATTACAGCAGTACTTAATGTAAGACACGAACTAGGAACCTGTACCTAGGGTTGTGCCTGGATAAAGGTTTCTTAATGTTATTATATGATAATCCTTATTAATTTATATTACATCTCCATTTCTGCTCTATCACGCAAGCAATGTAGCTACTTAACTTTTTATCAATTCTCATGTACAATCAGACATTGAAAAAAAGAAGTTTTATTTGTATTTATATGGGCATAGCCCTTTCAAAATACAACATTTCTTGCGATGATAAGCCAACTGTTACATTTAGTTTGGGGAGAACAACGTTGTATTACATTTATCTACAGGAACTATATAATAGTATGGTTTTGGGTCGTGGATCTTCAGGAATCGGTAAGTCATTGGAAATCCAGGGTATCCTTTCCTTTGGAGCCCATTCTTCTCATGGCACCCCAACACTTTAATCCTGTCGGCGGGGATCACATGGGTTACTTCCTCATATACATATGAGTTCATCTCAACCTTTCGACCTCGAATATGTAAAGTTGAGTTTACGTGAGCTTCCACAAAAATGAACAGCTTCACGACTTTCAGGTCTTCCAACCACTTGATCCTCTTTAGGTTGGTTTGTAGATAAGCAAACCGGTGGGCAGCTATATATTAGATTCCCGATGCACCCGTCCATCTTCATTCCATATACAAAGGCGATAGATTGTAGATTCGCTCTAGGATGTTCATCATCTCAACCCTTTGTCGGTAACGCGGGGAATGATCGCGGTCATAAACATGACTTGAAATACCAAGAACATGTTCCATGCTTCATAGTTCTGCAAGACAGCATTGGAAGTAAGGAAATATTCGGACAGCAACATTTGCTTTACTTTATCTTATTAAGATTTCATAAAAACAATTCCGTTGTGGGTTCGCTCTGATACCAACTGTAACATGTCCACTTGTACCTTCGGGAGACGTCTTAACAGTCCATCGGAAAGGGTGTCTAGAAAGCTCCGCCTGGCACTCCCATGGAATGTTACGGGGTTTGCGATCTAGGACTTTCCGTGTCTGCCACGTAGCAGAAGTATTTCAGCCGCTCCCACTTAGGACCGACCTAAATTAGGGTTTTTTCTATTGGTCATTTCCTAACAGCAACTAGCATCGAATCCAAGTGAACTACTTTACGCAAAAACACTAGGTCTGAAGCAGATTCAGGCTGCACTTGGTTCAAGGAGAATGGAAAACGAGAGGGATGTGAAGCTCAACCTCTCTGCCATAAGGCATAGTCCCATTCCATTCCCCTAAAACTGCATAAATCGGGATCAATTGTAACTCTAGGTCAACGCTTTTGTTGTGCGTGTTCTTGACAATCTTCTGGCTGTCCATCATGATTTGAGAAAAGTTCCCGGCCAACCCGCACCACCCATCCGTAGGACGGACCTATGGCCACATCCACCGCACTTTCCTCGGGTTGTTTTAGTTATTTAATTACCTAGCACATTTAGTTGGACATGTAACAATCAGCTTCTTTAATTAGCCCATTAGGCACTGGTTCTTTCACGTAATCATATCACTTGACATAGAAAAACAATATCAAACAAGTTTCTTATTAACAGGTTATCATATTTATCTTTGAAATACAAAAAGTCCCAGCCTGTAGGCTTATCCACAATCCGCCCGAAGGCTTTCCAGCAATCCACAGGGATCACTAATCCAAGTTTCCGCCCGTAGACTAGTATGCGGGCCTCGAGATCCAATCCCGAGTCATGTTAGCCTCTTGTGCAGGGCCTTGAAGGCAAGGGATTTACGGCCAGAGCCCCCTTTGGGACCCAAGCGTCCTCCTGTTCCAAGTAGCGCTCAATAGAGAGACCTCTCGCGATGGGTTCGGTCCACTTTCCCGGCGTGGTTAACAACCCCCTTGGTTAGGGTCAGGCAGGCAGTTGGGGGTAACTGAATTTGCCGCTCCCTTCAGGCCTTCAACCTAAAGTATAAGATATCCATTTATCTTTTAATTCATTGATCAAACAAAGCCAATCAGTGCTATTAAATCTATAGCAAGCACAAACATATCCATTGGTCGTTTTTCTTGGAAAAACTGCTAAGGAATGAATCCTTCCTCTCGAATGCATTCAGCACTCGATCCAGGATGACTTGCGACTTGGCAAGATTCCCTATATCCTGGGTTAGGGCGTATCCTATTAACCCGACTTGGTCAAACCTTAAGCTCATAGATTATTCCAATTTATCAGCTGGTCTTTTGCTTCCAAGCGATTATCTTTACTCAAAAAACATACTATATTAGGATGATTATTCATCCTTTTGCAAGATAACTTGCGTAAGAACCTGCCAACCTCATTGTGAGAATCGGTCATTCCCTTGTGATCCAATCACAAGATCATATGACTCCGCACTTGTTGCGCAAGTGTCGCATCGAACTATGAGACTATTCTACTCATCGAATGGAGTCACGAAACAATCTGTTCCTGATTACATTAGGCTGACGTCATCAGTCCTAGGGTTCCAAGTTCCATCTCATAAGATTCTTAGGGACAAACCCTAGATCACTTCCCAAATATGTTTCACTGTCCCTACATTCGATGAATGTGGGCAAGTATTTAGGGTATAGGAGTTTCAGTTTTAGCAATACCTACGATTAGGTCACGTATTAATTCCTAGTGAATTTCTTGGAATTTAACTCATTCCACACAAGTATTCCACGGTTTAGGTGTTTGGGTTTATGCCAATTTGTTTAACTCTTGAAGATAATTACATTATCATTTCCATAAACACATGACTAGTTGTCTACGCGTAAATTGATTTTCAACCCTAACATATCGATTTAAGGTTACACATAGATTAGGTTAATTCCAACTAATCTTCCTATAACTTGCGAACAAAATTTGTGCTAAATAAGCAACCTTTTACTTGATAATTTATGCAGTTGACAAACGATAATTGCCTAGAGTTATGCGTCATAAGAATCATTTCATGCCTTGCACTTTCCTAAGGATTCCTAGCACTTCCCATGATGATTCATTGCCAAGAAGATATGGCTTAATAATGCGATATGCAGTTTATACTTTGTAAGAAGCTGGGAATACTTAGAATACTAATAATATGCCATGTCACATTGACACTGGTATATAAGGAGAGAAGTTGTAATTTTTCACATCTTTTTGACATATCAATACAATTACAATCTTTCTCTCCCTTCTTGCTCCAAGCTTCCATGGCTTCTTCATCTTTCCTGTCTTTCTCTCTCCAATTCTAGTCTTTCTCTCTCCTCGTCACTCTATTTCTCTCTCTTCCTGCAGTCTTTCTCTCTCCTTTGCAGTCTTTCTCTCTCCTCTTCTTCTCTCCCTAGTTCTCTCTTTGACAAGTGGTATCAGAGCTTCAGTCTTTGATCCATTATTTTCTTCCATTTTCACTCTCATTTTCCTATTTCAAAACCAATTTCAGACAAAAATGGTACAAGACAGTGACTAGTGGAGTGCTGCAGGACAACTACAGTTAGCAATGACTACATCTGGAGATATCCAAGGTCAGATATGGCGGGTAAAGGCTTAAATGGCTGGACGTCATCAAATTTTATGCAAAAATGGAGGTAACTAGGGTAAAGAATGGTTAACCGGGCTTAGTTACAGACTAAACTACAGTTACTTTTCAAAAGAGAGCTTCTCTTCTCTCTCCTTCAAGCTTTTGGCTGAAGCTTCCATGGTGGATGTCAAGAATCTTCACAAATCTCTCTCTCTGTGCTAAATATCTCACTGCCAAACCATGGGGTAAAGAATCTTTGTTGCCTACGCTACAGGAGGAGCACCATTGTTGATGCCTACTGCTGAAGACCAGCCTAGGACTGCCTGAAAAATGCGCCGCAAATTGCGCTGATCCTCCTGCCCTCTTCTCACTGCTCTGCTGCTCCAAATGCTCAGCTCACTGATCAAAGACTCTTAAGGCTTCATCAAACAATGGAGTACATCAACTTTCAGCCCCAGGGGAACTCTCATCAGCCATTTCTCTGTTTAAAACCCTAATACACAGCAGGGCAGCCATAGCCACAGACATGGAAGCTCAAATTTCTCAAGATTTTGGACTTTCCCGACCTTCAAGGCTTCTCTAAAGCTGAATACAAGCTGGATAGACTTCAAGATTGAAGACATTGAAGAGATTTCAGCCCGTGCATGTCAATGAAGCTCAAATGGAAGGAATATTTTGGGGCTTTTCATCAGAGAGCTTGAATCTTTGAAGTTCAAGTGTTCAAGCAAGACTGGAGTATTGATCTTTCAAGGATTTCATCATATTGAAGCATGTATGGACTGATTTCATGGAGATTTCAAGCTTTATGTTGGATTCATGGTGGATTATGAAGAACTCTTGCATCAATCGGGTTAAAGCTGATATCCATCATCATTTTCAAGCTTAATGGAGGTATTTTCTTTTGCTAATCTCTGAAATCTCTCAATGATCCTATTGCTAATGGCTTTTACACTTGTTGATGAGAGGTTATTGATCAATTAATTCACTGGATTGATCAATAGATCAAAGAATAGTATTAATTTTCTTCAATTTCAGCCTATTTCATTGAATTCCTTTTTATTCAAAACCATTACTCATCTTAGATAACATTTGATCAGCTTGATGCATAACCTTGATCTATTTTGTTGAAATTCTCTCTTATCCAAGCTGAAATATTGTAAAAGGGTAAGTACTAGCAATCAGTGAGTCACTGAATTGCATAGGTAAACCCTTCTCCCATCTCAAGTTTTCTCATCTCAATCAATTGCATCTCATGAAAGGCTGAATGGTTATTTTTCAATTGCATATCATGCTGATTGCTTAGCACACTAGCCTCTACCATGTTGATATTCCCACCGAGGAAAAAGGTGGATGCCGGGGGAGATAGTGGGACAAAAGAGAGGTGACCCTCCCTCACTATCGAAGATCCCGAAGGGGTGCAACCAACCGACCCGGGGGGAACTTTGCCCACCTCCCGGTGATTCGGAGCCCGTGTAGGGAGCCCGTCCTGCCGTTTTATCCCTCACACAGGTACAGCGAGTGGAGAATTGAAGATTGAAGACTTCCCAACGACTCAAGTACCTATTGGAGTAAAACAGGGTAAAACAGGGTATTTTCAGGTTACCCACAGGGTATTTACAGGTGGATACAGGTACACCCTTTGATACTGAAGTACAGGTGCAGGTACTACAGGGTACCCACAGGTCCCATATACCCCTTTGCAGGGTTTGGTAGCCATTGGAGGTTACTTTCTTGCATTACAGGGTCAAAACAGGGCACTTATAGGTCTAAACAGGGTGCAGGACTGGACAGTTCAGACTCTGAAATTCAGTTACAGAATTTTCTGTCCTAAACTTGTTATAGCGTGCTATAGCTCATCTCGAAGAGGGCATTGTAAGCTTCGATTCGCACAAAAAAATTTTGCAATCGGAGTTTTCTAGCCAAAGTTATAGCCGTTTTACTGACAGGGGGTACTGCAGGACTGCACTAGTATAGCAGGGCATAAAGGCAAAAATAAGGTCCAGGAGGACTATGCACAGCAAATCAGGGATTCTATGATGGAAAGCACACTTCAAGAGAACCTTGAAGAGCCTCAACAAGGAGAGATTATTATTCTCAATGACGCTTTGTGTGCCCATGAACTAAGACATAAGGAACGTCATGAGACTATTTTGTCAGCAATGGAGCATATGATTTTATCATTTGATCAAACGAAGTCTACTGTTGAGAAGATGATGGAATCAACTAACCGAACCAATGCTTCCATTGATAAGTTGGTAGAATCTAATGCCCAACTTATGGCACAATTTTCTCAACTCATGCAGTCACAAAAGGGATCAAAAGAAGCAAATGAGAAGGCTTGTTCAAATAGTGACCCCTCAGTTCCACTTCAGCCATCCAACCAAAATGGTTATGGAGATGGGATCATAGGAAGAAGAGGCATACCCAATAGTCAATATGAAGTGGGAGAAGCTTCACAAAGGCATGATGACTATTTGGGCAGTTTGAACGGCGCCAATACTCAAGCTTTTGGACTGCATACTCAGCATTCTAGGGGTGCTTTACCAACAGGAAGATTACAGGGTAATTCTCAGCCACCTGTTGGAAGATTTCAATCTCATTTTGGGGGTTCTGTACTTAGAAATTCCAATCAGCCAGTTTTGGGACAGCAACCTTTCCATGATAGAGAATTCAAGGATAAAATTGTTTTATCCAAATTCAATGGCTAGTCATCTTCACCATCAGAATTAGAGGAATGGACTTCTAAGATGGAGTCTTATTTCGACATATTTCCTAAAACTGATGACATGAAGATACATTTTGCCTCCCTCCACTTAGAAGGATTTGCTCACACTTGGTGGAGGTACATCAAGAAAGAGAATGTACTTATTGAGAATTGGGAAGCTTTCAAGGCACTTATGGCTGAAGTCTTTGTTTCACCTCTTGAGAAAGAGAAGTTAGAACGAAGATGGTATAACTTGGAACAAAGGAGCCTAAGTGTAAGAGAATATACAAACCAATTCCTCAACTTGACCATGTATGTGGAAAACATCAGTGATGAGGCCAAGTTACACAAGTTCATGTATGGTTTAGAACCATCCTTGTCAGCTGATGTTATAGCGCAGAATCCTACTTCACTTTTCAAGGCTATTGAGCTTGCAGAGCGCTTTGGAAGGAAGTATAGGAAAGAGTCTTCATTTCAGCCAAGTTATGGACAGCCAAGGACTGTTTTAAAGCAAGGGCAAGTTGGTAACAATTATGGCAGCAATCATATGCCTAGTGGGAGCTTACGGATACCAACTTATCCTCCATTTAATGCTTCGAGGATTCAAGGCAATTTTAGGACAGCAAACAGTCCAAAGGTTGAATTTAAGCAAGGTGACAATAAGCCTAAGTCTACTTCAGCCAATACAAATTCCAGAAATATTCCCATGGATCTTTACAAGGAAAGAAAGGACAAAGGCTTATGCTTCAAGTGTGGAGAAAAGTATACTCCTGACCATGCTTCAAAGTGTGTATACAAAAATGCCAAGCCAAAAATTCAGAGTATGCTAGTTCTTGAGGACCTTGAAAATGACATAGATGAAGTTAATGCAGTCCCAATCAATGCTGAAAATGAAGATTTCGAGGATGATGGTGGACAGGAGTACTTCTATGATCCATCTGACTCTTTTCCTTTTGATCCAGGCGGTGATATCCCATTTGATCCTAGTGGATTTTGTAATGAGTTGCCTGCTGCCACTAATTGTTCTATCTCTATGGATGCTTGGACGGGATCTAAGAACCCTAATACACTTCGTATGAAGGGAAGCATATGTGGAAAGCCAGTGTTCATCCTGATAGATAGTGGCAGTACCCACAGTTTTGTCAATAAATCCATTTTGTACAAGTTGAATTGTGTTCCTACCGACTTACAGCAGCCCATTAGAGTACAAGTGGCTAATGGTGAAGAGGAAATCAGCACACGGATTTGTCCACAGGTTTCTTTGCAGATGGCTGAAAATTTTAAAGTCAAAGTAAACCTGATCACTTTGGAAATGGGGCCCATAGATATTGTACTTGGTTGTGACTAGTTGATGACCTTAGGCAGGATTACTATGGATTTCTCACAGTTATATATGGAGTTTTTCTCCAATGGAGAGCTCATCCGTTTACAGGGGATCCCTAGTAAATCTGATTTTCAGCTTATCACCATTCAACAACTCAAGAAAGAGTACAAGAAGCGCTCATAGATATTTGTATTACATTTGAACAAAGAAACACAGGATCAGCCCAATAATTCAGCAAACCATCCAGCCTTGACAGCTCTTCTTGAGGAGTATAGAGATTTATTTGAAGTACCTACTTCATTGCCTCCTAAGAGAGCGGTGGATCACCCCATTGATTTGGAACCCAACTCAAAGACGATCAATAAGCCACCTTACAGATTATCAAAATGTGAACGAGAGGAAGTAGCCAAGCAAATCAAAGAGCTTCTTGAAATGGGATTCATTGAACCAAGTTCTTCACCGTATGCATCCCCAGTCCTATTAGTTAAAAAGAAAGATGGATCTTTCAGAATGTGCATTCACTATAGGGATCTCAATAAGATAACAGTGAAGAACAGGTATCCTATACCCAGGATAGATGATTTGCTTGATGAGCTTAAGGGGGCTCGATTCTTCACGAAGATTGATTTGAGATCAGGGTATCATCAGATTCGCATGAGAGAGGGTGATGAGGTCAAGACTGCTTTTAGGACTGATCGTGGGCTCTACCATTTCTTGGTGATGCCATTCGGCCTTACAAACGCTCCAGCTACCTTTCAAAGCCTGATGAATAAGATTCTACAACCTTTCCTCTTTCAGTTTGTCTTGGTGTTCTTCGACGACATTTTGATCTACAGCAAGACTTTTCAGGATCATTTGTCGCATATGAGGAAGGTTTTTGATGTGTTAAGACATCATAGGCTTTTTGCTAGGGAGAAGAAGTGTTCTTTCATGCAGACTGAAGTGGAATACTTGGGACATATAGTTAGTGAAAAAGGAATACAGGCTGATCCCAAGAAGGTGCAATGCATAAAAGATTGGCCAACGCCTACTACTACTACCTCTCTTAGAGGATTTCTTGGTCTATCTTCATTCTATCGCAGATTTATAAAGCATTATGCGGCAATTGCAGCCCCTTTAACTGACAGGTTGAAGAAAGAGGCTTTCTTTTGGGATTCTCTTGCAGATAGCAGCTTCAACCAGTTAAAGGAATTACTTACCTCCGCTCCTATTCTTGCATGCCCGGATTTCTCTAAAGAGTTTACTATACAATGTGATGCTAGTGGCCGTGGCATTGGGGTTGTTTTGCTTCAGGAGCATGGAGTAATTACATTTGAAAGCCGTAAGCTTACTGATAAGGAGATGGCCATGAATGTTTATGATCAGGAAATGTTGGCTATTTTGCATGCAATCAAGAAATGGCACCATTACTTATATGGCAGCCGATTCAGAGTACATAGTGATCATCGCGTACTCAAGTATTTCCTTACTCAGTCAAATCTTACTCCAAAGCAACGACGATGGGTAGCAACATTACAAAATTATGACTTTGACATCACTCATACAAGGGGCAAAGTTAACATAGTGGCTGATTCTCTCTCTCGTATGTGGGCCTGCAAAGTATCAGCCATGACGGAATTACATAGTGATTGGATTGAAGAGCTACAAGAGGCATATCTCTTAGATGAGGAATTCAGCCAAATCTTTCAGAAATTACAGCAAGGTCTTATGGAAGAAAACTCGCACTACCAGCTTAAAAATGGTCTTATTTGGTGGAAGGGCAAGATTGTTATTCCCTCTACTTCTTCTTTCAAGCGAAAAATTATGGAGGAGATGCATTCTTCGCCTTTAACTGGACACTTGGGAGTTTTCAAGACTTATGACAGGATCAGCAAGAGCTTTTATTGGAAAGGATTGTGGAAAGATGTCAAGGACTTCGTTATGAAGTGTATGCCTTGTCAGCAAAATAAGGATAGAACCCATAAGCCAGGGGGTTTATTGCAGCCATTGCCTATTCCTATGGGTAAATGGACTCATATTACTATGGACTTTATCACTGGCTTACATACTACCAAGAAGGGGTGGAATAGTATTTATGTGGTGGTTGACAGACTCACCAAAGCAGCTCATTTTATCCCAACAAAAATTCAGTTTACTGCTTCTCAGGTGGCCAACCAGTTTATGAGTAACTTTTGGCAAGAGGTATTTACATCTATGGGTACCAAGTTGGCTCCATCTATGGCTTATCATCCCCAAACTGATGGACAGACAGAGAGAGTTAATAAATGGTTGGAGACTTATCTTCGCCATTTTTGCTATGATGTCCAAACCTCATGGGATTCTTGGTTACACCTGGCTGAGTTTGCTTATAATAATTCCACTCATGCGAGCATAGGAGTTTCACCCTTTGAGGCTTTGTATGGTTACAAGGTGCCCCTACCCACAGTCATTTTTAACGAAAAGATCAACCCTCATGGGAAGGAAGAGTTGGATAGAATGCAGACCCTTCTTCAGCAATGCAAGGTGAATCTAAGGAAGGCTCAAGATCAGATGAAGATGTATGCTGATGAGAAGAGGAGGCCTTTAGAGTTCCAGGAAGGAGAGCTGGTTTTGTTGAAGGTGTCCAAATCCAAGTATTCTACATTGAAAGATGGATCCAATAATAAGCTTGCCCACAGATTCTATGGCCCTTACAGGATCCTTAAGCGGATTGGAGATTTGGCATACAGACTAGAGCTTCCCTCTCCTACAAAAATTCATAACGTCTTCCATGTTAGTCAGCTCAAGCCCTATTATGGTGATCCAGTGGATTTAGTTGATGAGCTGCCACCTATTGATGAAGATGGTATCGTTCAGTACATCCCAGAGGCTGTTATAGGTCAGCGTGAAAAGAAGCTTCGATCACGTTCTATTGTAGAATATTTGATTAAATGGAGAGGTTTACCCTCTGAAGAGGCTTCTTGGAGACCTGATTCAATATTGGATGAGTATCCATACTTGAAGGATACATTGGTGGCTGAAGCCTATTGCTTATGGAGCTAGTATTGGTGCAGACTGGTTTAGGACAGCACGCTGTTTTAGAACAGTTTTTGTCGTACTTCATTTTCAGAATTGAGCTATCTACATGAGCTTAAAGTACTCTTCAAGAGCTTCGTTTTGATATGTGGTACACCTCATTTGGACACTTCTATCAAAAGTTATGGCTGATTTGGTCCAGCAGGGACTGTTATTTCAGCAAGCTGTCTACTTTCTTCTGGAACTATTTGTTGAAGATTCTATGGCTCCAATGGCTTCTAAAGTTCTTCAAATCATGTATATAGCAGGGTCCACTTTCCGTACTTCAAATTCAGCCCTTGTAATGATAAATTCTTCACTCATTCCCTATTTGTAAAGCTGTAAAACAGAGTAGTACTCTGTTCTATCCATCTTTTCTTTAGCTCTTTCTAGTTTTTTTTTTGGGGACAAAAACTTTTGGGAAGGGATGGATTGTAAGAAGCTGGGAATACTTAGAATACTAATAATATGCCATGTCACATTGACACTGGTATATAAGGAGAGAAGTTGTAATTTTTCACATCTTTTTGACATATCAATACAATTACAATCTTTCTCTCCCTTCTTGCTCCAAGCTTCCATGGCTTCTTCATCTTTCCTGTCTTTCTCTCTCCAATTCTAGTCTTTCTCTCTCCTCGTCACTCTATTTCTCTCTCTTCCTGCAGTCTTTCTCTCTCCTCTTCTTCTCTCCCTAGTTCTCTCTCTGACATACTTCCATGTTTAAATGAGGTATACTATTTTAATTCCGTTCTATAACAATGGACATTAATCTAATTTTAATTCATTGCACTGCAAAAAGCTATTTGCTAGAAATGCATTTATACTCCCTTTATTTTGTTTGTTTTATTGAAAATATTAATGACTAAATTCCTTCGTCGTGAGCTAATTTTTCTAAAGCATTTAAGACAAAAAATGCATGCTATTTCCAACAATTATCCTTTGCATGATTGAATTATAACAATACCAAATAAAGATGAGGAAGGAAAACCTGGACTTGGGGTGAGATGTCCATGTGGATGCTAGGAGACGACCCTCCTGCGGCTGTGCCTTGGGCTTTCTTAGGAGGCATCGCGAATGCAGTCTTTCCGTCATGGATGCAGCTTTACAACTCCTTTTTGAAATTCCACCATGGGTCCCTTTTGCGATAACTTGCACCGTCCGTCGAAAGCGGTTTTAGAAGGCTTCCTCCTTGAAGTAGGGATTTGGAAAAGGGGGTGTTTCAACATCTTTCTTGAATAAGGCCCATTAAAGCCATGGGAAGGGATTAATGGCCTTTTAAAGACTCACACAAACGGGGAATAAAAGGTGTAGAAACCCTTACGAGGGCTTTTGTATGGGAAAAGAAGGTGTCACAAAAAGAAACCTTAACATCCTCTTTTCTTTTACGTGTAGGGAGAAAAGCAAGGTATGGGAGAGCTCCAAGGGTATTTTTGCATGGGGAAAGAAAAGGGCTAAGGGGGCCCTTAGGGGGATTTGAGATGGGGGGGGGGGGAAATAAGGCCCTTGAAGGAAAAAGATTTTGGGGGGGTGAGAAAGGGCCTAAGGGGTCCAAGGGAGAAATTTGAGGGGGGAAGGAAAAAGGGCTAAGGTAAAATCTTTTGGGGGGAAAAAGTGCTTATAGAGCTTCAAGGGGGAAATTTCAGGGGGGGGAAAGAGCCTTAAAGACCACTTAAGGCCTCTCAAGGGATTTTTGGGTAAAATCCTTTCTTGGGGAAAAAAGGGGGCTTTATAAAGCCCTAAGGGGGAATCTCCAGTGGGGGGGAAAAGAGACCCTAAGGGAGCCCATAGGGAGGAATTTTAAGGGGGAAAAAGGTAGCCTTAAATGCTATAGGAAAAGCAGCCTAAGGGGGATTTAAAACACAGAGGGGGGGGGGAAGAATAAGACCTTTAGGGTCAAACTTCTTTTGGGGGAAAAGGGGGGCTTATAAAGCCCCCTTAGAAGCTCAGGATGCCACTAGGGCAGGGCGTCAGGTGGCGGTGATCAGCACCTCCACTCCACCTCTCCCTTTCATGGCAGCGGGACCTCTCTGGATCGGTGGCAGATGCAGCGTCGCGTCCACTCTTCTCTCTCTACCTCACGGATTCAGAGCGTCCCCTCTCTTCTCTCCCTCATGCATTAAGAACGGCGTACAGCTTCATGGTGGCCCTCTCTTCCTTCTCTTCCAAGGCTACCATAGCCACTAGTAGCCGTGATTTAAATAGGGGGAGGGGATAGGATCCTCCCTCCCCCACGCGTCGACGGGCATGCACCATTGCCTAGGCAAGCTCCAGCAAGGAGCTTGCCTCTCTTGCTATTCCCCTCTTCCTCCTGCTTGACAGTCGGCTGGAGGAGAGGGAAAATAATTTAAAAAAATTGCTTAATTCAAAAATTATTATCCCTATGAGGCATTTGTATAAGAATTTCTGATTTTGGAGTTATTACAGCGTACATTAACTGAAGATTTTTATTGGCCACATATGGACACTGATGTATCTAACTTTGTTTTTGAATGTTTAGTGTGTCAACAAGTTAAGAGACATCATGGTAAACAGTATGGTTTACTAATGCCATTATCTATTCCATCATGACCATGGGAACAGATTTCTATGGATTTTATTACTGGTTTTCCTAACACTAAAGCTAACCATGATATGATTTGGACTGTTGTAGACAGGTTTAGCAAACAAGCATATTTCATTCCATGCAAGAAAACTTTAAAAGCATCTTAAGCAGCTCAATTGTTTTTAAAACCTGTGTTTACTAATCATGGTTTACCAAAAGTTATTATTTTTGCCCATGATTGTAGATTCTGTAATAATTTTTAGATTACTTTGTTTGCTAACTTAGGAACAAAGATTAATTTCTCATCTGCATTTCATCTTGAAATAAATGGTCAAACAAAAGCTACTAACAGTAATATTTTAGATATTTTACGTGCTTACACTATTTCTAAACCACACACATGGAATACATATCTACATTTACTTCAATTTGCATATAACAATACACCACACACAGCTACAAAGAAATTACCATTTGAAGTTATTTATGGTTATAGACTGTCTATACCTGTTGCTTCATTATCAAATAAAATTCAGAGTGCTGATGATATTGCTAACATGCATGCTGCTATTTTTGATGAGGTTAAAGATATGATTGCCAAAGCCCAACAATCATATACAAAGCAAGCAAATAAGAAAAGACAGGCCATGAATTTCAAAGTTGATGATTATGTTTGGTTAAGAATAAAAAAACGTAGATTACAAAGTGTAGATAAACACCCAGTTGTGAATTTAGCACCTAGATTCTATGGACCATTCAAAATCATACACAAAATCAGTGACAATGCATTTAAACTAGAACTACCACCACATTGGAAAATTCACAACACCTTTCATATTAGTTTATTACGACCCTTTAGAGGCCAATTACTTGTACATCCTATTTATGAAAACCCACCTTTGTTAGATGAAGAGACTGAAATCCTTGAACCTAAAGCTATTATAGATACTAACTTTATGACCACTAGAACTGGCCGTAGATATTCTAGATATTTGGTCAAGTTTAAAAACCATCCTGTTGAAGAAGCCCAATGGATGCACACTAGAGACTTAAATGCTTTCCCCACTCTGTTAGCTCCACATTGAGCTAATAGCAATTGATGGCAATTGCTATCCGACCTCGGGGGTATGATGCCAGGAGGCATATTACATGGTGGATTCCGTGCCATGGTGGATTCCGTGAGGTTTTACGGTGGATTCCGTAAAATTTGATTACCAGGGCTCATACACAAAGTGGATTCTTTGTGCGAGAAGTCAATGGGGATGCGTATCATGATGCCAAGAGGCATATTACATGGTGGATTCCATGCCACGGTGGATTCCGTGAGGTTTTACGGTGGATTCCGTAAACTTTGATTACTAGGGCTCGTACACAAAGTGGATTCTTTGTGTGAGAAGTCGATGGGGACGCTTATCCTTTTCGGGCGTTTCGTTAATTTAGTGTGTACATGGGTGATTCCATAGCGGGTGATTCCGCAAAATACATATTAAATTAATAATCATTTATGAGTTTAGAGTGCGCACTCGTGATAAATTAAGGTTAGGATTGATTTTTTAACCAATTGATTTATTTATGTAGCTGAAGACTACTAGGTATTCACTTTTGTCGATTTAATTGTATTATTTTACTAACGATTGTGAATGCTTCAGTTGATGTATAGAGATAGCAGTAGTGGCGGTGGAAAGCATCGGAGGATAGCATATATTCGAGTTATCATCTATATTTTGATGGGCGCATACCTTAGGCATGGTGCCTATATTTTATCGCGCCTATTTATCAAGGTGTTTGATATTTATTTATTATTTTTGTATGTGCATGGGCGCACGATTTAGATATTTGTATTTGGACATTGTATTGGGTATGCCTGACTCCTTGGGAGCCCGCCCATTAGCTTTATTTCTATTTGGCACTAAAGCAAACTCAAAAGCCAAAAGCGTGCTATTTTGTAATTTGGGTTATTATTTGAGCTTGAAGATGATTAATACATAAAATACATTCTTTGTGGAGCGCTCACACAAGGCATGGGGGGATATTGCACCCAATTGGTCTCTTGTTCATGTCGTGCATGCTTTCTACATTGATTTGTGTGAAAAAAGTAGAGTTCTTTTGTTCTTGGGGACCTTCTGACGCTCACTACGCGCGCTTACGGCATCCGATCTATGCACCATGATCTTTTCTCTGGGTCCGATGTGTGGCCAAGCTCGTCTCATACATCCAATGCTACGTAAATCCTCCTTCACATTGACAGAATCACGAGCCATGATTAAGTGATCCCATAATGTAGAGGCAACATTCTTGAATATATGCATGGGATCCAACAGGTGATGGATCTTGAGCTCAGTCCAATATGGGAGACGAAAAAATATAAAGAATCTAAGGCACAAACAATATATTATTTCTCGTTCTCATAATAGAGTGTACTTTAAAGACAAACAAAAGAAGTAAACTAGTTACCGACTCATGCCGAGTGGAGGGTGATCATTAGCATGTGTCCAAGTGTCCTTCCAATCTTAAATGGCCAGAGATTGTGGAGTTTTTTCATTAGTGGGGGATGCATATTTGGGGTGGTCAATAGGAAGAAAACGATGATGATTGTCATAGATAACCTTCTTCAACCGTGTCAGTCTAGAAGAAACCAAAGAGGGACCGAAAATTGGACATGCATGATATCCTAATGTAGTTAAATATGTAGAAACAAGTGAGATAATGATGATATATATTTGATTAAGGGTAAGAATGAATAAAATAGAGTACGCAACTACCTGAACACTCTCCATAGCCTAGAAAGTCATGCATAGTCCACAACAACATGTCCTTTAAAGTGAAATCTCCAGAGGACAATGATGCACTCACATCTTGCACCTCAATACCTCTCCATAGCATTCCTAGCTCCTTGATCAAAGGCTTTAAGTAAACATCCATGTTTTTTACTTTGTGTTTTCCAAGAATCAAAAGGGACAACATTACATATCCTTTTTTTATTCCCATGGACAAAGGGATATTATAGTTCACCAATACCATTGGCCATACACTATATGAGGTGCTTTTGATGCCAAATGGATTTATTCAATTTAATCCTAGACCAAATCTCAAATTTCTGGGCCCTTCTTTGAAAGTAGGCCACAAATTGTCTACGTGTTGCCAAGCTAGTGTATCTGAAGGAATTCTCCACTTTCCATCACTTGAGTGGTGACTAGCATGCCATGACATGAGTCTCGCAATAGATTCACACTTAAACATAAGTTGAATACGTGGAATAATGGGAAAATGTCACAAAACCTTACGAGGCACATCCATTGATTTCATCTCCTGGTTGTATCTTGGTTCACCACAAATAGGACACTCTCTTGCAGATGTATGATCCCTATGAAACAAGATGCAATCATTGACACATGCATAGATTTTAATGTAATTTAGACCTCCAAGAGATGTCAAGAACGCCTTGCTTGCTCCCTTCTAGTTGGTAATTTATTTCCATTTGAAAGCATTTGTGACAATAATCTGCATATATTGTGGAAACAGAGTTAACAAACCATGAATATTATCTAGAAGCATTTATGAATTAATATCAAATGATACATACTTCAATAATGCATCATCAAGCTAGCATTACTCCATCCATAAATGGTTTCTAAGTTCAGTATCTTGAGAGATGCACGTAGAACAGAGTATGTGCAACCTTCGTACAATGGAGTTTTCGATGCTATGTGTAGTGGGTCATTTGTATCTCTAGTGGCGCCCTCCACCTGAGCCTCATGGAAAAATAAATCATGCACCATGTTGTCCAAAATCTCTTCCTCCAAAACTTGATGGGGCATTTGAAGAGGGCTGCTATCGTCGTCATCAGTCTCTACTCTTCTTGAGGACTCTACCTCCTCGCGTCGACGCTTCACAGCCTCTCGACGCCATGGAGGGACCATTTGAGGATGTGGTACACTACAACAAAAAGGCTCCATAGACATGCTTGTAGACACAATATTTGAACTGTGTTAAAAAATGTCGGGCGCGTTTATTACCGCGTATACTATTGCGTCTAAAATTTTGCGTCTAAAAGCGCGCTTATAATGAGAGTTATATGCCCATATAGACGCGCATATAGACACGCGTATTGACACTTTGCGCAAATATATAATCATATTTATAAAAAAGTGGATATATTCATATTATGCGTCTATACACGTGTATATCTGCACGTCTAAAAAAGTGTTTACTCTGTAAGTTTTTGACGAGAATAGATATGCATTTATCCTGCAATTTAGACGCGCTGATAAACCCGCAAAACAGAGGTGTGAAAAAAAAACTACATGCTCTCTGGCTTTTTTCCCCCCATCAATATCAAATTGTATGCTTAGGGAAAACAGAGAACGATTATTTCAAAGATTTTTGTACTGAAAACAAAACAATGTATGTAGAACATGAAATTTTATATATATATAGATAAAATGTTTTTACATGATGAGTTCTATTGCTTGTGACCTCAAGCATGGTCATGGTTGCAAGCACTAGCTGAAGGTAATACATATCAAAAATGAAACTACAAGCCAAGGGGAGGCATGCATGCATGGGGCTCCTCTACATCTCCTCAGAAGAGGCATCATCATCGCTACCACCACCGCTGCCTATGCCGCTACCATTGCCACCACCGCTACTGTTAGTCCCCCCCTTCGCTATCCTCAACTGCATCAGGAATCGCCTACACAAAGGATTAATTCATATAAATACCATTACAAACAATAAATTAGAGTTACCTATACTTTTCATGTAAAAAATAAAACATATCTCTTCTGGTTGTGGAATCCTCATGGCACGATTATATTGCTCCTCCGTGATGAGTCCCCCCTTGTAGAAATGCTGCCAAGTGGACACCTGGTTATGACCTCGATGGTAGCCTACCTCTCTAGGAGTATGCATCCTACGAACGATATGACACTACAAAACAATTTGAACATACAACGTATTAGAACACACTACATAATGAAGTAAAACAAATTACCAAATTTAATTTTAAAAAAGAAATCAAATAATACTTACAAACTCAGCCTCCCATGACTCCCTGCCACCCGATCCATAATGCGACGATCCCATGGTTGCCATCTGGATACGTCGCGCCTCTGCATGCTAGCGACTTGTCATTTTCTCTGCTGCTCTCTTCTTGGCCTCTTTCCACTCCCTGCGGTGGCAATTGGGTGGTTGGCCATATCCAAGGCATCCGTGCTCTTGTCTTTGCAGTGACTCCTTGGCATGCATCATAAGGTGAGACCTCTTGTTATGAAGTGCGTCTCTCACCTTTGATCGTCCCCAATCATCTGAGAATCGTGATTTTTTTTTTGTGCTTGAAGGGAATCATGCAATCTTTGTATGTGGCATGCACGACACCCCTCAAGTAGGCTATCACTTCCCTCCCCTCAGAGTCATGCAAGATACCACCAATATCAATGACAGAGTAGTACATTTGTGGAGGCTCACCTCTCTCATTTCCCAGTGAGGGTGATTGAGAGCCACCTCCTAGGCAATCCCCACAAAGCCCTCGACCTCCTTGTCCTCCCACACAACTCTCCCTCCTCCCTCGACGGGAACTACCCTCTACCTCACTCGATGCACATGCTTTGGCCGATCCATGTACTTCAGCTGATCCCTGTGCATTAGCTGATCTGTGTGTATGCATAGTGCGTGGAGTACCTATTAGTAGAGGTGTGCCAAGGTTTGGTGTTTATGCAGCAGTGCTAGGCAAAGATGTGATAGGTGTCCCAGACATTACACTGAAAACCTCCTCTACAATGGGAGGGCGACCAAGATAATTGGTCATCTCCCCCATGAATTGCTCCTTGTTTGGAAAACATCCAAAAAAGCTACTAACACCCCTAGAAAACTCAGCTAAGGTGTTGTTCATGCGTTCCAACTCAGGATCAGTGCTAGAAGATCCAGGATTCCACATCTACACAAGAAAAATCATATTATCCTGTGTAGATAAAATATAATACATGCTGCGTCTATATCTGTGTCTCTGTATGCATCTGTCAGTGCGTCTATTTCCGTGTCTATACCTGCGTCTACACTGTCATCTGGACGTGCTGACAGATGCACACAGTCGGACCATTTTTTTCAAAATTGGTTAAAAAATGCACAAAAAAACCTCCATAGATGACAGTCTATAGCATGTAAAGAGAGAGAGAGAGAGAGACAAACATATAGAGAAAGGAAACAAGATTGAGAGAGAGAAGAATAACTCACATTCTTTACTTGTTCAGACGTGTGGCAGCTAGGTTGCAAGCTCCTTGTCCTCCTTCTCCCTTCCCTTGGTAAGTTGCTTGAATCTTCTTCCCTTCCTTCCTGTTTGGCTCTTGTTCTTTACTCTTTGGCTCTTCCTTCCTCTTGTCCTCTTTTTACTCTTATTTCCTTCCCTCATCGTCTTCATGAAGTGATAGATAGACATGATTAATGATGTCGAGCTCGAATTGCAGAAAACGCGCAAAAAACGCAGGAAAGCATTGGTTTGAAAAGAAAGCCACAACTTTTTTTAAATTTTTTTAATATTTGTGTAGCACATCTGTAAGCCGTGTAATTGCGAGTGTATATGCACAGATAATACTTATTACACGCGCTGACAGACGTGCAATAACAATTAAACTAATTAGATGCTAGCTTTTGGTTGTTTTTGGATCAACATGACATGACTTTTCTAGTCTTTCAATATCAAAATGTTTGCCTCCATGTTGTAAGTATCAATGCATACATTTAGGGAATATGACATATATACCAAATGAAATCACATTTGTCCTTATGATCCAGGTGTAATTATGTCGTATATACATCCAATCATGCCCTATACATGTATACAAATATACATCCAATCATGCCCTATACATGCATACATGCCACATAGATGATTAGATGCACACAAGGCAATCAAGACTGGCACCTTAAAGTTAGAGTAGTTCGATAGAGAGAATTGGTGGAGACTCAAGGAGGAGGCCACATACTCTCTTAGGATGATGGTAGTAGTAGCAATGGGAGGCAGCAAGGGCATGATTGGAGAAGGTAAGGGTCGTGCATCACTTTGGAAAAGGTGGCCATAGAACTTATTTGGAGGATTTTTTATGTTTTCTTTTAGTTCTTATTTTCTTATTTGGAATATCACTTGTCCTAATAATCTTATTTCTAACAATGATACTTTGTTTTCTTTATAGCACTCCATCACAAACCGTGATCCTAAAGATTTGGAGACTCGATGTACAGAGAGACATGGTCTCACTACACTCATTGATAGATTGTATGTGCATAGTGGTCCAACAAATCAAGCCACTTTCTTATTTGCAAGCATTATATATTGTAGTTAAACTCTAATAGTTTATATTGCAGAGTTTGTTTGACACTCCATTATATCGGGACGAGCTCTCTAATGGCAAGGAGCTATAATAGTCGCTTGGATTCATGAAGTGCACATCTTTTTTTTTTGGCCCCGTGATTCATGTAGGCTCTTTCCATGTAGTATTCATTAGACATATTTCACATTCTTTATATGGACTTGCATTTTGCGATATTTATAGATACATTTCAATATTTATTTTATAGTCTCCTTTTTATTGTTCCATATAGTTTTATGAGTTGTCATCATCAGTCTTGTACTTATTTGAATATTGAATCAATAATACTTTTTTTCTAGCATCTCATGATGCACCTGTCTCTCAATGACAATTGTGTATTCAATATATAATTGCTTTATGGAACATTATTTAGCACATGATGCTAGAAGGTTAGCATCACTAATTTACTATACGCATTGCTATCCATGTTAATACATGCATAAAAAAACATAGGTACTTGTTGTGATGCTAATAGTGATTAATTTGTATAGAAGTATATGCCGATGCTTTTAGTGTGATGACATGGGAAATGTTTTTAATGAATATTTGCATCGCTTTAAATGTCCTATATGGACTATATATTATAGTCCAAATCACACCTCTATGATGCAAAGAACAAGTAATCAATCATCTCATCTTAGTTAGTGAATATGAAATGTCTTATAAAACTACCTATATTCCAATCTGCTTGATTAATGCAAGATATGCTTGATATGATGTTTTTGATTGAGAATACTGGTGAAATATATAGAAAATCTTGAGATAAGAGATGGTACACTAGCAAATCAATTGACCTATGTGGTGACATATATAGCAAAGCTTGAGGATAAGAGATAACACATTGGCAAGTCAATTGGCACATATGTGGTGACTTACTAGACCATCCCACTTGCAATTGCATGCAAGTATCAATAGGTGGATAAAACACAAATGGTTTTTGGCTAGAGAGAGATAATGCAATGAAGGTGTATACGAAATAGATAGAGAAAGGCATATTATCCATCAATCAATCAAAGATATGTACATGAAGTGACTTGATATAGTAATTAGAGTATCGTCATTTTTAGGATGCTCCATTGACTTCTGCAAGTTCCCATAACCTTGAAGTAGATAACCAACCACACTGTCCATGGAAGGAAAACTTGACATCATCAAATTAACCAAGTTAATTTTCTTATACATTTCATAGATAAGAGATTTGTAGTTGGCTTGTTGGTATTGCAAAGTATCCTTACAGTGATCTATTTTAGTCACCAACAAGTGGACACACTTTCTAAAGATGATGAAAAGAGAACATGTGTACATTGGCTACATGTGGTCCACCTTATCTAAAATTATATGTGAGCTATAAGTGCACCTTGACATGATTGGAATAGCTTGCACATGCACAAGCCAACTGATTTACATCAATCTACTCATGCTATGAATTGGCATGCATGTCTTGCTTTTGCTTTGATTGTATTGATTGTGATGTCATTCTACTCACGCTATGAATTGGCATGCATGTCTTGCTTTTGCTTTGATTGTATTGAGTGTGCTGCATATTTGTTGAGACTAATGAGAGTCAAGGGACTACCCTAAAAAGTTAGGATACTCTCTTAAAGCACAAACTAACCTTTGATCTATAAGTTTATGCATGGCTAGGTTAAGTGCACAACAGATGGGACATGTGCATGTATCGATCACCTCTCTCTCTCTCTCTCTCTCTCTCTCTATGCGTCTCTCCCTCCCTCCCTCCCTCCCTCCCTCTCTCTCTCTCTGTCTCTCTCTCTCTTACACATGCATAAGTCAACCTTTGATCTATAAGTTAGGCATGGCTAGGTTAAGTGCACAATACATGCAACATGTGCATGTATCAATCACTTCTCTGATAATTATGTCGTATATACATCCAATCATGCCCTATCCAATCACATTTGTATAGGGCATGATTGGATGTATATAGGGCATGAAATCACATATATATAATTAGCTTTGAATGATTGGATGTATATTTGTAATACTCAGAAAGAAGTAAAGTTGGTAATGTATATCATGTCCTATACATGTATGCCCTATACATGTATATCATGTCATTATGATCCAGGTGTAATTATGTCGTATATACATCCAATCATGCCCTATCCAATCACATTTGTATAGGGAATGATTGGATGTATATAGGGCATGAAATCACATATATATAATTAGCTTTGAATGATTGGATGTATATTTGTAATACTCAGAAAGAAGTTGGTAATGTATTCAAACAAATACTAGCTGTTAAGAGGTTTGGTCATATTTAGGGACTTTATGAGAAATGAAAAATATGTGTGTTTATTTTCGCATCTATAGGTGCATTTATAAATGCGGATATATAGATGCCTTCTATATACTAGCGTAAATAGACCCGCTGATACACGCGCTCATAAACGCGCCCGTTTTTTCGCGTATACAGTGCGCGTCTATAGGGCCTTTCTCTTGTAGTGGTACCGCATCCTGCTTAATAAAAAAAAAGGAGGTTTTGTTTAATGGTGAAGATGCAACATAGACCAATAATATTTGTGCAAATAAAGTAGTAAAAATTACAGGGTCTTTTTCTTGGTCCCACTCTCCATACATGCTGAGGTGTGACATTGTGATTTGACGTGCTAAAAAAAAACATCCTCGACAACGATCACACATACATTTGATTTTTCGTCGTAGCCAAGCATCTCGATTGTGAAGACACAATGTCTCGTCCTCACAGGAGGATGTACTATTTATTGACTCAGCATGTCCCATACTAGTAGAAGATGATGACATAATTACACCTGAATCATAAGGACATATATGATTTCATTTGGTATCATATTCCCTAAATATTTTGATACTTACAACATGGAAACAAACATTTTGATATTGAAAGACTAGGAAAGTCATGTTGATCCAAAAACAACCATAAGCTAGCATTTTAATAAGTTTAATTGTAATCACGTCTATCAGTGCGTGTAATATCTTTTATTTACGCATATAGACAAGCAATTACACACACTTACAGACGCGCCACGTGAATATAATTTTTTTAAAAAAAAAGTTGTTCAAACAAGTGCTTTCCTGCGTTTTTTGCACGTTTTCTACAGTTCGAGCTCAACATCACTAATCATGTCTATCTATCACTTCATGAAGACAAGGAGGGAAGGAAATAAGAGTAAAAAGAGGAGGAAGGAAGAGCCAAACAGTAAAGAACAAGAGACAAATAGCAAGCAATATAATAATAATCAAGCACCTTACCAAGGGAAGGGAGGAGAAGGATAAGGAGCTTGCAACCTAGCCGCCACCTGTCGAAACAAGCAAAGAAGGTGAGTTCTTCTCTCTCTCAATCTTCTTTGCTTTCTCTTTGTTTGTTTCTCTCTCTCTCTCTCTCTCTCTCTTTACATGCTTAAGATAATCTATGGAGACTTTGCACCGTTTTTTATAAATTTTTTGAAAATATGGTCCGACTTTGCACATCTATAGGTGCGTCTGGCTGACAGTCTAGACGCGTTTTTAGATGCGTATATAGATGCACTAATAGACAGGGGTATAGACGCATGTATAGATGCGGGTATAGATGCAGGTATAGATGCGGGTATTTATGGATTTTTTCTTGTGTAGATGTGGAATCCTGGATCTTCCAGCAATGATCCTGATTTGGAATGCATGAACAACACGTTAGCGGAGTTTTCTAGAGGTGTTAGTAGTATTTTTGGAGGTTTTCTGAACAAGGAGCAATTCATGGGGGAGATGATCAGTTATCTTGGTCGCCCTTCCACTACAAAGGAGATTTTTAGTGTCATGTTCGGGACACCTATCACATCTTTGCCTATCACTGCCGCACAAACACCAAACCTTGGCACACCAAACCTTGGTACACCTCTAACAAGTACTCCACGCACTATTCATACATACAGATCAGCTGATGCACAGGGATCAGCTGAAATACATGGATCGGCCGAAGCATGTGCATTGAGTGAGGTAGAGGATAGTGCCCATTGAGGGAGGAGGGAGAGTCGTGGGAGATGACAAGGAGGTCGAGGGCTTTGTGGGGGTTGCCTAGGAGGTGGCTCTCAATCACCCTCACTAGGAAATGAGAGAGGTGAGCCTCCACAAATGTACTACTCTGTCACAGATATTGGTGGTATCTTGCATAACCCTCAGGGAAGGGAAGTGATAGCCTACTTGGGGAGTGACGTGCATGCCACATACAAAGATTTTATGATTCCCTTCGAGCACCAAAAAAGTGGTTTGTGGCAAGAGGTGCTAAGGGCAGTACATAGAAGGTACCCTAATCCCGAGAATTCACGATTCTCAGATGATTGGGAATAGTCAAATGTAACAGACACACTTCATAACAAGAGGTCTCACCTTATGACGCGCGCCAAGGAGTCACTGCAGAGATAAGAGCAGGGGCTCCCTGGATATGGCCAACCACCCAATTTCCACCGCAGGGAATGGAAAGAGGCCAAGAAGAGAGCAACAGAGAAAAGGACAAGTCGCCAGTATGCAGAGGCGCGACATATCCAAATGGCAACCATGGGATCGTCGAATTATGGATCGGGTGGCAGGGATTCATGGGACACTGAGTTTGTAAGTATTATTTGATTTCTTTTTTTAATAAATTTTTGTAATTTGTTTCAATTCATTATGTAGTGTGTTTTAATACGTTGTATGTTAAAATTGTTTTGTAGTATCATATCGTTGATAGGATACCTACTCCTAGAGAGGTAGGCTACCATTGAGATCATAGCTGGGCGTCCACTTGGCAGCATTTCTACGAGGAGGGACTGATCACGGAGGAGCAATACAACCGTGCCATAAGGATTCTACAGCCAGAAGATGTATGTTTTATTTTTTGCATGAAAAGTATAGGTAACTCTAATTTATTGTTTGTAATGGTATTTATATACCTTAATCCTTTGTGTAGGCGAATCCTGATGCAGTCAAGGATAGCGAAGGGGAGACTAGCAGTAGCGGTGGTGGCAGTGGCAGCAGAAATGGTAGCGGTGGTGGTAGCGACGATAATGGCTCTTCTGAGGAGATGTAGAGGAGCCTCGTGCATGCATGCCTCCCCTTAGCCTTGTAGTTTTCATTTTTGATATATATTACTTTCAGCTAGTGCTTGTGACCATGACTATGCTTAAGGTCACAAGCACTAGAACTCGTTATGTAAAAATGTTTCATCTTTATATGTGAAATTTCGTGTTCTACATTGTTTTGTTTTCAGTACAAAAATCTTCGAAATATGTACAAATTTTCAGCACAGTACGCTCATCATGTGTTATTATCAATATATGGACTTTGGCTCTCCACATTCTTTTGCTTTTAGTATAATAATCTTTCTCTATTTTTCCTAAGCATACAACTTGATGGGGAAAAAAAACCAGAGAGCATGCAAGCCACATGCCACATGCTCTCTGATTTTTCTTTCATAGTCTGTTTCACGCGTCTATCCACGCGTCTAAATTGCAGGAAAAATATGCATCTACAAAGTACACGCCTTTTTAGACGCATAGTTACACGTCTCTATAGATGCAGAATATGAATATATCTACTTTTTTATAAATATGATTATATATTCACGGAGCACATCAATAGGCGTGTCTATATTTGTGCCTGTTTTCGCGTCTATATGCACGTGTAGTTTTCACTATAAGCGCGATTGTAGACGCGAAATTTTAGATGTGCTAGTAGACGCGGTAATAAATACACTTGACATTTTTAAACACAGTTCAAATATTGTGTCTACAAGCGCGTCTATGGAGCCTTTTTGTTCTAGTGAGGGATATTGTAGTTGACAAGGACTATAGGCCACACACTGTAAGAAGTTGAGCGCATACCAAATGGATTCATGCTATCCACATTGTAAGACTGAGCCAAAGATTCCTTAGCTCTCGGACAAAGCTTAGAAAGGTAGAGTCAATGTGGCTCCATGCGCGTGAATCTACTGATATTCGTTGAACTCCAATTGTGGGCGTATTCTACACATGCCATATTGTCAAGCTTCCCATGCCGGATGTACGAAACATGTGGTTTATGCGAGGGATAAGTGGAAAGTGTCTAAGAATTTTTTGAGGAATGGTTTGCCCTTGTAAGTCCTATCAATACTTGTGAGCACCACACTTTGGACATGTCTCCATAGTCTCGTATTCTCCTCGAAACAGTATGCAATCGTTAATACATACATGGATCCTATTGTAGTCCATGCCAAGCTTTCGTAAAACATGTCGTGCATCATCACGAGACTCATGCATAGTATTTGCAGGTGGTAATATATGATATTTTAGTAACCTAAAAAAAATCATAAAAAACCTTGAAAAAGCACAAATATTTTTAATGATAGGGCCAAAGCATACGTACAAGTTACCTAAACAAGTCGCTCACACTCGCATTGCTCCACCCGTATTTTGCTTGCAGACTTAGGAGTGCAAGTAGTGTCTTCAGGAGAGATACTCGGCATCCATCATATAATGGTATGGATGCTTCCTCTTTAAGCGTATCAGAAGTCTTGACATCCATGGGAATCAATGCATTGATCATTATCTCCATCTCAGGCTCCAAGATTATAGGTAGGTCTCGAAGGCTGCCTGTCTCCTCTGGTATTGACGATATAGATTGGGTAGTACCTTTCAAGTGGTGGATTGGCTTAGGCACTCCATCCATCGCACGCCCACGAACTCTTCTAATTGGTAGCAAAAATTAACGTATGTAAAGTCTCCATCCACCCACCCACGAATTAATGTATATATGTCGGAGTGTTTTCTGTCTCATGGTGTTGCAGTAGACATCACCAGGCCTCGCCACTACTCTCTCTTTGTTTTTTATCCATTCATTATCTCCTCTCCTTCCATCTCTCTCTCTTTTTCTCTTTCTTTATTATGCTTTATGTTTGTTCCCTCTCTCATTCCTTCTTTTTTCTCTTCCTCCCCCTCTCTCATTTTCTTTAATGATCACGACCACGACCACGACTACAACTACAACTACGACCATGACCATGATCACGACCATAACCACGACCACGACTATGACTACAATACGACTACCACTACGATGATGATCAGGACCACAACTACGACCACGACCATGACTACGAAGATGATGACGACTATGACTACGACACGACCACGACCATGACCATGACCATGACTACCACTACCACTACCACTACCAATACCACTACCACTACCAGTATAATAAACAAGAAAAGAAGAAAAAACAACAACCACAACCTCAACTACCACTACCACTACCACTATAATAAACAAGAAAAGAAGAAAAACAAAATACAACTACTTCTATTACTACTACAATAATAAACAAGAAAAGAAGAAAAAACTACTACTACTACTACTACTACAACAACAACAAAACTAAACAATAATAAACAAGAAAAGAAAAGAAAAAACTACTACTACTACTACAACAACAAACAACAACAATTTCCTTTTCTCTCTTCCTCTCCCTCCCTCACCCTCACCCTCTCTTTCTCTCTTTCCTTATTAGGTTTAATGTTTTTTCTCTCTTTTTCTCTCTCCTCTCCCTCTCCCATTTTTTCCTCTCTCCTCCTCTCTCTCATTTTCTCTCCCTCCCTCACCCTCTCCCTCTCTTTCTCTCTTTCCCTATTAGTTTTAATGTTTTTTCTCTCTTTTTCTCTCCTCTCCCTCTCTTATTTTTTTTATCTCTCCTCTCCCTCTCTCATTTCCTTTTCTCTCCCTCTCTCATTTTCTCTCCCTCCCTCACCCTCTCCCTCTCTTTCTCTCTTTCCCTATTAGGTTTAATGTTTTAGCTCTCTTTTTCTCTCTCCTTTCCCTCTCTCATTTTTTTCTCTCTTTCTCTCCCTCCCTCACCCTGTCCCTCTCTTTCCCTCTTTCCCTATTATATTTAATGTTTTTTCTCTCTCCTCTCCCTCTCTCATTTTCTTTCTTCTCTTCCTCTCCCTCTCTTTCTCTCTTTCCCTATTAGGTTTAATGTTTTTTCTCTCTCTTTTTTCTCTCCTTTCCCTCTCTCATTTCCTTTTCTCTCTTTCTCTCCCTCCCTCATTTCCTCTCCCTCCCTCACCCTCACCCTCTCTTTCTCTCTTTCCCTATTATGTTTAATGTTTTTTTTCTCTCCTCTCCCTCTTTCATTTCCTCTCCCTCCCTCAACCTCACCCTCTCCCTCTCTTTCTCTCTTTCCCTAGTATGTTTAATGTTTTTTCTCTCTCCTGTCCCTCTCTCATCTCCTTTTCTCTCTTCCTCTCCCTCCCTTACCCTCTCCCTCTCTTCCTCTCTTTCCCTATTATGTTTAATGTTTTTTCTCTATTTTTCTCTCTCCTCTCATTCTCTCATTTTTTCTCTCTCCTCTACCTCTCTCATTTCATTTTGCTCTCTTCCTCTCCCTCTCTCATTTTTTCTCCCTCTCTCACCCTCTCCCTCTCTTTCTCTCTTAAGCTATTATGTTTAATGTTTTTTCTCTCTCCTCTCCCTCTATCATTTCCTCTCCCTCCCTCTCCCTCTCCCTCTCCCTCTCTTTCTCTCTTTCCCTAATATGTTTAATGTTTTTTCCTTCCTCTCCCTCTCTCATTTCCTCTCCCTCACTTTCTCTCTTTCCCTATTATGTTTAATGTTTTTTCTCTCTTCCTCTCCCTCTCTCTTTCCCTATTATGTTGAATGTTTGCCTCTCTTTCCTCTCCCTCCCTCTCCCTCTTCCTCTCACTCTCTCCTTTCCTCTCCCTCTCCCTCCTTCTCACTCTCCCTCTCCCTCTCCCTCTCTTTCTCCCTTTCTCTATTATGTTTAATGTTTTTTCTCTCTTCCTCTCCCTCTCTCGTTTCCTCTCCCTCCCTCTTTCTCTACCTCTCTCCTTTCCTCTCCCTCTCCCTCTCTCTCTCCCTCTCTGTAATATATCAAATTAATTAACCAAAGGGAATTTTTTTTTTCCCCTTATCCTCCCATCCGCGGCGCATCGTGCTGGAAGGGGGAAGGGGATAGGGGAGTCAGCAAGCTCCTCGCTGGAGCTTGCTCGGCTCCACCGTCATGCAAAGGGACACGTCGAGGGGGGAGGATTCCCTCCCCTCCCCTATATAATTAGGGAGGGCCGCAAGCTACAGGGGGAAGGTAAAAACGATCGTCGAAGCTGCCATTCTGCCGGATGGACATAGAGGAGGGAGAGATGATTCTGAGACACTACAAGGATTTAGGCTAGTAGCAACGTCGATCAGCGACGGATAGCGGCGTCGCTATTGGCGTCGCTATTTGCGTTGCTAATAGCGTCGCGACGCAAATAGCGACAGGCCGCAGGGAAAAAAACGGCCGAAACTGAGCACGGTTTTCATTTCTTGTTTGCTCCATTGAGAGTTTTGAGAGCGAGAGCGAGGGAGAGAGCGACCGTCATGAGAGAGGGAGAGGAAGAAGACTTGCCACCACCGCCACCGCCGTTGTTCGCGAAGGAAAGGAGGAGCCTTCATCGCAAAGAGAAGCCGCCCCACGCTCCCCATATCTCATCTGTGAGTCTCCCTCTCTCTTTCTTTTGCTTGTTCAAGGTTTAAATCACTCTCTTTTGCTTCTTTAGGAGAGGAAATGAAAGAGAAAGAGAGGGAGAGGGAGAGAGAGGGAGAGAAAGAGAAAGAGAGGCAGAGGCAGAGGGAGAGGGAGAGGGAGAGGGAGAGGGAGAGAAAGAGAAAGAGAGGGAGAGTGCATTCTCTCTCTCCCTCTCCCTTTTGCTTGTTTAATGTTTAAATCACTTTCCTTTTTACTTGTTTAGGAGAGGAAACGAGAGAGTAAGAGAGGGAGAGGGAGAGGGAGAGGGGGAGAGAGAGAGAGAAAGAGAAAGAGAAAGAGAGGGAGAGGGAGAGGGAGGGGGAGGAAATGAGAGAGGGAGAGAAAGAGAGGGAGAGGGAGGGAGAGTGCATTCTCTCTCTCCCTCTCCCTTTTGCTTGTTTAATGTTTAAATCACTTTTTTTTTGCTTGTTTAGGAGAGGAAATGAGAGAGAAAGAGAGGGAGAGAAAGAGAGGGAGAGGGAGAGGGAGGGGAAGGAAATGAGAGAGGGAGAGAAAGAGAAAGAGAGGTAGAGTGCATTGTCTCTCTCCCTCTCCCTTTTGCTTGTTTAATGTTTAAATCACTTTATTTTTTGCTTGTTTAGGAAATGCGAGAGAAAGAGAGATAGAGAGGGAGAGAAAGAGAGGGAGAGAGAGAGGGAGGGGAAGGAAATGAGAGAGGGAGAGAAAGAGAAAGAGAGGGAGAGGGAGAGAAAGAGAAAGAGAGGGAGAGGGAGAGGGAGAGGGAGAGAAAGAGAAAGAGAGGGAGAGTGCATTCTCTCTCTCCCTCTCCCTTTTGCTTGTTTAATGTTTAAATCACTTTCTTTTTTGCTTGTTTAGGAGAGGAAACAAGAGTAAGAGAGAAAGAGAAAGAGAGGGAGAGGGAGAGGGAGAGGGAGAGGGAGAGGGAGAGAGAGAAAGAGAAAGAGAGGGAGAGGGAGAGGGAGGGGGAGGAAATGAGAGAGGGAGAGAAAGAGAAAGAGAGGGAGAGGGAGGGAGAGTGCGTTCTCTCTCTCCCTCTCCCTTTTGCTTGTTTAATGTTTAAATCACTTTATTTTTTTCTTGTTTAGGAGAGGAAATGAGAGAGAAAGAGAGGAAGAGAAAGAGAGGGAGAGGGAGAGGGAGGGGAAGGAAATGAGAGAGGGAGAGAAAGAGAAAGAGAGGGAGAGTGCATTGTCTCTCTCCCTCTCCCTTTTGCTTGTTTAATGTTTAAATCACTTTATTTTTTGCTTGTTTAGAAAATGAGAGAGAAAGAGAGATAGAGAGGGAGAGAAAGAGAGGGAGAGGGAGAGGGAGGGGAAGGAAATGAGAGAGGGAGAGAAAGAGAAAGAGAGAGAGAGGGTGAGGGTGAGAGAGAGAGAGTGCATTCTCTCTCTCACTCTCCCTTTTGCTTGTTTAATGTTTGAATCACTTTCTTTTTTGCTTGTTTAGGAGAGGAAATGAGAGAGAAAGAGAGAAAGAGAGGGAGAGGGAGAGAAAGGGAGAGAAAGAGGGGGAGAGGAAGGGGAAGGAAATTTAAGATAATAGACTTATCGATAATGGTATGCAATGTGATTTGCCATGGGCCACGTACATTGGTGACTCTTTAAGATGGCTTAAAATTGGTCATGTTCTTCATAATGTCCAAGTAGGGAATCTAATTGTGATATGCATAATTCAGTGTTTTTGTATTAACTTTATAGGAATAACAAATTAGAAATCATGCCAACTAGTCAATGGAAGGACTAAAAGAAAATGATATCCTAGCTAATGGTCATTACGGTACTTCATCAAAATGAACCCAAAAGTATTGTTATAGAAGAAGAATCCCTTAAATTGAGTATAGGATATTTTCTCTCAGGTCTTATGACTATGAGTAGAATTGATTGAAATAAATTTTATTACTATAGTTGATAAATTTCATAGATGGCATTAATTTTAATACGCGATCCTAGGACAAAAAAACCACATTTCTAAGATGCTTTTTGTTGAGACTGATTTATTATTAGACTAAGAGATCCTCAATGATGCTCAAAATGGATTACTTATACTCAAAGCCCTCTAGTGCAGTTTTTTACAATAACGAATAATTATCTACCGGGACAAACAAATCCTTGAGCATGATACAAGGCCGAGATATAACATCGGAAAATCTCTCAACTACTATGTACAATACAAGATCTATGGTCAACTTGCAACTTGACGTACATCTCCATAAAGCTATCCATTTAAGCCTCGTTTGCTGTAATGTAGATAAGATGGAAAACGAAGAAGGTCTTATTGTGCAAGACCACGAGACGTATCTTAATCAGCGTGTCCCATGTCCTTGCTCTCAATGCAAGTTGGCAATTACACGAAAACGTCGATTGTCTATAGAACACGTACGACGATTTGGCGAGTTTCAATCTGAGATCATTGATCAGGCGATTACTCAATTCGTTGTTTAGATCTTCCATAAAGCTACATAAGATATGCATTTTAAGAGGGATTTTTCAAAAATGATTTATATTACTGTGCTTTGTATAGTTTAAATTGATTATTCTAACATCATTTTTTATCTGTGCAGGTGACATTTTCAGGATAAGTCGAGGGATGAGCGATGAGGAGTTTCAGGACATGATGGCACGCATGTCTCTAGATCAACTCGTGAGATTCAGAGAGATGGCAGACCAGGAGCTGTCTCGTTCTTCGTCAGGGCGCTCTGCTAGATCTGCTTCAATGCGATCAGATGCTTCAGCTTCGAGCAGACGATCTCGACGCTCACGACTTGGGCCAGACGGAGGGGCTGCATTGGGATCAGGGGGGTATTGCTGTGGAGACACGGACGTGGTGTCTCCGTCTCGTCGTTCATCTGGAGCTGCATCACCTTCAGGATTTGTCACACCTGTGGGGACGTCTACTCTAGTTACTCCGGCTTTTGCGTAGCTGTCAACAGGTGGCACGCCTTTTGGTGGCACTCCTTTTGGTGGCACCCCTTTGAGTGGCACTCCGAGAGAGGGTACCCCCGTTAGTAGATCGGATGTATAGGGGTCTCCTAGATATGTCTAAGAATGTGGACGGAGATGGGAGAGGACCCATCTTAGGCAGACTCCTAGATGTTATGGATACCTAGTTGATAGTAGGTTAAGAGCCATCATCATGAATGATGAGGGGAGGAGGGTGATGGCTCGCATGAGGGAGTTGTGCCAACAAGTTTTTCGGCACAACGTCCTGGATCATTGAAAGAACATACCGGAGGGGAGTAAGGACTACATAGTAGCATCCTTGCACGAGGAGTTTTCGGTGCCAGCCGCAGTAGATAGATTCTCTACGGGCTGGATGATGGATTGCATGCATGCATACGTGTCACATAGATGATCCGACGCACGTAAGGCAATCAAGAGTGGGGCTGCAAAGTCCGAGTGGTTAGATGTAGACGACTGGCGCCGACTGAGGGAGGAGGCTACAGATTCGCCAGGATGTTGGAGTCAGCAGCGGGAGGCGGCAAGGGCACGACTCCAGGCCAGAGTGGTGCATCATCTTGGGAGTGGCGGCCACAGGACATATTTGGAGGACTTTGTAAGTTTCTCTTTTGTTTTGCTTATTTGTTTTTTTGAAATATTCTTTGTACTGACAATCATGTTTCTAACAGTTAGCATTTTGTTTTCTTTGCAGCACTCCATTACAAATCGCGATCCGCAAGGCCTTGAGACTCGATATGCAGAGAGGCACGGTCTCAATGCATTGATGGACCGATTGTATAGACGCGGCAGCCCTATAAGTCACTCATCTTTCTTGTCCGTAGTTACCATGAGATATTTGAATGCATTATTGTATGGTGGATTGATATGTTGTTTCTTTTTCTGCAGAATCCGTTCGATGCTCCTTTGCGGCAGGACGAGCTTTCGGGGGACGAGGATTTCTAGCTCACCCTTGGATCCTTGGAGCTCACACACCTTTAGTTTTTAGTCGCCTGATCTATGTAGACATTTTCTATGTATTAGTGATATCCTTTCATGATTGTACCAATCGCATTTTACGCGATCATGTATTTATTTCATGTATCAGTTTTATGATTTCAGTATACATTCTTTTTGTTTGCAAACGCTTTGTATGCAGTAGTGCAGAAACTATTTTATATGGCTCTGCCACAAATTTTTTTTTCCCTGTTACCGTCGCTATTTGCGTCGCAAATTTAGTGCTCCCATCGCTATTGGCCTCACTATGAGTGTCGTAAATTTACTGGTTGCGTCGCTATATGTGTCGCAAGATATATAGCGACGTTTCTATGGCATCGTCAATAACGACGCTTTTTGCAACGACGGGGGCAAATTTTGTTGTTTGTATTTTCGTCGCTTTAAATGTTGGTATAAGGTCTATATCTTGTAGTGAGAAGCCTATAGGGCCATAATGCTGCAGGCCGTGTCAAGAGAGATGAGGGGAAAGCATCATTGTTGCGTCGCTGCCAAAGGTCGTGGAAGAAGCCATTGAGCCGCCACTGCTGCCTTCATAGCCGTCGAACGGCTGGTTACCCCCCTGCCATGTCAGAGAAGCTTCCTAGTGGAAGCTTCCTAAGGGGGGCTAATCAAGCCCCCTTTCACCCCCCTCATATCCCTTCTACTCTTTCATCCCCCTCCCCCCCCCCCCCCCCCCCCGGGGTTTTTAAAACCCTCAAGCCCCCCTTCCCTTACCCTTTCACCCCCCTCCCGGTTTTATTCCCTTTATTCCTTTCATCCCTTCCCCCCCGGTCTTAAACCCTTAACCCTTCTCGTGGGCCCATTAAAACCCCACTCCCGTTGGCCTCATAAACCACAAATTTTCCCTCGTGCTTAAATTTATAAGTCCCTTCTTGTGTTCTCCTTGAAACCCTGTGTTGCATCCCCTCATATTCTTTTTTATCACACCCCCCTAAGCCCCTTTTTAACCCCCGTGTCCCTTTTTTTTTCTTACATACCTTTTTTCCCCGTGCTATAAACCCTTATGTTATCCTTCAAATTTTCCCCTGGGTTTGAAAACCCCTAGGTCCTTTCACTCCCATGCCCAAAGCTCTTCCAAGGTTCATATGTTTGCAAAGGCACACTCACAAACTTTTTGCCGTGTATATACCCTATAGGGCATTTTTAGGCTTTCTAAACCTTTCTCTCCCCGAGAAAGCTAAGACCTTAAAGGTCTTGTTACCCCTTTCTCGTGGTCAATGCCAATCATGGGATTTTAGCCCCGCCAATTGGTCATCTTTAGAAAGAGGATTATTGAAGCGACGGTGAATTCTGAGAAGGAGTGTAAAGCTGCCTTCACGTTCGAAGGATTATAACTGCGATGCCGCCTAAAAAAGTCCAAGGAGTAGCTGCGGGAGGATCATCTCCCGGTATCCATGTGGATATCTCACCCCAAAACCAAGTTTTTCCTTCTTGGTTTTTATATCGGTTTTAATTCAATCATGCAAGATGAATTGTTAGGATAAGTTATATTTTGTCCTAGTTATTTACGATGAAGGAATTTAGTTTAATTGAACATGCATAATGGATAACAGTTTTCCTTCAAATAGCATTATGCATTGAAACGAATTATGAGCAAGATTATTTACCCACTATAGTAGTATATTTCGGCTGAATCTTGAAGGTATAAAAACTACATCTTGCACCATTAATCCCTTAATTTTTTTTTACAATGAATCATCATAGAAGATGAAATTCATGAAAGGTTTCTTACGTTGCTTAAACTCTAGGAAGTTATCATTACTAAATGCATATCTTAGCAAGGGAAAGATTGTTTATTTGAAAGGAGTTTTTGTTCACAAGGAAAAAATGAAGATTACTTGAATTTATCTAACCTCAAAGCAATAAAGTTTAGGACTGAAAAATCAATTGTCACATAGATAAAAATTTGTGCCGAGGTGATCTCGATATTACCTTCTAAAAGTTAACCGAATTAATATAAACTTAGAAATACCTATGCTGCGAAATATGCATTGGGAATGATTTAAAAATCCAAGAAACGTTTATAACTTAAATACTTGCCTACCTTCCCTGATTGTAGGGTCAATAAATTGTAAACGTAAAAGAACTAGGGTTTGTCCCTGAGGTTCTTAAAAAGAGACCCTAGGTCTGACAAATGTCAGCTTAAAGAAACTAAAACGGATTGTTCATCGTATATTACCATGCAGGACTTGCGCAGCTAGTACGAGGTCATATGGTCTTGTGATTGATTCACAAGAAGAAAAGTGAAATACCCTCAACAAGGATGGCAGATCCTTACACAAGTTATCTTGCAGAAAGGATGTATTCTTTGATATCCTTCTAAGTAAGGAAGGTTAAAACCGGAAACTAAAGTATCCAATGAACTTTAGGGTTGACCAAGTTGGGTTAATAGGGTACGTCCTAACCCAGAGTATAAAGGCTCTTGCCAAGTTGCAAGGTACCCCGGATCGAGTGCTAAATGCATTTAAAAAGGAAAGATTCCTTCTTTAGTAGTTTGCCAACAATAAGATCGGTTAATGAAAATGTTTGTGCTTGCTAGAGATTTTAGAGAACTGTTTGATTTATGAACTACAAATTAAATGAATATCTATACTTTAGGTTGAAGGCCTGAAGGGAGAGGCAGCTTCAGTTACCCCCGACTGCCTGCCTGACCCTAACCAAGGGGGTTATTTGACCGCGCCGGGAACATGGACAGAACCTGCCGCGAGAGGTCTCTTTGTTGAGCTCTACTTGGAGCAGGAGGACGCTTGGGTGCCAGGGGGGCTCTGGCCGTAAATCCCTCGCCTTCTGGGTCTTGCACAAGAGACTAACATAACTCGGGATTGGATCTCGAGGCCCGCATACTAGTCTACGGGTGGAAGCTTGGAATAGTGATCGCTGTGGATTACTGGATAGCCTTCGGGCGGATTATGGGCAAGCCTACGGGCGTAACTCCTTGTATTTCAACGATAAATATAATGATATGTTAATAAAGAACTTGTTTGATATTGTTTTTCTATGTCACGTGATAAGATTACGTGAAGGAACCAGTGCTTAACGGTTTAATTAAAGAAGTTGATTGTTATATATCCAATTAATGTTTTAGATAATTACATAACTAAAACAAACCGAGGAAAGTGCGGAGGATGGGCCATGGGTCCATCCTATGGTTGAGTGGTCCCAGTTGGCCGGGAACTTTTCTCAAATCTTGAAGAAGAGCAGGATGATCATCAAAGGACACGAACAACAAAAGCATTGACCTAGAGTTATATCTTAACCGATTTACACTATTTTAGGGGAACGGAATGGGACTATGCCTTATGGCAGAGAGGTTGAGCTTTCCATCCCTCTTGTTTCCCATTCTCCTTGAACCAAGTGTAGCGTGAATCCACTTCGAACCTGGCGTTTCTGCGTAAAGTAGTTCGCTTGGGTCCGACACTAGTTGCTGTTAGGTAATGACCAATCAGGAAAATGAACAGCCCAAGGACAACACCTAGTCTACCAAGAGAGCAGGCCTCATGGTGGCATCTACAATGCCCGTGCCCTCAAAAATCTGCAAGAAACACCCTTCCTCTCAATAAGAAACCATGCTCACACACAAGAATCCAGCACACAAGAAATATAACCATAATCTTCATCCTCACTCTCTCCTTCTTCCATGGAAGAGATAAAGCAAGAGAGCACAAGAAAGGAAAGAGAGCAATAGTTGTGCCAATGCAAGAGAGAAAAGAAGATACGTGCAAGTAGCTAGATAAAGGAGAGGAAGAGAAGTTGTAACTCCCCAAACCACCTTTTTCCACAAATTGCATGGCTCTTCATTTCCACCTTTTCATATTCCTTTAAGGGTTTGTTTTACATGAGCATTCTTAGACCTTAGAAAGGAGGTCTATGAACATTGAAACATTAAAACCTTTCAACTTTTGCAAAACACACACACTACTTCTCATGCTCATAGCTTTACAATGCCGACCCACTAAAATACCATGGCAAATTATAAAGAATATTATCAATGATAGCTGCTTGAATTTTCTTTTTGCCGATGTAGACCACATTTTGTGCATTTTTCTTGCATAAATTTTAGGTTATCATTCCTCCTCTTCCAATCTTGTGAGCGTCCTTGCGAACACTTTGGAAAGACACTTTGCCTTGGAATAAGCACCTTATGTTGATGAAGAATTTGCATCTCTTTACTTCACTTCACTTCAAAATGGACCACCTCAATCGGTACCCGTCCAAAAACACCAGACTTCTTCACACTTCCACTTCAAATATCATCTCTAACTTTTTCTTCACACCAACATTTGCAAAACCTTCCACTTGCACACAAGGCAAAACACCTTCCAAAAGAATAAAAATCTGTCCACAATCTTTTGCAAAGAAGAAAAGAGAACCACCTTCATCTTGAATCACAATGTAGACATCTCCATGGAAAGTACCATTGAGCTTTAACCCACAAAAGAATCTTCCTTTAAGTGCACCCTCACAAAAGATTTGCCAATGAAGAGCTCCACTTGGTTGATGTATTGAATAGACAATGGTATGCCCATCCTTGGCTAGGTTTTGTAAGGTTTCCATTACCCTTTCTGCTTGAAATGCATCCAGGCCTGTTGTAGGCTCATCAGCAAATATTACTGAAGGGCTGGCAATTAACTCACAAGCAATTGACAGCCTCTTTTTCTCTCCTCCACTTATTCCACGCACTTTCGCATCACCTACACGACTATCTGCACAAGTTACCAAACCCAAGCGATACAGTAGATTATCTACATATTATTTTCTTTCTTCACTAGACAATGAGCTGGGGAGATGAAGTTCAGAAGGAAGTGAGAGCGTCTCCCTTACAGTAAGCTAAGAGAAGAAGAGATCTTCTTGCAACGGTTTTCCATTTACTAAGAGATCTCCACTGAGAGTTAGGCGTGATGATGCAGAAAGTTGGCCAGCCAGTACATTTAGCAGTGTTGTTTTCCTCGATCCAAACGGTCCCATTATAGCCAGCAAGCATCCAGCTTTTGCTTCTCCTGAAACATGTCTAAGTATATGCTTGACTGGTTTGCCAGACTTGTCGGAAAGGACACAGCTGATGTTCCGCCATTGGAGATGCACTGGCTTGACGGAATCGTCAACAGAGTTGCCGGAAGCGAGCACGCGGACTGCAGTGGCTGCCAAAACGGCACCGACACGGGGCCTAGGGCATTGAGACCGCCCATGGGAGCTTAGGGTGTTGGGTCAAACTGCCTCTCGTGACCTCTCTTCTTCTTCGTCGTCTCTCTCCACACAACAGGTTGCAATACATTTTCCTCATTTTCTTCTTGCAAAGAATCTCGAGAGCATCCATGAGTAGCCCCCTGGCAAGATCGCCAAAATGAACAGCCCAAGGATAACACCTAGTCTACCAAGAGAGAAGGCCTCATGGTGGCATCTACAATGCCCGTGCCCTCAAAAATATGCAAGAAACACCCTTCCTCTCAACAAGAAACCATGCTCACATACAAGAATCCAGCACATAAGAAATATAACCATAATCTTCATCCTCACTCTCTCCTTCTTCCATGGAAGAGATAAAGCAAGAGAGCACAAGAAAGGAAAGAGAGCAATAGTTGTGCCAATGCAAGAGAGAAAAGAAGATATGTGCAAGTAGCTAGATAAAGGAGAGGAAGAGAAGTTGTAACTCCCCAAACCACCTTTTTCCACAAATTGCATGGCTCTTCATTTCCACCTTTTCATATTCCTTTAAGGGTTTGTTTTACATGAGCATTCTTAGACCTTAGAAAGGAGGTCTATGAACATTGAAACATTAAAACCTTTCAACTTTGCAAAACACACACACTACTTCTCATGCTCATAGCTTTACAATGCCGACCCACTAAAATACCATGGCAAATTACAAAGAATATTATCAATGATAGCTGCTTGAATTTTCTTTTTGCCGATGTAGACCACATTTTGTGCCTTTTTCTTGCATAAATTTTAGGTTATCAGAAAACCCTAATTTTGGTCGATCTTAAGTGGGAACGGCCAAAATACTTCCGCTACGTGGAAGACATGGGAAGACCTAGATCGCAAATCCCGTAACATTCCATGGGAGTGCCGAGCGGAGCTTTCTAGACATCCTTTCCGATGGACTGTTAACACGTGTCCTGGATGATACTAGTCGACACGTTACACTCTCCCTCTCTTTCTCTTTTTCCCTATTATGTTTAATATTTTTTTTCTCTCCTCTCCCTTTGTCATTTCCTCTCCCTCCTTCTCCCTCTCCCTCTCTTTCTCTCTTTTCCTATTATGTTTAATGTTTCCCTCTCTCCCTCTCCTTCTCCCTCTCTTTCTCTCTCCCTCCCTCTCCCTCTCCCTCTCCCTCTCCCTCTCCCTCTCCCTCTCTCCCCCTCCCTCTTCCTCTCCCTCTCCCATTTCCTCCCTCTCCCTCTCCCTCTCTCATTTCCTCTTCCTCCCTCTCTCTCTCCCTCTCTTTCTCTCACATTTCCTCTCCCTCTCTCAATACGCACAAATTATAAAAAAACATGTAAGAGAGAGAGAGAAAACACAAAAGCAAAGCAAGAATGGACAATGCACTCACTGTAAAGGCTCGAAGAAGGGTTTAGCGGCTCCTCTTTGCCCTTCGTACACCTCCTCCTCTTCTTCGCGAACGGCAACGGCGGTGAGAAGCCTTCTTTCTCCCTCTTTCTCTCTCTCTCTCTCTCTCTCTCTCTCTCTCTCTCTCTCTCTCTCTCTCAAATGCAAGATGTTCGCTCTTCCTCTCGCTCTACCTTTCGCTCTCTCTTTCGTGAATGTGCGCAAAATAATGCGCTCGGGTTTTGGCCCGCGTTTTTTCGTCTGAGTACTGTTGCTATTTGTGTCGTGATTTGCATCGCTATTAGCATCGCATTTGCGACACTAATAGCAACGCCGCTATTTCATGTTGCAAATTGCCATCGCTATACCCTCATATCCTTGTAGTGTGTGTGCATGATTTACATTGGAAAAATATCTCTGTCGACAAACCTACATCTGGAATGAACTGTTTTAGTCAAAGAAGTAACAATAATGCTTAAAATTACTGCTTAGTTAATGTTTTGAACAGTGGTAATCTTGACAAGTGTAACTTTTAGATGAATGTTAACAAAATAGTTAAGACATTATGTATTAGGATCATTGATGCACAGAATAATGGTACTATCATGCCCAAGAACAAGACATTGGTGGAGCCTAGATTATACTCTTATGTTGACTATCAGCATGAAGGGTTCAAACCAAATATGACCTATGATGACTTTTGCCTTGTTTGTCCAAATTCAAAGACTCTTAGTCAGGACATGTCATATAGGCCCAAAGATAATAGGTACCAAAACAACAGTCTCTACCTGACAACCAGCCAGAGCTTCAGATTAGCCATGTTCTTGATCATTCCATTATTGTCTGTATCAATTACATTGAATTGGTCTCTGCAGCTTTGATGCCAATTATAAATATAACCATCCACGTGATCGGTGAGCTAGCACCATCAACAAGCTAGATCAGGGGTGACTATCCCTAGAGGATTGGCCAGTCAATGTCAGTACTATTTAAGAACATGTGCGTGTAAGTTTGGAGCAATGTGTAGATACCATCAACCTCCTAAGAAAGTTGGAGTGACATGCCCTATTCAGTTTAATTTTTTAATCTACCATTATGGCCGGGTGAAAAGGACTGTGCATTTTACCTAATGGTAGCCATTCAAGCTATAGGTGCAAAGGTGTCATGGAAATCCACCCTCCCATTTCTGATAGGGATTGTAGCAAGGAACATGCCTTCTACTGTGTTTCTTATCAGGAACGTGGACATGAAACACCATGTGGCACCAAATTTACCAGGTTGATTGCTTGCCCAATTTGCCCTTGCTTGCACTTACTTCCACCTACATCAACTCTCCTTGACTATTGTGCTCTTGCTTTTGCTCTTGCTTCGTGAGCGTATAGTAGGTTAATAAAATCACATTTTCACAAGCTTTTTCATGACATAGGAAAAGAATTGTATATAAGAAAATATTATGTATTTAGTAACTTTTTCTTTACATAGGAAAAAAAGCTTATATAGTGAAAAATTCTTACCTAATCTATTAGATGTGTATTATGTCCTATTTGAAATTAACTAAATAATCTCTATATAATTGTCTAGTTTAATATTTGATGTATAATTTCCTACTTAGAAATTCATATGAGTAGGAATATAAAATCTAAGGAAAATGAAATATTTTCAAGTTAGAGAAAAATTAGAATCACATAAGAAATTTTATATATAGGAAAATTACCATATGTAGGGAAATCTCCTTATGTAGGGAAACATATGAAAATTCCTACATAGAAAAGGGGAAAAAAAGGGAATTTCTTATCAATTCCCTAGTTCAAATTACATATAAGTAGGGAAAGTAAATAATAGGGAAAATGGAACATTTCCTAGTTAGAGAAACTAGGGAATCACATATGGAATTCCCTACATAGGAAATTTTTCCAAATTTTCCCTACATAGAAATATATAGGAAAAATTTCCTATGTAGGGAATTCCATATGGAAAATTTCCCTACATAGGAATTCCTATGTAGGGAAAATTTCCTATATAGGGAATTCCATATGCAGTTCCCTAGTTTCTCTAACTAGGAAATGTTCCATTTTGCCTATTATTTTCTTTCCCTACTTATGTGTAATTTTAACTAGGGAATTGATAGGAAATCCCCTTTTTTTTCCTATGTAGGAAATGATTAAAAGCTCATTGTGTCTCTCTTAGTAAAGCTATAGAACTAGTGCATTTGGATGTGTAGAAAAGGTGGCATCATTGTAGTTTTGCTGCATACCTTAGATAACTCTTTCCATTCAGGTCAAAAGTTTGATCACATACAACCATTAGGGCCAAAAACGCTTCAAAAATGGCACTTGTAAGAAAGTGATTAAGTTGCTAATTAGTTGAGGTTTAGGAAGAATAAAACCTCTAAATTTGGTTGTCCAGATGTGATTAATGAGAGAATATTTGGTTCATTGAAGAGGTCGGCCATTAATTGCCCTCATCTTTTAATCCAGGTCAGGGGTCACCTTTTCGGCCGTTTATTGTCTTGGAACTCGAGAGATTTTGTATTTTCGAGATTTTCGTACGAACTTCGTATTTGTTTGCTCCCGCGTTTTCTTTCTACACACTATTCTCTTTTACCATTCCTTTTGTTGCACTTGCTTCCTATCACTGTGAGATTCTTGCTCGGTTCATTTGCTAGAATGTCTAGCAATACTACTTCAAATAACACAGGCGCAAGCACACGTAAATACAAGCTATCTATTCAGCTAGATCCGACTTACACATCTTGGAGAAGTATACATCATCGAGTATGGATAGATGAGATTGAAGCCAACAGGTTGCGAACACAAGGAATGAAGTATATAGATTTGTGGGTGGATGGAAATATCTATCCCAGGGATCCTTCTACAGGTAAACCACCTCCTTTTTTGAATGTCCATGACTATATAGGATATGCTGGAGAAGGTTACAATGGAATGCTTGGCTACTGTATGAGGTTATACTCTGCATCTTACACATATATAGCTCAAGTGCACAAAATGAAAAAAGCACTAGAAACTACACAAACAAATATTTTAGAGTTGACAAGTCAAATTGATATTTTGAAAAATGTTAACAATTCATTGCAGGATAAGCTAACACGCTTGAGAGAAACTCCAGTAGGATTTAGAGAGAGGAAGAGACCATTAAAAAATATAACCAGCTTGTGTGAGAGAGCAAAGAAAAGGAGACTAAATCTTACAAAGAAATATGTCTCTAACATACTAGGCATAAATATCCGAGAGAATGAGAAAAGAATCAAACTTTTGAAGGAAACCATGAATAAGAAAGATATTTTGAGGATTCTTAAGTCACCAGAAAATGTGGATTTGAGAGGTCCAACTTTGAGAGAGTTAGTGAAGGATTTAAAAGGCACAATGAAAGCAAATGAAATCGTAGAGACATGTGATACTGTGGGTATAAGTCGAAAAGTTTATCGTGCTATCTCTGGATTATGGTTTAAAAATCTTAAACGCAATAGGGTAACTATATTTGGATTGCCCCGAGCCCTTGCAGTTTCGACTGCAAGAATTTCCATGAATCGCAAGATTCCACATGTTTTTGGAGATTGCATTCACATGGAAAGGTCTATGTCCTATGAAAAACAAAAAAAACAGGCAATTTTTTATTACAATGAGTTTAACAATATATGGGTTGATCTAAAAAAGGTGCAAATTGCAATGGTTCACATGTATAAAATCACAGTAGAAGAAAGTTATGGTGTTCTAAAGTTTGCCTTGAAGTTGGATGAAGCACAGATTCAAAAGGGACAGAAGATGGAAAGAATTAGCATTTGCCTCATGAACATGGCATTGGACCATGGCAATGGCGAGGGCAAAGCTCCATTGCATAAAATCCAATCCGAGATGGAGATTTGGTGGATTGGTGCAGCCCAGGTACCAATTGAAAATCATCAAACGTTGAAATTGTTGTTCAACCATACAGGTATTCCAAATATCATTAAGTCTCAAAGTGAAGGCGAAATGTTGGTAGTTGATGGGGTTGGTAAATTTAATGTGGAATGGCATATGAGTGCTGATTTGAAAACTATCAAATGTATGCTTGGAATATGTAATGGTGCAAATGCAAAATATCCTTGCATTTATTGCATGGAAAGTATTGGATCCAAAGATTGGAGTAGTTTGAGACCAGTAAGAACAGCCCCAAATAGAGACTCTATAGATTTGAGTAAATTTAAAAACATAGAAGACATCTGGGATCCCATTCTTTCCATCTCTCTTAAGAATGTTCATATTTGTACTTTGCATGCAGAGATTAGAATAATCGATAAGCTTCTCAGGTTGCATCTTGACTACGCATATTCCATTAAGCCATTATCTTTATCAGATGAGTGTATTGATAAATGCGAGGCATTGCTATCGAAAATGGGATTTCATGGGGGCCAAGTTCACTTGAGAAAGGATCCAATACTTTCAGGAAAAACAAGAGATATCTTGGCCGATGTCTCTATGGGAGGCTCAAAAGCTAGACGATTCTTAGGAAACCATTCAGGAATGATGCCAGGAGGCATATGCCACGGTGGATTCCGTGAGGTTTTACGGTGGATTCCGTAAACTTAGATGACCGGGGCTCATACACAAAGAGGATTCTTTGTGCGAGAAGTTGATGGGGATGCCTGTCCTTTTCGGGCGTTTCATTAATTTAGTGTGTACATGGGTGATTCCATAGCGGGTGATTCCGCAAAATGCATATTAAATTAATAAACGTTTATGAGTTTAGAGTGCGCACTCGTAATAAATTAAGGTTAGGATTTATTTCTAACCAGTTGATTTATTTATGTAGCTGAAGACTGCTAGGTATTCACTTTTGTCGGTTTAATTGTATTATTTTACTAACGATTGTGAATGCTTCAGTTGATGTGTAGAGATAGCAGCAGTGGCGGAGGAAAGCATTGGAGTCTAGCGAGTATTCGACCTTTGGACTATATTTTGATAGGCGCCACGCCTATATTTTGTTATGTCTATTGAGACATCGATAATTGATTATTATTTTGTATGCGCCTATGCCCCCGGATATGTTATTTCTATTTGGACATTGAGATTGGGCGTGCCAAACTCTATGGGCACCGTCCATTAGCTTTATTTTCCTATTTTTGTAGAAAGCAAACTCAAAAGCTAAAAGCTTGTCATATTTTTGTAATTGGGCTATTATTGAGCATGAAGATTGGAAATATACATTAAATACATGCTTTGTGAAGCGCTCACACAAGGCATGGGGGAGATTGAACCCAATTTGTCTCTTGCCTCTTGTCGTGCATGCTTTTACATTGTTTTTTGTGCAAAAAGGTAGAGTTCATTGTTCTTGGGGACCTTCAGGGATTCACTACGTAAGCTATCTGCAACTGATCTACGCACCAGTGGTATCAGAGCGGAGCAGAGATCAAGAGCTTCCAATCGCTACCAATCTCGGGTGAAGGCGGAGCTCCAGGAACAAATGGGCTTTACAGTCAATCTCGTCGCGAACCGTCGATACAGGCAGACTTCTGGCGATCAAGAACCCCTGTTTCCACTGTCAGATCGTGAAGGACCAGGCTCTACAGGCGGAGGACCACTCATACATCTCCATCATCAAGTCGTTGAAAACAGTGAGAAAACTCTTAATCCTCTTTATCAAAAGTTTAATCTTAAGCTTATGAGCCTTAAAGAAGCTCAATAAGCTTCAAAATTCTCATCGTTATGCAAGAAGAGGCCTCCGAATTTTTCGCGCGATCAAAAAACGGACCCCCCCTCCCCCCACGAAATCGACGCCACCTGCTAGTCCTTCATTAAGCTTATTAAGCTTAAGCTTAATTACTTAAGCTAAGTCACTCAACTCTCATCAAGTCACACAGGGCAGACAAGTTCAGTAACTCCAGGTCCCGCACTTCTGAAGTCAAGTTCAGCAAGTCAATTGAAATCAAGTTCTGCAAGTTCTGCAAGTCGGCCTAAGTTCAGCAAGTCAACAACTCTGCAAGTCTGCTAAGTCTGCAACTCTGCAAGTCAGACTAAATCAGAACTGACTAGTGCTCAAAATTCCTAGAAGACTTGTTCGTATGCAAAAACTCTAAACTGGAAAGTTGTTCGCAGCAAGCTGTTCTACCTATCTACAAGTTCGTTGAAGTACTTTCAGCAAATGGAGACAGAAATATTGCAGAATTTCTGAAAATTGAAGAAGAAATACCCAAAAATACATAGCCTTGTAACCCCAAATTTGAGCTACGCTCATCCCGCTAACCTGATTTTGAGAGAGAAAGGTTTGTTGAGTTTTACAGGATGACTACCCCACATATGGATGATCCTATGACTGAAGACGACTTACTTGAGCCTACCATGGAACAAAAGCTAGATCTAATCATGCTACAATTGGAAGAAGAGCGAAGGGCTAGGCAAGCATTGCAAGCACAATTGATAAAACTTCAAAGAGCGTCCACCGATAAAGAAGAACCACAAGCTGAAGATTTGATTCGCCGTACCATCGACGCCACTCTTGAAGCACAAACCATTCGCAAGGAATCCAAGATAAGTAAACAAAGTTTCAAGTTTCGCACTTTCAATGGCATACGAGAAGGAAAGACTGTTTTATCATTTATTAGCCAGTTTGATGACTATTTCCATGAGGAAACTTATCCTGAAAAAGATAAAATCAAGTGTGTTACTAATCATTTGATAGACAGAGCATCACTTTGGTGGACTGTAGTCCGCAAGAGCATAGAATGTCCTGCTACTTGGAAAGATTTCAAGAAGAAGTTCATGCAGAATTTCCTTCCACCGCAATTTCATGAGAAGGCTATCAAGCAATGGGATTTACTTCAACAGCGAGATCGTGAGCCTATTCCACAGTATACAGAGCGTTTTTGGAATGCACTCCTACAGCTACGCATGCTTGAAGATGTACCAGAGACGACATATAAGCGGAAGTATATGTCTGGACTTCTTGGACATTACTACGCTGAAGTGAACATGTTCAAGCCTGCTACCCTTGAAGACGCCATCTCCTTAGCTCATGACACTGAAGATAAGTTACGCGGAAGAGACAGACGACCACAGCAATTCCAAGCCAACGGTAATTATGGATCTAAACAATTCAATTCCAATTTTAGAAGGTTTAATCCAGGTCGTTTCTCATCACCATCTTTCCGCAAGAATTGGCCTAAACCACCTGCATTACCATCCCCTGTCAATCCAAATTCTAAGCCTATTCCACAAGCAAATCCAAATGTACCCAGACTTCCAGCCATTGCAAATAATGTAACCAAAACCAAGCCAATAGTATGCTACAAGTGTCACCAGCCAGGGCATCTCGCAGCAAATTGTCATTCAAAGAAGCCACCAGCACATATCAACTACCTTGGAGCTATGGACGAAGACGAGCATGAGGATATGCCAGATTTCACTGAAGAAGAGGATGATATTACTACTACTTCCGACACTTTACCAGGTATGCCTACTTCACATTCATTGTTGACTATGAAATGTATGGTGCATGGAAAAGAAAGAACTATATTGCATGATGACGGTAGTACCCATGACTTTATTTCAGCAAAATTGGTAAAGGAATTAAAATTGCATACTGTACCTACGCATTATCGCATAAAAGCTGCATTTTTAGGCACTAGGTACAATGGCACACAAGAAGTACAAGATTTAGAAATTCAAATTGGTCCATACATTGAAAGAAGAAATTTCTTAGTTGTACCATCAAGTTGAAGAATTACTAAATAGAGGCTTAATTTGACCTAGCAGTTCTCCATTCGGTGCACCTGTACTCTTAGTCAAGAAAAAGAATAATACCTATCGTATGTGTATTGATTACCGAGCATTAAATAAGATCACTGTAAAGAATAGGTATCCTATACCTAGAGTTGATGACCTTATGGACAAACTGCAAGGATCTTCTATATTTAGTAAAATTGACCTTAAGTCTGGATATCATCAGGTGAGGCTAGATAGATCCGACATATTTAAGACTGCATTCAGAACACAGTTTGGCCATTACGAATTCTTAGTCATGCCATTCGGATTAACTAATGCACCTGCTACTTTCAGTAGAATGATGAACCGTATCTTTCTGAAATATCAATATTGTGTGATTGTTTTCTTTGATGATATTTTAGTGTTCAGTCAAAGTGAAAAAGAGCATTATGAGCATTTATCATTAGTTTTTCAATTACTGAAAGAAAATCAATTGTTTGCAAATCCTGAAAAGAGTGAATTCTTTAAGACAGAAATAGAATATTTAGGTCATATTGTATCAAAAGAAGGAATTAAAGTTGATCCTAAGAAAATTGATGCAATATTGCATTGGCCTATTCCTAAAAATGTACATGAATTACGCTCATTCCTTGGTCTTGCTAGTTTCTATAGGAAGTTTGTACGTAATTTCTCATTACTTGCTTTACCATTAACTAAACTTCTTAAGAAAGGAATTGTTTATCAATGGGCTGAAACTCAGCAGAAATCCTTTGACTTACTGAAATGTGCATTAACTAATGCCCCTGTTCTACAATTGCCTGACTTTAATAGACCATTCTTCCTAGTTGTGACCGATGCTAGCGGATCAGGAATAGGAGCCGTACTAATGCAAGACAATCATCCAATAGCATATTCTAGTTCTAAGCTAAAACCCTCTGAGCTCAAATATTCCACTTATGACAAAGAACTATTAGCAGTTGTACAAGCATTAAAACAATGGAAGCATTATTTAATGGGTTCAGAATTCATGATAAAGACTGACCAGCAAAGCATTAGACATCTACTTAGCCAACCCCAAATTTCTGACCGTCATATCAAATGGGCTTCCTTCATTTAAAGTTTTCATCCTATCATTCAATACCAACCTGGAAAAGAAAATGTAGTTGCTGATGCATTGAGTAGAAGACCTGCAATTCATAATATTTCTATCATATCTTTTGATTCTTTGATTGCTATGAAAGATACATATCACCAGGATATTACTTTTCATTTTGATTGGCAAAAATTAGTTCAAAATAATTTCATTCCTGTTGATTCATTGTCATATAATGATGGATTTATGTTTTTTGAAAAAAGACTGTGTGTTACTATTCCATTCCGTTCTTTTGTTTTGAATGAAATTCATTGTCTCCCATATCAAGGTCATAGAGGTATCATTTCTACATTACGCATGTTAACTGAAGATTTTTATTGGTCGCATATGGATGCAGATGTATCTAATTTCGTTTCTGAATGTTTGATTTGTCAAAGAAAAAAAGACATCATGGTAAACAATATGGATTACTAATGCCTTTGTCTATTCCATCTAAACCTTGGGAACATATATCTATGGATTTCATTACTGGTTTACCAAATACTAAATCTAACCATGACATGATTTGGACAATTGTAGATAGATTTAGTAAGCAAGCATATTTCATTGCATGTAAGAAAACTTTAACAGCATCACAAGCAGCACAGTTATTTTTGAAAACTGTTTTTACTAACCATGGATTGCCAAAAGTGATTATTTTAGATCGAGATTCTAGATTTTGTAACAATTTTTGGATTACACTGTTTGCAAATCTAGGCACAAAGATTGATTTCTCATCTGCATTTCATCCAGAAACAAATGGACAAACAGAAGCCACAAATAGTACCATTCTAGATCTTTTACGTGCATACACTATCTCTAAACCTCAAACATGGGATATTCATTTACATTTATTACAGTTTGCATACAACAATACACCGCACACATCTACAAAGAAAGCACCTTTTGAAGTCATTTATGGATATAGATTATCTACACCTGTTGCATCTTTGTCTAATAGAATTCAAAGTGCTGATGATATTGTTGTTATACATAATAGTATTTTTGATGAGGTTAAGGATATGATTGCTAAAGCCCAACAATCATATACCAAACAAGCCAATAAGAAAAGACAAGCTATGAATTTCAAAGTTGATGATTATGTTTGGCTTAGAATAGAAAAGCGTAGACTCCAAAGTGTAGATAGACATCCAGTTGTCAAATTAGCTCCTAGATTCTATGGACCATTTAGAATTATTCATAAGATTAATGACAATGCCTTCAAGATAGAATTGCCATCTCATTGGAAAATTCATAATACATTTCATATCAGTTTATTGAGACCATTTAGAGGCCAATTACCTATCCACCCTATTTATGAAAACCCACATTTACTAGAAGAAGAGATTGAAATGCTTGAACCAGAAGCCATCATAGACACTGACTACATGACCACTAGAACTGGCCGAAGGTATTCTAGATATCTAGTAAAATTTAAGAACCATCCTGTAGAGGAAGCACAATGGATGCACGCTAGAGACTTAAATGCTTTCCCCACTCTGTTAGCTCCACATTGAGCTAATAGCAATTGAGGTCAATTGCTATCCCACCCCGGGGGTATGATGCCAGGAGGCATATTCCACGGTGGATTCCGTGAGGTTTTACGGTGGATTCCATAAACTTAGATGACCGGGGCTCATACACAAAGAGGATTCTTTGTGCGAGAAGTTGATGGGGACGCCTGTCCTTTTCGGGCGTTTCATTAATTTAGTGTGTACATGGGTGATTCCATAGCGGGTGATTCCGCAAAATGCATATTAAATTAATAAACGTTTATGAGTTTAGAGTGCGCACTCGTAATAAATTAAGGTTAGGATTTATTTCTAACCAGTTGATTTATTTATGTAGCTGAAGACTGCTAGGTATTCACTTTTGTCGGTTTAATTGTATTATTTTACTAACGATTGTGAATGCTTCAGTTGATGTGTAGAGATAGCAGCAGTGGCGGAGGAAAGCATTGGAGTCTAGCGAGTATTCGACCTTTGGACTATATTTTGATAGGCGCCACGCCTATATTTTGTTATGTCTATTGAGACATCGATAATTGATTATTATTTTGTATGCACCTATGCGCCCGGATATGTTATTTCTATTTGGACATTGAGATTGGGCGTGCCAGACTCTATGGGCACCGTCCATTAGCTTTATTTTCCTATTTTTGTAGAAAGCAAACTCAAAAGCTAAAAGCTTGTCATAGTTTTGTAATTGGGCTATTATTGAGCATGAAGATTGGAAATATACATTAAATACATGCTTTGTGAAGTGCTCACACAAGGCATGGGGGAGATTGAACCCAATTTGTCTCTTGCCTCTTGTCGTGCATGCTTTTACATTGTTTTTTGTGCAAAAAGGTAGAGTTCATTGTTCTTGGGGACCTTCAGGGATTCACTACGTGAGCTATCTGCGACCGATCTGCGCACCAAGGAAGGCAGGTGAATGCGGCTTGGGAGTGTTGGAGAGAGCTATGTGAGATCACAACAAATGTTGCAAGCACGCCGAGGCTTGCGTTTCTTAGAATGGAGGTCTGGATACACCTTGATGTTTTTCTGAAACTCCTCAGGCAACATAAGACAACATATACATATGCGGAAGAGTTCAAAAGATCAATCACAAAGCTTGTTCAGGCGATAAAAGAGGCATGGGGAGAAAAAGATATCACTTTTTATCTGGTAAAGTAATAATTATTTAATATGGGCTTATTTTGATAGGTTTTACAATTGGTATAAAATTTGTGTTACTTTGTATTGCAGCATATTCTTCATATTCATGGACCTTTCTTTGTGGAGGAGCATGGCCTCTTAGCAACTTATAGTAACCAAGGCATGGAAAAATCCCACTATCAAGCACGCACAAGTTATTTTCGAAGCACAAGACATGGGGGAGGAGTTACAAAAAGCAATGCTTTGGAGGAGCTATTCAACTGGTTTTTTCGACGACAACTTCAAAGAATGCAAATAAAAGACGGCAATGACACATGAGCAATCGCACTTTTATATATAAGAAAGAATATATACAAAGCTAGTTTTCCAAAACTCTCACATTCTCTTCCTCCTCAGGAATCTTTCCTCTATAATGTATAAATTTTTTTCTCTTGTAGCCAGCTATAGATTTTACATCAGTTCGGTCTGCAGCTAAGGCGTAGGATGAAAACGCCAAAAAGTATCCTGCTCTAGAAGCAGAGTAACCTAGACCGTAGCCAAAAATCCTAATTGCTACAGTCTTTTCCAAAAACATTACTTTGTGGGCATTATATTGTAATCCTGAGAAACCTAGAAGCCTTGTAAGAGCTTTAATACAAAGTATGGGCCATGTTGCATCCTCTGAGAAACTACTATGAAGTACAAAAAAGGAATCAGGATCAATCCTAGCCAAGTAGTGGCCGAGTGCAATGCCTTTGAATGTGTTACTAGCAGCTCTCGATCCTTTGCCACGCCCCAAGAAGTTATCTGTATCAGCAATCTCCGACTGCAAATAAAACCCATACTGAATGAGCATGAAATGTAAACCTACCAATGTGTAAAAGCAAATTCAAAATTATCTTACCACTTGATTTTCATCGTACTCCAATTTAAATGGATTCCATAAATTAATTGATGATGCTGTCTCATTGGTGTTAGTCAATTCTTTAACATATTCAGACTCCTCTCTTCCAAAATTGGAAATCCCGAGTTTGCTTTGAATGCGATCGAAGTCCTCATCAGTAATACTCAACTCTTTCTCAGCTTCTTTGGCCTTTTCAAAACAAAGAGAGAGGGCCTCACCAACATCAATAAACTTATCATCTAGAGTTTCTTTATCAAGTTTCAGAATCTCTTCCTTTGATTCATTTTCTGTGTCAATTATCCCATTTGCAGCATCAGAAGCCTCTGCAATAATTGCAAGACAATAATCTTCCCTGAGATTAAAAAGTTTTTGAATATCTAACAGTAAAATGTACTCCTTGTCCTTGAAAGGTATACATGGTAGGGAAGGAACAATATGGTGAGAACTCTCATCAGGTTGAGGGTTTGTATCTCCTTGGCTCTCCTCAATGATAGTCTCAGCTTTGAAGTGAGCAACGTCCAAATTCTCACCAATAGAAGCCTCAAAATCTGTATCTACAACCTCCTTGTTTCCTTTTCATCTACCAGATCATCTAACATGCAAAAGCTGGCAGACTTTGCTCCTTCCAACTGTTGCTTCTCAGCTTTCACAGGGTATTTGACAAGGGTGAAAACAATAAAAGCAGCAGATTTTCTCATCATCTTGCAGTTTTTGGAATGAGTGCAGCAAAATATGTCTCTTGAATAAAACCTCTACAGAGAGTGGGCACTGCACTTTTTAGTAAATACTGACTTTTCATTTCCTGTTGACCCAATGGGAACATGGACATATTCAATTGTGCCAACTTCAACAGAAGCACCTGCAAGATTTTCAAACTCCAAAAAGTCCTCCACAATATATTTTTCACAAGATTTCAGAACTTTGTCAAGTTCCCAATCAGGATTAAACACATTTTTCACAACTCCATAGAATGAGAGATCCATTCCATTCTGAAGCATAAAATCAAGTAGCCTCTCTGATGGAGTGATATCAGTGAGCTCTGATACTCCTTGACCTCTCACTACCGACATTTGCTTCCCTGGAGATGTACTTGGCCTTCTCACACTGGTGGCAGAGGATGGAGAGGAAAAAGAATGCACAAGCTCATTGCATGTTGATGCCCTTGAGCCTTTTGAAGCCTTCTTCTTTTACCAGTTCCTGGAGAAACCTTGGATCCTAGGAATTCTATGGGTTCAGACATGTTTACAACTTCTGCCGATACGGCGCGATAAGAGAGAAACGATTCAGACGGATAGGCTCCCTCGCGTCATATCGGTGATTCCAGCAAGAAGCGAGAGAGCCACAACGGTGGTCACACGAGCTTGGGCAGAATGAGCTTGAGAGGAGAGCTGAAAGAAGACTCTGCAGAACCTCCAAAACAACGCGAAGAGAGGAAAGCGAAGAAGGCAAACAGTTGCTCTCGCGCCGTATTAGGATAACAAACAGAGGTCCCAAAAAAATCGAAAAAAGCCGTACGGATAAGGGACACACCCTTATGTAGGCGCGGAATTATGCCACCTGGCAGTATCCGTTGGTCTCTGACATGTGGCAGTAGCCGTTGGCCAACACGTGGCCGATAACCACGCGGCAAACAAGTGGACCGGTCGTTACTTGACACGTAGCATACGGACCATAAATGCAGACACGTGGCACAATCAGTATCGGACACGTGTCCGACACGTGTCATGATTGACGTGGGTATATAAGTGGTTATTTTTCCTACGTGTACACTTTTCATTTCTCGAGCTCTTCCACCTTGCTTGCCGATACGGTGCGATACAAGACTTGCATCTTCTCCGTTTCTTATCTCTCGCGTTGTATCGGTGGTCTTTCGGCTGAGTCCTTTATTCGCTAGTCAAAATGAGGTGTGCCGATACGGAGCGAGTGCGTCCAAACGCTGTTCTCGTTTCCTCCATATCGCGCCGTATTAGCAGTTTGGTCTCACCAATACGGAGCATGTCTATTAACATTCCGCTTGTGTCATTGCCAATACGAAGTGAGGGCGTCCATACGCTGTCTTCGTTTCCTCCATATCGCGCCGTATCAACATTTTGGTGTCACCCTTGTGTCATTGCCAATACGGAGCGAGGGCGTCCATACGCTGTGTTGGTTTCCTCCATATCGCACCGTATCGGCATTGTGGTCTCCAATATGGAGCGAGGGCGTTGTTCCATTCTGCTCGTTTTGTTCATATCTCGCCGTATCGGAATTGCTCATTTCGTCCCTTTTCATGCCAATTAGCCTGTTGGGTTTACAGATTTTTACTATTTCAGTTATTGTCCTTCTGGTTGTTATTTTTGCTTTTCTGGATGGCAAGGACAAAGCAAACTGCAAGAAGAGTGTATCTGGATGGGAAGGACAGTGGGGGTAGAAGAAAGTTAAAATTTGATGAATCTGAGGAGGAGCCCTCTTCCAAATTTCCTGAAGTTGGTCCATCACAGGCCGGTGAAATATTAGAACCAGATTTTGCAAAAAGTTCCACAGAGAGAAGTGGATCAACAATGTATATGGTTCTTCGGATATCGAGAGTGAGAGAGGAGACCAATGCCCTGCAGACAATAGCAAAAGCTATTCAATACAAATTTCATCCAAAATATACTTGAACCTATAAGACTTAACTTACGCAAAAAAAAAATATAAACCTTACCTTATGCAACAAAAAACCATGGAGTCAAATAGTTGGACATCCCTTTTTTCCAACATGGGCTTGTCCTCGGGAGATATACTAAGATATTCCTCCTCAGGTTCCGCAGAAACATTCACAAGAATCTGCCCATACACTTTGCCCATCCTCTCACTGTTGACGGGAGCAAGTGATGCGGCTTTCCTCTTGTAAACATCGTCTTCAGTTTCAAACACCTCCTGATTTTTTTCACTCAAGAAAGCCTCCTGCTGGGTGGCACCCCTTGTAGAGTAAAGGTGAGTAACATCCTCAACATTTAGCTTTTTCTCTTTCCTGGACAATTTTGGGGGAATGTTAAGGATTTCAAGGGCTTTTTGATCATTGGAAGGCAAGGGCCTCAGCACTTTGTCAAACCTGTACCTGACTCTGCTGATGATGCTGAAATCTTTATTCATAAGGGTGATCCTATGAGCATGGGCGGCAGCAATGTAAGCGTCGTTCATGAAATCAATAACAAAATCTTCTGCAGCCTCTTGTAGGGCAAGAATGGCTGAGAGTTGCCACTTCTTATTTAGACCAGAGACAGTTGCCACTTGAGACAATCTATCAGAGATCTCTTTAATGACCCTTATAAAAGCAGCTTTTGGAATGACATGCTGTGTAGCTCTCTGGGCTTTCCTGATCTCACTGAAACATCTCTGCATATAGAAGAACCTGGACTTCCTCTTTCTCTTTTGTGGCTTGGGAGGTTCAGTGGCTTCAGCAGATGTAGGCTCAGGTGCCATTGTAGGGAATGAATCTTTCACAAGGCAAGCCTCACCCTTTGCTTCCTCAACTTCAGGAGAAGAAACATTTATAGAAGATGTTAGGCCAACACCTGGTGTAGGGGGGATTTCTGTTGTAAAATGCTCGTTTTTTCGTAGCTTCGATAGTGTGACAAATTACCACATCTTTTTCCCTTATGTAGAAAGGTATTTTTCTTTTTCTGTAGAGGAAAATTTATATTCATTTGCTTTCACCCTTCTACTCACCTCTTTTATGAATTTGCAGAGGGCATTGGAGTCTCATCTACATTAATTGTCTTTCAAGGGAAATTATCTTTATGAATTCTCTCAGTGGTGCTCATGGTCAAGCACGAATGTACGTTGAAAGAAAATTACTTACTTTGATTTTATTTATAAAGAATATTTTGAACTTACAAAGCTTCCTTTTGCAGTGCTGGTAGACTCGTTTCTACATTTTTGGATACAACATATGAGGATCTTGCTGAGCCTCAAAGGCCTTATACTTTTCTTCTACAAGAAGTTCCATTGCAAAGGGATGCGCATTCTTGTGGATGGAGAGTTATCTCAAACATTTGCAGAACAGTGGATTCAAAGTTGTTACAAATAGAAGGAGTGAATGTAAGTTAATTTCATTTGATGTTTGTGTAACCCTTATTATGATTTCTTTTCACTAACTTATAACATTTATTCTTACAGTGTAGAGACTATCCTGAATCATATATTTGGTGGATAAGGGAGAGATGCATCGAGCTGATTCTGGACAAGGCAATCACACCATATGATCCTGACTCCCCTCTTCCTCCCAAAACTTCAATGGCCAAGGGCACAAGCAAGGGAAAGGGCAAGGGAAAGGGTAAGGACAATGGCAATGGTAAAGGCAAGGGCAAGGGCAAAGGCAATGGGACCACTGCTGCAGAGTCTAAGAAAAAAGGAATGCCAATGCTCTCTCCTCTTAAATTTGATCCATCCCCTCTTAAGCCCCAAGAAAAGAGACTACCTGTAAAGGTGAAAATTTTTCAACAATCAAAGAAAGGCCCTGTGAGAAAAAATATCTTTGAAGAAATCGATAAAGAATGAAAATAGCAAACATAAGCATACACGAGCCTTATTATTTTGGCTTTGTACATTTTTATGCAATTTTTGTACCTCATTGTGTAATGAAAATTTTCACTTGTAAATCGAATGTAATGTACATTTTATTTATACACATTCGAAAGGCAACTTGCTTCATGATAGCTTATGAGTTCCCATTAAAAAATATCTTAAGGACAGTCTATTAAGATAAATTCTTGCCAAGTTTTCATTCTCAAGGCTCAAAACTCACAATTGTGGGAGACAAACAACTCGTACAAAAGAAAGAGCGCTCGGCTCTTTTACCAATTGTTACACTATTCACTTTGAACTTATATCTAGGGGATGTATTGTCTAGCCATTCCAAGGTATCCCTCACATCTTTCAGACTCCAATTGGAAGTAACATTCACCTTCTTTACTTCTTCATGCGGCAAAATGTGCACCGCAAGTTTATATGGTGTGTAATCTGTATCGGAATCCAAGGGAACCCAAATACCCAATCTTAGTTTGTATCTCCTGTAATCAAAGCCCAAAGCAAGAGTTTGGTGAGGGATACTGTAAGCCAAAGCCAAGGATTGAGGGCATGCACTGCACCTCAAGATATCACCCTTATGGTCGCACTCTCTAGATTTCCAATGCGTCCCTATAGTGTTGTCCAAATCCTCTTTCGAAAAGTTTCTACTTAGCCAGGATACCTTCATTCTTTGTAAATTTGTTGTTTTGAAGCAAGCCACGAAGATATGGAGGGGTACAAACCATGATAAACGTATTCTTCTTGAGATCCTTCCAGCTGTCATGGACTTTTTAATATCCTGAGATATTTTGAATTTGAAACTCTGCACCGTTACCTTGTCAGGAATCTCCCAGTTTATAGATGAAAGACTTGGCAATGGCAAATCTTCGATATTCCCATACCTATCCGCTTTAGAGGGAACCACATACTGTGCATAATATATAAAAACCTTGCATTCACTATAAAAAGACACAGTTTGATCGGCATAAATAATGTCTGCCAATACCTTATGAATGGCATGGAAAGTCCCACTTAGGCTTTCCACAAGTTGCCATTCAATACTTGTTGACGGAAAGATATCTACAATGACGAACCATTTGTTAGAACTTGCATAAATGGAAAAGAATTATATACGTTATTCAACTTATAACTTACAATGTGTTTGTTGGGGAACACGTTCGTTTGGAGGCAAGTGCATATCCTTGGCCATGTAAACATGTTGCACCTTGACAAACCAACATTCGGGCATAATTTTGAAGGCAATGATACGCCCCTTCCAGTGATGTTTTATATCTTCTCGTTTTCTTCTTTTCACCTTATGAGAGCCCTTGCAAGATGGCAGCATGGTAACCCAATCGTTTACAGCAAAGGTTTTGGGCTCAAAATTTCCATCTACTCCCTGGCTATAGACTGTGCAAGAGTGTATTAAACGAGAAGGGCGCCTGGAGGAAGCCATGAAAAGAATGAAAGTGCAGAGAAAGAAGCTCAAAGAGGAGTGAATGAACTAAAAAGTAGCGCCAAGAACCCAAATGAGTATGTATTGGGCGCCAGAAACAATATTGAAAGATCTCCCGACTTTCAAAAAACTCATTATTAATTTCATCACATCTCTGTCACGTATTTTGTCAGATTTGTAAGTAAATAACATCTTTGGGACTCCAAAACATGTCAGACTTTAGGGGTTTTGGCTAAAAAAGAAGAGAGAATCACGAAATGGACTCCACTATCTCTAAAAAAGAGGAGACAAGAATACCATATTCTTGCACACGTAGCGAACTCTCTTTGGCCCTTTCCTTAATCCCGTGATTAACAAAAGTGCATTTTTTGAAGCGTTTTTGGCCCTAATGCTCAACTCAATATTCTCTTTGTGATTAGATAGATTTCACTACATGATGTGCTAGTTATCAATGATTTTTTTGAGCTTATTTTTTGACGGAGTCTAATATGGATTGGTATGTTGTTAATATGATGAAGGTAAAGATGATTCTAAGGGCTTGATATTCTTATGAGAGCGATGATAATCCTTCAAATATTATATAAGTATAATGATCCTCTTCATTGCTTTTGCCACACCCCAAAATTGCACATGGATAACATTACAATAGCATATGACAACAATGATTATTACATTGCACATTCTACATTCCATAAGAAAATTAAAGAACCACATACTGGTGCACAGATCGAATGCCGTAAGGGCACGTAGTGAGCGTCAGAAGGTCCCCAAGAACAAAAAAACTCTACTTTTTGCACACAAATCAATGTAGAAAGCTTGCACGACATGAACAAGCGACCAATTGGGTGCAATCTCCCCCCATGCCTTGTGTGTGCACTCCACAAAGCATGTATTTCATATATTAATTATCTTCAAGCTCAAATAATAGCCCAAATTACAAAATAGCACGATTTAGCTTTTGAGTTTACTTTTGTGCCCAATAGAAATAAAGCTAATGGGTGCCCAAGAAGTCAGGCGTACCCAAATACAATGTCCAAATACAAATATCTAAATCGTGCGCCCATGCGCATACAAAAATAATAAATAAATATCAAACGCCTTGATAAATAAGCACGACAAAATATAGGCGCCATGCCTAAGATACGCGCCCATCAAAATATTGACGATAACTTGAATACATGCTATCCTCCAATGCTTTCCACTGCCACCGCTGCTATCTCTACACATCAACTGAAGCATTCACAATCGTTAGTAAAATAATACAATTAAACCGATAGAAGTGAATACCTAGCAGTCTTCAGCTACATAAATAAATAAATTGGTTAGAAATCAATTCTAACCTTAATTTATTACGAGTGCACACTCTAAACTCATAAACGCTTATTAATTAAATATGTATTTTGCGGAATCACCCGCTATGGAATCACCCATGTACACATAAAGCTAACAAAATGCCCGAAAAGGATAGGCGTCCCCATCGACTTCTTACACAAAGAATCCACTTTGTATATGAGCCCCGGTAATAAAAGATTATGGAATCCATCGTAAAACCTCACGGAATCCACTGTGGCACGGAATCCACCGTATAATATGCCTTGTGGCATCATACCCCCGGGGTGGGATAGCAATGGTCCTCAATTGCTATTAGCTCAATGTGGAGCAAACAGAGTGGGGAAAGCATTTAAGTCTCTAGCGTGCATCCATTGGGCCTCTTCAGAACAGGATGGTTTTTAAACTTGACTAAATATCTAGAATATCTACGGCCAGTTGTAGTGGTCATAAAGTCAGTATCTATAATAGCTTCAAGCTCAAGGATTTCAGTCCCCTCATCTAGCAAAGGTGGGTTTGCATAGACAGGGTGTACAAGTAATTAGCCTCTAAAGGGTCGTAATAAACTAATATGAAAGGTGTTGCAAATTTTCCAATGTTGTGGTAGTTCCAGTTTAAATACATTATCATTGATTTTGTGTATGATCTTGAATGGTCCATAGAATCTATGTGCTAATTTCACAACTGGGTATTTATCTACACTTTGTAATCTACATTTTTCTTGAATGGTCCATAGAATTCATGTGCTAATTTCACAACTGGGTGTATGATCTTGAATGGTCCATAGAATCTATGTGCGAATTTCACAACTGGGTGTTTATCTACACTTTGTAATCTACATTTTTCTATAGTAACTAAACATAATCATAAACTTTAAAATTCATGGCTTGTCTTTTCTTAATTGCTTGCTTTTTATATGATTGTTGGGCTTTGGCAATCATATCTTTAACTTCATAAAAAATAGTAGCGTGCATGTTAGCAATATCATCAGCAATCTGAATTTTATTTGATAATGATGCAACAGGTGTAGGCAATCTATAACCATAAATAACTTCAAATGATGCTTTCTTTGTAGCTGTGTGTGGTGTATTATTGTATGCAAACTGAAGTAAATGTAAATGTGTATCCCATGTATGTGGTTTTGAAATAGTGTAAGCACCTAAAAGATCTAAAATAGTACTGTTAGTAGCTTCTATTTTACCACTAGTTTTAGGATGAAATGCACATAAAAAATCAATATTTGTTTCTAAGTTAGCAAACAAAGTAATCCAAAAATTATTACAAAATCTAGAATCACGATCAGAAATAATAACTTTTGGTAAACCATGATTAGTAAACACAGTTTTCAAAAAGAATTGAGCTGCAGTTAAAGTTTTCTTGCATGGAATGAAATATGCTTGTTTGCTAAACCTGTCTACAACAGTCCAAATCATATCATGGTTAGCTTTAGTGTTAGGTAAACCAATAATAAAGTCCATTGAAATCTGTTCTCATGGTTGTGATGGAATAGATAATGGCATTAGTAAACCATATTGTTTACCATGGTGTCTTTTAACTTGTTGACAAACTAAACATTCAGAAACAAAGTTAGATACATCAGTGTCCATATGTGGCCAATAAAAATCTTCAGTCAATGTATGCAAAGTAGATATAATACCTCTATGATCTTGATATGGAGGACAATGAATTTCATGCAAAATAAAATATCTAAATGGAACTGTCACACATAATCTCTTTTCATAAAACATGAATCCATTATTGTAAGACAATGAATCAATAGGAATCCAATTATTTGCAACTAATTTATTCCAATCAACTCGAAAAGTAATATCCTTATGATAAGCATCTTTCATAGGGATAAGGGAATCAAATGATATCACAGAAATATTATGAATTATTGGTCTTCTACTTAAAGCGTTGGCTACAACATTCTCTTTTCCGGGTTGATATTGTATAAGGGGATGAAAACTTTGAATGAAAGCTGCCCATTTAATATGTCGGTCAGATATTTGGGGTTGACTAAGGAGATGCCTAATGCTTTGTTGGTCAATTTTAATCATAAACTCAGAACCCATTAAGTAATGTTTCCATTGACGTAAGGCTTGTACTACAGCTAGCAATTCTTTATCATATGTAGAATATTTAAGTTCAGATGGTTTCAGTTTACAGCTAAAGTAGGCTATGGGATGGTTATCTTGCATAAGGACGGCTCCTATTCCAGATCCGCTAGCATCAGTAACTACTAAAAAGAATGGTCTATTGAAATCAGGTAGTTGTAATATAGGAGCATGGGTTAAAGCATGTTTCAACTAATCAAAAGATTTTTGTTGATTGTCAGTCCAGTTATAAACAATACCTTTCTTTAAAAGTTTAGTCAAAGGCAATGCAAGTAATGAAAAATTTCGCACAAACTTTCTGTAAAAACTAACAAGACCTAGAAAAGAACATAACTCATGCACATTTTTGGGTATAGGCCAATTTAAAATTGCTTCTATCTTTTTAGGGTCAACCCTAATACCTTCTAATGAAACAATATGACCTAGACATTCAATTTTTGTTTGAAAGAATTCACTTTTTTCTGGATTAACATACAATTGATTATCTTTTAACAACTTGAAAAATGAAGATAGATGTTCATAATACTCATTCTCATTTTTACTGAATACCAATATATCATCAAAGAATACTATAACACAATGCTGATATTTCAGAAATATGCGATTCATCATTCGACCAAATGTAGCAGGTACATTAGTTCGACAAAAAGGCATCACTAAAAATTCATAGTGTCCAAATTGTGTTCTAAATGCAGTTTTGAATATATCAAATTTATCCAATCTTACTTGATGATAACCAGATTTAAGATCTATCTTACTGAATATGGTAGAACCTTGTAGTTTATCCATAAGATCATCTACCCTAGGAATCAGATATCTATTCTTAACTGTAATTTTATTTAGGGCACGCTAATCAGTGCACATGCAAAAAGTATTATTCTTCTTCTTTACTAATAAGACAGGTGCACCAAATGGAGAACTACTAGGTCTAATTAATCCTCTGTTAAGCAATTCTTCTACTTGATTTTGAATTTCTTTCTGTTAAATTTGGTTATGCCTATATGGTGCTTTACATGGTGGTTGTGTATCAGGAATTAAATCTATTTTGTGATTTTCAGGTCGTGAAGGTGGTAGTCCAGGTGGTAAATCATCAAGAAAACAATCTTTAAATTGAGCAAGAAATTGTTTATGCCTAGGATGCATATGTTTTTCTTTAGCTTGAAGTTTATTCACCCAAATTAAATAAGATTTGCTACTTTTACGTAATGCACATTTAGCTTGAGTATGAGTAAGAAGTGGAAAATTATTGGAAGCATGCATACCATGTAATGTGATTTGTTTTCCTTGAAAATAAAATTTAATTGAATGCATGGAATAATCTATATCAGGATTATAGTGATGACGCCAAGGCATACCTAAAATTATGTCACTAGACTGTAAAGGTACAACTAGGAAATTTCTTCGTTTAGTGTATTCACCAATTTTAATTTCTAAGTTATGCACCTCTTGTGTTCCATTATATCTTGTGCCTAGGAATGCTGCTTTAATGCGATAATGTGTAGAAACAGTTTGTAATTTCAATTCTTTAACTAAGTTTGCAGAAATAAAATCATGTGTGCTACCATCATCATGTAAAACAATCTTTTCTTTACCATGCACAAAACATTTCATTGTCAACAAAGAATGTGGAGTTGGCATACCTAGCAAAGTATCTGAAGTAGTGGTAATGTCGTCATCATCTTCTGTAAAGTCAAGCATTTCCTCACATTATTCTTCTTCCATTGCTCCAAGATAATTGATATGGACAGGTGGCTTTTTCGATTGACAATTGGCTACTACATGTCTAGGTTGATTGCATTTGTAATAAACTATAGGTTTGGCTTTAGATACATTGTTGGTAATGGCAGGAAGTTTAGGAATATAGGGATTTGGCTGTGAGGATGGCTTAGGGTTTTGATTGGTATTTGATGGAAAAGCATGTGGTCGTTTTCAAGACTTACGGAATGAAGATGGAAGAAAACGACTTTGATTGAATCTTCCAAAATTTGAATTGAATTGTTTGGAACCATAGTTACAATTAGTTTGAAATTGTTGTGGATGCTTGTCTCTTCCATGAATCTTGTCTTCAGTGCCATGAGCCAAGGAAATTGCATCTTCAAGGGTTGTTGGCTTGAACATATTGACTTCAGCATAGTAATGTCCAAGTAGGCGAGACATAAACTTGAGTTTGTGATTTGCTTCAGGTACATCTTCGAGCATGCGCAGTTGCAGTAGGGCATTCCAAAAACGTCCAGTGTATTGGGAAATAGGTTCGTGATCTCTTTGCTCTAGAAGATCCCATTGCTTTATGGCTTTTTCATGGAATTGAGGAGGAAGGAAATTCTGCAAAAACTTCTTTTGGAAACTCTCCCAGGTAGTGGGACAATCAATGCTCTTGCGAACCACAGTCCACCATAGAGATGCTCGATTGACTAAATGATTAGTGACGCATTTAATTTTGTCTTTCTCAGCATATGTCTCTTCATGAAAGTAATCATCAAACTGACTAATAAATACAAGTACAGTCTTTCCATCTCGAGATCCATTGAAAGTACGAAATTTGAAGTTTCTTTTACTTATCTTTGTTTCTTTGCGGATAGTTTGGGCTTCAAGCATCGCATCGATGGTACGTCAAATAAGATCTTTGGGTTGCAGTCCATCTTTGTCAATGGTAGATCGTTGCAAATTGGCCAATTGAACTTGCAAAGCTTGTCGGGCTCTTCGTTCTTCAGTAAGCTGTATCATAATCAAATCCAATTTTTGTTCCATCGTTGGTTCGGGTAAATCACCTTCAGCCATAGTTGTTCCGTCATCCTGTAAAATCCAAAAAACCTCACACTCTCGAAATCTGATTAGCGGGATGAGTGTAGCTCAAAATCGGGTATACAAGGCTTATAAATTTTGTTGGGCTTTTGTAGTCTTTGTCTTTTGCGATTGCGGTATTCGTTATGTTCATAAAAGTTGCATATAATCTTCGTATGACCTGCGTATGACCTTCTGCGTTTACTGAAACTGGTTTAGCAAGTCTGCAATTAGAAACATGGTCTTCCAAAGAGCAATACCGTGATTCAGTGCTTTTGCGTGTGAACAGTCTTTATGGGAATAGTTGAAGTAAGTCTGCGGTGACTTCTGTGACTTGCAGAACTTGCAGATTGCTTAGTAGACTTGAAAAAAATTAGTAGATTAGGAACTTTTAACTTGATTTTTCCTGTGTGATCGTCGTGTATAAGAGGACGTTTAATGCCGTTTTGACGCCGTCTAGTTCATACTCCTGCCACATGACAAATTTTTTTGTTTGAAGCTTTATAAAGCTTCTTATTAAGCTTACTTAAGCTTTAACTTAAAGCTTTTGAACTTTTTGAGATATGAAGCTTATCTGTTCTTTGTTTGAAAAACGTCTTGAAGAAGGAGATATACAAGTGGTCCTCCGTCTCCTCAGGCCGGTCCTTCGCAATCAGAGGTTGCAGATAGGGGTTCTTGACCGCCAGGAAGTCACTCGTATCGACCATTCATGATGAAACTAATTGTAGAGCTTGATCGTTCCAGGAGCTCCGTCTTTGTGCAAGATGGTATGCGATTGGAAGCTCTCGATCTCAGCTTCGCTCTAATACCACTGCTGTACAAATCGGATGCCATAACTACGTGTAGTGAGCATTAGAAGGTCCCCAAGGACAAAAGAACTCTACTTTTTACACAAAAATCAATGTAGAAAGATTGCAACATGACCAAGCGACCAATTGGGTGCAATCTCCCCCCATGCCTTGTGTGTGCGCTCTGCAAAGCATGTATTTCATATATTAATCATCTTCAAGCTCAAATAATAGCCCAAATTACAGAATAGCACGCTTTAGCTTTTGAGTTTACTTTTGTGCCCAATATAAATAAAGCTAATGGGCGCCCAAGAAGTCAGGCGTACCCCAATACACTGTCCAAATACAAATATCTAAATCGTGCGCCCATGCGCATACATAAATAATAAATAAATATCAAACGCCTTGATAAATAAGCACGGAAAAATATAGGCGCCATGCCTAAGATACGCACCCATCAAAATATTGACAATAACTTGAATACACGCTATCCTCCAATGCTTTCCATTGCCACCACTACTATCTCTACACATCAACTGAAGCATTCACAATCGTTAGTAAAATAATACAATTAAACCGACAAAAGCGAATACCTAGCAGTCTTCAGCTACATAAATAAATTAACTGGTTAGAAATCAATCCTAACCTTAATTTATCACGATTGCGCACTAAACTCATAAACATTTATTAATTAAATATGTATTATGTGGAATCACCCACTATGGAATCACCCATGTACACATAAAATTAACAAAACGCCCGAAAAGGATAGGCATCCCCATCGACTTCTCGCACAAAGAATCCACTTTGTGTATGAGCCCCGGTAATAAAAGTTTACAGAATCCACCGTAAAACCTCGCGGAATCCACCGTGGCACGGAATCCACCGTGTAATATGCCTCTTGGCATCACATAGATAGGATTTACTAAAAATGTATAGACAATTATCCATTACTCCTTTATCGCCATGTATACTAACTGTATTTCCGACAATACTCACATGGGCTTAGTAGATGTTTAGCATATCAACAATATCAAACACCGTATCTAACAATGTCTAAAGCAATAAGATTGGTTATAGAGGCATAGCCGATTTCTATTGCACATGGGTGGTGAGAGAATGTCATTGAGTGGGGGAGAGAGAGATATAGGTAGGCATGAAGGGCTAGAGGGAGGGGCAAAGAGAGGTGGGGGGGGGGAAGTGTGTGTGTGTTTCAATGTGCACGTGTCTGTGTGTATATCATGGAAGTGAGAAAAATTGTGACACAGATGGGGAGGGTTCAATAGAAAGATAGATAGAGAGCACATGTGTAGAGTTGTAAACTCTCTTTTTTTCAATTGCTTATAACCATTTTTGGAGAAAATTTATGAGTTCATATTTTTATTCCATTAATGGTTATTATATCCATAAGCATACATGTAGCATACTTTTAGATCAACACAAATGCTTTACCAAGGAGACAAGTTCCTTCACAAGCATTAAGGAAGTTGTCGAGTATCACACTAAGGAGGGAGTCGATAACAAAGGAAATGACTATTGTTACACAAATCGCAAAGGATGAGCTTGAGGATACCCTTATATATTTGAGATCTTTTCTACAACTAATGAATTTAAGTGAGGCTTCTTCATGACACCGATATATATGATTCTATAAGCAAGAAGATTTACTCGTTCAAACTTTACATTTTATTCTATAGTGTACATTGAGTGACTACATTATTCCTTTTTTGTGCACATCATTGCCACTTTTATTACTTGATATTATGTGATAATTTAAGTTTTTAAATCATGAATACTTTTTATCTATGCTTTGTACTTTTCTTATATGTACCGAGGCCCCACATTGATGATGGAAGATGTTGCAAACTTTCTTTCCCTCTCTTTCTCTCTCTAAAGAATCATGCAACATTACAATAGGCATATGTGTTCCACTCTACCAAACAAAGACCTCTTCTATGCCATATTACAAGGGATATTACTAGATTGTATGTAACATCCAACTAGATGGGCAAACTATGCTCGTCAAACTTATAAGATTACATGTAGAAAAAGAGCTCTATAATTACAATTGGAAGAATAACATAGGGTTTTTAAGGAAAAGGGATCATTTTGTCGCCTCATAACGTGTGTAGAAATGGTTTCTTATAGATGATTGAGGGCAATCAAGTGGAGTTTCTTAATTTTTAAGGAACAACATGATAATTGGATATTGGAGCTTAAGTTTGTGAATATGTATGGGTGTGGAAGTAACAACAACATCTAGTTTGATACATGTTTCAATGCCACTTGTACCATGATATTAAAATTAAACATTTACTTTATGATGGGTGATGTAAAGCAAGGTGCATCTTGGAGTTTACATTCAAATTGACCGTACTCTCTAAACTAAAATTATTTTCTTGAATTCATCATTTGGAGTTCTTTGCTTCCAAACAACAAAGCCAAGAATCTTAAAGTCTAGCTTTCACATGTAATTGGTTACATGGAGTAGCTACTAGTTTATAGAACTAGTATGACTTTACAAGTAAAGTCGATTTTGATGTGTTCATCAAAACAAAAATAATTACATTGTTACGTTAGGTGTCATAGAGGAAGGGCTAACAAAGTACAAAATATAATTTATTAGTCCACACTTAAATGCATGATATTGGACTAAAGTCTGCTAGTGTAGGACAAAAAGACTAATCCATTTAAAAAATAACACAAAAAAACCCAATTTTGTGCGAGGAGTATCTAAACTGGTGCACAAATCGGATGCCGTAAGCGCGCGTAGTGAGCATCAAAAGGTCCCCAAGAACAAAAGAACCCTACTTTTTGCACAAAACTCAAGGTAGAAAGCATGCACGACATGAACAAGAGACCAATTGGATGCAATCTCCCCCCATGTCTTGTGTGAACGCTCCACAAAGCATGTATTTTATGTATTAATCATCTTCAAGCTCAAATAATAGCCCAAATTACAAAATAGCACGCTTTTGGCTTTTGAGTTTGCTTTAGTGCCAAGTAGAAATAAAGCTAATGGGCGGGCGCTCAAGGAGTCAGGCATACCCAATACAATGTCCAAATACAAATATCATAATCGTGCGCCCATGGGCATACAAAAATAAATAAATATCCAATGCCTTAATGAATATGCACAACAAAATATAGGCCTCATGCCTAAGGTATGCGCCCATCAAAATAAAGATGACAACTCGAATACATGCTATCCTCCAATGCTTTCCACCGCCACTGCTGCTATCTCTACACATCAACTGAAGCATTCACAATCGTTAGTAAAATAATACAATTAAACCGAGAAAAGTGAATACCTAGCAGTCTTTAGCTACATAAATAAATCAATTGGTTAGAAATTAATCCTAACCTTAATTTATCACGATTGCGCACTCTAAACTCATAAGCGTTTATTAATTTAATATGTATTTTGCAGAATCACCCGCTATGGAATCACCCATGTACACACTAAATTAACGAAATGCCCGAAAAGGATAGGCGTCCCCATCGACTTTTCGCACGGCATGAAATCCACCGTGAAATATGCCTCCTGGCATCATACCCTCGGGGTGGGATAGCAATTGTCCTCAATTGCTATTAGCTCAATGTGGAGCTAACAGAGTGGGGAAAGCATTTAATTCTCTAGCGTGCATCCATTGGGCCTCTTTAACAAGATGGTTCTTAAACTTGACCAAATATCTAGAGTATCTAGGGCTAGTTCTAGTAGTCATAAAGTGAGTATCTATAATAGCTTCAGGCTCAAGGATTTCAGTCTCTTCATCTAGTAAAGGTGGGTTTTCATAAATAGGGTGTACAAGTAATTGGCCTCTAAAGGGTCGTAATAAACTAACATGAAAGGTGTTGTGAATTTTCCAATGTGGTGGTAGTTCTAATTTAAATGCATTGTCATTGATTTTTTGAATGATCTTGAATGGTCCACAGAATCTAGGTGCTAATTTCACAACTGGGTGTTTATCTACACTTTGTAATCTACGTTTCTCTATTCTTAACCAAACATACTCATCAAGTTTGAAATTCATGGCCTGTCTTTTCTTATTGGCTTGTTTTATATATGATTGCTGGGCTTTGGCAATGATATCTTTGACTTCATAAAAAATAGTAGCATGCATGTTAGCAATATCATCAGCACTCTGAATTCTATTTGATAAAGATGCAACAGGTGTAGACAATCTATAACCATAAATCACTTCAAATGGTGCTTTCTTTGTAGCTGTGTATGGAGTATTGTTATATGCAAACTGAAGTAAATGTAGATGTGTATTCCATGTATGTGGTTTAGCAATAGTGTAAGCACGTAAAAGATCTAAAATAGTACTATTAGTAGCTTCTGTTTGACCATTTGTTTTAGGATGAAATGCAGATGAAAAATCAATCTTTGTTTCTAAGTTAGCAAAAAAAGTAATCCAAAAATTATTACAAAATCTAGAATCACGATAAAAAATAATAACTTTTGGTAATCCATGATTAGTGAAAACAGTTTTCAAAAACAATTGTGCTGCTTGAGATGCTCTTAATAACTTTCTTGCATGGAATGAAATATGCTTGTTTACTTAACCTGTCTACAACAGTCCAAATCATATCATGGTTAGCTTTAGTGTTAGGTAAACCAGTAATAAAATCCATAGAAATCTGTTCCCATAGTCTTGATGGAATAGATAAAGGCATTAGTAAACCATATTGTTTACCATGATGTCTCTTAACTCTTTGACAAACTAAACATTCAGAAACAAAGTTAGATACATCAGTGTCCATATGTGGCCAATAAAAATCTTTAGTCAATGTACGTAAAGTACATATGATACCTCTATGACCTTGATATGGAGGACAATGAATCTCATTCAAAACAAAAGATCTAAATGGAACTATAACACATAATCTCTTTTCATAAAATATGAATCCATCATTGTAAGACAGTGAATCAATAGAAATCCAGTTATTCCCAACTAATTATAAATCAGCTTGAAAAGTAATGTCCTGATGATAAGTATCTTTCATAGGGGTAAGAGAATCAAATGATATGACAGAGATATTATGAATGGCCAGTCTTCTACTTAAAGCATCCGCTACTACATTCTCTTTTCTTGGTTGATATTGAATAAGGAGATGAAAACTCTGAATGAAAGCTGCCCATTTGATATGTCGATCAGATATTTGGGGTTGACTAAGGAGATGTCTAATGCTTTGTTGTTCAGTCTTAATCATAAACTCAGAACCCATTAAGTAATGTTTCCATTGTCGTAAAGCTTGTAATATAGCTAACAATTCTTTATCATATGTAGAATATTTAAATTTGGATGGTTTCAGTTTACAGCTAGAGTAGGCTATGGGATGATTATCTTGCATAAGTAGAGCTCCTATCCCAGATTTGCTAGCATTAGTAACTACTAAAAAGAATGATCTGTTGAAATCAGGTAGTTGTAATACAGGAGCATGGGTTAATGCATGTTTCAATAATTCAAAAGATTTTTGCTAATTAATAGACCAATGATAAACAATACATTTCTTTAAAAGTTTAGTTAAAGGCAAGGCAAGTAATGAGAAATTTCGAACAAACTTCCTGTAAAAACTAGCAAGACCTAGAAAAAAACGTAACTCATGTACATTTTTGGGTATATGCCAGTTTAATATTGCTTCTATCTTCTTAGGGTCAACCTTAATACCTTCTAATGACACAATATGACCTAGATATTCAATTTCTGTTTGAAAGAATTCACTCTTTTCTAGATTAGCATACAATTGATTATCTTTCAACAACTTGAAAACTAAAGACAGATGTTCATAATGCTCATTCTTATTTTTACTGAATACTAAGATATCATCAAAGAATACTATAACACAATGCTAATATTTCAAAAATATGCGATTCATCATTCCGCTAAATGTAGCAGGTGTATTAATCAATCCAAAAGGCATCACTAGAAATTCATAATATCCACATTGTGTTCTAAATGCAGTTTTGAATATATCAGATTTATCTAATCTCACTTGATGATAACCAAATTTAAGATCTATCTTACTGAATATGGCAGAACATTGTAGTTTATCCATAAGATCATCTACCCTAGGAATTAGATATCTATTCTTAATTGTAATCTTATTTAGGGCATGATAATCAATACACATGCGATAAGTATTATTATTATTCTTTACCAATAAAACAGGTGCAACAAATGGAGAACTACTAGGTTTAATTAATCCTCTGTTTAATAATTCCTCTACTTGATTTTTAATTTCTTTCTGTTCAATCTGGTTATTCCTATATGGTGCTTTACATAGTGGTTGTGTACCAGGAATTAAATCTATTTTGTGATCTTCGGGACGTGAAGGTGGTAGTCCAGGTGGTAAATCTTCAGCAAAACAATCTTTAAATTGTGCAATGTATTCTTTATGCCTAGGGTGCATATGTTTTTCTTTAGCTTGAAGTTCATTGACCCAAATTAAATAAGATTTACTACTTTTACGTAATGCACGTTTAGCTTGAGTATGAGTAAGCAGTGGAAAATTATTAGATGTATGGATATCATTCAATGTAATTTGTTTTCCTTGAAAAAGAATTTTAATTGAATGCGTGGAATAATCTATGTCAAGATTATGTTGATGACGCCAAGGCATACCTAGAATAATATCACTAGACTGTAAAGGTACAACTAGGAAATTCCTTCGTTCAGTGTATTCACCAATTTTAATTTCTAAATTATGCACCTCTTGTGTTCCATTATATCTTGTGCCTAAGAATGCTGCTTTAATGCGATAATGTGTAGAAATAGTTTGTAATTTCAATTCTTTCACTAATTTTGCAGAAATAAAATCATGTGTACTACCATCATCATGCAAAATAATCTTTTCTTTTCCATGCACTAAACATTTCATTGTAAACAAAGAATGTGGAGTTGGCATACCTGGTGAAATATCTGAAGGAGTAGCAATATCATCCTCATCTTCTGTAAAGTCAAGAATTTCCTCACGTTCTTCGTCTTCCATTGCTCCAAGATAATTGATATGGACAGGTGGTTTCTTCGATTGGCAATTGACTGCTAGATGTCCAGGTTGATGGCATTTGTAACAAACTATAGGTTTGGCTTTAGATACATTGTTGGCAATGGCAAGAAGTCTAGGAATATTAGGATTTGGCCGTGAGGATGGCTTAGGGTTTGGATTGGTATTTGATGGTAAAGCAGGTGGTTTTGTCCAAGACTTACAGAAAGATGATGAAGGAAAACGACTTTGATTGAATCTTCTAAAATTTGCATTGAATTGCTTAGAACCATAGTTACCATTTGCTTGAAATTGTTGTGGACGTTTGTCTCTTTCTTGAATCTTGTCTTCAGTGTCATGAGCCAAAGAAATTGCATCTTCAAGGGTTGTAGGCTTGAACATATTGACTTCAGCGTAGTAATGCCCACGTAATCCAGACATAAACTTGCGCTTGTGAGTCGCTTCAGGTACGTCTTCAAGCATTCTGAGTTGCAGTAAGGCATTCCAAAAACGTTCGGTGTATTGAGAAATAGGCTCACGATCTCTTTGCTATAGAAGATGCCATTGCTCTATGGCTTTTTCATGGAATTGAGGAGGAAGGAAATTCTGCAGAAACTTCTTTTTGAAAATCTCGCAGGTAGTGGAACAATCAATGCTCTTACAAACCATAGTCCACCAAAGAGATGCTCAATCGATTAAATGATTAGTGACACATTTAATTTTGTCTTTTTCAGCGTATGTCTCTTCATGAAAGTAATCATCAAAATGACTGATAAATGCAAGTACAGTCTTTCCATCTCAAGTTCCATTGAAAGTACAAAATTTGAAATTTATTTTACTTATCTTTGTTTCTTTGAGGATGGATTGAGCTTCGAGCGTCGCATCGATGGTTCGTCGGATAAGATCTTCGGGTTGTGGTCCATCTTCGTTGGTGGTAGATCATTGCAAATTGGCCAATTGAACTTGCAAATCTTGTCGGGCTCTTCGTTCTTCATCAAACTGCATCATAATTAAATCCAATTTTTGTTCCATCCTAGGTTCAAGAAGATCGCCTTCAGCCATTAAATTGTCCATATTTTGTTCCGTCATCCTGTAAAAATCCAAAAGACCTCACACTCTCAAAATCCAATTAGCGGGATGAGTGTAGCTCAAAGTTGGGAATACAAGGCTTATATATTTTTGTTGGGCTTTCACAGTCTTCGTCTTTTGCAGTCGTGGGATTTGTAGTCTTCGTAAAAACTGCGTATGACCTTCTACGTGTGCTGAAACTAGTTCAGCAAGTTTGCATGTGGGAAGAGAGTCTTCCAGGGAAGAATTTTATAGTTCTGTGCTTCTGGGTAGGAACAGTCCTTATGGGAGTAATTGAGATAAGTCAGTTTTGATCTCCGTGGACTTGTAGGACTTTCAAAGTAGGTAAATTTAAACTTGCAGAACTTGCAGACTTTGAAGACTTGCAGAACATAGGAATTACTTAGTAGTTTAAGGCTTTATGAAGCCTATGTGATTTTCAAGTAACGGAGTATGTTGGCGACGGATTTGAACGCGACAACGGTATACTAACGCCGCCCGATGACGAATTTGTGGGGTTAAGCTTCTTAAAGCTTAACACTAAGCTTTCTAACCTTTAATTTTAAGCTTTTAAGCTTTTTGAAAGATATGGAGCTTATTTGTGTTGACAGTGGAAAAACGACTTGGAAGGAGAGATGTAGGAGTGGTCCTATGCTTCCTCAGGCCGGTCCTTCGCGATCAGAGGTTGTAGATAGAGGTTCTTGACTGCCACGAATCCACCTATATTGACTATTCGTGATGAAACTGACTGTAGAGTTCGATCGTTCCAAGAGCTCTGCCTTCGCGCAAGATGGGTAGCGATTGGAAGCTCTCGATCTCAGCTTCGCTCCGATACCACTGGTACATAGATCGGATGCCGTAAGCGCGCGTAGTGAGCGTCAGAAGGTCCCCAAGAATAAAAGAACTCTACTTTTTGTAGAAAACTCAAGGTAGAAAGCATGCACAACATGAACAAGAGACCAACTGGATGCAATCTCCCCCCATGCCTTGTGTGAGTACTCCACAAAGCATGTATTTTATGTATTAATCATCTTCAAGCTCAAATAATAGCCCAAGAAAAGAAATGGATCGGTCCTATCCTTCCTCAGGCCGATCCTTCGCGAGATCAGAGGCTGTAGATAGAGGTTCTTGACCGCCAGGAATCCACCTGTATCAACTATTCGTGATGAAACTAACTGCAGACTCGTAAACAAGTATTACATGAACATTTTGCTATCAGCCCCAAGCTTATATCGTCCTACACCACCAGCGTGAGGTTCCTGCATGTGTGCGCAAAGTTCTGCATGGGTTGGCAGACCTGCAATCGTATCAGCAGCTACAACATTAGACTGAGAAATTAGTATTGTACTCAGCCGTTTTAGTTACACTACTTACTGACGATAGATCACGTTGTGCTGAGACAAGATGTACCACCGACGCCAACGTCGTACTGTCTACAAGGAGACAGACTACAATACAATACACCAAAAGCTTGGCGCAGTTCGCGGTCCTCGACGTTAACGCCATAGTGCGTCGGTGCGTTAACTCCTTAGACTGACTGATTGACTATCAAATGGAGATGTATCATAGTCAATTAGTCAATTAGTTTTTTTGTTTTTGGTCCTGCTCTTCAGAGAAAGAACATAGTGATAAGGAACGCAAAGTGTGAAATAAATTCACGGTCGTAGGAACTCTGGACACGAACCTAAATAGTATGAGGATCTCTATCGAGTAACTGAATAATTTTTTCTATTTAGCATGATTCAGGTATTTTCTTATTTGAATTATTTGTTTAATTTTACTAAATAAAAATGAAGCTACAACTTGCAAAGTAAGTGCAAGTCTATATAATAAACCAAGATTTATTGTATAAATGTCATGCTATAACTAGTAAAATAATTTTGCATGTATACTACATGTAGACCCCCTAATCGCATTGGGACAACCATCACACAAAGAAGCTTTTAGTTGCACTAATTTTCCTGATAACCTCGTCATTTTATGGTAGGATGAACTCTACACTACATCTTTCACCTCGAGGAAAGTGATAAGGCATATTCACTTTATAATAGGTGAGACATCTTGATTGGAAGTTGGATCTTATTGTCCACATACAATATATTTACAATGGTCTCAACATGTTGCGCTGTTCGTTGCAATTTGTACTTTCTCAATAAGTGAATATGTAAGAAAATGAGATGGAAAATTCTATTAAACTATATGAATGTTTGACAATGAAAGAGGATATAATTGAGCTATCTCTAATACTTCAATCTCAATTCCTACTATATATTTTACTAATGGGAGTTACATGATATAAATGAGATAACTTTGACGTAGAAATTCAAAGCATAAAATCAAACATCACTTACAATCTCTGATCAAATACACCCGATCTTCTAGGAGTGCCTTAAAAACTTGAAACCAATGTTTCAATATTTCCTTGGTGTTGTAGCTTTTAGAGAAACAATTCAGAATTGCCCTCATGTTGCAGCTTACATTTCTCTAATGCAATACAAGTGATTGAATACCTGTTGATAATTGGAGTATTGCCACAAAAAGTATCCTTCAATGCTTGATAACAAAACATATGAGTAGTTGATGACTACAATACAAACATGCAATCCAAGCAATCGGGGGGGGTGTAATGAACAAGGATGAGATTTGTGCATGTGAGAAGCTAGGACCTAGTCATGTGGCGTGGGAGAATGGATGATGAGATTTTGTGCATGTGAGAAGCTGGGACCTAGTCGTGCAAGGGAGAATGCACCTTTCTTGAATCAAATAAAATTTTTCTATTTTCTTGAATCTTGGAGGAATGTTTAGCTCCCATTTCATAAAATGGCTAATCTTATTTGCACCTTTCTTTTTCTTCTCTTACATTGCCCAAGGTTTTCTTAATGTAAAGTGAGTCGTTTAACTGCAGTCCAATGTTTAAGGTAAACTAAGATGTTATCCATGAAAATTTGCAACAAAAAGAATGTGAGGGTGAGAATTTAAGCCAACAAGTTGAAGACATCCAACAAGATTAGCAAAAGGTTGATGTAAAGATAATTGTCTATCATTCTGCAGAAAATGAGAGTTTTTCTTAGAGCTCATAGGACAAGGAGTACTAGCAGGATTTACAAAACCCAAACCAGACTTTTGAATAATAACTTCAATGAACTTTATTTGACGCAATACTAAAAGACCCTTTTCTCAATAGTGTTAAATCTGAATACCAAGACATGAGTGTATGTCTCCAAGATTGACCATGTCAAATATAGAAGATAAAACCTTCTTTACTTGTTGAAGGAAGTTGAGATTGTTAGAAAAAAGTATGGTATCATGTACATATAGAGAAAGAAAAACAAAACTATCATTGTAGCACTTGACATATAAGCTAGGATCTGAAGAACAAGAGATAAAACCTTGTTTTGTAAAGAAGAGATCAATGTTTTAATACCAAGCTCGTGAAAATTGTTGGATACCATCGAGTGCTGGATGAAGTCTACAAGTAAGATTTTCCTTATGCTTGACTATAAATCCCTCTGGTTACTCCATGTATATCTCTTCCTTTAAATCACCATTAAGAAAAGCAGTTCTCACATCCATTTGGTGAATATCCAAATAAAACTCAATATCAAAAACTAACAAGATAGGAATGTTGGTAATACAAACAATAGGTGAGAAAGTTTGTTGATAATCAACTCTTGCAATTTATGAGAAACCTTTGGTAACTAACCTTTCTTTGAATTTTTCAAATGTTCCATTTGCTTTTTTTTTTGTCTTATAAACCCACTTGCATCTAATAGCAGTACATCTAGGTGGTAACTCACTTAGAACCCATGTTTCTTTAGAGAGAAGAGATTCATACTCAGTTTCCATGGCCTCTTGCCATTAATCCTTTTGTCGGGATGACATGGCATCACTATAAGAAATATTGAGAGCATTCTCAAGAAAATCAGCATCATAAATATGACAAGTACCATCCTCATTATCAATTGGAAGATCAATACTAAGGTGTGATGTGTCCACCTGTTCTCTTCAGGACACGTCCTAGCAGTCCATCGAAAAGGAGATCTAGAAGCTCCGCCCGACACTCCCATGGAATGTTACGGGGTTTGCGATCCAGGACTTTCCGCGTCTGCCCGGCATTTCCTTAAACAGCGTAAACGTGGATTATTTGAACATAGACTCTAGGTCACTGGCCTTGCTATTCATTTCCTTTGAACGTTCTTCTTGCTGTCCATTATGATTGAGAAAAGTTTTCGACCAACCGGGACCACCCATCCGTAGGATGGACCCATGGCTACATTCACCACACTTTCCTCAATTGTTTTAGTTGTCTAATTACCTACCACATTTAGTTGGACATGCATCAAGCAACTTTCTTAATTAGCCCGTTAGGCACCGGTTCCTTCACGTAATCTTAGCACTTCACATAGAAAAGCAATGTCAAACAAGTTTCTTTTCAACATGTTATTATATTAATCTTTGGAATACATTTGTAAAGTCCAGTCCGCAGGCTTGTCCATAATCTGCCCGAAGGCTATCCAACAATCCACAGGGATTGCTAATCCAAGATTCCACCTGTAGACTAGTATGCGGGCCTCGAGATCCAATCCCAATTCATGTTGGCCTCTTGTGCAGGGCCCAGAAGACAAGGTATTTACGGCCAGAGCCCCCCTGGCACCCAAGCCTCCTCCTACTCCAAGTAGCACTCAACGAAGAGACCTCTCGCGGCGAGTTCGGTCCACCTTCCCGGTGCGGCTAACAACCCCCTTGGTTAGGGTCATGCAGACAGTCGGGGGTAACTGAGGCTGCCTGTACCTTCAGGCCTTCAACCTGAAGGATCAGATATCTTTTCATCCTTTAGCTCCTTGTGCAAACAAAGCGAACAGTGCTCTTTAGACTAATACAAGCACAATCATTTCCAGTGGTCGTTATTTTTGGCCAACTGCTAAGGAGTGAATCCTTTTCTCCAAATGCATCCAGCATTCGATTCCAGGGTCAATTGCAACTTGGCAAGATCCCCAAGGTTTTGTTTAATAACCCATATGTCCTTAAGTCCTATTAACAGAAAATATATTGCTCCAAATTATTGATTGGTCCTTTGCTTCCAAGCAAATATCTAATTCCCTTATCTTGGTCACTTTTTCCAAGAAAGGTACTAGATCAGGATGACTACTCATCCTCTTGCAAGATAAACTTGCGCAAGAATCTGCCAATCTCATTCGAAGGAATTGGCCATTCTCGTATGATCAAACCACAAGATCATGCGACTCTGCAACTTGTTGCACAAGTGTCGCATCTAATCCATGGGACTATTTCACCCATCAAAGGACGTCTTCTAATCATGGAATCATGATTGGATAAGAACAGGGTTTAGGGTGTCTTCATATCCAATTCATTTCCAATTGCACTAGGCCGAATCCGTCAGTCCTAGAGTTCCAACTCAATCCGAGTTTCATCTTTTTTAATCGAGCGATCCTTAGGGTAGAAACCCTAGATCGTTTCTTGTAAGTGTGCCCCATTGTCCCTACATTCTGTGAATGTGGGCAAGTCTTTAGGATATGAGAGTTTCAACTTGGCAATAAGAGCGACTAGGTCACGTCCTCAACGTGCTAAATCCTAGTTAGAACTTGGGATATGTTGCATCGATTTAACCACTCCTAAGTGAGTCCTTTGTAGTTTAGGTGTTTAGGGTAAAACAATGTACTTGTCTATTCCTAAAGATATTGTCTTCGTCAAAGAGGGGAAAACTAGTTGCATTACGATACCATTCTCGTAAGCACACGATTCATTGGCTACGTATGATTAGATTTACAATCCCTAGCTTTTCTAGCTAAGCTCCAAGTGCATGTTAAGTTACGACACAATTTCCATTGATCTTACTAGGACATGCATTCACGATTTATGCCACTAAGCTTGTAGGGTTTTATGTTAAAACGAACTATGTAGCCTTTCCCTAACTTCATTTCTAAATGAAATATTCGTACGTGACCTTTCCTAGTTACAATGTAGTTGAATGAAATTTACGCCAATTGACTAGAGTTAAGCTACTTCACGCAGCCCTAGAATCATTTCCATGCTTTGCAAATTCCTACGATTGTTAGCAATCTTCTTTGATGAATCATTGCGAAGAAAGAGATGTCTAATAATGCGACATGCGATTTAATCTTTCCATGCATAATCGAAGTGTACTACAATAATTTTGACTTTGTAATGATGGTCATTAGTTGATTTAGATTCGTTACTTTGCAATGCATAAAAACAATTTGACAAGAATGCATAGACGTCTTATGTTCTTCTTTCATTCGTTTCTTTGAAAAATACAAATGACCGATTCCTCAATTGTGAGTTATTTCCTTTAGAATAGCCAATGTATTTCAATCGTAAAAGTGCATCCTAATTCCATAAATTATCTATGCACAATTGCAATGTTTCGACATAAACCAAAATTAGGAAGAAAACCTGGACTTGTGGGTTTGGTGAAATGTCCACATGAATGTTAGCAGATGATCCTCCTGCAGTTGCGCCTTATGCCTTTTTAGGGGCCATCGTGAATTTGATCTTCTTGCCTTGGCCGCAGTCTTATGATCTTAGCTCGTTCTCCCTTGTACGTGCAATTCCCTTTGAAATATGGCTTCCTTGACCGATGCACCTTCTTGCGGAATTTGGGCTTTGGAAATGGGAACTTAAGAACTTCTCATTTTTTTCATAGAAGTTCGCGGGATAAGGATCTTTGTGGAGAAGGAGTGTGGGGAAAAATTAGGGATGGATTTATGGGGGAATTTGAGTGGAAAGGGGCTTGGAGAAACCCCTCTTCTTTAAAGTCGTTAGGGGCTTCATTGAGGATCTAGTGGGAAAGCCTTATAGGCTTCCTCCTTGAAGCTCGGAGGGACAAAAAATTATCTTTAGGAGGGTTTGATGGGAAAGCCCTTAAACACGGCAAAGAGTTTGGGCTTGTGACGGATGCAATGGGAAAGGGCTTTAAATCTCGGTTATAATGGGCTTACGTGAGTCCACGGGAAGGACTTTACAATCGGCAGAATGGCTTTTGGGGGATGCAAGTGGAAAGGGCTTATTTTTCGAGGATGCAAGGGGAAAGGGCTTAATTCCCGAGGAGGCAAAGGGAAATGGCTTAATTCCGGGGGGTGTAAAGATCGCTTGAGAAGGGGGCAATGGAAAAGGGGGCTTAGAGAGCCCCCCCCCTTAGAAGCTTCCCAAGAAGCTTCTGGGGGCGTGATGAAGACCATGTGGGCAAGTAGAAGGGAAATTTTTGTGGAAGGCAGCATGAGCAACGATCGGTAGCAGTTCGATTGGCAACTGGGTAGCGGCGTTCAGCTCGATTGGCAGCTACCATTCCTCCTCACGGCGCAGCAATACGGTGGCTCCACAATCAGGCGTCCTTCCTCCTCTTTCACCTCTTCATGCTTAGCCTCATGACTCCTCCTTACTCCCCCCCAACAGGGGTTTTTATAGGTGAAGGGAGGGGGACCTCCCCCCCCCACGTGGCTTGATGCATTGCCCGATCCCCCTACGTCGTCCAGCTATAGCGCTTACTCATCAGCGCCTTACTCCCTCTCCTCTAGCACGGCCTTTGGCTGGGGGGAAAGAAGGGTTAATATAAATTTTTTTTGCCATAAATCTATCAATTCCCTCTTGACCTCCTCCCAAGAGGAGGTTCACATGTAGATATACAGGTTCTTTTACTTTGGTCTCGTTTATGCCAATGGAGATCATGATGCATCGTGTACAATTTAAAGATCGCACCGTCTGTATCTTCAATGCCGGCATTGTCATTGCATGAGACTCATGCGGCCTCGTAATATTTTTCAACAGAAATAGTACATTCTCTTCCCCTTGGAGGAATCGAGATGTCCTCATTTCGAGATAAACCGAGGATATTGATGATTGAGAGTGATTTCATCTATCCAAGTGGCATCCTCCTGAGGATAATCTTTCCACTAGACGAGGCATTCTCTCAAGGTTCTGGATGTCAATTGTCTCTCCCTAATATCTAAGATCCTATTAGGTCATAGCTCAAGGACTCCTTGGCTAGGCATTACAACTTGTTGGTCATCAAGTACATGGCTAGAATTAGGTACATACTTCTTCAATAGGCTAGTATGGAATACATTATGAACCTTTAGGTTCTCAAGGAGTTGTAGTCTATAAGCATTAGGTCCTAGGCACTTGAGGATCTTGTATGGTCCACAATACCTTGGACTTAGCTTCTTGCAATCTCCTAAGGATAGGGAACTCTTCTTTGGGCATACGCAAATGAATACCATGTCTCCTTCCTCGAAGATTCTATCTTGATGCTTCAAATCCGCGTATGCCTTCTGTCTATGCTTGGTGGCTTGGATGTCCTGTCTTATTGACTTTACTTGGTCATCCATCTCTTCCATCATGTGCCTTGAAGCTTCAACCCTCAAGGTTGGATTTGAGAAGTTTAGGGGACTTCGACAGCGATGAACATACAATGCTTGAAAAGAGGTCATCTGAATGCTTTGTTGGTAAGAAGCATTGTAGGCAAACTCAACCAAAGGAATGTATTGAATCCACCTTTTTGGTTCACAACAGCAGTGTGCCCTTAGCATATCCTCAATGATTTAATTGACTCGCTCTGTTTGGCCATCAATTTTGGGATGGTAAGTTGTACTAAAATAGAGTTGAGTCCCAATGGCTTCAAAGATAGCTCTCTAGAAGTGTGACGTGAAGAGAGAATCACGATCACTAATGATTCTTTTGGGTAACCCATGTAGCTTGAATATCTCCTTGATTAACAACCTTGCAATATCTTAGGCTTTGTAGTTTGTCTTTACTGGAATAAGGTGTCCAACCTTAGTAAGCATGTCAACCACAACCATGATGGAGTTGTATCCTCCCTGAACTTGGGGTAGGCCAACAACAAAGTCCATACTGATGAATTCCCATTTCATTTGGGGAATGTCGAGTGGTTGCCACTTCCCTAGCATTTTGACATGTTCGGCTTTGATACATTGACAAGACAAACACTCGGTGACATATTTGAGAAGCCACCTTTAAGCCTCTCCCAATAGTAGCTCTTCCTAACTGCATTGATAGTCTTAGCATAGCCAGGATGTCCTGAGAAAGGGAATCATGAGCTTCCCATAGTATCTTCTGCTTAAGTGACTGGCTTGCCGGTATGCACAATCTCATTCTATAGTAGGCAAGTCCACTATTGATAGAGAATTTATGATATTTAACCTGTAGCTTTTGGTCCTGGTCCTTGATAAGGATCTTCCTTATCATCTTTTGATAGGCTGGATCATGGCATGCTTCCTCTCTAGCTAGCTCAAGTATTGGGTTGTTTGGCATGGACACCTTTGTGGCTAGAGATCTAGCTATTGATGGATTTTGCAAGATTAAAGAATTAAGGAATGCTTGCAACTGAGTGCATCGGCAACTACATTCTCCTTTCCCGGTCGGTATTTGATTTCAAAATCATACTCCTCTAGCACTTCAATCCATCGACGTTGCCTCATGTTGAGCTCGTTCTGGGTAAAGATCCACTTAAGACTTTTATAATCAATCACTAGAGTAAAATTGTTACCCAATATGTAGTGTCTCCAAAGCTTTAGAGCATGGATGACAGCTAACAGTTCTAGATCATGGGTAGCATAATTCTTCTCATGGCTCTTCAGTTTCCTTGAAGAGTATGCTACAAGATGACCTTGTTGCATGAGCACACATCCTAAGGCAAGCGTGCTAGCATTAGTTACTACCTCGAACTCCTTACTGAGGTCTGGAATATTTAGGATAGGTGCTGATACCAAACTTTTCTTTAATCTATCAAAGCTGGTTTGTTCGACAGTTGACCATGCAATGGATGTTGGCTTCTTCAGTAAGTCCGTCAGAGGTGCTGCAATCAAAGCATAGTTTTTTATGAAGACCCTATACGATCTTGTCAATCCAAGAAAATTGTGTATTTCTTTGACAATTGTTGGTATTGGCCATCCTAGAACATCTCTGACTTTGGTCGGATCTACTGAGATTCCTTCCGCTGATATGATGAATCCCAGATATTCAATCTAACGTTTGAGGAATGCACACTTCTTCATCTTAGCATAGAGCTTATGTGCTCTCATTATCTCAAGGACAATCTGAAGTTGGGGTTCATGATCTTCTTCCTGTTTGGAATAGACTAAAGTGTCGTCGAAGAAGACGAATACAAAGTCATCAAGATATGGCCTAAAGATATCCTGCATTAACGTGTTGAAGGTGATAGGCGCATTGGTAAGACCGAATGACATAACTAGAAACTCAAAGTGTCCATATCTTGTGTTAAAGGCCGTCTTTGGGATATCTTCTTCCTTGATCCTTATCTGATAGTAACCAGACCTGAGATCAATCTTGAAGAAGATCTTCACACCCTGAAGACAATCAAGAAGCTCATCTATTCTAGGAATAGGGTACTTGTTTTTTACAATTGATTGATTCAACCCTCTGTAATCAATACACAGTCGAAGCATTCCATCTTTATTTTTCTGGAATACTACTGGAGCTCCCCATGGTGAACTAGTAGGACGGATGTAGCCCTGAACTAGTAGTTGCTTGAGTTGTTCCTTCAGCTCAATTGTTTCTGGGGTGGACATACTATAAGGTCTCATTGCAATTGGCGCAGCTCTTGGCACTAGCTTGATCTCATGATCCACTTCTCTTTGAGGCGAGAGTTCTGTCAACTCTTCAGGAAATACATTTGCGCACTCCTTTAACCATGAAGGTCCTTCACTAGACTCCTGCTTCTGATGTAACTTATTGAGCTTAATCAAGTAGACAGGTAGTCCCTTTCTAACTCCCTTTATAATCCGAGATGCTTTGGCCAATTGAATTTTCGGCTTTCCAGCCTCTTCTTGAGTTGTGACCAATTTCCCTTCAGAGTACTGAAAGAAAATTTGGCCCTTTCCACAATGAATGTGGGCGTCATTAGGTTTAAGCCAATCCATTCCAAGTAGACACTCATGGATACCTAGGTTCATGACTCTGAATTTGACCGAAGTCGTCTTTCCTCCCAGAAAGAATTCCACCTTAGCAGTTTTCCTGGTACAAGTGACCTCACGACCATTTGCTAATTCCACAAGCAAGGTAGGTACTTCTAATGTTGCTATTCCTAATCTTCTTGCACAAGCTGGTGAGATAAAGGAATGTGTACTGCCACAATCAATCAAGGTCTTGAAACCTTCACCTTGATAATCCGATGGCGTCTCAATCACTAAAAACTGGCGATTCGGCCCTTTCTTGTGAAGAGTGGCATGGACTGTCGCCCTTTCAAACTCTGCTTCCATGGTTAGATCTTCGTCTTTGCACATTTCCCTGTTGGCAACATAGGCGGTTCTTCCTCTGCCTTGGGTAGTGGCTCTCTGGCCATGGCCAGTTCCTTGGAAAGGTGTTTGGCGATGTCCTCCTCCAAGCTTGGGAATTGCCTCTTGAAATGACCGAGCTCGTTGCAGTGGAAACAACGGAGGTTTTGGCCATTGCCTTGAGTAGGGACAGAGTTGTTGACATTATTAGTCCTTGCTTTCTTTCTTTGTCCCCGATTCTGACCTTGAACTCTCTTCATTTGAGGCCTATATGCTCCTCTGTTCGGGTCATTATAAGACCAAGTTTTGTTACTTCTTGGCCTAGCCTACACCTCCTGAATTATAGGCACAGCTCGAATGAGTGCGTCTTGAAGATCTAATAGGTGCATAGATTTGAGATGGGTATTCACTTGTGGGTTTAAACTAGCACAAAATTTTGACACCTGCTGTGTCATGTCCATCTGTGGCGCATACTTAAGAAGTGAGACGAACTTAGAGTAGTATGCGTCAAGAGTGAGTCCCAGCGGTTTTAGCTCGTAGAACTCATTCATTTTCTGCATGCCATACGCAGGTGCCATACGCAAATAGCGACTATTACAAAGGGGAAAAAAATTAGTTGGCAGGGCATATAACCCTACCACCCTTCTAGCTATATGCACTAAATATTCTTGCATAATTCATTTGCCAATGTCACCTACACCTAATGTCTAAAAATTGTATATTATATTTTCAAAAAAAAACTACATCTTTTGATTGCAAAAGCTAGATATAATCAATTCAAAAAGGTATTTCGCAAGGAGCTTTTTCATCACTTGCTTAGGCCCAAGAAGAAAAGGAGCTTGTGATTGAAAAATCTAGATATAATCAATTCAAAAAAGTATTACTCAAGGAGCTTTTTTATCACTTGTTAGGCCCAAGAAGAAGAGCTTCACTTCAAGCTTTCATTATAGTCAGGACCTTGAGGTATGAATAAGTCCTATTGATCTTCTGCTCACTCCAGCTTATTCCAAACTTGTTCAAGTCTTCTTGGGGGAGCATTTGGACATTTGTAAGAGTTATACCATGGTGTTGGAGCCAGAAACACTTATATAGAGAGTGGTAGTGTCTCTAAGCTCTATTTCTTCCTTCTTATTTTTACCTACATCTAAGTCATCTTCTATCTCTTCTTTCTTGTCTTCACTCTCAATCTCAATGGATGGAGGTGTTTTAAGATCAAAATAATCTGCAAGCTCATCCTCCCCCTTCTCAAACTCCATTTCTTGAGCTCAGACTAGTTGTTGTACTCCAAGTAGATCCGTGAAACGAACAAATTTCTCTTTACCAAGTGATTTGGTAAAGATATCTGCTACCTGATCTTCTGTCTTCACATGAAGTAGATCAATCTCTCCTACAAGTACCATTTCTCTGATGAAATTGTAATGAACCTCTATGTGTTTGGATCTAGCATGATAGACAATGCCATATTACAAGGGATATTACTAGATTGTATGTAACATCCAACTAGATGGGCAAACTGTGCTCGTTAAACTTATAAGATTACATGTACAAAAAGAGCTCTATAATTACAATTGGAAGAATAACATAGGGTTTTTAGGGAAAAGGGATCATTTTGTCGTCTCATAACGTGTGTACAAATGGTTTCTTATAGATAATTGAGGGGAATCAAGTGAAGTTTCTTAAAACATATTAATTTAGTATGTATTTTGCGGAATCACCCACTATAGAATCACCCATGTACACACTAAATTAACAAAACGCCCGAAAAGAATAGGCTTCCCCATCGACTTCTCGCACAAAGAATCCACTTTGTGTATGAGCCCCGGTAAACAAAGTTTACGGAATCCACTGTAAAACCTCACGGAATCCACCGTGGCACGGAATCCACCGTGAAATATGCCTCCTGGCATCATAAACAACCAATTAAACTCCACAATAGACCTTACGGACATGTAAATGTCACAATTCATAGTTGTTCGCCTGGGATTCCTAACTATGTCAAGGATATAGTACACTTGGGATATCTAACTATGTCAAGCATATAGTACCCCTTCTCACAAAGAGCTTTAAATACATGGAAAATCGGAAGACAATAGACTCGTAAACAAGTATTATATCCCCACTGCCAAGAAAAGAAATGGACCAAAGAAAATGTCCAAAGAAGAGCAATGGGACTCATTGCGATATCAAAAAGGCATGGCAACTCTACGGTAGGCTTGAATGTCAAAGAACAATATTGACAAAAGGAGTGTTATTCATCCTTGGTGTTACCATGATTACTCAACAGGGTTTCTTGGCAATGTTTATGCATTAAATCCCTCGATAAGCACTATATTGAAAGAGTTTCCTATCTTGCAAAAAATAAGTCCTTCAATGGGGGGTAAGAAGCAATTTAACAAACAGTTCTCGTTAGCCCAGAACAATCATCCGGAGTCTCCTCCATAGTGCAGAATTTACAAGGTTGGAAAAGTTCATGTAGCCGCGAATAAGGGCAATCAGAAGCGGGCGGTGACCACGCGCGTGTCTGCGCAGTTGTTCCACTCTAGCTGACCTCCGGCGTTCCCGATGCAGGGGTTGAGGTCGACGGAGGTGGGGCCAGCGCCGCAGTCGGCCTGCAAGGTGCCGTTCTGGAAAACAACGATGCTGTTGCACGTCTTGGAGAAGCCGCAATCGACGGATGTTGCCGCGGCCGAGAAGGGTCGTGTGAGTGCTGACACACCGTCGCAAATGGCGCCGCACAGGAGCTCACCATTGACATTGGCCACCATTATGTCCAGGTGGATGGCGGTGTCAGCCTGGATCACGCCATTAATATCACATTTTTGCTGTCAGCCCCAAGCTTATATCGTCCTGCACCACCAGCGTGAGGTTCCTGCATGTGTGCGCAAAGTTCTGCATGGGTTGGCAGACCTGCAATCGTATCAGCAGCTACAACATTAGACTGAGAAATTAGTATTGTACTCAGCCGTTTTAGTTACACTACTTACTGACGATAGATCGCGTTGTGCTGAGACAAGATGTACCACCGACGCCAACATCGTACTGTCTACAACGAGACAGACTACAGTACAGTACACCAAAAGCTTGGCGCAGTTCGCGGTCCTCGACGTTAACGCCATAGTGCGTCGGTGCGTTAACTCCTTAGACTGACTGATTGACTATCAAATGGAGATGGATCATAGTCAATTAGTCAATTAGTTTTTTTGTTTTTGGTCCTGCTCTTCAGAGAAAGAACATAGTAATAAGGAACGCAAAGTGTGAAATAAATTCACGGTCGTAAGGAACTTTGGACACGAACTGGACACGAACCTAAATAGTATGAAGATCTCTATCGAGTAAATGAATAATTTTTTCTATTTAGCATGATTCAGGTATTTTCTTATTTGAATTATTTGTTTAATTTTACTAAATAAAAATGAAGCTACAACTTGCAAAGTAAGTGCAAGTCTATAATAAACCAAGATTTATTGTATAAATGTCATGCTATAACTAGTAAAATAATTTTGCATGTATACTAGATGTAGACCCCCTAATCACATTGGGACAACCATCACACAAGAAGCTTTTAGTTGCACTAATTTTCCTGATAACCTCGTCATTTTATGGACCTCGTCATTTTATGGTAGGATCAACTCTACACTACATCTTTCACCTCGAGGAAAGTGATAAGGCATATTCACTTTATAATAGGTGAGACATCTTGATTGGAAGTTGGATCTTATTGTCCACATACAATATATTTACAATGGTCTCAACATGTTGCGCTGTTCGTTGCAATTTGTACTTTCTCAATAAGTGAATATGTAAGCAAATGAGATGGAAAATTCTATTAAACTATATGAATGTTTGACAATGAAAGAGGATATAATTGAGCTATCTCTAATACTTCAATCTCAATTCCTACTATATATTTTACTAATGGGAGTTACATGATATAAATGAGATAACTTTGACGTAGAAATTCAAAGCATAAAATCAAACATCACTTATAATCTCTGATCAAATACACCCGATCTTCTAGGAGTGCCACAAAAACTTGAAACCAATGTTTCAATATTTCCTTGGTGTTGTAGCTTTTAGAGAAACAATTCAGAATTGCCCTCATGTTGCAGCTTACATTTCTCTAATGCAATACAAGTGATTGAATACCTGTTGATAATTGGAGTATTGCCACAAAAAGTATCCTTCAATGCTTGATAACAAGACTTATGAGTAGCTGATGACTACAATACAAACATGCAATCCAAGCAATCGGGGGGGGTGTGATGAACAAGGATGAGATTTGTGCATGTGAGAAGCTAGGACCTAGTCATGTGGCGTGGGAGAATGGATGATGAGATTTTGTGCATGTGAGAAGCTGGGACCTAGTCGTGCAAGGGAGAATGCACCTTTCTTGAATCAAATAAAAATTTTCTATTTTCTTGAATCTTGGAGGAATGTTTAGCTCCCATTTCATAAAATGGCTAATCTTATTTGCACCTTTCTTTTTCTTCTCTTACATTGCCCAAGGTTTTTTTAATGTAAAGTGAGTCGTTTAACTGCAGTCCAATGTTTAAGGTAAACTAAGATGTTATCCATGAAAATTTGCAACAAAAAGAATGTGAGGGTGAGAATTTAAGCCAACAAGTTGAAGACATCCAACAAGATTAGCAAAAGGTTGATGTAAAGATAATTGTCTATCATTCTGCAGAAAATGAGAGTTTTTCTTAGAGCTCACATGACAAGGAGTACTAGCAGGATTTACAAAACCCAAATCAGACTTCTGAATAATAACTTCAATGAAATTTATTTGACGCAATACTAAAAGACCCTTTTCTCGATAGTGTTAAATCTGAATACCAAGACATGAGTGTATGTCTCCAAGATTGACCATGTCAAATGTAGAAGATAAAACCTTCTTTACTTGTTGAAGGAAGTTGAGATTGTTAGAAACAAGTATGGTATCATATACATATAGAGAAAGAAAAACAAAACTATCATTGTAGCGCTTGACATATAAGCTAGGATCTGAAGAACAAGAGATAAAACCTTGTTTTGTAAAGAAGAGATCAATGTTTTGATACCAGGCTCGTGAAAATTGTTGGATACCATCGAGTGCTGGATGAAGTCTACAAGTAAGATTTTCCTTATGTTTGACTATAAATCCCTCTGGTCGCTCCATGTATATCTCTTCCTTTAAATCACCATTAAGAAAAGCAGTTCTCACATCCATTTGGTGAATCTCCAAATAAAACTCAACATAAAAAACTAACAAGACACGAATGCTGGTAATACAAACAATAGGTGAGAAAGTTTCTTGATAATCAACTCTTGTAATTTATGAGAAACCTTTGGTGACTAACCTTTCTTTGAATTTTTCAAATGTTCCATCTGCTTTTTTTTTGTCTTATAAACCCACTTGCATCTAATAGCAGTACATCTAGGTGGTAACTCAGTTAGAACCCATGTTCCTTTAGAGAGAAGAGATTCATACTCAGCTTCCATGGCCTCCTACCATTAATCCTTTTGTGGGGATGACATGACATCACTATAAGAGATAGGGTCTCACAAATATTGAGAGCATGGAGGGTGGGTAAGGAAGGGACCTCAACATGGCATAAAGAAAATAGGAGATCCTCTAAGGATGAATCAACAAGATATTCACAAATGTATGCAACCAGGATGCATAGGAAAGCATCCCTGCACTTAAGATGTGAATAAGTAAGGATGATGAATCAATAGGAGCCTAACACGTGACCATGAACCATAACCATATGTCCTCATACTTAAGACATGACATAACACATGGATGGAGTGGGGTTTGTTTGGGGCTAGGGGGAGTGGGGTTTTTCATGGGGGTAGGGAGGCACATCATGTTATAGGGGAGTTTGGAGTGTTTTTTGGCACAAGAGAGGGAGAGGGGTGCACTATGTCATGGAGAAGTTGAGTGCGTTGGGGATTTTTTGGAAGGAGAGGAGCACATTTTTTTGTGGGGGGGATGTGCCATGTCATGAGGGATTGGGTGGAGTAGGATTTTGTGAGTGGGGAAAAGGGGTGTCATGTTGTGGGGCAGGGGGGTGTTGGGTGGAGTGAGGTTTTTTGAGGGGAGGAGAGAAGATCTACCATGTCGTGGTAGGGGGGGCTTGATGTCATGGGGGGGTTGGGCGAAGCAGGGTTTTTTGAGGGATAAAGGGGAGGGAAGTGTCCCATGTTGTGGGGCGGTTGGGTTGAGAAAGGGGAGGGGGGTGTGCCATGTCATGGGAGGGAGGGTGGAGCAAGGCTTTTTTAGGGGGGGATATGCCATGTCATGGTGGGGGAAAAGGGGTTTTGATACGGTGGGCGGTTGGTTGGAGTGGTATTTCTTGACGAGGGGGAGGTGTGCCATGATGTGGGGGGTTGGATGGAGAGGGGGGGAGAGGGTGCCATGCCACGAGGAACTTGGATGGAGTGGGGTTTTTTGAGGGAGGGTGTGCCACATCATGAGGAAGGAGGTTCTAGGTGGGATAGGGTTTTTTGAGGGAGGGGATGTGCCATGTTGTGGTGGGAGGGAGGGGTTTTGATGTTGTGGGGGGATTGGGTGAAGCGAGGTTTTTGTGGAGGAAAGGGATGGATGTGCCATGTCATGGTGGGGATGGAGGGGTTTTGATATCATGGGGGGGTTGTGTGAAGTGGGGTTTTTTGAGAGGGGGAAAAGGAGGGGGAGTTAGATGGAGCAAGGTTTTGTGGGCAAGGGGGAGGGGGTGCCACATCGTGGGGTGATTGGGTGGAATGAACTTTTTTGAGGGGAGGTGTGCCATTTCATGGGGTGTTTGGGTCGAGCAAGGGGGGGGGAGTTAGAGTAGGGCGTGTGGGTGAGGAAGGGACCTCAACAGGGAATAAGGAAAATAAGAGATTGTATAAGGATCAAATAAGAAGGTGTTCACAAATGTATGAAACCAAAACGCACAGGAATGCATCCCTACACTTAAGAAGTGAATAAACCAGGTTATTGAATCAAAAGGGGCCTAAAACCTGACCATGACCCATAGCCATATATCTCCAAAATTAAAGCATGGCATATACATAAAAGAATACAAGAGGTAGGGTTAGGAACACTTGGTCCATTTTGTTGGTCGATGTAAATCATCGTCAATATGCGCTGGGAAGTTGAAGTCATCCACAGGAGGTACCAAGGCTTTCCTTAGAACACTTTTAGCATGGCAGGGACCATGCAAGAGCACCTAGGGAGGTAGCATTGTTGAGCAAGATTGGGTAAGTCATCGATGTTGAAGAATGGAACACTTAATCTTGATAGTCACTTGTAGGAGGATGATAGATCATGCGCTCACCCCATAACTCACATTAGTAGAGGAGAATAATTGAAATCCATATCTCACATCTAGTGTGAGAAATTGGCAAGAGAGATGGTTCAAAAGGAGTATGCATGGGTGCATAGTTGATGGTGCATCAATGCATCCCAACCCATCTGGCATAGGTGCAAGAAGAAAGGCTAGGGAGCTTTGTAGTGCAGTGCACCAAATAGAGTGATATGTGTAGTGATGAATAGAGGCCCGTCTTGTGTGTGTGAGGCCCATCTTGTGTGTGCATAGGGAAACAAAAATATATATGACACCAATTTTCGTAATGTCCTCAATCCTTACCTCTTAGTTGATTAAAGAAAAATCAATCACACTCAACCCTCCATTTGTCTTATGCTATGTTGACAACTATAGGAGGGCGACCCAATTCTTGATACCCATTAATGTAATCCTCATTACAACTTATGTGAAGGTTATATGCATTGTGTGCAATTGATGGTGCACTAGTGCATCACGCCCTATGCCGACATACATTGCAAGAAGGAAGAGCCAGGGAGACTTACAGTGCCATGCAGAAGAAGATATGGTGTGTTGTTCACCATTGAGAGGCCCAACTCGTGCGTGCAACGCTCCATTCACATATCACACCTCTTTGTTAGATTTAGAGGGCAAAGACTGGTCACTCATCTCACCCTTTGTCTCACACTCATCTGATAAATATAGAGAACAACCCATACTCACATCCCTATTTGATTAGAATGAAGGCTCACATCTCTTAACAGATTAAAAAAAAGATCAACTTTGTCTAGCTCATATTGTCAACTTGTATTGGTTGATGAAGAGGCATACACAAGGAGGTAGCGAACATCTCTAAAACTTTGATTGCATGTGAGAGATGTCATCTACTATAGAACTTAGATCCGGTGACGGGATTGCAAGATACAATACACCAAGGGAGATGACTTCCAAGCTGAATCTTGGAAGGTTGACTGAGGAATCAACTGATCTAGATTGTGGGGTGTTGCCACCTTTTCCTGAGCCACCATCCTATCCTCGAGGAAATTACTATATATATATCCTCTACATCATGTGCATTTAAGGCCTATTTATAAATATCCTTATCTCTGATTTTTTCTTGAATAAAACATAACCCTTTTCTATTCAATCAATAAATAACCCCTTTATATTGCACCCTTCTATATATGTTAAAAATGTATAAAAATAATATTTTTAAAATATCTTATTTTAAACCCACATGATACACACATATAGTCATGAGTAACTTACTTGAGTTCCTGTCCAATGGTGTTTGCCACATTTTCTGGGAATGAGGCTTGTTATGATAGGGAATTTTCTTCATTTTCTTTTATAACAATGTTTTTTTTCTTCTTTTTCCCTACTTTTAAGGGCGTTTCACCTTTTATCGAAGAATGGGTTGACATGACAAGGACCAAAGTCCTAATCTCTCATGACCAATATATGTAAATATTTTTCAATTTTTATTTTCAAAAGAAGAATGAAAAGAACAGCATATACCAGAACCATCCGTGCCATCTCTACTGGATCAAACAATGAGAGAGAAAAGTAGGAGTGGGAGGTGGTTGTGAGGATCTAGAAGAACAAGGCCACCTCATCAAGATAAGCATGAGGGCCATCAAGATCAATACGAAAAATGTTACCAATCAACATGCAAGGGATGAAGGGGCTATCAACGATGATTATCACGATCTCTAGGGAGGGTAATACTTCTTTAGGGGATAGTCATTAATTAGGAAGGGATCATTAGAGGCGTCCATGGCTTGTATCTGAATAGAGCCACTAGAGTTGATAGAAAGTACCTTAAAGTAGCCCATCTAACACTATTGAATCTTTCTTGTAAAGTTTCCAAATCTCAAGTCATAGACTAGGACACATAGTCATCTTCCTTCAATTCTTTATGCTTGATGAAACTATCATGGTAGCCCTTTCATCATACTTGTGTGGCTTCCGTATACTATAGGGCCATCTTACAAGTCTCACCCAGACATTATAAGTATAAAAGATGGCACTGGAGGGACTCATCATCACCTAGGTGTCCTTTGATAGCCACTCATAGAGGGTAGTTCCAACTCTATATGGAAAACAACTTCTATGTCGTACACCAACTAGAAAGGTGTTTGCCCTCTAGTAGCCTTATGGGAGGTTCTATATTCCTAGAGGTTCTCTATAAGTCCATTGTGCCAATCACATGATATGCAACAATCATTCTTATCAAGATAGAGCAAAGGATGCGATTGGTAACTTCAAGTTGGCCATGGGATCTAGGATAGTAGGGTGTGGACTTGTGATGGTGGATCTTTATAGACTTGTCAATTACACACCAAAATATATCTATTTCACTTCCTTTTGGTTGGCAGATCAATGGGGCCAATGAAGTCAATGCTCCACTTCTCGAATGGATTTAGAGGAAAGATGGGATATAGTGGCATGGCTCTTGTTTTGATAGGTTTTTCCATCCACTACTAAGCATCACAACATTTGCAGTAATCATAGGCATCCTTGTGGAGGGTCAGTTGTGTTAGTATCCTATGAGTAGAGAGTTTATATCCATTGCTTCTCCTAAAAAGTATCCTCCACAAGGCTCATCTTGGCATGCTTTTAGAACTACCCTAATCTCATCTCTTGCAACACATCTTTGCATCACTTCATCGTTGCCTCTCTTGTATAGAGCGCTACTTAATAAGGTGTAGGGGGTGATTCTAATAGAAGCTTCTTCTTCTTCTCATAGCTGGAGATACTAGGAGGATACTATTGAGTAGCCAAGATGTTGGTTATATCTACATACCATGGGGTTACAACTTCAACTAGAAGGAGGGAAGCATTACAGGAAGGTTTGGGTCATTCTGCTTCTCATCATTGCTCTGAGGGATTTGCGATAGATGATCAACCAGCTCATGGGAGTGATTAGGCCTGGTAACCACTTCCAAGTGAGACTCCTGGAATAGAAGGATTCATCTCATCATCCGGCCTTTCACATCAGCTTTATTTATCAAAAAGGAAAATTCCTCATGGTCCACATAGAGTTTGAAATGCGCCAATAGTAGCTAATGTTGAAACTTCTCCAAGGAAAACACCATTGTTAGGCATTTGAGCTCCATCATTGTGTAGTTTCTTTTTCAAAGAGTTACGTTTAAATTTTGGCTTGCATAGTAGATAAATTGGTCAAACTTCGACGATCCTTTTTTACATAAGACTGCATGTAACCCTTTCATACCTGCATTAGTCTGCACATGGAATTCCTTCATCCAACTAGGAGGTTGCAAGATGGGTGCTTAAATGAGACACTACTTTAAGGTGTTTAATGCTTCATCACAATCAGTAATCCATATAAACTTTGCATATTTCCTCAAAAACTTATGCAAGGGGGTTGCCTTTGTTGCAAAGTGTGCTATAAACCTTCTATAATAGCCCACATGGCCGAGGAATCCCCTTAGCTGTTTGAGGTTAGTTAGTGCTATTAGAGTTGCAATCTTCTCAATCTTGGCAAGATCTGTTGCTATCCCTTGTATAGAGACAATGTGGCCTATAAAAACTCTTGAAGAGACTTCAAAGATGTATTTATCAGGGTTAAGAGAGATCCCATGCTCTTAAAATTTGTCAAAGCACTGCTCTCTTGAATAAGGCTATAGGCATAAAAGTCATCCAGGTATACCTCAATGAAATCACATAGATGATTTTGGATTGTGGCCATCATCACTCGTTTGAAGGTAGCATGAGTGTTATAGAGCCGAAACATCATTACTTTGTAAGCATAGGTTCCCCGTTCTCTTGTGAAGGTTATTTTGGATTGATTTTCTTCTACGATATGGACTTGGTTGTATCTAAAAATTGGTTTGTAGAAGGGATAGGAAAATGCTCTTTCTTTGTCTTGGAGTTTAGCTTTCGAAAGTCCACACATATTTGCAGCTTTCCATTCTTGCACGATGGGCGAAACACATTCACTATTGGAAATTGTAGATAGATAAATTCAGCTTCAAGGAGCTTCAATAATTCAACTTTCACTAGGACAGCATAATTTGGACTCATACGCCTCTATGTTTGCCTCATAGGCTTAGCATCAAGCTCTAGATCAATGTGATGCTGACACATGATGGGATCAATCCCCTTTAGATCTTTATAGGACCATGCAAATACATCCAAATTCTCCTTCAGAAGGTCATGCAAGATTGATAGCTCGTCTTTTGGAAGATTGGTACCCACCTTAAAGTGCCATTTAGTACCATCTGTATCTATGAAAGTTAATTGCTTTTCACCTCCCACAGATTGCTTTTGGGTATAGAGCTGACTCCTTCAAGGGAGCGGTCTCCTCTTCTAATGCTCCACTGGCATCGACTTCCTCTTTCAATAAGGATTCTACTTGCTCCTTGGGATGTTAAAATGGTATGAAGGGGGCTGTTTCAAGTTTGATTTGGCAACTAGTTACCTCTTGGCTCGAGGAGTCCTCCATGAATGTCACACAACAATAACCATTTGAGTTCTATTTGGGCTATAGGATTGGTATTTGTTAGCAAAGTGCATCATCATTGTCCTTTGTTGAGAAATTTGGGTGATAAGATACACTACTAAAGGAATGCTTATTCTACTTTATCCATTTCTTATGGATATTTTGCATATGATGTGACTCATTAGCCAATCCAAAGTGTACCAAATTCATTCTGTCTAATAGCATGGGATCTTCAACTTCTAGAATCTCTGGGACATCACACTCATTTGTATCCTCTTGAGGGCTCAATAAATCCTTCTAATTTGCTTCCATAATCTTCTTCTATACTTTCATTATCGTCTTCTTCAGACTCTGGTCTTTACCTCTGTGGTAGGGGATCTTTAAGAGAAGAATATATTCGTTGTTGTATCCTCTACCTCTACTTTTGCATCTGGCTCTGCTCCCATATTTGTCTCTTTACTCTCTACTTCTATCTCTAGCTTTTCTATAGCCACATAATAGGATAAACAATACATCCATGCCTCTATCTCATTGTTAGAGGTGTTTTCAAAAGTCATTTTTGGTTCAGGAAAAAACATATTCACCCATTTATAAGGATTTTGATTCTTTTGGGAGCTGGCTTATAGTGCCCATTTGGCAGGGACTATGCCTCTATTTTCTTGGGAAAGATATGTTTAATAGCTTCTTTGTTTTTGCTGATGTACCATTTGCAACTTCATTGGATGAGTTTGTTAAGACTTCGATGAAATTGGATCCATTACCTTTTTGCAAACCATACAAATTCATCACCACTTTGTTAGGTCCTTTCCCTAGGATTAGGGTTCCTTTGAACCAATTTGTCAATGCTCTCGACTCAAAAAGCCATGGTCTTTCCAAAAGCAGAGGGTATCAAGTCCCAAAGGAATTCCATTTTACCACCAGATAAGTCAACCAATAATCTCTTCTTGCAAGAGCTGTCTTCACATATGGAAGAATGTCCAAAGGTTTAATTCTTCTTTGGTCTACTAGTATGATAAGCCATTATGTAGACTTGATACCTTACAAGCCTAAATCCTTCATTGTTACATCTCTCATTATGTTCACCGATGAACATCCATCAATCAATGCATCCATTTTAAAACATCCTTCAATCCACACACCAATCTTTGCAGTAGCGGGATCTAGGAAGGTGTCAGCCACATCTACGTCTTTCACAGGTTGTGGGGATTTATTGAACTCCAAGAAGTAATTGTGGGAGAAATCCTTAGGCCACATTGTCATGATGTTGCGGTCCACCACCGTGAACGTGAGGGTGAAGTTTTTCACCAGGAATTTGAACTCATTAGTTAGCATCATTAGGAATTTGTTTTCTATTGTGTGTGTATTTTTGTTTGCATTTTGCATGATGCACAAGCACATGTAGATAGGCTAGGCACATTTTCTTCAGTGCATTCATAACTTTTGTGTGGACATTATTTGATTGATTGCATCACATGGATCCACTATTGTATATTTTATCAAATCATGAGTGGATGAGCATGAAGTTCTATTTCAAAGCATGTTTTTTCTAGGATACATTGCACGAGAAACCAGGTATTTATGAAGAAAATATAAGTTTTTAAAGACTCAAGAGGTGGAGTTCATATGAGCTAGAACTTTTGATCTTGAAGGAGACTTCTTCGATTAAGGCTAAAGATGGTTACAATCACTTTAAAATTCAAATGGAAAATTATGGAGTTTTTGGAGATATGCAGTTAGAGCTATCCAAATAAGCCAAGTGACCTTAGTGTACAGAAGGAGAATCCTTCATACTGTTTCTCTTAGTTGTCCAGTCTCGGTGTGCCTACTTGTGGGAGGTGGTGTTACAACCAAAAAGTTGATGAAGTGGATTGTAGAAGAGAGTAAGACATTACGAGGGGAAGATCTATATTTTATTAATTCGAAGTATTTTGTATACTATGGAGTATGCAAAAAAATGTGTGCTTACATTCAGGCAAGTTACAATTGATGGTCAAATTTGAGACCAATGGTGAAGTGCAAAGAGAAGAAAGATAAGACTGCAATAAGGATAACAATATGGTTACTATCAAACTACTAAATAATACATAGGATTATGGTGGGGGGTGTGGAGTCGATATATTTGCAAGAAATATCTATATAGATAAGTGGCTTGGTGCTCAGTTGGCAAAAGATAATAACAAATTTTGACAAATCTCATCATCAATTTCTAAGTTATTAAGTGGTTGGCCAAAGAACAATGAACTAACACATGTCATTATCCAAAATAAATGGAAGGAAGGAAGTTGATTTGATTACTCATTGATCATTTTACCGGGGGGAGGGGGGAGCTGATCAGATATATTTTTCTTAAGGATTGATCATGGACAACACGATATTAAGGGAGAGCCATTGTAAGGCATATCAGTGCGGCTTGCAAGTATTAAAACCATGGACTACATCATCGATGAACTGGGAATGGGGAAGTGGGTGCGTTCCTTGGGAAGGGAGCTATTTCTTTGACTATAATGTGGAATGATGAAGCTGGAGGAGAAGACACTCAGGAAATGGCAGTAGAATACATGGCATAATATTTCACAAGCAAGATGAAAAAGCGAGATGGTCATTATTCATGACAGTTAGGGTGGTGATGTGCCATCGAATATTGTAGGGATGGTGCACTAGTGAAAAATGCAGAAAAAATGGCATTTTATGAACGTGATGGTGGCGACATTGATACGCATGACAGTGACATGTTCTATGATGGCAGGGAGGCTAAACTAAATATCATTGAGGATATACACATGATTTTAAGCCTTAAAGACTTTTTACTTTTAGCCTTTAAGGAGGAAGCAAAGTGTGAAAGATCAATACTTTTGGAAAAGCAAAAAAAAAAAAAAGCTTAGGTTTTTTAAGAAGGTCAAAATAGAAACATGTGTATCCACAAAACCTATATAAGAAAGAGAGAAGGGAGAAATTGAGAAATCCTACTCCTTAAAAAGCTTCTTGTATCTTGATAAGAGCTGCTCAAACATCGTTCTATTTCTTGAAAGAGACTTCTTGAATCTTTGTGGAGGCTTCTTGATTCTTTGAATAGGCTTCTTGAATCTTAATAAGAGATCTTTGCCTTACTCTATTTTAACTTGAAAATTTTCTTGCATAGTGTTCTTGCGACAAGCGCTTGTCGCGAAGGAGGGATTCCATCTCTCACAGTGTCCCTATGACAAGCAACTTTCATGAACTCTTGCGTGTATTTCATGCAACATTTGGTGAACCCAACATGAAAGCATCGCTTCTAATCATCAAGATAGGATATCTACCTTCACCATTGAATGCTTCTTCCTTTTTGACGGATGAGATAAATACTTTATTAAAAAATCTTAATTAAGCCATTATGATGCAAAATTAGCAAATGCAATTATCTATACAACATCAACATCAGCTACATCAATAGCGGTTGGATCAACAATGACTATTGCATCAAGAACAATAGCATACACTTGGTGCAACTAAGGCGATCGACGCTATGGTTAGTGAGCAAAAATTATTTTATGGGCGAAATGTATCAACCTAGATTAAAGCCTTTGAAAGCCAGATGCACTTCTTCGGAGTTCCTACCAATTGGAGAAACTATTTCTTACAGCTTGTCACACTTGCTTTATGGGTTTGAGTGACAAATTTGTTGTACATGACTCTAACTAGGATGTTTTCAAGAAAGTGCTCAAAGATGAATATTTTCTAGAGGATTATGGTATTGCTACACAAAATACATTCAAAGAGTGGGTTTATTAGCTCAACAAAGAACTTGTTTTTGTGTCTGAATTTTTGCGAGAGTTTGAAGAGGAATACAATAAACTGGATGCACTAGAGCAAAGCTCCCTAAACTCAGAGAAAGTGGAGTTATTCTTACAAGCAGTTGATCTTGCACTTCAGGATGAGTTGGGAGAGTTACTAGAGGACCATACGAAGTCTATGGAATTGAAGATGGATTGGTAGGATGTTGTCGATGCAACTTCTACACTAATGAAGAGGCGGAGATGGAAGGCTCACTTATAGAACGAGATGCAGTCACCACCAGCAATGTCTTCTCGTACCATGACCTTTCCTAATTCTCTTGTTGCACCATCCATTATTTCTCCTATTTCTGAGCTTGTATCTATGCCTATTCCTATTCCTAGTACGGTTGTCAGACAAACTATAAACTTGACTACCAAAGATATGATGGAGTGGATTTCAAAGAACTTAAAAGACCTACAAATCAAGATGACTAGAATGGAGCGACAGTCTCTTATTCAAGCTCCAGTCTTAGCCCCAATTTCTTCTACTCCTGCAAATTCTTCCAGGATGGCAAAATCCTAGGGAGTCGAAGTACTTGTTGAGGAGAAGTAGAAAAGAGATGATGATTAGCGTGAAGGTTTGAAGAGGGTGACTAGGAGGAGTGATCTAGTTTTTCAACTTCTTCTTCGGAACTAGAGCAAAGTATGCTAGTGTTTAGAAGCTGAAAGTACATGAAAATCACAAAGCCCCAAAGACAAAGGAACTGAGGCCAAAAAAGCAACTTGGATTCAAGTTGCTTTCCGACATTGTGACAACTACGGACTTGAAGAAGATTGAGGAGATTGATTGTGATGAGGTGGTTATTGATGGGCTATCATGCTCAGATACTACGGACGATCTTTCAACATTGTTGAAAACTGAAAATCAAGAGTTTTCATATGTCTTACAGGTCCATTCTCTGGTAATGATGAATTGTGAAATTGCTAATTTCATGCAACAAGAAAATTTGGGTGTTGAGAAATCTAAGGAAACGTTGTACTTTACTAAAATATTACAGTAGAAAGATTTACAAGATGTTGTTTATACACAACAGAATATGTGTTTACCATGGTATTTACAACCAGGGATAAAATTTGCAGGTTGTAGCAAAGAAGCTAGAGTATATACAAAATATAATATAGTTGATAAGAAAGTCAGGACAATGATGAGGATTTGCCAATGTTTATGCAAATTATGGAAATGGATATGGATATAAATGTCAATATGGTCAAGTCACAAACAAGACTATTCCACTGAAGAAGGAAAGAGAATTTGGAGTAACATGATTGTTTGATGATCAATCAGCCAAAGAAGATCTGGATGCTATGATGATCTACAAAAATATACCCACTTTGATTCATCCATATGATCCAGGAGGATCCTGTGATAATCTATGTCAACTTACCTACTTGTCATATTACCCAAATGATTATCCATATGATCCTGGTGGAAACAATGCTATAAGTGGTAAATAAGTTGGCACATGCCAGAGGATGTGTAGGTTTGGAGGGGCAGATGTTGTGATGCTACGCGTCCACCACTGCAAACCTGAGGGTGGAGTTTTTCGCCAAGAATTTGAACTCATTAGTCAGTGTCATTAGCAATTTGTTTTCTGTTGTGTGTGTCTTTTTATTTGCATTTGGCATGATGCACGAGCACATGTAGATAGGCTAGGCACATTTTCTTTAGTGCATTCATAATTTTTGTGTGGACACTGTTTGATTGAATGCATCACATGGATCCAACATTACATATTTTCTCGAATCATGAGTGGATGAGCATGAAGTTCTATTTCAATGCATATTTTTTCTAGGACACATCGCATCAAAAACTAGGTATTTATGATGAAACTATAAGTTTTTAAAGACTCAAGAGGTGGAGTTCATATGAGCCAAAACTTTTGATCTTGAACAAGACTTCTTCGATTAAGGCTGAAGCTGGTTACCATCACTATGAAATTCAAATGGAAAATTACAGAGTTTTTGGAGATATGCAATCAGAGCTATCCAAATAAACCAAGTGACCATAGTGTACAGAAGGAGAATCCTTCATATTGTTTCTGTTAGTCATACAGTGCCAATGTGCACGTTTGTGGGAGGTGGTGTTACAACCAAAAATTTGATGAAGTGGATTGTAGAAAAGGGCATGACATTATGAGGGGAAAGATCTCTTTTAAATTAATTCGAAGTACTCTGTATACTATGGAGTATGCAAAAAATTGTGTGCTTGCATTATGGAAAGTTACAATTGATGGCTAGATTTGAGACCAATGGTGAAGTGCAAAGAGAAGGAAGACGAGACTACAATAAGGATAACAATCTTGTTACTAATTAATACATAGGATGATGGTGGCAGGTGTATAATCGATATATTTGTAGGAAATATTTATATGAATAAGTGGCTTGTTGGTGGAAGATAATGAAAATTTTTGATGCATCTTATCATCAATTTTAGAGTTATTAAGTTGTTAGTCAATGAACTAACAGATGTCATTATCGAATACAATGGAAGGAAGGAAGTTGATTTGATTACTCGTTGATTGTTTTATCCGGGGGGTGAGGGGCGGGGGGGGTAAAGCTGATCAAATATATTTGGCTTAAGGATTGATCATGGATGGAAACAATAGGGTATTAAGGAGGAGCCGTTTTTAGCCATATTAGTGAGGTTGTGAGTATCAAAACTGTGACTACATCATCGATGAATCGGTGATAGAGACGTGGATTCTTTCCTTATGAAGGGAGCTGTTTCTTTGACTATAATTTTGAAGGGTGAAGCTAGAGGAGATGGCATTCAAGAAATGATGGTAGAATACATGGCACATGTTATTTCCTAGGCAAGAAGGCGGAAGAATGAATGAAAAAGTGGAAAGAAGATGGAAAAAGAGCAAAGACACGCAAGTGGCTTCTATAGCTAAGCTTGGGCCAAAAGTGTACTTTCAAATGAACAGTGCCTCAAAAACTCTAAAAACTCTTGTAAAAGTGCGCCAGGCTCCCTCTGGTGCCAATTGTAAAGTATTAAATGGGTGTAGGTTAGAGGCACAAGGCTAGAGGGGGGAAATAGACAAAGGACCTTGCCACAATGGCCGGTCATGTAAAAAGGGATGGGCCTCCATGGGGTTTTTAGGGTTTGTATATATAAAGTTCAAAAAGTGAATGGAAGCTCATTCTTTGGTGTGTGGCTAACAAGAGCTCTTCTCTTATTCTCTTCTTCTTCTCTTCTTGCTTGTGTGTGCTCTTGAGAGAGGGAGTGTGAGAGTGTGAGAGAGTGAGTGTGTGAGAGTGAGGGATCAAGAGGGTGAAGCTCTTCACCATCTCCTCTTCTCTTCTTCTCTTCTCTTTCCTTCTCTTCTCTTGCGTGCACAGCTATGGTGGATGGAGCTTGGAGATGGAGGAGGCTTGAGGATGCTTGAGCTAGCATCTAGGATCGTGGAGCTACTGAGGTGTGCGAGGGATAAGGCAACTGATATCGGCATCAAGGTAAGCTCACTACACTGGTAGGATCGACGACGCGTTGGCTATGTGAGAGGTAGCCATTAGAGCTCACTTGGAACACTTAAAACAAAAGCTCTCACATTTTGGTTCCATTGCCGGGACCAACGGATTCAAGCTTGAGTGCTTGCATGCCTCATATCGAGCATCAAAGTAAGGGATTTATCCCCAAAACGGAGCTTGAGATAGGTAGGAAGTTTGGGTGTTTTGATCTTCAAAACAAGAAAGTATTTTGGGTGGGTTAGTTTGTTTGATGATTGGAAGATATGGAGAAATCATTTCAGTTTGTTGCTTTTGATTCTTGTTGCATTTAGTGTAGGATAGGATTAGGAAATCAAATCTGGAAAGGGTAGGATTTACTGTTGCAAAACAAGACAAAATAGGGATCGTCAAAAAAATGGCAAGAAGCTTGCTTGGGATGCTTAATGTTGGCAAGTGAGTGATTGGGAGCATCAAAACCTTACCTAGGAAGAGGTTTAAGAGCCAAGAGGCCAATGGAGAGCTCATTTGCAACCATTACAGCAAGAGAGAGAGAGAGAGAGAGAGAGAGAGCCCCCGCAAAGATTCGACTCGATCTCGTCATCAGAGAGCGTACCGCTCACCCCAACTATACCAATCACTTCCCTTGGTGCCTTAGTTGGGATCTGGAAGTTTGTGCTTGGAGTGATTGCCTAAATTGTTAGATTTGATCAAAATTGTCGTTGCACGGCATTCGTCGCACCGTGTTCAGCCCTTCTGAGCGGCCGTTGTTAGGCCGAATCCCAGACTTGGCCCTCGAACCCTGCCATTTGGCTGACTCGACCCGAAAACCCTAATCAGCCCTCACCCATAGTCCACTCGGCCCATTCGAGTGACGGCATTCGGCCCTTTGACCAACTCGACACTCAGCTCGAAGTCCACTCGGCCCCATTTACTAGTTTGACCCTCGGCCCAACACTTGACTCGGCCCGTCCAAGTGACGCCACTTGAAACTCGACCCGCGAAAAATTTTTGTACTCATACTAGTGCGATTCGGCCCATCCGAATCACCCCCTCGGCCCCCAAAATTCAGACCAGTTGGGCTGAGTGTGTATTTGTCTCAACTTTTCAAAATTTTGAGTTGACCTCGCTAGAGCTCAGCACACAAACTGTCGCAAGCCCTCCTGACACTCAGAACTTGATTTTGATCCGCAAAATAGACAAAATCGTAAGGTGCAGCCGCTTAGTAGTTTGAGTGGGTTGTCGCAAGACCTAGAAACCTAGAGACCTAGAAGCAACCCACTAAGCCATAAAACCCTAATTGGACCCAAAAACAAGCAAGGCAACGTAACCGAAAACCCCTAAATCCCATCAAGACAGCCAAAGAATTAATCGACAAAGCTTATCAGGACCAAAACAAAGCGAGGGTGCGTAAGACGCTTAGAGGCTGTTTGCCACACTCACCTTGAATTTCTGCACTTGAAGTGCACTTAAGGAAAACTGAAAGCCTGATTGAGCACAAGTGCACTAGAAAGAACACACACACTGAGAGTGGAGATAAATTGAGGACTGTATTTAATAAGTCAAGGAACTCACTCTGATAAACCACTCAAAGAACCCATGAATAGGAGAGAACCCTCAAACGGAGATAAACCATCAACGGGCAAAGTAGGACCAAGCAAGTAGTGCTAACGAAGTGGATTTAACAAACCTACTCAACTTGAATGATAGCTTGGTGGAGCATGAGAACTTGACTATGGCAAAAGAAAATTCAAACTGTAGGTCCATCGAGGAACTCGACCTAGGCATCTTCGTAGAGGCTATTCAGCACAGCTGGTCACTAGCTATGATGCACACGCCCGGTATGAGCACCGTAGCCGAATAGTAGATGCTATCATCACAGACTTAAAAGAGAAGAGAAAGCTATCCCACAAAGCATTGCAAAGCATAGCCGCATACAATAGAGACCAACAGGCCAAGAGTCAAAGACAAAGCACGGAGTTGCGTGAGATGCAACGAGTGCTGAACTTAGCCAGTAGAAACTGAACGGATTACGAGAGAGCCCTAGAAGGAAACCTAACGCTTAGTGAGCTTCTCATGAAGCGGCTGCTAGACAACATCGCAGCAGAGCAAAGTGCTACAGCATTGGCGACCTCACTGCTTATAGGATTAGAGGCAACCCAAGGCTTTAAGAGCCAGTCTAAAATCCCAATAGTCGCAAAGCAGCTTGATAAGTACCAACCCCACGACGATCCATACAGCTTTATAGAGCAGTTCGAGCAAGTCTACGAAGCCAACGGCCTTAGTGACCTGACTCAGCACTCTCAAGCATTTGGGCTCTACTTAGGTGACAAGGGCAAGAGTTGGTATACAAGCTTAGATGCCGCAGAGCGAGTAAATTTCAATAGCCTCAAGAATCTCTTCATCAAGAGATTTGCTGAGCCTGGATACTCCGATAATCTGCTAGTACGACTGATGAATGTCAAACAAAAAGAGAAGGAGGACATTCGCGATTACGTAACCCACGTGAGGAGCCTCTTCAAGAGAATCCCTATGGGCAAATCACTACAAGATATAGACCTTATATCGACGTTTAAAGCGACGAAAATACAAACAACAAAATTTGCCCCCGTCGTCGCAAAAAGCGTCGTTATTGACGACACCATAGAATCGTCGCTATAACCGTCGCTATATGCGTCGCATTTGCGACGTAAATAGCGACGCATTTAGCGACACATATAGCGACGGTTACAGAGAATTTGCGACGCTGATAGCGACGACAATAGCGACGCGTGCAGTAAATTTGCGATGCAAATAGCGACGGTAACAGAGAAAAAAAAAATTTTGTGGCAGGGCAGCTTGCACTGTGTGCTGTATGAGAGCCATACAAAATAGTTTCTGCACTGCTTCATACAAAGCGTTTGCAAACAAAAAGAATGTATACTGAAATCATAAAACTGATGGATGAAATAAATACATGATATCGCATAAAATGCGATTGGTACAATCATAAAACAATATCACTAATACATAGAAAATGTCTACATAGATCGGGCGACTAAAAACTAAAGGTATGTGAGCTCTAAGGATCCAAGGGCGAGCTACAAATCATTGTCCCCCGAAAGCTCTTCCCGCTGTAAAGGAGCATCAAACGGATTCTGTAGAAAAAGAAACAACATATCAATCCACCATACAATAATGCATTCAAATATCTCATGGTAACTACGGACAAGAAAGATGAGTGACTTACTGGGCCGCCGCGTCTATACAATCGGTCGATCAATGATCTGAGACCGTGCCTCTCCGCATATCGAGTCTCAAGGCCTTGCGGATCGCGATTTGTAATGGAGTGCTGCAAAGAAAACAAAATGCTAACTGTTAGAAACATGATTGTCAGTACAAAGAATATCTCAAAAAAACAAATAAGCAAAACAAAAGAGAATCTTACAAAGTCCTCCAAATATGTCGTTGGCTGCCACTCCCAAGATGATGTACCGATCCGGCCTCGATTCATGCCCTCGCCGCCTCCCGCTGCTGACTCCAACGTCCTGGCGAATTTGTAGCCTCCTCCCTCAGTCGGTGCCAGTCGTCTGCATCTAACCACTCGGGCTTTGGAGCCCCACTCTTGATTGCCTTGCATGCGTGGGATCGTCTATGTGACATGTATGCACGCATGCAATCCATCATCCAGCCCGTAGAGAATCTATCCACTGCGGCTGGCACCGGGAACTCCTCGTGCAAGGATGCTACTATGTACTCCTTGCTCCCCTCCGGTATGTTCCTCTAATGATCCAGGACGTTGTGCCGAAAAACTTGTTGGCACAACTCCCTCATGCGAGCCATCACCCTCCTCCCCTCATCATTCATGATGATAGCTCCTGACCTGCCATCCACTAGGTATCCATAATCCCTAGAAGTGTGCCTTGTATGGGCCCTCTCCCATCTCCGTCCACGCTCTTGGGCATATCCAGGAGACCCCTGAACATCCGGTGTACCGACGGGGGTACCCTCTCCCGGAGTGCCACACAAAGGGGTGCCACCAGAGGGTGTGCCACCAAAAGGAGTGCCACCAGAGGGGGTGCCACCAAAAGGAGTGCCACCAAAAGGCGTGACATCTGCCAACGGCTGTGCAAAAGCCGGAGTAACTGGAGTGGACGTCCCCACAGGTGTGACAAATCCTGGAGGTGACCGAGCTCCAGCTGAACGACGAGACGGAGACACCGCGTCCGTGTCTCCACAGCAGCATCCTCCTGATCCTCCTGCAGTCGTAGTCCCTCCCTCTGGCCCAAGTCGCGAGCGTCGAGATCGTCTGCTCGAAGCTGAAGCATCTGATCGTGCCGAAGCTGATCTAGCAGAGTGCCCTGACGAAGAACGAGACAGCTCCTGATCTGCTATCTCTCTAAATCTCGCGAGCTGATCTGGAGACATACGTGCCATCATCTCCTGAAACTCCTCATCGCTCATCCCTCGACTCATCCTGAAAATGTCGATACCTGCACAGATAAAAAATAATGTTAGAATAATCAATTTAAACTATACAAAGCACATTAATAAAATCATTTTTGAAAAATCCCTCTTAAAATGCATATCTTATCTACCTTTATGGAAGATCTAAACAATGAATTGAGTAATACAATTCTCCAAGAATGAAGTATTCTATGGTCCCATGTTAATCTCCTGACACAACTCTACATACACTGGAAGGTCGATAGACATGTCACCACAAAATAATGAGTCTGTCTCGTTCTCAAAAAATTCTACGACTTCTGTATTTCCATCATTGTTAGCCGATGCGGGCTCCAAGCTTGCGGTGGCCTCCACCCCTTGTAATTTCGATCCCTCTATTTGCATATTTTCTTCATCTATGCCTGGAACATCGCTTTGATCGTATACTCTCGCACCTCGAGGAGTTGAAGGTATAACATACCACCATCGAGGTTGTCGGGGATTTGGATAGAAGATTACCTGTTCACAAACACTTACAAACCGTCTTCAAACCATTGTGACATAAACCATGTCGTATTACAATTAGCAAGCAAATGCCTAGTTGCACCTGTTCACAATGGGCCGGCAACACAAAGGTGTCGCGCAAATCCATCCATTTTTTTTCAGAATCTATTTCGAGAAATCCAGATGGACCTCGTCGAACTGTTGCGCCAGCTCCTCCAAGTACCACTTTGAACCACTGCACGTCGAATATTATCATGGAGAAGCTACGGTAATCCACCGTAATAATACTTTGCAAATTTCCAAAATACTCCATCTCATCCACAACCGTGTTCGGATCCGTTGCTCATCGTCGGCTCTCTTGCTCAAACCTTGCCATGACACCACAGTCCATTGTGGAGCGCATTTTGTCAATACGCTCCACCCGAAAATGCCGTCCGCGCGACCACGCTGCACTATATATTTTGTACTGCACATTGAAATACTCAAATTAGATGTAGCAAGCAAATTTAGATACGACACATTCTAAACCCCTCATTACCTTTGGACTACATCCCCTCGAGAACTCCCACTCCTCCATTGAGACCTCTGTCCCTTCGCTGAATGCTGCGGTCAAGGCTCCATGCAACCATCGTGTTGACATAAACCGCGGCATCTCCTCCATGCCTTCGGGATATCGAATCGGTCGGTGACGCGTACTGCGTCGGAATTCAGCTCGCGCTTCCTCTCGATCTTGCCTTGCAATCTGGTACTTGGCGAGCCACGTCTCCATGGAGGCATGGTGCAACATACAAAAGCGATTCACCTTCTCTTCCATTGAGGCATCCATTCTTTTTTCTACCCCATTTCCAACCACCACATCTCCAGTCAGCCTGTCATCGTCCTTCAGCGTCCATAGCATTTCATTGTCTGGTTCCACCGTTGGTAGCCATTGTGAGATATGCACTAACGCCTCTGACACCAACCAACCTCCGCCATGCTACCTTCCGGACGAGCTCCTTGTCACACAAAGCCTTTCAGGGTTTTCATGAAGCGCTCCAAGAAGAACATCCATCGCGTATGGACAGGTCCAGCAATCTCCACTTCATCCACAAGATGCACAAGAAGGTGAACTTGTATCGTGAGCATGCTAGTGGGCAGGTATTTCTCAAAGAGACAGACCGTCTCAACTGCTCCCCGCCTTGCGGATTCAATAGAGGACGTCTTAATCTCTTTCTGTGAGATCCATTGCACCAAAGTCGACAGCTTGTAAATGGCCCCGCGAATTTCTGGAGTTAGGCATCCCGCGATCGCAATCGGTAGGACAAACTGCCACAAATGAGAAAGCATTAAGAATAATGGTCACTTTTCAAATTTCAAAATGTCCACGCTAATTAAAATCCATTCTATTCACAAACCTGACATATCTTATGCCAATCATGGGATTTTAGCCCAGAAATCTGGTCATCTTTAGAAAATGCGGACCTGAGAGAACGCATCATACCCGTCGGAGTGCGGATAGACTTGATTACTTGCTTCACAATGCGCTCTTCTTTGGTAGACAAAACCCAGGGAGCGCGAGAAAGCTGCACTCCCCCTTCAGCACTCGACTGCGGCCAAAGCGTCTCCATCTTACCTACCTCCTTTAAATCCATTCGTGACCCTATAGTGTCTCTCTTTCCTGTGATGTGGTCCCATAGCAAGCTGCCCACATTTTTGAAAATATGCATGGGATCCAACAAGTGGTTGACCTGTAAGTGGGTCCAATATGGCAACTCGTAGAAAACTGAGAACCGTCGCATTCCATTTGGATGTGAATCCGGGTTTACCATTTTCAGCTCGTACCAGCTTGCAGCGTTCATACGTGCTGGAGGTCGTCCAAGAAAACCTTCCCTGAGTTCATGATCCTCCGGCAAGAAAGCGGCGTGTCCTTGATATACCATCTTCTTCATGGTTCGTGACCTTCGGGAGTCTAACTGTGGCCCACACAATGGACATGCATGATAACCTGAGGTAACGAGACCTGCAAGGCGATCCACGACCTAGTGAATACTTGATTGAATGAAATAAAATATAGATATTACCGGCGAGAACAAAGGTCTGCTCACCTGAGCACTCTCCCAATCCCGGAAAGTCATGCATCGTCCACATGAGAATGGCTCGAATGTTGGCTGACCGCCGACCATCGCGCTTGCTCATATCTTGCACCGTGACCCCCTCCTCCCACAAAATCTTAAGCTCATCGACTAATGGACGAAGATACACGTCCATATTTTTTACTTTGTAGCGGCCCGAGACGAGCAAGCTAAGGATGAGATGTCCTTTCTTCGTAGAAAGCCATGGAGGAATGTTGTAGTTGACAAGCACTATAGGCCACACACTGTAAGAAGTCGAGCGCAGACCGAATGGGTTCACACCATCCATGGCGAGACCGAGCCGAAGATTCCTTGGCTCTCGCGCAAAGCTTGGGAAGGAAGAGTCAATGTGGCTCCATGCGCGCGAATCTGCTGATATTCGTTGCACTCCATCCGTGGACCTATTCTGTACATGCCACGTTGTCAAGCTTGCCATGGCAGACGTGCGAAACATGTGGTTTATGCGGGGGATGAGCGGAAAGTGTCTGAGGACTTTTTGAGGGATGGTCTGCCCTTGCAAGTCCTGTCGATACCTGTGAGCACCACACTTTAGGCATGTCTCCATAGTCTCGTATTCATCTCGAAACAATATGCAGTCGTTGATACATGCATGGATGTTATTGTAGTCCATGCCAAGCTTCCGTAAAACATGTCGCGCATCATCACAAGACTCAGGCATGGTGTTTGCAGGTGGCAATATATGATATTTCAATAACCTGAAAAAATCATAAAAAACCTTGAAAAATCCATCCATGTTTGCAATAATACTGTTTAAAAAAAAAACAATGAAGTCTGTGTGCAAGGTACCTGAATAACTCAGTCACACTCGTATCGCTCCAACCGTATTTTTCTTGCACACTTAAGAGTGCAAGCAATGTCTTCAACCGAGATACTCGGCACCCATCATATAATGGTATGGATGCTTCCTCTCTAAGCGGGTCAGATGTCTCAACATCCATGGGAATTAATGCATCGATCATTGCCTCCATCTCAGGCTCCAAGATTGTAGGCAAGTCGAAAAGGTTGTCTGTCTCCTCTGGCATTGACGGTATAGATGGGCCTTGCGAGTGGTCGATTGGCTCCTGCAATCCATCCATCGCACGTCCACGAACTCTTCTAATTGGCCGCAAAGGGTGCACTCCCCCTTGGGTCGAGACATCACCCCCTGGATACAAAATTTGCCAACAAGACCCAATCTTATTGTGTATGGTTTTCAATTAGCTTGAGAGTACAATGCATGAAAAATGCTAACTTCAAATTACCGTTTGTTGAAAGTCTGCAATCGCCTGATCAATGATCTCAGATTGAAACTCACCAAATCGTCGTACGTGTTCTATAGAAAATCGGCGTTTTCGTCTAATTTCCAACTTGCATTGAGAGCAAGGACATGGGACATGCTGATTAAGATACGACTCGCGGTCTTGAACAATAGGACCTTCTTCGTTTGCCATCTTATCTACATTACAGCAAACAAGGCTTAAATGGATAGCTTTATGGAGATGTACGTCAAGTTGCAAGTTGACCATAAACCTTGCATTGTATATAGTAGTCGAGAGATTTTCCGATGTTATATCTCGGCCTTGTATCATGCTCAACGATTTGTTTGTCCCGGTAGATAATTTTTTGTTATATCTCGGCTTTGAGTATAAGTAATCCATTTTAAAATTAATGCGCGCCATCTATGAAATTTTATAACTATAGTAATAAAATTTATTTCAATCAATTCTACTCATAGTCATAAGACCTGAGAGAAATTATCCTATACTCAATTTAAGGGTTTCTTCTTCTATAACAATAATTTTGGGTTCATTTTGATGAAGTACGTGGCTGTATGCAAAGCACATTGCATACCATTATCAATACATATATTATCTTAAATTTCCTTCCCTTCCCTCTCCCTCTCTTTCTCTCCCTCTCCCTCTCTTCCTCTCTTTCTCTCACCCTCTCCCTCTCCCTCTCGTTCTCTTTCTCTCCCTCTCTCATTTCCTCCCTCCCCCTCCCTCTCCCTCTCCCTCCCTCTTTCTCCCTCTCCCTCTCCCTCGCTCCCTCTCCCTCCCCCTCCCTCTTTCTCTCCCTCTCTCATTTCCTTCCCCTCCCCCTCCCTCTCCCTCTTCCTCTCCCTCTCCCTCTCTTTCTCTTTTTCTCCCTCTCCCTCTCTATCTCTCTTTCTCTCTCATTTCCTAAACAAGCAAAAAATAAAGTGATTTAAACATCCTCCAAGCAAAAGGGAGAGGGAGAGATACAATGCACTCTCCCTCTCTTTCTCTTTCTATCCCTCTCTCATTTCCTTCCCCTTCCTCTCCCTCTCACTCTCTTTCTCTCTCATTTCCTCTCCTAAACAAGCAAAAAATAAAGTGATTCAAACATTAAACAAGCAAAAGGAAGAGGGAGGGAGAGAGAGAATGCACTCTCCCTCCTTCTCCCTCTCTTTCTCTTTCTCTCCCTCTCCTATTTCCTCCCCCTCCCCCTCCCTCTCCCTCTATTTCTCTTTCTCTTTGTTTCCATCTCCCTCTCCCTCTCCCTCTCCCTCTCTTTCTCTCTTACTCTCTCGTTTCCTCTCCTAAACAAGCAAAGAAGAAAGTAATTTAAACATTAAACAAGCAAAAGGGAGAGAGAGAGAGAGAGAGAATGCACTCTCCCTCTCTTTCTCTCCCTCTCCCTCTCTTTCTCTCCCTCTCTCTCCCTCTCCCTCTCCTTCTCTTTCATTTCCTCTCCTAAACAAACAAAAGAGAACGATTTAAACCTTCAACAAGTAAAAGAAAGAGAGAGGGAGACTCACCAATGAGATATGGTGAGCGTGGGTGGCTTCTCTTTGCAACGAGGGCTCCTCCTCTCCTTCGCGAACAACGACGGTGGCGGCGACGGCGGCGGCAGCAAGTCTCTTCCTCCTCTTCTCTCACAAAGCCTTGGCTCTCTCCCTCGCTCTCTCCCTCGCTCTCGCTCTCAAAAGGCGAAGAAAACAAAATGAAAACGGCGCTCTGGTTTCGGCCGCGCTTTTTTTCTCTGCGGCGTCGCTATATGTGTCGCTATTTGCGTCGCATTTGCGACGCAAATAGCAACGCCGATATCTGCCGTCGCTAATCGGCATCGCTATTGCCCCATTTCCTTGTAGTGAATGATCGACTGGGAGAGTAGTTTCAACTGTGTTCATTAGCAAAATTCAAAATGAGGAACTCTATAAGGCTTTGGTAGCCAACTCAAGCTTGCAGCAAGATGCGCTAGCTAGGTTTTTGAGGAAGCCATCAGGGTTGATGATCAACTGAAAGAGCGGAGCTCCAGGAGTTCCAACCCAGAAGAAACCAACTCGTGAAGTTCAGAGAGAGCGTCAGCCTCTAGTGAACGACCAGCCCCATCATCCCAAGATAAGGGGAAAGCCACCGAGATGAACCAAGACTTGGCTGATGTCAAGATGGAGATATCCAAGCTGCAAGACATGTGGAGACGACCAATGCACCCACATGTCCAATGTGTATATTGTGGCGGAAACCATTTGCCGGCCGAGTGTCAAGACCCTCGGTCGAGACCTTGCGCTAACTATGGTAGGTTTGGTCACGACATCGTGCATTGCAAATTACCCAGAAGACTTTCGTACTCCCAACTATACGGTCAACCTTACCTAGCGAATAGGCCGCACAGCCACTCTTTGGAAGGGGAGCCCCATTGGACATTCCTATGCCTAAAGACATTAAGCTGGCTATCCCTAGGGTGGACATAAATCCTACAGGCATACCTAGACTACCTAGTCCCTATGTGACCCATCCGTCAAGTGAGCTCCAGTCCACTATGTGAAAGAGCCAAATGAGGAAGAAACTTACTTATACCCTTATGTCTCTTATGATGACGAGGGCAATATAGTTCTTATGGATTATCAACTAGTATCGGTAATGGCATTGGGGAGAGGACAAGGTAGAGGCCTAGGGGGCAGACGTAGGATCCAATCATCTGTTGGACTTGTAGTCACCCTGAGCATGTCTCATCACGTTGCCCCAAGAGGGAGCAGTAGAAGAGAGACAAAGCTGACCTAAGGTGTGTTGAGTTTGCAATCACCCATCTCTTCGTCGATTGCCCAAAGTGGAAAGATTCTTCGAGTTCAGCTAACATACCATCTGTTCCATTGGGGCTGTTTGGTGTCGAGAACTTCAATGGGGAGGCCACACCCATCCTGTTGCGGGTTATGACATGTGCCCAGACGAAGCAGGCCGGCATATCACTACCAGGACCTAGAAACCTCGATGCAGCCTCGATAGGGAAGAAGAGCTGCAGGCGAAGGAAGAAGAGGTCAGAAGCTAAGATCGCACTGAAAACCTACAGTGCTATGACGCTGCTTGTTGGAAAGAAGGTCACGAACACAAAGACAGAAACCTCAGCCCCCAAGATGGCCGAAATGGAAAGTACCAAGGTAGCAACTCGAGGCCATAGAGAAAGTGAAGGATTGGGTGAAAGAGTCCCAAGAGCACGTAAGGGATACTGAGCCCATCCTAGAGGACGAGATCAATAATCTCCCCAGCATAAGCACGGGGGTCTCAACCCCCTCGACCAAAGTCAAGAGATGCAACCACCCCGTAGGCAACACCTCTTAGGCCAAGCCTTGATGCTGTAGGCCCGCAAATCAGTCCGGCCGTTGGCTAGGACAATCTAGTTTAGGAGAGAGGCGAGCATTCAACACACTAGTGACCACCCCTGTGATGTTAAGCCTGGGAGACCTACTGAAGCAACATCCCACCCTATGGTAAGATCTCAAGCAGTGGGTTGAGGGGTCACGAGAACAAGGTACAGATTTGCATGATCATGATACAGAAATACAAATACCGAGTCTGACGCTGCACTCCATGCCAAAATCCTTGCATGTTAATGCCTTTTGGGAAAGCACCGAGATGCATGCATTGTTACCAGTCCTAGCCTTAGGCGACACAATGAGAAAGGGGATCGTAGACACGGGAGCCAGGGTTAGTGTGTTGAGCCATGTAGTACTATAGACTTGGGAAAACCCACCAATCGAGATCACTCGGTTTAATGTCAGTACATTAGCAAATGTCATGAGAGTGAAGCCATTCAGGGTACTTAAAAATTGGCCAGTGAAAATCGCAAGTGTCCAGTACTCTGTCGACTTTATAGTCATGAAGGGAGTGGACTACGATATCCTGTTAGGCTGACCCTGGATACGCAATGCCAGAGTTATTGAAGATTGGGGTAACGGCTTGACCTTCCTAGGCAATAGAACGGAAGCTATGAGGGTAAGGTGGTTGGTTTGATGGAGGGCACTAAGGGGTGGGGATAGGATGGAGAAGGGCCTTGCCTTTGCCTTCAAGGGAAGCGGGCGGCGCGACTTCTGGTACCTACATTTTAGAACTAGGCCATTCTTCCCTCAACGGGCTCCAGGCTCCCAGATCATCAGCCCTGCACTATTGCTCAATGGACCGTCGTGTGGCTTTGGCCAAGTCCTCCTCCTCCTTCCTTCTCAATTCCTCTTCTTCCTCAGTAGCTCTTCTTTGCCTTTCTCCTTCAACTTTCTTGTAATCTTCCTCCAGTTTCTCTTTTTCTTCTTGTTCTTTCCTTTTTCTCTTCTCAGCCTCCTCTTTTGACACCTTTTTAGCCTTGTTGACTTCTCCCTTTGCTTTTTCTTCTTCCTATTTCTTCTTCTTCTTCCTCTCCATGGCCTCCTTGAGGGATTGTCTTTTTGCCTTGTCCAAATCCTCTTTCTCCTTCTTGCGTCCTTCATCTGACTTCTTTTTCTTTTGTGTTGTCTTCTTCTTGGGTTTATTGGCGTGCTTTTTTCTTGATTGTTCTTCTTGTCCCTGCCCTTCCTTTATCAGTCTCGGTCCTATCGCTAGACCTCTCTTGGTCCTGGTGAGGGGGTGCCCTATCAGGCGTTTCTCCTTCCCCTTCTTCTGCATGTTTTGTCTCCTTCACTACCTCCTAAATGAGCATAGTCAAAATGCTTCCATAGGCAATAAACGAGGCCTTCTTTCTTTTCGTGGCCTTGGAAGCTGGGGACTCTCCTCCTACTAGTGTGCTTCCTAAAGCTAGTGCTTTGGCCGCCTCGTCGATGGTTTTACATACATAACCGTTCCAATCGACTTCATGTATAGTGTGAGCTGCTACATTCTCTAGCATAGGCACGCTGATTCGATGCATTAAGGTGTTCTAGCGCTGACTGGAGAAGAGCATGTGTACTAGCTTTGCTTGCAGTCTGGATTTCGCATTAGGGATGTCCTGGATGCTGATGCCGTTGTTAGTTAGCGCATCCTCCTTTTTCATTTTAAGCATGGCATAGACATCCCTCTTTTGCTTCTTCTCTATCTTTGGCTCCAGTCCCAATGCCTTCTCCACCAAGGCAGGGGTTAAGTGAACCTGTACCTGTTTGACATTTTCTCGCCTTCCTACCGTGATGGTGCCGCACTCATTGTCAAGGTCGTAAGTCTTGAGAAACTCCACACACTTTGTTTGGTCAGGTTCATGCACAAATTTTTCGAGGTACTTGGTAAAGTTGCATTGTTCGATGACTCTCTTGACCGCTTCCTCCTTGGCCACCACCCCTCTACGTTGTGAATGGTTCGGAACTTAAGCTGGTTGTAGGTACGGCTTTCACCCCTCTACGTTGTGAATGGTTCAGAACTTAAGCTGGTTATAGGTGCAGCTTTCAAGAGTGATGCAGTATTGTGCTCTTTCCTCCTCCATGAAGGGAAGTTGGTGGGCCCGGTCTTACTGCGACATCTTTTGTTTCTGTAATAATTCTAAGCTTCCATTAGTGCTTTCTAATTAACAATTCGCAAGAAAAGTCATAGTTAAAAAGAAGGACTCTATATGTTTATTGAATGAAAGCATTAAAATCCCATCCAATGTAGAGTCTTCCCTTCTGACTTTAACTTTTTGCCCTTTATCTCAAAGTTCTTTTGCCATTTTTCTACCTCGCTTGTTGTTTACGTGTTTATGTGTTTTACTTGATTTTCCCTGGTTTTAATTTGATTCATCTCACTCCCCTCCCCTTCCCAGCTCGAGAAGAATCCTTCCTAGGATTGAAGGACTTAGAGGTCGAGGACATTCTGCAATGGGCCTAGGAGTTATTGGCGTAGGAACCAAGTGTAGAAATCGGGGTTGTACTCTAACTGAGCTTCGCGGTTTAGATCAAAAGGTTGAGTGCCCACGTGTGTAATGTAAGTGAGAACATCTGTTAGAAAGTCACCGGAGGCAACGCACCTAGCAATATGTAGCTCTTCCTCAGTGAGTAGGCCATCGAGGTAAGGGTGTCCCTTGATGTGCTCTTCCAGAGGGCGGTTGCGAAGAGTGGTTAATACTCTATACGAGGTTGGCGCGACATAAGTGGGGTCATACTCTGCTGTTTTGATTGTGCGGCGCTGCTTGGCGTTTATCATGACTTGGCACCCTTCTACTTCCCATTGCAACCTAAGAGTGTACGAGTTCCTCAAGAACGAGAATTCAGTCTCAGCAAGTTTGGATAATTCTGCAATTTCTTGGTCGATGATGGCAGAAGTGGTTCGCTGATCATATGATGTGATGAGGTGCTGTTTGAGGGCTTGCTCTTTAGAAATCTCGCTGTTGAGCAATACAACAGCGGAGTTAGTTCCTTTTGCGAAGGCAACTTCAAACTTCTCCCAAGAACAAGGCATTGTACGAACGTTAGTTGCAAAAGGCTCAGGCAACAAGCCTAAGTCATTATACAAACTTCGGTTGCAAAATTCTCCCGCAACAAGCCTAAGTCTACGCGATCGTAGCTCAGAGCTAGTTCTCTGAAAGTGGCATCTAGCCATCTAATGCAATCAATCACATCGTCCCCTGTATCTTCGGCTAGATTTGAGGCCAGTGTCAAGAATGATTTCCACTGGTAGGAGAGTTTAAGACGTGCCCCTGGTTGGGGTTTGATAGCACTAGAGCATTTGACAATGAATAGTTGTGGTTGCGGGTGTTCTTGAGGTTGCGGCTGAACTTCCTAGCTTAAGGCTGGGTAAGTAGTAGCTACTTCTAATGGATTGGTGCTTTCAGATTGGATCATTGTAGTCGGATGGGCCCTAGTGAGTAATGGCTCATGTGACGATGTTTGTCGTTTGGGCCGATAGGCTTATTCGACTCTCTTAGGCATGTGCGTGGATGAGCTTGATGGATGTGAGCCTCGGAAGCATTGCGGTTGATGTTTTTGAGGTTCTATGGAGCTTGGGGTGATCAAGCTTGGGAGCGGCATAGGAGTGGTGCACTTGACGGTGTGGGCTTTAGGGATCCATATCCAAGCATTCCCCTCATAATAGCCTTGCACGTGCATGAGGGCCTTAGGGACCCACATTTTCTTGATCATGTGCCGATTTCTATAACTGCACCTTGGTTTCCTAGGTTTAGAGTTTCGGATCTTATGAGGTTGTGTGCGGCGACTCCTAAGTGGTGGTTGCGGCGGTTTAGGTGTCCATTGAAAACTAGGCTGTTGGCCCTTAGCTTTTGCTACCATGAGCAACGGTTCTTGAGAGGTGGTGGGTGGTAGCCGAGTACTATCCTTCTCCTTACATTTGGGTGCTAACAGTTCTACCGGTGGCCGTGCGGACTAGGGTGAGGTCACGCAACCCTTGTTGAAAGTTGTAACAATGCGAATGTTGCCTATGGCGAGGTGAATGCACTGCAACTCATAGTCAACATTGCAACGAGTTTTCTTTTTGAAGGTTTTTCCTAACAGCATCTCTGTGCTTGCGTCTTTGGCGTCTAGCAACACGTAGAAGATCATTGGCACAGTCTCAGACTCGATAGAAACGGCGGCCCTGCACTTGCCGAGAAGTGCGTATGAGCGGCCCCTGTATGGGCTTAATTTGGTGTTAGTGGGTTGTAGTGATGGTTTTCTAAGTTGGGTCCAATGATCGTGAGTCAAGACATTGAAGTCCGCTTCCTCCTCAATCAAGGCATTGAAGACACATATTCACTTAGCAGTGACTATGATGTACATGTATGCAGGCTCTACGGTTTCCTCATCCTCATCATCGATTTCGATGATGGTGGCTACTCGTACTTTGACAGGCGGTTCCAACATTGGTGGCTCATGCAAAGGATGCATGGGGGGGATAGTACTTCTTGATACGACTGCCATTGAAGAAGCCTATCCCCTCACTGTCTGGAGTCTTGAGTTCGACATTGCCCGTTCAGTTGATTGCATGGACTTTGAAAGGTCCAAGACCCCTAAACTTCATTTTTTGCTTATGCCCCTTAACTAAGTATAGGAGCACTAAGTCGCCTTGTTCGAAGTCACGTTACTTGACATGCTTGTCAAACCAGCTCTTGTGTCGTGCCTTCTCACATATGAGTGTATGAGTGGCTAGAAGGCGAGTCTCTGAGAGGCATTCGAGTTCAACTAGACATTGCGTCCATGCCTCCTTTCCTTCCCATCGCTCTTGAAGTGCGATTCGCATGCTAGGCATGAACAACTCTACAAGGATAATTGCTTCAGTTTGGTAGGTCAACCTAAAGGGGTCTAGCTGACAGCCATTTTATAAGCTGTGCAGTAAACCCACAAGGCTGCCATTAACTTGTTATCCTAGTCGTTGCGTGAGGCCGAGACCACCTTGGTTAGGACGTTGACAAGAATCTTATTCGTGGATTCTGCCTGGCCATTTGCTTGAGGGTAGTATGGAGAGGATTTTCGATGGATAATTAGGAAGGTGGATAAGAGATGTACTATCACTTCATTGATGAAGTGTGTCCCCTGGTCATTGACTAGCTCGATGGGGCAACCGAATCGTGAGATCACCTGCTCCCACAAGAACTTGGTAGTCGTTCGAGCATCGTTCTTTCGTGTGGCTCTCGGCTCTGCCCACTTTGTCAAGTAGTCTGTGGCCACAATGATGTATTTGGCCTGCAAATATTGTGCAGCATGGCTGATGGGTCCTATGAAGTCGATTCCACATTTTTCGAAGGGTTGTCATGCAATGGTTGCGGGTCAACTCCATTTCATCCTTGCAAATCGGGACCTTTTTCTGCTGACACTCGTCACAATGCTTAACAAATCGTACGGCATCACGAAACAATGTTGGCCACCATAGTTGAGACTGCAGCACCTTGCGAGCCATCGTGTCTCCGCTAAAGTGTCCCCAAGAAATTTTGTTGTGCGCCTCTGAAATCACGTTGTGCATCTCATGTTCGCACACGCATCTGCGCAACAATCCATCTTGCCTTAAGCGATATGCCTGGCTTGCTATCAACTACTAGGGTTGGATTTTGAGAATGAGTCACCTTAGCCTTGCCTTCTCTATCAATCGTTTAGGCTGTCCGTGCTCAAGCACTTGGACTATAAGAAGCTTCCAAGGCTTCTGAAAAGCTATTGATGGCGGGCAGGAATTTGGAGATGGTGACGACGGGGAGGGGGTAGTCTGCAGGCAGTGTTGGCTCTATCCTTCTCTCCACACGACGTCAGGCGGCAGCATTTGAAGGCAGGGCGGCAGAGTTATTTCCTTTCGTCCTTCCTCCATCTCTACTAGTACCTGCAGCCCTCCCTCTTTATATAGGGGAGGGGAGGGAATCCTCCCCTCCTCGACGTGTCGCTGGGCATGCTCGTGGAGCCAAGCAAGCTCCAGCGAGGAGCTACTCCAGCGAGGAGCTACTCCAGCGAGGAGCTTGCTGGCTCCTCTATCCCCCCTCTATCCTTCCAGCTTGATGCGCCGCCGCCCGAGAAGGAGAAATTTAAAAATATATATTTGATATATTACATTCTCTCCCCCTTGGAGGAATCAAGATGTCCTCATCTCGAGATAAACTGGGGATATTGATGGTTGAGAGTGTCTTCATCTACCCAAGTGGCATCCTCTTCAGGATAATCTTTCCACTGGACGAGGCATTCTCTCAAGGTTTTGGATCTTAATTGTCTCTCCCTTACATCTAAGATCATATCAGGCCTTAGTTCAAGCACTCCTTGACTAGGCATTACAATTTGTTGGTCATCAAGTACATGGTTAGGGTTGGGTACATATTTTTTTAATAGGCTGATATGGAATACATTGTGAACCTTTAGGTTGTCAGGGAGTTGCAATCTATAAGCATTGGGTCCTAGGCATTTGAGGATTTTGTACGGCCCACAATACCTTGGACTTAGCTTCTTGCAATCTCCTAGGGATAGAGAACTCTTTTTAGGGCGTACGCGAATGAAGACCATGTCTCATTCTTTGAAGACTCTTTCATGACGCTTCAAATCCGCGTATGCCTTTTGTCTATCCTTGGCCACTTGTATGTCTTGTTTTATTGACTTTATTTGATCATCCATGTCGTCCAACATCTGTCTTGACGCTTTAACCCTTAGGGTTTGATCAAAAAAGTTTAGGGGACTTCGACAATCATGACCATACAATGCTTGGAAAGGAGTCATCTGAATGCTCTGCTGGTAAGAAGCATTGTAGGCAAATTCAACCAATGGCAAGTATTGAATCCAGCTCTTCGGCTCTCGACAGCAGTATGCCCTAAGCATATCCTCGATGACTTGATTTACTTGCTCTGTTTGGCCATCCATTTGAGGATGGTAGGCAGTGCTAAAACAGAGTTGAGTCCCAATAGCTTCAAAGATAGCTCTCCAGAAGTGTGATCTGAAGAGAGAATCTCGATCACTAATGATTCTTCTGGGTAATCCATGTAGTTTGAATATCTCCTTGATAAACAATCTTGCAATGTCGGAGGCTTTATAGTTTGTCTTTACTGGAATCAGGTGTGCAACCTTGGTAAGCATGTCAACCACAACCATGATGGAGTTGTATCCTCCTTGGACTTGGGGTAAGCCTACAACAAAATCCATACTGATGAATTCCCATTTCATTTGGGGGATGTCAAGCGGTTGCAGTTTCCCTGGCATCATGACATGTTTGGCTTTGATACGTTGGCAAGACAAACACTCAGTGACATATTTGAGAACATCACCTTTGATCCTCTCCCAATGGTAGCTCTTCCTAACTGCATTAAGAGTCTTAGCATAGCCAGGATGTCCTGCGAAAGGGGAATCATGAGCTTCTCACATTATCTTCTGCTTAAGTGACTGTCTTGCTGATATGCACAGCCTTGTTCTGTAGTAGACAAGTCCATTATCAATGGAAAATTCCTGATACTTAGCTTGCAACTTTTGATTCTGATCCTTGATAGAGATCTCCTTTAGCATTGTTTGGTAGGCCAAATCATGGCATGCTTCCTCTCTAGCTAACTCAAGTATAGGGTTGTTTGGCATAGATACTTTTGTAGCTAGAGATCTGGCCGTTGATGGATTCTGCAAGATTAGGGAATTTAGGAATGCCTTGCGACTAAGTGCATCGGCAACTACATTCTCTTTCCCTAGTCAGTACTTGATTTCGAAATCATATTCCTCCAACACTTCAATCCACCGACGTTGCCTCATGTTGAGCTCGTTCTGGGTAAAGATCCATTTGAGGCTCTTATGGTCAGTTACTAGAGTAAACTTGTTACCCAATAGGTAGTGTCTCCAAAGTTTTAGAGCATGGATGACAACTAGTAATTCTAGATCATGCATAGCATAATTCTTTTCATGGCTCTTCAATTTCCTTGAAGAGTATGCTACTGGATGACCTTCCTGCATAAGTACACACCCCAAGCCAAGAATGTTAGCACTAGTTACTACCTCAAACTCCTTATTGAGGTCTGGAAGTTTTAAAATAGGTTCTGATACCAAACTCTGCTTCAATCTGTCGAAGCTATTTTGTTCGGGAGTTGACCATGCAATAGAACTCTCCTTCTTCAGTAAATCCGTCAGAGGTGCTGCAATTAAAGCATAGTTTTTAATGAAGACCCTATACCATCCTGTCAATCCAAGAAAGTTACGTATTTCTTTGATGGATACTGGTATTGGCCATTCAAGCACATCTCTGACCTTGGCTGGGTCTACTGATATTCCTTCTGATGATACTATGAATCCCAGATATTCAATCTAACGCTTGAAGAATGCACACTTTTTCATTTTTGCATACAGCTTATGTGACCTCATTGTCTCTAGGACAATCCGAAGTTGAGGTTCATGATCTTCTTCCTGTTTAGAATAGACTAAAGTGTCATCGAAAAAGACAAGCACAAAATCATCAAGATATGGCCTAAAGTTATCCTGCATTAATCTATTGAAGGTGGCAGGTGCATTCGTAAGCCCGAATGACATAACCAGGAACTCAAAGTGCCCATATCTTGTATTGAAGGCCTTCTTTGGGATATCTTCTTCCTTGATCCTTATCCGATAGTAACCTGACCTGAGATCAATCTTGGAGAAGATCTTTGCACCCTGAAGACGATCAAGAAGCTCATCTATTCTAGGAATAGGATACTTGTTCTTGACTGTTGATTGATTCAACCCTCGATAATCAATACATAGTCGAAGTGTCCCATCTTTCTTTTTCTGGAATAGTACTAGAGCTCCCCATGGTGAATTGCTAGGCCGGATGTAGCCCTGATCTAACAGTTGCTTGAGTTTTTCCTTTAGCTCAATTGCTTCTGGTATGGACATTCTATAAGGTCTCTTGGCAATTGGCGCAGCTCCAGGTACTAACCTAATCTCATGATCTACTTCTCTTTGAGGTGGAAGTTTGGTCAATTCTACAGGGAATACGTCAGCGTATTCCTTTAGCCAAGAAGGTCCTTCATGAGACTCTTGCTTTTGATCTAACTTTTTGAGTTTGATCAAGTAAACAGGTAATCCTTTTGTGACTCCTTTTATGATCCGAGATACTTTGGCCAATTGGATTCTTGGCACTCATGCCTCACCTTGAGTTGTGACTAATTCCCTTTTAGAGTTTCGAAAGGAAACTTGACCCTTGCCCCAGTGAATGTGGGCGTCGTTGGGCTTAAGCCAATCCATTCCGAGTAGACACTCATGGATACCTAAATTCATGACTTTGAATTTAATTGAAGTCTTCTTTCCTTCCAGAAAGAATTCCACCTTAGCAGTTTGCCCGGTACAAGTTACCTCACGACCATTTGCCAATTCCACAAGCAGGGTAGGTGCTTCTATTGTGGCTATTCCTAATCTTTTTGCACATGCTGGTGAGATAAAGGAATGGTTACTGCCACAATCAATCAAGGTTTTGAAACCTTTACCTTGATAGTTCGATGGTGTCTGAATCACCGAGAACTGGCGATTTGGCCCTTTCTTGTGTAAAGCGGCATGGACTGTCACTCTTTCGAATTATGCTTCCATGGTCGAATCTTCTTCTTTTTCTTCTTTGCACATTTTCCTATTGGCAATGCAGGTGGTTCTTCCTCTTCCCCGGGTAGTGGCTCCTTGACCACGGCGTGTTCCTTGGAAAGGTGCTTGGCGATGTCCTCCGCTGAGCTTAGGACATTGCCTCTTGAAGTGACCGGGTTCGTTGTAGTGGAAACATCGGAGGTTTCGGCCATTACTTTGAGTAGGAACAAAGTTGTTGACGTTATTCGTCCTTGCTTTCTTTCTTTGTCCCTGATTATGTCCTTGAACTCTCTTCATTTGAGGTCTAAATGCTCCTCTGTTCGGGTCACTATAAGACCAAGTTTTTTTACCCCTTGGTCTAGCTTGCACTTCCTGCATTATAGGCTCCGCTCGAATGAGTGCATCTTGAAGATTTGATGGACGCATAGATTCGAGATGGGTATTTACTGGTGGATTTAAGCCCGCACAAAATTTGGACACCTGCTGTGTTATGTCCATCTGTGGCGCATACTATAAAAGTGAGACGAATTTAGAGTAGTATGCATCAAGAGTGAGTCCTAGCTGTTGTAGCTCGTAGAACTCGTTCATTTTCTACGTGCGATATGCAGGTGGTAAGTATCTTCCCTGCACGGCTTTCTTCAGCTTCTCCCAGGTAACAGATCCCTCTGCGATCCCCTTGATCCCTGCACCGTTGCTTCCACCAAAGTCTAGCTTCGTCAGTGAGCTTTAACTTGGTGAGCATAGCGTGATTGGCGGGTGCAGTACCGGCTGCTTCGAAGTAATCCTCCATGGATTCAATCCAAATTTCATCATCAGCCTGGACGAATCTGCCTCTCCCGTCAAACTCGGGTGGTTTAATCTGCTTTGTCATTTGAACTCTAAATAAATAATGTGTTTGTATCACTTGCAGCCCAATGTTCTCCTTCCCAACTCCATAGAGGGAGTATTCAAACACACAGGTAATCAACACCCCAATTCACACACATAAAGAGCTCCTCTCCCCACCAAAATGTTCTGGCTCCTATGGCTCTCCTACACCTCAAGGATTGGCCCTAGGATGTGTCATCTTACATATAGAATATGACGAACATATAGTTCTCTCATAATATAAATTGTAACAATCTAGAAAACTGTATATATTCCTCACTTAATTGACTTTTCTCAAAGATATCAAACTAACCTATAGCAAAGGAAAATCTTACACTCTCAACATTGGTCGTCACCTAAACATATAATTGCCATGCATCCAAGAATTTATCATTTGACACCATATTTTGATTACATATACAAAGTGTATAGCACTCCATGTTCAAATAACTTAACTAAAAAACCTCAGGGAAGTTACTATATATATATCATCTACATCACGTGCGTTCAAAGCCTATTTATGAATATTCTCATCTATGAATCTTTCTTGAATAAAACATAACCCTTTTCTATTCAATCTGTAAATAATCCCTTTATATTACACCCTTCTGTTTGTAAAAAATGTATAAAAATAATATTTCAAAAATATCTTATTTTAAAACCACTTGATGTACACATATATTCATGAGTAACTTACCCGAGCTAAAAACGAGCCAATGTGATGTACACAAATAATCTTTTCATGATTTCTTTCTAATCGCATCATGCTGCATTACTAAGGGATAGCACCGGGCTAACTCATGTTATTGAACCCTTTAAAACTTATAGAAACCATGGCCTATATGATAAGATATGCAAGAAATTAGTAACTTCATCAAATATATTTTTATTCCATCCCATATCCCCTAGCACTTACATTTAGATTGATTACACAAATATAGGGAGATTTCGTGATAATTTTTCATAGAAACGAGCCCTAAAACACACACTTTAACACGTAAATAAAGGAAAACTTAGGCAAACCCTCATGCTCTATCTTAATTATACATTCACAAATATTCTCTTATTTTTTTCCTTGGTTTCTTGATCTTAATGAAAATTTTCATTTATTTTAATGTAAATTATTATTTTTTAAAAAATTTATATAATTTATGTGAAGTGCGATCTACTAAAAATTTCATTTTCATGCCATATAACCATCGTTTGAGCCTCAAAACCCAATCCCATTTTCCATTAAATCTCGTATTTTGAGTTTTGCGATTTCATTGTTTTTAATATAAGAAATGGAAAATGAATGATTTTTTGATATTCGAAACATCAATAAATATATTTTAATAATTTGCAACCATTTTCTCAACATATGAACTAAATATTCATCATCAAAATTAAATAACTATCACTTACTCGAAAATTCAGATATGTACATCTCGTAATTCAAACAATGGAACCATTGACACTATTCTCCAGCTGTTGATACTTCCAAATTGCATGATCTACTTTCCATTACGCTTCTTAACCATTGTCCATCACAAATTCGTCAAATTGGTCCCCTCTCTCTTCCTCTCATAAACAACCATATGAACAACGAACAAGGAGAGAGGAATAAGAGAGAGAAAGAAAGATTTTTTATCTTACTAAATACTACATCATTCCTTGTGAGAATCTGAGAGCATTCAAGAGTGAAAATTTGATATAGCCAATGCCCAAGAGTAGGAGGAGAATGGTTGCCAAGAGATGAAAATATCAAAATTTTAAAGGGAGAAGAAGGCACCCAGAAAAGTACCCCCTACCTAATGGTGTTTCATTTCTTGGCTTTTGGCTCCCATGGTCCATGATTAATCACTAACCACTAAAGTAACTAGTTCAATTATTGGGCTTTCATACTTGCGCAAAGTGGTAAACGGCCTTGAAATTGTGATCCAACTGGAAGGGCAGCTTTTTGGTATCGAAATCTCTTATCTAGCCTCTATCACATGCTTTCCAACTTCTAGATCCAGTAGTTGCTTTATAACACCAAACTTTGTGGCCATTAAATGGACGGTCAAATGGACTCTAATCAAGGAATGGACACTTGCATTGGATTCCTGGCATCGAAATGCATATAGAAAACCTCTAGCTTCTTGATCTGCAACCATTTCATTTTACATTAAAAATGTCTGTTTTACACGTTTTCGGGTCTTTTGTACTTGAATCTTGACTTTAAAATTTTCTCTCAATAATAGTTACATCCAACCATTAATGTTGTATTTGTAGGACCCCATATTTGATGTACAATATCAAGTAAATGTATGCTTGCCTGTTTATCATGAGAAATTACATGCCTTACTTGGTTTTCAAATTGACATCCTTTACATATTTTTTGTATGTCATCCAGATTGAACTTAGGTAAATCTGTCACAATTTCAGGTGACTATATATTTTTCAACCAATGTATGTGATGGTGAATATGTTTATGCCAAAAGTCAATATTAGCCACAACTTTTACACTTTGTGTAAACATAGCAGTCTTTAGCTTGGTTACTTTTACATCCAAGCTAAACATCCTTCACATATACTTATCTTTTGCAATCAATTTACATCCATTATTGAAATCTTCTACAAAGCAATCATTTTGATTAAACTTCACTTGCAATCTTTGTTCAATCATTCGCCTAATAGTAACCAAGTTCTTTGTGATGTTAGGCACATACAACACATCAACCAAACACTTAACTTCTCCATCATGTATAGATAATGTAACATTCCCAACATGAGCAATAGGATGTGTTCTATCATCACATGTTTCAATAAAATCCAATATTTCAAGATTTTTCAATTTTCTAAACCATTCTCCATGAGACATCATAGAGTTAGAGGCACTTGAGTCCATATATCATAGAATCATTATTAAAGATACATTACTATATTCATCATGTGCTATAGAACAAATAACTTCTCATTATCAACATTGTTACTGGTAGATATATCATTGTTATGTAGTCTTCTCCCATTTTTGTTATTTCCACCTTTTCTCTATTCTAGATAATCGTATAAAATATAGCCTTTTTGACCATATTATTGCATTCTCTGTCATCATAACTTGCATTATATGTGCCACGTCCTCTATGGCTCGTCCTACCTTAAGGCTGGCCTCTACCACTTGTATGTGAATCCTTTTGTGAGTCATGAGACCGCCCTTTATTTTTCTCATAACCCCCACCATTCGGGCCTTTACAACCACCACCTCTACCTCTACTTCCGTTAGATTAAAGCACCTATTCTGAACTGTTCTTCGTGGATCATTACTACAACTATGATAGAAAGGACAAGATCACCTCCAATTCGGTAACATGATCCACATCCTTTTGCCTTGAACAAGCAACACCATTGCCATGCCTTTTCCAATCAAGTGATAGCCTTTACATAACTACTCAATCTTTCAAATGGATCTAGGTTGCCTTTTCTAGCATCCCTCCACACATGTTGCATCTTCATTAAAAATTCAAGATTGTCTAGGAAGGATATGTTGAGTCAAAATAGTAGTGGATTATCAATAGACCTTCCATATGTGAGGGTCCAATATGGGCATTGCAAGGGAGAGTAATCAAAAGAGTTAACTATAGTGAGTAGGTCAACTTTGCTATCCAAAGAGCACCATCATCTATCTTAGTTATTATAATATGTCCTATCAAGTCTATATTCAAACTGTGCTAAAGCATAGGGAATACAACTACACAAAGGAGTAGGGAAGGTGATAAAATGTATAGCCTAGAAAGTAAGGCATTTGCAACTTTCAAACTTCAATTAGATTTACACAACAATGAGCTTGTATGAGTGTATAAATACTAAAGTCCTACTAGACAAAAACAATGCCGAAGGTTGTGTACATCAAGCAAGATCAACACCATTCAGACAATATGAATCTCCCAAATATGTCTACTTATAGAGTTTCTCTTGTCTTACCTTCCAAACCATACGACATTGCCCATCTAAAGGCACAACATCCCATCCACCCAAAAAGCATAAAATGCATATTTCGTTGGTCATAGTCATTATATTAGTAAAAAGGAAATTACTTTGAATTTGATATATTCAGCTCAAACATAAATTTGGTTTTAAAATGTTGCTTACTCAAGCATGTTTAAGAAAAGCCTACAAAGCGGCCAAGATCAATGCACAATACACAACCACCCCATTTCTAGTACTGGATATTCACATGCTCATACATCTAGCTGAACTATAACCCCGAATCATCTCACCGAATTCATAGGCGGATGACTATAACCATCGTATATTTATAGTACTATAACAGCGTTCATGATATAACATGCATTTATAACAACAACAGTCTTCATGTTCATGACCCGCCTGCAATTATGAACCAATACCAACAAAAGCATTACACATGTGTTTACACTTTGAAAAATGTAGAAAACCATATTGAAAGCAAACATCCTTCTTTTTAGCATGGAAGTAAAATATAGAGCCATATTTAAAGCTTATTTTAAAAGAGTTAGAAGTAAACATCTAACTTTAACTATATGGAAGTAAACAACCATTTTTCAATATCATCTCTTACATGAAGCCAAAGAAAACATACACATGTTAAGAGTATGCAAAGAAAACCACCAAAGTAACATAATAAACATAGAGAAAACTAGGTTTACATTTAGATTATGTATGCAATCAAACATTAGAGATTGAATCCAATATCAAAGGATAACATTAAAGCTAAAATGGTTTTAAACTATTTATTACTTAATGACTAAAATAAATGCTAAATAAAAGCATTACAACTATGTCATCAAAAGCTAAAGCATGTTAAAAAGAGAGCACTTTTTTTTCAAGTATTTTTCTTAATATTACAAGCATGGATTAGAATGTTACATTAGTTTACAAAAATGGAGTCAATATAAGGATCAAATTCTTTTTGGAGTTTTTACAAGTAGGTTAAGAAAGAGATAACAAATACATTTGTATGATATATATCATGTAGTTGTGAACAACATGTTAGAGTCTAATTACAAATTCTCTTTGCCACTATTCTCATAGTATGAATGCAAAGAGTTACTGTTACTCGTACACTTGTTGTGCATGCCCTAAAGCTTGAGGACGTCTCAACTTCACATTTTTCTAAACCTCAAAACTCAAATCTCAATCTACCCCTTCGATGTTCTTTGGTAAAGAAAGAGATAAGAACATGAGCCTATTCAAAGTAGTAAGAGATAAACATGATCTCTCATCACTTTTGACTTGGATTTGCTTTGGAAAACCTCTTCCACAAGCAGTTGAGCTTGGAGGCTACACCACCACAATTTGCCATAACTTTTATAAAGTTGAAAACATGTGCATCTCTTGTACTTCAATTCCACATTGTGCCCAAGCTTCAAGTAGTCTTGTTGAAGGATAAGATTCAAAGAGATATAAGACAAAAATTTGCAACTCACCTTCACATTGTTTAGAGTGAATCAAAGATCTCTCTCTTTTGCCAAATTTCCCACAAAGTTGAGAGCGATATTTTTGAACTATTTGACCTCAGACTTATGGATCCACAGAATAGTTTTTAGGGGAAAATAACTTTGCAACATTAAACAAATGATGATCTTGACACCTCTCACCAAAGTTAGAAATCAATCTATCGCACAAATGCCTACTCTAATCATTTACATTCCTCAATAGTAATCACTTGTTCTTTACCCTGTAAAGAAGTAAGCAACAAGACATGTTGATGTAAAGCACCCTCCTTATCCTTAAACAAAAGCACTACATTTTTCATGGCCTTCATGAAGCTACTTAAGTGCTTGGAACCATTTGCAAATGTACGGATTATGTACCAATCTTCAAGAGACTAATGAGAATATCTATTTCTCATCCAATCATTGTTATGTCATAATCATTCTCTTCAAACTTTTGATTTAATATATTAGGCTCCTTGAGTAAATGAACGATGAAATTTTTAATATATAGTAGCTCAAACTTGTTTCTTTTTTGTACCTTATTGGGGACACTTGCATTTTCAATTTTCCAACAATGGAAGTATACTTTAACCAACCTGATCGAAGAAAACAACAAAGTCAAGGGTTAGTAATAAAAGCGCTAAAATAAAGTATAAATTTTCATGAAATTTCCATGAGACAACCATCTCATTCCATGAGCTATTATTATCTAAAATTTTATTCAATTCAACTCTTTGAAGGCATGATTTTCCAATCCATTTTTGAACTTTGTTTACAAAGCTATCAACAAGACTAAATTTAGTAAAGCAATCACATGTATCTTTTATCACAAAGCCTTCTCTATGGATAATACAATGTATCCCCAAAAATTTGTACATTCTTAGAAAGAAGTAATCCATATATTTTTCCAATCATAGCTACGACACTATTAGAACCCATAGCAACCATTGTACAAAGTGGGAGATCCAATTATCGTAATACTTTTGAGATGCCTTCATACATGATTAGAAGCTTGTCATCATCAACATCAATCAACTTTACAAAGGAGGTTGCATGAGAGCCTACATGACCATCTTTTAATAATGTAATATAAAGATTGAGGTGCTTTTCAAACCTCCTATTAGTACTTTCATCTCGAAGGATAGAAAAGAATGGACTATGTCCTATCTCCTTTAGATTTTTCCAATAAACATATACATCAGTGAGAGAAAATATTTTCTTGAAGTTAGATTTATGTATGTTTAATAATCACAAGTTAGGGAATATTTGGAGTTTTCATGCACCTATGAAACTTACATTCATCTTGAAATGCTTCTAGATACATGTCTCTTAAAACAACCTTATACATGATTTGAATAACACTAATAATTCTACATTTCTCGTTATAACCATAAGCTCCATTTTTTTTTCAATGTGCTTCACATGTTCACTAGCTATGAATTTCCTAAACTAAACTACTAGCTTATGTGACTATAATGCATTATGTATAGCCAATACCTTTTTTTTGAATGGTTTTACTCTATTTTCCTTCAAAAAGATTGGGCATATTTTAATGCTGAGTAAATGGAGCATTTGGCTCTTTCCTTGTTTGCTTCATCTAAGATAGAGTAGAACCAAGGACATAATAACTTCCATGAGGACACATAGCCATGAAAATAGATTGTTTTTTTTTCCATTTAAAATATAAGTATATCAACTCTTATTTTCTATGGGTGGTATGACTGGAATCCTGATGCATGATTGCTCAAGCAATCCTTTGCACTTAGCCTTCCTCAGTCTTCCCATCCTTGAATGACATTTTAACCAAACCTTAAACTAATGTGGATATATTAAAATATATATGTATATAAGTTAGAAAAATGTGATGCTTGTGCACCTTGACTTATTTCTCACATATAAACAAAACTAATAGCCATATATAGCATTCAAAGCTATTGATACAAGGCTTTTATTTCAAATTATACACAAAAGAAAATTATTATGATATCTACAAATTTAACTTAAAAAGTAAAATTACATATATTTTAAAGATCTCAAAATCAAATCCAACGGATATACACATGAAGAAATGCAAAGTTGACGTAACTCATTAATAGCTTGAGGACTTCACATTGAACAAGCATGGTCCTATATAAAAAAGGATTACTTCTAACATTTTCTTTTCTTTTGAAATGAAAAAATAATTGTAAGATATTTTACTTGTAAATTTCAACTACAAAATATAGACAATGAGGAAATCCACTACAATGATTTTTATACTAAGATTTAAACTCCCATGTTGACTCCCAATAATAGCTAGGTCACAAGAATAGAGAGAGTGCAAGAGATATATCTAATGCTATTCCTCAAATGACAAAAAAAATCTATTATTTTTATGTTCCATGGATTAATCTACATATAGAAAATGAGATGCTTGAAAGGAAGTGTGAAAAGGAGACTACAAGGTATTATAAAAGAATGAGAGGTAAAGGTTTTGGGAATGCTTGCATCAATGTGTATACACCCACACTTATAAACATACTCCATAAGAGAAAATAATAGAAGGCAGATCATCAAATGAATTCAAATCACTTACACACCATTCCTGTCTCTTGTGCTATAGTTGCTAATATGATGTAGAATTCAAGCACCCAAGGGGCATATGAGGCAATGCTCATGAGTTATCTTTTCAATAGATATTTGAATAGGGGGAAAGAGTCAATCAACTTCTATGTCCATATACATCTATGAAGTAAGTCCCAAGCTATAGAAGGATAGAGTGTGATGTAGGCGCTAGAAAGTGGCAAAAGAAAGGACACTAATGCGAGGACTAAGGAGGAAGGTGATGCGATTGACCACGATGTTCTAATGAGGAGGAATATATGCAAATTGGTTTCCTTCAAGTTGACACCCAATACATGAAAGATCTGTAAGACAAATATATGTTTTCATTTCCACACAAATAGATACTCACACTCCACTTAACAAATAGAAATATACACTTCATAATGCATTACAATAATAACTTCAATGATGGCATGTTAGAACTGAATCATGATATCCTTATACTTGTTGAAATCTAAATATCCCAAATATTACCTTAAATATACAACATGGATGGATAAAATACAAGCTTATTCACATTATCATGATGTTGTGTGTTCACTTGTGAAAAACCTTGGAGGATGGCTTTGTAGAATAGGTTTCAGGACCACTAAAGTTAGCATCATTAGTAGTGTATTTTAGATTGTCATGTGATATTGTGTATGGACTTTCTCTTTGTGTTTTATCCCTCATGTGTTTGAAAAATAACAAAAAAATGCCAAGGGGTTTCTATAAATAGTTGGTCGACAACTACGAAACAATCAAGGTAGAGGTCAAAGCTACGACTACAAACAAGAACTTATGTTGATGCTTGTGCCATTCACAATGTAAACTAGTCTTATGGCCAAGTGGGTTAAACCAATTCCAATGTGGATTGAGTAAGTATAGCAAATAAGTTAAATTGCTAATCCTTTTGAATGATTTAGGGCAAAAGCTAACAAAAGAAAAGAAAAGAAAAATGCATATTCTTGTTGGAAAATGATTGTCATGGGATGTCGGAAAGTTGATCCCTATTTTTGGCACCATTTTGGGACATGTCATGGATAGAGAGAGCTTATTGAAGTAATTGCCAAGGAGAGAGAAAAAGGCCTTATGATTTTTTGTTTTAGCTCAAAGCTCATATACTTGTTTAAGTGTGTTGTATTGGACAGGATGAAACACTAGGAACAGCCAGCATTGTTTTGAGTTGATGCTTTTGGGACTGAAAATTATTGAACTGATCAAGGGGAAATTTAAATCAACAGGTTGGAATGCTGTCATGATGAAAATTTAGCTTTAAAAAAAGTTAAATAAACTATATTGTAAATGAAGCTTTCATGACAAAGATGGAGAAGAACAAAGTCATTGTACCTACCTACTATGGTGTTTCTTCTACTATCAAATTGGTATATGAAGAGCTTGAGTAATTGATGCCAATCTTAGAGAGTCTTCTTCTATCACTAAAGAGTTTGGACTTTCATCTTCATCATTAAAGCTTCATTTACAAAATTATTTTAGATTTTTTTAAAGCTAAATATTCATCATGACATCATTTCACCCCATTGATTTAGCTTTCCCCCTGATTATTTCAGCATATATAATGCTTTTCTTGCTCATGTAGTCAATTCCAGCTCTTAGTCAAGTTATCAAATTCATGTTTGTCCTCATGGCAACATGCTTGATTAGGCTTCATCTTCAACAACTAGTTTATCACTTTGTCTTGAGGCTTCAAATCAATAGCATCAAATATGGATCAATAGCTTCACACTGTCATGTCTATTTCTCCCATCTTCATGATCAACACACAAGCACTTACACAATAGTATATCAACAAAATTTTCAGGTAAATCACTCCTATAGTACATTGAATAGTGTTATCCATAATGCATCCTAGTATAATGATCATCAAATCTATGAGCAAAAGCATGCATTTCTAGACATGTACTTTTCTCAAATCAAAACAGTGATGGCTATTCTAAGTGCCTCATCCTATTCAATACAGCACACTTAAACATATATATGAGCTTTGAACTAAACCACAAAATCATAAGATCTTGCTTAATATCTTTTTCCTCTATGGATTGTGCCTTATCAAACTAAGTCCCTACAAAATTTCTAATGAACCCAATGTGAAAGCCACAGAATTATTCATTTAGATGAGGGACAGTAATTATGAATTGAAAATTATTAGAAATAGGGAAGATGATAGATGAAATGTCTACAACAAGAACTTCAATGGTGCAGATATTAATATGACTCATGAGATTTGTGACTTTATGTAGACTTATGGAAACATAAGGCATAAGAAAGCCCTGTCTAGGGCTCTATCTCGGGTAAGTTACTCACAAATATATGTGTCTATCACGTGGGTTCAAAATAAGACATTTTTAAAATACCATTTTTATACATTTGCTATATATAGAATGGTGTAATATAAAGGGATTGTTTACAAATTGAATAGAAAAGGATTATATTTTATTCAAGAAAAACACACAGATAAGGATCACTATAAGATATAGGCCTTATACCAACATTAAAAGCGACGGAAATATTCATAAAGAAATTTGCCCCCGTCGTTGCAAAAAGCATTGTTATTGGCGATGCCGTAGCACAGTTGGTATCAGCGTCGTTATTAGCATTGCTATTCCTGTCGGTATCAGCATCACATTTACCGACGCAAATAGCAACGTTGATAACGAAGCTTTGCAATGCATTTTGCGACGCTAATAGCGATGCGTACGGTAAATTTGTGATGCTGTCAAGTGTTTTTCTAAAAACTGAAAATCCCTAATCAAACTGTAGTTAGGTTTGATTTTTGCTAGCTTAGTTGTTTGCATGACAGTTTGTTTTTTTGTTTCATAATTGGATTCCTTGTGTCTGTCTAGCTTAGGATTTATTTCTGTCATTTTGTTTGATTTGTTGAGTGTAAAACTTAATAGGCTTGGTCGAGCTTGGTATTTTTTTGAACAGGATGAAGCTTGTGTTTGTCAATAGCTACTAAACATTGAGGAGCCAAGTATATTTTCTTGTCAAGACTTTTGCATATCACGGGGATAATGGATTCACGAGCACTTCACGTTGCACTTGTTAATGTACTACACTCGAGGGTCGTCTCCTGTTTTTATCAAATACTTCCATGCCATGGGTTGGGATTATGCACGTTTTGCACCATCATTGAGCACTAGCACGGCATGAGGTCCGCTGCAGCTATATGCAGTAACTTTTAGATACACGTGCACATGAGAGAGCACTTGCCATTGAGCACGCACATTTCTTGCACATACGATATTTGTGATGCTCATCACAAAGTTACGAACCTCTTGTTGAGTGTGTAAGGAGGTTGGGTGAGTTAGAGGGTCGTGAACGATACCACCAATTGTGAGATGGGTTGTTCTCATCTGGTCAAAATCTTGAGGACCATCATTTTCTAGAGTGATTATGAGATTTTGGATGGGTGGAGCGGAGTATATCATATCTTTTTTATGAGAGTAGAGAGGTAAGGATAAGGAATTTTAAATTAACAAGGAATTTTATTTGCATTTTGTATATGACGCACGATCACATGTAGATAGACTAGGCACAATTTCTTCAATGCATACATTATTTTTGAGTGTAGCATCGATTGATTGGTTGCATATCATGGATCCAACAATGCATATTTTTTCAAATCATGAATGATTGGGCACGGAGTTCATTTCAAAAAACCATATTCCTCTTAGGACATAATGCATTAAAAAAACAGGTTTATATCTAGAGAATATTTATTTTGAAGACTTAAGAATCAAAGGAAAAGATTGTATGTTTTACATCGTCAGCGAGTATTTCTTAAAGGAAAAGAGGACATGTGTGGTGAAAGTATATGCAATTACAATAACAATAGGCCAAGGAAGGGAATCAATCATCCAAGTTAAAATATGGAGAAAATGATGTGATTTACAAAAATCAATATTTTTACTCAGTTTTGATGGATTTTCGTAATTTTGCTTGCATAGGCTTATCGACCAGATGCGTTCCGATCATTTTGAGTAGCCAAACAATTATATTCAGAGTTCAAATGACAAAGTTATGATCCAAACAAGTTACAAGCAAGCATAGAGCAGAAAAAACGAAAATAGTAAAAAGCAGTAGAAAAGCAAAAGCAAAAAGCCTAATGTGTGTGAATGTGGATAGAAAACTATATAAGGAGAGGAGATTGAAGAGTTAAGGGTATTCCCCCTTGATTATAGTTGTATTTTGTGAGAGGGAGAGTGGAGGGCCGCATGCTAGAGTAAGCTCTTGTCATGCCAATTTGGAAGTTGGAGCTTTTGGGTGTCAAAGTGCCGAGCATGGGCTCAAGGTTATTAAGGTATGAAAATATATCTCACTTGGTTTTTTTTCAAATTGTTGGTATTTTCGTTGTGTTGTGGTTATGTGATGCTCTACCCAATTCAAGTTTTTACTTGTTTTAAGCTTCAAGAGGCATTGTGTTTTGTCTTGTTTTTATATGTGGCTTGTGGTGTATTATCGAATATTTGAATTTTTCAAGTTGTGTTGTGCGTTCGACAAATTCAATTATCCCAACCGCCACTCCTTAACGTCTCGTTATCGGATTGTGAGAGAGGCTTGCTTTCGATCACCGCTCGCATAACATCTCTTTTTTGGTGCCCCCGTTAAGGAGTGCCGAAATTGACATTGTTGTTATTTTGAATGTGAGTTTGTTTTGATTTCTTCTGATTCTTGAAAATGGTTGATAATTTTTTCGAGTTTCATGGTAATTATACTGAAGATCTCGAAAGATTTTTAGAAAAACTAGAGATGTGTTGTTTGATAGAGAGAGTGACTAATCTTGAGGATAAACTCCAGATTTTTAGATATGAATTGCAGGGAGAAGCACGAAATTGGTTGCTTGACTTTGAGATAAAATTGAAATTTAAGAGACAAAAATTGGACTATGAGACTACTAAAAATGCTTTTTTATCTAGGTTTAAAAAAAGAGAAAGTCAATGTGAGATATGGGAAAAAATAGAAACTTGTGTTCAAAAAGATGATCAATGTGTTGAGGATTTTGCTAGGGAGTTTGGAATCGATGGAGTTTAGCATTGTTAGAGGGTGAGATGGTTCGAGTTATGTTGAAGATAATGTATTTTGTAAATGGGTTGAAATTAGAAGATTGGAGAGTGAAATTAGAGGTAAAAAACCCTAAGACTTTTGAGGAAGCGGTGAACATAGCTCAATATCAAGAGAAGAAGACCAAAAGAAAAAAAGAGTTAAGGTTTGATGAATCAAGGGAAAAGTTGAGTTCAAGGCGAGTTGAGAGAAATTTTTGACGAGAAAAGAGTTAGTTATGCCTATCCTAAGAGAGGTATACTGTATTCTTTATTTAGGAGAGATAAGTTGACATGTGAGAAATCAATTGAAGTCTATGAGGAGAAACTCCCTAGGGTGGTTGAGGAGAAAAATACTTTTTTGACTGATTGGAGTGAAGAGTCTAGGAGTGTGAACTCATACCCATTGACCACGGATACTTCTAGTTTAGTGATTAGTGATTTAACTAAAGAAGAGGGATCTACTGATGATACTTTGGAGCTTAAGGACTTTAGAGATGAGCTAGAGATGGATTTGAGTTGTAAAGAAGAAAATGAGAGACCTTATTGTTTTAAGGACCAAGAGTTTTCATGTTCTTTGGGAGAGGATGAGAGTCAAGAAAGTTTTGATATTTCTGATGAGGGAAGGTGTGATGAAAGTTTTTATAGTCATGGCAGTGTTGCAGAGAGTAAAGACAATTTAGAGAGTGAGCTTGTTTGCCTTGGTGATAGTATAGATGGATCTGATTGCTTGAAAGATGAAGAGAGAATAGAGGATGAATTTTTGAGTTTGTTAGAAGACCATGAGGGGGAGGGCTTAGAAACTGTAAGTTTTCAAGATTAAGTTAAGGGTTCGAATTTGTTGCCTAATGAGTTTGTGGAGATTTGTTGTGAGTTTGGTTATGAGTTTGATGATCAAGAGAGTATGGAGGTTTTAGGTTCTGACTCATGTTGTGATTTTGGTGTTGGTGTTGTTGACTGAGTTGAGTCTTGTGAGTTGGTTGTTGATGGTTTGAGTAGCCCTGGAGAGGCTTTTGTTTTTTGTGTTGATGATGTGGTTTTGAGTAGACCTAATCTCTTACTCCTTCATAGTTGTGATAGTGATTTTTTGGTTGTTTTAGGCAACAATGTCGAAGAGAAATTTCATTTGATAGTCTTGTAGTTTCTTTGAATTCTCCAGAAGTTTTTGATGAAGTTTATGATGATTCTGATTGGGGTTTTAAGGATCCTAAGAGTGACATTGAAGAGTATGTGAGAGGAAATTTGAATAAGGCTTTGGAAAGGATTGAAAATTTGAGGGAAGAGAGATCTAACACTAAGGGGAAAAAGTGTGAAGAAAGTTGTGAGGTTGAAGAAAATTGGACAATTGGGTGTTTGGGTTAGGATAATGACCTTAATGTGTTGCCTAAAGTACCTATTCGTGAAAAGTCTTTTGAGAATGTTTGTGATAAAGAAATAGAAACAATTGATATTTTTGAGGAGATAGTTGGGGATTTGGTAGTTGAGGAGTCTTTCGTTGAGGTTTTAGACCCAAAATTGTTGTATTGTGAAGATGTTATTTGTGATGATATAGATATGAAAGTTTCTTCAGTTTCTTATGAGGTTTCTTATAAGGATACTATGGAAGGTGTTTACCACTCTTTGTGTGTGAAAGACTCGATGGAGTCTTGTATTGTTAATGATGAAGTGATCCCATTTGTGGATGTTGTTGGTTCTTGTAGTGTTATGAGTCCGGAGTTGACTTCTTTTGATGTTGTGTTTAAATTGGATATTGAGTTGGAAGATCCTTGCATAGTGTCTTTAGTGTTACAACTATATATATCTTCTCTCACTTGACTTGGGTCTCCCCTATATATACTAACTCTACATCAATATGAATCATTCTTTGGGAGCATGTCTTGTGTATCTCTCTCGTACTCTCTCTCTCTCTCAACATGGTATCAGAGCTATGGATGCGTAGCAACAACAAGGAAGATAAGTTGTTTCATTGTTTATACTTGATTGAATTCTTTGCACAAGTGATGATTTGATACATGAACTTGTTCAAATTAGAAGTATTAGTTAATTTTGTCTTTAAAAAAAACCAAGTCCAGCTACGTAGCTCTCGTCGTGCTCTCGAATCTTGTCAAAACCGCTTGTCAATCGGAGTTCTGGATCAAAAGTTATGACAGTTCAGGATTCAAGACAGCAATTCTGCTCGAATCTGCGATTCTTTATTTAAAATTGTAATTCTAATTACAGTTCGTTAATCTCGTCTTCGTTAATGATATCACATTCCTGTGCTCTCTTGGATTTGGTTCATACCAATATTTGCGGTCCTTTTCCTTCCTCAAAGTCTCAATATCGATATTTTATAACTTTCATTGATGATTTCTCATGGTACACACATGTCTATCTTCTTCGACATAAGTCTGAGGCTTTATCTATATTTAAACAATACAATATAAGTGTGGAGCTTCAAACTGGATTCTCTATAAAGACGCTTCACTGTGACAATGGTGGTGAATATGTATCCAATCTATTTTATGACTTCTGTAAGGATCAAGGTATTCATCATGAGTTTACAGTTTCTTATTCTCCTCAGCAAAATGGTGTTGCTGAGTGTAAAAATCGCACTATTCTTAATGCTATACGTTGCATGCTTATACACTCTGGTTTGTCTCGAAAGTTTTGGAGTGAAGCACTTCTAACAGCCGTTTTTATTCAAAATCATCTTCCAACTACTGCACTGCTGGTAAAAGTCCTATAACAATCTGGACAGGGAAGACACCTTCAGTCTCTCACTTTTGCACATTTGGCTGCATTGCTTATATTCATGTGCCCAAGGACACTCGACATAAGTTGGATCCTCCAGGTTTGAAGGTTATTTTTCTTGGTTATTCAGATCATTCCAAAGGTTACAAATTTTATGATCCTTCTACTCAAAAGGTTATCATTAGTCGTGATGCTATATTTGATGAGAAGACTATGGGTGGCACATGGTCGTCAGATGTTTCAGATGATACACAGTCTTTGCTTAGTGCATTTCCTTACTTGCTTTGTGATTCTACTAATTCTGATGATCATAAACCTCCTTCACATCCAAAGAAGATTGATGAAAATTTGGAGATCTATGTCGATCTTCCTATGAAGATAGAGCATGGATTCTATTCTATTGAATATGGTGTCTTTGATGATGCTATGTCTGTCGAAGAGGATCCAATATCGTATATGGAAGCTATCAATTCATCTCAAAGGGATCAATGGCAAGAAGCTATGCAAGCTGAGTACGATTCTTTAATCTCCAAAGGTACATGGATTCTTACTGAACTCCCCTCAAATCGTGTTCCTATCAAATGTAAATGGGTTTATAAAACCAAGACCAAAGCTGATGGCTCGTTTGATAAGTTCAAAGCACGACTTGTTGCAAAAGGTTACTCACAGTTTGCAGGAGCAGATTATCAAGAAACATTTTCTCCCATTGTGCGCTTCAGAACTGTTCGTATGATTTTGGCTTTTGCAACACTATTTGATCTAGAAATTCACCAAATGGATGTTACAACGGCTTTTCTCAATGGAGATCTTGAAGAAGAAATGTATATGGAGCAACCTGAAGGTTTTATGATTGCAGGAAAGGAGCATCTTGTATGCCAGCTTCATCGTGCATTATATGGATTGAAGAAAGCCTCTTGTGCTTGGTATATTAAGATTGATGAGTTTCTCACATCTAAAGGTTTTGTTGCATGTTTTGCTGACCCAAATCTTTACATCAAAAGGGAGGACAAATATTTTATTATTCTTGCTCTATATGTTGATGATACTATTCTTGTGTCAAATAATATTGCTTTCTTGGATGCTATGAAGAAGCTTTTATCGACTGCATTTGAAATGGTGGATCTTGGTGAGATACATTCTTGTTTGGGTATTCAAGTTCAATGACACCGACAACAAGGCATTCTTCTTCTTCGCCAGACAAAGTTTATTAATGATATTGTTAAGAAGTTTGGGTTGACAAATGCGCACTCTGCCAACACTCCCATTCTTTCAAGCTCTACCAAGGGTACATCTACAACACGCAATGAAGAATCAGCCATTCATCAACCTTTTTGCTAATCTTGTTGGTTGTCTTCAATTTATTGGTTTAAATACAATATCATATATTTTATTTGCAGCTAACTTTTTGGGAGAGTATCTTTCTTCCCCTTCCACTATTCATTGGAGTGCTGCAAAACATATTCTTAAGTACCTCAAGGGTACTAAGGAATTTGGTCTTATTTATCGTCGTCGAGAGGATTCTTCTTTATCTTCTTCAACTTCTCTTGACCATATTGGATATACAGATGCTGATTGGGCAAGTTCACACTTATCCATGCGATCTACAAGTGGGAATTGTTTCTTTGTAAATGGATGTTTGGTTTCTTGGTCCAACAAGAAACAACGATGTGTTGCGGTTTCTACAACTGAGGCCGAATATGTTGCTGCATCATTAGCAGCTCGCAAGCTAGTTCGGCTTCGACAACTACTTGCAGATTTGGAACATCCTTCATCATCTAGTACACCTCTTCAATGCGATAACCAAAGTGCTATTAGTCTTACCAAAGACTATATACAACATAGTAAATCAAAGCATATTGCTATTCATTATCATTATGTTCGACATGAAGTTAAGAAAGGTTCCATTATGGTGGAGCATTGTCCCAGTGATCAAATGGTTGCAGACATCTTCACAAAATCTCTTAGTGAAGCTCGCTTTAGTTCATTAAGACATGCACTTAGTATTGTTCCAAGTTCTTGTCTCATTGATTGAGGCATGTATCATTGTATTCAAGAAAACTTTATAGTAAATCATTTTTGTATCGTAGGTATGTGTAGGGGCTCGGGTTTTTCCCTTGTTCTCCCCAAGGGTTTTTTCACTCGCAGTCAGAGACCTTTGTTTGAGTGGGGATGTTACAACTATATATATCGTCTCTCACTTGACTTAGGTCTCACCTATATATACTAACTCTACATCAATATGAATCATTATTTGGGAGCATATCTTGTGTATCTCTCTCGTACTCTCTCTCTCTCTCAACATTTAGAAGAAGTTGTAGATGAATCAGTGGATGAATTTGAGATTGGTAACAAAGAAAGGGTCAAAACTTTATTTAGAGACTCTAAAAGTAACATGGCTTTTCGTAGGGAGGATGGGTGGAATATGAAGACTTTAGATTATGATTGGGATTTGTGGGATATGAACATTTTTTAGTTTCGTTGCGATTTGAGGGGTTTGAAAATGTTGGATTATGGTTGGAATTTGAAGAATTTAGACGATGACGTATTTTCCTTAGATGGTAAGGATTGTCTTAAGGATTTTGATGAGAATTTCATGGATGAGTTTTGTCTACTTGTAAAGGAGTTGTTTGAGAGAAATGTGCCATTTTTGTTTGTTGAGAAGATTGTGGATAGATCATTGGATTTGATTTTTTATTGGCTTATAAATCTTGCATCGTTTTATGAAAACAACTACTGCACATGAATGTTTGCAGACTAGGGGGAGGGCTAAATATGTCAAGTGTTCTTCTAAAAACTGAAAAGCCCTAGTCAAACTGTAGTTAGGTTTGATTTTTGCTAGCTACACTTTGAATAGCTACACAAGAAAGCGCTAGTCAAACTGTAGTTATGAAACACACAATATTTGGGATTCTCATCACAAAGTTACGAACCTCTGGTTGAGTGTGTAAGAAGGTTGGGTGAGTTAGAGGGTCGTGAAGGACGCCACCAATTGTGAGATGGGTTGTTCTCATCTGGTCAACATCTTGAGGACCATCATTTTCTAGAGTGATTGTGAGATTTTGGATGGGTGAAGCGGAGTATATAATATCTTTTTTATGAGTGTTGAGAGGTGAGGATAAGAAATTTTAAATTAACAAGGAATTTTGTTTGCATTTTGCATGACGCATGATCACATGTAGATAGACTATGCACAATTTTTTCAATGCATACATTATTTTTTAGTGTAGCATCGATTGATTGGTTGCATATCATGGATCCAATATTGCATATTTTTTCAAATCATGAATGATTGGGCATGAAGTTCATTGAAAATATCGTATATTTTACATCGTTAGCGAGTATTTCTTGAAGGAAAAGAGGACATGTGTGGTGAAAGTATATGCAATTACAATAACAATATGCCAAGGAAGGGAATAAATCGTCCAAGTTAAAAGATAGAGAAAAATGATGTGATTAACAAAAATCAATATTTTTACTTAGTTTTGATGGATTTTCGTAATTCAGTTCGCGTTCACTTGTAAACGAGATGCATTCTGATCGTTTTGAGTACCGAACAATTATATTCGGAGTTCAAATGACGAAGTTATAATTCAAACAAGTTGCAAACAGGCATAGAGCAAAAAAAACGAAAATAGTGAAAAGCAGTAGAAAAGCAAAAGCCCAAAAGCCTAATGTGTGTGAGTGTGGATAGGAAATTATATAAGCAGAGGAGATTGAAGAGTTAAGGGCCTTTCCCCTTGATTATAGTTGTATTTTGTGAGAGAGAAGAGTGGAGGGTCGCATGCTAGAGTGAGCTCTTGTCATGCCAATTTAGAAGTTAAAGCTTTTGGGTGTCAAAGCACTGAGCATCATCTCAAGATTGTTAAGGTACGAAAATATATCTCACATGGTTTGTTTTTGAATTGTTGGTATTCTCGTTGTGTTGTGGTTGTGTGATGCTCTACCCACATTCGGGTTTTTACTTGTTTTAAGCTTCAAGAGGCATTGTATTTTGTCTTGTTTTTATATGTGACTTGTGGTGTATTATCGAATATTTGAATTTTTCAAGTTGTGTTGTGCATTCGATAAAGTCAATTATCCCAACCTGCACTCCTTAGTGTCTCCTTATCGGGTTGTGAGAGAGGCTTGCTCTCGATCACCACTCGCATAATAACACTAATAGTGACGGTAACAAGGAAAAAAAAAATTTGTGGTAGGACAACATATAGCACTATGTGCTTTATTTGGACCATACAAAATAGTTTCAGTAATGTGTACAATGCTCGTGTAAATAAAGGCAAAGTGTACTTAAATCATAACATTGATACATGAAATAAATACATTATCGCATAATGAAAGCGTTTGGTACAATCATGGCAAGATATTACTACTACATAGAAATATCTACACAGATTACTTGACCAAAAAAGAAGTGTATGTGAGCTCCAAGGATGATGCCAGGAGTCATATTTCACGGTGGATTTCATGCCATGGTGAATTTCCACTAGTGCGTACATATGGAATACACACCTACATTTACTTCAGTTTGCATACAACAATACACCACACACAGCTACAAAGAAAGCCCCATTTGAAGTGATTTATGGTTATAGACTGCCTACACCTGTTGCATCACTATCAAATAAAATTCAGACTGCTGATGATATTGCTAACATGCATGCTACTATTTTTTATGAAGTTAAAGATATGATTGCCAAAGCCCAGCAATCATATACGAAGCAAGCAAATAAAAAAAGACAGGCCATGAATTTTAAAGTTGATGATTATGTTTGGTTACGTATAGAAAAACGTAGATTACAAAGTGTAGATAAACACCCAGTTGTGAAATTAGCACCTAGATTCTAGGGACCATTCAAGATCATTCACAAAATCAATGACAATGCATTTAAACTAGAACTACCACCACATTGGAAAATTCACAACACCTTTCATATTAGTTTATTACGACCCTTTAGAGGCCAATTATGTCTACACCCTGTCTATGAAAACCCACCTTTGTTAGATGAAGAGACTGAAATCCTTGAGCCTGAAGCTATTATAGATACTGACTTTATGACCACTAGAACTGGCCATAGATATTCTAGATATTTGGTCAAGTTTAAAAACCATCCTGTTGAAGAGGCCCAATGGATGTACGCTAGAGACTTAAATGCTTGTCCCACTCTGTTAGCTCCACATTGAGCTAATAGCAATTGAGGACAATTGCTATCTCACCCCGAGGATATGATGCCAGGAGGCATATTTCACGGTGGATTCTGTGAGGTTTTACGGTGGATTCCGTAAACTTTTATTACCGGGGCTCATACACAAAGTGGATTCTTTGTGCGAGAAGTCGATAGGGACGCCTATCCTTTTCGGGCGTTTTGTTAATTTAGTGTGTACATGGGTGATTCCATAGCGGGTGATTCCGCAAAATACATATTTAAATTAATAAACGTTTATGAGTTTAGAGTGTGCACTCGTGATAAATTAAGGTTAGGATTGATTTCTAACCAATTAATTTATTTATGTAGCTGAAGACTGCTAGGTATTCACTTTTGTCGGTTTAATTGTATTATTTTACTAATGATTGTGAATGCTTCAGTTGATATATAGAGATAGCAGCAGAACCCTAAGATGGAAAGGAACGCTTAAATGGTAAATTTCACTCACCACGTCTACCTGCAAAGATCCCATGATGATTGTCTTGATATTTTTTAAAAATAGGTTGCCCAAATGCTGAAATTTAGTTGCCACTACCCAAACTTAAAAGCCAAAAGCGTGCTATTTTGTAATTTGGGCTATTATTTGAGCTTGAAGATGATTAATACATAAAATACATGCTTTGTGGAGCGCTCACACAAGGCATGGGGGGAGATTGCACCCAATTGGTTTGTTGTTCATGTCGTGCAAGTCTTGTACATTGATTTGTGTGCAAAAAGTAGAGTTCTTTTGTTCTTGGGGACCTTCTGACGCTCACTACACACGCTTACGGCATTTGATCTGTGCACCAAAGGATCTAAGGGCGAGCTATAGATCCTCACCATCCGAAACCTCGTCCCATCATAAAGAAGCATTGAACGAACTCTGCAAAAAAAGAAACAACTACACATCAATCCACCATACAATAATGCATTCTAACTAAACATAGTAACTATGGACAAGAAAGATGAGTGACTTATAGGGCCGCCACATTCATACAATCGGTCGATCAATGCAATGAGACCGTGCCTCTCTACATATCAAGTCTCAAGGCCGGTAGATTCGCGATTTGTAATGGAGTTCTGTAAAGAAAATAAAATACAACTGTTAGAAACATGATTGTCTGTAAAAAGGATATTGTAAAAAGAAAAACTTACAAATTCCTCCAGATATGTCCTATGGCCACCACTCCCAAGATGATGGACTAATCTGGCCTCTAGTCGTGCCCTCACCGCCTCGCGCTGCTCCCTCTAATGTCCTGGAGAATTTGTAGCCTCCTCCCTGAGTCAGCACCAGTCATTCGCATCTAGCCACTCAGGCTTTGAAGCCCCACTCTTGAGTGCCTTGCGTGCGTTCAATTGTCTGTGTGACATTTATGCATGCATGCATTCCATCATCTAGCCCGTAGAATACCTATCTGTTGCAAATGGTATCGAAAACTCCTCATGCAAGGATGCTACTATGTAGTCCTTGCTCCCCTTCGGTATGTTCTTCCAATAATCCAAGACGTTGTGTCAAAAAACTTGTTGGCACAACTCTCTCATACGAGCCTCTGGGGTATGCCTAAGATGGGTCCTCTCCCACATACGACCACGCTCCTGGGCATATCCAGGAGACCCCTATATATCTAGTGTACCTATCGGGGTAGTATCTATCGGAATAGCACCCATAGGGGTGCCACCTGCGGACGGCTGAGCAAAATTCGGTGAGCAAAAGTCAGAGTGAGTGGAGTAGACGTCCCCGCACGTGTGATAAATCTCGAAGGTGACACAACTCCAATAGAACGATAAGACGAAGACACTGCGTCTGTACCTCCACAACAACCACCTGAGATATGTCAAAATTCTATCTTTAGTAGGTCCAAATTTGTCTACATCATCCAAAAAGTCATCCTCATTTATCACAATGTGTAGGCATGTTCTCACAAGATCAACAACTCATTTATAATGCACTGACAAAGGATAAATCAACTATAAACCATCTTTGTCTTATACTAATGAATGTAGTTGGCAAGGGATGCACGATTCAATGAGGATCCCACAATGTGTGAGACATCTTTATATATCATGTTCCATCAATACCTCTCCTTAATGCTTTCAAAAGTAGTCTAAATGCCCATGTGACTAGCCCAAAGAGTATTATGAAATTTGTGCATAGCCTATAATTGAGTAGCCCTATCACATAAGATTCATAATGGAGAACCTTTTTTTTCCTTTGGCTACTTCCAAAGAAAGTCATCCTTCAAAAAGGTAATCATATGTTTTATTTTTTATTCTTTTACACTCTTCATGACTGCATTCAACCTTCTTTGAGAGTGTGCTGAAGTATTGACTAATTTTTAACTATTCTCCCTCGTATAACTCTTCCTAGAACATCTTCATTGCTAAAACATAACATTTATAATGTTTTTCCTCCAATGCCCATGCTTTTTCTATTGTTGTAACCACTTTTCTTGTTGTTGTACTTATTGCTACAATACTTATCCCTATCAATACTTCTAGCATATTTGCTATATTGATTTTCTTCTTGCATTTATGATTATTGTACTTGCATTTTGAGTAGCCATACATTTACTTTTTAATATAAGTTCACCCTCATTAAGAGTATCCATAATCTTATCTTCATCTTCAAATCGTTCCCTAGATATAGCCATCAGATTGTTTTTTCCTACAATATGGTGACAATCAAGATTTAGAGACTTGATATACACAATCCATCTCAATACAACAATATCTAAAGTAGCACAACTTGCAGTCATTTCGTAGAAATCCAAAAAATTGGTGTTAACTATCACACGTTCAATGAAACACTATTTATCACACCTAAGGGTTGTAAAAAAAACCCTTTAACTCCCTCTTAATCTACAAATGTTTCCTCAGTCTCTCATTTATATCTTTTGATCCAAATATAGATCATCATCTTGATCTATTACCTAGCCAATGCTAATAGGGCTAGTGTCCACTGTAACGACAATGTGTCTTCCATTTGAATAGTCACATTTTCTTAAGGTAGGCATAGTCCTTAGCCACTTCTTTAATTTTCTCATTGCCTTTAGTATGTTTTCTACCTCATTGGAATTTCTTCCCTGTAACCAATAGCTAGTAAAGGTCATTAGCCACATTTGCAAAATGCAATATCCAAATGAGGTAGAGAATACATATCCCTAAAAATCTCCTTATTTCTGAAATAGAAAACCCAAGCTAGATCATCTTGAATGTTCCTTGTGCAAGGAGCAATGATAGTTATGCAAAGAGATGGCAATTTTTATTTTCTGGTCCACAATTATCAAGTTGAAGTAGCAAGTTCTTTGGCAATTGTTTGAAACAATGATGGCCATCCTGCAGTGTATTATCTTCCATGCATGCTTTATTTTGCACAAGACCATGATGGTGATCTAATTCTTCTCTCGAGTTGAGGGCTTTTAGTAGCACAAAGGTTGATCTTAGCACTTCATCTACTACTAGATCACCATTTGCATGCCCATCTAGTCATTCCAAGTTCTTGAAGCACAAGGACAATGAAGCAAAAATTACAGATTATGCTCTTCTTCCCTTTCACATAGAAGAGTTGTTGGTCTCCTCTTGGGGTGCTTGTTTCTCCCTTGCTCTTCATCTTATTTTCCTTTTCCAGGAGAGAGGCTTTGATATCCACAAGCTTCGACTTTGACATGTTGATTAATGTGGTAGACACATTATCAAACTCAGGTGGAAGACTCTTGAGAAGAACTCCAATGCAAATGTCTTCATCCATTTCAAGTTGATTCTTGCAAGTTGTGTCAACAAGATTTCCATGTAATTCAAATGAGTTGAAGGTGAGGTACTACTTTTCATGTCAAGCCTAAAAAATTCAATCAGTAAGCCATATTTGGAGGATTTTGAGTCAGCTCCAAATAAGATTTCTAATCAATCCCATGTTGCTTGAGAAGTTTCACAATCATCAACATGATGAATGTAGTTGTCATCAAGTTCAAGCTTGATAATAGCTTGAGACTTATTATCATTTTTATCCCATATGACTGAGAGTGTAGCTTCCCTTGGTTTCTTCTCTTAACCACTTGTGATTAACCATAAGTGTTTCTTCATCAGGATAAGTTTGATCCTATTTTTCCATGTGTCGAATCTGACACCGTTGAACTAGCATGAGGGTGAGTCTTTACCCATTTTGTTGGTAGGAGTAGCATCAAAAAACTGAGAATAGACTAGAAAAAGAGTTAAATTTGAGATTGTCAAGAGACACAAGAAGATTAGTGTTAATGAACGCTAGTTAGTATCAAGAGATACTATGTACTTGATGTTGATCTTGATGTTGAGTCTTCTTCGTGCTAATTTGAAGTGGTAGCTTTACTCAGAACTAAGTGTTGTAGTACAGCAGAGAGTAAGTGAGAAAGTAAGAAAATGAAGTAAAATTTGAGCTTGAAGATTAATGGCTATGGCTACCCTCTTTAGGGTTTTGACAGGTGACTGGTTTTTTTCTTATGGCTGGTCATAGAGATAACGTCCATTTGAGAAAGCCTCTAAGATCGATATAGCTTAGATGTATAGCTTCAAATGCCCCATAGTAGTGGACAACATTGTTGTGCGTGTGGGTAGAATGAGCAGTACGAATCAGAGATGGCACAATCTAGGCAATGACTGGAAAAACATGCAATGCTGGAGAAGAGAGATATCAATGTCACACTGTAAAGAGATAAGGAGCGCCATAAATCAAGGAAGAGTTCACGAGAAGAAAGCACAAGCTGAAATGGCCTGGTTTGAGAGATTTAAGCCCTCCAATGAAGGTTGATGGTTATGGAGGTAGGTGAGAGATTCATGAAAAAGTGGAGGGAGCCAAAAATTGAAACTAAAGTGATCCAATCAGCGGTCTAATGATTCATTAACTTGAAACCCACTCTGATACCATGTTAAAATATTGAGGATACATGCTAAGGTGGATCACTGATGAGCAAACAGACAATCATAATGAGATATAAGTAATGACAAAGAAGAACAAGTGATATTATCCAAGAATAATGCAAGTACAATTGAATGAGAATGAATGATCAAATAAGTGTGGGAATGAGTGCTTTTTATAGGCTTATAGTAAGTGGTATTGGTAGATGAAAAAAGGTGGAAAGGGATCATGGTATTCACCAACTGTGGTTTTTATAAACCATGCATACATGGCCTAGTCTAAGGCTTTATTTGCAATGTGATTCTTTGCCTTGTTATTCCTTACAAAGAGGCTATAGTGGATGTGATTGCGCATTTCTCAACAACTCTAAGAAGAAGGAACTACAAGAAATGTTGGCAAGAGAGTCCTCGAGAGTGAAGCCCTTCTGATTCCCTTCTATTGAGTATAAACCCATTGGATAGATTTAACTTCCTAATGACTGATGTGATCAAGAGGAAAGCACTAAAATGAATGCAAAGATACATGAGAAGAGAGAAAACAAACATCAAGACAGAGAACAAGTTAGCGGTAGACGCCTCTTTCGACGCCATTGTGAAACTCTCTAAAGAAGTCCCAATGGTAAATCAAGATCCCCCTCGTAGTTAGATCTATCTTGGAAATATTGATGATAGGCTAGCGAATGTAGTTTTATTGTTGCCAATATTTAAGGGAGAGTACAATGAAGATCCTAATCTTCATGTAGCTGAGCTCATGCTAACATATGTAGCCAACAATGCCATAACCTTTGAGCATTGGTTGACCATATTTCTTGTCACTTTCAAAGGTATGGCATTTTGGTGGTATAAGAGGCAAGCAACAGGAACTCTTGGCACATGGTACGGCTTGAAGGTTGCCTTTCTCACCAAATTTAGGTATAAATATTTTGAAGAGTGGCTAAGTTAATCCTCTGGTAAAAGGGTGGAATCATATGTCTCTAGAATGCAATCCATACTAAAGAGATGGACCAACCATCACTTGAATGAAGGCATCAAAAAGAGACTTTCTCTTAGAGACCTACAACCAGAAGTTTGTAAGTTTGTGGAGCTGAAAAGACAAGTCAACCTACAAGCTATATTGGAAGGTATAAGACTGTATGATAAAGTTGAAGTAAGGTTGTCAATAACCTCAGGAAGAGGAGTCTTACTTACCTCCTCGCATGCCAAGAATGGCATAGCCACCAAATGTATTCCAAGGGACTCTTCTCTATCCCTACCCTGAAATGCAGATAATGTCACACTATAGTATACCGAATCTATTGTGGCCATAGATAGCAGTACCTCAAATGACGGTTAAAACACAACAACATTGGCCTCGAATAGTTTTCTCGATGGAAACTCAACAACAATAGCAAAACACTACCAACTCGAACCAATAACCACCAATATCAATAGGATCTTTCAATTAAAATCAAAATAGAGGATCCTCTCGACTTAATGAACCAGTTTATGTAGTGATTATAGAGACTTTCCAAAACCCTAGTTTAAGTACTCTAGGACGAGAATGCTTGGAATACTTGTCAAATTCAGTTGCAAGCATAAAGAAAAAGTTGATGGATGTGATTACATAACAGGTGTAGATACTGAAGGTGAATATCACCAACATATCCAATATTGTAGGAGGTGGAAGAGATGTGATGCGATCCAATAGATGGTCAAAGAAGTGCCATCATGTGAGACATTGTCAAGCATTTTTTTGAAAATTGAAAACCCCTTGTAATACTGTAGTCAGGTTTGGTTTTCGTTAGCTTAGTTGTTTGCATGATAGATTGTTTGGTTGTTTTGTAGTTGGATATTATGTGTTTTTCTAGTGTAGGATTTGTTTTTGCCATTCTGTTTGGTTTGCTTAGTGTGGAAACTTAATGGCCTTGGTCGAGTTTGGTATTTTTTTGGACAAGTTGGAGTTTGAGTTTGATGATGGCATGTTTTAAAATATTTGTGAGGGCGGCCTCCAAAAGCGGAGGGTGAAGCATCGTGTTTTAAAATTGCAATTGGACGGCAGAATGCAGGGATGATATAGTCATTGATTTTAATCGCAAAATGGTGGCCGTTGTTAATAATGGCCAGGATAATAGCGTTTTAAGATGCAATAAAGGCATGCAATATGGTGCTGTTGATCACAGGCACATAGCATTCTAAAACACAATCGCAAGGTGCCGATGTGCTCTTGAATATTGCACGGATGGTGTGCTAGTGAAAATTTAGAAATAACAACATTATTGACAATGGTGGCGGCATATTCCGAGGCAGCCGGCAATTCGTTCGACGGCCAACGCCATTGTTAATGAGTAAGGATGGCAGACAAAGACCGGTGTACTAAACGCAAGTGGTGGCATTTTCAATGTTTAACATAAAGCTTTTAACTTACAAAAGCTTAGAGCTTTTAATGTAAAGAATTTGAGAAAAGTTTCAAAGCTAAAGGTTTTTTAGATTCTCAAAACGTAGAACGAGGAAAAGCTAAGGCTTAAAAACTGTAAGGCATTTTGGAAAAGCCAAAAAGAAAACTCAATGTGAGTACTTGTGAAAACCAGGGCTCATGTAAAACGTTTTTCCCATCCAATGGAAAAAAGGACCGGGCTGGTCCTAGGAGGGAAATAGCCAGTTTTATAACTAAAATTCTTAAGAAATAGCCAGTTTTTGTAAAGATAAGCTTCATTTTATGAGAGTTTTGCCTAGAAAAAATACATTAAAAGACGGTTTTCTGTGAGCACTAGTGAAAACCATATAAAGCGAGGTTTGAGAGGCCTTACCTTTCCCTACTCCTTACAAATCTTCTTGTAACTTGTGTGAGGAGAGTGGAGGGTCGCATGCAAGAGGGTACTCTTAACATGCTCTTTTGTGAAGTTGGAGAATTTGGTTGCCAAAGTGCTGAGTGTGAGCTCAAGGTTTTCAAGGTATGAGATTTCAATTCAATTGTCTTTGTCTTCAAGTTTATGTTTTTTCAAACAATTATTGTAAGGTTTGTGTGATCCTCTACTCGGATTTGGGTTTTTAAGTTATTTAATTTACAAGAGGCATTGTTTAGCATTTGGTTTCGTGTGTGGTTTGTGTGGTGTTTGTTGAAACATTTAAATTTTTTGAGTTGAGTTGTACATTAAACAAAGTCAATAATTCTCACTGGCACTTCTTAATGTCTCGTTATCAAGTTGTGAGTGAGGCTTGCTCTCAAGCATTGCTCGCGTAACATCTCTTTTTTGGTGTCCCCTTTGAGGGGTGCCCAAAAAAAATGATTTTGTGTGTGATTTTGTGGTTTGAATTCTTGTTGTGATTGTTTTCCGATGACTAGTTCATTTCTTGAATTTTATGGAAAGAAGGGAGAGGATCCTCAACGATTCTCTACAAAATTAGAGCTTGGATATATTATATAACGAATAAATGACTCAACCGTGAAACTCCGAATTCTAAAATTTCAATTGTTGGATGAAGATCGTAATTGGTTTGAAGATTATGAAAATACCCTTAGATTGAGAAAACCTCTTGTTCCTATGAAATATGAAGTAACAAAGCAGGCATTTATTGACCATTTTAAGGAAACTGAGACTTCCCAATATCTTTGGAGAAAAATAGAACCTTGCTAGAAAAAAGAAGACCAGACCATAATTTTTTTTCCTTAGAGTATACCAAACTTTGGGATCGTTTGAATGTATCTTTAGGCCTAGGAGAGAGAACCAAGGAAATGTTGATTATTAAGCATTTTTTTGAAAATGTGTAGGAAGAGGTGAGGGAAATTTTGGAAATTAAGGAACTGAGTACTTTTGAGAAAGTTGTACTATTTGCCATAGAAAAAGAGAGAAATTTTGAGAAATTTAAAAATAGAGAGTCATTTAGAACACCTATTGAAAGTAGGGAACATAATTGGCAAGGGAATGGACAAAATTTTCAAATTCTAACAAGACAAAATGCCAATTAGCACCACATATTGAGGATGAGTTGTCATGTCAATTGCAAAATATAAGATTAGGAGCTTTGAGAGGAAGACATTGGGAAAGAGGAAGTGGAGGACCTATAGGACAAACCAATCAAGAAAGTTTAGGAAGTGGAAGAGGAGGAAATGGGAGAGGATATTTTTGAAGATTGATGGTGACTTGTTTTTCTTGTGGACAGTTAGGTCATGTGAGTACAAATTGTCCTTATCCACCTAGAGTAAGAGGGGATATGTATCCTTTACCTCAAAACTTGCCTAACATACAGAATGATTTTGGGATAGAGATTAAAAATGATTCCACAAATCATTTTTCTAGGTTGACTAAAGAGAAAAAATGGAAAAGTGCCATAAATTGTATTCTTCTAGGAAATCAGAATCAGATAAATAAATTTGTTGACGTAATGCCTACAATTAAAAGAAGGAGAGATACTAAAAGAAATAAACCTAAAATTAGTAAAGTTGGTGAGGAAAGAGGAAGAAAAACAAAGAGATCAGAGAAAAGAGAGAAGAGAGAAGAGAGAAGAAAATAGATTAAGAGCACTTAGGAAACATTACCATACTACTAACATTCCTTTGGGGAAAGGGGATAGTGACTATGACATTAAAAGGGATATGATGGGTAAGAAAGTTGATTTATCTTTTGCTTAGTTTATGGAGTTGTGTCCTAAGATGAGAGGACAATGGAAAAAATAAGTAAATTTGAAATATAAGGAAAAAAAGAAAGGAACAGTGAGAGTTTTGAGTGTTGAAGAGTTGTCTGATATGTGTCCTATTATTGATGCTTGACATAATAATCAAAACATAGATGAAGCATATATTGATGGCGGAGCACAAATTAGTGTGATTACTTACGCTTTTGTTGAGATTTTTGGACTTCAAACTATTGAAGGTCTAATTTTCGAATCAGGCTTGCTAATCATATGAAAGTGAGGTGTTTAGGTCTCATTTATAATTTGGAAGTGAAGGTTTATGGTGTGTCTATGAAAATTGATAGTCATGTTATGCTAGCAGGGTTGGGAGCTTTTCTACTTATATTCGGTAAACCTTGGCTTAGGAAAGCAAGAATAGTTCAAGATTGGGGAAAAGAGATCATAACAATTTTTGATTGAGGAGGAGTACCAAGGAAGCTAGACATATCTTTGAGAAAGGAATTGGTGAATGAGGATGATAGTGAAGAAGAAGATGATGAAGAGAGTGATAGCTCTTCTAAGGAAGATGATAGTAAAGATGAGAGTTCAGAGAGTGATTATGATTGAGAGTTTTCATATGTTGCAGTAGTTGAGTTAGTTGGTCTTGAGGGAGAAGAAGAGAGAATAGAGGATGAAATTTTGAGTTTGTTAGAAGATCAATAGGGGGAGGGCTTAGGAACTGTAAGGTGTCAAGATGAAGTTGAGGGTTCAAAAATGTTGCTCAATGAGGTTGTTGAGATTTATTGTGAGTTTGGGTGTGCGTTTTCTAATCAAGAGAGTATTGAGGTTATGGGTTCTGACTTTTGTGATGATTTTGGTGTTGGTGTTGTAGACTCTGATGAGTCTTGTGAGTTGTTTGGTGATGGTGTGATTAGCCCTAGAGAGGCTATTGTTTGTGGTGTTGATGATGTGGTTTTGAGTAGACTTAACCTCATGCTTCTTGATAGTTATGTGGATAATTGTTAGGTTTCTTTTGGCAACAATGTCAAAGAGAAAGCTTCATCTAATAGTCTTTTAGTTTCTTTGAGTTCTCCTATAGTTTATGATGATGTTTGTGATGATTTTGATTGGGGATTTGAGGACCCTAAGAGTAACATTGATGAGGATGTGAGAGGAAATTTGAATAAGGCTTTGGAAATGATTGAAAAGTTGAGGGAAAATAGATCTAACACTAAGGGTAAAGAGTGTGAAGAAAATTGTGAGGTTGAAGTTGAAGAGGACTTGATAAGTGTTTGGATGAGGATGATGACCTTAATGTGTTGCCTAAAGTTATTGTTTGTGAAAATTATATTGACATTGTTTGTGACAAAGAAATAGAAAAGGTTGACTTTTTTTCTTTGAAGAGATAAAGTTTTTATGTTTGGATGAATGTTTTGGAGAGTATCAGTTTGTTGTGGATAATGGTGTCATTGGATATTTTGTGGTGTTGGGAGATATTTTTCTAGTTTTGCCTAACATTTTTGCAATCTTTGTGGATGAAATGGATTTTGGCAACATAGAAAGGGTTCAAACCTTGTTTCAGAACCCTAGTTTTTATATGTTTCCTTTATGGGAGGATGGGAGGGGTAAATTTGAGAATTTTAAATAGAATTTTATGGAAGAATTTAGTGTGTTCATTGAGAAGTGGTTTGAGAATGATGTAGCATGGATTTTTTTGATTTATGAGTTTCAAGAACTCAGAGATGGAGAGTGGAATTCAATTTTTGAATGGCTCATAAATGATGCATCATTTTATGAAAGAATTTGATGCACATAAATGTTTGCAGACTAGGGGAGGTCTAAATATGTGAAGTATTTTTTTGAAAACTGAAAACCCCTAGTGAGATTGTAGTTAGGTTTGGTTTTTGTTAGCTTAGTTGTTTGCGTGACAGATTATTTGGTTGTTTTGTACTTGGATTTTATGTGTTTGTCTAGTGTAAGATTTGTTTTTGTCATTCTATTTGGTTTGTTGAGTGTGGAAACTTGATGGCCTTGGTCAAGTTTGGTATTTTTTTGGATAGGTTGGAGTTTGAGATTGTTGATGGCAGGTTTGATTTCTTGTCAAGACTCTTGCACATCACAAGGATTATGGATCATTAATTGTTGAAGATCAAATTCACATTTTGATAAACTGAAATGGTTACTCTAAGGGTGCTAGGAACAAGATATTTACTATGCAACCAGTTGTGATACAAGTTTCATACATGGGCTTTCCTAGAACCACACCAATGTGGATTACATCCATTATTTAGTGATAGATGAGTTTATCTCACCGAATTGTTATGCTTATACATATTCTGAGAAGGTCCTGCATTTGCCACATTGCTACTTTGTGAATGATTATACATAGAAAAATCTTGATGTGTTGGATCTGAATTGTCAACCTAGGCATTTAGACTATGGCCACTCCAATTTCTTGCTGCTAGGGAAAGTAGGCTTTGGGCATATGCCAAAGTGCAAGGAGTTCAATCAGAGTATATAAATTTTACAGTTGTCACAACTAAGAGAGATCATATACATTGAAGTACATAAGTTGATCTTTTTCTCGATATGCCCATATGCAATAGCCATACTACTTGAACTGATATCCTATAGGCTAACCTACATATGATTATGCTATCCCTCGGCAAGATGGCAACTATAGTTGTTGGATCTCTTCTCCGCTCTTGTGGATTTTGTCAAAAGTAAAACTTAGAAAATATTTTTGAAGGTGAACTCCTAAATCGGAGGGTGAAGCATTGTGTTCTACAGTTGCAATTCAACAGGAAAAATGCAGGGATGATGTGGTCACTGATTTTAATCGCAAAACGATGGCCATTGTAAATAATTGCTAGGATGATAGTGTTTTAAAGTGTGATGAAGACATGCAATATGTGCCATTGATCATGAGCAAAGACTGGATTCTAAAATGCAATCATAGGGTGTCGATATGCTGTTGAATATTGCAAGGATGTTGTGCTAGTGAAAGCATATAAATAATGGCATTATTGATAATGGTGATGGCATATTCCGAGGCACTTGTCAATTCATTCAATGGCCAACGTCACTGTTAATGAGTAAGGATGGTGGACAAAGGCTGGTGCACTGAACCCAGGGGGTGGCATTTTCAATCTTTAACATAAAGCTTTTAACTTAGAAAAGCTTAAAGCTTTTAACATAAAGAATTTGAGAAAAGTTTCAAAGCTAAAAGCCTTTAAAGGCTTTTTAGATTCTCAAAACGGAGAATGAGGAAAAGCTAAGGCTTAAAAATTATTAAGCATTTTGCAAAAGCCAAAAAGAAAACTCAACGTGACTACTTGTGAAAACTATATAAAGGGAGGTTGAGAGGCCTTACTTTGCCCTACTCCTTGTAACAAATCTTCTTGGAACTTGAGAGAGGAGAGTGGAGGGTCGCATGCAAGAGTGTGCTCTTGATTTTCTCTTTTGTGAAGTTGGAGAATTTGGTTGCCAAGGTGCCATGTATCGACTCAAGTTTATCAAGGTATGAGAATTCAATTCAATTGGTTTTATCTTCAAGTTTGTGTTTTTTTTTAAACAATTGTCATAAGATTTGTGTGATGCTCTACCCGGATTTGGGTTTTTAAGTTGCTTAGCTAAAAGAGGTAGTGCTTAGAATTTGGTTTCGTGTGTGGTTCATATAGTGTTTGTGCAAACATTTAAAAAATTTTAGTCGATTTGTGCATCTAAAAAAGTCAATAATTCTAAGCAGCACTCCTTAATGTCTCATTATTAGGTTTTGAGCGAGGCTTGCTCTCGATGACTACTTGTGTCACAATGTTTAGCCGCTCAATGTAATAAAAAACAAACTATCCCTAGAGCCTTCTGTTTGTACTGCTTAAGGAAGAACCATATAGAGTAGATCTATTCTCCACAAGAGATGCATGAGAGAAGGAAGAAAGATGAGGAGCCAAGATTCAACTTCTTGGAATCCAAGATGACCATCTAAGATATCAAACCAAAGCCTAGAGAATTTGGTTCTAATTTTAGCCTTAGGAGATTTCTCTCTCAAAGTTACAAAGGAAGATAGTTTGGCAATGGCTAGAAATCACAAGTGGAGTGTTATAAATGCAGAGAAAAGAGACATATCTCATTAAATTTTCCAAACCCTAGAAGGCCCATGGACTATAAGCCCTAGTGTAGTCGATGCAAGGAAGAAGGACACACTACAAAAGACTGTCCCAATCTAGCTCTTGTGAAAGACAACACCATTCTATCGAAAGAAATTTAAAATTATACTAACAAGAAGGTGTGGCCTAAGGATTTCCCCCATAGCTGCTACTAAGTCTAATAAAGCCCCAAATTGTGTGAAATAAGTGGATGTGGCTAACACCTTCCTAGATCCAAGTACCCGAGTGATTAGCCTTTGGATTGAAGGATGTTTTATTGAGATGCATTGATTGATGAAGGCTCATCAATCATGTGACAATGAAGGATCTAGGCCTACAAGGTATGCATTCCACATAGTGGCTTATTAGACTAGAAGACCAAAGTAGAATCAAGCCTTTGTGCATTCTCCCATATGTGAAGAGAATACTAGCAGGAAGCCCAGAGAATTCACTATATGTATATCCTCTACATTACATGCATTCAAGGTATATTTATAAATATACTTATCTATGATTTTTTCATTAATAAAACATAACCCTGTTACATTCAATTTGTAAATAATACCTTTATATGGGAATCATCTATATGTATTAAAAAAAAGTGTGAAATATATATATATAATCTCTTATATTAAACTCATGTGCTACATACAAATATTTATGACTGATCTCCCCTGTGTAGAAAGAGAAGAGACTATTGGCTCCGCCTAGTGGTGAAACCAAATTTCTATGGAACCTCGTATGCTCTACTACTTGGAAGACCATGGCTTTTTAAAGCAGGAGCACAAAAAAATTGGTTCAAGGAAACCTTGACCCTAGGCAGAGAACCCAAACAAAGTGGTATTTAAGTTGTATAGCTCGCAAAAAGGTAATGAATCCACCTCTATTAAAGTCTTAAAAGACTCCTCCAGCGAAGTTACAAATTGTACGTTAGCAAAGGAAGAAGCTATAAAATAGATATTTCCTAAGAAAAGAGAGGCACGGTCCTTAATAGTGGGCACTATAAGATAACTTCCAAAAAAAGAAAAGTGAGATAAATGCATGGATGTATTATTCTCCTTGTTACATGGCTAGAGCAAAGCTAGACATAGAAACAGAAGCTGATATAGAAGTAGAGCTAGAGGCAGAAGCACAAGTAAAGATACAACAGAGCTAGAGGCAGAAGCATAAGTAAAGATACAACAGAGAGTCTGTTGTTTTTCTCCTATAGTCCCTATACAAGAAGGCAAATATAGAGTCTAAAGAAGATGATGATAAAAGTCGAGATGAGGATAATAAAAATAAGGTCAAATAAGCTATACAACCAGAAGAGGATTGAAATATGGAGGAACTCCTAGAAGCATTTAAAGTTGAAGATATCCCATGCTTTGGGACAAAATTACATTGGTACCATTTGGAATGGTAAATTAATTGTATCATTTGCAAAACCTCTACAAGAAATAGATTAAGGAAAAAAATATTTTCTTTAGTAGTGGCTCTTATCGCCCTAATTTACCCTTCTCAAGAAAGGATGATAATGATGCACCTTGCCAACAAGCACTAATCCTACAATCCAAGTAGAACTTAGTTGGTTCTTGTTTTGTGACACTCCTGGAGGAGTCCTCAAGTTAAGATATGGTTAAATCTCCCATAAAATGTGAAATAGCCATGATACTATTTCAACATCCCAAGGAGCCAACTGAGTCTCCATGGAAAGAAGACGTTGCTTCCACCAGAGCATTAGATGAGGAGGCCACTCCTCTGAAGGAGTCGAATCTATACCCAGAAGAAGTCCCATGAGGCATTATCTATGCAGTGGAAGGTGAAAAGCAATTAACTTTTGTGGATCCAGATGGCACTGAACGTCACCTGCAGGTGGGTACAAGTCTTTCAAAATATGAGCTATTGGTCCTCCATGACCTACTGAAGGAGAACTTGGATATTTTTGTATGGTCATATAAAGATCTTAAGGGAATTGATCCCACAGTATGTTAGCATCACATTGATCTAGAGCCTAATACCAAGTCTCTTAGCAAAGATAGAGGCACATGAATCAAAGTTACTTGGCCCTAGTGAAAGTAGAGTTACTAAAGCTCCTAGAAGCTAAGGTTATCTATCTAGTGGTGGTCACCAATAGTGAATAGGTTTCGCCCATTGTAGTAGTACCCAAGTAAAATGGAAAGTTGCAAATATGTGTGGACTTTTGAAATTGAACTCCAAGACAAAGAAGGATCATTTCCCTATCCCTTTCATAGATCAAGTCTTAGACACAGTGGGGCTAGGCATGAGCTCTATTCTTTATTGGAGGGATTTCGTAAATGTAACCTAGTCTAGATAGAAGAAGAGGCCCTTCTACCTTTTAAAGAGTGATGATGGCTGCATTTCAAAATCACCTGCATGATTTTCTTGAGGTATACTTGGATGACTTCTATGTTTATAACCTAATTCGTTACCATTGGGGACACCTTGAGCAATGATTTGATTGATGTCAGGAGTATAGGATCTCCCTCAACACTTGAAAAAAGAATCTTTGGAGTCTCTTCAAGAGTTCTTTTGGGTCACATTGTCTCTGCGTAAGGAATACCAACAGACCCCATCAAGATTGAGAAGATTGCCTCTCTAACAATACAAACCAATCTCAAATAATCGAGGGGATTTCTTGTCCATGTGGGCTATTACAGAAGTTTCATTGCTCATTTTCCAACAAAGGCGAGCCCCTTGCATCAAATCTTGTACAATTAAACAGACAGATTTGTTAAGAATTTAAGTGTGGATACATGTCTCTGCACGTTTTGTTTATATATATTCATGAACACGTCGTTATCTAATCTTTAAATGATATTATGTTTTATTCATGCCTTGTTGAGGTTCCTTTCTCCACCCAATCATTCGATCCTTGGGGTCTTTCCTTGCCCTTTAACACTTTTTTTCTCGTTTTACCATCTTTCCATGTGAACATATCATATGATGATCAAAATTGCAATATGACCTTATAGCCTTGTTTGCCCCTTTGAATTAAAGTTTTTTCTATTTTACTACCCTCTGTTCCAAGAAATGGTTCCTCAGTTATTATTTTTTGAAAATTTTTATGCAAATTGAACATGTTTTCATGTGAACCCATCTTTCTTGCCTTGAAACTGTAATCTGACATGATAGCCCTAATTTTTCCCTTATCTTGGATAATTTTCCTTTTTACAACCTATCTATTCAATGCATGGATTGTCTGGTATTAATGTTTTGTTTTTACGGGTATTTTCTTACACACTTTTTGCTATTTTTTAATGTCAATATGCTCTCTTCTTGTTAGAATGGTATTATGCTTGGATAGCCTTGAGTGCTTATCCCACCAAACCTTTTTTCTGTTTTCTTCCCTCTTGGTTCTAGGCCATGGATTTTTTCAAATTAATTTTTAATCTTATTTTTCTACGTATTTTTTATCTTTTTTTGCGATCATGTCCATTTCTTATAATGGAATCGCGATTGACCTAGTAGCCATATTGGACACCTCTTCCTCAACATTTTGCTTTTTTATTTCTCTCTATTTTGATTGACAGATTATCTTGAATTAATTTTTGTTTCATTGTCATGTGTGTTTTTATCATTTTTTCCATGTGAATGCCCCTCTTTCTCTCTAGATGCATGTTTTGATTTGATGACCATGTTCGTCTTGTCAAGGAAAAATGAGTTGTTTGTTATTAATTTTAGATTTTGTTTTCAAGAGATTTTTTTAGTTTTTTCCATGTGAACATATTTTTTCCATACCAGACATCTCATTTGGATTGTCCATTCAGTTTCTATGAATTTTTTGCATTCGCATATGTATGCCCTTGTGAACGCCTTGTTTTACCTTGAATTGTGTGCCCTTGGGTCTCCAACCTGTATGTCCTCTTCCTTTACGGTTCATTCCTGTTGTTTCCAAAATTTTCACCTCACCCCACGCTTGTATACGGGACGAGGGGAAAGCTGATGTTTCAAGATAATCCACTTCATTTTTTTAACACAAAAAAAAAAAAAAAATCTCAACAAAAGAAAAGCACTCACCCTATCCCTTTGTAATCTGTTGAGGTCTGAATTGACTTGTTTTTTGGGATGATTTTTATTATTTTTATGCGTTGAATGGTTTTATTTGAGAGTTTATTGATTGTTTTTAATTGTGTTAAAATTGTTTGGGAAAGAGCTAGGATGGGCTGAGTATGTTTGAGAAGGTCATGATGGTTTTTGGTTGAGATATGATGTTTTGATAGGTTCTGTAATATGACTGTTTGGTTCTGATCATGGGTATGTTTTGATCTAATTTCTTTTTTTTTTGTGTTTGGGATAATGAGACTTTTGAGGAATGATTGAGAGTGTGTTGAATGGTTTTGGTTTGAGCTATATGGTTTTTTATGCATTGTGTTGATCTTCATAAGTATTCTGTAGAGCTTTTGTCTCTATTCTATAAGCATATGTTTTCTTCTATATCTATTCTGATGGATGGATGTTTAGCTTAGGGAATGTTTTGAAATCTTGGAAGAGGAAGAATGCAACCATGAATTAGCTCAAGGAAGGAGAAGAAGCAGTTGAAGAAGACTTAAAGTGAAGACTATAGTGATAGTGATAGTAGTGAGCTCTTAGGGAACACTATAGTGGCTCTGATGACTCTTTCTATCAGACATACCTCTTGGAAGGAATATCCATGATCAAGAGAGGATTATTGAGATTAACTCATAATTATTCCAATATACTATTTAGAGAGAGAACATGCGAGAGAGAGTATAAGAGATAGCTATTTCTATGAGAAACATTGTATCTACATGAGAGAGAGACTATGAAGACTATAAAGGTGATGAATGATGAATTCTATGTGATGAATTCCACTCAAAATTGATATTTCTTTTGTGTCATTATGGTTATTTGATGGCTTTTGTGAAGAATATGTTGAAGATTTTTTGTGATAAATCACTAGAAGAATTGTTATGTGATGGTGCATGAAGATTGGTGTTCATTATGGTTCACTAAAATATGAAGAACATGCTTGTTGCTATGACAAGATAGATTTTCTTGTAGTAGATTCCCCATTTTCTTGGTGTTCTTCTTGGAGCTCTATCCCTCACTAGGGAATTCTTGATTAACAAGAGAATTGAGCTCATTTCAAGAGATTTCTAGTGGTTGCAAATGTGGATATTTGTCAAGTACTTTGTGTGTCCTTGTGACTGTGTAATCAAGCTAAAGTCCCTTTTCATTGATCTCATGCCCTTCTTCAACCATTACCTACTCCAAGTAAGCCATCGTTATCCTCACCCATGGACTTCATTGTTGAACTACCTTCTTCCATGGATATGGTTCTATCTTGGTGATGGTTAATCAATTTATAAAAAATGAAACACTTTATTCCAACAACCAAGAGTATCAATGGAGAAGGGATATCAAGACACCTCATGGAATAGGTATATCAAACCCATAGGTTACCTAATGATATTGTCTATGATTACAACCCCTAGTATACATCTAGGTTTTGAAGAAGACTCTTTAAACTTTTGGGAGTACAAGTGAATCTTTTTTAGCCAATCACCCATAGAGTGATGGACAAATACAAAGAGTGAATCAGGTCTTGGAGCAATATCTTAGATGCACAATCAACTATCATCAAGGTGATTGGGTGAATATATTATCCCTTGTTAGGTTTGTTTATAATAATTCCTCTCATGCTTGGACTTAATTCACACCATTCTTTGCTAATTATGGTTAATAGCAATGAATAGATAATCGTGTAAGATCACAACAAAATAGTTGCTATGGACTTAGCTCAGCAGCTCTTTGATATTTATCAAGAGTTGCAAAGGGAGATCAAACAAGCTCAAGAGAAATATAAAAGAAATGTAGATAACCTTTGCATGCAACATCCATCATAGAAAATGGGAGATCAAGTTTGGCTTCTTGGACATAGTCTACGTTCTTCTTGTCCTTCCCAAAACTCAATTATCAACAAACTGGTCCCTCCAAGACTCTTTGCCAAGTAAAACTAGTCACATATTATCTCTAGCTTCCCTAGTTCATGAAAATCTTCCAATATTCCATGTTTTAGTCTTCGAGCCATGTCATACATCTAGTATTCTTAGAAGAATAGCAAAGCCATTTCCTCCAATCATAATTGAATATTACCAAGAATATGAAGGAGACAAAATCCTAAATTCATGAATTTCAAGGGATAAATTAAAGTATCTTGTTGATTTGACGCATTATGATGCAAGTGAACAAAAATGGAAACCAGCTTCACATCTTTAAAGAGATCCTTCTAAGATTTACCAATTTCAATTTCAACACCCAATCAAGCCAAGGCCTATTGAAAAGCGCACCACCACCTCTCGCAGAACTTGATGCTAGCTAGAAAGGGGGGGGTAATGTAGTAGACACTCAAGTAGGGACAATCCTTGCTAGAAAGGGGGATAATGTAATGGATGCTCAAGCAAGGATAGCCCTTAGTTTGTATACAAGCTAGGACAATCCCTAACTCCATGAAGTTTCTAGAACATTTCATAATATTCTAGGAAATATCTGGGTCATCACTTATGTCATCATTGATGCTAGCATGCCATGTGTCACTATGCATGTCATTCCATGTGGCATCCTCTTGTAATGACATGTGTTCTCCTTAACCTCCCTAGACTGTAGTATAAATAAGGGTCATGGCTACAAACCCATAATAGGGTTCATGGGTTATAAGGCCATGATATAGGTCATAGGATACAAGCCTTTTAGTCTTGCTAACACCAATTGTGAGGCTCCTATGAGGTAAGTAAACTTTCAATTGTTGTCTTAATTTATTCTTATATTATAATCAAGCCACGCTCTTGTGAGCATTTTCTTATAATCAAGATATCTCACAATCAAGTTCTAGTTGAATTTCTCTTTTAAGATTTTCCAAGAGCACTTATCGTGACTATAACACCCATTGCCAATTTTTGTATTCTCAAGCTGCAAATCTATGGATCAACTTATGGTGTAAGTTGTATGTAACTACTCTTCTATAGTCATGTATTTAGAGATTACAATGTTATCAATAATGCAATATAATAAACCATGATATCATAGATATACACCTTGGTAAAAAAGCTTAGCTAGAATTCAATTATTCTAAAGAAGCACACCTAAGTAAAGATTCTTGCCAAAGCACCAAACACATAGTAGCATACAATGAGATAGACATATTCTTTTGGTGTTAACTAATTTTATCTTTCATATAAATTTAGAAGTTGAATGTTAAACTTATAAAATTTGAATATTCTAGTTATAATTTATATGTTGTTAAAGATTAGATCTTTTATTTTTATATTTTTATGAAAACTTTGTCTAATGGATTAGTTATTCTATGTTCAATAATTCTTGAAGTAAATAATTAGTTTTTTGCATCATATAAAGTTTCATCTATACAAACTTGATACAATGCATCAAGCTACTAAAAATTTTTGTATATATATTTTTCCTACTTGATGCAATGAATTTTTTGTTTAAAAGCTATCCTAGTTTGATACAATGCATCAACCTGCTAATAATTTTGTATATATATTTTTCCTACTTGATCTAACATGAAAACCTTTTATGTTTTGTTACATTTTGGCCTCCACCTAATACAATGCATCAACTTGATTTTAAAAGTCTTTAGATTTTGGTTTGAATTCTAACTAAAATTTGTATGAACTTGTTTTCCTACATCAAGTTGCATTGTATTTTTTAAAAACTTTAATCTTCATTGGATGTAATACAGCGAGTTGTTTCAAAATTTTTGTTGATGTCGTACATTGCATTAAGCTTTATAGGATTTTAATCACTTAATACACATAATTAAGTTTATATATATTTTTAGTACTTAATGATGTGTATATTTTTAGTACACTAGAAATATATGTTTTTAGTTAGTTTGTTTTACTTAAGATGTAGCATGTGACTTTCAAATTTTGGTGATATATTTTTTGTATAGTTCTATTTTAACTTGATATACTACATCAATTTGACAACTTAAATGAAAGTATTCATCTTGAACTTATTAGCACAAATAAATTGACGTTACAATTTCACATTCATAGCTCATTGTTGAACTAAATAGGTAGCTTCTATGCTCCTGTTTCCATCTAAAATTTATCCTCTTTCTTGTGATATTATCTTTCTCTTTGTGTTAGTCAGTGAATTCTTACATGTATTATTTGTCTATTGAGTTTGAGCAATTTTTGTTATGGACTGTACTCAAAAAGCGAGTAACAATAAGTCCCCCACTACTATGACAAAGACAATTACAATATTTTAAGTTGAAAAGGGTGGTAAGAGAGATCTTGGTGGAATATTGGTTAGGTTACTGAAGTATTAAACCAATGGAAAAAGAGCCCTATTTCGAGTGACTAGTTATCCTAAAGAAAGTAATGCCAGAAAAGCATCAAGGCAAGAAGAATAATGAGGGACCTAAGGATGCTAGCGAAATTAGTTATTTCACTAGAGTATCAAACCCCTAGAAAGAGAGCACTATTTCAAGGTGATGTTTCTACTAAACAAAGTAATACCACACAAGTGTGAAGGCAGAAGAATAAGTGGCATGAGGATCAACCCTTAAGTGTATAGAAACAACCTTCCTCACCATCAAAGTCCTAAAATATAAAATGAAAACCTATAGAAAAGCCACAAAGATGTAAAAATCTAAAGTCTGGATCTAACTCTTTGATATCAAATTATAGTTTTAGTAAATGGGGAGGAGCTAATATGGCCTGTGTCAAAGCAAACTATCAAATTTATTGAGAAATTATGTTAAGCTATGACACTCTTCTTGAAAAGAAGATAAAGAACCTTTAACTAAGGATATCACATGGGAGTACCCTAATCATGAATGGTGTTTATAATAGCCTTCCCAAGGAAATCTCATTTTGTTCCTTGCAAGAAACGATGGCTTAAGGATGCTATCAAAACTCATAGGTTGAAGCAATGTGGAAAGGTTATGTCATGTCGTAATATAGACTAGATAGCTCCATGGTCTACTTGAGAGTTTCTAATGGTTAAAATTTCCAAGATTTTGGCTTGAATGAAACCAAATTAGATACAAATCACTATAGTGCAAGGCTTTTGAGATATGGAATTCGACAAGAACAAAGCCATATTATTGCATTATCTTTGTTTATCTAAGACAAGGTACTCTCAATATTGTAATTATATCTCAAAAGTCTATTCAAGCCAAAGAGACCTCTCATCCTATAGAAATAATTATTAATGGAAGAGAAGGTAGTCGTCTTACAAAAAAGAAAAGAAGCCCACCAAGGCAAATATCTCCTTCAAGGAAAAGACCACAAAAGAAATCTAAGAATGTAGTGGAACCTCAACCAAGTATTGCCTTTAATCCAAGGAGTTCAATGATAGGTCAACTATTTGAGGAGAGGAACTCATAATTGAAGGTAGGGATCTCAAATAAAGTTTATTACCTTCAAAACAAAATGTTCTTATGAGGTATATAGAAAAACATAAGCTAGTCAAAGATAATTTCATCTCTCTCCTAGTCAAGAAAATACATCATGTCCCCCCCATAGGTGAGAGTGCAGGGCTTTTAGAGGTGGGAGAACCCATCAAAGGACACATTAGTAACTTGAAGCGGAAAATGAAAATAAATCCTTATGTTATATTTGTTTATTTGGTGGTTATGGTGAATTCATACTAAAATCCAAAAAAAGAAAACTTGATATGCCCCAAAAAGACACATATAGCTATTATATCATACTTGGTTGACACTCACCTCAAGGAAAGTTCTAGAAGATTATCCTCACAACATCATTGTAAATATGCCAAGTGCAAAGTGTATGTGGGATCGAGTTTCAAAGAAGCAAAGGTTTTGGATTGGGATCATAATAATGATAATGATTTCAAGTAAAAAATGCTCTCCATAGAGAAGATTAGACTTTTTTCATACAAAATATGAGGAGAATATGCAAAAGTAAGACACGAACTTTAGAATATTATTCCTAATATAGTTTTTGTGTAGTGATCAATTAGAACTCAAAGATAGAGTGTGTTTGTAAGTAGGACCCAATGCACTAACTTTCATTTAGAATGGTGTTGAGGGAGATTAAGTCAAAGGCCTTGATCTCATGGATTGAGAGATATGAGTTATAGAAACTAGATATAAGAAATTTCAAGAAGAAAAAAGAAAAAATATATTTCAAACACTAAGTTGCCCCAAGTCAAATGTATTGAAGTCCTTGATATAGATCTTAGTCAGCAAAGAGAAACCCCTACATGCATGTATTTGAGACAATATATCAAAATTTATCTAGTAGGATGATAGCCCAATCTAAGTCAATGGCCCAGATAATACTCTCAATATCTACTATCACAAGATTGAATTTGGAGCATGGAATACATAAAGCAAGATATAACTCATAATTTGATTAGCATATATTGGATACTATCAATTAGAAAGGATTCCAACTAGTCATATGTATAAGAGAGAGGTAAGACCCTCCATTTGCTTCACACACTAACTTCAACCCTATTCTTTAATAATTTAAAATAGTAAGTCTTAAATCTTATAATGCTCATAATTCATCCAAAGCCTCCTCTTTGCATGCACAAAGCATCTATCTAATGTATACAAAAAGATGATCCCTATTTTGAGCCTTACAGACAAGAGAAGTATGCCGCAATTGATTATAGTAGTAAACCCCTCCCCCATCATTGTTTAGAGTGTGCCATAGACTCTTCAAAACCTTTTCTTTCAATCACCTACAATAGTAGGAATCACCAAATATATCCACATATATTGTCTTCTCAGGTACACAAAATTGCTTAAAGATAAGCACAAAAAGTTACAGGTTTGGAATTGATGTGGGTAGTAAGAGTGATACTTCTATTTTAATTTGATTATAGTAGTGGATTGGTATTGTTCAACCCACAAAATACCTCATACACATTAGAGATATGGCTCATCCTTTTGGCACAAAAGGACCCATGGTGTATCCCTCTTTTCTCATTTCTCAATGTCTTTTCTTCTCTCTTTCTTCTTCCACTCAAAGCAAGCAGCCCTAGACCAACTAGTCAGTGCCTCTTTTTTCGATATCATCATACTCTCTTCTCCATGTTCAAATCAATCTTTGCAAAGTTACTACAAGTCTCTCCTCAAGTATTCTATTCCATGTCACAAGGAGACTTGACTTATCTCAAGTTCCAACATGACTTAGTACTTAGCCTTCTTCATGAGAAGCTTAACAGTTGTAGTTTCCACAGACATACATAGATTAGTTTTTAAAGTAGTAAACACTTGCATATCCTCACGCATATGCCAAAATATTCAATTTTTGGGTAGTTCTTTTTAGTCAATGTTTTTAACTCACCATGAGTAGTCACTCCATGCTCTCACAGACTTGTCAATCAAGATAGCCCAATATATACTAATAACTTTCCAACTATATCTCAGACCATCAATCTTTCTAAAGAAAAAATATAGCCTTGATTCCAAATTATATTTTTCCTAAAGAGCAGAGTCAAATTTTGTAAGTTGGTGCCCCAAAAAAACTTTACATAGCCTATTGTCTTGTTTTTTTACACATAGTCTACTATAGACATAGACTTTTCAAAGCATGTATCTTGTATGTACTTACTTGGTTGGCCAAGAAACTTGGTAAAGATCATCTTTAGGTGTGAAAGTATATTGTAGATATATTGGGTATCATCAAAGACTCCCTAATTAACACCAGATTCAAGATCATTAAAGCTTTCCAAAATTTCAAATTGTAACAATGTACTTTGTAACTTGTATATATGGTACTTATTATAGCACTCTTAGTATGGGAAATCTACACATTCTCCTCCTCTAGTAAATGTCAAAATTCTATCTTTAGTAGGTCCAAATTTTTCTACATCATCCAAAGTCATCCTCATTTATCACAATGTGTAGGCATGTTCTCACAAGACCAAGAACTCATTTATAATGCACTGACAAAGGATAGATCAACTATAAACCATCTTTGTCTTATACTAATGAATGTAGTTGGCAAGAGATGCATGATTCAATGAGGATCCCACAATGTGTGAGACATATTCATATATCATGTTCCATCAATACCTCTCCTTAATGTTTTCAAAAGTAGTTCAAATGCCCATGTGACTAGCCCAAAGAGTATTATGAAATTTGTGCATAACCTATAATTGAGTAGCCCTATCACATAATATTCGTAATGGAGAACCTTTTTTTTTCTTTGGCTACTTCCAAAGAAAGTCATCCTTCAAAAAGGTAACCATACGTTTTCCTTTTTATTCTTTTATACTCTTCATGAGTGCATTCAACCTTCTATGAGAGTGTGCTGAAGTATTGACTAATTTTCAACTATTCTCCCTCATATAACTCTTCCTAAAACATCTTCAATGCAATTGTGAAGTTCTTGAAGCACAAGGACAATGAAGCAATTGTGAAGTTTGGATCATAAGGCTATAGATCAAGTGAGAAATATCCATATATGCCTTCTCCATGCCCATTGTAATCATGCTTGTTAAAGAAACTAGTAGTTGAGCAAATATCTCAATCTCTTTTTGCTTGAAGCCTTAACCTAGGGATATTTGTCTTTCATTGGTCCATCTTATCATGTCTGATGCATAAGTTTTTCTCTTGAATTAATGCTAAGCCCAAGTACCAACTGTAGTATATGTTCTGACAACTTTGTTGTTGTAGCATGTGAAATTAATGCTTTCTTAGAAGCACATTTTACTCTTGAAGACACTGTTGCTACAAGTTGCTCTTTGACAATGATCACAAGAATCAAAACACTTATATTCAAGGTGCAAAAGATACTGCAATCATGTAAGCATTTTTATTCTCTTTAATGACATGTGCTGCCCAAGGCATCAATGCTATAATAATACATGTGATGTTGCAGTCTCACTACCAAAACATGGTCAATAAAACTAGATACAAGTAAGGGATAAAGAGTCCCAGACTTAGCAACTTATGCCATGATAAGATTTCCATGGGTAAAGCTTTCATGATGACAAATCGTCAAAAGAGACAACATAACCTACATCATCCAACTACCATGTCATGCTAGTACTTCGTATCATTTTGATGTTTTTGGCGTTAAAGACCATGTTATAGCTATCTATTTCTTTATGGCATTACTATTTGGGACATATATTAACTTCAAATTACCGTTTGCTAAAAATCCGCAATCGCATTATCAATGATCTCAGATTGAAACTCGCCAAATCGTCGTACGTGTTCTATAGACAATCGACGTTTTCGTCTAATTGCCAACTTGCATTGAGAGCAAGGACATGGGACACGCTGATTAAGATATCATATCTCGCGATCTTGAACAATAAGACCTTCTTCGTTTTCCATCTTATCTACATTACAGCAAACGAGGCTTAAATGGATAGCTTTATGGAGATGTATGTCAAGAGCACTTATCGTGACTATAACACCCATTGCCAATTTTTGTATTCTCAAGCTGCAAATCTATGGATCAACTTATGGTGTAAGTTGTATGTAACTACTCTTCTATAGTCATGTATTTAGAGATTACAATGTTATCAATAATGCAATATAATAAACCATGATATCATAGATATACACCTTGGTAAAAAAGCTTAGCTAGAATTCAATTATTCTAAAGAAGCACACCTAAGTAAAGATTCTTGCCAAAGCACCAAACACATAGTAGCATACAATGAGATAGACATATTCTTTTGGTGTTAACTAATTTTATCTTTCATATAAATTTAGAAGTTGAATGTTAAACTTATAAAATTTGAATATTCTAGTTATAATTTATATGTTGTTAACGATTAGATCTTTTATTTTTATATTTTTATGAAAACTTTGTCTAATGGATTAGTTATTCTATGTTCAATAATTCTTGAAGTAAATAATTAGTTTTTTGCATCATATAAAGTTTCATCTATACAAACTTGATACAATGCATCAAGCTACTAAAAATTTTTGTATATATATTTTTCCTACTTGATGCAATGAATTTTTTGTTTAAAAGCTATCCTAGTTTGATACAATGCATCAACCTGCTAATAATTTTGTATATATATTTTTCCTACTTGATCTAACATGAAAACCTTTTATGTTTTGTTACATTTTGGCCTCCACCTAATACAATGCATCAACTTGATTTTAAAAGTCTTTAGATTTTGGTTTGAATTCTAACTAAAATTTGTATGAACTTGTTTTCCTACATCAAGTTGCATTGTATTTTTTAAAAACTTTAATCTTCATTGGATGTAATACAGCGAGTTGTTTCAAAATTTTTGTTGATGTCGTACATTGCATTAAGCTTTATAGGATTTTTTTCTACTTTTTTTAATCACTTAATACACATAATTAAGTTTATATATATTTTTAGTACTTAATGATGTGTATATTTTTAGTACACTAGAAATATATGTTTTTAGTTAGTTTGTTTTACTTAAGATGTAGCATGTGACTTTCAAATTTTGGTGATATATTTTTTGTATAGTTCTATTTTAACTTGATATACTACATCAATTTGACAACTTAAATGAAAGTATTCATCTTGAACTTATTAGCACAAATAAATTGACGTTACAATTTCACATTCATAGCTCATTGTTGAACTAAATAGGTAGCTTCTATGCTCCTGTTTCCATCTAAAATTTATCCTCTTTCTTGTGATATTATCTTTCTCTTTGTGTTAGTCAGTGAATTCTTACATGTATTATTTGTCTATTGAGTTTGAGCAATTTTTGTTATGGACTGTACTCAAAAAGCGAGTAACAATAAGTCCCCCACTACTATGACAAAGACAATTACAATATTTTAAGTTGAAAAGGGTGGTAAGAGAGATCTTGGTGGAATATTGGTTAGGTTACTGAAGTATTAAACCAATGGAAAAAGAGCCCTATTTCGAGTGACTAGTTATCCTAAAGAAAGTAATGCCAGAAAAGCATCAAGGCAAGAAGAATAATGAGGGACCTAAGGATGCTAGCGAAATTAGTTATTTCACTAGAGTATCAAACCCCTAGAAAGAGAGCACTATTTCAAGGTGATGTTTCTACTAAACAAAGTAATACCACACAAGTGTGAAGGCAGAAGAATAAGTGGCATGAGGATCAACCCTTAAGTGTATAGAAACAACCTTCCTCACCATCAAAGTCCTAAAATATAAAATGAAAACCTATAGAAAAGCCACAAAGATGTAAAAATCTAAAGTCTGGATCTAACTCTTTGATATCAAATTATAGTTTTAGTAAATGGGGAGGAGCTAATATGGCCTGTGTCAAAGCAAACTATCAAATTTATTGAGAAATTATGTTAAGCTATGACACTCTTCTTGAAAAGAAGATAAAGAACCTTTAACTAAGGATATCACATGGGAGTACCCTAATCATGAATGGTGTTTATAATAGCCTTCCCAAGGAAATCTCATTTTGTTCCTTGCAAGAAACGATGGCTTAAGGATGCTATCAAAACTCATAGGTTGAAGCAATGTGGAAAGGTTATGTCATGTCGTAATATAGACTAGATAGCTCCATGGTCTACTTGAGAGTTTCTAATGGTTAAAATTTCCAAGATTTTGGCTTGAATGAAACCAAATTAGATACAAATCACTATAGTGCAAGGCTTTTGAGATATGGAATTCGACAAGAACAAAGCCATATTATTGCATTATCTTTGTTTATCTAAGACAAGGTACTCTCAATATTGTAATTATATCTCAAAAGTCTATTCAAGCCAAAGAGACCTCTCATCCTATAGAAATAATTATTAATGGAAGAGAAGGTAGTCGTCTTACAAAAAAGAAAAGAAGCCCACCAAGGCAAATATCTCCTTCAAGGAAAAGACCACAAAAGAAATCTAAGAATGTAGTGGAACCTCAACCAAGTATTGCCTTTAATCCAAGGAGTTCAATGATAGGTCAACTATTTGAGGAGAGGAACTCATAATTGAAGGTAGGGATCTCAAATAAAGTTTATTACCTTCAAAACAAAATGTTCTTATGAGGTATATAGAAAAACATAAGCTAGTCAAAGATAATTTCATCTCTCTCCTAGTCAAGAAAATACATCATGTCCCCCCCATAGGTGAGAGTGCAGGGCTTTTAGAGGTGGGAGAACCCATCAAAGGACACATTAGTAACTTGAAGCGGAAAATGAAAATAAATCCTTATGTTATATTTGTTTATTTGGTGGTTATGGTGAATTCATACTAAAATCCAAAAAAAGAAAACTTGATATGCCCCAAAAAGACACATATAGCTATTATATCATACTTGGTTGACACTCACCTCAAGGAAAGTTCTAGAAGATTATCCTCACAACATCATTGTAAATATGCCAAGTGCAAAGTGTATGTGGGATCGAGTTTCAAAGAAGCAAAGGTTTTGGATTGGGATCATAATAATGATAATGATTTCAAGTAAAAAATGCTCTCCATAGAGAAGATTAGACTTTTTTCATACAAAATATGAGGAGAATATGCAAAAGTAAGACACGAACTTTAGAATATTATTCCTAATATAGTTTTTGTGTAGTGATCAATTAGAACTCAAAGATAGAGTGTGTTTGTAAGTAGGACCCAATGCACTAACTTTCATTTAGAATGGTGTTGAGGGAGATTAAGTCAAAGGCCTTGATCTCATGGATTGAGAGATATGAGTTATAGAAACTAGATATAAGAAATTTCAAGAAGAAAAAAGAAAAAATATATTTCAAACACTAAGTTGCCCCAAGTCAAATGTATTGAAGTCCTTGATATAGATCTTAGTCAGCAAAGAGAAACCCCTACATGCATGTATTTGAGACAATATATCAAAATTTATCTAGTAGGATGATAGCCCAATCTAAGTCAATGGCCCAGATAATACTCTCAATATCTACTATCACAAGATTGAATTTGGAGCATGGAATACATAAAGCAAGATATAACTCATAATTTGATTAGCATATATTGGATACTATCAATTAGAAAGGATTCCAACTAGTCATATGTATAAGAGAGAGGTAAGACCCTCCATTTGCTTCACACACTAACTTCAACCCTATTCTTTAATAATTTAAAATAGTAAGTCTTAAATCTTATAATGCTCATAATTCATCCAAAGCCTCCTCTTTGCATGCACAAAGCATCTATCTAATGTATACAAAAAGATGATCCCTATTTTGAGCCTTACAGACAAGAGAAGTATGCCGCAATTGATTATAGTAGTAAACCCCTCCCCCATCATTGTTTAGAGTGTGCCATAGACTCTTCAAAACCTTTTCTTTCAATCACCTACAATAGTAGGAATCACCAAATATATCCACATATATTGTCTTCTCAGGTACACAAAATTGCTTAAAGATAAGCACAAAAAGTTACAGGTTTGGAATTGATGTGGGTAGTAAGAGTGATACTTCTATTTTAATTTGATTATAGTAGTGGATTGGTATTGTTCAACCCACAAAATACCTCATACACATTAGAGATATGGCTCATCCTTTTGGCACAAAAGGACCCATGGTGTATCCCTCTTTTCTCATTTCTCAATGTCTTTTCTTCTCTCTTTCTTCTTCCACTCAAAGCAAGCAGCCCTAGACCAACTAGTCAGTGCCTCTTTTTTCGATATCATCATACTCTCTTCTCCATGTTCAAATCAATCTTTGCAAAGTTACTACAAGTCTCTCCTCAAGTATTCTATTCCATGTCACAAGGAGACTTGACTTATCTCAAGTTCCAACATGACTTAGTACTTAGCCTTCTTCATGAGAAGCTTAACAGTTGTAGTTTCCACAGACATACATAGATTAGTTTTTAAAGTAGTAAACACTTGCATATCCTCACGCATATGCCAAAATATTCAATTTTTGGGTAGTTCTTTTTAGTCAATGTTTTTAACTCACCATGAGTAGTCACTCCATGCTCTCACAGACTTGTCAATCAAGATAGCCCAATATATACTAATAACTTTCCAACTATATCTCAGACCATCAATCTTTCTAAAGAAAAAATATAGCCTTGATTCCAAATTATATTTTTCCTAAAGAGCAGAGTCAAATTTTGTAAGTTGGTGCCCCAAAAAAACTTTACATAGCCTATTGTCTTGTTTTTTTACACATAGTCTACTATAGACATAGACTTTTCAAAGCATGTATCTTGTATGTACTTACTTGGTTGGCCAAGAAACTTGGTAAAGATCATCTTTAGGTGTGAAAGTATATTGTAGATATATTGGGTATCATCAAAGACTCCCTAATTAACACCAGATTCAAGATCATTAAAGCTTTCCAAAATTTCAAATTGTAACAATGTACTTTGTAACTTGTATATATGGTACTTATTATAGCACTCTTAGTATGGGAAATCTACACATTCTCCTCCTCTAGTAAATGTCAAAATTCTATCTTTAGTAGGTCCAAATTTTTCTACATCATCCAAAGTCATCCTCATTTATCACAATGTGTAGGCATGTTCTCACAAGACCAAGAACTCATTTATAATGCACTGACAAAGGATAGATCAACTATAAACCATCTTTGTCTTATACTAATGAATGTAGTTGGCAAGAGATGCATGATTCAATGAGGATCCCACAATGTGTGAGACATATTCATATATCATGTTCCATCAATACCTCTCCTTAATGTTTTCAAAAGTAGTTCAAATGCCCATGTGACTAGCCCAAAGAGTATTATGAAATTTGTGCATAACCTATAATTGAGTAGCCCTATCACATAATATTCGTAATGGAGAACCTTTTTTTTTCTTTGGCTACTTCCAAAGAAAGTCATCCTTCAAAAAGGTAACCATACGTTTTCCTTTTTATTCTTTTATACTCTTCATGAGTGCATTCAACCTTCTATGAGAGTGTGCTGAAGTATTGACTAATTTTCAACTATTCTCCCTCATATAACTCTTCCTAAAACATCTTCAATGCAATTGTGAAGTTCTTGAAGCACAAGGACAATGAAGCAATTGTGAAGTTTGGATCATAAGGCTATAGATCAAGTGAGAAATATCCATATATGCCTTCTCCATGCCCATTGTAATCATGCTTGTTAAAGAAACTAGTAGTTGAGCAAATATCTCAATCTCTTTTTGCTTGAAGCCTTAACCTAGGGATATTTGTCTTTCATTGGTCCATCTTATCATGTCTGATGCATAAGTTTTTCTCTTGAATTAATGCTAAGCCCAAGTACCAACTGTAGTATATGTTCTGACAACTTTGTTGTTGTAGCATGTGAAATTAATGCTTTCTTAGAAGCACATTTTACTCTTGAAGACACTGTTGCTACAAGTTGCTCTTTGACAATGATCACAAGAATCAAAACACTTATATTCAAGGTGCAAAAGATACTGCAATCATGTAAGCATTTTTATTCTCTTTAATGACATGTGCTGCCCAAGGCATCAATGCTATAATAATACATGTGATGTTGCAGTCTCACTACCAAAACATGGTCAATAAAACTAGATACAAGTAAGGGATAAAGAGTCCCAGACTTAGCAACTTATGCCATGATAAGATTTCCATGGGTAAAGCTTTCATGATGACAAATCGTCAAAAGAGACAACATAACCTACATCATCCAACTACCATGTCATGCTAGTACTTCGTATCATTTTGATGTTTTTGGCGTTAAAGACCATGTTATAGCTATCTATTTCTTTATGGCATTACTATTTGGGACATATATTAACTTCAAATTACCGTTTGCTAAAAATCCGCAATCGCATTATCAATGATCTCAGATTGAAACTCGCCAAATCGTCGTACGTGTTCTATAGACAATCGACGTTTTCGTCTAATTGCCAACTTGCATTGAGAGCAAGGACATGGGACACGCTGATTAAGATATCATATCTCGCGATCTTGAACAATAAGACCTTCTTCGTTTTCCATCTTATCTACATTACAGCAAACGAGGCTTAAATGGATAGCTTTATGGAGATGTATGTCAAGTTGCAAGTTGACCATAAATCTTGCATTGTACATAGTAGTTGAGAGATTTATTGATGTTATATCTCGGCCTTGTATCATGCTCAAGGATTTGTTTGTCCCGGTAGATAATTATTCGTTATTGTAAAAAACTGCACTAGAGGGCTTTGAGTATAAGTAATCCATTTATGAGCATCATTGAGAATCTCTTAGTCTAATAAAAAATCAGTCTCAACAAAAAGCATCTTAGAAATGTGGTTTTTTTGTCCTAGGATCGGGTATTAAAATTAATGCCATCTATGAAATTTATCAACTATAGTAATAAAATTTATTTCAATCAATTATACTCATAGTCATAAGACCTGAGGGAAAATATCCTATACTCAATTTAAGGGATTCTTCTTCTATAACAATACTTTTGGGTTCATTTTGATGAAGTACCGTAATGACCATTAGCTAGGGTATCATCTTCTTTTAGTCCTTCCGTTGACTAGTTAGCATGATTTCTAATTTGTTATGCCTATAAAGTTAATACAAAAACAATGAATTATGCATATCACAATAAGATCCCCTACTTGGACATTATGAAGAACACGACCAATTTTAAGCCATCTTAAAGAGTCACCAATGTACGTGGCCCATGGCAAAGAACATTGCATACCATTATCGATAAGTATATTATCGTGCATCTTAAATCTCCTAATTAGACTTTATAAATGGTATGACTAATTTTTAGCCCCCTTAAGGAGTCCATGTAATGGTACCCATAAAAAAAGTAAAGTGGATACCATTACCATAATCATGGATATGCTATCATTCCAATATATGTTATCTTTCTCTTTCTCTCCCTCTCCCTCTCTCCCTTTCTCTTTCTCTCGTATTTCCTCTCCCTTTCACAATATATCTTAACACTCTCCAAAAGCAAAAGGGAGAGGGAGAGAGAGAATACACACTCCCTCCCTCTCCCTCTCCCTCTCCCTCTCGCTCTCTTTCTCTTTCTCTCCCTCTCTCATTTCCTTTCCCTCCCTCTCCCTCTTTTTCTCTCTTTCTCTCTCATTTCCTCTCCTAAACAAGCAAAAAAGAAAGTGATTCAAACATTAAACAAGCAAGAGGGAGAGTGAGAGAGAGAATGCACTCTCCCTCTCTCTCCCTCTCCCTCTCCCTCTCCCTCTCTTTCTCTCCCTCTCCCTCTCTTTCTCTCCCTCTCTTTCTCTCTTTCTCTCTCATTTCCTAAACAAGCAAAAAATAAAGTGATTTAAATATTAAACAAGCAAAAGGGAGAGGGAGAGAGACAATGCACTCTCCCTCCCTCTCCCTCTCCCTCTCTTTCTCTTTCTTTCCCTCTCTCATTTCCTTCCCCTCCCTCTCCCTCTCCCTCTCTTTCTCTCCCTCTCTTTCTCTCTCATTTCCTCTCCTAAACAAGCAAAAAATAAAGTGATTTAAACATTAAACAAGCAAAAGGGAGAGGGAGAGAGAGAATGCACTCTCCCTCCCTCTCCCTCTCTTTCTCTTTCTCTCCCTCTCTCATTTCCTCCCCCTCCCTCTCCCTCTCCCTCTCTTTCTCTTTCTCTTTCTCTTTATCTTTCTCTCCCTCTCTCTCCCTATCCCTTTCCCTCTCTTTCTCTCTTACTCTCTCATTTCCTCCCCTAAACAAGCAGAAAAGAAAGTGATTTAAACATTAAACAAGCAAAAGGGAGAGGGAGAGAGAGAATGCACTCTCCCTCTCCCTCCCTCTCCCTCTCTTTCTCTTTCTCTCCCTCTCTCATTTCCTCCCTCTCCCTCTCCCTCTCCCTCTCTTTCTCTTTCTCTTTCTCCCTCTCCCTCTCCCTCTCTTTCTCTCTCATTTCCTCTCCTAAACAAGCAAAAGAGAAAGTGATTTAAACCTTAAACAAGCAAAAGAAAGAGAGAGGGAGACTCACCGATGAGATATGAAGAGCGTGGGGCGGCTCCTCTTTGCGATGAAGGCTCCTCCTCTCCTTCGCGAACAACGGCGGCGGCAAGTCTTCTTCCTCTCCTTCTCTCACGACGGTCACTCTCTCCCTCGCTCTCCCTCTCAAAACTCACAAGCCGCAAACGCGAAATGAAAACCGCGCTCGGTTTCGGCCACTTTTTTTCCATGTGGAGCGTCCGTATTTGTGACACAAATAGCGACGCTATTAGCGACGCCAATAGCAATGCCGCTATCCGCCGTCGCTAATCGGCGTCGCTACTAGCTCAAATCCTTGTAGTGTAAGGGAAAAGAGAACTAAAATCTACCAATGCTTTTGAAGAGCGAAATTCACTTTGCAAGGATTTGGGAGATATATAGCCTTGAAAGACTAAACCCTACACAAAGGAACCAAAATGAAAACTTCATTCAAAAAACATTACTTAATCTCAAGAAACATTGTGGATCATGTACTGTAGAAGATGACCAAGGACTCCCATCTCTAAGCTATCTTCACCTTGGTACTAGGCTTAAGGAGAGGGCCAAGCTCTACTCCCAAGGAGATATCCAGCAGAGAGTAGCTCTAGAGTACATTGAGCTCAAATATGTGGAATTTATATCCTCATACAAAACACCACAAATCAAGATCAATACAAGATACACCTCAAGAAGATGATGAGAGAGAAAAACTATATCCACGATACAATAGGAATTATCTTGCCTTCAAGGACTTGATCCCACACTTGAGCGTAGGGACAAGCTTTCACCCAAAGAGAGCTCCGAGAGAGGGTGGGAACTTTACTACCCTCCTTTTGCAAAGATTGAGTGCATGGCCAAGTTGTGCTTTCAAAGAGAGACCCAATATATAGTGGGAATTATCTTGCCCTCATTGATATGCTTGATGATACAACCTTTGTGACAAAGTGGAGCTATAGGGACGAGATATAGTAGGAACTATCTTGCCCTCAAGGCCTTGATGCCATAATTGACTTCTATATCTTGAGATAAAATTAAAATAGAAATTGTGGATTCTTGAAAAAAACTATCATCTCCTAAATTTGTATCATTCTCCACCTCAATGGGATCTTGCTAAGAGAGTAGAACTATGTTCATATTTTGTGAACTACACTGGATTCCAAATAGAGCTCCAACATAGAGTGGGAATTGTCTTGCCCTCAATGCCAAGCTTGAGCACATGGCCAAGATCTAGACCTAAAAAGGCCTTCAAGATAGTGTTCTTTACACACCATCTAATATAGAGACATATACATGAAGATCTCTTGTAGCTCCTCATCTATTATCCCTTCTCTCATCTTGCTCTTTGGATTGTCTATAGTGACATGCATAACTTTTAAAAAAATGTTAGCACAATCAATATAAGGGTAAAGATAAATCGTGATAATATATATTTGCAAAGAAAGATTTTCATTAAAGAACATATAATAAAGTAGCAATATAAGAAAATAGTCAATAAATTTGACAATCGGATGAAAATATAACTACCTAGGGCTCAATGTCAAGCTCTTGATATAGCTCCGCATACACTAGAAGGTCTATGCGTAGGTCCCCACAAAAATAGGTTTCTATTTCCTTCTCAAAGTATTTTTGTAGTCTAGTCTCTTTGCGTAGATTGCACATGATTGTCTCCTTCACACGCTACAAGCCCTCCTTATCCTCCATCCCCTATAATAAGAAATACTCTTTCAGCATATTGTCCTCATGTATGCTAGAGACATTTCTTTCATCATACACTTGAGCACTCCAAGGTATTAATGACACAATATACTACGAATGAGGTTATTGTGGGTTTGGGTAAAAGATTACATGTTCAATAATATCAAATAAGAGAATGCTGTTGCAAAGAATGGAAAAGCATTTGAGGCTATTGCGTGCTATGAAAAAATTAATAAAAAAGATCATGCACATGTTCACAATGACTCGATAAGAGAAAGGTGTCGAGCAAATTGTTTCATCTTTTCTTAGAGTCCACCTCCAAGAATCCAAAGAGTCCTCACTGAAGAGTTATCCCTAGTCGTTCCAATAACACTTTAAACCATTATATATCAAATATAATCATGGAGAACCTACGATAATCTACTAAAATAAAAATTTGTAGATTATCAAAATACTCTATCTCATCCACTATAATGTTCATATATGTAGCTCGCCGTTGGTTTTTTTACTCAAACTTTGCAATGAAACCATAGTCTATCATGTAGCATATTTTTTCAATGCACTTAGCTTGGAGATATTGCCCACATGACCACAATGCACTATGGATTTTGTACTATACATTGAAACACCTAGTTTAGTTACTACATACAATTTTTAGATACAATAACAAGAAAGCATGCGATTACCTTCGAATTGCATGTCCTCAAGAACTCCCACTCCTTTCTAGAAACTTCTATCCCTTGGCATGAAGATGTGGTAAAGGAATCATGCAACCATCTCATAGGCATAAACCATGGTGACTCCTTCATACCCTCATTATATGAAACTAGCCACTAGCCTCTACAACGCTGAAATTTTGATCACTCTGTTTTCACCTACTCATACTACTTACTAAGCCGCTTCTCCATGGATGCATGGTGCAACATAAAGAAAAAATTCACTTTCTCCTCAATGGAACCATCCATCCTCTTCTCTATTTCATTATTAACCACCATATCTCCTGTTATCCTATTGTCATTCTTCAGCATCCATAGCATCATGTTATCGGAATTCACTATTGGCATACACTCTAAAATATCACCAATGCCTCCAATGACACTAGCCAACATTGAGCCATGCTTCCCTCTAAAAGACAAGCCCATTGTTGCACAAAGCCTTTTAGAGTTTTCATGAAGTACTCCAAGAAGAATATCCATCTAGTTTGGACCAGTCTTGCAATCTCCACTTCATCCAAGAGATATATTAGGACGTGATTTTGTATGGTGATCATGCCCATGTGTAAGTTATTTTCAAAAAGAAAAAATCCCTCCATTCCTCCTTGCCTTATGGATTTAATGGAGGATGGCTTGATCTCCTTTGGTAAGATCCACTTTACTAAATTTAACAACTTATAAATCATTGAACATATCTATGGAATGAGATACTCCACGATCGACATAAAGTAATGAAATACTAGATGTATTTACTATGAATCTTGGGAAAAATCTAGCATATCTTGTGCCAATTTGGAAGTGCACATGGACAAAAAGAACCACCAAGGCAAAGCGCATAGCCATATTGAGAAAAAGCGAAATTGCATTGCCCAAAACATGTGGCTATAGAAAATAAAGCAAACTACATTGCTAGTTGTATGATGAAATAATATAACCTTTCAAACTAGCACTAAACTTATAAACTTCATGTCTTAACAAAAAAATATAAGTACCAAGGATTCTAGTGATTTCCAACTATTGTAGCTAGCTCTATCTAGAAGCTTGCAATATGATAGATGGGAAGCTACTTCAAGGTTCACAATGAGGTGACTTGAATAACAAGAAGGCTACACCTAAAATAGCCTTACAAGGGTGGAAGTATATTACCTTTACAAAGAACTAGTGCTCGAAAACGAAGAAATCCTCATTGGATATTCTCATTTTATTAGGGTTTGAATTTGAACAATTCCATAGAAAAGTATCAATGGGAGCATATAAAATTCTCACCAATCTCAAAGGTAGGTGAAATAATTCAAACAATGTAGAAACTCTTGCAAATTCTCAATGGAACGTTGAAAGTGCATCATAATAAAAGGAAAACACAAGAGGAAAAGAAGAACAAATTAATATTGGAAAATTTTTGAATTTATCTTTTGAGAAAAAATAAGAGAGTTAAAAGAAAGGCATGCTTTTTGGGCTAAGAACATGCTCAACAAGGCCAATATTAAAATAGAGTACTATAAAAAGTAAGGAGGGGAGGAAAGCATGTTGGGCTATTCTCTCCTAGACATCTTAAACCTTCCATGTTGGGTAAAAAACCATAGGTTTGAATCTCTACAAGAGAGGCTGAACCCCTAGAGGATCTTAAGGTACTCTCCGTGAGGATTTCAATCATGCTATGCATTTGACAATTCAAAAATTATGATGTGTGTAATCTTGTGTAGCAACTTCTCCTATAGGCACCTATTTGGCTAGTATCATCTCGTGGTCATAACAAACATCAAGTGTAACATCCATGACAAGTCTATTTATGCTACCCTCTAATCCCTCCTAACTTGTTCTACCCTCTAAGTCAAGCCTTAGAGGTAATTCAAAGCTCCCAAAAATCTTGGAACAACTCAAGAAAATTCATGAGCACTATCGTATCCCTGCTCTACCCTTAGAAATAATAGACACATGAATTTTTAGCAAGACCATTCATATATACTTGTGAGGATCATATCCCAAAGACTATACTTATGGCCCCTAAAAACATTATTACGAATATTTTAAAATTAGTCTATGAAATTATCATTTTTTATAATTATAACAAATATTTTGAAATTATTCTCTAAAATTATTGTTTTTCATGGAACAATTTGACAAAATTTTTATCATTGTAGTTCAAACCATTGGCATCCCCATCCCAATATGCCTTAGCATCATATAAGATGCCAAAATACTCACTAGTGGGTTGGGATCCCGTGATCTTTTAGGAGATAGGTGTTTTTTATTACATGAGTGCTTGAGAAGGCAAAGGGCCAAGTGACCCTATTATATAGGATGCTTTTAATGCTGAGGGAAGCTTATCATGGCTCTATGTTAATACTATGTGTTGTTGACAGAAGTAGTGTAATCACATACAACCCAATCTTATGGGGTTGGAAGCTCATATCCTAGGCTAGACAATTGTTTTCTCTGTAGGGAGATGGATTTTATACTACTTCATGGAATGGTGTTTTTGTATATTATCTTTTATGCAATAAAATGTTGTTTTCAAAAGTGTTTGTCATGTGCTAGATGTTGTGTTAATGGACCCTATGATGTTATGTTAATGGACCCTATGTAGGATATATATGAGGCTCAACTTCATTTTTGGGGGGCTAATGTGAGATGATGCCTTATCGGCAAGGGGATCAACATTTTATTCTCTTTCACTTCTCACTCTCTTTGAACCAAGTGCAATATTTTCTCTAGTCTCACCTATGATTGATTACAAAGTAATATTTCTCAGGCAAGCATTATGTTGCTATTAGGGGTGACTTGCCTATGAAGTAGAATCAAGATTCTCATGCTCAGCTAAGTTTGAGGTTTCTTGAGGGAAAATTGGGCAGTGATGTCCATGGACATAAATTTTCGTTGAATACTAGAGGACTTCTCTAGGTTTATTACATGAGACAACTCACAAGAATCCACAAACTGATTGTGATTTCTATCCTCTAGGTAGGCAAGTCCTAAGACTCCTGAGGTGAAATAAGAGCTTGTCTCAATCCCACATGGGACTTAAAGAAAATGTCCTCGGGATGTAGAACTTATGAGAACGTGGATTTATTGTGCTACACCTAGTTCCTTAATAAGGGACAAAATGTCTCAATATGGGACTTTCATGTTCAATGGTGTTACGATGATGTCCTAGGCTTCTTTACTTTCTAAAGGATAGTGAATATAGCTATAAAGTGCTCTTGGTGAGGGGTGTGTGTGTGTGTGTGTGTGTGTGCACTACTTACTTAGTGTAATCTATACCTAATTCATGTGTACTTAATACTTTTGGTGACCTAGCCTTTAATTGAAATGACACACAAGGTTTTTAAGGCTACAAGTCCAACTAGAGACCCTTCAAGGTATCTAATTCAATTTTCGGTAAGGCTTCCTTGTTTTCTTGAGGAAAAAAACTATGAAAAATAAATGGAAGACCTTGGGAATGATATCTCAAATCCTGTAGAATGGTACTTGATCTATGGCAATGGCTACAACCCAACTGATCCCATTCTTCACAGTTCTCCTCACCTGCTACAACCTCCAAACATAGGGGAATGGCCACCTCTATATCATCTGCAAGAGCCTTCTCTTATCCATCAGCCTTCTTTGATTATGGAGCCCTCCTTCTACAAGTCAATCTACTGTATGTGCTTGAAACTAGCCCTTCTTACAACATCTAGCCACTAAATATGAGCTCTTTACTGTAATCCCTCACCTAAGCAACTGACTTTCTCCACAATCAAAGTAAAAGAGATTATTTCAGATGAAGAGAAAAACATAACAAGTGTAGAATGCAAAATTGAAGTAACCCTGTAAGACAAACACCCTTGGGCACCAAGATGAAGGTTCCTAAACTTTTCCTTCTAGATCTCATAGATCAATCACAAAAATGTGCTCACATGGAAACAACTTTTGTTAAATTGATACTTTGCAATTGTACCCCTTTGTCAAAAATCAAATATGAAGCAATGTAAAATGTGTAGTCCAAAAGAGACACACTATAAAATATTCCTAGGAAAAGGAAAGGTCAAACCCTTTTGTCTCATGCTAAAAATGAAAGGTCTTTAGACCTTAGTCCATGTATGCAAATTTGAATTTTTATAATTCAAGAAAGGAAAAGGAGGTGGTTGCAGCCGTGGGATTTGGGGAGGTGGGAGGTTGAGGTGGTTACACCCTCTCTCTTCCTTTATCTTCTTCTCTCACGGTTCATTTCTCCCTCTCTCATTTTGGCACAACTCTCATCTTTCTTGTTCTTGCTTCCCTCTCTTGTGCTTCATGCTCATTTCTAATGGAGAGTGAGGAAGAGGAAGAGGGTGAGGATGGAAGAATTTCTCTCAATTTCTTGTGTGCCTTTCATTTGTGTGTTTGGAGAGCATGGTTCTTGGTGAGAAGAAGGAGAGTTTTCTTGCAGGTTTTGTGGCCAGCAAACGTATTTGCAGCCTCTCTTGGCCGGTTCGTGGTTCTCATGGTGCCGTGGCAGGGTGCTCTTCATTTGGTGCACTGGCCGGGAATTGGGGTGGCTATGGAGCTTGCAAGGATAAATGGGCTTCTACCATTGCAAATCTGAAGCCAAAGATGGTCAAATAGAAGAAATGAACACGGAGAGGTTCATAGGCCACCAAGGTTTGCTTCAGGAGCCTACAATGTAGTTTCAATTTGAAGAGATTTCAAGAAGGATCGAGAAAGATGGTGAATCAGCGTGTTTTGCTCTATTCTGGGAAGTGGTGTGCGATGAGCACAGGATCAACCCCACGGGTGCATACCACAGTGACTCGGACCTGCAAATGGAGTGCATCAAAGTCTACTTTAAACGAGGCCAACGGTGGGCTATGCCTCACGTGCCCCACGCTGTGCTGATGGACCTGGAGCCTGGCACCATGGACAGCGTTCGCTCGGGGCCTTACGGCCAGATCTTCCGCCCTGACAACTTCGTCTTCGGCCAGACCGGCGCCGGCAACAACTGGGCCAAGGGCCATCTGGGAGGTGGTGTGCGACGAGCACGGGCGACCCTCTGATCTGCACCTCATGTTCTTCTCTTCTCGAATGTGCGTCAGTTACAGCTCCATCGTCTTATCCATCCAAAATCCACACTTTAATCGATAATCTTTTGAACAAATACCTTCTTGATGGTGGTTCATATGCATACTTTCCTAAGCATTAAGTCACACCTTCTTTTACCAAGCCTATTCTCTAGTATACACAAAGTATTTCCATGAATTTCCTTTTAGCTTTTGTTTTATTCCTAATATTACCTCCTTTCCTTTTCCTTTCTAAAATTAAACTCGGTGGAGTACATCATTGCCATATCTTTCATGAGGATTTGCTTTATGGTGATATCTTTTTTCGAGTTCTCTTTCTATGCTTAATGAGTGGTTATCTTTTAGTTCATGCTAAGTGTGATGTCTTTATGTGCAAATTGTGTGAAAAGCCCTATCTCTTGCGTGATGTATGATTTTATGTGGTATGTTCATGACCTAGGCTTTACGACCTAGTTATGTTTTTCTATTGTGTGTTTTTTTTCCCCCCCCTATCCAATGGCAATTCAAAGACGATTGAAGAAAAGAAATGAAGACCGAAGATGAAGACAAAGACTTTTTCAAAGAGCTGATTGTGGTTCTTCTTCAAGTTTGTTCGCGGGGACGCTTCACACTTAAGCGTGGGAGGAATGATAACCAGGAAATCAGTGCAAATAAAGGCACAAAAATGTGCTCACATGGAAACAACTTTTGTTAAATTGATACTTTGCAATTGTACCCCTTTGTCAAAAATCAAATATGAAGCAATGTAAAATGTGTAGTCCAAAAGAGACACACTATAAAATATTCCTAGGAAAAGGAAAGGTCAAACCCTTTTGTCTCATGCTAAAAATGAAAGGTCTTTAGACCTTAGTCCATGTATGCAAATTTGAATTTTTATAATTCAAGAAAGGAAAAGGAGGTGGTTGCAGTCGTGGGATTTGGGGAGGTGGGAGGTTGAGGTGGTTACACCCTCTCTCTTCCTTTATCTTCTTCTCTCACGGTTCATTTCTCCCTCTCTCATTTTGGCACAACTCTCATCTTTCTTGTTCTTGCTTCCCTCTCTTGTGCTTCATGCTAATTTCTAATGGAGAGTGAGGAAGAGGAAGAGGGTGAGGATGGAAGAATTTCTCTCAATTTCTTGTGTGCCTTTCATTTGTGTGTTTGGAGAGCATGGTTCTTGGTGAGAAGAAGGAGAGTTTTCTTGCAGGTTTTGTGGCCAGCAAATGTATTTGCAGCCTCTCTTGGCCGGTTCGTGGTTCTCATGGTGCCGTGGCAGGGTGCTCTTCAATGCCATGAAGCAAGTAAGGTGACATAGTATTTTAAAAAAAGCAACATCTAGGGCTTTTTACATCTCTTAGATCATCACCATCCTCCAAGTTTTCCTCTTCTATGTCATGAAGGAAGCAAGTATATACATGGAAGGAGATTAAAGCAGGATGTGTGTGTGAAATATTGCGCTATGTTTTCTCAAGTAGCAAATAGAAGATACTCAACAAATATTGTGAAATAGGAAATATTGTGAAATATCTCACCCAAGGTACTCAACAAGGCTTAGTGTGGCCTTATTTATTCTAGTAAAATCCATGATGGTATCCTCAATATTGTTATTGGGATAGAACAATGTAGATTAGTAGGGGCTATTGTGTAATAAACATGAATGTAGATAAAGGGTATGATAGGATCACTTGGGAGTTCCCCTTACTACTAAATGACCATATATTTGCATCATTGATGATAATTCCAATGCTGTAGCAAGTGAAAGCTCAAATCTTTAGACAGTTGGGTGCTCCCATTGGGTTGGGATTCAACATATCTCAAAAAGATTTGAGTGGCCCGATACATAAGACATGTAAAGATTAGGAAGAGGACCAGTCTCAAGCTTGGTCTTACTAGTCAAATCTTTAGATAGTTGGGTGCTCCCATTGGCTTGAGAGTCAACATATTGCCTCAAAAAGATTTGACTGCTGGCTAATACATAAGACATGTAAAGATTAGGAAGAGGATCAGAGCTTGGTCTTACTAGTCAAATCATAGACTCGAAGATGTTTCTTAGCCCCTAATGATATTCAGTGCTACTATCTTCCCCTTTCTATATGGACATGTTGGAAGAAGTTAGAGTCTCTTTTCAACTCTTACTGTTGGAGCTTTGATGGTGGAAGGGAGTGATTTGCAACATCATAGGAAATATTGAATGAAAACCAAGGTTACTCAAGAGACATGTAATCTTCAATTTTCAATTCCATATAATCCAATTTGAAAGTTTGTCTCCATTCTATCCATTTCAATGCTTATATTCTTAATATTCTTAGCATTGAACTCCATTGAAATATGATATCAAGCTCCCAACTAGTTACACTCACATTTTTAAGAGCTCCACACTAGTTTAAGGCAACCCATTTGCACTAGGAAATACGCATGCACCTCATATAGGTCCTCCTATGCTAGTTATACATGGTTTTAGGTACACCAGATTGGAACCTTGCAAGTATGAAAATCTAGTGGCAATTGACAAAGATAGGGACAACTAACAGAACTTGTAGTGTACAGGTAGCTTCTTGTCACCACTAGGAGTTAACCTTGCAAGTAAGAAAAGAGAGTGATAATTGACAATGGGTTCACCACACCTAGGTCAGCCCATTGGTGCATTGAGACCATAGAAATTAGGGTTTCCACCGTTGGCTACCAAGCATTGCCGCACAAGCAAACAAGTGCCCAAAGAACCCTAGACTCAAACTCAGTATCAAGACTACTAGAGTGGGAAAGAGGTGACTCTTTGCCAACTTTGAAATTGAGGCAAGCACCATAAGACAAAAAGGAGTTACAAGAAAAATACAATGACATACACTGATGGACTCATATTAAGGTTGGTCAACTCATTATTATCTATCCATATCAAACCAAGTGAAGGGAAATGTTTTTAACTTTCGTATTAATGAGATTACAAACTATTTGAAGCCATTTTAGACATCTCTTACTGAAAATTTTACAAACTATTTGAAGTTATATTAGACTTCTCTTACAAAAAAATTTGTACAAAGTCTATAAAAATAGTGCTTCGAGATGCATGGCCAGCTATATTTAGCTTGTCTTACAAAAAAGAGAGATGATAAAGTCCACAACTACATGATGAATCCTAAAACATATCTAATGAGATAAGTTTAATTACTATTAACAAATGAAAAGCCTTTGTTGTCCATTAGAATAACAACCATGTTCCATAAGGAATTTTGTGCCTCTTCTAAATATGTTTACATTCGATTCTCATAAGGAAGTGGGGGATAAAGCTTGAAGAGTATGATGTAGAGGCTTAGACTAATATTTATAAGTTATGCAAGTCCATTATTATCTTGTCTTTATCAAAGCACGCTTACTTCAATGTCATTGAGAACAAGCGTGGTGCTTGGGAGTTATACGAGAAAATGTGTAATCTTTTTTCGCAATTATATTGGCTTTAGAAACTCATGGATCTTCTTATGAAGAAAGGTAATGCTATGTCTTCTCACTGGAATGAGTTTCATTCCATTTCCATCTAGCTTACTTCCCAAACAAGGGATTAACTTTGAGAAAAATGTAGGAGCCTTTGCTTATAATATCCAAGCAAGAGATGTCTAACCATGCCTGATAATATGATTATTTAGCATGTTTAAGGGTATGTTCATGGAATGTTAATGCACTCTACTTAAGGGTATGTTCATGAAAATTCTATGATATTTTGGAATGAGGAATACTCATGATTTTCCTATAATAATCATCCTAAAATGACTTGTTTGAGGAGATGTCTAACCATGCCTAGGAAAGGATAACTGTTGTGATGGGTCTTTTTGGCCCTAGGGACACGATCTTCCTATCCAAGCAGGGTTTTGTAATATCTCCTTTGCTTGTAATATCCAAGCAAGGTTTTGTAGTATCTCCTTTGCTTGTAATATCCAAGCAGGAGATATCTAACCATGCTTGATAATATGATTATTTAGCATGTTTAAGGGTATGTTCATGGAATGTTAATGCACTCTACTTAAGGGTATGTTCATGAAAATTCTATGATATTTTGGAATGAGGAATACTCATGATTTTCCTATAGTAATCATCCTAAAATGACTTGTTTGAGGAGACGTCTAACCATGCCTGGGAAAGGATAACTGTTGTGATGGGTCTTTTTGGCCCTAGGGACATGATCTTCCTATCCAAGCAGGGTTTTGTAATATCTCCTTTGCTTGTTCTATCTAAGTAGGATTTTGCAAACTCTTGTTTGAGGAGATGTTTAACCATGCTTAGAAAAGTAAGCTTGAAAACTAATTTTGTTAAGAGATTATATAAAGTTTTAATTGAATGGTATTCTTGTGGCACAGATGGCAAGTTCCTCAAGTGATATGAGAAGATGCTCATGCTTATACAAGTGCTCAAAAACTAATCAAGGATGGCAGATGGTTAATAGAAGTACTTTCTACCATCATAGCCGCCAAGATTTACTTGGTAATATGCATAGGAGGACTGGTTTACAAAATCCAAACTTGACTATGGCCCAAGATGAGGAACAATTAACTGAGACCAATCATGGACCCACAGAGAGGAGACAAGTCTGGTGCAATTGCATTTTATACTGTCATGGTGGAAGATATGTGGTTCCTTCTACCTTTGCTATTCATCAACAATTGAGGTTAAAATATCTAGACTTGGGACTCGAGATAGGATTGACACCACAATGCGATGACAACAATAGTACTTTCAATGCCTATGGTGACAGGTCTCCAAGTATGATAAATCATCTTGATGATATAATAAATGATGTTCATGATCATGGAGATCATGCATATAGTGACCCAGATCAACATTGTGAGGATATGCATGAACATATGGATGTACACGAAGACGTTGATCCAAGTAGTGCAGATGTGGATGGTACAAAGTCCTTATTATGCATCCAGATACTTGAGAAGGTAATTGAGTTACAAGCTCTTTGGGATAAACATAGAATATCTATTACAGTGCAGGATGAAATGCTTCAACTTTTGTTTGGTGATATGGGTGGCCAGAGAGTTGGAAAACGAGATAATGAGCCTTTGAAACCAAGCTTGAGTAAGCTCTTGGTTCAATTGCCTAAGACATGGGATGGGACCTTAGATGGAGTAAGGATTTCTGCATGTTGGGAGCAATTGATTACAATGTACAATGGACTTGGAATTATTCAATCTCAACGCTATAAGATTTGTGGAGGTACACATGATAATCCTCATGAGATAGAGCTTTTTGAGCCTAGTAGGGAAGATCTATATGTGGGAAATGTTGAAAAGTGTTCTTGTCCAAGAAATAGAAGACAAAGCATCTTGAAACGTGATTGCTTGATTTGTTCTTCCAAGTGTCCAAGGTGTCAAACGCCACGAAAGGATATGCTTTCATTTGACTATTTACCTATTAAGAATCAACTACAACTTTTAGTCAAAAGTCAAAGCCTTTGCCATGGATTTTTACAAATGTGGCGCCACAAGGAGAGATGGCTTGGATAGGCTATTTCTATGCATCCAAACTCATCCTTTGAATTTTGGGATGGATCAAAATGTCGTGAGGTCCAAGATTTCTGGAATCCAAATGCTAAGTACGAGTTACCTGTCATCTACCAGAACTCAAGGTGTAATACTGTGTTTTCCACATTTCCAAGAAAATCAGAAACACTTCGGCATGGATGGAGTGAATCTACCAAGGAGTATATATTTATATGCAATAAGTGTCGTACTTTGAATAAACACCATCAACAGTTATGCAAGGTACATATTTCACTAGTTATCTTTTCAAAATATGTATACCAAATATACTTGTGAATACATAGAATCATACTAGTTATTGCTCTATGCGTATTTGTACTAAATTAATTTTTTATGTAGGGAGAGCCTCGAAACTTTGCTCTACTTCTACATTGGGATGGATTCCAAGCTTCTCGAACAAGTCAAAAAGACTCTGGTGCAGTAGAAATTATGATTTTAAACGGTGGAAAAAGGTCTAGGGTTGGGATTCTTCCTGTATTATTTTTTCCACTAAGTAGCAAGAAGTTGATTCGCAATTCAAGCTTTGCATTCGGGATCATTTTGAGACCATTAATAAAAGAGCTTGAGGAGTTATTCATTGAGGGAGTAAATGTGTTTTATAATTATCCAATTGAACATATCTTTGATAATTCCACTCAACAAAAACAATTTTGCAAGATACGTGCAATGTTAATGATGGTCACAGGTGATCATCCAGCCCAATGCAAACTTGGAATGTTTAAAGATTGCATGATCTCTATGGTTTCAATTTATCATTGGATTTAGTCTATGATTCAATGCATATTTTTGCATTGAATGTATTCAAAAAATATATTAGTGCTCTTATGCAAGCTACATCCAATGAGACAAAGAGAGAAATAGATGCTTGTGTTGAAAAAGTATTTTCCCTCGCTCCACAATCCATTCGATATGGTCGTTGGCCATCCACTCCAAGTAAATACCATGATATTTTTAAGGCTGAGGAGAATCAAAAGTTCATCCACTGGTGCTTACCATATATTTTACTAAGAATTTCTGACTTACATAGAGAAATCTATGACTTGGGCATTCTTCTAGTAGATATATCCCATGGGTTTTATAATTATAGTCGCGACAAAGGTTGGTCAAAGGAAAGCATAGAAATGATGCGTACCTTGCTTCTTTCATGGAGAGTAAGAAAGGAAGAGTCCATGGGGGCAAATTCTTCTCCTCTTGAGCATGTTGCAGGTATGAACCTTTATTAATTCAATATATCAATTTCTCATTGCCTCTAATAATGTCTACTAACTTATTTTATTTACAGGGTTTGGAGAAATACTAGATGACGTTTGCAGGCATGGAATGCATGATATCTATTGGTGTTATGAATTTGAACGTAAGGTACTAACATATGTTGCTATCAAGACCAATAAAAAAGACATGGAGATATCATACATTCATTATTATAGAAGAGTACTGTTTACAGAGGTTTTCTCAATCTTACAACAAGATAAGGATAACCTTTTGCCACATGAGAGGACATTAAAAAGTGTTCATATGTGTTTGTCAGTTACTTCTTTTTTTTAGATAAGAAGTCGTGACAGCACATCATGCCACGCAACACATGAGCAAGGAATCTTGGAGGTTTCATCAGTCAAGAGGGCAAAGGAGCTATGGAGGGAGCTTGAAATAATAAATCAAGATAGTGCATGTTGGAGAATGATAAAACAAAAAGGTATAGCAATACGACAAAAGAGAGGAATAATTAGACAACTTAGTCAGGAGGAACAAAAGTATGTAGAGCACTATTGGTCTCTTGAAGAGAATTCTCTACAATCCCAACATGCGACAATGTATAAAAAGTTATTGTTCAATGGGGATGTTTATAAGCTTGGGGATGATGTAGTAGTTAAAGTTGATGAGCCTAACACTATTGTTGAAAGAACGGGTCATTGGAAGGCTCGTATTACATCAATTTTTTCAGTTCAATGGAATAGAGAGATCATGCTTTTCTTTGGGGCAGAGTATTATAAACAGTGTATCACAGTAAAAGATAATAAAGAGTGCTTACTTATTGAACCAACTACACGAATGAGCGTGTTACAGGGAGAACATCTTCCATTTGACTGCGATTGTGTAAGGCCTGTAAGCTCATTATTGCACAAGTGTATGCTTCTCCCTTTCACTAACAAGCTTATTGCTTATGAAATAAAAGATCTCTCACCAAGGATGAGACTGCTTCAAGTAGGTGAAGTTGGATGTATTCCTCCATGGCTAGAGAAAAATGATATTGTGTTGGCATATATGGATATGAATAACAGTTTAACCAAACATGCGGTGGTATGTGAAGTGGATAGAGAAAAAAAAGAATGCAAATTAGCATGGTTGGAGAAAGATCACAATCAAAATAACTTATGGAAAGTTTCTATGGAGGATAATTGCACGAGGGACTGGAATTGTTGTATCACAATAATACATGGATGGTTGATAAGGAAAAGTAGGAGAGCAATATTATCCTCTGGAGAATTATGTGATTTTCCAGTGTCATGGATATCCTAAATTTATGCAAAAAAGACATGTCTTTATAGACTATATACATGCTTATAAATGTAAGTATTTTTAAAAACATTTATTTTATTAGATCAATCCAAGTTTCATATATCTTTACAACTAATATTTACCATTTTGTGAATGATTACTATCTTAAATATTATGTTTATTTGACTTGTATGTTTTTTTTTCAGGTTATATTTTACAATGGCCTTTTTTGAGGTCATGGCTGTAGATACACCAACATATGAGCAGATATTTTTGCCTCCACCATCAAACAATGGCAATCCTGATAAGAAATATGGAAGAAAATATCTCATAGCATATTGTCGTAGTACACAAAACCAAATTTATTGTGCAAATCAAGCTACTGTAAGACGCTGGGTGAAATATGTGGAAGAAAAATATAAAGATCTGCGACATAAGCTTGACTTGCAACAAGAGATAAAAGATTACATTGAGTCTAAGCATCATGAGATTAAGCCACTTGAGTTTCCAGGGGCAACTTATATTTGGAGAAAAGAAGACATCTACCTATATTTCCTTCGAAATATGCAAACAAATAGAAAATTCAAGAAACAAAATATGAGACACTTATCAGAGAGCTCCTCTATGGTACACTCTTTAACATGTATTAGAGCTTACTTTACTTTTTATGCTCCTTACAAATCAACTTTTTTTAATAGAAATCAACTACTTCTATAGTTGGAGAAGATGCTAAAGATGATCAAGAAGTTCAACAGGTTTATTTTAAATAATATTTTATTTTCATTTTAGAATAATGTTTTTTTTAATTATGATTTGATTTACATAACTGTACTGACATAAATTGCGCTTTTTTGTTATATTAAAAAAAAACATTGCAGCAGTCCCAAACTTTTAACAATGAAGAAAATGAGGGTTTGGATCATAATGCATGTGGCACAATAGAGGTTTGTCAATAAAACTATAATGCACCTCATTGATCACTACTTTTTGGAATATTTATGTTTTTTGTTTGATTACTGAGACTCCTTTCAAACAAGATGGAGGTAGAGGATGTTTATCGTCCAGAACTACCGTCACATACACAAGATGATTCAAATCACAAAAAGAATTATGAGAATTTTGATACGGTGAGCATGATATTCATAATTATTTTTAATAAAATCTTTGGATAATTTTACTAACATGTTTCATTTTCTTTTAAGGATGGCATGCTCAAGAATTATAAATCATTTACCGACCTTCTTATACAAGCTACACAGGTTAGTTATCTTCAATGCTTTGTAAAAATTAAATATTAATATATATCATATTATAATTTAATAATATTCTTTTAAATTATAGATTCAGGAGAACACTATGTTGGCAAATAATGTTATAGCTGTAAATCGAAAAAGCAAGCGAATCCCAAAGGTACTAAGATATTTCTCATTCTTTTTGTCTCTATAGTTTGTATTAAATATTATCTTTGTTTAATCAATTTATTTTGATCTTATAGTGGAGTGAAAAGATGAAAGATAACATGAAGGAAATGAAGAAAAAAGCTTCAAGGGATATAGAGAATCATAATAAATCCAAGGTATTTTGAGTGTATCTTAAGATAAATATGGATGTCTTTATTTTGGTAATTTAACCCTTTTATGATGCTTAATAGGGAATTGAAAACTCAAATGTGCGGCTAGCTAGGAGCCATGCTAAGACACTTGATAAATGCCAATCCTCTCAGGTTATATGTATTGTGTTTATTTAGTATATGTGTGTATTGCTAAATATGTAAATATAAATTGTTTTTGCTAAAATCATTTTTTTGGAATTGCAGAGTATGTTGAGTGAGGTGGATGAAGAAACAATCTTGTTAAAGTACTTGGATATTGCTACGGTGGATGAGCTATATACATCATTAAAATCCACTTTTAACATCATTAAGAGAGATCCCACTTTCACTACAAATCGTATAGAGCATAATGTGGATGCCATGAGAAAGGCTATAGTACAGTGGCTAGTGGTTCAAAAACGAGTTATAATCAAAGATACAGTCGTTGGAAGTTTAAGCCTAGATGATGTTAATGTAGTAGAATAGGGACGATTTGGATTTCACATTATAGTATGCCACTTTTGTATTGTGGACATTGGCAAAAAATCTATTATTCACTTTTACTTTATTAAAATCACTTTTTAAATAAAGTATTATTCTATTGTTATTTATATCAAAGATATAAAAATGTCATTCTATGAGATTTTTTTATATCATTATATGCCTCCTATATGCTAAGTTGTATGATAAAGTTACTACATAGATGTTATATGTTATAATTTCTTATATGGTAACTTTTTCGATGAAGTTAATATATAGATTATTTCTATTTTATGAAGTTACTATGTAGTAACGTTTTAAAAAAGTTACTATATAGACAGTTATGATAAAACTTCCTATATAGTAAGCTAACCAAAAAAGCTTTCTATATAGTAAATTAACTAGAAAAATCTTTCTATATTGGAAACTATCTTTCTAGATTGGCAATCTAGTAAAGTTTGATTTTTCCTATATTAGACTCTTTCTAGTTATGTGGAAATCTAACTAGCAAATTCTCTTTTTTTTCCTATATAGTAAGTGGATTAGAGTTTCTTGTGAACGCCACCAGTCGGAGGGGAGTCGAGGAGGAGAAAGTTGTCGCCTGAGGGCTTAAGTGCGCCGTGACGGAGGGAGGAAGGCCGCTGAAGATTCGCCAGCTCTGCCGCCGCCTGTAGTTCGAGCCGTCAGCAACTCCCATTATCTCTCCTCCCTGCCACGTGCTTCATCTAGAAGCTTTAGAAGCTTCTAGGGGGGGGGGCTCTTTAAGCCCCCTTTCTCCCCTCCCACACAAAAACCCCTCTTTAAGGTCTTTTACACCCCTTTTCCCCCCTTTCCTTTCCACCAAGAGCATTTTTAAACCACCCTCCTTCCCAGGATTTAAAACCCTCCCCGTGGTTTTCCCCCCCCCCAAAAATACTTTAGGGTCCTTTAAGCCCCTTTCTTTTATTGCAAGTCCCACAAAGGTTCATCTTAACCTCGGGGTTCCTTAGAACCCCCTTCCTATTGGCCTTCGCAAAACACCCTCTTTCCCCCCTTTTTCATACCACAAAGCTATTTTCTTTACCCCCTTTCCGTGAAGACAATTTGCACCCCCGGAGCTTCTACGAAAGGAAGAGAAAATTCATAAGTTCCATTTCTAAGGTTCAATTTTGAAGGACGGTGGAATCACAAAGGGAGTTTCACGTGCAAAGGAGACGGCCAACATCATAAACCTACATCCAAGGCGGAAAGGCCGAATTCGCAATGGCTCCTAAGAAAGCACAAGGCACAACCGCAGGAGGATCGTCTCCTAACATCCATGTGGACATTTCACCACAAGTCCAAGTTTTTCCTCCTAATTTTGATTTACATCATAATAAATCAATTATGCATGGATCATTCTTTGGAGATAGGATGCATTTTTCGATTTAAATACTTTGACTAATTTAAAAGAAATAACTCATGATGGAGGGATTTGGTCATTAGTATTTTTCAATAAAACGAACAAAATAAAGTGAGCATAAGATTCCTATGCATTTCTAGCTCGTGGTTTTTATGCATTGCAAGGAAATGAAATTAGATTAATTAATGTCCATTTTTACAAAACGGAATGATGATAGTACACTTCGATTAAGCATGGAAGAAATAAACTACATATCGCATTATTAAACATATTTTTCAAAATGATTCTTAAAGAAAGTTACTAGCAACTCTAGGAAATTGCTAGGGCTGCATGAAGAACATTTTAACTCTAGGCAAGAAGGCTAAAAACTTAAATCAACAAAAGGGTGTGTAAGTTCAGCATACGACAAATTCATTCCAAAAAGAAAGTAGAAAAAGGCTGCATGCTTAAACATAAAATCCTAAAGCTTAGTAGCATGAATCTTGTTTGCATGTTATAGGATGATCAATTGGAATTATGCTATAAATTAACCTATGCTTTGATCATAAACCGAAAAGTTAGGGTTTGCAAATCAACTTATACGTAGGCAATGAATCATGTGGTTATGGAAATGGTAGCGTAATTATCTTCAAGAATAGACAAGTTAAATTGGTTTAAACCAAAACACCTAAAAACTGCGAGAGACTAGTTTAGGAAGGTAACATATCCCAAAGAGCTAACTAGGGTTAGCACGTTGAGGACATTACTACCTAATCGCTCTTATTGCCAAAAAAACTGAAACTCCTATACCCTAAAGACTTGCCCACATTCATGGAATGTAGGAACAGTAGAGAGGTGTTGGATGGTTTAACGTGGTTTTGGTTGGAGTTGTATGATTTTTATGCCTTGTGTAGTGTTTTATAGAGCTTTTGTCTTGTTCTATAAGCTTATGTTTGCGTTTGTATCTGTTTTGATAAAATGATGTTTAGCTTGGAGAATATTTTGCAATCTAGAACAGGAATATTATAAGCTCGAAGAAGTAGCTAAACAAGACTTGAATTAAAGACTATAGTGACAATGATAGTAGTTAGCTCTCAAGGGACACTATAGTGGCTTTGTTAACTCTTCATAATTAGACATACTTGTTTGGAGGGGTATCCATGACCAAGAGAAGGATTATTCATTATAATCCCAATGTACTATTGAGAGAGAGTATATGTAAGAGAGATAGAGTATAAGAGACAGTCAAATTTCTATGAGAAACATTGTATCTATATGAAAAAGACTATGAAAATTATGAAATATAAATATTTTGTGATGAATTCCATTCAAAGTTGATTTTTTTAAATGTCATTGTGGTTCTTTGATAGTTTCTATGAAGAATATGAAGAACATATTGAAGATTTGTTGTGATAAAGCCGTGGGAGAATTGCTATATGACGTTGCATGAAGATTTGTGAAGATTCGTGTTGTTTTTCATCTTGTGATTGATTAAAATATGAAGAATATACTCATTAGTGTGACAAGATAAATTTTCTTGTAGTAGACTCCCCTTTTTTTGGTATTTCTTTTGGGAATCCAAGTTCATATGACAAAGTTATGGCCAAAAAAAGCTATAGCCAAAGCTTATGGCCTACACAAAAATAAGAAAAAGTAAAAAGTAAGACATAGAAGAAAAATGCAGGTATTTTTAGTATAGAGAGCAACCAATAAAATTCTATATTAGATACATAGATTGATGTAAAATCTTTCGGCAATCATAAAAATGGTCTACTACTATTGTATTACAAAGAGTTGAAGTAAATCTATCTCTGCTAGAGTGCCTTTACCCTAGAAAGGCTTGTTTGGGAGTACTAAATTTGGAAAATTTATAGAAAAAAATACATATTGTTATACTTTTTAACTAAAATAGTTTTACGATAATAACAGAGCCTTTTTCATAAGAATGAAATACCTATTTTTTTATATGTTGTTGGGGGGCAATGCGCGTGTGTCTAGCCACCTAGGTAGTAGTTACAATAATAGTACTCACATGCTTATACACTCTAGGTAGCGGGTACCCATCACTATTACTTCATTTTGAGTGACATTTTGAATAAGGAAAGGCTGGTCACACATTGTGACTATTGGAGATTTCATATCTTGTGTGTTTCTCTCTCTTGCTCTCTTCTTGCTCCTTCCACCATAGCTCTTGCTTCCACTCATGTGCTTCCACTCTAGTCTCACATTCTTTAACTAATATTAGAACCATTGCATTGTCCTTGAGGAGCTCAACCTAGTATTGCTTCATCTTGTGGAGAATATTTACAGTTCACAAGTTTCATGGTAGCCATATCCTCAGCTTAAAGTGGTATGTATTGTTGCTTACTTACTTCCCAACTTGTTTTGGCTCCCCTTGAGCATGCCCCATTGACATCAGCACAACCAATAGTATTCCCAACTAGCTAAGTGTGACTTGCACCTCAAGGGAGCTACCTACATCTAACATTCGCATTGGTCTCTGTGCCTCCTATGGCTCTTGGACACTTGCTCCAACCTCACTAAAATCCATTGGGCATTCTCTGAGCATTGGTCATTGACATTGAACATTGGTTTTGGGTCATTAAGCTTCATGTATTGACTATGTAAACAAAGCAACCTATTGTAATTGGAAGCCCGTGATCTCAGCTTTGCTCTGATACCACTGGTGTGTAAATTGGATGTTGTGTGCACGCATGGTGAATGCCGAACTGTCCCCAAGAACAAAGAACTCTACAAAATCTCATAAAAACAAGAAGAGAGTTTGCACGATATGAGACAAAAAGACAAATTGGGTGTAACTCCCCCCATGCCTTGTGTGAGCACTTCACAAGGCATGTATTTATAAATTTATTAATCTCCAAGCTAAAAAAATATCCCACTTTATAATTAGCATGATTTTGGCTTTTGTATTTGCTTTTGCCCAAATAAAGAGTAAAGCGTTTAAGAATCCCAAAAATCGAGGGTTGTTGTTGAGTGTTGAAATGAATTGTTTTTTGGCTGATTTTTGTTATTTTTGAGAGCTGAATGGTTGATTTTATGATATGATTGATGAGTTTGGAAGTGGTTTGAGAGTGTTTTGGATGACAATGATTGTGTTTTGGAAGATCATGATGTTTATTGGTGGTTCTGTGATGTTCTGATAGGTTCTGTATACCTTCTGTTTTGCTCTGTTTTGGTATGTTTTGTTCTGATTGTCTTCTGTAAAGAGGGATGGAGTATTGATTAATGAAGATTGAGATCTTGTGAAAGTTTATTGAATGGTTTGTGAGAGTTTGGAATGATTTGAGAATGAGTTATGAGGTTTTGATGACCTTCTGTAACCTTCTGTAGGTCTTCTGTAGAGCTTCTGCTTCTGTTCTGTACTATAGCTGTTTTGGTACTGTTCTGTATGCTTCTGTAAGTGTTATGTGGAATGTATGTGTGACTTTGGGAAAGTTTTCTAGCCTTGGATAGAGGTGAATACAAGTGCAAAAGAGCTGGAAGAAGTGGAAGAAGTAGCTACTGAAGACTCAAGTGAAGACTAGAGTGAAGTGACAGTAGTGAGCTATGAAAAGACACTGTAGTGGCTCTGGTGACTCTTCATATCAGACATACCTCTTGGGAGGGGTATCCATGACCTAAGAGTGATTATTGAGAGTGATTTTTGAGAGATTGTAGTGAGGATATGATGTATTATTGATGGAGAGAGAGAGAGAGAGAGTCAGAGATAGCCAATTATACTGAAACAGAGTGATTGTATATGAGAGATTGAGAGAGAAGACTATGAAGATATTGAAGATGAATACTATGTAATTTATTTCCATTCAAAGATGGTGTATTCCTTTTCTTTCTTTGTTCTATTGATGGATTTTATGAAGATATTGGAGAATATGGTTGATTCTATTAAAAACCGTGGGAGATCTACATGATGCTGTATGAAGATTTGTTGTGCATGGTGTAGACCAAGAGCAGTCCCACCTAAACCGTGAGCTTGAAGACCACGAGCAACGATTCATGGCTATGACTCTCCATCAGGGGGAGAGCCTGGAAGATATGGAGAAGAGAGCAAAGGAATGGGCTGACCACAATGAAAGGAGGGTACGAGACCTGGCATGCCGATTGGCCAAAGCAGAAGGAGATAGAGTGTTGGCTAAAAATCAGACAGAGGCTGTCCAGCTCTCTATGATGGCCCAACAGCACACTTTCCTCAACACGCTGCTTCACTCCACAAAAAAAGAAGAAAACGAGGCCAATGATCAGCTATCTACAGAAGAAGCTAGCCATTGCACGTAGAGCCCTAACAGCAGGCCTGCACGTACCACTGCAACTAGGAGGCCCGCTGCAGAGCCTAGAGGAGCAAAGAAAATACCTTGCACAGGTAGGCCTGACAGTGCAAGAAATTGACAAACTTGGTTTCACAGAAGAGAAGGTGCAAGAAGAAGTGCAAGCAGAAGGGGGTGGACCAGAGTTTGATCTGGGACCTTAGGAGGAGGACTACATCCCACCACCCTCTCCTCCACCACAAGATGAAGTGCAACCCACTAACACATCCGCTGATAGGAAAGAAACCCTGGCTAAGCGCAGAAGAGAAATGGTGGAGAAGGCAAGGAAGAAGCTGAACGTTAGACCTGTCCCAAGGCAACTTCCTCCTCTCTCCACCGCACCCTGAGGACCTCCCCGCTGGATTCCATGCAAGGCTAATCATCTGGGAACAGCAATAATGTGCCCACAACCCCTTCAACTTGAGCTTCGAGCTTCCCACTAAACTAAATAGAGTAATGCCCATTGAAGTTGTAAACAATGTAATCGCTATGGGTGCAAGGCTCAAGGACAAGTGGATAGCGGAGCGAGAGGCCAACCCAACTGCTTGGGGAACCGAGGACCGCAAATTTTGGCATGATAAAGTCTTCCAGGTGCCTAGATCGGTGGAGGGCTACAATTGCCAACCCACCTGGAGAAGATGCATTTTTTATGTCAACCTTGACGCTTGGATGGCATTTTGTAACACCCTTCCTTCTGAGAGAAACGACCCCACATTCATGTCATATCCTCGAAGGGTAGGCGTGGATTTTAATCCGTCCATCCATGGTAGGTTTGACTTCCCTATCATCTATAACGCCAATAGCACCTCCTATAAAGATGCCCTTGTATTTACCCTCCCTAATTTGTACAGTTCCATAGATAGATTCCTTAGTGAGTTCACATCATGTCCTAACCCCGCCTTCATAACAACCTGTAATTATCTTAGACTAATTAGGGTCCTAATCTACCAAGAGCCTGCACCTCAAGAACGCCACCTTCCACCACTTTACTTCGACCCCAATGCCATAGATAGTAGCACCATGACTTGCCTCATGATGCACGCTACTCTTCTGCCATCCTTCTGTATTGCACTGCTTGAGGATATGAGTGATAGTAAATTCACATAGTGCAACCACCCTTTCCTTTCCACCACCACTCTCAAGACCCACCTCAATCTCAAGGGATACATGCTGAGCCACAGATTCCTTAACAAAGCCCCTCGCCCTCCACCATCCCCTACCCGCCATTCGGATGACGAGGATTAAACTCCCATCATGCCCTTGTATCACATGCATCTATGTATAACCTCTTGAAAAAAAAAAAGCCACAAGGCGAAAAAAGAAAAGGTGAACTGGAAAGAAGAGACAACATCAAAGAATAGCAAAGCCAAAGGATGAATCTACTACTAAGCAAAGATAAGAGAGAGAAGACTTCACATGATGAGCTTGCAACTTCCCTTTGCCTTGTTGTGCACCACAGTCACTGCATCTAGGGTTCTCCCTAGCCCCTTCCCCACTTCACACTTAGGGCACATCAAAGGCAGGACTTTCAGACCTGTCACCCTAAGATTTGCACCGCACCTCCAATGACACACAAACTAGGTCCTCAAGTGTGGGACATTACCAAGGGATTGCCCAAGGTTAGACCCATCTCCCAGTTCCACTGCCACGGGCACCATGCACTACACGATGAGGCAGACACACCCCTTAGGGAGTGCACAACTTTTCTTGCAGGTTATGTTCGTGTTTCAAGAACTGGCTACTCAGCTAAAGAAGATCATCCACGGCATCCTTTAATGACCAAAACTTTTTCCATGTGTCGGACGTGATACCATTGCTACTGTTTCACGAGCTTTTCTGCATTGGATTGGACGGACCAACATGCTTCATGTCGCCAACCATTTGCCTGGTGATGGCTACCATGACTGAACCAAATCAAGCAAAAGGAGTACTCAGTAATAGATCTGCCATTGGCATAGATTTTGGAACCTCATCTTCCAAAGATGCATGCCTAACGCCTCAAGATCTACGGATCGCTTATTGATTTCACAAGCCTGAAGATTTTCAATGCAAGGTTGAAGATCTTCAACGTAGCACTGAAGATCTTGAAATCACACAGACAAAGATCTTCAAATAAAAGACAAAGATCTTCAAATCAAAGACACAAATCTTCAATGCGAAGACAAAGCATATCTTTGTCAAGGCAGAGTTCGGGGGGGCTTCTCCAGGATAAATCCCTCCAACACCATCCTCCTAAGGGATTGCTTATTGATCAAGGGTTTCTCATGCTCAAGGGATGACCGGCTACATATTTTTCACCAACCAACTGGAACCCCTGTCAGCTGTCGCAGAATGGAAGCCACAACTGTGTGAGAAATGCCGAGCATCTTCATGAAGCCTAAAGCATGCTAGAATCTCTCCTGGTCATTGTCATTAAACTCCATCACCTCTCATTCACACCCTCACCTTTGAATCAGTGTCATCTACCCACTAGTTCCGCTTAGCAGTAGACCCAACTATCCCACTACTTCCCACTGCAGTGCCATAGGACTTGCACTTGGCTAGGAGGGGGGTAATGTTTACCGTGTTTACCGCAGCACAGAGGAGCGGGAAAATGGAGCAGAGGAGTGGGAAAACGGAAAAAAGGAAATAGCAAAAAAGGCACAGGATAAAAGAAGGAAAAGGCACCTTGACCGGTAATAAGACCCTAAAAATTTTAATTGTTCGGGCAGACCCCCAGAAAGTCTCAGTGTCGCCCCGAGAAAGCAAAAGAGTAAAAAGTGCACCATTAAATGTGGAAGCGCTCCCGAATCCTTGTACAAGAGTGTCAGGCTCACTCCTGTGCAAATTTTATGTATTAGTTGGGAATAGGATAAATTAGAATGGTGGGAAATGAGAAATGGGATTAGGCCAATGGCCGGTCATGTAAAAAAGGGAATGATCACCCAAAGAAGGGAGCGCATGTATATAAAGTTCAAAAGTGAATGAGAAGCTCATTCTTGTGTGTGGCTAAAGCTTCTTCTTCTTCTTCACTTGTTCTTCTTCTCTTGTTTTTTACCTTCTTGCTTTTACTTGAGAAAGGAAGTGAGGGAGTGTGAGAGGGTGAGGGAGTGAGTGTGTGAGAGTGAGGAATCGTGGAGAAGAAGCTCTCCATCTCCTTTCTCCATCGTCTTTTCTTCTCTTGTCTTCCCTTGTCTCGCACGTGGCTATGGAGGATGGAGCTCATGGGAGAGGGATTGAGGTTGCTTGAGCTTGCCACAAGGATCATGGAGCTACTAGTGTGCAAGAGAGAGGAGGGTACTCGATCGATCATCAAGGTAAGCTCACTACACTCATAAGGTAGGCATGGCGCGTTGGCTATGTGAGAGGTAGCCATGGCCGCTCGGCTTGAAACGCTTGATCAATAAGCGGTCCGTAGGTTTCGGGGTAGAGCTTGTAGCTCCCCTTCATGAATTAACTAATATTTGTTGAACTCCATCTGTGGATCTATTCTGCGCATGCCATGTTGTCAAGCTCGCCAAGCACCTGACGTACGAAACATGTGATGTATACAAGGGATAAGTGGAAAGTGTCTAAGAGCTTTCTAAGGGATGGTTTGCCCTTGCAAGTCCTCTCAATACCTGTGAGTACCACACTTTGGACATGTCTTCATAGTCTCCTATTCTCCTCAAAATAGCACCCAATCATTGACACATGCATGGATGTTGTTGTAGTCCATGCCAAGCTTTCGTAAAGCATGTCCTGCATCATCACAAGACTCAAGCATGGTACTTTCAAGTGGTAATATATGATACTTTAGCAACCTGAAAGAAATCATAAAACACCTTGAAAAAGCACAATTGTTTTTTATAATGGTGCTGAAAAAGAAATCAACAAAGCGTGCGTAGAAGGTACCTAAAGAACTCGGTCACACTCGCATTGCTCCACCTGTATTTTGCTCGCACACGTAGGAGTGCAAGTAGCGTCTTCAGGTGAGATACTTGTTGGGGGGTAAAGGCGCCTCCGACGTGCCGCCCCGTGTATTACTACACTGACAGTACCCGCCACTGCACACTGCAGGTGGTGGGCGCCCATCACGTCACTTTATTCTTTATTCTTTTAGTGACAGTTTGAATAAAGGAAGGCCCGGTCACACATTGTGACTGTTGGAGTTCCCATTTCTTGTCTCTCTCTTTCTTGCTCTTGCTCTCCCACCATAGCTCGCGTGCAAGCTTCGATCCTTCTCACCTTTCAACTGGTATCAGAGCTTGGCATTCTCTTGCTGGAGCTCGACTCGGTGCTTCCCGACCTTCGCATCGACTCACTTCACGCATTGGGTCTCCATCCCGGAAGCCATAGCCGACCTCTTGAGCTCCCGACTCTCCCCGGCTTCCCGAGCTCCATCCCGGCCTTCTTGAGCTTCATTAGGGCCTTTCCCTTGAGGTATTGCTTCAACATTTGTAGGCATTTGAATGTATTCTCAGTTTGAAATAGGGCAGGAACAAAGGGCAGCCACTCTTCTTGAGCTCCATAGCTCATATCTTCCCTCCCCTTTGCATTGGGCCTTCATGGCTTGGTATGTGCCTACCTTGGGCCATCATTGAGCCCCCCCACACTTAACATTCAGCCACGTGATTAAAGCAGCACTCCAGGCCTCAACACGCTGAATATGGCACCCATTTTCAGACTTTGACCTCCACGTTTTACAGCTGAATGCTTTGTTGCTCATGGAGCACTCATCATTGGCCTATTTGGAGGGCATTTGAGCCATTTTTGGATGTCATTTTGATGCTTTGGCTTGACATTGAGGTTGGGAGCTGATCATTCTCAGTTTTGAAACTGTCATTTACTGCATAACAGTGCTGGGAATAGGGCTGCACCCCTAACACTGACATTTGTTGCTTATGCCTCATTCCATTGGAGCTATTTGATGCCCGTATGCGGTCTACTTCCTACCCGGATGTATTGGGGATGTATGCATTTGGTTTGACCATGATTTTGGCTTGAATTCGGGGCTGAAATCTACTATTTAGAACAATAAATACATGCTGGAATAACAGTGGGCTGAAGGTACTTTACATGCTTTGGCACTTACCTACCGATACCAGATGTATGCTTTGAGCTTTGGCATGATGTCTCTGACATTTGGGGACGACTTGGAGCACATGTATGAGATTATGGGATGCTTTTGAGCTTTGCATTAGCTCCGTCTTCACTGGCATTTGGACCGACTTGGCATGCTCGTGGACCGCCTATGCCTCATGTCTCTGCTTGACAGTTAGGCTTTTGCATTACATGCTTTGGTTCGTGACATATGCTATTTGGTTCCTGTATGCCATACCGACATTTGGAGCTTGGATTTGGATGTATTTGAGCATTCCCGGCTTACTTGATCACTGATCTTGGTTGCTATTTGGATGTCATTGAGTTGACCGAGAGCTTATTTGGGCTTATGTATTGCTTCATGGTTAATACGACCGGTGCTTCATGTATGTCATGCTCTCTTGGATGCGCTTGATGCATTGACAGGGTCACTTATCATTGGTGCTTTCTCTTGGGTTGTTTGAGCTTCTGATCTCGCTTTGTACGCCTTTTGTGCCAGTGGGAGCATTTTACATGCTTGTTTGACCTTTGACAGTTGCATGCTATTGGAGCACTTACATGTATTTGGAGCAGTTTATGTCTTGACCAGCTACATACGCATTGAGACTTTGGGATCATACTCTGATCTTTATGGATATGCATTGATGTACTCTTGGTTCACATGATGCTTATGAGCTGAGTCTCATATTTGGATCTTTCTCTTTGAGCAGACACCTATTTGTGCCAGGTTTTGGCAGTTACAGGAACACTTTGCCTAGAGTGTCTGGGGGTGTGCCTTTCACTGGCAGATGTTATTTTGACATGCTTCGGTGTTGAGCTCATGTTCTTTTCACTGTCATTGGCCTTGCTTATGTCCGTTTCATGCCGGCTTTGGACCTAGCATTGTTTGCTTGACATTGGATCCTATTTTGGGACAGTTTGCTCTCTAGACTGCATACTTGCAATTTATTACAGCAAGCAGTTATTGGTGGACTGAGGTGTACTTTTCATGCTGAAATATCCTGATTTGGTGTACCGCACCTAGTACTAAGTGGGCAGCAACTTTTGGCACACTTTGCTCGCCCTTTAGACCCCGTTTTGGTCATTTTTGGGCAGTTTCTGCAGTAAAATAGCAAGCAGTTTTGGATTGTTTGGGCATTTCTAGCCTGCATAATGGCGTCATCTTCGCATGATAGTGCCATCTTTAACATTACAAAGTTGGATGGTACCAACTACTCTTACTGGAAGAGTCAAATATGGCAGGTTTTGGTGCAGAAATCTCAGATTAAGCCACTTTGGTTGAGTGGGGAGCAGCCTGAAACTATGGACAATGACGACTGGCTTGAACTTGATGAGCTATGCAAGTCCACGATTGTATTGTCTCTCACTGAACAGGTACATTATAATGTATTTGAGGAAGCACAGAGTGCATGGGATCTATGGAATAAGATCAAGAATCTTTATGATAAGAAAAGTCCGGCGAGTCAGATGTACTGGTTGAAGCAGCGTATGGATCTGCGCATGAAGGATAATGCGACTATGTCTGCTCACTTGAGCCAGTTCCATGCTATACTGAAGAACCTGACTTCGTAGGATATCACCTTTGGAGAGGAAGTAACTCCTCTTTTCTTGCTTGGGACTCTGAATGAGTCATGGGATATATTCCGCACTGCTCTTTGTGCCTCTAGTGCTACTCTAAAATTGGCAGATGTTGAGAGTGCTCTTCTTCAGGAAGAGGTGAATCGCAAAAACTTGGATGCCTCTCGTGGTAGTCATGCTTTGACAATTAGAGGCAAGAATGACACGTATGACCATGGTAATGGCTGAGGCCGTGACTCGCAGAAGGGTCGGTCTAAATCTCGTGGCAAGTCGCATAGTAAGTCGCGTGGGCGCAATGCAAATGTCACTTGTCATCATTGTGGGAAAAAGGACCATATTAGACCACAGTGTCATGAGTTGCGCAATGAGAAGCGCAAGGATAAGGGGAAAGATAAAGTGCAGGAGAAGTCCTCTGATCGCAGCATAGTACCTGCGAAGTCCAGCGTCAAGATTGAGGAAATTAATGTCACGCAGACTGAGGAGTCCGATGGTGGTGATGAGTTTATACTTGCAGCTAGTTCTTCTGATGCTTCACACTTGACTGAGACATCTAGTATGTATGCACAGTGCTGGTTATTGGATTCAGGTGCGTCCTTCCATGTGACGCCTTACCGTGAGTGGTTTCACTCTTACCGTACTGTATCTGGATCAGTCAGACTTGGAGATGACAGGTCTCTTGATATTGTGGGCTGTGGAGATATTCAGTTGCAGTTTTCCACTGGCAGTTCCTTTTTGCTCAGGGATGTACCTCATGTACCTGCGCTTACGCGCAGTCTTATGTCTGCACGACAGTTGGATGATGTAGGGTTTCATGTCTGTTTTGGGGATTCTGCCTGGAAAATTACCAAAGGCAAACTTGTGCTTGCTAGAGGCACCAAGGCTGGCAGCCTCTATCCTCTTGTTGTATCTGGGTCTTCTATAGACCATGTTTTGGCAGTAAGCTCTATCCCACATGTATCACTTTGGCATGCCCGTTTGGGGCATATGTCTTTGAAGGGAATGAAAATGTTATCTGGTTTGCAGTATCTTCCGCCTTTGGACTATGCACATTTTGACTCGTGTGATCATTGTCTTTATGGTAAGCAGAATAGGTCTACGCATAAGAAATCGGGTAGGCCACGCATGAGTGAGCCCTTGGCATTGGTGCATTCCGATGTTTGTGGGCCTATGCCTTGCATGTCTATGGGTGGCGCGAAGTACTTTGTTAGCTTCATTGATGATTTTTCTAGGAAAGTGTGGGCTTATCCCATAAAGCAAAAGTCCGATGTCTTGGCAGTTTTTCAAAGATGGCTTGCTCTTGTTGAGAACCAGACTGGGTATAGGCTGAAATGCCTTAGGACTGACAATGGGGGAGAATATGTCTCGCGTGCTTTTGAGCAATTTTGTGATGATAGGGGTATTAAGCGTCAGTTGACCGCCCCTTACACCCCACCCCATAATGGTTTGGCTGAGCGCATGAATAGGACTATTCAGGAGCATGTGCGCTCTATGCTTAGCCATGCAGGCCTACCCCAGAGTTTTTGGGCTGAGGCAGTTAGTACGGCAGTGCATGTCATAAACCGATCGTCTTCCAGTGGATTGGATTTCCAGGTTGCAAAGGAAGTTTGGGCTGGTAAGCCACCCTCTTATGCGCATCTCCGTGTCTTTGGATGTGAGGCATTCTGCCATGTGCCCAAGGACAAGAGGAGTAAATTGGATCCAAAGAGCATTAAATGCATATTCCTTGTCTATGGTGAGTCAGGAGAGATGGGCTATCGGCTATGGGATCCGTAGGTGCGGAAAATAGTACGCAGCCATGATGTCATCTTCCATGAAGACAAGATGCACAGGCAGCCTGAGAAGGTGGTTGAGATCTGCAAAGTGATCTTTCAGGAGGAGCCTAGAGCTCCAGCACAGCCAGTAGTACAGCCTGCAGCAGTTCCTCCACAGGGCCAGGGTGTTGGACAGGCAATTAGACAGGCAGCAGAGCCTGCGGTGAGACGGTCTGCTAGAGACAAACGTCCACCTGACAGATTTCAGCCCTCTATGCATTATGTTTTGGTTACAGATGCAGGAGAGCCTTTCACTTATGATGAGGCTATGCGCAGGGGTGACAGTCACTCCTGGGAGAGGGCTATGCAGTCTGAGATAGACTCCCTGCATAAGAATGAGACTTGGGATTTGGTTGCCTTGCCTAAGGGCAAGAAGGCTTTGCCATGCAAGTGGGTGTACAAGCTGAAAAGTACCCCTGGACACCCCAAGCCGGCATACAAGGCTAGATTAGTAGCAAAGGGTTTTAAGCAGGAACATGGTGTGGACTTTGATGAGGTTTTCTCTCCTGTGGTTAAGATGACCACCCTGCGCTTAGTCTTGGCTTTGGTTGCACAGCTTGACTTAGATCTATATCAGATGGATGTCAAGACGGCTTTTCTACATGGGGACTTGCATGATGAGATCTATATGGATCAGCCTAAGGGCTTTGCAGAACTTGGCAGGGAGCACCTAGTGTGCAAGATGAAGAAGAGCTTGTATGGCTTGAAGCAGGCACCTAGGGAATGGTATCATAAGTTTGATGCCTTTATGCAGTCACAGGGCTACAGCAGGAGTGCCATGGATCCGTCTCTTTACACGAAGAAAGCCCGTGATGGCAGTTTGCTTATCTTGGTACTCTATGTTGATGATATGCTGATAGCAGGGAAAGCTCATGATGAGCTAGATGCTCTTAAATCTCAGCTGAAGAAGAGCTTTGAGATGAAGGATTTGGGACAGGCCTCACATATACTTGGGATGCGCATTAAGCGCGATAGGCATCAGTGGCTTTTGTATCTCTCACAGCGGGAGTACATTCATAAAGTCCTTGAGCGCTTCCGCATGCAGGACGTAAAGCCTATTGGCTGTCCATTACCTTCTTATGTGAAGGTATCACAGGCCGATTGTCCACAGACAGATGAGCAGAGGGCCGAGATGGCCAAGATCCCTTATGCTTTAGCCGTGGGCAGTTTGATGTATGCCATGATAGCCACTCGTCCAGATATTGCGCATGCAGTTGGTGTTGTGGCATGCTATATGGCTACACCTGGCAGCAGACATTGGGATGCCGTGAAGGGTATCATGAGGTACCTGAAGGGCACAGCAGATATGTGTATTTGCTATGGCAGCCAGGATACAAGGGTCGTGGGGTACACTGACTCCGATTATGCAGGACATGCAGATAGTAGGAAGTCCACTTCTGGCTATGTATTCACCTATGCTGGAGGGGCTGTCTCTTGGATGTCCAGGGTTCAGAAGTGTACGGCTTTGTCTACCACTGAGGCCGAGTATGTTGCAGCCACTGAGGCTTGCAAGGAGGCCATATGGTTAGGCCGTCTAGTTGCTGACCTTGGGATTGATGCTACACCTACACTGCATTCGGATTCTATGAGTGCCATTCAGTTGGCTAAGAATCCGGTCTTCCATGCGAAGACGAAACACATTGAGGTGAGGTATCACTTCATACGTGGTGTCGTGGAGGACAGGTCTGTTGACCTTGTCAAGATCTCCACTGACGAGAATCCTGCAGATCTGCTCACGAAGAGCCTCACTACTGAGCGCTTTGCCTTCCTCAGGAGGTTGATGGGCGCTGGATGAGATGTCGCCTTTCCTCATCCCTTGTACCTATGTACATTTGTATTGTCTTTTCTTTTTCTTTTCTCTCTCACTAGGGCAGATTCACCTTTAAGTGGGAGGTTGTTGGGGGTAAAGGTGCCTCCGCCATACCGCCCCATGTATTACTACACTGACAGTACCCGCCACTGCACACTGCAGATGGCCGGCGCCTGTCACATCACTTTATTCTTTATTCTTTTAGTGACAGTTTGAATAAAGGAAGGACTGGTCACACATTGTGACTGTTGGAGTTCCCATTTCTTGTCTCTCTCTTTCTTGCTCTTGCTCTCCCGCCATAGCTCGCGTGCAAGCTTCGATCCTTCTCACCTTTCAATACTCGACACCCAACATATAATGGTATGGATGCTTCCTCTCTAAGTGGATTAGATATCTTAGTATCCATGGGCATCAATGCATCGATCATTGCCTCCATCTCAGGCTCCAAGATTGTAGGAAAGTCTGAAATATTTTCAGTTTCCTCTGGTATTGACGATATAGACTCGGTAGAATTGGTAGTGCCTTCCAAGTGGTGGATTGGTTCAAGCACTCCATCCATTGCAAGCCAAAAAATTCTTCTAACTAGCCACAATAGGTGAACTCCTCCTTGGGATGAGATGGCACCTCCCTATATAAATTTTACGGTCACATCCACTATTGTTGTATATGATATCCAATTAGTTTGCAAATATAATGCATGATTGATACACACTATTCTTATCATTTTCTCAAAGTCTGAGATCGTTTGATCAATGATCTTCGATTGAAACTCACCGAAGCATCATGCATGTTCTATAGACAAGTGACACTTTAGTCTGATTGCGAACTTGCATTGAGAGCAAGGACATGGGAGACACTGATTAAGATATGCCTCATGATCTTGAACATCACGACCTTCATCATTTTCCATTTTGTCTACATTAGGACAAACAATTTGTTTTAGTTCCTATTCTCTTTTTCTTTTTGAATTTATTTGAGAAGGGATGTAGGTGCACCATGCAGAACTAGGCTTTTGTTTTCCACAATCAATGTGATTCAATATAAATGCAAGTATCTTCATGATGATGGTGCTCAAACTTTCAATTCAATTATGACATAGAAACAAGTATTCAATTACAATTTTTACGACACTACACAATGTGTGAACTCCCTTTTTTAATGATCCAACCACTTATGAGTGATTTTGTAGGCTAATTAAGGTGAGTTCCTAGTCTTCTTAGGGTTTTCATCTCTTAGATGTAGTCACTTTTGATGACCTAGCTATATGAGGTCTAAGGGCTTAACTATCACTATTAGTGCTACCTCCACTCAAGTTGTTCTCACCAAATGGTTCTAGGTGAGCTTAAGAATAGTTTTAGGTTGACTACTCAAGTTCACTTCTCGAGGTATGAAGTGAGCCTTTAGCGCTTATTTTGGAAGTGAGCGTGTGAGAAGTGTTTGCATAATCTCTTTTGCCTCTATCTAACACTCTAAAAAAACTCCTAAAGGTATCCAAACAAGTGAGTTGAGTTGAGCTTCTTGTTAGTGAAGACTTGGTTACTCCTTCTCAAGTGCAATGGCCCTTATGACGTGTCAAGGTGTAGGGAGTCTCTTTCACCAAGCTTTTAACCATGAAATGTCCTCTTGCATGACTATGGTCTCTCTTTGTTTTTCTCTACTCCCTCATGTTTTCTCATTCATTCTCCTCTCTCCCTCCCTCCCTCCCTCCCTCCCTCCCTCCCTCTCTCTCTCTTTCTCTCTTTCTTTATTATGTTTCATATTTATTCCCTCTCTCTCTTGTTCTTTCTTCCTTTTCCTTTTGTCTTCTCCCTCTCTTATTTCCTCTCTTTCTCCCTCAATGGACCTCATTCTCAACAAAAACAAACAAAAGAAAAGGAGAAAGAATAAAAACAAAGTAAGAGGGAGCAATGTACTCACTGCAAAGGCTCAAAGATGGATTCTTCGTCTCCTCTTCACGATGGCTCCTCTTCTCCCTTCATACACTTCCTCCTCTTCTTCGCGAACGGTGGCATAGAAGTGGCGAGGAGAAGCTTTCCCTCCTTCCCTTTGTCTCTTTCTCTCTTTCTCTCTTTCTCCCACCCTCTTTTGCTCTTTGATCTTTCGCAAACTCTTTCACAAAATGCTGCACTCGGATTTTGGCCGCGTTTTTTTTGTTTGAGTACCATCACTATTTGAGCCGCTAATTTTCATCGAAACTCGATTTCGCTATTTCCCCCTTCCCTTGTAGTGTTACATTGTTTCTTCACCTATGCCCATCTACATTTACAAACTATACAAGAGGAAGCCTTGTACTCTTTTATAGGGATTTCGGCTACGCTTTTATATTTAAAATGCATCTTTCCCCTTTTGCACTTACTTTTGACTTTTGAGTTTTCTTCTTGCACTTTTGGCTATTTTTCTCATATTTTTCCTGTGTCTTTTTAAATTTATTTGCTTTCTTTGCGCTTTCTTTACATCGGGGTTAATATTATCCCCCTTCTAGTTGAGTGCTATTCCCATGCCACTTGTTGGTGAGGGCTCAAGTGGTGGAAGGTTTGCCATGTCGATTGATGATGGGGCTTTGGAAAGATTGGATGTGGAGAATAACCATAACAAAATGATTGAGAGTTTGCAAAGGCTGAGGACAAATAGAGTGGGTAATGGGGTCCTCCAATGTCAGTGGTTGATCATGGATTGTCGAGTGTACCTGAAAAGGAAAAGGAAGTACATACAGTATCTTGGGTTATGTCTAGCTCATTGTATAGTGCATGATGCCCATGCAAATGGAATTGGGAGTTCGGTTGAGCCCATGTTGTTGTCTCCACACTTGAGAACCTAGTTCCTCTACAAGGGGATGTGTTGTGGGTGTGACTTAGAGAGATATTTCTACATGTAGGCGAGTGGGAGCTCCTTAGGTGTGTCCTGCCATTTTTGTATTCTAGGTATGTGAAATGAGGGAAGGGGCTAGGGTGGTCCCTAGCTGCACTACTTGTGACACTCGTAGAGTATGAATGGATTGATTTAATTGTTTTGTTCTTTCTTTCCATTTCTTTCCTACTTATCCTTTTTCTTTTCTTTTTTTCTTTTTTCTTTTTTAACTTAATTTTCTCTTTTTTTGTTTTTTTAAGATCATAAAGGGAGCACACTAGGAAGCATCACGTTCATGATCAAGGGCTAAATTGCATGGTGGCTTGAGGGCTTTGCTTAGGAAGGCTATGCTCTGTAGATATCCATTTAAGCTTGCTCTTTCATTGAGTGGAGTGGATGAAAAAAACCGGTGGTTACACCGAATGAATCTACTGTCACTCATGTCTTCTAAGAGGTTCATACAAAATATTGGCAAAAGGGGTGCTCTCATCATGAGGTGCACCATCACACAGCTATCTATCCAAAAATTGATATAAAAAATCAGGGACGACAAGTGCTCTTTCTTTGCAGTAGATCTTTGTTTTAATAATATTTGCAATAGGTAGAGGTAGTTACATGTGGTGATGAAGGCAGGGTCAAGGCATGGGGAGAAGTCTTTGAGGAAATCTACTATAGAAGGGAAAAAGTCCCTTTTAGTGAAGATCAAGCTTTCTTCAGGGGCACAATAGAGACAGAGACTCTATAGAAGCTCAACAAAGGGTCTATAGAACCACACAAAAGGTTATGAGAAAGCCTCTAGCTCTACTAAAATCATTCAAAACCATCAAGAATCAATCAATAAGATTCAAAAAACACTTAAACTCCATCAATCATTATTTCAACCCCTCATACAGAAGAAAATAGAGCAAAACAAAAGCTCAACAAACTCAAATAAAACCAATTAGACACTAACAGGACATCAACACAACATTATATCTCGATTATAAACCATCTTGAGCTTCCAAAAAATAATTAACCTCATCCAAAATATCCCCAAACACTTTCAAAATAACTAACAACATATGAAAGCCATAAAAAATCAAGCATTTAGTCCACAAAAACAATAAAAATCAATCAAAAATCGAGTCATTGCAACCCTCGACATATCCCTACATTTAATCAGGGAGTATCCTCATGACCTAAGAGAAAGGGAATACAAGTTAAAAATATATCTCGACTTGATCTTCTTCAGCTTTTTCACAAACACCATCTAAGCACGACCCCAAGTTATAACTTTTAAAGGATATAAAAAGTTATGCATATTTTTCTTCTTGAGCTATCTATTTAACTTTATCACCACCATGATCCCATCATAGAAAAAAATAACCATCACACACACACACACACACACACACACATAAAACACAAAATACAAAACAACCATATGAATGGCACCTTCAAAAGAGAGATATCATTATGAATCATCAAAAAATTACATTCATGGGTATTAATAATGAAGACGATCCCTCTTGAAAGCTTGGTGATTACGAAAGTGATCCATAGATAAAGATTCATGTATAAAAGTCTTGGGAGGGTTTTAGAAAAATTGCAAACAACACATCCTCTCCACGAAGACAAAATATATACTAGGCAAACAAAGGGCATGAAAATACAAGATATCTAGTTATTAAGGATCAATATTCACATTCACATTCATACACAACTTTGGTATTGACTTCTGATCATTATGCGAATGTCGATGCATATACCCCAAATACCAAGCAAAGTGAGCAATCAATATCACCAAAGGATCTAAAGACTATGAATGCCCTTGAGCAAAATAGAGATAGATTTGAAAGGCTTGGCTAGTATTCATCCATTCTCGTGGAATCAATGGCCAATTGATCTGAGGTCTAGTAAGTGAATCAGTTGAACTCCATCCTCGTCTTATAGGAATCTTCTGATCAATACATATATGGCCACTAACCAATTGAGGGGGATGACGGATAGAAGTGGTAGGAGAAGGAAGAGGAACAATTGAAAGAGGATGAAGGGATAGGTGATGAGCTAAAGAGATATTAGCGGAGAACTTTGGAAAATCAGTTAAAAAGGGTGTTAATAAATAGGCTGGAAAAGTGGAAGGAATAGTTATGGATGGGGAAGGACAAGATGGAGGAGGAGAAAATACTCAATCCTCAACTGAAGAACATTGAGTGAAAATAGATATTTGAGGAGCACCTTGAGGTTGAAATCAAAGATGTAAAATAACTAGTGAGTTAGAGTTATAAAGGAAAAGATAAGCATCATATCTATGGGCCATCTATTGATAATAAAATAAACCAAGATTTGATGGACCTAAGATGAATCAATGATGGTAGGCATCAAAGAAAGATGAATCGAAAGGAGGTTGTTTTGAAAGGTGGGTTAAGAGGTACATCTTAAGTTGATTAGTGTTCTGCACATGAAGAAAAGCTTTATTTTGTCATCGATTCAAGATCATAGAGTCAATCATGGTATGCCAAGAAGTTTTATGGCAATCAACCACTTTAGAGGAATAGTCTTGGAACATTTGATCTATCTTCAACTCAAAATATCTAACATACAATGTAGCTTGTAATCCACATCCCCTACATATCAAGCCAAGTGTTCATCATATGGGATTAACAAATCACTTCTCAAGTACATATAAGACATTAGAATAGTGTCTATAGTCACATATTTTTCAAAAATCATTCTAGCTACTTTAGTCAACAAATCAATAGACCAAGCCCCACTCCAACTATCCTCTAGAAGAGGAAAATCCATCGTTGAAAGATTGATATAGAATGCTAGCTTGTATTGTTGATTAATGAAGAAAAAAGGAGTGGTCTGGAGGAACAAACTCTTGAAATTGCTCAAATGAAGACTATAATAAATTCATTCTAGACTGAAGTCTTTGCACCTTAGCTTAGAATAAGGGCATAAGGTAGCACTTCTTTAGAGGACTGTGAAATCTGCAAGGATAAAGAAGGAATTGGTTGCACACTGTAAAGTAGAACGAGACTGAGCCAATTTTTCCTAAAGTTGTAGAATCTAACTTTTTCTTTGTTCTATGATGGTATTAGCTTATTTAAGCTCTTCTCTCTAGGTACTTATTAAAAATTTAAGCTCTTGAGACTGCCGCAACAACCTATCCCTCTCCTTACTCACAGTAACCACTTGGGATTTAGTTTCAACCAACTGAGTTTGCAAACTAGAAATCTCCACTTTTTGGACATCAATGATCTTAGTTTGCCGGAACATCTAGGTACAAAGGTTAGACAATATTCTTGAGAAAAAGCTAGCTCATTAGTTGCTTTATTCAATCCCTCCTTGGACTGTTGGACCTCTTCATAAGAAGAAGAATAAAGTTGTTGGATACATGCAAGAGCCGAGAGTTCAATAGAACTCTGGATGTCTTTGCATAAGAAAGGAATTGTGTATCCTCTTATTAGGCATTGTACAGAGGAAATGGAAATCTTGAGAGCACCATCTTGATGTGCTCTAAAAGATTCGCCATTGTGAGGAAAGTTGGCAGCTGACTGCTAGACTAAACAGGATGCACAGAGGAGATGGAAATCTCTAGAGTACCATCTCGATGTGCTCTAAAAGATTCGGCATTGTGAGGAAAGTTGGCAGCTGACTGCTAGACTTAACAGGAATGAAGACTAGAGGAGGAGGAACTGGGGTTGATTTAGCCATTCGTCTAAGTCACTTTCTTTGAATCGCCACATAGGAGGGATGGCAACATCAGTTCTTTTAGTAGAAGGAGGAAGAAAGCTTTGGAGGATCAACTAATAATGTAGGAACTTCCTTTTCAGGGGTAGCCATATGCTAAGAAAAAAAAAAGATAGGAGCCAAATGTGACATTTGTCACATTACCCCTTGGGGCTCTAACAAAATGCTAATCCATCTTTGCTAGGAGATAGAAATTCCAATCAATAGTAATTCCTTTCAAAACCATTCAAGAAGCTATGAATAACTCCTTCGAAAGGTAGTTAGAAGGGGTTTTAGAAGGCATAAACCTATCCTAAAGGAATTGGCATAATTACTTCTAGACACAGGATTGGAGATCATGGAGACAGAAATGCCTAAAGTAGTAATAACCCTCTTAGGGTTGAATACATCTTGGGTCTGCTTATGCAACAACTTGAGAATATCCTCATTAGAGAATAGTTATTGAGCAATAGGAAAAGGTTCCCCTAACAGGACTAGACCTCTTATTGTAAGATGCCAAAAATTGATCACAAACCTTAGTATCCTCTAGGATAAGCAGCAACGAAAGTATCACAAACTTGGATAATCCCGCATTACTAATAAGATCCGAATCCAACAATAATGAGTAGTCATGAGACACCAAATAAACATACTGGAGGAGGGGAGGAGTACGAGGTGACATTCAGATGGTTTACACACAACACACTCACACACAGACAATCACAAATAATAAATGCAAAACAATTAAAATAATAAGAGATAAGATATCAATCACAAAAAAAGAAATTCACATGGACTTGACCAACTAACTGACCACCACAAGAAATCCACATCCTAGAAAAACTTCAATATGACCATTGCACTTATGCAACCAAAATCTTTATACGATGCATATATACAAGCACCCAATATCCTCGTATCATGTAGAAAAGAAAAAGAAATACACATAATATCCCTAACTCTAATAAAATAATCCATAAAAATATCAAACCAAAATCAAAATCCAGTGTTAACCAAACTCAACTGACCAAGACAACCAATAAGGACTTTCCCTTAATGCAACATCATCCACCCATGTAACGCTTCATTAAAAAAATGAAAATGTGCAATGTGAGGGAAAAATGTGATTTAATTGTAAGTTCACTTTACGAATTAATTATCAAAATGTTATTTTTTATTAGGTGATAAACCTTAATAAGAAAACGGTGATTTATTTTATTCATTTAAAAATTATTAAGTTGATGGTGCTTTTTAAATTTTTTGGACAATGTCTAGACTTTGGATCTCTAAATGTAAGTTCGTTTTTATTATAAATTAATAAGTGTGTTTAGCGCATGAAGTGCATGCTTTGTGAACAATTGACTCTTTTTAATCAATTAAAATGTGTGTTGAGCATGAATGCATATAAAAAATGTGACCAATTGATTATTTTAAAAAATAATTATTTATGATATTGGTGCAAAATGAGAAATAAGGAGGAAAATAAAGAAAGTAATGGAGTACTTGGAGGAGGGTGTGTATGTAAGTAAAGTTTAAATGTGCAATCAGCAACTAATGTGATACAACCACAATGAAATCCAAAAAGAAAAATCCAACAAGCATGAAAATGTTTGCCAATATAAGCTAGATAGACCAAACACCATAGCAAATATTTTTCAAAAAATTATGATGTGTTTTTCTTTCATGTTGTCATTCAATTATATCCATGGAATATATTGAATTTGACTATACTATGTGTGTTTAGGTTTGTTTATATGGTTTTATGTTTGATATTATTTTTTTAAAAACAAATAAATACCATCCCATACGAATGCGTAGTGACAAATTTTTTACATTTTACCCCACTTTCTAGTATGTGATTTTTTTTTTGTTATCTTCTTCCTTTTTCCTCATTTTATGTCAATTTGGAAATTTTGTTTTGGTTTGTGTTTTTTATCTTGATCGGTTTGGATATAGATGCAAGATTAGTATTTTTATCTTTTTTCTATTTAGCGAAATGTAGATTGAAAAGTTAAGCACAAAGACCAAAGATTTTTTAAAATTTTTTAGAAGGTTTTTTGTCATTTTTGGACTTGAAAAAAGATTTTTTTCAAAAGTTTCCACATTTGATGAGGGTTTGTTATTCTAATAATGGTTTCCCAATTAATTTTGACAATTTAAGTGCATGTAAAGGATCAAAAAATATAAAGAAAAGTTGGTATACTTTGTTGGAATTTTTGGGAGCTCTTCTTGATTTTTAAATAGCTATCTAGTAAATTTTAGTAAATTTTCATGACATTATAGATTTTGAATTTTTTTCTAACTTTCTGTTACCATTTTCATATATGAAATATTCCTAAAATTGTCAAAAAGCGTAAAATTAAAATAACAAAAAAATTAAATTTTTATATTTATTTAGAAATTTTATAAGTATTTTATAGTTTTAATGTGTTTTTAGGGTTGTTCATTCTTGGAAATTAAAAATTTGTGAAAATTTTGGAATATGTACCTTGAAATGGGTTGCATGTCAATTGCATGTGAACCACAATAAGCTCTCCACCCTGCAGAAGAAATCGCACGTGCTTCCTTGTGTGTGAACGAACGCTTACATGAACATGCTTACGAGGTCAAAAACCGTACATGCTAACAAGATCTTAGAAGGAGGTACGTGAACAACACGGTGTCACACGCGAAAAGAATGAAAGAAACGAGAGTAGGAAAAAAAGGGTTTTGGTGGGGTGGTATTAAGGTTGGTTTTGTTTCGTATGTTTTTTTTATAATTATTATTTTATTTTTAAAATTAAATTAGAAAAGTATATTATATATTGTGATATCTGAAAAAGGTGGAAGTGTGGGGACCTTAGGGTTTCATTAAAATATGTATAAATAAAGAAAGCTATATATATAGTGTGTGAGAGATGCGAGTGAGGGTATTCATTTGTTTGTTTCGTTTTTTATTTCTTATGTTGTTTTTAAATAATGTTACTTTTTAATTGGTTAAATTATTCTTAAGGTGTAAGAAAAAATTGAATTAAATTTTGATTTTTTTAAATTTAGTAGTTGTTTTTTAAAAAAATAGGGGATACCTTTTGTGGGATTGGGGGCAGGGCGGTTATTCGTGTTGTCAATGGATGACTCAATAGTGGTGGATGCACGACGAGGCACAGATGCAGCGGGGAGGACAACTGGGTTTTAGCAGCGGGGGAGGTCAATCAGGGTGTCAACAACGTCGCAGATGGTGGCAGGTGATGTCGTTTCCATAGGCGAATTGCATTGAGGAAGTGATGCGGTGAGGAAACAATGTCATTAGGAATTTTTTTTCTGTTGTGTGTGTATTTTTGTTTGCATTTTGCATGATGCACAAGCACATGTAGATAGGCTAGGCACATTTTCTTTAGTGCATTCATAATTTTTGTGTGGACATTATTTGATTGATTGCATCACATGGATTACCATCACTTTGAAATTCAATTGGAAAATTATGGACTTTTTGGAGATATGTAGTTAGAGCTACCCAAATAAGCCAAGTGACCATAGTGTACAGAAGGAGAATCCTTCATATTGTTTCTCTCAGTTGTTGTCGAGTGCCAGTGTGCCTACTTGTGGGAGGTGGTGTTACAACCAAAAAGTTGATGAAGTGGATTGTAGAAGAGGGCAAGACATTATGAGGGGAAGATATCTATTTTATTAATTCGAAGTACTTTGTATACTATGGAGTTTGCAAAAAATTGTGTGCTTACATTCAGGCAAGTTACAATTGATGGTCAGATTTGAGACCTATGGTGAAGCGCAGAGAGAAGAAAGATGAGACTGCAATAAGGATAACAGTCTGGTTACTCAGTTGGCAAAAGATAATAACAAATTTGCAAGAAATATCTATATGGATTAGTGGCTTGGTGCTCAGTTGGCAAAAGATAATAACAAATTTTGACAAATCTCATCATCAATTTCCGAGTTATTAAGTGGTTAGTCAAGGAATGACATAGTAACATATGTCATTATTGAATACAATGGAAAGAAGAAAGTTGATTTGATTACTCGTTGATCATTTTACCGGGGGGAGGGGGGAGCTGATAAGATATATTTGTCTTAAGGATTGATCATGGATGGAAACAACACGGTATTAAGGGAGAGCTATTGTTAGCCATATCAATGTGGCTTACGAGTATCAAAACCATGGACGACATCATTGATCAACTAGTGATGGGGAAGTGGATGCTTTCCTTGAGAAGGGAGCTATTTCTTTGACTATAAGGTCGAACGATTGAAGATGGAGGAGACGACATTCAGGAAATGGCAATAGAATGCATGGCATAATATTCCACATGCAAGATGACAAAATGAGATGGCCATTATTCATGACAGTCAGGGTGGTGATGTGCCATCGAATATTGCAGGAATGCTACACTGGTGGAAAATGCACAAATAATGGCATTTTATGAACGCGATGGTGGTGGCACAAATACGTATGATAGTGACATGTTCTGTGATGGCCGGGATGTTAAACTAAGTATCCTTGAGGATATACACATGTGATGGTAGGGATGTTAAACTAAGTATCCTTGAGGATATACACATGATTTTAAGCCTTAAAGGCTTTTAACTTTTAGCCTTAACAATTTTTACTTTTAGCCTTTAAAGAGGAAGCATAGCATGAAAGATCAATACTTTTGGAAAAGGAAAAACAAAATTAAAAGATTAGGTCTTTTAAGAAGGTCAAAACAGAAACATGTGTATCTTCAAAACCTATATAAGGAAGAGAGAAGGGAGAAATTGAGAAATCCTACACCTTGCAAAGCTTCTTGTATCTTGATAAGAGCTGCTCAAACATCGTTCTATTTCTTGAAAGAGGCTTCTTGAATCTTTGTAGAGGCTTCTTGATTCTTTGAAGAGGCTTCTTGAGTCTTGATAAGAGATCTTTGCCTTACTCTATTTTAACTTGAAAATTTTCTTGCATAGTGTTCTTGCGACAAGCGTTTGTTGCAAAGGAGGGCTTCCATCTCTCGCAGTCTCCTTGTGATGAGCGACTTTCATGAACTCCTGCGCGTATTTCATGCAACATTTGGTGAACCTGACATGAAAGCATCGCTTCTGATCATCAAGAAAGGATATCCACCTTCAACATTGAATGCTTCTTCCTTTTTGACTGATGAGATGAATACTTTATTACAAATATCTTAATTGAGCCATTATGATGCAAAATTGGCAAATGCAATTATCTATACAACATCAACATCCATTACATTGGATCAACAACGACTATTGCATGAAGAACAAGAGCATACACTTGGTGCAACTAAGGCGATCGAAGCTGTGGTTAGTGAGCAAAAATTATTTGATGGCCGAAATGTATCAGCCTATATTAAAGCCTTTGAAAGCCAGATGCACTTCTGTAGAGTTAACCCACCAACTGGAGCAACTATTTCTTACGGCTTGTCACACTTGCTTTGTGGGTTAGAGTGACAAATTTGTTTGTACATGACTCTAACTAGGATTTTTTCAAGAAAGTGCTCAAAGATGAATATTTTCTAGAGGATTATGGTATTGCTACACAAAAGGCATTCAGAGAGTGGGTTTATTAGCCCAACAAAGGACTTGATGCATCTGAATTTTTGCGAGAGTTTGAAGAGCAATACAACCAATTGGATGCACTAGAGCAAAGCTATCTGAACTTAGAGAAAGTGGAGTTATTCTTACATGCGGTTGGTCTTGCACTTCAGGATGAGTTGGGAGAGTTACTAGAGGACCGTATGCAGCCTATGGAATTGAAGATGGATTGGCATAATGTTGTCAATGCAGTTTCTACATTGATGAAGAGGCAGAGATGGAAGGCTCACTTGTAGAATGAGATGTAGTCACCACCACCAATGTCTTCCTGTACCATGACCTCTCCTACTTTTGCTATTGCACCATCCATTATTTCTCCTATTTTTCAGCTTGTATCTATGCCTTTGCCTATTCCTAGTATGGTTCTCAGACCAACTGTAAAACTGACTGTCGAATATATGATGGAGGGGATTTCAAAGAACTTAAACGACCTACAAATCAAGATGATTAGAATGCAGCAGTAGTCGCTTATTCCAACTCCAATTTCAGCCCCAATTTCTTCTACTCCTGCAAATTCTTCCAGGATGGCAAAATCCTAGGGAGTTGAAGTGCTTCTTGAGGAAAAGTAGAAAAGAGATGATGATTAGCGTGAATGTTTGAAGAGGGTGACTAGGAGGAGTGATCTAGTTTTTCAAATTCTTCTTCAGAACCAGAGCAAAGTATGTTGATGTTTAGAAGCCGAAAGTACATGAAAATCACAAAGCCCCAAAGACAAAGGAATCGAAGTCAAAAAAGAAACTTGGATTCAAGTTGCTTTCCGACTTTGAGACGACTACGGACTTGAAGAAGATTGAAGAGATTGATTTTGATGAGGTTGTTATTGATGGTCTCTATGATGGGCTATCATGCTTAGATACTATGGAGGATCTTTCAACATTGTTGAAAACTAAAAAACAAGAGTTTTCATATGTCTTATAGGTCCATTCTCTGGCGATGAATTGCGAAATTGCTAATTTCATGCAACAAGAAAATTTGGGTGTTGAGAAATCTAAGGAAACTGTGTGCTTTACTGAAATATTTTAGTAGAAATATTTACAAGATGTTGTTTATACACAATAAAATTTTTGTTTACCATGGTATTTACAACAAGGGATAAAATTTGTAGGTTGTAGCAAAGAAGCCAGAGTACATACAAAATAAAATATAGTTGACAAGAAGGTTAGATTACCTTTGGACAATGATGAGCATTTGCCAATGTTTATGCAATTTATGGATATGGATATGGATATAAATGTCAATGTGGTCAAGTCACAAACAAGACTTATTCCACTGAAGAAGGAAAGAGAATTTGGAGTAACGAGATGGTTTGATGATCAACCAACCAAAGAAGATCTGGATGCTATGATGATGTACAAAAACATACCTACTTTGATCCATCCATATGATCCAGGAGGATCCTATGATAACCTATGTCAACTTATCTACTTGTCATATTACCCATATGATCCTGGTGGGAACAATGCTATAAGTGGTAAATAAGTTGGCACATACCGAAGGATGTGCAAGTTTGTTTTTGGAGGGGCAGATGTTGTGATGCTACACGTCCACCACTGCAAACCTGAGGGTGGAGTTTTTCACTAGGAATTTGAACTCATTAGTCAGTATCACTAGCAATTTGTTTTCTGTTGTGTGTGTCTTTTTGTTTACTTTTTGCATGACGCATGAGCACATGTAGATAGGCTAGGCACATTTTCTTCAGTGCATTCATAATTTTTGTGTGGACATTGTTTGATTGATTGCATCACATGGATCCAACATTACATATTTTCTCCAATCATGAGTGGATGAGCACGAAGTTCTATTTCAATGCATATTTTTGTTAGGACACATCGCATGAAAAACCACGTATTTATGAAGAAAATATAAGTTTTAAAGACTCAAGGGATGGAGTTCATATGAGCCAAAAATTTTGATATTGAATGAGACTTCTTCGATTAAGGCTGAAGCTCAGTACGGTCACTATGAAATTCAAATGGGAAATTAGGGAGTTTTTGGAGATATGCAGTCAGAGCTATCCAAATAAACCAAGTGACCATAGTGTTCAGAAGGAGAATCCTTCATATTTTTTTGTTAGTCATCCATGTCGATGTGCATGCTAGTGGGAGGTGGTGTTACAACCAAAAATTTGATGAAGTGGATTGTAGAAAAGGACAAGACATTATGAGGGGAAAGATCTCTATTATATTAATTCGAAGTACTCTATATACTATGGAGTATGCAAAAAATTGTGTGCTTGCATTATGGCAAGTTACAATTGTTGGTTAGATTTGAGACCAATGGTGAAGTGCAAAGAGAAGGAAGACGAGACTACAATAAGGATAATTTTTTGGTTACTAATTAATACATAGGATGATGGTGGCGGGTGCAAAATCGATATATTTGCAAGAAATATCTATATGGATAAGTGGCTTGTTGGCAGAATATAATGAAAAATTTTCATGGATCTCCTCATCGATTTCAGAGTTATTAATTTGTTGGTCAATGAACAAACAGATGTCATTGAATACAATGGAAGGAAGGAAGTTGATTTGATTACTCATTGATCGTTTTATCGGGGGGGGGGGGGGGGGGTGTGTAGCTGAATATATATATTTATCTTAAGGATTGATCATGGATGGAAACAATAGGGTATTAAGGAGGAACCATTGTTAGCCATATTAGTGAGGTTGTGAATATCAAAACCGTGGATTACATCATCGATGAATCGGTGATAGGGAAGTGGATGCTTTTCTTATGAAGGGAGCTATTTCTTTGACTATAATTTTCAATGGTGAGGCTAGAGGAGACGGCATTCAAGAAATGATGGTAGAATACATGGTATATTCCATAGGCAAGATGACAAAGTGAAACGGCCATTAATGAAAGTCAAGGTGGCGATGTGCCATCGAATATTGCAGAGATGGTGTGCTTGTGGAAAATACAAAAATACCGACAATTTATGAGCGTGATGGTGATGGCACAGATACACATGACCACGACATGTTTTCTGATGGCAGGGAGGCTAAACTAAATAGCCTTGAGGATATACACATAATTTTAAGCCTTAAAGGATTTTTACTTTTAGCCTTAACAATTTTTACTTTTAGCCGTTAAGGAGGAAGCAAAGCGTGAAAGCTCAATACTTTTGGAAAAGCAAAACCGAAATTAAAAGCTTAGGCCTTTTAAGAAGGTCAAAACAGAAACATGTGTATCCACAAACCTATATAAGAAAGAGAGAAGGGAGAACTTGGGGAATATTCTACTCTCTTAAAAGCTTCTTGTATCTTGATAAGAGGTGCTTGAACATTGTATTATTTCTTGAAAGAGGCTTCTTGAATTTTTGTAGAGGATTCTTGATTCTTTAAAGAGGCTTCTTGAATCTTAATAAGAGATCTTTGCCTTACTCTATTTTATCTTGAAATTTTTCTTGCATAGTGTTCTTGCGACAAGCAATTGTTGCGAAGGAGGGACTTCCATCTCGCAAAGCATTCCTGGATGAGGGATCTTTATGAATTGTTGAGTGCTGAAATGACCTATTTTTTGGCTGATTTTTGTTGTTTTTGAGAGTTGAATGGTTGATTTTATGAGATGATTGATTGGTTTGGAAGTGATTTGAGAGTGTTTTGGATAGGTTGGAATGGTTTATTAAGCTCATGATGTTTATTAGTAGAGATGTGAAGTTCTGTTGATGTTCTGATATGTTCTGTTTGGTCCTGATAGCTTCTGTTGAGCTTCTGTTTTTTTTTTTGTTTTCTCTTTGTATGGAAGGATTGAGTATTGATTGATAGGTTTTGAGATTTTTTGAAAGCTTATTGAGTGATTTTTTATGGTTTGGAATGGTTTTGGTATGAGTTATGTGGTTCTGATGCTTTCTGTTGACCTTCTGTAACTTTTTGTTGAGCTTCTGTGAGCCTCTGTAGACCTTCTATATGCCTCTGTATCTGTTCTGTTGGATGAGAGTGTAGCTTGGGAAAGTTTTCTAGCCTTGGAAAGAGGGGAATACAAGTGAAAAAGAGCTAAAAGAAGTCAAAGAAGTAGTTGCTGAAGACTCAAGTAAAGACTGGAGTGAAGTGACAGTGGTGAGCTATGAAAAGACACTGTAGTGGCTTTGGTGCCTCTTCATATCAGATATACCTCTTGGGAGGTGCATCCACGACCTAATAAGGATTATTGAGGGTTATTATTGAGTGATTGTAGTGAGGATATGATGTATTATTGATGGAGAGATTGAGAGAGAGAGTCAGAGATAGAAATTTCTATCAAAACAGTGTAACTGTATGTGAGAGATTGAGAGAGAGAACTATGAAGATATTGAAGATGAATAACATGTGATTGATTTCCATTCAAAGATGGTGTATTCCTTTGTGTTCTTCATTCTATTTATGGATTTTGTGAAGATGTTGAAGAATGTGGTTGATTCTATCAAATCCGTGGGAGAAATCTACTATGATGCTGCGTGAAAAATTGTTGTTTTCTTTGTTTTGATGATCAAAAGAATGAAATAAAAGCTTGTTGATGTTACAAGATATATTTTCTTGCAAGAGAATTCCCTTTTCCTTGGTGTTCCTCTTAGGGCTCCATGTTTTTGGTGCGCATCCGGGGAAGCTTGCCATCAACAAGCACCAGAAAAGGCTGAAAATGAAGGAAGTGGCATTGCCAAGAAGAGAAGAATTCAATGGATGTTTGTAAAGTTCCTTCTTCCAATGAAGAGTAGGAATTTCTCATAATCAAAGCCACTTTCCACAAGAAGTTCATCCCACAATGGCGGAAACATATCACCATCATGATGCATGCTCTATGTGTTGGACAGTTTCCTCTTCCTGTTGAAGCACAGAAACTTGCATCTTGGTGGCAAACTGCTTGGGAACAAACTGAAGAGCAGAAACAGAGAGAATGACCATCCATAGAAGATTTGGCATTCATTGAGAAGTTTCCAAACATCATCAAGTGGGAGATTGTGAAGAAGCTTCAGGAGTCTTGGTCTGTGGAGGTTCACAAAAATAAGAAGGAAAAGAGTTGGAATTTGTTCGTGGATGCTCAACAGCAAGATACATGGGATGCTTGGTGCACTGGTAATCTTCTGTTTGTTCAATTAGCAACCCATTGGAAGTTGGTAGACAGAGTGTTCTTTACAACATACACTGTTGAAACCATCAGAAGCTGGCATTACTATGATGATGGCACCACCACAATGCTTAGACATATGCATTTTGACACCTTCAGAACTGAATACCTTCCTCTGTGCAATGGCATGAAAGCAGAATTCAGGGATGTTGAAAAGGAAGAAGTAGAAGAAATGTTGGCAAGAGAGTCCTCCAGAGACTGAAGCCTTCTGTTAACCCTCTGTGGAGCACTAACAACATAGTGGAGCCAACCCCCTGATGAATGATGCAATAAAGAGGCAAGTGTTAGAACGAGTCCAGAGGTACGTGAGAAGAGAGAAGGCAAGAATCAAAGCCAAGAACGAGCTCATAGGAGAAGCCGCTTTTGACGCCCTTGCAGAACTCTTTACAGAACTCCCAATGGCACATCAAGCCCTTCCTCCTCCTGCTGGAGATCCACTTCCAAGCCAGATCCGTCCTGGAAATATTGATGACATGCCAGCGAATGTAGTCCTGTTGCCAATTTTTAAGGGAGAGTACAATCAAGACCCCGATCTTCATGTAGCAGAGTTTATGGTAGCATGTGTGGCTAACAATGCCAGAACCCCTGAGCATTGGTTGGCAATATTCCCCCACTTTCAAGGGCGCGGCGTTTCAGTGGTATGAGAGACAAGCAGCAGGAACTTTTGGCACATGGGACGACCTGAAGTTGGCCTTCCTCACTAAATTCAGGCGTGAAGGTTTTGAAGAGCGGATGCGAAAGGAATTTATGAATTTAAGTTAGTCCTCTGGAGAAAGAGTAGAAGCTTATGTCTCACGAATGGAATCCATCCTGAAGAGATGGACTAACCATAATCTAGATGATGGCATTCAGAAGGGAGTGTTTCTTAGAGGATTACAACCAGAAGTCCGTAAGTTTGTGGAGCTGCAAAGACCAGCCATACTGCAAGCTGCAACAGAAGGTGCAAGACTGTACGATGAAGTGGAAGCTAGATTGGCGATGAATCCAGGAAGAGGAGTCCTACCTCCTCTGATGCCAGGAATGATGTACCCACCAAATGCAATCCCAGGGACTGTCCCCTACCCCTACCAACAGATGCCCCAAGTATCACAATACAGTGCACCAAATCCACAGTGGCCACAATCAATGCCTCAAATGATGGTTCAACCACAACAATAATGGTCCCAAACAATTTCCTCAATGCCAAATCAGCAGCAATAGGGGAACCCTACCAACTGGAGCCAACAACCAACAGTTCAAACAGGAGCTCTGAATCAGAATCAGAACAGAGACCCCTCTGCACCAGCCCAACTTGTTTATGCAGTGATTACAGAGACCCTATTGCCAGTACCTCAGGAGGAGAAAGCTTGAAGGATTATTTATCCAACTCAATTGCAAATATCAAAAAGGAGTTGATGGATGTGATTACAGAGCAGCTACAGACACTGAAAGTGAATATCGCTAGCATATCCAACGTTGCAGGAGCAGGAAGAGATGTGATACGGTCAAATACTTGGTGTGGTAAGTGTCATCAAGCAGGCCATTTAGCCACTGAATGTATACGAAAGCCAACAGTCCCTGGAGCTTTCTATTCCTACTATTTGCGGAAAAACCATACAGAGGATATTTGCTCTCTGAAGGAGATGCATGATAGGAGAAGGAAGGAAGAAGACGCAAGATTCAACTTGTTGGAATCCAAAATGACAACACAGGATATTGGACCAAAGCCTAGGGAGTTTGGTCCTAATTTCGGACCTAGAAGATTTCCATCCCAAAGTTACAGAGGAAGACAGTCTGGCGGTGGTCAGAGATCAGAAGTGGAGTGTTACAGGTGCGGAGAAAAGGGACACATTTCACCAAATTGTCCAAATCCCAGAAGGTCAGTGGATTACAAGCCCTCATGCAGTCGATGCAAAGGAGAAGGCCACAGTGCAAAAGACTATCCAAGCCTAGCCCTAGTGAAAAATAGTACTACTGATAGTCTGGCCAAGGCCCAAGAGCCTACCTCCAATTTAGTGGAATTGGAAGTTGTTGCTATCACGCATGCAAAGAAGAAGGAACCACCTATCCAAAAAGAAAATAATGCTCTTTCCAGAATAGTGAAGTTCAATCTTCCACCAAAAGAACAGAACAGAACAGAGCCTTACAGTGCCGTACAGAGCACTACAGTGCCACAAAGAGTCACAGAGACAATTCCAGAGATAGGACCAGAGGTCTAGGAGATAGAAGAGAAGGAAGTGCCACAAGTGGCAGAAGAAGTCCCCATGATGCCCCTGTTGGAAGAAAAAAGGAAAATGAAAATAGATGTTGCCCCATTCCCTAACCGGTTAGAGAAGCTAGTGGATCCTATTAAGGAATACGATCTGGTCAGAGATCTAGATACCTTTAAACCAAACCTCACATTCCAACAATTATTAATGTTGTCTTCCAGTTGCCGAAAAAGGTTCAAAAGTATACTGACAAGAAGACGTGGCTGAAGGATTGCTCCCTCAACAGCAACAAAGTCCAACAAAGCTCCAGAGCCTGTAAAAGAAGTGGACATGCTAACGCCTTCCTAGATCCACGTACCCCAGAGACTGGCATGTGGATAGAAGGCTGCTTTATTGCAAATGCACTGATTGATGGTGGCTCATCAGTGAACATTATGACGGATGTGACAATGAAGGATCTAGGCCTACAAGGTGTGCAACCAACCCAATGGCTCATCAAACTGGCGGATCAGAGCAGAATCAAGCCTTTGGGCATTCTCCCATATGTGAAGACTACAGTGGCTGGAAAAGATTATTGGCTAACCTATTTGGTGGTGAAGCCAAACTCTTATGGTACATCCTACCCCCTATTACTGGGCAGACCATGGCTTTTTGAAGCCAGAGCAAGGACGGAATGGTTCAAAGGAACCTTGACCTTGGGTAGAGGACCTAATAAAATGTTGCTGAAGCTATATGGTGCTCAAAAAGGACATGGATCCACCTCCTTGGAATTATCTTCTGACTCCCCTAATGGGGCTACAAATGGAACATCAGCAGAAGAAGATGCTGTAAAACAGATCCTTCCCAAGAAAATAGTGGCACGTTCCTTAATAGTGGATACTGTAAGCCAATTCCCAAAAGATGCAAAGTCCCTATCAATGGGTGAATACTTCCTGCCTGAACTAGGAATGATTTCCGAAATCACTTCTGACAGTGAGATAGAGGCATGGATGTACTGCTCTCCCTGTTACATGGCCATTGCAGAGCCAGAGACAGAGGCAGAAGATGAAACAGAGAACCTGTTCTTCTCTTATAGAGCTCCTACAGAGACAGAGACAGAGACAAATACAGAGATAGAGTCTAAAGAGGACGGAGATGATACAGAAGAAGAAGGTTATGAAAGTGAGATGGAAGAATCTATCCCACCCGAAGAAGATATATATGAAGAAGAAGTTCCAGAAGCATCAGAAGAAGACGAGCTCATGCTGTGGGACAACAAGCCGTCTTTCAGCAGTGGCTCATGTCGCCCTCACCCACCTTTGACAAGAAAAGATGATGATGATGCATCGTGCCAACAAGCACTAGTCTCACGATTCCAATAGGTATCAGAGGGTCCCTGTTATGTGACATTCCTGGACGCGTCATCAGAAGATGAGTCTTCAAGCCAAGAGAGGTAACTAATCTTGAAACCAAAACCGAAACGGCTCTAATCCCATTTCAACATCTCAAGGAGCAACCTAAGTCTCCACCAAAAGAAGAAGTTGGTTCTAGTGGGACGTCAGAAGAGGACACCACCCTCTTGAAGGAGTCCGATCTGTACCCAGAAGCAGTCCGTGGACCTTCATCCGTGAAGTAGAAAGTGAAAGGCAGTTAACTTTTGTGGATACAGATGGCACTGAGCGCCATTTGAAGGTGGGTAGCAACCTACCAGAAGAGGACTTGTCAACTTTGTACAACTTGTTGAAAGAGAATTTGGACGTGTTTGCATGGTCTTACAATGACCTAAAGGGGATTGATCCCACAATATGTCAGCATCATATTGACTTGGAGCCTGATGCCAAACCTGTATGGCAACGACAGAGGCAAATGAACCGGAATTATTCCACATTGGTGAAAGCACAGCTGCTGAAGCTTTTGGAAGCCGAGTTCATCTATCTAGTGGCAAATAGTGAATGGGTCTCACCCATCGTGGTTGTACCCAAGAAAAATGGCAAGCTTCGTATATGTGTGGATTTCCACAAGTTGAATTCCAAGACGAAGAAGGATCACTTCCCTATCCCTTTCACAGACCAACTATTGGACACAGTGGCAGGACATGAGCTTTATTTCCTTCTGGATGGATTCAGTGGATATAACCAAGTGTAGATAGCAGAAGAAGACCAATCCAAAACAACCTTCACCACAGAATAGGGGACCTATGCTTACCGAGTGATGCCGTTTGGGCTCTGCAATGCCCCTGCTACCTTCCAGTGAGTCATGATGGCCGCATTCCAAAATCATCTGAATGACTTTATTGAGGTATATTTGGATGACTTCTGTGTTTATAGTTTGATCCGTGAACACTGGGGACATTTGGAACAATGCTTTGACCGATGCCGGGAGTATGGGATTTCCCTCAACCCCGACAAATGCATCTTTGGGATCTCTTCTGGAGTTCTGTTGGGCCACATTGTCTCTGCACAAGGGATATCAACAGACCCTGCAAAGATTGAAAAGATAGCATCTCTGACAGCACCCACCAACCTCAAACAGTTGAGGGGACTCCTAGGCCATGTGGGTTACTACAGAAGGTTCATAGCTCATTTTGCAACAAAGGAAACCTCCTTGCACAAGCTTCTGAGGAAAGATGCAAAGTTTATTTGGACGGAAGAATGTGACAAAGCCTTCAACACTCTGAAGCAGTGTCTGATTGAGGCACCCATTCTACAGCCTTCTGATTGGATGAAGGAGTTTCATGTACACACTGATGCATCCATTGAAGGCTTAGGCGCAGTTCTATGCCAGAAGGGCTCGTCGAAGCTGGATCAGCCCATCTACTATGCAAGCCAAAAAGTCACCGATAGGGAACGGAACTATACAGTGACAGAGCTTGAGTGCTTGGCAATGGTGTTTGCCCTAGAGAAGTTTCGCTACTATCTACTGTCTACCCACTTTAAATTTTATGTGGATCACGAGGCCCTGTCCTTCCTGATGAACAAAGCAGATGTGAAAGGACGAATGATGAGATGGCTCCTTCTATTCCAGGAGTTCGACTTTGAGGTGATTACCAAACCTGGTCGTTCCCATGTTCTGGCTGATCATCTGTCGCGTACCCCACAGATTGCAGATGAGGAGCAGGATGATCCGGACCTCCCTGATGCTTCCCTATTCCTGGTAGAAACTATAACCCCCCGGTATGCAGACATTGCCAATCTGTTTGCAACCCAACAGTACCCTCCTGGTATTTCTAGTCGGGAAAGGAAGAAGCTTATGTTAGAATCAGCCCCTATATCCTGTTAGGCGGTGCACTGTACAAGAAAGGCAAAGATGAAGTGCTCAGAAGATGTGTTACAGGAGATGAGATTGGGATTGTTTTGAAGGCTTGCCATGACGAGCCGTGTGGAGGCCAATTTGCAGGAGAAGCCACAGCCAGGAAGGCTCTGTTAGCAGGTTATTGGTAGCTGACCATCCACAAGGATGCCTATGATTACTGCAAGCGATGTGATGCTTGTCAACGAATGGGGAAACCCACCAAAACAAGTGCCTTGCCATTGCAACCTATTCTTCCTTTGAAGCCATTTGAGAAGTGGGGCATCGACTTCATTGGCCCAATCGATCCTCCCACTAGAAGGAAACAGAACAGATACATCTTGGTATGTACACATTATGTCACAAAGTGATGTGAAGCTAAAGCCCTAAAGCGGGACGATGGTAACAGCGTGGCCCTGTTCATGTACGAGAATATCATCACCCATTTTGGTAGTCCCCTAGAGCTGGTAAGTGACAGAGGCACTCATTTCATTAATAAAGTCATGGAAGAGTTGACAGAGCTATATAAGATCCGCCATCGCAAGTCCACTCCTTATTAACCCAGAGCCAATGGCCAAGTCGAAGTCACGAATCACATCCTCAGCTCGATTCTGACAAGAACAATTGCTGCACATCGTTGTGATTGTGATGATCGACTTACGGAGGCCCTCTGGACGTACAGAACCTCCTATAAAGCAACAACAGAACAGACACCCTTCCATGCATCTTGGTACATGCCAAATGAAAAAAGGGATCTTTTCAAGAATACAAGGTTTCTGATATTCCAAGAATAGAGGAGCCAAAAGAAAAAGCAAGGTCTATTTTTAAATGAGGGCTTTTTGGAGGGAAGCAAGAATGGAAGATGATTAGAGAAAGAAAGGGGCGTTTTTTTTTTGGTTCGAAAGGGAGCTTGTTCCTTGGAATGCATTAATTGTGGGATGATCGAGATCTTGGGCCTCCTCTCAGTGCAAGGAGACGCCTGTGCTCGATGCCAAAAATCCATTCGATGACGATGAGGATGATAACTTTGGGTTTGCTGCGAGAAATCCTAGACATGGAACCTCAGCGAAGAAGGAGATAAGGAGGATAACGAAGACTGATTAAAGCTCGAAGAACATGACTGCAGAATCGGAGGACGTTGCAAAGGAGCTTCAAGGGAAGATGAAGACAAGTAGCGACGATTGAATCCAAAGACTTACAATGATAATGGAAGTGAGAAGAAGAGGCGATGCCGAACTTGAAGGGAAGACGAAGCGAAAGGACGGGACACAGATGAAACATGAAGAAGAAAAAGAACCAGTAAGACGAGCCAGAATGGGGAAGAATGGAGTTTGTGAATGGTGGGCCTCTTGAGATGGCGGCTCCTTCAAAGGCCATGGAAGATTTCAGACGCCTCAACTACCAATTCAACTCCGACCTGCAGCTACGACACAATCAAACATGCACATTATGAGGAGATTGCGAATGCTGTTGCGGGTTATATTTAGGAAATTATGCTCAAGGAGTATGACATGGTTAAACTTGATTTTCCCTTTCACGAGGATTTGGATGAAATAAAAGAAGAAGATTATTATGGGAAGAGATTATTGAACACCTACGTTTCCCCATCTATGCATCATCAAACTACAAGGAGGCCGAGACTGTGATGATTCTTTTGTGTGGGACTGGTCGAGTTACATCAGAGCAATAGAACACGAAGCTCAAGGGATAAGCAAGGCAGCAAAGCACCCATGGCGTATTTTCCCTTTGTACATGGACCCAGAAACTGAATTGGCCAGAGCTTTAGGCTGATTGCACCAGCATCAAGCATGGGAAAAACCTCAGCACAATTCGGCGCCCAGGAGCAGGAATCATCTAGCTGAGGATGAAGGGACAGAAGAGGTGAAGGAAACTCAGCCACAAAACATCGCCATCAAGCAAGTGTCACTCATGGTAGCAGGATCAGAGGACAGCAATAACATTGACCGACTGTCACATTGCATTGAGGCAAATTGTGTTTTTGAAGTCACAGATTCACAGACTCACGGGAGGATTGAAGTTTCTTCTTCTCGAATTGTTATCATAGAGGGCATTTATGCTTTAAGTTTGATCCTGCCTCAGAAGACATCATACAACAAGTTTCCGAAACAGTTTATCCTATGTATAAAGCTTTCATTGAGCCAGACCTGGAAACAACACATATTAGATGAAGAGCAATTTAGAGAAGTTCTATCCTTCATACACACTGAGACAACAGAAGAGACTTATGATATATATCTTTTGTCACCAGATGGGAAGATTCTGAAACATGCTAATCGTATTTAAGGATGTGCAACAGGGATGGGAGATATAGTCTCATGATCAAGGAATGCTTAACAGATAGCCCTTTTCTAATATCTCCACAGATAACCTTTGAAGTCAATGTCTGTCTTTTAGGTGGTCTGATGGTTCTAGGTTATATGATTGCAACAATATTAAAGCGTGTCAGCAAAGTTTATACAAATGATTCTGTCTCTGTGAAAAGTTGATAAGCTTGAACAGCTGCACCGAAGGTTTATCCAGGTTCGCAGAAAGGATATTATGGGAGTAGAGAGTTATAAGGACTGCAAATTCTATCCCTATCAAATAAGAGTTTTATGATCACCCAAGATTTGAGTCTTGAAAGGCTTGATTGGAAGAGAATTGTTGGCCTACATCACTGTATAGACCTAATATAAGCAGAGCATCATTCTCTGGTTGACTGTTACAGATTTTTTTTTCCCTGTCTATATAATAGAACTGAATGTATCTACAAAAAATGTACCTGAATACAAAGATGCCTTCATGATCCTAATCCAACCCCTTAAATCTTACTTCAGATTTCCTTGTTCCTTTGGAAAAGACAGGCTGTTTATATGACATGAGTATTCGTCAAGTTGTTTATTGGAGATGCTCCCATTCAGATGTAGTTGAATGTATGTTACATATTATCTAAAATTGAGCTTTCAAATTGAATCTGATCTTGCTTGATTGATCTTCTATCCTGAAATTAGTCAAGGTCTTCTGTAGACACGACTTTGCTTTGCTTTGGCAAATCCTTTGACATCTTTGGTGAACCTAACGTGAAAACGTCGCAGAAATTTCAGGATGGGAGATACTTCAGCATCTATTTCAGCCTCTTCTACAATTCCAGCTGCGTCCTCTACTTCAGCTCCTTCAATGACTACTGCATCAAGTACTTCAACAAATGATCTAAAGCAGATTTTGCAGAATATGTCCATGTATATGCAGCTTCAAAATCAGCAGACACAATTGTATATGCAGCAACAGTAGCAATTGCATCAACAACAGTTGTCTCAGCAAAGGCAACTATATTCGGAGCAGGAGAATGCAAACAGCACGACTAAGGCGATTAAAGCAATTGAGAATGAGAAGAAGCTATTTGATGGCCGTAATGTTTCAGCATATTTGAAGACATATGAGATCAAGATGGGGTTTTTTGGAGTTCCAGCTAGACTTATGAGTAAGTACTTCCTTCCTCTTGTCACACCCGCCTTGAGGGCAAAAGTGACTGATCTTTTTATTCAAAATTCGCATTGGCAAGATTTTAAGAAGGCCCTGAAAGAAGAGTATTTCCTTGAGGACTTTGGTATGGCTACACGGCGGTCATTCCGAGAGTGGGTCTACATTCCAAACAAAGGTTTAGCTGCTTCAGAGTTGATACGAGAATTTGAAGAGAGGTATAGTCAGCTTGATGCCATTGAACAAAGAGCATTAGATGTTGAAAAAGTTGAGCTTTTCTTGCAAGCTGCAGATCTTGCTCTTCAGGAAGAATTGGGAGAGCTTCTTGAGGATCGCACGAAGCCTATGGGACTTAAAACGGATTGGCAGGATGCCCAGGATGTAGTCTCGACTTTGACCAAGAGGAGGATATGGAAGACCCGCCTACAGAATGGTTCTATGACACCGACACTGTCTTCTGCTCCTATGCCTGCTTCTATCCCTGTTATTTCTTCTCCTCCTTTCTTGGCCTATGCCAGTGCCTACTGTTTCTACTCCTCCTATTCCTACTGTTCCACGACCGATGCCTGCACCTTCTGCTCCAAAACCATCCGCTCCATCGGTGCCTTCCTCTCTTGATGACATAATGAAAGGCATAACGGATTTGAAACTGGAGTCAGTTAAAGCGGAGTTGGTGGGAAAGTGAAAGAGCAGTTTGCTTCGACTGCGCCTACTATTTCTTCTAGTGCTCCTACTGCACCTAGGAGTGCTCCTAGTGCACCTACGAGAGATCAGAGATGTATTTTGGTGTGATAGTACGGACCATCAGCATTGCAGGGATTGTGAATCTTTTCAGGATGCAAGGAGGAAGAATTTGGTATTTTGGGGACAAGATGGTAAGATTTGGTTGACTGAAACAGGAGCTCCGCTTGGTACCAACTTTGGGAAAGGCGGAATGAAGAAGTTAGTGGATGACATGGCTGCGCGTACTTCTTATGTGACAGCTAGAGGAGATGCTTCTGCATATGGAGTCCAGATTGAGAAGGGATCAGAGAATCAGTCAGCACTATGGACTTATGCTATGGAGACTGCAAACAAGGGAAAAATTCAGCAAACTGTTTTAACTAGTGCAGGCTCTAGCATCAGATCTGAGACAGGTTGGCATTCGCTTGTTGACAGGTACTCTATTTATGGCTACTTGGCTAAGTCACAGGGAACAGATGTACTTGTTGAGGAGAAGCGTGAGAGGGATGAAGAAAATCCAAGTGCAGCTAAAAAGACTAGAGGGGGTGAGTTTGTTACTCCACCTATTGCAGGACTGTCTTTGAGACCAGGGCCAGAACGACAGATGGAAGATGCTCAAAAGAGAGAAAAGAGGCAAGAGCCTAGAGAGAGAAAGCAGCCAGGGTTTAGATTGATGTCCGATATTGAGACATCTACAGACATGAAGAAAATCTTTAATGACAAGATACTTGGCTGTGAGGTGACTTTTACTATTTCTGAGGTTTTGGGCATCTCAAAAAGAGAGTTTCAAGATCAGTTTCAAGAGGTCCTGAAGAGGAAAAGACATGCATTACCTACTACTGATACACATGGAGTTTTGACTCGGGAGTTGGATGAGGATGAGGATGAGGTTATGGTTGAGAATGCTTCTGTTTTTCCACAGATAGAGAAGAGGGTTCAGCCTATGCATTATACTGAAATTGATGAGCCTGTCTTGATACCGCATAGTCACTTTTCGCAGAGTCATTGGGCTAGGGCAACTACAGAGACGATGGTAAAAATTGGAGAGAAACAGGTGCCTTATGTTGCTTTGGTAGATCATGGTTCAGAGATTAATCTCATAGTTCGTGGAGTTTATGAGAGTAACAGATGGCCTATGGATGTAGAGCATGGGTGGCGTATGAGAGCCGCCAATAACACTGCAGGTGATTTGTATGCTGCCTGTCCCAGTGTCAGGGTTTCTATTGGAGATGTAGAGGAGGATTTCCATTTCTTTGTGCAGGATTCATGCTCTTATCCCATATGTCTTGGACAGCCATTCATCACAGAGATGCGTATGGAAACAAAGGTAATGGATGATGGATCTGCTTATGCATGGATTCGCAGTAAAGATGGTATGAGAGCAGTTCACTTTATGACTGTGTGTGTGAACCATGTTAGAAACATAGATACTCTTAGAGATGCACCTTTGCCCACTGTGAGGGATTCGGGTTTTCATTAGGTACCGCCGTTTCGCGAGACGACGGTGGTACAGAGCAGAGGAGATTGGAGTTCTCGCCTCCTGTTGGCAGCAGTGTTTTCTCCTCCGGTTTTGTTGGGATTTCAGCAAACAGTTCAATGAGCTATCAGAAGACTTCTAAGTTGCCTAGAGCAGCCAGGTAGTACATATGCACGAAGGAGCGATGATAGAGATGGAAAATATGCTGAAAACTGATATACAGAGTTGTCACAGTAATGTATTAATGCAATCCCTGGACATGTTTCATGAAATTGCAGATTTTGTGTCACAGATTGAGTCAAAGGTTGAGGTGGCTCAGCAAAAAGAGTTGAGTACTAAAGAAATTTAGCAAACAGAGTTTCCGGCTGATTATGATCAGCTTATAGAGAGACAGAGGGCTGAAAACTTTCAGCCAACAAAGTTTACTGCTGAAATATTTTAGCATTCAGAGTTTAGGGCTGTTCCTATGCAGTCCATAGAGCAGAGGGCTGAGGATACTCAGCCATTGGAGTGCAGAATTGCTGATTTACAGCAAGATTTGAGTAATGCAGAGGATCATAATGAAGCTAGGGTTGACACGAAATACAAAACTGTGGATAAGAAGGTGAAGCCGGTAGCTGTACCGCTTCCACCTGACAGTGAACAGCAAATAGAGAGGGCTGCCAAACAGCCAATTTTGAGGAATCCGGAGTATATAGGCCATAAATTTTCTGTAGAGACTCTCGCTGAATTGAAACTTGAAAATGGTGATTTCTTGCTACCCACAGAGAAGCAATGCTTTCAGGAGATGCTTGAGCGACATGGAAGGGGGTTTGCTTTTTTCCCGCATGAGATTAGATGTGTGAATCCAGATATTGTTGCTCCTATGGTGATTTTTACTATTCCTCATATTCCATGGAACCTCCGACCTATTCCAGTGCGTAAGGCACACCTGCCAAAGTTGATTGATTTGTTGCATGAGAAAATCAGGATGGGAATTCTTGAGCCTTCATCTCCACCATATTCAAACAGGTGGTTTACAGTTCCAAAGAAGAATGGTACTCTCCGATTTATACAGGACATGCAGCCAGTAAATAGAGTTACTATCAGGAATGTTGGTATAGGTCCAGTTGTGGATGAGTTTGCAGAAGCATTTGCTGGACGTGCCATCTATTCTTTAGGTGATTTGTATTCGGAATATGATCAGTTTCAGCTGGCTTTGGAAAGCAGGGACATAATCACTATGAAAACTCCTATTGGGCTTGTCAGGATGTGTACCTTGCCTGGTAGGAAGGGCCTTATAGGCTTCTTCTTCTTCAAAGTCACAAACCTAGGGGGGACTTGTGGGAGATTTGGTAGGAAGGGCCTTATAGGCTTCCTCTTCTTCTCTTCAAATTTCGAGCCTAGGGGGCTTGTGGGAGATTTGGTAGGAAGGGGGCTTAGGAAGGCCCCCTTACAAGCTTCCTAAAGAAGCTTCTAGGAGCTTCTAACTCAACAACAACGACGAAATAATCGTGGGCGGGTAGATGACATCGTTCTTGACGGGGGATGGTGGTGGCGTGATGGCTTATGGCGGAGCTGGCGGCGGCTGTCAAGCCACAGGCGGCGGCGTACTCAGCCGGCGGCTCCCTCTCCTCCTCATGATGTAGCACACCGACCTCTCCTCTCTTCCTTCCTCTCCACGCAGCCTCTCAGCTTCCTCCTCTCAACCCCCATCCACTAAGGGGGGTTTTTATAGGTCAAGGGGGGGAGAGGGGACTTCCCCCACGTGGGCTGTGCATGCAGCCCACATCTCCCCCTTGGTTAGCACCTCTTTCACCTAGCCATCGTCTTCCCTCAGCCACGCATCGGCTGGGGGAAAATAAGTAAAAACATTTGCAGTAAATTTTCCCTTTATCCACTTAACCTCCTCCCAAGAGGGAGTTTTCTTGCGATTTATGCAGTTTTGAACTCCGTTCCCAGTTTGCCAATGCGGACAGGTTACATTGCCGGTAACTCCAATATTGTAAATAACCTTTGCATGAGTTTCATGTGGGGTGTGGAAAGCCGGTCTAGTACTATTTTTTAAGTGGAAATATTACATACTCTCCCCCTTGGAGGAATCGAGATGTCCTCATCTCGAGATGAACTGGAGATATTGTTGAATGAGAGTGCTTTCATCTATCCAAGTGGGATCTTTCTCGGGATAATCTTTCCACTAGACAAGGCATTCTCTTAAGGTTCTGGATCTCAGTTGTCTCTCCCTAACATCTAAGATCCTGTCAGGCCGTAGCTCAAGGACTCCTTGGCTAGGCATTACAACTTGTTGGTCATCAAGTACATGGCTAGGATTAGGTACATACTTCTTCAATAGGCTGATATGGAATACATTATGAACCTTTAGGTTCTTAGGGAGTTGCAGTCTATAAGCATTGGGTCCTAGGCACTTGAGGATCTTGTATGGTCCACAATACCTTGGACCTAGCTTCTTGCTATCTCCTAAGGATAGGGAACTCTTCTTTGGGCGTACGCGAATGAAGACCATGTCTCCTTCCTCGAAGGTTCTATATTGACGCTTCAAATCCGCATATGCCTTGTGTCTATCCTTGGCGGCTTGGATGTCCTGTCTTATTGACTTCATTTGGTCATCCATCTCTTCCAGCATCTGCCTTGAAGATTTAACCCTCAAGGTTGGATCTGAGAATTTTAGGGGACTTGGACAGTCATGCCCATACAATGCTTGGAAAGGGGTCATCTGAATGCTTTGTTGGTAAGAAGCATTGTAGGAAAATTCAAAACCAAAGGCAAGTATTGAATCCACCTTTTTGGTTCACGGCAGTAGTGTGGCCTTAGCATATCCTCGATGACTTGATTGACTCGCTCCGTTTGGCCATCAGTTTGGGGATGGTAAGCTATACTAAAATAGAGTTGAGTCCCAATGGCTTTAAAGATAGCTCTCCAGAAGTGAGATGTGAAGAGAGAATCACGATCACTAATGATTCTTTTGGGTAACCCATGTAGCTTGAATATCTCCTTGATAAACAACCTTGCAATGTTTTAGGCTTTATAGTTTGTCTTAACTGGAATAAGGTGTGCAACCTTAATAAGCATGTCAACCACAACTATGATGGAGTTGTATCCTGATCTCAAAATCATACTCCTCTAGCACTTCAATCCACTAAGGTTGCCTCATGTTGAGCTCGTTCTCGGTAAAGATCCACTTGAGGCTTTTATGATCCGTTACTAGAGTAAACTTGTTACCCAACAAGTAGTGTTTCCAAAGCTTTAGAGCATGGATGACAGCTAACAGTTCTAGATCATGGGTAGCATAATTCTTCTCATGGCTCTTCAGTTTCCTTGAAGAGTATGCTATAGGATGACCTTCTTGCATGAGCACACATCCTAAGGCAAGTGTGCTAGCATCATTTACTACTTCGAACTCGTTATTATTGAGGGCCGGAAGTTTTAGGATAGGTGCTGATACCAAACTTTGCTTTAATCTATCAAAGCTAGATTGTTCGGCAGCTGACCATGCAATGGATGTTTGCTTCTTCAGTAGATCCATTAGAGATGCTGCAATCAAGCATTTTTGATAAAGACCCTATACCATCCTGTCAATCCAAGAAAACTGTGTATTTCTCCCAGTTATTCAATGTGACGTTTGAAGAATGCACACTTCTTCATCTTAGCATAGAGCTTGTGTGCCCTCATTGTCTCAAGGACAATCCGAAGCTGGGGTTCATGATCTTCTTCCTATTTGGAATAGACTAGGGTATCATCAAAGAAGACGAGTACGAAGTCATCAAGATATGGCCTAAAGATATCCTGCATTAACCTGTTGAAGGTGGTAGGCGCATTCGTGAGCCCGAATGACATGACTAGGAACTCAATGTGTCCATATCTTATGTTGAAGGCCGTCTTTGGGAGATCTTCTTCCTTGATCCTTATCTGATAGTAACCAGACCTGAGATCAATCTTGGAGAAAATCTTCGCACCCTGAAGATGGTCAAGAGGCTAATCTATTCTAGGAATAGGGTACTTGTTTTTAACAGTTGATTGATTCAACCCTCTGTAATCAATACACAGTCAAAGCATTCCATCTTACTTTTTCTGGAATAGCACTGGAGCTCCCCATGGTGAACTACTAGGACAGATGTAGCCCTGATCTAACAGTTGCTTGAGTTGCTCCTTCAGCTCAATTGCTTCCGGGATGGACATTCTATAAGGCCTCTTTGCAATTGGCACAACTCCTAGTACTAGCTTGATCTCATGGTCCACTTCTCTTTGAGGTGGGAGTTTTATCAGCTCTTCAAGAAATACATCCGTGTACTCCCTTAGCCATGAGGGTTCTTCACTAGGCTCCTGCTTCTGATCTAGCTTATTAAGCTTAATCAATCAGACAAGTAGTCCCTTTATAACTCCCTTTATGATCCAAGATGCTTTAGCCAATTGAATTTTCGGCTTTCTAGCCTCTCCTTGAGTTGTGACAAACTCCCCTTCAGAGTTTCAAAAGGAAACTTGGCTCTTTCCACAATGAATGTGGGCATCCTTAGATTTAAGCCAATCCATTCTACTCATGGATACTTAGATTCATGACCCTGAATTTGACCGAAGTTGTCTTTCCTCGTAGAAAGAATTCCACTTGAGCAGTTTGCTTGGTACAAGTGACCTCACAACCATTTGCTAATTCCACAAGCAAGGTAGGTGCTTGTACTGTGGCTATTCCTAATCTTCTTGCACAAGCTGGTGAGATAAAGGAATGTGTACTGCTACAATCAATCAAGATTTTGAAACCTTTACCTTGATAGTCTGATGGTGTCTGAATCACCAAAAATTGGCAATTCGAGCCTTTCTTGTGAACGGCAGCATGGACTGTTGCCCTCTCAAACTCTACTTCCATGGTTGGGTCTTCTTCTTCACCTATTTTCCTGTTGGCAACACAGGCGGTTCTTCCTCTGCCTTGGGTGGCGGCTCCCTGGCCATGAGCGGTTCCTTGGAAAGGAGCTTGGCGTTGTCCTCCACCAAGCTTGAGACATTGCCTTTTGAAATGACCAAGCTCGTTGCAATGGAAACAATGGAGATTTCGTCAATTGCTTTGGGTAGGGACAAAGTTGTTGACATTATTAGTCCTTGCTTTCTTTCTTTGTCCCCAATTTTGACCTTGAAATCTCTTCACTTGGGGCCTATATGCTCCTCTATTCTGGTCATTATAAGAGCAATTTTTGTTACTTCTTGGCCTAGCCTGCACCTCCTGAATTATGGGCGCAGCTCGAATGAGTGCATCCTGTAGATCTGTTGGGTGCATAGATTCAAGGTGGGTATTCACTTGTGGGTTTAAACTGGCACAAAATTTCGACACTTCCTATGTCATATCCATTTGTGGCGCATACTTCAGAAGTGAGACAAACTTTGAGTAGTGTGCGTGAAGAGTCAAACCCAGTTGTTTCAACTCGTAGAACTCATTCATTTTCTGCGTGCGATACGCAGGTGGTAAGTATCTTCCTTGCATAGCTTTCTTCAGCTTTTCCCAGGTAACGGATCCTTCCGAGATCCCTTGATCTCTGCACCATTGCTTCCACCAAAGCCTGGATTCGCCGGTGAGCTTCAGCTTGGCGAGCATAGCCTGGTTGGTGGGTGCAGTACCGGCTGCTTCAAAGTAATCTTCCATGGACTCTATCCAAATCTCAGCATCCGCTTGGACCGTCCTACCTTTCCCGTCAAATTCTGGCGGCTTGATTTTCTTGAGAAAAACTTCTTCTCCTGGATCACGGCCATACTTGATGTAGGGGGCAAACTGGGAATCTGTACCTAGGGTTGTGCCTAGATAGAGGATTGTTAACGTTACAACTCGCTAATCGTTATGATTATATCTTATACTCAATTTAGCTTTTAGCCAAGAAACCAAGCCACTTAACTTTTTATCAATTCTCATAGACAAGACAACATTGATAAAAAGAAGTCTTATTTCATTTATATGGGCATAACCCTTTCGGAGTACAATATTTCCTAGGATGATAGAGCAACTGCTACATTAGTTCGGGGAGAATAATGTTGTGTTACATTTAGCTACGGGAATTGGATAATAGTATGGTTTCACGTCATGGATCTTCAGGAATCGATAAGTCATCGGAAGATTAGGGTATCCTTTCCTTTGGTACCTATTCTTCTCGTAGCATCCCAACACCTTGATCTTATTAGCGGGGATTATGTGGGTCACTTCCTCGTATACATATGAGTTCAGCTCGACCCTTGGACCTTCGATATGTAAAGTTGTGTTTACGTGAGCTTCAACAAAAATGAATAGCTTCACGATCTTCAGGTCTTCCAACCACTTGATCCTCTTTAGGTTGGTTCGAAGGTATGCAAACCAGTGGGCATGATAGCAGGTCTCCCTCCTCTCTCTCTACTATTCTCTCTTTCCTCTCTCTATCGATGCATCTTTATTTCTCTCTCCTGTAACTCTGGTTTCCAACAGAGACTGATTGTCTATCTCTATTGGGCATGATAGCAGATTTCTCAACTCCTGATATTGCCATGTTACGATGGATTGCATGTATAAAGTCACTTAACCCTAATTTTTAGCATATTGCAGGTACAGAAAACACTGTGGCTAACATGCTTTCACGAGCGAGGTTTGAAGATAAAGAGGAGTTGATGGAAGACGAAGAGGATGATGTGATAGGTGTTGAAAATGACTTTATGACAATAGGGAATGAGTATGCAGCTGCTGTTACTGTAGGTACAACTGTTGTAACATGGATTTCAGTAGTAAGAAAAGAGCTTACAGCCATGGAGAAGAAATGGGCAGTAGAGAGAAAGTATCTTCAATGTTATGCTTCAGTGAGAACACAATTTTTGGAAGAGTTGTATGAGGATGATTAGCTAAAAATAGGTCAATATCTTAGCCTCATGACAAAGAAGGTTGAATGGTCTACATCTGAATTCAAAAGGATTAAAAGAAAAGCTTATGGGTTTTTCTTAAAAGATGGATATTTATGGAAGCATGCAAAGAAAAAGAGAGGAGCTCCAGTACGTGTTTTGGGAGATAGGGCTTCTCAACAATAGGTGATGCAAGAGTTTCATGAAAGCTTATGGGCTGTATATAGAGGAGTTTGGGGCACATTTGCCAAGATCAAAGAGAATTATTGGTGGCAAAAAATTTATAAAGATGTGGAACATTTTGTGGAATCATGCAATGTCTGTCAAATGTATTCCACAGTGTCGTATTGCTGCGCATTTGAGGTGTGAAATCCACCCAAAAGTTGTGTGTGGGATTTGATACTTTGTACATATTTAGTTGTTGTGATTATACTTTTGTTTTGCATAGGCAGTATAGTGAAGAGGGTTTGGAGCAAGAGGAACTTATCAATAATGCTCTACTTGGCATGTCTTGCTAAGTGGTCAGTCAACCTAGACGAGGAGGTTTTGATCAACAACTCACAGGAGCTTTGGGAGATGTGGCTGAGACTAGCACAGATTCTGAGATTGGTTATGTATATGGTGCTTTGATATTTGAAGGTGTGGTTGGTGGAGTTCTTTGTGAAGTTCAATATTTTCAGAATGACATGCATGTTAGCTTCCGAATTAGATATTCTATGATTGCTGTTGTATTCCGTAAAACATTGCGGTTGAATCATGAAGGAAAGAATTGTAGGCTTCAATTTGTGAAAGGTGTTGAATGCATCTTGGTACATGCCAAATGAAAAAAGGGATATTTTCAAGAATACAAGGTTTCTGATATTCCAGGAATAGAGGAGCCAAAAGAAAAAGCAAGGTCTATTTTTAAATGAGGGCTTTTTGGAGGGAAGCAAGAATGAAAGATGATTAGAGAAAAAAAGGGGCGTTTTTTTTTTGGTTTGAAAGGGAGGTTGTTCCTTGGAATGCATTAATTGCTGGATGATCGAGATCTTGGGCCTCCTTGGGTTTGCTGCTAGAAATCCTAGACATGGAACCTCAGCGAAGAAGGAGATGAGGAGGATAACGAAGACTGATTAAAGCTCGAAGAACATGACTACAGAATCGGAGGACGTTGCAAAGGAGCTTCAAGGGAAGATGAAGACAAGTAGCGACGATTGAATCCAAAGACTTACAATGATAATGGAAGTGAGAAGAAGAGGCGATGCCGAACTTGAAGGGAAGACGAAGAGAAAGGACGGGACACAGAAGAAACATGAAGAAGAAAAAGAACCAGTAAGAGGAGCTAGAAGGGGAAGAATGGAGTTTGTGAATGGCGGGCCTCTTGAGATGGTGGCTCCTTCAAAGGCCATGGAAGCTTTCAGACGCCTCAACTACCAATTCAACTCCGACCTGCAGCTACGACACAATCAAACAGGCACATTATGAGGACATTCCAAATGCTGTTGCGGGTTATATTCAGGAAATTATGCTCAAGGAGTATGACATGGTTAAACTTGATTTGCCCTTTCACGAGGATTTGGATGAAATAAAAGAAGAAGATTATTATGGGAAGAGATTATTGAACACCTACGTTGCCCCATCTAACAAACTACAAGGAGGCCGAGACTGTGATGATTCTTTTGTGTGGGACTAGTCGAGTTTGCTTCAGAGGAATAGAACAGGAAGCTGAGGGGATAAGCAAGGCAGCAAAGCACCCATGGCATATTTGCCCTTTGTACATGGACCCAAAAACTGAATTGGCCACAGCTTTAGGCTCATCGCACCAGCATCAAGCACGGGAAAAACCTCAGCACAATTCGGCGCCCAGGAGCAGGAATCATCTAGCTGAGGATGAAGGGACAGAAGAGGTAAAGGAAACTCAGCCACAAAACATCGCCATCAAGCAAGTGCCATGCATGGTAGCAGCATCAGAGGACATCAATAACATTGACCGACTAACACATTGCATTGAGGCAAATTGTGTTTTTGAAGTCACAGATTCACAAACTCACGGGAGGATTGAAGCTCCTTCTTCTCGAATTGTTATCATAGAGGGCATTTATGCTTTAAGTCTGATCGTGCCCTAGAAGACATCATACAACAAGTTTCCGAAATAGTTTATCCTATGTATAAAGCTTTCATTGAGCCAGACCTGGAAACAGCACATATTAGATGAAGAGCAATTTAGAGAAGTTCTATCCTTCATATACACTGAGACAACAGAAGAGACTTATGATATATATCTTTTCTCACCAGATGGGAAGATTCTGAAACATGCCAATCGTATTTAAGGATGTGCAACAGGGATGGGAGATATAGTCTCATGATCAAGGAATGCTTAACAGACAGCCCTTTTCTAATATCTCCACAGATAACCTTTGAAGTCAATGTTTGTCTTTTAGGTGGTCTGATGGTTCTGGGTTATATGATTGCAACAATATTAAAGCGTGTTAGCAAAGTTTATACAAATGATTCTGTCTCTGTGAAAAGTTGATAAGCTTAAACAACTGCACCAAAGGTTTATCCAGGTTCGCAGAAAGGATATTATGGGAGCAGAGAGTTATAAGGACTGCAAATTCTATCCCTGTCAAATAAGAGTTTTATGATCACCCAAGATTTGAGTCTTGAAAGGCTTGATTTGAAGAGCATTGTTGGCCTACATCACTGTATAGACCTAATATAAGCAGAGCATCATTCTCTGGTTGACTGTTACAGATTTTTTTTTCCCCGTCTATATAATAGAGCTGAATGTATCTACAAAAACTGTACCTGAATACAAAGATGCCTTCATGATCCTAATCCAACCCCTTAAATCTTACTTCAGATTTCCTTGTTCCTTTGGAAAAGACATGCTGTTTATATGACATGAGTATTTGTCAAGTTGTTTATTGGAGATGCTCCCATTCAGATGTAGTTGAATGTATGTTACATATTATCTAAAATTGAGCTTTCAAATTGAATCTGATCTCGCTTGATTGATCTTCTATCCTGAAATTAGTCAAGGTCTTCTGTAGACACGACTTTGCTTTGCTTTGGCAAATCCTTCGACATCTTTGGTGAACCTGACGTGAAAGCGTCGCAGAAATTTCAGGATGGGAGATACTTCAGCATCTATTTCAGCCTCTTCTACAATTCCAGCTGCGTCCTCTACTTCAGCTCCTTCAATGACTGTTGCGTCAAGTTCTTCAACAGATGATCTAAAGCAGATTTTGCAGAATATGTCCATGTATATGCAGCTTCAAAATCAGCAGACACAATTGTATATGCAGCAACAGCAGCAATTGCATCAACAATAGTTGTCTCAGCAAAGGCAACTATATTCGGAGCAGGAGAATGCAAACAACGTGACTAATGTGATTAAAGCAGTTGAGAATGAGAAGAAGCTATTTGATGGCCGTAATGTTTCAGCATATTTGAAGACATATGAAATCAAGATGGGGTTTTTTGGAGTTCCAGCTGGACTTATGAGTAAGTACTTCCTTCCTCTTGTCACACCCGCCTTGAGGGCAAAAGTGACTGATCTTTTTATTCAAAATTCGCATTGGTAAGATTTTAAGAAGGCCCTGAAAGAAGAGTATTTCCTTGAGGACTTTGATATGGCTACACGGCGGTCATTCCGAGAGTGGGTCTACATTCCAAACAAAGGTTTAGCTGCTTCAGAGTTGATACGAGAATTTGAAGAGAGGTATAGTCAGCTTGATGCCATTGAACAAAGAGCATTAGATGTTGAAAAAGTTGAGCTTTTCTTGCAAGAATTGGGAGAGCTTCTTGAGGATCGCACGAAGCCTATGGGACTTAAAATGGATTGGCAGGATGCCCAGGATGCAGTCTCGACTTTGACCAAGAGGAGGATATGGAAGACCCGCCTACAGAATTGTTCTATGACACCGACACCGTCTTCTGCTCCTATGCTTGCTTCTATCCCTGTTATTTCTTCTCCTCCTCAGCCAGTTTCTTGGCCTATGCCAGTGCCTACTGTTTCTACTCCTCCTATTCCTGTTGTTCCACGACCGATGCCTGCACCTTCTGCTCCAAAACCATCCGCTCCATCGGTGCCTTCCTCTCTTGATGACATAATCGAAGGCATAACGGATTTGACATTGGAGTCAGTTAAAGCGGAGTTGGTGGGAAAATTGAAAGAGAAGTTTGCTTCGACTATGCCTACTATTTCTTCTAGTGCTCCTACTGCACCTAGGAGTGCTCCAGGTGCACCTAGGAGAGATGGGAGATGTATTTGGTGTGATAGTACGGACCATCAGCATTGCAGGGATTGTGAATCTTTTCAGGATGCAAGGAGGAAGAATTTGGTATTTTGGGGACAAGATGGTAAGATTTGGTTGACTGAAACAGGAGCTCCGCTTGCTACCAACTTTGGGAAAGGCAGAATGAAGAAGTTAGTGGATGACATGGCTGCGCGTACTTCTTATGTGACAGCTAGAGGAGATGCTTCTGCATATGGAGTCCAGATTGAGAAGGGATCAGAGAATCAGTCAGCACTATGGACTTATGCTATGGAGACTGCAAACAAGGGAAAAATTCAGCAAACTGTTTTAACTAGTGCAGGCTCTAGCATCAGATCTGAGACAGGTTGGGATTCGCTTGTTGACAGGTACTCTATTTATGCCTACTTGGCTAAGTCATAGGGAGCTGATGTACTTGTTGAGGAGAAGCGTAAGAGGGATGAAGAAAATCCAAGTGCAGCTAAAAAGACTAGAGGGGGTGAGTTTGTTACTCCACCTACTGCAGGACCGTCTTTGAGACCAGGGCCAGAACGATAGATGGAAGATGCTCAAAAGAGAGAAAAGAGGCAAGAGCCTAGATAGAGAAAGCAGCAAGGGTTTAGATTGATGTCCGATATTGAGACATCTACAGACATGAAGAAAATCTTTAATGACAAGATACTTGGCTGTGAGGTGACTTTTACTATTTCTGAGGTTTTGGGCATCTCGAAAAGAGAGTTTCAAGATCAGTTTCAAGAGGTCTTGAAGAGGAAAAGACATGCATTGCCTACTACTGATACACATGGAGTTTTGACTCGGGAGTTGGATGAGGATGAGGATGAGGTTATGGTTGAGAATGCTTCTGTTTTTCCACAGATAGAGAAGAGGGTTCAGCCCATGCATTATGCTAAAACTGATGAGCCTGTCTTGATACCGCGTAGTCACTTTTCGCGGAGTCATTGGGCTAGGGCAACTACAGAGACGATGGTAAAAATTGGAGAGAAACAGGTGCCTTATGTTGCTTTGGTAGATCATGGTTCAGAGATTAATCTCATAGTTCGTGGAGTTTATGAGAGTAACAGATGGCCTATGGATGTAGAGCATGGGTGCCTTATGAGAGCCGCCAATAACACTGCAGGTGATTTGTATGCTGCATGTCCCAGTGTCAGGGTTTCGATTGGAGATGTAGAGGAGGATTTCCATTTCTTTGTGCATGATTCATGCTCTTATCCCATAATTCTTGGACAGCCATTCATCACAAAGATGCGTATGGAAACAAAGGTAATGGATGATGGATCTGCTTATGCACGGATTCGCAGTAAAGATGGTATGAGAGCAGTTTAGTTTATGACTGTGTGTGTGAACCATGTTAGAAACATAGATACTCTTAGAGATGCACCTTTGCCCACTGTGAGGGATTCGGGTTTTCATTAGGTACCGCCGTTTCGCGAGACGACGATGGTACAGAGCAGAGGAGATTGGAGTTCTCGCCTCTTGCTGGCAGCAGTGTTTTCTCCTCCGATTTTGTTGGGATTTCAGCAAACAGTTCAATGAGCTATCAGAAGACTTCTAAGTTGCCTAGAGCTGCCAGGCAGTACATATGCACGAAGGAGAAAAATTTGAAAAATGCAGGAATTTTAGAGGATAATGAACATATAGATGGGATGTATGACAGTATGATTTGTGCAGATACGATGACAGAGATGGAAAATATGCTAAAAACTGATATGTAGAGTTGTCACAGTAATGTATTAGTGCAATCCCTGGACATGTTTCATGAAATTGCAAATTTTGTGTCACAGATTGAGTCAAAGGCCGAGGTGGCTCAGCAAAAAGAGTTGAGTGCTGAAGAAATTCAGCAAACAGAGTTTCCGGCTGATTATGATCAGCTTATAGAGAGACAGAGGGCTGAAAACTTTCAGCCAACAGAGTTTACTGCTGAAATATTTCAGCATTCAGAGTTTAGGGCTGTTCCTATGCAGTCCAGCAGAGGGCTGAGGATATTCAGCCATTGGAGTGCAGAATTGCTGATTTACAGCAAGATTTGAGTAATGCAGAGGATCATAATGAAGCTAGGGTTGACACGAAATACAAAACTGTGGATAAGAAGGTGAAGTCGGTAGCTGTACCGCTTCCACCTGACAGTGATCAGCAAATAGAGAGGGCTGCCAAACAGCCAATTTTGAGGAATCCGGAGTATATAGGCCATAAATTTTCTACAGAGACTCTCACTGAATTGAAAATTGGAAATGGTGATTTTTTGCTACCCACAGAGAAGCAATGCTTTCAGGAGATGCTTGAGCGACATGGAAGGGGTTTTGCTTTTTCCCCGCATGAGATTAGATGTGTGAATCCAGATATTGTTGCTCCTATGGTGATTTTTACTATTCCTCATATTCCATGGAACCTCCGACCTATTCTAGTGCCTAAGGCACACCTGCCAAAGTTGATTGATTTGTTGCATGAGAAAATCAGGATGGGAATTCTTGAGCCTTCATCTGCACCATATTCAAACAGGTGGTTTACAGTTCCAAAGAAGAATGGTACTCTCCGATTTATATAGGACATGCAGCCAGTAAACAAAGTTACTATCAGGAATTTCGGTATAGGTCCAGTTGTGGATGAGTTTGTAGAAGCATTTGCTGGACGTGCCATCTATTCTTTCGGTGATTTGTATTCGGGATATGATCAATTTCAACTGGCTTTGGAAAGCAGGGACATAACCTCTATGAGAACTCCTATTGGGCTTGTCAGGATGTGTACCTTGCCTCAAGGTGCCACTAATTCTGTTGCGCATATGATGAATGCCATGCATAAGGTTCTTCGTGATTATATACCTCAGCTTACCATGCCTTTCTTGGATGATGTGCCCATTAAGGGGCGTGCAGAAGAAGAGAAGAATGAGAGTCTAAATGAGCAGGGATGCAGATACTTTGTAGCTAATCATATTTCAGCTTGTGAGAAGATTTTGGCCAGGTTAGAAGAAGTGAACTTGACACTATCAGGGCAAAAATCTATTTTTGGAGTGAATGAGGTTGTCATTGTTGGACATATGTGTGGGTATTATGGCAGGAAACCCTCACCTGATAAGTTGGATGCTATAGGCAAGATTACGGAGTATTGTTCTACCACTTCAGAGGTACGGAGATTCATTAGAGCTTGTGTGTTTAATATGATTTGGATTCCCCATTTTGCACACATAGCAGATTGTTTATATCAGTTGCTTCGAAAGGGGCAGAAATTCTATTGGGATGAGAGCCACACTAGAGCCATGCAGAAATTGAAGAAGTTATTGCAAATTTCTCCTACTCTCAGGAAAGTGGATTATAATTGCGGAAGGCCTATTGTATTGACAGTTGACACTAGTCCAATTGGCATAGGTTGGGCTGTGGGTCAAGATGATGCAGATGGAAACAGGTATGCTATTCGGTTTGGGGCGAAAGTCCTAAACGAGAGACAGAGGAGATATCCGCAAATCAAGAGGGAGTTACTGGGGATTGTTACGGCTCTCAAATGTGACAAGGAGTACTTTATTGGAGCCTCAGTTGTGGTAGAGACAGATTGCTTGCCATTGATTGGTATGATTACGAGTTGCTCTACTCCGGATATAGCTATGCTGAGATGGATTGCATACATCAAGTCATTAAATCCAGAATTTAAACACATAGCAAGGAAGGATAATCCAGTGGCAGATATGCTGTCTAGAGCCAAATATGATGATGAGGAGACTCTACTTGCAGAAGAGGATGATGCAGGAATTTCAGCCACTATGGTTGATCATGTTTGCCATGTCTATGATATTGTGGCTTTCATAGAAGAACTCTATGTTGGAGATTGGTTGCAGATTGGCAAGTACCTTAGTACACTAAGAAAAAGAGATGAATGGACAGATGAAGAGTTCAAGAAGATCAGAAGGAAAGCCTATGGTTATTTTCTCAAGGACGGATTTCTTTGGAAGCATCCGAAGAAAAGAGGTGGATTACCTTTGCGGGTTGTCTGCGATAGAGAGACACAATTACAGGTGATGAGGGAGTTTCATGAGAGTCCTTGGGCTGGTCATCGAGGAGTGTGGGCTACTTATGAGAAAATCAAGGAGAAATATTGGTGGAAAGGCATGTATAGAGATGTTTCTCACTTTGTAGAGACTTGCAGAGACTGCCAGATGTATTCGGTAGTGCGTCATCGAGATGAGCTTCATCCAACCTATCCGCTATGCATTCATTATAAGTGGGTAGTTGACTTGGTTACTTTGCCTATGGGTCTATGGCAGATGAGATATATTGTTTTGGCTAGAGAGGATCTTACCAATCATGTTGAGGGAAGATATTTGAGAACGAAGACCACTAGTGCAGTGTGTAAGTTCTTATTGGAAGAAATTTTTTGCAGGTATGGCTGTGTGGGCAAGATCACTGCGGATCGCGGTGAATTGGATGCAGATGAAGCTAGGGAGTTTTTCTCTCAACTAGGAATCAAGTTGGCTCTAACCACAACATACAATCTAGAGGGAAATGGGAAGAGTGAAAGAGGGCACCCGCCAATAGTGAATGCATTAGCTAAAGCATGCAGAGGATGGATTGGAGAATGGCCGAGGCTTCTACCATTTGCTTTGTGGGCTGATCGTACGACTCATAGTGTTACCACAGGATATATGCCTGCAGAGTTGATGTATGGTCAGAAACCTATTATGCCGACAGAGACTTGTGCTTTGACTTGGTCAGTTTTACCTTGGCAGGAGGATTTGACGAGAGAAGAGCTCTTAGCTCTTCGGATTCGGCAGTTGGAGAGAAGACTAGAGGATATTCAGCTAGCTATTGACAGGTTGAAGGTTGCTAGACTAAGAAATAAGGATAGGTTTGACAGCAGGCATCGCTTGCGGCCTAGAGCAATAGAAGAGGGAGACTGGGTATTAGTCTTTGATAGCAGCCTTGAAAATCAGCATACTGCACTTCGGAAGATGGTGAAAAGATGGTTTGGGCCGTACATAGTCAGACATGTCTTTGATAATGCAACATATGAGTTGACATAATTGGATGGGACAGTGCTTAGAGTGCCTATTGGTGGAAAAACAATCAAGATTTTCAAGAAAAGAGATGATGAAGATTATGCATTGGAAGAATTTGCAAGAGAAGAGCAACGAGAAGAAACTCCAATGGAAGAGAGAGATGATATGACAAATAATCTTGTTGATATACCGGAAATGCATAATGAAGAGATTGATCTGTTTGTGGATCTTAATGATAACGATCATGGGTAGTTAGCCCATCCGGAGGATGCGCAGGATTAGAGGGGGTGGATGTCGTATTGCTGCGCATTCGAGGTGTGAAATCCACCCAAAAGTTGTGTGTGGGATTTGATACTTTGTACATATTTAGTTGTTGTGATTATACTTTTGTTCTCCGTAGGCAGTATAGTGAAGAGGGTTTGGAGCAAGAGGAACTTATCAATAATGCTCTAGTTGGCATGTCTTGCTAAGTGGTCAGTCAACCTAGACGAGGAGGTTTTGATCAACAGCTCACAGGAGCTTTGGGAGATATGGCTGAGACTAGCACAGATTCTGAGATTGGTTATGTATATGGTGCTTTGATATTTGAAGGTGTGGTTGGTGGAGTTCTTTGTGAAGTTCAATATTTTCAGAATGACATGCATGTTAGCTTCCGAATTAGATATTCTATGATTGCTGTTGTATTCCGTAAAACATTGCAGTTGAATCATGAAGGAAAGAATTGTAGGCTTCAATTTGTGAAAGGTGTTGAATGCATCTTGGTACATGCCAAATGAAAAAAGGGATATTTTCAAGAATACAAGGTTTTTGATATTCCAGGAATAGAGGAGCCAAAAGAAAAAGCAAGGTCTATTTTTAAATGAGGGCTTTTTGGAGGGAAGCAAGAATGAAAGATGATTAGAGAAAGAAAGGGGCGTTTTTTTTTTGGTTCGAAAGGGAGATTGTTCCTTGGAATGCATTAATTGTGGGATGATCGAGATCTTGGGCCTCCTCTCAGTGCAAGGAGACGCCTGTTCTCGATGCCAAAAATCCATTCGATGACGATGAGGATGATAACTTTGGGTTTGCTGCTAGAAATCCTAGACATGGAACCTCAGCAAAGAAGGAGATGAGGAGGATAACGAAGACTGATTAAAGCTCGAAGAACATGACTACAGAATCGGAGGACGTTGCAAAGGAGCTTCAAGGGAAGATGAAGACAAGTAGCGACGATTGAATCCAAAGACTTACAATGATAATGGAAGTGAGAAGAAGAGGCGATGCCGAACTTGAAGGGAAGACGAAGCGAAAGGACGGGACACAGATGAAACATGAAGAAGAAAAAGAACCAGTAAGACAAGCAAGAATGGGGAAGAATGGAGTTTGTGAATAGCGGGCCTCTTGAGATGGCGACTCCTTCAAAGGCCATGGAAGCTTTCTTATGCCTCAACTACCAATTCAACTCCGACCTGCAGCTAGGACACAATCAAACAGGCACATTATGAGGAGATTGCGAATACTATTGCGGGTTATATTCAGGAAATTATGCTCCAGGAGTATGACATGGTTAAACTTGATTTTCCCTTTCACGAGGATTTGGATGAAATAAAAGAAGAAGATTATTATGGGAAGAGATTATTGAACACCTATGTTGCCCCATCTATACATCATCAAACTACAAGGAGGCCGAGACTGTGATGATTCTTTTGTGTGGGACTGGTCGAGTTGCATCAGAGCAATAGAACAGAAAGCTGAGGGGATAAGCAAGGCAGCAAAGCACCCATGGCGTATTTGCCCTTTGTACATGGACCCAAAAACTGAATTGGCCATAGCTTTAGGCTGATTGCACCAGCATCAAGCACGGGAAAAACCTCAGCACAATTTGGCGCCCAGGAGCAGGAATCATCTAGCTGAGGATGAAGGTACAGAAGAGGTGAAGGAAACTCAGCCACAAAACATCGCCGTCAAGCAAGTGTCACGCATGGTAGCAACATCAGAGGACAACAATAACATTGACCGATTGTCACATTGCATTGAGGCAAATTGTGTTTTTGAAGTCACAGATTCACAGACTCACGAGAGGATTGAAGCTCCTTCTTCTCGAATTGTTATCATAGAGGGCATTTATGCTTTAAGTCTGATCGTGCCCCTAGAAGACATCATACAACAAGTTTCCGAAACAGTTTATCCTATGTATAAAGCTTTCTTTGAGCCAGACCTGGAAACAGCACATATCAGATGAAGAGCAATTTAGAGAAGTTCTATCCTTCATACACACTGAGACAACAGAAGAGACTTATGATATATATCTTTTGTCACCAGATGGGAAGATTTTGAAACATGCCAATCGTATTTAAGGATGCGCAACAGGGATGGGAGATATAGTCTCATGATCAAGGAATGCTTAACAGACAGCCCTTTTCTAATATCTCCACAGATAACCTTTGAAGTCAATGTCTGTCTTTTAGGTGGTCTGATGGTTCTGGGTTATATGATTGCAACAATATTAAAGCGTGTCAGCAAAGTTTATACAAATGATTCTGTCTCTATGAAAAGTTGATAAGCTTGAACATCTGCACCGAAGGTTTATCCAGGTTTGCAGAAAGGATATTATGGGAGCAGAGAGTTATAAGGACTGCAAATTCTATCCCTGTCAAATAAGAGTTTTATGATCACCCAAGATTTGAGTCTTGAAAGGCTTGATTCGAAGAGCATTGTTGGCCTACATCACTGTATAGACCTAATATAAGCAGAGCATCATTCTCTGGTTCACTGTTATATTACAAGTTTTTTTTTCCCCGTCTATATAATAGAGCTGAATGTATCTACAAAAACTGTACCTGAATACAAAGATGCCTTCATGATCCTAATCCAACCCCTTAAATCTTACTTCAGATTTCCTTGTTCCTTTGGAAAAGACAAGCTGTTTATATGACATGAGTATTCGTCAAGTTGTTTATTGGAGATGCTCCCATTCAGATGTAGTTGAATGTATGTTACATATTATCTAAAATTGAGCTTTCAAATTGAATCTGATCTCGCTTGATTGATCTTCTATCCTGAAATTAGTCAAGGTCTTCTGTAGACACGACTTTGCTTTGCTTTGGCAAATCCTTCGACAACGGTAAAGCATAGAGATGGGTTGCAACCGACCTATCCATTGTCTATGCATTACAAATGGGTAGTTGATTTGGTTACCATGCCTACAAATTTATTTGGTTACCATGCATTACGAATGCGTAGTTGATTTGGAATATGAGATATCTTGTGCTTGCATGAGAAGACTTGACAAATCAAGCTCTTAGTACAAAGACTACTCAAGCAGTTTGCAGGTTCTTATTGGAAGAAGCCTTTTGCAAGTATGGTTGTGTTGGTAAAGTGGTTGTTGATAGAGGAGAATTGGATGTGGATGAGGCTCATGACTTCTTTTCACGATTGGGTATCAAGCTAGCTTTAACTTTAGCCTACAATCCTGAAGAAAATGGAAAATGTGAAAGAGGTCATTAGCCTATCATTAAGGCATTAGCAAAGTCATGCAAGGGCAGGATGAAAGAATGGCCAAGAATGTTACCATTTTCTTTACAGTGGGGGCTGATAGGACCACTAATAGTGCAGTTTCACAAGGTATATGCTTGCTGAATTAATGTATGGACAACAGCCAATCATGCCTATTGAGGAAACTATTGCTACTTGGAGTGTTCTACCATGGGAAGAGGGTTTGAATAGAGAAGAGTTGCTGGTCCTATGCATTAGACAGTTAGAAAGAAGGCTTGAAGACATTGAGATAGCCATGAAAAAGTTGAAGATTGCAAGGACCAAGAACAAGAAGAGGTTTGACAAGTGACATAGACTTCGACCACAAGCTATACAAAAAGGACACTGGGTGCTAGTTTATGACAATAGCTTAGAAAATCAGTATAGTGTCAGTTAAAAGATGACAAAGCGGTGGTTTGGTCCATATCTGGTAAGGTTTGTTTTTGACAATGCTACCTATGCATTAAATGAGATGGATGGGACAACTCTAAGGATTCGAGTGGGGCTGGAAAACGTATGATTGATTCCTTAGCTGTGAATGCATTCCGGGTAGTGGGACAAGAATTGAAGTAGTTTAAAGGTCAAAGTGTTTTGGCCTTCATTCGGTTATATGAAGAAAAGATTTTATTTCATGGGGTACCGCAATATGCATGGAGTCGATATTTCTCTCATTTGGCCATGCATGCTTTGCATTATTGGATTGATGAGTTACATAGAAGAGATGCTAATTGGGCAGCTTTTAAAAAAGCTTTGAGAGAAGAGTTTTCTTGGAAGATGAAGGATTGGTAACTAAAAAGAGATTTATATTGGATTGAAAAACCCAATAAAAGATTGGCTACTACAGCTTTGCTCCATGAATTTCAAAAGGCGGTATGCACACTTGGATGCCGATGAGTAGCAATAGGATTGATATGATGAACATCCTAGACCGTATTTATAATCCATCGCCTTTGTACGTGGAACGGAGATGGATGGGTGATGATAACAAGACTTGAGGTCTATTTTACTAAATATAGCAGATTCTTGTAGTTTGTCCATAAGGTCATCAACTCTAGGAATAGGATACCTATTCTTTACAGTGATCTTATTTAAAGCTCAATAGTCAATGCACATACGATAGGTATTATTCTTTTTCTTGACTAACAGAATAGGTGCACCAAATGGAGAACTGCTAGGTCTAATCAATCCTCTATTTAGTAATTCCTCAACTTGACTCTGGATTTCTTTTTGCTCTATCTGGTTATGTCTATATGGTGAGAACATGAAGTATCTGATAATCCTTTGTTGTGTTCTACTGAAGTTCAGAAGCTGATAAAGAAGGAAGTTTGTGAGGTATACATGTTATGGTCTCTTGCTGTACAAAACACTTTTACTTTCTGTAATATAAAGCAACAAATTTTTTATGGTTGTGAGTTGAATGTAAATAATGAATTAAGCAGTTTGTTAGATGAATTTAAAGATGTGTTTCCTTCTGATGTTCAAGTATTTCAGTCTCTTCTTCTAGTAAAGGTGGGTTTTCATAGATAGGGTGGATAGGTAATTGGCCTCTAAATGGTCTCAATAAACTAATATGAAATGTATTATGAATTTTTCAATGAGATTTTGGGATTATACAATCTTTTTGCCAATAGTGTTCCTCAATTTATAAGCACAAACAATGGTGCAGGGGAGTGCTCAGGACATCTGCTAAGGTGGAGTCCCCATCTTTGACACTTAGCATTTGTCCTTCTTGTGTTGGCTATTCATTTTTGTTGAAGCTCACGTAAACGCAACTTTACATATCGAAGGTCGGAGGGTTGAGTTGAACTCATATGTATACGAGGAAGTGACCCACATAATCCCCGCTGACAGGATCAAGGTGTTGGGATGCTACGAGAAGAATGGGTACCAAAGGAAAGGATACCCTAATCTTTTGATGACTTATCGATTCTTGAAGATCCATGACGTGAAACCATACTATTATCCAATTCCCGTAGCTAAATGTAACACAACATTATTCTCCTCGAACTAATGTAGCAGTTGCTCTATCATCCTAGGAAATATTGTACTCAGAAAGGGTTATGCCCATATAAATGAAATAAGACTTCTTTTTATCAATGTTGTCTTGTCTATGAGAATTGATAAAAAGTTAAGTGGCTTGGTTTCTTGGCTAAAAGCTGAATTGAGTATAAGATATAATCATAACGATTAGCGAGTTGTAACGTTAAGAATCCTCTATCTAGGCACAACCCTAGGTACAGATTCCCAGTTTGCCCACTACATCAAGTATGGCCGTGATCCAGGAGAAGAAGTTTTTTCTCAAGAAAATCAAGCCGTCAGAATTTGACGGGAAAGGTAGGACGGTCCAAGCGGATGCTGAGATTTGGATAGAGTCCATGGAAGATTACTTTGAAGTAGCCGGTACTGCACCCACCAACCAGGCTATGCTCACCAAGCTGAAGCTCACCGGCGAATCCAGGCTTTGGTGGAAGCAATGGTGCAGAGATCAAGGGATCTCGGAAGGATCCGTTACCTGGGAAAAGCTGAAGAAAGCTATGCAAGGAAGATACTTACCACCTGCATATCGCACGCATAAAATGAATGAGTTCTACGAGTTGAAACAACTGGGTTTGACTCTTCATGCACACTACTCAAAGTTTGTCTCACTTCTGAAGTATACACCACAAATGGATATGACATAGGAAGTGTCGAAATTTTGTGCCAGCTTAAACCCACAAGTGAATACCCACCTTGAATCTATGCACCCAACAGATCTACAGGATGCACTCATTCGAGCTGCGCCCATAATTCAGGAGGTGCAGGCTAGGCCAAGAAGTAACAAAAATTACTCTTATAATGACCAGAACAGAGGAGCATATAGGCCCCAAGTGAAGAGATTTCAAGGTCAAAATTGGGGACAAAGAAAGAAAGCAAGGACTAATAATGTCAACAAATTTGTCCCTACCCAAAGAAATTGATGAAATCTCCATTATTTCCACTGCAACGAGCTTGGTCATTTCAAAAGGCAATGTCTCAAGCTTGGTGGAGGACAACGTCAAGCTCCTTTCCAAGGAACCACTCATGGCCAAGGAGCCGCCACCCAAGGCAGAGGAAGAACCGCCTGTGTTGCCAACATGAAAATAGGTGAAGAAGAAGACCCAACCATGGAAGTAGAGTTTGAGAGGGCAATAGTCCATACTGCCGTTCACAAGAAAGGCTCGAATTGCCAGTTTTTGGTGATTCAGACACCATCGGACTATCAAGGTAAAGGTTTCAAAATCTTGATTGATTGTGGCAGTACACATTCCTTTATCTCACCAGCTTGTGCAAAAAGATTAGGAATAGCCATAGTACAAGCACCTACCTTGCTTGTGGAATTAGAAAATGGTCGTGAGGTCACTTGTACCAAGCAAACTGCTCAGGTGGAATTCTTTCTAGGAGGAAAGACAACTTCGGTCAAATCCAGGGTCATGAACCTAGGTATCCATGAGTGTCTACTCGGAATGGATTGGCTTAAATCTAAGGATGCCCACATTCATTGTGGAAAGAGCCAAGTTTCCTTTTGAAACTCTGAAGGGGAATTTGTCACAACTCAAGGAGAGGCTAGAAAGCCGAAAATTCAATTGGCTAAAGCATCTTGGATCATAAAGGGAGTTATAAAGGGACTACTTGTCTGCTTGATTAAGCTTAATAAGCTAGATCAGAAGCAGAAGCCTAGTGAAGAACCCTCATGGCTAAGGGAGTACGCGGACGTATTTCTTGAAGAGCTGATAGAACTCCCACCTCAAAGAGAAGTGGACCATGAGATCAAGCTAGTACTAGGAGTTGCGCCAATTGCAAAGAGGCCTTATAGAATGTCCATCTCGGAAGCAATTGAGCTGAAGGAGCAACTCAAGCAACTGTTAGATCAGGGCTACATCTGTCCTAGTAGTTCACCATGGGGAGCTCCAGTGCTGTTCCAGAAAAATTAAGATGGAATGCTTTGACTGTGTATTGATTACAGAGGGTTGAATCAATCAACTGTTAAAAACAAGTACCCTATTCCTAGAATAGATTAGCCTCTTGACCATCTTTAGGGTGCGAAGATTTTCTCCAAGATTGATCTCAGGTCTGGTTACTATCAGATAAGGATCAAGGAAGAAGATCTCCCAAAGACGGCCTTCAACATAAGATATGGACACATTGAGTTCCTAGTCATGTCATTCGGGCTCACGAATGCGCCTACCACCTTCAACAGGTTAATGAAGGATATCTTTAGGCCATATGTTGATGACTTCATACTCGTCTTCTTCAATGATACCCTAGTCTATTCCAAATAGGAAGAAGATCATGAACCCCAGCTTCGAATTGTCCTTGAGACAATGAGGGCACACAAGCTCTATGCTAAGATGAAGAAGTGTGCATTCTTCAAACGTCACATTGAATAACTGGGAGAAATACACAGTTTTCTTGGATTGACAGGATGGTATAGGGTCTTTATAAAAAATGCTTTGATTGCAGCACCTCTAACGGATGTACTGAAGAAGCAAACATCCATTGCATGGTTAGCTGCTGCTGAACAATCTAGCTTTGATAGATTAAAGCAAAGTTTCGTATCAGCACCTATCCTAAAACTTCCGGCCCTCAATAATAACGAGTTCAAAGTAGTAAATGATGCTAGCACACTTGCCTTAGGATGTGTGCTCATGCAAGAAGGTCATTCTATAGCATACTCTTCAAGGAAACTGAAGAGCCATGAGAAGAATTATGCTACCCATGATCTAGAATTGTTAGCTGTCATCCATGCTCTAAAGCTTTGGAAACACTACTTGTTGGGTAACAAGTTTACTCTAGTAACGGATCATAAAAGCCTCAAGTGGATCTTTACCGAGAACGAGCTCAACTTGAGGCAACCTTAGTGGATTGAAGTGCTAGAGGAGTATGATTTTGAGATCAAATACAGACCTGGAAAGGAGAATGTAGTTGCCGATGCACTCCATTGCAAGGCATTCCTTAATTCTCTAATCTTGCAAAATCCATCAATAGCTAGATCTCTAGCCACAAAGGTATCCATGCCAAACAACCCAATCCTTGAACTAGCTAGAGAAGAAGCATGCCATGATCCAGCCTATCAAAAGATGCTAAGGGAGATCCCTATCAAGAAACAGGACCAAAAGCTACAAGCTAGGTATCATGAATTCTCTATCAATAATGGACTTGTCTACTATAGAATGAGATTATGTATACCGGCAAGCGAGTCACTCAAGCAAATGATACTGTGGGAAGCTCATGATTCCCCTTTCTCAGGACATCGTGGCTATGCCAAGACTCTCAATGCAGTTAGGAAGAGCTACTATTGGGAGATGCTTAAAAGTGACATTCTCAAATATATCACTGAGTGTTCGTCTTGTCAATGTATTAAGGCCGAACATCTCAAAATGCTAGGAAAGTTACAACCACTTGACATTCCCCAAATGAAATGGGAATTCATTAGTTTGGACTTTGTTATTGGCCTGCCCCAAGTTTAGGGAGGATACAACTCCATCATAGTTGTGGTTGACATGCTTATTAAGGTTGCACACCTTATTCCAGTTAAGACAAACTATAAAGCGTAAAACATTGCAAGGTTGTTTATCAAGGAGATATTCAAGCTACATGGGTTACCCAAAAGAATCATTAGTGATCGTGATTCTCTCTTCACATCTCACTTCTGGAGAGCTATCTTTAAAGCCATTGGGACTCAACTCTGTTTTAGTATAGCTTACCATCCCCAAACTGATGGCCAAACGGAGTGAGTCAATCAAGTCATCAAGGATATGCTAAGGGCACACTACTGCCGTGAACCAAAAAGGTGGATTCAATACTTGCCTTTGGTTGAATTTTCCTACAATGCTTCTTACCAACAAAGCATTCAGATGACCCCTTTCCAAGCATTGTATGGGCATGACTGTCCAAGTCCCCTAAACTTCTTAGATCCAACCTTGAGGGTTGAAGCTTCAAGGCAGATGCTGGAAGAGATGGATGACCAAATGAAGTCAATAAGACAAGACATCCAAGCCGCCAAGGATAGACACAAGGCATATGCGGATTTGAAGCGTCAAGATAGAACCTTCGAGGAAGGAGACATGGTCTTCATTCGCGTACGCCCAAAGAAGAGTTCCCTATCCTTAGGAGATAGCAAGAAGCTAAGTCCAAGGTATTGTGGACCATACAGGATCCTCAAGTGCCTAGGACCCAATGCTTATAGACTGCAACTCCCTAAGAACCTAAAGGTTCATAATGTATTCCATATCAGCCTATTGAAGAAGTATGTACCTAATCCTAGCCATGTACTTGATGACCAACAAGTTGTAATGCCTAGCCAAGGAGTCCTTGAGCTATGGCCTGACAGGATCTTAGATGTTAGGGAGAGACAACTGAGATCCAGAACCTTGAGAGAATGCCTTGTCTAGTGGAAAGATTATCCCAAGGAAGATGCCACTTGGATGGATGAAAGCATTCTCATTCAACAATATCCCCAGTTCATCTCGAGATGAGGACATCTCGATTCCTCCAAGGGGGAGAGTATGTAATATTTCCACTTAAGAAATATTACTAGACCGGCTTTCCACACCCCACATGAAACTCATGCAAATGTTATTTTCAATATTGGAGTTACCGGCAATGTAACCTGTAAACCATACGTGCGGAATCAAGGCCTCCACATTGGCAAACCGGGAGGGGAGTTCAAAACTGCATAAATCGCAAGAAAACTCCCTCTTGGGAGGAGGTTAAGTGGATAAAGGGAAAATTTACTGCAAATTTTTTTACTTATTTTCCCCCAACCGATGCGTGGCTGAGGGAAGGGGATGGCTAGGTGAAAGAGGTGCTAACCAAGGGGGAGATGTGGGCTGCATGCACAGCCCACGTGGGGGAGGTCCCCTCTCCCCCCCTTGACCTATAAAAACCCCCCTTAGTGGAGGGGGGTTGAGAGGAGGAAGCTGAGAGGCTGCGTGGAGAGAAGGGAAGAGAGGAGAGGTCGGTGTGCTACATCATGAGGAGGAGAGGGAGCCGCCGGCTGAGTACACCGCCGCCTGTGGCTTGACAGTCGCCGCCAGCTCCGCCATAAGCCATCACGCCACCACCATCCCTCGTCAAGAACGATGTCATCTACCCCCCCACGATTATTTTGTGGTTGTTGTTGAGTTAGAAGCTCCTAGAAGCTTCTTTAGGAAGCTTGTAAGGGGGCCTTCCTAAGCCCCCTTCCTACCAAATCTCCCACAAGCCCCCTAGGCTCGAAATTTGAAGAGAAGAAGAGAAAGCCTATAAGGCCTTTCCTACCAAATCTCCCACAAGCCCCCCTAGGTTTGGGACTTTGAAGAAGAAGAAGCCTATAAGGCCCTTCCTACCAAATCTCCCACAAGCCCCCCTAGGTTCGGGACTTTGAAGAAGAAGAAGTCTATAAGGCCCTTCCTACCAAATCTCCCACAAGCCCCCTAGGCTCGGAATTTGAAGAGAAGAAGTGGAAGCCTATAAGGCCCTTCCTACCAAATCTCCCACAAAGCCCCCTAGGCTCGGGATTTGAAGAAAAAGAAGTGGAAGCCTATAAAGCCCTTCCCACCAATCACCACAAGCCCATTCCTAGCCCGAATTTAAAGTCCCTATTTCCGCAAGGCCTTCAGAAGAACCCTTTCGTGAACCCCCTCTTTTTGCGAAAGAAAGAAGGCCCAAACACCGAACCCTAAGGCCTTCCATAAGCCAAATTCCGCAAGTTGATACTTCTGACAAGGATCCGTACTTCGAAGGGGATCTCCGTGTACGAGGGAGACGGGCAAAGTTTTTAAGGCTGCATACCAAGGCGAGTAGTTCGTAGACCGCGAAGGCATATTAGAAGTCAAAATCACGTCTGCGATAGCTCCTAAAAAGTCACAAGACACACCTGAAGGAGGATCATCTCCTAGTATTCATGTGGATATTTCACCGAGCCCACAAGTCTAGGTTTTCTTCCTATTTTTTATTTACGTAGAAGTATTGCAATTATGCATGGTTATTTCATGGAACTAGGATGCACTTATGCTTGTCAATTCCACCTAGCTAAATGTGATTGAAATAAATTGGCTATTTGAAATTTACTTGAAGTAACTAATGATACGAAGTTGGTCTTTTGTACTTTCAATGGAATGAACGAAAAAGAACATAAGGTGTCTATGCATTTTAGTACCTTATTAGCAAGTTGCCTTTTGTGCATTGCAAAGTGACGAGTCTAGAACAACTAATGACTATCATTACAAAGTCGAAATTATTGTAGTACACCTTTGATTATGCATGGAAAGATGAAATCGTATGTCGTATTTTTAGACAAATCTTCTTGGTAATGATTCATTAAGGAAGTCGTTATCAACCGTAGGAAATTGCAAAGCATGGAAAAGATTCTAAGGGCTACATGAAATAGGTTAATTCTAGCTTCAAATTGGCATGAATCTCATTTAACTACGTAGTAGTTAGGAAAAGGTTGAATGTTGCACATTTGACGTACGCAAGAAATTCATTCATCAAGGGTACACTTAGGGAAAGGTTGCATGGTTCATTTAAGCGTAAAATCTTAAAAGCTTAGTGGCATGATTCGTAAATACAAGTCGTAGTAGGATCAATGGAAATTATGCCATAATTTAACATGTGCTTTGGTCTTAACAAGTAAAGTTAGGGATTGTGAATCTAGTCGTACGTAGAGGCAATGAATCTTGTGCTTACGTGAATTGCGACGTAATGCGACTAGTTTTCCCCTTTTAGATCAAATTAACATCACTAGGACTGTTTTGTCCTTGTCATAAGACAAGTAAACTGGATTACCTAAAACACCTAAACCGCAAAGGATTCGCATAGGATGGTTCAAGCGATACAATATACAGGGTTTAGCACGTTGAGGAATTGGCCTAGTTTCACACTTGTTGCCAAGTCGAAACCCTCATACCCAAAGGTCCTTCCCACATTCAAGGAACGTAGGGACAATTGGACGCACTTGCAAGAAATGATCTAGGGTTTCTACCCTAAGGATCACTCGTTCAAAAGATGAAACTCGGTCTGAGTTGGAACCCCTAGGACCAAACGTTGTCAGCCTAGTGCAATTGGGAATGCGTTGGATAAGAAGACACCCTAAACCATGCTTCTTGTCTAATCATGATTCCGTGACGAGAAGACCCCATTCGATGGGTGAAATGATCCCACAGAATAGATGCGACACTTGTGCAACAAGTTTCAACGTCGCATGATCTTGTGGTTCCATCAGAAGAGAGTTGCCAATTCCTTGAAATGAGATTAGCAGATTCTTACGCAAGTTTATCTTGCAAGAGGATTAGTTATCTTGTTATATCACCTTTCTTGGGAAAATTTGCCAAGTTATGATAAGAAAATTGGGTATTTTCTTGGAAGAAAAGGACCAATCAATAATTTGGAGTTGCATAGTCGCCATGACTTACTGTTGATAAAACCTAAGATATTGGTTGAGTTGGGTTAATCTGCCGCAGGGGTCTCTCCCTTGGGCACTACTTGGAGTAGGAGGACGCTTGGGTGCCAAGGGGGCTCTGACCGTAAATCCCTTGCCTTTCGGGCCCTGCACAAGAGGCCAATGTGACTCGAGATTGGATCTCGAGGCCCGCATACTAGTCTACGGGCAGAATCTTGGATTAGTAATCCCTGTGGATTGCTCTGCCTTCGGGCGGATTATGGACAGCCTTCGGGTGGATTATGGATTAGCCAGCAGGATGGACTTTATGGATGTATTCCAAAGATAAATAAGATAACTGTTGAAAAGGAACCTATTTGACACTGCTTTTCTATGTTAAGTGCTAAGATTACGTGAAGGAACCAGTGTCTAACTGGCTAATTAATGAAGCTGCTTGATGCATGTCCAACTAAATGTCGTAGGTAAATTAGACAAATAAAGAAACCTTGAGAAAAGTGCGATAGATGTGGCCATGGGTCTGTCCTACAGTTGGGTGTTCCTGGTTGGCCGGGAACTTTTCTCAATCGTAATGGATAGCAAGGAGTTCTTCTCAAAGGAAATGAACAGCAAGGGCGCTGACCTAGAGTTAAGTAACAACAAAAATCCCGATTTATGCTATTTTAGGTGAACGGAATGGTACTATGCCTTATGGCAGAGACGTCGAGCCTTGCATCCCTCTCGTTTCCCATTCTCCTTGAACCAAGTGCAGCATGAATCCACTTCGTCCTTGTAGCGTTATTGCGTAAAGCACTTTGCTTGGGATTCAACATAAGAAATGACCATTAGGGGAAACCCTGATTCGGGTTGGTCCTAAGTGGGAACAGACGGATTACTTCTGCTACGTGGTAGACACGGAAAGTCCTAGATCGCAAACCTCGTAACATTCCATGGGAGTGCCGGGCAGAGCTTTCTAGAGTCTCTTTCCGCTAGACTGCTAAGACGTGTCCTAAAAGGGAACAGGTGGACATGTTACAGAGAGAGAGAATATATAAAAACTCACTACAAGGATACAGGGGCATAGCGACGGGCAGTTACGATGCATATCAACGACATCGCTATTTGAAATGCAAATAGTGACGATACTCAGAGAAAAAAAAGCAACCTAAACCCAAGAGTGGCATTTTGCCACAAAGAGTTTGAGAGAGAGAGAAAGAGAAAGAAAAAGAGATCGTGCTTCCGGTAGGGAGAGGGAGAGGAAGAGAGAAAAAGAGAGGAGAGCTTCTCACCATTGTCGCCACCACTGACACTGTTTGCGAAGAAGAGGAGAAAGTGCACAAAGGAAGAAGAGGGACCGTCACGAAGAGGAGATGAAGAATCCATCCTCGGGTCTTTGCAGTGAGTACATTTCTCTCTTAGTTTATTCTTGTTCTTTCTTATTCTTCTTTTTTTTTGTTGAGAATGAGGTGCATTGAGGGAGAAAGAGAGGAAATGGGAGAGGGATAAGAAGAAAGGAAAAGGAAGAGAGAATGAGAGAAAGAGGGAACAAACATGAAACATAAGAGAGAGAGAGAGAGAGAGAGAGAGAGAACATGAGGGGATGGAGAGAAACAAAGACAGGGTTTGTTCTTGTTCTTTTTTTTTCCTTGAGAATGATGTGCATTGAGGGAGAAAGAGAGTAAATGAGAGAGAGAGAAGAAGAAGGAAAAGGAAGAGAGAGAGAGAAAGAAAGAGAGAGAGAGAGAGAGAGAATAAACATGAAAGATAACAAATAAACAGAGAAAGAGAGAGAGAGAGAGGGAGGGAGAGAGGAGAATGAGTGAGAAAACACGAGGGGGTGGAGAGAAACAAAGGGTTTTTCTTGAGAATGAGGTGTATTGAGGGAGAAAGATAGGAAATGGGAGAGGGACAAGAAGAAAGGAAAAGAAAGAGAGGACAAGAGAGAGAGAGAGAGAATAAACATGAAAGATAACAAAGAAATAGGAAAGAGAGAGAGAGAGAGAGGGACAGAGAGAGGAGAATGAGTGAGAAAACATAAGGGGATGGAGAGAAACAAAGAGAGGAGCAACAAAGAAAGAGATAGAGAGAAAGAAAGAGAAGGGGGAGATAACATAAAACAAAGAGAGCAAAGAAAGGGAGAGAAACAAAGAAAGGGGAAGAAAACCAAGACTTTAGTTGATGTTAATTTTGTTGAGTTATAAGAGAAAAATCCCTTCTCAAACAAATTAAGAAAGAAAAAGAGAATGACAACAAAAACAAATTGCTTGTCGTAATGTAGACAAAATGGAAAATGATGATGATCGTGATGTTCAAGATCATGAGGTGTAATTTAATCAGTGTGTCCCGTATCCTTGCTCTCAATGCAAGTTGGCAATTCAACGAAAGCATAGCTTGTCTATAGAACACGTACGATGCTTCAGCAAGTTTTAATCAGAGATCATTGATCAGGCAATCTCAGAATTTGAGAAAATGGTAAGAAAAGTATGTATTAATCATGCATTATATGCGCAAACTAATTGAATATCATATACAAAAACATTAGACGTGGCATCTCCAGGAGAAATGCACCTATTGCGGCCAGCTAGAAGAGTTTTTGGGCATGCAATGGATGGAGTGCCTAGGCCAATCCACCACTTGGAAGGCATTACCCAGTCTATATCGTCAATATCAAAGGAGACATGCAACCTTTCAAACTTTCCTACAATCTTGGAGCCTCGGATGGAGGCAATGATTTATGCATTGATGCCCATGGATGCCGAGACATCTAATCTGCTCAGAGAGGAAGCATCCATACCATTATATGATGGGTGCCGAAAGTATCTCACCTGAAGACAATTCTTGCACTCCTGAGTAGCATGAAAAATACATGTGGAGCGATGCGAGTGTGTCTGAGTTGTTCAGGTACCTTCTACGAATGCCTTGTTGATTTCTTTTCCGCACCATTATAAAATATAATTGTGATTTTTCAAGGTGTTTTATGATTTCTTTCCAAGTTGCTAAAGTATTATATATTACCACTTGAAAATACCATGCTTGAGTCTTGTGATTGTTAGAAATGCGGGATCTAGAGCATGGCATAACCGGAAGCTATGGAGGATGGAAGGAGAAGTGTAGACTCATGATGGAATGGACACTGTTTGTTACACAAGTGAATTAGGTTCCAAGATTGAGACTTGGACTCATAAACACAATCTTGTGTATGTGGAGAATGACATTGACACTTTACTGAAATGAAAAGAGTACTATCATTGCATTAAGAAAGGAAGCAAGTACAATGCTTTATAGGAAAGTAGGAAACTGCAGTAGGCACTATTGTGCATATGGGATAAGTTAGCCTGCATATCCTTGACCCTGAGATTCCATAAAAAGAGGCTGTTTGAGTGTGATTGCTGATTCTCAACACCCCTCCTCAATCACAACTAGGAAAGGCACAAAGTGTGTAGAGGCTGTAATGAGAACCACCTGCAAAGTGTGGGCATACCACAGACATGGCAGAACACCAGAGGCTGTTGCAGAAAAAGCTAAGTGTGGGTACCATAAACATGGTGGACATCCAGAGGCTGTAACAGGGGCCTCACAAAGTGTACAGGGACTGTAATGCCAAGTTACATAAGGAGTTTACAAAGCTTATGGCAGGAAACATTAGGGCAAGGAAAATACAAGGCTATTAAAACAGTCTATCAGAATTATGAGAGTACAAGGACTGATGAGTCTTGTCCTTCCGATCCTGGTGGTCTTCATCTTCATCTTCCTTTGCTTCATTTTCTTCTTCTTCTTTGACTGCGACTAGATAGGCCTTTTGGGATCTCTTTCTTGCGTGGCAGAACTTCTCGGTGTGTCCGGTCCTTTTGCAGAAGTCACAAAAGAGCTGATCTTTCTTGCCTTTGTACCTGTTGCCAACATATAATGCATGCTCATCTCTAGAGGTACTTGGTTCTTCTTTAGTTTTTAGCTTCTTTTCTTCTTCTAACAGTGATGCCTGGATATCAACAAGTTCAGGATTTGGCATGTTGATTAAAGTTGTTGATACGTTATTATATTCAGGAGGCAAGCTCTTAAGTAGAACACCGATGCAAACATCTTCATCCATTTTAATGTTGATTCCTGCAAGTTGGGTTAGGAGTCCTTCCATGTAATTAAGATGTGTGGCAAGTGATGTGCTGGACTTCATTTCAAGCCTGAAGAATTCAATTAGGAGACCATACTTTGATGATTTAGATTGTGCACCGAACAGGGTGTCAAGTCTTTTCCATGTATCCTGTGAGGTCTCACAGTTATCCACGTGATGGATATAACTGTCATCTAGCTCCAATTTGATAATGGCCTGGGCTCTGTCATCATTCTTTTGCCAAGTAGTTGCAAGGTCCGCGTCCCGAGGTTTCTTCTCTTTGCCATTTGTGATGGCCCAGAGACCCTTCTTCATCAGGATGAGCTTGATGCGGGTTTGCCAAGTGTGGAATCCGACTCCTTTGAATCGAGCATTTGGCGAGTCTTTGCCCATGTTAGATTTACGGGAACAATAGCAAATCAACTTCAGACTTTATTAGATTTGAGCAACAGAAGAATTGATTGAGAGACACAAGTGCTAAAAAGCACTAACTGAGTGTCAATGAATACCAAATCTGCAAAAGTCTTTTACTCCAAGTGATCTTCCCCTTCTTGATTTGATGCTGATGTCTTCAGATCTAAGTGACAGCACTTTAACGAACTTCAGAGAGTATTGCTCAGTGATTAAAATCACTGTTGATAACTTCAGTGAGAGAAACAGTGAAAAATGTCAAGATTTTGAAGCTTTTGGCTATGGTGGATTTAGGGTTTCTGAGATAGGGGCCTGGTTTTTTGCTTATTGCAGGAGCTACAGTGCATCATTTTTAAAACTTTTTACATATCTAGGAAGATTATTTCATGGGCTACCAAAGCCCCATGAAGATTGTGCAGATCGTGGTCAGTATAAGGCGCGTAGGTGCCGCGAACAGATTCGGCGCAGATCTGGACAGCGTGGTCGAATTTCTGCAATGCTGGAGCCAGGGAGCATCAATGTCATTGATTGTTGTGCCAAGATGAAACGCCTTGAGCAGAGGAACAACTCTCCAGAAGAAATCGTGGGCTGAAATGGCCTGGTTGAAGAGTTATGGAAGCTCCAAGCAAGGTAGGTCCTGTCTGGCTATGGCAGACACAGAACAGAGATTTGGGATTTTCACAATGCTGAGCTCCAGATGGTCCAATGTCCTGGATTGATGTGATACAGAGAAGCTTTATGAGTTGGGGAATACTTTTCCAGAAGGAAGCTATAAGAGATTTGACCTGTGGAGTGAGATATAAGCAGTTCAATCTGATAGGGTGCTGCTGGCTATGGCTGCCATGGAAGCTTCAGTGAGAGTAGAGTTGGGAGATGAAGTCATGAGCTGACATTGAGATGGATGGAGGTTCAGAAGAATCAAGAGAGGCTAGAGAAGCAATGCCATGCCCAACTGGGCTCTGATACCATGTTAGAAATGCGGGATCTAGAGCATGACATAACCGGAAGCTATGGAGGATGAAGGAGAAGTGTAGACTCATGATGGAATGGACACTGTTTGTTACACAAGTGAATTAGGTTCCAAGATTGAGACTTGGACTCATAAACACAATCTTGTGTATGTGGACAATGATATTGACACTTTACTGAAATGAAAAGAGTACTATCATTGCATTAAGAAAGGAAGCAAGTACAATGCTTTATAGGAAAGTAGGAAACTGCAGTAGGCACTATTGTGCATATGGGATAAGTTAGCCTGCATATCCTTGACCCTGAGATTCCATACAAAGAGGCTCTTTGAGTGTGATTGCTGATTCTCAACAGTGATGATACGTGACATGTTTTACAAAAGCTTGTAATGGACTACAATAGCATCCATGAATGTGTCAATGATTGTGTACTATTTCGAGGACAATACAAGACTATGGAAACATGTCCAAAGTGTGGTGCTCACAGGTATCGACAAGACTTGCAAGGGAAAGCCATCCCTTAGAAAGTTCTTAGACACTTTTCACTTATCCCCCGTATATGTCACATGTTTCGTACGTCAAGTATGGTGAGCTTGACAATGTGCTATGTGCAAAATAGATCCATAGATAGAGTCCAACGAATATTAGTGAATTCACGCACATGGAGCCAAATTAACTTTTCCTTTCTAGGCTTTTCACAAGAGCCAAGGAATCTTTGGCTTGGTCTTGCTATGGATGGCATGAACCCATTCCGTCTCTGCTCAACTTCTTACAGTGTGTGGCCCTGTAGTCCTTGTTAGCTACAACATCCCACCATGGTTTTCTACGACGAAATGACACCTGATCCTTAGCTTGCTCATTCATGGTTGCTATAAAGTGAAGAATATGAATTTCTATCTCTGTCCATTAGTTGATGAGCTTAAGATTTTGTGGGAGGAGGGGGTCGTCATCGAAGATATGAGCAAGTACGATGGTCGACGGTCTACCAATATAGGAGCCATTATCATGTGACCCATGCATGAATTTCTGGGATTCGGGGAGAGCTCAGGTAAGTAGGCTTCCATTCTCGTTGGTTACATTTATCATAGCTCCTTCAAGTTTGTGTTCATAGGATAAAGGTGTTGGGACATGTCTGGTTACCTTAGATTATCATGCATGTCCATTGTGCGGGACATAGTTAGACTCCTGAAGGTCATGAACCATGAAGAAGATGGTATATCAAGGAAGGCCACTTTCTTATCGGAGGGTCATGATTTGAGGGAAGGTTTTCTTGGAGAACCTCCAACACGAATGAATACCCAAAGCTGGTACAAGTTGAAAGTGGCCCACACGGAATCACATCCAAACGGAATGTGATGGTTCTCAATTTTCTACGAGTTGTCATATTGGACCCACTTACATATGAACCACTTGCTGGGTCCCATGCATATTTTCAAGAATGTAGGCAGCTTACTATGGGACCACATCACACGAAGGAGAGATAGTGCAGGGGCACGAATGGATTTGAAAGAGGTAGGGAAGATGGAGATGCCTTGGCTATAGAGGAGTACTGATGGTTGCTTGCAACAAGTTCGCACTCCTTGGGTTTTATCCACTAAACAAGAGTGCATTTTGAAGCAAATTATGAGGTTTATCCGCACTCCGATGGGTATGATGCATTCTCTTAGATCTATGTTTTCTAAAGAAAAAAAACTATCAGGGATAAACTCCCATGATTGGTATAAGATATGTCAGGTTTGTACTACGAATAGATTGTAAGTGGCCTTTGTATTTTGATATTTGGAGTCTAATCATTATTCGTAATGCTTCTTCATTCGTGGTAGTTCGTACTACTGATCGCGATCGCAGAATGCCTTACTCCAAAAATACACAGGCTGATTTACAGGTTGTCAAATTTAGTGCAATGAATCTCATAGAAGGAGATCAAGACATCCTCTATTGAATTGGAAAGGCGTGGGAAGTAGTGGAGACGGTCTGTCTCTTTGAGAAGTATTTACCCACCTACATGCTCACGATATAAACCCACCTCCTGGTGCATCTTGTAGATAAAGTGGAGATTTCTGGACATGTCCATATACAATAGATGTTCTTCTTGAAATGCTTCATGAAAATCCTAAAATGATTTGTGTGATAACGAGCTTGGCTAGAAGGTAGTATGGCTGAAGGTTGGTTGGTATCTAAGGCATTAGTGGTCAGATCACTCCTTCATCTCCCACTTCGAAGTGTTGTTCACTACCTAAAAACAACGATCGTTACACACAGGATTTTGTCCATCTCTCTTTTTACATAAAATCCTCACTGATAGTTGAAAGCTACATGCTTTCTTTTGCATGTCATCCTAATCTAGAAGTTTTCTATAGTTTTTGGATTTTTACAAGAGATAATATCTAAAATATCATAAATTGGCTACACTTGTCCAAAAAACTAATATGTTTGAACCATGGACACTAACACTAATGTCTAAAATGGCATTGGCTCTCTAGATCAATAAGAAAGCCACACTTTAGATTTTTTCACATGGTGTGCGCGATCAATAAGAAAGCCGCACTTTAGAGTTTTTCATATGGTGTGCACGTAGCGACACAACATCCACCCCCTCCTAACTTGCACATCCTGTGGTATGTGCCAAAGTCTTATGGATCCACAATGTCAGAAGAAGTATCCTCTGCCATGTCAATGTCTTCATCTTATACCTCTTCTTCTTCCATTTCCATTACTAATATTTGTGATCATTCAAGAATTACAGCAGAATTTCAACATCATAACTTTTCTAGAGCATAATACAACAGAGAAAAAAAAAGTGGCCTGCTGAAGGAGTGTTCAAAAGAAGGACTGTTTCATAACACAGGCAGGAGTGTAATTCTTTATTAAAAGAAAATCACACAGAGATACTGTTTTTGGCTACTCTGTTTTAATAACAGTAGATAGCAGTAAATAAGAAAAGTTCACTCATGACTTGAGGGTACATTGAATGAAGTTTGAATATGCTTGATTGATCTTCTATCCTGAAATTAATCAAGGTCCTCTGTGGTCGCGACTTTGCTTTCGAAACCCTTCGACATCTTTGGTGAACCCGACGTGAAAGCGTGGCAGAAATTTCAGGATGGGTGATACTTCAGTCTCTATTTCAGCCTCTTCTACAATTCCAGCTGTGTCTACTTCAGCTCCATCAATGACTGCTGCGTCAAGTACTTCAACAGAGGATCTAAGCATATTTTGCAGAATATGTCCATGTATATGCAGCTTCAAAATCAGCAGACACAATTGTATATGCAGCAGCAGCAACAATTGCATCAACAGCAGTTGTCTTAGCAAAGGCAACTCTATTCGGAGTAGGAGAATGCAAACAGCGCGACTAAGGCTATTGAAGCAGTTGAGAATGAGAAGAAGCTATTTGATGGCCATAATGTTTCAGCATATTTGAAGACATATGAGATCAAGATGGGGTTTTTCGGAGTTCCAGCTGGACTTATGAGTAAGTATTTCCTTCGTCTTGTCACACCCGCTTTGAGGGCAAAAGTGACTGATCTTTTTATTCAAAATACACATTGGCAAGATTTTAAGAAGGCCTTGAAAGAAGAATATTTCCTTGAGGACTTTGGTATGGCTACTCAGCGGTCATTCCGAGAGTGGGTCTACATGCCAAACAAAGGTCTAGCTGCTTCGGAGTTGATTCGAGAATTTGAAGAGAGGTATAGTCAGCTTGATGCCATTGAACAAAGAGCATTGGATGTTGAAAAAGTTGAGCTTTTCTTGCAAGCTGCTGATCCTGCTCTTCAAGAAGAATTGGGTGAGCTTCTTGAGGATCGCACGAAGCCTATGGGTCTTAAAACGGATTGGCAGGATGCTCAGGATGTAGTCTCGACTTTGACCAAGAGGAGGATATGGAAGACTCGCCTACAGAATGGTTCCATGACACCTACACCATCATCTGCTCCTATGCCTGCTTCTATCCCTATTATTTCTTCTCCTCCTCAGCCAGTTTCTTGGCCTATGCCAGTGCCTACTATTTCCACTCCACCTATTCCTCTTGTTCCACGACCGATGCCTACACCTTCTGCTCCAAAACCATCCGCTCCATCGGTGCCTACCTCTCTTGATGACATAATCAAAGGCATAACAGATTTGACACTGGAGTCAGTTAAAGCGGAGTTGGTGGGAAAGTTGAAAGAGCAGTTTGCTTCGACTGCACCTACTACTTCTTCTAGTGCTCCTATTGCACCTAGGAGTGCTCCTAGTGTACCTAGGAGAGATCGGAGATGTATTTGGTGCGATAGTACGGACCATCAGCATTGCAGGGATTGTGAATCTTTTTAGGATGCAAGGAGGAAGAATTTGGTATATTGGGGGCAAGATGGTAAGATTTGGTTGACTGAGACAGGAGCTCCACTTGCTACCAACTTTGGTAAAGGTGGAATGAAGAAGTTAGTGGATGACATGCCTGCGCGTACTTCTTATGTGACAGCTAGAGGTGATGCTTTTGCATATGGAGTCCAGATTGAAAAGGGATCAGAGACTCGGTCAGCACTATGGACTTATGCTATGGAGACTGCAAATAAGGGGAAAATTCAGCAAACTGTTTTGACTAGTGCAGGCTCTAGCATCAGATCAGAGACAAGTTGGGATTCGCCTGTTGACAGGTACTCTATTTATGCTTATTTGGCTAAGTCTCATGGAGCAGATGTACTTGTTGAGGAGAAGCATAAGAGGAATGAAGAAAATCCAAGTGCAGCTAAGAAGACTAGAGGGGGTGAGTTTGTTACTCCACCTACTACAGGACCGTCTTCAAGACCAGGGCCAGATCGACAGATGGAAGATGCTCAAAAGAGAGAAAAGAGGCAAGAGCCTAGAGAGAGAAAGCAGCCAGGGTTTAGATTGATGTCCGATATTGAGACATCTACGGACATGAAGAAAATCTTTAATGATAAGATACTTGGCAGTGAGGTGACTTTCACTATTTCTGAGATTTTGGGCATCTTGAAAAGAGAGTTTCAGGATCAGTTTCAGGAGGTCCTAAAGAGGAAAAGACATGCATTGTCTACCACTGATACACAGGGAGTTTTGATTGGGGAGTTGGATGAGGATGAGGATGAGGTTATGGTTGAGAATGCTTCTATTTTTCCGCAGGTAGAGAAGAGGGTTCAGCCTATGCATTATGCTGAAATTGATGAGCCTGTCTTGATACCGCGTAGTCACTTTTCGCGGAGCCATTGGGCTAGGGCAACTACAGAGACGATGGTAAAGATTGGAGAGAAACAGGTGCCTTATGTTGCATTGGTGGATCATGGTTCAGAGATTAATCTCATAGTTCGTGGAGTTTATGAGAGTAACAAATGGCCTATGGATGTAGAGCATGGGTGGCGTATGAGAGCCGCCAATAACACTGCAGGTGATTTGTATGCTGCCTGTCCTAGTGTCAGGGTCCCCTTTGTGATGTAGAGGAGTATTTTCATTTCTTTGTGCAGGATTCATGCTCTTATCCCATAATTCTTGGTCAGCCATTCATCACAGAATGCGCATGGAAACAAAGGTAATGGATGATGGTTCTGCTTATGCACGGATTCGCAGTAAAGATGGCATGAGAGCAGTTCAGTTTATGACTGTATGTGTGAACCATGTTAGAAACAGGGATACTCTCAGAGATGCACCTTTGCCCACTATGAGGGATTCGGATTTTCATTAGGTACCGCCGTTTCGCGAGACGACGGTGGTATAGAGCAGAGGAGATTGGAGTTCTCGCCTCCTGGCAGCAGTATTTTCTCCTCCGGTTTTGTTGGGATTTCAGCAAACATTTCGATGAGCTATCAGAAGACTTCTAGGTTGCCTAGAGCTGCCAGGCAGTACATATGCAGGAAGGAGAAAAATTTGAAAAATGCAGGAATTTTAGAGGATGAGGAGCGCATAGATGGGATGTATGACAGTGTGATTTGTGCAGATACGATGGAAGAGATGGAAGATATGCTGAAAACTGATATGCAGAATTGTCATAGTAATGTATTAGTGCAGTCCCTGGACATGTTTCATGAAATTGCAGATTTTGTGTCACAGATTGAGTCAGAGGCTGAGGTAACTCAGCAAAGAGTGTTGAGTGCTGAAGAAATTCAGCAAACAGAGTTTCCAGCTGGTTATGATCAGCTTTCAAAGACACAGAGGGCTGAAAACTTTCAGCCAATAGAGTTTACTGCTGAAGTATTTCAACATCCAGAGTTTAGGGCTGCTTCTATGCAGTCCATAGAGCGGAGGGCTGAGGATATTCAGCCATTGGAGTGCAGAATTGCTGATTTACAACAAGATTTGAATAATGCAGAAGAGCATAATGAAGCCAGGGTTGACACGAAATACAAAACTATGGATAAGAAGCTGAAGCCGGTTGCTGTACCGCTTCCACCTGAGAGTGATCAGCAAATAGAGAGGGCTGCTAAACAGCCAATTTTGAGGAATCCGGAGCATATTGGTCATAAATTTTCAGCAGAGACTCTTGCTGAATTGAAAATTGGAAATGGTGATTTCTTGCTACCCATAGAGAAGCAATGTTTTCAGGAGATGCTTGAGCGACATGGAAGGGGATTTGCTTTTTTCCCGCATGAGATTGGATGTGTGAATCCTGATATTGTTGCTCCTATGGTCATTTTTACTATTCCTCATATTCCATGGAATCTCTGACCTATTCCAGTGCCTAAAGCACACCTGCCAAAGCTGATTGATTTATTGAATGAGAAAATCAGAATGGGAATTCTTGAGCCTTCATCTGCACCATACTCAAACAGGTGGTTTACAGTTCCAAAGAAGAATGGTACTCTCCGATTTATTTAGGATATGCAGCCAGTGAACAGAGTTACTATCAAGAATGTTGGTATAGGTCCAGTTGTGGATGAGTTTGCAGAAGCATTTGCTGGATGTGCCATCTATTCTTTAGGTGATTTGTATTCAAGATATGATCAGTTTCAGCTGGCTTTGGAAAGCAGGGACATAACCACCATGAGAACTCCTATTGGGCTTGTCAGGATGTGTACCTTGCCTCAAGGTGCCATTAATTATGTTGCGCATATGATGAATGCCATGCATAAGGTCCTTCGTGATTATATACCTCAGCTTACTATGCCTTTCTTGGATGATGTGCCCATTAAGGGGTGTGCAAAAGAAGAGAAAAATGAGAGTCTAAATGATCAGGGATGCAGATACTTTGTGGCTGATCATATTTCAGCTTGTGAAAAGATTTTGGCCAGATTAGAAGAAGTGAACTTGACACTATCACGGCAGAAATCTGTTTTTGGAGTGAATGAGGTTGTCATTGTTGGGCATATGTGTGGATATTATGGCAGGAAACCCTCACCTGATAAGGTGAATGCTATAGGCAAGATTGCGGAGTATTGTTCTACCACTTCAGAGGTACGGAGATTCATTGGAGCTTGTATGTTTTATATGATTTGGATACCTCATTTTGCACACATAGCAGATTGTTTATATCAGCTGCTTCGAAAGGGGCAGAAATTCTATTGGGATGAGAGCCACACTAGAGCTATGCGGAAATTGAAGAAGTTATTGCAGAATGCTCCTACTCTCAGGAAAGCGGATTATAATTGTGGAAGGCCTATTGTATTGATAGTTGACACTAGTCCAATTAGCATAGGTTGGGCTGTGGGTCAAGATGATACAGATGGAAATAGGTATGCCATTCGGTTCGGGGCGAAAGTCCTAAACGAGAGACAGAGGAGATATCCGCAATTCAAGAGGGAGTTGTTGGGGATTGTTACGGCTCTCAAATGTGACAAGGAGTACTTTATTGGAGCTTCAGTTGTGGTAGAGAGAGATTGCTTGCCATTGATTGGTATGATCACGAGTTGCTCTACTCCGGATATAGCTGTGCTGAGATGGATTGCATACATCAAGTCATTAAATCCGGAATTTAAACACATAGCACGGAAGGATAATCCAGTGGCAGATATGTTGTCTAGAGCCAGATATGATGATGAAGAGACTCTACTTGCAGAAGAGGATGATGCAGAAATTTCAGCCACTATGGTTGATCATGTTTGTCATGTCTATGATATTGTGGCTTTCATAGAAGAACTCTATGTTGGAGATTGGTTGCAGATTGGCAGGTACCTTAGTACACTAAGCAAAAGAGATGAATGGACAGATGAAGAGTTCAAGAAGATCAGAAGGAAAGCCTATGGTTATTTTCTCAAGGACAGATTTCTTTGGAAGCATCCGAAGAAAAGAGGCGGATTACCTTTGTAGGTTGTCTGCGATAGAGAGACACAGTTACAGGTGATGAGGGAGTTTCATGAGAGTCCTTGGGCTGGTCATAGAGGAGTGTGGGCTACTTATGAGAAAATCAAGGAGAAATATTGGTGGAAAGGCATGTATAGAGATGTTTCTCACATTGTTGAGACTTGCAGAGACTGCTAGATGTATTCAGTAGTGCATCATCGAGATGAGCTTCATCCGACCTATCCGCTATGCATTCATTATAAGTGGGTAGTTGATTTGGTTACCATGCCTATGGGTCTATGGCAGATGAGGTATATTGTTTTGGCTAGAGAGGATCTTACCAATCATGTTGAGGACAGATCTTTGAGAACGAAGACCACTAGTGCAGTGTGTAAGTTCTTTTTGGAGGAAATTTTCTGCACGTATGGTTGTGTGGGTAAGATCACTGCGGATCGTGGTGAATTGGATGTAGATGAAGCTAGGGAGTTTTTCTCTCAGCTAGGAATCAAGTTGGCTCTAACTACAGCATATAATCCAGAGGGAAATGGAAAGAGTGAAAGAGGGCATCCGATAGTGAAAGCATTAGCCAAAGCATGCAGAGGATAGATTGGAGAATGGCCGAGACTTCTACCATTTGCTTTGTGGGCTGATCGTACGACTCATAGTGTTACCATAGGATATATGCCTGCAGAGTTGATGTATGGTCAGAAACCTGTTATGCCAACTGAGACTTGTGCTTTGACTTGGTCAGTTTTACCTTGGCAGGAGGATTTGACGAGAGAGGAGCTCTTAGCTCTTCGGATTCGACAGTTGGAGAGGAGACTTGAGGATATTCAGCTAGCTATTGACATGTTGAAGGTTGCTAGACTAAGGAATAAGGACAGGTTTGACAGCAGGCATCGCTTGCGGCCTAGAGCAATAGAAGAGGGAGATTGGGTATTGGTCTTTGATAGCAGCCTTGAAAATCAGCATACTGCACTTCGGAAGATGGTGAAAAGATGGTTTGGGCCGTACATAGTCAGACATGTTTTTGATAATGCAACATATGAATTGATAGAATTGGATGGGACAATACTTAGAGTGCCTATTGCTGGAAAAAGAATCAAGATTTTCAAGAAAAGAGATGATGAAGATTATGCATTGGAAGAATTTGCAAGAGAAGAGCAACGAGAAGAAACTCCAATGGAAGAGACAGATGATATGACAGATAATCTTGTTGATATACCGGAAATGCATAATGAAGAGATTGATCTGTTTGTGGATCTTGATGATAACGATCATGGGTAGTTGGCCCATCCGGAGGATGCGCAGGATTAGAGGGGGTGGATGTCGTATTGCTGCGCATTCGAGGTGTGAAAACCACCCAAAAGTTGTGTGTGTGATTTGATACTTTGTACATACTTAGTCGTTATGTTTGTTCTTTTATTTTATGTGGGTAATATAGTGAAGAGGGGTTTGAAGCAAGAGGAAGAAATAATTAGTGATGAGTTGACATACATGACTGCCCTTCAAGCTTGTGGTGCTTGTATGAGGGGTTATACTTCAGATGTCTTTGTTGGTAATGGCCTTGTGAGTATGTATGGAGCACATGGGACCATACAAGAAGCAGAGAGTATGTTTATTGGCTTACCATTTCGAAATGTCGTATCATGGAGTGCAATGGCTATCTCTTTGGCTTACCTTTATGGACACCATCCCAAGTTGAATGATGGAAATGCATTTCGCGGGTTGGCTACAAGCTAGCAGATGGGTGTGGGATCAACGATTGGAGTTGAAGTGTATGTACTTGATGGTACTGTAGTTATGATGCTTGTATGAGGGGTTATACTTCAGATGTCTTTGTTGGTAATGGCCTTATGAGTATGTATGGAGCACATGGGACCATACAAGAAGCAGAGAGTATGTTTATTGGCTTACCGTTTCGAAATGTTGTATCATGGAGTGCAATGGCTATCTCTTTGGCTTACCTTTATGGACACCATCCCAAGTTGAATGATGGAAATGCATTTCGCGGGTTGGCTACAAGCTAGCAGATGGGTGTGGGATCAACGATTGGAGTTGAAGTGTATGTACTTGATGGTACTGTAGTCAGAGAAAGACCAGCTTTAACTCTGTCTTTCTTAATTGCTGGTTTAGCAGCAGCATTCTCAACTTTTTGTTATGCAGAACTGACCAGTTGATGTCCATCGGCTGGCAGTGCCTACCATTATGCCTATATCTATGCTGGGGAAGAGGACAAAGGGAGCGTGAAAAAGCAAAAGCGAAAGAGAACTATTTTTGAAAGAGTCTTTTGGGGGGGAAAGAAAAAGAACACTATTTTGAAAGGGAAGATGATGGATAATGGGAAAAACGCGGAAGAAAACGAGGAGGAATGAAGGAGGATGGGAGGCAGCAGAGAAGTTCTCTGAGTCAATGTAGCTGAGGGGAAGAGAAGCGATGACAAAGTTGAAGACAAGAACGATTCATGACAATAACGCATGACAAGGAGGTGACGAAGACAAAGGTGATTTGTTGCGAAGACGACGTAGGCTGAGTGTGACTCCAAAGGAGTTCAACGAAGCTAAAACAAACCAGAGAAAACTGCAATGGGACGAGGCTGTGAGGAAGAAGATGATGATAGTTATAAAATAAGGAGACGATGAAGAACAAGGCCAATAACAATTGTCAAGCTTGCGGTGGACGTAGAAAAGGGAGAAGCAAGTGCTACTGTGACGATACAGACAGACCAACAAAGCAACAGAACTGAATTGAAGATGAAGGTGACAACAAGGAAGAAGTTGTCGAGACGCAGAAAGTGGGAGAGTTAAAGGGGAAACGAGGCGATGGAAGACGCTGGCTATTGATGGGATTTTTGAGTCTGGTGATTGTTCTTGATGGCTGCAATTGTAAAGTCCTATTTATGATGACTATCAGAAGCTTATCAGAAGGTTGCATGTTCCTATTTGCAACCCTCAGGAAGACCTTGCTTCCATCAGATTTGTATCACAGTCAGAGTTGAATGCCTTGGAGGCAGAGGGTTAATCTAGTGTCTTTGATCCTTCTATTAATCTTCACGGGTGCTGCTGTAGCTGGGTGTATTCTGGTATACATTGGTCAAGGAGGTTCTCATGATGAGCTTGCAGATACCCTAAGCTTGATCCTCTTGAAGGGCTAACAAATTTGCAGATCCTCTGCTTGCTTGATAATACAGTCACAAAGAAACAACACTATCATCTTTATGTCATTCACAAGTTGCAGAAGCTACGCCTTCTAGATTTTAGAAAAGTCAAGCAAAAGGAGAGACAAGAGGCAACAGCTTTGTTTGGAACGAAGAAGGCAAAACCTCTAAACGTGGAACCGCCTCCTGCAAAGACATTTGTGCCTGGTGAAATACCTGATGTAAAATCTCCTCCTAAAGCTGAAGAAGTTAAACAAACTGGTCCAACCAAGGAGTAGATTCTGGCTATCAAGGTTGCTATTGCAAACTCTCAAACATTGGAGGAAGTTGCCAGGCTTGGAAAGGCACTTAAATCAGGGCAATTGCAAGCGGAACTAAAGATAGTTGATGATGATGGTGCTTCAAATATGTCAAGTGGTACAGAAGCAGTACCAATGGGCAGCAACAAAGAGGATGTGGTCATGATGGAAGAGCCTACAGATAAATCACCTCAAAATGACTCTTCTACCATGGTTCAGGGGTGAAATTGGGCTGTTTGAGGTGGACTTTTCATAATCACTGCTATATAGTCAGGGAAGATGCCAACTGTTCCTATGGGTTGCAAGCTTTCTCTCTCTAATATCCCATGTTTCCATTACTAATATTTGTGATCATTCAAGAATTACAACAGAATTTCAACATCATAACTTTTCTAGAGCATAATACAACGGAGAAAAAAAAAAGTGGCCTGCTGAAGGAGTGTTCAAAAGAAGGACTGTTTCATAACACAGGCAGGACTGTAATTCTTTATTAAAAGAAAATCACACAGAGATACTGTTTTTGGCTACTCTGTTTTAACAACAGTAGATAGTAGTAAATAAGAACAGTTCACTCATGACTTGAGGGTACATTGAATGAAGTTTGAATATGCTTGATTGATCTTCTATCCTGAAATTAATCAAGGTCCTTTGTGGTCGCGGCTTTGCTTTCGAAACCCTTCGACAACGGCAACGTTCCCTTTGATCGTGCCTCCCCCCAATGCCCAAGGGGGAGGTTATATAGTGCTAAGGGGCGGGAGAGACTCCACACACTTGGAGTCCTCGTGCTTCTCTCTTCTCCCCATGCACTCCACCTCTACAAGCTCCCCACACACCTCACTTACTTCTTCTCACACTCCCTCTCCTCCAGCCATGCATCGGCTGAGGGAAGGGATAATTAGTAAAAAAAAATTGCTTAAATTCTCACCATTTTCAATTTTTCCTTTTCCCCTGGAAGGGAGTTCTCACGCGACTTTGCGGTTTTAATCCCCGACCTCATTTGCACAATGCGGATGGACTCGTTATTGCGCGTGCGGGGTAACCACTTGCCACCGTCATTAGTCGAAACGGGAGATGACTTTGTATAGCTTTTACGCGGGCGTGCAGGGATCAAGATCTATAATATTTTTGGGCAGAAATATTACATTCTCTCCCCCTTGGAAGAATCGAGATGTCCTCATCTTGAAAAGAACTGGGGGTATTATTCATTGAGAGTACTTTCATCCATCCAAGTGGCATCCTCCTCAGGATAATATTTCCACTGGACGAGACATTCTCTCAGGGTTGTGGATCTCAATTGTCTCTCCCTAACATCTAAGATCCTGTCAAGCCGTAGCTCAAGGACTGCCTTGCTAGGCATTACAACTTGTTGATCATCAAATACATGGGTAGGATTAGGTACATACTTCTTCAGTAGGCTGATATGAAATACATTATGAACCTTTAGGTTTTTAGGGAGTTGCAATCTATAAGCATTAGGCCCTAAGCACTTGAGAATCTTGTAGGGTCCACAATATCTTGGACTTAGCTTCTTGCATTCACCTAAGGATAGGAAACTCTTCTTTGGACGTACGCGAATGAAGACCATGTCTCCTTCAGCGAAGATTCTATCTTGATGTTTCAAATCTACGTATGCCTTCTTTCTATCCTTGGTGGCTTGGATGTCCTATCTTATTGACTTCATTTGGTCATCCATATCTTCCAACATTTGCCTTGAAGCTTCAACCCTCAAGGTTGGATCTGAGAAGTTTAAAGGACTTCGACAGTCGTGCCCATACAATGCTTGAAAAGGGGTCATCTGAATGCTTTGTTGATAAGAAGCATTGTAGGAAAACTCAACCAGTGGCAAGTATTGAATCAAACTTTTGGGTTCACGGCAACAATGCGCCCTTAGCATATCCTCAATGACCTGGTTGACTTATTCCGTTTCACCATCGATTTGAGGATGGTAAGCTGTACTGAAACAGAGTTGAGTCCCAATGGCTTTGAAGATAGCTCTCCAGAAGTGTGATGTGAAGCGTGAGTCATGATCACTAATGATTCTTCTGGGCAACCCATGCAGTTTGAATATCTCATTGATGAACAACCTTGCAATGTCTGAGGCTTTATAGTTTTTCTTAACAGGAATAAGATGTGCAACCTTGGTTAGCATATCTACCACAACCATAATAGAGTTGTATCCTTCCTGAACATGGGGTAGGCCAACAACAAAGTCCATACTAATGAATTTCCATTTCATTTGGGGAATGTCAAGTGGTTGCAACTTTCCTAGCATTTTGACATGTTCGGCCTTAATGTGTTGACAAGACAAACACTTAGTGACATATTTGAGAACGTCACCTTTAAGCCTCTCCCAATAGTAGCTCCTTTTGACTACATTGAGGGTCTTGGCATAACCAGGATGTCCTGAGAAAGGGGAGTCATGAGCTTCCCAAAGTATCTTCTGCTTGAGTGACTGGCTTGCCGGTATACATAATCTCGTTCTATAGTAGACAAGTCCACTATTGATAGAGAATTCTTGATACTTAGCATGTATTTTTCGATCATGATCCTTGATAGGGATCTCCCTTAGCATCTTCTGATAGGTTGGATCATGGCATGCTTCTTCTCTAGCTAGCTCAAGTATTGGGTTGTTTGGCATGGATACCTTTGTGGCTAGAGATCTAGCTGTTGATGGATCTTGCAAGATTTTGAGAATTAAGAAATGCCTTGGGACTGAGTGCATCGGCAACTACATTCTCCTTTCCAGGCCAGTATTTGATTTCAAAATCATACTCCTCCAGCACTTCAATCCATCGATGTTGCCTCATATTGAGCTCGTTCTGGGTAAAGATCCACTTAAGACTTTTATGATCCATCACTAGGGTAAACTTGTTACCCAACAGGTAGTGTCTCCAAAGCTTGAGAGCATGGATGACAGCTAACAGCTCTAGATCATGGGTAGCATAATTCTTCTCATGGCTCTTCAGCTTCCTTGAAGAGTATACTACAGGATGACCTTCTTGCATAAGCACACATCCTAAGGAAAGCATGCTAGCATCGGTTACTACTTCGAACGCCTTACCAAGATCCGAAAGTTTTGGGATAGGTGCTGATACCAAACTTTGCTTTAGACTATCAAAGCTAGATTGTTCGGTAGTTGACCATGCAATCCATGTTTGCTTCTTTAGTAGATCCATCAGAGGCGCTGCAATCAAAGCACAGTTTTTGATAAAGACCCTGTACCATCCTTTCAATCCAAGAAAACTGTGTATTTCTTTGACAGTTGTTGGTGTTGGCCATTCCAAAACATCTCTGACTTTGGCCGGATCCACTGAGATTCCTTCTACTGATACGATGAATCCTAGATATTCAATCTCACCTTTGAAGAATGTACACTTCTTCATCTTGGCATAAAGCTTGTGTGCCCTCATTGTCTCAAGGACAATGCAAAGTTGGGGTTCATGATCTTCTTCTTGTTTGGAGTAGACTAAGGTATCGTCGAAGAAGACGAGTACAAAGTCATCAAGATATGTGTTGAGTGTGAAATATGTTGGTTTTTGGGCTGATTTTTTGTTGTTTTTGATGATAAATGGTTGTTTATTTTGAAGTGTTTGGAAAGGTTTGGATAAGTTTGAAGGGTCTTTGATGGTTTTTAATGAGGATGTTTGGTTCTGTAAGGTCTAACTTTCTTCTGTTTTCTTCTGTTTTGATAGTAGAGATGGTTGAATGAATGTTTTGAAAGATGATTGAAGTTTTGTGAAGAGGTTTATGAAATATTGAATTGGTTTTGTTTTAGTTTTTATGATTTTTATGGGTTCTGTTGATCTTCTGTGAAGTTCTGTAAGCTTCTGTACTCTGTTGTTCCGTACTTCTGTTGCTCTGTGGTTCTATTTTGTTGTTTTTGTTGAGTGTTATGATGGATGTGTGGATATTTTGGGAAGTGTTTTTGTCTTAGGAAAGGATGAGTGGAAGCTCTATCCAAGCTAATTGAAGTGAAGAAGTAACTGCTGAAGATTCACAGAAGGTTACAGAAGATAGTGACAGAAGCTAGATCTCACAGGACACTATGAAGTCTCTGGTGCCCCTTCATACCACACATACCTTTTGGAAGGTGTATTCACGACCAAGAGAGGAGTATTATGTGTGATTATTTATTATTGTAGTGAGGATATGATGTACTATTGATGGAGAGAGAGAGACAGAGAGTCAGAGATAGTAAAATCTATCAAAACAGTGTAACTGTATATGAGAGATTGAGAAAGAGAACTATGAAGACATTGAAGATGAATAATATGTGATTGATTTCCATTAAAAGATGGTGTATTCCCTTGTTTTCTTTGTTCTATTAATGGATTTTGTAAAGATATTGAATAATATGGTTGATTTTATCAAATCCGTGGAAGAAATCTATTATGACGCTGCGTGAAGAATTGTTGTTTTCTTTGTTTTGATGATCAAAAGAATGAAATAAAAGCTTGTTGATGTTTGTACAAGATAGATTTTCTTGCAAGAGAATTCCCTTTTCCTTGGTGTTCCTCTTGGGGCTCCATGTTTTTGGTGCGCAGCCGGGGAAAATTGCCATCAACAAGCACAAACAGAGGCTGAAAATGGAAGAAGTGGCACTGTGGAAAAAGAAGTAAATCAATGGATAGTAGAGTTCCTGCCACTGTGGAAGAATTGCAAGCCTTCATTGCCAAGGCAACATTCTACAAAAGATTCATTCCCCAATGGAGAAAGCACAATTCCATTCTGATGAAGTCCCTCTACGACGGTCTATTTTCACTACCTTCTAAAGCTATAGAAAGTTGCATCATAGTTGTAAAGTTCCTCCCACAAAATTGAAGAGTAGAACAGAGAGAATGAGTATCAATGGAGGATTTGGCCTTCATTGAAGAATTTTCAGACATCATCAAGTGGGAAATAGTCAAGAAGCTTCAGGAGTCGTGGTCTGTGGAGGTTCACAAAAATAAGAAGTAACAGAGCTGGGACTTGTTCGTAGACGCTCAACAACAAGATACGTGGGATGCTTGGTGTTCTGATAATCTTTTGTTTGTCCAATTGGCAACCTACTGGAAGTTGGTAGACAGAGTGTTCTTTACAATATACACTATTGAAACCATCAGAAGCTAGCATTACTATGATGATGGCACCACCACAATGCTTAGATGTATGCATTTTGACACCTTCAGAACTGAATACCTTCCTCTATGCAGTGGTATGAAAGCAGAATTCAGAGATGTTGAAAAGGAAGAAGTATAAGAAATGTTGGCAAGAGAGTCTTCCAGAGACTGAAGCCTTCTGTTATCCCTCTATGGAGCACTAATAACATAGTGGAGCCAACCCCCCACATGAATGATGCCATCCGGAGACAAGCACTAGAACGACTTCAAAGGTATGTGAGAAGAGAGAAAGCAAGAATCAAAGCCGAGAACAAGCTAGCAGGAGAAGCCGCCTTTAATGCCCTTGGGAAACTCTTTACAGAAGTCCCAATGGCACATCAAGCCCTTCCTCCTCCTGTTGGAGGTCCACTTCCAAGCCATATCCATCCTAGAAATATTGATGACAGGCCAGCAAATGTAGTCCCCTTGCCAATTTTTAAGGGAGAGTACAATGAAGACCCTGATCTTCATGTAGCAGAGTTTATGGTAGCATGTGTGGCTAACAATGCGAGAACCCCTGAGCATTGGTTAGCAATATTCCCCGCCACTTTCAAGGGCACGGCGTTTCAGTGGTATGAGAGACAAGCAGCATGAACTTTTGGCAAATGGGATGACCTAAAGTTGGCCTTCCTCACTAAATTCAGGCATGAAGGTTTTGAAGAGCGGATGCGAAAGGAGTTCATGAATTTAGGTCAGTCCTCTAGAGAAAGAGTAGAAGCTTATGTCTTGTGAATGGAATCCATCCTAAAGATATGGACTAACCACCATTTGGACGAAGGAATCCAGAAAGGGGTGTTTCTCAGGGGCCTACAACCAGAAGTTCGCAAGTTCGTGGAATTGAGAAGACCAGTCAATCTGCAAGCTGAAGTGGAAGGTGCAAGATTGTATGACAAAGTTGAAGTAAGGCTATCAATGACTCTAGGAAGAGGAGTCTTACCCCCTCATATGCATGGAATGTTATACCCACCAAATGCAGTCCCAGGGACAATTCCCTACCCCTATCCCCAGATACAAACAGTGCCGCAGTATAGTGCACCTAATCCAATGTGGTCACCACAGACGACAGTGCCTCAAATGATGGTTCAACCACAACAATAGTGGCCTCAAATAGTTCCTCCAATGGCGACTCAACAACAGTGGAATCCTACCAACTGGAATCAACAACCCCAAGTCTCAACAGGAGCTCTGAATCAGAGCTAGAATAGAGGACCTTCTGGATCTACCCAACCAGTGTATGCAGTAATTACAGAAGCTTCCCAAAATCCCACAACAAGCACTTCAAGAGGTGAAAATCTGAAGGACTACTTATCCAACTCAGTTGCAAGTATTAAGAAAGAGCTTCTGGTTGTGATTACAGAGTAGCTATAGACGCTGAAGGTGAATACCGCCAATATATCCACTCTTGCAGGAGCTGGAAGAGATGTGATGTGCTCTAATACATGGTGTGGAAAGTGTCATCAAGCGGGACATTTAGCCACTGAATGTACCCGAAAGCCAACCATTCCTAGAGCCTTCTGTTCTTACTATTTGCGGAAGAACCATACAAAGGATATTTGCTCTCTGAAAGAGATGCATGAATGAAGATAGAAGGATGAAAATGCAAGATTCAATTTGCTAGAATCCAAAATGACAACACAGGACATTGGACCAAAGCCTAGGGAATTTGGTTCTAATTTTGGTCCAAGGAGGTTTCCCTCTCAAAGTTACGGAGGACGACAGTCTGGCGGTGGTCTGAGATCAGAGGTGGAATGTTATAGGTGTGGAGAAAAGGGACATATCTCCCCAAATTGTCCAAACCCTAGACGATTTGTGGATTACAAGCCCTTATGCAGCCGATGCAAAGGAGAAGGCCACACTGCAAAGGACTGTCCCAGTCCAGCTCCTGTAAAGGCCAATGCCACCAATAGTCAACAGAAGGTACAAGAACCTGCTTCCAATTTGGTAGAGTTGGAAGTTGCCGCTGTGACATGCACCAAGAAGAAGGAACCAGTGGTTCAGAATGGAAATGACTCTCCTGCCAAGGCTGTGAAGTTCAACCTACCTATAGAGGGACAGAGCAGTACAGAACAGAACAGTACAGTAGAGAGCACTACAGTGCCACAGAAGGCTATAGAGATAGTCCTAGAGATAGAACCAGAGGCCCAAGAGATAGATGATACCGAAGCACTTCCAGAAATAGAAGAAGTGTCGATGCAGTAATTGTTAGCAAAAAGATGAAAGATGAAAATAGGTGTAGCCCCATTCCCCAGCCGGCTAGAGAAGCCTGTGGATCCTATAAAAGATTATGACTTGGTCAAGGACCTAGACACTTTTAAACCAAACTTAACATTCCGACAGTTGCTGATGCTATCTTTGAGCTATCGAAAGAGATTCAAAAGCATCTTGACAAGAAGGCGTGGACTAAGGATCTCTCCTTCAACAGCAACCAAGACCAATAAGGCCCTAGAGCCTGTAAAGGAAGTAGATGTGGCTAATGCCTTTCTAGATCTTGGAACCCCAGAGATTAGCGTATGGATAGAAGGATGCTTAATTTCAAATGCATTGATTGATGGAGTCTCATCAGTAAACCTAATGATGGATATCACAATGAAGGACTTAGGGTTGCAAGGAATTCAACCTACATAGTGGCTTATCAGATTGGCAGACCAAAGTAGAGTTAAACCGTTGGGCATCCTTCCATATGTAAAAACAACCCTTGCAAGAAGAGACTATTGGCTGACATATTTGTGGTCAAATCAAATTCTTATGCGACCTCATACCTTCTGCTGTTGGGATGACCTTGGCTTTTTGAAGCAAGAGCCAGGACAGACTGGTTCAAAGGAACCCTAACCCTAGGCAGAGGACCCAATAAAGCAGTGTTAAAGCAATATGAATCGCAAAAAGGAAATGGATCCACATCCATTGAGGTAATAACTGACTCCTCTAATGAGGTAACAGATGGTATGTCAGGAGATGAAGAAGCTGTTAAGCAGATCTTTCCTAAGAAAATAGAGACACTGCCCCTAACAATGGACACTGTAAGCTAATTGCCACAGGATGTAAAATCCTTGTCCATGGGAGAATACCTCCTGCCTCAACTAGAATTGAAATCACCTTTGATAGTGAAATAGAAGCATGGATGTATTGTTCTCCCTGTTACATGACAGTCGCAGAGACAGAGCAGAGTCAGTACAGAGACAGTACAGTTACAGAGTAGAGAGAGTACAGAGGCACAGCAGATACAAAGCGGCTACGAAACAGAGACAGAGCGGATACAGAGACAGTAACAGATATAGAGCCAAAGCCAAAGGTAGAAGCCGAGTCAGAACTGGTGACAGAAGCAGAAACAGATACAGAGGCAGACAATCTGTTCTTCTCCTACTACAGAGCCTCTACAAAAGCAGAGACAGAGCCTCCAGAGAATGAGAATGAAACTGATAAGGAAGAAAATGAAGTAGGCTATGAAAGTGCAGATGAAGAATTCCCTCTGATAGAGGATGATGTTGTTGATGTCCCTACAGAGACCTCAGAGGCCGAATATCTTAGGGTACTGGATGGAATGACCATGGTTCCGTTTGGGTTGATCATTGGACCACAAAGTATGCAGAATATGTATAAGCAATGGATTAAAGGCATAAAAATCAAGTTCACCAGAGGCTCCTATCATCTTGACTGTTCAGTCCAAAGAAAAGATGATGACGATGCCCCCTGCCAACAAAAGCCCAAGCCCTCAAAGCCACGGCCGCTAGTAGGTCCATGGTATGTGACATTCCTGGACGCATCCTCTGAAGATGAAGCCTTGAGTCCTAAAGAGCTCACCACTCAAACAAAAGCAAACAAAGCTCTGATACCCTTCTAGCAACTTAAACAGATGGATGAGTCATCTGTTCAAAAGGAGGACACTGGTTCTAGTGGGACATCAGATGAGGATACCACTCTCTTGAAAGAGTCAGACCTCTATCCAGAAGCAATCCATGGGACATTTATCCGCGAAGTGGAAGGTGAAAGACAAGTAATGTTCCTGGATGCTGAGGGTACTGAACGTCACCTGAAAGTGGGTCTCAATCTTCCAAAAGAAGAACTAGTGGTCCTTCGAGACCTACTAAAGGAGAACTTAGACGTGTTTGCTTGGTCCTATAAAGACCTGAAGGGGATTGATCCCACAGTACGTCAACATCACATTGATCTAGACCCCGATGCCAAACCTGTAAGGCAAAGACAAAGACAGATGAATCCTAATTACTCTGCTCTGGTGAAGGCCAAATTATTGAAACTTCTTGAAGCACCATTCATCTATCCCGTGGCTAGCACTGAATGGGTTTTGCCCATTATGGTAGTACCCAAGAAGAACGGGAACCTTCGAATATGTGTTGACTTTTGAAAGCTCAATTCGAAGATGAAGAAGGATCATTTCCCTATCCCTTTTACAGACCCACTGTTGGACACAGTGGCAGGCCATGAGCTTTATTCCCTCTTGGATGGATTCAGCAGATATAACCAAGTCCAAATCGCAGAAGAGGACCAATCCAAAACAACCTTCACCACGGAATGGGGGACCTATGTCTACAGAGTGATTCCATTTGGGCTCTATAATGCACCTGCCACCTTCCAACGAGTAATGATGGCTTCCTTTCAGAATCATCTGCATGATTTCATAGAGGTGTATCTTGATGACTTCTGTGTCTATAGTTTGATCCGTGAGCACTGGGGACACCTAGAGCAATGTTTTGACAGATGTTGAGAGTATGGGATTTCTCTCAACCCCGACAAATGTGTCTTTGGTGTCTCCTCAGGAGTTCTTTTGGGCCATATTGTCTCTGCACAAGGAATTGCAACAGACCTGGCAAAGATTGAGAAGATTGCCACCTTAACAGCACCAACAAACCTCAAGTAATTGAGAGGATTTCTTGGCCATGTGGGCTATTACAGAATATTTATTGCACATTTTACAACTAAGGTAGCCCCTCTACACAAGCTCCTAAGGAAAGAAGCTGATTTCCTTTGGAATGATGACTGTGAAAAAGCATTTAATACCCTAAAAGAATGCTTGATCCAAGCACCTATTTTACAACCTCCTAATTGGACGAAGGAGTTCCATGTGCACACAGATGCATCAATTGAAGGGCTAGGTGCTGTCCTATGTCAAAAGAGCCCTTCTAAATTAGATCAACCGATATACTATGCAAGTCGAAAGGTCACTGATAGGGAACGGAACTACACAGTGACATAGCTTGAGTGCTTGGCAATGGTGTTTGCACTGGAGAAGTTTCGACACTATCTATTGTCCACACATTTCAAGTTCTATGTGGATCATGAGGCCCTGTCATTCCTGATGAACAAAGCAGATGTTAAAGGACGACTGATGAGATGGTTTCTCCTATTCCAGGAGTTTCACTTTGAAGTAGTCACTAAGCATGGCCGCTCCCATGTCCTAGCTGATCATCTATCACGGATCCCTCAACCAGAAGAAGAGGAACATGATGATCTAGACCTTCCTGAGTCTTCCTTGTTTCTAGTTGAAACAGTTACTCCCTGGTATGCAAACATAGCCAATATCCTAGCAACTCAACAATATCCTCCTGGCATCTCAAGCCGTGAGAAGAATAAGCTTATGCTAGAATCAACCCCCTACACTTTGTTAGGCGGTGCACTGTACAAGAAAGGCAAAGATGAAGTGTTGCGAAGATGTGTTGCAGGAGAGAAAATCGGCATAGTATTGAAAGCATGCCATGACGAACCATGTGATGGACACTTCGCAGGAGAAGCAATAGCCAAGAAGGCTCTATTAGCAGGACACTAGTGGCCGACCCTCCACAAGGATGCATATGATTACTGTAAAAGATGTGATGCTTGTCATTGAATGGGGAAACCCACCAAAAAAAGTGCCATGCCACTGCAACCCATTCTTCCCCTAAAGCTGTTTGAGAAGTGGGGGATTGATTTCATGGGTTCCACTGATCCGCCCACAAGAAGAAAACAAAACAGATACATCTTAGTATGTACGGATTATGTCACAAAGTGGTGTGAAGCTAATGCCCTAAAGCAGGACGATGGTAACAGCGTAGCCCTGTTCATGTATGAGAATATCATCACCCGTTTTGGCAATCCCCTAGAGCTGGTAAGTGACAGAGGCACTCATTTCATAAATAAAGTCATGGAAGAGTTGACAGAGCTATATAAGATCCGCCATCGCAAGTCCACTCCTTACTACCCCAGAGCCAATGGCCAAGTCGAAGTCACCAATCGCATCCTCCGCTTGATCCTGGCAAGGACGATTGCCACACATCATCGTGATTGGGATGATTGACTTACAGAGGCCCTCTAGGCGTACAAAACCTCCCATAAGGTAGCTACAGGACAAACCCCTTTTCAGCTGGTGTATGGTACAGAAGCTGTTTTCCCTGTTGAACTGGAATTGCCCTCTTTGTGAGTGGCTATCAAAGAGCATTTGGGGGACGATGATTCATTGCAACGTTATCTCCTGCACTTGGAATGTTTAGACGAAACTCACAGGATGGCTCTACAGTGCATGGAAGCCATGCAAGCTCGACACAAGGCCTATCATGACAATTTCATCAAGCATAAGGAGTTCAAAGAAGGTGATCTTGTTCTAGCCTATAATTCAAGATTTGGCAAGTTTCCTGGCAAGCTTCAACAGCAGTGGATAGGCCGATATAAGGTACTTGTTGTCAACCCTAATGGCTCTGTCCAAGTGCAGAGCGTTGATACCTCTGATGATCCCTTCCTGATTAATGGTTATCGCCTCAAGAAGTACTTCCCTCCTTGGGGATCTTGACAATCACAGTCACCTGATCCTTTCCCTCGTTGGCGTGGCATTGTAACTCTTATGATGCTACTTTTGATAGTCGTTCTTCAACCACTCCTGATGAGGTGGATGCAACCCTCTGTCCCCTCAGCCCCATCTCCCACCCTTGATATCTTATCCTCTATTTTCCACCAGCGACAGTGGCGAGGATGGTTCTGACAAATGGTATTTCTACCATTCCCTTGCTTAATTCGAAAAAGAAAAAAATATACATATCGATCATGGGAGAAAAGGACTTCGGTCCCTGTCATGCTGACCTATCCTTCGAGAAAAGGTGGAGACACCCTTGGGAATAGGAGAAAGAGAAAAAAAAAACAAGAAAAAAGAAAAGAAAAGAAAAAACTGTTATGGGAGAAAAGAAAGAAATTCCCTGTCATAGCAGACCTCGTTCCAAGAAAAGGTGGTCAACACCCTTGGGCGAGAAGCTGGCTGTGGAAAAGATGGCAACACCCATCAGTCCAGAAAGTAGATTCATCAGTTGACATCCCCAGGATCCAATTTCGCAGCTGCCTCCCTTGGTACGGTGTGTCCTGTGCCTTTCTGCAGAGCGTTTGATAGTCCTCTAGCAAACGCCATGTTCCTATCTAACACAATGTTTGATATGATGGCTACCTCCCTGGGTACGCATCTTCAACAACTGATGATGCGATCTTCATCGACAAACAATCAAGTGACGCGAGCTTTTATCCTAACCAGATGGGGAAGTGAGTATGGGGTTTCCCTCTGTAACTATCAAACGAGTGTGAGACAGAGGGTGGGGCGAGTGACCAGTCTTTTCCCTTCAAATCAAATGAGAGGTGAGAAGTGTGAATGGAGTGTTGCACCCACAGGATGGGCCTCTCAATGCACAAAGCACGATCTATTCCTGTGCACTGCACCATAAGGCTCCCTGGCCTTCCTTCTCGCACTGTATACCAGCACAGGGCGGGATGCACTATTGCACCATCAGATGCGCACAAGGCATACAACCTCTGTACAAGCGACCGTGAGGATTACATCAACGGGTTTCAGGACATGGCTGCCCTCTGTATCTTTCAACAGAGTTTGAGACAAAGGGTGGGCTGAGTGTGACTGGAGTTTCTTCAATCAATTACCGAGAGGTGAGGATTGAGGGATGTTACAACCTTTGGAGTCAAGTACGTTTCCGTTTCCCTATGCACCCATGGGCTGGGTTTCTGCCATCAACACATGACACATCATTTTGTTCTACACACTGCACTACAAGGCTCCCTTGCCTTCCTTCTTGCACCTATGCCAGCCGGGTTGGACATACTAATGCACCATCAACTGTGCACCCTGGCGTACTCCTCTACACCATCCCCCTTGTTAATTCCTAAACCAGGTGTGAGATATGGGTTTCAATCATTATTCATCGAGTGATGTCCGTAATGGGGCGAGTGACTGTTCTCTCATCCCATCTGAGTGTTGTAAGCTGAGTGACTATCCTTCGTCAGCGACACCGACCTGACAAGATTCATCCATTAGCTACCTCCCTGGGTGCTACATGGTCCCTGCCATGCTGGACGCATCTGTTGCAGAGGGAGCTCTGGTATCTCCTGCCGCCGCCGCCTGAGACACAGTGTGCGATGTTGACAATCGATTTCAACTATCTGCCACACGGGCCAAGTTTTCCTAACCCTATCTCCTGCTTGCACGTGTATGTTAAGGTGTTAAGTGTGGGGATGTCAGCGTCTAGTCTGTCAGCATCCAGTCGGTTGTCGAATCGTAGGTTGTCGTGATGCATTTCCCTTGCCGTTAAGGTTTTAAGTGTGGGGACGCGTCCCTGCACGTCTACATTGCATACGCCTCTGCATTTGCCTTAACCTGATAATGTATCTATGCGTGCCATGTTTTTACCCTTCTGGTATCCCTTCCCCACTCACCCGTCCATTTTCAACCCACCCTTGGGGCCATTCCCTTGCAGTTTTCCTTCATTCCCTGATTTTGCTGTCTTTCCATGTGAACGTACCCTACATTCACCGAACTTCCAAATCTAAACTTATAACCATGTTCATCCCTTTGAACTGTCCATTTTTCCTTTTTACCCACCCCTGTTCCGATGCACGATTTTTGAGTTATTAATTTTTGAAGGATTTTGCGTACATTAGATGATTTTCCATGTGAACGCGCTTTTCTTGCTTCGGAACCATGCTCTGACATGGCAACCCTGACAACCACTTTCCCCCTGACATTTTTTGTTTTTACTCCGTGTCATTCCGATGCACGGTTTGTCCAATCTTAATTTTTGCGGTTTCTCGAGACCTTTTCGTGTGTCTTTTTGACATTTTTCCGTGTGAACCTGCCTTGTTTGCATCGAAATTCTAGTTTGACTTGAAAACCGTGTCCATCGCGCCTTTCCCTCCATTTTTACTTTTTTCTCCCCCTATTCCGGCTTTCGAATTTTTCATTATTAATTTTTAAAAGTGTTTTTGAGTGTTTTTTTGGTGTTTTTTTGCATGTGAATGCCTCCTAACTCTATCAGAACTGCATTTTAATGTTACAGGCTTGTGCCCCATCTTCCCTCACACATTTTTCCTTTTTTCTACCCTCTGTTCCAGTGAACCGGTCTTCTATTATTAATTTCTGACCATATTTGAGTGTGTCCTTTTTATGTTTTTCCCATGTGAACGTATCTTATCTCAGTCGGAACAGTGTTTTGACGTGATACCGTTGTCGAGCACGTTCTTCTGCCCATTTTTCCTTCTTCCTGCATTTTATTCGAATGCACGGATTTCTTGAAATTAATCCCCGTATGTGTTTTTGGGGCCGTTTTTCATATTTTTTTGCATGTGCACGCCCTTTATTCCCCTCGGAACCCCCGTTGACCTTTTCTCCTATCTTCGCCCTGTCGTCTTCTACATTTTTCATTTTTACACCATTTCGTTTCGACGATCGGATTGTGAGATATTAAATTTTCTTTCTTTTGATGTGTCTCACGCGACTCGTCTCTCGCGTGAACGCACGCATTTTCGATTTTACGCGTCTAGCCACGCCCGGTCGCGTAAACGCACCCCATGCCGATGTCCAGGCGCCGTTTCGATCCCGTCACTGCAAATTTTTTCACGCCGCCCCGCGCACGCGCGCGGGACGGCGGCACCCCCCTCCCGCATCCGTTACCCACCCCTCCCCCCTTCCCTCCTCTCTCTCCTCTCTCTCCTCTCTCTCCTTCTTTCTTTCTTTTCTTTCTTCTTATTATTTATTTCTCTCTCCTCCCCTCCCTCTCTCTCCCCGTAACCCCCTCCCTTCTCTCCCCTCCTTCTACAGCACCTCCCTCCCTTCCATTCCCTCCTCCCTCCCCGTCATCTTCTCCTCCCCTACTCTCGCGCCTCTCCCTTCTCCCCCCAAGGCACCTTTCTCCGCCCGCCGCTAGGCCTGGCCCTGATTCTGCCCGCTTGGCCCCGATTCCACCGCCGCCCTGATTCGCCGCCTGCCTCCGTTCAGGCCGCCTACCGCCGTCGACGTGAGCCGCCGCGCCTCCGCCGTCCCACCGGGCCTCCCCTTCCTCCTTCTCCATCTCCTGCTCCCCCAGCTCCTTCCCCTCCCTCCCATCGCCGGCCACCCACCTTCCCCTCCTTAACCAGCCCCCAACCCCCTGGCTCCCAACCCCGATTCCTCCGACCAACCCCTCCCCCTAAGCCCCTTTCCCCTACCCCCTTCCTGAGCCCCCCTCCCCCATCCTAGCCCCTGTTCACCCCCTCTCGTAGCGAGCCAAACGCATCGACACAACGAATCAAAAAACCCACCTCAAACCCCGTGGTTTTCGCACAACAACCCCGTTCTGTGATTTTTTTTTTCTTATTACGTCTCTGCATCAGCCGTTCACGTGCGTGTATGCGTGATCGCGTCTCTTTGCGACGACTGTTCACGCGCGAGACGCACATTTGGACTTGTTCGTGCAGTGGTGCGTGCTCGTTCGTTCACACGTAGCTGTTCACGCGTGTCCGGGTATTCATTTTTGAAATCCCGAAAATCATTTTTTAATCACAAAATCCATTAAACACATTTCAAATTTGAAAAAAATCATAAAAATCTCCAAACAAATTCTGAAAAAATTCTCGAAAATTGCTGAAATCTTTTCCCACAGTTTAATAAATTTTCTTCTTTAAAAATCCTATTAAAAAATTCCTGAAAATTTCAAATTGACTGAAATTCTTTTTAAACTGATGGAAATTGATTAAAAAATCCAAAAAATACATAAAAATAAGAAAATACATTGCTTCATATTTGAATTTTTGACAAAGGGGTACAAAAGCAAAGTGTTAATTTGTAAAGGATGTTTCCATGTTGAGCACATTTTTGTGCCTTTATTTGCACTGATTTCCTAGTTATCATTTAAATGAAGAGCACCCTGCCACGGCACAAATCGAACCACGAATCGGCCAAGAGAGGCTACAAAATGTATCTGTTCTGTTTTCTTCTGGTGGGAGGATCGATTGGGCCGATGAAGTCAATGCCCCACTTCTCGAACGGCTTCAAAGGAAGGATAGGTTGCAGTGGCATAGCGATGTCGTATTGCTGCGCATTCGAGGTGTGAAAACCACCCAAAAGTCGTGTCTGTGATTTGATACTTTGTACATACTTAGTTGTTATGTTTGCTCTTTCATTCTATGCCGAAGACGGAGAAGAATAAGGAGTTTTGGTAGACTGGTAATTCAAGATGCAGTCTCATGGACCACTTTGATTGTGACCAAGGGTTCATTTGAAAGCCTGTGGCAGTATAGGAGCATTCCCAATGGGCCAAGAGATACATGCTGAGATCATCCTAAGGGGCCTAGAAAGAGACCCTGTTATTGGTGACATGCTCGTGGACATGTATGGAAAATGTGGCTTTATCAAGGAAGGACGAGAAGCATTTGAGAAATTGACTGTCCATAATGTTATAACGTGGACAATAATGCTAGATGCCTATGTTCATAATCGTGAAGGTGATATGGCTATGCGATGCTATGAGGAGATGCAACATCAAGGGGTGCATGCCAGTTCTATTACATATGTTATCTGCTTGAAAGCTTGTGCAACCACAGGAACAGGACAAGGTGGTAAGCCTGACTTGTATGATCCAGACAAGCCGTTGTAGACCAAGGAGCAATCTGATGCAAGTGCAGGACTAAGGAGACTGACATCTCTGAGGAAGGGATATGATGATCATTTTTGGGAGGGAAATGCTCCTGATCTTCACCCTGTACGGACTCCTGATGCTAGTAGTTCTGACAAGTATGGATATTTGACATTGATGGGCGGAAGTTCTCAGAGTCAAGTGGCAGGGCATTCTGTGTGGAATTGTATTGGGCCTGTTGGTCGCAATGAGGCCAAATCTGAGGGACGCTAATTTGGTGTGGAACGAAAAGGAAGGAAAAATAGGCTTTTCTGGGGAAAAAGGAGGAGCTTTTTTTGAATCGGACAAGGGGGGAAAAAGCAGATTCGAAAGGAGAAGGAAAAGGGGAGCCGCTTTTGGAAAATTGGAGGATGGTGTCGGGGGATTGTTCTGTCGTTCCCTTACAGGCACTTGGTGAAGGGATTGCTCTCGAATGCTAGCTCTGGCTGTGTATGCCATCATGACCTAGCATATTGTGGATTTAGAGGCAGGCACAGGACGCTCTGGTATGGTGGCTTGCACCCTGGGAACGCGTGTCATGATGCCTTAATTCCAGGATTGATGCTCAAAAGAGAGAAAAGAGGCAAGAGCCTAGAGAGAGAAAGCAGCCAGGGTTCAGATTGATGTCCGATATTGAGACATCTACAGACATGAGGAAAATCTTTAATGATAAGATACTTGGCAGTGAGGTGACTTTCACTATTTCTGAGATTTTGGGCATCTCAAAAAGAGAGTTGCAGGATCAGTTTCAGGAGGTTTTGAAGAGGAAAAGACATGCATTGTCTACCACTGATACACAGGGAGTTTTGATTGGGAAGTTGGATGAGGATGAGGATGAGGTTATGGTTGAGAATGCTTCTGTTTTTCCACAGGTAGAGAAGAGGGTTCAGCCTATGCATTATGCTGAAATTGATGAGCCTGTCATGATACCGCGTAGTCACTTTTCGCGGAGCCATTGGGCTAGGGCAACTACAGAGACGATGGTGAAGATTGGAGAGAAACAGGTGCCTTATGTTGCATTGGTGGATCATGGTTCAGAGATTAATCTCATAGTTCGTGGAGTTTATGAGAGTAACAGATGGCCTATGGATGTAGAGCATGGGTGGCGTATGAGAGCCGCCAATAACACTGCAGGTGATTTATATGCTGCTTGTCCTAGTGTCAGGGTTTCTATTGGTGATGTAGAGGAGGATTTTCATTTCTTTGTGCAAGATTCATGCTCTTATCCTATAATTCTTGGACAGCCATTCATCACAGAGATGTGCATGGAAACAAAGGTCATGGATGATGGTTCTGCTTATGCACGGATTCGCAGTAAAGATGGTATGAGAGCAGTTCAGTTTATGACTGTATGTGTGAACCATGTTAGAAACAGAGATACTCTCAGAGATGCACCTTTGCCCACTATGAGGGATTCGGGTTTTCATTAGGTACCGCCGTTTCGCGAGACGACGATGGTACAGAGCAGAGGAGATTGGAGTTCTCGCCTCCTGGCAGCGGTGTTTTCTCCTCCGGTTTTGTTGGGATTTCAGCAAACAGTTCGATGAGCTATCAGAAGACTTCTAGGTTGCCTAGAGCTGCCAGGCAGTATATGTGCAGGAAGGAGAAAAATTTGAAAAATGCAGGAATTTTGAAGGATGATGAGCACATAGATGGGATGTATGACAGTGTGATTTGTGGAGATACGATGACAGAGATGGGAGATATGCTGAAAACTGATATGCAGAATTGTCACAGTAATGTATTAGTGCAGTCCCTGGACATGTTTCATGAAATTGCAGATTTTGTGTCACAGATTGAGTCAGAGGCTGAGGTAACTCAGCAAAGAGTGTTGAGTGCTGAAAAAAATCAGCAAACAGAGTTTCCAGCTGGTTATGATCAGCTTTCAAAGAGACAGAGGGCTAAAAACTTTCAGCCAACAGAGTTTACTGCTGAAATATTTCAGCATTCAGAGTTTGGGGTTGTTTCTATGCAGTCCATAGAGCAGAGGGCTGAGAATATTCAACCATTGGAGTGCAGAATTGCTGATTTACAACAAGATTTATGTAATGCAGAAGAGCATAATGAAGCTAGGGTTGACACGAAATACAAAACAGTGGATAAGAAGGTGAAGCCGGTTGTTGTACCGCTTCCACCTGACAGTGATCAGCAAATAGAGAGGGCTGCTAAACAGCAAATTTTGAGGAATCCGGAGCATATTGGTCATAAATTTTCAGCAGAGACTCTTGCTGAATTGAAAATTGGAAATGGTGATTTCTTGCTACCCATAGAGAAGCAATGCTTTCAGGATATGCTTGAGCGACATGGAAAGGGATTTGCTTTTTTCCCACATGAGATTGGATGTGTGAATCCTGATATTGTTGCTCCTATGGTCATTTTTACTATTCCTCATATCCCATGGAGTCTCTGACCTATTCCAGTGCCTAAAGCACATTTGCCAAAGCTGATTGATTTATTGAATGAGAAAATCAGGATGGGAATCCTTGAGCCTTCATCTGCACCATACTCAAACAGGTGGTTTACAGTTCCAAAGAAGAATGGCACTCTTCGATTTATTCAGGACATGCAGCCAGTGAACATAGTTACTATCAGGAATGTTGGTATAGGTCCAGTTGTGGATGAGTTTGTAGAGGCATTTGCTGGACGTGCCATCTATTCTTTAGGTGATTTGTATTCAGGATATGATCAGTTTCAGCTGGCTTTGGAAAGCAGGGACATAACCACCATGAGAACTCCTATTGGGCTTGTCAGGATGTGTACCTTGCCTCAAGGTGCCACTAATTCTGTTGCGCATATGATGAATGCCATGCATAAGGTTCTTCGTGATTACATACCTCAGCTTACCATGCCTTTCTTGGATGATGTGCCCATTAAGGGGTGTGCAGAAGAAGAGAAGAATGAGAGTCTAAATGAGCAGGGATGCAGATACTTTGTGGCTGATCATATTTCAGCATGTGAGAAGATTTTGGCCAGGTTAGAAGAAGTGAACTTGACACTTTCAAGGCAAAAATCTGTTTTTGGAGTGAATGAGGTTGTCATTGTTGGACATATGTGTGGATATTATGGCAGGAAACCCTCACCTGATAAGGTGAATGCTATAGGCAAGATTGCGGAGGATTGTTCTACTACTTCAGAGGTACGGAGATTCATTGGTGCTTGTGTGTTTTATATGATTTGGATACCTCATTTTGCACACATAGCAGATTGTTTGTATCAGCTGCTTCGAAAGGGGCAGAAATTCTATTGGGATGAGAGCCACACTAGAGCCATGCGAAAATTGAAGAAGTTATTGCAGAATGATCCTACTCTCAGGAAAGCGGATTATAATTGTGGAAAGCCTATTGTATTGACAGTTGACACTAGTCCAATTGGCATAGGTTGGGATGTGGGTCAAGATGATGCAGATGGAAATAGGTATGCTATTCGGTTTGGGGCGAATGTCCTAAACGAGAGACAGAGGAGATATCCGCAAATCAAGAGGGAGTTATTGGGGATTGTCACGGCTCTCAAATGTGACAAGGAGTACTTTATTGGAGCTTCAATTGTGGTAGAGACAGATTGCTTGCCATTGATTGGTATGATTACGAGTTGCTCTACTCCGGATATAGCCATGTTGAGATGGATTGCATACATCAAGTCATTAAATCCGGAATTTAAACACATAGCAGGGAAGGATAATCTAGTGGCAGATATGTTGTCTAGAGCCAGATATGATGATGAGGAGACTCTACTTGCAGAAGAGGATGATGCAAAAATTTCAGCCACTATGGTTGATCATGTTTGTCATGTCTATGATATTGTGGCTTTCACAGAAGAACTCTATGTTGGAGATTGGTTGTAGATTGGCAGGTACCTTAGTACACTAAACAAAAGAGATGAATGGACAGATGAAGAGTTCAAGAAGATCAGAAGGAAAGCCTATGGTTATTTTCTCAAGGACGGATTTCTTTGGAAGCATCAGAAGAAAAGAGGCGGATTACCTTTGCGGGTTGTCTGCGATAGAGAGACACAGTTACAGGTGATGAGGGAGTTTCATGAGAGTCCTTGGGCTGGTCATAGAGGAGTATGGGCTACTTATGAGAAGATTAAGGAGAAATATTGGTGGAAAGGCATGTATAGAGATGTTTCTTACTTTGTTGAGACTTGCAGAGACTGCCAGATGTATTCAGTAGTGCGTCATCGAGATGAGATTCATCCGACCTATCCGCTATGCATTCATTATAAGTGGGTAGTTGATTTGGTTACCATGCCTATGGGTCTATGGCAGATGAGGTACATTGTTTTGGCTAGAGAGGATCTTACCAATCATGTTGAGGGCAGATCTTTGAGAACAAAGACCACTAGTACAGTGTGTAAGTTCTTATTGGAGGAAATTTTCTGCAAGTATGGTTGTGTGGGTAAGATCACTGCGGATCGTGGTGAATTGGATGCAGATGAAGCTAGGGAATTTTTCTCTCAGCTAGGAATCAAGTTGGCTCTAACCACAGCATATAATCCAGAGGGAAATGGGAAGAGTGAAAGAGGGCATCCGCCGATAGTGAAAGCATTAGCCAAAGCATGCAGAGGACGGATTGGAGAATGGCCGAGACTTCTACCATTTGCTTTATGGGCTGATCGTATGACTCATAGTGTTACCACAGGATATATGCCTGCAGAATTGATGTATGGTCAGAAACCGGTTATGCCGACTGAGACTTGTGCTTTGACTTGGTCAGTTTTACCTTGGCAGGAGGATTTGACGAGAGAGGAGCTCTTAGCTCTTCGGATTCGACAGTTGGAGAGGAGACCTGAGGATATTCAGCTAGCTATTGACAGGTTGAAGGTTGCTAGACTAAGAAATAAGGACAGGTTTGACAGCAGGCATCGTTTGCGGCCTAGAGCAATAGAAGAGGGAGATTGGGTATTGGTCTTTGATAGCAACCTTGAAAATCAGCATACTGCACTTCAGAAGATGGTGAAAAGATGGTTTGGGCCGTACATAGTCAAACATGTCTTTGATAATGCAACATATGAGCTGACTGAATTGGATGGGACAGTGCTTAGAGTGCCTATTGCTGGAAAAAGAATCAAAATTTTCAAGAAAAGAGATGATGAGAGTTATGCATTGGAAGAATTTGCAAGAGAAGAGCAACGAGAAGAAACTCCAATGGAAGAGACAGATGATATGATAGATAATGTTGTTGATCTACCGGAAATGCATAACGAAGAGATTGATCTGTTTGTGGATCTTGATGATAATGATCATGGGTAGTTGGCCCATTCGGAGGATGCGCAGGATTAGAGGGGGTGGATGTCGTATTGTTGCGCATTCGAGGTGTGAAAACCACCCAAAAGTCGTGTGTGTGATTTGATACTTTGTACATACTTAGTTGTTATGTTTGCTCTTTCATTCTATGCCGAAGACGGAGAAGAATAAGGAGTTTTGGTAGACTGGTAATTCAAGATGCAGTCTCATGGACCACTTTGATTGTGACCAAGGGTTCATTTAAAAGCCTGTGGTAGTATAGGAGCATTCCCAATGGGCCAAGAGATACATGTTGAGATCATCCTAAGGGGCCTAGAAAGAGACCCTGTTGTTGGTGACATGCTCATGGACATGTATGGAAAATGTGGCTTTATCAAGGAAGGACGAGAAGCATTTGAGAAATTGACTATCCATGATGTTATAACGTGGACAATAATGCTAGATGCCTATGTTCATAATCGTGAAGGTGATATGGCTATGCGATGCTATGAGGAGATGCAACATCAAGGGGTGCATGCCAATTCTATTACATATGTTATCTGCTTGAAAGCTTGTGCAACCATAGGAACAGGACAAGGTGGTAAGCCTGACTTGTATGATCCAGACAAGCCGTTGTAGACCAAGGAGCAATCTGATGCAAGTGCAGGACTAAGGAGACTGACATCTCTGAGGAAGGGATATGATGATCATTTTTGGGAGGGAAATGCTCCTGATCTTCACCCTATACGGACTCCTGATGCTAGTAGTTCTGACAAGTATGGATGTTTGACATTGATGGGTGGAAGTTCTTAGAGTCAAGTGGCAGGGCATTCTGTGTGGAATTGTATTGGGCCTGTTGGTCGCAATGAGGCCAAATCTGAGGGACGCTAATTTGGTGTGGAACGAAAAGGAAGGAAAAAGAGGCTTTTCTGGGGAAAAAGGAGGAGCTTTTTTTGAATCGGACAAGGAGGGAAAAAGCAGATTCGAAAGGAGAAGGAAAAGGGGAGCCGCTTTTGGAAAATTGGAGGATGGTGTCGGGGGATTGTTCTGTCGTTCCCTTATAGGTACTTGGTGAAGGGATTGCTCTCGAATGCTAGCTCTGGCTGTGTATGCCATCATGACCCAGCGTATTGTGGATTTAGAGGCAGGCACATGACGCTCTGGTATGGTGGCTTGCACCCTGGGAACACGTGTCATGATGCCTTAGTTCTAGGATTGAGGAGATATACTGTACTCTGCTGCTCAATGGGGAAAAAGGTCGGGCTACAGGGGGGAGCGGAGAACAAAAGCCCAATCCATGTCACCAAAGGAATATGAGTATTGGCCTCGCTAATTATTGAAAAATCGATCGACATCTGCAGTCGGAGATCCAGAGGACCCAGAGATGGCCATGAGAAGCCTTCATGTAAGCTGCGAGTTTTTCTTCTTCTTCTGATCCATGCATGGAAAAACGGGGCCAGAGAGAGAGAGGATGAGGCCTCTCGGATGGTGGCTCACGATCGTAGGATTGATCCGTCTGTCATCGGTATGGTTCGGGTTTGTCAATATCTGGGCGCTGCGATTGGCCGTATTCTCTCAAACCATTATGACTGAAATTCATGGGAGGACCTTTGGAACATGGACACTCTTGACTTAAACATCGATTGTGTGGATGCTGTTGGAATTGGACAAGACAAAAAGAAAAACTTCTGTGAAGCAACAGTAAAGGTTCCATTTTTGTTGTCAATTTCATTGATTAGCTTCATTCACTCCATGTATTCCCATCAAAGAAATGGTATGGAATCTGTTGGTATCCATCTTCGAAGAGGAGCTAGACAGAAGGAAAACGGAGAGGATCAGAATCGAAAAGGATTTCGAAAATAAAAGAATGATACATATGGTATATATGAAACAGAAAGAGACACAGGAGAGCTCAGAATGAAGAAGAAGACGAGCTCAGCTTGGGCACAATGAGCAGGCTATTGAGCTATATCATCGGATGCAGCAATCTTCTGCTATGTTCAGGATGGTCATGAAGGGTCAGCTATTAAACTTTCCCATCAAAAACAGGACGAGGGCATCGAGCCAAACATTGAAACTTGGAATGCAATATTTGGAGTTTATGCCCATCAAGAGCAATTTCAGGAAGCATTTCATTTTCTGTGGAAAATGTGTCAAGATGGTATACAAAATGTGAAAGCCTGCTGGATGCAGTAACAGTGTTTGATCTTCTTGAGGATCATAAAGGGATTACATGGAATTTTATCATCACAGGCTATGCCCAATGTGGTTGTATTCAAGAAGTCATTCTTTCAAATCTCTTTTCACAAACTACATACAGTACCAGGATTTCAACAATCTACATTGAATAGTGTGACAGTTATTGTGTCACAATTTCAGAGATGTTCATTGTGTATACAGATGCTAAACTACCCATTCCATGTTGGACAGCAACAGGATCTTTTATTTTCCATGATACATTTACAGGCCTATAGGACAGATCTCTGTAACTGAATTATCTTTATCATCATAAATCAGAACTAAATCATCTTTATAATCGCAATGATCAGAATATTCTTCTTGGTGTTTCTGTAAGAGCAACCAATTTGGTACTGATAGTAAGGCAACTCTGATTTTGGATGATTCACTTGTTTGATCTTCCATCTTGATATTTATCAAGGTCTTCTGTAGACACGACTCTGCTTTCGCAAACCCTTCGACAGCGCCGGTCTTGGTGGGTTTCCCCATCCTCTGACATGCATCACATCGCTTGCAGTAGTCATAGGCATCCTTATGAATGGTCGGCCACCAGTAACCTGCTAGCAGAGCCTTCCTGGCTGTAGCTTCTCCTGCAAAGTGGCCTCCACATGGCTCGTCATGGCAAGCCTTCAAAACAATCCCAATCTCATCTCCTGCAACACATCTTTTGAGCACTTCATCTTTGCCTTTCTTGTACAATGCACTGCCTAACAGGGTGTAGGGGGCTGATTCTAACATAAGCTTCTTCCTTTCCCGACTAGAAATGCCAGGAGAGTACTATTGAGTTGCCAGCAGATTGGCAATGTCTGCATACCAGGGGGTTATAGTTTCTACCAGGAATAGGGAAGCATCAGGGAGGTCTAGATCATCCTGCTCCTCTTCTGCAGTCTGCGGGATACGCGACAGATGATCAGCCAGAACATGGAAAAGACCAGGTTTCGTAATTACCTCAAAGTCAAACGCCTGGAATAAAAGGAGCCATCTCATCATTCGTCCTTTCACATCTACTTTGTTCATCAGGAAGGACATGGCCTCATGATCCACATAAAATTTAAAGTGGGTAGATAGTAGGTAGTGGCGAAACTTCTCTAGGGCAAACACCATTGCCAAGCACTCCAGCTCAGTCATTGTATAGTTCCGCTCTCTATCAGTGACTTTTCGGCTTGTGTAATAGATAGGCTGCTCTAGCTTCGAGGATCCCTTCTGGCATAGGACCGCACCTAAGCCTTCAATTGATGCATCAGTGTGTACATAAAACTCCTTCGTCCAATCAGGAGGTTGCAGGATGGGTGCCTTTGTTGCAAAATGGGCTATGAGCCTTCTGTAGTAACCCACATGGCCTAGGAATCCCCTCAACTATTTGAGGTTGGTGGGTGCTGTCAGAGCTGCGATCTTCTCGATCTTTGCAGGGTCTGTTGATATCCCTTGTGTAGAGACAATGTGGCCCAACAGAACTCCAGAAGAGACTCCAAAGATGCATTTGTCGGGATTGGGGGAGATCCCATACTCCCGGCATCGGTCAAAGCATTGTTCCAAATGTCCCCAGTGTTCACGGATCAAACTATAGACACAGAAGTCATCCAAATATACCTCAATAAAGTCGTGCAGATGATTTTGGAATGCAGCCATCATGACTCGCTGGAAGGTAGCAGGGGCATTGCAAAGCCCAAACGACATCACTCGGTAAGCGTAGGTCCCCCATTTTGTGGTGAAGGTTGTTTTAGATTGGTCCTCTTCTGCTATTTGGACGTGGTTATATCTGCTGAATCCATCCAAGAGGGAATACAGCTCATGGCCTGCCATTGTGTCTAATAGCTGGTCTGTAAAAGGGATAGGAAAGTGATCCTTCTTCATCTTAGAATTCAACTTGCAGAAATACACACATATACGAAGCTTGCCATTCTTCTTGGGTATAACCATGATGGGTGAGACCCAATCACTGTTGGCCACTCAATAGATGAACTCCGCTTCCAAAAGCTTCAGTAGCTCTACTTTCACCAGTGTGGAATAATTCGGGTTCATTCGCCTCTGTCATTGCCATACTGGCTTGGCATCGGGCTCCAAGTCAATATGATGCTGACATATTGTGGGATCAATCCCCTTTAGGTCTTTGTAGGACCAGGCAAACACGTCCAAATTCTCTTTCAACAAGTTGTACAAGGTTGACAACTCCTCTTCTGGTAGGCTGCTACCCACCTTCAAGTGGTGTTCAGTGCCATTTGCATCCACAAAGGTTAACTGCCTTTCACCTTCTACTTCACGGATGAAGGTCCCACGGACTGCTTCTAGGTACAGATCCGACTCCTTCAAGGGGGTGGTGTCCTCTTCTGATGTCCCACTAGACCCAACGTTTTCTTTCAGTAAGGACTTAGGTTGCTCCTTGAAATGTTGAAATAGGATCAGCGCTGTCTCGGTTTTGGTTTGAATGTTAATTACCTTAGAGCTTGAGGACTCCTCTTCAGAGGATGCATCCAGGAATGTTACATAACAGGGGCTCTCGGAATTCTATTGTGGCCTTGGGACTGGTACTTGTTGACAAGGAGCATCATCATCATCCTTTCTTGACAAGTGTGGATGGGTGCGACAAGAACCACTGATAAAAGACGGCTTATTTTGCTTGATCCACTTCTTATATAGGCTTTGACTATAGAAAGATCCATTTACCAATCGAAAGGGTACCATTGCCATTTTGTCCCAATCATGGAGTCTTCTGCTTCAAAAGCTTCTAGAACTCCCTCCTCATCTATGCCTTTTGTGGGTAGAGTGATTTCTTCTGTCTCGCTTTCAAAGTCTCATTCTTCAGATTCATCATCATCCTCTTCAGACTCCGGCTCTGCCTCTGTAGGCACTCTGTAAGAGAAGTACAGGTCCTCTACTTCGCCTTCTGCCTCTGTCTCTGGCTCTGCTATGGCCATGTAACAGGGAGAGGAGTACATCCATGCTTCTATCTCACTGTCAGAAGTGATTTTGGAAATCGTTCCTGGTTCAGGTAGGAAGTATTCACCCATTGATAATGGCTTTGCATCTTTTGGGAGTTGGCTTACAGTACCCACCACTATTAGGGAATGTGCCTCAGTTTTCTTGGGAAGGATCTGTTTGACAGCATCTTCTTCTATTGATGTTCCATCTGTAGCCTCATTGGGGGAGTCAAAAGATAATTCCAAGGAGGTGGATCCATGTCCTTTTTGAGCTTCATATAGCTTCAGCACCACTTTATTGGGGCCTCTACCCAAGGTCAAGGTTCCTTTGAACCAATCCGTCCTTGCTTTGGCTTCAAAAAGCCATGGTCTGCCCAGTAACAGGGGGTAGGATATACCATAAGAGTTTGGCTTCACCACCAGATAGGTTAGCCAATAATCTTTTCCAGCCACTGTAGTCTTCACATATGGGAGAATGCCCAAAGGCTTGATTCTGCTCTGATCCGCCAGTTTGATGAGCCATTGAGTTGGTTGCATACCTTGTAGGCCTAGATCCTTCATTGTCACATCCGTCATAATGTTCACTGATGAGCCACCATCAATCAGTGTATTTGCAATAAAGCAACCTTCTATCCACACGCTAGTCTCTGGGGTACCAGGATTTAGGAAGGCGTTAGCCACATCCACTTCTTTTACAGGCTCTAGAGCTTTGTTGGACTTTTTTGCTGTTGAGGGAGCAATCCTTAAGCCACGTCTTCTTGTCAGTATACTTTTGAATCTTTTTCGGCAACTGCGAGACAACATCAACAATTGTCGAAATGTGAGGTTTGGTTTAAAGGTATCTAGATCTCTGACCAGATCGTATTCCTTAATAGGATCCACTGGCTTCTCTAACCGGTTAGAGAATGGGGCGACATCCATTTTCATTTTCCTTTTTTCTTCCAATAGGGGCATCATGGGGACTTCTTCTGCCACTTGTGGCACTTCCTCCTCTTCTATCTCCTGGATCTCTGGTCCTATCTCTGGAACTGTCTCTGTGACTCTCTGCGGCACTGTAGTGCTCTATACGGCACTGTCAGGCTCTGTTTTGTTCTGTTCTTCTGTTGGAAGATTGAACGTCACTGTTCTGGCAGGAGTATTATTTTCTTTCTAGATAGGTGGTTCCTTCTTCTTTGCACGGGTGATGGTAACAACTTCCAATTCCACTAAATTGGAGGTAGGCTCTTGGGCCTTGGACGGATTATCAATAGCACTCTTTTTCATTGGGGCTGGGCTTGGATAGTCTTTTTCAGTGTGGCCTTCTCCTTTGCATCGACTACATAAGGGCTTGTAATCCACTGACCTTCTGGGATTTGGACAATTTGGTGAAATGTGTCCCTTTTCTCCGCATCCGTAACACTCCACTCCTGATCTCTGACCACCGCCAGACTATCTTCCTCTGTAACTTTGGGATGGAAATCTTCTAGGTCCGAAGTTAGGACCGAAGTCTCTAGGCTTTGGCCCAATATCTTGGGTTGTCATTTTGGATTCCAGCAGGTTGAATCTTGCGTCTTCTTCCTTCCTTCTCCTATCATGCATCTCCTTTAGAGAGCAAATATCCTCTGTATGGTTCTTCCTAAGACAGTAGGAGCAGAAAGCTCCACGGACTGTTGGCTTTCATGTACATTCAGTGGCTAAATGACATGCTTGATGACAATTACCACACCAAGTATTTGACCGCATCACATATTTTCGTGCTCCTACAACGTTGGATATGCTAGCGGTATTCATTTTCAGTGTCTGCAACTGCTCTGTAATCACATCCATCAACTACTTTTTGATATTTGCAATTGAGTTGGATAAATAATCCTTCAAGCTTTCTCCTCCTGAGGCACTGGCAGTAGGGTTTTGAGGAGTCTCTATAATCACTTCATAAACAGGTTGGGCTGGTGCAGAGGGGTGTCTGTTCTGATTCTGATTCAGAGCTCTTGTTTGAACTGTTGTTTGTTGCCTGTAGTTGGTAGGGTTCCACTATTGCTGCCAATTTGGCATTGAGGGAATTGTTTGGGATCATTGTTGTTGTGGTTGAACCATCATTTGAGGCATTGATTGTGGCCACTGTGGATTTGGTGTACTATACTATGATACTGGGGGCATCTGTTGATAGGGGTAGGGGGCACTCCCTGGGATTGTATTTGGTGGGTACATCATTCCTGGCATTAGAGGAGGTGGTACTCCTCTTCTTGGATTCATCACCAATCTAGCTTCCACTTCATCGTATAGTCTTGCATCTTCTGTTGCAGCTTGCAGTGTGGCTTTGCAGCTCCACAAACTTACAGACTTCTGGTTGTAGGCCCCTGAGAAACACTCCTTTTTGGATTCCTTCATCCAAATGATGGTTAGTCCATCTCATCAGGATGGATTCCATTCGCGAGACATAAGCTTCTACTCTTTCTCCAGAGGACTGACTTAAATTCATGAACTCCTCTCGTATCCGCTCTTCAAAACCTTCACGCTTGAATTTAGTGAGGAAGGCCAACGTCCCATGTGCCAAAAGTTCCTGCTGCTTGTCTCTCATACCACTGAAACGCCGAGCCCTTGAAAGTGGCGGGGAATATTGCTAACCAATGCTCAGGGGTTCTGGCATTGTTAGCCACACATGCTACCATAAACTCTGCTACATGAAGATCGGGGTCTTCATTGTACTTTCCCTTAAAAATTGGCAATGGGACTACATTCATTGGCCTGTCATCAATATTTCCAGGACTTATCTATCTTGGAAGTGGACCTCCAGCAGGACCAAGAAAGACTGCAAGAGCTAAAAGAGAAGCACCAAAGCCGGTCCCGAGACCAAAAGAAAAAATGGTTTGGCGAGAAAAGAGAGCTTTGGCTACCTATCATGATTTTGATTTAGCAAGTTCTCTCTGTGAAGTCAAACTAGATGTAAACCTCTTATAGTTGATTAAATTATCTTTAGGAGTACGCAAGGAATTCAAGAAGATCCTGCGTATTGGGTATATTGTAGAACCTTTGGGCATAGCACGAGTAGGGGAAGATTGGTTTGATCATGCTGAAAAGAATTGCCCTAGGGTTCCAGCGTATGTGAATGGAATATTAGTGGAGCATACCATCGTAGACACTGGGTCCTCGGTCAATATCATGAGTTGAGAGTTGATGGAGAGGTTGGGTCTAGGCATCCAAAAAGATAGCTCCACCCTTCTTAGAATGGCTGATGATAGTTTAAGGCAACCGGAAGGTTGCATTACTAAAGTCCATATTACAGTTGCAAGTGTAGAATGCTTCTTGGACTTTAGGGTGATAAGATTTGTAGGACGTTCTAGCTATCGAGTCTTGCTAGGTAGGCCTTGGATCTTATGAATAGACTGTCAAGTCGATATACCCGCTGGTTAAGTGGTTCTAGGTAGATATGCTAATCGAGTAATAGTCGATGCTTACCCTGAGTCTCCTCAGAGTGAGAGAGCTCCTTTATCCTCTACTGAATTAGAAACAACAGATGATCCATCTGGTAGTGAGACATCATCCAGTGATGAATCTATAGAGGGATCCACTATAGAGGATATTTATTAGATAACTCTAAATGAGCCGATAGAGCCGCAAGATAGGATAAGAGATGCGGATGTGATTGAGTTGGACCTTGGCATGCCGAATGATTCGCGGCCAATTAAATTAGGTTCCATGCTTAGTTCAACATAAAGCGAGGACTATGTGTCCTTGATTCAGGAATCTGTGATGTGACATCTTTGCTTGGAGTTATGACAAGCTGAGAGGCATTCCTCCCAGCCTGGCTGTTCATATTATTCCTAAAAAAAAATGCAATTGTCCTGTGCGTCAGAAGGTAAGGCATATGCCTTTTGAATTGAGGGACGAGCTCTTTGAGGAGTTACAGAAGTTACGGAAAGTTGGTTTAATTTTCCCTGTACAGCACATAGAATGGTGTTCACCAGTTGTTATCAGGAAGAAGAAAAATAACTAGATCCGACTATGTGTAGATTTTAGAGAGTTGAATAAGCAAACAGTTAAGAATTACTACCCGCTGCCATTTATTAACCAGATTTTGGATCAATTAGTGGGTAGGGAAATATATTTGTTTATGGATTGCTTTGCAGGATACAACCAAATGGCAATTGCAAAAGAGGACAAGTTGAAAACAACTTTCATTACTGTCTTTGGTACTTTTGCGTACCATGTGATGGCCTTTGGTTTGTGCAATGCACCTGGATCATGGCAACGAACAGCAAATAAGACCTTTGGTGACATCTCCCCAGATGAGTTGAAAGTATTTATCGATGACCTGGGGGCAGTCATTGTAAGGGAAAGGATGCTGATTATCTTAAGAAAGTGCTTTGAGTGCTGCAGATAATTTTGTATCACTCTTAACCCACAGAAGTGTGTCTTTGGAGTGCCTTATGGGCTATTTCTAGGCCATGTGGTCAACTAAGTAGGAATCGCAAATGACCCTAAAAAGATCAAGGTGATAGTCGCTATGAGTCCAGCGCGCACTCTGAAAGAGATGCCTAGCTTTCTGTCATCAATAGGGTACTATCAGAGGTTTATAAATGCCTTGGCAGAAAGAACGTTGCCATTAACGAACTTATTATCCTTTAGCTGTTTATTTGTATGGACCGACCCTTGTGAAATAGGAGCTAGTCAAAGCACCGACCCTTGTAAGGTAGCTTTTGAGGATGTGAAATAGGAGCTAGTCAAAGCGCCAGTTTATTTGTATGGACCGACCCTTGTAAGGTAGCTTTTGAGAATGTGAAATAGGAGCTAGTCAAAGCACCAGTTTTAAAAGTACCTAAAAGAGGCAAGGTATTTTACATGTTTTCAGTAGCCACCATGCATAATATCAACTGTTTAGCCCAAATCTGGGAGGAAAAGTGGTATCATCTGATAGCTTTTGCTAGTTGAAAATTGGGCATATCAGAAATTAACTACACCTACATGGAGAAGTTGTGCCTTGCGATGGTCTTTGTGACTAAAAAATTCAGGCACTGCATCCTCTATGAGAAGGTAGTGTTCTATACGAAGGCGGAAGGGCTTAGGTTGCTTATGAACAAGCTGCAACCGCCTGATCATTTGGCAAAGTGGTTAATCACTTTGCAGGAGTTCAATTATGAGATTAAGAGTAAGCCACCAAGGTTGCAGGGTATTGTAGAATGCCTTGTGGATTTCGAGGAGCCGAAAGAGACTTTGGCTGAAGGAAGTGATATTGAAGAAATGTGTAAAATTGATACAATTTCTATCCCATCTTGGTATGCTGCTATCACACATTATCTATCAACAGGAGAGACTGGAGCTGGTTTGTAAAAATCAGAAAAGAGGAAAATCAGACAACAGGCTTTGAAGTTTTCCTTGATCGCAGGAAAACTATATCGGCAGTGTGTTAATGATATCTACCGCTGATATGTGATGCCTGATGAGGTTCCTTTCATCTTGGAAGAGTGCCATGACTCTGCATGTGGAGGGCACTTCGCTGGACGGTTGATGGCACAGAAAGCTTAAAGAGTTGGATATTGGTGGTCGTCCATCTTCCAAGATTCCTTTGAGTATGTTAAGAGATGTGATACCTGTCAAAGACATGACATCAGAGAGAATAGAAAACGCCCACTTACGCCTATTATGGCTATTCTTCCATTTGAGAAGTGGGGCATTGACTTTGTGGGTCCTATCACCCCGTTGTCTACTACTCAGAAGCGGTACATTATAGTAGCAACTAATTATTTTACAAAATGGTCAGAAGCATGGGCGACGAGGTAGGACAATGAAAAAGAGACTACAAGTTTTCTTTTAGAGTAGATTATCTGCCATTTCGGTCCACCGAAGGAACTAGTGTCGGACCGTGGAATCCACTTTTTGAATAAGGTGATTAAAAGCCTGACTGAAGCTTGGTAAATCAAGCACAATAAAACGACCCCCTGTAATCTGCAAGCAAACGGGAAAGTCGAAAGTACTAATAAGCAGCTTGTGGATATCTTGTCTAAAATAGTCTTTGAGAAGAAACGAGACTGGGACAGGAAGTTGTATGTGGCAGTATGGGCGTACAATACAACGTTCAAGCGAGCTACTGGCCATACTCCATTTAAATTAGTTTATGGGGAAGAGTATGTGTTACCCCTCGAAATCGAGTTGCCAACCATACGATTTGCAATTAACCACTCTTTGGGAGATGAGAATTCACTCTTTGAACGTTTCACGACCATAGCCCACCTGGATGAACTAAAATTGCAGAGCTTATTACACTAGGAGGTAGCTAAACGTCGGATGAAGCAGTTGCACGACCTTAAAGCAAAGAAGTATACCTTTAAAAAAGGGCAATTAGTTATGTACTATGATGCGCGTAGGGAGCTGTTTCCAAGGAAGCTGGAACCTAGATGGGATGGCCCCTACAAGATTGTTAGGCTAGGGAAAACTAGGTCTACGGCTCTACTAGCTGATCTGCAGGGAGTGGAATTTAAAAATAAGGTTAATCTTAATAAGATTAAACCTTATTATTTCTAAGTATGCTAATACAGAAAAATGCATTGCAGGTCCATGTTGGGGCTGATTTGAGACCTGCAAAAGAGCTTAAAGCTGGTTGATGGGGCGGTTAATTCCTTATTTGAAGCACCCATATCTGGAGCAGAGATACCATCAAGGGAAACTTATCTGGTGGAGCAAAGGATACAAAGTGATTGAGCAAGGAGACGGAACCTTTGTGTGGGAAATCAAAGTCTTCTGCCATCACTGCTTATGAATGCTGACAAGTATCCCTGTTCAGTTTAATGCAGAAGGTGGGATGGAGCCGTCAGTTCATCCTCTAAACATGTTAAATTTTGACTATCATAATTACGAATAGAGGAGTTCGTGATGGCAGGCTGTGTAAACCCATTATGGACGTACACATTATATTTTGACGGAGCATCGAGGGGCCCTAATAAAAAAGATAGTGTTGGAGTAGTAATTCCAGATCCCCGACGTAGAGTTACGATGAAGTTAGTTGCTTATCTCGGGGTAGGATTCACTAACAATATGGCGGAGTATAAAGCCTTGATTATGGGACTGCATATTGCCAAACAAGGTGGTATTCAATGGTTGTTAGTAAAAGGGGATTCCCAGTTGATCTTGAATTAGCTAGATGGGACATACACAGTGCAGAATCCCATCCTTTGTATGTATCATCGAACTGCGATGACCCTACTTGAGGAGTTTGAGAGAGTGTCTCTTCAGCTGATTCCACGTTAGTGGAATCAGTTTGCGGATTCACTGGTAAATCTTGCTTATGAAAAAGACATTTTCTTCAACTATGGTCCTAGTTTGGATATTGCTATCAATAATGAGACAGGACCCAGTCGCCTGTGGGGAATATTATCAAAGCATGCAATATATGGCAGGCGATGGTTGATATGGGTGATGCAAAGAGTAGCCGAGACCAATCTACCGTTGTTATCCTGGACCCATAGGTTGATTAGACAACATGTTATGCGTACGCCTCTTGCTATATATGCAGGAGGGATGGGTCATAATCTTATGCATTTAGCTTAGGGCTGTGAGTCCTATTTTTCCTCCTTGGAAAGGAGCATATTATTGTATATCTGTTCTATTTCGGGGAGGGGTGTGTAGGTGCTATGCTATTTTATTTCATTAGGCCAAGAGGGCCGATCAGTTTTTATAGTGATATGTTTTACTTCGTTAGGCCAAGAGGGCCAGTTTTGCGAGGTTTTAACTATTTTATTTCATTAGGCCAAGAGGGCCGATTAGTTTTTGTAGAGAAATGCTTCATTTCGTTAGGCCAAGAAGGCTTTAGTTCTGTGCTAGACAGGTTTAAAGAAGAGCTTGGAAGGAGCCTATGTCGTGTGGAGACTTTTCGTGGCCCTATCGAGGTGATATCTCTCCTTTACAAGTACTGTGTTTAATGCTATATGTGTCTGTGTACTTGTAGGGGATTTTCTTTTCTTGTTGGGGACCGGCGTCCAAGGCATGATGTCCCAGGTTTAGGTTAGGTATCTCTGAGGAGGTTCGAGTAGTCGCTGCCTCTTGTAAAGACATTTTCAGGCATCGAAAGACCTGTTCTAGAAGGGAGTTCTAGTGACCCTGTTTTGCTAGCTTGCTAGGCAACCGTTCCAGGAGTTCTTGTTAGTTGTGAGGCAGTTAGAGAAGCCTACTAGGGAAAAATGATAATGATAGAGAGAAAAAAACCCTGAATATCTCAAAGAAAATAAATCTATACAAAGGTGTGTAAAAAGGGGTTCTAACCCCTATAAAAATAGAAAAGAAAAGAAATGAAAACTTATAAGCAGTTGCTCATTGCCTTGCGAAGGCCTGGTAGGTTCTTGGGGACGAGTCAGACCCGGGGCCGACGCCTTGTCTTCCTAGGGGTGGCATCTTGCTGGAAAAGAAGAAAGTAAGAAAGGTTGGAGTGAAAATAAAAGTGCGCGTCAGAAAAGGATTAAGTGTTGCCTTGCGAGGGCTTAGTAGGTTCTTGGGTACCGAGATAGGAGCTCAGGCCGATGCCATGTTCTCCTTGGGTCATACGCTCAGCTCCCTCCTTTTTACATGCCCGAGTATGAAAAAATAAAAATCTAAAAGAAGAAATGTGCTAAACCAAAATGCTTTTTGATCAGGCTATAGGAGTCCTCGCCTAGTAGGAGCTCCTGGTTGTGTCAACCTTAGTTAGGTAGGTAGTTGAGACCACCACTTAGGGCGACCTCTTTGATAGTTCTTTTTAGTTTGGTCATGTTGGAGCAGTCGGTTAGTGATTAGCTTCGGACCTTCTATCAGATTATGCTAGGTCTACTCCTTGTGGATTTTATGCCTTGGTTTTGTCAGGGGGTAGGGTGAGCATTGTGTTGTGTTTTAATATGTATCTATTTTGTATCAGTTTGATGCTTCCTTTGGTTGGCTTTGTGTAGATCTGTTGTGGGATTCGACGGGCTGAGTCGACCTATCCGGTGAGGTCGCCAATGAGAGCGGAGTTTTGAGCTCGGGATGTGCCTAAAATTTGCTAAAAAATCCAAAATTTAGGGGAAAAATATTTAACATCGAAGGCGGCGACTGCAGCTACGACGATTTAAGCACCAAGTGAAGGACAGCTTTTAAAAGGCGCCCGAGTGACACTTATGGATTTTTGATAATTTTTTCGACTCTTGTGCGGGATGCCAGGAGCTATCAGTCAGTGCGGCATGTCAAGACGGATGCCCAGGATTTTTCAGAGCTCGAATGGAAGTCCGGACGCAGAAGAGGTCACAACTTGGCCAAGATACGAAAAGGTGGACAACTTTCAGGACCAAAGGGGGGGTGCCCTTTGGGGATTTTAATCCCCCCTTCTAATTTTTGAAGCAAATCGTGGAGAAAAAAGTGGAGAGATGGCAACAGCACGCAGGGCGTAAATTTCACTTCTCCTCCCCCACAATCGATTTCCTGGCTGTGAAGAACCTATGCAATAGAGAATACCCCTCAACTTCTCCTTCTTGGCTAATGATATCACCAGTCTTTGTGCGAGAAATGGCTGTCCGGATGAAGAGAACAGATTCTAGTATTTCTCTCTCCTCCCTCTCTCTCTTCTCTATGGGTCGTTCATGTGTACCATCTTGATGAAGGAACCGAGGAAGGAGAATGAAGGAAATGGTGATGAAGATTGACGGAGATGCTGAAGATTGAAGTACAACATTGGATTGAGAGCAATGGAGGCTCTGTTTGCTGGCTATGCATTCATTCAAGGCGTCTTGGGTTACGTAAAAATACGGTATGACCATTTTTATGAAGAAAATAAAGGATTTTTGATAGTTTATGATGATAATTATGTTCTTATTGGATGAAAAATTGTTTGTGTGCTGGTTGCATTATGAGTAATTGCTGTTCATTAGAAAATTCTGGTTTTGTATTGATTTACATGCTTTATTTAATTCCCGTAAACCTGAAATGCGGTTTTTAAGTGGCAAAATGGTAGTTTTTCCATTTTGGGCGGATAAAAGGTGTTCCCATGGAAGGAATATGAAAGATAAATTGAATTTTAGTATGCTGAAGTGATTGGAACAAGAAAAACTAGAAAATAGTATATTTTATTACCAAATAAATCAAGAAAATGAGAAAAATAAGCGGAAAAATAGATATACCTCTTGGAAAAATAAAAAATAATATAATGATTGGTTGTGGATGCGTGGTTGTGGCAGAGCATGAGGTTTAGCCTCAGTTTTCCCTATATCCTTGTTAAAGTTTGTGATTTATTGCTTTTATACATCAGAACATGACAAAATGAATCTCTACACCTGTGTAACGAAAGCAATACCTAAATGTAGGGGGTTGAGATGTTTGAATGGTGTGATTTGTGTGCTAATTATTGCTAATTTTCTGATGTATTTCATGACATATAGTTCGTGTATTTTGATTAAAAAGATAGTAGCACGAGTGTTATCTTGGTGCTATCCTTTCATCGCCGCAACACGTTAAAAAATAAGCATTTGAAAGCCTGATTGTACACAAGCACATTGCTGATTTGAAAATTATGTTTGAGCACTTTAGAATCATTCACTTTGCATGTGTATGAAACCATGGTATCGAAATAAAAGGACTGGATGCATAGCACCTGTTTTCAATGACGATGACCTATGCTTGAGTGTGGAGAGGCATTTTAAGCCGTAGGATAGACGTTCATTTCTTGTGGGATTATTTGGGAAGAACACATGGTATCTCCTGGATGACTGAAAAAAAATGAAGAGTGGAGTTTGTTTGTTTTTTTTATATGTTGATCAGCGCATCAAGGGGCTAATGCATGTGATGTAGGAGAGCTGCAGTGGGGCCGTGGTGTTTCTACCAAGAGGTTGCCTCCCATGTATGTGATTATCGTGGCATTGCCAATGTGTATGGTTCTCCCTCTATGGAGTTTATAGAAAGGGAAACGTTGGACTACAAAACTACAAAACTATAAATGCATAGATTAGGCTTTAGGACAGTTTTTCCTTTAGTAATAAATAGACGCTCCTGGTCTGCGAGGCCATGAGGGTGTGTTTGTCTGTTATGAGCATGAGGTCCAGTTAGTGCCATAGCCAGTGCCGGCCCATTTCAGGTCCCACAGCATCATTGATATCATCATCATCTTCAGTGAAATCTAGCATATCTTCATGGTCCTCGTTATTAATTTCTCTCAAGTGATTGATTTGAATAGCTTACTTCTTGGACTAACATTTTGTTGCTAAGTGTCCAAGCTGATGACACTTGTAGCAAATCATAAGCTTTGCTTTGGAGACATTTTTAGTAAGGGTTGGAAGTTTGGATATATTGGGATTTGGTTAGAGGGAAGGCTTAGGGTTTGAATTTGTATTTGATGGTAAAGCAGGAGCTCAAGTCCAATGTTTACGAAAAGAAGGAGCAAAGCGGTTTTCATTGAATCTTCGGAAGTTAGAATTGAATTGCTTTGTACTAAAGTTATCATTAACCGAAAATTGTTGCAGTCACTTTTCTCGTTGACAAATTTTATCCTCCGCATCATGCGCTAAAGAAATCACATCCTCCAAAGTCTTTGGCTTAAACATTTTTACTTCCGCATAAAAATGACCAAGCGAACCGGACATATACTTGCGCTTGTGTGTCACCTCAATAACATCTTCAAGCATTCAAAGTTGAAGTAAAGCACTCCAAAATCGCTGAGTGTATTGCGGGATGTATTCATGATCTCTTTGTTGCATGAGATCCCACTGTTTGATAGCTTTCTCATGGAATTGAGGTAAAAGAAAATTGTGCAAAAATTTCTTTTGAAAGGCTTCTCAAGTAGAGGGACAATCAACACTCTTGCGGACAACACTCCACCATAATGATGCTTTGTCTTCTAGATGGTTAGTAACGCATTTAAGTTTGTCTTTTTCAGCATATTTCTCTTCATAAAAATAGTCATCCAACTGACTAATAAAAGCAAGAACAAATTTTCCATCACATTTCCCATTAAAAGTATGAAATTTCGAATTTCTTTCACTTATTTTGGCCTCTTTCCTAAGAGCTTGTGCATTGAGTGTCACATCAATAGTATGTCGAATAACATCTTCACGTTGCACTCTGTCTTGATTGGTAGTGGATTGTTGAAGTGTAGCCAACCATACTTGTAAGTTTTGATGTACCGTTTTCTCTTCTTGAAGCTCCATCATGATTAGATCCAAATTTTTCTCCATAGTTGGCTCTCAAAGATCTCATTCACACATAAAATCATCCATAGTATGATCCAACATCTTGGATTTGATTAAAGATGCATTGCTCATCTTCTAGTCACGTGTGAAGAAGCTCACCACGAACTTGCTTTGTTGATTAGTATACCTTTGCTTTTTATGATCTTAATTTTCTCGAGTATGTCAATTGGAAATGGTCCTCTTCTTAGCAAAATAGTCTTTCACCATAGACTGCACATGACAGCCTACTTGCTGTAAATTCGCTCAACCAAGTTGAAGGTAGGAATAGGGGCTTACTGAAGCTTTAAACTAGTCCAGGAGTACCACGATATGAACACATGCTATGGAAGATATTGATGATTAAACTTTAAGATTTTCATTAAGCTTAGTAGCTTAAAGATTTTTTAAGCAATTCGTGGAATCAACGCACAGAATGACGGCATGTTCTTGATCAAATCAACAGCTGTGAGTACATGCTTTCGCCACAATTCGTCAAGTTTGCGGAGTTAAAGTTTAAGCTCTCATAAAGCTTAACAATTATTATTAGCATAAATTACTTTTTCTCTAAGAAAAAATGACTTGAAGAGGAGACTTTTTGAGTGGTCGTCTGTGTGTTGTGAGAGGTCCTTGTAGATTAGAGGGTACAACAAGGGGTGTTTTTACTGCTAGGAACACGCCTATGTTGACAGTTGGTCGCGACACAGCCTGTAGAGCCCGTTCGTTCCAAGAGATGCACCTTCGCATGAGATGATAATTGATTGGAAGCTCTTGATCTCAGCTTTGCCTTGATACCATGAGTGTGCAGACCGAATGCTAGATGCATGCGTAGTAAATGTCGGAAGGTCCCTAAGAACAAACTCTAGATACCTTCATAAAAGCTAAAAAGGAATTTGCATGGCATAAGACAAAAAGAAAAATTGGGTGCAATCTCCCCCCATGTCTTATATGAGTGCTTCACAAGGCATGTATTTATAGATTCATTTATCTTTAAGCTAAAAAATAGCCCACTTTATAAATAGCATGTTTTTTTTAAACGTATATGTTTGCCCAATTATAGAGTAAGGTGTTTGGATCTTCAAAAGTCGGGCTGTGTCGAAATACAAATATCAAATAATTAAATATTTAATCGAGTGCCTGTGCGCATACAAAATAATAAATAGTTTATCAAGTGCTTTAATAAATAAGCGCACTTGAATAAGTTTTGGTGCCACGACTTTAGTGATACGGTGCGCGTCCATAAAAAATAGTAATTCTTCTAGGCATTTGGATTCACATCATCACCCGATGCTACCCAATGCCACCGTTGCCTGCTCTACACATCAACTAAAGCATTCACAATTGTTAGAAAATAATTAGATAAAAACCAACAAAAGTGAATACCTAGCAATCTTCAGCTACAAAATAATTAAATAGGTTGGAACTCTCTCTTGACCTTAATTTAATTTGAGTGCGCACTCTAAACTTGTAAACATATATTAATTTGATATGTATTTTACGGAATCACCTGCTTTGGAATCACCCACCTGCATATTACATTAATCTAACAACTTCTCGCATAAGGAATCCACCTCGTGTATGAGCTCGGGAAAATAAATATAGTCACAAAATCCACCATGGAATATGCCTCCTGGCATCACTATCATCTCATACTATGTTGGCTCCCTATGCATCTAATGGTTACTTTCTTCTTTCTTGAACTCTCACTAAAATTAGAGGCTTGAAGAGCTATCCATCATCCCTATTCTAATTGATACTGAACTTAATGACGAGACTTTTCCACATTTTTCGAAAGAGGATGGCACCCATGGCATCGATGAAGAATTTAAGGTACAATTTAGCAAAATGCTAGTATAGACAAATTCTTTGGAGAAACTTTTACATATGCTTCTATATGTGCTTCCTTAAGTGTGTTCATTGTTGAAAAATAGAGTAGTAGATAGAGAAAATGAAAGTGATATCGTATTAGAGAATTATGTAAGACAATGTTGAAAAAAAGAATGCGAGAATGTATAATGCATACAAGAATGGTGCTTGTTCTACTCTGTTATGATGTTACTACAGTACTTTGAGAGAAAAATTACTTGAGTAGCTATCAGTTAGTAGTTTATATGCAAATACATGAGAGTGGGAGGTGAAACCCACAATCAAAGGATGTTAGGTGAGAGTTTTTATATGTGGTAGGTGATCACCTTTTAGTTGCTAGCTAAGGAATTAGTTGAGCCTATCAAGGCTTATCATTATGGTAGGTGAACTACCATCCAACATTGCCCTTAAGCCAAGAGAGACAAAACAAACATATAAATCTTCCTAGGGGAAGCAACTAGTTTTCGTACTAATACATTACCCCTTAGGAAAATAGTTGGATTTACCTTTACTATGGATGATAGTATTTCTACTAATGTCTTTGAGGATTAAGCTCATATGCAAGGTAACAACCTAAAAATAAACTCGTGAATGCATGTTGTATCAACTTTTTACAACAATGCCCATTGATGAATGTCATGTTTATTTCACCAGGGAAGGGAGACTTTCTTAAAGGTCATGGATAGCATAGGAAAAATAAATTCAAGGGAATACATCATAGACATTTTATGCAAGATTATTGAAGAGATAGGGCAATACCATGTGGTGCAAGTTGTTATGGATAATTGAAAGAATTATAAAAATGCAGCTAAGCTTATATAAGAGCGATATCTGAAGATAACATGTAGTGGTTTCAATACACACACTTAAATTAGTAGTAAAATATTGGTATGAAAAAGAGAATACATCTTGGCTTTTAAGCATTTTTTAATGATTGCAAAGTATGAGAATTGACAAGTTCTTAAGAAAAGGTGAGTTCTAGACATTTATGGGGCTTAGATGGCATGCATGTTGGAGCTTCCTATATAGATATAGTTTTGCACCCATTTTTAAACTTTGGAGTCCTTACTTCTAAACAAGGGTTCTATGATAGACACATTCTCGTACATGGATAAGTACAATTAGAAGATTGAATAAAGTGTGGGAGTTAGGGACAAGGTTTCCAAGATGCATTCCGATTGTCTTAATCAACATAAGTTGTGGCAATATTTGGTTGATGCATATCATATAATGATACCCATCATGTATGCCATACATAGCATGGATGAGGAAGTTGCAAATATAGAAAAATTTTGGATGATATGGTTGATTATGTAAAGGATTTTAGAATTTCTTAAGTAAATTAAAGACTCTATTGCAAAGAACTAGAAGAAACCATTCTAGGAGTAGTAGAGAAATGCATCTCAGAGAAAAGTATTCCTTGCTTTCCATCACCCTTTCTTAATCTCTATGCTGGTGCACAACCACATTTACCATTTCTGTACTCACTACCTTGTTGACGTCCTTCCACTACATATGGACTAGATTTTCCCATTCTGAGAGGCATTCACTTGTGCATTGGACCTTCCTTCCATTTAAGGCAACTGCTAAGCTCTTTAATTACTTGATGCCCTTCAAGGACATTTATTGTAACCTCTCTCACCATTGTTGTCACCCTCATCCCTCACTCATCACCAATATTTGCCTTCTGTTATGTTGCCTCAAAAAAGGAAACATGTATAGATCACTCTTACAAAAATTCATACATATAACTTTGATGAGTACAAGCAAAATCATTCAACGCACAATAGAAGATACATTAGCATGATGATAGATAGAAAATAAATCACTATAAAGAGATATGGGTATATCAAACCTATTTGCACAATGATAAGATATATAAAATGGATTTGTACCATGTCAACTTGAAAAACAAATAATAAGTTAATATGTAATGAAAGCCAACAAATAACAAGTTAATAAATAGCATGCAATATGATAAGACATGAAAGGCACAATACCAATTTAATGAGACATATTTATCAAAATATAATCACTTGCCAAATTCGTGACTAAGTGCATATTTGATATGAACCTTTTGGCCTTATTGACACACATCCTAGGATAGAGGTACCATGACATGTATATATTGAATATACAACACATGCCAATCCATATGTTCAAGAAGTGAGAATGCAACACAAGTCATATAGAACACCGACAAGTAATGCATGATGAGCGAGAATGTAATGTACCAAACACTGCAAATCACGCATGAACTCCCTTTTTAAGTAGTGGGGATAATGATATAGCATTTTGATAATTTACTAAGGATAATGGATTTTTTTTTTCCCCTTATCTCCCCCCCCCCCAGTCGACGGTCGTGTTGGAGGGGGAGAGGGGAATAGAATGTCGAGCAAGCTCCTTGCTAGAGCTTGCTCACACTTGGAGCCATGCCTATCGTCACGTAGGAGAGGGAGGATCCCCCTCCCCTCCCCTATTTAAACCATGGGGCTATTGCAGCTTGAAAAAGGAGACAAGGAGGGAGGGCCGTCAGGAGGCCGCTCTGAGCAGCCTGGGTGAGAGAGAGAAGGCTTGAGGGAGGGATAAGCCGAGGATGTTGCCACTCTGTATGGATGAGGAGCTGCCAAGTCGCCCAGCCGCTTGGATGTCGTCGCCAATAGATGACCTCCAAATCCCCCCCCCCACATGGATAAGCTTGTGGAAGCTTAGAAGCTTCCAAGGGGGGGGGGCCTTCTTAAGCCCCCTTCCTTTGGGCTTGAAACCCCTCCCCCCGTGTTTAAAAATTTCTTTTAGCCCCCCTTCCCTCGAGGCATCTTGAAACCCCTCCCCCGTGTTTAAAAATTTCTTTTAGCCCCCCTTCCCTTGAGGCATCTTGAAAACCCTCCCCCCGTGTTTAAAATTTTCCCCCCTTCCCTTGAGGCATATTGAAACCCCCCTTAAAATTCCTCTTTACGGCTTCCTTAGGGTTTTTTTTCCCCCCCCCTCAAAAATCTTGACCTTAAGGGTCCTTTGCCTCCCCGCGATTATAAATCCCCCCTAAGGGTCCCTTAGCTGTTTTCTTTCACCATGCTAAATATCCCTTGGAGCTTTGTTTTTTTTTTCCCCCACTCGTAAAATAAAAAGAGAGTGTTGAGGGTCTTTTGACACCTCCCTTTCCCACTCAAAAGCCCTCGTAAGGGATTCCACACCTTTTCATTCCTCGTTTGTGCAAGTCATTACAAGGCCATTAAGCCCCTCCCATGGCTTTAATGGGTCTTATCCGCAAAAGATTTTGAAACACCCCTTCTTTCGAAATCCCTACTTCAAGGAGGGAGCCTTCTAAAACTACTTTCGACGGATGGTGCAAGGGAGCGACGGTGGAATTCCAAAGAGGAGTTGTAAAGTTACTTCCATGACAGAAAGACTACAATTGTGATGCCTCCTAAGAAAGTCCAAGGCGCAGCTGCGGGAGGGTCGTCTCTGGGCATCCACGTGGATATCTCACCCCAAGCCCAAGTTTCCTTCCTAATTTTTATTTGGTATTGTTGTAATTCAATCATGCAAGGTTAATTGTTGGAAATAGGATATATTTTTGTCCTAAATGCTCAACGGAGGAACTTAGTCATTAATACTTTCAATAAAACATGAAAAATAAAGAAAGCATAAATGCATTTCTAGAAAATAGCTTTATTCATTGAAATGAATTAAAAAGTAGATTATTTTCCATTAAAATAGTATACTTCGTTTAAGCCTAGAAGTATAAACTACGTATCGCACTATTAATCCATATCCTCTTCGCAATGAATAATCATGGAAAGTGCAAGGCATGAAATGATTCTTATGATGCATAACTCTAGGAAATTATCGCTTGTCAACTGTATAAATTATCAAGTAAAAGGTTGCTTGTTTAGCATGAATTTTTGTTCACAAAGTTATAGGAAGATTAGTTGGAATTTAACCTAACCTATGGCTGACCTCAAATCGATAAGTTAGGGTTGAAAAATCAATTTACGCATAGACAACGAGTCATGTGAAAAATGATCTTGTAATTATATTCTAGAGTTAAAAAAATTGGCATAAGCCTCAAACACCTAAGCCGCGGAGTACTCGTTTTGAATGAGTTAAAATCCAAGAAATTCACTAGGAAATTAATACGTGGCCTAATCATACGTATTGCTAAAACTAAAACTCCTATACCTTAAATACTTGCCCACATTCACTGAATGTAGGGACAGTGAAATGTAATTGGAAAGTGAACTAGGGTTTGTTCCTAAGAATCTTTCGAGAGGGAACTTGGAACTCTAGGACTGACGACGTCAACCTAATGTAATCAGGAACAGATTGTTTCGTGACTCCGTTCAATGCGTAGAATAAGTCTCATAGTTCGATGCGACACTTGCGCGGCAAGTGTGGAGTCATATGATCTTGTGATTGGATCACAAGCGAATGGCCAAATTCTCCCAACGAGGTTGGCAGGTCCTTACGCAAGTTATTTTGCAAGAGGATGAATAATCATCCTAATTTAGTATCTTTCTTGAGTAAAGAAGATTGATTGGAAACTAAAGACCAACCGATAAACTAAAATAACCGATGAACTTAAGGTTTGACCAAGTCGGGTTAATAGGATACGCCCTAATCCAGGATATAGGGGATCTTGCCAAGTTACAAGTCATCTCGGATCGAGTGCTGGATGCATTTGAAAGGAAGGATTCATTCCTTAGCACTTTGCCAACAAAAACAATCAATGGAAATATTTGTGCTTGCTACAGATTTTAGAGCACTATTTGGCTTTGTTTGATCAATGAATTAAAAGATAAATGGATATCTATACTTTAGGTTGAAGGCTTGAAGGGAGAGGCAGCTTCAGTTACCCCTGACTGCCTGCCTGACCCTAATCAAGGGGGTTGTTAACCGCGCCGGGCAAGTGGACCGAACCGGCCGCGAGGGGGCTCTAGCTGTAAATCCGTCGCCTTCCGGGCCCTGCGCAAGAGGCTAAGGGGCCCTTAGGGAGGGGATTTATAATCGTGGGGAAGCAAAGGACCCTTAAGGTTAAGCTTTTTGAGGTGGGAAAAAACCCTAAGGAAGCCTTAAAGAGGAATTTTAAGGGGGATTTCAAGATGCCTTAAGGGAAGGGGGCTAAAAGAAATTTTTAAACACGGGGGGAGGGGTTCAAGATGCCTCAAGGGAAGGGGGGCTAAAAGAAAATTTTAAACACGGGGGGAGGGGTTTCAAGCCCAAAGGAAGGGAGCTTAAGAAGGCCCCCCTTGGAAGCTTCTAAGCTTCCACAAGCTTATCCACGTGGGGGGGGGGGATTTGGAGGCCGTCTATTGGCGGCGACGTCCAAGTGGCTCGGCGACTCGGCAGCTCCTCATCCGTACAGAGTGGCAACCTCCTCGGCTTATCCGTCCCTCAAGCCTTCTCTCTCTCACCCAGGCTGCTCAGAGCGGCATCATGGCGGCCCTCCCTCCTTGTCTCCTTTTTCAAGCGGCAGCAGCCCCATGGTTTAAATAGGGGAGGGGAGGGGGATCCTCCCTCTCCTACGTGTCGAGAGGCATGGCTCCAAGTGTGAGCAAGCTCCAGCAAGGAGCTTGCTCGACATTCTATTCCCCTCTCCCCCTCTAGCACGATCGTCGGTTGGAGGGGCACATAAAGGAAAACAAAATTTCCATTATCCTTAGTAAATTATCAAAATGCTATATCATTATCCCCACTACTTAAAAAGGGGGAATCTTATCCATGTGGGGGGGTTTTGGAGGCTGTCTGTTGGCGGCGACATCCAAGCGGCTGGGCGACTCGGTAGCTCCTCGTCCGTATAGAGTGGCAACCTCCTCGGCTTATCCCTCCCTCAAGGCTTCTCTCTCTCACCCAAGCTGCTCAAAGCGGTGTCGTGGTGGCCCTCCCTCCTTGTCTCCTTTTTCAAGCAGCAGCAGCCCCAGGGTTTAAATAGGGGAGGGGAGGGTTCTTTGACAACATCCAAGGTGCATGGGGTTTATGCAGGGGATAAGCAAAAAGTGTCTAAGAACTTTTTGAGGGATGGGTTGCCCTTGTAAGTCCTATCGATACCTGTGAGCACCACACTTTGGACATGTATCCATAGTCTCGTACTCTCCGCGAAACAGTATGCAATCGTTGATATATGCATGGATGATGTTGTAGTCCATGCCAAGCTTTCGTAAAACATGTCATGCATCATCACAAGACTCAAGCATTGTATTTTTAGGTGGTAATATATGATCTTTCAATAATCTTAAAAAAAATCATAAAACACCTTGAAAAAGCACAAATGTTTTTAATGATAGTTCCGAAAAGAAATCAACGAAGCGTATGTACAAGGTACCTGAATAACTCGATCACACTCGCATTGCTCCACCTGTATTTTGCTTGCACACTTAGGAGTGCAAGCAGTGTCTTCAGGAGAGATACTCGGCACCCATCATATAATGATATGGATGCTTCCTCTCTAAGCGGATCTGAAGTCTCGACATCCATGTGTTAGAAGATAGGCATAGGAACCCACTATAAGCAAGGGAGTATGAAGGCAGATGGGTGTGAATAGCCCTAGGGGCAGGGAAAACCCTAACCCTAGCCTGGCAGAGGCTACATTAACAACCTATGCGTCACTATCAAGAGTGAGAGAGAGTGTACCCAAGTTGTACTCTAAGCAACTTAATAAGCAAGATTTTGTTCTTGTACTTTGAGCTCTCTTCTCCCTCTTGTGTACACATTCCAATGTTTCAGACTCTAATTTTCCACATGGTATCAAAGCCATCTCTGATCTCCTTAGCTTCCCTCAGCCTTATCTATCACTAAGTGCACATGAGCTTTCATCTCTTTCATCTTATCCTTCTTTCCTGCATAGCTACCTGTAACCTACCTCCATTGGAGGACTTGTGGAGGACAAAGGAGGCCATATCTTCTTCTGATTTCTTCTAGGGACTTCTTGCCTATCCTTGGGCGCAGCTGATCATTACTTCAAATTGTGACATAAGGTAGCTAAGATCCCAGCATTGCAAAAAACGCAGGAAATATGCATAGTCAAAACGCGTGATGTTTTGTACAGCAGCACGAGCAGTGCAAGGGACAATGGTGGCGGCTACCTTGGGGCTTTGTTAGCCCCCATCTTCCCACAAGAGGACTTCTGGAAATTCCTTTCATAGAGAGAGATCTCTGCCAAACCCTAACTGTGTACCTTGAGGCAGCCATAGCCAGCAAGCTCTAAGCTTGGTATTTTTCACATTTTTCACTCGGAGCTTTATTAACAGTAATTCTAATGACTGAAGCATATTCTCTGAAGCTTATTCCAGATTTGAAAGCTCTTGGACATGCTCAATGGACATCACTAAGTGCATCGGGAAGCCGACTTCCAACCGGGTTTCATTCAAGCATTTCATTAAGCTTGACATTAGTGTTTCTAAATACTAATCATTAATCATCTAATCATTTGCTTGTTGGGTATTTACTAAAATCTAGTGAGTATTATTCATCTTCATATATTATTGTAAGGTTATGTGTACAATTATAAACACCTAGACCATCATACACCAGAAGTGTATTGCATATCTTGAGTGACTTTGTTTAAAGTACAGTACTGGTCAATGAAATCAAAAGGATGAGTGTCATTGTACTCTCCTCAGAATTATTAGCAACAAGCATTGAGATCATAGACCAACCTTGTCCAACACAAGCTTCATCCACTAAGCCATACCACAAGGAGGAGCCTGAAGTCCAGTCTAGGTTTACTTCATTAAAACCTAAAAAGACTATTAAACCTCGAAAGAAGATTGCACATAAGAAAGGACCACCACAGTCATACCTTGAAATATTACATCTGTATGATTTTCAACCTTTCTCTTCATTGCAAGTTTGATTTCAAATTGTCTGATTTGCTTCCGCATTCAGTGGAAAATTTGTAAGGAACTAGACACTGCTCTTGTACAAATAAGTGGTAAGACCTTCCCAATGGCCACAACAT